>NC_137163.1:16011974-18988882 GCF_951394435.1 Stenella coeruleoalba
CCTTTGGAAACACAGTTCCTCAGAGGGCAGAGGGTATTTTGCATCAATCCATTGGTGTATTACCTACTCTCAAGACATAACAAGAAGAAATGCTCCTAAATGATGGCAGGAAGAATTTAGTTTAGACTTAAGGGATGGCTTTTCATAACTTGTAATATCAGATTCCCTCTTGACTACAGGGAGACATCAGTTTTCTTTTCAATTCTGAATTACATCACATATCCAAACAGTAAGAATTCCACATTTTAAGTTCCACTGGAATGATATTTAAAAAAAAATATGTACCAATTTTCTTCAAACTTATGACTGACATAACTGAATATCCAGGTTGTCTGTATTTTGATTATTGATGCTTGTGTGTCCAGTTGCCTCCCCTCTCTCTTCGCCTGCAGGGTGCAGAGAGCAGAGGTGAAAGTCGTGTGCTCTGGGAAGTTCAGAAAGACTCAGCCACTGTCTACTGATCTGGCCTGCAGTCACTTCTCTGACTTCTTTCTCCCTTTCTCCCCATTGCCCACTGAGCTCCTGATACACTGGCCTCCTGGTTGTTCCCTGACACTCCTGCCTCAACCTCTACACTGACCCTTCCTTCTGCCTGGAAGGCTTTTCTGCCAGGTGTGTGTGTTCATGTCTGGACCCCATCATTTCCTCAGTGAGGCCTTCTCTGGGCACCTGATCTAAAAGTTAGCCCCTGTCTCTCCCTATCCCTTTCACGGAAATGGTCGCTACGCAAAGCACAGTAATCTTCAAGTTGTCTACTTGTCTGTTTGTTTCTCCATTGAGTGTGCAAGTTTGACAAGGGCAAGAACTTTGTCCATCCTGCTTGTTATATTTCCAACATCTGGGCCAGGACCTGGGAAACAGTGGGTGTTCAATAAAGCTCTGTGGAATCATGAGTACACGTGCAAGAAATATTTTACCTACCTCAGCCCTTCCTACTTTTCATTGTTTTAGGTAAAGAGATGTATTTCCCATATCTTTGTCATTCTTGTGCATTATTCTGACCTGCTAACCACCTACCTGTGCTGGTAAAAGGAAGGCATGCAGGACATTGGTACCTCCCTCCCCATCTTGTGTGTAGACTCGCCCTAGGGGGCACCCAGGCTGCTCTCTCTTCAGCATGGACATGGCATGTCCTGTCTCAGTCAGTGACTACAGCTGGCTAAGTCTCTCTAATTCTGAGATTTGGTGCTTTGAGTTCAGTCACCCATGGTTATAAGCCATTCTTTCCAATATTATGGTGTCGTTAATGATGATATTTTAGTTCCCCATCTGTACACTCTATGATTCTATTTCTCATGGATTGAGAACTCAAGTACAGAAAAGATAGAAAAGATTCTGTGTCAATAACATTGTGAGTGAAGGGTTAATATCAGGCCTAGGCTGATGCAGAGGCCTATCTTGGAGAATGACCCGAACTTCATCTTTTCATAGCTTTGTGTCTTTGGAGCGTGTGCCCTTTCCTCCAAAGAATTTTCAGAAATACTTGTGAGGGGACTGAATTTCTTGTAGCCAGTAGGGGATGGGCTTGAGCAATTTTACTTCCATATTAAAGGACAGTCTTATCTAGAGGACCAGGGTGCTTGGGTTTGTTTAGGTTGTAGTTGTTTTCTACTAGATTCTGTCCTAGACCACCAGAGACAAAGCTTGTTCTGTTCCCTGTTTTATCTTGGTGCCTAGCATGGTGACTTAGTGTTTAGGAGATGTTGAATAAATGTTTGCATTGCCTTTTAAAATTGTCTTAACAATTTTAACTTAAAAGTTAAACTTATTTAAAGTTTAAAAAAGTTTAAATAAACTTTTCATTCTGGAATACTTTTAGATTTACAGAAAAGTAGTAAAGATGGTCCAGAGAGTTTTCACATACTTCTTCCAGTTATCCCTATTGTTAATATCTTATATTACCATGGTGTATTTGTCCAAACTAACGAATTAACACTGATACATTACTATAAACTGAACTCCAGATTTTATTCAGATTTTACCAGCTTTTCCACCAATGTCTTTTTCTCTTTCCTGGGATTTCATCTGGGATGTCACATTACATTTAGTCATCATGTCCCTTTAGTCTCCCCTGGTCTGTGACAGTTTCTCAGTCCTTCCTTATTTTCTATGACCTTGTCCGTTTTGAAGAATGTTGGTCAAGCGTTTTGTAGAACAACCCTCAATTTGGGTTTGTCTTTTTCTCAGGGTGAGACTGGATCTCTGGGTTTCTGGGTCAATGCATTGCCCATGGATTTAAGATTCTCCCCTGAAGAAGTCGCAAGTAGGAGGTGTCCGCAGCTGGCGAGGTGACCTGGTGGGCAAAGGTCAGGTGAGGCTGAGGTCTGAAGTGCTTGCTCACTGTCATGCTGACCTGCCACGCTTCAGCAATACACCTGAGCCCAGCCATCTCATGGTTAAGGTGAGCGGCTACTGACAGGACATCACGAAGCCATCTGTACTCCTGGGCACACCAGCCAACTCGTGAATGTCTCTAACAGCACCCAGACCACAGCAGACCCTTGATTCTTGATAAGAGCCACCTCCAGCCGGTGGCTCTTATCATGACACGACCAGGGGGCTGTCTTTTTTTATAAAGAACAACTTTATGATTACCACTGTTAAAGAGCATGGAACTACACAGCCAGTTAGCGTGATTTCCTTGGCTAAAAGTGCTTCCTCTGTGAATATTTCTGAGGAGAAATCAAAGTCTTTGGAATAGGAGAGAGAGGGGAGAAATAAGTTAGAACCAGTTACGTCTCCTTTGAAAATCTTGAAAGCTTATTGTCCCCAAAGTCTTCCTATATTCCCCTCTTCTGCTGTCTCCTCTAACTGATATTACATTAAGGAGTATTTAGTTCTTAGCATCTTGACTTATTTCACCTCGAGGAGTTGACTTCCTTCTCGCTCAGTTTGCTTTTCTAACCTACTGGAATGCTGCTGGTCTCAGTAGACAGGCCCTGGGATATAGGAAAGGGATGTGAAATTTGGAGTTAGGGGATTCAAGTGCCATGGCACCCACTGTAGTGTCCACTTGGGTAAGTCCAGTGTTCTCTTGGAGCCTCAAGTCTTCATCTATAAAATGGGATGAATACAACTGACCCTACAGGAGTGCTGTAAGGACCAAAGGAGAAGTGAAATGCATGTGAAGGATGTTTGGTAGGTAATGAAGCTCAGTTGAAAGGTTTGCTCCTACTTCCAGAATTTCCTTCTTGGAATTCTAGGGCAGAACTGCTGAAATGATATGGAAGAGGAAAAACTAAAACCAAATGGTTCAGATCTGAATACTGAAAACCAGACTTTGTAGATAGAAAAGCAGGGAGGAGGCAGGGAGGGGGATGGGTACCACATTCACATGTTTCCTCCGCTTGGCCAGATGTAGTCTGTCCAGGTATCATTGAATTCCAGCCGGCAACGCAGTTTCAGGCTGTCTCCAGGCCTCTGAGATCTTTGGGTATCGGGACTTGAGCTGAGAAAAACACACACTGGATGGAAGGATGTTTGGTGAACACCTATCCTGAGATGCTCCAACTCTTGGGTGATGGGGTAGAGCTTATTGGAGCTTGGGTTCTGTTGCACATCCTGCCTTCCTCTTCCCTGAATTGCAAACTACAAGTGGTGGTGGTGTTTCGAATTCTGGGCCTCCAAGCAACACACCATCATGAAGACCGCATACCTTACCTTCTTAAATGGATGATGTTTTCCCCTCTTAAACCTCCTGAGTGCCCAGGCATCTCCCATTGAATTCTTGACTGTGTTGCAGGCCAGATTTCTAGAAAACAGCAGGGCCTTTCAGACTGATTGTAGCAGAGTTAGGAGAGAGGTGAGGACAGGAAAAATGATAATTTTTAGGAAATTATGGTTTCCTAAAAATAGTTTCATCTTTGATGCATTTTGGAAGATTATGTCCCAAGTGGCTCCTTGAAATCTCCTCCTTGCCATCCACACTCCCACTGCCACTGGAGTTATATGAACCTTGTATCTTGGAGTGCATGCTCTTCTTTGACTTCTCATCACACTTAATTTTACATACATTATCTCATTTAATCAGCAAAACACCAACGTGGTAATATGAATGCCTTTCCTGTTGACACTTTCTCTTCCACATTATAGTGACTAGTGCACTAAAGAGCCTTGTTTCCTCTTCAAGGCAGAATTTTTCATGAGGGCAGGGGTCATATCTTGCTCATCTTTGTATTTCCATAATTCCTTGTTCAGTGCATGACATATAACGTGTTCTCTAGATTTTTGTTGAATTAATAAATGGCTTCAATGATACTCTTACATATTTTTGTTAATGGCAATATTTTACTTTAAAAACAATGGATGTTTTCAGAGGGTAAATAGATCCCACAAAACTGTGCCAAATATAAGCCTTAAATTCAAGAGCCACAGATGAAAGAAACTTGTTTTGCTCAAGCTGTTGTATTTATTGGCTTTTTCTGGGTTCATAAGCCCTTTGGAATTCTTCAGTCTTTTTGGATATAAGAAAAGAGAAATCAGAGTCAGCCATCAACATTACTAAGAAAGCAAGAACAGAAAGAAGTATGGGAAGATGGAGAGATGGATAGTGGCCCTGAGCTAACCTGTCAACAGAGATAAAGGGATGAAGTTGGAAGATCCCCTGTCCAAGACTAGAGTGTAAGCTCAGGCATATACCTTGAGAAAACTTAGTCCCTCTAAGGGACGCTGGGCTCTAGGACTTCTTGGTTCCTTCTCAAGGAAGTCTTACAGCTAAAGTAAATGGAAGACTGTGTAATTTTCATAGATCTTGGGCTTTGATATTTCCAGACATGATTTGGAAACCAGATCCCAACGAGAGGCTGAGCCAACTATATTGACCCATATCCCCATTTTGCTTTGAGCACTTCTGACTTTTTGTTCCCCTGGGGACAAAGGTCCACTCTTTGTGCTGGACCTCTGTGTGCTTGGACTCTGAAATGGGTAAGATGTGGGAGGGCATAGCTAGTTTCATGTTACTGTCATAGGTCACAGAGATGTTCCAGTGTTCCAACTTTTGTTGATAACCTATGTCAAACGTGAATAGGTTTCAACTCTTCCTGAAGTGACTTGATATTTTAGCCTGAACTATTGCTTTAGAGTTAACAAGTCTTGTGATTTTTACTGCCTGCAGTACAAAAACTCTCCTTTATTTGTCCTAAATAAAGTAACTGGCTTAGGGGAAACAACCAGATTTGGATTCAGAAGACTTGAATTTTAATCACAGTGTTGCCACTTATAAGTTTGTGTTTCTATCATCAATTCTTTTTTGGGGGATTCAGACATGCATATGTATACACTGAAGTAGAATGGCCTAGGGGTTTTGCAGTTAGTTGATCTGATCAGTGTGAATATTGGAATCAGATGGCCTGGTTTACAAAATTCCTTCCATTACATACCGACTGTGTAATTTTGAGACATTTACATGGTTACTTAAAAGTCACTGTATAAAGCAGATAATGGCAATACCTAATTCAAAGAGTTGTTGCAAGGATTAAAAGGACGAGATAATGCATGAAACTGCTTAGCACAGTAGCCAGCGCATGGTGAAAACCTAAAGGAGGTTATTATTAATATTTAATATTCATGTATACTAGTTGTGCAACCTTGTGTGAGTCATTTAAAATCTTAGCTTTAGGTTTGTTCTTTGTGAAATGGAAGAAAAAAACACCCAATTTCACTGGTTATTGCTTTGTATATCAGAAATCACTGTACAGTTTACTGGAAATTTCTTCCTTAAGGATTTAAGGAGGGTATATTTTAGTACTGTTATTTGGGACTTGTTGAACCAAATCTAGTTATTTTGTCCACATCTGTAATGGTTTAGTAGATTTCAACCGTATCCCTCTTCAGCCTGTGAGCTTTGTTTTTTTTTTGGACTCTGTGTCTTCATATGGCAACTTGCCAAACCTTTTGGTCATTAATTTAATTTTTTTTGGACCTTCTCCATCCATGTTGTGTCATTCTTATACAGCAATGACCAGAGCTCTTCTGGAATATATACAGATGTCAAAACTAGACAAAGACAGCAGAGAATTAAAGGGTGTGTTGGTGATGCTCCTTTTTATTTTTGTGACTATGTCCTGTCCGTTCTGGGAACTAGACAAAAGACAGGTGTAATGAAACAAACTCCCCAAGTAGTATTCAAACACGAAGAAGTTTTTTCTGGGTCTGAGCCAATGAGCTCACACTGGCCAAGCCTTTTTTATGGATATGCCCAGTTTATGGGCTAGTTGTTATTTATTAGGCTGACATATATTTAACTATGGTTGTAAGACATAGAGGGAAGGATTTTTCTTTTATAATATATAAAAGACTCTTTCCCATGAGCTCTACTCCATTACTACCTAAGTTACTTGATAGAGAGGAAGAAATGACATGTAAAAAACCACCCACTCCTCTGAATTGGCCCATTTCACCAGAGAGTCATTGATCCCCGGAGCTGTTGACAAATCGCAACTAGAAAAAAATTATTCCTGACCATGAGAACTGGAATTAGATTGCTCATTTCCTGGCACATGGCAGAAACTGTGTTGATTGCTTTCCAAGGAGCCTACCCTCCAAACTGTTTGAGGAGGGGGAACAAGGCCAATAAAATAACTTTAATAACATTTGTTGAAATTTTGACCTAACCAAAAGGTTTCTGGGTCTTTCATGTTGAAACAGTTTGCTTTTAAGGACATAGCTTTAGATGTGTTTAGCCTGAAGTGACAACATATCATTCGTATCAATTCATATCATGAATAATTCAAATGTACTGAATTTGAAAGTTTAACTGCTTGATCAGTGACAGAAATCCTAGGCTGGAGTTTTTAAAGTAGTCATAATGAAAGCAAATGTCAACTCCTTTTGTGTCTGTTGCCGGAATAGTTCATAGACCGTAGATGCTCCGACCTGGGAACTTAAAGATCTCTGAACTCAATCTTTCCACGGTTTAGAAGTGAAGTCATTATTTATAGACACGACTACATCTGCTGCATTTGATGTCTGGTTGGCTAGTGCAGTCTGTCTGCAACACAGGGAGATCTAAGACAGTGGTTTTCAAATCTGCTGGCTCATTAGAATTACCTGAAAAATTAAAGCAAAATGAAACAAAACAAAATTGATGCCTGATTCTCTACCAGTCAAATCAGAATTTATGGGATATGGCCTGGACTGTAGTAATTTAAAACATCCCAGGTAATTCCGAGGCAGAGTGAGGGCTTTATTTTATACTTATAATGGCATCCTCAGTACGTCCGCTAAGTGACCCCTCATTAGTCACTTCGTCCTCCTAAATTCAATTTTCTTTGGATGAAACTTTGTGAGGTGGTTACTGGACATATTTTCTCATGAATTGTTAAACCTGTGTTGAAATCTCTATAGTCAAGTAAAAATAGTCACTTCTTATTCCCAAGTTCACAGCCTCAGTGTTGGTCCTAAGCACTTCTCACCTGGACAACTGCAACCATTTGAATGTAAGATGCATTTTTGTCTGTTTTGTCTTTTGATGTACCTCCAGTTGTTAGAGCAGTGCCTGGCATACGGTACAAGCTCAATATGTATTAACTGAATGAATCAATGGCTATTGCAAAATCTCTGATACATTCAACAGGTTTTGCAGCAATCTCAAAATCTCAGTGATTTAAATGATAGTCATGTATTTTCATGCTAACAGATCTACAGGATGACTGTGGTTCAGCAGATTTAGACTGCGTTTCGTGGGCCAGACTAGACTCCAAGCTCTTGTCAAGTCCAGGTCTGCTTCATGTATTTTCGTTCTGACTCTTCTCATAATGGATCACAAGAAACCAGGAGGGGGTGTGATTCCTCTGAAGGCCTTGGCTTGGAACTGGCATACTGTCACTTCTGCCTACATTTCATTGACTAAAGTAAGTCATGTGGCCAAACCCAACATTAACTGGATGGAAAAATATCTTTCCACTCTATTGGGATGTCTTGAGGCAAAAAACACTCATGTTTAATTCTAATACATGGAGGGAATAAGAATTGGGAGCAGTGATCCAATGTACCCCACCTACTATCCGTTCTCCAGATCTGTAATCTCATCACCTTGCTTCGAGTCAAGAAGGACAACATCTCCTCATCCAATTCATGGCTCCAGTCCACTCATTCCTTCACCTACTCCTATACACACATACTCACCCAAACGCACTCTTTTTAACCTTTAATTAAATTAAACTCATTAGCAAAGGATATTAGGAACTTCAGGATATAACCCCTGCCTAAGTTTATACCTCCATGTTTCACCAGACTCCTGTGTTAAACATGTACTATTTCTCTTGTTTTCCTGTTGAATTTCTAGATATATTCATGAGCTCAGTTAGTGACTTTCTCTGGCAAGGCTAATCACTATTGTGTTCCTAATGCACACTATATTTTATAATAATATCTAAGCATTTATTATACATGAACTAATTTAATCCTCACAAGAACCTGATTATACAGTGCAGGAACTGAAGCACAGTTCCCACGATTCTTTTCTCCCAGCACTTGGATTGTCAACACTGATGGGGTTAGGAAGAATGAATGGGAGTTAAGAAACTCTACAATATGGCACATTTGGGTTTTCAAGTTAAGTTCAGCAAATGCCCATTCATTACTCAAATGTTAATGAAAAAGGAATTCTTCTTATGTCTGCTTGTAATGAGATATTCTATTTATTCTCCAAACAAGTCTTTCTGAGAAAAATATTAATCTGTATAAAAAATTAGGCAATGATTTTCACTTAGTATTAGGGAATCTCAGGTTGAAAGAAACCTTAAAATTTGCCTGTCTACTCCTCCACCTTCAGCATCTGTCCACTTGACAACATCAACCATTACTGTAGCTACACTTTATTGAGCACTCAATAGCACTCAACTTCAATATCTCCTAAATCCTCTCTTGAAGCTATGAAGTGATGCTCACAGTATTTCCAATTTATTGAAGAGAAAATTGAGGCTTAATGAGTTATTCTTTTTCCTTTCTTTTTTATTGATGCGTAGTTGATGTACAATATTATACAAGTTACATTCACAAGCTCAGTTAGTGACTTTCTCTGGGGTTCTCAGAGAGAACTCCACATGCAAGGGCACTGCAGAGAGTACTGGGCTTGGCGAGTTCAAGGAACAAGCAGAAGGTCCACATGGGAACTCGGCAGGAAAGGGGCTGGGAGAGGGGGCAGGGCCAGAATCTTGCAGTAGCCTTGCCAATGAATGGGTTGTGATTTCATTGTAAATGAAATGAGGAATAATGGAGGGCGATAAGCTCTCTGCGATAACAAAACGAACTTCCAGAGTTAACACAGTTGCTTTTATGTATAAATACTAAAGACTGCAACCTAATGCCAAGGTTAGTGAAAATAGCACAACAACTACAAAGGGATGCCTGAAGATCTGTGATGCTGCTGCTAATCTACAGTGGCTAATCTACTGTATTTCTCTACAATATAGTGATACACAATTTTTTTTGTCAATCCCAAACTCCCTAACTATCCCTCCCCTCTACCCTTCTTCCTGGGTAACCATAAGTTTGTTCTCTGAGTCTGTGAGTCTGTTAATGAGTTTAGTAACGTGCCCAAGATTACACAGCTAGACGATGTTAGAGCCAGGGTTCAAATTCAATTCTGATTTCCTCTATCATGGGAGTTCTAAACCAGGAGGGGCATCCCTCTCCCCTCCAGGAGACATTTTTCAGTGTTTGGAGATAGTTTTGATTGTCACACTGAGACACTCAGTGGATGGGGTTTGCACAGGACAACTCCCACTACAATATGGCTAAAACGTCAATAGTTCCAAGGTTGAAAAACTCTGTTCTAGAACATATACTCAAGCAGTTTGTTAAACTGTCTTCTATTCACAGATTTTCAGTGTTAGCTTGAGTATTTTTGTGGATGAGGAACTCATTTCTTTTGTTCATCCTCTTTTTAGACAGCTCTGACAATGAGAAAAGTCCTTTTTATTTTCAGTTAGAATCTGTTTCCCTGAAGTTTCTTTTTTGTTGGCATCATGAAAAGTAAGATAACTCTTCAAAGTGACACTCCTCCCTCTGTGTCACTATTCACCATCAAAAATCCATTCAATATAGAACTAAATACCCACATTGCAATGATTATTTATAATACTTCTCTGCTTCCTACCAGAATTCAAGTTCTTGAGGGCAGGGGAAATATCTAATACACATCTCCAGCCCCAGGGTTTAGCTCAGTCTTTGGAACGTAGTAGGCACAAAATAAATTGTTTGATAAATATGCTGGGAAATAACAACCATGGCAGTCTTGGTTGGCCCTCTTACTGGGTAAGCATCCCTCCTTCCATCAACCATGGTGTTGTACCACTTCCTGGTTGCTCTTTCCTGAACACATTCTTCATCCAATTTGGGAGGGAATTTCGAGAGAGCCTTGAGTATCTGGTCAAGAGCCCTGAATTCCCTCACAAAAAGTTTTTCAATTACCAGTTTGCTGTAGTACAATATACAGTGACTTGGCTTACCCAATATTAGTTTATAAACCATATTCGAGGACCACCTATCTGGACCAAACACCCTTACAATTATTTTTGCTTGTGATAAGGAGAACTAGGAGTGAATTTCTATTGGGGCAGCTGATTATGCTATTTAGTTTTTATTCACATAAATTCACTAAAGTCAGCTTCCTGGCCAAAGAGTTGTTTTGCTGATAAATAACTCCTGTGGGCATGTGACTTGAGGCATAGGATGAATGATATTTGTTCATAACCTCAATACCAAACCACCAGTTTTGAAGGGAGAAACTTTGATCCACTGGTAGATGCTAATACTGTATGGAGGGAGGAGCCTCCTCTGGACTTTTATTTCTCTCAGTTGTTGGGATAGGGATGTCTGTTTTAAGGGCATTATTGAGAAAAGTGAACTGGGGAGGAAACTCAAGATGGTGGATAAGAGAAACCAGGGATCCTCAGGGACAAATGAGGGGCAAAGGGATTTAGTGCTATCAGGAAACTGGGGTTATGGTCTCAGTTCTACTGTTAACTGGGTAGGTAATTCCAGAGTAGTCATTAAAAATCTGAGGTTTAGTCTCTTCACGTTTTTCGGGGGTATGATCCTATGGACGAATAGGATTTGGCTGAGTGAAAAATGGGTAGAGGGAGAGAAGAAAGTAATACGAGGTATAGAAAAGAGCATGCATGAAGATCAGGAGGCAGGAGAGAGCATATTTATTTTTGGATACGCTAAATATGTTTCTGAGAGCCCTAAGGTTTGTTACTTTTACTGAGCTCAGATTGTGTGCTTGGCAGTGTGCTAGATACGTATAGATTTTCTATGGCTGCATGACAAATGACCACAAACTTAGCGGCTCTAATCGACACCCATTTATTATCTCACAGTTCTGTAGGTCAGGGTCTGAGTGTGTCAGACCAATTGGGTCAGCTCAGCTGGGTTCTCTGTTCAGGTTCTCACAAGTCTGGGCTCAAGGTGTTGGTTGGGCTGCATTCTCATCCGGAGGCTTGACTAGGGAAGAATATGTTTTCAAGTTCATTGTACTGATGGCAGAATTCAATTCTTTCCAGCTGTGGGATCCTCATATTCTTTCTGGCTGTTGTCTGGAGACTCCCTTGGCTCCTAGAGGTCACCCTCAGGTCCTAGCCATGTGACCTGTTCCCCATCATATCATTTGCTTCTTCAGGGCCAACAGGAGGGTTTCTTTTTCTCTCTCTCTCTCTCTCACTTGGAATCTCTTTCTTAAGGAAGGGCCCAATACCTCAGTCAATGACTCATTTGATTAGGTCAGGCTCACCCAGGGTAATCTTCATTTCGACTAACTCAAAGTCGATTTATTAATAACCTAATCATAGGAGTAAAATCTTATCATATTTACATGTACATATTTACATATTTACATACCCAATTTAGAGGAATATACAGGACATGTATACCAGGGGGCAAGAATCTCAGGGATGACTTTAGAATTCTGCCTGACAGAGATGCTTTATGTAAGACATACAATTTAATCCTCACTACTCTTTGAGGTAGATAGTATTATTCTCATTTTTCAGGTAAGGTTGTTAAGGCTTAAGGTCACATATCTTGTAAGCTGAAGAGCCAGCTGCAAACTCAATGGTGGTTTATTCCAAGCTCACCCTCACTTTACTATACTGCACTGTCTCAGTAAGCTTTGTGAATGTCAATGTGAGACCCATTTAAGTCAGGGTTTAAATAGCATTGGTTTAAGAAAGGGGACTGACAGCAATAGCAGTAACTCGGCTTTATTTAGCACTTTATATTTCCTGAAGTGCTGTCATGTGCGTCATTTCATTTGATCTTCACAACAACAAGAATTTAGCCTCAAAGAGGTTACATGATTTGTCCAAAATGTGCAGTTAATTGCAGATGAAGAACACATTTATTCTGCTCCCAATCAGTTCAGCATCCCTTTCACGACATCTAGCCAAGAAAGAACTGTAAAGACTCTGTAGTGTCTTCAATGGGAAGGAGGCAAAGTGGTTGAAATACGTGTGTGTGAATGTGAGTGTGTGAGTGAGTGTGTGTGTGTGACTTAAATCTGGAAGGAATTGCCACCAGAGGAGGAGACATGGGTCCAAGGGGCATTCTGTGGCTGATGGGTGGTAGTTATATTGGATAGCAAGACGTAGACAAAGCACAGCATGACGGAGAGTAAACCAACAGCAGGATCTCACCATGACACAGTCCCAGATGAAACTATGAGAGAGAAACTGCCTGAAGTGTTCTGTGGGGAAGTCAGGTCACAAAAATTTATGCGAGGCTTGGGAAGGCCAGGTGTGCAATGGAAAAAAAGATGGTGGGTTTGAGTGCTAGGTTAACTACTCACTAGGATCTCCCTGTCTAAATCCCAATTTACTTTTCTGTAAAACGGGAATAGTAATAGGAACTTCTTAATAAGATTGTTATGAGAACTAAATGACAAACAATAAATGCATGCATAGGTCATAAAAGTGTTCAACTTGTCATTACTATTGTTCTTATTTCTAAAACTTCTTAAAAGAGGTCAATGTTCTTATTTCTAAAACTTGTAAGAAGAGGTCAATGATGACGGCTTCTGATTTTCTGGAAATATAGGGGAAAATATTTTTCTTATTGTTCACAAATATTCCAACTATGATTTTATGAAGAAGCCAAGTAGGACATGGCATATTATTTATCTTCTAATATTAACAAATGACCATATATATGTGTGTGTGTGTGTGTGTGTGTATATATATATATATAAAATACTAAAGAAAGTAAGAGTATAATCAATTCTCTAAAAATTTATCATTCTCTTTCCACTTAATTGATTTTTTCTCCTCCAATAGCCTTAGAATATTGAGAAGCAGTTTGGCATTAACTTGTGAAGTTGGACATTCCCATTCCCTATGACCCAATATCTTATTCCTGGGTATATACGCCCAAGAGAAGTCCATGTCCATGTGCACCAGACCAGAACACAAGAATGTTCAAAGCTGAACTGTTTATAATAGCAAAATTCTAGCCACATCCTAAATGCCCAAGACAAAAGATTGTCCAAATATTGTGGATGTGTACACAATGGATTATTATACATCTGTGAAAGTGGACGAACACTATGTTACACTAACATTTTATCCTAAGAAATGGAGTACAGTCTGATACCTTTTTTAGAAATGTCAAACATAAGGAAAACTATACAATTTGCATGTGAAAAACTAAAAACAAAAAAAGCAAAAGAACGATAAATGCAATGAATACAATCTCAGGAGGAGGCAAAGGGATGGATGTAGGGAGAACCCATGGAAAGATGTAAATTAGAGGTAATACTCTAGTTCTTAGCTTGGGCAGTGAGATCAGGGTATTCATGATATTGTTTACAAATAAAATAGAATGAAAGAGTATTGTACATGAACCAATGATGATAGTGTGCCTTAAAGCAAGGATTACAGTTAACATAATTCTGTGCTTCTGGGGCTACAAAACAAAAACCGAAATAAACAGCAAAAAAGGAAGGCTGAGGCAGAAGTGAAAGGTATAGCTCTGGAAACTCGTAAAAAGAAGCTGGACAGAGATATCAAGCAAGGCATGGAAGGAAAGAATCTGTTTGGGCAGCAAGATGAAAAAATATGCCCATAATCTATACAAATCTAAGCAAATATGCCCATAATCTATGCCCAAATATATACAAAAAGAGTAGTTTCTGCTTCTGCAGTTGCTGAGGCATGCAAAGTCACATTAAGAATACACATATTTTTAAGAGTGGAGTAGTGGAGAAACCGGGATCAAATGACATACTAGTTTTTGACCACTTTTGGTTTTTTATAAAGTCAAATTTTGAGATATATTTATATAATTAGAACGACCCCATTGGAAGTCTAACATCTGATGAGTTTTGACAAATATGTACACCTGTGTAACCATTCCTACAGAAAAGATAGAGAACATTTCCATCTCCTTCACATTCCCCAGTGCCCCATTTTAAGTTGTTCCCCTCCTGTCTACAGAAACCTCTGATCCACTGTCACTATAGATTTGTTTTGGCTTTTATAGACCTTCCTATAAATGGAGTCAGACAGAATGTATTCTTCCTCTTGGCTTTTTGCTCTCAGCATGCTGTTTTTGAGATGTGTCCACGTTTTGGAGTGTATCAATAGAGTGTTAATTTTAATTGCTGAGTATATTCAATCATAATACTAAACTACACTTTGTTATTCATCCCCCCTTTGATGAACATTTGGGTTGTTTACAATTTTTCTGGTTATTATGAATAAAATTGTCTTATTGAGCATTTTCATTACCTATCTCTGAATTTGAATCTCTTTCTTGGAAAATTTTTGAAAACAAACATCACTTTTATGACATCTTTAGTGCTCTTCCCAATTTATTTTTTGAATGCATGAAGTCCTTGATTCAGACAATTTAGGGAGGAAGCCCAATTTATGAAGCTATTCTGATGGTAGTGATGAGGGAGCCTAAAATCTGCAACTTACCAACATTTTACTCAGGGAGTGTCCCCACTGTGTATAACTTGAAATTCTATGGAATAGCTTGAAGCTCAGTGGTGTGATGGAAAGACTATTAAGCTAGGAATTTGAGTCTCTGAGTTCGATGGAGACTTCAATATTAATACAGAAGAGGGCTTGGGAGTGGCAATTTGGAGGCTTTGGTTGTAGAGGTAGCACTCGACCTTGTTTGCTGGGGCTGCCATGATAAAATACCAAGGACCAGATGGCTTAAACAACAGACATTTATTTCTCACAGTTCTGGAGCCTGGAAGTCCAAGATCAAGGTGTTGACAGGGTTGGTTTCTCCTGAGGCCTCTCTTCTTGGCTTACAGACGGCTGCCTCCTTGCCATGTCCTCACAGGCTCTTTCCTCTGTGTGTGCACATCCCTTGTGTCTCTTTTTGTGTCCAAATTTCCTTTTCTTATAAAAACACCAGTCAGATTGGGTGAGGGCCCACCCTAACGGCCTCATGTTAATTTAATCACCTCTTTAAATCCTTACCTCCAAATATAGTCACATTCTGAGCTAGGGGTTAATGCTTCGACCTATGAACTTTGGAGGAACACAATTCAGCCCACAACACTATTTATACTGAACGTCGCTTGGGCAAAGGAGGGATTAAGGGTAGAGTTAAAATCAGCCCCAATTACTCCTTTATACTTGGCTGTCTGAAATTTAAATTAAATTATTTCATTCATCAAACAGCAATCGGGTGCCTACCACATTCCAGGAACTCCAGGAACTTACAGTCTAGAAGAGGAGATGGATTTAGAAAGAAATAATTACAAGCAGAAAAATTAGGTAAATTCTACTTTGGTTGAAACTATGTATAGCCTATGATCCAGCTACTTCACTTCTGGGCACATACCTTAGAGAAATCCTTGCACATGTGCACAGGGAAACATATTATGATATATAAAAATATATATATATGTATTTAAATGTACAAATTGTGGAGGAGGATAGACACAATAAAATATAAAACATGGAAGGAAATGTTGCACAGTAACTGTGAGATAGTGGTTGACAGGGGAAGGGAGGAGGGGAATAGTCCTAGGGAAAGGAACAAATGATCTTTTACTATATCACCAGCAACTCTGGGCCAGAGGGATGTTTGGGCCTTATCTGATTAATTTCCTACCTCACTGAAAACAGAAAGTGCTGCAAAGTCAGTGAAAACCCAGGACTGAGGCTGTGTCCAGTTGGAGAATTTCAGAGTCGCGAAAGCTCCAAGAGATTTAAGTCTTAATCTCCAATTCTCCCTGGAAGCTGCTCTTAATCAAGCAGGTATCTTTTTGGTGTAGGGATCGCAATCAGGTTTCGTCCTGAGGGTCATGGATGGCGTGTCCTAGTAGCTGCCTGGAGCCCAGGGCTGAGAGGCTTCCTGTGGGCTCTTTGGGAAAGTGTGTCATGACTAATTAGTGATGTCTGCCACAGGTGAGGAAAGGGATAGTGACGGTGGCTGTCACGGGTGCCTGCAGTGTTAGATTGAATGAATCATGAATCCACAGATGTAAGAATCCAGATAAGCCTCCTTCCCTCCCCTCTTCCCTTGTCTTTTCAGAGTTTGATAGTTATATTACTATGTTTAATTTAAAAATATTGGTTATCTTTTCAATTTTAAAGGATATACTTACTGATGAGCAGCTGAGGATACTGAGGCCAGAGAGGCAAACAAGGTCATTTGTTGGAGGAGAGATGAACAGTCAGGGTGTCTGAGTGCAAGACCGCTGCCCTTTCAAGCTGCCTCCTTGACAGTCTTTGACTGCTTATCAGTGGCCTTCATTCATTCATTCGTTTGTTCTTCAGGTATTGATTTGATGACCACTTTGTGCCAGGCACCGTGCTTCTCACTGATTCCTTGAGGCAGGAGTGGACATGTAGGAGGTGGCTCTTTCACTGTAGACGTGGCATGGTACGGAGACAGTGACTGCTTCATGGCCTTGGGACATTTGCTTCTCTCCAGACCTCTGTTTGTTCTTCTAGAACGTGAGGGTAAAGATAAAATTCAAACCTATCAAACGTGTTGTAAGACACTTCGTGAATATTAGTGGTTAGCGTGTGTCCTAGTGTTGGGGAATGAGGATGTTTGCATGGAACTTTCTGGATCACATGAAATCTCCTATTCAGAAGTGCTCTTGACTAGTTATAAATTGAGAGAACTGAATTTAGACCACTTTGTACGGGGGAGGGACGTTTTCCTGAAAGAGCCAATTTCTGCTCCACCTCATGGTCTTTGTGAAAACGGTTTTCTCACTCCCTTTGCCTTGGAAGAATTGCTGCTTATTCTTCAGCGAGGTCTTCCCTGAGACCCACCACTTAAGCCACCTCCTCCCAACGTAAACTAGGTCTCCCTGTAGAGTTTTTTTTTTTTTTTTTTTTTTTGCGGTACGCGGGCCTCTCACTGTTGTGGCCTCTCCCGTTGCGGAGCACAGGCTCCGGACACGCAGGCTCAGCAGCCATGGCTCACGGACCCAGCCGCTCCACGTCATGTGGGATCTTCCCGGAACGGGGCACGAACCCGTGTCCCCTGCATCGGCAGGCGGACTCTCAACCACTGCGCCACCAGGGAAGCCCGAGTATTCTTATTATACCTTAGGACCTTATCGCCCTTCAACCATTGGTCACTATTTATACTCACTTGTGTGCTAGTTTGTTCAATGCCTGCTTCCCATTCCTATGAGCTCCATAGGATGAGGAGCTGTGCTGTTTTATTCATCCTTATGTTCCCAGCACCTGCACTGTGCCTGCACCTAGAGGGTGTTCAGGAAGTGGTAGTTGGTTGGATAAATGCACAGTGGCAACCCTGACCCTGGCATCAGGTGGAACCTAGTAGACCTCCCACTGACCTTGGTAAGTTAATTTCTTAAACTCTTTAAGGCCTGGGTTCCTCATCTTTGAAAGTGGATGAAATTGCTTCCTTAAGACGTGAAAAGATCACTGGTTGCCAGAGATTCAGGGGGGAGGGAGGGAGAGATGAAAAGGGGGAGCACAGGGGAGTTTTAGGGAAGTGAAACTATTCTGGATGAGACTGTAATGGTGGATGCATGTCATTTTACATTATTGTCAAAACTCGTAGCGTGTATAACCCAAAGAGTGAGCTCTAGTGAAATCTATGAATGTCAGTTAAGAATAATGTATTAATATTGGTTCATCAATTGTAACAAATGTACCACACTAACGGTCCATTTGTACCAAGACAGGGGGAATGAGGGTAGGGGATGGGGGGAGACAAATGGAAACTCTGGACCCTGTGCTCAATTTTTTTGTAAGCTTAAAACTGCTAAAAAGCAGGTCAAGCCTATTAGTTTAAAAAAGTGCTTCCTTAGAGGACAGCTGTGAATTTCAAATGCTTAGCACAGAATATATAAATTACACTGCAAATAAGATCTCCCTTCCTGTAAGAACAATCTTTGCAGCTTTTAGGTAATATACAGTTACTTGGTTTTTGTGGCCAACCCCAGAGTGTCAAAATTCTCTAAAGCCACATGTCTAACCAATTTGAGGAGACTATTAAGGTATCTTCCCTGGAAAACAAAAAAGATTTTTAGGTGTATTTCAAAATTAGCTGTGGAAAATTTGACATCTATGGAAGCTCCCAACAGAAATATTTATTTTGTGTTGTGCAGTAGCTCCCAGAGCTTCACGTGCAAAGAAACCTCTTAGAATCTGAAAGACAGCCTGGCTCTGCGTGTCAGTGCCAGGCAGACCACACGGGCCTTCAACGTGGCCGTGGAAGGCCAGCCAGCTCACGACAGGAGACAGGCCAGTGCAGTCCTGGGACTCTTTTGTGGCTGTTTCTGAAGCCTGGGCTCCTCTGAGAAGGTCTGTAATTGCCCTGCATGCCTTCCTTGGAAGTGGGCCAGGAGCATGTGTTTCCTTAGATTCTCTGTCCATGCTACCCTATGACAGCACTTTCTTGTCCCATTTTTCCACAAATCCACAGACCTCCCTCTGGGAGTATTTTTACTTTTTTATTAAATTTTTTTTTTCAAAGCTATAGGGAAGATAGATAGCCCATAGGAAAGAAAAACCAGAAACTAAACAAAGAGACAATAAAGGGACTAAATTAAACCTCGAGAGTCTGTTCGAGTTCCCCTGTGGTCCATGAGCTTTGATTTCTAATCTTCCTCAATCTGGTTTTAGGTTAATATCATAGACTCTTGAAGCTGGAGAATCACCTTGTCCAACTCCCTCTATTTCCAGAGCAAAGGTGTCAAAGCCCACAGGGTTGACACATTGTACGAGGCCGCTCAGAGCTGCAGTACAGGGCACGCTTCCTGCCTTTTGTATTTTGCACTACCTGTTTCACAGTTAATCTTTCTCAAGAGAGTCTTTTCCTCTAATACACCACTCCCTGCCACCCCTTCCCTCCAATAGACCTTAGAGAGGAACAAGAAAAGATTATTTGCCAACAGACTATTAACCCCAGATGTATTCCTTTAGATTTATCCTTTCTACTTTCTTCTGATTCATGGTAACAATTGCGTTTTGTTATAGTAAAGGGGCCTCTCTTTGGTCTATTTTAAGTGCAGTTTCTGCTGGGGACGTTGAAGAATTGTGTGAATAAATTGAAGGTGGGAAGTGAGGAGTGGACTGGCAATATTATTGGCCCTTTACTTTAGTGATAAGAAGCAGTCTGAGAGACCTTGAACTTCAAGGTCATATGTATTGATTGTTTAGTGAGAGCCAAGGAGTCAGCCTGAGGACCCCTCAACTCAGCAAGAACTGAGATTAAGAGGCGAAAGGTAGGTGCGGGTTGGGGGGGGGCTTTTAAGATGTTTGCGGAACAAAGTTACTACAATAAGGGTTGGACCATTAAGAGTGTCCACTGGACAGATTGGAGGTTGAGGCTGGGTCACTCATCTGGTTTCCTCTGGTCTCTGACACATCCTAAGTTGGATCTGGCTCCCTCAGAACCATGCATTTTACTTTCACTTATCTCAGTGACCTCCTCCTATGGGATTAGCCTAAACTCACAAACGTTCCATTGGACTGTGGAATCTTCTTCTCTTAGGATAGCTGATACTGGCTCTGCACGCCCTTGGTATCTATGTCTCCTTGGCCTCCATGGGAGCCCAGAGTGCAGGGAGTATGAGGGGAGAAGGGTTTGTTGGGGGCCATGCCAAGAAAGACAGAGGTTGCTAAGTGACAAAATCTCCCAAAGATCTCCAGTTCTCTGACCTCTGAAGTGTGTGCACTTAGTAAATACTCAGGTGCCCTGTGTAGTCTCCTTCGGAGGAGGTGGGATGTCTGGATGGGGGGGAGACAAGGACAGGACAGGGATTGAGCAGGCTCCTGGGTGGCCTTAAGCAGGTCTGTACATTTTGTGGGCAATGATCTTCTCATCTGTGATGAGGGAGATGAGGAAATGCCCTCCTAGTTTCCTCATAGTTTAGTAATTCAGGTTGCTGTGTTCAGATCTGATTACCAGGTCCCTCTTTTGTGCTTGTATAAATATCCCCCCCATCTGTTAAGTTCCTACGGATGGGCTCAACCCCAGCACTACCAGCCCTTCCATCTACTTCAGTTTTATAAAGTAGCCAAGTCGAAGGCTGTTTGCTGGTTGTTTCTCTTATAAAGATGTGACACTCTTCAGAGCCCTTACCCACACAGCTGGCATGTAGCTCTTTAGAAAGTTCAGACTTATCTTCCTCAGACCCCTTTTTAAACCCTTCCAAAGACCCTTCACTGTTTATAATCTAACATCCATACTTCTTTACATGACATACATGGTCATCCCTGATAAGATGTCAGACTACTTCTCCTGCGTCATCTACTCCATTCCAGCCTTGAAACTGATGCCTTATGTTGAACGTCCTCACTTTCTCACAGGTACTTTGAGGTTTCTCACCATTTGTCTTTGCTTATGCTGTGCTTCTATCTGAAATGCCCTGTCCTTCTCTGATCTCCTATTTCTTTCTCCAGGATAATGCCCATTCATCCTTATTTATTTATCAAACAGTGAATGTCTGTCTCATTCAAGCCAGACATTCACTGTTTGATAAATAAGTGAATGAATGGAACAAGCATCAGATGTGACATGGCATTACTGTGATGTTTCCTATAAACTGTTTTGACTCTATGAATTCTGAGTGAGAAGGAGACCCTGAGTGAGGGTCCCATCCTAAAGTAACCCTGGTGGCACCTAGATACTGTCTTGACTTCACGAGGTGGTGACCTCTTGTCTGCTGCTTGTCTGGTAAACATCACTGAGATATTCAGCCAGATTTAGTTTCATCTTTCATTTAACAGGGATAACAAGACCTACAATAAAGGGTAGTTGTCAGGATCAAATTAGATCCTGGATGTGAAAATGCTATGCAAATGTTAATTGAAATCACTCTTTCGTAGGGTCAGCAAACTAAAGAAGTTTTGTACGGTCAGCAAACTAAGACAGGAATCCCTGTCTTTCCTGGTATGGACCCCAACAAACCCTTCTCCCCTCATACTCCCTGTACTCCCTGCACTGTAATTATGTGGGTAGTTAATGAATATTATATACATAGTTAATAAATGAATGAATGAAGAAAACAGGCCAGAACACTCTAGAAAGATTTGGGACAGTGTACCTCTCCACTCACACTACCACTGCATTGACTCCCACTATTAGCCAACATTTATCAAGTGCTCTTCATGGGCCAGGGAGTGTGCTGGGCACGCAACTGCATCATTAATATCTAAAAGAACCAATTTTGTAGGTAGAATTACTCCTACTTTACAGATTAAGGAGCCAAGACAGATTATTCAACAGAGATAGGTTACCTTACCCTCCGCAATCCTTCACCCTCCTGTCACTTTGTCATGTGACTTTGCACTTCTTCCCACTAAAGGTATAGGAGTGTTTTGAAGCCTCTTGGTTTTGGATTTGGCTGTGCAACTGGCTTTGGCCAGTAGAATATGGCAGAGGTAATGGTGGGCCGGTGCCAGGCGTAGGCCTTGGAAGCCTCATGTGTTTTTGCTTGCCCTCTGGCTTTTACCGTTACCATGGAAACATGCCCAGGCACTGGGAAATAGCTCTTCTGATTCAAGACTAGAACAGGAGAGTCACACAGCAGAGCCACCTCAGGAAAGCTTTCCCAGCCAACCTGCAGGTGTGTGAGCAACTGCAACGGGACTCAGAGAAGCCACCTGGCTCGAGCCCAGTTTAGAGCAGCCAACGCTCGGCTGACCCACAGACCTTCAGGCGGAATCAGTGTTACTGTTGCAGGCCACTGAGATCTTCTGGTCATTTCTCATGCAGCAAAAGCGAATGAATGCATTGTCCTAAGACGCAGAGTTAGGACTTGACTAAGCCAGGATTTGAACCCAGAGTTGTCTGAAACCAAAGCTTCATCATTATGCCATGCTTGAAGCCCTGTGAGGGAGACCTGACCTGAGCTGTTCCTAGGAAAGTCAATAACCATCACTGTTATTTATGGGACCCCAGTGATGTTATCGTATGGAATCTTTGTAGCAAGCCAAAGCAGTAGGTGTTGTCCCCATGTTATAGACAAGGCTTGGGGAGGTTATGTAGTTTTCCCAATGTGCTCATGATATAAAGCGGCAGAGCCAGGATTTGTATGCAATTCTCTGTCTCCAAAGTCAATGCACCCTCTGCTTCTCACTGCATTTGGGTAGGTTCCTTGGTGTGTGTACGTGTGCCTCTGTGTGTGTGTGTGTGTGTGTGTGTGTGTGTGTGAATGTATATTGCGAGGAACTCTGGCAGGGGGCTTTCTCCGTGCTCTGCTTTGTGTCTTTTCCTTGTCTGACCGATTTGGCCACAAGGTAAGGATCTAGTTACCAAGACAGAGTGTATACTCCATGGCCAAGAATATGGATGTGGTCGGAAATTTCTACCAAGGGAGAAAGGAGTGTTCCTTTTGTTTTGTTTTTACTACGTTCATGCTTTCATCAATGGCTATCATTGTTCAAGTTTTCAAATGTCATCTCATTTTTCCTCTGACATTTTCTCCCTTTCCCAAACAAATTGTAAGTGGGGAAAAAGCACATTGCGTCTTTGAAAACCCCTTTTCAAGAAGCGTCACCAGCACTGCCCTCCCAGCCGGCCTCTCCTGTTAAAACTATTGTCAAAATATGGCACTCTGCCATCGGTGAGAATAGAACTTGTCATTTACTCCGAGGGCTATTGTGGAAATTTGTCTCGTAGCCGGATCCCAAATCAGCAAGATTTATTTTCCTCTCTTTACTACACAGTCACAGCTCTTACTTCTTTGAGTTGTTTAGATTGTGAAAACCAGCTTTTAGAGATTAAGATAATGTAAGCGCATGGCAAAGAGAAGTGAAAGAAGGTGGAAGAGTTCCATGGGAACCGGTCTCCAGTGGGATCTGAATAATCTAAAGGCATCTGTGGCCCAAGTGGAAACAGCATGTGTGAAAATCACTGTCCACAACGGGGGTCAGGAGAACAAGAGACTCTGGGGCATTGTGGCGTATAGTAGAAAGCACACAGACTTTGGAGCTAAATTGGAATAGAATTACAGCGCTGCCATTTAGTGACATGTGGACTTAATTCAAGTTAATTGATTTCTTGGCATCTCAGTTTCTTCATTTACAATAAGAAGTGTTAGTTGGGAATCTTTTAGCTTCAAGGGATAGATGGCAATATGAACTGGCTTAGGAAAAATGGAATCTATCAGCTCATAATACTGATGAATCTAGCTTTCATTCTGGCTGCTTGCTGGTTTGGCTGGCTTGGGCTGTGGCTGCATTCAGGGGTTCCGATTTCATCATCACAGTTCTTTTTATCTCCATTGTTCAGCTTTGCCTACCTATGCTTGACGTCATTCTCAGATAGGTTTTTCCTCTGTGGTGGCAGGATGGCCCCTGGATTTTCATCCTTCAGAGCTCATGAAAATCAGTGAAACAGCAAGTACTTTCCTCTGTGTGCCCAAGATCTATCTAAATATGGGAGTAATTGCGCTAGATGTCTTTTGTGTTTCCTTCTAGAGACACCTTTAAGAAGGAAGAACCCTTCTCCGGCCTGCTGTCTGTCTTGGGAGGTGGTTCTGCATGAACCATATCAAGATCTTCCTTGCCTTCCAATTTCTAAATGGGTTTGGCCCATGTGGAGCCCTGGCAGGATGTCTTTTTTTTAAAATTAATTTCTAAAATTTATTTTTATTGGAATATAGTTGCTTTATAATGTTGTGTTAGTTTCTGCTGTACAGCAAAGTGAATCAGTTATAAGTATACATATAACCCCTCTTTTTTAGATTTCCTTCCTGTTTAGAACACCACAGAGCATTGAGCAGAGTTCCCTGTGCTATATAGTAGGTTCTCATTATCTGTTTTATACATAGTAGTGTATATATGACAATCCCAATCTCCCAGTTCATCCCACCCCTCCCTTCCCCCCTTGGTATCCATACATTTGTTTTCTACATATGTGTCTCCATTTCTGCTTTGCAGATAAGTTCATCTGTACCATTTTTCTAGATTCCACATATAAGCGATATTATGCAATATTTGTTTTTCTCTTTCTGACTTACTTCACTCTGTATGACAGTCTCTAGGTCTATCCATGTCTCTGCAAATTGAACTATTTCGTTCCTTTTTATGGCTGAGTAATATTCCATTGTATATTTGTACCACATCTTCTTTATCCATTCCTCTGTCGATGGACATTTAGGTTGCTTCCATGTACTGGCTATTGTAAATAGTACTGCAATGAACATTGAGGTACATGATTCTTTTGAACTATGGTTTTCTCGGGGTATATGCCCAGTAGTGGGATTGCTGGGTCATATGGTAGTTCTATTTTTAGTTTTCTAAGGAACCTCCATACTGTTCTCCATAGTGGCTGTATCAGTTTACATTCCCACCAACAGTGAAGGAGGGCTCCTTTTTCTCCACACCCTCACCAGCATTTATTGTTTGTAGATATTTTGATGATGGCCATTCTGACTGGTGTGAGGTGATACGTCATTGTAGTTTTGATCTGCATTTCTCTAGTGATTAGTGATGTTGAGCATCCTTTCATGTGTTTGTTGGTAATCTGTATATCTTCTTTGGAGGAATATCTATTTAGGTCTCCTGCCCTTTTTTGGATTGGGTTGGCTTTTTTTTTTATATTGAGCTGCATGAGCTGCTTGTAAATTTTGGAGATTAATCCTTTGTCTGTTGCTTCGTTTGCAAATATTTTCTCCCATTCTGAGGGTTGTCTTTTTGTCTTGTTTCCTTTGCTGTGCAAAAGGTTTTAAGTTTCATTAGGTGCCATTTGTTTATTTTTGTTTTTATTTCCATTTCTCTAAGAAGTGGGTCAAAAAGGATCTTGCTGTGATATATGTCATAGAGTGTTCTGCCTATGTCTTCCTCTAAGAGTTTTATAGTGTCTGGCCTTACATTTAGGTCTTTAATTGACTTGAAGTTTATTTTTGTGTATGGTGTTAGGGTGTGCTCTAATTTCATTCCTTTACATGTAGCTGTCCAGTTTTCCCAGCACCACTTATTGAAGAGGCTGTCTTTTCTCCATTGTGTATTCTTGCCTCCTTTATCAAAAATAAGGTGACTGTATGTGTGTGGGTTTATCTCTTGGCTTTCTATCCTGTTCCATGGATCTATATTTCTGTTTTTGTGCCAGTACCATACTGTCTTGATTCCTGTAGCTTTGTAGTACAGTGTGAAGTCCGGGAGCCTGATTCCTCCAGCTCCATTTTTCTTTCTCAAGATTGTTTTGGCTATCCGGGGTCTTTTGTGTTTCCATACAAATTGTGAAATTTTCTGTTCTAGTTCTGTGAAAAATGCCATTGGTAGTTTGATAGGGATTGCATTGAATCTGTAGACTGCTTTGGGTAGTATAGTCATTTTCACAATGTTGATTCTTCCAATCCAGCAACATGTTATATCTGTCCATCTGTTTGTATCATCTTTAATTTCTTTCATCAGTGTCTTACAGTTTTCTGCATACAGGTCTTTTGTTTCCTTAAGTAGGTTTATTCCTAGGTATTTTATTCTTTTTGTTGCAATCATAAATGGGAGTGTTTCTTTAATTTCTCTTTCAGATTTTTCATCATTAATATATAGGAATGCCAGAGATTTCTGTGCTTTAATTTTGTATCCTGCTATTTTACCAAATTCATTGATTAGCTCTAGTAGTTTTCTGGTGGCATCTTTAGGATTCTCTATGTATAGTATCATGCCATCTGAAAACAGTGACAACTTCCTTCTCCTTTTCTGATTTGGATTCCTTTTATTTCTTTTTCTTCTTTGATTGCTGTGGCTAAAACTTCCAAAACTATGTTGAGTAATAGTGGTGATAGTGGGCAACCTTGTCTTGTTCCTGATCTTAGTGGAAATGGTTTCAGATTTTCAGCATTGGGAACGATGTTGTCTGTGGGTTTGTAATATATGGCCTTTATTATGTTTAGGTAAGTTTCCTCTATGCCTAGTTTTTGGAAGGTTTTTATCATAAATGGGTGTTGAATTTTGTCGAAAGCTTTTTCTGCATCTATTGAGATGATCATATGGTTTTTATCCTTCAATTTGTTAATATGGTGTATCACATTGACTGATTTCTGTATATTGAAGAATCCTTGCATTCCTGGGATAAACCCCACCTGATCATGGTGTATGATCCTTTTAATGTGCTGTTGGATTCTGTTTGCTAGTATTTTTTGAGGTTTTTTGCATTCATGTTCATCAGTGATATTGGCCTGTAGATTTCTTTCTTTGTGACATCTTTGTCTGGTTTTTGTATATGATGTAGTTTTATTATTATTATTCCGGTATAGTGAAGCAACAGATCAGGAGACATATGTCACTGAAAAGACAGCTTGTTACTCACAGTTCTGAAGAGGGAGGGGCTACCAGGCCATTCAGGAACACGCTGGAAAACACCAGAGTTAATGAGAAGGCAGAGCGAGCAACAGGAGCATGTGAGCAAGAGCCTTCAATGTGGTTTGTTTGGAAGGAATGGGAGAGGCATGGTAAGCAGCTTTAGGATTGGTTAGTTAGAATAACATCAGTGGGCTATAGGCGCTGTTGTGACTTGTCTAGCACTTGGCCCTGGGGTGATTAGGGCAGGTGAATATTGGCCCTGAGCACTAGAGCCCCAACTGGGGAGGTGAGGGCATGTGTGGGCTCAGGATTGGTTGGTTTGCAGCTGAAAGGTGTGATCCCAGGCCAATCCTTTATTATCTCCAGGAATCGGTTAGCCCTGGTGTGGCAGTCTCTCCAAGGTCAGCAAGGCCCCAAGTTATCAAAGCAGCATTAGAAATACAGAAGATAAAAACACATGAGTAATACACCTATCACTCTTCATTTTCTTTCTTAGTATTAATTTCTACCTCAAAGATTATATATTTGTTTGTTTGTTGTCCTCCTCCACTAGAGTATAAACTCCTTGAGAAAGGATGTAGTGCTTGTGTGTGTTTGTACTGCTTTGTCCCCATCAAAGGAGGAATGAGTGAATGGATGATCCAGTTGAGGAACTTCTTCCTGCTGGACCCGGATGCTGCTCAGTGTCCTCTTCAATGTGCACTTCAGGCAGCCATGACCAATCAGATTTGGCATTCTAGATGAGGCCTCTCCACCATGCTGCTGCAGAGAAATCCTGCTCTCTTTTGCTTCTTCAGGGCATTTGTCTTCTGAAAGGGAATCTTGACCACATCCACTGTAGTAGATTTTCTCTAAAGATGACTGCCAATAGGTCTTCCTTTCTCTCTGTGTACAGGTTGCTCCTTCCACTTAGAAATGGAATCTATTTCCCTTCTCCTTGAATCTGGGCTGGCTGGTGGATTTGCTTTAACCAGTGCAATGTGGCAGAAGTGACATTGCCAGCTTTGAGACTAGCCCTTAAGAGACCTGGGAGCTTCAGCCTTCATTTACTCAGAATCAGCTACCATGCTGTAAGGAAGTCTAAGCTATCTTCTTGGAGAGAGAAGACATGTGGAGAGCCCCTGGAGGATAAAACACCATGCAGTAATGGTGACCACATGGAAAAGAACTGAAGCAACCCAGCCAACAGCCAGTCCCCAGTCCCAGACCCTTGAGAGAGGCCTCTGGGAACTTCCAAACCATCCCAGCCAGCAGCTGGAGGCACCCATATGAGTGATGCCAGCAGGACATTGTGTGGAGCAGAAGAGCCACAAGGCAAAGTACAGATCATGAGATATAATAAATTGTGGTTGTTCTACCCCACTAATATTTTTTATTGATGTATAGTTAACTTACAATGTTGTGTTAGTTTCTGGTGTAAGCAAAGTGATTCAGTTATATATATCTCCCTTTTCAGATTCTTTTCCACTATAGGTTATTACAAGATACTGAATATATTCCCTGTGCTAAACAGTAGGTCCTTATTTTTTATCTACTTTATGTATAGTAGTGTGTATCCGTTAATCCCAAGCTCCTGATTTTTCCCTCCCTCCCTTTCCTCTTTGGTAACCATAAGTTTGTTTTCTATGTCTGTGAGTCTGTTTTTGTTTTGTAAATAAGTTCATTTTTTTTGGATTCCATATATGTTTTATCATATGGTATTTGTCTTTGTCTTTCTGACTTACTTCACTTAGTATGATAATCTCTAGGTCTGTCCTTCTTGCTGCAGATGGTATTATTTCATTTTTTTTTATGGCTGAGTAATGTTCCATCGTATCTCTCTCTCTCTCTCTCTCTCTCTCTCTGAGAGAGAGAGAGAGAGAGAGATACGATGGAACATCTTCTTTATCCATTCATTCATCAGTGGACACTTAGGTTGTTTCCATGTCTTTGCTATTGTAAATAGTGCTTCTATGAACATTGGGGTGCATGTATCTTTTCAAATAAGAGCTTTTGTCTTTTCTGGATATATGCTCAGGAGTAGGATTGCTGGATCATATGATAACTTTATTTTTAGTTTTTTAAGGAACCTCCATGCTGTTCTCCATACCCCACTAAATTTTGAAGTGGATTGTCATATAGCAAAAAATAACTGATAAACTCATCTTATCCCACTTCCCCATCCTCTGCTGATGATTTCCTTGCCCAACCTGGTACAGGCAGCTGGCCTGCATTGCCATGATGCTATCATAATATCATCATCTTCCTCTCTATGACACCAACTTGGTCGGCTGCTTGCCCACCTCAACCTGTGGAGTTTGTGAGAGTTTGTGTCCATAGGGCCTCATGTCTGGCCTTCTACACAGTTCTGAGAAAGGTGCTTGCAGGCGGAGACTGTATGATGGGGCTTTGAATTAGGCCAAACTGAGATCCCATCGTTGTGCTTCTGCTTCCCAGCTTCAAGGGGCCACAGAGTTATTTACATCTCTGGGCCTCAGTTTCCTCTTCTGTAAATGAGAACCAGTCACACAGTCACACTTACTTCCCTGGGATCTTGTAAGGATTAGCAGTGGTGTGTGTGTGTGTGTGTGTGTGTGTGTGTGTGTGTGTGTGTGTGTGAAGTGTCTGGCACAGAGATTAAAAACAATCAGCCAAAACAAAACTGACCCTCAATATTTCCCTACGTAAGGCTCTGTCTCACTTTTAGAAGAGCTTGGCATTTCCAGTTAACCACAAGGAGGACGGAAATGAGACCTCCATTCAGACCTGGGGGGATTTCAAACATTCACCCCCACCTCCTGGAAGTCCTTTCAGAGGCTTGTTGTAGCAACAACCAAACAACCAGCAGCCCACTCACAGGAAGTCCTGCTCTCTGGGCCCTGAAGCAGGGCTCCTTCCAGCACAATAGGGGCCTCTCTGCTGATTGCCATAACAACGACACATGGCTTTGAAAAGCACATCTCATTGCCTTGTGGAGACTCCTTTCCAAGGCTCTCTCAGGGCAGACTGTTTTATAATAAGACAATGAAATCCAAATTTACTAGGTACTTTATTTGGGGGGTAGGGAGGGAAATGAAAGTTCTTCAATTAATTGTTCATCCTCGGCCACTTTCTTGCCTCTAAACATCGCCTTTCCCTTCATAAAACCAGTACTACGAGGAAGTGGCCAAGTGGATGCTGACAAGCTAAAAGTGAGTGCTGGCTGGAGTTCATGGCTAAGAAATAGGAGCTGTCAAGTTGGCTTTCCCGTGGGGAGGCTGATCCAACCCAGGAGCCAAGGATGGGCTGGTGTAGACAGGCCTGACTTCAGGAAACAGACACGGGGATTAGAAGGTACTCAGAGTCTGTGGGTTCAGGGATGAGATCAGATGCTATCTTTTCAGCTCTCCTAGGGGGTGGGAAGATATCCAGTGGATCTGCACTGGAATGGCACACCAGGCAGTGTCTGTTCTAACTGGGCAGGATGTCACTCTGATTGGTCAGTTGGTCATGTTCTGAATACAACCATTACTAAGGGAACCTCTGAGTAGACATTAAGACTGAATCAATTTACTTCTACTTGGCTTTAGGGCGGCAATCTGGATATACTGTTCAGTTGTACCCATCTACTAGTTTCCTTGAAACTTTCCTTGGAGGGAAGTAGCAGAAGCGGTTAGAGGAATGAGAGTTTTTCCTGGGAACAGTCATAAGAGTATTTTCATTTGGTAGATCTGTGATTTCCAAGTTCGAATAGGAAAAATAATTTATTGAGGATGACAGAGACTATTGTTCTCCTAATACCTAGTTTATCCTTTTTTTCCCAACAAAGAACTTCTAAATTTTGTCTTGGCTCTTGACTACTTCAGAATAAAGACTCCCTTGCCGCTGGGTGGGATCAGCAAGAAATACATGACACACTCAGACTGGATAATTGACCAGAACTTAATAAAGTGACTGTGTAAAGAGGGTGTGTGCAGGAGTTTTAGAAACCCAGAGGAGATATGCAGAGAGCTGTTTTCATCCCTAGGTCTGAGGGGCAAGGGGAAGAAGAGGTTAACAAACTTGGAGAGAGTCACTGGGTGGAGATGGATGAGTGAGAGGAGCTGTGACCCTTGGGAGAGGCAGTAGCTCTTGGTGGGGAGAGGAAAAGGTGGGAGGGATCTATCCCTGGCAGGAGGAGTGTTTATCCCTGACATTGTTTAGAACTGTCTGTGCATGGTGGTAATAAAAAGTTGACTTTTAGTTGGTCTTATTAGACACTCCCACTCCCACACTAGATAGAGAGATAGAGCCAGCCCCTAGCAACCTGACTGGGAGCAAGCTGGGGGAATAGATACCCCGAACTTACCCCCCTCCACCTTCTCGTCTCCTGAGTGTACCTCCCACTGGCTGCACTCAGCAGAAGCCAGAGGGCAAGGGAGCCCACTCATGGCATCTGTTCAGGTAAAAACCCTTCAAAGCACAAAACAGTGTGGAAAAGTCGATATGGTGGAGGAACTAACAGAAAAGATCCAGCATTGACTTGAAGCTTTGAGTGGATTTGCAACTTTATGAAATGCCCTTATAGGCAGGAGGTGTGCCTTCTCCATTCTTTTCCTTTTTCCTGCTGGTTTATATTCAGATGTGATAGCTGGAACTGGAGCAGAAATCTTAGAGCTTCAGGTGGCTTGATAGCTGAACAATGAGACGGAAGGCGCTCGGAAGGGCCTGATGATCACGGAGGGTCCGCATAAGCCTTCGTTCATGTGAGAAGGAAATACATTTATGTTTTGTTTAATCCACTGTCTTTTGTCTTACCATTTGCTGCCAAGCCTAATCCTGCCTATTTGGATGAGTTCTTTCTATGTGAAGGAAGGTATTTTTTTGTTCACCAAATAGTTATTTAAACACTTCTATATGCTGAGTCTCGATAAAAATAGCATGAAGCCATTGCTGACCCCTGATTTTGGTCTCTGATGTTAATATTTGCAGAACATAATGGTCTCATCTGTATTTTCCCAAAAGGAAAGATAAAGGATTTGAAGCCACTAACCTTTGAATCAGAAAGCCAGAGTCTTGCCTGGGAGGGACTTTAATACATTACTCTTTGACAACCTTATTTGCCTTTTAAATTTTTAAAGATATTAGGATCCAAGGAAGGGGTAGCTGTCCTAGGATCATTTAAATGATAGTATAGTTTATAAAAATACATTTCATAAATTTATGTAAAACATAAACCCATAAAAGGTTCTGATATATACTACATGGTAAATTTCTTTAATATGTTGCATATGTCACATAGAGGCAGGTGCATCTGTAATCAGTGGATTAAGTTCTTCTTCCTGAGCTGATGCCAGCATGGTGATTTTCCCATTTCCAGAAAAACTTTGTGTTTGGCTCAGTGGTATGGTTTGAGAGAGTGTGGTAGAGAGGCAGGGGAACCATGGGGAGAATAATCAAAGTGTAGGCCGTGGTTAATCACACAGTGCATGAAGGATTTAGGGGAATTATTTCCTTCTCATCTGAGCATCTTTAAAGCTCCACTTCTTAGATAAGGAAAATGAGGCAAACACATAATCTGAGTTTAATAATGTTGCCTAGAACCAGGAACACCAACTGCCCATCTGTGTATTTCCCACTAGACCAATCAGACTCCTGCACATTCTAGAGAAAGGCAGATGTGTATGTACCATATGAGTATAGCCTAAAAAAAAACACACACACAACAAATTATTAACAAATTATAGGTCTTTGAGGTGACTTTTCAAACTACAGCTTTCATTGCTTGCCCCAATTGTACTTTTTGGTGTCACTATCAGATAGAATAAAGACCCGAAATTGGTTAATTATTTCTGTACCTCTTATATTTAAGAAACATAAGAAATGTACTACTAGAAAAACCACTGTCGGAAAACACAGAGCCAATTTTCTCAAGATGAGATCTGTGTGATATTAGAGTTATCTTATAGTTTTGTGCTTGGAGTCATTGTGCTTGGTTATAAGGATGGGACAGCCCAGAATAAAAGCAGGCCAACTGAACAGATTTGGGAGGTATTTGGAAAATATCCCTTAAGACATTTTGTGTCTATAATAGATTTACATCTTGAAGGAAGAGTAGGTAATCTATCTGATTAAGCTTTATTCTCATCCATGGTATTGATGATCAAACTAAGAAGAAACAGAGGGAAAACCTAATTATAGGCCTTTGGGGTTTGCTGACCAAGACTGGAAAACACCCAAACCTCCTCCAGTTCTTTAATTTAAATTGCATATTCTCCTTATGTTACAAAGTTTAACGTAAAGCTTTCCAAAGTAAGGGAGGAGCCCAAATGAGGTTTAGATGAAGTTCATATATGTTTTAACCCTCTACTGATGTAACTGTCGGATCCCCACTGATGAGATCTGAGGTTTGTCCCACATTTAAAAGGGGAGCTAGAGATGAATGCTGTCCATATTCTCACCCCCTAGAAAAATGGGGAGTAGTGGCTGGTTTGTGATGGCTTTTCCCCCATTTTTGAACTGGTTGAATATAGGTTGGTTTCAGTTGAATCTAAGCCTTGCTTTCGTTTTTGAAAGCTTCAACAGAATTCTAAAGCACATGGAGAGTTTTTGAAACAGTGGAATTCTGTAAGAAATTAGTTGATAGATTGGTTCACCATTCATTCTCTCATTAATTCATTAATTCATGGCACCAGGATGCAGTGGTTAAAAGTATAAATTTTGTTTATCATCATCCATCCAAATTTCATGCCCAAACTTTGCTAAATATGGGTCCTTTCGATTTAACATAACTCGCCGTGTTTGTTACCTTAGCGGTAAAATGGAGCTAATTATAATTATATCTACTTTACAGTTTGTTCAGTAGATGGAGTAAGTTACAAGCATAAAATAAGTGCTTCATAAGCAATAACTTAAAAAGTTCACCCGTCTACACACTTAGCCATCCTTCTATCCAACCATCTACACAACCATCCATCCACCCACGTATCCATCCATCCATCCATCCATCCATCCATCCTCTTATCTGTCAATTCTTTCCTGAAAACTTCCTATGAGCCTGGCCCTGATCTAGGTACCAGGGGCACAAGATACCTGATGTCCAGGTCTTACAGTCTAGGTTTGTAGATAAGCAGTCACAACACATCATGGTAAGTGCTGTGACAAACATGAAGTAGAGAGAAATTTATTGTAATTCATTTGGGGAGTATAGTGGGGACCTCATTCCTCCCCCTGGAGAAACAATCTATTAGCTCTGCTCAGAGGAGTATATAGAATTAGGGATAGAGATTTATTTTGGCTTAATACGTGGGAGGTCTTTCTGGCAGAGATGCTGGAACATAGAATAAGAAGTCATAGGACACACTGATTCCTGTCATAAGAAGAGGCATCACGCAGAAGCTGGGAGATCAATTTGCAGAGATATTTAGGAGGGGCCTCAAGCACTGAATAAGTGATTGTGTGAATGACTTTTAATATCCTTTAGAACTCTTAGGATCTGTGATTCTTAAGGGAGCCGGAAGTGCTGAGGTGACCTCTGAGGTTGCTAAATCAGCACGAGACATGGCCAGTCTGGGCTCTTTAGCTGTCTTAGTAATGAATAATGACCAGGATGGTGATACGTTCATGCATTGATATAATTACTTTTAATTTATTTTTATTTTCCAAAATAAAAATTATTGTGGGCACTCAATATATGCTTAGAGATTTCTCACTGAGGCCAGAATGGGTTGGGTACATTAGCATGTTGTCTTTGGTTGGGCAATGAAAAATAATGCATTTCCCTTTTTATTTTTTTCCAGTCTCTTTTTCCCAAATATAAGCTATTATCAAATTTAGAGAAAAACATTATGGTCACGTATAGCAATCAGCTAATGTCAAGCTCTTGGAAACCTCTACTCCCATTGTTTCCTTTGCTTAATTCCTATTCTGTGTTTTTGCCTAATTTTCAGATTTTGTAGTGTGTTCACTTTTACAAGTTTCTTCAAAAATTTCATAAGTATAGTATACTTTTAAAATATATAAAAGATGGGTATTCCCTGACAGTTTGTTTATATTATTATTTATTTTTTATCCCAGATCATTTCATTAAGGTGTCACTTACTAGGAGAACAAATAATGGCAAAAATATAAAATAGAAATTGAAAAGTAACCCGACCACCACCACAGTGTCAAGGGCAGGGCAATACCACAAATATGTTTACTTCAGGGGATATTATAATTGAAACAATTGAACTTCAAATCTAGTTCTGAGCTTTCTGCAGCTAAGGTTAAAAAAGAGAAACAAGATTATTTTCATGACATTTATTGTCTTCTCCGAGTGACCTCTCCCTTCTTTAAATGCCAGTTCTTACTGGCAAAACCATGCTAATGTCAATAAGCACATAATCTCAGCTTGTTTCCTGGTTATTAGCCACATACCCTCAACCAGATTGAAAGTTTTTCAAGGATAAGGACCTGCCTTACACTTTTGAATCACTCAGGGTAAGTGATTAGCAAATCCAAGTTGGAAGATTAGTACCAAAAGGACCAAATTCATCAATTGTCCAGAAGTCGAGAATCAGAGCCTGGACTGAAACTGTAATTTAAATAGGAGATGAGTGAGGTTGGGGAGGATGGTGGGGGAGGGGAGAACAGTATGCTGGACCTGAAACCCAGGTGTGTGACCCCGAAAAACATGTATTTGTAACTGCTTCCTGAGCTGTGTCATGTCTGTGTCATGTCAGTCAAGCAGGATGGAGAAGGTTCCAGAGCTTGGTTGTAGACTATGGCATTGTTTCCTTAATTGCAGTGCCCATCTTTGCTTTAGGACTTGATGCCAAAGAGTGAAATAAATCAAGCCCTCACCCGTGGTCACTGTCTGTGAGGGTTATCTGACCACCTCAGTGTTTACTCCTTAGTTTCTAAAGTTGAGCCTTTTGATAAGGCAGACTTTTCCTTTGGTTCTTTCTTTTCTCTAAGCTTTCTTCTTGAAAGTGCCCATGTGGGTTCAATCAGCCTTTCTCCCTTGCACCTTAGATTTAATAGGCTTCTGGCATTTGCGTGTGCCTGAAACATTGAAGTTCTTTTTTTCTTGTACATTAAAAACCATGTATATAAAATATAAAATGAAATAAAGACAGAATTAATATCCTGGTTTTGGGGCGCAGTGACTAATCAGTGTGACACAGACTTGCGGGGGGGGGGGGCGCTCCAGGTGGCTAATCTTTAGCAGGTGTGTTTGCTACCAGAGGGCAACATCTTTCTCAGAAAGAGTCAGAAAAGCTCCCGAACATCAGGAAAATAGATGTGATGCAGCCACCCGATGGAGAAATCCTACGCTTTCACTGTCCAAGATAGAAACCACTAGCTACATGTAGCTAGTGACATTTAAATGATGAAAATAACATAAAATAAAAAATTCAGTTCCTTGGACCCCCTGGCCACATTTCAAGCACTCCATAGTCACATATGGCCTATTGGACGGCATGGCTATGGGACCTTTCTGTCACTTGGAAAGTTCTGTTGGGCAGCTGGGACCAGATTGAAATAGGTAAGAATGTTGGGGGGATGAGACAGAACTAAGTGGGAATCCTAGCTCTGCTCCCGTTTAGCTGGGTGGCCATGACAAATGACATAATCTCCCTCTCTCTCAATACATTCTTCTATGAAATGAAGAAGATACTAAGCTTTGTGCATAGGGTTTCAGTGAGCCATCTGCACTTAGCTCGACGTTTCCCTCTTCCGAGAGGCCTCCCCAGCCACCCTACCAAGTGTGGCCACCCCTTCTGCGATTCTTGTTTGTACCATGAGGACAGCAGAACACGCCACCCCAACATAGGCCACTGTGTTGATTATTTTGCATTGTAGGCACTTGGAAAACAGCAAATGCAGGGAGAGGTTTCTCTGTGCTCTTCGAATCTGCCTAAAGATGGTTCCTCCCCAAAGGAAGTCAGTTGTCACAAATCTCCTTCCCAGGGGGTTCGTCAGCCAGGGAAGATGGACTCATCATAGGAGAGGAAGCTAGAAGTAGACTCCTCAGCAGGCAAACTTTGTCACAAACTGTCACAACTCTCATCTGTTCTTCTAAGTTCCTGTTCATCTTTCCTAAAAGTCATTTACTCTCCCCTAAGGGGCTGGTGTTTTCCCTCCCCTTTCCCTACTGAGATGGTATTTAAGTCTGAATTCTAAGTCACCTCTGGGAGGTAGTCGTTTTCCCTGGGGATCTCCCAGGCATACACGAGGAACACATATCTGTCTTTTGTTTCAGGGGTTTCCGTTAAGAACTCAAAATGTTAGAAGGAAAATTATTCTTTCTCCCCTACACCATCCTATCATTTTCTTCACAGCATTTATCATTATCTGAAATGATGGAGCCCTATCTCTCTTTTTTTTCCTCTCTCTCGTCTATCCGTCCATCTCCTATTTTATTGTCTTTTCTCACCATCCCCCAATATGAAAATACACTGTATGGTTTTCACCAAACACCAACCACTTCTCTGATTTCTTTGATGCCTGGATGTCCAACAGTTTAATTCAGTTCTGACACTACCTAGAGTAGGTGCAGACCCCACAAGCTAAGGGCTCAGTCCCATGAAACTGCTCCCTTTTCAGATGCCAGCTGCAAGTGGGGTGCCCGGGCTACCCACACTTCTGCCCAGCCAACTACAAATTTTGGAGTCCCCATGACCCCCTCCTCAGGTTTGATAATTCACGAGAATGACTCATAGAACTCAGGAATGTGCTTTACTCACTACTAGCTTATTCTAAAGGATACGACTTAAGAACAGCCACATGGAAGAGATGCATAGGGCATGCCAGCATCTCGATGTGTTCACCAAAACGGAAGCTCCCTTGGCCTCATTGTAACAGAGTTTTAATCAAAGCTTAATTATCTAGGCACAATTGATTGTATTATTGGCCTTTCTTGATTGAACTCAATTTCCAGCCCCTTGCCCCTCCCCGGAGACTGGGGGCTTGGGGGTGACAGTTCTAACCCTCTAATCATGTGGTTGTTTTTTTCTGGTGACCAGACCCCATCCTGAACCTATCCAGGCCCCCCTCCATGAGCTATCTGCTTAGCATAAACTCACATGTGGTCAAAAGGGGCTCATTACGAATAAGAAAAGATGCTTCTGTCACTTTGGAAATTCCAAGAGTTTTAGAAACTCTGTGCCAGGCACCAGGGACAAAGACCAAATATATATTTTTTTATTATAACCCACTCACACACACATACACACACACCAAAATGTAAGTGTCATAAGCAGGGAGACCTTCTCGGTCTGCATTATGTATACAGTCCCTAGGACGGTACCTAGCACATAGAAGGTGATAAATAAGTATTTGCTAAATTAGTGGATAGCCAGCTGTCAATTATCTGATTGAGGGACAATGTAATCTAGTCATTAATGATCATAATAGTAATGTTAATAATAATAATTATAGCAATAGCCGCTACCATTTATTGAGGATTTTCTATGTGCCAGGCACTTATTAAATACATTATTACATTTAACCCTCATCGCAATCCTATGAAACAAGTCGTACTTGAAATTGAGTCATACTTGATGTCTAAAAACTTGCATAAGTGGTAGAGCCATGATTCAAATTGATACCTAGACTTTTGATAATTTTAGCTCATTGATACATATTAGAAGAAAATGTTTTTCTCTGGTCGGGGGATTTTTTTGTTTTCCTTATGGAGTAGAACTTACAGCAGAGTTCAGAAAACATTCTCCACCTTGGACTCAGTTCCCTCTAACCTCCTAATTGTTAGAACTTGTTGTTTTAACCTGCAATTAGGCTCATGGAATTAAAACTAGGCTTTTGTTTATATGTCTTGTTTTTGCCTAAACAGGTCAGTGGATCAGGACATAATCAGCATATAAATTATTTATATGACTCCCCAAACTGTCTCTAGCTCTGGGCTCTGAAAATCTTCCAAATTTCTTTGTTTGTTGGGGCCAGAGAAGGTCTGAAGACTTCTGGGAGACAGGTTTTGCCAGAGACAGCTTGTTCTTTCCCAGACCCCTTGGGCTGTGCAGTCTCTGCGTGGAGAATCATTGGGGTCTGGTGGGAAGGACTTTCACGACACATTTCCTTGGATGGGTGGGTTAGGGAGCTAGAGAGGAGATAAAAGCATCTATAGTGATGAGGAAAACCTTCTCATAATGCAGTCAAGGGTATGAAAACCAGTGTTGGTTTTGCCTTTTGCTCAAAAGCAAAGATAAAAATTACTTCTTTTCCAAAGAAAATTTTTATGGTTTAACTTTTTCCTTATAAATAATATAATAAAACATCTTAGTTGGGGATTGCTATGTGCCAGGTACCGTTCAAAATGCTTTAAATATATTAATTAAATCTTAACAGCACTATGAAGTAGTTCCTCTTGTTCCCATTTCACAGATGGAAGAATAGGCACAGAGAAATTACATAACAATTCCTGTCACTTTTAATGATTAGTCACCTTTCAACATAACGTTTGCATTTATTTTCTAATTTGTTCCTAAGTCACCAGGGCAGGTAATAGCTTCCCTTGTTTTTCCTCTCTTTATTATGACTTGACTCTCAAATCAATCTGATTGATTTCTTCCTAGAGGTGATATTGGCATTTGGGGCTGGACTATTTTTCACTTCTTAGGATGGTCCGATGAAGGGGGCCAGAATATGCCACCTCTTTGGTATATGAATTGTTTTGAGCTAAAGGTCATTGAGAATAAGCAGATATAGGAAAAGCTGTTTATCTCCCCCTAACTGCCTAAATATAGAGTATAAATTTCCTCTTGGGAAAGAAAATTTACATTCATAAAGAAAATTTCTATTTGTAAGTTATCTCCATGTTAGGAAGAGAGCTAGGCCCAAGACATCTCATCACCTGAGAGACTCTTACCTGCATAGCGTGGCCAACAAACACAGGAAAGATGCTCAACATCACTAATCATTAGAGACATGCAAATCAAAACTACAATGAGGTATCACCTCATACCAGTCAGAATGGCCATCATCAAAAAATCTACAAAAAATAAATGCTGGAGAGGGTGTGGAGAAAAGGGAACCCTCCTGCACTGTTGGTGGGAATGTAAATCGGTACAGCCACTATGGAGAACAGTATGGAGGTTCCTTAAAAAACTAAAAATAGAACTACCCTATGACCCAGCAATCCCACTACTGGGCATATACCCGGAGAAAACCATAATTCAAAAAGAGTCAGGTACCACAATGTTCATTGCAGCTCTATTTACAATAGCCAGGACATGGAAGCAACCTAAATGCCCATCGACAGACTAATGGATAAAGAAGATGTGGTTCATATATAGGATGGAATATTATTCAGCCATCAGACAACCCTTGTTTACCATACATTTCCTCCCCTCATCTTCCCACAACTTGCTTCGTGCTCCCAGAAACCCCAAACCCCTTTTCCTTTCTTTAGCCTAAGATCGTAAAAAACCTCAATCATCTGGCAGCCTCCTTGAGCCCCATTTTTCTTTGTGAACTCTTGTATATATCGATACATAGGTAATTAAACTTTTTTCTCATTAGCCTGTCTTTTTTCAGCTTGATTTGTGGGCCCCAGCCATTGAACCTAAGACGGTAGAAGGAAAAAAAAGACTTTTTTCTCCCGTACACCACACCTGTAGGACATTTAGAGTTCTTGGCTGGCACCATCCTGCATGCCAATAGTACATTTCTCCTGGTTATTAATGACAACTGATCCCCCCTCCTACAGATCTAAAAGCCCCCCAGCGGGGTGCTTCCACCCCTGGTTGAGAACCACTGAGGCATTTTCTGTGCACTTACTTTCTAGACATGCCCTTTAGTTATTTTTAAGCATTGTAAATTGTCAGGGTTTTTTGTTTTTGTTTGTGTGTTTTTTAAAACAAATTTTTCTTGCCTTTTATTTTCATTGTGAACTTCTTATCATGGCAAATTTCAACCACATAAAAAGTAGACATAATGAATCCTTATGTGCCTACCATCCAGGTTTAACAATTGTTAACTTATGGCCAATCTTGGTTCTCCTCTACCCCAATCACTTTCCCCATGACTGTATTATTCTGAAGCAAATCTCTGATGTCATATCACTCCATCCATCAATATTTCAGTAAATATCTCTAAAAGATGTCCCTCTTTTAAAAACTATAACAAAAATGCCATTAGCATACTGAAAAAATAGCACTGATTCCTTAAGTTCCTATATCTAAATTCAAATGAGATATCCTCAGTTTTCACATTTATAATTTTTATGTAAATACCATACATTTTAAAGTTCATTTGAATTCGTATCCAAATAAGGCTCACATACTGTACTTGATTAGAGTAAATATTCTGTGTCTTTTTTAAACTGTAGGTTCCTGATCCATCTGTGTCTCCATCTCTCAGAATTCATTTGTTGAAGGAACTGGGTCATTTCTTCTGTGGACTTTCCTATAGGCTGACTCTGGCTGATTACATCCACATGGTGCAATTTAACATGCTTCTGCGTTCTCTGTTCTTCCTATAAACTGGTATTTGGATCTAGAGGCTCGGTCAGAATCAAGTTTCATTTCTTTATGTTTTTTACAGAAATATTTCATAGGGGGTATTGTTCTTTCTAAACGTGTGCAATGCATGGTTTTCTCTCCTTTTATTTTGGACCTCAGTTACCTTTGAATCTCATTCTCCTCAATTCATTAGGAGTTGCAACATGACGATATTCCAGTGCTCAATAACTTCTTCTACATTAGTTATTTTTAAGTACTGTACATTGTAATTGTTAGCGTGGGCCTTCTTGCAGCTCCCTCTTTGGCAGGCGTAGGTTATATTCATCATTGTGTCACATCTGAAAAATCCTTTCTCCTTGAATCTGGATCCTAGAGCCTCTGTTGTCAGCCTCAGCCTCAGGGACTAGGTTCCATGGAGAACTGAAAAATCTTCACAACTAGGGTCAGTTTACTACTGTTCAAAGATAAACTGAGGTATATTAAAATTGCTGAGTTTATTTGAGCAATAATCAATTAGAATCGTTCAGTGCCAAACTCAAAGTGGTCAGGAGCCCTTCACCGACAGGAACTATGGGAAAGACTTGTAGAAAAAAGGTGGAAGCAAAGCAAGAAGCTTATTTGATTGGTTATATCTTAAGCAATTGTATTATTTTGGAAAAGCCTAGTTGGCTGTTTGCAATTGTTTGTCCTTAGATTTTGATTTCTTAACCTTGAGGAATTTACAGGCTTAGATTTTGGTTTGCTTTCGAGGGTTTCTAAGGCGTTAGAGAACCATTTCAGTCTAATGGTCTCCGTGTTTAATTAATTTAACACCACCATTATGCACAAGGCTCACAAATATGTCGACTTTTTTTGAAACCAGAAGAAAAAATGGACATAATCCGACTGGGGTTATATTTGTCTTTATAACAATGCAGTCAGAAAATATAATTTTAAATATTTTTTTTATAGAGGAAGGAATCATGAGTGGAGGAACTAAACCTTGGCCTTGTGAGTCACTGGACTGGTGGCCGCATAATCACTAGATAGGTCATGGTGTCATGAATAGAATGGAAATATTCAGTTCAGTTGGCTTTTGCCAAGATAGTCCAAATTCAATGTGTTGGTTTGGAATTCAATGCATGATGAGTTTCTTATAGTTTTTAAAAGTACCATGCTATTTAATGAAATAGTTATACGTACTGGGAAAAAGTATCTTTGTGACCCCATTTGGAGGTCCTTAAGCCAAGTCCATCCTTACCAAGAACACATGTCAGCTAGTCATTAAAACAAGGTGCAAAAGCCAGATGGTGTCTGAGATCATCTTTCATGCCAGGGTCTCAACACCCTTCTTACCCTTTCTCCTCTGACCACTTATGCTCAGAACTACTAAATCCCCTCTTTTGTTCCAAACTTTGACTCCATACTTACTTTCAATTTCTACTTCTGGTCTTTAATAGAATTTTCACTATTCCTGATTATATTTAATATTTGGACTTTGCAGGCCATGTTTGAGTTCTGGCTTAGCTCATTTCTCTGCTCTTGCAACCATCATGTCACAAATGAGTGCTTCCCACTCTAAGACTCAGGCTCTGGACATCACCCTGACCTTGGCCTTTGAATTGGGCTCTCCTCTTTTTGGACTATAGATCCCTAAAGGAGCCCCATGGATGCTCCAAGCCTTTATCTAAGTTGAGCCAGTACAGACTTTCGGTGCTCTTGAGTGCAGCCTGATTAATTGCCTTTGTTAAAGAAGAGAGAGCCTGTGGCTCACAACAGCATCCCACTAGGAATTTTTTTTTCGACAAACACTTTGACCAGAGTTTTATAAATTGTAGAAAAAAATATATTATGATGATACATTTGCACATTGGTTTCCTGAAAATAGATTGTTTTGATTTATCATCCTTCTACAAAATGTGTGTTTACATTGACATTTATGGTTACAGTCTTGAGACACAGCCAAACCACAAGTCTAGATTTGGAGTAATGAGCATGGGGCTGCAAAGATGGGTCATCCTAATGGGAGAGTAAATCAAACACTGATGCGGTGGCTGGTTGACTGCACTCAATGAATGAGAAAAGTAACAAGGTGTAGGTTGTTTTTCCTAAGGTTGATATAAACCTTTTCTTTTCCCCTTAAATTTGATTCTTTTGGATACCAGCCCAGCTTAAACTGTTGTTAGGGACTCTCTGAGCCAGTGATTCTTAGCTCTGCACTTCATTCTTCATCTTCGGGACATACTTACGCTTAAAGTCACAGGATTATAGAATCGTACACGTGACCTGCAGAGTAACTGGAGATTGTTCATAAGCGGGTAAGCAGGGTTCTCATCTAAGTTTCATAGATTCTTTTGGGGAGACCATAGATTATCTTTGGAGAGTCTACAGAACTCTTAATATTCTATGTAAAACTAATATAAATGTGTACTTTTGTCCTGGAGAGAGCACAGTTATGTGCTTTTTCGTCAGATTCTCAAAGTGGCCTGTAGTGCCCCAAGTCTTTGGAACAATTAGGATGAGACACAGAGACAGGTAGTACCAGCTCAGGGATTGAAGCCATAGGCTGAAGCCACATGGCCTCTCTGCCAGGCATCAGGTCTGCAGGTTCCTACTCAACAGGGCCTTTCTTACTTATTTTTGTTACCCTCTACTTTCTAGCGCAGTGGCTAGCCCTAGGACTTTGTCACTGTAGGATGCATCAGCAAATTAATAGACATCTTTGCAGAAGGAAAAAAAAGTACACACTGTGTGTATTTAATGTAAGGTCACTTCAATTTAAAAAATGTGAAAAAATGTTGGTCTCAGAATTGAGAAAATATGTAGCATAAGCTTAATTATTCCTTGTCGAATGGATGAATGAATCCATGGTAATCAGTATGAATAATCATAATTACAGCTATCATTTATTAAATATTTATTATGTGCCGGGCGCTTCACCAAGCTCCGTAAATGCATTATCTCATTATGTGGGATTTCAACACAGTGCAGCAAGTATTAGTAGCTCAGTTTGACAAATGAGGAAATGGAGGTTTAGGAGAAGAAAGAAATTTTAAAAGATCTTAGTAAGAGGCAGAACAGAATTCGAACTTGGGGTTGTTCGAATGTCTCATTCTTTATAGCTTGGGAGGTAAAGCCATATTACAACTAATCTATAAACGGATCTCCATGTTTCTCCCTGCCCCCAGTCAAAAACAGAATTTTTGATATTGGTCTTGGTGATGCCTTGGTTTCTTTCATACACTTCCCACTACCCCGCATTGGGTCAGTCATGGCAGTGATTAGAACTTTTAGCTGTAAAAATGGCTACAGGTCTGATAAATACCAATCAAAGAGAAGTGTAGCTAAAGGTGTTTTCTAAGGAGAAGGGTAGTGGTTGCCTTGTAAAAAGATCAGAGAAAACCTCTATGAGGAATAGGAATTAGCTTCTATCACAAGTTGTTATGTGTGTGACTGTACGTGTGTAAACATATCTATTTACTTCACAATATACAAATGGGCACATGGGCAGTAGGCATAGATTGTCCTTCCAAATATCTTGGATCCAGAAAAAGAAAAAGCCTGGCACACAATGGCTAATACTTTTTTTCTTGATGGCTGGAAGCAGAGTGATGGTCTTGTAATTTGAGGAAGAAACTGGGACACGAACTTTTACCGCTATAGGCAAAAATTATTCCAGAAATAGCAGAAGCATTTTAGGATATAATCTGAGAGTGTGGAAGAAATCAAAGGACAATCGCCATCCAAATATATGGCCATTCACCATTCTCTGGTATTTTCTGTAAGAGAGTAGGAGATAGGTTCATAGGTTCATAACCATTTGAGGTCACTCCAGTTTTAGTAAATTTCAACCCAACTCTTGATAAATATAAGCACTTTTAGTGTCAGGACTCTGCAACCTTAAATCTTGCTTTGCACTTACAGGAATCTCTAAATCTCAGTTACGATGGCAATGTACAGTAGAATTCCTTGGTGGATCTATAGATTTTTCCAGGGTAATTCAGCTTCTATTTTCTCAGGTTATTATATTCACTCCATTCAGACTGACACATCACGTGAATCTAATGTTCAGCATAGTTTTGGACCTTATGTTACTTCTTCCTGGGGAGTTGGCAAGAGGTCTGGTGAACATTAATTTTTAAATCCTGCAAAGAGATATTTAGTTTAATTGAAACCCCTTTGGAGCTCTCTCAAGTTGGAGTCATAAGTTCTTAGGAACAATAGTGGTAGCCTGTCAAAATATTTTAAAAAAAGACAGTGATTTTTCTTGGTTTACTTCAGAGGTTACCAAAAACTGCTGCAGCTATTTTAAACATATAATAGTTTAGAAAACATCTTTGGTTGTCTAAGGTAAAATAGATTCTTTTTTTTGCGGTACGCGGGCCTCTCACTGTTGTGGCCTCTCCCGTCGCGGAGTACAGGCTCTGGACGCGCAGGCTCAGCGGCCATGGCTCACGGGCCCAGCCGCTCCGCGGCATGTGGGATCTTCCCAGACCGGGGCACGAACCTGCGTCCCCTGCATCGGCAGGCGGATTCTCAACCGCTGCGCCACCAGGGAAGCCCAATAGATTCTTTTTAATATTCTGGGTTTAATATGTATGTTGTGCTTTTGTTATAAAAGTAGGAGACAGTTTTGTTTTTTCTTTGGAATTGGCACTTGGTAGTTTACTATAAAATAATGTCTGTACTGGGTATAATACCTAGATATTTTGTATTTATTAAAAAATGTTGTTGTGATGTCTTTATTTTTTGCTCTTTTATACTGAGAGATTATAGTTTGGAGGCAAAAATATTAGATTTGGAGGAAGAAAGCTTGGGTTCTTGGATAAGCCATCTAAATCTATATCTCCATTTCCCCATCTGTAGAATGGGGATAAGAATTGTTCCACTTTCAATTTTATATAAACTTTCTCAAGATGAAGTAAAAAATGTATGTCATAATTGCCTTGTCAACAAAACAAAACTAAAGTATATGTATGTATGTATTCTTTTCGTCTGTCAAATGGAAATAGTAATAACACTTCATGGAGTTTGTTATGAGGATTAAATAACTCATATATGTAAAATACTTAGAATTGCACTGGCACATGATAGATGTTCAACAAGTGTAGATAATATTATTATTATTCTGATAATAAGTTGTATTAAGCTTGTAGTCCAGCGGTTCGGTCTTGCATATTATGCGAGACAAAATAATCCATTTGAACAAAGGTGTGGCATGAAACCAGAACAAAACCTGGCTAAGAACTAGAAACGGAAATAAAAACAGTCACAGAAATTTTTTAAAAATCAACAAAGATAAATTTCTAGTGTGCTATATACTGTTTACGTGTCCTCAAAATTCATATGTTGACATTCTAGCCCCCAAGGTGGTGGTATGAGGAGATGGGGCTTTTGAGAGGTGACTAGGTCATGAGGGCAGAGCCCTCAAGAACGAGATTAGTGAAAGGGGCCCAGGAGCGATGCCTCACTCCTTCCACCACATGAGGACACAGTATGTGTGTCTGCTATCACATACTATGAGAAGGTGTCTATGCACCAAAGAGCTTTTTCTTACCAGACACTGAATTTGCTGGCACTATGATCTCTGACTTCTCAGCCTCCAAAATTGTAAGATATAAATATCTGTTTGTTTAGAAGTCACCTAGTCTATGGTATTTTTAAAAATTTTTAATGGAGTATAGTTGATTTACACTGTTGTGTTATTAATACTTTCTGTGTACAGCAAAGTGAAGCAGTTATACATATACATATATCCACTCTTTTTTGATTCTTTTCCCTTATAGGTCATTACAGAGCATTGAGTAGAGTTCCCTGTGCTATACAGTAGGTCCTTATTAATTACCTATTTTATATATAGTAGTGTGCGTATGTCAATCCCAATCTCCCAATTTATCCCTTCCCCCTTTTCCCCTCTTGGTAAACGTAAGATTGTTTTCTACATCTGTAATTCTATTTCTATTCTGTAAATCATATGAGATTGGTTATATGTGGAATCTAAAAGAATGGGACAAATGAACTTATTTAGTCTATGGTATTTTGTTTTAGCAGCCCAGACAAAGACATAATACCTTTTGGGAATCATTTCAGGACTAAAAAATGTGTCTGGGCTTAAAGTCCCTATCAGGTGCCTTTTTTGGGCAACTGCAGTTTACTGGCTCCAACAGGTGACTCCACTTGGATATCCTGGTGAGACAGCCAAAGCTGTCAAGTTTCATTTTCAAACACTTAGAAAGATGACTCTTTGCAAATGTAAAATGAACATGTATCAAGTATTTTATGAAACTCATGAATTAATGAGGGAACCAATAAGGTGGTGAAGCTGGTTCAAAAGAAAATTGGAAGAATGGAGATTTATTTAGACCGGCATTCAAAGACACACTAAAGTAAACTTGCTAATATGTATACATGGTTAATATCCTAAAGGGCAATGCAACTATAACTTTAGGGGTCTCTTTTCTATTAGCAAGAAATCTCCAAGTTCACATGGAACATCACAGAATCTGGACTCTAATCAAAAAGTAAACAGCAAAGACAAATTAAGGTGTCTTCTCCTTGGTAATTAAACAATTCTTAGGTAAATCTGTCAAACAATGCCTTATATTGAAAGAGCGTCCTCTTGTGCTATTTCCAAGTTTCGGATAATTTTTTTTTTTTAGTAATAGAAAGACACCAAAGGGTTTTAAAGAGGGGAGTGATTAATTGGCTCATGGATTCCAAGAAAATGTTGAAAAACATGCAAAGTTCGGAGACCTCATCAGAGCCTCAGAAACAATTAGGTTCCAGTGCTTAATGATGCAAGCTAGGATTCACTGACTTTTGTCTGTTTCTCTCTGGGTACCAGCTTTGTATTCTCTCAGGGAAGATCCCGAATTGTATACCTTAAAACTTATGCCGACAGGCAAAGACTGCTTTGTGGTCCCAAGTTCAAAATCCTAGGCAAAAGCTCTGATAAAGTCAAGCTTGGGCTAGATGCTTATGGTGGGACAGATCAACTGTGGGTAGAAGGAGGAGGTCACGTAGGAACATGGTAGCTTCCATGAAATAGCCGGAAAAAAGAGGGAGAACTGAAGCCTACACGTGGTTGTGAAGGGCTAATGGTGTTACAATTGTCATATTTAATCTGAGCTTATTCAGAAAATAATTACTGAGCATCTACTATGTAGTCATGGACTAAGTGCTTACGATGTACGATGTGTGCTTGAAATCTTTGCCAACGATGATGTTCTGCAATTCTGTGAGATTTTTCAACAAAACGATGAAACAGCCAGTTGCTTTGGTATCTGTGAATTTCAAATAATTCTCTTCAGGTTTACCGTTCTTTCTCAGTAGTGGAAATAAATGCTTTAAACTCTCCAGACAAAACAAAGCTTTACGTTTCTAATTTATTATACCTTCTTTTTTGGAGGAGATCCATTTCCTACTGTGTTTTGGGTTTACTCAAAACTAACATTAACACTGTATGAAGACTTCCAGTCTTGAGTATTTGAGAACACACACAAACATAAGTGCCTTGGCTTTCACTTTTCCCTCTGTCTGGAAAGTCTTCTTACCAAATTTCCACAAGGTTTGCTTCCTTACCTCCTTTAGGATTTTGCTTAAATGCACGGTGGTCCTTAGAATAAGGGCCCTCAAAAATGCTCAAATCCTATCCCTGGAAGCTGGGAATATGTTAAGTTACATGGCAAAGGGTAGGTAAAGTTGCAGGTAGAATTAAGGTTGTAATCAGCTGATTTAAGTAGAGCAGGATTAGCCTGGGTTACCCAGGTGTGTTCAGTGTAATCCCAAACGCTTAAAAGGGGGAAGAGGGAGGCAGAAAACGCTGAGTCAGAAGGAGGTGTGAGCGCAGGGTAGTGCTCAGAGAAGGAGCGTTCCTGGTTTAAAGATGGAGAAAGGAGGCTATGAGTTAGGAATGTGTGTGGCACGTAGAAGCTGGAAAAGGCAAAGAAATGGATTCTCCTTCAGAACTGTAAGTGAACGCATTTGTACTGTATTTGTATTGTTTAAGTCTTGAAGTTTGTGGTAAAGGGGGTTCCCGGGTTAGGTATCCAGGGTTCTTCGGTTCGCTCTTTATTGGCAAATTAAAACAGCAGGAATTAAAGCTCGGGAAATTTTGACAAGTTTTACTGGCTCCAACAGGTGACTCCACTTGGATATCCTGGTGAGACATCCAAAACCGTCAAGTTTAATTTTCAAAAACTTAGAAAGATGACTCTTTTGCAAATGTAAAATGAACCTGTATCAAATATCTTATGAAACTCATGAATTAATGAGGGAACCAATAAGGTGGTGAAGCTGGTTCAAAAGAAAATTGGAGGAATGGAGATTTATATAGACCGGCATTCAAAGACACACTAAAGTAAACTTGCTAATATGTATACATGGTTAATATCCTAAAGGGCAATGCAACTATAACTTTAGGGGTCTCTTTTCTATTAGCAAGAAATCTCCAAGTTCACATGGAACTTCACAGGATCTGAACTCTAATCAAAAAGTAAACAGCAAAGACAAATTAAGGTGTCTTCTCCTTGGTAATTAAACAATTCTTAGGTAAATCTGTCAAACAATGCCTTATATTGAAAGAGCATCCTGTTGTGCTATTTCCAAGTTTTGGATAATTTTTTTTTTAGTAATAGAAAGACACCAAAGGGTTTTAAAGAGGGGAGTGACATATGATTTATGTTTTAAGAGCATCTCTAGGAGAACCTTTGCTTTGGGGAAATAAACATAAGGATACCAATAGTGGAAGCAGGGAGACCTTCAAGGAGGCAAATACTTTAGTCCCAATGAGAAATTATGCTGACACGGATTACAGGAGTAGTGGCTGAGCTTAAAAGAAGTGGCCATATTTGAAATATATTTTTAAGGTAGAGCCAACAGGATTTGCTGACAGATTGGATGTATAGTATATGAGAGAAAGTGACGAATTGGGTTGAATGCTAGGTTTTTGTCTGAGTCCTGGGTATGCAGTGGTGAGGAACACAAATTCCCAGCCCTCATGGAGCTTATAGTCAACTGGGAGACTTTTATTATTTTAGAAATCAAATGCTATTTTAATCACTAATTCTAAATTGTGTACAATACATAAAGTGTTATGAAAAATACAAAGTGTTGAGGTAGTGACCAAAGGGAAGGAGCCTTTTAACAGCTGCTGAAGGAAAGCCTCATGAGAAGACAGGGAGATGAAAGATGAGACGGAACTAGTTACCTAGAGTCCAGGGAAGAACATTCCAGAAGGAGGACATAGCTACATAAGGGATCTCGGAGCAAACAACTCAACTTTTAGGAACTAAGAGAAGACCTGCATGGCTGGAATACGTTGAAGGAGGACTGGATGAGGTCAGAAAATTAAGCATCATAGAGCATTGCATGGAAAGTAAAAACATTTTGGTTTTTCCTTGGTACAACAGGAAACAGTAGTCTGGGTGAGAGTGATGGTTGCTTGGACTAGGGAGGTGGTAGTGGAAATGAGATAAATGAATAGATATAGGAAATAGTTTGGAGTCCTTCATTCAGATTATGTTAATGGTGGGGAGATCCCAGAGTGGGGGAATAAAACCTCTCTTGAGTCCTGGCTCTCCCACTAATTATGGGTATCACCTGTGAATAAAAGATTTAACTGTCTCTGAGTTTCGGGTTTCCACATTATGAGGCTCATACTGCAACTAACTAGGCTGTTAGAGGAGTGCAATAAAGGGGAATTAATTGGCTCATGGAGTCCAAGAAAATGTTGAAAAACATGCAAAGTTCGGAGACCTCATCAGAGCCTCAGAAACAATTAGGTTCCAGTGCTTAATGATGCAAGCTAGGATTCACTGACTTTTGTCTGTTTCTCTCTGGGTACCAGCTTTATATTCTCTCAGGGAAGATCCCGAATTGTATACCTTAAAACTTATGCCGACAGGCAAAGACTGCTTTGTGGTCCCAAGTTCAAAATCCTAGGCAAAAGCTCTGATAAAGTCAAGCTTGGGCTAGATGCTTATGGTGGGACAAATCAACTGTGGGTAGAAGGAGGAGGTCACGTAGGAACATGGTAGCTTCCATGAAATAGCCGGAAAAAAGAGGGAGAACTGAAGCCTACACGTGGTTGTGAAGGGCTAATGGTGTTACAATTGTCATATTTAATCTGAGCTTATTCAGAAAATAATTACTGAGCATCTACTATGTAGTCATGGACTAAGTGCTTACGATGTACGATGTGTGCTTGAAATCTTTGCCAACGATGATGTTCTGCAATTCTGTGAGATTTTTCAACAAAACGATGAAACAGCCAGTTGCTTTGGTATCTGTGAATTTCAAATAATTCTCTTCAGGTTTACCGTTCTTTCTCAGTAGTGGAAATAAATGCTTTAAACTCTCCAGACAAAACAAAGCTTTACGTTTCTAATTTATTATACCTTCTTTTTTGGAGGAGATCCATTTCCTACTGTGTTTTGGGTTTACTCAAAACTAACATTAACACTGTATGAAGACTTCCAGTCTTGAGTATTTGAGAACACACACAAACATAAGTGCCTTGGCTTTCACTTTTCCCTCTGTCTGGAAAGTCTTCTTACCAAATTTCCACAAGGTTTGCTTCCTTACCTCCTTTAGGATTTTGCTTAAATGCACGGTGGTCCTTAGAATAAGGGCCCTCAAAAATGCTCAAATCCTATCCCTGGAAGCTGGGAATATGTTAAGTTACATGGCAAAGGGTAGGTAAAGTTGCAGGTAGAATTAAGGTTGTAATCAGCTGATTTAAGTAGAGCAGGATTAGCCTGGGTTACCCAGGTGTGTTCAATGTAATCCCAAACTCTTAAAAGGGGGGGGAAGAGGGAGGCAGAAAACGCTGAGTCAGAAGGAGGTGTGAGCGCAGGGTAGTGCTCAGAGAAGGAGCGTTCCTGGTTTAAAGATGGAGAAAGGAGGCTATGAGTTAGGAATGTGTGTGGCACGTAGAAGCTGGAAAAGGCAAAGAAATGGATTCTCCTTCAGAACTGTAAGTGAACGCATTTGTACTGTATTTGTATTGTTTAAGTCTTGAAGTTTGTGGTAAAGGGGGTTCCCGGGTTAGGTATCCAGGGTTCTTCGGTTCGCTCTTTATTGGCAAATTAAAACAGAGCAGGAATTAAAGCTCGGGAAATTTTGAGAAGCAGGGTCACTCAAAAAGGTCAGTTACGTAGGTTACCCAAGGCTTTCTAAAAAGGGGAACTTCATGGATGGGGTAGCTTGGAGTTTTATGTAGTTGTGTAGCTGGCACTGTTTATTGGAGATGGAGGTCTTTGAGGTGGATGTTTTGGCAATGAAAAGCTTAATGTCAGGAGCTTACATTACAATAAGATAAGCCAATTGTTAGATGATTTACAAGACACCTTTCTACCCATCAATGTGTGATGTTGAGGGGATTGCTGGTGTGTAAGCAAATGCTTGTCTGGCAGTTACATACAAGGCTAAGTATGAAGCAATTTGAGACCATAGGCAGTGGCTGCACAAAGGGTTCAGAGAAGGCTTCAGGTAAAATCTGAGGTCAATAATAGCAGATTAGGACGTTGACATGAAAGAAATTGCACTTTACGTTTAGAGCTTCGTACTTGTTATCAAACTTTGTCTGCCTTCTCTAAGAATTATAAACTGTAGGAGGTCATGGACCATATCTGTATTGAAACAGTCTAAGAAAATCATGCAGTGAATTCAAGGTTAACTCAATATGCTAATCCCTTAAACTTCCAGTGCCCTTCAGAATGTATAAAATATTTTCACATCTCATTTAAACATCATTAAGGCTCTGAACAGGATGTGGAACAGGTGTTTTTTATCTTAATTTTATAAATACTGAAATCATAAAGGCTAAATGGTAAGAGTAGTATAAATTATTGGTAACATTCTTCAGTATTCTGTGCTTTCACATATATAGTCTTACTTCATCCTACCCACAATTTTAGGTGGGTAAGTAGGTAAGGTCTTCTTGCCCTGAATTTGCTGATGAAGAAATTAAGCCTGAGAGAGTTTTAAATGACTAGCTATGGAGAAGTGAAACTAGGATTCAAACTCGGGTCATCCTATGTAACCTTCAGTTCAGTGAGTTTATTTTCAATCTGTTGATTGTGAAGAGCTCTGGGTCATTCCTGAGGAGCTATTAGAGACATAATAGAAAAGAGCTCAACCTTTGGGGTAGAATCCAACAGTCTTTGGTTCTTCTACTTTCTGTAAATCTCTGGGTCAGTCACTTAAACTCTTTAAGTGTTCATTTCCTAGTATGCAAAATGAGAGTAACATAGGATTGTTGCAAAGATTATATAAAACAATTGTTCAGTGCTTCATTCCCCAGTAGATATTCAATGAAGAATTCTTACGATGATAAGGATTAAATTCTAGTATGCAATTGGGTTTACAGGTATAGGGCTCAGGGGAGAAATTGGGCCTGGATTTGGGCGCCATGGGCATACATATTAAAGTCTAATATTTCTACCGAAGGAAATGTTAATGAACCACCTGTTTGATTAAGACCAGAAGCATTGAAACCTGTGGCCTTTATATTGTCTCCAGGCTCCTTTGTTTTAATCAGTCGTTTTGTTGGCCAAGAGGCTAATGCTACCACCTGATACTATCCTTAAGAGAGTAGTCAAGAAAAGGGAAGGTCTGGCATCAACAAGAAATGGGAAAATTTTTATTGTGTTTTGTGTACAGGATTGTCTGAAGGAACCTAAAAGCAGAACACAGGCCTCTGGAATGGAAAGTCCACTTTTTCCACCTCTATTCTCTACTTCTTTCTCTGTGTCTGCTGGGTTATTCTCTCCCTCTGAAGACCGTATTTCTCTTCTCCATTCCATGTGCTATTTCCTAGGTCAACATCTTATTGCTCCAGGCCACCCATGGAAAGTCGCTCAACACTCTTGGTTGAGATTCTGAATTGCTGGGAGACATAAACTCCTTATCCCGGCCTGGGTCAAGTATACTCACCTGAGTGAGTTCACTAAGCTACAGTCGGGAGGGAAGAACTCTGTGGAATAGATGTGACTGCAGCAGGCCACTCCTGTGAATGGGATGTGTCCTGGAGGCGGGGCAGGTACCCCAAAGATGTTCACAAAATTGTTCCACACTGTCTTTTTTTTTAACATCTTTATTGGGGTATAATTGCTTTACAATGGTGTGTTAGTTTCTGCTTTATAACAAAGTGAATCAGCTATACATATATCCCCATATCTTCTCTCTCTTGCGTCTCCCTCCCACCCTCCCTATCCCACCCCTCTAGGTGATCACAAAGCACCGAGCTGATCTCCCTGTGCTGTGTGGCTGCTTCCCACTAGCTCTCTATTTTACATTTGGTAATGTATATATGTCCATGCCACTCTCTCACTTTGTCCCAGCTTACCCTTCCCCCTCACTGTATCCTCAAGTCCATTCTGTACGTCTGTGTCTTTATTCCTCTCCTGCCCCTAGGTTCTTCAGAACCATTTTTTTTAAGTTTCCATATATATGTGTTAGCATATGGTATTTGTTTCTCTTTCTGACTTACTTCACTCTGTATGACAGACTCTGGGTCCATCCACTTCACTACAAATAACTCAGTTTCATTTCTTTTTATGGCTGAGTAATATTCCATTTTATATATGTGCCACATCTTTGTCCAATCATCTGTCAGTGGACACTTAGGTTGCTTCCATGTCCTGGCTATTGTAAATAGAGCTGCAATGAACATTGTGGTGCATGGCTCTTTTTGAATTATGGTATTCTCAGGGTATGTGCCGAGTAGTGGGATTGCTGGGTCGTATGGTAGTTCTAGTTTTACTTTTTTAAGGAACCTCCATACTGTTCTCCATAGTGGCTGTATCAATTTACATTCCCACCAACAGTGCAGGAGGGTTCCCTCTTCTCCACTCCCTCTCCAGCATTTATTGTTTGTAGATATTTTGATGATGCCCATTCTGACCAGTGTGAGGTGATACCTCATTGTAGTTTTGATTTGCATTTCTCTAATGATGAGTGATGTTGAGCATCCTTTCATGTGTTTGTTGGCCATCTGTATAACTTCTTTGAAGAAATGTCTGTTTAGGTCTTCTGCCCATTTTTGGATTGGGTTGTTTGTTTTTTTGATATTGAGCTGCATGAGCTGCTTGTAAATTTTGGAGATTAATCCTTTGTCCGTTGCTTCATTTGCAGATGTTTTCTCCATTCTGAGGGTTGTCTTTTGGTCTTGTTTATGGTTTCCTTTGTTGTGCAAAAGCTTAAGTTTCATTAAGTGCCATTTGTTTATTTTTGTTTGTATTTCCATTTCTCTAGGAGGTGGTTCAAAAAGGATCTTGCTGTGATATATGTCATAGAGTGTTCTGCCTATGTTTTCCTCTAAGAGTTTTATAGTGTCTGGCCTTACATTTAGGTCTTTAATCCATTTTGAGTTTATTTTTGTGTATGGTGTTAGGGTGTGTTCTAATTTCATTCCTTTACATGTAGCTGTCCAGTTTTCCCAGCACCACTTATTGAAGAGGCTGTCTTTTCTCCATTGTGTATTCTTGCCTCCTTTATCAAAAATAAGGTGACCGTATGTGTGTGGGTTTATCTCTTGGCTTTCTATCCTGTTCCATGGATCTATATTTCTGTTTTTGTGCCAGTACCATACTGTCTTGATTCCTGTAGCTTTGTAGTACAGTGTGAAGTCCGGGAGCCTGATTCCTCCAGCTCCATTTTTCTTTCTCAAGATTGTTTTGGCTATCCGGGGTCTTTTGTGTTTCCATACAAATTGTGAAATTTTCTGTTCTAGTTCTGTGAAAAATGCCATTGGTAGTTTGATAGAGATTGCATTGAATCTGTAGATTGCTTTGGATAGTACAGTCATTTTCACAATATTGATTCTTCCAATTCAAGGACATGTTATGTCTGTCCATCTGTTTGTAGCATCTTCAATTTCTTTCATCAGTGCCTTATAGTTTTCTGCCTATAGGTCTTTTGTCTCCTTAGGTAGGTTTATTTCTAGGTGTTTTATTCTTTTTGTTGCAGTGGTAAATGGGAGTGTTTCCTTAATCTCTCTTTCAGACTTTTCATCATTAGTGTATAGGAATGCAAGAGATTTCTGTTCGTTAATTTTGTATTCTGCTATTTTACCAAATTCATTGATTAGCTCTAGTAGTTTTCTGGTAGAGGCTTTAGGATTCTCTATGTATACTATCATGTCATCTGCAAACAGTGACAGCTTCCTTCTTTTCTGATTTGGATTCCTTTTATTTCTTTTTCTTCTTTGATTGCTGTGTCTAGAACTTCCAAAACTATGTTGAATAAGAGTGGTGAGAGTGGGCAACCTTGTCTTGTTCCTGATCTTAGTGGAAATGGTTTCAGTTTTTCAGCATTGGGAATGATGTTGGCTGTGGGTTTGTCATCTATGGCCTTTATTATGTTGGGGTAGGTTCCCTCTATGCCTCCTTTCTGGAGGGTTTTTATCATAAATAGGTGTTGAATTTTGTCAGGCTTTTTCTGCATCTATTGAGATGATCATATGGTTTTTCTCCTTCAGTTTGTTAATATGGTTTATCACATTGATTTGCATATATTGAAGAATTGTTGCATTCCTGGGATAAACCCCAGTTGATTATCACACTGTCTCTTGATTCTTCAGGTTCTAATCTGACCTCTTATAATGAAATAGATTATTATGAGATTCTCAATCTCAAGAGCACTGACTGTTTCCTGTTCATTACTGGATCTTGAGTGCATGGCATACGGCAACAGCTATTTATTAAATGTTCTCAGGCCAGTGAGATGCATTTAGTACTTATTTATTCCTCATATAGCAGACCAAAAGGAGGGTGTTACTTTCCATTTTCTACATGAGGCACTAAAGCACAGAAGTGTTATATACCTTGACCAAAGTCCACAGCAGATAAGTCACAGATCTGGTATTCAAACCAAGTTCTGACTGGACTCTCAAATGCCACATTACCCCTTACTCTTTGCTTTTAAGAGCGTCTGAATACGTTCTTGTCAACGGGTTGCTGTTGCCCTAAAATTTCAGTCAACTCTAAGAACCGCCCACTTTGTTGCTTTTGGAGAGAAATTTGTTTACCTAACTATTCAAAAGGAAAGAACCGCTGACTGCCTTTTCAAATATCTTTTGTGGTGTCAAGAGGATATTTGAAATGATGGAATGGTGCAGTGTAGACAAGAAAAGGTTGAAGGGTACAATCTATTCATTTAACTGTGAACCTTCACCCCCTCCACCACGTAATTCTTTTAACATCCAGCATTAAGCACATAGACACTCACAAGCCTGTACATTTAGGGCAGACCTCTGAGATGTTGATTCCTTTTGTTCTGTCTGGGTTGATTAGAGGGAGCAGCCCTCGGGTCTCAGCACTTGGTGGGTGTAACACTCAGACCTGGTGTTGGAAAGCTTAGCAGACTTTTCCCTCTGTGAGGTAAGATTACACCATGTGAAACCCATCTGCAGATCTGTATTTACTTAGTTTCTGGTTACAGCTGTCAGGAGAAGACTCTGTAATGTGCTGCAGCTTCTACTATGATAGCCTAGGTGCAGAGGAGGCAGGCAGCACTGTTTTATTATGATGTGGACTAAAATCAGCTCATCTATTAATGTAACAAGCCAAAAGGAGTGTAATCAGAGAACTTGGATCTTATGGAGACATTATTTTTGCCCAGAGAGTATGGATTTCTTTCTTTTTTCTTTCTGGTGAGGTTGGATCAATTGTATACTTAGCCATCCTAACCTGAGTCTGTCTTCTCTTCTGAATGTGTTACTTTGCTCCTTTCTTTTTTTCCCCCGAGTCAAACTTAGTGCTTTCTTTGATCTTTCTGATCCTGCCAGTTAATGGAAAAGCTATATTTTCCAAATCACAGCTGAGTATGAAATAGATACTGCTTTCCTCCCTTAGTAATGGTCTGTATTTACAGGGACATATCATCTCCCAAGGCAGGCACTAGTTTCGCCACATTCTTAGCCATCTTTGTTTAGTACAAATTTCCATTTATTGATCAGTATCTAGATGTGTCAGATATGGCCTATAGAGGGAGACAGAGGCTGTGTCAATGATTCAGGACAGTGGAAAGATTCCCAGAACTGTTTTGGCCACTATTTTTTGGTCAAGACAGTTACTTTCCATGGTGAATATTCCACAGAGGCTGGCCACTCCTGGTCACACAACCATGCAAACATATCGTAATTCGTGATTTGGTGGAAAAATTAAAATCGTTTCACAGGACCTTTTGGTAGACACAACCAAAGGAAGCTGAGTAGCAGAACAATCTTTGGACCACAACTGTTTTTCCTCCAGAAGGACCAATCCTCGGTGGAATATAAAATTGTAGTTCATTTTGAGGATGGAGTTAGTCCAGTTCTACCATGTTCTGTGTATGCTCACCTCCCTTGTCCATGACTTTGTATTTCACCCTCATGTCTGAGAATGGTACCTTTAAAGGACTCAGCATCTCAGAGATGGGAGAACCTGAAAGAGAATATAATGTAAAACCATTCTGATAATTCGTAGCCAGGTCTCTGAGTTCTAGTCTTTAATTTTAAAAAATCAGCAACTCTAAGGGTTTGGGTCATAGGATTTTCAAAGAAGGAAGCTTTACCTGGTGTGAGAGTGATGAGTTCTTTTATCAGAACCAACACAGTGGTTTGACTCTTCTCTCCCCAACCTTGTATGCATAGAGAGTAAACTGGGGACTCTTTGGATGCTCTTTGTATTCTAGGACAAATCAAGTGGAGTTCTTCGAGGGAAGGGATGCCCCTTCATCCCACGGAATGAGGATATGAGAAATAGTGATGATCTAGTTTTCTATTAGGCTTTTTGTGCACTAACAGTGAGTAGAGTTACTGAGTGAAGGACTGGTACTACTGCAAGAAGAGATACTGAATGCATCTCCATGTACTTAGGAACCACTGGGCCATAGAAATAGGTATTAGAAATGTGAAGGTATTGCTGAGGGATTCGTGATTAGACAATTCTAATATCTCAAGACCTCAGAAGCGCTGTGGTTGTCCTGGATAGAGGGGAGGGCGCCTAAGCTTGGAGAAGATACCCGGACAAGCAGGAGGTAGCTGCTTACACCAACAGAGCCTAGTCCTACTGGAATTTCATATCTGTGGTGTGTTGGTAAATGTTTAACAACTGTCTCTCTCTAAAATGGGAGATTTTTGTGTTTGCCAAGTTTGGTAGTGTTAAGTATTCCCGATATTTATTCTGTGGCTGGTTTCAAGCTATCAACGAGACATCGCTGATGGCAGAGTTGGAAAGAAACGTGTACACTCAACTCTTGTGAGCTGGTGTCCGTAGGCTCCAGCACAGCCCTGCCCCTCACCCTCCTGCACCATACTCCATGCTTATGTACCCAGGGTCTGCCAGCACCAGGTACCTTGAACCTGGATATTCACTCCTATTTCTGGACAGAGCGTGCCTGACATGAATTTTGTCTCCTTTACTACTTTTGTGAACTGGATTGGAAGAATTTACAAACCTTCAATTCCCTTCCCTGGGACAAACAGTAGTATATTAGAGGCTGACAACAATATTTCTTTATAATGAGGAATCATTTTCTTCTTGGACCCAATCTGGAAGATATTATTTCTATCCAAATACCAGAGGCTATAAATTTGTTTCCCATCATACCAGAGACACAAACATGGCTTACTAGTTATTGAAGCAGGAGAGACAGGGTTGAATTTTAGTAGTGAATTAATCCAGCAGCCAATTCTGGAATTATTCATGACAGGTGCTAGAATTTTTGTAGAGCATATTGGCAGAAATCAAAGCCTCATAAAAATACATTTGAGAACCACTGTGTAGTTAATAAAGTATGAACTTTGAGCAGTTGCAGTCTGAGAGACAGATCGTTCTCTACAAGTAATATTGATGCTCGGATATCAAAGTGTAACCATTGCAGTGTAGACTAGAAAGATGAAAACAGAGGAATACTAACAGGGTGGAGTCAGAGATGATTCTCCTAGGGCCTAGGAGTTTATGCTTCTAGCGTGTTCGTTCTTTAGTGTGCATTAGATATCAGAGAGGGAATTTATCTATTTTTTAATGAATATGTTCTAACTCTTAATTAATTTATTTTTGCTGTGTTGGGTCTTCGTTTCTGTGTGAGGGCTTTCTCTAGTTGCGGCGAGTGGGGGCCACTCTTCATCGCCGTGCGCAGGCCTCTCACTATCGCGGCCTCTCTTGTTGCGGAGCACAGGCTCCAGATGCGCAGGCTCAGTAGTTGTGGCACACGGGCCTAGTTGCTCCGCGGCATGTGGGATCCTCCCAGACCAGGGCTTGAACCCGTGTCCCCTGCATTAGCAGGCAGATTTTCAACGACTGCGCCACCAGGGAAGCCCCGAGGGAATTTATTTAAAATATCGGTTCACACGTGTGGCAGATGGTGTCACTGCACTGGCGCATGTTCCCTGGGCAGCTCCAGTTCCTGTTTATCCTAGAGACTCCATATGGTAAACACCCACAACTCTCTGCCTGCAATTTCCCTCTGACTGTAGGACTATACTCAGCCTGCTTGCATGGCAGGCTGGAAGTTCCAGGGAGTTAGTGCACCCTCAAACAATCATGAATGGAACTTGGAACACGAACACCCCAGTTCTGTATTCCACAGCCACAACTTTGAGGTATGTTCTGTACTAGTGGTTCTCAAAGTGTGTTCAGGGGGCCTCTGGGCAACCCCCAAATTCTTTTAGGAGGTCTCTGAGATCAAAACTATTTTTGAACTAATTCCAAGATATTATTTGCCTCTTTCACTCTGATTTTCTCACAGGGGTACAGTGGAGTGTCCTATAGGTGATAATGTTATTCCCATCACAGCTAAGGGAATGTATGCTTGTGAATTCTTGTTTAGGAAAATAGTTTTAACATCTAACATGGTATGTATCAGTGGATATAACTCAAACAAAGACTCTTTGAGGTCCTCAATAATTTTTAAGAGTATAAAGGGGGTGGTCCTGAGAGTAAAGCGTTTGAGAACCATGGCTCTACACCCTCTCCCAGACCCACAGAGACATTTAGTCACTTGTCCAAAGCAGTGACCTGCTCACTGACACGTTTACTGTTGGTTTCTTCCCATCTCTGCCTCAGTTTTCCTTACGATTCTGGTCTCAGGGTCTCTGCCTTGGGGGAATCCAAGCTATGGCACTAGAGATTTTAGATGGTGCCTGGAAATCTGTATCTTAATAAGTAACCTGGATGATCTGATGGCTCAAGGACCTCACCTAGCTAAGATTTTCACAAATTCCTTGCAAAGAGTGAGAGTAGGCTGTGCAGGATATTGGAAGTTTGCACGTGAACAACCATAATGTATGGTACACCTATGTGCACAGACTTTCACACTCACACATGACCACTTTTAAGTTTTTAACTCTTAGTGCCTATAAGTTCAGGTTTTAATTTCATCTCCCAGCTCCCCAGGGTTTTCTTAATCTCTGTATCAATCTCTGTTTGTCTTTTTCTTATAAATTCTTTAATTTATGAATAGTACAGTCAAATACCTAAATACTATATATTTGCTATAGTTCTAGTTCTGTCATGAGGGTTGAGTCAATTTGAAATGTATTGTCTTAATTGCTGGCATTATGAAATTCTTAGAAGACAGTCCCATTATTGTATTGTATTTGAATCAGGTAGCCAGCGTGCAGACTGGCAGTCTAGGTAAGCAGTGTATGGTAGGGAAAGTTATCAGCATTTATACTAATTTGTCTGCATTGAAATGTTTATTTCTTTATTTCAAGATTTAACATTCATCCAATGAAGCTGCATGAGTGGCAGTATAGTGCAGTGGGACCTGCGTTTGAGTCTCTAAATAGCTGTGTGACTAAGTCACTGGGCTATTATGGAAATTACAAAAGAGAACAGTTGTAAAACACAGGCTAGTGAATTTCACAAAGTAAACATTCCATAAATGTTAGCTCTTATTACTATTACTACCCAGTTTTTAAAAGCCATGATTTTAATCCTCAGGTACAGGTACTTATAGTATTATTGGAGAGTAGCAGCAAAGAAATCCAGGTTTGAAACCTACGTAAGAGAGTACGCAGTTAGGTGCTAAAGGACAAGATCCAGGCTTGGGGACTTGTAAAAGCTCAGAGAAGAAGGGAATCAGAGGATCTTGTAGTGATTGAGAAATTCTACCCTGGCTGTGTGACTTGGAGCGTTTGTCTTTGGAAACTAATTGCTGTCCTCCGTTTCCAGACAAGCCTATATCAGCTCATACTTCACACAGCAGATTGAACGTGCAGTGTGTCAGACTGCCAAAGTTTGGGCTGCTTCCCAAGTCAGAATTAGGATACTACGTATCAGCTCACCCAGGACCCTCTGGAAGGACTCTAAGGGCTTTTTGCCTCCCATGACACAGTGATGATTTGGGTTAGAGAACATCTTTTCTTTCAAAGGTATTTCGTCACATATACTTAAAAATTTTCCTGGGGAGAATAATAGTCACTATTCCTGTTCCTAGTTAGTGGTTGGTTAAATTGAGATACCAAGTTTATCCATCCAATATGTCATTCCTTTGGAACTTCCAAGGGGGCATCTTTATAGAAGAGCTTTTCTCTCCATTCTTCACTTGCAAAACCCCTAAAATGAATTCTATTATATATATGTGTGTGTATATATATATTACATACAGAAATATGTATTAAGATTTTGTCTTCCCCTCTTATAATAAATGGCTCCTTTGGATATACATTGTATAATTTATCATCCAGCACATCCTATGTTTATTATTAGTGACTATCATTACTTTTCTAATACTTTACTTTATTGATCATAACGTACAATTGATTTTTTTATGATGCCTTTAAAAAAAATTGAAGTATAGTTGATTTACTATGTTTCAGGTGTACAGCAAAGTGATTCAGTTACACATGTATGTATATCTGTTCTTTTTTAGACTCGTTTCCACTATAGGTTATTACAAGATACTGAATATAGTTCCCTGTGCTATAAGTAGGCCCTTGTTTATATATTTTACATGTAGTAGTGTGTATCTGTTAATCCCAGATCCCTAGTTTATCCCTCTCCCCCCTTTCCCCTTTGGTAACCATAGTTTGTTTTCTATGTCGGTGAGTCTATTTCTGTTTTGTAAATAAGTTCATTTAAGATACTATTGATTTTTTTTAAGACATACTATTTGTGTACCACCAAGGAGGAAGAGAATGCCGCTGATTAAACTGGGATGTAGTGCCTCCCTAGCACTTTGAATTTTGATTCGTACTTGTTAAAAGAGCGTTTATGACTTATTTAAATGTGAATTTGTATCATATATCAATTTTTTGTACACATAAGGAAACCATAAAGCTATCATTAAGGTGTTCTTAAAATGTCTTCACATTGCACATCCATATCCTTTGAATCATTTAAAAAGTCATAATTTTGTTTTGCCATTAGCATCCTCTATACTAGCCACACTGCTCACACTTTTTCTTCAGTTTCGATGTTGACGTTTTCCTATTTGATTGTTTTCTCCTCAGTTGAATTGCATGTTGCCAGCCAGAAGTTTAGCAGTTTCTGATCAAAGTCGATGTAAAGTTTTGACAAATTGATACTTGGCAATGTAATAGAAGTTCTGAGTGAAGTATAACTTGGTCACAGCAATACTTCATTGGTTTGAAATGTCTTTAAACTGTTTTGTGGAATTTGGCAACTTTTCCTGTCTTCAATTGCATTGTTTGGTCTGTGGATAGGAAATCCTTTAGCATGTATTTCAGTAGTCGAACATAACACAGCTTCATCTACTTGTGGGTATGTGATGCCAGAAAATGTGGAACTGTGGTTGTACCAGTCAGAGTGGGCTAGATGATGCCCAAATCTCTGTGGCTTGAAATCATGAGGTTTATTTCTGGCTCATGGTATGTGGTGGTCTGGGTTGGCTAGGAGCTTTTCCTCACATCATCCTTTCTCCAGGATTCATACGGATGGAATAGCCATTGTTGGGAACATTGCTGGTCGTTGTGGCTGAAGGGGAAAAAACAGAGGTGATTAATTGTTCACTGCTCTTAAGGTTACCCATACCACTGGTGCTCACATTTCTCTGGCCAAAGCATGTCATCTGGTCACATCCATCTACAGGGATTTGGAGAAGTACAATCATACCAAATGCCTGAAAGAAGTGGGGATATTTGGTAGACACCAAAAATGGCCACTACCATTTACCCTTCTGGGCACAAAATGATCTGTTTTCTCTCTTTGCTACATGCAGGACATATTCATTCCATTCTAAAAAGAATCACAGGTTCAATTCATTCCCTGCAGCCACTTGAAAGGCAAGCTATCTGGGTGATGTGAGGTGGTTTCGTCATTGGGGGAAGGTGTGCAGTGACTTCTATGTCAGGTTTTGAATGTAGTTTCTCTAGACCCAGAGACTTATGAACTAAAAAGACAACTTGCTCTGCTCCCCCTACCACCTGACTCATATGATTGATGTAAAGAGTAGAACAGGAATACTATACCTATGAACCCTTCTGTTCATAGAGGGGAAGAATGAGAGAGATGCAGTAGTCACTCTTCCTAAGCAATTTTGAAATCCCATTGGGCAGACATTACAAAGGGCTCCTCGTTTGATGGTGGGAAATGTTCCTTGATTAACCCTGGGGACGTGGTAATCTTCCAACTCGGCTGTTCTCTGGGAGAACAGAGACCCACACTCTGGGAGTTTTTCCTTTTCCATTGTTTTTGGCCATAGCTGAAGAAGGCATTGGCAGATACGACTTCTTAGGGGCTGAATGCTTTTTTAGTCGATTATCTGTATTTAGACAATTGGGAAATGCAAAGTTCTCTCAGAAACAGAGCTTCTTATTTAACCTCAGTCAGCTTCATGTGCCAATAGAGACTATAGTTATCTTACAAACATATTTCTTAGATTGCTTTATTTTTTCTCTCCAAAATTGTGGAGATGTCTGTTTTCCCTAAGACATTTTGTTTACTTTAAACGATCTACCAGGTACTACTCTCTTAATCTGAAACAGTTTAAATGCTGGTATGTTGGTAAATGCTGGTATGTTTTAACGGTTTAAATGCTGGTATGTTTTAACGGTTGGCTCTTTGGGGGAAATACCCTGATTTGTAGCATGTCTTAGTTCAGAATGTTATAACAAATTACCATAAGTTGGGGGGTATAAATAAACAATTATTTTTCATAGGTCTGGAGGCAGAAAGTCCAAGATCAGAGTGGCAGTATGGTCGGGTTTTTGGTCAATGCTCTTTCCCGGTTTATAGACGGCTGTCTTATGTATTCTCACATGTGAGAAGGAGTTAGCTGTCTAGCCTCTTCTTATAAGGGCACTAATCCCATTCGTGAGGGTTGCATCTTCAGTACCTCCTAAAGGCCCCACCTCTAAATACCATCACATTGGGATTAGGGTTTCAGCATATGGATTTGGGGAGACATAAACATTCAGTCCAAAGCATAGCATTTGCTGATTTTCAGGGTACAAATACTTCCACCATGACCCATTTCAAGCTACCAATGTGACTGGTAGAATCACTGATTATACAGTATGTTCACAACAGAGATACAGCAATAACTTCAAGAACGTAGATAATAGTAAAATATTATAAAATTTAGAAAGTGGTGAGTTTTGAGTATATTTGTTTTGATATAGTTTATGTAATTTTAAAATAATGGCTGTATTTAACAACCATCTTAGAAATCGCTAAAACTTTAGCCATTGAGCTAGGATGAGCCAGTTGAGCACACCATTGCCTTAATCCATTCAGATGTGATAATTGACTGTGATGGCCACACACTTTTAGTCTTCCTTTGAGACTGAGCTTTAACTTTCCATTATTGCTTCACCTATTTATCAGTTCTGGGACTGAAAAGCAGTTGCCTCAACAAGTCCTGGAATGCCCACCTGAGAGCAGAAGAACCTACCAGTTTATGAACAACAAATTTCAGAGAGGTTTGTTACACAGCAGCATCTAACCAATACACTCAGAGAAGACCTTGTATATAGTTTACACTGGCCAAAACCAAATGCAGACTTACATAGGCTAAAATGAAGAATGTAGAAGCTCATAGAATCAAAGTAGCATTCAATAACCAGATTGTAGAAGGCACAGGGCTTTGGGAAGAGCTGGGCTTTGGGAGCAATAGAAACGGAAGACTTCACTATTGGAACTCTCTCTCACCTCTGCTTTCCGTGTGTCAGCATTTTCTCTCTCACTAATTTCCTCTGCTTCATGAATTAAGTTTTTCATCTTGGAGCTACCACTACGGTGGTTGTTTAACACCAGTGAAAATCCCAAGGAAGAACTGTGGCTGGTATTGGTGCCCATTCATTGACCAATAAACTATGATTAAGGGAGTAGTGGTAGGGAGTCAGCTAATTATGATTGACCCCTAGCAGAGTTGGGTGTCTACCTTTTGACTACGGAAGCTCATATTTTACAATATAGATAGTGGAGTAAAGGCTGTGTAGTTATCCTGACAAAGCAAAGCTGTGCATTATGGTATGCCCTGCTCGTGTTTGCATGTTAGCCTATGATAGAAGGAATTGTACATAGGTACCTGAGGTACATATTGCCTTTACCAATAGCTTATTAATTTTATCGTCTATCCATCCAAACGAATTTGACTCTCTGGACGCTTTGATTTAAACAAAGAGAGGAAGAAGGAATTCAGACTGGGAAAGTTAGACTTCACGGCACAGGTGTCTTTAAGCTGAACTTCGAGAAATTTAAAAATAACCTGTCCATTCGGACAAGCTGTCTCTGTTAGGCTGTTAATCAACTTTAAGGTTATAGATTGTATTTCAGTTTTCTCATGAAGTCCCACAAGTGCACATTTTAAAACCCTAGAGTAAAATTTAAGTTAACTCACTATCTGTTGCAATTAAACCATCTAGATGTGTAGGCTAGAAGTCAGGAGAAAGCAGAGGAGGAGGTAAATGGTAAGACAAATTCCTATCATAGAATTGAGGGCAAATGAATTGGTAAATCTTTCTGCCTAAAGATTAGTGGTTAGGTATCAGTGAACTCTGACAGCAAACATCTTTCAGGGAACTGGAAAGTTCAGTCCATCGCAAGGTGAGTCTCTCTCAGCTTAAAGATTCAATAATTATGCCCAATTACTCTCCTTTGGACAGAGCTCTGGTGAAAAGCATGCCTGAGAGTAATGTAGAGGCTGGGCTGGTGTGGAGATAGGATGTGTCTCATCCTGCATGTGTGGAGACTAGAAGCTGGTTTGTGAAGAGGTGCTAAGGTCAACATAAAAAATTCAAAACCAGGTTACCTACCCAATAATTGAGGGAAGGGGGTGACAAAGCAGGGCTAAAGTGGAAGAGGCTGTTATGGACTGATCATTTACATCCCCCAAAGTTCATACGTTGAAATCCTAGTCCCTGCTGTGATAGTATTTGGAGATGAGACCTTTGGGAGGTAATTAGGTCATGACAGTGCAGCCCTCATGATGGGATTAGTGCCATTATAAGAGACCTGAGAGACCTAGCTGGCATGTTCCGTCTCTACCATGTGGGGATACAGCAGGAAGGAGGCCCTCTACAAGCCAAGAAGAGAGTTCTCACCAAGAACCAAACCTGCTAGTACCTTGATCTTGGATTGCCCAGCCTCCAGAACTGAGAAATAAATATTTGTTGTCTAAAGCCACACAAGTTATGGTATGCTGTTATGGCAGCCTGAATTGACAGAGGTTATTGTATCAGGAAAACTGAGTGAGCAGCGACAAAGCAGACCAAGAGACATAACGTGCAGGAATTCCACAGACAAGAGTCAGAACCATCAGTGGCTAGGGCATATGGTGCAGGGCCATATAGGTCGGGAGCGTGTGACTTGTTACAGGGACTGTCCAGGATGGGCAGAATCCATCATAGTTGAGGCTAAACATATACTTATTTGGCAACGAAGAAAAATTGGTTATATTTTTAATCTGTTATTTATACACATAGTATTAGAACTGGAATGGTACAGAAATGGGCAGCAAACGGTGAGGGTGTAGAGGTGGTAGGTGGCCTAACTTGTTGGAATGGGTGAGAGAATGAAGAGAGCTGTTCCTGGGCAAACCCACCCATATTTAATTTACTGGTGTAATGGTTGGAACTGCCTCCAGACACCCCTCCCTTCTCTCACCAAGCCCATCGCCATGGCTGTTTGGTTAGGGCAAGTGGGAGAGGAAAGAATTATGATTATAGGGATAGGATTTAATTTTGGAGTAGAAACTATTCTATATTGTTTACCTATTTCCCAGGAGTGTTCTGAGGATTTTTACTGATGGGATAGTTGAGGATGTTATCCCCAAAGTCCAAATATACATCATTTAAAATACTGCCTAGACTTTGATTGCCTTTAGGAAGGCACAGATATTTAATCATGCTGGGTTTTATATTTAAAATATAGATAAGATTTTACTTCTAATGGCAGGTGATTCTAATTACAATTATTTCCTCATGCTATGTAAGTATGCATCTTATACCTTTTAAGATGAATATTACTGGACCTCTTCAGAAACATTCCTAAATTATGTGCTGTGCATTAATTATTTTTTAAAGTCAATATGTGTTGAAAGTGCTAGTATATTCACTTGCTCTGAATTTCTTCCAAACACATTAAATGAGCCTGTAGCAGGATTAACCACAGTAGATTTTCTGTTTCTTTTTAAATAACATATCATATTTTGATTTAACTTGCCATTTTTTTTCTTCTTAATTCCCTCTGCCCAGTTCTTTTAATAAGAAACAAGATTCCTGGAGAAAACACTTCTTGGCACAGATACCGGTCTCCCCAGTTGGTAGATGGCAATGCTGCTATGATTGAATCTCCCAGTGGGACGAGGTATCTGAAGTCAGGTTGTTTTCAAAAGGTTGATATTGGGGCCCTGGCTATGATACTACAGTCCCATTCAGTCTTTTATTATTCTTGCTGTGTAACCTGACATTGTTTCAGGAAGAGGAAATCCTTGGGTTTAATGAAGACAGTCAGCCTAAGGTCGGGAGGGTAATGCTAAACAGACTGAAAGGAAAGGTAGCGTGGAAATAAGAAGGTAAGGCTAGAGTAGATTCAAAGATTAGACTCAAAGATGGAAACCAAATGCACCTGGAAGGCAAAATATACTTGAACCATAAAATATACAGAACCCTGGGGATATATAAAAATAAATCAAGCTTATTTAGTTTGCCTTTCCACTTCCCTGGTGGCTTGTCCAGCTGTTACCCCAGTTTGGGCAGGTGGTTTGTGGGTCCGATTTTTAGGTGTTTATCATGGGGTGCCTGCTAGAGCAGCTGCTGAGAAAAGGGACCCTCAATGCCTTCATTATACGTCAGCTCCCAAACTTCCCAGTTCCTGATATTAAACTGCCTTGGCGATTATAGCGTTTCATTTAAATTTTAAGTGACACATTGCAATGTACTTTTAGGTAATCTGTAATGTGCCTTTGGGCATAGCACTACTTTTTAAATAAATTTATTTATTCTGTTTATTTTTTGCTGTGTTGGGTCTTTGTTGCTGTGTGTGGGCTTTCTCTAGTTGTGGTGAGCGGGGTCTACTCTTCGTTGCGGTGCGCGGGCTTATTGCGGTGGCTTCTCTTGTTGCAGAGCACAGGCTCTAGGCACGCAGGCTCAGTAGTTGTGGCGCACGGGCTTAGTTGATTCGCGGCATGTGGGATCTTCCCGGTCCAGGGCTCGAACCTGTGTCCCCTGCATTGGCAGGCAGATTCTTAACCACCGTGCCACCAGGGAAGCCCTATTTTTTTTTTAATGTGGGTGTCTAAATTGCACAAGAGAGTGGGAATGCTTTAGATTAAAATGAGTAAGCAGCCCCTTCTTTCTGTTAGCTGCATCGCCCCTTGCAGACCTGGATATGGTTAATAAAGTATCATATGAAAGTTACTGATTATTCAAAATGGATTCTTCTTTGCAAAAGCCTTTGAGAGTTGGCCATACGTTTTCCTTGAAAGGTAGTTGTTATTAATAACATTTTACAGATGGAATCAAAGGTTGTTTAAATGAGACTCATAAATTCTTATAGACTAGCATTGTGGTCAGAAGGCTGGACTGTGGGGAAAAATGCTTGGATTTGAATCTTGGCTCCTTCACTTATTATCTATGTTGCTCTGAGCAAGTTATTTATCCTTTTCATATTTTCACATCTGAAAATAGAAATAACACTAGTTTCTGCCTCATAGGGTTATTATGAGGAATGATGAGTTCATATGTTTAAAGCATTTAGAATAATGCCTGGTACATGATAAGTGTGATAAGTGTTCATATAGACCCACAGACTCTTATTTGAAACCCTGAGGGACAGATACATTTTGGAATTCAGAATTTTTCAGATTTTTAATGAAGGCGCTATGAGGCAAAATTTATTTTACTTAAATAAATTTTAAGTACACACTGTGATCAACTGGATAGTTATGTAGCCAAACTGGTGGGCAGTCATGCTAAGTGGGAAAACATGTATAAACAGGCTTATATTAGCTTAGGACAGGTTTCGGTACTAAGTCAGTTACAAAATCCTTTTGGTTTTCAGAGCCTTTCTATATTTTTAAGTTATGGATGAGGGATTGTGGATCTGAAATAACATTAAATGGTAGATAAATTATTGAAATCTAGACATTTCCAAGGTCCAGGCTAGAATTTTGAGCCAACGTTCTTTCTCTTATGGTTTTGCAAAATGAAAAAAAGAACTTCAGTGGTTTGGTCAAGGTCGTACGACTACTCACATCAAATATGGGATGAGATTCTTGGTTTCCTGATGTTTGAGCCTAATGTTCTGCATGAGATACAAATGTTTCAGAAGCAGACTCCCCCAAACACTAATTACATGGAATATAATGCTTAATCCAGTCACAAAGGAATTCTGGGATTCTCGTTTTGGATTTTTTCAGAGCCTTCATTGTTCTGATGAGCGTTGGCAATCTACAAAAGGGAGACACGTTACACACCTTTCCTAAACTTATTTTCCCATACATTCCTTATTTTGAGAACATTTTATGGAGCGTATTTGGGACACTTTGTTTTACGTTATTCTAAACAAGACCTTTAGGGATCCTTGCACTGAGTGGATACAGGCAAGGTCATGATACCCATCATTATAAGGAATGATACCAGTTTCTTTCCAGGGCACCATTCAAGAGGAGCTGCTTGTAGACTGAGCCCTCTGCTTCTGGAGGTGGTTAGCTTGATTGAAAAGGCACTGCAATACCCATGGTTAAGGGATCCAGGAATCCCAATGTAGCAACTTCCAAGAATGTGAAGTCTTGAGTATTTATAGAAGACATTGTTAGAAATCATGGATTTTTTTTGCAAAGAATGTGGTTCATAGATAAACAAAAAGAAGTGAACCCATAAAAACTGACTTTATCCTGTCTCCCATCTCACAAATCCACTAGAGGAGCACAATTTCCTTATCCTTTGGCTATTGAAGAATTTCAGTTTCATCATTTCTACCACAAGGCAGTGGGGGGTTGATGCTTACAACATCTGTGGGTAAATCCTTGGGCTTGGATTGAAATGAACCTTCTGGTATGTATGCCCATGAGTCTTCTAAAGAAAACATGGTTTCTTTTAATGTTGATATTCCAGAAACATTGCACAGACCCTTGGAGATGAGTTTTTCTCCTTGAAATAATAACAGTTCTTTTGGACATGCCGTGAGGGGGGTACATTATGTGCTTGAAGCATTTTGTTCTACTAAGGTGCCATTGGGGAAACTTTTGGTTAGAAATTGGCTGTTAATGTTAAGAATTTAATGTGCTGCATTCCTGTGAAATCTTTTGTTCTCTAAATATTTGCTATTTATCTTTCTCTTACAATCAACTGGCTTTTCTTCCAAGTTTATGCTCCTCTTTATTTTTAAAATGTTGACTACGTTGGGAGCAAGGCTTTACTTGTGGACTTTACTTATGCTCCTAGCAGCCTAGTAAGTTTCATTAAATGGACCCTTGAAAGGAGTGATGCTTACTTGGGTAAACATGAATCCTTCGGGATCTTTCAAAGTGCCTGATGTCCAGGCTCACCTGGGCAATTGTATCAGAATCTCTGGGGTTGGGATCCCAGCATCAGTATTTATTGATGCTGAAAACTCGGCCTCTGTGCACCAGTGCCAAATCGAATCTTAGAGACAGAGTTTTGGGTGAAGTAGAGAAGAATAGCTTTATTGATTTGCCAGGCAAAGGGGGACACAGCGGGCTCGTGCCTCAAACTGTGTGTCCCAACCCAGGGGGGTTTGGTGAGGAGGAGTTTCATAGCAATGGTTCCAGTGCAGGTTTGTTGATAAGGATCAGGGAGTGTGAAGGGCCTGGAGCCTTTTAATCTGGTTTCAGGTGGTCTCCTGATGCGTTTCTCGAGTTTATCAAGCTGTGACCTTCTCTGGAATGAAGGATGCCAGCATCTTTCATTTGTTGGGGGTTTTAGTTCCCTAGAATAGCTCAAAGATATTATGTGTATCCCTCGAGGCAGAACCAGGACGCTGCCCCAAGGCTGCACTATTGTGTTCTGACTGTTCCTCCCTTGTCTCTGCATCCCCTCCGTTCCCTGATTAGCAACTGTTCGAATCTGCCCTTCGGAACTCAGGGAAGGTCATGGAGGCTGGCGTCTATTCCCTACAAATAAGAAATGGGAGACATAGAAAGGCTTCTGTGCCCAGGAGCCCCACAGGGTCCTGCTAGGTTTCACTATTTTTTCTTTTCTTGAGTCTCCAGATGATTATGTGTGGCCAAGATTGAGAAATACGATCTTACTCAAAGTTGTTGGTTTATCCCACCTGATTCAGGTATCTTTCATTAACCATACCTCAGGGGTTCTAGTCTAGTAGCTTGAATCCAGCCCAAAGATCTGTTCTGTTTGGCCAGCACAGAACAATGTTAAACATGCCTGAATTAGAAAGCCCCCAGGAAAGGTCTGTGCTCTCTACTGGCCCCAGCCTCAGCAATCTGTTGTATTATCCGCAGCCACTCCTCAGGCTATGACATCTGCTTGGCAACCATGGGCATTTGAATTTGTGACCCCTGAAATACCTAGAGGGGTTCTTTAGTTAAGACTATATTAAAACATTATCTGAGGATGACTAAACATACACTAAAGGCGAATATTTCCTGTTTATGGAAAAATAAAATAAAAAATATTTCCTGTTTATGGAAGCCGAGATTCCCACCTGTCCCTTTCCTAGGAGAGTTCCCTTTGGGCAAAGAGGTGTTCCCTGGGGTGCTAGACAAACTGAAGGCCCAGATGATGTCATCACATGTGATCAGCAGCAGCGGAACCAGAGAGAAACTGACTCCTTCCTTGTGAGCGGTGAGTGAAACTCACACTTCTGAGGCAAAGAGGAGAATAATAGGAGAAATAGGGTTAGCAGCCGAGAGGCTTGAAAGCAAGGTCAAGTCCAGATTGAGGAAGGGTTCAGGAGAGGTGTTCTGAATCAGGGCGATGAGCGGGGGAGATCTTTTGGTTTCCTTCACTGGGAGGGCCCAGTGAGCGTGGCAGAGTTGATATGGTTTAAACTGGCCTGATGCGGGGTCTGCCCTTTGCCTGTTTTGGGTTCAGGGGTTGAACATCAATACACACCACGCAAGGGCCAGTGACTGCAAGTAATTCAAAAGTTTATTACTTAGGCATAGGCAAAGCAAGGGGTGTCCCTGGGAGAGGGGGCCTTCCAGCAAGGTGGCTCTCTGATGTCTGGGCAGAGAGAGTCTAATTGTGGAGACAAATATAGGACAGGAGACTTCCTGTCCTATATTTTGACAAGGCCCGGGGCAGGATTTCCATTGGCTTGCCCTCCTGCAGGGGGTAGATGAAAGGGGGAGATAGGTTGCCTTGCGTGTGACTTATGAGGATAGCAGATGTGAGTCTGCACGATTGGTGTACAGAGAAAAAAGAATTAGAGATCTTTCCTTTTATTAACTCGAAATTTTATTAAGCAGCTACTATGTACAGACTCTGTGATCCAAACAGTTATAATCTCTGGATGGAGAGAGACAATAAACACACAAATATACATCATATCAAGTGGTAAGGAGTGATTAGGATGTGATATTATTTTATGTAGAGTAGCCAGGGAAGACCTCTCTGATAAGGTACTTCTGTGTTTTTTTTTTTTCCTTTTTATCCCCTCCAAGCATGGGAAGGGAAGCCACTGGAAGGTTTTTTTGTTTTTGTTTTTAAAGCTGCTTTATTTTTTTAAACATTTATTTATATTTATTTATTTAGGCTGTGCCAGGCCTTAGTTGCAGCAAGCGGGATATTTAGTTGTGGCATGCAGGCTTCTTAGTTGTGGCATGCGAACTCTTAGTTGTGGCATGCAAGAGGGATCTAGTTCCCCGACCAGGGATCCAACCTGGGCCCCCTGCATTGGGAGCGTGGAGTCTTACCCACTGGACCACCAGGGAAGTCCCACTGGAAGGTTTTGAGCAGTGGATAAGAACAATCTGATTGACCACATATAAAGGAGTGATAATTTGTGGTATACACACACTTATTGCAAAAGGAGTTGAGGAAAGGAGTCAGGAATGTGGGTCAGAACCATGAGAACAAGGGTGTAAGAGGAAGGAAGATAAATTTATTCTGCAAAACCCTAGTAAGGAAACAGTTTGGAAAATTTGCAAGAGTTAATTTGCCAAACATGGAGTTTGTTGCTGAAAAGTAAAGGAAAACACCCTTGAGCCTTTCACATAAAACGTTTACTAGGGAAGAAGAGAGATGGACAAATTTGAAGTGCTTCCAGAACAGACACAGCCATTTTGCTAGAATGATTGCCCTTGGCAGTTGTAATCAATTGGGTAAATCTGGTTTGGATCAGTCTGAAGTGCATATGCTCTAAAATCTCGGATCTACTTTCAAAAGGCTGTACATGTGTCTTATTGTAACCCTCGAATGAAAGATAGCTATGGCGCTGCTGCTCTATTTCCTGGGGCCTGTGAGAGCACTTAGCGTTCACTGAGCGGCTCAGCTGGGAGCACTGATCTTAGATCTGGTCTGGGTCCTCTTCCCGTGCATCCCTGTGGTTCTGTGTCTGTGAATCCCTGTGTCTGATGTTGTCCCCCACTTGTCCATGATGAGATCCATGCAGCCTGGACACTTTTTTGAAGCTGATGATACACTAATGGTAGAGAGTTTTTCTCTTTATCTGTGATTAAAGTTCAGTCCTTCCCAGTTTTTTGCCTCGGCTAAGTTCAGCCACACGTTTCTCCTCTTCTACTGATGTATACTTGCTGTTGCACCCACTCATACAGGGCAGGAGCCCTGGGAGTAACATTCTCAGAGCTTCAGGGGTCTCGGTGAAATACCCTCTCTCCGTGAATGCCTTCTACACTTTCTGCTACTTCCATAAGAGACTTTTAAAAGAATCACCTTTCAAGAGGGAGATCTAATTCACTGTAAGCAGGGAACAGCCTCAAATATGCTCATTCCTGGTTCAAAATGCTTTCATCTTTAATTAAAAAAAAATCTCTCCCAATCAATGTTCCCTCTGCCTAGCTTCCAAGTTGGCAGCAGAGTTTCCTCTCTGTGGTTTTGCAAATTTACTATTTGATACTTAAACTGTGGGAGGTATGCTCATCTGTGAGGTTTGATGAGCTCTTAGCTGGGGTTCCCTGGAACTGTGGCTATCCCATAATATCATAGTTCTGACTTCATTCCTTCCCCTTATCCTACCAACTCAGCCTGGGGTCACCTGAGAGAATTCTCTCTGAAGGAACTTCACGCTCTGGTGAGATTCTTTTTTGAACTTGTAATATGTTATTTGTCTAACACATTGTTTGTCTTGCATAGAGTACACATTCTCTAAACGTGTTTCAGTTCTTAAATTCCTTCTGTGCTGCTCCCCTCCTTCTGCTGTAGCTGCCTCTGCTTATTATGCCTCAACAGGACTGATGCATCCAACCCCTAATTGGTTTTCTGCTTCCAGTCTTCTGTGGGTCTGATCTCACCACCATGCTGTAAGTTCTTAGAAGAAGAGAGACTCTATCTTATTTCTATTTTGCCATTGCCTAACCAGTGCCACTCGCGTAGTGGGTTCTGAATGAATGTTTTTAAAAGAAGAAATGGTGCTCACTCCGTAGAGTTAGTCTAAGTCAGAATTTCCCAAGGTGGAGTTCTGTGGAAGGGTCTCTCTCCACTGTTGTCTGCTTAAAACAAAGAAGTTCCATGGTCAAATAAATATGGAAATCACGAGAAATTTCATATCTACTGTAGGTAATCAGAGTGCACATGAGATTACCAAAAGCCACAGAAAAGACCCACAACAGCCTACTTTAACTCTATTTCCGAAACATATTTGGCTATAGATTTTATTTTAAAATGCAGCACGTATTGTTATCTTATGGAACTAGTGTTCTGTGGCTCACAAGCTGGGAAACATTGTTCTGAATTTTCTATTTCCAAAATAAATGTAGAATGAATATTGTCACTGATAGTCAATTCAGGCTTCTCTGTAGTTCTCACCCTCCAGGTTCTAACTAATAAAATATGTACATAAGGGACTTGAGCAAACAGTGGCCAAAGTATTCTTTTCATGAATGGCCAGGCAGTTCTCAGAACTCTACAAAGTTAAGACTTGCGGTAAACTGTGTTGAAGAACGTGGATTAGACTGGATGATAATGTGGTACCTCCTAGACTTTCTCCCTACTGAACTGGGGAAAGTCAGCTCCATGGTGTGTCACAGGTGTACATACAGGTGTAGACAAGGAATAAGGGCTGCCTCTTTTCAACACTCTCAAGCAATTTGTACTTCTAACCACTTGGGCTGAGTAGCTAAATTTATGGTTAACCTTTCTCTCGGCCCGCACTGAATCACTGCAGTGGTAGCCTCATCTTCACTGAGGCTCTTTGCCCCCCCCCCGCCCCATATGCCCCTGGTCTTCCATGGCCATTGGAAATTTTAGCTTTTGCCCCCAGAAGGTTTTAAAATGCTTTGTAAAGAATATTAAATAAGTTTCAAGTGTGCTTCAGTGCACATTGTCACTTACAGAAAAAGTAAATCCCCTATTTCCCACTTCAAATTATGTTTTAACACAATTTGAAGATATAATACTGTCTTTTTGTACAAGTGCAAAAAGGCAGTATAAAAATACCTGAAAATAATTCAGTTTTAACAGTATAAAAATGTCCCAGTGAGCAAGATGAATGATGCTCTAATTATTATATTAGATAGAAATAAAAATGAAATCGCCCTAAAAGTAACACCCAGAAAAAGACCAAAATTTGGTTCTCCCCAATTACATATTCTACTCAATCTACGTTCAGAGGAATGAGGATTCTCAAAACTGGCTGGACTTCAGGATATTAAGCTACATTTACTAGTGATTAGGCTCACTTGCCTTCAATATTCCCTGATATCTTGTTTTCATTCTTTCTTTGACTAAGAGGATAGGACTTATTTCAGAATACTGTACCCTGCAGCCATCCAGGAGATGGACAGTCCATCTGTCTGAAGATGGTCTGTCTTCAGCAGGACTCTGGAGGGCTCACCTTGACTTGATCAGGGGGACCAGCTCAATAGATCTCTCAGCTCCTCCTGTTAGGACTGGGGTCTAGATCCCTCAGTGGTGGATGGAATGTTGGTCTCATGAGAATTAGGGACACTGGTAGGACATTCATCTCTTCCTTACTTCACTCAATAAATGTACATTGGGTTTCTGTCATGAGTTAACTTCGTGATAAAGAGTAGAGATTTGACACCTGCCCTTGTGGTGCTTACAGGTTAACTGGATTCGCAGAATAGACAGACAATGATTGTTTGCAGCTCAGATACCTTTTCAAAGACATTGAGAAATTGGAGTGCAAAGGAGGAGCAAGCATAGTGATAAGGGCTCTGGAAACCATATCCAATATGCGGGGTATTTGGTCTGCTGGTTAAGCAAGTATGTGTCCTTCAATGTGAAGGTAATATAACCTCATTCTGAGTGGTCCTAGGGTACAAAACTAGAAGCATGGGGAGAAGCAATGGGGAGGTAGTTTCTGCAGGGAGAAGCTAAGTTGCCTGTAGCATGAACTGTTCCACTGAATGTGGAACTTCCTATCTTCAGAAGTGCTCAGGCAGTATCTGCATAAATTTTTGTCCGTGCTGCACAAAAGATGCTGAAACGCTGAGGACGTTGAGGTAGATGATGTGAAGTTTCTTCAAACTCTTAAGATTTCTTTTCTTCCATAGATGTTAAGGGCTTTAACAGTACATAATAGATCTTAACATTTCTTATGATCTGTGTCAGTTTAGATGCTCTAGGAAGCACACGCTAAGATAGAACTAGAAACACCTGTGAAGGATAATGGGGAGAAGTAGCAGAAGTAGTTGGAGAGAGGCTCAGATCGTGAGGCAGGTCTGACCGCTGTGAAGAGGGAGAGGAAAGAAAGGGAGCCTGCGCAGGAAGAGTCTCAGACTGTGGAGCAGCTCTGAGAGAGTCTCAGCCCATATGTCAGGGAGCAAAGATCACTTGCCCACACTGGGCAGGAATGGCCTGGCTGTAGTGCCCCTGCTGTGCTCAGTCTCTGGCCAGGGCAGCCCAGGGGGTTTATGTCCTCGCTGTGAACACGACAGTGGATCAGACACTGTCCACTCATTTCAGTCCTCATGTCAGGCTCTCTCCTGAAAGGAGAGCTGAGCCGTTCACTCCCATGCCTGCCACATGATCTCATACCCAGAGCAGCATGTTACTGACGCTTAGTAAGCACGTGAGGTCATTTCAATATTTGCATTTTAATAGCCTTCAATGTCTTAGCTGAAGGGCTGCTCATTACTGAATTTTAGGGCTTGTGTAAGGGTAATATCACTATCCCGAGTAGTCCCACTATTATTCTGAGCGGAATTTATAGGGTTCGGTCAGTGACAGACATGGTGGACCCAAGGAAGCCCGGTGCTCTATCCTCCACGTGGGGTCTTGCACGGGTTGAGGACCAGGGGGAGCTTCTCACAGCTTAACTGTCTGACCTACCTTGAACCTCACATATATCCGGAGCCAGGATCAAGAAGGAATAAGCTGTGTGAAAACACGCCAACCCTGCCCGGGGCTCTAGATTTCTGGATATTTTGCCGTCACTCCCTGTTGTCTCTGCCATTCCACTGCTGGATGTATCTGCTTTTGCTCCTCTTTCTTTTTTTTTTTTTTTTTTGCGGTACGCGGGCCTCTCACTGTTGCAGCCCCTCCCCCCTCCCCCGTTGCGCAGCACAGGCTCCGGACGCGCAGGCTCAGCGGCCATGGCTCACGGGCCCAGCCGCTCCGCGGCATGTGGGATCTTCCCGGACCGGGGCACGAACCCGCGTCCCCTGCATCGGCAGGCAGACTCTCAACCACTGCGCCACCAGGGAAGCCCAGCTCCTCTTTTTTAAAAATTATTTTATATTGTCTCATTTCTTTGGACCTTGACGACTGATTCATTGTCTTAATTTTGCCTCTGGGGGCTCTTCTCTCTCTCTCTCTGGTGGCGTCCTCTGTTTGCAGCTCCAACTAACCGTCTTCCTGATCAAGTCTGAAACCTTTTCAGGGTAGACCCACTTGGCTGGGGTCCAGCCATTTTGGATGAGAAAATAGACGTATGCCTACTTTTGCCCCAGTTAGAAATGATTTAACGGATGTTCAGTAATGACTGAACTGGTGTTTTCACGAGCTACAAATCAGTTCCTAACAGCGTCAAGCTTTGGTGGACTTTGTTACTTCCCCTGAATCTATTCTTCTTTATCTTCCATAATAAAAAGCTGGTTTGTCTTCAGCCCTCGTGCCTTAGGGGAAGCTAACCCTTGCACAACTTTGGAGGTGAGTCTGAGTAATTTCAGGATAATCTCATCTCCCTATTCTAATGATTGGTTCATAAATCCAGGCTTAAACCAATCCTCATGTGACATTCCTTAAGACAAAGTTATGCATTTAAAATGGACATGTGATCTCACGCAAGGCAGTGAGACTTGTGAGGAAGCTAGCTGGGACATGTAAATTTATTTGCTCTTGAAGGAGGAACCACAGGAAGAAATGGCCTTTCTTTACTTGGACATGGTCAGGATGAGAGGTCTGGAGTTGCTGAGAACATTTTATCATCAGCAAGACAGTAAAGCCTACACATGGAAATTGGTGGAAACTCATTGTTAAGTTCACAAAACATCATTTCAGAGTCTGAGGGATTGGAATGGTATTAGACAGTATGCATTGTATTGAACTGGGGATAGCACGTTACCTGGCATTTAATAGGTGCTCAATAAATGCTCCTTGGATGGATTTGAAAAAGCAGGTGTCATAGATGGCAAATAGTCCCTGGGATCCCCTCAGAATCTGGGCTCTGTATTAGTACTGCTTCACCGAGGATACTGAGGGTAGAGGAGGTCTGGGATTCAGAAAACCTTGTTCTTTTCCCCCTCTTAGTACAAGAGACTTATGTGAGTGTTGAAGGCGGGGGCTCTGGAATCGGGTCGTCTTGGTTTGAATCTTGGCATCCCATGATGTTTGGCAAACTACTTAACTCGATGAGCCTCAGTTTCCTAATCTTAAAACGAGGCAATCATGTTTATCTCATAGGAGAGGTAAGGATTTTGTTCAGTGCCTGGTGGATACCAATCTTCAGTAAGTGCCAGCTACTGTTATCATTACTATCCATAAACTATTATTAGTAGTAATAGTGTTAATATTTCTTCATGGAGTTCCTGCCTGATTAAACAAAAAATCAGATTCTGGAGGACAGGTCTGATTTTGCCAATGAAAGTGAGCATTAACTCTTTTCCTACTCTTTAATATTTCTATAACACTCAGAAGTTCAGTTCCTTTTAGTTAATGAGAGTACAGTCTAATTCTTTGAGTTGCAGACCAGATGCTTGTTGCCAGGGTAACCCATTGTCCCGATGTTTTCCTTAATTTTTCGTCTTCCTTGTCTAGAATTAAACACTATGTGTGTTTACCTTCATGTTTATCTTGTTCAATGCTTTATCCTCAGCACCTAAAACAGTAACGGGCACTACTGTACTCAGTCAGTTGCATGAATGAATGAATTCCATCTGTTTTATTTAATCACCTCTTTTCAATTTAATATCCAGCTGGACCTAGATCAATGGGTCTACAGTAACCTTAAAACTTAACAGGTATAAAGACAAATTTATGGTAAAGAGAAAACTAAGAAAATCCATGCATTATAGTTAATGGAAAGGAAAAAAGAGGCCCTTATAGTATCAGAGCCCCAGAGACATTCATGAAATAAACACACTAACTAAATGGTTTTTTTTTCTGTTGTGGATATAGTCATCTTTTAATGGTATGTGGATAAGTTACTGAGGACAGTTTAAAAAATTTACTTGTTTGCCTTCAATGTTCTTCTAATGACTGTTCTTGATCTCTTGCGCCCTTGGGGATTGGGACAATCAGAGGACTAATGATGAGTTTTTATTTGTTCAGATAACAAGCACATTTTGTTAAGAGTAGGTGCCCAGTACTTGATATGTGCCAGCCACTGTGCTTAGCTCAATTATGTCCTTTAATTAATTAAGCACACTTAAATGTGTTTAGTGCAATTAAATCAGTCTTTGAGGCAGGAACTATTATTCTCTTTTTTAATGAGACAAGGGAGTTTTAGAGAAGTCAGTCTGTTGCTTGAGATCACAGATATTAAGAGGTGGAGTCAAAATATGAATCGAAGTATAAGTGGAAAAATCTAAGGGACATTTATTTCCTATTTCCTGCTTTTTGAATTTGCCAGGATTTAACTTTGAATCTTTGTGTTGGGTAAATTCTTTTTTTGGTGGGGGGGAGTGATAATTCTTATGCTGACTACCCTCTCTGTGTTTATAACACATTAATAAAAAGATACAGGAGTCATACAGATCAAAGTAAAAATGATTAGCTTCGTAATTTTGGTATAGCTGAATTGCAGTGTGTTCCCTCAACGCATCAAGACAACAGGGCCTTCTAATATCGCTACCTCCTCAATTCTAGACAGTGGGTAAATCCAGCAAAGGGAGTTTGGTTCTGCGGAGAAGACAAACAGATTTACTACCTTACGTTAGTCCCAGAAGCTCCAGTAGAGTAGTCACAGAAAAAGGCTCTATAAGATGAGCCCTAACCCATGGGTTATTACTTTCTGGGGTAAAAGACCAGAACCAAAGTGCACTGGTTCCGTGAACAGGTAGATTCCAAACTAGAGGGAAAAGGCTGCTGAGCTAAATGTTCAGATTTATCTGCCAGACTCATCAATCTTATTTCCTTGGAGAAGAGAGAGTGAGGTATATAGATGGACAAGGGCATTTCCCATTACTTAAAAAAATATATCTTTATTGGAGTATAACTGCTTTACAATGTTGTGTTAGTTTCTGTCGTACAACAAAGTGAATCAGCTATAAGTATACATACATCCCCATATCCCCTCCTCTTGAGCCTCTCTCCCACCCTCCCTATCCCACCCCTCTAGGTCGTCACAAAGCATTAACCTGATCTCCCTGTGCTATGCGGCAGCTTCCCACTAGCCATTCATTTTACATTTGGTAGTGTATATATGTCAATGCTATTCTCTCACTTCATCCCAGCTTCCCCTTTCCCCCCCGTGTCCTCAAGTCCGTTCTCTATATCTGTGTCTTTATTCCTGCCCTTCCCCTAGGTTCATCAGTACCGTTTTTTTAGATTCCATATATGTGCATTAGCATACGGTATTTTTCTCTGTCTGACTTACTTCACTTAGTGTGACAATCTCTAGGTCCATCCATGTCACTGCAAATGGCATTATTTCATTCTTTCTACGGCTGAGTAATATTCCATTGTATACATGTGCCAGGTCTTCTTTATCCATTCATCTGCTGATGGGCACTTAGGTTGCTTCCATGTCCTGGCTATTGTAAATAGTGTTGCATTGAATATTGTGGTACATGTCTCTTTTTGAAGTATCCCATTACTTTTTGAGGGAATGGAAGCTCCTATTTTAGGGGACCCAGACAGAATTCTGTAATTTATGTAGATGATTGGAATGTAACTGTACTTTAATCTGTGTTAGTCTCTGAGATGTTGGGCAAGAATTTCTGGAAAGACATGGTAATTGTCTCTTTTTTTTGGAAAAGAATAATCTGATTTTTGGTCAAAAGGATTGACCAGATTACCTAAGAAAATGACTCTCATGCAACTCAAAGAATTATACGACAGAGAAATTCTAGAGATATGAGTAGTTAATTCCAGAACGCTCCATTCCCATGTGAAAATCTTTACATTTTTGAGGTACTGAAATTTGTGTATGTGTGATGATTACCCTGGATATGATCAATGAGCTCTGGCTTAGCCATAAGTGGCCTGTTTGGATTCCTCTGTTATTTGTGAATTTCCTTCTTGGTGTACCAAACCTGGTTTGACTTATTTTTCCTAAGAGTAGAACAGATGATTCAACAAAGTGTCCCTGTGTTGATATTGTGGTTCTGAGCGATGTTTTAATCTTGAGTAAAATCCGGTCAATTTTATGCTATGCCTTATGGGAACATCTTTTTTTCTTTCAAGTCTCTTTGGGCAAGTGGAGCCCCTTTTGTGCTTCCTAATCAAATGTGTTGCCTATCATTTCTTATTCTTTGTCAGAGTGTTTGCTCCATCTTAAAGTTACTGTTTCTCAGTCTTGGCCTTGGAGAACCAAGGGCAAGAATTGGTTATGCAAAGCAAATTGCAGTTAAAAACTGTGATGTCTATCCGAATCTATCTAAAGTTCATGTGTGTCGTTTTATTTTTTGAACAGATGCTCATAATCATGTACATGGATACATGTGGTTATGATTTTCAACACTGATTATTGCTGGTCTGTCTCCCATTCTTTTGGGTTAGACTCATACAGTCATGAGCAGAAGTAACAACCATGCTCTCTGCCTGGAATGTCTTTCCTTCCTTCCCATCTCTGAATGTCTAAAATATATTTATCTTTCAAAGTCTATCTCAAATTACTCTACTGCAGGAAAATACTTGAATTGGCTTTTTTTTTTGTCTACTGGACTTGGCTTTTATCACAGCTCAGCCACCCACAGGTTTTGTAAGTTTAGTTTAGGGAAATTACTTCTTTTAGACTCAATTTCCTTATATATAAACTGGGAACAATAATACCTACCTTACAGAACATTTATGAGAATCAAATTATATAATATATAAACAATGCTTGGCACTACATCTGCTTCAATGTAAGCACTCAAATGTAAATCATTAATAAAAAATATTATTAGGTTCTCAGGCCAATCTACAGTTCTTTATTGATAAGTTGTCATTAATTCCTAGCAACTGTTATTTTTCTTCATCTTCAAATGGGACGTGGTGACTACTTCTCAACCTAGATGACACTGAATGTGTGTCTTTATCACTTGTAAAATGCCATAGATGACTGTAAATGATTGTGAGATACTTCAAAAGTCAGCTGTCTGCCCCACCTGTTTTCCATCATGTATAAGGTTTGACTGCAATCTGAGATTTACAGGCATTATCTAGGTGTAACTTGGATAAATATGTTTGGTTTTTTCACCTTTCATTTGACAAATATTGACAATCTACTGTTCACAACATGTGAGGTGAGAGCTGCTGCCTTTTGTTCTAACATCAGAATAACTGAAACTCGGATTCAAATAGGTTTCAGCTGTACATTTAGAAACAAATCCAATGATTAAAAATGTCTTTTTTTCAATCTCTTGATTTCCTTATGTTAATACTAGCACTACGCTTTAGGAGACGGAACATCGTTATAAAGTGCTACATGTATAAACTATTTTCAAGAACAATACTTTCTACCCTGTTTGCTCCCCAAACAAAAGCCTGTTTGATCCTGCCATTTTCCACAGGTTATTGTAAGGTTTTCTTTTTTAACAGTACAAACTCCTCTGCTCCCTATTATCTATTCTTTTTTTTTTTTTTTGAAACTTTACCATCCTTTTATGTTTATTGGAGTATAGTTGCTTTACAATGTTGTGTTAGTTTCTACTGTACTGCAAAGTGAATCAGCTCTGCGGTACACATATATCCCCTCTTTTTTGAATTTCCTTCCCACTTAGGTCACCACTGCTACATGTAATAGTAACCAAATGAGTCAAGCATCTCTCTACAGAAAACATCATACAGTCCTCCCTCTTAGCCCCGGGGAAACGTCTGAAAATCCAGTGAAAATGGTATATTACTCAAGAGAGCCTGAGAATATTCTACTTCTTTAGGCTAGCCCTGTGATTTCATCAGGCCTCTTGCTTCACTTCTTAACGGACTAGTCATACATTGCCATAGTTGCTGGTGGCAATGACTCTGGGATGAATATAAGTCTTGGGGGACATTATGGTGAGTTATTGAAGGGAAGTTGAGGGATTATTCAGCCTACGAAAACAGACCACATCCCACTGCATGGGGGAAATCTGGGTAGAGTTCTGCATTTTCTCACAGAATCAGACTCTGATCTAATTTCCTTTGCAGTTAAGGTTATCTAAAATACGTTCACACAGAAAGACAATGTACTTTTGGCTGTCAGTATTGGTGTTGTCTTGGTGACAGCATACAGAATCAATTGCTAAAACAGTTTATTTTTTATTTTTAAAATTTACTTTTTATTTACAAATACACACACACATATTTATTAGTCAATTCCAAACTCCCTAACTATCCCTACCCCCCGCCCCCCTTCCCCCCTGGTAACCATAAGTTTGTTGTCTGAGTCTGTTTCTAAAACAACTTTTTTTTTTAAACAGATTCATCAGTTTTGTCAGCTGAGTATATACGTAGGGTTATATGTTCAATGCTATTTTCCTTATTTTCTACAACTAGAAATAACACATTTTGAAGTAGCATGAGAGTATAGTTGAAGATTTCACTCCTACTTTGATATAGTCATTAAAGGAAACTTTTAAGAGAGTAATGCATTCCTTCCCCCTGCCCCAAATAGCCTCAGAATTAAAATAAATAAATGTATTCCAGTGGAAGCAAACATCAAGTTTACTTCAGGAATCATAAATCATAGTCTATGTGATAAACATGTGGAACTGATTCTTGTCACTTAACACAGCTGAGAAAACAATTTAATGTCAACTTACTGACAAATTAAGCTGCTATAACATCATTATTGTTTTAAGAAGCCATGTTGGAAGCAAAATATTTCAAAGCTAAAATGTATGCAGTGCACTTTGTCAGTGTAGTTTGCTAATTACTGAGTAACAGAAGGTAAATCATTTTACAACCAGGATATGGTCATTAGAGAGTGGTGAGATTATAGGATTATGGATTATTATAATAGATGGTAACTTGGTGGTCCCCTAGTTAAAATTGAAGCCCAGAGGAAAATTGAAGCCCAGAGAGGGCAGTACACTCAAATTGTTTAGCCCCACATCCTTTTCCTTTTATCTCCTCTTTCCTTTATCTTTGTATCATCCTTTTCCTTTATCTCTTCTAATTCCAGACTGAAATTGTAGGGAGCATGAATAGTCAAGAATATGCTTATGTTGAATGCTGGGGTGGTGTTTTGTCTATTCTTTCTACTCAGACAGCTATTGAAAAAGATAGTTTGAATGTACATGGAACAGAATTTTCTTTATGAATCATAGCTAATAAAGTTAGCAATTATTTCTTATAAAGACAGTGATTCAGATATCTGTAATACCTTTTAAAAAATGCTCCTTCCTAAAGGACTATCTCTGTTCCTGAAAGAATTAGTAAGAACTTGCTGTTAAGGTTCTATTTTTCCGAGCATGGACAAGCTAAAATGTGGCACTATTCATCTTAATGATGTTGTAACATATATTTCTAAGCGTTATTTTGAGTATATGTGTGTTTATCTGAGGTTGCAGCATACCAAAACATAATCTGCAAGTCAAATGCATTCTAAATTAGTTTGCTACAAATGAGCTGGCACCATTATGTTGGGAAAGCCACAACCATATCATCACATACCCAGGAACAGAAGTGGAAACAGGTTGGAGGAGCTTTCCATGAAGAATGATGGGGGGAGGTACCAAGATAGGAACTTTTATAAATGAAGGCTCAGTGTCTAGTTAGAAGAGTTGAGTCCATGCTCTAGTGTGAAAATCACAAAGCATAGCAATTTTTTTTTCATAGAGCTTCAAAGTCTCTCATGTAAACATATCCCTTTATGGTCTTTGCTCATGTAATATATTTCAAGGTAGATGGTTGGCAATGGGAATGCTTCTCTTTGTTACAACTTCTCTCTTTTTTTTGGGTGGGGGGGGGGCTGCGGCATGTGGGGACCTTAGTTCCCTGGCCAGGGATTGAACCCATGCCCACTGCAGTGGAAGCACGGAGTCTTAACCATTGGACCGCCAGGGAAGTCCCTCTTTGTTACAACCTCTAATCCGTGAAGTTTGAAGTTTCACCAGAATTAGAAACCAGCCACAAGAACATGAGCTTCCTATTCAACAGCACTCCTAAATACAACTTCATATAATGCACAGAGCATTGAATCTAGATAACAAAAGCACCTCATTTTATTTTTTTTAATTTTTGTTTTATATTGGAATATAGTTGATTAACAGTGTTTTGATAGTTTCCGGTGTACAGCAAAGTGATTTAGTTATACATGAATCTATTCTTTTTCAAAAGTACCTCATTTTGGGTTAGACAAACTGCCTAAGTCACAGTTTGTCATTAATTTGGACTCTTTAGGGTTCAGATCTTGAATGCCGAGGAAATAATTATCAATACATCTTTCACTTATTTAGCAAATATCTGGACATCTACTACATGCCAGGAAATGTTAGACATTGGTGATAATGCTTTATCGAATGTTCACTACGTGCCAGGGAGCCTGCTAAATGCTTTACGTGTCTTACATACATAAATCTCACAATAATTCCATGTGTTATGTGCCATTCTTGTCTCCACCTTATATGTGAGGAATCCAAGGTACAGAGTGGTTGGGTAACTCTCCCAAGGACACACACCTGAGGTGCAAACCAGTCTAGCGTTGGAGTCTATGATCTTATCCTACATGTTCTGCTTCTTCATTGGACGGTAAAAAGACTCAGGCCTTTGTCTTCAGAGAAGTTACTATTTAATGAGGTAGATAAGTGCATGATTTCAGAACAGTATAGTAAGTGCTGTGTTAGAATTAAAGGACTTCAGGGATGCATATGTGAAGCACTTTACCCAGACTTGTCTGATCAGAGACAACTTCCTGGAATGATATTTTAGTAGAACTCCGGAGACTGGGTTGCTTTCCAAAGTCTCCTCTAACAGAATGACAGGCCCATACAATTTTAGAAAACACTTACTTACAGACCTTCAATGAATAGATCAGGAAACTGAGGCTCAGACAAATTATTTGTCTACAGGCTAACAGAATTTTAGTAAGAACTCAGGGATCCAGATACCCAAGCTTTTTTTGTTACATCATATATTTAGGCTGCAGTTTAAAAAATAAGTTAGTGGTACTCATGTCTTGATTGAAGATAAAATAGTCTCCCTAGTCTCATTCTATAGAACTTATTACTTCCCTCTGATGTCACATGACCTTCAAGCGAGATAAGAAACGTGATGTGTAGGGTAAGTGATCTTAAACAGAAAGAAAAGCTTAGGGACTTCCCTGGTGGTCCAGTGGCTAAGACTTCGCCTTCCAATGCAGGGAGTGCAGGTTCGATCCCTGGTTGGGGAGATAAGATCCCACATGCCTCGCGGCCAAAAATCCAACATATAAAACAGAAGCAATACTGTAACAAGTTCAATAAAGACTTTAAAAATTGTCCACATCAAGAAAAGCTTATTGCTTATGGACAGCGTTGAGTATGTATTGGTGTATTTTCAGGTGAAAGTCACATAAGTGGGCCCATCCACTAGCGTAGATTCTTGTTATGTTAGAACTCTAGCTTTATTACTTACTAGCTAGTAAACTTGGGAATGCTACAGTTGCTAGACCTCAGTGTTCTCATGCATAAACTGGGAACAGTAATCACTTCAGCACATCAGTGTTTGAATTCAAGTTGTATTGAATTTCCAGTCTTTCACTGGGTAAAGATCTGTCTTATGGACTATCTGTTAACTAGGTGTATAACTAATGTTCCTACCAAGACCATGAATTGAAAACAAAAGAGTATTTATTTGCATTCCTCCCTGGGCTTTTACCTTAGGTCTGTGAATCTTTTAAGACCATGAGTGGGTTTAGAGAATTCTTAAATGCCCAGTATTCTGCATTATTGTAGAAAGAGGGCTTATTATGATTTTCCTCGGTGTCTTGAGGGGTGTCCGTGATCCCCACATTTTAACTACTAGTGTGTTATTTTACCAAATGAACCTGAAGCTGCTTGTTTTCTAAGACTAAATCTTCTTCCCCCCACCTGCTGAACTGTACTTATTATTTCTGCACTTTGCTGAGTACACATTAGTGTTGAGAGAGGTTTGATAATCTCTTCTGGATTTTTCTTTTGAGGAAACAACCTTCAGGTTATAAATAGCCAGAAAAAGCTATTAATGCCAATTAATGAAGCAACCAAACCACAGCCACAAAAGTCGTTAACAGACGATCAACCTCACTGAAATAAGCCGGCAGAAATTACAGAGTCTGTAGTAATGTCTCTTCTGACTTGTTTGAGTAAAGGGAGTCTGAAGAGGAGTGATAGTTCCAAACAGACTTTAAAACTGAGAACAGAAAAGCGGTTGAGGCCTTGTGTTCATCATTTGAGATTGTAAAAGAGTAAGAGTTAGCAGAAACCTGCTGTACAGTTGTGGGAAAGGACTGGGCTGCTCACTGCTGCATCTCATTAATAGCTTCCCGGGTAGTAAGTGGTGTCAGAGGAAGAATGGCTCCCACAGAAGGTAGATCATCTGTGTTGTCCCATAGCCTGACTCTACAGATGGAAAGATGGACCTTTGGAAGCCTGAGAACCAAGTACTTGCAAATGAGCGTTAAAAACAACAGAGAACAAAGAAAGAAAGCCCACAAGATGGGTTGGTTCCATATATAGTTACAGGTAAAGCTAGGGCAACCAGAAGCACTCTATCTTACCTGTAGTCAGACAGGACGTGCATGTCCTAGATGAATGTCTCCCTAGAAATTCTTGCCTCTCTGCCTGCCTAAACTGGCAACTTTCTCATCCAGGGCATCCTTCATCCGAGTCTTCTACCTCCTTCTTCATCCTGTGACTTAAGAGCTCTTCTAATTGATGTAGGGCTGACATGGTCCTCCCCACTGGAAAAGAAGGAGGATGGTTAATTTATGCTTTTGTGTCTAAAATGCTTCCAAATGGAAATCCATTGTGGCTGGCATCTTCTTGTCAGTTTCTAGGCAATCACACATCCTCTGGCCATTGAAGTAGTCGAAAGGTTTGACTTGGGCACTGAAAAAGAATTAATTTCTGTCCAAGACCAAAACATTACTTGCAGTTAAAAATAATAAGCTGTACTTTGGGGATTAGATTGCCTCAGACACTGTCTAGTGAATGATCTCAGAATTAAAATCTAATCCACTAAATGGAATTCCAGATAGTGGCTATGGACATTTGGACAAAGTCAGCTGGAATAATTCTGTGGCAGCAGTGGTTTGAAAGGAGGAGGAATGGTACTGATTCAGAGAGATTTGGGTTGCAGGTTGTTTTATTCAAGGCCAATAAGAACCTTTTTAGTAAAGTGTTCAATATAAAATATTAACTCACCACTGGGTGCTAAGCAATTCTCGCTCGATATCTAGTGACTATTGGTTTTAATATTAATCTTTCTTGGTCTCTTTTTTGGGGCGGGCAGAGTTTGAGAACATCATATGGATGTATGAAATGGCCCCTGAGTAAAACAACAGGAACTGTAGGGCGTAAAGAAACTGAGGAATATCTTGTTCCAAGGGAGTGAATAGTACTCATTTCCAGACAACTCTGTTATAGAGGAATATGGGCCAGTGTTGCCAGAATGTTTGATTTTTCAAGAGAAGCCTAACATCGAAATTTTATGTGAAATATCCTGATTTTTAATTGATAGCAATTAATTACTTTTTTAAACTAATAGCAATTACTTTTTTCTAAACACTTGTGCAGATCAAGGAGAACACAGATTTAACCCTGCGTTAGAATTTACAAAGTACTTTTAAGTCCACATTTGGTCCTAACAACGAAACTAAAACATAGGAAGGTATGTTCTTAACTTAAAACTAAGGAAACTGAGGGACAGAGTGTTTAAATGATGGGCCCAAAATGACACATCTATTTTGAAAAGAAAGCAGGCCCAGAAGCTAGGTGTTGACATACCTAGGCTTGAGTGAAACTCTCCCATGTCATAGATCCTTTATTATGCATATTCTAAGACTTTCTATTATTGATGCAGAAAATAGTCCTCATTCATATCCTAAGACGTTCTATGGGAATTTCATTCTTGCTCATCTAATTCCTCTGCTTTTTTTTTTTTTTTCTTGCGGTACGCGGGCCTCTCACTGCTGTGGCCTCTCCCGTTGAGCACAGGCTCCGGACGCACAGGCTCAGCGGCCATGGCTCACGGGCCTAGCCGCTCCGCGGCATGTGGGATCCTCCCGGACCGGGGCACAAACCCCCGTCCTCTGCATCGGCGGCAGACTCCCAACCACTGCGCCACCAGGGAAGCCCAAAATACCTCTGCTTTTGCATTGTATGTAACCTGTGTTGTCTCTCGAACAAAATCACAAAGAATAATCTCAACATTTCAGGTTTGGTCTATTTCATTTAACTGGCTTTGAGGAGTAAACAAGAATTTTCACAGGGGTATTAATTATCCTCTATCTAGTTTTTTCTTTTTTTATAATCATTTCAGCATATTCCCAGCTTGGAGGCTCTTTGCTTAAAGTCATTATGAACAAAATTATAAATATAATACCAAAAATTATTTTCCTTTTGTCAAATATGTCTCAGAACAGCCATGATAAGCCTATTAGGACAAATACTTTTTTTATGCTGAGTTGTACCTGTTATTTTCAGTTTTGTGCTGTAGTATTTAAGAGTCTGTACTTTCCAGCAGTCTCATAGTTAACCACTTCAGCAAGAATAGATAACTTTCTCTCAGTAGTTAACTAAGAAAATTACATTTCATTAAACCCAAACTTGTTTTTTGGAAGTAGGAGAAGAAACACTTCATTTCTCTAAACGCTCTTAGCAAACAGTGACTTTTATTTATGTTAGCAATCAAGAAATCCCCAAACGACCAGGTGACTTGAGGGTATTTTGATAGTCATACTATTCCCTGGTGTTCTGAAAAGTTTCTGGAATTTTTTGGTAAGCTTCTGCCTCGGAGTTTCAAAAGGGATTTGAACATTCAGTTTGAATCATCGTGTTTTGCTTCCCCAAAGGGCATTCATCAACTTTACCTGCAGCTGATGCCATTCTACACGCCAGCAGGGGTGTCCTCAGGATTACCTGTGTCTGTCCCCTTACCTGAGTTTGTTTTTTTGAAACCAGGCCAATTTTCAGGAGCTGGAAAATGGGAGCCGCTGTAATGTTGTCAAGGTCAAAGCATAGGCCGAGGCACCTGGAATTCCAAGCCTGGATCTGCACCTAGTGGTTGTGGGTGCTTGGGCTGTTTACTTAACATCTCTTAGTCTGTTTCCTCAAAGGCGTCCTGAAAAATTCAAATGAAATAGTTAGTTATGCCTTCCGCCATTTGACTTTAGTCTTCCCAAGGGCCCCTTCCACAATTATTTTTCAGTCTAAACAAAATAATATAAGCCACTAGAATAAAATTCTTTAAAAATAAACTGTTAAAAAAGCCAAAAAAAATTAGTACATTTGAACAAGAGCATTTTTTTTTAAACAGAGGATTACATCGGTGACCTCACACAAACCAACAGTGATTCATTTATTCATTTAAGGTAGTAATCTCAAGATTCAGAGGGCCCAGAAAAGGGTGAAAAGTTTTCTTGGAATCATGGAAGGAGAGAGTGTATAATATGCGCAACATTATACAGCAAGTAGAAGCAGGGACCAAAATCTGCGTCTCTTGACTCCTGGACCAGGGCTCTGGACGCCATTCTGCTCCTTCTTAATGATCTGTCATCCTTGAGCTTTCTAACCTGATCCTTACCACAGGATAATTTCACAACTTAAAACCCCACTGAAAGCACGATGCTTTGCCTTTTGTACCATTTCTTTCTACTGGGAAAGTCTGTGGATACAGGAGTCAAATTAGGCTGCATTATGATCCCATCGTTGGACTCTGAGTTTAACTTTTCCACTTGACTCGTTTGGCATTTTCCACAATGACTATTTTTATGAGATGATTCCCTATTTGGCCTTATTTTCTATGCTTAAATATACCAATCCTTGCTCAGGTCCACACACAGGAGAGAGCCTAGGAGAGCTACATAATGTCCATGCTACTTTCTAGATTTGTTGAGTGTTTTTGCAAAACATATGGATCGTACTTATAAATATGTTCTTGTGCATCTGCTTCTGAGGGCAACAGCATGTTGTTAATGACTTTTATGCCATTTCTTTATTTTCAACTTCTGAAACTACATTCTCTGATTAATTTTCAGTCCAGAGCCATTTATGTTTACCCACTTGTTTCTTCTAGCATCTTACAAAGACGTAGTTGATTTTTCACCAGTTTTCTTTCAAGGAAATAGAGGATTTGTTTTCCCAGTTTGGTTGACCCACATATCATTTTCCTTACATGGCTTAGGAAGTCTCAGTTTCTCAGATGGCATTTTTTATGTATATGACTCCTCTTTAGATGGAACGATATGGTTAAATAGAGTTAAATGACATTCAGTTAGACTTTTGAAGGTGAAACTAGGGGGTTATAAATGTGGCCAAAGACTAGGTAGCTCTTCACCAAATCTATTTTTTCTCCTGGGAATACAACTAGACTACATTTTTCAACATCACTGGCAGTTAATGTGGCCCTCTGACTGAGTTCTAACCAACAGAGTGTGGGTAGAAGGGATGTGCATCACTTCCCGGTATGGAGGTTAAAAACTCTTACACTCTATTCATTCAACAAATATTTGAGTGCCTGCTATGGTCCAGGCACTAGGAAATGAGGAAAGTGATAGTGTTGACAGAAGGATGCCAACGGACAGGGTTAAAGAATATAAAGTTACTTTTTTTTTTAACATCTTTATTAGAGTATAATTGCTTTACAATTGTGTGTTAGTTTCTGCTTTATAACAAAGTGAATCAGCTATACATAGAGATATATCTCCATACCTCCTCCCTCTTGTGTCTGCCTTCCACTGTCCCTATCCCACCCCTCTAGGTGGTCACAAAGCATCGAGCTGATCTCCCTGTGCTATGTGGCTGCTTCCCACTAGCTATCTAGTTTACATTTGGTAGTGTATATATGTCCATGCCACTCCCTCACTTTGTCCCAGCATACCCACCCTTTCCCCTTCCCATGTCCTCAGGTCCATTCTCTACATCTGCATCTTTATTCCTGTCCTGCCCCTAGGTTCTTCAGAACCTTTTTTTTTTTTTTTTTTAGATTCCATATATATGTGTTAGCATACGGTATTTGTTTTTCTCTTTCTGACTTACTTCACTCTGTATGACAGTCTCTAGGTCCATCCACCTCACTACAAATAACTCAACTTTGTTTCTTTTTAGGACTGAGTAATATTCCATTGTATATATGTGCCACATCTTTATCCATTCATCTGTCAGTGGACACTTAGGTTGCTTTTATGTCCTGGCTATTGTAAATAGAGCTGCAGTGAACACTGTGGTACATGACTCTTTTTGAATTACGGTTTTCTCAGGGTATATGCCAAGTAGTGGGATTGCTGGGTCATACGGTAGTTCTATTTTTAGTTCCTTAAGGAACCTCCATACTGTTCTCCATAGTGGCTGTATCAATTTACATTCCCACCAACAGTGCAAGAGGGTTCTCTCTTCTCCACACCCTCTCCAGCATTTATTGTTAATTTTTTTTTTTTTTTTTTTTTTTTTTTTGCGGTATGCAGACCTCTCACTGTTGTGGCCTCTCCCGTTGTGGAGCACAGGCTCCAGACGAGCAGGCTCGGGCCATGGCTCATGGGCCCAGCCACTCTGCGGCATGTGGGATCTTCCTGGACCAAGGCACGAACCCGTGTCCCCTGCATCGGCAGGCAGACTCTCAACCACTGCGCCACCAGGAAAGCCCTGTTCGTAGATATTTTGATGATGGCCATTCTGACTGGTGTGAGGTGATACCTCGTAGTTTTGATTTGCATTTCTCTAATGATTAGTGATTTTGAGCATCTCTTTATGTGCCTCTTGGCCATCTGTATGTCTTCTTTGGTGAAATGTCTATTAGGTCTTCCACCCATTTTTTAATTGAGTTGTTATTTCTTTTGATATTGAGCTCCATGAGCTGTTTGCATATTTTGGAGATTAATCCTTTGTCTGTTGATTCATTTGCAAATATTTTCTCCCATTCTGAGGGTTGTGTCTTAATCTTGTTTATGGTTTCCTTTGCTGTTCAAAAGCTTTTAAGTTTAATTGGTTCCCATTTGTTTATTTTTGTTTTTATTTTCATTACTCTAGGAGATGGGTCAAAAAAGATCTTGCTGTGATTTATGTCCAAGAGTGCTCTTCCTATGTTTTCCTCTAAGAGTTTTATAGTGTCCAGTCTTACATTTAGGTCATTAATCCATTTGGAGTTTATTTTTGTGTATTGTGTTAGGTAGTGTTCTAATTTCATTCTTTCACATGTAGCTGTCCAGTTTTCCCAGCACCACTTACTGAAGATGCTGTCTTTTCTCTATTGTGTGCTCTTGCCTCCTTTATCAAAGATAAGGTGACCATATGTGTGTGGGTTTATCTCTGGTCTTTCTATCCTGTACCATTAATCTATATTTCTGTTTTTGCGCCAGTACCATACTGTCTTGATTACTGTAGCTTTGTAGTGTAGTCTGAAGTCAGGGAGCCTGATTCTTCCAGCTCCGTTTTTCTTAAGATTGCTTTGGCTATTCAGGGTCTTCTGTGTTTCCATGTGAATTGTAAAATTTTTTGTTTTAATTCTGTGAAGAATGTCAGTGGTAGTTTGATAGGGTTTGCATTGAATGTGTAGATTTCTTTGGGTAGTAGAGTCATTTTCACAATATCAATTCTTCTAATCCAAGAACATGGTATATTTCTCCATCTGTTTATGTCATCTTTGATTTCTTTCATCAGTGTTTTATAGTTTTCTGAGTACAAGACTTTCACCTCCTTAGGTAGGTTTATTCCTAGATATTTTATTCTTTTTGTTGCAATGGTAAATGGGATTGTTTCCTTAATTTCTTTCTGATTTTTTCATTGTTAGTATATAGGAATGCCAGAGATTTCTGTGCATTAATTTTGTATCCTGCAACCTTACAAAATTTGATTAGTTCTAGTAGTTTTCTGGAGGCATCTTCCGGATTTTCTGAAGGATTTTCTGTCACTGCAAACAGTGACAGTTTTACTTCTTCTTTTCCAATTTGTATTCCTTTTATTTCTTTTTCTTCTGATTGCTGTGGCTAGGACTTCCATAACTATGTTGAATAAGAGTGGTGAGGGTGGACATCCTTGTCTTGTTCCTGATCTTTGAGGAAATGCTTTCAGTTTTTCACCATTGAGTATGATGTTTGCTGTGAGTTTGTCATATATGGTCTTCATTATGTTGAGGTAGGTTCCCTTTATAAATGGGCATTGTTTAGATAAGAGGTTGGGATAAGTGGGAACATGATATTTTTATAGCTGACTTCACAAGACAAGTTATTTCAATAGAGAAGTCTTTAAGTTAAAGCCCAAGGATGAAAAACAAAGCAAAAATCTGTATATTATTCTGCTACTCGCTCTTGCCTTGATTCCTCCCATCCTCTGCCAGTGGAAATATGTCTTTCATGGTAAGTTCTTGGAAAGTAGGGGACTTTAGTTGGATTATTTGTTATATAAATAAACTGGTAAGAAATGAAAGTTCTGTTCCTGTGACTTGCAGGAAGATTATTTGCTTTCGGTATATTCTTTTGCATTGTAGATAGAGGGATTTGAGGCTCATTATGGAAAGGGTGAATATATGTTTGGGGGTGTGTGTCTCTCAGTTTTTCACAACAATCCTATCTTTCTTTGCAACACTTGTCTACTGTGTTCATTCTGTTCTTTTTCTGCCATAATACTTTCACTGTCTGATACATTACTTTCTTATTTTCTCTCCTCCTCCCACCTCTCTCTGCTGGAATGTGAGCTCCATGAGAGAAGAGATTTTGCCTATTTTTTGATTGCTGGCTGAAAGCTCAGTGCCTAGAATAGTGCCAGACACATAGTAGATGTTTAGTAAAAGTTTACTTAATGGATGTGTAGTGGGATGGGTGAAATCCAAGAGCAAGTGGTGGGGCCTGAGGAGGATAGAAAGATATTACTACATTAAAGCATTCAAATTTATGTTTTAAAGAGCATGTAGGACAAAAATAAAATGATAAAATAAAAATCCAGCAGCCTAGACTCAGCAAGGAGCCTTCAGTTTTTCTTCCTTGTGCTAAGGCTTGGATAATCTTAACACACTGTCGTGTGTAACCAGATTTGTCAACACTATATAGGACTTGAATCCAGGGCTGACTTCTCCCCATCCAGGAAAATGACCCTAATATTTTATATGTATCCTCTGTCCCTCTGCTTTGTTGTCATGATAAACAACATCTTGGTAATATCTGATCCCAGTTCATTATAGGCTCCACGCCTTTGGTCTGCTCTTGAATAGCTCATAACTATTCCAACATGGCAGCTCCATTTGGCTCACCATGCACAGAATACAGGAAGCCATTGTAGATAGAAAAATTAGAGACTTATTAAAACCCAGAGTGTGAAATTTCATCTTTCTCTACTCCCTAGTTTAAAAAAACAAAACAAAACAAAAAAACCCCTCAGAAAACCCTGTGTGTAGCTAATTGAAAGGCTGCTTTTTCAGGAAAGAGGTCTCTTCTCTAATCACTTCCAGGATTTGGTTGGATGTGAGTGCCGTTCTGGGATTCTAGTGAGTGAATAAGTTCCCTGAGCCTGGGGGCCTACTGAAGTTGGAGCCCTAGAGGAGGAAAGCTATTCATTCGGAGCTGTCAGCACATCTTCCTCTATGAATTACGCTCTCGTACCTATCAGGATTTTTTCCTTTGTTATGGTAGAAGAATTTCAGTAAGAATGGGACCCATTCAGAGCAGGTCACTACAAACATAGATTTCCTTGTTAATACACATTTGAGCCAAAGTATACTTCTCGGTAAACAGGACTGGCAAGAAAAAGAATGGGGAGAATCAGACTGCATTTGTTTTGTGGACTTTTTGAATAGGTTCATATTAACCCAGCCAAACAAAATTACTTTTTCTACCCTGGCACTGAACCTGGGCAGCATACTTGACGTGGTAATCAGAAAGCATGAGTTTGTTATAGAAATGAGGTAACAATGTGTGTTGAGTGGGGGAGTAGGAAAAGGATAGGTTGATAAGCCTTGGCCCCCCACATTGAAGGCCCTCCCCAGAGCCCCTGAAAAAACAGGAACAGTACGCTAGGTGCAGAGATCCAGCCAGCTTTGTCTTTTGACCTTGGCTGCCACTTCAAGCATGGATTTTGTACGGAATCAGGCTGACTCCATCACTCATCCATCACTGGCCCTGAAGGCCATGGCTACCCAACAGCAAAAACAACTGAGTGATTCAGGCTGCAGCTACACCAGGGATTTCCCAATCTGTTGTTGTTTCCCTTGTTTCCAGGCGTGTTACAAAATTTCACCCACTTGGTTTTTCACAAATTAAGGTAAATATATTTTCTTAAGAAACTGAAAAAAAATTGATGCTGTTTGAAGCTGAAACTTCAAAAGGAATAAGATCACCCATCTATACAATGCCTAAGTAAATAACAGGGATCTGAAGAATTCATTCATCAGCTGGTTATTTGGCTTTCAACAGACAAAACAACCCTTTTGATGAGTTTTTTATTACTGAACAATGCCCATTTTTCGTGTTTCCTTGAGAAACATTGTATTGTATTAAAAGTGAAGCTGGATTATTATTACCAGGAAGGGATATGGATGAAGCTTTTAATCAAGGAAACACAAGCCTTTCTTTTTCCTTCCTTCCATCCCTCCCATTTTTCCTCCCTCCCTTTCTTTGTTCCTTCATTGCTTCCATTGCTGAGAGTAAAGAGTGAAGTTTTGTTCAAATCATATGAATATAGTAGTACTTTGTAAACCAGGGAGATACGTAAATACTTAGGTTTATAAAAGAACCTTTGTTTATATCACTAAGACACATAGGTAGTAGGCCTTTGAATGTTCTGCTAATAAAGAGGTAGGATGAAACCTCACTTATTTAATCATAATTCATTGTCCTTGGATTATGAACCAAGGTACATTGTCTTGGAGGTACCTGCAATCTATAGTACTTATTTTCTAATACTGCCAAAGTCTTTGCCTAATTGTATCACTGTATCACTGTGGCAAATATTCTCTTCAGCGCTGATACTATGCACTTGGAAAATTACATATTATTTGTGAGCTTTAAAGTTTTAAAATCTGTATCTGTAGTATTTCCAACTTTACCAGGAAGTTGTAAGGGTTATATAAAATTACTTAGAAAAATTAGTTAACAGAAGTGATTAGCTTAGTGGTGAAGTGGAATTCTTGAATTATATAATTCGTATGTTTAATTCCAGTTGCTTTCATATTAGTTGAACAATTATAAGTAATTTTTCTTAATCTCTCTGTATGTCAACTTCTTTATCTGTGTGTTCAGGGTAATAGTATTACATTATTGATAACATTACTGTGAGAAAGAAAGTCATGGAAAACACTTGGTATAGTATAAGATACAAAATTCCTCAAATGCTATTTTATGTTCAGAAATAATTATAAAAGAGACTTAGAATACTTAGATAAACATTTCTTCTTTGTATTATCTAGAAGTCAATATATCTGAAAAGCTAAAAAATTATTGCTATTCATCTAAGCTCAAAAGCAGGTTTCCTCTCCTCTCTGTAACAGTTACCTTTACATGCTTATGAGATGATCCCACCCATTTCAAGACTATATATATTAACATAGATCTCAAAATCGGTCTCCAGTCTGGACATTTCTTCAGAGTTTTGTACACTTCATATATCCAGTTGTATGTTTGTCATTTCTTCTTGGGTGAACAGCAAGCACCTCAAACTTAACTACTCTGAACTTTGGATTTCCTCTGAAATCTTTTACTCCCCAATCTTCAACTCATACACTCATCAGCTCAAGAGAGAAACTAGAAGTCATTCTTGACTCTTCCCTCTTTTACTCCCATTCTTTATTTTACCAAGTCCTTTGATTCTACCTACATAAACTTTCTTGAATCTATACAATTTCCTTTATCTCTACTACACTCACCCTAGTTCAGGCTGACTTCTTTCACCCAGACTCCTGTTAGCCTTTTATTTATTTATTTTTGAATCTTGGAATTTTATTTTATTTATTTTTATATACAGCAGGTTCCTATTAGTCATCAATTTTATACACATCAGTGTATACATGGCAATACCAATCGCCCAATTCATCACACCACCACCCCCAGCCCCCTGTCACTTTCCCCCCTTGGTGTCTATACGTTTGTTCTCTACATATGTGTTTCAATTTCTGTCCTGCAAACCGGGTCATCTGTACTATTTTTCTAGGTTCCAGATATATGCGTTAATATATGATATTTGTTTTTTTCTTTCTGACTTACTTCACTCTGTATGACAGTCTCTAGATCCATCCACCTGTCAACAAATGACCCAATTTCGTTCCTTTTAATGGCTGAGTAATATTCCATTGTATATATGTACCACATCTTCTTTATCCATTCGTCTGTCGATGGGCATGTAGGTTGCTTCCATGATCTGGCTATTGTAAATAGTGCTGCAATGAACATTGGGGTGCATGTGTCTTTTTGAATTATGGTTTTCTCTGGATATATGCCCAGTAGTGGGATTTCTGGATCATACGGGAATTCTACTTTTTAGTTTTTTAAGGAACCTCCATACTGTTCTCCATAGTGGCTGTAACAATTTACATTCCCACCAACAGTGCAAGAGGGTTCCCTTTTCTCCACACCCTCTCCAGCATTTGTTGTATGTAGATTTTCTGATGATGCCCATTCTAACTGGTGTGAGGTGATACCTCATTGTAGTTTTGATTTGCATTTCTCTAATAATTAGTGGTTGAGCAACTTTTCATGTGCTTCTTGGCCATCTGTATGTCTTCTTTGGAGAAATGTTTATTTAGGTCTTCTGCCCATTTTTGGATTGGGTTGTTTGTTTCTTTAATATTGAATTGCATGAGCTGTTTATATATTTTGGAGATTAATCCTTTGTCTGTTGATTCGTTTGCAAATATTTTCTCCCATTCTGAGGGTTGTTTTTTTGTCTTGTTTATGGTTTCCTTTGCTGTGCAAAAGCTTTGAAGTCTCGTTAGGTCTCATTTGTTTATTTTTATTTCCATTACTCTAGGAGGTGGATCAAAAAAGATCTTGCTGTGATTTATGTCAAAGTGTGCTCTGCATATGTTTTCCTCTAAGAGTTTTATAGTGTCCGGTCTTGCATTTAGGTCTCTAATCCATTTTGAGTTTATTTTTGTGTATGGTGTTAGGGAGTGTTTTAATTTCATTCTTTAACATGTAGCTGTCCAGTTTTCCCAGCACCACTTACTGAAGAGACTGTCTTTTCTCCATTGTATATCCTTGCCTCCTTTGTCGTAGATTAGCTGACCATAGGTGCCTGGGTTTATCTCTGGGCTTTCTATCTTGTTCTACTGATCTATGTTTCTGTTTTTGTGCCAGTTCCATATTGTCTTGATTACTGTAGCTTTGTAATATAGTCTGAAGTCAGGGAGTCTGATTCTTCCAGCTTCACTTTTTTGCCTCAAGACTGCTTTGGCTATTTGGGGTCTTTGTGTCTCCATGCGAATTTTAAGATTTTTTGTTCTAGTTCTGTAAATAATGCTATTGGTAATTTGATAGGGAGTGCACTGAATCTGTAGATTGCTTTAGGTAGTATAATCATTTTCACAATATTGATTCGTCCAATCCAAGATCATGGTGTATCTCTTCATCTGTTGGTATCATCTTTAATTTCTTTCACCAGTGTCTTATAGTTTTCTGCATACAGGTCTTTTGTCTCCCTAGGTAGGTTTATTCCTAGGTATTTTATTCTTTTTGTTGCAGTGGTAAATGGGAGTGTTTCCTTAAATTTCTCTTTCAGATTTTTCATCATTAGTGTATAGGAATGCAAGAGATTTCTGTGCATTAATTTTGTATCCTGCAACTTTACCGAATTCATTGATTAGCTCTAGTAGTTTTCTGGTGGCATCTTTAGGATTCTCTATGTATAGTATCATATCATCTGCAAACAGTGACAGTTTTACATCTTCTTTTCCAATTTGTATTCCTTTTCTTTTTCCTCTCTGATTGCCGTGGCTAGGATGTCCAAAACTATGTTGAATAATAGTGGTGAAAGTGGACATCCTTGTCTTGTTCCTGATCTTAGAGGAAATGTGTTCAGTTTTTCACCATTGAGAATGATGTTTGCTGTGGGTTTGTCATATATGGCCTTTACTATGTTGAGGTAGGTTCCCTCTATACCCACTTTCTGGAGAGTTTTTATCGTAAATGGGTGTTGAATTTTGTCAAAAGCTTTTTCTGCATTTATTGAGGTTATCATATGGTTTTTATCCTTCTGTCTGTTAATATGCTGTATCACATTGATTGATTTGCATATATTGAAGAATCCTTGCATCCCTGGGATAAATCCCACTTGATCATGCTGTATGATCCTTTTAATGTGTTGTTGGATTCTGTTTGCTAGTAATTTGTTGAGGATTTTGCATCTATATTCATCAGTGATATTGGTCTGTAATTTTCTGTTTTTGTAGTATCTTTGTCTGGTTTTGGTATCAAGGTGATGGTGGCCTTATAGAATGAGTTTGGGAGTGTTCCCTCCTCTGCAATTTTTTGGAAGAGTTTGAGAAGGATGGGTGTTAGCTGTTCTCCAAATGTTTGATATAATTCACCTGTGAAGCCATTGGTTCCTGGACTTTTGTTTGTTAGAAGATTTTTAATCACAGCTTCAATTTCATTATTTGTGATTGGACTGTTCATATTTTCTATTTCTTCCTGGTTCAGTCTTGGAAGGTTATACCTTTCTAAGAATTTGTCCATTTCTTCCAGCTTGTCCATTTTATTGGCATAGAGTTCCTTGTAGTAGTCTCTTAGGATGCTTTTTATTTCTGCGGTGTCTGTTGTAACGTCTCCTTTTTCATTTCTAATTTTATTGATTTGAGTCCTCTCCTTCTTTTTCTTCATGAGTCTGGCTAATAGTTTATCAATTTTGTTTATCTTCTCAAAGAACCAGTTTTTAGTTTCATCGATCTTTGTTATTGTTTTCTTTGTTTTTATGACATTTATTTCTGCTCTGATCTTTATGATTTCTTTCCTTCTGATAAGTTTGGGTTCTGTTTGTTCTTTCTCTGGTTCCTCTAGGTGTAATGTTAGATTGTTTATTTAAGATTTTTATTGTTTCTTGAGGTAGGCTTGTATTGCTATAAACTTCCCACTTAGAACTGCTTTTGCTGCATCCCATAGGTTTTGGATTGTCGTGTTTTCATTGTCATTTGTTTCTAGGTATTTTTTGATTTTCTCTTTGATTTCTTCAGTGATCTCTTGGTTCTTTAGTAACGTATTGTTTAGCCGCCATGTGTTTGTGTTTTTTACGTTTTTTTCCCCCTGTAATTCATTTCTAATCTCATAGTATTGTGGTCAGAAAAGATGCTTGATACGAGTTCAATTTTCTTAAATTTTCTGAGCCTTGATTTATGACCCAAGATGTGATCTATCCTGGAGAATGTTCCTTGCACACTTGAGAAGAAAGTGTAATCTGCTGTTTTTGGATGGAATGTCCTATAAATATCAATTAAATCTATCTGGTCTATTGTGTCATTTAAAGCTTGTGTTTCCTTATTAATTTTCTGTCTGGATGATCTGTCCATTGGTGTGTGGGGGTGCAGTTAAAGTCTCCCACTATTACTGTGTTACTGTCGATTTCCTCTTTTGTAGCTGTTAGCAGTTGCCTTATGTATTGAGGTGCTCCTATATTGGGTATGTATATATTTATAATTGTTATATCTTCTTCTTGGATTGATCCCTTGATCATTATGTAGTGTCCTTCCTTGTCTCTTGTAACATTCTTTATTTTAAAGTCTATTTCATCTCTGCTAGCCTTTTAATAAACATCCCTACTTCCATTCTTGCCTCTCTTTAATCTACTTTTCATACAGTGCCATACTATTCCTTTACATTAGTAAATTTGACCATGCAACCTCCAAGTTTCAAATCACTTGACACCAAGATCATAGAATGAGATCCAAAATCCTTATCTTGGCCCATGAGGCTCTGCATGGACTAGCTCTCACTCAGTAGATTCTAGCCATGTGTACCTTTTACTAGTTTTCCAACAAGGTGAGGCAAAGTTTCTTTTTGTCTTTGAACTTTTTCCAAAGCTTTGTCTTCTACCTAGAGCATTCTTCCCCACAATGTCATATACCTATGCTCTCATTTCTTAGAGCTTAAACTATAGCAACTTTCCCAGACTATTCCATCTGAATAGATATATATTCTGTTTCAGAACTGTGTTAAGTACATAGCACTTAGGTAATTTGAATTATGTAGCTTTTTCTTGGTTTTCTTTAGTAATTTTCAGGTGATTACTTAGTTTTACTTTTCATCCAGATGTTTTGGACTCATTCCTGTTGCTGATTGTGCTATGTCTATTTCATTGTTTTGAAACTGTAAACTATGAAGAAAGAGTTTTGTCTGTTCATAGATGACAGAATATCTGGGATAGTGCAGGGCTTGTCTTAGAAACTCAGAAGTATGTGGAAAAAACTTACTTAAATTAATCATTGGTTGTGGTCTAAAAAGATATTAAAATTTAGAAGACTTTGATTGTTTCCGTGAATGACTTTTATGACCTAGAGGTGGTTAAACTTTTCTAGATTCTCATTATTTTTTCCTATAACATTAAGAAATAGAATAATGTATAGGGTCATTTTATATCATTACTACATGACTTTATCTTTTTATCTGTCCTTTTATTGAAGGAAATGAACAAAAAGCTGATAATAGGTATACAAGGTTGAATCTCAAAATTTTATTCTAGGAAAAATTATTTGTATGGGGTGAGTTGGTGAAAAGTGGTACCTACTGTTCTCGTGAATCTCAAAGAAGATAATTGTATGATCCAATGGCCCAGTGGTCCAGTAGATTTTGATTATATCTATTTTTCCTGCCTTTAAACTACACACACACACACACACACACACACACAGAAAAATACTTCTGTCTCCTTAAGTATAATTTTATCTTTAGTAATTTTCAGGTGATTACTTAGTTTTACTTTTCATCCAGATGTTTTGGACTCATCCCTGTTGCTGATTGTGCTATGTCTATGTCATTGTTTTGCAACCTTCTTCATAGGCACATCTTCTTGGTCTTCTACTTATTGTTGCATTTTGAAGCTTCTCCTGTTCTCATTATCTCATTCTTCCCTAAGTCCCAACTCAGTGGAAAGCCAATGGAGGACCTAGCAGAGGACAGTGGCTGAATTGGGGATGTATTTTGAAGATAGATGACTTAGGGGGACAGGGAGGAGAAGGGGATGGCCCTGTATGAGTTCCTGCTTCCCTCAAACTCTAATTGGGGGACTTCCCTGGTGGCGCAGTGGTTAAAAAATCCACCTGTCAGTGCAGGGGACACAGGTTCGAGCCTTGGTCCGGGAAGATCCCACATGCCACCGAGCAGCTAAGCCTGTGCACCACATCTACTGAGCCTGAGTTCTAGAGCCTGTGGGCCACAACTACTGAGCCCATGTGCCACAACTACTGAAGCCCACATGCCTAGAGCCCATGCTCCACAACAAACAGAAGCCACCACAATGAGAAGCCCGTGCACCTCAACGAAGAGTAGCGCCCACTCTCTGCAACTAGAGGAAGCCCAAGTACAGCAACGAAGACCCAACACAGCCAAAAATAAATAAATAAATAAATAAAATTTTTTTAAAAAGGCACTCTATGAGGTACTATATTTTGTGAATCTTTCACTCAGCTCTGCAAACTGAGACTATTTAACTGATTCTAATTAATCACATACATTTCTGGCCCTTCTGCTAATTTCAAAAGTTTATCTACCTAGAAATGCTGCTCTTCATTCTTTAGATAGGACAATTCATAGCTAAGGCGGTGACTCTAATATAAGATGACTGTGTATCTCCATGACAGTCTTGCTTTGGTGTTGCGAGTTTGCCTCAGGCTCAACAAGAATTAGAACAGCTCTGAGAACAGTGTCTGTCATCTACTCCTCTACTCGACTCAGGGGAGCCAAGCTCATCCTTCTCCTTTACAAAGCTTTGGTGGATAAAAGCCTCTCTTAATATCTGAACATAACCAAAAATTCTGAAACTGACAAAACACAGGAGGGATAAGAGTATATAAACTCTCCCTTGCTGTACTATGTTATAGACTAATAACTATTATTATATATTTTTGTAGTATGTATTCTTCATTTTAAATTCACATACAAGTGTCATCAGGTATACAGTTTCTGTTAAAATTCTTAGGATTTAAAGTATTTTTTCTTTGTTATGCACTTTGGTACTCTGTATTTTTAATGAGTCTGATATGTTTTATTTATTTTATTTTTTTGCGGTACGTGGGCCTCTCACTGTTGCAGCCTCTCCCGTTGCGGAGCACAGGCTCCAGACGCGCAGGCTCAGTGGCCATGGCTCACGGGCCCAGCCGCTCTGCGGCATGTGGGATCTTCCCAGACCGGGGCACGAACCCCTGTCCCCTGCATTGGCAGGTGGACTCTCAACCACTGTGCCACCAGGGAAGCCCAAGGAAGAGAGAAGTAAATTCTTTGCCTAGGGTCACATGGCTTATGAAGTTGGATTTTAACTCAGGCAACCTGGCTCCCAGGTCAATCCAAGAATTGGCCTTGCTTTCACCTGCTCCCCACTCCCCCTGTTCCCCCTGCTTCTTTCTCTCCTATTCTCTTTCCACTGTACAATGGAGGAAGAAATAAAGAAGGTGAAGTTATAGCACATTTCATAGGTCACAAGGAGACAGGAAGGCTAAAACAAGCCTTTCCTTAATTAACTCTGATGGGCCAAGCAGCATTGGCTGATGACAATTTGGTGGAAGATGAAGAAAACCCTGAGGAGAGTTGGGGTGAAATTGTTATGCTAAGCACAAGATCTTATACCGTGCACGTTTGTGGTAAGAGACAAGAGAGTTGGGGATATCCATTGGCAGGGAACTTGCCCTCTCCTATAGTGAGAATATTTAGAAAGGAGGTGTGTGATAGGCGATTTCAAAAAGTCGTGATTTCTCCTAAGGCTGTATTATTGGTAATAATGCTTTTTGAAATATAACCATTAGCTAGCCATAAATAAGACTTAAGCTTGGTTTAAATAAATGTCATATAATAGCTAACATTTATTAAACGACTAGTATGTACAGACATTGTTATGTTTTTCCTGTTTTAACTCATTTAGTTGTTATAACTAAGAAAATCAAGATTATACTGTTTTACAGATGAGGAAACTGAGTCAAGAGAGGCCAAGTCACTTGCCCAAGGTCACACACAGTCATATGGCTGGTGCAGAGTGCTGATATGAAGCCAAACTGCGTGGCCACAGAGCCCATGCTCTTATCCCAAACATTTCTACAACAAGGGCACGTGTATCTGTTTGCTTGGCATATGGTAGGCACTCAGTAAACATTAGTTTAGTTATTAGATTACATGGATTCTAGCTGGTACTGTCTTCCATCACAGATTCAGTGTTTGTTTTTGTTTTTATATTAGGATAACCGTTAAATTAAAATGAAAACTTCAAGCCAGAATTGTAAAGTGGAGCAGAAGTAAAAACCACAGAAACTTTCACAACAATAGCTTCAGTTTTTTTACAGCCTACCAGTCATTTCAGCCATTTTTCAAACATGCTGCTCTCACACGTCTGTGAAGGTGCAGGGAGACCTACTGCTTGGAATATCTTGTACTACTCTGGCTGATTAGTTCACTGTTCATCTTTCAAAAGTTGCATTTAATAGCCTCTTATATGAAGTTTGCGTCCTTCCTCTCCAGTCACCAATGACTTAATTCTCCCTCCTCTAAGCTGACCAGCTGGTAGATGTCAAAAAAAAAAAAAAATTATACTGCCTTATCTGCAAGGAAGACTTTATTCAAGGCTACTGCAATAGGGGAGTGAGACTGCACTCAACTCCACTGAAACAAAAGGTGGGAGGATTTTTAAGCACTGGATGAGCTAGTGAAAAAGTTCTGGAGGAGGTTAGCAGGGAAGTTGGTCAATGTCATTAGGCTATCTGTGTTTCCTAACTTTTGCTAACTAAAGTTACATTCCTACCTTCTCACAGAAACTGGAAAATTAGGGATACTATCTTTCTCAATGATTATATTTCAAAGGGATGGCTCCCAAGTCCTTGAGAAAGACTTTGCTGGGCCACACAACTGTCAAGCTGGGAGAAGATTTGCATCTCAAAGGAGCCATGAAAGAATTTACAATGAAAGATTCCTAAAGTAAATGCTTTAAGTAAAAGAGAGTTCAGGGGCCTACAGTCCAACGTTTATTCAAGTTGAGGTGAACTTCCAGGCTTGGTTGTAGCATAAACATTTTTCATAGCAGTTTTCATTGTATTATAACCAAATGTGTTGTAGAGTGTGAGCCTCTTACACATAAGAAGCTTTAGCCTGCCTACACCAGGTTCAGTGGCTGGCTCATGGAAATACCAGTAATTGGGTATTGAATGAACAAACGAAGACCCCAAACATCTGTAATAAAAGGCCCCAGGTACCTGGTGTTTTAGTTCTATTTTTGTCCCCAAATGCCTTTTGGTATAGACTTTCAACTGACATGAACTGAAAGGAGAAAGTTTTCTCTTATGTACTTTTTCTCCAACATAAATCAAGTTGAAGGAATCTTGCTGAGAGAAAACGTTAGGCGTTATCCTTATTGCTGACGACAGTCCTGTCAAAACTGTCTTTTTCAATAAGTGCCTCTTTTGTTCTCTCTCTGCTTTTTGGTAGAGCTGTCTTGTTAGGCCCCTCCACCATCTCTCGTACCATCTGGCTACCCTATCCTCATCTATCACACATACACATGTGGTGTAGTCTTTGGCGGGGAGAGTGGCGTGCGGAGACCACACCACATAAAGAACTGGAAGACTGGAGTCATGGCTTGGATCTGCTCGAATTCACTTGTTGAAAGCAAATGTCCTGCACTGATCAGGTGCATTGGCTCACAGACAGAGAATACATACCAGGCTATTTCACACTAAAAATGCAATTTCCAGAATCTCTTGGAAAGTTAGAAGCCTCATTCCTGCTGGGAAACAGTTGGTGCTGAGGGGTGGCTCTGGCCCTAAGACCAGGCACTGCATACCTGTTCGTCACTATCCCTGCCGTCCCCGACCCCATTTCCAATCCACACCCAGTCTGCTCCACTCAGTTTATCACTCACCTGGTACAAGGTCAAGCCGATCATTTCCTTTCCCCAGGACTCGATTCCTTCATGTATTAAGAGGGAATAATAGTACTCTATAGGAAATTAAGGAGAACAAATGGGATTTTACTAATGGTCTATGCTATTTAGATATTCCACACCCAGTTCTTTTTTTAAATTGATGTCATATAGCATCTCTCCTATATTTGGCTTTGCTTTTTCTTGTGCAGCTGTGTACTGTCTCCCAAATTGACCTTTTAACACTGAGATGCTCAGATGCACTCTGTACTTCTTTCCTCCGGTTGGCTAACAGTCAAAATACTTCAGGCTGTGATAAGGAGAGAAGATGCAAGACACAATTTAAGGAAAGGGAAGGAAAAGAGAGGAGAATAGAGAAGAGAATAGAGTTAAATGGCCTATGTTTCATAGTCAAGAATAAAGCCCATTCTGTTAAGTATCAGAAATACAGTTTCTGGAATTCCTTTCTGGTGATTTTCTTTTTAAACAAGTACAGTCTATATACTTTCTCTTTAATTAAACTGCCATTTCTAATCCTAATCTTTGAGAAACCAGAATAGCATCCACTTGTTTGAGGGAAAAACGGTGCCTTAGACTTTGTTTCCGTTGGCAGAGTTCGGAGATGAATGGCAACAATTATATAACTCTTTCATTCAGGAGATCCTTGCTATGGAATATTTTGATAATTACCTCCATTTCACACATGTTATCCTGCTTAGACACGTGAGAAACAGGTTGCTTCCTCACTGCAGTGAGATGGGGAGAAAGCGGCAAAGACTAATCTGGCCTCTGATAGTGACTGGAGGGGAACTTGCTTTGCGAAGCAGTTGAAAGAATGAAGAAATCTTCACCTCTAGAACAGTGTAAGCAAGAGAAAGCAGAGGAGAGTACTGGGAGGGGTAGAACACTTCACAACTTTGTTAATCAGTTATGAGTGTGTTAGACATTTTTTGGAACTCTGAGGAATGGAAGTCCTATCCAGCTTATGGAAAACAGGCCCTAAGAAATGATCAGCTTCTTCAGATCTACTTGGAAGGTAAAGGAAAAAAATTGAGAAGGCATTGTAATTTGTTGACTATAAATATCTTTGGAGATGTGCAGATCTGGATTTGAAACTCACATCTAGTAGTTGTTAGTTATGTGATCTTGGGCAAGTTACTTATCATCTCATTCCATCCGTCAAAAATGGGGGACATGATGTTTCCTTTGAAGATCGATCTAAATTTTAGAGATAATGCGCTTGACGTTTTTACAAATGTTAACGAATCTAGTTCTTGATAAAAAAAAGTGCTCAAATTATACGATAGTTTAAGATGTAGATTTTCTGACGGAGGGGTTGGTTGAGGGACTATGGGAAGTATGGGAGTTAGGGAAGAAAGAATGAAGTAAAAGTAGTTTTTTTTATCTTTTTGTCAATGAATTGACGACAGCTGTAAAAATGTCTTAGGGCGTGTCTTCCTGTACATAGTAGGTGATAAATAAAGCATATGCTTACTTCCACCTGTGTATCTTTGGACCAAAAGAGTCTTTGGTTTCCTATGACCCTGGAGACAATAGATAGTTTATTGGTTTGTCAGTTCTCCTAAGGGAATGCTTTCATCAGTAATTCAGTATTTTGTTTGCTCTCTTCATATTTTATGGATACATTAGACATTTGTTGTTACATTTTGGGCATGCAAATCCAATTCCCCTTCCTACTTTGTGGAGATTTGCCATTTTGAAATGTATTGTTAGAACGCAGTGCCACCTACTACTAAAAATGCCTGAGGGCAGACAGTCTAAGACTTACTCTGGCAAAGAAGGGGCATGCTGTCTTGGTTTGTCCATGATGATTCACTCACCTGGGATTTGAACCTGGAGAGATTGACAAAGATTCATTGAATAGTTAGGACTTACTTGTGGTGGTGGTAGGGAGCGGAAAAGCCTGGCATTTTCTAGCAGAGCTAGTGCTTAAGCTTTTGTGGTATTCCTGTCCATTTTAAAGCATGCGCTTCCCTTTATAAGCGTCCATCCTATTAGTTCTATAAGGCCATCTATATCCTCCAATAAATCCTATATTTTGCCAGCCAAAGGTAGCAAAAGTGGTATTTTATTGAATCCTCTTAAAATGTTTCCTCCACAGCTCGGGTAACCAATCAAATATGTTTTATGTGTGTGCAGTTTTAACATGATATGGGTTTATCTTGTTGCACTCTTATATCTCTAAAAAAAAACCTCTATATAGCAAGTCTCCTCAACAGGTTGTTTCTGCAAATGTTATATTTTCAGTAATCATGCCTCATCTTTTTGGAAGCTGCTATCAACAAAGCTTTGTCTTCTATTTTATGGTTCATAAGAAAAAAAAGGCAGCCAGTATCGCTAATTAATCCCTCTTTTCCTATGACATTTTACCATTTCAAAGCACTTTTTTTTTTTTTTTCTCGGTACGCGGGCCTCTCACTGTTGTGGCCTCTCCCGTTGCGGAGCACAGGCTCCGGATGCGCAGGCTCAGCGGCCATGGCTCACGGGCCCAGCCACTCCGCGGCATGTGGGATCTTCCCGGACCGGGGCACGAACCCGCGTCCCCTGCATCGGCAGGTGGACTCTCAACCACTGCGCCACCAGGGAAGACCTCAAAGCACTTTTATAATTTTTATTTCCTTAAATCTTTAGAAACACCTTAGTAGTTAGACAGGCATGATGTTATTGACTCCACACTCCGGATAAGAAAATGGCAGCCTGGAAGAGTTCAACCCACATTGGTCAAGATCACAGGCATATTAAGTGGCACAGTAGGATTTTTCACCTAAGGGGTCTGGGTCCAAAACCAAGACTGTTTGTGTGACACTCTAGCCACCTCCCTTTCTTTATTATGTCTTTGCCAGCACACTCTTCAGTGTTACCACCATCACCACCAATTCTTTGCTCATTTTCCCAATTCTTTGCTCATTTTCCTTTGCTTTTTACTAGCGACTTTGGGGGAAATCAAAATAATTCCCGTTTAGAAAAATATTAAATGCTGCCACATAAAAAGATTATAATGATGGGAAGTAATAGTAAAATTTAAAAAAAACCCACAATAAAATGTGTAACAGTCATCTTACTCTACAGACCAGAGCCCAAGGAAAACTACTGCCTTGTAAGACTGAATGTATCTCCAAACATCCAGTTATTTGAATGAGCAAATCAAGAAGTTTTCTCTAACATCTAGTTTGTCTGACGTTTATACCCGGTCAGATAGCTATTTTGATAACACTGACCAGTTAATTCATTCAAAAATGCTCACAAAGTGTATATTAATGCACTATTTAAGGATCTTCCTAGTTGAGTACATATTACATTATCAGTTATCCAACCTTCCATCAAGCACATGCTGTGCTTCCATTGTGAATTAAGCATTATGTCAACTATTGAAGGTACATCATCAACATCACTGTTGTATAATGTCTCAGATTATTGAACACTACGTTAATAATCATTTTAGTCCATTATTTCAGTTAATTTTCACAACCATCCTGTGATTTAGGTAGTGTTTCCATTTTAGGCTGAGGGAACTCCAGCTCAGAAGTCAAACAACATTCTTCAGGTTGCATAACTTTTAGGTAGTAAAAATTAGAATATATTGACAATACTTAGTGTTTACCTTCAAGACATTTGTAGTTTTGTATAGGAAGACGATAAAGCGTGCTTCAGTTTTTTTTTTAAACAGATTTCCCCGGTTGCTTCACCTAGTTTAGCTAGGTTGACATCCTTTCTTCCAATCCTGGGAAAAACTTTTTTAAAAAAAGGAGTAAAATAGTTACTATGGAGCCCCATTATATATGGTTAATTTACATTGAGGAGTTATTAGCAACATTAATGTTTTTGGTCTCTGAAACTGGAAACATTTTCCTTTCCCCTTTTCCTTTTCTTAACATGCACACAAATCTTGGATCCTATGATTGCCTTTCTGTGAGCTTGGTTTATATGAAGATGTGAAGAGCCTTTCCACATAGGCTTCATCTACAGGTCAGTTTTTCAGCAAACCATTTGTATATATTGAGGCCATTAAGGGTCAGATACTGCTGCATTCCTGCCCTGGCTCACATATATAGGGTATTATTCAGATTTGTCCTTTCTTTCACTCTTCTAAAATATTTTCTTGCCTCTCCAGAAGCTGACTCCTTCATCTCTGTGGGACTTTCTGCACCTTATCATTTGGCCCTCGCAATCATTTCCTAGAGGAAAGACTATTTTTCCATTTTCTGATCATCTTCATTATGTCCTTGCAGACTCATTGTTCTCTTTCCAATTTTAAGACAAAAGGATGCCACTGGTAGCATTAAACCTCGAAACACATCAACGATAGGACTGTATATGTTCCTGGGCACAATTTTCTTGGGTTACATCTGATTGTAGCACCCCCATATTTAAAATCCTTCAGCTGAGGTCCCCAGTGTCCATCAGTATAAATTCCAGACTTTTTCATTTCAGGATCTTAAGAATGCTTCATGATTTGTCTTGTTTAATTTTTAGACCTTATATTTCACTACATTCTTCCTTGGGCACAAAGCTCAGTTTTCATTCTGAATTTTCAGTTCTTCAAGTGCAGCAGCTATCGCTGGTCTTCGAAACCCTCTGCATGTATTTTAATCCCTTCTTGGACTTTTAAACTCCTAGTGATATAAAAACTGATTCTTGTTCTCATGGTAGTTATGTTCTATGAAGTCCCAGCAACACTGCATTACCAAAATGAACTATTTCCTAGGGGAAACACACATACACACGCGTATGCATATACATACCTCACGTAGATTATAACCTTAAATCCTAAAAGCAGCTCGTCCTGGTAGATTCTATTTTCTACCAGGATTATTATTTTACAAAAGAGAAAATAAGGTTCAGCAGTGTTAAGTGACTTGTGTGAGGTCACCCCACTAACAGGTGCCGGAGTTGGGATTCAAACCCAGTCTAACTGGCTGGTGACAGAGCATCTTGCACTGTCCTGCACAACCCTTTGCAGTCTCCACCTTCTGGCCATCTATGAGCTGAAATGAGGAGGCATAGCATCATCTTCTTCCATCTCTGTTGGGAACATGAGAGTCTGGACACTGAAAACTTTTGCTGCTCTGCGAATGTCTATGAATAAGCCAGGACGAATTGAAAGTATTATGAGAGTTACAAATAAATTTTAGTGATAATTTTGCAAATACAGAATCCATTGATAATGAGGACCAAACTGTACGTGTCTCAACTGCCACCCTTGGACTGAGTTTGATATTCCTGCTCGTGCTCTTGAACTTCCTCTATCATAGCCCAGTATTAAAATTGCTTATTTATTTTCCTACCCTGAGAGTATGTAATCTATAATAGGAACTTTTCTATATTGGCCATCATTGTATTTCCAAGTCCTATTCCAGTGCTTGACACATAATAGAAGCTCAAAAAGTGGTTGTCGACTAAATGAACTAATGAGAAAAAGTACAAAGCATCCCACGCTGCCATACTTGTAAAACCATCTTCACAATGAAGTTTTAGTTAATTTCTGGCTAGGGTCTTCCCAACAAAGGAGAATGGGCAAATGCTTTAGGATGCCTTGTTCAGCTTTCCTACAGTTCTTGTGAAAGACAATGATAATGAAGAAACTGAAGTTCTGGGTGTTTCCTCTGTTGCTTCCACATACTAGGAAAGTCTCTAACATGGGTCAGAGGAGTCCTTATTTCAAAGAGTTTAAGTATTTCCTTGAGTTAGAAGAGATTTCTCCCTTTGCCCAACACACCCATAGAATAATAGCTGTACCACAAGCTTAAAAAGGAGGCTGACAAGTTCAATTTCCAGGTCTTGTCTTTGAATATAGAGAAATTGTCCAACGGCACAAATGATGTGTTAATCTCTGAAGAAGTTTGACAAAGTCAAAATCAAAATAACCCTGTGGCTAATTTTAATCAAGCCATTCTGCTCTCAAAGGAATGATGATTGTCTTAGAGTAAGAACAAATATATTGCAAAAGGAGGAATAAACCTTAATAAAATGGGGAAAATTTCATTTTTATGAAATAAAATCCATTTAAAAAAACTTATGTCACACCTGATAGAAAATGAACCAGCCCTTGATATGATTATGACTAACATTGAGCAAGCCTAAGAGGTATTCCTCCTGCACCTTTTTTTTTAATGGGTGGTGTCAAAGCTCCCATGGGAAATTTGCCCTGGCCACATATCAAATCGTTATAGGAACCATGGACTGAGCCCTCAGCCTCTGGCCTGCAGGTTAGGGCCTTCTATATCAGTCTGCGCTTCTAATTTCAGCTATGTTTATCTTGAATATAAAGCTTGGCAAGAAATTCTAGCCCAAATGTAATTACACTGTGATCATTCCAAAATTTTTACAAAAGTATGTTTTCCTCATTCCAATATTGAATTTCTTTCTGGGTTCCCATTTTCATAATTATCCATCAGATGAGTGCCTCAAAAACTAAATAACTTTTGTTAATTTGAGTAACTTAGTTACAGAAATCAAAATAGAACCCTGATTCTAACAACTGATTTAATCTTTCTGAGCAAGAGAGCTGTTATATAGGCTTAAGACTGTTTGGGAAGGAAGTACCGACCATTTGCCAACAATAACTATCAATGATAGACAGTAAAATTGCCTCTGGTGACAAGTCTTTTCAAGGTGCACCTAAATTGGAAATAATTTGCATAGATCTTACTCTCCATTCCTATGATGGTCTATAGCTGTAAGAATGTTAATATGAGATGTTCTTACTCTAAATTGATTATTACTAATACATTATTAGTAAGTTGGCTTTTCAATTTTGTCTCTAAAAAGTCTCAATGTTCGGAATGTCAGTCAGTTTGAAACCTAATAACTTGGCAAGTATGTTCTTTAACACTTGTGATAATTTCATTGACTTTAACTTTTGTCCTCCAAGTTTTTTTTTAAAGCTTTATTTGTTCTTAAGTATAATAGTTATTAAAGCCATTTATTTTTTAAATAAAATATTTATGGCTAGTCCCAGATAGCTACATCCCCTTAAAACGTTGCCCTTTCTTCTTCTTTTGTCATTTTTTACCTCTGAGTTTCAGTGTATCTTCCTAATTTTTCTTTCACCTTCCTGTTCTTCTCACCTTCACTTTCTTTTCTACCTTTTTCCCCCTACCTGTCATCTCTGATACAAGGAATTAAAAAAAAAACAAAACGAATAAATCAGAGCTTCTTCTCAGACACTTCTCTTAATAATTTGGATTCTCAAGTCAATTCTCAGAATGAATCTATACATTTAAATGACTCTGTACACCCAGAGGGTATATTGTTAATAGCCGTAATAGCCGTCAACTAAAATTTTTTTGTGTTTGATGGAATGCTTGTATTAAATACAGTCAACAGAGGAAAGGTAAAATTTTCCCTGAAGAAAAATATAATCTTAGTATATTAGTCAAAAAAAAAAAAATTAAAAAAATAGGAAAGAAAGTTAGGAGGTCAGTCTAATGAAGTTTTGATATTTTTAACTTTTATATTAGTCTCTTTTTGTTAGATTTCATGCTTTACACACAGGAATTGTTGGAAAGAGTTTGAAATCTCTTTGAGTACTATTTTTTTTTTGTGGTCTATCAGTCATTCCTGAACACTTGATAATACTGGGAAGTTTGTAGAAGAAACACTATTTTATGATACTCTGCCATAGTTCATCATTGGAATCAATTGTCAAAGCATTTACAAGAATTTAGAGGGATTTTCTTTGGCGTGGCCATACATGTAAATTTGGTTATGCTGACCTCAAACTCAAATCTTCTAATAAAATCTGAAATATATGACTTGCCTACTAAAGAGAGATTTTGAAAGTTGTGATGGTATTTGAAGAGTTATTTAAGTTTAGAAGAAAGAATGCATGTGTTGAGTTTAATGTTGAAACACTGCCTTGTGTCACTTAGGTAATCAGTATTTGTACATTTATCACAATACAACACAAAAGAATCCTTACTTCCTTAAGGAAGAAAATAAGTGCAAATTCTAAGGTGAAGATTCTCAAGAATCTCACTAAAATTATGGCCCAGAAGATGAAATCACTTTAAAGCACTTTAAAGAAGTGCTCAAGACTTGAGTATATTTTAGTTTGCTTGACCTTGAATTTGGAACTCTGAACCTGCATGGTTGTATGCGTAACAGTTCCTATAACTGTTAAACTAACTCAGTTGAAAACAGTCATTATGATGTGCTGGAAAACTGCAGTATGTGGAGACAAAAGATAGCCATCCAGAGATGTGCATGTCTGAATCTCTGGTGATGATAATGAACAAGTTATTTGGTTGCACCCAATGTTACTACTCATTGTTCCCCTGGAAAGTACACATAATCTCTCTTAATAATGGCACATGTGACTATTGTAAATCCCTGTCTATTCTCATTCTGGGATACAAAGAAAGAATATGGCAGCTGTCCACACCCCCGCAATTCTCTCAACATGGAGAGGAAATGGAATCTTTTTGCCTCATGGAACAAGGAGGAACTCTAATTCCTTTATTTATTCAACAGTTTTTGAATGCATACATTGATACAGACATGAGCTACCCATGGGTTTATGTTTCTGTCAGTTCCTTTCCCATCTGGAACTCAGGCCTGACTTAAAAATTCTCTAGTAAATGACGGGAACACATGTTAAACCCATTGTTCCTACTGATTTTCAGTCAAATTTGCTCTACGGTAACAGAATTATTTTCTTATTCTAACAACTCACTTTCCATGCAGCAACCAGAGTGATTTTAAAAAATCTGGTTACAGAATGCTCCTGGTTAGAGTCACTAAATGTTTCCAAATTACACTTAAAATTAAAAATAAGTCCTTACCCTCTTCTACAAAGCCTTATATGATCTCTCTAACATCATTTTTTACTAATCCCTTCCCGGACTACTCAGTTCCAACCAGTTCCTCAAATAGCCCTCTTCCTGATGCAGGAACTTTGCCCAAGCTGTTTTTCTGCCTGAACATTGCCCCATGTCTTCATCTCAGCCTAGATCTTTGCATGAAGGTCATCTTTTCAATTTTTAAGGTTGTAGCTTGCATCGTTCTCTCATAGTCTTCCCTATATTCTTTGTAGTATTTATTGTAATCCTAAATCATATATCTGCCTATTTACTTTTTTGTCCACATTCAAGACTAGATTAAAACAAAACATTCCCTGCCTTCATGGGTTTTACACATAGAACGTATTCAGTAAGCAATGAGAATAACTAAATGAATGAACAAACAGCTTCAGCACATGAGTGAGTTCAGTACGTGTAGGCTTCTAGAGAGTAAGAAAAAGGTAGACATTCTACCCAAGAGCTTTCTCACCCAACAATGAGACATTTGAGTGGCAAATTATGAATGAATGGATGTACTGTATAGTGGGATAGATCCACTTCTTGAAGGGATGACTATAACTGTTTAGATAGTCCCAAGGAGACTCTATAAAGGCTACCGAATGAGCAAGAATTTTTTTTCCTACCACAACCTGAAGTGGGGCAGTGCATAGACCTGGACTGTGTGTGTGTGTGTGTGTGTGTGTGTGTGTGTGTGTGTGTGTGTATAGAGAGAGAGAAGACTGATCTTCAAATATGAAAGCAGAACCTGAGAAACTTTCTTGCGAAAAAAGACAGGCAGTTGAAGACCAGCCCATTTCAGACAAGGAGATGTGGAATTGTACAGACCTGACGTATTGGTCCAATTACAAACCCTGCTTCTCTCCTATTGTAGTGAGGAAATGAATTCTCTGTTCTATAGTCCAATTACTTCAGGATTTCATTCATTCACCCAAGTATTCAAAACATCCATCAGTGTGTTTATTAAGCATCAACTACATGCCGGACTCTAAGAAATGTGCCTGTAGTAATGAACAAAGCTACTTTTATAAAGCCATGAATTTAGTTAGGTCATTAAACACATCATAGTAAAGAATGATGGATATAAAGAAAGGAAAATTTGCGGATTTAGGGAATATTGGAATATAAGCCTTAGCTGAGGCATCAACATTATAGTAACATAAAACTAAATGCCTAGTATCACATACTTTATCTCATTTAATCCTTCTAACAGCCTACAAAGATGGTGCTAACTCTAGTGGCAAATTGAGACTTGGTGTTGTGTTCTAAAGCTTGTTTACTAGGGACACTTAATTTTACTTGTAAAAAATTTTTACAAGAGAATGCCTTTAACTCTTATCCTAATTTTAAGATCATCTGTATACTGTTTGAAATAAGACCTTAGTAAGTTCATGGTTAATGGCTTAACTATGGTTTATTTGATATGTCAACCTGTTGACAATGCTTCTGTCTTTAAGTGACAAAGCATAGTTTTCTACAATGAATATTTTAACAATAGTTTCCTATAGATTTTTTTCTTAGTCTCAAGTTTATAAGTCCTTGGAACTATGAAATTTCTCTGTTCTAGGACATCGACTCTCTGGTAACAAGATACAGAACAACTATAGATTTTATTTACCTGTGTGTAAATATTTGCTCACCCTCATTATCTATTTGCAATTTGTTTTGTCACCTCTAGCACCTGAGCCAACTGTCTTCTAATTATTTTGATGGATTATGGCTTCTAATTTCAATTAGAAAGAAATTCATCCAGAGCTAAGTTAAAGAATGAGACATATAACCTACCTCATCCCACATTAATAGATGAGGGAATTCAGATCCAGTGAAATTCACTCTGTCTCACAGCAAAATGAAGCTTATTTGAAGCTCAAGCTCTTTCCGCGATGATGCACTGCCTCATGCTTTTTTTTTTTTTTTTTTGGTACCCTGCTGAGAATGTTCTACTTTTCAATTTCTGGAATAATTTTCTGACTTAATATGTTTCTGCTTAGAGGGTTTTCAAGCATTCCCCCTCTAGATTCGTCTTCCTTTATGGTCTCTGTCTCTCTCTCAAAGAATTTTTTGAACATAAAGTTTGACCACCAAAGACTCTTCTGCCAATGTACAGTTGTACGCAGTCATTTCTGGTAAAGTTCTAGTTTTGTGTAATGACATTTTCCATCATAGGTATATTCTCATTAAGGTTGGTAAATCCTACCATTTCTTGCTGTATGGTTAGACTTTAAAACATATGTGATAATAGTGGTTCAGGGTCTTGGCTGAATTCCTGAGTCAAAAGGTGTGTCTAAGTGGATGGTTGCTTTGTTGACTACTGAGCAAATCTGAAGTCTGTGCATCCAGTTCAGGATTCCATTTCTAGGTGTCCCCTAAAGTTTGCAAGTTAATCTTCAAAAACAATAGGTTTGTATCTTTTGGAAAGTTCCCAAGGACCATAACTCTTAAATTTTCTCTTGCTTTCATAGTTTGGACAGTTGTTATTGTGCTAAAAGATACTGTTAGAAATCTTTTTTTTAAGGATTTTCCTTTTTGATCATGATGTTTGTGAGTCTTAGAAAATGGTTCTTCTCAGAGTTACTCTTAAATTACCTTTAAATTCTGTAACATGGTTTCTAGAGTTCAGGTTTTTTTCTAACGTATGTGCAAATATGCTCTTTAAGTGTCCTATCTGTGTTGTCCCATGTTTACAGGGAAGATGTTCAGATGATCTTTGCTGTAACATATCAAGTCCAAGAACTTCTTAGAAAAAATGTAGCCTTGGTGTGAATTAGATGGATTGAAAAACAACAACAACAAAAACAACAGGCTTTTGGCAGATACAGTCCTGTTCCAGGGCACCAGGCTTCACAAGCAGAGGGCTGGCTGCAATGCAGCATTTGAATAGTACACAGACTGCACAGCTCTCCATGGCTGTCCTACAAGGGCATTTGGATCTAAATTTTGCTCACCTGCTGAATGTAACTTACATGCTTCCCAAGCTAAGTATGTGTGTCCTAAGTTCAATAGGCCAATGTGTACTTCAGTGGGTGGATTGGCTGAGGTCACAGTTCTTTCTAATACTTCACAGTAAGCACAAAGAAGTAAGGCTGGGAAAGACTACTGCCTAGGATGTTTCATTTTGCGGTACACGTATTTGGTTTATCAGAAACTGAGACAAGGTCCCTAAGAGTCTTTCGTTTCACATGAAATGATCAGACACTAAATTTGTACTAAGAAGTGAAGATACACCTAGCAAATTTTGAATTGTTCATAACCTTCCCTAAGGCAGAGAGCATGCCTTCTTCATCTTTCTATCCCCACAGACTAGGCGGGGTCTAATACAAGGTAGATACTTGATGAATATTTACTAAATAAACACAGAGCTGTTCAGCATTCCTAATAATATAACCCAGATGGGACAATTTTCCTATCCAAATAGCCGCCTCCCCCAAACCTGATTTAACTCCACAACTCTTTAAAAAAGAAAAGTTTTACTGAGGATTTTGTGGGACATCAGGGAAGCAGAATCAGATTCCACAATCGATATCTCTCTATTTGATCTTCTTCCATGACCGTTACTGATCTTTGCTCGTGCTCTAAGCTCTGATCCTACTTCTGCTCGCTGTCTCTCCTTCTAAAATCTCCAATCTTGTGTAGGAGAGTCAGCCTTGAATTAAACTTGCAAACCTTGCACAGTAAAACAGAAACCTAGTCATTAAGCACACCATAACTCCTTGTTTTCCCTGAAGTATGCTCTTTGGTAGCAAGAACAGAGGTAGAAATCTCATCCTTTCACCTCAAGTGTACAATTTATGTGTCCAGTGAAGTCTCTCCCAAAGGAGGCGTTCTGCTACTAAAACAGCACTGCTTAAGTCTACTATTATTCCAATTATTTGTATTTTCCTTTGACCTCTTAGAGGTAGACTAAGAGGTCTGGCAGGGGAGAGAATTTGAATAATTCCTGCAACTCCTTCATCCCCATGGAAGATTAGGATTCATGTTCCGGTGCTGTTACAGAATAAAGGTGTTGACCTTAGTCGCTCTAAAACTCCACGCTCCTTTTCTATAAAATGGAACGCTTTAGAGTGAAATCAAAGTCCGCGATTTTCAATCTCAGCTACACATTGGACTCAGCAGGGAGTTTCACGAAATGTGATGCCTGATTTAATTTGTTCAGGACAATTCCCAGGCACCTAGGTTTTTAAAAGCTCCTCAAGTAATCACTAATATGTAGTCAAGGTTGAGAATTGCTAACCTAAGAGCTGTGGTGGTAATTAAACTAATATGTATGAAAACAAACTGAAAAGGGTTAGATGAATATAAGAATTTCCTTCTAGTCTTTTTATTAAAGTAAAACCTGTAAGACATTACAGGGTCTTTATTTCATGCCTACAGGTAGGGTGACAAACTTGTCCTGGTTTGGCTAGGACTTACCTGGTTTCAGTACTGAAAATCCTGTGTCTTGGGAACCCCTCCATCCTGGTCAAACCTGGATGGCTAGTTACCCTAACTGCAGGCCTTATACGCTGTGAGGTTTATCGAGTTCAAGGAACCATTAAAAAAATCTCTTTTCTATTTCTTACAGTACTGGGATATTCAATTGAGCTGTAAGTCAAAAGACTAGATCTCCACATTGAATGCACACTTATCCCCTCTGCCTCTGGAAAACTCTTTCTATTTTACTTTCCCTTGTTCTCCATGCTTTTATTCAGGACAGCCTCTCAACCTAAAATGTCCTTATTCTCCGTCTTCATCTACCTATTGCTCAAATATTTGGGACTTTGGTGATTCTCTAACCTTAAAAAAAAATAAAGCGGGCATTAACATTTGTGTTGAAAATTCCCTTGGTGATGTTTTTCCTTTGAAAGTACAAAGTTTATACAAATGTTTAGAATTCAAAGAGTGACCATGTTTATGCTCAAAATATGTCATGGATCAAACATAACCCTGTCTAGGTCAAAGTATCCCAGCCAGAATAATGGTTTGATTTAGAAAACTTGCACTGATAGTAAAATAAAGCAATTGATCCAGTAATCATTAGGACTCCGCTTTGCTGCCTGGTCTTAAGGAAGTATCAAGTCAATGAAAGCCTTGTTCCTAAGGAGTGGAGTGTGTGTGTGTGTTGTTGTGTGTATGTATGCGTGTGCATTGTGTGTGGTGTGTTTGTCCTTGTGTGGATATGTGTGTGGTGGGGGAGGGCATGTGGTGTGTGATACGTGTGTATGTTGACAGTGTCAGCAGGTGGGGATGGCTTTTTCTTCTTTTCCATCTTTCAGATCTCACACCAGGTTCTCCCATCATCTGAATCTAACTAACTGGTCCTGGCAAGGGCATCAGGGGTGTGTGTTTTCCAGGTTCTCAGCCCCCGTGGTACAATAGAGAGCAAAGAAGGTTGGAGATGTACTGATTATTAGCCAACAGTGTCTGGCAAGTTACCACACTGACTGCAACTTTTTAACTAGAAAAGGCAACTTGACTCCATATAAGGTGACTAGGAGGAGGGCTATCTGTAGAGTTTGCTTTAGTGCTAATAATTTGGGCCATGTAATAGTGTGCACCTTGGCTCCTTTTACTGTCCAGGGAACAGATGGAGGAGGGTCCCCACTCTCTTCAGCACCTGGTGCGTAACATGCACTCAGTATTTGGTGGTTGTCATTACTATTAGAGCAGCATGAAAGACAATTAGCTCTTGGCAACATATTCAGGCAACAAGGCTGAGTCACACAGGAAAGTTAGGCACTGGCCACAGAAATCACTGTCACTACCACATGCAAAAGTACAAAGGGACAGCTGATTGGAAACGCCACATGTTGAGTTTTGGTCTTTTCCCATCACACCCTACACCTCATTGCCCAGCCCATTGTCAGACATATTTATGAATTTCTGCTTGGAGATTTGTTTTTACTCTCTCTCTGCTTTTTTTTTCTCTCTGTGAGTAATATTTCCAGTTCTTTCAACAGTTGCTTACTGGGCACTTGCTATATGAAAAGCACTGTGCTGGGAACCAGGGAAATAGAAATATATAAATGTGAAAGATAATTACTAACTTCACAGGTTTGTAATGAAATAGGGAGTGAAGTGTGTGTGTGTGTGTGTGTGTTTGGGCATATATAGTGGCTATTATGCCCTAGGTACTGGGGATAGAGTTGCAATAATATTTTTCCTCTCTTTGGGATTTTGTTGACCTAGTAGGGAGGGCTACGACAGATATGAAAAACAGATATAGGAGGATTTGGATATTAAGGAGTTTATAAACAGAAGAGATGCATTCCTGCTGGATTTACTCCTAGAAGTTTTAAATAGTCAAAAGGTAAGAAAGTGATTAAAAAAATAATGGAGCATATCCCAAGGACACTGGTGCCAACTTGAAGGGATACCTACTGGCCAAATCTTGGACCATCTGAGTGCAAAATAATTGACAGAAGTAAACCATCAACTATTGAAAAAATAGTAACCTATGTATTCCTCCTGATAATAAATAGATAAATAAATAGAAAGAAAGAAGGATGGATGGGGAAGAAAGGAGTTCTTTCTCACAGTGGAATGCTGAGTCCCAACAGTAAATATATAGAGAGCGCAGGGGTTATCATTTTGCAATCATCAGAGTAGAGACTGTTTCAGGTAAGAATTGTCAATGAATGTTTAATCTAGGCAGAAATTTTTATAAGAAGCAGCATGCTTGCATGATCTTAATGTGTTTCTCCTCTGCTTATTAGTTGCACAGGAAAAAAAAATAGTAACCATGTAGTGGCTGTAACATTTTATGTTCCCATTAGCGATACGTGAGTCGCCCTACATTCTTACCTTTCTGAATTTTAGCTCTTCTAGTCGGTATGGAGTGGTATATTGTTGTAGTTTTAATTCGCACTTCCCTGATGACAACGATATAGGGTATCTCTGCAGTTACTCCAGCACGGCCAGAAGCAGAGTCTTCATTCTTTCACTCTGTAAAGGGCTCCATCCCTAGATTGTTCCCTGTGTGAGCCGAAGGGAGTATATACCTCTCAAGATACCTCTTGTTCCTTCAATTGTGTGTGAGTATCATTTTGGCTGGGTTGTGGGACACTAATGTCAGAAGCCAGACCAGGGACTTAAAGGCCATGTAATTGGAAATAGACATTCTAGGCTACTTATGATAAACTGTGGAGTTCCAAACAAACTCTTATTTGTTTCATATACACTTTTCCCATTAAAATAATAAAATGCACACCAGGGTCTCTTGAGAAACTAAAGGAATAAATGGTGATGACAATAAAGACTACAGTTTTCTGAGTGCTCGTCAGATTTGAACCTTACAAAAATATTCTAACAATCATTTAATCTGCTGTTTCACCAACACCATCTTTTAAATTTGTCCCAGAAACCCTAGTAGGAAAATTACCGTTTTGGGGGACTTCCCTGGCAGTCCAGTGGTTAGGCCTCCATACTCCCAATGCAGGGGACACGGGTTCAATCCCTGGTCGGGAAACTAAGATCCTGTATGCCACACCACGCAGCCAAAAAAAGGGGGAAAAAAAATTACCATTCTTTTACAGATGGTGAAACTAACCATGCAGTTAGTTACTCTCTTGGACACATTGCTAGTTGCAAACAGGGAAAAGAATGCAGACCCTGTCTTCTGGCCCTTGTCTTATCCCATACCACAGTGTCCTGCTTTAAAAAAGAAAATGCCAAAGGTGGATTTACTGTCATCTTAACACTAGACAGGCTTTTTTTCTGGATTATCCCAGATCATTGCTCCTCCTCTTCATTCCATTGCATTTTATATTCTTTCACCATTAAATAGCACCCACATTAGGGACAGAGCAAGGAAAGAGCGACAAAATAAATACACATCAATACGTTTTGCTACAGCTAGATAAAAGTGTGGGGAGAATGGATTAGAGTTACGTGCCAATCAATTCTTTACCCCCTCCCTTCCTCCCTCCCTCTCCTCTCTGCTTATTCTTATGGAGTACCTGTTCCATACTAACTGTAAGGGTTTATGTTTTATCTGTAAAATGGGGATGCTAATTCCTGTCTTATAGAATTGTTGTGAAACAGAATATGATTTCTTTGTACTATACCTTTACTACAGTTAACATTCTTGGGGCAACTCAAGGGATAAGTGACAATAGGCACTTATCCCTGTCCTTAAACAGTTTACAGTGCAGCACAGAATTTTCTATCGACCTTGGTTTATTGCATTTCCCATGGTCTTATATATTTTTAAATTGATAGAGCCACAAAATCTGGTCGACTTGGCCATGAGCTAATAACTTTGATAAGAAAATACCTAAATCTGGGATAGAGTGGGAAATGATTTCTCCTCTCCCAGGTTTGGGTCCTTCTTCACTGAAAACAGATAAGCAGACAAACAACCTTCAGCAAAATAAGGAGAAATATCTGTCTGTATGTGGACAACAGTCCATTCCAAGAGGTTCATCAGTAAAGAACTAAAATGATGAGGAATTTTAAGTCTTTCATTTTATTTTCTTTCAATTGTTCTTCTTTTTTTTTTTTTTGGCATGCATCAACTGTGTTGGATATAATGGCGTTTTATATCTCTAGCTTCAAAGGCATCTACTCTTCAAACTTCCTTATTGAGGGAAACACAGCCTTTCAGAAATATGTTGAAAAACCAAGGCTGCCAATATTATAAGCACCCTGCTGACACAATATGATTTTGTGCCTGTGTTTTTTTCTTTTTAACTTGCATCTCTAGGCAGGGGATAAGTGCCTGCTAATTAATCCAGTCTCAATCCTGACATAGTCACGCTCATGGGAATATCTATTCCCTACTTAGGGGGAATGGAGAGACTCAGAAACACACATGCATTAACCCGCTAAGTCCTCAGGCAGCTCTGCTGCCAGAATGTGTTGCCAAGAGACTGTAAGTCATCAGGCCTTTCTGACACATTATAAAATGTATTCTCTTGATATGTAAAAGCCAGTATGGGAGGGATTTAATCAAGTACTAATGAGAGAGGTAAGTGACTAGAATACCCGCCCAGATGTGAGAAGCCATCTTTGCAGAAGGGCTCAAGGGGCCATGAGGAAAAAGAAACCTAAGAAGGGTACCTTATGGCTAAGAAGAGAGACCGACAGATATCAAGAAACTATGCTATCTATTGGTTGCATAGGTCCAGAAGGTGAAGCGCTTGTGTAGCTGACAGGATCCTGTGCCCGTGGGTAGAGGAAGAAATGAGGCTTGATGGAGGTGGTCATTCTCTTAGGTAGTCGTTTCTATAGGTCACCAGAAAAAAAAACAAAAAAAAACAAGCAACAGCTCTGTATATTGTAGATGAGATGATATCTATATATCTATCTCTCCGCTAAGGAGGTATACAGTGGTATTCAGGGAAACTCCTTCTAGTAACAAGTCTTTTTAAGCTAACAAGTTCTCGCCCGTGCTGGGGTTTTAGCCATTGCTTATTCATGAATTTATTCATTCAAAAAAGATTAGAAAGCTATCTTCTTTTCCATTTCCTAGGAACAGATGGTGGAACACACTGCTTCCTTTCTCCTTATGATAGATGGTCTTGATTCCTTGCTTGGTGGAGAGTTTTAAACTTAAGACAGGGCAAACATTAGAAATGGTTAAGAGTGTAGACACTGTATTCAGAAATATCTAGTTTTCAAATTCCAGCTCCATCACTTCATAGCTGGGAGATCTGTTTCTGAACCTATACAATGGGGATCACAGCAGTACTTAGCAATATGATGGTTATGAGGCTTAGAGAGGATATCACATAAAAAGTGATACAACGACTTGTCCATGGTTTAAATGTTCAAAAATATTGGTTGTTATTTTATAATCATTATCATCTCCCTTATTATTATCTGTGAGTACTGTTTTTAACCATCCCCCAAATAAATATACTTCTAATGATATGCTCATATAAGTTTTAGAGTAAACTTTGTTAGGTGAGAGAGACCATGTAATAAAGGTAATGAAATAGGTAATATAGGTAATAAAGGTGGAGGAGGAAGAGGATGGAGAAAGGAAGGGGAGAAGACAGGGATGCTATTTTAAACAACCTTATACCTTAAGTTGGGAAGCAGAGTTAACATCTCACCTGCAAGGAAATCTTTGTGTTTTTATCGCAATGGAAATATTAAGATTGTAGTTTTCAGATCACCATACGCGGGCCTCTCACTGTTGTGGCCTCTCCCGTTGCGGAGCACAGGCTCCGGACGCGCAGGCTCAGCAGCCATGGCTCATGGGCCCAGCCGCTTCGCGGCATGTGGAATCTTCCCGAACCGGGGCACGAACCCGCGTCCCCTGCATCGGCAGGCGGGCTCTCAACCACTGCGCCACGAGGGAAGCCCTATGATACTTCTTATCAGGGTTTTCCACAAATGCTTTGAAAATGATTTTCATAGTCTCATTCTCAGACTTCGAGAATATGGAAATTTACCACTGCACATGGTGATAATGTTATTAATCTACCATTTACAGATGAGGAAATGAAGGATAAAGGAAGTAAAATAATATGCTAACTTCATATAGTGAATTAGGACCAGAATCCAGGTCTCCCAGCTTTTTAGGCAAGGGATTCCCCTCCGTTCCCCATCTTCTAACACAATAAATAAGTCATCTAAAAAAGCTATGCATAATTAAGAATGAATAGAAATTTATATTTTTGGTTGATTTGTTTCTAATTCTCCTGAATGTAAATGATCACTTTAGGTCAGTTCTTTTTTTAAAAGTTTTTAAAAATTTGTGGTAAAATATACATAATTTTATTATTTTAACCATTTGTAGGTATATAAATCAGTGGCATTAAATACGATCACAATATTGTATATGCATCTCCACTATTACACCCCAAACTTTTTGATCATTCCAAACAGAAACTCTGTATCCATTAAACAACAACCTCCCTTTCCCCCTCCCCCAAGTGCCTGGTAACCTCTACTCTGCATTTCTGTCTCTGAATTTGCTTATTCTAGGTACCACATATAAGTGGAATCATATAATACCTGTCCTTCTGGCTTATTTAACTAAATGTAATGTTTTCAAGGTCCATCCATGTTGTAGCATGTGTCAAAATTTCATTCCTTTTTAAGTTAATTTTCTATGCATAAAAATATAAAAAGCTATATATATGTATAAATAAAACACATATATATATCACATTTGTTCATTCATCTGTTGATGGGCAGATGGGTCATTTTCACTCTAGCTGTTGTGAATCATGTTGCTGTTAACACTGTGTACAGATATTAAGAGTCCCTGCTTTCAGTTCTTTTGGATACATACCTAAAAGTAGAATTGCTGGGTCAGGTAGTAGTTCCATATTTAATCTTTTGAGAAACTGTTTTCCACAATGGCTACACTGTTTCACATAGGGTTCCAATTTCTTTATGTCCTTGCCAACACTTGCTTTTTTTTTTTTTAATTATAGCTATTCTAAGTAGGTATGAATAGATCAGTTCTTAATAAGGGGGTGATTTTGCCTTCCAGGGGACATTTAACAATGCCTGGAGATATTTTTGGTTGTTGTATTTCAGGGGGAGGCGTTTGCTACCGGCATTTCGTGGGTAAAGGCCAGAGATGCTGTTAAGCATCCTGCAATGCACAGCACTCTCTCCAGGACGAAGAATATGCCAATAGTGACGGGGTGGAGCTACCTTTCTCTAGATATATGTATGGTAGTCAGAGCTAGGCTTCTGACACTCCATTCTTTTATACTCTTTGTCATTGAAAGAACATTATGATATGAAATAGATTCCTTGACACTAGATGGCACAAAGAGATGAGTTTTTCTGAAGTGATGAAACGCAGGACATTGCTAGGGACAACATACAACTTGGAAATTGGGACAGCGCTAGCAGAGTCATCTGAGCTCTTCCTAGAAATTGCTCAGTTACAGTGATACTTCTGCCACTTTGGATTCTGCTTCAAAGCATTTCTTTGCGCTGAACTTCTACCAAATCAGAAATTACCCGGGAATTACCACAGTATTCCCCAAAGCTTCTTGAAAAATGAAACCTATATCAAAAAAATAGAATCCATTAATGAATCATTTTAGAACCACTCATTACAGACAGATTGAACATCTGTGCTCACATAACTTTTATTTTTGGAAAATGTTTTGTAGATTTAACCTGATGTATTTTTAAATTGAAGTATGGCTGATTTACAGTGTTGTGTTTATTAGGGAAAATCTGATTATAACTTTTTTAAAAGTTCTGTCTTCAGTACGGGGAATATTGCCGAGGGCACGCACTTTGTGCTAAGTGGTGTGCTAGGCTTGGGGAGAATATAATGCTTAGTGTTTCAGTTTTGTGGAGAATACATGCATGTTTCTCTTAAAAGTACCTGATATAAGCCTATGATGTAGTAGTACCATGCAAACAAAAGTTGTACTTAAAAAAAAAAATTTTAGTGGAGTATAGTTGATTTACAATGTTGTGTTAGTTTCAGGTGTACTGCACAGTGAATCAGTTATACATATACATATATCCACTTTTTTTAGATCCTTTTCCCATATAGGCCATTACAGAATATTGAGTAGAGTTCCCTGTGCTATACAGAAGGTTCTTATTAGTTATCTATCTATGTCATATAATGTATGTATATGAAGGAAAGACAAAGTATCTCTAAATATTAACTGGGAAACTGCAAGGTTTTTTAATATATTTTCTCCAGTAAAAAGATATTTTCCACATGCATTAGGCTTATAATCCATAATAATAATTATTAAAAAAATAAGGTTAGCCTATCTTAGATGATTGTCCCCTCACCCAGCCCTGCAAGTAAACCAATATCTACTGTGAAACCTTTCTCATTGGAGGATGGGCAAAGGAGATGGGAAAAGATTCAGGAATGAACCCTAGTGGTCTATTTTGTTTGGATGGCTCATGGCAGTCTGCTAGGGAAGAATGTTCAACTCTGAGACTGAAGTAAGGGCTGTGTTTCACAACTTTCATGTGCATAGGAGTCACCTGGCAGTCTTGTTAACATGCATATCCTGATTCATTAGTTTTGGGCTACGAACTGAGATTCCAATCTCTAACAAGCTTCCTGGGATTGTTGATGCTTGCAACACCATAGACCACACTTGGAGAAGCAAAGAGTTCAGAGACCATTCCTGACTCTGCCACTTAATAATGTTTTGAACTATGGTTAGTGATTATAAGATACAGAGCGCGTTTGTGTTCGCATTAAAGTCTCTACAGAACTTTACGTGGAATCCTTACAAATGCAACGTCAGTATTTATCTCCAATTTCAGAGAGGCTGAAAGGTTAAGTTGACTGGCCAGTATTACACAGCTAGTGAGTGGCCAAGCCAGATGTTGGGGTTCAAGCTTAGTGCTTGTACTGTCATACTGTCATATATTGTCATAACATACTACTTCTCTGTGCTTGACTACCCTCATCAATAAAATGGGGATGTAGCTCCTGCAATGCTGTTAGGATGCACAGAAGCATATGTCCAACAACTAAAAATCTTTATGTAGCTAAGTTACAGAATCATAATTATGAACATCTACAAGTTTCTATATAATTTGGAAATTATAACTAGGTAAAAATTGAGTTTTTGCCCTTATTTAGTGAAGAATTAAATTCATGCCCAGACTGTTTGGGAGGGATATACGTCTTCTTAAGGGAAACCCGTGGCTGAGCCAGAGAATGCAAACTCAGCCACCTGACTTCCAGCCCTTGTCAGGATTCATTTCTTCCAGTGCAACACTGACCCAGGCACTGCTGAGATCACCTCTGTTCACATCTGGTCTGTGGTCTGGGCTGGTGTGTTTTGACCCTGCATCTTTGAAGCTTCAGCTCACACTGTATTCTTCATTTCACAAACTAATTTGCTTGATGGGGTAAAACTCGACCCAGCTCTCTTCTAGGCGATATGCTGTTATATCTGGGGCCGGGAAAGGATGTTTTTGCCTGGACGTTGCTTAGAGATCAACGTGGCACAGAGGGTTATGACACCTTTGGCAAGGGGCAAGGACGGTAATTCTTTCATTTCTGATGGAACAGTTTACATCTGGTTTAGTCACAAGCAGTGCCGATTTGGCTAATTCATCTTTGTTTCTAATGGAGATTCCCACACTGTATGTGTGTGTGTTTGGAGCCAGTGTGGATGGGATAGTGTGGAAACCAATGGGCAGAAAAAGATGTAGGTGCATCACTTCAGGCCTCACTGAAGAGAGAGAAACAGTGGCAGGGAAACTTTACTTACTGAAGTACACCAAACTTCTCAGTGGAAAAAACGTTTTTACTTCCTAAAATGTTCTATAGATTGGCCCTGAAGATTGATTTATTAATATCTGGAATTTTATGCATTTGACAAGCTGAAAATAATGCGATTTTCCTAAGGCCGGTGGTGCTAGAGATACTTTATAATGACTTTGCCAGGCAGCTCTAAGTAGAGAAGAGCTGGAAGACCACTCAGAAATGGAATAAAGGCCAAATTCCATTAGTCCAATTGGAAGACACCTATGAATGCAAGGTCAGGGCCTCTAACTTAACCACAGAGCTTCCCTACTGCCTTAGACACCAGCTAAAATGAAGAGGATTGCAGATTGCAGGTTAGCTTTGCTAAACTGTATTGTTTCCCTATTATCTGGTCCTCATTAGGAGTCAGTGAGACCTACGTCAGATCAGGTATAGGGCCTAGGACTCCACTGGAGTAAAGGACCTGTGTTAGTTATTATGGCTGTATAAAAATGTAGCAGCTAAAAAAAAGTGCACACACGTCTAGTTTCTGTGAATCAGGGATCTGAATATAGCTTAACTGGGTCACCTGCCTTAAGGTTTCTCACAGGGTTGCAATCAAGATGCTGACTAAGGCTGCAGTTATCCGAAGATTCTAAAGACTCCACTAAGGAAAAAATCCATTTCCAAACTCACCCATATGTTGGCAGGGTTCAGCACCTCACCGGCTATTGGTCAGAGGTGTCCCTCAGTTTGCCATGTGGGTCTCCTCCTGGGGCAGTTTATAATATAATAGCTTGCTTCATGAGAGCAAGCAGGTGAGAGAACCAAAGAGAGAGAGACAGACAGACAGAGAGAGAGAGCGGGAGAGAGAGGGAGGGAGATCGAAGTCGGCCATTTGTAACCTAATCTCAGAAGTGATATCCCATCACCTTGGTTTTATTTTATTCATTAGAAACAAACCACTGGGTATAGCTCGCACTCAGGTTCACATAAGGGCATGAGTATCAGGAAGCAGGGATCGCTGGGGGCCCTTTCAGAAAGTGCCTCTTACAGGGTCCCTAAACTCTTCAGCATTGCCTACGTTGAATCAGCATTTAAGAAAAATTGGACAATCTTACACTGAACAATCTAGATTTGGAGGATGGTCCAAGGCGTTTATCTTTGAGTCAGTTTGGGCCTCAGGGACAGACTAGCATCAGGGTGTCTTTAGAGGACCGAGTGCAGTTGGACAAGTATTTGTTGAGTGCCTACCATTTGTGGAAGCTTGTGCTAGGCATCGTGGAGAATAGCGAAGGGAGGAAGAAAATGAGCTAAACACGTGCCTCACACCATGCTAGCTGCTTTCCTATACGTCATTGGATCCTAGAAAGCGGTGCCTACTCCTCTTTTCAAAGAGCGAAAAATGGGGCTCAGCAGTATTAAAAAATTGCTTATGACCACAAAGTTATTTAGCAGTGGGGATGGTATTTAAATCCAGAACTGTCTCACTGCAAAACTCCTCTTCTCCCCCACTACGTACCATTATATGACCTTAAAAAGTATTTCAGTTGAGTGTGACAGATGCTCCCAATACACATGGAAGTATTGTCGCCACCCCTGCCATCACCCCAGAATTGGTTTCATCGAGTGGATTTAAGCATGATACATCAGGCTACACTGAAGACGATAAGAAAGACCTTCCATTATGTGTCTCTTAAGAATATGAATCATTTCCTGCAGTGTTCTTTGTAGCAAAATTTTCGTGGCTGATCTTAGAAGTAAGAGTGGCTATTTTTCCAGTAGGTCATTGATTAGTTCTCATTTCATAGACAAGTTTCCCATTTTGGAAAATGATGGGCCATACATTTGACTGTCAGAAAGCCGAAAGCCAAAATCATGAGGGCCATAGGATATTAATTCTTAATCTCATTCTTGACTTAAGTGTCCCTATTCCTGCTTTTCCTTCTACTCTCGTGCTATGTTAATTTTAAGTTTATACTTTCATTTATTGTATATGGCTTTTTAAGCAGTCTTGAAACACTTATGAAATAAAATGGAATATAATAAAAGTTAACTATACTCCATGTGTGACTATAAAAACTAAAGTGCTACACTGTGCCGAAACTCTACCTGAAATAAGATTTCCGGTGGGAGAGAGTGAGAACAATGTGGATTGGAGTCCTGCTTTGGTTGTCCAGAGTGTACAAAATTGACCCTTCTCCGAGGGCCAATCGCTTCTAGAAAAATATTACCTCAGAACGACAAATAACAGGAGAATAAATGGCACGTAAACCCTACTGAGTCCTCTTGTTTGTCATGGGTTCCACACTTGCCACTTCAACGAATACTTTCTGAAATCCTTTTTAGGAGGTATGGCTATGATGATTCTCCCACTGGGGCGCACTGAAGTCTTGACTTGCCTGAGGTTACGTATTCAGGGGTGAAATGTAGGGACTCTGACACCAAATCCAATTTACACTGTTGGGTCATTTTTTTCTACCTCATGGAAGAGAAGATTCTCTAAAACTATAAGGCAAAACCTTCTTTGATCGGTAGGTGGAGCTTTACGACTTGGAGACAACCATTGTCTTCTCTTTACCTATCTACTTCTGAATCTTCATTCTTTTTGGAACTTCTCCTTTTCCTTCTATCTTTAAACTCTTCTTTCTTGCTTCACATTGACTTTATCATGCTGTCCATTCTCTACAGCCGTAAAGGTCTCACCAGACTTCAAAGCCTTGTGATCTGTCTGCCGGGTTGCCTGGTTGTTTAAGGCAAGTTTCCTAGGAATTAATTCCGCTGCCCAATTTCTTTGGGGTGAAGGAGATACGTACCTGGCCCTTCTCCACTGACTTCTCAAGTCTGGGCCTTTTATGTGTAGAAGACTGGTCCTTTCAGCCTGAGAATCACAATAACCTTATTTTGTTCCTTCTCTAAGACCCATGCATCACTACATACATGCATCAGATTGAGAGATTGATTAAGCCAATGTCCCGATAAAACTATACCAACCTTTTGCCGAAGAGCATCTTTCACTGTCAGATATATTTGTTAACTGTCTCTCACCAATATTATTCAAACTTCATAAAAACACAGATCTTGCCTCGTCTTGTTTACCACTCTTGCATTGCCTCCTAGAATTTTGACATATAATAGATTCTCAGTAATATTTGTTAAATGAATTAGCTGAACAACTGTCCAAGGTTCATTAAATGTTCAATCAGGAAGTAGAAACCACCTTGGGTACTCTACCTATATTCAGTCCCTTCCTACTTAATCAGATACTTGTAGAATAATTGAAAGGATTGAAAAACCATGTTCTAGGCATCCAGAACCATACAGACCTGATCTTAGAGCCTTGATATTCGAAAGTGTGGTCTGAGGACATGGAACGTTGAATCACCTGCGAGCTTGTTTATTCTCAGGCCCCACGCCAGACTAACTCAACAGAATCTGATGTTAATAAAACCTCCCAGTGACTTGAGTGCATCACATTAAAGTATGAGAACCACTGTTCCACAGCAGCACTTGTGAGACTGTAGCTTGAGCTATGCTACCTCTGACGCCCAGCGGCCACAATTCTTCACACCGGAACCAAGGGAATGGACACTAAAGATTCGGTCCAGGAGTAGGAAGTCAGTACAAGTAGCCTCTACCACCACCACTGCTTTTTTTTTTTTTTTTTTAAGAAGAAAACTGTGGTAGAAAACACATAACATGAAATTTACCATTTTGACCACTTTTAAGTGTTCAGTGCAGTAATGTTAACTATATGTTCATTGTTACGCAACAGATTTCTAGAACTTTTTCATCTTGCGAAACTAAAATTCTATATCCATTGAACAATTCCCTTTTCCCCAGTCTCTGGCAACCACCATTCTACTTTGTTTCTAAGAGTTTGACTGCTTTAGATACCTCATGTTAGTGGAATCATGCAGTATTTGTCTTCTTGGAACTGGCTTGTTTCACTTACCATAATGTTCTCAAGTTTCATTCATGTTGTAGCATATGACAAGATTTTTTAAACGCTAAATAATATTCTACTGTATGTATATACTGTTTCTTCATTATCCATTCATCTGTTGGTGGACATTTAGGTTGCTTCCACCTCTTGCCTATTGCAAATAATGTTGCAGTGAACATTGGTGTGCAAATATCTCCTGGAGATCCTATTTTCAATTCTTTTGATATATGCCTAGAAATAGGATTGCTGGATCATACGGTAATTTTATTTTTAATTTTTTGAAGAATCTCCATACTGTTTTACATAGCAGCTAAACCGCTTTACATTTCCACCAACAGTGGACAAGTGCAGTTTCCTCACATTCTTTCCAGTACTTGTTGTTCATTAGCAAAAGAACAGAAAACATTCTAACAGGTGTGAAGTTATATCTCATTGTGGTTTTGATGTGCATTTCCGTGATGATTAGTGATTTTGAGCATCTTTTCATATGCTTTTTGGCCATTTGTGTATCTTCTTTGAAGAAATGTCTATTCAGGTCCTTTGCCAATTAAAAAGATTATTTTTGTTGAGTCATAGGAGTTCTTTAATATTCTGGATATTAATCCCTTATCATGTATATGGTTTGGAAATATTCTGTCCCGTTCCATAAATTGCCTTTTCATTCTGTTGGTTGTTTCCTTTGCTGTGTAGAGCTTGTTAGTCTGATGTAGTCCCATTTGTCTATGCTTTTGGTGTCATATCCATGAGATCATTCTCAAAAACTCAAGGTTATAAAGCTTTTTTCTTATGTTACAGTTCTGGGTTTTATATTTAGCTCTTTAATCGATTTTGGGTTAATTTTTGTATATGGTGTAAGGTAAGTGTCCAACTTCATTCTTTTGCATGTGGTTACTCTGTTTTCCCAATACGATTTGTTGATGACACTATCCTTATTCCATTGTGTATTCTTGCTATCCATGTTGAAGATTATTTGACCATACATGTGAGAATTTATTTCTGGTCACTCTATTTTGTTCAGTTGGTCTATAGTATTTTGACTAATGTAGTTTTGCAATACGTTTTGAAATCAGGAAGTATGAAGTGTCTAGTTTTGTTTTTCTTAAGATCATTTTGAATATTTGAGGGCCTTTGAAATTCCATATAAGTTTTAGGATTTTTTTTTTTTTTTCAATTTCAGCAAAAAATGCCATTGGGATTTTGACAGGGATTGCATTGAATTAATAAATTGCTTTGGGTAGTATGAACACTTTTTAAAATTTAACTAATTAATTAATTTATTTTTGGCTGTGTTGGGTCTTTGTTGCTGCGTGTGGGCTTTTTCTAGTTATGGCGAGCAGGGGCTACTCTTCTTTGTGGTGTGCGGGCTTCTCATTGTGGTGGCTTCTCTTGCTGCAGAGCACGGGCTCTAGGTGCGTGGGCTTCAGTAGTTGTGACACAGGTTCAGTAGTTGTGGTGTGTGGGCTCTAGAGCGCAGGCTCAGTAGTTGTGGTACTCGGGCTTAGTTGCTCCACGGCATGTGGGATCTTCCTGGACCAGGGCTCGAACCCGTGTCCCCTGAATTGGCAGGCGGATTCTTAACCACTGTGCCACCAGGGAAGTCCCAGTATGAACATTTTAACAATATTAAATCTTCTAATCCATGAACACAGAGTCTTTCCATTTATTTGTGTCTTCTTTAGTTTCTTTCATCAGGGTTTTGTAGTTGTCGGTGTACAAGTCTTTCACCTTGGTTATGTTTACTCCTAAATATTTTATCCTTTTTGATGCTCTGCCACTGCTTTTTGACCTGTACAAAGTTGGATAATGTATTTCACAATACTGCCCAGGGAATACTTCTGTTTTTATAACCCTCCTAGATAGCAACAGTAGTCAACAGCTGCAGGGAGATTTCTCTACCTCATTTCTACTGTCCAAATCTCATAGAATCTATTTCTAATACAGGAATTTAGCCTCAAGGAAGTCTAGGAAATATAGTTTTTGGCTTTCCATCTTCTCTAATAGAATGAATCAATCTAACCCATGAAAATAAGCTACAGGGATATATTATACAGAACAGGGAATATAACCAATATTTTATAATAACTTAAAAAATATATAAATATTTATTTATTTTTGGCTGTGTTGGGTTTTCGTTGCTGTGTGTGGGCTTTCTTTAGTTGCGTTGAGCTGGGGCTACTCTGTTGTGGTGTGTGGGCTTCTCATTGCTGTGGTTTCTCTTGTTGTGGAGCAAGGGCCCTAGGCATGTGGGCTTCAGTAGTTGTGGCACACGGGCTCAGTAGTTGTGGCACATGGGCTCTAGAGCACAGGCTCAGTAGTTGTGGCGCACGGGCTTAGTTGCTCCATGGCATGTGGGATCTTCCCGGACCAGGGTTCGAACAAGTGTCCCCTGCATTGGCAGGCAGATTCTTAACCACTGTGCCACCAGGGAAGCCCTATAATAACTTTAAATGGAGTTTAAGCTATACAAGTTTTGAATCACTGTGTTGTACAACTGAAACTAATATAATATTGTAAATGAACTATACCTCAATAAAATATAAAAAGAAAAAAAATAGCCTAGGGTATGAGTTTTATTGGTGGTCTCTCCAAGCCCCTTTGATCCCTTTCACTGGTTCTACATACCCAACACCTCACTTCTGTGTATTTGCTGGTTAAGTAGAACCTTCAACTATATTTAGAGAATTACCCTTGAGCAATTAGACCAAACCACCTCTGCAGTTCTGCCTGAAAATTTACATACTGCCTGTTTGCCCACTATCAGTGGCTTGTACCAGTGACTGACTAGTGCAGGACTGAAGCAGCCTGACTGAAGCTGGGACTTACCCTAAAATCCATCCTTTCTGGGCTTCTTCTCCCTTACCTAAACGACTTTCCTTATTCTTTCACCAGTCTTCCCGGGAGCATTTCCTTAATAAATATTGGGCACATGTACCCTATAGGCTCTGCTACCAAGAATCTGACCTAAGACAGTGTGGACAGGTAGCTTGGGGTAGCTAAGATAGATTTACATTCAGATTTGTAACTGCTTCCCCGTATACTGCTTTATTAAAACTGGTAATACAAACAATCCCTATAACCCCTTCCTTGAGGTATAAATTCAATATTTCAATGAGAAGAATAGACAGACTTAGTTTGCAAATTCATGCTAACTGGTTATAAGTTTATTATTTTTTTGGATATCTAAAGAGAAATGTTCCTTCAAAGTTGTTTCATTACTTCCTTTAAAAGAACACTTTTGTTTCTTTTGCATACTTTTTTTTTCATAACTGTTGAATCACTTTGAAGCAACCATTATATCATTATTATAACTGACTGCTCTTTATGCCCTTCTGGGTCATTTTGTCAGTAGAAGACTTGAAGATTTCAGTTTATTTGTTCAATGATTTACATTTCTTGCACAGAAGACATAAAATAATCTGAAATGGTTTTAATGAACTGTGACAAAACTAACATTTTTAAATTTGTTTATTCACACGGTTATTTCAATCCTATAGCCCCCACCCCCACTCCCCGTCCCATTCACAGAGCTAGGTATCATGGAGACGTCAAATTAGAAGGTATCGTCTTTACCTTCAAGAAACATAGAGTCGGGCTTCCCTGGTGGTGCAGTGGTTGGGAGTCCGCCTGCCGATGCAGGGGACGCAGGTTCGTGCCCCGGTTCAGGAAGATCCCACATGCCACGGAGCGGCTGGGCCCGGCTGGGCCCGTGAGCCATGGCCGATGAGCCTGCGCGTCCGGAGCCTGTGTTCCGCAACGGGAGAAGCCACAACAGTGAGAGGCCTGCATACCACACACACAAAAAAAGAAACATATAGTCTATTTAAACTCATGAATTATCAGGTCAATTCAGAGGCTGTTTTGACGTTCAAGTTTTTAGCTTAATTGTATTATGTATAAGAAATTAGAATAATATATGGACATGGGTCAGTTTCCACTCAGTTCATTCAATATTTTTCTTTTGGACTCAGTCTTCTCATTCTAATGAAATTCTTCCTTTTTTTCCTCATCTCTAAACTTCCAAAAGAATAGTTAATAGGGCTTTTCTGCTGGCGCAGTGGTTGAGAGTCCGCCTGCCGATGCAGGGGACACGGATTCGTGCCCCGGTCTGGGAGGATCCCACATACCGTGGAGCGGCTGGGCCCGTGAGCCATGGCCGCTGAGCCTGCGCGTCCGGAGCCTGTGCTCCGCAACAGGAGAGGCCACAGCGGTGAGAGGCCCGCGTACTGCAGGAAAAAAAAAAAGTAGTTAATAATCGCTCTTTTTACTTACCTATCTCTCATTTACTATTTTTTCTGCTCCAATCTCCCTTTCCCTCCCCTAACTGTACTGAATATACTCTAGTGTAGGTCACCAATCCAGTGGATATTTCCCCATCTTCATCTCTTCATATATTTTCTGTAACTTTTGAAATCCTTGAAAGTCTTCTCCCTTAGCATCTATGATTTCACTAGTTTCCTACATTTTAAACTATTCTTCACAACTCCCTGTTTACTCTTGAAGTAACTCGACTTAATCTTATTTTTTTTTTCCAGATTATATCCCATATCCTCTTCCTGATTTTGTCCATTTCTAATGTTTTAAAATGTAGCTGAATCCTGGTAATGCAACTTTACATGCTCTAGAAATCCAGAGAGCTTTTATCTTTTTTTTTTTTTTTTTTTTTTTTTTTTGCGGTACGCGGACCTCTCACTGTTGTGGCCTCTCCCGTTGCGGAGCACAGGCACCGGACGCGCAGGCCCAGCGGCCATGGCTCACGGGCCCAGCCACTCCGCGGCATGTGGGATCTTCCCGGACCAGGGCACGAACCCGTGTCCCCTGCATTGGCAGGCGGACTCTCAACCACTGCGCCACCAGGGAAGGGAAGCCCCCAGAGAGCTTTGGCATTGAGCAAATCAAATGTAATCTGAAAAATGCCAATGACCTGGCATCTCTGACTTGACTTGTTGGTAGCACACATTGGTGGTGAATTTTCCTGTCATGTATTGGCAGAACCGCTGCTGTTTATAAATAGTTGTACATTATAGACTGAATAGATGTTGAAATAACTGTGACATGTCAGCAAAAAGAAAACTTACGCAATAGACAAAATGTTTGGCTCACCTTGAATCAGAAATAGTATGAAATTTGATGGTAAAAGATGGAAATTCCTTTTGAACGGGAATGATGGAATGTCCTGAAATGTTGATTTGAGGAAAGTAATGCTAGCACTTTACACATTGCTTTCATTTCCATGGCTTAATTTAATCTTTAGAGCCACCCCATAGTTAAGACGCTGTTATTAACACTCGCTTGCAAACGACAGAAAACTCAAAATGGACTAGCTTTTAAATTAAGAAAATATATTAGCTTATGTCACTTCACGAAGTCTGGGATAGTCTGGGTGTGGCAATAAGGATCAGGGAGGTTTCACTCTTCTTTTTCCTCTGCTCTGATCTCTGGCGGCATCATTCTCGGGTAGCCTTTTATCACAGAGTGGCAAAGAGGCCTGCAAAGAGCTCTGGGTCTTCTCCATTCGATTGCTCAGTGCCCCAGAAAGAGCAACACTTTACTGATAGCTTCTGGGCATGATTTTTCTATGTCTGTGTCATCGCCTGTGTCTTGTGTCACCTTTGGAATTGGGGAACGGAACCAAGTTTATCTGAATCTAATTAGGGTAATGATAGGAAAGGAATGGACCCAAAACACAAACAGCACACACTTAGTATGTGTGCATGTATATTACTGTCAGATTTTATTATCCTTATGTTATAAAATAAGAGGCTCAGAGACTTTGTTACCTGCCTGAGGTGATATGGCTAGTAAGAGGACTTTATGAGAAACAGATGTTATTCCAGTTGCTATGAATTACAGATATTTAAAGCTAAAAGTAACCTAAAACTGTAAGGTATAATTCTTTTCCCTGGTTCTCAAACTCTTATTTGTTGTGCCCTAGGGGTTGAGTGGGTGTTACAAAAGAGGGGGGAAATCCCTCCTCATATTCAAGTGAAAAAACTTGTTTATTTGTTTTACATTTTGGAATACAAAAGATTCTGTAAGAGGAAACATTTCTTGTGTTAGAAAAGTTTCCGCACAATTGCTCTGACTCACTCATTCATTATGCAGAAGTTACTTTTCCATTGTTGTAACCAGCTCCCAAAGTGCTCAATAATCATTTTAACTCATCTCTGCCAGTGTAAACCAATAGCACAAACTGAACTTTATTTAGTGATCCTTGAAGTAAATATTCTGAATATGTTCAAGTTCACTCTTTTCTCAGTTGATTCAAATCTCTAAAGACGTTCTCAGCCTTTTCCCATCGACCTGAAGGCTATGACCCACTTTATGGAAGTAATTCTAACATAGGAGGGGGTTAGTACAGCGAGAATAGGTACAGGGAGAAACCCTTATGATGTAAAATCTCCTCAAGTTATTAGAAAATTCTGAAGATTTCTCTCTTCTCCCCACATGGAGAGTAATTTAATGAGAAGTCCTTAACTTTTTGGCATCAGAGGATGTGAACTCAGATTCTTCTGGGGTTGTTGTATAATTCGTTCACCGGCCTGGGCATTATGCCGACCTGGATTATGTACATTCTATCTACAGGGGCAGTTTCTACTCAGCTTCAACTGACTGTTGCTACAAGAAATCATCATTTAGGAGATTTTTTGGAGCTCCAAGCTGAATTTTTATGTGGAATTTTAAATGTTATAAAAAGAAAAATATCAGAGTTTCTAACATCGTGCCCTTTAAAAACATGCCCCTCGTCTAAATAGGCCCATGGATTACCCATTTGTTCCCTCTGTTTTACCTGATTAGTGCACGATGAGTGATCATACTATTAAATTTGCCGAAGAAGGCTGTCTTCTTTTTCCTTTAATATTTGATCCAAACCTCACAGAACGTACAAACACAATCACATAGATTCTATACAACAGATATGTCAAAGAAAAAATATTCAGAGGACAGAAACTGAAATAGGGAGTGATATTTTTAAATTTGTTTTTTATTAAAACTCTGTCGAATGTTGTGTTTGGCTGAAGCTCTATGTTCTTTGGTGCCTGACTTATCTGTGTTTGGATGTGTTTGCCCCACCCTGTTAATCAAACCAGGCTCCTTGGAAGAGTGAACTTATTTCTGGAAAAAAAAAGCCTAAGAACAAGGGAGACATTTATTGCTTTCTCCTACACACTGCACCTTCGACATAAAAGAGGTCTTGCTTTCAAAGTGTGTTGCGTGTTTGACTAATCCAGCAGTTTGCATCTTTGATCCCAGTCCTGGCAAGGTCTTGTGTGAGTGCATCATGAATCACTGTTCCTCTCCCTCATCCTCTGTCACTATGACTCTGCTACCCAAAAGAAAGACCTAAACTCCAAGGAAGCAGCAAAAAGGCATGTTTGGAAAGAGTTGTAATGACGGGACAGGACTGGAAATCGGGGAATGGAATCCACGTGTAGTTAATACCAGGGAAAGAAAAAGTGAAAATGACAGGAGGTGTTCAGGAGACTTGCGTACCTGAATACTAGTCCATTTGCTTGTATTCTTCTGGATTTTGGATTTCGGTATGTCTCTGAGTACCATCTGGTTTCCCCAGAAATGCCCTGACGTAGAATGGGAGTGATAGGGCTTCCTGAAGGAGAATCAACATACTGGTGTAAGTAATCATTCTCTTGTCCTCTCTCCAGTGATGAACTTACGTTCTAAGAGGCTGCAATGAGTAGACGTTAAGTCCACAGAGTTTTGAGTCAAACACAAATGGGTTGGGGTCTTAATTTGGTCCCTTCTGTGTGAATTAGGTCAATTACTTCGCAGTCTCCACTGCCTGTCTGTAAAGTCAGAATCATATTAGCACTTCTCTCACAGTGAAAATGAGTTTCTGGCACAAGCGAAGTGCTCAAAAGTGGCGAGTAATTTATAAGAATAAGAATTCCTCTAGCAGGAGCCATGCCAACATTGACAGTACCTCTTGCCAATACCCAGTTTTGGCAACAAAATCTTTTTGGTTGAGAACTCACTAATTCACTCAACCTAATCAAATCATTCATCTAGAAAATGTGCTAAACATCTGCTGAACGCAAGAAAATGAGCTATTTGTGTATTAGTAGTAAAGCGTATTACCTGTTTGTATATTTTTAGCAGCACAATAGGCGTTCAGACTATGTTTGTTGAATGGATGGCAGGGACATTTAAGGCCAATAATGGCCTGTGTTTCCAGAGACACAAGCAGTGGGTAGCCCCCCTCCCCTCATCAGCAGTGTTGCTACTGTTGGTAGCTGTTGAATAAACACTTTGGTTTGGGCCAGGACTCTGATTTTAGAGGAAGCAGCAAATGTCCTTGGTGTAGATGCTTTTACTGAGCAGACAGAAGCTTAAAGAGGAGTTGAGGATTTATGCAATAATTCCATGCCAAAACTTTTGTGATATGAACAAACTGGTAAACCTAAAATGATACTATTTTCCTGCTGTAAATCCCACAGGGCTTGAATTGTTAGTCTCCAGTTTTGTTTGAATTAGAACTGCAAAGGCTAAAAACCACTAAGGACTTCAGTTCTGATGAAGATGTGCTTTTCCCTAATCCTCGAACCTTTTAAGAAAAATGGTCAATCTCCTTTCAAATCCCCAGAAGCTCAAGATACACCCATAGTTGTCAAACTTTCATTTTCATGAATTTCATATTGTCTCCAGAAATACTGATCTTGGACAAGTGATTTCTCAATTTATTTAGGCGGATTTTTTTTTTTTTTTCAGAAGAATGTAGGATTAAAGACTGAATTCTCATTCTTTCTAGCCAGAGGCCATTTCCATAATGTTAAATCCTTGATGCCAAGATAGTCTCATTGTGAAGTTAATGAACCAATACCTAATGTCTCCTCTCCAACTGCAAACTTTAATCTTGTGAACCTGCTTGGACAGGACTAAAGATGCATATGTAGAGAATGGACTTGAGTATACAGGGCGGGGGAAGGGTAAACTCGGAAGAAGTGAGAGCATGGCATGGAGTTATAGACACTACCAAATGTAAAATAGATAGCTAGTGGGAAGCAGCCGCATAGCACAGGGAGATCAGCTCGGTGCTCTGTGACCACCTAGAGGGGTGGGATAGGGAGGGTGGGAGGGAGGGAGACTCAAGACGGAAGAGATATGGGAACATATGTGTACCTATAGCTGATTCACTTTGTTATACAGCAGAAACCAACACACCACTGTAAAGCAATTATACTCCAATAAAGATGTTATATAAGAAAACAACAACAACAGCAAAGAACCTGCCTGACTGAAAACAACCTTGCCAGACACAGACAAAGGGAGAGAGAATTCATTAAAATGGTTTGCTTTCTAACAGACTTTCACTCAACTTGCTTACCAGGGAAGGCTGCTTTGATTCTCCACAAACTAGACAAAGCAGCAGAGGGTAATGCTTTCCTGTAGGTGTTTTTTTTTTTTAATTTTTACTAGAGCAGGGATTGGTGCACTATGGGCCACGAGCCAGATCTGACCCACTGCCTTTTTTAGTATGGCCCATGAACTAAGAATCTTCTGTAAATTTTTAAATGGTTGGAAAAAAGCAACAAAAGAAGAAGAATATTTTGTGATGCGTGAGAATTATATGAAATTCAGATTTCAGTGGCTATAAGTAAAGTTTTATAGGAACACAGCCAAGCTCATTAATTTATGGCTGTGTATGGCTGTTTCCATGCGACAGTGACAGCATAGTTGTGACAGAGACCACATGGCCTGCAAAGCATAAAATACTATCTGATTCTTTACAGAAAATGTTTGCTGCTTCCTGAACTAGAAGAACCTTAAGTGCGAGTTTAGGAAAGCTTGGGTTGTCCATCACTCTACTTCCTGCTTAGAGGCAGGGAATCAGTGAAATCAATCCAAACAGACCTGCAGGATGGGGCAGAGTAAAAGGCAGGGAAAATGGTACTAGAGAGACATAAGTTTCAGTCTTGGAGCCTCCATTATGTAGTAGTATGAACTTAGGCAAAGTGCTAAGTCTCTGATTCTGTTTCCTCTATTGTAAAATTAAATTGTTAATTCTTCTTTATCAAAGGGTTGTTTAGAAGCTGAATTATATACATATGCATATATATTTTAAAATCTAGATAGGTAAAGATGTGCCTCTGTCTTATCCGGCGAAGTTTGTCACGTAATAAATAGGTGCTTAAGAAAAGTAGTTCTCGTTTCTTTTTCCTAAAAGTCTTCAGAAAAAGCTTTATGTTCTTCCCTGATGATTGCATTTCCACTCACTTTTACATTGAGGAGTCTATGCTTAGTGCCTTTTGAAAATCACTGCCATGTACACTCTCAAATAAAAACTGAAAAGCTGTTTAACATCAACAACAGTCCTCTGAGGGGTGGGGGATTTTTTATTAAATATCCCACATTCCTTGTGGACCCCTTTTCTTTTCCTAGGATAAGCAAACAAAGTTATTTTGTGTTCCTCATGGAAGCTGTTTTCCCCAGTTTTAATCATTTTAACTTTCTTTGGGCTTTATCCCAGTTGTTCATTCCAACCCATTCTGCTGTATTGAGTGATTATTCAAAACTTACTCTGGGGCTTCCCTGGTGGCGCGGTGGTTGAGAGTCCGCCTGCCGATGCAGGGGACGTGGGTTCGTGCCCCGGTCTGGGAGGATCCCACATGCCGCGGAACGGCTGGGCCCGTGAGCCATGGCCGCTGAGCCTGCGCGTCTGGAGCCTGTGCTCCACGACGGGAGAGGTCACAGCAGTGAGAGGCCCGCGTAACGCAAAAAAAAAAAAAAAAAAAAAACTTACTCTGAACTCAATCTAATTACCAGATCTCAAGTCAGTTTATATACCCTAAGGTAGGAATCCCCAGTCATCACCAAAGAAAAATCAAAATTGTATTTGCTCCAAATTTTGTGTCTCCAAGAAAGGGCAGATAGATGTGTGCATTTTCCCAGTAGATATGCACACAACTATTTAGGAACTCTAGAGGTGACTTTTAGGGCGAGGTCCTGTCTGTTTTAAGAATTTAGTATTATAATGATGGCCACCAGTTGAGGCATTCAGCATTTCTATCAGTAGACCTGACCCCAAATTGTTTGATGTGTCACAATTACACTATGTGAGCAAACTCTACATGGTACAGAGATCTTATTTGTTACACAAGCAATTGCATATTTTTACGTTGTACAACAAGTATTCTATACTTTGGATACTTATTTTTAAGTCCAGTCTTGCCCCAAGATCTCAGATATATAAGAGACTCTTGTTCTGTCATACATACATGATGAACTTCTGATCCAGACTCAACTTACATTTGTTAAACATCTAATATAGGTCTGGAATGCAACTGTCACTTTTTTTTTTTTTTTACATCTTTATTGGAGTATAATTGCTTTACAGTGGTGTGTTAGTTTCTGCTTTATAACAAAGTGAATCAGTTATACATATATTCCCATATCTCTTCTGTCTTGAGTCTCCCTCCCTCCCACCCTCCCTATCCCACCCCTCTAGGTGGTCACAAAGCACCAAGCTGATCTCCCTGTGCTATGCGGCTGCTTCCCAATAGCTATCTGTTTTACGTTTGGTAGTGTATATAAGTCCATGCCACTCTCTCACTTTGTCACAGCTTACCCTTCCCCCTCCCCATATCCTCAAGTCCGTTCTCTAGTAGGTCTGTGTCTTTATTCCTGTCTTACCCCTAGGCTCTTCATGACATTTTTTTTTCTTAAATTCCATATATATGTGTTAGCATATGGTATTTGTCTTTCTCTTTCTGACTTACTTCACTCTGTATGACAGACTCTAGGTCCATCCACCTCATTACAAATAGCTCAATTTCGTTTCTTTTTATGACTGAGTAATATTCCATTGTATATATGTGCCACATCTTCTTTAACCATTCATCCGATGATGGACACTTAGGTTGTTTCCACCTCTGAGCTATTGTAAATAGAGCTGCAATGAACGTTTTGGTACATGACTCTTTTTGAATTATGGTTTTCTCAGGATATATTTCCAGTAGTGGGATTGCTGGCTCATATGGTAGTTCTATTTGTAGTTTTTTAAGGAACCTCCATACTGTTCTCCATAGTGGCTGTACCAATTCACATACCCACCAGCAGTGCAAGAGTGTTCCCTTTTCTCCACAGCCTTTCCAGCATTTATTGTTTCTAGATTTTTTGATGATGGCCATTCTGACCGGTGTGAGATGATATCTCATTGTAGTTTTGATTTGCATTTCTCTAATGATTAATGATGTTGAGCATTCTTTCATGTGTTTGTTGGCAGTCTGTATATTTTCTTTGGAGAAATGTCTATTAAGATCTTCTGCCCATTTTTGGTTTGGGTTGTTTGTTGTTTTGTTATTGAGCTGCATGAGCTGCTTGTAAATTTTGGAGATTCATCCTTTGTGAGTTGCTTCATTTGCAAATATTTTCTCCCATTCTGAGGGTTGTCTTTTGGTCTTGTTTATGTTTTCCTTTGCTGTGCAAAAGCTTTGAAGTTTCATTAGGTCCCATTTGGTTATTTTTGTTTTTATTTCCATTTCTCTAGGAGGTGGGTCAAAAAGGATCTTGCTGTGATTTATGTCATAGAGTGCTCTGCCTACGGTTTCCTCTAAGAGTTTGATAGTGTCTGGCCTTACATTTAGGTCTTTAATCCATATTGAGCTTATTTTTGTGTATGGTGTTAGGGAGTGATCTAATCTCATACTTTTACATGTACCTGTCCAGTTTTCACAGCAACACTTACTGAAGAGGCCGTCCTTTCTCCACTGAACATTCCTGCCTCCTTTATCAAAGATAAGGTAACCATATGTGCCTGGGTTTATCTCTGGGCTTTCTATCCTGTTCCATTGATCTATCTTTCTGTTTTTGTGCCAGTACAATACTGTCTTGATTATTGTAGCTTTGTAGTATAGTTTGAAGTCAGGGAGCCTGATTCCTCCAGCTCCGTTTTTCGTTCTCAAGATTGCTTTGGCTATTCAGGGTCTTTTGTGTTTCCATACAAATTGTGAAATTTTTTGTTCTAGTTCTGTGAAAAATGCCAGTGGTAGTTTGATAGGGATTGCATTGAATGTGTAGATTTCTTTGGGTAGTAGAGTCATTTTCACAATGTTGATTCTTCCAATCCAAGAACATGGTATATCTCTCCATTTATTTGTATCATCTTTAATTTCTTTCATCAGTGTCTTATAATTTTCTGCATACAGGTCTTTTGTCTCCTTAGGTAGGTTTATTCCTAGATATTTTATTCTTTTTGTTGCAATGATAAATGGGAGTGTTTTCTTGATTTCACTTTCAGATTTTTCATCTTTAGTGTATAGGAATGCCAGAGATTTCTGTGCATTAATTTTGTATCCTGCTACTTTACCAAATTCATTGATTAGCTCTAGCAGTTTTCTGGTAGCATCTTTAGGGTTCTGTATGTATAGTATCATGTCATCTGCAAACAGTGACAGCTTTACTTCTTCTTTTCCAATTTGGATTCCTTTTATTTCCTTTTCTTCTCTGATTGCTGTGGCTAAAACTTCCAAAACTATGTTGAATAAGAGTGGTGAGAGTGGGCAACCTTGTCTTGTTCCTGATCTTAGTGGAAATGCTTTCAGTTTTTCACTATTGAGGATGATGTTGGCTGTGGGTTTGTCATATATGCCCTTTATTATGTTGGGGAAAGTTCCCTCTGTGCCTACTTTGTGGAGGGTTTTTATCATAAATGGGTGTTGAATTTTGTCAAAAGCTTTCTCTGCATCTATTGAGATGACCATGTGGTTTTTCTCCTTCAGTTTGTTAATATGGTATATCACGTTGATTGATTTGTGTATATTGAAGAATCCTTGCATTCCTGGAATAAACCCCACTTGATCATGGTGTATGATCCTTTTAATGTGCTGTTGGATTCTGTTTGCTAGTATTTTGTTGAGGATTTTTGCATCTGTGTTCATCAGTGATATTGGCCTGTAGTTTTCTTTCTTTGTGACATCCTTGTCTGGTTTTGGTATCAGGGTGATGGTGGCCTCGCAGAATGAGTTTGGGAGTGTTCCTCCCTCTGCTATATTCTGGAAGAGTTTGAGAAGGATAGGTGTTAGCTCTTCTCTAAATGTTAGATAGAATTTGCCTGTGAAGCCATCTGGTCCTGGGCTTTTGTTGGAAGATTTTTAATCACAGTTTCAATTTCAGTGCTTATGATTGCTCTGTTCATATTTTCTATTTCTTCCTGATTCAATCTTGGCAGGTTGTGCATTTCTAAGAATTTGTCCATTTCTTCCAGGTTGTCCATTTTATTGGCATAGAGTTGTTTGTAGTACTCTCTCATGATCTTTTGTATTTCTGCATTGTCAGTTGTTACTTCTCTTTTTTCATTTCTAATTCTATTGATTTCAGTCTTCTCCCTTTTTTTCTTGATGTATCTGGCTAATGGTTTATTAATTTTCTTTATCTTCTCAAAGAACGAGCTTTTACTTTTATTGATCTTTACTACTGTTTCCTTAATTTCTTTTTCATTTATTTCTGATCTGATCTTTATGATTTCTTTCCTTCTGCTAACTTTGGGGTTTTTTTGTTCTTCTTTCTCTAATTGCTTTAGGTGCAAGGTTACGTTGTTTATTCGAGATGTTTCCTGTTTCTTAAGTTAGGATTGTACTGCTATAAACTTCCCTCTTAGAACTGCTTTTGCTGCATCCCATAGGTTTTGGTTCGTCATGTCTCCATTGTCATTCATTTCTAGGTATTTTTTGATTTCCTCTTTGATTTCTTCAGTGATCACTTCGTTATTCAGTAGTGTATTGTTTAGCCTCCATGTGTTTGTATTTTTTACAGATCTTTTCCTGTAATTGATATCTAGTCTCATAGCCTTGTGGACAGAAAAGATACTTGATACAATTTCAGTTTTCTTAAATTTACCAAGGCTTGATTTGTGACCCAAGATATGATCTATCCTGGAGAATGTTCCATGAGCACTTGAGAAAAATGTGTATTCTGTTGGTTTTGGATGGAATGTCCTATAAATATCAATTAAGTCCATCTTGTTTAATGTATCATTTACAGCTTGTGTTTATTTATTTCCATTTTGGATGGTCTGTCCATTGGTGAAAGTGGAGTGTTAAAGTCTCCTACTGTGAATGTGTTACTGTTGATTTCCCCTTTTATGGCTGTTAGTGTTTGCCTTATGTATTGAGGTGCTCCTATTTTGGGTGCATAAATATTTACCATCGTTATATCTTCTTGAATGGATGGCTTGATCATTATATAGTGTCCTTCTTTGTCTCTTGTAATAGTCTTTATTTTAAAGTCTATTTTGTCTGATATGAGAATTGCTACTCCAGCTTTCTTTTGGTTTCCATTGCATGGAATATCTTTTTCCATCCCCTCACTTTCAGTCTGTATGTGTCTCTAGGTCTGAAGTGGGTACTTGTAGACAGCATATATATGGGTCTTGTTTTTGTATCCATTCAGCCAGTCTGTGTCTTTTGGTGGGAGCATTTATTCCATTTACGTTTAAGGTAATTAGCGATATGTATGTTCCTATTCCCATTTTCCTAATTGTTTTGGGTTTGTTATTGTAGGTCTTTTCCTCCTCTTGTGTTTCTTGCCTAGAGAAGATCCTTTAGCATTTGTTGTAAAGCTGGTTTGGTGGTGCTGAACTCTCTCAACTTTTGCCTGTCTGTAAAGATTTTAATTTCTCCATCAAATCTGAATGAGATCCTTGCTGGGTAGAGTAATCTTGGTTGTAGGTTTTTCTCCTTCATCACTTTAAATATGTCCTGCCAGTCCCTTCTGGCTTGCAGGGTTTCTGCTGAAAGATCAGCTGTTAACCTTATGGGGATTCCCTTGTGTGTTATTTGTTGTTTTTCCCTTGCTGCTTTTAATATGTTTTCTTTGTATTTAATTTTTGACAGTTTGATTAATACGTGTCTTAGCATGTTCCTCCTTGGATTTATCCTGTGTGGGGCTCTCTGTGGTTCCTGGACTTGATTAACTATTTCCTTTCCCATATTCGGGATGTTTTCAACTATAATCTCTTCAAATATTTTCTCAGTCCCTTTCTTTTTCTCTTCTTCTTCTGGGACCCCTATAATTCGAATGTTGGTGTGTTTAATGTTGTCCCAGAGGTCTCTGAGACTGTCCTCAGTTCTTTTCATTCTTTTTTCTTTATTCTGCTCTGCAGTAATTATTTCCACTATTTTATCTTCCAGGTCACTTACCCGTTCTTCTGCCTCAGTTATTCTGCTATTGATCCCTTCTAGAGTATTTTTAATTTCATTTATTCTGTTGTTCATCATTGCTTGTTTCCTTTTTAGTTCTTCTAGGTCCTTGTTAAATGTTTCTTTCATATTCTCTATTCTATTTCCAAGATTTTGGATCATCTTTACTATCATCATTCTGAATTCTTTTTCAGGTAGACTGCCTATTTCCTCTTCATTTGTTAGGTCTGGTGTGTTTTTATCTTGCTCCTTCATCTGCTGTTTTCCTGTCTTCTCATTTTGCTTATCTTACTGTGTTTGGGGTCTCCTTTTTGCAGGCTGCAGGTTCATAGTTCCTGTTGTTTTTGGTGTCTGGCCCCAGTGGCTAAAGTTGGTTCAGTGGGTTGTGTAGGCTTCCTGGTGGAGGGGACTAGTACCTGTGTTCTGGTGGATGAGGCTGGATCTTGTCTTTCTGGTGGGCAGGTCCACATCTGGTGGTGTGTTTTGGGGTGTCTGTGGACCTATTATGATTTTAGGCAGCCTCTCTGCTAATGGGTGGGGTTGTGTTCCTGTCTTGCTAGTTGTTTGGCATAGGGTGTCCAGCACTGTAGCTTGCTGGTCATTGAGTGAAGTTGGGTGTTGGTGTTGAGATGGAGATCTCTGGGAGATTTTCATCATTTGATATTATGTTGAGCTGGTAGGTCTCTTGTGGACCAGTGTCGTGAACTTGGCTCTCCCACCTCAGAGGCACAGCCCTGATGCCTGGCTGGAGCACCAAGAGCCTTTCATCTACATGGCTCAGAGTAAAAGGAAGAAAAAGTAGAAAGAAATAAAGAGGATAAAAGAAAATAAAATAAGGTAAAATAAAATAAAGTTATTAAAATAAAAAAATTTATTAAGAAAAAAAATCTTTTTTTAAAAGTAAAAAGCAAAAACGGACGGATAGAACCCTAGCACAAATGGTGAAAGCAAAGCTATACAGACAAAAATCTCACACCGAAGCATACACATAGACACTGAGAAAAAGAGGAAAAGGGGAAAAAATAATAAATCTTGCTCTCAAAGTCCACGTCCTCAATTTGGGATGATTCGTTGTCTATTCAGGTATTCCACAGATGCAGGGTACGTCAAGTTGATTGTGGAGATTTAGTCCGCTGCTCCTGAGGCTGCTGGGAGAGACTTCCCTTTCTCTTCTTTGTTTGCACAGCTCCCGGGTTCAGCTTTGGATTTGGCCCCGCCTCTGCTGGAGGGCATCTGTTCTTTGCTCAGACAGGGTGGGGTTAAAGGAGCCACTGATTCGGGGGCTGTGGCTCACTCAGGCTGGGAGGAGGGAGGGGTACCGAGTGCGGGGCGAACCTGCAGCGGCAGAGGCTGGCGGCAACTGTCACTTTTATATGCATTATATTATTTAATATGTACTGTGAAAGATATTGTTTGTTCTATTTTACTGTCTATTTTTTCCTTTTTATTTTTTTTGGTTTATGTTCCCTGTTGGTTTCTTTGGATTAAGTTTCTAACTATTTCTCTCCTATTATTTCCCCTCCATTTTGTGGAATGCACATTCTCTGTATTCTTTTAGTGCTCACCCCAGCTTTTTTAACATGCAAACAATATTTAACAAAGCCATCAATATTCATACCCCAAAACTGGAATTAAAACACTTGATAATTATTAACTTGGAAGGGTTGTGATAAGAAATTGTTTTATCTTGTCCTTCTACATATATTTTATAAGGTCATTTATAAAAGATACATGCATATATTTACCAATATCTTCTTTCAGTCCATCTTGCCTCTCAGACCTCCCATTTGGTATCATTTCCTTTCTGCCAGAAGGACAGTCCTTTTCAATTAATTTTCTGAATGACTGTTGGTGGTAAATACTCTCAATTTTTATTGGTCTGAAATTTTTTACTTATCACAAGAGTAATAAATGTTCATTGTAGAAAATATAGAAAATCATACACAATAATACATATCACGTGTAACCAATCCTCATTTTACATGCTTCTGATATGCACAAACATGAGTTATCATGGTTTCATTAAATAACACCAGTCTCCCAACAACACGGTTCAAATTTCAGTTACCGTGTTGTACTAACTGTGAATCATTCCATAAAATACAAACTTTGCTGCTAGATATTCGTTCCACAAATGACTATGTAAATAACCAATGCTACCTGTGATCAGTGACCAATTGTGCCACGTCTTTCAGAGTCTCTCAGTGATACGCTCACAACACATCTGTTGTTCAGTTCATTTACAGAGAGCAAAGCATATAGATGTATTCTTCTAGTCTCTTGGCAATAAACTCATGCAGCATTTTACAAAAATTGATAACCAAAAGAGGGAATTAGCCAACAAAGATGAAGTGTAACAGAGTTGAAAAATTGACAAGGCTGAAAGTGAAATTTGAATCAGCTGTAAAAATGGAGTTTTGGAAGAAATAGCTGCTTGTGAGAATGTTGACAGTGGTGCTGTTTGAAGAGTATAGATAAAGAGCTAGAGGAACTTGGTGAAGGTGATCTTGTCAATATAAATGAGGAAAGTAGTTGTGGTAAAAGATAACCCAGAGGAAGTGATTCTGGCAAACAACATATTAAAGCTACTCTTGGAGATAGTTCATGACATTAAAAGCACAAAGGATAAAGTGCTGGAAGCTCATCCAAACTTAGAAATGAGTATTATAATTTGGCAAGGCATAACAAAGATGTTCACTCCATATTATAAGTTATACAATGAGAAGAAGGCAAGCATTGCTCAAACTAATCTTGATAAGTTTTTTACCAGAAACAAAATACTTTCTCAATATTTCTCATGTTTTAAATTACAGTGTACTAAATAAACGTTAGTTTTACTATTTTTCATTTCCCTGTATATTTATAACTGACAGTTAAAAAGTATTTAATGTTTTGACCAAAAAATTTTAAAGGTCATGGAACAATTGTAATTTTTTAAATTGATTATTAAAAAGATCGCTTTGCAAGATTTTAGTCATTTTTATGGTCCTGCACTATTGTGCAAAGCTAGGACTGCCTGTGTATTATCATAAATACTTATTTAAAAACACATTGTGACAATCGCAATGCTCAAAAGTAAACATTGCCAAATTTTTATTTACATCCTTCTCGTATTTTTGTCTGTTTTGGAGAATATCCTTATTTTGACTTTGTTCTTAATAGACAGTTTTGCTGAATTTAGACTTCTTGATGTACAGTTATTTTCCTTCAACTCATTAACTTTTGGATTCCATTGTTGCTCATGAGAAGTCAGCTGTCAATGTAAAAACCAATAGATTTTAGGTGATTTGTACTGTGGATATTTAAAAAGTCTCTTTTTTTTAGAGTTCTCCAGTTTTACTATGATGCATGTAGGGGTGTGTGTGTGTGTGCATGTGTTTTATTTAGTCATATTTATTAACTTTTTAATATGTATTTATACATGTATATGGATATATGTATGTGTACATATGCTACATGTATTATATATATGTATTTTTATTCATCACTTTATTTTAATTATGTACATTCAAGTGTCCAAGGACAGCTTATACTATCAAAACCTGGGGCTAATCCTCAAAATTTTCAATTAGAAGTACCTTAATATAATTTATTGTTTTGGGGCTATAGCTCTAAGAATTTTATACTCTCCACTATAACATCTGTTGTATTTTGTAATACCAAGGTCATATATAATTTTACTTATATTTCTAATTCTCTTAATAACCTCATACTTAAGAAAAAATAACATAGACTGAAGAGGATTGTAAACAAAAATAGAAATTTCTTTTAGTCCACATGATCAGAGATATTTTGAGAACTATGTAGTTTGTGCTGTTAGGACATGCCAAATAAAAATAATAAATATAGAACTGCAGCAAAATATGTGTATGAATCCCCTGGAATTAAGGTACAATATTTGGCTTTATGCCCTTTATGGTTTTCTATCATAAATGTTCTGACATAACTTTGAAATTCCAAGACTATTATGATAACTGATGAAGAGTAAAAATGAGAGGAAATTTCAAACAATTTTAATATAACTACAGAGGAGCTTTTACAGAAACAGTTACACCCTTGAAGTTAGGGAGGTTGATTATTAGACTATTTTCCCTGTGAACTCGTTTATATTTCCAAAGAGGAAATGAACAATCAGATGAAATGAAAGGCAGTGACATTTGCCTAGTCTAAGATGAATCTCCTCTTGTCTGGCCTTCAAAACTAGGCCATGTCTAGAATGCATGGGAAAGCTTGACTGTCAAGAAAATCTTAGACAAGTTATGTCATAGAGTAAAATGAGCACAGATTTTAGAGTCAAACAGACCTGGTTTTGAATATTCTTGGATTTCCACCTGCTAAATATACTACCTTGAATTGATTGAATAACCTTACATATGTTATCTTATATTTTTGCACTCTACTTTCCTGACCGGTTATATGGGGATATTAACATCGGCCTCATAAAGTTGTTCTCATTGACTGAATAAAAAAATGTGTGAAATACTTAGCAAAATACCCATAAAATAGTAAAGCATAAAGTAAATGGTGGCTCCCTTTCTGAAATGATGGATGATACATGTTTTATCCCCCATCCTGATATTTTCAGAAGCAAAATAGTGGAGAATATGCTCATATGCTTTTTATTTTAAGATTATTTGGCTGCATTTGTTTATTGCATAACATTTTCTTTTTAAAACAAATAGGTCATTTTCCAATGCCAAGGTTTGATTTTATGATCCCTAGATAATCTTTCAGGTCTCTTCCAATTCTCATCTCACGAGTCTATAAGTCAAACATGCCTTTTTAATTTTAGCCCTTGCTCATGTGTCGTTCAAAGTAAATATGCCACTGAACCATAGTATATTAGAGCTATAAAAGGTCTTTCTGACTCTCCTTAACTTCTCATTTTATACATAAGTAATCTGAGGTCTAAGGAGGCAAATTGACATATGTAAGGCACATATTAGTTAGTGGCAAAATCCAGACTGGAATCCAATGCCTTTCTGCATGTTGCCGAGTACCAGATCTAAATAGCTTTTGGAAAAGTAGAATTATTTGATGTAAAACATTTGTAGACTCAAAGAATTAGTTATGAGAATATTATTGAAAATAGGCACATTCTAGAAAAAATATGAGGTGGAGTTTGGTTTCACTCTCATAAATGATCTCTTCATTGTGTTTTCCACCTGATGTTGCTGTTTTTATGTCTCACTGAAGATGCATGGTTCAAGCAGCAAATTTGCCTGACAAACTAATTTACCATGAAGATCTAATTACTTAACATGTTTTTCCTAGAGAAATCCTGAATAGCCAAATGCTTAACTGCATAGCTTTTCTGGCAAGTGTTCTGATATTAGAGAGGTATAGGTTACAGCCTCCACTATCTAGTCTAAATATAGGCCTGGAAAGATGTTCTTTTGTTTGTTTTGCTACGACTATCAATAGAAATATTTCTGGGCTTCAGTAATTCAGTAGAAATCTTGAGAATATATCCGAGTATAGGACTATTCTAGTTGAAAGCAGAATTCACAAATATTGAGGTTTCACTGTCAGACCAGAACTGTGTATAACCAGAGGGAAATGAGAGGAAGGAGTCACCACTGACATTTCCCCTTGGTTAATCAAGGCACGAGGCCCAATGAAATATGCATGCTTAGAGCAACATATGCATTCTCTGCTATGGTTAGGAATGAATAGAAGGTGGTAATTGTGGCTGTGCAAAGGATCAGAGAAGGAATAGACCTAGAATGGCAAAAAAATATGACAAGCTGCTCTGTCAGATAATGGGGAAATATGTAGCAGACCTTTCTCAGGTGTGGAAAATAGGGGAGAAAAAAAAACCCAGAAGCCTTACTATGTAATTTTATTATTCTTCCATAATCTAAGGAGTATTGATGGTAGTGGTTTTGTTTTTTAATTACATTTTTCAATTTGAAAAATAAAAAACTTTGAAATATAGAAAAATATAAAAACCCCACCTACCATAATCTCACAATGATTTAGATATTACATAATTATTCACCTAAAATTTCTTCTACTTTTTATAATTGGAGGTTTTACATTTACTTTATTTGGATTTCATTTTGTTGTCTGGAGTAAGTGGCGAATCTTAGGTAATAAAATACCCACTGTGGGGCATTTGAGGGCAAAGGGCTGTTGAAGGCTAGATCTGGCCCTGCCTGCTGGTTAGCAGAAAGAGTCATGTGGTATAGAACGATATGCCATGATTTGTGCTAAGTGCTTTTTACTATGTAATTTGAATCTTGTATCAGCCCTGCAAGGTAGGCATTATCCTTACTTTAAAGATGAGGACACTGAAGTAGGATCAAGATGGCAGAGTAGGAAGATCCTGAGCTCACCTCCCTCCGGGGACACACCAAAACTACAACTACCTATAGAACAACTCCCTCTGAGAATGACCTGGATATTGGTAGAACAGCTCTTTAGGCAGTTAAGAATATAAAGAAAAAAATCACATCAAAATGGGTAGAAGAAGATTCATGATCTAGTCAAGACCCATACCCCTAGCAGGCAACTCAAAAGTGCGAGGGGATATCGCAAACTCAGAGGTCTTTCCTAAGGAGCAAGGGGTTTGAGTCCCACATTGGGCACTTTAGCCTTGGGGAAGATGAGCTCACCAGGAAGATGAGCCCCCTTAATGGGTTTTGAAAACCCAGCAGGCTTTATGACCAGGACTGGACAGGAGTAGTTCTACCAAACATTTAAAGAATAGTTAATACCTATCCTTCTCAAACTATTCTAAAAAACTGAGGAGGGAGCACTTCCAAACTCATTCTATGAGGTCAGCATTATTCTGATACTAAAACCAAACAAGGCACTACATATAAAAGAAAATTACAGGCTAATATCCCTGATGAACATAGACACAAATATCCTCACCAAAATATTAACAGACTCAATTCAACAATGTGTTAAAAGGTTCATAGTGAGACTTACTCCAGGGATGCAAGGATGACTCAGTATCACGAGTCAGTGTGATACACCATACTAACAAAGTGAAGAATAAAAATTGCATGAAAGGCTTCATAGGTGAAGAAAAAGCTTTTGATAGAATTCAACATCCATTCATGATAGAAACTCTCAACAAAGTGGGTGTAGAGGGAACATATTTCAACATAATGAAGGTCAGTTTTGACAGACCTATAGCTTACATCATAGTCAATGGTGGAAAGCTAAAAACTTTTTCTCTAAGATTAGGAACCAGACAAGGATGCCAATTCTTGCCACCTTTATTAAACGTAGTATTGGATGGCCTAGCCACAGCCAGAACACTTGTCAAAAAAAAAAAAGGCAGCCAAATTGGAATGGAAGAATAAAACTGTCACTATTTCCAGATGACATGATACTATACATAGAAAGCCCTAAAGATTCCACCAAAACCCTATTAGAACTAATAATCGTTAGAGAAAAGCAAATCAAAACTACAATGAGATATCAGCTCACACCAGTCAGAATGGCCAACATCAAAAAATCTACAAACAATAAATGCTGGAGAGGGTGTGGAGAAAAGGGAACCCTCTTGCACTATTGGTGAGAATGTAAATTGATACAGCCACTATGAAAAACAGTATGGAGTTTCCTTAAAAAACCATAAATAGAATTACCATATGACCCAGCAATCCCACTATTAGGCATATACCTTGAGAAAACCATAATTCAAAAAGAGTCATGTACCCCAATGTTCATTGCAGCTCTATTTACAATAGCCAGGACATGGAAGCAACCTAAGTGTCCATCAACAGATGAGTGGGTGCAGAAGATGTGGCACATATATACAATGGAATATTACTCAGCCATAAAAATAATTGAAATTGAGTTATTTGTAGTGAGATGGATGGACCTAGAGTCTGTCATACAGAGTGAAGTAAGTCAGAAAGAGAAAAATACCGTATGCTAACACATACATATGGAATCTAAAAAAAAAAAAGTTTTTGAAGAACTTAGGGGCAAGACAGCATTAAAGGTGCAGATTTGGAGAATGGAGTTGAGGACATGGGGAGGGTGGGGGGTGGTCTGGCATGAGGTGAGAGAGTGGCATGGACATATATACAGTACCAAATGTAGAATGGATGGCTGGTGGGAAGCAGCCACATAGCACAGGGAGATCACCTCAGTGCTTTGTGACCACCTAGATGGGTGGGACAGGGAGGGTGGGAAGGATACGCAAGAGGATGGGGATACGGGGATATGTGTATACATATGGTTGATCCATTTTGTTATACAGCAGAAGCTAATGCACCATTGTAGAGCAATTATACTCCAATAAAGATGTTGAAGAAAAAAAGATGTTAAAAAAAAAACCCAGAAACACTGTGGTACTGGCCAAAACCTACTCACAAATCAGTGAAACAGAATAGAGAGCCCAGAAATAAACCCACATACATACAATTGATCTATGACAAAGGCAACAATGGGGGAAAAACTGTCTCTTCCATAAGTAGTGTTGGAAGGATTGGACAGCTTCATGAAAAAGAATCAAACTGGACTACATTCTCACACCGTATACAAATATAAGCTGAGTATGGATGAAAGACTTAAATATAATATCTGAAACTATAAAACTTCCAGAAGAAAATGTAGGTAGTCTGCTCTTTGACATCTGTTTTAGCAATATATTTTTCGATCTGTCTCTACAGACAAGGACAAGTGCAAAAATAAATGTGAGATCCCATCAAACTAAAAAGCTTTTGCACAGTGTAGGAAACCATTAACAACATGAAAGGCAACCTACTGAACAGGGGAAAGTATTTGCAAATGGTACATCCAATAAGGAGTTAATATGCAAAATATATAGAGAACTCATAAAGCTCAACAGCCAAATAATCTGATGAAAAATGGACAGAGGGCCTAAATAGGCATTTTCCCAAAGAAGACATACAGTTGACCAACAGACAGATGAGAAGATGCTCAAAATCACTAATCATCAGAGAAATGCAAATCAAAACCACAATGAGATATCACCTCATACATATCAGAATGGCTGTCATCAAAAAGACAAGAAATAAGTGTTGGTGAGGTTGTGGATAAAGGCAATCCTTGTGCACTGCTCTTAGGAATGTAACTTGGTGCAACCACCATGGAAAACAGTATAGATTTTACTCAAAAAATAGAAAAATAGAACTACCATATTACCTAGCATTTCTACTCTATTCTACCAGAAGAAAACAGAAATTGTAATTGGAAAATCATTTGCACCCCAATGTTCACGGCAGCATCATTTACAAATGCCAAGATATGGAAGCAAGCTGAAAGTCCATGGACAGATGAATGGATGAAGATATTATATATATATGCTCTGTCTCTATATATGTCATATATATAATAGAATATTATTTAGCCATAAAAAAGAATGAAATCTTGCCATTTGCAGTAACATGAATGGACCTAGAGGGTGTTATGTTTAATGAAATATGTCAGAGAAAGACAAATACTGTGTATTTTCACTTACATGTGGAATCTATAAAACAAAGCAAATTAACAAATAAAACAGAAACAGGCTCACAGATACAGAGAACAAACTAGTAACCAGTAGTAACCCAGAGAGGAGGGAGCATGTGGGTGGGCAGAATAGGTGAAAGGGATTAAGAAGTACAAACTACCAGTTATAAAATGAGTCACAAGGATATAATGTACAACACAGGGAATGTAGTTAATATTGTAATAACTTTGCATCATCTATAAAAATACTGAATCACTGTTATACTCCTGAAACTAATATAATATTGTAAGTTAACTATAATTCATTAACAAAAAATTAAAAAAGAGGACACAGAGGCTGAGAGACTTAAAGTGACTTTTTAAAGCTCATATAGCATGTGAGTAACATACCAGGAGTCAGACTCAGCCCTGTATGAGCCTGAGGTTTGAGCTTCATCATTACAAGGTACAAAGACAGACTGCTGTTTCCACAATGTGCCTGGAGCTTTGTATACAAGAGCTTCCTATGGTTAGCTCCCAAGTTTGGAAATCCTCAAGGGTGCATTCATGGATGACTTCAGATTCTGGGGTTTTGGGAAATAATCACTATCTACAATCCCATTTGGAGTTATAACGCTAATTATCTGGAGTTGCCCAGTTTTGAACAATCCACTTGGATCATGAAACTTGAGGCTCACAGATAGAAATAAGCTCTCCATTGTGCTGACAGCAGTTCCCCTGGAGAAAGCCATCCCATCGGTCTTACCGAAATTGCTGATTATTAACATGTCCCTATTTTGCTAAAGAATAGGACATCCGTATTCGCAATTTTGACCTGTCAAATGTTCCATATTTACATTGCATCCTGGGGCTATTCATATTTAATATCATTCTGTTGTTTTATCACATCAGATATTTGAAGCTGGGGTGTAATTCAATGGGCGAATAGATATTTTCAAAACTAGAAATCTGATTTTGTTCCCTGTAACTATTTTTGGATCAATTTTATTATTATCCTAGAATTTTTAGTCATTTTGGAGTGGCTGTTAACTTGGCATATGCGAGATGATTAACTAATGTTATATTTCAACTTACCAATCAATGTAACTGGAAAGTTAGGTGGTATGAAATGAAGTTACTTTTTTTTTTTTTTTTTTTTGCGGTACATGGGCCTCCCACTGCTGTGACCTCTCCCGTTGCGGAGCACAGGCTCCGGACGCGCAGGCTCAGCAGCCATGGCTCACGGGTCGAGCCGCTCCGCGGCATGTGCGATCTTCCCGGACCGGGGCACGAACCCGTGTCCCCTGCCTCGGCAGGCGGACTCTCAACCACTGCGCCACCAGGGAAGCTCTGAAGTTATCTTTTTAAACTCAGCAGAAATAGCTACCTGATAAAAACATTTTACAGAGTTCTTCTCCCTCTGTCCCTCAACCCAGATTTTTATCTCATCTACTAATGATCACTCTTCTGAAACTAGAGATAAAGCAGGAAATAGCGATTGCCTGGCTGTCCAGATACAAAAATATTTGATGTTGATGCCAGAATTTCATTTAGAAATAATTTAAACCTATAGGTTCACTCAGTCCTTTAAAAAAACTCCATAGCAACGGAGTGCGGGCTGTCAACCCATCGACAAATAAGCCTGCTCAGGTGAGAATGGTGAGATTCAGAGAAATTTTGTCTTTTATTTTTCTCTTGCTCATTTAAGATTGATGTATATATAAATAAATTAGTTTCAAGACACTGAACATAATTTTTGAAAAACTGTATTTTTCATAGCTGTTTCTATGTGGTGATTTAATTTTCAGGAGAAACCACAGAAGCCTATTGTTCTATGAGCAATTTAATAAATTGAGCAATTTAAAATGATCGATAATTGCTTTTTATCCTGATATCCTGGCTCTAAATTGTATATTTTAGGAGAACTATGAGAGTCCCTTATATTTAATGTCTTTCTTGTGATAGATTTTTATATTAACCTGTAACCAGGGCATCTTGTCCCAGCTATTTAATACATTATTCTTTAATACTGTTGTTTCACATTCCTCATTATTACTAAAATAAGCCCCAAATGAATCTCTTAATTTTTTTAGTCACTTCCCCAGAAACCACACTTATTACTCAGAATTTTCTATCTGAGACAAATATCATTTTCTGGGACAGTATTATGGAGTAACAATTTTCAAATATGAGTCCTGTATAATGCCATTTTAAAAGACAAAAATACTATTCTCATAAACTTCTATGAGTGGAATTATTGACATGAGTATTATATGAACATGAAGAATAATCTAGTTGTAAACTCCTTATGCTTATAGCTCCTATATAGCTGTAAAATCAAGGCACATTTATAAATATTAAAAATCATAAAACCAATAAAATTAAAATCGACAATATGATGATAGATTTGATTTTGTCTTTTGGAGAAAGTGCAGACCAAGAGTAGAAACACTGGTGTAAGGAAAAGGCCTTAGATACTGGGATCAGCTTAACTCGGGTTTGGAGACCACTTTTGTGTTCTTGAACTTGAGTGGCTTCTCTGGGACTCAAGGCTGTCATCTTTGGACTAGTTTTTAAAAGTCTCTTCTTTTTGCATTAAGTTTAGTCACATGCTCCACAGTCAGCTCAATATTTTTTTTTTTAGGGAGCTGAGAGCTTGTCCTTCTGTCTTCTATTCTTCTACAGAAGTTCCCTCAAAAGTGAGAACTTTTGTGGAAGAATCCTTTAGTCTGTCTCCCTGTCCAGTTCTCTCTCCCTACCAAGGGAAGAACAATGATATTTAATTTGTGAGACTGGGAAAAGTCTCAGCTTCTTTTAGGTTCTTTCTCTTTTCTTATTTGCCTACCTATAGAGGCAGCTAATCATTCTCCTGCCTTTCCCAGGTGAATTTACCTAGGCTAGATCTGTGGTCTGCCTTCTAGAGAAAGATCTAGAGGCTATTTTCTATTTCTCAGTGTCCCTCATCACTGAAGCTGGATGCTTTTGAGCCAAACAAGTAAGGGGGAAGTAATGATTGGGGGAGAGCTGGCGCCACAAATCCAAGCTCCCTTGTGAGTGCGTGACCCCAGTCCAGCCTTGCTGGGTGCAGGGATCTTAGGAAGGTCAGTAGGAAAGCCAGGGTAAACCCCTTCTCCAGTTCAGATTTATTAACAAGGCTGAAAATTTCATTTCCATTTTTCTGACTCCTGTATCTCTTTCAAGTCTTTCTGAATTTGGTAGTGGGGAGGATAGTTGTGATAATCACTTCCAAACTCTGAGATGTTCCTCTTCTATTTGTAAGCTGAAAAACATGTTTATGGCTTTCATTGGCCTGGAGGAGTTATCTGTCCCCACACTGAGAGGGTTATTACTGGAATGTGAGTTTCACGAGAGCAGGAACGGAGTGGAATGTGTCCATGGCTATATCCCCAACACCCTAGCGTAGTGCCCACCACAGAGTACGTACTCACCAAGTCTTTCTTCATGAATGAGTGAAAGTATTAAGTATACGTTTATTTATATGATATTTAAAATTCTCTGTTCTACGGCCCTAACTACCTTCCTCTTCCACTCTCTCATTTTTGTATCAGGATGCAATCACTTTTGCATCCTGGGCCTGCGCTGGGCCTCCACTTTTTTTGGCTTCCATTTCTTGGCAGTTGTAAATAATGCTGCTGTGAACACTGGGGTGCATATATCTTTTCTAATTAGCGGTTTTTGTTCTTTTTGGATATATACCCAGGGGTGGAATTGCTGGGTCATATGATAATTCTATTTTTAGTTTTTTGAGAAACCTCCCTACTGTTCTCCATAGTGGCTGCACCAATTTACATTCCCACCAACAGTGTACGAGGGATCCCCTTTCTGCCTATCCTCGCCAACATTTCTTATTTCTTGTCTTTTTGACGATAACCATTCTGACAGATGTGAAGTGATATCTCATTGTGATTTTGATTTTCAAAGGTTTGAAACTCATTGAGTTTTAAGATGATAATGCTTAAATAATTCTTCATTTGCTTTAGACTCTTTGGGAAAAAATAATCTTTTAGAAATGTCTTCTGGATGTTATAGAGTTGTCAGATAACTGCATGTCTGTGGTTATGTGATTTGATAATATTTTCCCACACTGAGCAATGTTCATTCCACTGCATTAAACATAAAAATGTTCACTGTGGACTTCCACGTTTTTTTGAAGAAGGATGGTACATTTGAAAAGCCTTACTGATGATACACCCCCTTTCTTGCTTTCTGTACTCATGAAGACTCTCAAATGAGACTTTCTAGTTAAGTAATTTAAACCATACTTAAAATAATTTTTAAACTGGAGGAAAACTAAATACAATAGTACTATTAAAAAGTCAGTCATTGCAGTTACAATCGTGAGGATATTTATACTTAGCCTGGCGCAGATCTTATGATTAGAAAAGTACTACCTACACACATTTATAATTAGAGACGTATGCAATGTGGCTATTGTGTGTGTGCACATTGCGAAACACATGTCTGTGAATAGTGGAGGTATTTCTTTAAGCTATTTGTCTCCATTTTTGGAGGGCTGTTAATCTTTTCAATTTAGGTTTATTTCCATTGAAAGGTTTTCTGTATTACTTTGATCAGTTACATTTTGCTGAAATACTGAAATTTCTGTAAAGGTTCATTCAACATAATATTTAAGGTTGTCTTTGCCTCTGAAAACTGGCAGGTATGATGACAATATCTATAATCATGTTAAAACAGAAGCCAGCTTTAAATGCAGAATTGTCTAGACATTGACTATGCCTAGAAAAATGAATAAAGAGAGGAATATTTTTGCACGTTTTGCCTCTTTCCGCCATATAACTCAGTGGTAACTGATTTCCTTAACACATCTGGACGCTTCCATTGTTCTTAGATGAATAGTCTCTGTTGGCATTCTGACTTGCCCTTTTTATATTTTTCTGGAAGAGATTGTTTCTTCCCTTCCTGGGCAGAGGTACTCCTCTTCTTGAATGTGTCTTTCCCAGAATTAAGAAATTTTCAGACCTGATAGCTTTAACCTTAAGAGTTGTTTTCACGATCATAGTGGACATTTAGAGAATTGCAGCTTAAGAGTTGGTTTGTATCTTTTCAAATCAATTAATGCTTCCATATGATAACTTATTTGTCTGGAGAAGATAAAACCTAAACATCCCTAGACATACCCCATGCCCATGTCTGTGCCCTTACACATAAATACAAATTTGCAGTAGCTGTTAAAAGCTGTTCTCGTGCCCCAGCCTTCCTCCATTTTAGTGATAGAAATTTTGTCCGAGGAAACGGCACCATTTAGTATTCAGAAAATACTAAATAGAAGATTGGTTATTGTTCTTCTAATATCGACTCCGTCTTTCCTCCTGTGTTGTCTTGTGACAATAAGCTCTTTTAAATGACCCTTCCTTTACACTTTAGTCGTATTGACACAAATATTCTGAGTCTATTGCTTTTGTACCCAGGAGGGTAGGGGCCCTGGGGCAGATGGTGACTATGAACAATAGGTGATGGTATAAGTCTCCAAATCTTCCCAATTTGTTTGTAGGTTCTGGGAATGGCCAATACTAGGGACTTTGCTATGTTAATTCAAGCTTTTTCACATCTGAGCCCTTGAGTCCATCTTTCTCTGCCTTATAGGAAAATCAAGTGCAGAGAAAGAAAGAAGAAAAGCAAAGGGCTGCAAAACTTTAAAAAAAAAACAACAACAACACCTGGACAAAATGGGAAGAAGGCATATTTATTTTTGTCACTGAGCTGAAGATAGCATTTCAGCTTTAAGATTATCTGTTCTGACCCTCCTTTCAGTGCTTGAATTCTATTTACCATATCCCTACCCCATGGTTCCTTAGCTTCTGATCACTCCAGACATATGGCTAGCTGGTTTAGGTTTCCAACTAATTAATGCAGTTCAAGAGATAGGAAGAACATTGGCTTTGAAGTTGAAAGACTTGAAATCTTATTCTCGTAGAGGAGAGAACATTTAGATGAGTCAGGAAGAGATCCGCATTCCATCTCCAGTACTGCCAGTTACCAGTCAAAGGAATCAATCAAAGAAAATGATTTTATTTCTTCAAACCTCAGTTAATTCATCCACAAAATCAAGTAAAAATAACATACCAGCCAACTCCATAGAGCTGTATGATTCAACTAAGATAATGAAGGCAAAATTGTTGGCCAACTAGAAAGCATATAACAATACTATCTTATAGAAAAGATTCATAGAATGCACGTTCAGGACACACTACAGACAGGTGGGACTTCTTGATGATAACATTAATTTACAACTTACAATCTTTCTATAGGTCAGAAAAATAATTGATGAAAAAGAAAAATTTTACCTAAATATATTGATTTTAAATTGAGTAAATTCAATGTTATGACAATTGATAAGAAACTACATTTTATTTCTTTTTATTTTCCTGATTGTCTGAGTTTGTTCCTCTGTACGTATAATGGGTATTATGAGGTGAGAGGAAGGCAGGAAGGCATGAGTCTACTTAGGAGGAGAGAAGTGCAGTTTTGATGATTCACAGAATAATATAGGTGAAGTGGTGTTTAGAGATCAACTATTATTTTATCCCTTTGTTAGTCCTGAGAATAAAGACCCACAGTTACGCAGTACTTTCCCATGTCAGAGAGCTAGTTAGTGTTAGGTGCAGGACTAGAATTCAGTTTTCTTCATGGTCAGGTCCTGTGCTCTCTCAATAGTATCTGAGGTTGTAAATTGGTAGCATGGAACACTGTCATTCACTTCACCACTTCATGGAAATCACTGTGAATCAATCTCATTTTCTCTAAGCCTGGACATACTTTGCAAGTATAGTCAATTATGCAACCCAAGAAGCTACAGCCAACTGATTAGAGCTGGTGAGTAACCCCTATTCTATACTATAGAAATTCTGTAGACACTACTAGCAACATGTCACCAGTTGGGAAGACCAACTACACTTATTTACAGTAGCATAGTCTAGATGTGTCCAATTCAGGGTCCCTAGGGGAAAAACTTTTAATGGGAAATCATGCAGTTATTTGGTTTAGCAGCCACAGAAGAATGTATTTCTGGCCACCCACATTACGTGTGAGGCTTAAAATTGAGACAGACATTTGGACAAAGAGTTACAGCTATCAGCACTGCTAACATGGGCTCCATTCCATCCTGGATTCCCCCAGAGTTATTATAGATCCTGAGAATCTGGCCCATTAGGCAATAACACAGTCATGGAGTTGAGACCTCACTATGAAGGGTAGCATCCAAGGTTAAGGACATCATGAATCATACCGTGTAGGACTGACTGAGTTTTTTCAGGGAGAAACTTGGCTGAAGAGATTGTGGGTTATCTTGTGTGTAGGGCTAAGAAGCCTCACCCTGGCTAGTTCCCCTTCAGAGCATTTGCAGGGTTTCCCTCCCATCTGTGTGTCAGTCTGATGCCAAAACCCCTGTTACACTTCTGGGGACACCAAGTGGGGAGCAGATGGGGATTCCAAAGTTAGTACTTCACTTCCCTCCACACCCTGCCCCTCATCTGTCTGGAAACTACACAGCTACTTCAAAGGCAAGCCCCACCTATCAGTATATTGAGTTTGGTGTTAGGCTCATTTCCTCTGTCAAATGGGGACAGAAGAATTCCTTATTAAAGTATACATTGCTCAGAAATGATCAAATCACTCTACTTCTTCAAAACCCATTTATTTTATGTGATCACTTCCATGTCCCTGTTACTCCCTTATAATTTTTATCAGGTATATTTTGCACACAGTGAAATGCACAGACCTTGAGAGCACAGTTTGGTGAGTTCTGACAAATGTGTACATAAAACCAACACACCAATTAAGATATAGATCATTTATATCACCCTGGAAATTATCTCAATTCCCTTCCTTTGTTAATCTACTCCCCACCAGAGAGAAGCACTTTTCTGATTTCTGTCACTAAAAATTCATATTCTTGTTTTAGGTATTCATATAAATGGAACCATACAATATGTACAATTTTGTGTGTGGATATTTTGATCAGTATATTGTTTCTGAGATTTATTTTAAAATATATTTAGTCTTCCATGTCTCTGCATTTTACATTGCATAGTTTCTTTGTCTTTAAATACACACATCTGTTTTTCTGCACATCTGATCTGTGAATACAACTTGTCAATGAATTTTTCATTCCATGTATTTTATTTTTTGATTTTCTTATTTGATTTTCTTTTATGCTTTTCATTTACTTGCTGAGATTTTCCATCTCTTCATCCATTATTTATATCTTTTGTTTTTTGTCTTTGAGTATGTTTATAATAGCATTTAAAATTTCTTGTCTGTAAATTTTAACTCTGCATTAAGCCAGTACTCTTCTCCCTCCAAAATATGACAATAAATGTCCTGGACTTTTGCAATGTCTAAGTAATTTTTTTTAATTATATGAGAGACAATGTAACTGTTGCATCATTGGGAGTCTGGACTTTCTTTTAGAGATTTTGTGTTTTATCTTGGAATGTAGTTAATTTGCTAACTGGTGGTTTTTAACCTTTACTGGGGTTGGTCTACAGTAACGCTTTCCATAAAACCAGGATAGCCCTCATTTTAAAGTACAGTCTTTCTGGAATTTGACTGAACACCTGGGTGTTCCACAAAGTTTCTACAACCGATTGTTAAACTCCAATAGTTTCTAGCCTTGTGCAGCTTTGTGAATATCTATTCAGTTCACTGCCCCTTCCCCCAGTAGCTATATATATGTGTGTGTGTGCATGTGTATGTACATGCCTATCAAAATAGTACGCAGTTTATACATATAAAACTTGGGTATTATTTTGATTTACAAATTATGGATGTCAGGGTAGTTCTCTGTTGATTTGTGAAAAAGTTAGCATAGCACTTGGTCTCATCTTTTGGAATTCAAAATGTTCCATGTGTTTTGTTCTATGCAGATTATGACTTGGGTCTCTATGTGACAAAAGATTATGAAAATATCTGGAGAAGAAAACTGAAATTCTCTGATATGGAGGTTGGTCAATCTAGAGAAGAAGGCTTTAATGAGTAAAGATTTTTATTCCTAAAGTGTGACAAGACATTTTCACACTCTAATAGCATTGTTTCTCAAGTATGAGGACTTTGTTGCCACTTAAAAATACTTTAAATAGTTTCCTCATGTGTCAAATGAGGATGATACTGCTACTTACCCTATGTAATTAAATAAGATGGTATATATACAGTGCTTAGCACAGTGGTACACAGAAAAGTGGTACATAGAAAGTGATAAAAAGCCAGTCATTACATTATTATGGTTATTTTCCCAATTAGCGTGTGATAAATACAATCTAATAAAGTTTATCTCAAAGCCCAATGGTAAATGAATAGTGGCATTAGACTCATACCTAAGTTTTCTGACCCTACGTAAAATGGCTATTTCTATCGAATTGTGACTTTTGTCTAAAATAACATTAGAATCTATTTGAAAAAGAGAAGTTATGTGAGATTCTTGTGGGCATTCTGAAGAGATGACTAAACTACACCAGGAGCTAGCCTTGATGATTAAAGAAGTCCCTGGCCAAGGTTTTATGTTCTTTTCTTCCTTCTGCCGAGTGTGTGTGGTCTCTTTGGCTATGGATAGGATCAGAGTTAAAATCTAAGCAGGTGCCAAGTGGACTTGAATGGACAGATCAGGCTCATTGGGTAGCAGCAATTACTAACATTTTCTCCAATTTCCTCAAGAATGAACCATTATGTGCCCTTTTTTTTTTCCCTCTCTCAATGGTGCTTTGAACTTCAACTTTGCTATTTAGCAGAAAATGTTAAGTTTAGACACTTGAATCCCAGATCAAGATGTGTGAAGCTTTCTCCTCTGCTTCATTGCTGTCTGAAATATCTTACTCTAGGCTGTGTCTTATATCTCATGGTAATTGTTACAAAGTCAGGTCTTATCCTATGAGATGTTTTTCTTATTGGCTGTTGCCCAACTATGCTTAGTGTCACTGCCTGTGTTCAATTTTTGAGGAAAAGGGGATAGAACTTTTTGTGCTTACAGTGTTGGATGCTGGGCATAAACGGGGTCAGCTTCAGATGGAGCCTCACAGTTCCCTTCCTCTACAGCTTCCAAAGGGTCTGATTTCCTTGAGTAAGCTTTTACAAACTGTTTGCATATCTCCCTTTTCCTTCTCCTTTTTTTCCCTGGAGTCTTTTTATGAGTTCAAAATATGAGCCCTCTTTCTTTTACCCCCCCGCCCCTGCCCATATAACCATCTGTCCACTTGCTTCCCAATATTACAACAGCAGTAGCGTAACTCTGAACAGTCACTCTTCTTTTGTGGGCACCAGGTAGAAAGATAGAGGTAACTGAGGACAGCTTTGTTTCCTGATGTACCTCTTCCCCAGGAGATGCTTCTCTCTTTTCCAGGTCAACTGTTAGCCCTGTCAGTAAAGCTCAGAATGTTGTGATAAATATATTTTTACATCTTTTAAGAATTAGGTAGTCAAACTAAGGGTATTGAGTCAATGTTCAGAGAGTGAATTTTTTCCTTTTTCTTTAATGACTTATAAGGAATAGGGGAATGGATGATTTGTATTACAACTAGCAAAAATAAACTGGGATGTTAAAACTGGGCTGGATTTTATATTATAACTGCCATCTTTTTATCAAGTCTCACATATTGCATAGTCACCTGTATCCAGTTTTGTGTAGTGGTGATTTTTTCTGACCTCAGTGATATAAAAGTTATGTCTTTGATTTCAGTATTTGGCTTCCTCAAAGGCTCAATTATGGTAAAGCCAAGAGCATCAATAGCTAGTTCTGTGCAAGAATTCAGTGTCTCCCATAAATTTTGAGAACAGCTTCACAAGTCACTATAATACATTGCTGACACATTAATAGCTTTTAACTAGTGTAGTTGCTCTTGAAATAAAAGCTTGCCGATGTTATTAAAATCACAGGCAACTGATAGGTTTCTCTGCTAGAGAAGAAATGGTAAAAGCATAGTTAATAATAAAAGTGATATCAGTGGCACGCAGGGGACACCAACTCATGGCTCCAGGTGTATCTATAAATCTTCAGTCTTTAAGTTGTTGCTTATTTTATTCTTAAGTTGTTGCTTATTTTATTCTGCTTTGTCTTCATCATTTGCTGATGTTTGTAGAGAGGGAGGCAGTGTTTCTTAGATCCATGCTGTGAATTGTGTGTCAGTACCCATTTATTTTTCTATATCCATCTTTGTCTATACCATGCAATGCTCTCATTTATTAATTTGTAAAATAAGGAGAATTCCTTACAACTAGGGGATCACATATTTTATTGTCCAAATTGGGATCCTTTTGAGACTGAAAGGGGACACTATTGATAATTATTTTCAGACAACAGGTGTAAACTGTGAGACTACATGGGCAAAGTATGACTATAGTCACCCTATTTGAACTGAGTAATGTAAAATTCTGGTGCTGGATTTGTATGTGCTAACTAAAGTATAGATTATATAGTAAGTTTTTTTTAACTTATTGTTAATATACAAACCTGTAAATGCATGATTTGGGGTAGGTTTTGTATATGTTATAGCTTTACTCTATCTACTTATGGTTTATCACGGCAAGTCAATGGGGTAAAATGGATGGAAGTGCTCATAAAGTTTGAGAAGCCCCCTACCAAGCTTCTGGCCCACCATTTACCACAGCATATGTAGAGTCTGTAGGTGAAACAGGAAACTGTCTTTGATCAAGGTCCACAGAAAGACTGAGATGGAGAATAACATGCAGAAATTTTATTATGGAGTACACTTGGGCTCAATATCAATATCTGTGGGAAAGTGAAGAAAGCAAGACTAGGCAACGTTAAATTGAGATGCAGTTGCAAAAATGACTTCCGCTGATGCCTTAGGGAGCTCTGGAACTTGGGTGGTCCTTTAGAGTTGTCTTGAACTAAGGCAAGGGGGCTGGACCTTTGAATTTACTATTAATCAGTTATTGGATGTGGGCTGTCTCTGGAGTTGGAGTGTGATGTTGGGTGAGACAAATCCCTGTGGTCTCTAGGCCAATTCTTGAAGATAGACTCAGCTGTGAGCTGTCAGTAACCGGTACTTCCAGAAGTCAAGTCGAGGGGTGGGGGGTGAGTATCTCTATCTTGAAGGGGGAATCTGGACAGTGGTCTCCAGTATCCACAGCTGAAAGTCAACTTCTATTTAGAGCACCACCCAAACACTAAATAAAACACATTAACCTCACTAGAAATTAAGAAAAGCAAATTAAATTACCAACTTTCTACTGTAAAGTTTTTAATGTTGGAAACATGAGAAAACAAAAGAAAGTTTGCCTTCCATTCAATTAATTAGAACTAGCTATGGAAGCTGCAGGGATCACTTCAGAAATGGTGCTGGATGCATCAAAGTCTAGCTACACTTGCCTGGTAAAGTTAATTAGTGAAATTTATCTGATAAATTTTGTAGTGAGAATCTGTCAGAGGTGATTTTCCAAACCACAACTGAGAAGGTAGATGGGATGTAGTGTATCCAACTTATCCTAGTTTTCCTGGGACTGTCCTGGCTTTAGCTCTGAGAGTGCCAAATCCCAGGAAACTCCCCAGTTATGGGTCAGCTGGGATGTTTGGTCATCATACACAGGTAACAAATCTGGGGAAAATTAGTAGCCAGATGTCAAGCCTGATTCTGTAGGATTTTATCTGGGAGTAAGTAGGTGGATGGGAGGGAAGAATGACTCCTTCCAGTTTTTACAAACCAAAAAGTCCCCTCAGTCATAAGTAGAGACCTGAAGGTCGAACCTGAGCCATGGCTCACTCAACCTTGAGTGAGTCACATTTAAAAATCAAACGTTGAGTTGCAGAATAGCACTTTTTTCTTCTTTTAAAAATTTCCATTTGTCTAAAACTAATTGTAAGGGTATGGAAGACTCTGGAAATTTGGAAAACATAAAGATTGTGCTAATGATAATTGAAAAGCCCTCCTTAGTTCAGTCTATCACCAAAATCATCTCCCAGGGAAATTCATCTTCTAAAAAAGGATTGAGTAGAGTTTTACACTCAGTGCATAAGAAAACTGCAACTTTCTCTGGGTAGAATTTCTACTTCAAGATGACTTTTGTCTATTATGTATCGATAGGAACTATGGATTTGTTGGGATAACTATAGCAGAGGAGACAAAGTGGACAGAACAGAACTGTTATACTATTACACTCCATTGGGAAGCAAGGGTGAAAGTAAGCTCAGGCTGTATTGGGTGGATTTCTGCAGGTGGAAGGCAGACGCAGTGACTGCAGTCTGCTTAGGCTAGAGTGTGGTAAGCATATGGAGGACATCTCTTTGACATTCTTGATGTCATTCCTTCTGTCATGAGTAAGCCAAGAGGCAATGAAAAGACAGTTCATGGGGCCAGGTTTAACTCTTATCCATTAGCATCTGCAGTGCCTTGAGTTGCCTGGGTGAATTGGATGAATATATACCTGGGTGGTCATAAAGATTGGTGAAATCAGCCTTGCTTTACAAGGTTTCAGGCCTTGCTTCCTCTCTAATGTGCAAGCGTGTGTCACCTCTCATACCTTCTCCTATTATGGAGGCATTGTACTTCTTGAACCACTTTAGATTATCATGGTAACGTGTATTACATTTGGATGTGCTACTTCAAACTTATCATGGCCTGAAGGCTGTTAGCTTTGAGTGTTGTCCAAAGTAAAAGAAGAATTTCCAAATGTAAGACTGTACAATATAAACACTTCTACCACTCTGCCTTTATCAATCAATAGATACTATGATACTCCAAATACCTATGGTAGACCAGGATGCTGAGTGAAGCTTTGTCCCTTGGGGAAAAATCATCCTAAAAAATTTGGAGCAAGTCTGTCTTCATCTAGTAAGTAGCTTTCACCCTTCTGAGAAATAACAGCTCATGGCTTGCTACTGGGTCCTAGCAGAGAATAAACACTTGACCTTGAGATGTCAAGCAACCGTGTAAATGGAGCCTCTCGTCATTTATTCATTCAATGGGATACGTATTGTGTGTCAGGCACTATTTTAATTACTTGGGATACACCACGGAACAAAACAGATAAAGTCAAGTTTGTTACATGGACACCTTCTATGATGGAGGAGACAATGATTTATCCTCTTTGGAATAGGCATTCATGCTCAAATTTCCATTTATTATTTCTGCCTATTGGCTTTTGACAACTCTACCAACAATGGACTTACTGAATAATATATGTAGGGTCATGTTAATAAACAATATTGTTTTGAAATAGGGAACGCATTGTAATACAAAAGAAGTTGGACAACAAGCTAATGCTCACGTGATTCTTTGGTTTCCCAATCACCTTAAAGGTCTTTGGCCTTTTAAATAGCATAAGGCCATAGTATTTCATGTTTACCTCCCCTGTGAATTTGAACTGTACTGCCTTAGAACTTTAAACATTCAAGGGATAAATAAAGATTCAGCAATGCTTACCCTGAATTGGAAGCTTAAACATCCCTCTTGACATTTTGAACTTCATATGCAACTGGTAAATAAAGGGAAAAAAGTAGGTGAGTTATAGGATTAGCTGAAGTTATTAATCTTTACTCTCAGGTGGAAATAATGTAGCATCTACAAAAGTGGGTATGGAGAAAGATCAACGAAATTCAGGGATTCATTGGACCTGCCAAAATCAGGGGATCTAATCATAATAGTTAATAATAAATCTATGTTATAATGGCAGAATAATCAAGAGGTTGAGTTCTTAAGGAATGAAGTTAGGTAAAGAATCATGGCCATCTGAGATGCCAGCTGAGGAAAAAGTAGGGTATGATTTGAGCAGTAAAGGAAGAAATTCAATACTGACCATAGACTGTGTATATTAATTTTTTTGAATTAAGGACTTTTTGTATTCCAAGATATTTGCATTTCTATCACTTCACAAGTTGGAGTTTTGGACTTAGATTATAAAAGTTCATATTACTTATACTATTTTATAAATGAGAGGATACTTCGAGGTTGTTAGGTATGATGGGTTTTAACTAGGGATTGGAGGGATATTATCTCTGGTGCCTTTTCAACATGTAGTGCCTGGGTCCCATTCGAGTTGCTAAATCAGAATCTTTACAGGAGACCTGGAGTGTTTGTATTTTTCTCTCTATTCCTAGATCCTATGCTAGATTCAGTAACTGAAAAAAAAAATATGGGATTGCTTCCTTTGGTGGATGATTGAGTATATTAGGAATGCAATTTTGTGCTAGAGTGTATGTATGTGTGTGTATATTGATAGTATTTATGAGGGAAAGGGGGTTATTTGACATTTGCCAGCCTAAAGAAATGAGTATCATGACCATTTGTAAGTTTCTAGTGTGCCAGCCTCTGAATCTCTTTCCTATCCAGAAGGAATTCATAATTCTTAGTGAAAGATAAAGCTTACCTCCAACTATAGAAGCTGAAAATTCCAGATGCCATTTTTTTCCCCAGGTTTTCTTATAGCTAGGGCATGGGCAAGTGACCTAGACTCAGACGATGAAATGAACTTGGTCTGGATTTTAAATTGGAAGCAGTATAGGTGGATAATCCTCCTGTCATTGATGGTGATTATTTTCGAAGGGAAATAGCTATATCAGTGCCAATGTTAGCACTTATTTCTCCTGTATTTCATTTGAGATTCCGGTATCTCCCAAACTACAAGGGTGTTGTCTGATAGCAGTAAAGCTCAATAAATTATCATAAAATTAAATTGAATTACTAGCTGTCTTCTTTCCTGCTAATAATCATAGTGTTTTAACCCTAGAAGAGATTATGCAATTCATGTAATCATAATGTTTTAGAGCAAGAACTCATAGAGGTCGTTTACTCACTGATTCTTAACTAGGATCTCATTGCAGTTATCCTCAATAAAAATCTCTAGAGAAAGGTATTTGTCACAGTCTGGTCAAGAAAACAGAAACCACTTTAAATGTTTCAAAAAGAAGAAAATGAGGTAATATATGAAAAATCAAACAGGATGAAGCAGGGTACCCAGAGATGGATTAGCAAGGTCAGGAAGGCACTACTTGCCTAAGGCTATAGGGACAGATGGAGAAGGTGGTAATAGTAGTGCCCAGTGGCTAGGACCCTCCGGGCAGCTAGAGCCTTGGTGGAGGGCTTTCCTGTGGGAGCTGGAATCAAAAAACCAAAGACTGTCCAACAAGAGTTGAAGCCATGGAGATAACAGTATTTCCAGTGATACCACCCAGAGATGTTCATGAGATGTAGGCTGACTGTGATTTTCCGTGGCTACTCTTTAGATGGGTCCTGTTGTCTAAACCTTAAATCAAGCATTAGCAGGACAACTTCTGTGTTTCCACCAGTATTTCCTAATTCTTTAGGATCAATAAAGCTGCAAGGGTGGGGGCTGATACTATGGCTTCTCCTTTCCTATTCACCAATCCCTTACCAGTGTTTCCCACTGGCCAAACCTAACCACAAGCCAGCTGGCCAAGAAGCCTGGGAAATGTAGCCTCCAGTGGTCCACCCCAGACTAAAGGAATGGCAAAAATAGAACTGAGAGCAAACAGGCAAATGATCAGACAGTGTCTTGGAGCATATGTACATCCAAGTTGTACAGTGATTTTGATGGTAAATGACTCAGTACAGAATGACTCTCTTATTTTTAAGATAGGAAACTATGTTGCAGGTAAGGAGTGACTTTCCTGAACTCCCAAAGCTACTCATCGATCGACATGCTGTAGATCCTTCAGGGTTCTCTGTGTCTTTGGTAATTGAGCTTGGGATGGCTGTTAGCACCAAGTGGGACTAATTAGAGGGACTGGCCTAGTGATATGGCTGGTCTTTATAGTCTAATCCTATCATAAGATTCACTAAGTGTTTTATCTTAAAAGAATGATCTTTAAATTGAAGTATAGTTGATTTAGAATTTAGTTTCAGGTGTACAGGATAGTGATTCATATATAATATGAAGCAGGTTAAATTTGGATATTTTAAACCAAATTTTTCCTTTGTGTTCCTGTTGCCACCTCCTTTTCTGATCTTCTGGTTATCCAAATTATTTAAATATTTACATAGGTAGGTGATACATGAACCAAAATAGGAAAGAGAGGGACCAGAATATGGAAATGATGTTGGCATGGATTTGGTCCTTAAGGTATTCCGAAAATGCCATGGGAGAAGTAGCACAAAAAACTTGGGCTTCATTGAGGTTAGTGATACTATAATTGGAGAAATGCAGCAGGATTAGATTACGTACATAATTATGTACAAAATTAGGTGGGATGGAATATTCTAGATGAACAGGAAATCAAAAGGAGTTTTCCACAATGTTCAACTTGCCAGGGAGGAGGGTTGACAAGAGCATGATATGTTATTGAGACCAGGAGTGAGTCAGTTGACTTTCAGAGTAAGTATCTGCTCTCAGCAGGGAATTAAAGAGCTAAACAGGAAGCGAGGCAGAAGACAAGTCTATAAGGAAAGAATGTGGATGAAGAGAAGGTTATGGCTCAGTGGATGTACGGTAACAGAGTATCCCTAAGCTTAACGTAAGCTAACGACAGCATTGTAAATTTCAGACCCACAAGCTGAGTGCTTTTAAGAGAGTCCTGTCCTGATTGAGATGGGTTCAAGACCTGGATGGGGTTGAGCCTATAGGTGAAAGGTGGAGCTGACTGTTGCTGGCTGAGTCCGAGAAGGCAAGGCTGACGTCCCACTCCTGGTTATAAGCTACCAAGTGGACTCGAGATGTAGACGTGACTCATTCATGTGGTCTTTAGCCTCTGGATTTGAGTTTTCTGATTTAGCTTCCGAGCTCGCTGCTTCCCAGGGCATCCAGACTCTGTGATTTTCTTCCTTGGTGCTGGAACCTCAAGAGGTCCCACTGCCCAAGATCCGACAGGATGACAAAGTCAGTTTTCCTTGATGATTGTCATAGCTAGTTGAAATCCCTTAACAAGGCTATTTTTTATGATTGTCTTTACTTTTAAAATTATGAAAATAATTCATGTTCATGGATAATTTTGAGATAATATCAAATTGTTTAATGTAAAAACATAAAGTCTGCCATTCCCTCTTTTCAGTTCTACTTTATGTTAAACAATTTTAGCTACCTGGGTTTATAAATGATTCTGAATGAGAAGTTACTTGACAAGCCCCTGTCATCAAAGGATATATATTCATGTTCCCAAGAAAGAAATCATTCTGACCTCAGACTCTGAGATATCTTAAAAATTTGGCTCTCAGATTTTGACAGCTGACATTTTTTTGAGTGGGTTAATTAAGGGATATGCTATATTTAGGGGAAACTGCAGGCAATTATTCTGATGTTTCTTCCTTAGATGATGCCAAACATTGTATAATTGAAGAGCTTGGAAATAATGTTACCTTGATAAGTTTAACAGGAATTTCTCCTCAGCAGAATTCTAATGTTAGAGTTGCAATGTATCTAAATACCTTAGCCTTTTAGCCATTGGAATGATTGGGTAAATATGCTAATGAGATGAAAAAAAAAGGGAAAACGAATTTTCAAAACATATAGATGATTTATGTCAAGTACACAGAACCCCTGCTGGTTAACTGTATTTTCAATATTTCCCTAAAGAGTTTGACATCATTCAGATCTTGCTGCAGCCCTGCTTGGAGGCAGAGGGTTAGATTGTCTGATCAACTGTCAAGAGTCCCTTTGCAGTTGGGAATCCAATAAATTTTCTTCACTTTGTCAGATGTAATTTGGAAGAGAATTTTGCTTTGCTTCCCCATATGAGGTGCAAGAATCATTTTTGGTCAAACAGCTCTTGATATTTAATTTTTTTAAATCCTGTATCTATTCAGCCGCCTGAGTCACAAAGTGATTGGCCACTTTAATTCTAAGTTTATTCTTAAAACAAGGGAAATAAAGTTTCAGGTACGTTTTCTAGGTCATCAACATACCTTTGACAGGTGTTTATGATCTGACTCTTTTCAGTCCCCTTCATTTCGTCTCCTAACTTCCCTAAGATTTTCAAATGAAAACATTTCATCTTTAGACAATAGGTCGTTTGTAAAGGTGGCAGGTGAATCTTTATTAGTGAGTTGGTTGGGGCCGACAGTGGCTGCCCCACTTGTAGTGGGTGAAAGCGTAGGTTAAAACTTCCATGGCGATTGCTAGATCTAGATGAGGGTCATTCCCCAAAGGAAGATGGGAGTCTTCTCTGCAGAACAATGCAGAATTCAGGGCTTGGATGGAAGAACATGTAGATAATTTATAGCTCTCCAGGACAGAGAGACTTTGCGTGGATCAGTAGAATACCACAGAAGAGCAAAGACTTCTTTTGCTTTTTTTTGTTTTTCAGAACAGATGGTTGAAGTTGCCAATAAATGCCAGTAAACATTCTTTAGTACTGAATCAATTGTGAGTGAATATGTAACTTGACAGTGAGAATGACCCAGAGATGTTTTGCAGTTTTCTTGTCCCTGGGGTTTGGGACGGGGCTTCAGGGGTTACCATGGGTCTGTGCCTTGAGACTCTCAATGCTGGGAAACACTAAACACATACATTTTTAAGTCTCTTGGGACTAGTGAACCCAAGATTTCTGATAAAGGAGCTTCTTGGTGCTTTGGAGATGAGAGAACTCTAGGCAATCATTGATCTTGCCATTGAACCATAGTACTCAATGGCAAGATAGCCAGTATGTATGCATATATGTGTACACATGTACACAGGCCCAACATACACATTGTCAGGATTCCATTTCAGACATTTCTCTATTTTATAACTTTTAATGTACTGTCTAATTCTAAAAGTTACCATACTTAAAGGTATTACCTTCTGAGACAGGTAGAACAGACATATATCTTGACTCTATCACATACTAGTGGTGAGAACTTGGGAATCGGAATGAGAATAGGAATAACCATCTAAATGGATTATCGTGAAAATTAAACAATGGGTTTAAACTCTGTAGTGCAATACCTGACATGTGGTAAATTCTCATTAAGTGCTGGCTATTTAAAAATTACTTTTTATAACTCTTAACTTCTTGTTAACTGAATTCCCCTAACTATCTCATCTGTGAACTTATAATAATAATGGCTTTGTACACACAGAGGGTACGTGGAATATTTGATCATCTCTTTCTATACTATATCTTATTTTTTAGTTTTTAGTAATTTGATGAATGTAGGACTGGTCTGCACAAGTAGCTTTAAATATCACGTTGGGAAGAGATAATAAATTATGTGTTTATTTCCTAAGCCATTTAACACACGTGTAGATGTGTAGACACTCAATAAATCTCCATTGGTTTGCTGATGGACAGACATGTACCTCTCACATTTTTCCTCTGTCCCACCATAGCTACCAGCATCAACTCTAGCCTTTGGATTTGACATTAATGGAGAAGATGCAGAACCTTTGGGTGATAGGGTACATACATGAGTTATCCGTAATCAAAATCGCAATAATGCTCCAGATGGTAAAAAGTTATGGCCACATATAAAATGTGCAAAATTGACTTGAAATGTGGAAGTGTTTTTTGTCTATTTGGTGCCAAACCATCATTTTGACTGTTGCTATTTTACAATGTATAACCTAGTTGGTTTTCCATTGTGCAAGAAGGATGAGCATCTGAGGAAGAGAAAATATTCATTCGTGGGACTTTCCTCACTGGTCTCATGCTTCCTGATAGGATTGGTCACTAGGAAGTGTGGGTCCTATGAATCCCAGGTAGCTGGAAGTGATCAGAGGCTTGAATGAACCATTAATAATCAAGATACAAATTAGTTTAAAAAGGAAAAGCAAAGTTGACTTTGAGGGGAATCAGTTAAATGGTTTGAAACTATTTTGCACGTAGAGGCAGTATGAACATGGTCCACTCTTTGGAAAACCTAAACTCTTCTGATGATTATGTCAAAAATAACCCTAATGATTATTATGATCCCAATGATCTTAATGACCCATTTTGTCATTTTATGACCCAGGGTCATGCTATGATCCTGTTCAGCACTTGAGTGAGATGATTGCATAATATCTCTGGAAACACTAGGTGAAGATCCATCCGTTATCTAGGGTACTGCCATCAGGTAGTACGTTGTTCCCCACCACTCAAGGGCCCTCTGATTTCTGACTTACTGTCCTTTCTGCCAGAATCTCCTTATTTCCTGCCCTCTAAGTACTTTCTCCTCTTTCATCTCCTAATTAGCCCTGTATAATAATGTCAAAGAGATGTCAAAAAAGATAAGTAACATCATCATCTTTGAGTAACTTCTAACTTTCACCATCACAAAACCCACCAAAACGAGGAAACATAAGAGGCCTGTCTGCCTGTTTAGAATGGTGGCTAAAAGTAAGAAAATAAAAATAAAGAGGAGGAAGAAGATTTGATACAACAGATTATAGAAATATTTCTAAAGGGAAGCTAATTATAATGGTCACTATTGCAGCATCAATATGTATATGATATAAATTATATATATATATATATATGCTGAATTTAGATGAGGATTTTATTAGATGGCTTTGATTTACTGTTAAATCTCTGACGTTTGAGATCATAGCATTCTCTGGCAAGACTGAATTGGACAGAAAGGGGAGTTACCTTGTTGGTTTTGTTTTCCATAAGGCATTGGTTACAAAGTAGCCACACTGGGGAGGGATCTTCATGGCCCTTGGAAGATGTCTGTGCCCCATAAATATTCTCTAGTAACTGCTGGTGACCATAAATCACTACCGCTATGTTCCTGTGATCTGATCTGCACATTCAAAGAAGTTAATATTAATAATTAAAATATAATCAGTGATTCAAACCTTAATACATGCTGTTAGATCCTGTGTTTTCCTGGCTGACAACACAGGAAGTCCTAGTGACTGAAGAAAAGAGGGAGTGATTGTGCAGTTGGAGTACAGCTCCAAAGAGAAAGATTGCGTGCGTGTGGTGACAGTGGGATTTGAAAGAAGCAGAGAAAGGCAAATATCATATGATATCACTTATATGTGGAATCTTAAACAATGATACAAATGAACTTATTGACAAAACAGAAATAGACTCACAGACATAGAAAATAAACTTATGGTTACCAAAAGGGAAAGAGGGAAGAAAGGATAAATTAGGAATTTGGGATTAACAGATACACACTACTACGTATAAAATATGTAAACAGCAAGGACCTACTATATAGCACAGGGAACTATATTCAAAATCTTTTAATAACCTATAATGGAAAAGAATCTGAAAAAGAATAGATACATATGTATAACTGAATCACTTTGCTGTACACCTGAAGCTATACTTCAATTTAAAAAAAGAACAAGAGTGTAGGAAGGTAAAATGGGGATATGTCACTCAGTTTTATGAAGCCAGGGACTTCTAACGTTAGGAAGAACCCAAGGGAAAAGTGGTGGAAAGTAGTATTTTCTTTCTGTTTTGAAAAATTGCTTACTGGATTATATCTTACATCATTTGTTTTACCATTATGCTCTATTCTAGTTTCAAATGTGTTTACTTTTATATATGCCACATGCTGCAGGTTTGAGGACGCTTACAAAAATAGAGCCATTATAACAAAATATAAATGTTCACAAATGAATCTTCTTACAAGGGGAAGTAAGGGCAACAAAATAAGAAGAAGCTGGTGGGGAAGGGTAGTATACAAAATCTGTGCTGTGAAGTGTTTTTATATGCTTGCTGGTGTAGGTCAAAGAACTAACAGCAAGCTTTCTAGAAGTCCTTATACAAAAGGAAACAGTAATAAGAGCAAAAGCTACAGTTTTAAAAAGTTCAGTGTAGACTATGGAGATCTTCCTGTCTCTAGACTTAAATCTTTCATTGCCCTCGTCCTTGGATTTCACGTGTTCTCACTCCATATTCACCTGGGTGTAGCCAAATCCTCGGTTGTGGAGCTGGAGGATATGAGGTTGTGCAGAGCACACACCTTGAGATCTGGTGTGTCAGATGTATTCAGCTATTGCAACTCTGTTGGATCAGCTGAGATCTTCTCCCTTCCCAGCCCTCTGATGAATTGAAATTGGGTAGGAAAACCTACATCCCCATGTGCTTTGCACCTAAGGGTTTTCTTACCTCTGTCCTGACCTTAAGTTCCAAATTTACTAAGGCTAGAGGAAGATTTCTAGGATTCAATGGGCCAGGCCCTCCTGGACTCATCCCTCCTTTCTTCCCTTTCTTGTTTTCTCCCTGCTACTCCTTCTGTTGCTCTAGGAATCACGTTCTCTAACTTAGGTATGATGAAAGAAGTTAATGTGGGCGGAAGGTAAAACTAGGTTGTACGCAGTATTCTCGATTCCTTAGAAAGCAGTCTCCACACAGTGGAGAAGGGGTTCCTTGGTTGAAGGGTAGAAGGAGCGAGAAGGCATCTTCCTTTCTACTCTAAGCACACATATTGTCCTGGCCTGAATTCTAGAAAAAAAATGAGCAGAGCCTGAGATGAGCTTTCACATAGTTCATTTTGTTTAGGCTCTAAAGGAACTGAGAATAGTACAACAGGGGAGAAAGCAAAGCCAGTGCAAGGGTCTGCTATTGAACTGGTTACTGCAGTGGGTAACTGGAGACACCTGAGATACAGCAAAGGATTTATCCATTTGTGCCCATCCCTCACTGGTCAAGGGTGGCTCTGTGGGGTTACTTCCTCATTCTTGCAGGTTTGCCAATGTGCTCAAATGGCTGTACAGTTTCCTGCAGGCGTCATTCACAGCAGCAGTAGAGATGTACTGGCAAAAAGCAAGATATATTCATTGCAGCTGAGGTGAGGAGCTGTCAGGTTACATCTGCCCGGGGTCAGTTGCCATAGCAGTACTGGAGTAAAAAGGGGGCAAAGGGGTTGTGAGACAGGGCATAAGAGGCGTCTGATATACACAGCATGGGTGCAGGGTCATGTATATTTCACATTTGCCTGTAATCAATGAAAATCCCCTCCAAATTCTAGAGTAGGTTGACATCCTGAGTTTTGTTGCAAGTTTTATCTTTTTGTGTTTACAAGTATTGTATTGGAACGTGGAAAGACGCTGCTTCAGAGGGTTTTGTTTTTGGTTTTGTTTGTTTAGTCAGATCTGTGGTTAATACATCTGCCTATTGGAATTGATTTTACAATAAATGGAGTTTAAAATCAAATGTATAGACAACAAAAAGGTAAAATAGAAAAATGTGAGTGATAAGAATAAAGTTTAAGATCAGCAAGTAAGCTTCAGTTAAAGTCAGAAGGTTACAATAATAACTTTAAAAGGTAAAAATCTAACAAACATTTATTCTAAGCAGCGTATGTGTAAGATTCCTGAATTGAGACTGTATTTTTTTAAAAGTTACTCACGTTGAATAAATAGGCATTTTCTCCCCTCCAACAAATTTCTTCTATTACAAGAACTAATGAGAAGAGTTTAATGTAAGAAAATGTAATGAACGAGGGAGTGATTGAGAAAGAGTAGGAAGATTAACGAATGATGGTAAAATAGAACTTTCTGTGGAAAAGAACCAACAAAGGCTTCAGTACTGATAAATCCGAAAGTGATGTGAGGCGTTACATTCTACAATTATTTACATTTGTGATGAAACCTGAAAACAACGTGGGAATAGAAAAAAAAAAAGCCTGAATTGGGATATATGGAAAAATGAGAGGAAAGAAAAGTGCTAAAAGGGCACAGTGGTGCTCTTCCTCACAAAGAGGCGTTATTGCCTCAAGCTATTAAGTTTCATATCAGATCTTTGGCAAGAGTTAAAGATCTCCTTTCCTTTGCCCCTTTACCTCATGCACGGCCTTTGAGAATATTAGTAATTGTTTTAACAATAATAGCATTTATTTAAAAACTTGCCCTGTGCTGGGTATTCAGCAAATGCTTTAGCTTGGGTTTCATTATTTAATTCTCACAAAGACCTTAGGAGGTGGATTTTATTATTTCTGTTATTATAGACTAGTTTAATGAGGCTTAGAGAGGAGAGTTAAATTGCTTGAGGTTAGAGCTAGTAATAGCCAAATTGGAGGTCAGCCCATTTCTGACCTCATTGATAGTGTTCCTAAGCACTTAGCTCTCTGCTGGTAAATAGAACAAGAAGAGCAGTCCTGAGCTAGAGAAATCCCCAACTTCATATTAAAATTCTGTAGGTTTAATACTACTTATGGCCATAATGATTTGAATATAACCCCAGGTCACGTGGCCTAACAATGGCTATCTTCTGATCTGTGCATTTACTTGTATAAAGATAGATACAATGTTATAAAATTTAAATAACATTTATTGTTATTATATAATAGGTTTTTTATACATCCTTATTGGAGTATAATTGCTTTACAGTATTTTATTAGTTTCTGCTGTACAACAAAGTGAATCAGCTATACGTATACATATATCCCCGTATCCCTTCCCTCTTGCATCTCCCTCCCACCCTCCCTATCCCACCACTCTAGGTCATTGCAAAGCACCGAGCTAATCTCCCTGTGCTATGCTGCTGCTTCCCACTAGATATCTTATTTTACATTTAGTACTGTATATATGTCAATGCTACTCTCACTTCACCCCAGCTTCCCCTTCCCTCCCCCCCACCCCACCCTGTGTCCTCAAGTCAATTCTCTACGTCTGCGCCTTTATTCCTGCCCTGCCACTAGGTTCATCAGTATCCTTTTTTTTAGATTCCATATATGTGTGTTAGCATATGGTATTTGTTTTTCTGACTTACTTCACTCTGTATGACAGACTCTGGGTCCACCACCTCCCTACAAATAACTCAATTTCATTTCTTTTATGGCTGAGTAATATTCCATTGTATATATGTGCCACATCTTCTTTATCCATTCATCTGTTGATGGACTCTTAGGTTTCTTCCATGTCCTGGCTATTGTAGATAGTGGTACATGTGATACATGTCTCTTTTTTAATTATGGTTTTCTCAGAGTATATGCCCAATAGTGGGATTACTGGGTCATATGGTAGTTCTATTTTTAGTTTTTTAAGGAACCTTCATGCTGTTCTCCATAGTGGCTGTATCAATTTACATTTCCACCAACAGTGCAGGAGGGTTCCCTTTTCACCACACCCTCTCCAGCATTTATTGTTTCTAGATTTTTTGATGATGGCCATTCTGACTGGTGTGAGGTGATACCTCATTGTAGTTTTGATTTGCATTTCTCTAATAATTAGTGATGTTGAGCATCTCTTCATGTGCCTCTTGGCCATCTGTATGTCTTCTTTGGTGAAATGTCTACTTAGGTCTTCCACCCATTTTTTAATTGGGTTGTTTATTTTTCAATATTGCGTTCCATGAGCTGTTTGTATACTTTGGAGATTAATCCTTTGTTGTTTCATTTGCAAATAGTTTCTCTTATTCTGAGGGTTGTCTTTTTGTCTTGTTTATGGTTTCCTTTGTTGTGCAAAAGCTTTTAAGTTTAATTAGGTCCCATTTGTTTATTTTTGTTTTTATCTTCATTACTCTAGGAGGTGGGTCAAAGAGTGGTTTATGTCAAAGAGAGTTTTTCCTATGTTTTCCTCTAAGAGTTTTATAGTGTCTGGTCTTACATTTAGGTCTTTAATCCATTTGGAGTTTATTTTTGTGTATGATGTTAGATAGTGTTCTAATTTCATTCTTTTACATGAAGCTGTCCAGTTTTCCCAGCACCACTTATTGAAGAGGCTGTCTTTTCTCCATTGTATGTTCTTGCCTCCTTTGTCATAAATTAGGTGACCATATGTGCGTGGGTTTATCTCTGGGCTTTCTATTCTGTACCATTGATCTATATTTCTATTTTTGTGCCAGTACCATAGTCTTGATTACTGTAGCTTTGTAGTATAGTTTGAAGTTGGGAAGCCTGATTCCTCCAGCTCCATTTTCTTCTTTCTCAAGATTGCTTTGGCTACTTGGGGTCTGAAAATGGCCTTCTTCTGATTTGTGTATTTACATAAAGATATATACAATGTAAAGATAGATACAAGATAGATAGATACAATGTTATAAAATTTAAATAACATTTAAATTAACATTTATATAACAATTATATATAACAATTATATATAACAATTATATATATTAAATTAACATTTATATAACAATTATATATAACAATTATATATATTAAATTAACATTTATATAACAATTATATATAACAATTATATATATATATAACAATTAACATTAAATAAACATCTCATTAACATTTATTATTATTACATAATAATACAGTTCTTAAAACTGACACAATTGCATAAAATCAGGCTCCCAGTAGAAAATCTGTACTTTATGTGTGCATATTCTATCATCTGTCTCTATCATCTCTCCATCCATCCATCTATACCATCATCATCTATCCACCTAGTTAATATGGTTCATGAGTGCACAGGTCTGTGTGTGGATGGGTAGTAGGAATATAAATTCTTTTTCTCAGGACATTGATGCTGTTAGACTGGGAAAGTTATAATGAATGTGGTATACACATCTTTATTCTAAGTCTTCTGACAACTGAGATGGTTTGGAATGATAATGACCCTCATATGGAAGAGGTTAAAAAAGTGTGCTTTTCCACATTAGTCTTGGCCCTAATTTCTCTCCAGCAGATACTGTGGTTATCAGGCTTCTAAGAAAATAAATGAATACCTTGTGGCAGAGTCTTTTGTGCCCCTGGGAGATGAGACTGAAAAAATAAGTTCTGGTGCAATGAGTGATTATAGCATGTAGAGTAGGTGACAGTCTGATGGATTTTAGTAATAACCACAGCCAGTTCTATTGAAGTTGATCCAAACTTTTTTTTTTTTTTTTGCTTAAGTTTTTGGGAAATTCAGGAAAAATCAGGACTGTCAGATGAAATTGTCTTATAATGGGATATATAGCCAATGAGTGGGATAGGAGTTTCTTGGTGTGGCATTCAGATACATCAGTTCTACATTAAAAAAAATGAAATGCAATATAATTCTTCACCACACTTTAAACTATAAAAACACCAGTAGTGAAAATTGCATTCATAATGCACAGCAAAATTCTTTACCTCATGTTTCCCCATTTTCTATAAACACAGTAGTGTCCTACAATCCTCTAGTCTCTGCTTTCAAACTTCCCAAAGCACTTTCATCTAACCCATGCATTCACTTTTTTTTCCTCTTTTCATTTATTACCCCCACCCCCACCCCACTCCAGGTAGTTATTGTCTGTTCATTCCAGAATAAACCCTTTGCCTGTCAGCCCCATTTTTACCCCTAACATCACAAAAGAATCTGTAGTTTTCAAGATAGACACAGGGTCTCAGAGGCTCTTCCATTTTAATGGTGGAAGTGTGGGGTTGGGGAAATTGCAAGCACTTGACGTTTGTATAATTTCTTTATTCCTATTACAGATACTTACTTGAACAATTTCCCCACCATCCCTCCCCCACCACCCTGCAAACACCATTTAATGTCAGGGATAAATGTGAACTACTGAAGGATTTTAAGGAAGAGGATGATGAGAAATGCAGGATCAAACTTGCATTTTGGCTGCTGAGTGGAGAATAGATGGGGAAGGAAAGAGTAATGAGATTTAAAGCAAGGAGAATAGTTAGGAAATTACCAGGGTAATCCCTGGAAGGAATGATGGTGGTCTAAGTGTGGGTAGGGACTACAAAAGACAAGTGGGCAGATTCAGGAAATATAAAGGAAGTGGTATCAACAGGGCTTCAGGATTGACTGAATGTGGCAGGTGAGGAAGAAAGGCATTGTGGAGGTAAAATAAATTCATTGTTGACTTGGACAGACTTGAGCCCAGGAGTCAAGACTTAATCCTTCTGCTTTGTTACTTGGTCCCTCTGCTCTCCTAGCCTGTCCTCTAAAGATGAAATGAAATGGCTGAATAGTTACCATGGAAACACATCAATTTATGAAAAGGACCAAGGTTGTGTAGACAAAAATTTGTTTGCTTGTTTTACATATCTTTCTCTGATTTTGAAGTAACCTGGCTCCTTTAAGAGATATCTTGAAAGACCTAAGTTATCAAGTACTATTTGATAAAAAGAGTGATTATTACAATTAGAAAACAAAGGTATGGGCCAGATCATGAAGTCAGAGATCTCTGATGGTTCTTTTGGTCCCTTCTGAACAGCACAGTGACTCTTTTCACTCTCAGGGAAGAAAGGTACTTTCTAAATCCCACACCGTCATTCTTCTCCTGGGCACAATGGTTTGGAGAAGGGATAAGGCAAACGCACCTCTACCTCTCCAGCTTTCTTCATTTATAAGCCTTTCAAGCCCCTTAACAAGAACTCCCCACACAAATAGTTAGAACTCTGCACTTAATTAGTCAAGGGGCAGGATAGAGGTCAGAGTGTCTGTGTGAGGTTGCTGTTGTTTAGGTGAAAAAACAAGAGAACTGAATTTTCTTGAGTTTTAACTCTGGCACTGATACCTCATAATGTTATTGCCCCAATTAAATCTCTACCTATCTGAGCCATTTTTTCCCTCCTTACTCAACAGTTGTGAGAATTAAATAAGAGAGTTAACAATAAATGTATCCCATTGTCTGGCAATCTCAAAGGACCAGGAAACTGATCTGAAGCATAGACCCCCTTGCCAAGGCTTGAGCAATTATTCCACTTACTTCTAAACTTTCTTCTCTGTTGGTAAGTAGATGATCTAAGCCTGTGGTCGGGGTGGAAACTGTTCTCAGGGGAGGAAGAAGGAGGTGGGTATCTGAATTTCCTCTTTTTTGACTATTGGATATTTCATTGATGACCCCTTTAACCTTCCTCCCAAGCTTTGCTAGAAACCCTTGAATTTTCAATCTGGAGGTAATGAGAAGCCATCCTTAAATCTAAAAGCTGAGTGTCCTGATCAGAAGCTAAGTCAGAGAATGACTTAATGGTTATTTTGTCTTCCTATTCCCTCTTCTTGGCAGGTATGAACTTGTTTTCGGAGTTTTGGCTGGCTCTGCATTTGTTCATCAGTAGCTATTAACTCATGGTCAGAAGCCTACCTAATTTTATTAAATGAGTCCAAAATCCAATTTAGGACAGACAATTTTACTATAGCACCCCTGAAACATAATTATTTAATTTCTGTTTGAAACTTCTATTATTTTTTTCCTTACAGAACAACTTACCCTTTGTTGGAGAGTTCAAAATGATTACTATTTATATTATACTTTACTTGCACTGTGGTGATAGTACTACATGCTTTTTATACATTATGAACTAATTTATTAATTACACAATGATTTGCAGAGCATTGACAATGTTTGTAGTTCTAGGATAGAGGGATGAGCAAAATCAAAATAAATTCTCAAATAGAGCTTATATTATAATGGAAGATATAGGTAATAATCAAGTATAAACAAAGAAATTATCAAACATATTCATATATTATTACATATACATATATATTACATACATATTACATATATATTATATACATATTACATATACATATATATTCATATATATGTATAATTAATTCAAGTTACTATGAAGGGAACAATAGGGTGCTGGGTGAAAGATAATAAGTATCTAGTTGGCATGGGAATTAAATTTCTGTGGAGGTGATATTTAAATATTTACTTTTTACAAAAACCTTATGGACAGGAATCAATGGCATCATTTTACAGATGAGTAAATTAAGCCTCAGAGATTTATGTATATTTCCATGGTCAAACATTAATAAGCAATAGATCTGTGATTAACTCCAAGTGCTAGCTTGGCTATAGAGTGCCTGCTTTTAACACTAATTTTTGTTTCTCATAATATATTTATATTCACTTTCCTGAACATTCAATCTTCCACTCTTCTTTTATAGACATATAACCAAATGGGTAATATTTGGTTACAGTCAGTTGGTTGTGCAAAGGTTGCTAAATATTGGTCATTGCTGGGTGCTAATCTATGCCAAAACATCATCATAAAGTGGATCCCAGGAAGAAAAAAGCTCCATGGACAACACTCCTGAATTGCATTAAAGGGTTATAAACCTCAAACCAATTGAAAGTTTTCCCTCTGGGTTTTGGAAAATGTTCACCTCCCTTGTCCTTTCTTTGCAGCTCCTTACACAATAACCTATCTCCTGCCACTTCTCTTGACCTCCAGATTTTGGTCCTTCTCGGAATATGAAATGTTTAGCTAAGGATGACACTGGGAGATCAGCAAGTGGAAGGTGAATGAAAAATAATGGTACGCTTCTACATATGAAGATGCTGAGACTCAAAGAGACTGACAGGAAGAATGGTTAGTAAATGGTAGAGCTTAGAAGTGTAGATTCAACCTAAGGAGTAGGTTTCTGTCCAGAACTAGATTCTGGATTCAGAATATAAATCTACTGTAAAGTCACTCACTTATGAAATCCCTGATGCTCCTTCTTCCTGTCACTCCCCACTCTCCAAGGAAGTCTCCTTAGTTCAATGGGGTCAAAAAAGTAAGCCGTGGGTTCAGAGTGAGACATGGAAAGAGGGGTTTTTTTCTTTTATAATAGTGTAACCAACAGAGGGTCATCATCAAGGCCTCTCTCAGACCAAACAGAATTGTGCAGCATTGGTTGGCAGAGAGCAGGACGAAAGGAGTTCCTTTCGGGAATAGTTCCTACTGGAGGTTGAGGATGAATATGGAACATAACCTCCTCTTGATCTAGAAAATTGCAACAACTAAAGAATGGTCAATATCCAAGATCTTCAAAGAAATTGTAATCTTTAGACTAACTCTGTATTTCAATTGTACTTTATCAAAGTGGTTTCAGGTTCAACTAAGATGTATTACAACTCCTCTCTCTGCCTCTGTGCTATGTGCCTTTATATATACTACCATGTTTAAATCTTGTGAGCTCCTTGAGATAAGCCCTATTTGGCTTATGGAGTAATTAGGCTCAGAAAGTTTGTATCAACTTCCATACTGGAAAGAAGAAAATTTATATATATTAATCAACTAGTACAAGTTCTTGTAGGGAGAGACCTATTTTAGTTGAGAATGTGATTTTTTAAGACACTTTGGACTGGTTACTGAACCTCCAGGACATGAATATGGGTGAAATCCTGTATAGACTGTGGAAGAATATTTTCAAGTTAAGGGAGCCAGGAGAGAAAGTAAGGGAGATATGGAAGCATAAAGAAAGACAGAGGTCCTTCCCTGTGATTCTTTTCTCCTACCCAAGTTTTAGGAAACTTATCAAATTCTTGAAAATCTTGAGGTATAAATACTTTATTTTGAAGTGGAGGTATTGAACTTTGCCTTGTTCAACGATAATTTAATAAAAAGTAAAATCATGATTCATAAAAATGGAACTTCTGTCAAAGATTTTATAATCAATTAATGAGAATGAATAAAATATTATAAGCAGTTCAAAGGAAGAGTCAAAGGGCACACACTTATAAAAGCATCCAGGAATGCTGAAATTATTTTATGAATAGATGCAAGACTGTCTTCTTCCAGTGGAGAAGGGCTACCAATTGCATCTCCACTGGTCAAAAGGCATTTGTGTCTCAATGGATAGGAACCATTTATATGTATTACTATCATTTCCCTACAAACTACAGAGTTGTAAAATAGCTTAGACAAGAAAGACACAGATAACCCAGAAGGGTTATAGGACACTCAGTGACCATTTTGCCCATTTCAGAGTCTTTCGCAATTTTCCCTGACGGCCATCGGATTGTTGGGAGCAGGACTAAAGGAACATGCTTGAAGCCAGGATGCTGAGTTGGAGAGAAACCTGAGGAACTAAGCAACTGGGAATCAATAAATGTTATGGGGTGGGCTTTGGACTTTGACAGAGGGTGAATTGGGGTTCAGGCCAAATTTCACTCAGCTGACATATGGTTTACATTTTATGGTCCTTAGAATGGTAAGAAGGAAATTGAGATAGAAACCCCAATTTTTCTGCCTCCAAGTCTACTGCAATTTTCACTTCACTATGCTATATCAAAATATTCTAAATAAGAGCTCTCTTTTAGTGAGGTTAAATGAATGTTCAATAATACCAAAATGAAAATTTTCTGCTTAGACAGGAAGCAGTGAAAACTGAAAGACTATGATGGTTTTCATGCACCCATTTGAGTAGGCAAACATTTTGAACTGAATTGTGTCCCCACAAACGTTTTTTTCAAGTCCTAATTTCCAGTACTCTGAATGGAACTTTATTGGAAATAGGATCTTTGCAGATGTAATCAAGTTAAAATAAAATCATATTGGATTAGGGTGGCCCCTAACATGAGAGAAAGGACAAAGAGGTTCTTGGCATAGAAATGCACAGTCAGAGACACACACAGAGGGAAGATGACCATGTGAACATGGAGACAGAAATTGGAGTGATGCAGCTACAAGCCAAGAACACCAAAGCTTGCTGGCAACCACCAGGAGCCAGGTAGGTAGGGGAGGGATTCTCCTCAGAGCCTCCAGAGAGACGATGGCTCTGCCTACCCTTGATTTTGGACTTCTATCTTCCAGAACTGTGAGATAATAAATTTTAAGTTCAGAGCCTCCAGAGAGATGATGGCTCTGCCTACCCTTGATTTTGGAATTCTATCTTCCAGAACTGTGAGATAATAAACTTTAAGTTACACTGTTTGTGGTATTTTGTTATAGCAGACCTAGGAAACATGCAACAGAGAAGGTGATATCTTCTAGTTTTTCCAAAAATCATTTTTAAAAGCTCATAAGTTTAACATACAATACAGAAAGGATAAACCAATTTAAAGTAGGTGATAAAGAAGATGTGGCACAATAAAGAAGGTGTGGCACATATATGCAATGGAATATTACTCAGACATAAAAAGAAATGAAATTGAGTTATTTGTAGTGAGGTGGATGGACCTAGAGTCTGTCATACAGAGTGAAGTAAGTCAGAAAGAGAAAAACAAATACCATGTGCTAACACATATATATGGAATCTAAAAAGAAAATGGTTCTGAAGAACCTAGGGGTAGGACAGGAATAAAGATGCAGACATAGAGAATGGACTTGAGGACACGACGAGGGGGAAGGGTAAGCTGGGACAAAGTGAGAGAGTGGCATGGACATATATACGCTACCAACTGTAAAATAGATAGCTAGTGGGAAGCAGCCACATGGCACAGGGAGATCAGCTCGGTGCTTTGTGACCACCTAGAGGGGTGGAATAGGGAAGGTGGGAGGGAGACGCAAGTGGGAGGCGATATGGGGTATATGTATAGCTGATTCACTTTGTTATAAAGCAGAAACTAACACACCATTGTAAAGTAATTATACTCCAAAAAAATGTTAAAAAATATAATACAAAAAGAATGACATACCAAAACAAAACAAAACTTAGAAAGATAGCTTTGGATATGGGATAAGGAAGATATTATCATTTTTCTTTTTCCTCCCTCCTTTCCTTCCTTCTAGATGAGAAACATATAACAGAAAGTCCAAGAGGAAAGGTTCCCTAACTACCATGAGAATGGGGTTGCACGACTATTCTGAAGAATTGACACTACACAGTAGTGAAAGAAATTGAGCTAAGGAAAGCTCATGGAATAGAGTGGATGATCCACTTCAAGATTTCCTACTCATCTTGTGGACGGTACATCAGTGTGAAAAGTATGATTAAGACATAAATATTCTATTTTAAGTTTTCCTTCAGATTATTTATGTGCACCTACTATTTTGGAGCGTGGACTATCCTATTGATTTTAGGGTTGGTTTTCACAGAAATTGAGTTGTATGCTTATTAGTTCAAGGTTTGTGTTCCCTGTTGGTGCTATAAGCTCCATAAGAGCAGGAACCATGTCTATTTAGGTCATCCCAGAATCCCCCAGGAACTAGAATGGTTCCTGACAAATAGTAGGCGTTATATACCATCAATGATTGAACTAATAATAGAAAGTAAGTAAATAACCTAACAGATCTTTCAGTTGGTGACTGATAAAGCTTTAAATTTGTACTGTGGCCTTTTAAATTTACCAAGCTGATTGGTTTGTAGCTGCCAATATTTGGTTGGCAATTAATAGCTCTAGTTGTCTTGTTGGAGCAGACTCTTCTATTGCTTCCAGGCCAACCTAGTTTTGTTTTTATTTACCTTTCCCTTAATGAGTGCTATATTCACATGGCATTTGCAACTAAAAATTATATAAAAAATATATTTTATTTTTTATTGTGGAATAATTTGAGATTTCAGGAAAGTTGCAAATATATTACAAAGATCTCATGTACTCCTCATCCATCTTCCCCTAATGTTAACTACTTACATAACCATGATATATTTATCCCAAATACAAAGTTAACATTGGTACAAACTATTAACTAAAGTACAGATTTGTTTTTTTTTAAGATGTTGGGGTTAGGAGTTTGTTAATTAATTTATTTATTTTTGCTGTGTTGGGTCTTCATTTCTGTGCGAGGGCTTTCTCCAGTTGTGGCAAGCGGGGGCCACTCTTCATCGCGGTGCGCAGGCCTCTCACTATCGCGGCCTCTCTTGTTGCGTAGCACAGGCTCCAGACGCGCAGGCTCAGTAGTTGTGGCTCACAGGCCTAGTTGCTCCGCGGCATGTGGGATCCTCCCAGACCAGGGCTCGAACCCATGTTCCCTGCATTAGCAGGCAGATTCTCAACCGCTGCGCCACCAGGGAAGCCCCTAAAGTACAGATTTTATTTGAATTTTATTGTCTTTCCACTGATGTATCTTTTTTTGTTGTTGTTCAGGATACGATCTAAGCTATTACATTGCATTAAATAACTATTTGTAATTAATTTTTTTATTGAAGTGTATTTGATTTACAATGTTGTGTTAGTTTCTGGTGTACAGCAAAGTGATTCAGTTATACATATATTTTTCAGTATAGGTTATTACAAGATATTGAATATAGTTCTCTGTGCTACACAGTAGGACCTTATTGTTTGTCTATTTTATATATGGTAGTGTGTATCTGCTCACCTCAAACTCCTAATTTATTCCTCTCCCCACTTTCCCCTTTGGTAACCATAAGTTTGTTTTCTATGTCTGTGAGTCTGCTTCTGTTTTGTAAATAAGTTCATTTGTAACATAGCTAAGTAACTTTTGATATTTACTATAGTATACATAACATATATAATGGACCATAAAAACTGTAGTATACTTACTATGTAGTTTTTGATGGAAACTTCTTTTAGTGACCATTTTTCAGGCAGCAAGGTAGCACCCAAAATCTTTCCAGGGAGCACACAAATACTGAATCCATCAATTTTCTGGTTTCAGCTTGTTAGGTTTGAATAGAATAGAGGCCATAATAGTGGTCCATGTTGCTTCAAAGGCAAAATCTTGAATATAAACCTAAGCATTTCATACATTCAACAGTAGATTTCCTTGGTGGTATATAAGCAGTGGTTGAACAACCAGACTGTTAGGGCTACTGCATTGCCATTGGGTTGCTCTGTTAAGAGACCGATCAAACCAGGTAACTGTTCAGGTTTCCTCTGATCTGGATACTCCTTGGCACATAGTTCTTCTCAGAGCTCACTCATCATAGGTTTCCGATAGCCATTGGGTAGCTTAATTTAAAAGTAAGAGGTAGTCAATCAGGTTTTATCTTAACTTAATTGAACCTGGAAAACAAGATTTCTGGTTTCTCTTGAAAAATCAGAAGTTCTGGCAAAACATGCATGACAACGTTGGCTGGAGGTAAATGACATGTGTCCTTTTAGATGGAACATTAACTGTCTTGGTTACCATCACCACCACGTTTCTCTAATATCTTATAATTCATTATATTATCTAATTGGTCTGTTTCATATAGCTTAATATATAGTATGGGTCTGTGTCTCAATCTTCTGTCATTCTCATAAAATCTCAGTAGAGATCCTATTTGGTTAGATGTAAGAAAAGACTATGTTGGCAATTTTAATGTAAAATCTAGTTCTCAGAGTGGAGAGATAAGAAAATAAAATCCCTTGTCTAAGGTTACTTGAATGTGACCTGTTGCCATCTGGGAGGACTGCACTTGTATTGGTAGGTGCTCAACGCATATTTTTATTGATTTGAGCTCTGCATTTGTAGTGTCCCCACAACCTCTCCACCATTTTTATACCTTTACCCCCTACTCTCTCATTTGAATTATCTCCACTGAACATTCACGGTATCTGTGTAACTAACTAGTTAGCACGTTTGCTCTGGATGAACAATGATAAAGCTATTATTCTCTTAGTTTTTTTTGTTTGTTTGTTTGTTTTTGTTTTTTAAGCTATAGCTTGGAAAACCTCAGAAAGGTTGAATTGATTTCTTGGGCAAATTACATGAAGAAGGGATTCCAAGAACACTTGCTCCTGGAGAAGTTTTATTTCTTCCAGATCATCTGGAACTCAAACAAAATGAAACTAGCAATTTTATCCAGGTTTCAACAGAGCCTGATTGCTGTGTTTAGCCATAAACCAGAACAATGAAGTATACAAAACTCTTTTATGACTTATTTATTCATTGGTTCAAGCCATCTGTTTGATATTATGTGTCTGAATTTTGAGAAGGCAATAAAAGCCAAGCAAAATTGAGGAAATTAATTCACCTTAAGAAAATGACTTTGCCAAATTGTTGCAGAATAATATTCAGCTCTGGGTAAATTATGTTTCTTGTCCATAGTGGGCATACATTCTCTGCTATTCACTGTCCTTCGCTGAGAGTAGGTAGGCTGGCATTTCCTGAAGTAGCCCTGAGCTATGAATATTTTAGATAGTATTATCAGCTTCTCGGCCTTTCAAAATTGATTTTGAGAGAGAGTTGGCCTGTCTCAGTGTAAGAAAATAATTGATTGGAGCCAAGATGTGGAAATCAAAACTATTATGTTTTGATTTAATGAGGGCACTTATTATTCTCCAGGAATTGTCTCTGCTCTTGTTGGAAACATGGCGTTCTTTGCTATTGTGACTAATTATCAAACCCAGCACAGGCCAGATCCCTACCTTAAGACCACCTAGCAGTCCAAGGGTGAATCCTGTCTCTCTCTGGCTTCCTGGTAACAAAGGAGTAAGCTCTACTGCTTTGGATTTCCAAATAAGATCAGAGCAGAGAAGTTCATCTTGATCCTGGTCTCACAGATGGAACATTGAGGTGTTGCTGGTAGTGAACTGTTTATTTTTATAGATTTCCATTCCGTCCTGCTTCCCACTTTTTTGTGTGTGGTTGGGTTTTGGATACTAATTCCATGTTCTTTATTGGATTTTGTATTCTATCCCTTTTATCATATCATAAAATGGCTCTCTTGAAATTAATATCGGCCTTGTGTCTTGAATCACTTTCTTTTTTCTTCTTATACCTTAGTTTGATATTTCCTTAGCTCTGCTTGTTTAGACAGAAATTCTTAAGCTTAGTCTCTGATCTTTTCTGCTGCTCATGGGAACTTCCTTGTTCTTCAATTTGGTTCCTGATCATGGATTTCAAATCTTTCTTGTTAATTGTCTGGATACCATATATGTCCAGAGTCTCAGTTTAGGTATCCTGCCATTATTGCCTTGCACCACTCAGTAGCTACCTACACTGGAAAATCTTGAGCTGTGTTGATGGAGTTGGTAGTGAGGGATCATGGGAACGTCACATACCAGGGAGTTAGAGTTAGAATTTGCCACTAATTATAATTAGCTGTGTGATATTGGGAAAAAATACTACATCTTTTTTCTGCTATGCCATTTATAAATTGAAGAAGAATGATAGTCACTGACTTTCAAAATTATCTTTTAGGCTATGCTGTGCTCTCTTAAAGTAAAATCTTAAGGGAAAATTAATAAAGTAGGTTAAAGTGGAGCTGATTTGCTCAAAATGGTGGTATGCGTTCAAAATTTTACCTCTGTGTCATTGCTTTTACATCAGGAACCATTCTCTGATACGTCCCAATGGATCTTCTTGGGCCCCATGTAGAATAAATTGAAAATCTAGGCTATCTTTAGAGTTCACCCCAATTCTATAAAATATGTGGTTTCAGGTGAGGCTTCAAGTGCAGCTTTGCAGAATATGATCAGGTGGGAATGATCAGGCTGGATATTAAGCAAGCTTACCAGAGAAGCTCAGAATACAGAACGAGGAAATAACATGAAGTGAAGGGTAATGAAGAAAAGGTGAGAATCGTGCAATGGCTCAGCTTTTCCACTTTTCCTCAATAATTTCTGAAACCACTTTTTACTATAGAACCTGTGGAACAAAGTTGCAATATTCAGATTGCTTCTTCAGAATCCTTCTGCTTCTCTTGAATGTTTCTTCTTACACATAAGAACTCCTATCCCTGAAGTTGCTTTCTGATTACAGTCATCTCCTCATCCTCCTCCCGTTCTGTGTACACATCATCCTGCAGTGCCATCCATTTCCCTTTGTCCTGATACATTGTGTTCCATTACTAATGGTCCAAGTACTGAGACAACAAAGGCTCAGAGGCTGGGAGGGCCAGACTAGGCTAGAAAGAACTGTCAAGAGTGAAGTTGGAGGAAGAGCAGGAGGAGAAGGAGTTGTTTCATAGTCAAAACAGAGAGGTTAGATTAGTGGGTGTGCGAGAGCAGATTGATGAAAGAAGTCATGAACGTGATCAGAAAGGTGAAGTTATAGTTCAGAACAAGGGAAGTGGACCAATCAAGGCAGCAAATGGGGATAAAAGACTGGGTAATACAAATGTTAGTTTGTGAAAATTAAGAGCCAAAGGTAAAGTAAGCAGTCAAGGGATTGTGCAATTACTAATGCTCCAGGTTGAATCTTACATATGCAAATTTTGATTGTTTCAGTACTAGCTAGGTGGACTCCCAATTTATTGGTAATAGAAACACACAAAGCCTGGCTTCCTTCAGACACAAAGATAATAATTTTGTGTGCCCACTTGTGCTGTGTGTTAATGGCTGATGGAGCCTTCCTTTGGAAACATTTAATGACAAATAAAATTGTAAGATATTTAAAGTGTACAACATGGTGATTTGACATATATATACACATTGTGAAAGAATTCCTCCCCATCAAGTCAGTTAACACATGCTTTAGAAACATTTGGAGTTTAGGGAAAAATTCTTATAGGCTGGAGGACTTAACTTTTAATATTTTTATCTTAAGGCCTTTGACAGGAAAATAGGAGCAAGATTTGAGGCTAGGTGGGGTGATGAGAGATCCAACAATCTTCCTATAGGATATCATTTGTCCTGAATAAATGAAATGGCCACATTACCCCCAATGCAATAAAATAATTTGGATTGCCTTAAGTATTCTCAAGGTTTCAATTTTACTCTATATTGTCTTATTAGGCAATCTCTTCCACTTACCACCTGTAGGCTGCTGACTCCCAATTTCAACATACTCCTACCCTATTTCCTAAATTACAATCTGTGACTTTTCCATTAAATTTAATGGAATTTAAAAATTGTAATATTCAAAAGAGATCTTTTGATATAAACATTTTCTTTCTTTGCTATTCATTACTAGTGATGGCCCTTCTAGCTGCTCAAACAAAAACTTTCACTCACTTACTTACTGATTCAAATTAGTTGTTGATGGCTACTATGTGCTTAAACACTCAGGGTATACTGGAAAAAAATAGCTGTGGTGCTTGGTGCAAAATGCTTACAGCCTAGTGGAGGCTACAGTAAAAGTGCTCCAATAGGAAAAGTATCATCTATGATAGTAATGCAAAGAGGAATGGAAAAGAGTGGTCCAACCATAGGGAAGATCCGTGTAAAAGCCTAGAGGCAAGAAAAATCTCAACAGTGTTTAAAAAAATTTTTATTGGAGTATATTTGATTTACAGTGTTGTTAGTTTCTGCTGTACAGTGAATCAGTTATACACATGTATATATCCACTCTTTTTTAGATTCTTTTCCCATATAGGTCACTGCAGAGTATTGAGTAGAGTTCTCTGTGCTATACAGTAGGTCCTTATTAGTTATCTAATTTTATATATAGTAGTGTGTATATGTCAATTCCAGTCTCCCAATTTATCCCTCCCCCTTTGCCCCCATGGTAACCATAAGTTTGTTTTTTACATCTGTGACTCTATTTCTTTTGTAAATACATTCATTTGTGCCAATTATTTTAGATTCTACATATAAGTGATATCATATGATAAATTTGTCTTTGTCTGATTTACTTCACTCAGTATGACAATCTCTAGGTCCATCCATAATAGCATTATTTTGTTCTTTTTTATGGCTGAGTAATAGTCCATTGTATATATGTACCAAATCTTCTTTATCCATTCCTCTGTTGATGGACATTTAGGTTGCTTCCATGTCCTGGCGATTGTTAATAGTGCTGCAATAAACATTGGGGTGCATGTATCTTTTCAAATTATGGTTTTCTCTGGATATATGCCCAGTAGAGGGATTGTTGGATCATATGGTAGTTCTGTATTTAGTTTTTAAAGGAAGCTTCATACTGTTCTCCATAACGGTTGTACGAATTTACATTTCCACCAACAGCGTAGGATGGTTCCCTTTTCTCCACACCCTCTCCAACGTTTATTGTTTGTAGAGTTTTTTGATGATGGCCAGTCTGACCTGTGTGAGGTGATACCTCATTGTAGTTTTGATTTGCATTTCTCTGATAATTAGCAATGTTGAGCATCTTTTCATGTACCTCTTGGCCATCTGTATGTCTTCTTTGGAGAAATTTCTATTTAGATCTTCCTGCCATTTTTTTGATTCCATGGGTTGTTTTGTTTTTTTTTGTTTGTTTTTTTGATATTGAGCTACATGAGCTGTTTGTATATCTTGGTCTTGGTATATCTTGTATATACCAAGTATATATATCTTGGTATATCTTGTATATCTTGTTGGTCGCTTCATTCTCATATATGAATATTTTCTCCCATTCCACGGGTTGTCTTTTCGTTTATGGTTTCCTTTGCTGTGAAAGAGTTTTTAAGTTTAATTAGGTCCCATTTGTTTATTTTTGTCTTTACTTTCATTACTCTAGGAGGTGGATCAAGAAAGATCTTGCTACGATTTATGTCAGAGAGGGTTCTGCTTATGTTTTCCTCTAAGAATTGTATAGTATCCGGCCTTACAGTTAGATCAACAGTTTTGAGGAACAGAAGATAGTCTACCATGTTTGGATTGTATACTCTGAGGTGGACCAGGAAAGGCAAGATGTAATTCTGGAGAAGAAAGCAGGGCTAGACAATCTTATCACAAGAGGAAAAGGGAACCTCTAATGCTCTCAAAGTGCTAAGATTGAGGCATTATTCTTATCTCTCTTCTCTGGTGAGAAAACTGAGTTATTAACAGTTTAACTTGATTAAGATCTACACTAATGAATGCTTCAAAAGCTTTGGCCCATATTCATTCTTTTTGGATGGTATTATGTTGAGGATATTTGTTGAAATGTTATCAAAAACCTTTTGTGCATGAGGAAGAATTTTAGAAAATAGATGTATTGTGATAAAGAGAGCACTTAAAAAGTGCTCTGGAAAAGGTCGGCAAGGATGGAATTTAGATGAAGATGACAAAGACCAAACACTTATCACTGCAAAGTAAAGAGCCTGAGAAGGAGCCACAAAAGAGGAAACTAAGATGCAAAACTATTCTGTCGGTTGCAAGTGTCATTTGAACTTGTGGCATCTAGAAGGATGCTTTGGTGACATTTAATCTGGTTTGATTGTTTGAAACATCTTTTTAGAAAACAGAAGAAGAGATAAAAATGAGCATTTATAAGAGCAAATCCATCTGAGCTTCTATCCAGTCCCTTCACCCAAAGAACCACAAGTCCTTGTTGACTTTCAAATAGAGGTTCACACCACTCAAGAAGAGACTCATCCTAGTTTAATAAAAAGTAAAAACCTCAGAAAGTATTGCTTAAAGTAATAACACTCATAAGAGCTTGATACCATAGAGTATATGAGATAGAACACACACACACATAAACACAAACTTAATACCAAAGTTTCAGAATTGTTTTGTATCTTTAAAAATACCATTAACACATATCTTGAAATTTTCATTTGTATAATGTTCCTCATCACTTTACTATTCCATTTTGAAATGAAAGGACTTCACGAACATAACTCATAGTATAAATGGTTTTATTTATTCATTTAAATTATTTTGTTAAGACCACTTAATATGAGATCTACTCTCAACAGATTTTTAAGTGTCCAATACAGTATTATCTATAAGCACAGTGTTGTACATCAGATCTCAAGAACTTATATTGCATGAGTGAAATATTGTACACATCGATTAGCAGCCTAATTGTCCTCTCTGTCCAGCCCCTGGTAAATACCATTGTATTCTTCTCTTCTGTGAATTCAACTATTTTAGATACTCACAAAGTGGAATCATGCAGTATTTGTTCTTCTGTGACTGGCTTATTTCATTAAGCATCATGTCCTCCAGGTTCATCTATGTTGTCACATATTGCAGGCTAGCCTTCTTTTTAAAGGCTGAACAATATCCCACTGTATGTATATACCACATTTTCTTTATCCATTCATCTATAGGTGGACATTTAGTTTCTTTCCACATATTGGCTATTGTGAATGGCACTGGGATGTGATCTGAATATTTGAGTCCCTCTAAAATTCATATGTTGAAATCCATACCTTCAAAGATATTATTAAGAGGTGAGATATTTGGGAGGTGCTTAGATCATGAACCTTCATAAGTAGGATTAGTGCTCTTGTAAAAAAGGCTCCACAGAAATATGTATACCCTTCTGCCATGTGGAGACACAATGAGGAGGCACTGGCTATGAACCAAGAAGAGGGTTCTCACCAAAATGCAACCTTGCTTATGCCTTGATCTTTAATTTCCTAGCCTCCAGAACTATGAGCAATAAATTTCTGTTCACAGGCTACCCAGTCTGTGGTATTTTATTATAGCAGCCTGAATGGACTAAGAAATGATGAATTGAACATGGAAGTGATAATATTTCTTTGAGATCCTGATTTCAGTCTTTTGGATAAATAACCAGAAATGAAATTGCTGGAGCTTATGGTAGTTCTAGTTTTAATTTTTTGAGGAACTTTCATACTGTATTCCATAGCAGCTGCACCACCTTGCATTCCCACCAGTGATGTACCAATATTCTGCTTTTCCACATCCTTGTCAACACGTTTTTTTAAAAAAAAGTAATAAGTGTGAGGTGACATCTCGTTGTGGTTTTGATTTGCATTCCCCTGATGTATAGTGAGGTTGAGCATCTTTTCATACACCTGTTGGCCATCTGTGTGTCCTTTTTGGAGAAATGTCTATTCAGGTCTTTAGGATATTTTTAATCAGGTTATTAGTTTTGTTTCTGTTAAGTTGCAGGAGTTTCTTATATATTTTGGAAATTAACCTCCTTGCAAATATTTTCTCCCATACTATCGGTTGCCTTTTCACTCTGTTGATTGTTTCCTTTGCTGTACAGAGGTTTTTAGTTTGATGTAGTCCTGCTTGTCGACGTTTGCTGTTGTTGCCTGTTGTTTTGGTGTCAAAACCATGAAACCATTGCCAAGACCAATGTCATGAAGCTTTTCCTCTGTGTTTTCTTCTGGGAGTTTTATAGCTTCATGTCTTATGTTTAAATCTTCAATTCATTTTCAGTTGAATTTTGTGTCTGATGTAATGATCCAATTTCACTCTTTTGCATGTAAATATCCAGTTTTCCAAGAACCCTTTGTTGAAGAGGCTGTTTTTTCCCCATGAGTATTCTTGGCACCCTTGTTGAAAACCAGCTGACAATATATGCATGGGTTTATTTCTGTATACTCTGTTCCATTGGTCTATGTCTATCTGTATGCCAATAGCATACTGTTATGATTATGGTAAATTTATAACATATTTTGAAATCAAGAAATGTGAATACTACAGCTTTGCTTCCTTTGTCAAGATTGCTTTCACTATTTAGTCTCTTTTGTGGTTCCATATGAATTTTAGGATTGATTTTCTATCTATTGGATACCATTGGAATTTTGATAGGGATTGCATTGAATCTGTAGATCTCTTTGGGTAGTATGGATATTTTAACAAGATTAATTCTTCTAATCCATGAGTATGGGATGTGTTTCCATTTATTTGTGTCTATTTTAATTTATTTCATCAATGTTTTATAGTTTGCAGGGTACAGGCCTTTCACCTCCTTAAGATCATGTCTGTGTATTATTATATTCTTTTTGATGCTATTGTAAATGAAATGGTGTTCCTAATTTCCTTTTCAAATAGTTTGTTATTAGTGCCTAGAAGTGCAATGGTTTTTCCTATATTGATTTTGTATCCTGCAGCTATACTGAATTTTATGTTTTTTTCCCAGTCTCCAGAGTTTTCTATATATAAGATCTTATCATTTGCAGACAAGGACAGTTTTGTTTCTTCCTTTCCTATTTGGATGCCTCTCATTTATTTTTCTTGCCTAATTGTTCTGGCTAGGACTTCCAAAACTATGTTGAATAGAGGTGGTGAAAGTGGACATCCTTTCTTTGTTTCTGATCTTAGTGGAAAGGCTTTCAGCTTTTCACTATTGAGAATGAAGTTAGCTGCAGAATTTTCATAATTGGCTTTTATTATACAGAAGTAATTTCTTTCTATTCCTAGATTGTTTTATCATGAAAAGGTATTGAATTTTAATGAATTCTTTTTCTGCATCTATTGAAATGATCCTGTACTTTTTATTCTTCATTCTATGAATTGGTGTATCACATTAATTGATTTCTGTATGTTGAACTGTCCTCGTATCTCAGGGATAAACTGTAATTGTTCATGGTGTATGATTATTTTAGTGTGCTGTTGAATTTGATTTGCTAGTATTTTGGTGAGAATTTTTACGTCTATGTTCATCAGAAATATCGGCCTGTAGTTTTCTTTTCTTCTGGTATCTTTGTCTGGCTTTGGTATCATGGCAATACTGAGTCATAAAATGATTTTGTAAGTATTCCCTCCTCTTCAACTTTTTGTAAGACTTTGAGAAGGATTGGCATTACTTCTTTGAATGTTTGATAGAATTTGCCACTGAAGACATCTGGTTCTGGGCTTTTGAGTGTAGGGAGGTTTTTGATTACTGATTCAGTCTCTTTACTAGTTATAGGTCTGTTTAGACTTTCTATATCATCATGATTCAATTTTGGTAAGTTGTATGCTTCTAGGAATTTATCCTAAATGCTGTTTTTAATTCTTGTTACTTGTTAGACTTTCTTATGTGCAGGTTCCCCAAAGATGTACTCATTGACCTTCACCTGATTCCTCTCTGCAATCACACCTTTAGTGAGTTAGTCCATTCTATTTGTTTCAATGTTTATCTCTGATTTCATGTTTCCACCTACTTTTAGGACATATTGCCTCTGCTTGACTGTGCAAATATCAGATTGAGTGAAACAGACCAAAAACTGAACTCAACTTTTCCCTGGTTTCTCTGTCTCTTTTCTGCTAAAACAAGTTTCTTTTTTAAACCTTTATTTTGGTGACTGTTATTATTTTTCTTCCATTATTCCAGTGTAAAAGCATTGGTGTCTCTTTTTTCTCTCCTTGTCCTTCAAAAATTCATATCATTTTTCTCTCCGAACGGTCTCTATTATTTGTCTTTTCATTAAGGGTTACACCATATCCATCACTTCCTCAAATTTACCTTGCCTTTAGCTCAAGCTTTTGTCTCTATAGCATTCTACCAGCTGAAATCCTTGATGTTAGTCATGTTCAAATTCATAGTTAATGTTTGCTAGTCTGATTTTCCCAAAACACCTTTCTATTTAAGAATTCATAGGGATTTATTTTTTCCTACCAGATTAAGTATAAGTCCTATATTTAAGATTAGATTTTCTATAACGGCTCTCTCTCTATGGTCTATTCACTACATTTCTTACTACTCCCCAACACAACACCTGATCCTCCATTTATGCCAGTTCCCTCATGATTTCTCCAAAGATTCCTTCATCATTCATGCTGCTTCTTTTTTAAACCATTATACTTCCTATTCAAATATGAACTACATTTTTCCCGTATTTATAGCTTCTTTAACATTTATCCTGAGTCCTACCTTCTACTTGATACCTTCCCCTAGTATTTAAGTTTATTAAAATCTCAAGAAAATGTGGAACTTTTCTTATGATTTAAAACTTAACTTGCTCTCTAAAAATTTTATGGGTCATCATTTGATCTTCCCATATTAGGCTCTTGAGGACAGGGACCCTGTCTCTAAACAGAGTTAGACAAACGATAGATGTTTGAAATATCTATTTTACATTTGGTAGTGTATATATGTCCATGTCACTCTCTCACTTTGTCACAGCTTACCCTTCCCCCTCCCCATATCCTCAAGTCCATGCTGTAGTAGGTGTGTGTCTTTATTCCCGTCTTGCCCCTAAGTTCTTCACCACCTTTTTTTAATTTATTTTTTCTTAGATTCCATATATATGTGTTAGCATACGGTATTTGTTTTTCTCTTTCTGACTTATTCACTCTATGACAGACTCTAGGTCCATCCACATCACTACAAATAACTCCATTTCGTTTCTTTTTATGGCTGAGTAATATTCCATTGTATATATGTGCCACATCTTCTTTATCCATTCATCAGTCGATGGACACTTTGGTTGCTTCCATGTCCTGGCTATTGTAAATAGAACTGCAATGAACATTTTGGTACATGACTCTTTTTGAATTATGGTTTTCTCAGGGTATATGCCCAGTAGTGGGATTGCTGGGTCGTATGGTAATTCTATTTGTAGTTTTTTAAGGAACCTCCATACTGTTCGCCATAGTGGCTGTACCAATTCACATTCCCACCAACAGTGCAAGAGGGTTCCCTTTTCTCCACACCCTCTCCAGCATTTATTGTTTGTAGATTTTTTGATGATGGCCATTCTGACTGGTGTGAGATGATAATCTCATTGTAGTTTTGATTTGCATTTCTTTAATGATTAATGATGTTGAGCATTCTTTCATGTGTTTGTTGGCAATCTGTATATCTTCTTTGGAGAAATGTCTATTAAGGTCTTCCACCCATTTTTGAATTGGGTTGCTTGTTTTTTTGGTAGTGAGCTGCATAAGATGCTTGTGAATTTTGGACATTAATCTGTTGTCAGTTGCTTCATTTGCAAATATTTTGTCCCATTCTGAGGGTTGTCTTTTGGTCTTGTTTATGGTTTCCTTTGCTGTGCAAAACCTTTTAAGTTACATTAAGTCCCATTTGTTTATCTTTGTTTTTATTTCCATTTCTCTAGGAGGTGGGTCAAAAAGGATCTTGCTGTGATTTATGTCATAGACGGTTTTGCCTATGTTTTCCTCTAAGAGTTTGATAGTGTCTGGCCTTACATTTAGGCTTTTAATCCATTTTGAGTTTATTTTTGTGTATGGTGTCAGGGAGTGTTCTAAATTCATACTTTTACAGGTAGCTGTCCAGTTTTCCCAGCACCACTTATTGAAGAGGCTGTCTTTTCTCCACTGTATATTCTTGCCTCCTTCATCAAAGATAAGGTGACCATATGTGCGTGGGTTTATCTCTGGGCTTTCTATCCTGTTCCATTGATCTATATTTCTGTTTTTGTGCCAGTACCATACTGACTTGATTACTGTAGCTTTGTGGTATAGTCTGAAATCAGGGAGCCTGATTCCTCCAGTTCCGTTTTTCTTTCTCAGGATTGCTTTAGCTATTGGGGGTCTTTTGCATTTCCATACAAATTGTGAAGTTTTTTGTTCTAGTTCTGTGAAAAATGCCAGTGGTAGTTTGATAGGGATTGCATTGAATCTGTAGATTTCTTTGGGTAGTAGAGTCATTTTCACAATTTTGATTCTTACAATCCAAAAACATGGCATATCCCTCCATCTTAATTTCATTCATCAGTGTCCTATAATTTTCTGCATACAGGTCTTTTGTCTCCTTAGGTAGGTTTATTCCTAGATATTTTATTCTTTTTGTTGCAATGGTGAATGGGAGTGTTTTCTTAATTTCACTTTCAGATTTTTCATCATGAGTGTATAGGAATGCTAGAGATTTCTGTGCTTTAATTTTGCATCCTGCTACTTTACCAAATTCATTGATTACTTCTAGTAGTTTCCTGGTAGCATCTTTAGGATTCTCTGTGTACAGTATCAAGTCATCTGCAAACAGTGACAGCTTTACTCCTTTTCCGATTTGGAATTCTTTTATATCTTTTTCTTCTCTGATTGTTCTGGCTCAAACTTCCAAAACTATGTTGAATAATAGTGGTGAGAGTGGGCAACCGTGTCTTGCTTGCTGATCTTAGTGGAAATGCTTTCAGTTTTTCACCATTGAGGATGATGTTGGCTGTGGGTTTGTCATATATGGGCTTTACTCTGTTGAGGAAAGTTCCCTCTATGCCTACTTTCTGCAGGGTTTTTATCATAAATGGGTGTTGAATTTTGTTGTAGCTTTCTCTGCATCTATTGAGATGATCATATGGTTTTTATCCTTCAATTTGTTAATATGGTGTATCACATTGATTTATTTGCACATATTGAAGAATCCTTGCATTCCTGGGATAAACCCCACTTGATCATGGTGTATGATCCTTTTAATATGCTGTTGGATTCTGTTTGCTAGTATTTTGTTGAGGATTTTTGCATCTGTGTTCATCAGTGATATTGGCCTGTAGTTTTCTTTCTTTGTGACATCCTTGTCTGGTTTTGGTATCAGGGTGATGGTGGCCTCATAGAATGAGTTGGGAGTGTTCCTCCCTCTGCTATATTTTGGAGGAGTTTGAGAAGGATAGGTGTTACCTCTTCTCTAAGTGTTTGATAGAATTCACCTGTGAAGCCATCTGGTCCTGGGCTTTTTGTTTGTTGGAAGATTTTTTATCACAGTTTCAATTCCAGTGCTTGTGATTGGTCTGTTCATATTTTCTATTTCTTCCTGGTGCAGTCTTGGAAGGTTGTGCATTTCTAAGAATTTGTCCATTTCTTCCAGGTTGTCCATTTTATTGGCATAGAGTTGCTTGTAGTAATCTCTCATGATCCTTTGTATTTCTGCAGTGTCAGTTGTCACTTCTCCTTTTTCATGTCTAATTCTATTGATTTGAGCCTTTTCTCTTTTTTTCTTGATGAGTCTGGCTAATGGTTTATCAATTTTGTTTATCTTCTCAAAGAAGCAGCATTAAGTTTTATTGATCTTTGCTATCATTTGTTTCATTTCTTTTGTATTTATTTCTGATCTGATCTTTATGATTTCTTTCTTTCTGCTCACTTTGGGGTTTTTTGTTCTTCTTTCTCCAATGCTTTACGTGTAAGGTTAGGTTTGAGTTGTTTCTTGTTTCTTAAGGTAGGATCATATTGCTATAAACTTCCCTCTTAAGACTGCTTTTGCTGCATCCCATATGTTTTGAGTCATCGTGTTTTCATTGTCATTCGTTTCTAGGTATTTTTTGATTTCCTCTTTGATTTCTTCAGTGATCTCTTGGTTATTAAGTAGTGTATTGTTTAGCCTCCATGTGCTTGTATTTTTTCAGATTTTTTCCTGTAATTGATATCTAGTCTCATAGCATTGTGGTCGGAAAAGATACCTGATACGATTTCAATTTTCTTAAATTTACCAAGGCTAGATTTATGACCCAAGATGTGATCTATCCTGGAGAATGTTCCATGAGCACTTGAGAAGAATGTGTATTCTGTTGTTTTTGGATGGAATGTGCTATAAATATCAATTACGTCCATCTTGTTTAATGTATCATTTACAGCTTGTGTTTCCTTATTTATTTTCATTTTGGATGATCTGTCCATTGGTGAAAGTAGGGTGTTAAAGTCACCTACTATGATTGTGTTCCTGTCCATTTCCCCTTTTATGGCTGTTAGTATTTGCCTTATGTATTGAGGTGCTCCTATGTTGGATGCATAAGTATTTACAATTGTTATATCTTCTTCTTGAATCGATCCCTTGATCATTATGTAGTGTCCTTCTTTGTCCCTTGTAATAGTCTTTATTTTAAAGTCTATTTTGTCTGATATGAGAATTGCTACTCCAGCTTTCTTCTGATTTCCATTTGCATGGAATATCTTTTTCCTTCCCCTCACTTTCAGTCTGTATGTGTCTCTAGGTCTGAAGTGGGTCTGTTATAGACAGCGTATATATGGGTCTTGTTTTTGTATCCATTCAGCCAGTCTATGTCTTTTGGTGGGACCATTTAATCCATTTACATTTAAGGTAATTATTGCTATGTATGTTCCTATTACCATTTTCTTAATTGTTTGGGGTTTGTTATTATAGGTCTTTTCCTTCTGTTGTGCTTCCTGCCTAGAGAAGTTTCTTTAGCATTTGTTGTAAAGCTGGTTTGGTGGTGCTAAATTCTCTTAGCTTTTGCTTGTCTGTAAAGGTTTTAATTTCTCCATCAAATCTGAATGAGATCCTTGCTGGGTAGAGTAATCTTGGTTTTTCTCCTTCATCACTTCAAATATGTCCTGCCACTCCCTTCTGGCTTGCAGCATTTCTGGTGAAAGTTCAGCTGTTAACCTTATGGGGATTCCCTTGTGTGTTTTTTGTTGTTGTTCCCTTGCTGCTTTTAATACTTTTTCTTTGTATTTAATTTTTGACAGTTTGATTAATATGTGCTTTGGCCTGTTTCTCTTTTGATTTATCCTGTATGGGACTCTCTGTGCTTCTTGGACTTGATTAACTATTTCCTTTCCCATATTAGGGAAGTTTTCAACTATAATCTCAAATATTTTCTCAGTCCCTTTCTTTTTCTCTTCTTCTGGAACCCCTGTAATTTGAATGTTGGTGCATTTAATGTTGTCCCAGAAGTCTCTGAGACTGTCCTCAGTTCTTTTCATTCTTTTTTCTTTATTCTGCTCTGCAGTAGTTATTTCCACTATTTTATCTTCCAGGTCACTTATCCGTTCTTCTGCCTCAGTTATTCTGCTAGTGATCCCTTCTAGAGAATTTTTAATTTCACTTATTTTGTTGTTCATCACTGTTTGCTCTTTAGTTCTTCTAGGTCCTTGTTAAACGTTTCTTGTATTTTCTCTATTCTATATCCAAGATTTTGGATCATTAGACTGCCTATTTCCTCTTCATTTGTTAGGTCTGGTGTGTTTTTACCTTGCTCCTTCATCTGCTGTGTGTTCTTCTGTCTTCTCATTTGGCTTAACTTACTGTGTTTAGGGTCTCCTTTTCACAGGCTGCAGTTTCGTAGTTTCCATTGTTTTTGGCGTCTGTCCCCAGTGGCTAAGGTTGGTTCAGTGGGTTGTGTAGTCTTCCTGGTGGAGGGGACAAGTGCCTGTGTTCTGGTGGATTAGAACCACACACATCTGGTGGTGTGTTTTGGTGTCTGTGGCCTTATTATGATTTTAGGCAGTCTTTCTGCTAATGGATGGGGTTGTGTTCCTGTCTTGCTAGTTGTTTGGTGTAAGGTGTCCAGCACTGTAGCTTGCTGGTCGTTGAGTTGAGCTGGGTCTTGGTGTTGAGATGGAGATCTCTGGAAGATTTTCATCGTTTGATATTATGTGGAGCTGGGAGGTCTCTTGTGGACCAGTGCCCTGATGCCTGGCTGGAGCACCAAGAGCCTGTCATCCACACAGCTCAGAATAAAAGGGAGAAAAAAAAAAGAGGAAGAGAAAATAATATAAAGTAAAATAAAGTTATTAAAATAAAAAAGTTAAATGTTTAAAGTAATTAAAAAAAGAACCCTAGGACAAATGGTAAATGCAAAGCTATACAAAATCACACACAGAAGCATACACATAGACACTCACAAAAAGAGAAAAAATATATATATCGCTGCTCCTGAAGTCCACCTCCTCAATTTGGGATGATTCGTTGTTTATTCAGGTATTCCACAGATGCAGGGTACATCAAGTTGACTGTGGAGATTAAATCCACTGCTCCTGAGGCTGCTGGGAGAGATTTCCCTTTCTCTTCTTTGTTTGCTCAGTTCCCAGGGTTCAGCTTTGGATTTGGCCCCACCTCTGCGTGTAGGTCCCTTGAGGGCATCTGTTCCCCACCCAGACAAGACAGGGTTAAAGGAGCAGCTGCTTCGGGGACTCTAGCTCAGTGAGGCCGGGGGGAGAGAGGGGTATGGAGTGCGGGGCCTACCTGTGGCAGCAGAGTCCGGTGTGACATTGCACCAGCCTGAGGCGCGCCGTCTGTTCTCCCGGGGAAGTTGTCCCTGGATCCCGGGACCCTGGCAGTGGCGGGCTGCACAGGCTCCCCAGAACAGGAGGTGTGGAGAGTGCCTGTGCTCGCACACAGGTTTCTTGGTGGCAGCAGCAGCCGCCTTAACATCCCATGCCCATCTCTGTGGTCCATGCTTTTAGTTGCGGCTCGCTCCCATCTCTGGAGCTCCTTTAAGCAGCACTCTTAAATCCCCTCTCCTCACGTACCAGGAAACAAAGAGGCAAGAAAAAGTCTCTTGCCTCTTCGGCAGGTCCAGACTTTTTCCTGGACTCTCTCCCAGCCAGCTGTGGCACACTAGCTCCCTTTAGGCTGTGTTCACACCGCCAACCCCAGTCCTCTCCCTGCGATCCGACGGAAGCCTCAGCTCCCAGCCCCGTGGCTGCACTCTCCTCCGTGGCTCTGAAGCTTCCCCCCACACACAGTCTCTGCCCGTGAAGGGGCTTCTAGTGTGTGGAAACCTTTCCTCCTTCACAGCTGCCTCCCACTGGTGCAGGTCCTGTCCCTATTCTTTTATCTCTTTTCTTTTACCCTTAGATATGTGGGGAGTTTCTTGCCTTTTGGGAGGTCTGAGGTCTTCTGCCAGCATGCAGTAGGTGTTCTGTAAGAGTTGTTCCACATGTATTTGTATTTCTGATGTATTTGTGGGGAGGAAGGTGATCTCTGCATCTTACTCTTCCACCTTCTTGAAGCTCCTCTTGTATTTTGTTACCTAAACACTCACTTTCAGTTGGGAAAACAAAACAAAAGAAGATAAAACATGAACTGGGAAGGATCCAGTCTTATACAAAATAGATGGTCTCAGAAATCTGTATACAGACCTTGTTCTTTTTTGTAATTTTTAAAATGTTCTTACACTTTTATATTTCCATCATGATTTTAGAATCTTTTCGCTAATTTTAATGAAAAGTCTTTGGATTTTGATTTTTGTTATATGTCTGAATGTGCCCACTTGAAATTCTTATGTTAAAGTTCTAACCCCCAAATACCTTAGAATATGACTATTTTTGGAGATAGGACTTTAAAAAGGTAATTAAGGTAAAATGAGATCATTTGAATGGTCCCTAATCCACTATGATTGGTGTCCTACTAAGAAGAGGAGGTTGATATAGACACACACAGGAAAGACAACGTAAAGGCCCAGGGAAAAGATGGCCATCTATAAACCAAGGAGAAAGTTATCAGAAGGAACCAAACCTGACAACACTTTGATCTTGGACTTCTAGCCTCCAGAAATGTGAGATAATGAATTTCTCTTTAAGCTACCCAGTTTGTGGTATTGTTATAGCCACCCCAGCAAGCTAATGCAATTATGTTGTATAGAATATGTAGATATGATTGGCAAGTTGATATCATTATGATAATTCCTTATTATTGAAAGGTATTGCTATTTCTGTAGTAAGTTCTTAATACAAATATAATTTCAATATTGTGACATGTAAAAAAATTTCCAAAATTAAATCCACATGTAGAACACTAATGTCAATATATGTAGACTGTATCAAATACTTAAATGACTACTAAAACTATTCACCACACCTATCAATTCTATTGGGATTTTTTAACCATGTTGAAAAATAATTTATTCTTTTGCATTTTATCACATAATTACAGAAACTAATTTCTCAAAAAATTTTAACACAAAAGAATGTCTTCTTTCTTACCTTCTTTCAACATCCTCTGTGGTGTCTGGGAGAGGAAGATTCAAAGTCTCTGGTAGGAAGTAGACACAGAGAGATGCCACAATGGGGAATGTGCCACATAGAATCATTGTCAAGGGTTTATATACTGTCTGGTGATCATTACTAGAGAGCCCAGTGCTGAGGTCAGACCAATAATAAGTGTAATCACACCCTCTACTCTGGACCTTAAGAATAAGAAAACATTATTTAAATAAATCTTAGCCTTCTCAGTGATTTTTATCTTTAAAACTGTCCTTGATAACCACAATGAAAGGTCATCTTTCTCTCATTGAATTCTAATATGTATATGGTACCTTGTAAATAAAATCAAGATATAATAGTTATAATTTGCAGTTGTGTTCGTTTTTCTACTGTATAGTGCTTTAGTGGCTCTCCTTGTGCTGAAAATAAAATTTAAATTCCTTACTAAGTTCATTACTATGTTGCCAACTTTAGCTCACAGTGGTTATTTTCCCCTTGTATGTTACATTCCTATCACAGTGGTCTTCTGAATTCCTAGACAATGTAGAATTGTCCTGTTTTATGGCTTTTGGTTAGAACTTGTTCTTTTCAGCTCACTTCATATACCCCTGCCTGTACTTTGGATTACAGTTTAAACGTTTATCAAGAATGAGACCTACTCCAACCTCCCTTGCTGATTTGTACACAGTATTCTTGGTCCTATGAAAAATGTGGGATTTCTGTTATGTGTTCTCATTTATTGTCACTGACTCCTACTAAAATAGGCCTATGAAGGAAAATCCTGTCTCCTGTGCTTATGGACTTATTGTCCTATATCTATGTCTAGCTGATAGAAATTTCTGAAATCTTATTCTTCTTCCTCCTCTTGCTCTCCCCCCTCCTTCTCACTTTATTTTCCCTTCCTCCTACTCTACTTCTGTTGAAATTTGTTTTAATTATATGCCCTTTGAGAGCATGTGCACACTGTGTACCCTGCATTGTGTGCCTTTTGCAAATAAAGATAAAACATTTTGGAACCCTGATTTCCCAATGATTTTGAAATGATACTATCCTTGTAAATATGTCATCTCAAAAGAAAACTATACTCAATTTTGGAGAGAGAGAATCATGTGTTTCATCTAAAGTCTATTGACTAGTATATTCAACATTAAAAACTTTCTAAAGGATTAGATGAATGTCAAAGAATGAAAGGTGGGTAGACTTTTCACATGGTCTGATTGAGTTTGGCATTGGGTCTGAAATCCCATAAAACTTTCACTGCCTTGGATTATGATATATTATGAAACTCATTAATTTGCATGTTGCAACGATCAGATAGTTTTCTAGTATGATTCAGTTTAAATCATGTTATAGTTTAAATTATGTGGTAAAAATATAAAAATATTACTTAGTTGGGTCTATGGGATTGAGCATTGATGGAAAAGCACAGGTATGGACAAAGGCAGGGTGGGTTTGCAAACACCTAGTGAATAAAATCATATCTTGGCAAAAAAGCCTAGTACACTGTTCATGAATGTGCTGTGGAAGTGCAAAGGACTAAATGGAGAATTTCTGAGGACAAGTAGTTACAATTAGTTGTAAAAATATCAGGGATTTGAGAAAATACTGTAGAACATTTATGGGTAATCCAAATTTTTGCCGAGGGCTGTTTGAAAATCACTGTGGTAATTAGCTGAAGTTTCTTTGAGTAGAAATTTCATTTAGACTTATTTAAATCTCTAGCAAGTTCCAGGAAACTCTCAGTTAGGGGTCTCTGTAGGTAGAGCTCAGTGGCTTACCTGATCTCTGTGGGTATGAGTTCATGACTGTGGGTTGAACTCGTGCTGAAGTATATTCCCATGAATCCTTTTCCCAACATAGCAATTCCAAGGTGTAGAAAAGGTATATCTATGAGGTTAAGAAAGTCATTAGTGTGCCTAGGTCAATATGATGAAGCATAAAAATTACCTACCATGAATAACCTTGTCTAGCTTAGATTATTTGTAATAAGCCACCTTTTAATAAGAATAGCACAGAGAACTATATTCAATATCCTTTGACAAACCATAATGGAAAAGATTGTGAAAAAGAATATATATATATATATATATATATATACACACACACATATATATAACTGAGTTACTTTGCTGCACAGCAGAAACACAACATTGTAAATCAATTATACTCCAATAAAAATAAAAATTGAAAAAATTTAAAAATTGTTAGAAGCCTAATACATTACATCAGTGTTCAACAAATGCACAGTTATTTTGGTTAGTCCAGAGTCGTGATAAGATGATGATGATTAGACAAACAATATGTGTGGAGAAGGAAATATGCTTTCTTTCTTGCCTCAGTCTTCCCCACAACTATGAAGTTATTCCCTTATCCTGATATTTTTTAGAAAAGTTCGTTTTCCAATATCACATACCTGGAGTATGAAATTAAAGCCACTTTAAAAATTCTCTCATGAACTCCAAGATAAACTGCTACTCTGAATAGCTAATGAAATGTACATGTAATTTAAATGTAATTGAAGGTCATGTCTTCTAAGAAATGAAAATTCTGTTTTGACCATGCATAGACAAAACAGATAAAAGAATTTTTGCAATGCGCCTCAAGGCATCTAGGACTGTTCTCAGTGAATCTCAAGTGTTAAAATGCTTCTAAAATTACTATATATTAGAAATATCCTGCAGTTTCACTGGTATTTGCATAGAGAGTAAGTGAAGAGGTGAAATTTCCTGTACCTATTGATAATATATTCACATTCTCAAACCATTGAGAGGATTAGGGATTCATGTTAGATCTGAGAAAAAGTCCACTGACTGGGTTTTCTTGAATTATGACAAATATGTAATGGGGACTCCTATAAAGATCAAAGATATTCTCTTTGAATAAATCTTTCTATTACAGCCAAAGTATTTAAATGTTTCCTTTCAATAGCCTGAGACCCCCACTTCCTGTTTGAGTCATGACTGAGGTAAACACTTAACCATAGCCTTTAAACTCCAAAAGACACACCAACCTATCTTACACCAGGTATATAATTCAACTTTATCAGAAAAAAGTGAGGAAATACTTCTGTCCATTATTATCCTTAATCTTCAACACTAACTCTTCTATTGTGCTCCTGATTTCACCATTTCTTGAATTATTAAAGATTGATATTGTTTACTATGTCTCTGTCTCAATAGGTCAATTATTCATCACTGAGATAATATATATAAATATATATATAGAATATCCCAGTTTTAAACAGCCTCCCCCTGTCCATACACACATATCAAACTTGGATTCTGCTTTAATTTTTATGATTTTCATTGATCTTTTCTAGTACTATCAAGAAGACCAAATATATACTACAATATATACATACATTTATGAACTTTACCATTTTTACTGTTGCTTGCAGCTGTTGTTTTTGATCCTTCACCCAGGTCAATTTGACCAGGACAGTGCCAATTTACACCTTTTGAACTGGCATAATTATTAATTGCATTTCCTTTTCTCTTTCAAGTGTGTTCCACTCTGGATGATATCTTATATAGCCACCTCTAATCAAAAGGCATTTTGAATCCAATATGCCCCAAACTGAAATCATCTATCCTCCTAAACTGCTTCTGTCTTCCCATTTTACTAAATGGAATCACCATCTATCATTCGCCAGGTGGTAAAACTAGGACTCATTCTTGACTCATCCTCACATTCCCTCTTAGAGCTGACCATTCAATGTCTTTTGCTGATTTTATTTTTTTAGTTTTGGAACTCTGTTATATCACTGATAAGAAAACAAGACCACCACATATATTCCCAAAGTAAGCTCCTCCATGGCAGAAAATATATCTCATTCATCAATTTTATCAAGATCTCAGCCCTAACAAAGTCTGTGATGTTGTGAACAATGAATGTTTCTTGAAGAGAAATAAATATAAGATTTGTATGTTTAAATACCAATTATATAAAATAGATATATTATAGAATGTATTCATATATACAATTCAATTATATTTTATGACAACATAAATGAATTGTAATTTATGATATATCAACTATATTATATAATCTATTCTCTATTTTAGTCTATATAATATAGTTGGTATATTATCAAGTAGTAGTTATATATATAATTGTTTAAATTAAATATAAATATATTAAACTCTCTTTAATTCATATTTGGTGTTAAAATACCTAAATCATGACACCGAGCTGAAGTGAAGTTATTATCTGCACATGAATTTGATCAGTACATAAAACACTATTTAATAAGTTTTTTTTTAAGATAACACTATTAACACTATTACCATCCTCTAGCTTTTTTCCAAAAGCTATTATTCTCACCTTGGGGTATAAATATATTGATTGATGTAGTACATCCAGCTACAAAAAGGACAAAAGCTATTGAAGGCCAGCGTTTAAGGAACTTCATTTCAAGAAAAGAAAGACATTTGGCTGGGAAGTCCACAGCTCCAAGGAGAGCCTGAGACAAGAATATATTACTCCCTGAATTTTGTAAGTCAAACATCAGTCCATAAAGGAATAAAATTGCAGAAAATCTGTAAAAGAGAATAGAGAATGAAATGACATTAAAAAATACATTTTGTTCTTTTTCTATATTATATTTTTCATTATGGATACACTATACTTATGAGGATTATAGACATTATAAAAGTCAAGATATAGTAGTATGCCTTTCTTCCACAAAAGCACAAAGATCAGATGAAGTGAGAAAGACAGATATTTGTGCCAAACAACCTGTTTGTTTCTGAGTACAGTTGAGTTTTTCAGCCTCAAGAGGTGGACTGAAATGTTACGTACTGAGCTTGAGAAAATAGGGGTTTAAGTCCTTTACTTGGTGACCACTGACTTTCTTGATGTGGTTTTGTAAATTTACAAAACATGTTGTAAACCTTCTGATTTACTTATTTGAAGATTAGTGACTTTTACTATACCTCTGCTCCTCAGTTTCTGCATTTCTCAATCTTCTTAGTGTTTTCTTCATGATTAAATGGCTTATGTCACAAAATCCATAAGTAATTTAAGTGCTAAATAAATATTAGCAAGTATTTAATTAAAATCATTATACTTATCACTTTCTGTAAAGGTTATTTTTTTAAAAATGTTCTTACAATTAGAAAATTATTACATGATAGTGAAATGTGAACTATAGATTTATGCATATTAATGGAACATATAACATGAAAAAACAGTAATTATAGAACATACTTTAAGGCATAGGTAAGGCATCTAAAAATGAAACTACTAATATCTCATTCGCCTTCTCAGATTGCAATTCAGACAGAGGTCAATTCCAAGGAGTTGAAAGACATATGCTGAGGACTATAAAATACTGATAATGGAAATTGAAGATGATTCAAAGAAATGAAAAGATATCCCATGTTCTTGGATTGGAAGAATATTGTTAAAATGGCTATACTACACAGAGCAATCTACAGAGTTAATATGATCCCTATCAAATTACCCAGGACATTTTTCACAGAACTAGAATAATCCTAAAATTTTCATGGAACCACCAAAGACCCAGAATTGCCAAAGCATTCCTGAGGAAAAAGAACAAAGCCAGATGCATAACCCTCCCAGACTTCAGACAATACTACAGTAATCATAACAGTGTAGTAATAGCACAAAAATAGACATGGAACAATGGAACAGAATAGAGAACCCAGAAATAAACTCACACAACTATGGTCAATCTTCAAAGAAGGCAAGAATATACAATATACAGCAAGTGATATTGGGAAAGCTGGACAGCTACACATAAATCAATTAAGTTAGAAAACACTGTCACACCATACACAAAATATTTAAAATGGCTTAAAGGCTTAAATATGACATGACACCATAAAACTCTTAGAACATAGGCAAAACATTCTCTGACATAAATCATACCAATGTATTCTTAGGTCAGTCTCCCAAGGCAATAGAAATAAAAGCAAAAATAAACAAATTGGACCTAATTAAACTTATAAGCTTTTGCACAGCAAAGGAAACCATCAACAAAGTGAAAAGACAACCTGAAGACTGGGAGAAAATATTTTCAAATGATGTGACTGACAAGGGCTTGATTTCCAAAAGACACAAAGAGCTCATAAAGCTCAATATCGAAAAAAATAATGCAATGAAAAAAATGGGCAGAGGACCTAAATAGAATAGGACCTTCTTCTCCAAAGAAGACATACATATGGCCAACAGGCCCATGAAAATCAAATTATGAGAAATGCTAATAAAAACTACAATGAGGTATCACCTCACACCAATCAGAATTGCCATCATCAAAAAGTGTACAGGGCTTCCCTGGTGGTGCAGTGGTTGAGAGTCCACCTGCCAATGCAAGGGACATGGGTTTGTGCCCTGGTCTGGGAAGATCCAACATGCTGTGGAGTGGCTGGGCCCGTGAGCCATGGCTGCTGAGCCTGCGCATCCAGAGCCTGTGCTCCACAATGGGAGAGGCCATAGCAGTGAGAGGTCCACATACTGCAAAAAAAAGTGCACAAATAATAAATGCTGAGGAGGATGTGCAGAAAAGTGAACACTTCCACTGTTGGTAAGAATGTAAATAGGTGCAGACAATATGAAAAAACAGTATAGTGGTTCCTTAAACAACTAAAAATAGAGTTACTATGTGATCCAACAATCCCACTCCTGAGCATATATCTGGAAAAGATGAAAACTGTAATTTGAAAAGATACATACACCCCCAATGTTCATAGCAGCACTATATACAATAGATAAGACATGGAAGCAACCTAAGTGTCCATCAACAGATGAATGGATAAAGAAAATGTGGTATATATATATATACACACACATATATATATACACATGCACATATATACACACACACATATACACACATATATATAAAATATTACTCAGCCATAAAAAAAGAATGAAATAATGCCATTTGCAGCACCATGGATGGACCTAGAGATTGTCATACTAAGTGAGCTATGTCAGGCAGAGAAAGGCAAATATCATATGATATCACTTATATGTGGAATCCAAAAAAATGATAAAAGTGAACTTATTTACAAAACAAACAGACTCAAAGACACAGAAAACAAAGTTATGGTTACCAAAGGAGACAGGGTAGGGGGAGGAATAAGGAGTTTGGGATTAACAGACACACACGACTATACATAAACAAGAACCTACTGTATTGCACAGGGAGCTATATTCAATCTCTGATAATAACCCATAAAGGAAAAGAATCTGAAAATGAATATATATATATATATATATTCCATATAATGGAATCACTTTGTTGTATTGTAAATCAACTATACTTCAATTTACAAAAAGACAGAGGTCAATTACAAAACTCTAACAAGAAAATTCTATCTTGGAAATTAAGAAATATATTTCTTGGAGTGAAGATGACCATCACATCCTGCCCGCTGTCCACCACACATGGTGGGGTGTCACTCTAGGGACCTTGCTTCAGATGTGGCACTACATACAGAGATTCGGGGATCCTGACTCTGGATGTCATCCATGATATCAAAACTACATTTAAATGTTGTGTCTCCCTAGACTCCTCTTGGCTGTGACAATTCCATCTGATTTTTGCAGGAGCCATTGAGCCATAAACAAATGGAGTTTGAAATTAAAAACACAATATAGGGACACAGACAAGATGGCGGATTAGAAGGATATGAGCTCACCTCTTCTTACAAGAACACAAAAATCATAACTAACTGCTGAACAACCACTGGGGGAAAAAAAGGCTAGAACATACCAAAAAAGATATCATACATCCAAAGACAAAGAAGCATCCAAAATGTGGTGGTAGGAGCTGCAATCACGATCAAATCAAATTCCATACTCACTGGGTGGGTGACTCACAAACTGCAAAATAATTATACCACAGAAGTTCTTCCACAGGAGTGAAAGTTCTGAGCCCCCAGGTCAGGCTCCTCAGCCTGGGGGTTGGGCAATGGGAGGAGGAGCCTCCAGAGAATCTTCCATTGAAGGCCAGTGGGTTTGATTGCAGGAATTCCACAGGACTAGGGGAAACAGAAACTCCACTCTTGGAAGGCACACACAAGGTTTCGTGCACACCAGAACCCATGGGATAAAAAGCAGTGACTTCATAACAGCCTGGGCCAGACATACCTGCTAGTACTGAAGGGTCTCATGTGGAGGCAGGGGGCAGCTATGGCTCACTGAAGGGACAAAAACACTGGAACTGGTAGTTCTAGGCAGTACTCATTGGTGTGAACCCTCCTGGAGGCCGCCATTTTCTAACCAAGACCTGGCCCCACCCAACAATGTGTAGGGTCCAGTGCTGGGACACCTCAGGCCAAACAACCAACAGGGCAGGAAGACAGCCCCACCCATTAGCATATAGGTTGCTTAAAGCCTTCCTGAGGAAATGACTGCCTATTAAACACACACTTCGACATGGCCCTGCCCACCAGGGGGACAAGAGCCAGCTCCCCCCACCAGTGGGAAAAAAACAGTCCCTCCTATCAGGAAGCCTGCACAACAAGCCTCTTAGACTTACCCACCAGGGGGCAGACACCAGAAGTAAGAAGAACTACAACCCTGCAGCCTGCAGAATGGAAACTGCAATCACAGAAAGTTAGACAAAATGAGATGGCAGAGGAATACGTCCCAGATGAAGGAACAAGGTAAAACCCTAGAAGAACAACTAGGCGAAGTGGAGATAGGCAATCTACATGAAAAATAATTCAGAGTAATGATAATAAAGATGACCTAAGATCTCAGAACAAGAATGGAGGTACAGATGGAGAAGATAAAGGAAACATTTAACAAAAACTTACAAGAACTAAAGAAAAAGAAATGTTTAACAAAGACCTAGAAGAACTAAAGAACAAACAAGCAGAGATGAACAGTACAGTAACTGAAATGAAAAATACACTAGAAGGAATCAGTATCAGAATAACTGAGGCAGAAAAACAGATGTGAGCTGGAAGACAGAATGTTGGAAATCACTGCCATGGAACAAAATAAAGAAAAAAGAATGAAAAGAAATGAGGACAGCCTAACAGACATCTGGGACAACATAAAACTCACAAATGTTCACATTATAGGGATCCCAGAAAGAGAAGAGAGAGAGAAAGGATCTGAGAGAATATTTGAGGAGGTAATAGCTGAAAACTTTCCTAGAATGGGAAAGGAAACAGTCGCCCAAGTCCAGTAAGCACAGAGTTCCAGGCAGGATAAACCCAAGGAAGAACATGCTGAGATACATAGTAACCAAACAGACAAAAATAAAGACCAAAAAGTATTAAAAGCAACAGGGAAAAGCAACAAAAAACATACAAGGGAATTCCCATAAGGTTATCAGATGATTTTTCAGCAGAAACTCTGCAGACCAGAAGGGAGTGGCAGGATATATTTAAAGTGATGAAAAGAAAGAAACTTCAGCCAAGAGTACTCTACCCAGCAAGGCTCCAATTCAGATTAGACAGCAAAATCAAAAGCTAAGGGACAATCAAAAACTTACAGACAAGCAAAAGCTAAGAGAATTCATCACTACCAGACCAGCTTTGCAACAAATGCTAAAGGAACTTCTCTAGGCAGAAAAGAAAAGGCCACAATTAGAAACAAGAAAATTACAAATAGAAAAGCTCACTGGTAAAGGCAAATATGCAGTAAACATAGGAAATAATCCACACACAAATATAATATCAAAACCAGCAATAGTGAGGAGAGTATGAATGTATGATATTGGAAATGCATTTGAAATTAAAAGACTGGCAACTCAGAATAATTGTTTATATTTACAGACTGCTATATCAAAACCTCATGGTAACTGCAAACTGAAAATCTACAATAGATACACACACACACACACAAAAGAAAAAGGAATCCATACACAACACTAAACGTAGTCATCAAATCACAAGAGAACAAAAGAGGAATGGAAGAAAAAAGACCTACAAAAACAAATCCAAAATAAGTAACAAAATGGCAATAAGAACATACATATTGATAATTGCCTTAAACATAAATGTATTAAATGTTCCAACCAAAAGACATAGACTGGCTGAATGTATACAAAAACACGACCCTTATATGTGCTGTCTACAAGAGAACCACTTCAGATCTAGGGACACATACAGACTGAAAGTGAGGGGATGGAAAAAGGTATTCCATGCAAATGGAAATCAGAAGAAAGCTGGAGTAGCAATACTCATATCAGACAAAATAGACTTTAAAATAAAGACTGTTACAAAAGAGCTCTACATAACGATCAAGGAATCAATCCAAGAAGATATAACAATTGTTAATATATATGTACCCAACATAGAAACACCTCAATATATAAGCCAAATGCTAACAGCCATAAAAGAGGAAATCAACAGTAATACAATAATAGTCGAGGACTGTAACATCCCAATTTTGTCAATTGACAGATCATCCAGGCAGAAAACTAATAAGGAAACACAGCCTTAAATGACACATTAGACCAGATGGACTTAATTGATATTTTTAGAGCATTCTATCCAAAGGCAACAGAATACACTTTCTTCTCAAGTGCTCATGGAACATTCTCTAGGTTAGGTCACAATTTGTGTCACAAATCAAGCCTCAATAAATTTAAGAAAATTGAAATCATATCAAACATCTTTTCTGACCACAACACTATGAGATTAGAAATCAATTACAGGAAAAAATAAACTGTAAAAAACACGTGGAGGCTAAACAATATGCTATTAAAAAACCAATGAATCACTGAAGAAATCAGAGAGAAAATAAAAAAATAACTAGAGAAAATGACAATGAAAACATGACAATCAAAAGCAGTTCTAAGAGGGAAATTTATAGCAATAAAATCTTACCTCAGGAAACAAGAAAAATCTCAAATAAACAACCTAACCTTACACATGAATTAACTAGAGAAAGAAGAACAAATAAAACACAAAGTTAGTAGAAGGAAAGAAATCATAAAGAACAGATCAGAAATAAATTGAGACAAAGAAAACAATAGAAAAGATCAATGAAACTAAAAGCTGGTTCTTTGAAAAGATAAACAAAATTGATATACCTTTAGCCAGACTCATCAAGATGAAAAGGGGAGGGCTTCCCTGGTGGTGCAATGGTTGAGAGTCCACCTGCTGATGCAGGGGACACGGGTTCATGCCCCGGTCTGGGAAGATCCCACATGCCTCAGAGCAGCTGGGCACGTGAGCCATGGCCACTGAGCCTGCGCGTCTGGAGCCTGTGCTCCACAACGGGAGAGGCCATGACAGTGAGAGGCCCGTGTACTGCAAAAAAAAAAAAAAAAGAAAGAAAGAAAAGGGAGAGGGCTCAAATCAATAAAATTAGACACGAAAAAGGACAAGTTACAACCAACACCGCTGAAATACAAAGGATCATGAGAGACTATGCCAATAAAATGGACAACCCAGAAGGTACAAATTCTTAGAAAGGTACAATATCCTAAGACTGAACCAGAAAGAAATAGAAACTATGAACAGACCAGTCATGAGTACTGTAATTGAAACTGTGATTTAAAAACTCCCAACAAACAAAAGTCCAGGAGCAGGTGGTTTCACAGGCAAATTCTAGCAAACATTTAGAAAAGAGTTGACACCTATCCTAAAAATTCTTCCAAAAACTTGCAGAGGAAGGAAAACTCCCAAACTCATTCTATGAGGCCACCATCACCCTGATAGCAAAACTAGATAAAAATACCACAAAAAAAGGAAATACAGGCCAATATCATGGATGAATACAGATACAAAAATCCTCAGCAAAATACTAGCAAACTGAATCCAGCAATACATTAAAGGATCATACACCATGATCAAGTGGGATTTATCCCAGGGATGCAAGAATTTTTCAATATCCACAAATTAATCAGTATGATACACCACATCAACAAACTGAAGGCTAAAAACCATATGATCATCTCAATAGAATCAGAAAAGGCTTTGACACAATTCAACACCCATTTATATAAAAATTCTCCAGAAAGTGGGCATTGAGGGAAACTACCTCAACATAGTAAAGGCCATATATGACAAACATACAGCTAGCATCATACTCAATGGGGAAAAGCTGAAAGCATTTCTTCTAAGATCAGGAATAAGACAAGAATGTCCACTCGCACCACTTTTATTCAACAAACATACACATATATCCACAGTTGTACATACACATATATCCACTCTTTTTTAGATTCTTTTCCCATATATTTCATTACAGAGTGTTAAATAGTCTCCTGTGTTATACAGTAGTCCCTTATTTGTTACCTATTTTACACATAGTAGTGTGTATATGTCAATCCCAATCTCCCAATTTATCCCCACCCTTTCCCCCTTGGTAACCATAAGTTTGTTTTCTACATCTGTGACTCTACTTCTGTTTTGTAAATAAGTCTGTTTGTACCACTTTTTAAGACTCCACATATAAGCAATGTGATATTTGTTTTTCTTTGTCTGACTTACTTTATTCAGTATGACAATCTCTAGGTCCATCCATGTTGCTGCATCTCCACTCTTGCCACCTTTATTCAACATAGTTTTGGAAGTCCTAGCCATGGAAATCAGAGAAGAAAAATAAATAAAAGTAATCCAAATTGGAAAAGAAGAAGTAAAATGGTCACTCTTTGCAGATGACATAATACTCTACGTAGAAAATCCTAAAGATGCTACCAGAAAGCTACTAGACCTCATCAATGAATTTGATAAAGTTGTAGGATACAAAATTAATACACAGAAATTTTTTTCATTCCTATACACTAAAAATGAAAGATCAGAAAGAGAAATTAAGGAAACAATTAAATTCACCACTGCAACAAAAAGAATAAAATACCTAGGAATAAACCTACGTAAGGAGGCAAAAACCTGTGCTCAGAAAACTATAAGATACTAATGAAAGAAATAAAAGATGACACAAACAGACGGAGAGAGATACCATGTTCTTGGATTAGAAGAATCAATATTCTTCTAATAGTCAAAATGACTATACTGCCCAATGGAATCTGCAGATTCAATGCAATCCCCGTCAAATTACCAATGGCATTTTTCACAGAATTAGAACAAAAAATTTTACAATTTGTATGTAAACACAAAAGACCCCAAATAGCCAAAGGAAACTTGAGAAAGAAAAACGCAACTGGAGGAATCAGGCTCCCTGGCATCAGACTATACTACAAAGCTACAGTCATCAAAAGAGTATGATACTGGCACAAAAAGAGAAATATAGATCAGTGGAACGGGATAGAAAGCCCAGGAATAAACCTACACACCTATGGTTAATTAATCTACAACAAAGGAGCCAAGACTCTACAATGGAGAAAAGACAGTCTCTTCAATAAATGGTGCTGGGAAAACTGGACAGCTACATGTAAAAAAAAAAAAAGGAATTAAAACATTCTTTAACATTCTCAAAATGGATTAAAGACCTAAATGTGAGACCAGATATTATAAAACTCTTAGAGGAAACATCAGCAGAACACTCTTTGACATGAATCACAGCAAGATCTTTTTCAATTTGTCTCCAAGAGTAATGGAAAAAAACAAACAAATGGAACCTAATTAAACTCAAAAGCTTTTGCACAACAAAAAATAAACCATAAACAAAATGAAAAGCCAACACACAGAATGGGAGAAAATATTTGCAAATGATGCGACTGACAAGGGATTAGTCTCCAAAATTTACAGACAGTTCATGTGGCTCAACATCAAAAAAACAGACAACCCAATCAAAAAATGGGCAGATCTAAATAGACATTTCTCTGAAGAAGACATACAGATGGCCAACAGGCACATGAAACGTGCTCAACATCACTAATTATTAGAGAAATGCAAATCAAAACTACAATGAGCTATCACATTACAGCAGTCAGAATGACCATCAAAAAGTCTACAAACAATAAATGCTGGAGAGGGTGTGGAGAAAAGGGAACCATCCTACACTGTTGGTGGGAATGTAAATTGGTACAGCCACTATGGAGAACAGTATGGAGGTTCTGTAGGAAACTAAAAATAGAGCTACCATATGATCCAGCAATCCCACTCCTGGGCATATATCTGGAGAAAATCATAGTTCGAAAGGATACATACTCCCCATGTTCCCTGCAGTGCTGTTTACAATAGCCAAGACATGGAAGCAACCTAAATGTCAATCAACAGATGAATGGATAAAGAAGATGTGGTATATATAAACAATGGAATGTTACTCAGCCATTAAAAAGAATGAAATAATGCCATTTACAGCTATATGGGTGGACATGGAGATTATCATACGAAATGAAGTAAGTCAGAAAAAGACAAATATCATATGATACAGCTTATGTGCAGAATCTAAAAAAAATGATACAAATGAACTTATTTACAAAACAGACTCACAGACTTAGAAAAGAATGTATGGTTACTGGGGGGGAATGGGGGGCAGGAGGGATAGATTGAGAATTTGGGATTGACATATACATACTGCTATATTTAAAATAGATAACCAACAAGGACGTACTGTATAGCACAGGGAACTCTGCTCAATATTCTGTGATAACCTAAATGGGAAAAGAACTTGAAAAAGAATAGATACATGTAAATGTATAATGGAATCACTTTGCTGTACACCTGAAACTAACAACATTGTTAATCAACTGTACTCCAATATAAAATAAAAATTAAAAAAATATACTTCTCAATAATCCATGTGTCAATGTAGAAATCACAATATAAATTAGTAAATATTTTGAACTAAAGAATTAAAAAATCACATATTAGACTCAGATAATGCAGTATTTAGACAGAAGGTTTTAATTCTTAGAATAAAAAGCATCAAATTAATGATTTCAGTATCTTTCACAGGAAGTAATAAGGACCACCAAATGAAGAAGAAAAAATGCAGAGAAGGATAGGAATAATTGAATCAGAAATGTAACACAAAATAGAAGAATGATAGTTGTGTATTTTGTGAGAATTTTTGTATTTTGGTTTTTGCTGGGTTGATAACCGTTATTTCTCAGGATTAAGGAAACTGTTTAAACAAAATAAATTTTAGCTTGGGGTACTTACAAGCATTTTAAGTTAATATGTTAAGAATGATTTCATTTAAAATATACCTAGTTTCATGGCCTAAAGTAACCATAGTAATATGTTCAGTATATTGATACCCTGTAGACCACAGAGGTCAAGCTCATTTTTAACAGACATAAATTACTTAGAATTTTTCTATACTGGAGATTTTTATTTTCTTCTCCATGTATGCATTTATCTAGTCATTTATTTATATCAATATGGACATACAGACATTTATTTTTTATAATCCAGTTGGGTTAAAATCCAATGCTATGTCATTTTGTTGCTTAAATTTTTCTAGCTTTGGCCATTGGAAACTTTCAATTCGCCCTTGGATCTCTTTGTTATGATATACCCCATTATTCTGTGAATGCTTTTCCCCCCCAGTACTTCCTTTTTCATACACAATAAACTGCTCTAGGCTCATGTATGTCCTATGCTTCAGCTCTAGAATCAGTCATTTCTCCAAGGGGCCCTTTAAAAAAAATTTTATTGGAGAATGGTGTTAGAAACTAAGAACTGGGCACTAAGTGTGCTCATGGTTACTAAAATGTCATTGCTTCTAGACCTTCTAAGCTGAAAGAGCAAGGAAATACATATATTAATCAAGTATATATACCTACCTATAAATATTTCTAATTAATTTGTATCTATATTAGTCTAAACTTGAGTTTATACTGATATCTCCAACTCTAATTTAGTATAAGATGGCCCATTCTAGTCATCCTCTTACTTATCTATAAGCATCTTCTCCAACAATGAGAAACCTACCTCCTATCACCCACAATTTACTTATTTGTTCAAACCCAGTATACATGTTCAGAAGTTTCAGATTTGTTAACCTGGTACCCCAAATGAGAAACAATTTTACTAACAGGAGTACAGTGCTTGTGTGCAGTTCATTTTGTCCTTACAATTTCTACTCATTTCTAAAATTACTTAGGCCAGCATCCTTTTTTCATCCCCTTGGGGTTATGACAATCAGATTCCTTAACACAGTCTTCAGTCTATCCTAGGTTCCCACAACCTCCTAAGAGACTTCTTAGAAGTTTGCATCTGTTCACTAAAGTTATATATGTACTACAAAATTATATGGGTTTTGAAAAATGCATAGGGTTATATGTCTAATACTACAGTACCATACAGCATAGTTTCATGGTCCTAAAAAAATCTTGTGTTTCTCCTAGTTACCCTTCCCTTCTCTTCAAATTCTGACAACCATTTATCTGTTTTCCATCCCTATGGCTATGTCAGGATTAATTTTTAATTATGAGATTTGTCATACCTTGTCATATTATGCAATTTTTTGATTCTTATTTTTTCCTTTTAGAAAATATACTTAATGATAGCAAGGGTTTTATCAATGCTGTACACTGCTGCATATACAGTACCTAGAAAAATAATAGACAAGGGCTAAGTAAATACTTGTTGAAGGTTGTAAATTTAAACCATACAGCAACATTTTGAAGTATGATACAATTTTATAATTAAAAAGCATAAGCAATTTACCCAATATCACATAACTAGTGAGTATTGCAACAAGAAGTTTGGCATAGTCTTAGGACTCAAAACATGGTACTATTAGCCACTATGGAATGGAATATTGCTTCCTGATGTAAATGGCATTTGGCCTTCTATCCTGATTGTGCTACCAACTACTCTTCTATTAGAATCTTTCAGTCTTCTGTGAAACACCAAGGTTTCTGCTAATTTATCTTTCCACAAGTCTCTACACAAGATATGTAATTTCAAACTCTAGTTATGGATTTTATTTTTTGTTTTAAAATACATAATTTGAACTAGCACACTATGTAGTTGGCATGGTTCTCTTTGATGTTACAGTATTAAGGCAGAAGACAAACCTCAGAAAACTCAGGAAAACTATTATTCTTCACCTGATGGAGCTCGAAATGACCTTTATTTTCTTGGAATGATGTTTGAGAAAAGTGTGTTCTTTCATTGCAGTTTGCAAAACCTTCAAAGTGAAAATATTTTGAAACAAACATATTAAAAAACATGAATGGAAAAAAATGAAACAAGTATTCTCTAACTTATTTCCCTAGAATTATTTTATATTCTCTTCCACATCATTTTACAGTCCTACCAAAGAACAATATTTTTTTTTGCTAAAAATGTGTTCTTACACTTGAAAGTGTGTATTACTCTTTAGATATTATGAAGTATTTTCTACTTTTCATCTCACTTGAGCTGTGTACAAATCCTGTGTCAAAGTTAGGCAATTATTAATATTAATCCCATCTTATGGGGGGAATATAAGATTAAATGAGGTTAATAAAGGAAATGAAACCTTATTCAACACAAAGTTTCTTAATCTTCTCAAAAGAATCATTTTCTATATATTCACATGGCTCCTTGTTTACACTTTCAATATATCACCATGTGTTATATTGTTTCATACTGTGTGAGTTTTTGAGCAGAATTAGTCATAGTTTCTCCACTTGGTATTTGGCACAATGTTTATACTCCAGGGCTATTTCTTTGTGAATTAGGAATACTTCCAAGTCTTACCTCTTGAATTCAATTGTAATCTATTCATTTCCCCCAAAATATCCAGAAAGTTCCATACACATCAGTACTACTGGAAGAAGAAGAAAACTGGCCTTCCTCAGTTTTATGTGATGGAGCCAAGCTCAGTTGTAATGTGAAAGAAACAACATATCCTTATTATGGAAATTTTGTGTGGCTTAACACATTTGAGTTACACTGTACATTTAATGTATTCACTATGAGTTAGATTGAAATATAGGCTATTACTTGGAATCGTGTTATTCAATCATTATAGCTTTGTAATCACTGTTATTCAGTCATCAATCAATGGTCAAAAATGATTACCAGAACTTTTGCTTCAGTTGAGATTCCACTGTTAGTGGTTATTATGACTTTTTGCTTTCCTTATGATGGTACAATTTATTTGTATTGATATTTTACCTTTATAAGGAAGAAACTTCAAGACATTACTATTTCTTTCTTACCTCAGTGTGTAGATTCTCTGCAACATCTTTTCTTCCATTTAAATGGGCTACTTTCTTAATTTCCTTGAATGCTTTATCCAACTTGCCAGATATAATCAGCCAATGAGCAGATTGTGATGGCCACCTTTGTGAAGAGAGGCAGCAACACTGAAGTGGAATAGGAAGCTAATCCAAACAGAATAAGAATTCAGAGATACCTTGATTCCATTTAATGGTGGTGGGACTCCTCTAGAACACTATGGATTCTCCAATTAGGAAGAGATGATTCAGGAAAGAACTCAGGTCACTTTCCTCCCTCAACACTCAACTTACTGATATGGTATTGAATTTTTTTTTATATTTCATTTATATTGCTTTTAGATTTGAAAATAGCATTTGATTTCTGCACTTTTAAATTTTTAAGAAAGAGAAAGATGTGACTGATGCCAAATTAACCTTATTTTTAAAAAAAAAAAAAACAAAACATATTTCAGAAACTACTGTCAGCTTCATGTGGTAAAGTTCTCTCTACCTCAACCCTAATGAAGTTCTATCATGTCTCTTGCAAACTTGTTCCTCCATATTATGGTCATTACTCAACTAATTCAAGTTTTGTTTTTCTGTAACAAACACTCTTCCTATTACTTTATTTTTTTGGACAGTGATAACTGTGTGTGTGTGTGCATGTGTGAGAGAGAACCCAAGCAAAATTCTACTTTAAATTGCTTAAATTAATTAAACATTTAATTTAGCATATTCCTTGAACTTTTGAGATTTATCCATTAAGTCCTTTTCTGAACATTTTTCTTATTACAATAAGATGTAAAGTGACCAGCAATCCACATTTATTGAAAGTTTCAGTGCCCAACCATCACAAGGAAAACAAACCAGAAAAATCTACATACCAGAGGAACAGAAAAAAGACGAAGGCACAGTAATGGACAATTGTGGCATGTGCCAGTTTCGGAAGACATAAGCTAGTCCAGCCAGTATCACCTGCCCAGTGCTCAGAAGCAGAGCCCTCACTGTCATCATGATAGATCTGGCACTGGTTGGAGTCCATTCTATAACTGAAAAGTATCAAGAGATAATCCCATAAACAGTGTGTTTAAAACTTGACAAAATTAGGTGAGAAGACAAGAACTAAGTCAAACTTACAAAGTGCAAGAGAATTACTGTATATTGCCCCCAGTGATAATGCCATAAGAAATCAAGTTGTACAGTAAATTGGGAAGGTTGGTGCAAAAACTCAGTAGGTGCCCAGTAATGCTAAGAACAGGGAAGAAGCCATCAACACAGGTTTCTGGCCAAATCTAGAAGAAAACCAATTGAGTTGCACAAACAATCTAAAATAATAAAAGTTCATATGTCATTGTACAATTGTATGAATTGTTCTGAGAAGTTCTGGCTTGAGAGATATCTGCTCTTCTCTGTTCTTAACTTTTTGGTTACAATTATCCCATTATGTGGAAAAATGCTAATAAATATACAGCTTTCTCAAAAGAATGTAAGTTTTATATGATCAGAGTGATTTTACACATCATAGAAATGTCAGTATCTAGTTATGTCTGGAAAATAATAGCTTTTGGTGATGATTCATTGGACTGACTCTTCTCAAACAAATCTTTATCCATAAAATCTTCCCAACTTTGTATCTGTCAGGCTATCATAATTTCTGTCACCATCCTCCATAATAAAGCCTTCCTCTCCTTTTCCTTCATTTATGTTTTCTAAACCTGTTCATTTCTTCCCTTCAATAAAATTTTCCAAAGCATTTACATTTCAGAGTCTTCTCACTTCTAAAAGGTTTGACTGACCCATTAATCTATTTGCACTGTTACTGCACATTTCTCCAGTCTCTTTCTTATGTTTGACAGATTATTTTCCTAAATTAAGATTTTTTATTATGTCTTATAACAAAAGAATAACTCAATTATGTTTTGTGGTATGAAGGATACTATCCAAATTCCTTAACTTGGAATATACTTTTAAAACCTTATGATTTTATATGAAATTTTGCTCTATGCATTTTATCCAACTAATTCTTTTTCCACTTTACTTTTAGTGCATCTACCTTTAAATAGTCATTGTTATTTTTACCACTACTGTGAATATATTACACGATTAATTTTATTTCTTGACTTACTAGTCAATAGATAAATATCAAGGTGACTATCATATTCTTTGTGATGTTGCAGAAGATGATACTGATGCCTTGCCAATTCCCTCAATACTTAAACTTTCTATACCTTCTAATGTCTTCTAAGGCCAAGCACCTGTGTCTACTACCAACGGGATTTCTCTGACCATAGTGGCAAAAGTGTCTGTGTACAGGGCAAATTATAAATGTCAGGAGAAGCCACCCACCATCTTCCTAACTTCTCAGGTGGCACAACTCTGAGGCATGCTAACATAATTTCCCAGAAGACCACAGAGGGATTGAGTCTCAGGTTCCCATATGGTACCCTGCTTGTTAATATAACTTATATTAGTTTCTTTCCCCTGCCACCTTCCCTTATTTTTTTTATTTTATTTTTTTTGTGGTACGTGGGCCTCTCACTGCTGTGGCCTCTCCCGTTGCGGAGCACAGGCTCCGGACGCGCAGGTTCAGCGGCCATGGCTCACGGGCCCAGCCTCTCCGTGGCATGTGGGATCTTCCCAGACCGGTGCACGAACCCGTGTCCCCTGCATCAGCAGGCAGATGCTCAACCACTACACCACCAGGGAAGCCCCCACCTTCCCTTTTTATGCTTCCTTGGATCACATCCTAAATAAAGAACTTGCACACAAGTATATTGTCCTAGATTCTGTTTCAAGAGCAACCCAAACTAAATCAGAAGACTTTCTTTTCAAACGATGCAGCTCTACTCATTGAGCACTATTTGGCATGTAACTTTCTATCCAGACTGCCACTATGTAGAATATCTGCTTTCTCAATAAGCCTGTGTTTGCCTCTTTCTGGGTCTTCAAACTTTAACACTGTGCTCTCAGAGACTGCATGTATTATATACTTTGGGTCATTTATGAAACAAAATATAAGACTTACCTGTCAGCAAAGTAGCCACTTACAGGAGATCCACTTATGAATCCTGCCACGAAAATGGACTGTGACAGTGATTTGAGTGACTGTGAATCACATACTAAATCCCACTAAAAAGAGAAAATTAGATAGATCAAAGATTATAAAACAAAGTTGGGTATGCAAGTTGTATAATTGTTCAGTATGAGGTAAAAAAATCATTTTGATGATGTATGCTTAAAAATTGAGATGTATATTTGGAAAATGTTTAAAAATCTCAAGATACTTTAAATTTACTAAGTGCTAGTTATGTTCTAAGTACTGTGTGAGGTTCTTGTGATATATTAATGACCAATACAGTTGTATTTTATTCCACTGAATTTCATTCCCCTCCTGACAGTTGCCAGGAATTATATGGAGAATGTTGGTAGATAAAAGAATTATAAGATGTATGGAATGATGTTAAAACTGAGAGATCTTATCTTCTAGATAGTTCAAATCACTTATTTGGAATGCAGACTATGAAGATAAAGAAGTTATTGATATGTTTTAAAGACTAAGCATGAGAAGATTTCTGTTTTAGAAAAACAAATCTTGTTATAGTGTGCAAAACATATCAGAGGAGAGTATAAATGGAGGGGAGAAGAATTAGGGACAATTAAAATGATGCAGGCGAAATTTGTGGTTTCAATGGTTTGGCAGCAGTGGAAGTGGAAATGTAAATATAGACAGTTAAGTGGGGGAGAAAATTATCGCCTGCAGATTTGTGATCTGAACAATATATACAATTTGCCTCTCTAAGAGGTGCAGCCTTGAGTTGCAAATGTTAGTGAAAAAATACATTAAATCCAGTTGTTTTTGAGGCATTCAAGTGGGTATTTACTATAGATAATTTAATATTTTAAGTAGTTTCATTTATTTCTTATACTGAAATTTTAAATGTTTGACTGAAAAAATAATGAAAGAAATAAAGATGAAGCAGTATTTGAATTAAAAAGTACTTATCAAGTGGAGTTGCACTAAATCAACAGAATTTCCCCAGTAATGAAGGTAAATTGCAGACTCAGCCTAACATTAATGGGTCAAGTTTAATTTTCACAGCATATTTTAACAATAACATTGACAAACTAGAATAATGGGGAAAAAATAGAGTTCATGATGATCAAATAGTTTTCTATATCATCTGTTTAAAGGTTTAGGAAATTTAGGAAATTTCTTTTATGAATTCTTAATTTTCATGATAATACATGTCAATATTCAGTTTTCTTCTTAACAAAAATGATGTATAGTATAGTTTTGGATATGCATGTTATACCAAGTTAGACATGATCGATGAAATTACAAGTCTACCACTTATCATTTTTGAGCATTTTGAAATTACAAGTCTACCACTTATCATTTTTGATCAAAAGGATAGTTTATACTGCCTGCCTGAGGTTCATTTACCTATTCATAAAATGTGAAATACATTTAACACAAAGGGTAAATGTACAAGTTGCTTAATGTTTTCTTGTCTTGTGCTTTTTAGTAATGCACTGAGCTATCAGCTTAAGAGACTTTGGCATGTTTTTGTTTAATAATTTTAAGATCCTTAATAGGTAATGTTTCAGTTTTTGCTTAGGAAATGTTAAGATACATGCTGTAAATCACATGCAAGTAATTGCCAAACTGGAACTCAAATGTTGGTCTGCCTGCCTCTTAAGATGACTCTTCACTACTATGATAGAGTAAAAAGCTAATACAGTCAATGGCTGTAATTTTTCAGCAAGTGTTTCCCTTCTTTTTTCCTTCACATATTTAAGATTTTTGTTATCCGGGTAACAGATTCCAAACCTAAGCATCTCAAGCAAATTTAATGTGGAGGCTTGTACATAAAAAATGACCAATTACTATTTTTCACATTATTTCATACCTGAGTTACAATAGTAGAGGTAAAAAGCTTTGGTCATAGGTCCAACCATCTAAGCAAGGTTGTCTCCAGCTCAGTGCTATTTACAGTCATGTCATTGTTATTTAAAAGCTGCCACTGGGTTTGCTGAAAGCAATGACATTGCTCCTGCTTTTTTGTTTGCACCCATTGGGATGGAAATTCTCAGGAGGGCATGAGCTGTTTTGTTCCTAGTAAGGTTGATTTGAGATATGGTGTTGTCAAGGAGATGAATGTAGCAACGATAAGCAGGAATAGCTGCAGAAAAGATCTCCACGAAGTTGTGAGTGGTGATGAGAGTAACTAATGATAAGCTTGCAATGGCAAGTATAATTTGGAATCTTCCAAAATTTCCCACATGTTGGAGAAGTTCTGAGAAGGCCATGGTGCTGGGATAGAGGCAGCAGTGTGAGGAATAAAAATGTTCAGGAAATGTCTTAACATTGACAAATACTAATTTATTGCCAGAAAAAAAAAAACCTAAACACTTATAAAAGTATTTCTTATAAAGAAACTTTTAGTTATAAAGGACAAAGTGGCATTAGCTTTTCTCACTTTCCTATGAGTCAGATGATCCATATTAACAATAATTTGGAAAAACAAAAATATTTACATGTATAGAAATTGATATAGATATACAAATGGATACAGGGATAGATCAAAAAGCTTTGAAAAAAAAACTTCTGAGGAAATACCTGGGTAAAAGTGAAGGCCAAAAATAATTAAATGAAGTAAGTAATCTTCAAAATTACATTTATCATGTGGGCATGCTGACATAAGAAACATATAAAAATTTAAAAAATATATTTACAGGGCAAGGGAAAGAAAAAATAAAGCTCCAGTGCTGGATGACTCACACCAAACAACTAGCAAGACAGGAACACAACCCCACCCATTAGCAGTCAGGTTGCCTAAATTATACTAAGCTCACAGACACCCCAAAACACACCACCAGACATGGTGCTGCACATCAGTGGGATAAGATCCAGCTCTACCCAACAGAGCACAGTTCCCCCACCAGGAAGCCTACACAAGCCAATGGACCAACCTCACCCACTGGGGGCAGGCACGAGAAGTAAGAGGAACTATGACCCTGCAGCCTGTGGAGAGGAGACCACAAACACAGTAAGTTAAACAAAATGAGAAGACAGAGAAATATGCTGCAGATGAAGGAGCAAGGTAAAAACCCACCAGACCAAACAAATGAAGAGGAAATAGGCAGTCTACCTGAAAAAGAATTCAGAGTAATGATAGTAAAGATGATCCAAAATCTTGGATATAGAATAGAGAAAATACAGGAAACGTTTAACAAGGACATAGAAGAACTAAGGAGCAAATAAACAGTGATGAACAACACAATAACTGAAATTAAAAATACTCTAGAAGGAATCAATAGCAGAAAAACTGAAGCAGAAGAATGGATAAGTGAGCTGGAAGATAGAATGGTGGAAATAACTGCCATGGAACAAAATAAAGAAAAAAGAAAAGAATTGAGGACAGCCTCAGAGACCACTGGGACAAAAATAAACACAACAACATTTGAATTATAGAGGTTCCAGAAGAAGAGAAAGAGAAAGCATCTGAGAAAATATTTGAAGTGATTATAGATGAAAAGTTCCTTAAAATGGGAAAGGAAATAAGTCTAGGAAGGGACTCCCATATATGATAAACCTAAGGAGAAACACGCCGAGACACATATTAATAAAACTATCAAAAAATAAATACAAAGAAAAATATTACCATGCAGCTAAATATCAAAAAAATAATCAATCCAATCCAAAAATGGGTGGAAGACATAAATAGACATTTCTCCAAAGATGATATACAGATTGACAACAAACACATGAAAGGATGCTCAACATCACCAATCATTAGAGAAATGTAAAATAAAACTAAAATGAGGTACCACCTCACGCTGGTCAGAATGGTCATCATCAAAAAATCTACAAACAATAAATGCTGGAGAGGGTGTGGAGAAAAGGGAACCCTCTTACACTGTTGGTGGGAATGTAAATTGATACAGCCACTATGGAGAACAGTATGGAGGTTCCTTAAAAAACTAAAAATAGAACTACCATATGAGCCAGGACTCCCACTACTGGGCATATACCCTGAGAAAACCATAATTCAAAAAAAGTCATGTACCAAAATGTTCATTGCATCACTATTTACAATAGCCAGGACATGGAAGCAACCTAAGCATCCATTGACAGATGAATGGGAAAAGAAGATGTGGTATATATATACAATGGAATTTTACTCAGCCATAAAAATAAATGAAACTGAGTTATTTGTAGTGAGGTAGATGGACTTAGAGTCTGTCACACAGAGTGAAGTAAGTCAGAAAGAGAAAAACAAATACCGTATGCTAACACATATATATAGTATCTAAAAAAAAGAAAAGAAAAAGAAAATGGTTCTGAAGAACCTAGGGGCAGGACAGGAGTAAAGAAGCAGATGTAGAGAATGGACTTGAGGACATGGGGAAGAGGAAGGGTAAGCTGAGATGAAGTGAGAGAGTGGCATGGACATATATATACTACCAAATGTAAAATAGATAGCTACTGGGAAGCAGCCACATAGCACAGGGATATCAGTTCGGTGCTTTGTGACTACCTAGAGGAGTGGGATAGGGAGGGTGGGAGGGAGATGTAAGAGGGAGAGGATATGGGGATATATGCATATGCATAGCTGATTCACTTTGTTATGCAGCAGAAACTAACACAACAATGTAAAGCAATTGTACTCCAATTAAGATGTTAAAAAAAAAAAGAAAAAAATTATTAAAAGCAGCAAGGGAAAGCAACAAATAACATACAAGGGAATCCCCATAAGGTTATCAGCTGATTTTTCAGCAGAAACCCTGCAAGCGAGAAGGGAGTGGCAGGATATATTTAAACTGATGAAAGGGAAAAATCTACAACAAAGATTATTATACACAGCAAGGATCTCATTTAGATTCGACAGAGAAATCAAAAGCTTTACAGAAAAGGAAAAGCTGAGAGAATTCAGCATCACCAGACCAGCTCTACAACAAATGCTAAAGGAACTTCTCTAAGTGGGAAACACAAGAGCCGAAAAGAAGTTACAAGAACAAACCCAAAACAATTAAGAAAACATACATATTGATAATTACCTTAAATGTGAATGGATTAAACGCTCCAACCAAAAGACACAGACTGGCTAATGGTTACAAAAACAAGACCCATATATATGCTATCTACAAGAGACCCACTTCAGACCTAGGGCCATATACAGACTGAAAGTCAGGGGATGGGAAAGATATTCCATGCAAATGGAAATCAAAAGAAAGCTGGAGTAGCAATACTCATATCAGATAAAATAGACTTTAAAATAAAGAATGTTTCAAGAGACAATGAAGGACACTACATAATGATCAAGGGATCAATCCAAGAAGAAGATATAACAATTATAAATATATGTACACCCAGCACAGGAGAACATCAATACATAAGGCAAATGCTAACAGCTATAAAATGAGAAATCAACAGTAGCACAATAATACTGGGGAAACTTAACACCTCACTTACACCAATGGACAGATCATCCAGACAGAAAATTAATAATGAAACACAAGCTTTAAATGACACATAGACCAGATAGATTTAATTGATATTTATAGGACATTCCATCCAAAAGCAACAGATTAAGCTTTCTTCTCAAGTGCACATGGAACATTCTCCAATATAGATCTCATCTTGAGTCACAAATCAAGCCTTGGTACATTTAAGAAAATTGAAATCATATCAATCATCTTTTCTGACCACAACACTATGAGGCAAGATATCAATTACAGGAAAAAAAAACTGTAAAAATTACAAACACGTGGAGAGTAAACAATATGCTACTAAATAACCAAGAGATCACTGAAGAAATCAAAGAGGAAATAAAAAAATACCTAGAGACAAATGACAAGGTTAGCACGACAACTCAAAACCTATGAGATGCAGCAAAAGAAGTTTTAAGAGGGAGGTTTATAGCAATAAAATCCTACCTCAAGAAACGAGAAAAATCTCAAGTAAACAATATAACCTTACACCTAAAGGAACTAGAGAAAGAAGAACAAACAAAACCCAAAGCTAGTAGAAGGAAAGAAATCATAACAATCAGAGCAGGAATAAGTGAAATACAAACAAAGAAAATAATAGCAAAGACCAATAAAACTAAAAGCTGGTTCTTTGAGAAGATAAACAAAATTGATAAACATTTAGCCAGACTTATCAAGGAAAAGAGGGAGAGGACTCAAATCAACAAAATTAGAAATGAAAAAAGAGAAGTTAAAAGGACACCACAGAAATACAAAGCATCATGGGAGACTACTACAAGCAACTATATGTCAATAAAATTGAAATCCTGGAAAAAATGGACAAACTTAGAAATGTATAAATTTCCAAGACTGAATGAGGAAGAAATAGAAAATATGAACAGACCAAACACAAGTAATGAAGTTGAAACTGTGATTAAAAATCTTCCAACAAACAGAAGTCCAGGACAAGATGGCTTCACAGGTGAATTCTAACAAACATTTAAAGAAGAGCTAACACCGATCCTTCTCAAACTCTTCCAAAAAATTGCAGAGGAAGGAATACTCCCAAACTCATTCTACAAGGCCACAATCACCCTGACACCAAAACCAGACAAAGATACTACAAACAAAATTATAGACCAATATCACTGACGAATATAGAGGCAAAAGTCCTCAACAAAATACTATCAAACAGAACGCAACAACACATTAAAAGGATCATATACATGATCAAGTGAGATTTATCCCAGGGATGCAAGGATTCTTTAATATATACAAATCAATCTATGTGATACACCATATTAACAAACTGAAGAATAAAACAATATGGTTGTGTCCATAGATGCAGAATCAGCTTTTGACAAAATTCAATACTCATTTATGATAAAAACTCTCCAGAACGTGGGCCTAGAGAGAACCTACCTCAACATAATAAAGGCCATATATGACAAACCCACAGCAAACATCATTCTCAATGGTGAAAAATTGAAAGCCTTTCTTCTAGGATCTGGAAGAAGACAAGGATATCCACTCTCACCACTATTATACAATATAGTTTTGGAAGTCCTAGCCATGGCAATCAGAGAAGAAAAAGAATAAAGGAAAATAAATTGGAAAAGAAGAAGTAAAACTGTCACTGTTTGCAGATGACATGATACTATATATAGAAAATCCTAAAGATGCCACCAGAAAACTACTAGAGCTAATCAATGAATTTGGTAAAGTTGCAGAATACAAAATTAATGCACAGAAATCTTTTGGATTCCTATACATTAATAACAAAAGATCACAAAGAGAAATTAAGGAAACAATCAAATTCACCACTGCAACAAAAAGAATAAAATACCTAGGAATAAACCTACCTAAGGAGGTAAAAGACCTGTACTCAGAAAACTAGAAGACACTATGAAATCAAAGATGACACAAACAGATGGGGAGATATACCATGTTCTTGGACTGGAAGAATCAATATTGTGAAAACGACTATACTACCCAAAGCAATCTACAGATTCAATGCAAGCCCTATCAAATTACCAATGGCATTTTCCCCAGAACTAGAACAATAAATCTTAAAATTTGTATGGAGACACAAAAGACCCTGAATAGCTAAAGCAATTTTGGAAAAAAGAAAAAAAGGAAAACGGAGCTAGAGGAATCAGATTCCCTGACTTCAGACTATACTACAAAGCTACAGTAATCAAGACAATATGGTACTGGCACAAAAACAGAAATATAGATCAGTGGAACAGGATAGAAATCCCAGAAGTAAACACATGCACATATGGTCAACTAATCTATGACAAAGGAGGAAAGGATATACAAAGGAGAAAAGAGAGTCTCTTCAATAAGTGGTGCTGGGAAAACTGGACAGCTACATGTAAAAGTATGAAATTAGAACACACCCTAACACCATGCACAAAAATAAACTCAAAATAGATTAAAGACCTAAATGTAAGATGAGGCACTATAAAACTCTTAGAGGAAAACATAGGAAGAACACTCTGATATAAATCACAGCAAGATCTTTTTTGACCCACCTCCTAGAGTAATGGAAATAAAAACAAAAACAAAAAAATGGAACCTAATGAAACTTAAAAGCTTTTGCACAGGGCTTCCTTGGCGGTGCAGTGGTTGAGAGTCTGCCTGCTGATGTGGGCGACATGGGTTCATGCCCCGGTCTGGGAAGATCCCACATGCTGCAGAGCGGCTGGGCCCGTGAGCCATGGCTGCTGAGCCTGCGCATCCGGAGCCTGTGCTCCGCAACGGGAGAGGCCACAGCAGTGAGAGGCCCGCGTACCACAAAAAACAAAAAACAAACAAACAAAAAAGCTTTTGCACAGCAAAGGAAAGCATAAACAAGATGAAAATACAACCCTCAGAATGGAAGAAAATATTTGCAAATGAATCAACGGACAAAGGATTAATCTCCAAAATATATAAACGTCTCATGCAGCTCAATATCCAAAAACCAAATGACCCAATCAAAAAATGTGTGGAAGACCTAAATAGACATTTCTCTAAAGAAGACATACACATGGCCACGAGGCACATGAAAAGCTGCTCAACATCACTAATTATTAGAGAAATGCAAATCAAAACTACGATGAGGTATCACCTCACACCAGTTAGAATGGGCTTCATTAGAACATCTACAAACAATAAATGCTGGAGAGTGTGTGGACAAAAGGGAACCCTTTTGCACTGTTGGTGGGAATGTAAACTGATACAGCCACTATGGAAAACAGTATGGAGGTTCCTTAAAAAACTAAAAATAGAATTACCATATGACCCAGCAATCCCACTAGTGGGCATATACCCAGAGAAAACTATCATTCAAAAGACACATGCACCCCAATGTTCATTGCAGCACTATTTACAATAGCTAGGTCATGGAAGCAACCTAAATGTCCATTGACAGATGAAGGGATAAAGAAGATGTGTTACACATATACAATGGGATATTAGCCATAAAAAGGAATGAAATTTGGTCATTTGTAGAGATGTGGATGGACCCTGAGACTTTCATACAGAGTGAAGTAAGTCAGAAAGAGAAAAACAAATATCATATATTAATTAATGCATATATGTGGAGTCTAAAAAGTGGTACAGATGAATCGGTTGCAAGGCAGAAATAGAGACACAGATGTAGAGAACAAACATATGAACACCAAGGTGGGCAGTGGGATGGTGGGATGAATTGTAAGATTGGGATTTTCATATATACAGTAATATGTATAAAACACATAACTAATGAGAACCTGCTGCATAGCACAGGGAACTCCACTTTGCTGTTAAGTAGAAAATAACACAACATTGTAAAACAACTATACCCCAATTTTTAAAATAAAGAATTTAATTTCGCACATAAAACACAAAATACAGAAAAATGATTTTATCTATTGTAGCTCATTACCACTGCTGGCAGTTGATACCAGCTCTCAGTGGAAAACTCAGCTTAAATGACCACATAATGCAAAAAATTACCGGTATTTCCTTATTGTCTTATTCTTTTTGGGCTGCTGTAACAAAAATACTACAGATTGAGTGACTTAAATCACATTTCTCACAGTTCTTGAGTCTGGGAAATCCAAGATCAAGGCACCAGCAGATTTAGTGTCTGTTGAGAGCTTTCTCAGTATCCTCACAGCATAGAAGGCAGTGAGATAACTTTCTGGGATTTTTTTTTTATATATAAGGGCACAAATCCCCTTCATGGGGGTTCCACCCTCATGATTTATTCACTCCTCAAAGGTCTCACCTCCTTATACCATCACACTGAGGTTAGGATTTCAACCTATGAACTTTGTGGGGACACAAACATTCAGTCTGTAACACTCACCTCAGGTATGACTATTCTCGGATTTTTCAGCAAGAAAGATAAAGTCTCATCTGACAGGGACTTGAACAGCTCTAAATCTAACCTTTATTGTCCTCTCTGATGATCCTGGAGTTGAACCCTGAATGACACAAGTAATATAAATCTCCATTCTCTTTTCAAGAATTTTGCTGTTATTCTAGGTAATTTATATTTCTATGTAAAATGACCTGCTTGCCAAGCTCTAGAAATAAGTGTTGAGGTTTTTATTTGAATTGTAGATATTTTTAAGAGTTGGGAATATATCATAAAAATATTGAGTTTTCCAATCAAAATGCATAGCTGGTATCACCCCACATGGGTTACAGATCTTTTTCTAGAGTCAGACCTCAGCAAACCCTAGAGTTGCAAGCTTGTCTGTTTCAGGAGGGAAAGTCACACATGGCAAATAATTGCACAAGTCTGTTCGATTATATCTGCAGAAACCTGAGAATACATGTGAGAATGTAATATGAGGTATATACAGTTGTCCCTTGATATCCTCGGTGGATTAGTTACAGCACCTTCTGCAGATAACAAAATCTAACAAAATGCTCAAGTATCATATACAAAGACCTAGTATTTACATATAACCTTTGCATGTCCATCATGTAGAGATGACTCTACTTTAAAGCATCTATAGATTAGTTATAATACCTATTACAATGTTCATGTCATGTAAATAGTTACTCGCACGTGGCAAGTTCAAATTTTGCTTTTTGGAAGTCTCTGGAACTTTAAAATTATTTTTTATCTGCAGTTGGTTGAGTCCACAGATGGAAAATCTGCAGATAGGAAGGGCCAACTCTGTACTGGAGGAAAATAACATAATCAGAATGAATTTATTACTGTAGTTGCTCTAACCAGAGATTTTAGAATTAAAGTGCTAAACTCAATAGCTGAGAATGATTCCTTGTTGAATGGTAAATCCTGGTAATCTTGAGGTTGTCTTCATTGTCACATCACAATTGTGTAAAAAAGTCAAATTGACCAAAGTAAATGATTACAGTCTGTCCTAGCTATTAAAGCTGCTACATTTAATCTAGTATCGATGTTAATTCTTCCTATAGCAAGATTTTTATGTTCATGTAAATTTATTTTCTTTCCACATTAACCAATCACTCTCATTCCATGATCACAAATAATATCTGCCTTCCTGTCAGGATTTGACTGAGTTTTCTGCCCCTCTGCTTCAAAACTATTTCCACATGGAGAATACTGTTGTTGTTATTCCACCGGTAGTGTTTTTTGCTGCTTGCATATGTAGATACCATTTAAGTTCCAGATAATTAAATCTGATTGGAAGGACCTGAGAGCTATCTGCCAGGGTGGCTTGGAAAAGAAGTACCCTACATTTTAATATTTTATAACGTGTGATATCTTTTGTTCCTCTTTAAGTCTCAGAGCAAGTGTGGGGAGTGGGTAGGGGGTGGGCTCTTTCCTTAACATAGAAAAGATTTAGATGCTGGATAAGAAAAATGAATAAAAAATGACCATATGGTTTCCTCTGATTTGTGATGGGACTGCATTTTACTTGATGAGGCAGGAACACATTTGATTGTTGGAACTGAATACTGAAAGAATGCACTCCTTTGATCCTTAACCTAGTTGACAAAACTAGAACTTCTCTAAGGAAACCACTGATTTGAACACATTTCATCTCAGATAAAAAGACATTTGATGATAAATTGTTTGAGTTCTTATCACCATACTCCTGCAGATGCTCATAGGGTGTAACTGAATCTAAATGAGATTATGATCTCTTGAGAAACTCAGTTGATTTCTTCTGTCTCTTTTTATTCCCACCAGCATCTATTTGTTTAGGAAATAATATTCTTTGATTATTCAGTACAGAAGTTTTGAATTATTTCAATATAATTCCTCCTCAGAATGCAGCAAAGTGCTGTGTGCTCAGCTATAATTTGTCAACCTGATGAACTGAATATTTTGCACATCACACACTGCCAATATCTTAGTTCTGGACCTCACATATTGCTTTCTGGCATATTGCTTTTATGATCTCCCAAACTTCTAATTTCTCCGAACTATTGATTTGCCAGCACAAAACTCTACTGTACTTCATACTTCATGCAAAATTAACTCAAAAAATGGATCACAGAGCTTAAAACTTAAAAGTATAATGATTTTAGAAGAAAACATAGAATATATTTTTGATCTATGGTTCGGCAAAAAGTTCTTAAACAAAATAGCAAAAGCATGGCCATAAAAGGGGAAAAAAACACAAACTAAACTTTACTAAAAGTAAAAATTTTTCTCTGTAAATGTCTCTATTATGAGGATTAAAATTCAAGCCACAGACTAAGAAAATATTTTCCAATTGCATCTCTAAATATTTGCATACAGAATATACGATAAAAACCTAAAGGCAAAGGTAAGAAAGCAAATAATCCAAATAGAAAATAAGAAAAAGTCTTTGGCATTTCATTTAAGAAGATATGTAAATGGCATATAGCACATATAAAGATGATTAAAAGCATTAGTCATTATGCAAATGTAAATAAAGCCACCATGAGATATCATTCCAAACTTAATAGAAAAAATATATGGACAGTACTAAATGCTGGAAAGGAGGCAGGACAACCAGATCCCTCATACATTACTGGTGGGAATGTAAAATGGTAACAACTAGTCTGCAGTCAGTATGGCACTTTTTATAAAGTTAAACATACACTTAAAATATGAATCAGAACTTCTCTTGGGTATTTATCCTAGAGAAATGAAAACTTAGGTTCACACAAATACCTGTACATGAATATTTATAGCATGTTTATTCGCAATAGTCAAAACATGGAAACAATATAAACGCCCTTCAAATGATGAACAGATGAAAAGCCTGAGTACATTAATCATTAGGGAAATGAGAATCACAACCACAATGAGATATCACCTGAGGCCAGTTAGAATGGCTATTATCAAAAAGATAAATGATGACAGGTTTGGCTAGGATGTGGAGAAACTAAACACCTGTACACTGTTGGTGGGAGTGTAAATTGGTGTAGCAACAATGAAAAACAGTATGGAGGTTTCTCAAAAAATTAAAAATACAGCTACCATATGACCCAGCATTCCCTCATCTGAGTACATGTGAAAACGAAATGAAATCAGTATCTCTCAAACATATCTGCACTCCCATTTTCACTGCAGCATTATTTATAATAGCCAAAATATTGAAAAAATACTGAAACAATTCAAGTGTCTGTCAACTGATGAATTCATAAAGAAAACATGGTATATGTAAATTCTCTCTATCTGTATATATACACACATACAGAATGGAATATTATTCAGCCTTAAAAAAGAAAATCCTGCTATTTGCAATAATTTGAATAAACCTGGAGGACATTATGCTAAGTGAAATAAAAGACACAAAAATCAAATACTGCATGACCTCATTTATATGTGTAGATAAAAATGTCATACCCATAGAACCAGAGAGTAGATTGGTGTTTACCAGGGGCTGGAGGGGGAAGGAATTGGGGAAATATTGGTCAAGGGTACAAAGTTTCAGTTATGCAAGATGAGTAAATTCTGGAAATCTTACTCCAGCAAATACATTACAGAACTTACACCCAACTAAAATGACCTGAGAAGTTTGAAAATACTTTCTAACTCTTTGTTGCCCAATAGAAATATGAGAGCCACACAATTTCCACTTTGTAGTAGTCATATTAAACACACAGAGGTGATATTAAATATATTTTATTTAACCTAGTATATTTTAAATGTTATCAATTTGATATATAATCTGCTACCGAGCCAATTTGTTTTGCCCAACGCCCACAGCAAGCCAATATGTTGAGACCCCGAGGTTTGCAGCAAAGGGATGGTTTGTTGGCAAGGCCAGCAAGAAAGGAGACAAATACCAGAAGGCACAGGGTGCAGGTGTTTATAGGATAAAGAATGAGGAAGCAGGGCTCTCTGAGGCGTGGGTGGTGTGTGGGGGCGTGGGGAAATGTGATTGGAGAAAGGTGCGGTAATCAATGTTCTGCACATGTATAACTTACAACCCGCTACACGTTAAAAAATGGAGGCATTTAGCTTGAGTTTTTAGGCCCTCTGATGTCAGGGCACTGAATCAACACTCGAGCATGCCCAGTTGGACGGTTGGTGGTTTTATACAGTCTAACCAGCTCAGTTCAGAACTAGACACAGCTGATTCCAAGTTCCTAACATATAACTCGGGCAAATATCTTATTGTTTATCTTATGTACTGCTTGGAGGACATACACCTCTTTGGTAGAGGACCTTGACTAGTGTAGGTAGGTGAAATGGATTTGACTAATGATCACCCAGTTTCAATCAATATAAAATATGAATAAAATATTTTACATTGTTTTTCATACTGTCTCTAAAATTCAGTATATATTTTATATTTTACAGCACAACAATTCAATAGCCATAGTTCAAATACTCCATGGACACACGTGGTTAGTGGCTACCATAATGGCCAGCACAGCTCTAAAGTATAATGAGCCATAACAGGGTTCAAGAGTAGATATCAACATGAATTTAGAGAGAAAATCATACTTAAGTTGGTCCTTAAGTAGGGATGTGAAATAATGTGGAGAGATACGAAAATGATTATAGTTATGAACTCAACAGTTTTTTTCTTTTTTCTCATTCTTAGCCCATACCTAAATGTAATATCATAAGTGTGCTTCTATTCCTTTTCCCTTTGAAGATTTTGCAATTCACAATGAAGGAAGAACTTAGTTTTCTCAAACATCGTTCCAAGAAAACAGAGATCATTGCCAATCCTAACATGTGTAAGATAATTATTGCCTTTGTTTTCTGAGGCTTATCTCTCTTAATTCTCTAACATTCAGAGAACTTTACTAACATTATGAATTTAGACTTTTATCCTAAGACGAAGGAGATGTGCAATTAAAAATAATAATGAAATCGAGAGCTAGTATTTGAGAGAAAATACATTTTGTAGACATTTAAGGAAGTTGAAGCTCATGAATTAGCAGAAACCAGTGAGTTTCATAGAAGACTTTATGTCAGTTTTAATAAAATTAGAGTTGATGGTAGCACATTTCAGAAAGGAAGTCCAGCTCGAATTACATAAGGAAACAGTATTTTTGTTGTGGCTAAGAGTACCATGTTTCAAACTGCAAGACTATATTAGAATTTCATCTAAATCATTCACTAATGGTGTGACACTGGGTGAGTTGCTTATCCTCTTTACTTATAAAAATATGAAAATTATATACAAGCACACCTCAGTTTATTGTGCTTCACTTTATTGTACTTTGTGGATATCGCTTTTTTTTTTTTTTTTTTTTTTTTTTACTAATTGAAGGTCTGGGGAAACCCTGCATCCAACAAGTATACTGGCACCGATTTCCCAACAGCATTGGCTCACTCTGTGTCTGTGTGTCACATTTTGGTAATTCTCACACTATTTCAAACTTTCCCATTATTATATTTGTTATGGTGATCTGTGATCAGTGATCTTTGAGTTACTATTGTAATTGTTTTGGGTTGCCACAAACCACACCCATATAAGATGGTGAACTTAATGTATGTGTTCCGACTGCTCCACCAACAAGCCGTTCTCTAGTCTCCCTTCCTCCCCTTGGGCTTCCCTATTCCCTGAGACACAACAATATGGAGATTAGGCCAATTAATAACACAACAATGGCCTCTAAGTGTTCAAGTGAAAGGAAGAGTCATATGTGTCACTTTAAATCAAAAACTAGAAGTGATTAAGTTTAATGAGGAAGGCATGTTGAAAGCCGAGATAGGCTAAGAGCTAGTCCTCTTGCACCAGTGAGCCAAGTCGTAAATGCACAGGAAAAGTTCTTGAAGGAAATTAAAAGTGCTGCTCCAGTGAACACATGAATGGTGAGAGAGGAAAAACAGCCTTATTGCTGATATAGAGAAAGATTTAGTGGTCTGGATAGACGATCAGGCCAGCCACAACTTTTCCTTAAACCAAAGCCTAATCCAGAGCAAGACCCTAACTCTTCAAATCTATGAAGGCTGAGTGAGGTGAGGAAGCTGCAGAAAACAAAAGTTTGAAGCTAGAGAAAGTTGGTTCATGAGGTTTAAGGAAAGAAACCATCTCCATACCATAACAGTTCAAGGTGAATCAGCAAATACTAATGTAGAAGTGGCAGCAATTTATCCAGAAGATCTAGCTAAGATAATTAATGAAGGTCACTACACCAAAGTAGCAGATTTTTAGTGTAGATGAAACAGTCATATATTGGAAGAAGATGCCAATTAGGACTTTCATAGCTAGAGAAGAAAAGTCGATGCCTGGCTTCAAAGCTTCAAAGGACAGGCTGACTTTCTTGTTAGGGGCTAATGCAGCTGGTGACTTTAAATTGACCCAGTGCTCATTTACCATTCCCCAAATCCCAGGGCCCTTAAGAATTATCTCAATCTACTCTGTCTGTGCTCTATAAGTGCAAAAACAAAGCATGAATTACAGCACACCTGTTTATGACATGGTTCATTGACTATTTTAAGCCCATTATTGAGATCTACTGATCAGAAAACAAAGATTCCTTTCAAAATATTGATGTTATTGTTTATTGACAATGCACCTGGTCACCCAAGAGATCTGATGGAGATACACAACACGATTCATGTTGTTTTTATGCCTATTACACAACATCCATTTTGCAGCCCATGGATTAAGGAGTACTTTCAACTTTCAAGTCTTATTATTTAAGAAATTTATTTTGTAAGGCTGTAGCTGCCACAGACATTGAATCCTCCAATGGATTTGGCAAAGTAAACTGAAAACCTTCTGGGAAGGATTCATCATTCTAGATGCCATTAAGATTATTTCTGATTCATGGGAAGAGGTCAAAATATCATTAATAAGAGTTTGGAAGAAGTTGATTCCAGCCTTAATGGATGACTTTGAGGGTTCAAGATCAGTGGAGGAAGGAATTGCCGATGTGGTAGAGATAGCAAGAGAACTAGAAGTGGAGCCAGAAGATGTGACTAAATTGCTGCAATCTCATGATAAAGCTTTAATGGGTGAGGAGTTGCTTGTTATGGATGAACAAAGAAAGTGGTGTTTTGAGATGGAAGCTACTTCTGGTGAAGATACTAAATATATTGCTAAAATGACAACAAAGAATTTAGAATATTACGTAAATTTAGTTTGATAAAGCAAATAGGCTTTGAAAAGATTGACTCCAATTTTGAAAGAAGTTCTACTGTGGATAAAATGCTATCAGACAGCATTGCACACTACAGAGAAATTGTTCATGAAAGGAAGAGTCAATCAATTCATTATTTTATTTTAAGAAATTGCTACAGCCAGCCCAGCCTTTAACAATCACCACCCTGATCAGTCAGCAGCCACCAACACTGAAGCAAGATCCTCTACCAGCAAAAAGATTGTGACTTGCTGAAGTCTCAGGTGATGGGTAGCACTTTTTAGCATTAAAGTATTTTAAAATCAAGGTATGTATTTTTTTAGACATAATGCTATTGCACACTTAATAGACTAAAGTAGAGAGTAACTTTTATATGTACTGGGAAGACAAAAAAATCATGTAACTTGAATTTGCAATATTTGCTTTATTGCAGTGGTCTGAACCAAACTTGCCATATCTCCAGAGTATGCCTGTACCTCAGAAAAGTTGCTTCCAACCTTCAATAAAATTTCAACATCTCTTTGACTACTAGGCACTATAAATCCAGAAGTGAACAACATAAAGTCCCTCTTCTCATGAGCATGCCTTCTAGAAAGAGAAGACAAGTAATAAGTAAATGTATACTTCCATAATATGTCAGGGGCAAATGTCATGATTAAGAATAAAGACTGCTAAGGGAATAAAATGGAAGTAGTCTGGACTGACATTAGACAGAATGGTCAGGAAATGTCTCTCCAGAAAAGCAGAAAAATTGAGGATAAGCTACTTCGATATGTGAGTGACATTGGGTATTAGTCCCTTGGGTTTCAAATCCTGGAAAGAGATTCCCTGTGTGTGAACATTTGGTTCAAGCTAATCAACTTAAATTAAGAAAACATACAAACATTCTTGGGAATAAACATACATAGATAACTTACCACATCAAAAACACTAAGAGAAAATACCCTACTCAGAATAGGGAAATAAATCCAGGTGAGACATATGATAAAAAGTACAGTTAACAAACTTATTAAGTAAACTTCATTTTGACTTAAAAATTAGAAAACTCTAATACAAAATCTAAGCATACTTAGATTTTAAATTCTGGAAATTATTCCATGACTCTGAAGTGGAGAATAAGGTACAACATGAGGAGACAATAGTCATTTTGGAGTTTGAAAAACTATAGTGAATCTCCTAGACAAGACTTACCCATTAAATACATACATATATATTTAAAATCAAGAAGAGCACACTTTAAAAGGGATGCCACGATGTTAAAAATAAAGTGGTGTAACAACTTTGCAAGTCCAAGTAATAATTTTATGGTAAAAAAGAAAGTGTAGGGCAAAATTGTAAATAAAATTGTTATATCCTGGTAAATAAATATAAAGGAGACATAAAGATCATAAATATAGATCAAAGTAACCAATAAGTTTAGTACAATTAAAACAATGATCAGAAGCATAGGAAAATATAGATCTAGTATGTTGCTTGGAGATCGTGACACTGCCATTTCAAATAATAAATGGTCAATTAAACCAACCAAAGAAAGGACACTGACTATAAATAGAGCATGATTGATAGTGTAAAACAATACATACACATTCGATAAGTCACATACACTCTACATTCAAATATACCCAAAACTAAACATAACAAAATAAAAATAAAACATAGAATCATTTCCAAAATAGTAATGGATTAAGCCACAAGGAAGCATTGATACATCCCAAATAATTCTCTTCTTATCCACTCTTTTTTCTAACCCACATGGAATAAAAATAGAATAAGAATAATAAAATAGTTAACACATAAAAATTATTATGTACCAGATATGAATCTATGTATTTTACATATAACTCTATTACAACTTTAATTTTCCAGATACAGAAGTGCAAAACAGAATGGATAAGAAACTGGTTTAAGCTCACACAGGAAGAAGGGCATGAGCTGGGATAACTAAGAATAAAATCCAGTGTATACAAAAATTTAAAAATGTATTATAATGACACAGATTAAATATAAATCATAAAATAACTTATGAAAGTAATGAAAGTTAGAATAATCAGTAAAAAATTTATTTAAAATTTGAAGATATACCTAAAACAGTACCTAGAAAAGCATTTAGAGCTTTAAATTACATACAAGAAAATTAAAATTAAATAACCTAAAATTTTACCTCTAACATCTATAAATCATAAATAGAACAAAATAAATATAAATACAATAGAAAGAAATGATAAATATAATGGAAGAGAGAAATTGAAATTTTAAAAATAAACCAAGTAAAGAGAACAAAGAAAAATTACATATTACTGATAAATTCAGGTCAGATTCAGATCTTGAATTTCAAATATAACTCAGTAATGATGAAATGTAAATTATTTTGTAACTCTTATTTATGATTAAAAATTTTGAAAAATCTTAGCAAATGAGAAAGTTTTTAACGTGATTAAAAATATTTACCAAAAAACAAAGCATAACAATAGCAAAATTACTATTGTAATCCTACTTAATAGTGAATGTTTTTACTTAAAGAATGAGCTTTTTACCTGAAATCAGGAATAAGACAGGATTCTCACTATCACTACTTTCATTCAACACTTTTGCATTTAATATCATAGCCAATACAATCAGGTAAAAATATAAATATAAATAAAAGGCAGGGATCTTTTATAATGATAAAAGTTTCCATTATTAATATCATTAAGTTGTAACAATTATAAATATACATCTACCTAAAAATAGAAGCAAAGCCTGAAAATATATGAAGTAAAAACAGACATAATTGAGAAGAGAAAAAGATAATTCAACAATAGTAGAATTCAATACTCAACTTTCAATAATAGAATAAGGAGGCTGAAAATCAACAAGAACTAGAAAGTTTGGAAAATAATAGACACAGATTAGACCTAATAGATATCAATAGTACTTTCCACACAACAACACACATACATTTATCTCTAGCACACATGAAACATTCTACAGAATAAATCACATGGAAGGCCATAAAACCAATCTCCATAAATTTACAAGGATTGAAATTATACAAAATATATATTTCAATCACATGACATGAAATTGGAAATAAAGGAAAGAAATCTGGTAAATTCACAAATATGTGGAAATTAAACAACACACTCATGCAGTGAATGTATCAAAGAAATTTTCACAAAGGAAATTAGAAAATACTTTGAGATGAATAAAAATGAAGACAAAATATACCAAAACTTGTGGAATACAGTTAAAGCAGTGCATTGGGGGAAATTTGTAGATCTAAATGCCTTCATTAAAAAGAAAACAGATTTCATGTCAACAAGCTAACCTTCCACATTATGACACTGGAAATGGAAGGAAAATTTAAACCCAAAGCAGGCAGAAGGAAAGAAATAATAAGATTAGAGCAGAAAATTGAGAAATAGAGAATAGAAATATAACAGAGAAGATCAACCAAAGCAAAAGTTGCCTGTTTAAAAATATCAACAAAATTGACAAACTTTTAGCTAGACTGACCAAGAAAAAAATAAAGGTCAAATTACTAAAATCAGAAATTAAACAGGGAGCATAACTACCAACTTTAGAGAAATAAAAAGTATTATAAGTGACAAATATGAACAAATGTATGCCAACAAATTAGATAACACAGATGAAATGGACACATTTCTAGAAAGACAAACTATAAAAACTGACTCAGATGAAATAGAAATTCTAAATAGACCTATAACAATAAAGGAATTTAATTAGTAATTTTAAGACTTCCCACCAATAAAAGCCAAAGACCAACTGGCTTCACTGGTGAATTTTTTCAAACGTTTAAAGAAGAATTAACAAATTTTAAACTTTTCCAAGAAAGAGAAGAGTATACCTTCCCAGTTCATTCTGTGAGGCCAGTTTTACCCTGATAATAAATAAATTAAAACCAAAAAAACCAACCTAAAGACTATATTTCTTATCAACATACATGCAAATAGCCTCAAAAAAACACTAGCAAACCTAATCCAACAGCATACTGTAAGGATATGCACCATGACCCAGAAATGCAAGGTAGGCTTAACAAATGAAAATCAATTAATGGAATACACTAAGCCAATAGAATAAAGGACCAAAATCATATGATTGTCTCAATAGACACAGAAAAAACATTTAATAATATAAATACTTTTTATAATAAAAATACTCAACAAACTAGGAATAGAGGAAACATTCTCAATGTGATAATGTGAATCTATGGAACATTCATAGCTAACATTATACTGAATAGTTAAAGACTAAATGCTCTTCTCCTCTAATATCAGGAGCAAGGCAAAGTTGCCTGCTTTTGCCACTTCTGTTTAACATTAGCCAGGGTATTTAAGTAAAAAATAAAACACATGCATTCATATTGAAAAGGAAGAAATGACAGCAGATGACATTCTCTTGTATATAGAAACTGCCAAGAAATACATTATAAAATTATTAACTAATAAATGAGTTCAGCAATGTTGTATGATATAAAGTCAATATATAAATTCAACTGTATTTGTATCCAGTAACAATAATGAAATTAAGAATAATGAAATTAAAAATAATGAAATTAAGAAAACAATTTCATTTATCGTAACATCAAAAAGAATAAAACACTTAGGGATAAATTTAACAAAAGAAGTAAAAAAGTATATATACTCTAAAACTACAAAACATAGTGAAAGAAATTAAAGAAGATCAAATAAATAGAAAGAGATCCCAAGTTCATGGATCAAGAGACATAATACAGTAAAAAGAACTTACTTCCCAAACTGATCTACAGATTCAATGTAATTCCCACAAAAAAAATACAACTTCTTATTTTGCAGAAGTGAACAAGCTGGCCTGAAAATTTATATAGTAATTCAAGAGACCCAAAATAGCCAAGACAAACTTGACAAAGAAGAACAAAGTTGTAAGGCTCTCACTTCCTGATTTTATAACTTAATACAAATCTACAGTAATCAAAACAGTATGATACTGGCATAAGAATAGACATATAAATCAATGAAATAGACATGAAAGTCCAGACATAAACACTTACATTTATAGTCAATTCGTTTTTGACAAGGGCAACAAGATAATTCAATTGGGAAAGAATAGTTTTTTCAACAAATAGTGCTGAGACAATTGAATGACTGTATACAAATAATGAAGTTGGACCCCTACCTCATACCATATAAAAATATAAGCTCAAAATTAATCAAATACCTAAATGTAGGAGCTAAAACTATAACTCTTAGAAGAAAACATATGTGTAAATCATCATAACTTTGAATTAGGCAATGCTTTTTTAGTATATAACACCAAAACACCAGTAACAATGCAAACAATAGGTAAACTGAAAATAGTCAAAACTAAAAACAAGAAACTTGTACATAAATATGTATTAATCATAATAGTCAAAAAATTAAAACAACCTAAATGTCCATTAACTGATGAATGAATAAGTAAAATGTTGTGTACCAATACAGTGGACTATTATTCAGGAATGAAAAGGAAAGGGGTACTGATACATGTAACAAGCTTGAAAATATGTTGTTAACCTAAAGATGCCAGTAACAAAAAGCCATATATTGTTTGACTCCATTTATACAAAATGTCCAGAATAGACAAATCTAGAGAGACACAGAGTTGATTCCCTAAGACTGTGGGAATGGAGATTTGGTGGGGGATGACAGCTAAAGAATGCCAGATTTTGGGGGGGCATATTGAAATGTTCTAAAAGTGATTGTAGTGATGGATACATAACTCTGTGAATATAATAAAACTGTTAAATTGTATATTTTAAATGGGTGAATTGTATGATATGAGGGGTTCAAAATTGGCAATGAAAAAATATGATTATTTCTTGTTGGCATAATTTTATTTGAAGAATATTCAAATAATTTAAGAACAAACTGTTAGAATTTATAAGCGCATTTGTTACAGTCACCAGATATAAGGTCCATATACAACCAGTTATTGCATTTATATAAATTCAACAAAAATCTAAATTGATATTGTTTGTAATAGTACCCCCAAATAACAAATACTTTAGGGATAAAATTAATGAAAAATTATGAAGACATTTATATAAAAACACACATATATGTTTATATATTTATGGATTCAAAGACAAAATATTATAAAGATATGAACTATCATTTGATCCACAGATAAAATTCAATTCCAGTCAATATAGTGCCAGGTATTTGAAATGACAAGCTGATTCAAAAGTGTGTATGGAAATGGAAAGAGCAAGGATGAACCAAGGCAATTTTGATAACATATTTTTGAAGCTAAAGTACTGACAACTACCAGATATCAACAGCTGTCATAAAATTTAACAAACATCAAGACTAATTTTGAAAAAATAGCAAAAATGCATTGTGGTATAGCTATAGAAGCAGAAAAGTTGACCAATTAGAGGTCTGAAATACATATGTAAACACATAAAGAAATCTGATATAAAATAAAAATGAAGCCACCCATCACTTTATAGAGCTATGGAAAAAGTGGGTCACTATATTTTAAAAGTAATGGCACATATTATTCCTGATATGAATAATGGACTCTAAATGAATTTTTAAAATTAACATGAAAAATGAAAGCAAAATTCAAACAGAAGAAAGTGAAGAAGACTGTATAACCTTGAGTCATGGATGCATTTCTTAAATAATAACAGGAAAAGTACAAACCATAAATAAAAAAAAGATCAAAATTATATATTTCTATTTACCAAAGGAACAATGGAATATCTGAAAAGATGGACACATCAGGATACAATATTTATAACAAGAAATGAATATCTATGTTAAATAAGTAATTCATGCAAATCAGGAAGAAATATGTAGGAAACCCAAAAGAAAAATTCTCAAATGAGTAATATGATCATATAATAAAAATGGTCAACACAAGCATGGAGATAAGGTCAACAGTAATCAAAGAAATGTAAGGTCAAAGGTATGATTCCAACAAAGACTAGTGAAAATTAGAAACTGGTTAAACACTAAGAGAATAAATGTGTAAATAGGAATCTTCAGATGATGGTAGTTTAGTTTTAGATAGCCATATGAAGAGAACTCTTACTGTAGTTAATGAATTTTTTAATTGACACACACTGACCCAGAATTTCCATTTCAGATCATATGTCTTAAATAAATTATCATAATGACATTAAATAGGATATTTAATCATAGCATTTTTGTATGTCATGGAGGGAGTTGATGGTGCTTAAGAGAAATAAAAATATAAATAAAAATATACATGTGATATATATTTATTCTTTTAACATATATACCACATATATATATATATCACAGAGATTATCTATCACTATATGTATATATAAAATTTCCCAGAGATAAAGAAATAGGATCTTTTGTTAATAGGCCAATAATTAATGTGTTCTTGAAATAAGTATGAATAAACTATGTGTTTACACCTAAAATCCAAGAATAACATGAAACACATCTAGTTCTTATTTTTGTATGTAGGTGCCCATGAGAATGGCCAGATAAAGTTGCTTTCATTCCCTTTGGCAAAAAGAAATGTAATTTTCTCTGAAAGGAATATACACAATAGCAAAAATGTTTTGCTCCTATTTTATTCTCCCTCTCCCTAATGACTTTGAAAAAAATAACTGATACCTTGAATCTTTAAAGCAGTAATTAGAATAGAATGTCACTGTAATATTCTCATTCGAAAATACTAAATAAAAACCTCACTAAAAATATATCACATTGTACTTTACACAGATTTAAAAAAATTTAACAGCTCTACTTTTATTTTATTAGCACCCCTTCTAAATGTTACAAAACAGAAAACAAACCAAAAGAACCTGAAGAATTGAAAATTGCCTGTAGTCACAAAACCAGGAAATAAAGAAAAAGTATTTGAACCCAGGCCATTGCTACTCTGTAGTTCGAATCCTTAACACCTGTATCTGTGAGAGATCATGAAGAATAATCCTAGGCCCTTATTTTACAAATGAAAGAGTTAAGGCTTAAACACACTAAGCATGTCACCTCATATGAAGAAAGAATGGCTTTTCCGTATTTATTGCTCTCTCTGTGCAGTTGGTGTCAGCATTATGATTGCTCAAAGAGCACTTGATGCAGAAGAGAGCAGTTTCCTCACAATCAGGCATAAGCTGGCATTCTCTTCAGTACCTAGTCCTGTTTAAGATTTGGATGCTTTGATTCTGACATAAATCCTACCAATGTTTTCATAGGTCAGTCTCCCAAGGCAACAGAAATGAAACCAAAAATAAACAAATGGGACCTAATCAAACTTATAAGATTTTGTATAGCAAAAAAAAATCCAAACCATAAACAAACGAAAAGACAACCTACAGACTAAGAGAAAATATTTGCAAATGATGCAACAAACAAGAGCTTAATTTCCAAAATATATAAACAGCTCCTACAGCTCAACAACAAAAAAACAAACAACCCAATCGAAAAATGGGCAGAGGACCTAAATAGACATTTCTCCAAAGAAGACATACAGATGGCCAATAGGCACATGAAAAGATGCTCAACATCACTAATTATTAGAGAAATGCAAATCAAAACTACAATGAGGTCCCACCTCACACAGGTCGGAATGGCCACCATTAAAAGTCTACAAATAACAAATGCTGGAGAGAGTGTGAAAAGGGAACCCTCCTACAGTTAGTGGGCATGTAAGTTTGTGCAACCACTGTGGAAAACAGTATGGAGTTTCCTCAAAAAACTAAAAGTAGAGTTGCCTTATGATCCAGCAATCCCACTCCTAGGCATATATCCAGACAAAACTATAATTTAAAAAGGTACAGGCACTCCTATGTTCATATCAGCACTCTTCACAGTAGCCAAGACACAGAAACAACCTAAATGTCCATTGACAGATGAATGGATAAAGAAGGTGTGGTACATATATACAATGGAACACTACTCAGTCATCAAAAAGAATGAAATAATGCCACTTGCAGCAACATGGATGGAAATTGAGATTATCATACTAAGAATGAAGTCAGAAAGAGAAAGACAAATAACATACGATATCAGTTATGTGTAATCTTAAATATGACACAAAGGAACCTATCTACAAAACAGAAACAGAATCACAGACAGAGGGAACAGATTTGTGGTTGCCAAGGGGAATGGGAGTGGGGGAAGAATGGATTGGGAGTTTGGGATTAGCAGAGGCAAAGTATTATATATATGATGGGTAAACAACAAAGTCCTACTGTATAACACAGGGAAGTATATTCAATATCCTGTGATAAACCATAATTGAAAAATATACAAAAATGTATATGTATATATAACTGAATCACTTTGCTGTATAGCAGAAATTAATACAATATTATAAATCAACTATGCTTCAATAAAAAAAGATTTGGATGTTTTGTGTATCCTTATAGGCAAATAAACTTTCAAACACTGCAAATGTATTACCCCAGAAACACATTAAAGATTTAATTTCAAAGGCCAAGTAAATGCAATATATACATATTACTATTACTAAACATATTGCTATATGTTTCCAAGTATATAATTGCATTGTAGGGGTAGATTACCATTGGTGGCTCTAGTTGGAAGATCTAGGTGTGAAAGACGTATGAACACAGAAGTTTTAACTGGCTTGTATCTTTATTTGGTGTTGTGTTAGGAGAAAGAGTGAGGGTAATGCAGATAATGGTGTAACTGACTGCAAACAAAAAAGGGGGAAGATCTCAGGCTGAAAAACAGTATTAAAATTTGGAAAGATTTACAGCAAGATCCTATTTGTCCCACCTCCTAGAGAAATGAAAATAAAAACAAAAATAAACAAATGGGACCTAATGAAACTTCAAAGCTTTTGCACAGCAAAGGAAACCATAAACAGGACAAAAATACAACCCTCAGAATTGGAGAAAATATTTGCAAATGAAGCAACTGACAAAGGATTAATCTCCAAAATATACAAGCAGCTCATGCAGCTCAATATCAAATAAACAAACAACCCAATCCAAAAATGGGCAGAAGACCTAAATAGACATTTCTCCAAAGAAGATATACAGACTGCCAACAAACACATGAAAGAATGCTCAACATCACTAATCATTAGAGAAATGAAAATCAAAACTGCAATAAGGTATCACCTCACACAGGTCAGAAGGCCATCATCAAAAAATCTACAAACCATAAATGCTGGAGAGGGTGTGGAGAAAAGGGAACCCTCTTGCACTGTTGGTGGGAATGTAAATTGATACAGCCACTATGGAGAACAGTATGGAGGTTCCTTAAAAAACTACAGATAGAACTACCATATGACCCAGCAATCCCACTACTGGGCATATACCCTGAGAAAATCATAATTCAAAAAGAGTCAGGTACTACAGTGTTCATTGCAGCACTATTTACAATAGCCAGGACATGGAAGCAACCTAAGTGTCCATTGAGAGATGAATGGATAAAGAAGATGTGGCACATATATACAATGGAATATTACTCAGCCATAAAAAGAAGCAAAATTGAGTTATTTGTAGTGAGGTGGATGGACCTAGAGTTTGTCATACAGAGTGAAGTAAGTCAGAAAGAGAAAAACAAATACCGTATGTTAACACATATATATGGAATCTAAAAAAAACAAAAAACGGTTCTGATGAACCTAGGGGCAGGACAGGAATAAAGAGGCAGACGTAGGGAAGGGACTTGAGGACAAGTGGAGGGGGAAGGGTAAGCTGGGACGAAGTGAGAGAGTGGCATGGACATATATACACTACCAAATGTAAAATAGATAGCTAGCGGGAAGCAGCCACATAGCACAGGGAGATCAGCTCGGTGCTTTGTGACCACCTAGAGAGGTGGGAAGGAGATGCAAGAGAGAGGGGATATGGGGATATATGTATACATATAGCTGATTCACTTTGTTATACAGCAGAAACTAACAATGTTGTAAAGCAATTATACTCCAATAAAGATGTTTAAAAAAAAATGGCTCAAAGATATTCCACTTAAGTGTAAAAAACCTAAAGGAAAATTTTAGATAGATTAAAAGAAACGTTGTTTAGAAAGGGAAGAAAAGCCAGATGACACCAAAGACAGAATTCTTCCTGCCCTCTTCCTTTTAATTTACCCAGTACTGGCAGGCCTAAGCAACACAGCATATTAGCAATTTGGATAAGAAGGGACTGTACCAGAAAAAAGCAAAGAAAAAAACAGAAAAAAACCCCACCCCAGTTCTTTATAGACACTATTGAATATTTACATTAAAAACCTACTAGGGCTTCCCTGGTGGCGCAGTGGTTGGGAGTCCGCCTGCCGATGCGGGGGGCGCGGGTTCGTGTCCCGGTCCGGGAAGATCCCACATGCCGTGGAGGGACTGGGCCCGAGAGCCATGGCCGCTGGGCCTACGCGTCCGGAACCTGTGCTCCGCAACGGGAAAGACCACAGCAGTGAGAGGCCCGCGTACCGCAGGAAAAAAAAAAAAAAACCTCTCTTTCAATAAGCCTCTACTGAAATATACATTTGTGGGATGATTCTAGCAAGGTTTTATTTTTGGTTTTTTTTTGTTTGTTTGTTTGTTTTATGTACGCAGGCCTCTCACTGTTGCGGCCTTTCCCGTTGCGGAGCACAGGTTCCGGACGCGTAGGCCCAGCGGCCATGGCTCACGGGCCCAGTCCCTCCACGGCATGTGGGATCTTCCCGGACCGGGGCACGAACCCGCGTCCCCCGCATCGGCAGGCGGACTCCCAACCACTGCGCCACCAGGGAAGCCCAAAAGAAAGGTTTTAATAAGCCTTTAATAAGAGAGGTTTCATGTATGTTTAAACATGCATGAAAAGCAAAAATTACAATTTAAAATAGGTGATTCATTAGCCTTCTTCAGCTTCTCAGTGTCAGAGGAATAGCTTAGAAGATAATGTCTATAAGTAACATAATTCATTGATTTGCTGCTACACCAGAAATGATTCTGCTATTCTCTTTAACTTCATAAGCTAAAAGATAAATAGGCAAATGTAGCTGTGGTCCTGATTCTTCCTGCAGCATGAAGAGGGGTCTGTAAAATATGTCCCACCTCCTTTCATGCAAGATGCATCCTTCTGTTAAGGATTTTAACCCTCTATTTACTTTACCATGTTGCACCATGCAATGATTCTGCCCACCTTCACCATATGACTGTTGGCAAAAAAGTATATTTTACTCTTTTCCACGAAGTTTGAATCCTGTTTTATCTCTGATTATAATTAACACTTGTTCCTACAAGATTAGCAAAATGATGACAACTGATGAAGTTCGGTAATGGGCACATGGATGTGTATTGCATTATTTGACTTTGTGTTTGAAAATTCTTATAATAAAGTTAAAAAATTGGGAAAGATTTTATCAGACATTTGAAAATTATTACATGTAAGAGGATATTCGATACTTTGAGGGAAAATCTTAGGTCATGATAGCAGATATAGAATATAGTACTAAAACCATGTGTTTAGATGATAAGATAAATCTAAGATTAAAGAATCTTTCTAGAATAATGACACGTAGAATATATCTAAAATTTGCAAATAGTGGAATAAAAGAATATACACATTTTCTAAAAAATCAAAAAACTCTTGATGTGGAATACTCACAGAAAGAAAATACATATAGTCTAAAAGATACATTATACATTTCCTCCTATTCTCAGGAAACCTCTGAAGCAAGTATTCATAGCACATAAGTACTTTATATTTATTAAGCATTGAGGGCTTGACTGTACATAACATACTCTATGAGCCATGAAAAGAATTTCATCCAAAGGGGATAAGTTTAGAGTGTTTACCATTCTTTCCCAGCAGGATCCTGGACCTAGCCAAATATATGAACGTCTTTATTCAGAGAAAAACCAGCAGAGAGAGTAAGGAGACAGGAAGCAATAAATAGGAGTTGAATAAATACTAGCTTTAGCAAAACTACTCGTTTAGCCAGTTCTTTGAAAACATTGGACTCAATGTAGACCATACAGGAAACAATTTTTTTCTTACCACCTTTTTCAAAATCATTTTCTTATCTGTCCTAGACAATGCATCTTGCAAATTCCATGCCTTCCTGTGTTACAGTCTGAGGTTAGAAAAATCACATTTGCAGATGTTAAATACTATAGCAAAATCTACTATAAAAATTCAGATTCAATTCATATTTTCTCACAATCAGTAGCCATTTCAGTTCTGATCCATTTTTCAAGGGACTGGCAGTGAGAAATGGATATATATTGATATATATTCCAAAGCGCTCAACTACTTTGCCTAATACTCTTCTCCTGAGTTTCTCCTAATTGGGGAGAGCGAGGACACGAGAGAGTTGAGAGGGAAATGGTAAAGTCTGTCTTGAATGGTGCTGGTGTAAATCTGGCTGTTGCCATCTGTGATAGAAGAGAAATCCTTGCCCTGACACCACAGAGTTTGTTGGACACTAACACTCATGCTCTGGAACTTAAATTACCCCTCAGAGTTGTTTCTACGTGGAGGCGAAATATCTGGACTCCCACCCCAACAAATTATTTCTTGCTACTGAGCCACTTTAAGTATTGGGAGCATGACTGCATATATTCTATCAGCCATGGGAGAAGAAATCTAATCCAAAAAAGACAAGAGTACGGTGTTAGGGTGAGGCTTAAAACTCCCAGTCACTTCTGACTCTCCATACGATGGAGAGTCAAAAGGCAAAAAAATTCACAAGTAGAAGGCCATTGCTACGAAGGGTGTGGAAGCTGGAACATGGGTACGCAAAAACATAAAAGGCATTGAAGGGCCCTGGGCAGGACACCAATAATATTCAGTAGGCTCTCATGTATGTAAACCAGACACTCTATACGTCCCCATGTAGGATTTCTTACTTAAAGCAGTTGGACCAGGGGAGACAAAATTGTGCACCTGTCAATACTGGTCAGAAGAAACCCTACACATTACCCATTTCTATTCTCAAATCCTCTTACATCTTACTTTAACTTTATGCTGACATAGCTCCCTAAATTCTAATTTGCCACTATGTTGGAAAAAATATGTGAGTAGTTAGTGAAATGAGCTAGGGCCCCAACAGATGCAATTCATCCTGAGGATTTAATTGATACTTATTATCTTCATCCTCTACTACGTATTTGGGTGTCTCCTGACCCTAATTTCTGCTCATATTGGGGTCTTCGCTGGAGGGTGATCCAGACCTTCCTATTACAGAAGTCATAGTTCCCAGTTACCATGATTTTGTCAACCTGTTTTTGTTGCAATTGCCCATTCACTGATAAAACTGGGCATTAGCATACTCAGAGATGCCCCAATAAATAATCTGATTGCCAAAGATATTGTTCCTCCCCCAATTATACAGCAGCAACACTCTCTCTTCATGATGCCCAGTGTTAATTACCCAGACCAGTATAGTATAGTAACTATTTTTGTCTTTTTTTAAATTTTATTTTTTTATACAGCAGGTTATTAGTTATCCATTTTATACATATTAGTGTATATACGTCAATCCCAATCTTCCAATTCATCACACCACCCACATTTTGTCTTTTTTTAACTGCTGGTCTACTTGAACAAAATGTTCAGAGTGATCAGGGGAAGGCCTAGCTTTAAATTTAGTGGAAATTTTTTTAAATTGTTCACAGGTGGAAGTATTTTTCTCTCTAGAAACCAGGACCTCTAGACCCAAGACCTTAAACTTTCAAATACGGGAAGCGTAAATACTCAGTTTGGTCGCTAGGAATGTTAGTAAGCAGGGCCACCCCTACTTTCATCTCAGAGTTCTAAGATCAATATTGTAGGAGAGGAAAAATGTTTTCCCTTCTTCCCATCTTAGTTCTTTGGCTGATTTAATAATTAAATTGACTTAAGGCAGATTAACAGGAGAAAAACATATTTAATTTCATACATACAGGAGCCCCAAAGATATGAGGCTCAAAGAAGTGACCAAAGCAAGCAGCTTTTGTATCTTTTAGACAAGAAAATAAACTTGTGAAGAAATGACAAGACAAAGTGTTTGGGCTTAGGGGAGCAAATAGTGAAGAAGTAATGAGGGTTGTTTATACAATCTTCTCGGCCCTAAATTCTCTATCTCTGGTGATTAAGATGCCTTCTACCCTCCTGGTATAGGGATGGTACCATTCATATAGGAGATATATTCCCTGCTTTCTAGGGGACAAAGGAGGTTAAAGTGTTCTCCTTGCACTGGCTGTTTCTTTTTTTTTTTTTTTGTGGTACGTGGGCCTCTCACTGTTGCAGCCTCTCCCGTTGCGGAGCACAGGCTCCGGACACGCAGGCTCAGCGGCCATGGCTCACGGGCCTAGGCGCTCCACGGCATGTGGGATCTTCCCGGACCGGGGCATGAACCCGTGTCCCCTGCATCGGCAGGCGGACTCTCAACCACTGCGCCACCAGGGAAGCCCTGGCTGTTTCTTAAGTAACATTAATTCCAAATCATCAGCATGCCAAAGTGACATATTTTGGGGTGGCATATTCTGGTCCCTTTCAACTTGTTCTATTGCTAAGGACCCAGCATCATAAAATGACCTCTGAATTGAGATATACACTGAATATTGAAGAACTCTTGGTGCACATAGGCTGTTCCTCTAAGCTGACAACTCAGCTACACCTTTAAGAAGGCATTCTTACCCACTGACTATGTAGTTGGAGCAGTGGATTCAATGGTCATGTAGCCACTGTAACACTTCATTTGCCATAAAGTGGTCCCTTTGTCCAAGGCAGTTAATCAGATTCTATGTAAGTAAACCAGACACTCTGCTTTCAGATCTGTAACTCGAGCACTTGGACAGGAGAGCCATGTTTGTACTCCTGTCAACACTAGTCAAAACAAAGTATTGTTTTCTCCAAAGTGGAATGGGTCCAACGTAACTGGGCTGTTGGGCTATTGGACAGAAAACCTCAGTCTCTTCCTGGCTGTAGCTGGAAGCTACACTCAGTCTTTACCATGTGACCTTTCCAACAGGGCAACTTGCTTCAACAAAGCCGGCAAACTAATATAACCATTATGGAGAACAGTAAGGAGGTGTCTAAATACAGAACTACCATATGATCCAGCAATCCCACTCCTGGGCATAGATCCAGAGTAAACCAAAATTCAAAATATACACGCACCCCGATGCTCATCGCAGCAGTATTTACAATAGCCAAGACATGGAAGCAAACTAAGTGTCCATCAGCAGAGCAGTGGATAAAGATGTAGTACATACATACAATGGAATATACTCAGCCATAAAAGAGAACAAAATAATGCCACCTGTGGCAACATGAATGGACCTAGATATTGTCATACTGAGTAAAGTAAGACAGAGAAAGACAAATATGATAACGCTTATATGTAGAATCTAAAAATGTGGTACAAATGAACTTACTTACAAAACAAATAGAGTCACAGATGTAGAAAACAAACTTATGGTTACCAGAGGGGAAAGGGGGGGAAGGATAAACTGGGAGATTGGGATTGACATATACACCACTATATGTAAAATAGATAACAAATAAGGACCTGCTATATAGCACGGGGAACTCTACTCAGTACTCTGTAATAACCTATATGGGAAAAGAATCTAAGAGTGGATATATGTATATGTATAACTGACTTACTTTGATGTACACTGGAAACTAACACAACATTGTACATCAACTATACTGCAATAAAAATTAAAAAACAGGGCTTCCCTGGTGGCACAGTGGTTGAGAGTCCGCCTGCCAATGCAGGGGACACGGGTTTGTGCCCCGGTCTGGGAAGATCCCACATGCCGCGGAGCGGCTGGGCCCGTGAGCCATGGCCGCTGAGCCTGCGCGTCCGGAGTCTGTGCTCCGCAACGGGAGAAGCCACAACAGTGAGAGGCCCGCAAACCGCCAAAAAAAAAAAAAAAAAAAAAAGGCCTGCAAACCGAAAAAAAGGCAGGGGAGATTCTGTTAATAAGACTGAAGCACAATCCTTTAAAATCTAATCAAGAAGTGACTTTTCATTAATACTGCAGCAAAGTATTGGTTAGAAGCAAGTTTCTCAAGGGAAGTGAATTATATGAGTTAGTTGGTAGGATTTCTAACCTTACATAATAAATTAGTTTTACTGTGACCCCCTTCTCTGATACTTTCGATTCCTTCTTCCACATTTTAACTAGGCTTATTTGGAAACTGTTTTATTATTTAATGTGGACCTTTTTTTTTCCTGAACTTCCAAGAACCATCCCAGTAATTTATTAATTCTTGAATCATGGCAGAATAGCTGCATGTCAAAAATTCTTCCTGGACTTCCCTGGTGGCGCAGTGGTTGAGAGTCCGCCTGCCGATGCAGGGGACGCGGGTTTGTGCCCCGATCCGGGAGGATCCCACATGCTGCGGAGCGGCTGGGCCCGTGAGCCATGGCCGCTGAGCCTGTGCGTCCGGAGCCTGTGCTCCGCAACGGGAGAGGCCACAACAGTGAGGGGCCCACGAACCGCCAAAAAAAAAAAAAAAAAAAAAAAAAAAAATTCTTCCTTAGCCAGACTGACATTTTTTATTAAGATATAATTACCATATAAGGTTATATTAGTTTCAGGTGCACAACGTAATGATTTGATACACTGTATATATTGCAAAATGATCACCACAGTAAATCCAGCCAACGTCTATCACCACACACAGCTACACATTGTTTTCTTGTGATGAGAATTTTCAAGAGCTACTCTCTTAGCAACTTTCAAATATACAATGTGGTGTTATTATCTATAGTCATCATGCGTACATTATATCCCAGGACTTGTTTAGCTGGAAATTTGTACCTTTAGACCACTTTTAGCTATTTGCCTACCCCTTATCCCCCCTCCTTCTTCCCGGCCACCACCAATCTGTTCTCTGTATTTATTAGTTGTTTTTTTCTTAGATTCCACATATAAGCGAGATCATAGAGTGTCTGTCTTTCTCTCTGACTTATTTCACTTATCATAATGCCAAGTTCTACCCATGTTGTCACTTCAGACTGACATTCTACTCCCCCTGATTCTACATCTCAAACAATCTCTGTTCAGGCACGCTTACCTTGTTCTTTCAGGTAGGTATTATCCAGGGCCTGTAGTTCCTTTAGTGAAAAGTTGCTTTCCTTCTTTAGCAGGTTCAACACTTGGTTAGGCTGAAGCTTGACCCTTGTATTCGGTTTGGTGACCAGGAATCAAGTTAAGCAGATTAAAGGGGAAAAACCCACATTACAACGTCTTTGGCATAATATTCAAGTAATGGTGTTGAGAGACCTGCTACAATATAATAAAGTCTGGCTCCATTTTTTGATGTTTGCTGCAGTTTTGGGCTCCACGCTCTCTGCTCCCTTCTGCTCCCGATCTTAGCCATCTGACGCCAAAGCCCAAATCCTTCTTCATTTGGTTCCGGTGGGAAGTTCAAACCATTCTCAGGAAGCCACACCCTAGCCCCACCCCATAACCTCTCTAAAACTCCAAGCCAGTCTCTTTTCCCTTTTTTCCCCAAGTTCTTTGGAACTGCCCTGCTCTCTCCCGAAAATCTCAATACATGAGGAATAAACCTTCTCACACCTTCCTGATGATGTCATTAGTACTGATATCCAAATGAAATTTTGGTTGATGGTCCATTCTGACTCTGTGGTATGGCTACAACACTGGGTTACTTCTGCAGGCCCAGAAGGTTGTGCTTCTGGGCATTCAGGTGAATTTATTTATATAATCACACTCCAATCTCATGACCCCAATTCTCTCTTAGGACACTGATTATGATGCAGGAGACCTGGCCAAGTTTTCAAATCAGCTTTTCTTAAATGTTTGCAAATTTTGTCACTCTTACATTAAATTCTGCGCCTAGTCTTCCACTACATTTGCCCTCATGCTGCAAATGATAAAGTTCTCTTAAATACTGGATGGAAGTTGTCTGAGTTTCACACTTTGTTAGTAATTGATCAACATGTGTTTATCATTTGCTCTCTTCAACACATCAGAATCATCCAGTAACAATCTCCTATTCCCATAGTCCTTACATGTACCATAGTTAAGTCAGAACATTTATTTCCATTGGTATCACAGAGTGGAGAATCTCAACAGTTTTAAGGCTGGAGCATGCTAAGGGCTATCGACAGTCCATCTCTCATGAAAATGGATCCTTATTTCCAACTCACCAGCGAGCGATCCAACCACAGAATCCTATCATTAGGGTCTGCTGCTTTGACCATTCTTGGTACCAAATGTTTTAGATTGGCTTCTCTAAAAGCAGATTCTAAGCCACGGATTCAGGTAGAAGTGATTATTTACGAAAGTGTTCTCAGGAAAAACCAATAAGGCATGGGGGAAGCACGATGGAGAAAGAAAAGGAGCCAATCAAGGGTTCAATTTCAGTTGAAGTCTCCGATTCAGATTCAAATTGAGCTTTAGAGCATACATTACACCTGAGAATTTTTCCTGCCTTGAAGCAGTGTGCTGGGCTTTTGCTTTCCCACACCACTTAGTCCTTAGCGTCAGGAAAATGTGTGTTGAGGATGAGGTAAAATTTCCAGGCCCTTCTGGATTTCCAAGCCTGCAAGAAGGCAACTCAAATGCCCAGAGAAAATCCTCTGGAAGCCCCAATGAGAGAAAAACAGAACATGAGGGATTGGTATATGCAGCTAATAGAGAATCTGAGAGAGTCGTAGTAGAACATCAACATTCTGTTACATTTGTTCTTACTGAAGTGTTCCCATACGATACATAATTTACCTAGAATATGACCCTCCTTATATACTTCATTATCAGCAGTTTAGCAAGAAACTCCCAAACTGAAGTGATGGCGGTAAGACAGTATCAGCATCACCCTATCATCACAAACCTAATTTTGCTAAAAATCTGTGTGAATTTTCTGTTATAGATTTTACATTTACTTTCAGATTACTGTGTCCTTATTCGATGGTCCAAACTACCTCCCTAGCTTCTGGACGTTTCTACTTCATGCAGTTGATTGTTGCTATTTTATTGATAAGTAGAACGATCAACTGACTAATTTTGTCACTAGTCCACAATACTAGTCCAATCATCCCCAATTTAGGCAATCATGTTTTATACTATTAAATCAGTCCTTCAGATGCTGTGGCAAGACCTTCATAACCACAGTGTGCTCTCTCTGTTTACCTCAGGCCTTTTGCTATCTGTGTAATATGCCTCCTATTCACATGAAAGCACTGAATGCTACATAGGCCCATCTTTGGCTAAGCTACAACGTATACGGTGTATAGCAGGCGTATTAAGCATCAGGTGATAAGAATACAGCAGGGAACAAAATAGTTAATGTGATATTAGTTAATTTCACATATCAACTTGATGGGGCTAAGGGATGCCTGCATAGCTGGCAAAACATTATTTCTGGTGTGTCTGTGAGGGTGTCTCTGGAAGAGATTAGCATTTGAATCAGTAGACTGAGTAGAATAGATTTCCCTCACCAGTGTGGGTGCGCATCCTCCAACCTATTGAGGACCTGAATAAAACAGGTGGGGGAAAGGCACATTCATTCTTTCTGTTTGGGTTGAGACATCCATCCTCTCTTGCCCTTGGACCTTGGCACTCCTGATTCTTAGGATTTCAGACTCAGATCAGGACTTACACCATTGCACCCTCCTCGTTCAAATGTTCATCAGTTGATTAATGAATATACAAAATATGGGACAGCCTTACAATAGAACGTTATTGAGAAATACTTAGGAAATATTTTAACTGAATTATAAACAAACACAAATATCAAATTTAGAAAATGCAGTTACACAGTGTCTAGATGAAAATTTATAGTTTTAAATGCTCATATTTAGAAAAAAAGATCTAAAACAACCAAAGTACCCACATAAAGAAGATAGGAAGAGAAGATGTGCTTGAGCTCACTGTACGTAGAAAGAAGGAAAGAGTCAAGATATCATTTGGAATTTGAGTGCGTGAATTTTTATTCCATATTCCAATTTTACCACACACTCTATGTGAGAGAGATCTTCAGAATGTCCCTCATATTCCTGACATAATAGTGCACAACGTCATCACTTGAGTTTATGGATCTGTATTAATTTTCTATTGCTGCTGAACAAATAACCACACACTTACTAGTTTAAAACACCAGGTATTTATTATCTCACATTTTCCATGAGACAGGCGTCCTGGCATAACTTTGTTGAATTGTCTTCTCAGGGGCTCACAAAGCTGTAATCAAAGTGTCACCTAAGGCTGCAGTTTCATCTGAGGCTTGGAATCCTTGTCCAAATGAACATGGTTGCTGGCAGAATTCATTTCCTTGCAGCTGTATAACTCATAGCTACTTGCTTCTTCAAGGCCATCAGGAGAGTCTGTGGTGCTTTAAGTCTCCAAACTCTTGACCCTTTTTTAAAGGACTCATCTCACAAGGTGATTAGACTACCTAGGAAATATCTCTTTTGATTAACTCAAAGTCAAGTAATCAAGGACCTTAAATATATCTACAAAAATCCCTTCACTTTTGTTAATAGCATCATCTCATCCAGGAATACCCTCTCTCATGTTCGAAGGCCCCATTTATACTCAGGGGGAAGGTATTATACAGGGATGTATACCAGAGGTTGGGAATCCTCTGGGCCATCTAAGAATTCTGCTTACTGCAGGTTCTTTATTTTCAAGGTTGTATAAATTCTTAGGTAATGCACATATATAACACAGAAGTACATGGGAAATTTCAAGAGCTATGTAAAATATTGTAAATAAAGATGCCATTTCATTGTTTCTTAAAACTCCCAATTTCAGAAATTTCACATAGAAGGTTAACTACTTTTGACAGTCTGGTTGGAAATAGTGTTTTTGGAAAGTTATTGCACATCTTAAAATTATGTTTCCATAGCCAGCATGCCTATATTTACATAGAGCATATGATTATGAGATGTGGCTTTGGGGAAACATGTGTCATTGATGCTGGAGTTGAATGGAGAGATAAAAAAGGAATATTCAATGATGAAAGATAGCCCCTCTGACATTAGAATTTTATTTTTGAAAGTAAAAATATTTAATAATTTAAAGGAATTTAAAATAAAGATATTTGGTACTCCTGAGTGAAGAATATTTTGTTTTGGAAAACATCACGTAGCTTGACTGATCAATATATGTCATTACTAAAGCTCTATTTGAGAGAACAACTGATATTTAAATGCTTAAAAGTTTCAAACTCCCAATGAGTTTTCTAAAGAACATGTTTGAAATTCCAGAGAAGAGGAAACAAAATGGTACTTTTTCTAAAAATAATATTGATAGCAGAAGAAAAAAATTACCTAAGGGAAATAATACACTTTAATAGTTTTTATATATTCATGTCATTCAGAGTATATTTTCAGGAGCTCTTGGACACAATTACTAGTAGCACTCCTTCAATTTATGATTCTCAAATATTTGTTGTCTGTGTGAGAATAAACAAATGAAAATCAAAAGCGTTACTTATTTATGCTTTTTCTCCCATCAGATCACAAATATAAATTTATATTTTGCTCTTCTGTGTCACAGACCAGCCAACAAGGAGGAGAGGAAGGCATGGGGTAATGAATAAGAGTGTAATAGTAATGGCTGCTAAGAAGAGAAAAAAACGATGTGGTCTCTTAGGTATAGGGACCCCATCAATGTTGATAAACAAGGTCCTAAAAGGGAACAACACACGTTTTATCATGTTCTGAACCTAAAGGAAATGGTGTCCTTCCTGGTATAAGAAAATCTTAAGACTCCTGGGCATGAGAAGTGATATTCCAGCCTCATTTGGTGAAAGATGTGCTGCTTCCCTGTGTCAATTATTTCTCCTGCAAATTTAGCCCTTGGCAATACTGCTTGTAAAACCAGTTTGTTAAACAGGTTCAACTTCATGTGGAATAATCAGAAAAGCTTCATTTATTTATTTATTTATTTACCATATTAAAGAAAACCCTCAGTCCGACCTTACTTCTTTGTCACTGGCAGATCCCATAGATTCCCTTCTCCCTCTGATTTTAGATCCAAGACATTTTCAGATATTAAGTAAGATCTAATAATAAATTTTCAAATTTTCTTTCAATTTGAATGTCTCTTATTCCTTTAACTATCTTATTATCTATCTTATTAATGTCTCTTATTCCATTAACTATAACAATCTTACCCATTGTTCCATTATTATTCCAAATGTTAAGACCATTAACATTTTCCTTTTACTGTCTAAAGTTCATATTCTTACCCCACTTGCTCTACTGATTCTGGCTGCTTTAAAGGGGATACAGGTGATTAGAGATAAATGAAAAAAAAATAAAGATCTGACCTATTACTTTTCTAACTTGGGCTCATGTTTCTGCTTGGCCTTATATTTAATGTGACACCCGTGTGTGTTCCTTTGTTATCACGGACAATTACCCCATGTTGATCCACCCCTCAATGCAGTTATAGACTCTTTATTGATGTCTTAAAACAAATTTTTAAGTCCCATCTTGTCAAAAAGGTGGCAATACTTTAAAAGCACTGAAACATACAGAATTTGTATGAACATAACGGAATTAAATTTGTGTCATCTCTCTTCTTCTTCCCTGATCAATTTGACTAGAGGTTTATCAATTTTTTAAATCTTTGAATGCAAAAAGAAGAACAAAAACATATATTTTGCCTTAAGTTATTTTCTCTATTGTTTTTCCTGCTTTTTATATTATTGAATTCCCCTATGATCACTATTATTTCTTTTTTTTCTGCTTACTATATTTTAGTTTGGTCTTAACTTCCTAGTTTCTTAGGCGGAAACTGATGTCACTGATTTGAGACTTACCTTTTTTTCTGATATTGTTTTAGTACTATACATTTTCTTTCAAGTATTATTTTAGCTGCATTCCCAAATTTTGTTATGCTGTATTTTTATTTTAATCTTCTTTAATCTCTTTTTCATTTTCTGAACATTTTTCTAGTATTGATTTCTAATTTAATTTGACTGTTCTCCAATTCTCACACTAGATACAAAAATTAATGCAAAATGGATCATAGAGCTAAATGGAAAACCCAGGACTGTAAAGGTTTCAAAGAAAAAAGGGGAAATTTCAAAATCATTGTGACTTTGAGTTATGTGGTGATTTCTTAGCTATGACACCAAAAGTATAATCCAAAAGAAGAAAAATGTTAAATTGGACTTGATCAAAATTTAAAAGTTCTCACTGTATATTTTTATTTATTTCTTCAAAAGTCAGAATCCCTGATGAATAAAATAGATCTCTCTGGCTTCGAAATGTCTCTGTCCTGCCTATGACTTTTGCTCTTCTGCTTCTGTGAGGGACATATTTCTGCTGCTGGTGCCCAGGGAGTATGATTCAGTATTTGCTTATTCAGTGTTCATGATGACTTTATTGACCATGATTTTCATGAATAATGAGAATTGACTCTGTGTGTGCGTGTTTTACTCTAAAAAATTGGCCATTTAAGTAAGTAAATATTTTTTTTCAAAGCTTCAAAGAAGAAAAATACTTGCCTCCAGTCCAGAATTGGAATTTTTCCTTCTTTTTTCTTTCTTTGTGGAGTCTTTCCTCACCTCATAGCCAAATGTTATTTTTTTCTGATCTCCATTGACTGTTTTCTCTCTACACTTCCTACCTGCAAAGGTCCAAAGTACAAATTGGAGTTACCAATATACAAACATTTGCTTTAGTTTACTTCCTGGCTTAAAATCTTTGATGCCTTATTTTTTCATTAAAATAAAATTTACATATCTTAGCTTGATCAATAGTGCTCTGCATAACCTAAACCTTCTTTAAATTCATCTCCCCCATGATCCCATTTGACCACTGCTTCTTTAGAAACACTGGACTTTTAACAATGAATGTGAGAGCAGGAGTGTCTCTCTTGAATATGATGTGTTTATCTTGAGAAAATATTACTAGTTATTTCTGGGAGGCAGAGTAAGAATCTTAAATCAATAAGGACTACCGTTTTTGAGGAGTAAACACTTTTCAGATGAAGGTAGAAAACACAGGTGGATTTTTAATGATTATTGTGCATATTTGAATTATTTTTCCATTAATTTAACAAATATCCATTGATATTAATTGATTGACAACTATGCATCAGATGTTTTTAGTTTTGCAAAAAGGAAAGGGCGAACAATAACAGAAAAAGAATAGGTTACTTATGGGAGGTGGGTGGGAAAGTGGTATAAAGGATAGGGATGACATTAAGTTTCTTTGAATACATCTTTTTACATATTTTTTGCTTTTGAATAATTTTAAAAGTTTTACTTATTCACTAAATAATATTAAATCTCAAAGTCTGGAAAACAAAACTTCAAATTAAATACAAACAGAAACAAATATGTAACTATAATCAAATATAAATTTAACCACAGCAAAAAAGGAAGAGAGGATTTAACCCAAATAACACTTAATGAAAATACACTGTACATTCTCAGTGGACTATATACTAAAGACGTATATACTAAAGTTTGTTATTGTTAATGATACTTTAGTAGTAATTTAGAAATTACTGTGATATAATAGACTTGAGCAAACACATGTATATGCTGATATCGTTCAGGATGAGTGTTATCATTATCAGAGAAGGCAGATTTTGAATTATTTAATAGGAGAAGAATAATTATGAGGGGATCATATATATTCATTTATATTCCCTAGCTGTGTCCATTTTAATGACCTAGAATTATTAACAGCCCAGCAGCAAAAAGAACAATGAATCCATAGTACTTGGTTTCTAAATACCAGTCCCCATTATAGAGAAGAGGAGCTCCATGAAGAAATGGATGGTTTCAGGAATAGAAAAGGAAAAGTATGAGGTGAGATTGGGACATCTCTTTTGACAGGAAGTAAGAGAATGCTCAAAAAATAATGGGAAAATGTCAAAAGGACAAAGAAACCAAACATTTCCACAAACTGAATTTGGATATCACATATCTAATAGGTCAGCTGTTATTTAAACACAGATATATCTGACTCTAATGCATATAGTCTTATCCTTTACAATAGTTTATTTCAAATTGTGAGTGGCAATGCATTAGTGAGTTATATAATAACTTACTGTGCCATAACCACAATGTTAAAAAATGAAATGAGATGATACACACACATATATATTTGAATGCATTGGTAAACTTCAAAAAGTATCTTTAATAAGACACATATGATAAATAGTAGAATAGTCACATATTCAAAAATACATAGTCTTAATAACACAAACATCAGTAAATAGAACTTGGGTGAAAAAATATGAAAACAATGTACACACATTTTTACATGGTATTTTATTTACTCAGGTAGCTTCAGGGTTTCATTATCATGAAATAACTAAGTACAACTAATGACTAGATTTAAAAAATCATGTTTTATATTGTCAATGCCTCCTTCTGTCACATGGCATTTATTATTTAAAAATTACTGAAATATAGGAAACATGGGTCTCAATATTTTTCTTTCAAGCAGGCCCACTAACTCTTAAGACACTCAAGAGAAGTGTCTCTGTGGGTAAAATATTAAAATTTTTCTGGTACATTCTAAAACATAGGAAATCTAAATAAACAGTTTTCTATGGCCAAGTGTAGAATGCTTCCAATGTTAATAAACCACAGGCAAGATTAGATCTTGGCTTTTACCTGCCATACTATTCTCCCAGGGTGTGTACATTTTTGGAGCAATAAGGGAGCCTGACTAGGACATGTCTTAAAGCAAGGATAAGTAAAATGACATTTTTCTATATTTAACCTGAAGAATGGGAAAAAGTAGAGGTTGTTATGGAAAATCCATAATTTAATTTTTTTTATTTTAATTTTTAACTTTTTAAAAAACTTTTATTAGGGTATAGTTGATTTACAATGTTGTGTTAGTTTCAGGTGTACAGCAAAGTGAATCAGTTATACATATACATATATCCACTCTTTTTTAGATTCTTTTCCCATGTAGGTCATTACAGAGTATTGAGTAGAGTTCCCTGTGCTATACACAATACTATATATAAAATAGATAACTAATTTTTTTTAATTATAGGAAAATCTCAACCATATACGTAAGCAGAGAGTGCTTCTATTTCTCACCGAAGGTCTTTTGACTCTGTGGTATCAGAGAAGCTATTCCTTTGTTGCTGTTTGATATGAGATCTCCTATAGAATTTGCTTCTGAAATGGGAGAAAAGAAAGGTTAGAAATGAGTGCCTATTGCAGATGATATCTTAAAAACAACACATTTAATTCATCCTCTATGTAAGATTTGGCCAATGATTTTTCGCTCCTCAATGATGGTTAAAATAGTTTGCATAGGTGATCTCCAGGTTGTAGATGGGGCCACAGAGGCTCATGACATTGAAATGATCCATTTCCCAGGGTCACAGGGCTATTTTATCAGTTGGAAATTTGCTTTGATCTATATTTACTGAGAAACTTATTATTTCTTTATAATTTTGACATTCTCTTTTACAAGGTCAATGGGATAGAAGGGAGGCAAAAGAATAGTGACAACTGGGGAATTTGGGTTCCTAGCAATAAGAAGATCTTAAAGTTGAAAGAAATCTGAATACTTGTCTAGTTATCCTTTAATTGTATAGAGGCTAATTTGGGGTCTCAGAAGAAGCAAACAAAACCAGGACCGAGATTCTCCAGAAGGTAGAAAGTTGAGTGGAAAACGTTCACAGACTTCGCAGAGTGGATGAAATGGATACTCTGTGCTTTCGGTGGAAGATAATAAACAAAATAAATAAATAAATAATGTGAAACTTCAAGAAACCTCATGTTCTTGAAATTTCAGAGAGGTGATTGACAGAAACAACAACAACAAACCCTCCACCCCCGAAAAAAGCACACTTATTTTAAAACCTTTCAAAGGGCCTTTAGTCACCCTTAATTCCTTTCCAGGTAAAAGTTGAAGAAGAAACAAATCTTCACACACATTTTATAGATCAAATATCAGGTCATAACAGAAGAAAAGTGCCAAACATCTGTAATAAGCAGATGAATGTCTGCTTAATAGAATATTAATTGTTGTTGATTTCATATCAATACTCAAATGTGTTCTTCATGTTTGAATGGAGGTTCTTCAAAAGAAAGGGAAAGTTAAATGCCTCTTTTTGAGGGATTGTATCAAGCTATAGCATTTAGAATCCCTGTGCCCTGTCAAGTTAAAACTAAAAGTACCCAATTTGTGAGTTATAGGATTTACTAGACAGATGTCTGGACTTAAGCTTTCTCACTTGTAAAATGGGAAGAATCACCTTTGTGTTCTTATAAGAATAAGTTAAAACAGAAAAGATAGCAGATCAGCATCTGCCATAAGTTAGGCCTTTGGTCAATATTAGATATTTTCATTTCATTCTGATTCTTTTCTAGAAAATATAAATGTGGTTTTGAAAAACAGCATAAGTCAATTTGGCCAAACACAGCTACCAAAGTTGTGTAAAAATGTGAAGTTTGGCAAGGTTAAGGTTTGCTGCTTCACAACCTCATATCCAATTTGTAATGGGGAAAAAAAAAGCAGACCAAATTTTTATATTTTTTTACATTCTACATAAATATTCAAGCATATATAATAGAAATGATTTTTACAACCAGCTCTCTAGGCTCAGGGAAGTCCCAGCCCTTTTAGGTGCTCTGACTACTACCTTGCATGTAAGCTTTAGAGGAAGATGTCAAGATTGAAGATATAGGGCTTAGCCACACTTTAGCAGATCATATCCAGAATTTATAGTTGGCTACCAGACATTTAAGGATTTAGTTTAAAGAATCTTCCCTAAGGATAAAGAATGAAGGCCTCTCCAGATTCTTATAACCTATTCATGCAAGGATGAGAAATGTCACGAAACTACTACAGTCAATTCTTACTTATTTCACTAATATCCATCCTTTGAAATCATTCCACAGATCACCATTTATTCCACAAAAATTCCTTCTTACATGGTGAATGCTAATTATCAAATGAAGGTTATCGATAGAGATGTTACAAATAGAAATAGTTCTGGTTACCCTCCCTTGAATGTGGCCCTTTAATGCCTTTCTTCCTAAATATCTCTCCTGGTTAATTTATTAGATAATTACATTTTTACTGTGATTTTTTTTTTGGCAAGTCTATATGAGTTCCCCTAAACTATGTAACATTGTAATGAACTATAATACTAAATAGTGTAGTTATATTTTAAGTATATTACAGTTATCGTTAATGTCTGGGCTCTCTATCTTTGATGATTTTTGAATATAGTTTTTCATTTTAGAAATCATTTACATGCACATGGAAAAATCTCTGAGTGATCTAAAAGACTACAGAGTGAAATGCTAGTCTTCTTCTCACAGTGTCTCTAAATTGTCTTCTGAAGTTTAGTTGTATGTTGGTAGTTTGCAGAAGTGATCAGAGGAATTTTATATATATACCTATTGTATAATACAATGTATAACATATAAATTTTATATGTAGTGAATATACACAAATATTAGCACAATATAATGCTTCTACACTGTGCCTACTTAATATGAAACAGAAATTGAAAGCTTCCAATGTTTTTTGTTGTGTATTATTCTTTTGTAATTTTGTAAGTAAACAGTTGGAAATATTATACTGTCTAAATTTATAGCTTTCTATGCTCTACTTACTTTTTCTAAGTCAGTATCTATCCACTTCCTACTTTGGGTGATACAAGCATGGAAAGACTTATATCCTCCTTGCACATCTCCTTGTATGTCACCAAAAAGTTAGATTTCTTATGTACTATTATCAGTTTCTTACTGGTTATATTACATTGTTACATCATATATTTTAATAAAATAGACAATTATCAAATAGTGGCACGATCACAGGAGGGAAATGAAGAGTTACACTGCAAATTCTACCCAAGCTACCCACACTTCTGACTGAGTCCTAAGTCACATATGTATAGAAATGAACAAAGGTAGCTCAGCTAAACAAAAAGTTTTGAACTGATACCAGAGCTAAATCCCAGTAAAAAAAAAAAAATAGTCATAGTGTTATAATAATACTTTTTGGCTAAAACAAACAAAAATACTCACCAGAAAAAAAGAAAATTTGAATCTCCACAACTTAATATCCATACTATCAAGGATACAATCCAATATCACCTCAAATGTAAAGAATCAAAAAAAAAAAAAAAAAAGGAAAATATTCACAAAGGGTAAGAAAATGTACTGAGACTGATCCTGCTATGACATAGATTTTGGAATTATTATACAAGAATTTTGAAAGAGCTATTATGACTATCATCAATGAAGTAAAATAAATAGCTATATACTCCAATGAATGAAACATCTGGAAAATTAGGTAAAAAAGTAGTCATAATTTTAGAAAGTCAAAATGAATATTTAAAAATTGAAAAATATAATATCTGAAATAAATAATTTATTTGATAGAATTAAGGAAAGAGTAAGTGAATTTGAAGATAAATTGATGGAAATAGTCCGGTGTGAAGAACAGAGTTAAAATGATTGGGGAAAAAAGTGAAACTTTCACCTCTTAGATAAATTTAACGAGTCCAACATACATGTAATTAGAAGCACTAAAGAAGAGTAGGGAATAGAGCGCGAAAAATATCTACATAAACAATGGCTAAATAACCCGAATGGATGAAAAGGCAGACATTTTTGCAAATAAATCCACTCATCCAAAACTGAGCAGAATAAACATGAAGAAGCCCAAAGTAAGACACCTCACTACCAGACTCTTGAAAATCAATGGCAGACAGTAAATGTGGAAAACAGCAAGACAAAAATGATGCAATAACAAATTTATTACAATTGGCTTCTCATCAGACACGAAGGAAGACAAAAGAGGGTTAAAAGAGCATTTTTTGAATTTGAGAGAGAGAAAAAGACAACCCAGAATTCTGTGCCAGTGATCATGTTATTGCTTCTCAGCTACAAATGTACCCCTCCTTGTACAGTGGATAGGAAGCCTGGAGCATTTCTTCCTTTTCAGCCTATGTGATGTGAAGTTTTGTTAGTGAAGTGTGTGGACGGGACACAGGAGGAGGAAGGGGCTTCTCTCTCTGGTTCTGGTGTGCTTTCCTTTCTTCATAAACCTCTGACAGTGGATGGTTTCTGTGACACCCAGTGAAGTTCATCCTCAGTGAGTTTTAGCAGCAATCACTCAGGGAGCTTGGCAGGAAGTTCCATAGTTTCTGCAGCTGGCTTTTCTCTTGAGTTAGTTGCATCTCCTGTGGGTGGTTATGCAGGGAAGTCACTGCCAACCCAGTGAGATTCTTGAAGGTATATTCATGACACACTCCGTGAGTGGATTTCCAGTAAGTTCCATGGTCAACACTGCTAGTTTGCCAGGCAAATTTATGATGAGCTCTACATGTTCTCTAATGGGTTTCCTGGTAAGTTGAACTTGACTTGATTGTTATGGCAATGATGAAGACTACAAAGATTTTGGTATGAAGTGAAATCTGGAGAATGAACTATAGTATTTATGTTGAAAATGAAAGTTCAGGTCCATTAACTCTCAGCACAAGTCAGTTTTTGAATGAGGAATCCTCAGTGATACCCCTTAAAGAATCTATTATTGTCTACAGACACAGAATTGATACTGTGTAAAAAGAAACACACAATTTAATTGTGTAAGTAGCTGAATTACATCTTAGTTGAATTGATAGTCTTATCAAGATTCCCATGAAAAATAAGGACATTGGGACAGAATGGGATCCTGACACTTGGAATGGGGACATCTGGTGGATCCACAGGAAACTGATAATCTCCAACCTTTAAGTCAGTACTAGCATCTTCTGCCAGTGGAAGCTTGTACTTGGCATCTGAGGAAACTAGCCTTCAATTGTCTTAAAACTCTGTGAAAATATTACTAAGGTTTATGCCATAGGAAGGGGAATGCACATTTTCCTCAAGACAGATCAGAACTATCCCTTTTTCCACTACACCCATAAGTAGAATCAAAACTCAGTATGCTTCAAGAGTATGGGTACACACTACAACCCAGCAGAAGATAACTTACTCACCAAAAGAGTTGCAGGACTTTGCTAATATATATCTGCAGGAGAATATATGTGGGGTGGATTCCAAGGCTGAAAGACAAATGAAGGTGAAATATCACACACAATTGGACCCAATTCAACTATGTGCACATACTTAATAGAGATTCCACATTTTATGATTTGGCTCTTCAGCTGGAGGTAGCTCTAAATTTTAATTGTTTGATTAACTGATAGTTAGATAAAATTTAACGTGTTGAGGTTGAGATGCCAGAGCTTCCCTGGCGTGATGTAAAGAAGGGGATCCAGAGGATATGGGATTAGAATGCATGCCTGGATTTATTATCTATGTATTGCACACTTACCCACCACAGTTACATTTCATAAGAAGATTTGTAAGATATCACCTTTACTAACACACTGAAAAATACACTTGTGATGGAGCAACATACATCCTTTACATTTTTGGCTGTTCTCCTTTTCGGGGCAGTTATGACTATAGGGGATGTGGCTGTGGTGTTGGAGTCCCTGACTTTAATAGGATGATAGGATCCTAGAAGAGCAGAAGCCAAGTGTCAGCACTTAATCACCAATCACTAGCTTGGCAAATTTACTGTGAAAGGAAGCAGGGACACACTGAGAATGTCTTGGCCCATGTAAGACCTTTGGCAGTGCCGAATTGAATATTTTGTCCTTATGGATGAAATATATGAGTGGTCTATTAGACATTTCTTAATCTAGGTAAGAAGAAAAGCTTCAGGATGGTTGGGACTTGGAGGTGATGTTTGATTGGAAGAGGAATGAAGGTATTTTCTGCAGTCAGCGAAGTGTTCAATATCTTGGTTAGTATGTTGGTCACATGTTGTATACATTTATCAAAACTTGTCAATGTGTTCACTTAGTATACATACATTTTACTGTATGCTAGTTTTATCTCAATAAAATATATAATAAAGTGTTACATCTCTAATAAAATTACATAATAACTCTCCATCATTCCTATTGCAAAATATATTATATTATATTATAATATTCTATAATATTTTTCCAAGACATACCCCCACTTAACCCAAGCTTGCTTTTTGTTCTCATCTCATACCACTTCCCACTGGAAAACTGCAGTTTACTCCAATCACACTTGCTTATATTCCAATTCTTTCAACATGTCAAGAAACTCCCAAATCAAGCTTTTTTCATTTAATCCTCATTCTATCTGCAATATTCTTCCCCTAATGTTGATAACATTAAAGATAATAATAATATTTAACATTACAAGTTAATGTCATAAGTTTCATGCTTTAGTAGGTGTGTACTATTATCATTACCTTTTTATAGATATGGAAGATGTAGCATGAGCTATTAGTTAAACTTTCCAAAGTTGTCCAACTAGTAAGTGACAGAGCCAGCATTCAAAAGCAAGAAGTTTGGTTCCAGAAAAAAACGTCTAACCAGATATAGACGTTACTACCTACTCCCATTCATTCAGGTCTCTGTTCAAATGTTACTTTGTCAAGAGGCATTCTAAATCTCAGTCCCATTGTCCCTTAATGCTCTCTATCTTCTTATTACAACTTATATTTATCAAAACTGTATTAACACAACACATTATGTTTATGTATCTACTTATCTACCACTTCTACTAGAATTTGAGCTGTGTAAGAGCTAGGACCTCAACTATTTTATTATCAGCTAGACCCACAAGGCCTAGAATAGTGCCTGGCTAATTGTAGGCATTATTTGCGGACATTGAATTAATTCTGTGGAACAGCTCTATAGAGTCGGTACTATTACATCAATTTTAAAGAAAAATAAATTTTAAAATAACAGAGCTCTGCTTAATGTCACACAATGATAAGTTAATGATCATCTTGGGAGTAATATGAGAATGGTTTTATGTAATACAAAACACTGTACTGTTAACCTTTTCCAAATATCATTTGTTAATATAATTGTATCTGTCTTCTTAATTGGTCTAAGCCTATCAAATTATTCCATGATGGTCTCTGGCCTATGGAAATTCATATGACATTAATTTTCTCATAGTTCTATAAAATAATTTCTCCTATCCTTTAGGTCTTGATTTTTAATTTTTTTTTAATTTTTTGTGGTACGTGGGCCTCTCACTGTTGTGGCCTCTCCCGTTGCGGAGCACAGGGTCCGGTCGCGCAGGCTCAGCGGCCATGGCTCACGGGCCCAGCCGCTCCGCGGGATGTGGGATCTTCCCGGACCGGGGCACGAACCCGTGTCCCCTGCATCGGCAGGCGAACTCTCAACCACTGCGCCACCGGGGAAGCCCTAGCTCTTGATTTTTTTTAGCTTTATTTTGTGTTCTGATATTTCCAGAGACACCTGTTTTGTCAGCCTGATAAAATGAGAAGTCTAGTGAAACTAGCACGAGGCATAGTGCTGGCATAATACAAGAATATTCTGTAACGTTTAGATACTTTACATAGAAGACAAACTGTAGAAAGCTGATGTAACCAACCATCCCGAGCCTAGTGGGATTCTCAATGACCTCCAATACTTTGGAACCACATCTGCACATGGCATGTTCTTCTTTCATTGTGAAAGTCAAAACCTCTGAAGAAAAAGAAGCAGAAGTACATTTATTCATCAATACATGAGACAATGATTAAAAGCAAAGACTATTGCCAGTGATTATTACCATTCTTTTCTGTGGAGTTGTTTTCATCCTTCCCCTCGTTCTATAGCCTCCAAGTTTTCTCAGTCTTCCTAAACTACCAAACATTTCTCTGAAGGAAGTAAATCCCTTTCAGTTGCGAAAGGACATACAGCATATCCTGCAGAGGTATCACAGTTTAATACTCTCAAGTGAGAATGCATCACTAGCACATATTATTAAAACCAAGGTACGAACTGTGAGAAGAGGTTTGAAAAACAGTTTGTTAGGTTTTTAAATTGCAGTTGTCCATGAATCAACCAATGGTTCATAAGGACAATTTGAATTTTCTGTTAGAGACTCTGGGTCCTTTTTGACTAATCTATCACATTTTAGCAGGCTGTCACCCTGTTTAAGCTTACAACCCAGGCCCTATTCTATTTTTGTGGCCTGAGGTTCCAAAAATGATTTGCTTTTAGAGCTCTTGCAGTGCTATTCTGGCCAGCTTGGTTTGTCTTGCTACCGTCACTCTTTGCTGATCCATGGTGCTGCCACCTAAGGGGGACGAAGGCACGTCTCCAGTAATGCCACCTCATGCTTCTAGTGAGGGAAGAAAGTCTTCAGCTCAAGAGGCTACATGTTTGTGGTAGGATCCCTTTGCCAGAAGGGTTAGGCTTTTAAATCAAACACTTTGAACAGAAAAATTACAAGTGAAAAATGTACCTTTTTAGAAAATATCTTGTATTTCTGCAGTTTGACTATTTCCATTTCTTTCCAGATAACAGTGGAAGATTAATTTTATTTTAAATAGAGTGAATCCATTACCTGATTTTTAAAATAAAGTATTCAGTAACACTAAAGAAATTTCTCTTTGAATTTTGTTTTGTTTTGGTTTTTCATATTAAGGTATATAAAAGAAGATGAAAGATAAAATTTACAAGGTAGATATCTTTTTATGTCCAGGTCCCAAAAGGGAAATTAAAATAAAGAGTCAAATATCACTTACCATTATAAAAGAAAATAGACGAAATATGACATAGAGAGAAACAAATGTAACATGTGCCTGTCTCGGAGAACACGCTGTCTGGTCAGTAACACCTGGCTGTCACCACAGTTAATGACAATGCCATCATGATTGGCATTGCCATCAAGGATTGTTTGGAGTCCATTCTAGAACATAAACGGAAGTGAGTTTCAATAACTGATCACATAGAAGGATGGAAGCATGGACCCACATCTAGTTGTGGAATTGTGTTGTACATAAATAAGCAAAATTTATAGATTCTAATTGAATTCTGGGAAACAGTTATCAAAACATTGGCATAAGAAATCTTAACGAGCAGTGAACTGGGAATGACTGGGGCACTGTAGCTCCCCAACCTTTCAAAGAACAAAGTACAACATTGGATAAGAGCCTTCTGGTCAAATCTAGGAGGAGGCACAGTGGAGTTAATAAAGTGAATTCAAAAGAGACATGGCTACAATACAATTTCTGTCATTGTTCAACTTGGAAGACTTCTCAGAACGTGCAGCTTGTGGAGCACCTCTGCACCATGTGCTTCCCCGGTACTTGTGGTCTGTGTCCTTCAGGCTTCTAAAACAAAATACCACACACTGGGCAGCTTATAAACAACAGAAATTTATTTATCACGGTCCAGGAAACTGGAAGTCTATCCGTTGCTTCTTCCTATGGAAAACAATTTTTTTTTGTCTATGCCTCCGTTAATGGCTTGATGTATTTTTACCTATTAGCAGATATAAAAATATTCTAGTTTCTCAGTAAGTTTCCTTTGTGCTTTCTTATATTCAGATGGCTCCTAACATAGGTATTTTTTTTTTAGAAAATATCCATTTTCCCCTATGTTTTATATTCTGAAGTGAGACTCATCTGCCAGGAAAATAGTCCATTATGAGTGACAAAACATAACTGCTGGCATGAAAATGATCTGAGACAATAATTTAAGCAACTGAGAATCACATACTAAGTCACACTGCAAAGAAATAATAGGAAAAAACAAGGGTTAAAAAAACACCTAAAGTGTCAAAAATAGATTTTAAAAAATCTGGTCAATTAGGGAAGGGAGGGGCAAAATATATTTGGATAAGAATTGGTTTCATTATTTTAAACATTATAATGTATTTTTCAATTTTGATTACCCTCCACATAACCAGATTCTCTGTTAGGAATTTGAGATTTTGCAGTATTAAAGATAGACACCATCTCTGCTCTTATTCTGCTTAGAATCTAATATGGATGACAGTGACACGCAAATACTTACCAGTATGAAGAAGGTTCTGAATGATTATATAGTATTCAGGTAACATAGTACTAGGGAAAATGAACAGGATTTCTTTCTCTCTCTCTCTGTCTCCCTTTTTTTTTTTTCTTTTTGGTGGAGCATGATATTTAGTCTGAGAAGAAAAAGATAACTAGGGAAAGGCTGGAGAAAATATCAGTTATTGGCTGGGAGACAGCATATTGCCAGAAAGAGCAGCTTTCATATAGATCCTCAGGTGGGGAGGATCATATCATTTTCAAAAAAGAAAAAAAAAGAGTGTCAGTGCTTGTGAAGAATAAGTGTGGAATAAGTGTGGAATATAAAAGCCAGATCATTTAAGGAATTTTAGAACTAGTTCAAGACTTTGGACTTTATTCTAATTATTATGAAAAACTTTGGAGAGGTCGAAGTTCACATTTCCTTTATAGAACTATCAGGTAGAACACAATGAAATAAATTGGTTGGAGAGTTAACAATGGATGATGACGACCAGTTAGAGGACATTATTTAAGGTGAAGGATGTTGGAAGATCTGACTATATTTAATGCAACAGAGAGCAAACATTCATGGTCATTCATTTATTATAGTGCTAAATTATAGAATAATTTGAACCATATTGGATCTTTTAAAAAGAAAAGCAAGGTTTATTATAGTTTTAGAATACAAACTGCCTGCCAAGTTTTTGATGAATAGAGAATATAAAGTACCTAGCACTGAGCGGGAGATAACTTGAGAACAAAGATTAAAAAAAAAGATCACATGACAAAATTATTTTAAGGCCATTTGGGACTCTAAGTTGTGATGAGGACTAGGTACTTTTATATGCTTTTCTTATTTACTTTTTGTTTATTTTTATTTCTCTAATATTTAATACTGTTCTTGTATAGTATAAATACATGTGTGTAAATATGTGGATCGTGAATAAATGCACGCATACATAAATAAGTGAATTAATAGTAAATGAATGAACCCAAAATTAAATACTTTGTCAGAATATAGGTGTCCAATTTAAACAAGATGTTCTAAAAAGGAAATTTAAATAAGGTTCTCATGGTTCTGGTTTAGTCAAACCTGTCTGTATTAAACACACACTTACTGTATTAAACTTAGAGCACATTTTAACTGGGATATTGAAGAACTAGTACGTGCCCAGAAGGAAATCATGGTGATCCAAAAGACTCCCAGTTTGGGGAATCAGAAATGTTTTACTTTTTTTTTTAAGCATTACTAATGTTTATTCTTTCACTTGTCTACAAATATACATTTATGGGAAGATTACTTGCCCTTATGATGTAAAAAAGCTAGAAGGAGCATTGCTTCCAACTTATCAACATATACTGGATAATCTGTAAAATCACAGCTTTTCTTGAATTCATCGGAGAGCTGAGGCCACAGTGAAACCAACTAACTTCAAGTTGAAGGGAAGGTAGGCATCCCTAAGAAGCGATTGCACAAGAGGACTTGCTCATCTGGAGCAGCTGCTGTTGGATTTCTGGATGATGTCACAGACTGTGGGAAGAACTGAGCGAAAATCTTTAACAGAATTCTTGTGGCTGCTTGTGGACTAGTATGAGAGCAAGGACATCCTGAGCTGCACAAACACGAGGGGGATTTCTGCCCACTCGAAGCCTCTTTTTCAAGGACCTCACTGAGGGTCCCCAAGAAAAATTGGAGCAAGGCTGGAGAACTGAGGAAACCTCCCTTTGAGACAGACCTGATGGAGGAGAACAGAGCTGCTGCAGGAAGGGAGAAGCCCTTGCATCTCCTGTATCATCTTGCAGCAGATGGAGGAAAAGCAGCTAATTTCCTCACCCTCAGTACAAGGATGAAGACACATTGCAGCTGAAGGATGGGAACAGTAAACCTATGTGCAGAGTTGGGGCAGGGTCACATCCAGAGCCCAGATCGTTAATGGAAAGGGTCCCTGAGAAGACCTCCTGTGGAGACCTAGAACTCCAATCATCCATTCAGTGCTTCTCAACTCTGAATCCCTCCTTCCTTGTCCTGTGTGATACAAGAACATTATTTTTTCCCTGAAAGAACACTGGAGAAGGAAGGGGCTCTCTTCCTGGTTCTGGCAGGCTTTGCTTCCTTTTGTTTCAGTGGGGGAGGCTGGTGTGCAGACCCTTGATAGAGCTCACCCCAGTGAGTGTTGGTGACATTCTGCAGGTGTCTTCACTGAGCGCTTCCTGTGTAACAATGCCCCCACAGGTACCTTTTTTGATCCTTCTGTGGGAGCCCTAGGCAGCTTCCTAGAAAGTTTCACAGCACCCTCCCCTCTGCTGGCATCTTCCCAGTGACTTTCTGGTGAGCCCAGCTGGTGCCGAGCCAAATTCCCTGCAAGTTCTTCAACACACCCAGCTGACAGCTTGACAGCTTCCTGGTGAATTTCTTGCCCACCCACCTCAGCCTGTTATATGCTTCTTGGAAAAAAAAAAATCACTGCCTGACACTCCTGGCCCACAGTTCTCTGTCTACCATCCTCAAATCACCAGTCTTCCAGGGGTAGATATTTAGCTTGTCAGCCCTGGTTTGTAGTTCTCAACGCACCTGCTTCAGTCCACTGACTGCAGATTAGCTCTGACCAAGGCCATCTCAACAAATGTATATTCTGGAAGCCCATACACTCCAGCAAAATCTGAATCCTAGGCTTGGAGAGGATTATCCTCTTCAACGCCTATGTCTTCCTGGGGTATTCTCTCTCAGCAGTAGATGATTCTTTAGAGTTTTCTTTTATTCCCTTTTGATAGTCAACTCCTTGAAAATATTTCATAATTCTTTCATATTATTATGTGGTTTCCATTTCCTGACTGGGCCTTAAATGATACAGAATTGGTACTGTAAGTGGTCCCAGAAGATAGGTTCACAACGATGAGATTTGGGATTGATTTAATCCTGCTTTTGGGATTGAGCCCAAGAGATAGACTGGACCATTTATTAATTTCTTACCTCTCAGCTCCAAATGCACCAAATCGCCCTGTTTGTGACACTGGAACACTGGAAAAAAGAGAAGTTTGACAGCAGAGGGCACTGGAGGGACACTCTTAGAGAATGAGGCTTTTCATCCTGGTTCAAAAGTGTTTTATTCAAAAAAAAAAAAAAAAAGTGTTTTATTCTTTCTGCTGCTGGGAAGTTGGATTAGTATGACTGACACCAGGGAGAGTGGACCCTCGTGAATTTCAGCAGCACTCTCACAGTTGGGTTTTACAGACTAGTTGGTTTTCTGGGTGGGTCAGCAACGCCACTTACAGGCAACTTCCCAGCAAGACCTGAAGCCCCAGCAGACTTCCTCCTGTTTTACGCAATGGAAAGTTCCACAGATGCCTCACCTGACTTCCCTGAGGCAAGTCCAATGGCTCTACCCAAGAGCAACATCTGGGCAAGTTCCACAGGTTCTCCATCAGATTTCCTGGCAAATTTAGCAGAAACCCATGTGGACAGATTCCCATTGAATTACATGGATGGTCCCGCAGACTTCAGTGATTCTGCAAGCTCCCTGGCCAGCTTCTCGGGGTGTTTAATATACCTTTCTTCTTCCTCAGTTCGCTGCTTCCCAGTGGCTTTCTGATGAATACAATTTCCACCCTATTTAGCTTTCCAGCAACTTCAGAAGTACCCCCACAAACAGATTCACAGCAAATTTCTTCAGCACCCTAGAAAGTGGCTTCCTGCTCACATAATGTAGTCTTCTGGTACACTAGTGGGGAATTTCCTACATGCCATTCCCAGTTCATACTTCCTTGCTCACCAACCTCATCCCACAAGTACTCTGGTGCCAACTGGTGGAAAAAAGTTTGCCTGGGAGTAGCTCAAGAGACTTGTCCATTCTTCAGCGGGCTGCAATCATACACACTTCAACAATGACTGGATTCCAGCCTTGGAAAGCACCCATACTTCAATGTTTGTTTCACTCTTGGATACTTCCCCTCAACCCAAGGATATTCTCTTGAGATCTCTTTATCTCTTAGTAATATTTAATTCCTCGTTCATAGTTAATCATTCCTTATGTGAAAAATTCCCATTTCGTATTACTCTGAGGCATCTGTCTACTGACTGAAACTGACTAATACATTCAAAAAGTGAGTACCTGAGTCTACTTTCAAGATGGCAGAGTAGAAGACTTGAGCTCACTTCCTCTCACAAAAACACCAGAATCACAACTAACTGATGAACAAGCATCAAGGAAAAAGACTGAAACCTACCAAAAAAGATATTCTACATCCAGAGACAAAGAAGAAGCCACACTGAGATGGTAGGAGGGGCACATATGTGACACAATCAGATCCCATACCTGCTGGGTGGGTGGCCCACAAACTGGAAAATAGATATATTGCAGAGATTCTCCCACAGGAGTGAGAGTTCTGAGCCTCACGTCAGATTCCCCAGTCTGGGGGTCTGGCATTGGGAGGAGGAGCCCCCAGAACATTTGGCTTTGAAGACCAGTGGGGCTTGATTTCAAGAACTCCACAGGATTGGGGAAATAGAAACTCCACTCTTGGAGGGCACATAAAGTCTTGTGTGCACCAGGACCCAGGGAAAAAGCAGCGACTTCATAGGAGCCTAGGACAGACCTACCTGCTGGTCTTGGAGTGTTCTGGGGAAGCAGGGGGTGGCTGTGGTTCACTGTAGGGACAAGGACACTGGTGACAGAGATACTGGAGAGTACTCTTTGTATGAGGTGTCCTGGAGGCTGTCTTTTTGACACAAAGACCTGGCCGCACCCAACAGCCTGTAGGCTCCAGTGCTGGGATGCCTCAGCGAAACAACCAACAGGACAGGAACACAGCTCCACCCATCAGCAGACTGGTTGCCTAAAGTCTTCCTGACCCCACAGCTGCCACTCAACACACCCCTTGATATGGTCCTGACCAACAGAAGGACAAGACCCAGGTCCACCCACCAGTGGGCAGGTACCAGTCTCTCCCGCCAGGAAGCCAGCACAAGCCCCTTAGACAGGCTCATCCACCAGGGGCCAGGCACCAGGAGCAAGAGGAACTGCAACCCTGCAGCCTGTGGAATGGAGACCACAAACACAGAAAATTAGACAAAATGAGATGGCAGAGGAATATGTTCCAGATGAAGGAATAAGACAAAAGGCAAGTGCCTAACTAAAATTGATGTTGAATCAAAGAAACATAGAATGCCTTCCCCTTGCTCCACTACTTCAGTCAGCATGTATCAAGTAACAAATGGATATGGGGATGTATGTATGCATTTAGCTGATTCCCTTTGTTATACAGCAGAGACTGACACAACATTGTAAAGCAATTATACGCCAATAGAGATGTTATAAAAAAAATAGCACATCTACACAAAGAAATGAAGAATGGTGGATATGGCATAAATTAAGAGAATAAAAATAATTTTTTCCTCCTTTTTATTGCTCTTAAATATGACTGTCTAAAAAATAGCAACATTTGTCTGTTTATAGCATATGTGAAAGTAAAATGTAATACAAAATTAGTACAATGGGTAGGAAGAATGTATTGGAGTACATTGTTTGAGGTCCTTAGATTACAGCGAAAGTGTCATAATGTTATTTGAATATATATCACAATTAATTAAATACATATATTGCAAACTCAAGAACATCTATTGAGGGGACATATTAATTTTAAAATTGTTCTAACTAATAAGCTAATTGTAGATACAAAATAAACTAATAAAAGAATACTCAGTCCAAAAGATGTAGAAAAAAGTAAAAGAAAGAAACAAAGAACAGATGAAATGAACAGAAAACAGCTAGGAAGATTTTAATTCGACCATATGAAAAATCACATTAAATCTCAATGATTTAAACCAAGGGTTAGCAAATTACAGTCCAAGGGCCAAATCCAGCTGTGCCCATTTGCTTGCATATTGATTATGGCTGCTTTTGCATTACACTGACAGAATTGATTAGTTATGACAGAGACTTAATGGCCTGGAAATATGAAAATATTTATGATCTGGTCTTTTATAGAAATGTTTACCAACCTCTGTTCTAAGCACATCAGTGAAAAAAACTGAGGAGATTATTAGTTTAAATTAAAAAGGCGAGAATCAATTACATGCTGTAAACCGGAAAGCCACTTTCAATATGAAAATATATACAGGTTAAAAGTAAAAGAATTGAAAAATATACACTAGACAAACACAATCAAAATTTTAAAAAGAATCATAGTGGTGTACATACATTTAATATATACATACACACACATTATTTTTTGACTGTTCATGGTAGAATCAACAAAGTATATCATATCCTAGGCTATAGGATTGAAAATATATAAATTATGTTCTCTGACTACAGTGAAAGTAAACTAGAAATCATGAACACAAAAATACATGCAAAATGGACAAATACCTGGGATTTACACTCTCCATTTAAAAATAAACTATGGATCAAATGCTAATCACAGAAAGAAACAAAAATATTTTGAATTGAAGGACAATTGAAATGCAGCATATAAAATTTATGGGATAACACTAAAGTGCTTTTGGGGGGAGTTTTATAGCTTTAAAGTTATCAAATTATTGATTTAAGTTTCCATTGTAAGAAGCTAGGAAAAGAACAAAATATATGCAAAAGAAGCAGAAAAAATGGAATTAAGATCAGTGCAGAAAATGGAATTAAGTACCAAAAATAAATTGGTTTTCAATACACTGTCAGAAAATAGTTGGAAATTACAATGAAAAAGACTACAATAGCATCAAAATTATGAATACTTACATTTAAATTTCACTAAATAAGTGTAATACCTGAACTATGAAAACTATAAAATATTAGTGAGAAAAATTATAGAAGACCTCAATAAGTGGAGAAATATACTATGTTCTTGGATCAAAGGGCTCAGTCTATATTTATTGTTTGTCCAAAATTCTTGCAGGTACTGGAAACTTCATGGATCTGACAATCTAAAGGGAGATAGGTTAATAGATAAATGATAGATAGATAAACGATAGGTAAATAGATAAATAATATATATGTGCATGTGTATATAATTTCAGAGAGCAATAAGTGATATGGAGAAAAACATTTACATATTTTACTTTGTTTAATAATCTAATTCTATGATGACTAATGTTGCTTTCAGAAAGCAGCTTTTTATTTGTTATTCATATAAGAATGGTGGCCGGCTGTGGATTCAAGTAAGGCAGGATGCTCTGCCCTTATTCACTGGTATATTAAGTTTTTAATCATCAAAGGACCTACAGAATCAATACATTTCCTAGAATGGAATTAGTAAATATTCTCTTAAATTAGATATATACTTCCACAGATTTCTAAAAGAGAAAACAGATACTCTTTATAGTTGAAAGAATGTGTCCACTTCATAGTATTTTACCTTTTTGGCAGTGACTTTAGGTAAATATATTAAAGATCTATATTTATGTCTATGTTTATGGATGTTTCCTGAGTCTCTTTTACAAGGAAAAGAGTAAAACAAAAATATACAAAATCTAATCATTTATATGAACTGATATGCATGAAAGATATTTTTTTATCTACATGCAGATGGAGAAAATTTGTGTGTGTGTTTTCACAGGGTCTATATGCAGATCAGAGAGATGAAGAATGGAGGCCTGATGGGTCATCTATCCTGTCCTTGTCTTCTGGACAGGTTTTGAGTTTCTAGAGAAAGAGGAGGGTTTATAAAATTCAAAGCACAAGCAGAAGTGAGTCACAGAATTGTTGGGAAGGTATTCTTTCTTATTCCACCAAAGACTTACATGCATATCTGGAGCACAGAAGATGGGGGCAGGGAGGGGAGGTGGCAATAGCTGAGAACTGTTTGTTCCTATGCAGCAGCAGGAGCACTTGTGGCTTCCAGGTGAATGGTGTTCTAATGAAGGACAATGGCCGGCTGCCAACCTAAAATGAGTTTCAATCAATAAATATTTGAAAACAGTTTTGAAGAGGCCATCCAGGAGATCCTTAAAAACAAACAAAACAAAAAAAGAGCAAATATAATCACGGCAGGCCCTGTCTTTCATTGCTTATGGCAATAGTGAGTACAATGTATACGCTCTCCTAATATCCCCACATTTTACCTCACTGATCATTATATGATTAATTGTGTGATTAGTTGTTTAACATTAGTCTCCTTTACTAGAATGCAGTGTCCTGTAAGGATAGACACCATGACTGTCTTTTTCATTGAGTTAGCCCCAGAAAATATCACAGAGCCTAGCCCATTGGTTGAATGAATGAATGAATGAATGCTCTTCCTGAATTTAAATTTGGAGTTTCAAAAAAAGTAGTAGATGTATATTCTCTATGTAAAGATATTGACCTAATGGTGGTGGAAAAGATTGACTTTGTATGGAAAATCTTAGAGGTCTGAAAAGGGAGACAATCTGAATATGAAGCACAGATGGTCTTCGAGTTTTTCATGCCAAACTTGGAGTTTGGGGGATGACTTATTGTTTGGCTGCAACTAGCAAGCAGATGGTCTACCTTGTAGAGACTGCCATTTAGTTCATCTGCTGAAGGGATTCCTAAAGTAGATTTCTTCGATGTCTGTCACTGCACAGGATTTCTCAGGCTTCCTCACGTACCTCCTCTGATTTTTTCAGTTCCAGAAACTTCTTTATAGGAACACTGTGGCTGTCTTTCAGCAACTCTAGTGATAAGATAACATTGGATTTTACCCTCCATTTCTAAGTTTCTTGACATTTATTTTCCCTCTGTTGGTGCTTTCAACTCCTGCTATCTCCCTTAGTTGCCTGCTAATCTTTTCTGATGGTTACAATCCTGATGGACACCACAGCTCTCCACACAGACTCTTATCTGCTCCAGCAACACCCACCCTCACATCTTTTGCTACTGTACGTTTTAAAAAACCGTATGTTCCAGAGTATCAGGAAGTTCTGTCAAATTTTATGAAATATTGTGAATAACATAATTGAATCCTCCTTGCTCACATCCTTTTTCTCTTTAGATTTCTGTACATCCTTATCCCAGGTGTTCCTGTGGTGCCTAGCTTCTTTTTATAAGAATAATTTTCGGAATTTAAAGAATGATTTATACAAATAATTAATTATAAGACCCACTATAAAAGAGGCATTGTTCTGTGCACTTTGAATGTAATTTCTATACTTTTTATAATAGTCTTGCAAAGTAGGAATTATTATCCCATCTTCCAGATAGGGAACAGCTGGACACTACAGGTTCCTTTTTTTTCTTTTAACTAATTAATTTATTTAATTTTGGCTGTGTTGGGTCTTCGTTGCTGCGTGGGCTTTTTCTAGTTGCAGTGAGCGGGGGCTACACTTTGTTGTGGTGCGCGGGCTTCTCACTGTGGTGGCTTCTCTTGCTGCGGAGCACGGGCTCTAGGCCCGCGGGCTTCAGTAGTTGTGGCACACGGGCTCAGTAGTTGTGGCTCGCAGGCTCTAGAGTGCAGGCTCAGTAGTTGTGGATCACGGTCTTAGCTGCCCCGCGGCATGTGGGATCTTCCCGGACCAGGGCTCGAACCCGTGTCCCCTGCATTGGCAGGCGGATTCTTAATCAGGGAAATCCCCTACAGGTTCCTTTTGACAGAGTTCACATCCTACACTTTTGGGAGGCAATGTGTTGTCTCTGAGAGATCCTGGGAACAAATTCTGAGGAAACGGTTTCCTCACTCTGCACCTCTCAAAAATATGGCGGTAATTAAACTCTCCATCCTCGTCACACACAGAGAGGACGGATAATTTACAATATTACTTCTTGGTATTCTGGAAAATACAAGAAGAGTTGTCAGGGTTTCCTCTATCCAAATAACTAGTAGGTAAGCCCCCAAATTTCCCTAGCTTAACTTCAAAGAAGATTTTGGGGGTTTTGTTGTCGTTTGTTTGTTGCTTTCAGTTACTCCAGCATCTTTATAATGAAATTACATCGATCTCACGGCTGGATGTAGGCAGCCAGATGAGGGCGGCCGTGGAGACCCCGCCCTGCTCAGGCACTGGCCGCCCCCAGAGCAGCTCCATGACAGCAGCCACCGTGCTCCACCCAAAGGTGAAGGTGCCGACCAGCACGGAGACCACTCCCCAGGCCTCCAAGCAGCACTTAACTCGGGGTCCTATGGGCTCCACACTGATGGCACAGATGAGGCACAGACCTGGGAAGATAAAGAAGGAGCTGACGCCGCCGCCGATGCCGATGATCTCGCCGAGGTCGGGCAGCAACAGGGCCAGGGCGAGCGTCACGGTGACCCACAGGACGATTAGCAGTATCGGACCCATGGTCCCTAGGACACGGCCAGGGCCCGGGGCCCACATGCCCAGCAGCAGCCCCTCCTCCAGAAATCCTGCATCGCCAGCCTCCCCAGGAAGAGCACGGTGGGGTAGACAGTCACGTTGGAGACAGAGGAGAGGACCCGGGCAACGATGATGACCACCAACCACATCATTGCCTGGGTAGGACATCAGAATGTCAGCAGAAGCTTCTGTCCCGAAGGTCAGGAAGTCATAAACTCCTGTTGGGGAGTAGATGAGGCAGCAGGCCAGCAAGGACAGAACAGAGACCAGGGCCCAGTGCCCACGATTTTGGTCATAACTGAGAGCACAACTGGGTTTGATCTCATGGCTGTTGTCTTCAGGAAGTAAAAGCAGCATCAAATTTATGTTAGTGGGCTTCCCTGGTGGCGCAGTGGTTGAGAGTCCGCCTGCCGATGCAGGGGACGCGGGTTCATGCCCCGGTCCGGGAAGATCCTACATGCCATGGAGCAGCTGGGCCCATGAGCCATGGCCGCTGAGCCTGCGCGTCCGGAGCCTGTGCTCCGCAACGGGAGAGGCCACAGCGGTGAAGGGCCCGCGTACCGAAAAAAAAAAAAAAAATTTATGTTAGTGTCATGCCTTTGACACTATAGTGCAGCTTTATTCACATCTCGGCTTAATCTGTCTTAAAAATATTCTCTACACTAACACCTGATAGAAATTTCTAAATACATTTCTAAATATCATATGATCTTTATGTAAAATCCTTCTGTGGTTCTCATTTACCGAGCACAGACTTTTTTACTAAGATGTACAAGATGCTTCAGAATTTGTAGCCCACGGGGTCTCTACACACATAACACCCCCTCATTCAGTTCCTAACTTCTGTGTTCCAGCCATGAGTAAGATTTCATTGTTCCTGTATATCATGCTATGTTTGCATACACTGTTCTTTTTATTCCCATCTTGCCTCATTTTTGTCCTCAGGAGCAACTGTTACTGATAGAATTAAATCATCCTTCATGTGTGTTAGGTATAAAGCAGTTGGGAACCTCTGCATATGGATTTCTACATAATTACGGCACTGTTAACATTCTATAGTAATTATATGTTGACCCGACTTCTCTCTTTACTAGGTTAAACTTCCTCCTTTATACATGCTTGTATCTGAGTGCCTGGCACAGAGTTGATTATAAGTTGTTAGTAATTGAATCTGTGAATGTTGGAATGTTTTCCAGAAAGATGGCTTGCTCAATATCCTTCCTTCTTTTCTTTTTTAAGATATGCATCAAGATTAAGAAGTCCCAGTATTTGAGGTTTTGTTTCCTTAAAGAAAGGAGACTGTAGAAAAACAAAATGATCTTTATCAATACAGTGCTGCCAACTCCGTCCTGCTACCATGAACTTGATCAACTTTAAAATACTTTAAAATGTTCCAAACACCAACACAAATACCAAAGAATGGAAGAGGAAGCAACCTGGTATAATTATGTTCAAAAATGGCAAACCAGGGCATTTTGAGAGATGAGTGGATTTGATGGCATTTAGAACTTGATGTGTGCACAGTAAGGAAAAAAAATTCTTACTATCGCAATAAGTATTATTTAGGGTTCTATTTTCAGTTCATTATATTCAGCTCCAAAAGAGAATCTCAAAGGGCACATTCTCAACCAAGGTTTGCAAATTGCACAGTCCTTCTTTAAAGGCTCCTTTTCACTTGAGCGGGGAACACTTCACCACAGTGATTCCTAGTTTCCAGTAATGTGCTCACTGCCTCAGCTGTTTCATCTTTATGTTAATACCAAGTCTGTTTGATGGGACTGACATACTGTCTCTTTGAAATAGCAGGCAGGTCACAGAGAAGACCATTTCTTAAAACAACAGTCATTCTAAAGCCACAGAAGGATTTGTATCATCCACAATCCTACCCCTGGGTTACAAACAATACTTGGCATTTGCATCAGACGATTGCATGAGTTGAGGATTGCGTGCGTGGTATTGGGGAATCTTGGAAGGTCTCTATGGACACTAACGAAGGCAGCCAAAATTGTCATCTGGTTGTTTCTATGAGGGGAGGGAAAATCCAAAAGTTTTTAATTCAACATTTGAATGAATTGAGAAATGAATAGAAAATGTTACAGAGAGACCAGCTTCCATTCCCAATTTGCCTATAAGGCCCTCTCCTTTCCTAGTAGCAGAATTTGTCCTATGTTCTTGAATTTGAGACAATTAGAATAGTTGTTACAGATTAATGAACTAGAGTTTGAATTATTTTTTTAAAGCAATAGATAAAACATTTATCCATAAGAATTTGGAAGATGCTATTGAATATATTTCAGAAATTAAATAATGTAGCCAATATTTACTAAAAGTCTACTACATATCTGGTAAAGTAATAGGAACAGGGAATAGAAATATGAATTTCCTTTTCATTTGTCCTTACACAACTCACAGTTAAGCAGAAAAATGGAGAAGCACATTTATAAACCAACAGTTATCATTTGAAAGCTACACATTATATTATATCCTTTATATACTAGTTTAGGAAATACAAATTCATGTATATACTAGACTTGTATATAAAGGATATCACATAGTATATATTCATTTTTGACTGACACCTTTCACTTAGGACGATTATTTTGAGATTCATCCATTAGTACCATGTATCAATAGTTCTTTCCATTGTTTATTGCTGAGTATATTCTTTTATATGATTTTTACCACAGTTTGCTTACTGATTCACCTGTTGAAGGACATTTAAGCTGTTTCTAGTTTTGGGATAATACAGGTAGAACTACTGTAAATATTCATGTACAAGTTTTTCTATGCACATGCTCTCCTTTCTCTTGAGTAAATATCAAGAGTGGAATGGCTGGATCATATGGTAGATGCATGTTTGGCATTTAAGAAACTACCAAGTTGTTTTACAAAGTGATATATATATATATATATATATATATACACATATATACATACACACACATATATACACATATATATACATATATATCATGTATATATATTTATATACTTACATAAACATATTTATTGATATATAAGTTTACTTATATACCTATATAAACTTATATACTTATAAATATACAAGTTTAAATATCTGAGTTTTTACTCATATATATGAGTTTATATACTTATGAGTATATATACTTCTATATAGAGAGATAAAGAGAGTTTAATAAATTGGCTCACGCTGTGAGAGGGGCTGGCAAGACTGAAATCTGTAGGGCAGGCCAGCAGGCTGAAAACTTAGGCAAGATTTCTATTTTGCAGTTTTGAGGTAGAATTCCTTCTTCAGGAAACCTCAAGTCTTTGATCTTAAGGTCTTCATTGGATTGGATGAGGCCCATACATATTATAGAAAGTAATTGTCTTTATTTAAAGTCAACTGGTTGTAAAATAAATAAATAAATAAGTCCACTGATTGTAAATGTTAATCACATCTAAAAATACCTTCAAAACAACACCTGGACTTGTGTTTGACTAAACAACTGGGCACCATAGTCTACTCAAGCTGACACATAAAATTAACAATCATGTAATACAATCATTTACACACCCATACACATACACACATACAATCACATTACTCCCTCTAAGAAAACAATTTAGAATCACATTTAGTATCTGACTCCAACTTTAAGTAAAGAATTTTGAGAAGATTTTCATTTTTCTCAGTTAGGTCAAAGGTAGCTCCTGTTCACCCTGTATCCTACAGTTAAATAAAACATACAACCACTGAAAAACATTTCAAAACATAGAGGTCCAGGGAGAATACCATTAAAGCTCCAAGGATGGGCAAAGAAAATACAGTGAGTGTGGGTGTACAGAAGACTACACATACTACTTGCCTAAGGTGGGCAATAATCCGTCCTCTGATACGAGTTCCTTGGTCTCACAATCTGGCAACGTAGAGTTTTGCTCCCTGGGATAATTGTATTTATCTCTACCCATTCAATGACATAACCCAGGGCATTTTAAGTGGACATAATAAGGGACAGGAAACCATCTATTTCAACTGGGTAGATTATGCAGTCCCAGGAACTGTTTTGCAGTTAAAAAAACAGGCTGTTGTACAAAATTGTTTAAAGTTTCTCAGGTATAAATGTAGCACCCTACTAGGCAGGTAGTCAATTTGATTATAATAAGCACTATGAATTAGAAACTAATTACAGAATGTTATAAGTCCATAACTGTTGAATATGAATCATGTGGTGGTTTCTTTTTCTAAGCAATAGTCTTCCAACCTTTCCATCTTTTCCTATAGCCCTCAGAGTAATGACACTCATTCTTGTTGTACCTAGAGACGATGTAAAATAATAGGCAGAGGTGACAAAAGCATAGTTCAACATTTTCCTGTCACAAGGATGCATCCCATAAAATGGAAGCAATTATTGCTTCTGCCTTGTGCAGTCAAGAGCAGGAGATAATGGAGGGCGGAATAGAAAGAATCAATGTAACACATTTTTATAAAAACTCCTGTATCCAAAAATTAATCTCCACTGTACTTGTTGCCTAATTGTCTATTTGCCCATCACCTTAGAGAAAAATGTTTAAAGTCCTGGAGACGGAAGCTTATTTGATCCTCCATACTCTAGGATTGTTATCATCAGATAGCAAATGGCCTCTCTTAAAAAAAAGAAAGAAGTGCACGTAATTCTCTTTCCAATGTCAGACATGATACCTTAGATGGAAATTGATTCTTTTCTATCAGGATTCTACTGAAGACCATAAGAAACAACTAACATAACCCAACATCCTGAGATATTTCTGACAAATTCTTTACCCTTCCATGTTTGGTGTGTACATGGACTGAAATCTAGATAAAAGTGTAATCATCTCTTTTCTTAATGTGTGACCAATGGAGCTCCCTCTTACTTCTCCCTTCAAAACATCTCCCATTTATCCTATCTCAATTTGTTCCTTGTTTTGGAGTATGTTACTTCCAACCAAAAATCTTGGTCTCAATTTTTGTATATATTGTTAATTATTTGATTTGAAAGTCAATAGAAATCCAGTTCAAGCTAGCTAAAATAGGAGGATTTATTAGCTCTTTTATCTTGGAAGTTCAGGAGTAGAGAAACTTTGGGGGCTAGTTGGATTTAAGATGCAAGTAATCCTGAGAACTTTCTCTTGCTCTGCTTCCTTCTAAGTACAGGCATGATTCCAGCCCACAGTAGGTGATGCAGATGCAGATAGTCTATAAAACAAATTTGAAGAAAAAGTGGTCTGAATCATGATATGTTTTAGAAGGGACCTTGTGAGTTAAGTCAATGAGTCAACAAACAGGATGAAAATTCCTTTGCAGAAGTGGCAGGGGGATGCAGATTGAGAGTGGAAAGGAGGATAGAATAAGCAAAGGATAGGAAGACAGAAAAAAAACTTCACCTGTTACTGCTATTGTAGGTACCATATCTTATCTCTTTATGTCTCTCTTAGTGGTGTCTTATAAGAACAAATGGAGAGAATGGAACTTTCTCTGATTAACACGGGAGATGCTTCATCACTAAACATGGATCGAAGTTTGGAGATGGCTTCTTGCTTTACCCAATGAAAGTTCCTTAATCTGGGTAATGGTGGTAATTAAAATGCCAACAAAACGTGGAGGGAGGGACTCAGTCATAGACTCTGCAAATATGGACCTATAGAGCAATAAGTAGCGGTAAGGAGAAGGCTGAAGGAGCAAAACTTGTAACATATCATGTTGGATGGATTTTTTAAAAACTGTTTATTCCCTTAATTTTATTGACTGCTTTGCACTTTTCACCACTTTAAATAATGCTCTCATGCATATGCTTGAATATATATTTCAGACCTCATCTTTAAGTACTCCCTCAGAACAGATTCCTAAGCATGGATTTACTGGATCAAAGCATATAACATTTTTATACCAAAAATAAAATTGGTAAAAGAGCATAAATAGACAACACATATGCACTCACACAAAATTCACAAGGAAGCATTAGATGTCCACTCATCATCAATCAGCAAAATGCAAATAAAACCCAATATTATGTTGCATATATATAGAATATATAACAAATATATATTCTGTATATAATACTATATATGTGTATGTATAAATTGTGCATGTATATACACATGTGTGTATGTATATATATATAATTGTGTGTGTGTGTGTGTGTGTGTGTGTGTGTGTGCACTTCTGGTGCTCTTTACCAACTTTTTTTTTTTTTTTTGCCACTAAAATGTTCTCAACACATTCTCAGTATTATTGCAGCACTTTGCCAATATGGCTCAAGAGCTTTAAAACATTATTTTTCATTTTGATTTGTAAGCTCCATTAATCAGTAAAGGATATCTCTTTTCCCTAAAGTCTTTGGTATGTTTTGGGGAAAGAAAAAATTTTCAACATATATGAGTCCTACCCATACCCTCAAATTCCTGTCACACCACCCTAAACTATGTGCACTTCTTGTAATATATCATATTCTCTCTCATTCTAAGTGAAAGGAAAAGAGATGGAGGGAAGAGAAATACACTAACATCTTTAAAATAATGATTTCTGGGTAGTTAGGTTTGGGGTAATATTAATTTCTTTATCATTAACATAAAATTAACTTAATTTTAGAATCCATAAAAGTCAATAAACTAAAAAAGAAAAAAATAATCCAAATACTCAGAGAACTGAAATCGATGGCTGGGTCTAGTCCAGCTTGGGGCCTTTCTCTGACAGAAGGGCACAACACAGTGCTCTGTATTTTTTTTTGTTAGTTATAAATACTTTTAATAATATTTTTAGATAGCATAATATATCCAATATATTATCATTTCAACATGTAATCAGTATTAAACATTATTAATATTTTACATTCTTCTTTTTGGACTAAGTCTTTTTTTAATTGAATTATAGTTGATTTACAGTATTGTGTTAGTTTTGGGGGTACAGCAAAGTGATTCAGTTATACATATATATATTTTTTTTTTTTCAGATTATTCGCCATTATAGGCTATTACGAGATATTGAATATAGTTCCCTGTGCCAAATAATAAATCCTTTTCGTTTATTTATTTTATGTATAGTAATATGTATCTGTTATCCCAAACTCCTAATTTGTCCCCCCCCCCCACCCTTTTCCCTTTGGTCACCATAAGTTTGTTTTCTATGTCTGTGAGTCTGTTTCTGTTTTACATATAGATTAATTAGTACTTATTTTTTAGATTCCTCATATAAGTAATATCTATATTTGTCTTTCTCTGTCTGACTTAATTCATTGAGTACGATAGTCTCTAGGTCCAACCATGTTGCTGCAAATGACATTAATTTCATTCCTTTTTAATGGCTGAGTAGTATTCTGTTATATATATGTACCACATCTTCTTAAACCAATAGTCTGTTGATAAGAATTTGTGCTGTTTCCATGTCTTGGCTATTGCAAATAGTGATGCTATGAACACTGGGGCGTATGTATCTTTTCAAATTCGAGTTTTTGTCTTTTCCAGATACATGGCCAGGAGTGGGATTACTAGATCATATGGTAGCTCTATTTTTAGGGTTTTTTTTAATTATTATTAATTATTTATTTATTTATTTTTGGCTGCATTGGGTCTTCGTTTCTGGGAGCGGGGGCTACTCTTCATTGTAGTGCGTGGGCTTCTCGTTGTGGTGGCTTCTTTTGTTGCGGATCATGGGCCTAGTTGCTCCGTGGCATGTGGGATCTTCCTGGACCAGGGCTCAAACTCGTGTCCCCTGCATTGATAGGAGGATTCTTAGCCACTGCGCCACCAGGGAAGTCCACCTTTTGAGTTTTTTAAAGGGACCTCCATACTGTTTTCCATAGTGGCTGCACCAATTTACATTCCCACCAACAGTGCAAGAGGGTCCCCTTTTCTCCACACTCTCTCCAGCATTTATTATTTGAAGAATTTTTGATGATGGCCATTCTGACCTGTATAAGGTGATACCTCATTGTGGTTTTGATTTGCATTTCTCTAATAATTTGTGACGTTGAGCATCTTTTCATGTGCCTGTTGGCCATCGGTATGTCTTCTTTGGAGAGCTGTCTGTTTAGGTTTTCTGCCCATTTTTTGATTTGGTTGTTTGTTTGGTTTTTTTGATATTGAGTTGTATGAGCTGTTTTATATTTTGGATATAAACCCCTTGTCCATTGCATCATTTGCAAATATTTTCTCCCATTTCGTAGGCTGTCTTTTCATTTTGTTGATAATTTGCTGTGCTGTGCAAAAGCTTTTGATTAGGTCCCATTTGTTTGTCAGGGTGCTCTCTATTGATGTGTCTCCAGGAGTGCTGAGAGATGGGAGAAAAGATTGTGTATTTCTCTGGGCCACTTGCTGAAATTCTTATATGGGTCTCCTTCAGGTAAACGTTGCAAGCTCTAGAAGTCATGCCTAGAGTCCCCAGGAATAACAGTCCAACTGGTTGCACCTGAAGCTAACCCCACCCCATGGCTGAGAGTTCAAAGCCAAGCATTATAAATATGCTAGATGCTGATGGAAACCAGTTGTAGATTTTCTGCTGGTGACACTTTAGTGACTTTGGACGGTGTAACAATCCTGGCTAGAAAAGTATATTTTGTAGTCAGTATCTTTCCCTTTTATGATTGTTTTATCTTTCTCCATTAAGAAAAATGTAGCAGAGCACCACTCTCTTCATGACACTCAAGATTTTATAGGCAGTGATCTGGAAAAGCAGATTCTGGGTTGGATCCCAATAGCTCCCATCTGTTGCTGCCTGATATTTCTCAAGAAGTCCCTGGGGTGGAGTAAATAGTGAGTGTTTCAGTTGTCAGTGAGTGGGGAACAACAGAACTGATGAGCAAGCCTGTAAAAAACTGAGTCACTACGATGGGGCTCAATACAATGAGGCTAGACTTACTTTTTTGAAAAAGGAGCAGTAAGCTTTCACTGTACTTGAAAGTAAAGATTTGCTTTGACCATGCAGAGAATATTGTTTCATTTTCTTTTTCATTGTTTTTATTATAATGATAAGACATGGTGTGTTTTCCTTGGATGCTGCATTGGGCATCCAGAACTTCTCAGCCTGAGCACTAAATATTCTGTGACAACAGAGATGGATTTGGGGGTTTAGAGATATGTCATGTCTGATTTACAAATATAATAAGTTATGAGAGAGCATAATTAATAAAGCAAAAAAATGACCAGGAGATATGCTAAAAGGAGCATAGTCTCATTATGTCCCATAACAATTTATTCAATTTGTTCCATTAGAAACTCATGACTGACTCAGGACACAAAAATTTAAATAGGGCTAGTAGGACCTAGAAAGAATGCAAAGCAAAATGTTTTTTTTAATTAATTAATTAATTAATTTTATTTTTGGCTGTGTTGAGTCTTCGTTGCTGCACACGGGCTTTATCTAGTTGCAGCAAGAGGGGGCTACTCTTGGTTGAGGTGCGCGGGCTGCTCATTGTGGTGGCTTCTCTTATTGCGGAGCATGGGCTCTAGGCACACGAGCTTCAGTAGCAAAATGACAAAATTATGAAAAACATGTAAACCACTAAAAAAAGCCTGAAAGGATCTATCTCAGATATTTTCTGGTTGCTACAGCTATCTAAGTATCAGCTTTCTCACCTTTGAAGGAAGGTGTTGAGATGAATGATGAAAATTTCTTGAGTGGAAATTCATCTCGTTCTAGAGAAAGGTGTCTTCCTTTTCTTTCTTTTTTTTTTAACGTCTTTATTGGAGTATAATTGCTTTAGAATGGTGTGTAGTTTCTACTTTATAACAAAGTTAATCAGATATACATATACATATGTTACCATATCTCTTCCCTCTTGCGTCTCCCTCCCTCCCACCCTCCCTATCCCACCCCTCTAGGTGGTCACAAACCACCTAGCTGATCTCCCTGTGCTATACGGCTGTTTCCAACTAGCTATCTATTTTACGTTTGGTAGTGTATATATGTCCATGTCACTCTCTCACTTTGTCACAGCTTACACTTCCCCCTCCCCATATACTCAAGTCCATGACCTGGTAGGTCTGTGTCTTTATTCCCGTCTTAAACCTAGGTTCTTCATGACCTTTTTCCTTTTTTTCTTTTTTCTTAGATTCCATATATGTGTGTTAGCATACGGTATTTGTCTTTCTCCTTCTGACTTACTTCACTCTGTATGACAGACTCTAGGTCCATCCACCTCACTACAAATAACTCAGTTTCGTTTCTTTTTATGACTGAGTAATATTCCATTGTATATATGTGCCACATCTTCTTTATCCAATCATCTGTCAGTGGACACTTAGGTTGCTTCCATGTCCTGGCTATTGTAAATAGAGCTGCAATGAACATTGTGGTGCATGACTTTTTTGAATTATGGTTTTCTCAGGGTGTGTGCCCAGTAGTGGGATTGCTGGGTCGTATGGTAGTTTTAGTTTTACTTTTTTAAGGAACTTCCATACTGTTCTCCATGGTGGCTGTATCTATTTACATTCCCACCAACAGTGCAAGAGGGTTCCCTTTTCTCCACACTCTCTCTAGCATTTATGGTTTGTAGATTTTTTGATGATGACCATTCTGACTGGTGTGAGATGATATCTCATTGTAGTTTTGATTTGTATTTCTCTAATGATTAATGATGTTGAGCATTCTTTCATGTGTTTGTTGGCAATCTGTATATCTTCTTTGGAGAAATGTCTATTTAGGTCTTCTACCCATTTTTGGATTGAGTTGTTTGTTTTTTTGTTATTGAGCTGCATGTGCTGCTTGTAAATTTTGGAGATTAGCCCTTTGTGAGTTGCTTCATTTGCAAATATTTTCTCCCATTCTGAGGGTTCTCATTTGGTCCTGTTTATCGTTTCCTTTGCTGTGCAAAAGCTTTGAAGTTTCAATAGGTCCCATTTGTTTATTTTTGTTTTTATTTCCATTTCTCTAGGAGGTGGATCAAAAAGGATCTTGCTGTGATATATGTCATAGAGTGTTCTGCCTATGTTTTCCTCTAAGAGTTTGATAGTGTCTGGCCTTACATTTAGGTCTTTAACCCATTTTGAGTTTATTTTTGTATATGGTGTTAGGGAGTGTTCTAATTTCATACTTTTACATGTACCTGTCCAGTTTTCCCAGCACCACTTATTGAAGAGCCTCTCTTTTCTCCACTGTATATTTTTGCCTCCTTCATCAAAGATAAGGTGACCACATGTGCATGGGTTTATCTCTGGGCTATCTATCCTGTTCCATTGACCTATATTTCTGTTTTTGTGCCAGTACCATACTGTCTTGATTACTGTAGCTTTGTAGTATAGTCTGAAGTCAGGGAGCTGATTCCTCCAGCTCCATTTTTCGTTCTCAAGATTGCTTTGGCTATTCGGGGTCTTTTGTGTTTCCATACAAATTGTGAAATTTTTTGTTCTAGTTCTGTGAAAAATGTCAGTGGTAGTTTGATAGGGATTGCATTGAATCTGCAGATTGCTTGGGGTAGTAGAGTCATTTTCACAATGTTGATTCTTCCAGGCCAAGAACATGGTATATCTCTCCATCTATTTGTATCATCTTTAATTTCTTTCATCAGTGTCTTATAATTTTCTGCATACAAGTCTTTTGTCTCCTTAGGTAGGTTTATTCCTAGATATTTTATTCTTTTTGTTGCAAGGGTAAATGGGACTGTTTTCTTAATTTCACTTTCAGATTTTTCATCATTAGTGTGTAAGAATGCCAGAGATTTCTGTGCATTAATTTTGTATCCTGCTACTTTACCGAATTCATTGATTAGCTCTAGTAGTTTTCTGGTAGCATATTTAGGATTCTCTATGTATAGTACCATGTCATCTGCAAACACTGACAGCTTTACTTCTTCTTTTCTGATTTGGATTCCTTTTATTTCTTTTTCTTCTCTGATTGCTGTGACTAAAACTTCCAAAACTATGTTGAATAAGAGTGGTGAGAGTGGGCAACCTTGGCTTGTTCCTGACCTCAGTGGAAATGGTTTCAGTCTTTCACCATTGAGGACAATGTTGGCTGCGGATTTGTCATATATGGCCTTTATTATGTTGAGGAAAGTTCCCTCTATGCCTACCTTCTGCAGAGCTTTTATCATAAATGGGTGTTGAATTTTGTTGAAAGCTTTCTCTTCATCTGTTGAGATGATCATATGGTTTTTCTCCTTCAATTTGTTAATATGGTGTATCACGCTGATTGATTTGTATAATTGAAGAATCCTTGTGTTCCTGGAATAAACCCCACTTGATCATGGTGTATGATCCTTTTAATATGCTGCTGGATTGCGTTTGCTAGTATTTTGTTGAGGATTTTTGCATCTATGTTCATCAGTGATATTGGCCTGTAGTTTTCTTTCTTTGTGACATCCTTGTCTGGTTTTGGTATCAGGGTGTTGGTGGCCTCGTAGAATGAGTTTGGGAGTGTTCCTCCCTCTGCTATATTCTGGAAGAGTTTGAGAAGGATAGGTGTTACCTCTTCTCTAAGTGTTTGATAGAATTCGCCTGTGAAGCCATCTGGTCCTGGGCTTTTGTTTGTTGGAAGATTTTTAATCACAGTTTCAATTTCAGTGCTTGTGATTGGTCTGTTCATATTTTCTATTTCTTCCTGGTACAGTCTTGGAAGGTTGTGCATTTCTAAGAATTTGTCCATTTCTTCCAGGTTGTCCATTTTATTGGCATAGAGTTGCTTGTAGTAATCTCTCATGATATTTTGTATTTCTGCACTGTCAGTTGTCACTTCTCCTTTTTCATTTCTAATTCTATCTATTTCAGTCTTCTCCCTTTTTTTCTTGATGAGTCTGGCTAATGGTTTATCAATTTTGTTTATCTTCTCAAAGAACCAGCTTTTAGTTTTATTGATCTTTGCTATCATTTCCTTCATTTATTTTTCATTTATTTCTGATCTGATCTTTATGATTTCTTTCCTTCTGCTAACTTTGGGGGGATTTTTGTTCTTCTTTCTCCAATTGCTTTAGGTGCAAGGTTAGGTTATTTATTTGAGATGTTTCCTGTTTCTTAAGGTAGGATTGTATTGCTATAAACTTCCCTCTTAGAACTGCTTTTGCTGCATCCCATAGGTTTTGGTTCATCATGTCTCCATTGTCATTTGTTTCTAGGTATTTTTTGATTTCCTCTTTGATTTCTTCAGTTATCACTTCATTATTAAGTAGTGTATTGTTTAGCCTCCATGTGTTTGTATTTTTTACAGATCTTTTCCTGTAATTGATAACTAGTCTCATAGCGTTGTGGTCAGAAAAGATACTTGATATGATTTCAATTTTCTTAAATTTACCAAGGCTTGATTTGTGACCCAATATATGATCTATCCTGGAGAATGTTCCATGAGCACTTGAGAAAAATGTGTATTCTGTTGGTTTTGGATGGAATGTCCTATAAATATCAATTAAGTCCATCTTGTTTAGTGTATCATTTAAAGCTAGTGTTTCCTTATTTATTTTCATTTTGGATGATCTGTCCATTGGTGAAAGTGGGGTGTTAAAGTCCCTTACTATGAATGTGTTACTGTTGATTTCCCCTTTTATGGCTGTTAGTATTTGCCTTATGTATTGAGGTGCTCCTATGTTGGGTGCATAAATATTTACAATTGTTATATCTTCTTCTTGGATCGATCCTTTGATCATTATGTAGTGTCCTTCTTTGTCTCTTGTAATAGTCTTTATTTTAATGTCTATTTTGTCTGATATGAGAATTGCTACTCCAGCTTTCTTCTGATTTCCATTTGCATGGAATATCCTTTTCCATCCCCTCACTTTCAGTCTGTATGTGTCCATAGGTCTGAAGTGGGTCTCTTATAGACAGCATATATGTGGGTCTTGTTTTTGTATCCATTCAGCCAGTCTGTGTCTTTTGGTGGGAGCATTTAATCCACTTACATTTAAGGTAATTATCGATATGTATGTTCCTATTCCCATATTCTTAATTGCTTTGGGTTTGTTATTGTAGGTCTTTACCTTCTCTTGTGTTTCTTGCCTAGAGAGGTTCCTGTAGCATTTGTTGTAAAGCTGGTTTGGTGGTGCTGAACTCTCTCAGCTTTTGCTTGTCTGTAAAGGTTTTAATTTCTCCATCAAATCTGAATGAGATCCTTGCTGGGTAGAGTAATCTTGGTTGTAGGTTTTTCTCTTTCATCACTTTAAATATGTCCTGCCACTCCGTTCTGGCTTGCAGCATTTCTGCTGAAAGTTCAGCTGTTAACCTTATGGGGATTCCCTTGTGTGTTATTTGTTGTTTTTCCCTTGCTGCTTTTAATATGTTTTCTTTGTATTTAATTTTTGACAGTTTGATTAATATGTGTCTTGGCATGTTTCTCCTTGGATTTATCCTGTATGGGACTCTCTGTGGTTCCTGGACTTGATTAACTATTTCCTTTCCCATATTAGGGAAATTTTCAACTATAATCTTTTCAAATATTTTCTCAGTCCCTTTCTTTTTCTCTTCTTCTGGGACCCTCATAATTAGAATGTTGGTGCATTTAATGTTGTCCCAGAGGTCTCTGAGACTGTCCTCAGTTCTTTTCATTCTTTTTTCTTTATTCTGCTCTGCAGTAGTTATTTCCACTATTTTTTCTTCCAGGTCACTTATCCGTTCTTCTGCCTCAGTTATTCTGCTATTGATCCCTTCTAGAGTATTTTTAATTTCATTTATTGTGTTGTTCATCATTGCTTGTTTCATCTTTAGTTCTTCTAGGTCCTTGGTAAATGTTTCTTTCATATTCTCTATTCTATTTCCAAGATTTTGGATCATCTTCACTATCATTATTCTGAGTTCATTTTCCGGTAGACTGCCTATTTCCTTTTCATTTGTTAGGTCTGCTGGGGTTTTGCCTTGCTCCTTCATCTGCTGTGTGTTTCTCTGTCTTCTCATTTGGCTTAACTTAACTTGGGGTCTCCTTTTTGCAGGCTGCAAGTTCGTAGTTCCCGTTGTTTTTGGTGTCTGTCCCCAGTGGCTAAGTTTGGTTCAGTGGGTTGTATAGGTTTCCGCACCGATCCTCTGTGTGGGAATCTCTCTGCTTTGCCCTCCGCACCCCTGTGGCTGTGCTCTCCTCCGCAGCTCCTAAGCTTCCCCCTTCCGCCACCCTCAGTCTCCACCCACGAAGGGGCTTTTAGTGTGTGGAAACCTTTCCTCCTTCACAGCTCCCTCCAACTGGTGCAAGTCCCGTCCCTATCATTTTGTCTTTTTTCTTTTGCCCTACCCAGGTATGTGGGGAGTTTCTTGCCTTTTGGGAGGTCTGAGGTCTTCTGCCAGCGTTCAGTAGGTGTTCTGTAGGAGTTGTTCCATGTTTAGATGTATTTCTGGTTTATCTGTGGGGAGAAAGATGATCTTCGCATCTTACTCTTCCGCCATCTTCTCCCCTTTTATGTTTTTTAAATTTTTTTTTTTTTTTTTTGCTGCACTGCGCCGCTTGTGGGATCTTAGTTCCCTGATCAGGGATCCAACCCAGGTCGTCTGCAGTGAAAGGGCTGAGTCTTAACCACTGGATCGCCAGGGGATTCCCTGCTTTTCTTTAACTGATAAACCTTTCCTCTCATCTATCCTTTTTACCTCAATACTCCAAGCATTCCCTTCTGAACACTGAGTTTTCCCTTGTTCTCGCTCCCTTCTTCCTTCTCTCTTCTCTCTTCCCCTTCTCTCTTTCTTCCTCTTGCTTCATTTCTCTCTCTTTTTTTTTTTTTTTTGTATTTTCAATCTCTCCTCTATTGGTTCTTTTCTTTTAGGGAATAAACATGCTCTCATTCTAAAGTAAAAATAATTTTAAAAACAATCTCTCTTGAGTTGTTATGCCTCTCTCCTCCTATTCTATTATCTCTTTCCTTAGCTTTCAAGTTAGACCTTTGAAAAGTTAACCCTGTATTAACTACTTTAACTCACTCTTTACAGGGTAGCCATGATCCAGAAAGGCAGAATGACTGGGCATTTCTGATGCAATATCATTTCTTCCTCAGTTAGATATGAGGAAAGGACCAAGTTTATCAGAAAACTTCTCCAAAGCCTGTCTTCAAAATAAAATTTAACCCCATCAGAATAAGTCAAGAATGCAGTAAAAACTAGCAAGATTCTACATGCAACAAATATAAAGCCACCAGGTCTTGATATATTTAATTCAGCTTTTTCATTTTACTTAATTCAATCCCCAGCTCTCTCTACACATGCTTGGTCCACGTAATCATCTTATATTCTCTCTTCAAGTTTTTGCATGATAATTTATTTATTTTGAAATTCAAGTAACATTAAAAAAGATATTAGATATGCATTTTTTTTTAATGTGAAATACTGGCCACTAGATAGTTCTACTTACACATTCTCAGAAATATAATCCTTGCTCATTTCCTCTGGTACCTCCTTTTCCTCTCTCATTTTTAATAACTTAATTCCATAATACTGGAACATTAACATGGGGTGATAAGGTGGTGGATTCAATTATGAAGACAATGTCAAAATCCCAAAGAGTGATGGAGCAACATAGATAGAATTAAGTTGGAACCCTGGATACCCTTATAGGGCAGAGTTTCCTGCCCACCATGGGTCCCTGCCAATCTGGGGCTGTTAGAAGAGTGTTAGATAAAACCTCTATCTTGTGTGAGTAATTATTTTAGTGACTTTTTGCTTTATATCATCATATTCTGTACACTAACTAGTACACTTTGCTCTCACTAGTTTATTAATCTCCCTGCAGAAGGTCATGAGACTACTGACTAAATTAGTAGAACTCTAAAAATAGTAAAATGACTGGTTTTAATGACATAGGAATGTGTGTAGAAGTAATGGTGTTAAGAATGGGGTGGAGAGAGATTCAACTAGACACATCTGGTGGTGACTGACAAAAACCATGAATACAAACAGTTTTTTTTGAGGAAAAGGTCAACCCTGCTCAACTCACTGGTTTCATCTGTTGGAATATCTTGGGATCTGCTTGGAAGTGAAGATTCTCTTTTGACCAGAAGTAATTATTCTATTAGCCTAGGGGGTTCATAGGCTACTGAGTTGAACACCTAATCTTCTTCCCCTCTGTTAGCATAATACAAGATTTCTAATACTGGGAGGATTTATCTTCTAGCTAGGATCTGCCTCTCTTTTCCTTCTTATCAAGAATATACAAGAGACAGGAATAAAAATAAGCAGTAAAAGTATGTAGTGCAGACACTTACCTGAAAGTCTATATCTTCAAAGAATGTGATTGTGTTCAATAATCACAGCTGAATGCTGAAAGTCTGAGACAATTCTATAACTGGGTCAGTACCCAATGAATAGTACATAGACTTTGTCAGTATATCCCAGACCTTTATAACCAACATAACCAAGTTAGAAAGGGTTTCTTCCCCATAAAACTTGCTACTGTTTTTATTTTCCTTTCCTTGTGATGTTGGACCATGTTATAAACCAAGTGTCATCTTTGAACACCTCCTAAATATCTCTCTCATCAGTTTGCACATGGCAACATGAAAGCTATTGCATTAGTTCATCCCTGATGACTACCAAGTTCATCCCTAGGCTCATCAGGGGTGACCCCATTAGGTCATGATGATCTAACACAATACTACTTTTACTGGTCCCTGCCAAAAATCTTACCCTAGTGCACTCCAATATTCTACCACAGTTCTGAAAATATTGCATTCCTATGATCAAAATTGTTTATTAGACTTCTCCCACCTAAACCCCTGCATAGCTGCTCATGATTCTTCGTAATTGGGCTACTGTCTTCCTCTCTAGTCTATTTTCTCACATCATCCTTGCACTCTGCCCCTTGAGGAATTTTGAAATTCAAGTAACATTAAAAAAGATATTAGATATAAATATCTACATATTGTGTATTTCCTTATCCTTTGTGCCCTTTCCTCTTGAATCTGCTTTTCCAACTTCAACTGGCAAAAATAATAATAATAATGTCAAAAGGCGTCTCTTCTGTGAAACTTTTTCCAGACATTATCATACCTCCTAAAATTCCCACTTCTATTGAGACAGTGGATATGACCATACCATCTTTTTTTCCTTTTTCTGTACTTTATGTGATTTCTGCCTTGTTACCTGCAATATTAAAATGCTTTTGTAAATATCTTAACAAAATGCATTCCAGCACCCAAAATAATAGGTGGCATATGATAGGTACTCAGGAACTTTTTGCTGAATGCATAAATAAATTAATGAGAAAAGGTCATGAGATTACTACTTTAGAAAACATAAAATATATTCTTAGAGGGATGCTGATTTCAGTCATAAAAAATTTAAGTATTAGAGAACTTTTTATTTTGTGACCAAAATTAATATTCTGAGACTGATTTGCTGAGAGGTCCATTGCCCAAAGGATCATTTAGCCAAACAATCAGTTCATTTAATTCAAGTTTACTCAAATGTATACTTTAGTCTGATTCTAAAGTCAATTCAGGTAAGATGGATTGGCAAGGCTAAAGTGAGTGGTGTGGGGCTTTTATCTGAGGATATGAATGCCTTGAATCTTCCTCCTGCCACCAGCCTCCCTTCCTTCTCTGTACCAAAGCTTCTCAGGGATTGAAAAGCCAGACAGTGTTTTTCATTGAATCTCTTGTCTGTCTTTTCTCCAGCAGAGGGGCCCCTCGCTCTGCACCAGTTTTCAAGATCCATCAGTAGAGAGCTGGGCAGAAAAGTGTTCTTAATTAGCTGTTGTGACAACAAAATAAAAACCAGCCTAATGATCCTTTGCAAAAATCTTAAAACACAGTTAAAACCATCCAGATTAATATTAAACCTTGTATTTTTAGTTAAAATGAACAAGTTTTTTTCTGTAAGTAAAGAGGAAAATATGGAAAAATTTTAAATCAGCAAAATTTGGAAAGAATCTTAAAAAATGCCAAAGTGTTGGGAAAACTGTAAACAACTTTAAAAAGATTTTTTAAAAATCAATATAAAATGGCATCACGTATGAAATGAAATTTCAGTTATAATAATAAGAAAATAAAATTGAAGAGAAAAACTAAGTCATTCAGTAATCTCCAGGTTTGACAAGCTGAACAGCCCTTAAAAATGTTTTTATAAGCTGATATTGATTCAATATATTCAAGAACATCCTTTAGATAATAAGATTTTATATCTATGAAAATACAAATCATCATCAAAGAAGATTTTATGTATGAATGTAGATTACTACATCCATCAAGTTAGATTTCAGCAAAATGATGCTTTGATGAGTTAGCTTTTGGAGGGTTGAAATTTTTCCTCATGTGGGAAAACTAGAACCCACCAGACTATACAATGTGCATGCTGATGGCCAACCTGGAGGAGAGAAAATAATATCTCTTGATTACAAATCTACCTCTCTTTCTAGCATAATGCATTGTCCATGTTGCTCTTCATAGACACAATACATAAAAGAGAATAATTTTTAGCTAGAAGAAAGAAATAATTTCTAAAAAATCAGCAGAGTAGAGCCTTAAAACAGGGTGAAGCTGAGCAGAATGAGAAAACAGAAACAGAACTCACGGGTTATGTCTCAAATTTACTTACTTAACAGATTATAAATAAATCAATAAATATTAATTTGTATTTCAACAGGTTGACTTTCCCAAGGCCATGCAATACTAAGTTTCTACTGTTAATTTCCACCACCACCTCCCTCTCTCTCTCACTCTCATCCTCTATCTCTGCTTCACCTAGGATGTCAAGAATTTCTTGGGCCTGATTTTGGTGGTGCATATTTTCTCATCTTCCATACCTAGCCTAAAATACAGAGTAATTCTGCTAATGACAACTTGCTTCTGGGTTATAAATGACCTCTATTCCAATGAAGTTTAGGGTGTTGATAACTGCTCCTCTCCCATTCTACACTGTATTCCCATTAAGTCTTCCTCATCTTGAAATTGAGCAGAGGTAAGGAACAATAATGATACTTAAATTAATTTTATGATTATGTACCAACTCTTTGGTAAGTGCTTGAAATGTCCTATCGGGACAGTGAATCACATAGAATTCCCAAAAGAATCAGCAGTCCAAGGGAATGCTAAGCCCACATGAAAGCCTCGTTTTCGGCCACAGAGGTCTGAAACCACAGGAATTTCTACTATATCTTAGACAGAGCTGAATGATCTCCTCTTTAGTTTCTACTATTGGGCAACTACTCTTTATAAAATCTCTAAAGGTCAGGCTGATATCTGAATCATGGTTGACAAAGGTTGGTGCTCAAAACTAATTTTCAGCATAAGAAAAATTAGCCCAAGAACACATTCTAACCAAAGGGAACTGAGTCCTTGTAGTAAGTAATGCTATGTGTTACCAGAATGTTGTTGAAATAATGATGGAGAGATGGGCTGCATGCTGATTCTGCAATGACCTCTTCCTTTACAGAGATATTTAAAGAAACCTAAGCTTTGTCCAGTTTTTAGTATCAATCTCTGCAGTTCTTCCTGCCACTTACAGACACTGATAAAATGCATGGGAACCTGATTTGTTTTATGTCTCTAAGTGATATTCGTATGCCAATGGAAGTAGCACACATGTGAGTAATACAAGGCAGGTAGAAAAGTCCACATTAGCTGTTGAGTCAACTAGTTGTAGAATTCTGAGCTTGTTAGGTTGAATAAGTCTAGTGTATCACATTCATTTCACATATTGTGAAATTTAAACTCAAGGAATATGAGGGACTTTCAGAGAAAAAAGGAAATGTTAATTTTTGCTTTTCTATTAGGCATTAAAGGTTGAGCTGCTTACTTTTAAGATTTGTTTAACTTTCACATCACTCTTAAAGGTAGTATTATTTTTTTTCATTTCAAAGACACAAAATTTAAAAATAAGAAATTTAAATAACTTGTCCAAGTTCGTGTGACTTACAAGTGGCAGAGCCACATTTGACATTCAGATCTATTTGATTTAATAGTCACCTTCTTACTATAACACAAACAGTTTGTCAGAGTGAACATTCCTCTTTATGGGCTCACCAAGTGCTTCAGAGTTTCTGCTAAATCTTTCATTCAAAGGACATTGCTTCTAAGAGTGAATAAAAATACAATACATTCCATAATGCAATATTTCAAATATTTATTTTCATGAAATTAATGTTCTAAAATAGTGGTTGATTCAGTATATGCAAAATAAAGTTATACTAATAAAATGCACTTTCACCTCATATCTTGGGCTTCTGTATGATATTATATTTAAGGCTGCTACCACAGACTGGACAAAGGAAGAAAGAGAGAGAGAGAGAAAGAAAGAAAAAAAGAAAGAGAGAAAGAACGAAAGAAAGAAAGAAAGAAAGAAAGAAAGAAAGAAAGAAAGAATATTTCAAACCCAGGGCTTCTAGACATACTTGGCTAGGGTGTTACAGTATAATCAAGAATAAGGCTTTGAACATACAGATGGCCAACAGGCACATGGAAAGATGCTCAACATCACTAATTATTAGAGAAATGCAAATCAAAATTACAGTGAGGTACCACCTCACACCAGTCAGAATAGCCATAATTTAAAAAGTCTAAAATAATAAATTCTGGAGGACATGTAGAGAAAAAGGAACCTTCCTACACTGGAATATAAGTTGGTACAGCCACTATGAAAGACAATATGGAGGTTCCTCAAAAAACTAAAAATAGAGTTGCCATATGACCCAGAAATCCCACTCCTGGGCATGTATCAGGAGAAAACTATAATTCAAAAAGAGACATTCACCCCTATGTTCATAGCAGCACTATTCACAATAGCTGAGACATAGAAAGAACCTAAATGTCCACGACGGATGAATGGATAAAGAAGATGTGCTATGTATAGACAATGGAATACTACTCAGCCATAAAAAAGAATGAAATAATGCCATTTACAGCAACATGGATAGAACTAGAGACTATCATACTAAGTGAAGTAAATCAGAAAGAGAAAGACAAATACTGTTATGATATCACTTATACGTGGAATCTAAAATATGACACAAATGAATTTATCTACGAAACAGAAACAGACTCACAGACATAGAGAACAGACTTGTGGTTGCAAGGGTGAGAGGGGTTGAAGATGGATGGAGTGGGAGTTTGGGAGTGGCAGATGCAAACTATTATATATTAGAATGGATAAACAACAAGGCCCTACTGAATAGCACAGGGAACTACATTCAATATCCTGTGATAAAACATAACGGAAAAGAATATGAAAAAGAATGTATTTATACGTATAACTGAATCACTCTGCTGTACAGCAGAAATTAACACAACATTGTAAATCAACTCTACTTCAATAAAAAAATAACTTAAAAAAGAATAAGGCTTTGATTTCCTGTTCTCTGTCTTATGATCATTCCTTTGTAATATAAAACTTCCTACAATTAACAAACTCCAGAAGTTATGAATTGATTCTCATTTTCAAATTTGTTCTTTCTCTAGTTTAATATGATAGACAGATTCTTCTCTAAAATTGTGTTCCAAAAAATTATCAATTACAGCAGTTACTACTATGCCGTAGCTGCCAAATCCAAAAGAAAATCTTAAAAATGTTGAAAAAGAGAGAGGAAACTAGGTTTTCAAAAGGCAGGCAAAAATCAACTTCAATCTACAGGACAATTTTAGATTTTAATAATGTAAGTTCAAATTGCAGAAATAAAGGAGAGCAGCTTGTTTGAGACTATCCAGGCATGAAGCAATAGAAGAAGACTTTGAGGGGCTGTAAACTCCCTACAATTAGAATTGTTCTCTGAGAATCTGGTAATCCAAGGGGTCTGTAGAAGGGTTTCAGGCAATTTGTGGACAAAACAGTTGTATCAAATGTGTATGTATCTGTATGTTTGTGCATATGTGCACACAGATACATGTATTTTTCAGAACAAGAGGGTCCATAGTTTTCATCAGACTCCCAAAGGAACACATGTTAATTGTTTTTACAGACTTCAAATTCAGAAACACTTTAAATGTGCTGTAAGCTCGTTCCCACTCTAGATTCTGTGATTTGCAAATGACCATTTTCTGTCGGAGAAAAATATGAATGTTAATATTATTGAGGGTGAAGTGTGTCTTAGTGAAGAGCACTAAAGTTTGGATATGCCTGTTGGAAACTCTGAAAGAGCATGAAAGAGATGGATTAACTGGAAAAAATATATATACCCTGAGTTAAGCCTAAATCTGTGAGGACAGGTGCCTGGCTTGATTCCATCTTGTATGTGCCTGAAAGCAGTCCACTTAGTTCATGATGATGTATTATGTTTTTACTCATCACTTATGTTTTCAAGTGCCAGTCTTACCCCCCACTTCCATGGATATTATTAAATTCATGCATATATTCTTTAGCCCCTAAAATTATCAGCACAATACATCTTCGCTAATCCTTTCTTTAAATATATGTGATAAAAAGAAATCCTGCCTCTGAATAGGAAGGACTTTCATTCTACCACTCTGACAGAGGACTTATCCTCTTGTTCCAGAAGATTATACTGAAAGTAGATTCCTCAGTAACCATTCCTTCCTAGGATTCTGGGTTCTCAGACTAAAGTATTGTTTGTTTCTTTTGAGACCCCTCTGGATTCTTCCCCATCATTGCGGTTAATACCTCCATTTCCCAAAGCTTAGGCAAAGAAAGATTTTTTTAATTTTTGAAAGGAATATTATTTAATTGCAATTTTAAACTCTTTCCTTAGTGCATAAACAAGCCAAGACATTATATTTCTAATTCAGGAAGACAGTTATAAACTGTTTTGATCTTATTTTGTTAAACATTGATCTTGTTCAATTGAATTAGGAACAGTCAGAATATCTTTAATTTTCTTCCATTCCACTAATAAAATCTGGTTTTTTTCCCATTATTTTGATAAGATATTGTATGTTATTGCTGGTAAAAGTTAAAAAGAATAAACATATATTTATTTCAATTTGGACAAGGAGTACACATTTTATTTTATGGTCAGCGGAATGTATCAATAATGGTAACATTTCAATCACTTTAAAAGAATGTCTAGAAAGCACAAAGGGAATTTTAGGTAAGGGTACCACTTCAGAGGTGTCCTTCATATCAAACCACAAAGTCCATCACCTACCTTACCTACAGGTTGGCTAGCCATTTTTGAAAGAAAACGCATAAACCTGAAAAGAATGTTTAATTGTTTCCTGTCCCCAAACATTCCTAGAAAGATAATCTTTTTATTTTTCCTGGTAAGTCAGATAAAAATGAAAATTCTAGTAATACTGAGGAAAGGAGCCGAACAGACATTAAAGTAGACAAGTAGCAGTGTCTACAACCACATAGGGGCTAAAACTGAATTACAGATATTGAAGGATAAATGAGAAGTGAGTGAGTGAAGATAGTAGGTAAGGTACTGAGTTACCCATAGATTGAAATTCCCACGGGGACAGAGACTACTTCTCACATGGATTTTGAATGGTTATATTCTCATTTCCTCTCAGTACTTTGCTCAAAGAAGATCTTCAGAATATATAATCTATATATTGTTTTCTTATAATTTACTTAATGATGAAAGCATCCCCCAACCACTGCAGTGATTTCAAAGTATAGTCATTCCTCTGATGACTTCTCTGTTGACTCACTGTGAACTCCAGAGGGGAATTACGCCTCAAATGTGTTGTCAGCCTCTGTCTGCTTTTTCCATGGGGACATTCAATATTTTGAGCTCATGTCATGTATGGCTGATGCTGGGATTCACGTAGGGCCCTGCTGTACAAAACTTCTAGGTCAGGTGCTATTAATTATGTTGTACAAACATGCCAACTGGACGTGGTCATTTTGTAGTAAGAATAAACAGTAGGAACTTAGCTAAAATTGTAAAGTTATTCAAATACATGAAATAAATTATTTCTGAGTCTCATCAGAGGCACTTTTATTTTTCTGCAGTCTTTTGCTTCCAACTACAATTGAGATCAGGGCATACGCCCAATTTTGGCAAAAGGCAAAATTGTCATTAGTCCCATAACAAATGATATTGGACACGTATCGGTAAACAGATCCAAATTGCCACTTGATGACATTTTCATATGTCACCAAATGTGTGTTTTAGTCATAAAATTAAATGTTAGGTGTTTCTCTAGCACCTGAAAGAAACAAATGGTCCAGGTGAGCATTAGAAATGGCCCAAATTAGAAAATAAAACTGAAAACATTTAAATTACTCTTTAAAAAAATAAACATACATTATCTCTGTATGGTTACATACACAGCTTCTATGGGTAAGGAACTTAATTACTCTTCCTAATATTTGCTTGACTGATTTTTTTTCACAGGCTGTATGTTTAAGTGTGAGAATTCCTGTGTGGGAAATCTGGACCATGTACTAAATGTACCATGTAGACCAAGTTCTAAATGTGTCAGGATGTGATGGTGGAATAATATTTGAAATTATAAAAGCCACAGTCCTGCACTAGTGTATTATAAAGAGAGAAAGAGAAATAAACACATGATAAATCTACAATGCGATGAGTTCCATTAAGCACAAATTTGGTGGAGTCTTAGAAGGAGGGGAAAAAAAGGCAAATCAGTGATGCATAACCAGCTAGAGATTACATATTATGGAAAGTGAATGGGGTTAGAGAGGAATTGAAAGATTATAGCTTAGCTGGGTAGAAATTATGATAACATGTTAAGAAATTGTAGCTCTACAATAGAAAGATTCTTTAATTTGGGCTGTAGGGGAGTGTAGTGGTAGGGAGTGGACACAGACTTACCACGTAAGTGCACCAAGCATGATCCATGAGCTGTGTTGCACACACAGATCTATTTTACTGTTTTTCAAATGTGTATAGATGTTCCTGGGATTAATGTAGATTCACTACAGATCACATTATAGTTTTTATTTTCTCAATACTCATGTTCTCAATGAATAGAAGCAGCCACAATCAGTATAATATGGAGGAGGTCTGGAAATTATTTTGTGTAAAAAAGAGTTGATATTTGTTGAGCATTTACTCAGTGCTAGTCATTGTGCTAAGCACTTGTCGTTTATTAACCTAAGATTTTAAAAGTTGCAAAAACCAGTTCCAGGTAATGGTAAACTATCAAATTATATAAAGAAACAGAATGAAGTAATGAGATATGCACTTTAGAGAGACAGTTTGTATAGAATTTATCAGTCCTGTGGTAGATAAGTGTAACATCTAAATCTAAGCAAAACGACTCAAAAGAATCTTGACCCATGAGATTAACAGTAGAGTTATTTACGAGAGGACTGAAATGAGAACATTTGTTAGACTTGGTGATCCATTAGTTATGGTTGATATGGGAAAGGAAGCCATGAATAGATATAAGTAGTCTTAAATTTACATAATACAATGATGACAGTGACATGAAAAGGGAGGGAGAGATGATTGAGAATTAGTTGGTATAAGACTAACATTTGTATTGTATTGTTACAATACAATATAATGGAGAATATAAAGTTGTTTTATATGTGTGCTATGTCTTTTCCCCATTGACATAGTTTTATATTCTTCTTGCCTCTTCAGTTAATTAGAACCAGTTAATTAGAACCACTGAATCTCATTGGAAGAAACTGGAACTTAAAGAGCTTCAAATCTGTTTTTAATGTTAACTTCCTGGCTCCATGAGGCAAACTGCATAAACTCATATACCATCTCCAAATGAGAGGCTTTAGGAGTTTGAAGACATATCCTGTCCAATATTCTCTTCTTCATCTTAATATTTCTTCTATCCTTAGACCATCTCTCCTTTGAACACATTTGACATCTGGAAACCCTATCTTATAAAGGAGTGTCTGATTATGTCTAGATACTGAGTTGTGTACTGACAAAGTTGATTATTGAGATGTGTTTGGTCTGAGAATAGGAATATTTAAGATACCTTTACCACACTATGTTATAAAGTCAATTAGCTTTTTCACTTTCAATTATTTTAGGACTTAAAATACAATACTTAAACATCAAGTGTGTATCTATATATGAAATATAAAAAAGAAATTTAAATTATCTGTAATTACCCACCACTGAGATATTTTACTCTGTCTCCCCTATAATCTTTTAACTTCATATATATTTGTGTATAATTAATTGCATACCTGTGATTCAGACAGTGGCTTCCTTTCTCTTTTTTCCAGCGTAATTGAGGTGTTATTGACATATAACATATGCAAATTTAAGTGTACAGTGTGTTGATTTGATACACATATATATTGCAAAATGATTACCAAAATAAGGTTAGTTAATACCTCCAACCCCTCACATAATTACCATTTTTGTGTGTTATAACATTAAGATTTACTCTTTTAACAACTTTCAAGTATATAATACAGTATTGCTAATTATAGTTAGCATGACGTACATTAAATCCCCAGAACTTATTCATCTTTTAGCTGGAAGTTTGTACCCTTTGACTAATGCATTCCCTCCTGTCCCCACCCTGCCCCTGTCAACTACCACTATTTATTTCTGTAAGTTCGACTTTTTTAGATTCCACATATAAATGAGAAAATACAGTATTTGTCATTCTCTGTCTGACATATTTCACTTAGCATAATGTCCTCAAGGTCCATCCATGTTGTTTCAAAAGGCAGGATTTCCTTCTTTTTTTGGCTGAAAAATAGTCCATTCCATATATATATATATACATATACACACACACACACATATATATATATATATATATAATATTAATATTTTCTTTATCCATTCATCCATTGATGGACACTTAAGTTGTTTCTATGCCTTAGCTAATCTAAATAATGCTGCTATGAACATGGGGGTGCAGATGTCTCTTCAAGACAATGATTTCATTTGCTTTGGTTATATACCCAGAAGTTGAATTGCTGGATCATAGGGCAGTTCTACTTAAAAATTTTTGAGGAGCCTCCATACTCTTTTCCACAGTTGCTGCACTAATTTACACTCCCACCAACAGTGCACAAAGGTTACATTTCCTCTACAGCCTCACCAACACTTGTTTTCTCATCTTTTTGATAATAGCTATTCTAATAGATGATGTCTCATTGTGGTTTTGATTTGTATTTCTCTGATGATTAATTATGCTGAGCACCTTTCATGTACCCGTTGGCCATTTGTATGTCTTCTTTGGAAAAAATGTCTATTCAAATCTTTTTTCCATTTTTAATCAGATTTTTTTTTTTCTGTTGAATTGTATGAGTTCCTTATATCTTTTGGATATTAACCCCCATCAAGTAGATGGTTTTCAAATATTTTTTCCCATTCTGTTGGTTGTCTTTTCATTTGGCTGATTGTTTCTTCTGCTCTGCAGAAAGAGTCCTTTAGTTTGATATAGTCCCACTTGTTTATTTTTGCTTTTGTTGCCTGTGCTTTTGGCATCTTATCCAAAATATCATTGCCAAGACCAAGCCAAGGAGATATATCCCGATGTTTTCTTCTAGTACTCTTACAGTTTTGGGTCTTACATTTAAGCCTTTAATTCATTTCAAGTTAAAGTTAATTTTTGTGAGTGGAGAGAGATAGAGGTCCAATTTCATTCTTTTGCATGTGACTATCAGTTTTCCAAACGTCATCAAACACCATTTATTGAAGAGATTATCTTTTTCTCATTGAGTATTCTTGGCTCCTTCTCAAATATTAGTTGACCATATATGTGTGGGTTTATTTCTGGGCCCTTAATTTGGTTCCATTAGTCTATGTGTCTTATTATGCCAGTACCATACTGTTTTGATTACTATAGCTTTGTAATAAGGTTTGAAATCAGGAATTGTGATGCCTCCAGTTTTGTTCTTGTTTCTCAGGATTTCTTTGGCTACTCGGTGTCTTCTGTTTTTCCATATAAATTTTAGAATTGTTTTTTCTATTTCTGTGAAAAATGTCATTGGAATCCTTATAGGGATTGCATTGAATCTATAGATGGCTTTTGGTAGTGTGGACATTTTAACAACAACAGATCTTCAGCTCCACGAGTACAGAATATCTTTCCATTTAGTTGTGTCTTCTTCAATTTCTTTCATCAGTGTCTTTTAATTTTCAGTGTACAGATCATTACTTTCTTGGTTAAATTTATTCCTATTTTGTTCTTTTAGATGCTATTGTAAATAAGAGTATTTTATTTCTTTTTCAGATAATTCATTGTTAGTGTATAGAAACACAATTGATTTTTATATTTTGATTTTGTATCCTGAAACTTTACTGTATCCATTTATGAGTTTAAACAATTTTTGATGACCCCTTTAGGGTTTTATATATATAAGATCATATCATCTGTAAGTAGAGACAATTTTACAGAAGCCGCACACGGCCTTAGAAGCAGGCCAGTACAGTGGTGAGCTGAGAGCCTGGGTCGGTGGGAGCCACCCGGGTCCATAGTAGTGACCTGGGGCCACTGTAGTGGGTCTGGTTCTAGGAAGACCGGCTCTGGGGTCCATGGTGAAATTGGGTGCTCACTTCAATCTCCTTCCATGAAGAGGTGCTTGGTGAATGGGTCATGGGACTAGTGTGAATCTATCTTTCCTACTCTCCCCATTGCATGTTTTCTTATTTCTGTTCTTCACCCATGTACTGTAATCCCTCACCTGAAATCTTTGGCTCTAGGGAAGGTATTTTTGTGCATGGATAGTTGTTCAAATTGATGTTTCTTGAGTGTGTGGAGAGGGAACAGGGTGCTAGAAGTGCCTATGCCACCATTTTGCTGATGTCACTTCCAGATTTCGTTCTTTTCTTTGCAATTGCCTGGTTCCATTCTAGATAAGACTTTTGCATGTGTCCTTGTATTTGTTGTTTGCTCTTCCTCTGGGCCTACACATAACTCCATTGTCCTTGTTATTTAGGTATCTGCTAAAAATCACCAACTCAATAAACCATAAATGAAATATGGCACAAAAAGGCTGAAGTTCTGAGTGGGTAGAATATAAATCCTGGCACAGCTAAACATGCCAGGAAGTGAGGGGAGACTCTTATGAAAGAAGGAACCAGAGAAAGAGAGCCCATGTTTTGTGTGTAAACTCTGCCCTAGTTTCTGGCTGATCCTTGAAACATGTTTGCAAGGGGCAGACTTCACTTCAATTAAAGACAAGAGAACTGCAATCTATAGCACAAAGAAAGGTGGGTGTGGATAAATGAACCTATATGTTTACAAGACTTCTTTATTTTATGTTAAGGGGTACAATATTAACTAGAATTACACAGGTTGTGAAATTAAAACCATTAAAAATAAGAAATACAGTCAATAATCAAATGATAAATTAATATAGAATTCAAAAAATCATTCAAATGATTGAAAAGAAGTCAGGAAAGGGAATCAAAGGCATAACAATATCAAACAACAAAATAAAGCAAAACAAAACAATAGAGGGGCAAACAGAAAACAAATAATGAATTGGAAGACCTAGATTCATATCAATAATTACATTAAATATAATTGGAATAAACATTCCAATAAAAAGTGAGATATTTTCAGAATGAACAAAAATGTAAGAATCAGCTATGTACTCTTAACAGGATACACATTTTAAATATAAAGATACAGCTATGTTAAAAAATAAATAAATGGAAAAGGTTATACCATGCAAGTACTTATCCCAAGACTGGAGTGGGATTTTTAATATCAGATAAAATAGACTTCCAGATAAGAAGTATTACCTAAGATTAAGGAAAAATTTTATAATGATAAGAAAGTCATTAAGAAGAATTGACAATCATAATTATGTATATATTTAATAATAGAGAGAGCCTGAATTTAAGCAAAATATAACAGTAATCAAATAAATAAGTTAATTAAATTAAATAAGCATAGATTGTAGCACCAATCTTTTAGCAGTGTAGCAAAACTAGACAAAATAAAATTGGTAAAGAAATACATAATCACAACATTCTCAACCACTATTTGGTATTTATGATGCACTATACACAAGAACTTCAAAATACACATTTTTTCATATGTACATTATAAATTCACCAAGATGGACCACATCTTGGCCATAAAACAAGTTCAAATAATTGTAAAAGATATGCAATCATAGAGTATGACCTGTGACAAAACAGAAATAAATTTGAAATTAAAAACTATAAAATATTTCATAAAACTCATTCTTTTTGTAAATTAAGCAAAACATTTTTGAAAAGTTTATGGGTCAAAGAACAAATTATAATATAATATTTCAAACAGAATAATAATCCAGTTACAACATATTACAAGTCTTGAATGCTTAAAGCAAGCAGTTCTTAGAGGGTGTAGTTGTAAACACTTATACAAGAAAGTCTTAAAGTCACAGACCTAAGATTAGAAGAATATTAGAAGCTAGAAAATAAGGGCAAAATAAATTCAAAAGGGCAAAATAAATTCAAAAATTTTTGAAGTGATTCAAAAATCACTATAGATATTACAGACATTAAAATGATAATGATAAATTGTGGGCTTCCCTGGTGGCGCAGTGGTTGAGAATCTGCCTGCCGATGCAGGGGACATGGGTTCGTGCCCTGGTCTGGGAAGATCCCACATGCCGCAGAGCGGCTGGGCCCATGCGCCATGGCCACTGAGCCTGCGCATCCGGAGCCTGTGCTCCTCAATGGGAGAGGCCAAAACAGTGAGAGGCCTGCGTACCGCAAAAAAAAAAAAATAATAATAATAATAATAATAAATAAATAAATAAATTGTTATGAAGAATTTTACACCAACCATCCCAACAACCTAAATGAAATGACTAAACTTTTTTGTTTATACACCTTACCAAAATTGACATTTAATAAAAATGTGAAGATTTATTGAAGAAATTGTACTCTATAGCAAAAATCTTCTCCAAAAGAAAAACTGAAGCAAAATAGTTTCACTGGGGAATTGAAGAAATAACGCTGATATTACACAATTCTCTTCAAAAAGTAAAGGAAGATGAAATACTTCTAAACTCATTTTATAATCCCAGTAATAACACAAATGATAAAGTAATACCAAAACCTGATAAAGACATTATAAATAGAAGAAAAGTACAGGCCAATATCCCTGTATGAATCGATGTAAAAATCTTTAAATTACAAGTGAATCATATTCAACAACATAAAAGAGAATTCCATAGTATAACCAAGTGTTTTTTAAAAGAATGTAAAGTTTTCTTTATATTTGAGTATCAGTGTAATTCACCACCTTAGCAGAATAAAGACAATCATATGATAAATTTAATTGATGTAGAAAGACATTTATTAAACTGCAAATTAATTTATAATAATGACTCTTTGGAAATTAAGAATAGAGGAGAATTTTCTCAGTGATAAAGTCATCTATGAAAATCTAAGGCAAATACTATGCTTAGTATGATGAAATATTAATCGTTATTCCATAAAATTGAGAAAGAGCCAAAAATGTTCACTCACCCACTTTTATTCAACATTTATTGGAGATCCTAATCAGTGCAATAAAGTAAGAGAATAAAAAGTAAATAAGCAATTAAGGTAAGAATAGGGCATACTGTTTGGAACAAAGGAAATAAAGTTTCTTTTTACACTTGACAGAACTATGTATGTAGAAAACCCTGGGAATTACAAAGCAACTATTAGAATTAATAAGTGAATTTAGCAGTAGTACAGTACTCATGGTTAATGTTTTAAAAACCATATTTCATATGCTAACAACAAAAATTGAAAAATAATTCAAACTTTGTCCTATTTACAACAGCATCAAAAAGTATGTAGGGACAAATGCAACAAACATATACATCATTTCTACACAGAAAAATATGAAATATTGCTGAAGAAAATTAAAGAAGACCTAAATAATTGGAGAAATATAGATTGGAGGACTCAGTTTTGTAAAAGTGCTAATTTCCCCCAAATTGATCTATATAGATTTGATGCAATCCACATAAAAATATAGCAGTTTTTAAAATAGAAATTGACAAATTTACTCTAAAATTTATCTGTAAAGGCAGATAGCCTAAGGTAGCCAGATCAGTTTTCAAAATGGGAAACTTTTACAATTGGATTTCAGGATTTTCTGTGAACTATAAGAATCAATAGCATAAAATTATAAGACGTATGGATTAATGGAGGATAAAAAGGTCCAGAATTAAAACCACACATATGAAGTCAGTTGATTGTCAACAGTAATGTTGAAGCCATTAAAAGGGGATAAAATACTTTTTCAACAAATGGTACATAAAATTGGATGTTTGTATGGAAAACAAAAAGGAGAAGTTAAAACTGACACTGCAGAAATACACGTGATCAAACATTACCTCACGACATACCAAAAGATTAACTGGAAATGGATCATAGACCTAAACATAAAAGGCAGAATAGACCTAAATATAAAAGGCAGAACTATCAAATTTCTAGAATAAATTATGAAAGAAAAGCTCTGTAAAATTTTTGTAGATAGGACACAAAAAAGCACAAACCATAAAAGAAAAATTTATAATAAGAAAAGTCAATCAGTAGTTTAATGGGTCTTAGGGCAGAGGAATTGCATTCAAAGAGGCACAAGGAAAAGTTTATGATGCATATAATCTGTAGCTTTACTGCAGTGGTAATCTCAGAGGTGTAAATCATCAAATTGTACACTGTAAGTGGATACAATTTATTATATGCAAATTACACTTCAATAAAATTGATTAAAAATTAATTTAAAAAAATTAAAAATCCTGTATCAGATAGGGTTTACTTGATCATTTCTAAAGTACACAAATTTTTCTCTATCAGATTATCCTATTTATTGTTCATATCTGAAATTACATTCTTTATTTGTATTTTTATTTGATGATTTCTAACACCTAACATTTCTCTGCCTTTCCATCTTCCTAGAATATAAATGCCCTAAGAGTAGAGTGGTCCATTTTTGGTTTTTGTGGCATCCTGAGAGCCCAGAACAGTGTCAGGCATATATGTACTTTTTACATGATTAGCATAAATTATATTTATAATTTTCTATCTCATAATTATTAATATGTAGGGAGCAATTATCAAGTACTCAAGTGTTATTAAATGCATAACTTTACAAGTCATATAATCTTTAAAATAAATAATCCATAATTTATATAAATGTTTTTAATGCTGAATATTTATAGGTCTTCTATTCTTTCTATTAAAATATCAATTTGAATGAACATCTTTGCAATTATAATGTTGATAGGCTTTATGACTATTTCTTTAATTCCAACTTTTAAAAGTAGAATTATTTATATAAAAAGCAGAGATATTTTTGTCTTTGTAATATATATGCCTAATTTCATTTTCAGAAATAAAATGCCAGTTTATATTGAGTTTTGTTTGCCCTATGATAGAATCTCCTACACTCACTGCATCACTATTTCTGGCTCTGTGAATGGAAGTGTATAAGAAGTCCCGCTAAGTTCTTCCTGTAGATTATCCCTTCCAGGAAACACAAACAATTTAGTGGAAAAATACAGTGGAAGCTGCACCCAGGTGTAGAATACGCTGCATTCTGAAACTCAAATTTAAGAAGGCAAAGAAAATATTGAAAATACAAATAAAAATGAGATATTTGGGGACTTAGTAGGTATTTACTTGGTTAGAGTAGAAAACTGACTTAGGAAATAATATGAGACACAGTTGCTTTGACTGTGAAAAAACAGAAATTAAATTAATTTCTTCTGAACACTTGTATGATTCATTTCCTACCTACAAAAACAGTGATTACAGATATAAAGGTACTCCACAAATTCTAAGCAAGATGATAATCAAATTGGGTTTGATTTTTCTGTTGTAACTATGATTTCCTACAGTAATATTTTCCTACTTTTTATATAGCTACTTCTGCAATAGTCCTGTAACTTTAGGAATTCCTCACTATCCACATAGAAATATAGCAGCTGCAAAGATTATTGAACAGGTACTCAAGGACCAAGTCCTAACATGAACTTTCAAAGCCACAGAAAAATTAGAATTGTGCATCAATTAAGCTTCTTTATCTTTATTTTGGCAGGAAAGGATGAATTTTGGGTGGCAGGAGTCTGGAAGTCTAGAAAAGATTAAAAGATGGTGTTTTCTCCTGTTAATCTCCCTACTCAGTAAGCACCAGCTATCTTACGTAATGGAACTGAGATTTCCACAGCACCACTTCTGAATAGGAGTCACACTGCAGGGGCTTAGCTAAAACCCCACTCAGAAATGGTGCCCTGTACTGAATAATTCATTCAACTCCCATGTGAGCATAATAGGCTAATTGTTTATAAATTTTAAAAAATGTATCCTAAACAGAGCTATGTTTTTCAAAGCCTGCTCCTGAGACCACCTGATTCAGACTAGAGCAATGGTTCTGAAATTTTGGCTCTAGATCTCACGCCAGACAATGAATCTGCATCTTAAAGTATTATATTATACTAATATAGGTGTAATTTATAGTATCATGCTTTGAGAAATACTGCCCTAAAAATTATTTAAAGTATTTTGTTCAAGGAGAGAATCAGTTCCCAAGTGCACTTTGCTTTTTTGCCAGGTCTTGGACTTGTCCCCAAATTCTAACTATTCAGGAAATATATCCCTGACCCATACTAATACATCTCTCCCATGAGGAATAAGTATTTTTAAAAGGTAACTCTTACTTTTTCACCTTAAAATCAGTTTGTGAGATCACCTCATTAATTTTAGGATATTGTAATCATAATATTTCTAATTACCTCTATATTTAATTGTATAATAATTATAATTACCATAATAATAATAATATTTAGAAGAAATACTAACCATCTGCAAAGGCAAGGAAAAATTTATGTATTTACTTTGCATTGATATCAATGTTTAAATGGAACTGAAACTCTAAGTCATTTAAATTATCTGATCACTAGTTTATTAGGGCAAAATGAGATATTCAAATGTTACTTCTGAAAAACTCATGTCTTTATTGTTTTCTGTTTATTTTGTTTCTTTTTCAAACATATTTCTCAAGGTGAATACTTACAATTCACGTTATTTATTGATGGTTTCCCATTATTAAAAAAAAAGTTTGACCAATGAGTCTCAACTCTGACTTCCCATTAGAATCACAGGAGGAATTCTTTTTTTTTTAATTGAGTTATGATTAACTCAGTTAAATAACTCAGCCAATACCCAACTCTTCTTTGACCTGCAGAGCTTAGGGAAGATATTAAGTTCATCATATACTATATGTAGCATGATTGTATTATTATAGCATAAGTGTATTAATTATTCTACTACTGATGAATTTAGGATAGTCTCAAAATTTTGGCTAATATAATGAAATTTTAAAGCAACATCTTATTACATATTATTGCACATGTGCAAATATATCTATAAACTACATTTAAAAATATCTCTTTGGAGAAATACTATTATTTTCAAAAATTTAAGAATTATTTTTCATTCACAACAAGAATTTATTAAAGTTCTTGTACCTTCACATCCCCACATTAGATATTACCATAGTTATCATTTCTAATAATATACGATAAAACTGCATCTCTAGAAAAATTCAACTCTTTGTAATTTATGTATTTGAGCATTTGAAGTTTTTCTTTCGTGAACTCCATGTCTATAAACTTTTTCTATTTTCTGATTGTTTTTCTGGTGTGGATTATTTTTCTCTACTGTTCTGATAACAAAAAATAGACATTTAAGAGATTCAGTGTTCGCCCTAATATTACACACACAACTCAGTTGTTGCAAAGGTCAAATCTCAACCCAAGCGATTTGGCTCTATCTACAGAATTCTTTATCACTTTCCTGTTACCACGGATACTGCCAGGCTGGAAAGGCCAAAGCTAAACAGTAAGGCTAAAACAAGGTACACAGTCAAGGAAATAAAGATTAGATTTCAGAACTTGTTCTTGGAGAAACCACTTGGTCAGAAATCTAGACAGGAAATAGCTAAAAAAAAGACAATCTGATGCAAAAATTCTTGGATGGCTGTGTTATATTGAGTCAGCAGGAATAGGAAAAAAAATGGGAATCTAGGCTTGAGTTTTGGTGAGTTTCCATAGAGTTTGTTTTTCTTCTTGCTTATGGAAGACACAAAACTCCACACAACCCAGCAAGACATGTAACTCTGTTGTAAAGACATAGCTTATCATCACACCAAGGCACAGCTGGTCCTTGCCAAATGGTCCTAACCTGAAGATTTGCTCTTCTCATGGTGGTGCTACTGTCACTTCCTTGGTATGTTACTCACCTAATAAATCCAGGCGTCATTTCCCTGTGGGCAATTTTATCAAAGGTTTTACAGTAGGATGCATACTGTGTGGTTGGGTCTGTGTGTTTCAAGAAAGAGATAAAAGGATTTTACATTTGCAGGGCTTGTCTGTATCTTATACTTGGTGACATCCAAGCCAACTGATTTAAACGTTAGTCATTTAAGCTTCACTCAAGAGCAAGACAGAGTTGGTAGGAAACAAACTCACAAGTAAACTGGCTCCAGGGATGGAGTCTGGCAGGGTACACCTTGTAGACCTTAATTTAAACTGAAAGGGCAAAAGGAAACAGAGCAAAGGAAGAGGCAATCTTTCTGCTAAGGAAGGGAGGCCAAATGAAACATCTGAGAAAAAGATGTTTCATTGTCCTCTAATTAATGCACATTTTCTTTAGATGTAGTATTTTCTTTTTCATTTTATTATTTTTTCTCTTTATTACCTTTAAAATTAACATCCTATTTACATAAATGATATATTTAAATTAATAGTAAGCTTAACAGAATTCATATATAGTTTAACAAAACAGTTTTTGGACATTCCCTGGTGGTCCAGTGGTTCATACTCTGAGCTTTCACTCCCAAGGGCCGGGTTTGATCACTGGTTGGGGAACTAAGATCCCACAAGCCGCAGTGCGGCCAAAAAATTAATTAATTAATTAAAAATAAAGTTTAAAAATAAAAAAAAGTTTTATTCTTCCAAACAATACAAAGATATTAGAACACTTTCTTGTGAGTTGTAGTTCTCCTGAATCCAATGCTATTGCAGTTGAGTGATTAAGTTCAATTTTATAAACTGCAAATTTAAAACAAATTTTATTGTCAATATATTTTAAATTGTTATTGTTTTTTTGTTTAATAACATAATCTTTCTTGAGTTAGTCACCTGCTTACTTTTTTCTCTCAATTAGTCTTCCTTTTTTCATCTCTTGTGTTTATTCTGACATTATTTTTCTTCCTCCTTAAGTATGTATATATATATATATATATATATATATATTTTTTTTTTTTTTTTTTTTTTTTTTTGCGGTACGCGGGCCTCTCACTGCTGTGGCCTCTCCCGTTGTGGAGCACATGCTCCGGACGCGCAGGCTCAGCGGCCATGGCTCATGGGCCCAGCCGCGGAGCGGCATGTGGGATCCTCCCAGACCGGGGCACGAACCCATGTCCCCTGCATCGGCAGGCGGACTCTCAACCGCTGCGCCACCAGGGAAGCCCCTTAAGTATTTTTTAATAATTTTATGAAGGTACTCTATTTTAGTGTACCATTTACTTTTGCTTTTGTTTTTTTGAGAGAATGGGGAGAAATATCTTCTCAACTTCCCTGATTGGATCTCACACTTTCCTTTCTAATTTGTAGTTTTACTTAAAAAAAAGAAAATTATACTGCATTTGACTAGTTTCATAAAATACTGTGATCAAGGATTCAATCCACATCAACTTTTTGCAGTTAACAATCATTCAATGATTTTAACTGAATATGGGAATTTTCACAAATTTTAAATGTTGTTCAATGTGCCTCCCTCATGCAAGAGAGGCAGTTTATTTTATTCAACTGGTTATAACTAAAGCAATTTTTGTAAGTCTATTAGCGAAAGCCTCAGTCCTGCATTTAAACTTTCCACCAGACCCATCCAGATAATCCAGGATATCCTCAAAGTCAACTGATTAAGGGCTTTAATTACATCTGGAAAATCTCTTCTCAGCAACACCTATATTAGTGTTTGAATAACTGGGAACTTTAGCTCAACCAAGTTGACTCAACCAAAAAGCTGTCACAATTGTAATCCTCAATTACATTTTCACTATCCTCTTCTAGCTCTTTTCTTCCTTTTGTTTTCTTTTTCTCCTTTTCTTCTTTTCTCTTTTACTTCATTCTTCCCATGGAGTCCTTTCTTATATCCACAAATATTTCTGTTTCTTCTCCTTTCTGGAGACATGGTGGGTTTCGCTTCCTGGCCCTCAGATAGTTGCACTGGCTCCTGTGTCCAGTTCTGGTCAATAAAATATGAAGGTGTCACTGGTGAAAAATCATCTAGCTGTACTATGATAGACACAAAATGTGGCTTACACAGGTTACAATCAAGATGGGAAGATAAGCTAAACCTATGAATTATTTGACCAATAAGTCTAATTAATTCATAATAAGCTTCAGAATACAGAGTTCAGAGCCCAGATATAGGTGCAGCTTAGTTGGCAATGGAGTATAACAAATAAAACAGCGTCAGGGCAGGGGAAGAATGGGCATTGTGAAACTCCCCTGGTTTCAATTCCTTTCATCAATTTTTTCCCATTTTTAAATGTGTTCATTTCTTCATGTTTTTTGAGCACCTAGCTTCTTCTAGGTACTATTCTAAGATCTCTGTCCTCATAGAGATTGTGATATAAAAGTACAAATGTATAATTATACATTGTGTTAAGTATTAAAAAAGAAGTTGCTGAGATGGTGAAAACATTTCCAACCTACTTCAGTTGAGAAATTCATAGAAGGCTTTCTGAAGGGATGGCATGAAAACCACAACCTGAACTAGAGATAAAGTTTACCGTATGAAGAGATAAAGGGAAAGAACAGATGCAAGGACCATAAAATGGGAAAACTGTGATATCTGGAAAGCCAGTGTTACCAAAACATAGAAAGAATGGTAAAGACTGGGAACAGAGGTGGAAATTTAGGTCATGCTAGATTTACTGAGAATCGTGTAGGCCACGATAGCCAAGGTCAAGACACTTATTGTTAAATACAAAAGGAATCTATGTGACCTAATGTAAGGTGATTCTGTCTCTGAACCTCAATTTCCACATATTTAAAATAAAAATACTTTCCGCAAATCAATATAAGAATTAAACAAAACAAGGCATGTAAAAATCTTAGTAGTCCTAGGCCATTTAAAAAAACAAACCAACAGGGCTTCCCTGGTGACGCAGTGGTTGAGAGTCCGCCTGCTGATGCAGGAGACACGGGTTCGTGCCCCGGTCCGGGAGGATCCCACATGCCGTGGAGTGGCTGGGCCCGTGAGCCATGGCCGCTGAGCCTGCGCGTCTGGAGCCTGTGCTCCGCAACGGGAGAGGCCACGGCAGTGAGAGGCCCGCGTACTGCAAAAAGAAACACCAACAAACAAAACCTCAGTATCAGGACAGCATCATTTTCCTTAGTAAGCATGATCTTTTTTTATAATTCTAGGATAACTTAAACGAGAATTTGACCTAGTTTGTGTGAAAAATCTTAAGGCTTTTTTTTTTTTCTTTTTTGGTTGCATGGCATTAAGTTTGGTAGTCAGGTGATATCTCAGGCTATAACCAACTTAAGGGAGAAACGATTTTACAAATGCTTTAACACTAAAATATTGCTATGTTTCAACCACTTTTTCTTCAGTCACTGTGACACTACATATAAGAAACTGAACCAATAAGCTGAGTTTTCCATGTCCTTCATCTCAACTGACATTCAGTGATTTACAAGATCCAATAGGCTCCACATTATGGTTTCTAAAGCAAATTACCTAAATTTTATGGGTGACTGAGGTTCATTGATCAAAGATGGGAAAGATATGAAAGGGCATGGAATGAAAGCTGTATTCTAATTTACTTTGGACAACAAATAGAAAAAAAGGTGAAAAAGAAAAGTATTATGCAAATATAAGACCATTAAAAAAATTAAAGACATTGTGGTTTGTGGAAAAATTGTAGAGAATGAAAGCAGACATACTTGCAAATTTTCTGTTTCTCAGCATTCATCTCTTATTGTATTTTACCACTATATCTCCGTGGAATACCACTATTATTTTTCAATTAGACTTTGTTGCAAATCCACTGTGGAATTTGGCAGTTGACATTTAAACCCTCTCAGCCCTAGTTTCATTATATGTAAAATGAGAAATTTGGTTGAAATAATCTCTAATGTCATAAACAATTAGGTCTCTCATTTCTTTAGTTCCCAGAGAGATATGTTATGCTGCAGTTTAATTTGGGAAGTAATTTGACAGCCAGTTCTCTTTAACGATGTCTTACTGTTGAGAGAGTTAAAGGTGATAATCTGAAGTCATGCCTGAAGAAGCCAAAATTCTCCAAGATAAAATGCAGTGGTTTCTTCTCCTTGTCCTCTTATTCTTCCTTCTTCCCCTTAACTTTTCTTCTTCTTCCTCTATTCTTCCTTCATCATTACCACTTACAAAGTTCTAGCAAAAATATTGGTCATCATTACCACTTACAAAGTTCTAGCAAAAATATTCCAGTGGGGTGAGTTAAAAAAAAAAAATTCCGTTGCATAGACAAAACTCTAGCACTAAACCATATCCTTTAAAAATGTATCAACTAAAACCAATAGCAGGACTTTACTGTCTTTAATATTTGTAGGCAGATCTAATTTGGCTTTACTGAGACTCAAGAAGTATCTGACTGGTCTACCAAGAAATAACTTTCATCAGTTCTACTTTCCTCACTATTCACAGCTCAGCTCAGATATAACTTCGTACTAAAAGCCTTTTACCATGCCCCCCAATGCACTCTTATTAGATGCTCCTTTAGGAGACCTCAATAGAAAAGGTAAAGATCATGAATATCTTAATCACCACTATATCACTCTAATATAATTTGAAGCACAGAGTACTTTCTCAATTGATATCTCAGTGGGCAGAAATTTTACAAACAGAAATGACTGAATGCAAATACCTTGAAGGTTACATAGCACCATGCCACAAACATCACTTCACTTAATAAATGAAATGAAATGAAAATGGATATCAATTAGAAATAATCATTTTAGATTGTAGAGCCCTAGATTTAGAGGCATGGAAACAGGTGAGAAACAGCCCACTCTTTTTCTTCAGATATCTTACATACAGATACACTGCTTTTCTGAGTGTGGCCTGGTTGTTTTCTGGGGTCACTTTGGAAATATAGATAGTAGTGTTCTGAACAACCAGTTCAAAACATTGTGAGACCTAAATCTGACCTACAGATATCTATGGGAAAAAAGTTTTTCACCTGGTTACCCTCTGGCTTTTATTTACAAGTGCTAGAACAACCTCTTAAAGAATCTCTTGAGTGTCTAAAGATTAATATGGTTTTAAATCACATCCACACAGAAAAACAAATAAATGTTACTTGCACATTACATTTAAAACTACCTTCAACCAGCCCATTTGAAAAAACTGTTTATAGATGGTTTCCAAAATCCTTTCTTTTCTTATTTTTCTGTTATTTATTCTTTTAAAATTTTCTGTTCTCTTTTTAACAGCTAGCTCTGTTGAAGTATAATTGATAGACAAAGAGCTGTAAATATTTAATGTGTACAATGATGTGAGGTTGAACATATGTACACACCCAGTACGATCACCAAAATCAAGAGAATAGACAAATCCAACACTTCCCAAAGTTTCCTCATGTCCCTTGATTTGTGTGTGTGTGTGTGTGTGTGTGTGTGGTAAGAACACTTAACATGAGATCTACCCTCTCAAATTTTGAAGTGTACAACACTGTATTGTTAACTATAGGCTCACGTTGGACAGCAGATCTCCTGAACGTATTCATCCTGCATGACTGAAACTTTATACCTTTTTTTTTTTTTTTTTTTTTTTTGCGGTACGTGGGCCTCTCACTGTTGTGGCCTCTCCCATTGCGGAGCACAGGCTCCACATGCACAGGCTCAGCGGCCATGGCTCACGGGCCCAGCCGCTCCACGGCATGTGGGATCCTCCCGGACCGGGGCACGAACCCGTGTCCACCTGCATCGGCAGGCAGACTCTCAACCACTGTGCCACCAGGGAAGCCCTGAAACTTTATACCTTTGAACAGTAACTCCACATCTCCTCCAACTCCCAGTCCCTGTAAACCACTATTGCATTCTCCCTCTTACATCCAAATCCACTGCAGTGTACACTAAAACAAGATGGCCTTCCTTTTACCAGGATCCACCTCCATTAGAAAGTAACAGTATTTGATTCCTTAAAAACCTAAAAATAGAGCTACCATATGACCCAGCAAACCCACTACTGGCCATATACCAGGAGAAAATCATAATTCAAAAAGATACATGCACCCCAGTGCTCATTGCAGCACTGTTTACAATAGCCAGGACATGGGCACAACCTAAGAGTCCGTCAACAGATGAATGGATAAAGAAGATGTGATACATATATACAATGGACTATTACTCAGCCATAAAAAAAAAAGAGCAGGGTAATGCCATTTGCAGCAACATGGATGGACCTGGAGATTGTCATGCTGAGTGGGGTGGGTCGGGCACAGAAAGACAAATATCATATGATGTCGCTTATATGTGGAATCTAAAAAAAGGGGGTAGAAATGAACTTATTTACAAAACAGAGGTAGAGTCTTAGATGTAGAGAACAAACTTATGTTTACCAGGGGGTAAGGGGGAAGAAGGATAAATTGGGAGATTGACATATACACACTAGTATATATAAAATAGATAACTAATAAGGACCTACTATATAGCACAGGGAACTCTACTCAATACTCTGTAATGGCCCATGTGGGAAAAGAATCTAAAAAAAAAAAAGAGTGGACATAGTATATATATATATATATATATATATATATATATATATATATATATATATATATAACTGATTCACTTTGCTATACACCTGAAACTAATACAACATTGTAAATCAGCTATACTCCAATAAAATTTTTTTAAAAAGGAAGTAATAATATCAATATTTGACAATTATTTCTTTTTTGAGTTGTACTAAGCTCCTATCACTCTCCCATTAAGTAGGGACAATAGTATTTACCCTGTTGTGTTCAGCGTAAATCAGATGTGATCATGTTTGTACGAAGCACTGAGGTCAGGAACTGCATGTAACCCTGAAATACTGGTTAGGACTGAACCACCTTAGAGATTTTTCTCCTCAAATAGGTTTCAGAAAACTTTAAATTACAGCCCTCAGGTGTGTAAACATAATTTCCAGGACCTTTTATTCCCCCAATCGAGTATGGGTAGTTATTTATGAGCCTTGCTTCATGATATTTCCTCTTCAGCTGCGAAGGAGAGAGGGGGCGTCTGTCCTCCAGGGTCTCCTGCCTGTTTACGGATGGACAGCTAGTGTTTCACAGCTTCATCGTAGTTTTGACTATTGGCTCCCAAAGTCTTTGGGGAACGTCTCGCCTGAAAGATACTATACAAATGTAAGATCCAAATTCACATTCTTCTCCTCTGCCTGTTAAAACTTGCAGAGTCTGTGGTCGCATCGGGTTACCTGCCCTCCAGTGAAGGTAAACAGCAATCCGGATGTGCCCATATTCATGCAGAATGTGTGTGTTTTAGTCGCTAATTCATGCTCACTGTAGCTGAAAGGATCCCTGCTCTAGACAGCTTCCTTTGCTCCGAGGCCCTCAGGCTGAGAAGCTAGCCTAACATTTTTGTTTTCTTTGTCTACACGAAGTGAAAGCTTGCTAACTTAGATCAGACTGTGACCACTCTATTTCTGAAAGAATCTATTCATTACTCCCTGAGCCAGTGTTAATGTGGGAATTTCCCAGGAGGTAGAGCAAAAAGAAGCACTGACTCTTTTCTTTTCCTCTACAGCCATGGAACAGGCACTTACTAGGATGTGACTGTGGTGAAGTCACTGAACTTTTGAAGACCCCGATTTCCTCACCATCATTTTTAAATAGGAGCAAAATCATGCATCGAACAAACGTGGCCCAGTTGAAAGCATGTTTTATAATTCACCAAAGCATAGAAATATAAAGTGTGGTTCTGCCTACCAGGATTTCTAAATCAAAACCAATATGTTTGTATAGATTAAACCAGCAGATTTGAGAAAAACAGCATTCTTGAGAAAAAATTAAGCTCTGGACTCTGAATTTTTTTTTAATTATAAATATTAGAAGGTATTCTTCTAGTTACGTTAGGCACACAATATGAATCACATGCATTACTTTATTCCTATTTTAATTCTCTTCCCCCCAAACCCATTCTCCTTGTTTTTTTTTATTTATAATTGCATGAATTATAATAACAATTAGATGCTATTTTTGTTTACCAAATGGACAAAAATTTTCAACAAGTCAGAATGTCCAATGTTTTCCATAAAATACATACTCTGAAACAGGGCTGTTAGGGGCAAAACGGATGTGATCTGCCCCCAAGCAAATTAGGCCATACAGATTAATATTCCTGTAAGTTCATTGTCTTTGATGTAGCAATTCCACTTCTGGGGCACCATTCAAAGGCCAAAATTGAAGATAGTTTAAAAGATTTAGCTAGGAGGAGAAAGATCTCAGCGTTGTTTAGAATAAAGTGAGAGAGAAAGAGACAGATGCGGGGGGGGGGGGGGAAGAGACAGAGAGGGAGAGACTATCAATATTTTGAGAATTCTAAGATTGGTGAAGTAATGTAGGGGAATACAAAACAACCAACAATGATGGTTATGACAAATATTTTAAAGGAGAAAATAGCAAGTGAACTGGGAATTCCTCAAGGTGGTCAAGGAGAAGCCTCGAATTATGAAAAAGTGATTCCACTTAAAATGGGAAAATTTTGTGAATTAACCTTGAATTGGGTGTGTCTGTGTGTGTGTGTGTGTGTGTGTGTGTGTATGTGTGTGTGTGTGTAGGAGGGGGGATGGTGAAAATGTTTCCTTGGGTCAGAGCTATTACTTTGCAGGAAAAATAGGGTTTGATTGTGTTAAGTAAATGCGATGACTTATATCATGGAAGTTAGATAGGTACATTTTACAAGGCAATGAATCCTGACGGTTATACGGTATATGACTTCAGACACCTTAAGAAAATGTGAAACAGTTCCCAGAGTGGGAATTCTCCACTGACTTTCCGCAGATAGACACTGGACACGCTGGACATATCTTTACCTCATTCCCTCCATAAAACCAGCAGAAAATGGGCAGAAGAAGTCACTCAGAGACTTCCGGTAGCTCTTGAGATTGAGCATCTGAAAAATAGATAGTAAGTAGGGAACTGGAATATTACTCTTTCTGGAAGGAAATGTAGCACATTTCAGAAGAGGGTGTACAGTACGAGTATAGCAAATGGGAAAGAATATATTAGAAGACTGTGGGTCACGATAAGTGAAAGTTAAGAGTCAGGGAGCAGGAAAGCACCCAGATGGACCTCCTCTAAGATTTAGGCAATGAGCTTTTTTCCTTAGTGAGGCATAAGGTAATAAGATAATTAGACCAGAGGCTTATTTCTTATTTCTTTCTCCTCTCCTCCTGGTACTATTATTTGAATCCTTGATAAAAGATTACTTAGACCATCAACAGAATCTTATGTGTATTTGGTTCGGAGAAGGAAAGGAAAACAGTATTCGAAACTGATAAATGGTACCCAGAAACTCCTCCATAAGTCCATGATGGACATCAGTGGCAGTCTCATTGTTAACCTAAATTATACCTGGTATTTCTAATTGATAATATAGGTGATTTTATTATCATTGGTTCTCATTTCCTTTTCTTCTTCTTTTTTTTTGCCTAATTTTTCTCTAATGATCATATATAATCATAATAAGAAAAACAAATGATCTACACTGATGATGCATTTTACTTGAGGGTAATGTTCCTGGGCAAGGCTGTGAGAAAGAACGACAATGTGGAAGGGAAATCACTGAACTGAGTGATAATCAAGAGTGAGGCAAGGGGCTTCCCTGGTGGCGCAGTGGTTGAGAGTCCGCCTGCCAATGCAGGGGACACGGGTTCGAGCCCTAGTCTGGGAAGATCCCACATGCCACGGAGCAACTAGGCCCGTGAGCCACAACTACTGAGCCTGCGCGTCTGGAGCCTGTGCTCCGCAACAAGAGAGGCCACGATAGTGAGAGGCCCGTGCACCGCGATGAAGAGTGGCCTCCGCTTGCCACAACTAGAGAAAGCCCTCACACAGAAACGAAGACCCAACACAGCCAAAAATAAATAAATAAATTAAAAAAAAAAAAAAAGTGAGGCAGGAACACCAGTCGCATCGTGGGGCCCTGCAGGAGACCAATGATACTGGTGTTGACCGTATGTTTAAAATGGTTGTATCAATAAGATGTGTCCGTGAGCTAAGATTTGAGAGTGGAACCCCTATTACTCAAGTTTAAAAAGTTTGCTGCCATTGATCACAAGATACTGTCCTGATATCCCTAAAGCTCTTCTCTTGTGGGCTATATTTGATCTCTCACACACCATGTGACAAAGAATCACTTAGACCTTGTGTGGTAGATGTTTCTACCAGCTATTCAGGAAACAGCCAGGACTCTTCCTCCAAGGTGAGTTTTATGGCAGAAAACTACGTGGCCTGAGGAGAAATATAACCTGTTCCACATATGCACGAATCTGTTTTGTCCAAACCTCACAACCCGCTTGGAACCACAAGGATGCCCTGATAGAAGGTCTGACAACTGGCTGGCTTACCTCCCAGGGAAAGGTTCCCACTTTATTTAATCCAAGCTTCTGTCTGGATTAATGCTGCATTTTTCATTCTTACGTGGGAGAAACTGGTGGTGTAGGTGTCAGAGGGCAGAGTGGGTTACTTCGAAGTATTTCGTTTCAGGTTCATTCACAACCTTTTATTTTATCCAGCATAAGAAACCTGCCTGGTGAAGATGTTAACGTTTAGGTGCCTCTGCTTTTTTCCCAGGATTTGTGGAATTGTGAGAGGTGAAAGTGAGATGAGTTGCTTGTGTGAAGAAAAGAGAAAATTCTTATGTTAATTTTCCTATTCCTTAGGAAGGTGGTAACAAGAATATAGCTGTATATCCCATGTGAAATGGAAATCACTGATCCTACTAGACTGTCCATATCTGAGATAACATAGCACAGACCAATATAGCAGATTTTTTAGTATTTTTTTTGGAATAGATGCTTTAAAATTCTATGGTTCGAGCTTGGGATATTTGATTTTCAAAATAATTTTCAAGTTGATCACATGTGTCTTTATCTTTCTGGGCCTCTTACTTAAATAAGTAAGTGATAAGTGAATATATTAAAAATCTTCTGACAGGATTGTTCTAAATAATAGATGAAAGTATCTTTGTTGGCTTGTGATTATAGTTTCGTTAGAATTCTCTTTATTTGTTCCTGGGGAATTTTCTCTTGATCCCTATATGGGCCTGAAGCTTGCTCTTTTAGAAATGACCATGATTCTTAATGCTTTTTTTTTTAATCAAAAATAAATGACATGTAGCATGTGTGACCCCTTCTGTGCTATATCTTGTTTCTTTCTTCCTGTTAGATTAGAAGCTCTTTGAGAATAGGGATATTTTTCTGTTTTAATCCTGCCACATAGTAAACACAGAGTAATTATATGTTCAATACATAGATAAAATACATTAGGATGTGATGTGATAAATATAATATACTATATGTAAGTAGAAAGTGCTCCAGGAACCCAAGGGAGGAATAATTAGGTGTAAGAGAGTAAGAACTTGCTTACGTATCATTTTGGGCTCTGTTTTAACTCTAAGACTCAGCCACCTTGTGATGACAAGGAAAGTACCTTCCTTTCTCAGGGACTTATAGGAAGAAACATGGCAGGTGGAAGAATTGGTAAAGCATTTAGAATAGACATGGTCCTACTGTCGCACTGGGCTATTTTCAGTATCCAGGAAGCAGCGTGAGCTCACCTTCTGATTGGAAAAAGTGGCTTAAACAACAGAGAGGGGCTATGCTTCCAGATAAGCATGGGAAAAAAGTCTACGAATGGAGCTAAAGAGGAACATGGAAAATAAAAAGCAAATGGAAAAGTAGAATAGAAAGGAAGAGAGTAGTAAATGGCATATATTTTGTTGCTATTAGAATGTAAATTTTGATTTATGCACACACACACACGCACACACACGCACACACACCAACAAGGTGAAAAAGAAGAAAACTGTCTTGAACATTCCACTCTAAAAGGCCTATGGAACGCGATTTTCTTAATGCAGATATGTTAGGTAATCTTACTTTGGGAAATCTTGGCTAGAAGAGGATTCCATTTTGAAGTTTATAATATAGGATTGTTGACTATAATCACCACAAAAAAGAAATGATAATTACATATGTGATGTGATAGAGGTGTTAGCTGATGTTACAGTGGGCATTGTATATTATATATCATATTACAATATGTAAACATTTCAAATCAACACATTTTACACCTTACACTTACACAATGTTATATATTATATATCAATAATTTTTTTTTAAAGAAAGAAGATTCTACATGATGCTTTGAAGAAAAGATCCCTTTATGCTATTGACGGGCTATGAAAGCTTAGGCAAGTCACTTAGACTAAACCCTAGCACAAAGGTCTATGAGAAAAATAGAAAGGAAGTAGCAGATATCAACGTTACGTTCTTTGAAACACTATAAAAATCAAACTATTATTGTTTTCCCAACTGAGTGCCATACAAAGGAAGCATAATACAGGGTAGATGTAAGTGGACAGAACATTATTTTTAATATTGCTCTACTGAGAGGGTGACTCGGGAAAATAAATTCGATTCTACCAAATATTAAGGGGTTGAGCCAGAATTAGAGTACAGAGGACACATGTGCCCTGTAGAATTAGTTGCTTTGAAAATCATTAACAAATGAAAATATACAATATACGATATGAGTCAAATTCTGTTATAAGCAAAGTGCGTTATAAACAAACTGCATTATAGGCTGGGACTGTGCAAACGGCTGCGTATTCGTTGTTTTCTTCAGATTTGACTTCAGTAAATTTGGCCAAGAAGCCTATTGAAAATTTTCAGAAGTCTGTTGCTGTAATACCTCATGTTGCAGATATTTAACTACTCTTGATTTCCTTTTGATTTTGGCAATCAGTATTTTGTTAATTAATCAATTAATTAACCCAACAAATCATTTATGAGTGCCTATTATTTTGGTTTGGGGTTACAAAGATGAATATGCAAATATCTCTGCTACCATGGTGTGCCCAGTATAATGAAAGGATCAACATGTTAACAAATGATTAGATTCATTGTAAGATAAAAACAGTGTGGTTGACATACTGTCAGTCGTATGTAAGAAGCAATTTGATCAAAGGGATAAGATTTTTAGGTGGTTGGATGTAAAATGTGAACGTTATATTTCAGGAACTTAGATTTTGCAAAAGGGTAAATTGAGTGTCAGCAAAATGTTGAAAGGCTATCACTGTGATCTGGCCCTGTTAATCCTGAAATTCTCAGTAATGTTTCTGAACTAGTGAAAAGCCGAGAATGATTTCTGATGGACAGTGGTGAAGGGGCCTCATTTCCATATTGTATGACTTTGAAACTCAGCCAAGACTGAAAGCAAGGATGTCAGAACACGAAAGCTGAAAGAAGCATGAAGAAGTGTGGAATTCATGAGAAACCCCTTCTACTGCATCAGAACCTGAAACTAAGGCCATTTTTGACAGATCTTTAAGCCTTAGAAGGGCTGTCAGCTAATCACTGCAGTACAGTATGGTGGAGGATATTCGGAATATGAGGACACAAAGGAAAGAGTGCCTGAGACCATTTTCTCACCTTACCAGGGACACATCTTATATGTCCATCTTATGTGTGGGTTAACTGTCCACAAAATCATTCTGGTTTAAATTCAAACATGTCAGACATTCCAAACATGTCAATCCAAGTGCTCCTGGAGCAATGAGTAACACATTTATCTAAGATCTTTACCTGAGAGGCAAGAACACCACCCAAGGAGTGTTTGAGGAAGGGGGCTGGAAGAAAAAAAAGAAAGGACGCCAAGAGAAATGCTGAGGAGAACTTTGAAAGAAACGGTATCTCTCACCCCACCAAAGAAAAAAGGGTATCAAGGGAGGACTGGCGGATATACCCAATTCTTCTAGTTTTGGATTTTCTACTAATATATTTCAGGAGGATTCCAGGCAGAATGGGTAAGGTAACCATTATATTGGCAGTGTAATATTATTCTTCCAATCCCCAGAGTCAATGAAATTACTTTGCTACAAAGAAAATTCTGGGAAGGTCATGGTTATGCTATTTTTCTCACTTTAAAAAATGTCTTTGGTGTGTGTGTATGGAAGGCGGAAATGTACACAGGTGCATAGAAAAATCAACTATGCTTCTGGTATTTTGGGTCTGTACAAGGACACACTCTTCTCTTTTACTTCGGCTTTCTTTCTTTCTTTATTTTTTTGCTGTACACAGGCCTCTCACTGTTGTGGCCTCTCCCGTTGTGGAGCACAGGCTCCGGATGCGCAGGCTCAGCGGCCATGGCTCACGGGCCCAGCCGCTCCACGGCATGTGGGATCTTCCCAGACCGGGGCACGAACCCGCGTCCTCTGCATTGGCAAGCCGACTCTCAAGCACTGCGCCACCAGGGAAGCCTATTGGCTTTCTTTGATTTTCCTACTTTGTCCCTAATCCTTAGTCCCATTTCCTCATAAGAGATAACTACTCAAATTATATACATAATATATAATATATGTACATATACATAAACAATAATTTTGGTATTTCATATCTATATAACTTTTGATATGCAGGAAGAGTATTGTGATATACATTTCTCACTTACTTTCCACTCAGAATTATATTTTTTATATTTATTACTTTAGGTACCTCTGGTATCTCTAACCACCGCACATTTGCCTACTAACACAGTCCTAGTTTGCCTGCTAATCCTCACAATATAACTAATGCCATGGTGAACATGTTTGTCCATTTCCCTTAAAAGACTTGTTTTTGATTTAGGAGTTTAATACTGGGCTTCGGGGTTTATGAATATTGATTTACACTAAATGTTGCAAGATTGATTACCAATTTGACTGCTAAAATTTACACTGCTACCAGCAGTGCAAGAGATTACTTGTCTCCCCAAATCCCTGCCAATACGTGGTGGTAGCCATCATCATAATGTTTGCCCTTTGGATGTGGGAAAATGATATTTTACTGCTGTATCCTCTCTTTCCCAGCACAGAAGCTAGAATTTAGTGGATACTCATAAATGTATATTGAACATTGTGAACAGTTGAACAATATACATGTGATTGAAAGGTAAAACACTTCAATCTGAAATAAATACTTCTGTGGTTTTATAAATATGAATTTAGTAAGCTTAGAGGATTTCAATACTTGGGAAAGTTACATCTTTCTGAGCCAATTCTTTGGAGCTCTCTGGCAGACATGTCTAGTTTAGCAGAGGTCAATTACCATTTGGATCCAATATTTTATATGCTATTGACTTTAACAGCTTAACATTTCTGCTAGGGTTTTTCCCAATACATGAAATAACTATGATTTAGTGTCATATTTATGGCAGTGTAAATTTTTTTTTTTTTTTTTTTTGCGGTACGCGGTCCTCTCACTGTTGTGGCCTCTCCCGTCGCGGAGCACAGGCTCCGGACGCGCAGGCTCAGCGGCCATGGCTCACGGGCCCAGCCGCTCCGCGGCATGTGGTATCTTCCCGGACCGGGGCACGAACCCGTGTCCCCTGCATCGGCAGGCGGACTCTCAACCACTGCGCCACCAGGGAAGCTCTGCAGTGTAAATTCTGCGTATGCAGCAGACATACTTTTTTGGTTGTCTTCCTAATCCATGTCCAACTTTTATGAGAACTGACTCTTCCTGTACTCACGGAAGCACGGCCATCCAAATGAGTTGTTGTCTATAAGTGGCTATTGCTAATTGGACCAGGTATCAACACGTAATCTAAGCAAAGTATCTCAGTGATTTCGATATTAAAGGGTAGTTGCTAGCCAGAGGGAATTCCCCCTCTCTCAATAGCTGACACAGACCAACAGAAGAGAAAGAGTATTGAAGTTTATCTCGGCAGCCTGTGAGTTCTATCGCGAACTCTTTCAATCTTCTTCCAGTTAGAAGAGAGAAACCACTTCTGTGCAGCAGTATCAATATGGCAAGAGCAAGTGTTTCTGCTGCACAGAGCTGCCCAGAGAATAAATGTAGTGCTTTTTTCTGACGACGCTAACTTAGCATATCTGCGTTAAAAACAATTGCCCTCCTATCAATGCTAAATATTACAAAAAAATTATACCTATGACATTGTTAAAAGGGCATGCTGATGAACTTCTGTTAATTTAGTCAGTAGTCTAAGGGTCCTCCACAAGGACAGCCATTAATGGTTGTGTGTAAATTTGTGAAGGCTGGGTTAAAAAAATTTTAGTTCAGAGTTTCCTCAGGATAAATTAAATTAATTAGGTTCTGTCCCAGGAGTATAGAATCTAGACAGAGCAGTTTTAATTAGTCACCATAAGCAGTGTGACTTTGGTGGAAGACATATAAATTAAGGAGCTATAGGATGTCCAAGTTCATCAGAGGATATGGAAAAGATAAAACTAGGTTTATAGGAAGGGAACACATAGTTAGTATATATATGTAAGCTCATGAGGAATGGCAGATGTCTTGACCAGTTTGTCAGGGGCTTAGAAGGAGAAAAATTGGAAGACCAGGGAAAAGGAGGCCTGAAGTAGAGGCATTTGGATGTTATCCATGGGAGTAGTCACAGGTGTGGAGATCTTTGTACCACAAGTTAAGCCACCAGAGAGCAAGTACTTTTAAACAGAAAGAGCAAGTACTTTTAAACAGAAACAACCAAGTAGATATAATGATGGAACCTGCTAATGACTAAAGCTGCCACCCTGTGTCATTGGCCACTCTAGTGCTGACACGATGAGCATATGGAAGGAGGAACTATTGGGGCATAGAGAGAGGTTATGCATGTGGCCCCAACACAAGCTCCCATTCACAAAAAGTTGATCTAGCTATTGCCTCTGACAAGTGTCCAACCAGTCAGCAGCAGGGACCGATGCAGCACTCTCCAACATTGCATCATTCCTTCAAGAAACTAATCCCCCGTTTGAGGGCAAGTTGACTACATTGGGTTTCTTCCACTGTGGAAGGAGCAGTGACTCAGTCCATCGACTGGAATAGGTACAAGGTTGCCTTTAGTACCGTTAGTTTACTTTGGCTACCCTCAGAGCCTCAACTAATATTATTTCAGGGCTTGCAGAGTATTTGAACCACTAACATAGGATCCCACAGACTACTGTAACAGACCATGAAATCCATTTTACACCAAAAAGGAGAGGTAATGAGCACTTGACAATGGAATCCAGTGTTCCTACCATCTGTTGCACTGCCTGTAAGTTCTTGATCTGATAGAATGATGGAATGCCCTGTTGAAGTCACAGATGAGCACCAGAGATAAAGTCTCGTAAGGAACGGGAACCATCCTCCTGGGTTGATATGTACGTTAACTTACATGATACTGTGCTCCCAACAAAAGGAATGCACAGGTCTAGGAACCAAGGTGTGGAAGTAGGATAATGGGAAGTGGACCCATTTAACACTATTTCAATTATTTGCTTAAGGAATAATTTGTGATTTCTATACCCACAAACGTGGGCTCTCTACACTTTCCAGGCCTAGAGGTCTTGGTTCCTAAAGGAAGAGTGTTTATACTAGGTAAAACAGCAAAAGTCCTACTTAAATTTAAGCCATAGCTGCTGCCTGAGTTTTTGGGCTCCTTACCTTTAGTGAATAGCATGTGAGAAGAACAGTCACCATCCTAGCAAGGAGGAATATGTTTGGCATAGAAGTGATCGATATCACTGTCTCTCATTATATCTCTGGCCAATTTTTATTACAAGTGAAGGAGTACAGTATTTACAGCCTGAAAATAGCATGGCGACCAGGCGCACACCCTTCAGGAATAAGGTTCTATGTCACACAACTAGGTAAGCCACCTAGATCTGTAGATCTGTAGAGGGGCTAGCTAAGGCGAAGATGTATCTAGAACTGATGGGAGAAGAAGGAGATAATGAGCTACATGATGCCAGCTTCAATTGGACAAGGAAGTCTATTGGGAGAGGAGACCTGTAGTTGGCCCTGCTAAACTTGTTTTGATATGTTTCCTCCATCAGGAGACCAGCCAGTATCCTTGAGGAGCTGCTCTGGGACTTGTTTAAAGAGGGGGATCTAGATGCTGCAGAGAGTAGCCTAGAGTGGACTCTGCCACATTTCCCAGATCCAGCTGCGTGATTAAAAGACCCATTTCCCAGATCCTGGGAGTGCAGCTGAATGACAGCCCCAACCTATTCATTCTCCCTGGAAGTTGCCTGGTTTAAAAACAGCCACCTTAGCAAGAGCACATCTACTTCCCAGAGGCAACTTACATATCATGATGGCTTGATGTAGGGATATCAAACACTGCTCCTTCACTCCAATGCAGGAGGACTGGCAATAACTATTCCATCTTCAGATCTCCTGTGGGCTTGGCTGAGGTCCAGTGTGATTGAATCATTACCCGACTTCTTCCTCTGCCCAATTATGCTACTTTCCCTTTCTTAGATTTAGTCCTACGAGTACTCCCTTATAAACGTCCTGCAGGCTAGTTTCCATCTCAGGGTCTACTTCGCCAGGAGCCAAGTCTGCAATAGTAGCCATTAATTACTTAATTAGGTGATATCTAAGTGCTTTTAAAAAAACATGTTGAAGTCTCCAGCCTGCTAGAGATTGCTTGCTTTAAAATAACAATATCAAAGTACCTGCTATTTCAGATACATTAAAAAGTTATGGAATTTTCCTCTATAGAACTATCTCAAAGAGTTCTCTTAACATTTTGTTATCTTTTAAAATCAATTGTTGATATCTATATAAAATAGCAAAGGAAGGATGGGGAAAGAAATGAAAATTTTTTCAAATGTGTGCTAATTATACTCTTGGCGATATATTATCATATACGATCTCTGTAACAGTTGCGTGAAATAGATATTCAAATCAAATATTTCTTTCTCCATTATGTAAGTATCTCAGAGGTAGCTATCTGTGAAGGCAAAGAAGCTTAAGCTTCAGGCCTGTAACTTACACGGGCTCTTTCGAAGATTCTTGTAGGAAACATAGCATTGCATGCTTGGTTGTGCCTGTAAATTTTGCAAAGTATGTTTTTTAAAATTAGTTTTCTAAAAGGAGGGCTCACAATTTATGTAAGTATCAGGCCCCCAAAACCTGGATCTGACGCTGGTGCTAGTCATTGCTTTGGATTTTTTCACATTGGCCCTATGCTTGTGCAAATTGGGCATTGGCTAATTTTACTCCATTGATTTTTCTGATCAAAGTTTTGGGTGAAAGCTTAGCTTCCTTCATTGGGTTTAGATGGCTGTTCCTCTAGGACCTCCATTATTTTTTCAGGACAGAAATACCAGGGCTCCGCGTTATCAAGATTTCTAGGTTTTCAGCCTAAAACTTTTCTAATCACATAACTGCTGGAGCAGGTTGACAGAATGTGAAGAAAATTGGCCTGCACACCAAGGAAATGCTTCCAATAAGTTTCCTCTGACCCTAGGAGTGTGAGAGCAGGACTTGAAAGTGTTTCTCTGAGCATTTGTCTCACCCCATAGAAGAAACTGTAGCTTTCAGCCAAATCTCTCTTCCAAACTTGTTTGCTCTTGGAAGCTTTATTTTCTGGCCCAACAATTTCCCCTGTCATTTATCAATAAGGCATGTAGCCATTGTCACTTAAAGGTGCAGCATTGACTCTAACAGCAATGGTGAAAGCTGATTTGAAATCTTTAAATAAAACAAATGAATTTTTATATGTTACCAAAATTAATAATAATGCACATCAAATTCTTTTAAAGCCACGCTATACACTGGGGTCCGCTTCCTGCTATCGAGCAAAATATGATGATGAATATAATGAACAATATTGTTGAATTTGTAAAATAATTTTTAAAATTATTTTTAGTTAAAATTAGCATTGGTATTTGATTATCCAGGTTTTCAACACATGATATAAATAGTCTGACAAAATTTCTCACTGTTTTATAAGTGTACATTTTCAAAGCATATAAATATGGCTTAAATGACTTGTTTAAATACTTTTATTTTTTTCTTTCTTTTTGAGGGGAAGTTTGGGACAACGTTATCTCTGAGTCCTTAGTCATGGATCCTGTTCGTCTCCAGACCCTCTCCAATTTTCATCAGATGCTATGATCATCTCATACCAGGTTGGGCTTAATTCCACCATTTGTACCGGCCTCTTACACTTTTAAAGGTCATCTTAAACAATATAGATCATGGTTTCCTGACTTGGCATCCTCCAACCCTTGGTTCAAGAATAGACATCAAGGTCTCAGTAAAACCCCTCAAATGGAATCCAAAACCGTACATATCTGTGCATTTTTTCTTAAAGTGTTTACAAACAATTAATAATCTCCTATAAAAATATCTTATGTTAATTCAATACTTCAGCAATATGGAGATGACCCATTTACTCTTTTTTCATGAAACCATAATGCTTTGGTGTTGGTTTCTAAATTTAGTCATAGTTTATTTGTTCAGAGAAAAACAATTTTCTCTTAAGTATATTTCAGTTGAAATTCAAAAACTGACTGTAATCACCATTTCCCACAGAAATGGCCAGCCTCAAAGGTTGTGCCCCTGTGAGGTGGGTAGAGAAATACATTCCTCACCACAAATTTATCCCTTTAATCCACTCTAAATCAGGGAGTCTTAGCTTTCTGTTTTCAGACTTTAGAAGGCATAGTGTGTATAGAAAGATGAATGTGGCGAAGGTTAGGAAAACACACAACAAGAGTGAATCTCACTGGAAAATACATTTTCTGTCTTGAAGTAATATTGTCTTTATTACACTTAGCACAGAGGCAGGCATTATTTTTGGACAGGGTCATTCTACGACCTTATCCCATACTCAGATCCCAATAATATTTTAATGACAAGAAATCCAAACACTTACCAAGACAAAACAAACTTCATGATGGAACAATGGAAAATGGATATTATACAAGAAAGTGAAAGTTCAATACTCTCCTCTCAGGCAAATTAGAGAAAATGGGGTTAATTCAGTGAGATAAGCCTGTAGACTAAGACCAAATATTTTTAAGATATCCATTCTCTCCAACTTAATTTATAAATGTAATATAATCCCATTTAAAATTCCAATAGGATGCTTTAGCTGAAGGGATTCTAATTACTTTTAATTCAATAAAGGTAAAATAACACGACACACAATTGTTTCCCTGAGATGGGAAAGCTTCAAACTTATTCTTCTAGGATTTTTTTAAGCACATCATCTTTATGCTTTACTGAGTACTGTTTATAGGTTGTATCTCTTCTATAAAGCTTTTGGTACTTTTTTTCGATGGACGTAATCGCTCTTTCATTCCTTGATCCCATGAGCGATTTATCTGTACCTTTCTTTTTTAGCATGTACTAATTTCTACCAAGGTTATATTTCTGTGCATTTTACCACACTACTCTGCTGCAAACTTCATCATGGCAGTGTCAATATTCCTAACGTAGCCATCCAAGTTGGCTGCTGTCTCCTGAGAACACTGGCTTTTCATTAAGAATGTCCTCTTGCCATTTACTTTCCACGCTCTAGTCCTGCGACAGACCTTCTGTGAGAATGTGTGCTTTCATCATGAGCATAAAAGTTTTCCAAAAACCAGTCCCCAAAGAATGATTTTCAGTGGCTGTCCAGTGCCAAAAGGCGGAGGTGTGGTTTTCAGAGCATTCCCCCAGCTCCATTGCCTTGCAAAACTCTGCTGCCTTCCCGTTAAAAGTTGGCTGTTCCAAGCAGGCAGAGCTCTCCCCACTCTCCCCCTAACATAGTGGGGAGAACATGTTTCGCTCTTTGGGATGTTATGCTTTTTGTCTTGCAGGGAGACAGGCCCAAATGATATCAGTTTTCAGCAAGTCTCTGGCTGCCATGAGGAAGCAGAGACTGTCAACTTGTTGCTTCTCCCAGATGAAGCCAGAAATATATCTACGGTGGGAGGTCCCAGGGTGTGCTCTGTGGACTGGCTCACTCAGTGTGGTGGGGAACAGCATGTGCTCACGCCTTGGTTATGACTTCCTCCTCCCCGTGATGTTCTCATTTCTCCAACCCTGTTCTGCTGTGGCCTCCCAAGTCTGCTTGGCAGTTACACGCAGTGGGTACATCTAGGAGCTGCTGATAGAAAAAAAAAGTTTCTAAAAGCTGCTGATTTAGACAAGGAAGAAACTTGTCCACATTTGACAAAATTCACTATTTTGAAATTTAATGTAAAAAAATAGAGGGTTTTTTTCAGAATTGAAATAGAAGAAAAGTGTCATGACAAATTAAGTTCAAGTTAATTAAGTCATTAACTAATAAATTAATTCCTTCATTCATTTATTTAAGGAATTTTTATTGCACCAACTCCATGTATAGAGTTAGAGGGAACTCCTTATCTTAACAGCTGCAATATCTTTGTAAGACAATCCCTGACCCAAAGTGCAAGTTTGTATAATACCTGGTGACTTATAATCAATTATTCTAAAGGGCTATTTCAGTCCTATTTCAACACACAAAGTCACTATCAAAACTGAGAAATAAAGGTGTAAGTGAGAGTTTAACATTCTCTCTAGTATTGTAAGACTATCCTTATGTTGTTCAGTTTAACATATGTGTAGTGTGTGGCTGAACTAAAAAAAATTCACATTTTACTATTAAATATCAACATAGTCCACTGTTATGTTTAGCAGAAGAGAAAAATTTTTACTGATAACTCAGGGCAATGGTTTTCAAATTCTGTTTGCTGCCTAAATATTCCACCCCCCCACCAACACACACACACACACACACACACACACACACACACACACACACACACACACAAAGGATGTTAAATACCAAATCATGTTAAATCATGTTAAATACCAATATTTATCAACTGAATTATATTAAATACCAGTATTTATAAATTGATTGTTTAAATATTTATAAGTTGAATTGCATTAAATACCAGTATTTGTAAACTGATTGTGGGAACTAAAGCCAGACCTACTTCTTATCATCTTCTAATCTACTCAACATAGTACATCTGTTACCTACATGAACCCTAGGATTCTACACATAATCCACACCACAGGTCCCTAAGTTCTTCTAAGCAGTTTTCTATCTGTGAATCTACAAACTATAATAATGACTATCAAATTATACCAACTGCAGCATTACCTTAAAACATATTTAAAAGAAAGGAGGGATGGCATAAATATGAGTGATGATAATATTAACCAAAATTTATTGTTTGCCTTTGGCTGGCATTGCATTAAGTACTTTATTACATCATTATCATATTTATTCTTCATAATGACCTCCTTATAATGTAGGTACCGTTTTTACCTCTATTTTACATTTAAGTAAGCCTGGGGTTAGAGATTTTACATAACTTTCCCAAGGAAACACACAGTGTCAAAGATAAAATTTGAATCTATCTGATTTTATATAACTTCTTGCCAGTAATTTTATATCACCTGTTGTAACAACTTCTTCATCCAATGAGTCTCTTTGTTAGACTCCTAAATTTCCATAGTAGGATGTCAGCATTCCCAGATATATTTGGTTAAATGTAAAAATCCACTGTAATTCAGAGCTAAAAACATTACTGTAATATCATGCTGTGATAGGGAATATGAATTCCAGCTGTTACTGACCTTGTTTGCAAAGCAGAAATAGAGACACAGACATAGACAACAAATGTATGGATACCAAGGAGGAAAGTGGTGGGGTGGGAGGAATTGGGAGATTGGGATTGACACATATACACTATTGATACTGTGTATAAAATAGACAACAGAGGGGAACATACTGTATAGCACAGGGAACTCTACTTAATGCACTGTGGTGTCCTAAATGGGAGGGAAATACAAAAGGGACCTGGTATATGTATATGTATGGCTGATTCATTTTGCTGTGCATAGAAGCTAACACATTGTAAAGCAACTACACTCCAATAAAAATTAATTAAAAAAAGGAAAAGCCGAAATAAAAGATTTGAGGTTTATGGAAGATCATCTGAAGACCATGCAGCCTATTTACTCTTTCAGAATTTCTACCATTTAACTATGTATCAAACAAGAGTAGGAGAATTTTTAGGTTGTGATAAACAAAAATTTTCACCTGAACGCTTTGGAGAAAATGCGTCACTAATTAAAATCGTACCTACAGAGAGACATTTTGGTTGAATTTTGTGTTTGTTTAGTTACACTATAAATATATTGAGTTTGAGGCTATGGTATGATAGACATGTGAAAATTTCCAATATTTCTTGGAGCAATGTATTTGAAATGAAAGAAAGAAGGTCAGAGCTGTGAGTAAGGATTTGGTAGTTAGCTAAAGGGAGACGACAGTTGAAGTTATCAGGACAGAACTTTCAGGACAAAAGAAAAAGAAAAAAAGAAGCTAAAAACTACATGTCCAAAACTCCTTTGCCAAGGATGATGTGAGATACAGATCTCCTTCCTGCTACAATTTCTGTTAACAAGGAATAGTATGAAATGTGCCTGTTTAGAAACAGTTGACTCTTCAGATTCAATTTTCTGGTAGCTTGAGCCTAGCTTCAAGAGTACGAATGGCATTCGTAATAGTGTAAGTAGCGGCGCAGAACAGCATCCTGACCTCTGAGTCCTATCAGTGATGACGTGCTCTTGGACCCAGTAGTACAGTGGTGCCCTTTCTGGCTTCCAGTCCTCCAATCATCTGATTGGCTTCCAGTCCTCCAATCAAATGATTTTGTAAGCAACTGATTCCCAGTATTCGTACCATACTGCTTGAAATATGTAGAGTGGTTTGGACTGGACTCTGACAGACACAACGGTCAACAGGACCATGTTTTGCAAACGTGAATCAAAAATAGCAAAGATTGAAAAATATCCATTGCTTTTAAAAATTAAGAGTTACCTAAATGTTATTGAGGAAACAGCTTTGGTAGAATGGTGAGGATGAATATAATAATTATGGTGGTAGTGATGGCGATGATGATATTAACACTTATTGAGTGCTTATTGTGTGACAAGCACTCTTCTAATTGATGATCTATTTTAATTCAATTAATCCCACAATTACTCTTTGAGGAATGTGTATTATACCCCTGTTTACAGATGCACAAACTGAAGCATCAGGATTTTATATATATACATAGGCACCTATATGAGAAAATAATGTAAAAAAGAGTGGATCTATGTGTATGCATAACTGATACACTTTGCTGTACAGCAGAAACTAACACAACATCGTAAATCAACTATGCTCCAATAAAAATTTGAAAAATAAAATATTTTTCTTATAAATATCAAAGGAAAAAAAAGATTTTATATTCAGGGCCCAATATCACACAACTATAAAGAACTGATGATATAATTGGAAATCGCGCAATCTGACATACAGATGTGTGCTTCTAATCACTATCCTATTCTGCCTCGAAGTATAAGAGTACAGAGTTTAAAGGAACAAAAAAATTATAAAAAGCAAAAGACCAGGCACAAGAGTTTGTGTATAATGGTAGTCAGCATGTAATATGTAATAAGAATCACAGGAAAATGGAAAAATGTTGAGCCAGATTTAGAAAAACAGAGTGTAAGTAGTGGACCATAAATCTCTGTAGTGGGGATCACAAGAAGCAAGTATGAGTGTACTTGGTGAGTCTGAAATGAATTCAATATGATGAAGCAGAAAGACTTTACCACCTATATGACCCTGGGCGAGTGAATAAATTCTATGAGTCAGTTGAGAGTCTTCCATGGGCACTGGACATCCCTGCCAGTCCTTGCTGAGCATCCCAAACTGCAGGGCCGAACTGTACTCTGACCTTGAAATGTTTCTTTCCTTTAGCTTGTTGTGTAGGCTATTCTAAGAAGTAGGTGAAGGCAATTGCAGTACTGTACTAATACCCCTATCATCTATAAAATGGGTATAATAATTCTGCCTCATAGTATTATAATAATGATGCAATGACTAACATTTTGATAGGCTTTTAAGAAACACTAGTTCCAACTTTCCCAGCTAATTGTAGTAGAGGTGTGTCTTCAATTAAGTTCTAACATGACCATCTGGGAAAGTTCAGGTATTTTCTTGTATCTCAAAGAATATTGGCAGTAGAACGCTGAGCCCTGGGATACTGAGCAGAGAAAGGAAAGATAATTTTGAAAAACACAGTTTTCAAAAAGAAATGCTTTTGCAAAGGTAGAGAATCCCAGTGACTCATTTTATAATTGTTCACACATTACATCGTTGTTGGATACTAGGTACAAAGGGCTTTAGGGATCTTAGCCTTAAAGTGCTTTCTGAGAGTAGATCATTTAGCATTTATCCCTGATGAACGATATGTCACCCTTAATTTACAGGTATAATCAAGTGAGAGTTTAGAATTCATATCCAGGGTCTAATAAAGAAGTTTATCTGGTTAAGGCATAATTTCCCTTTGAGCTTCCAGTGCAGTTTTCTGACCATTGGGAAGGAAAGACAGAATAACGACAGTTCTAGGGAATGAGAACGTGAGTGAGAAAAATCACTGAGGATTCACAAAGGACAAAGAAGCTGGGCAAGGACAATCATAAGTTAACAAACACCACATTGAAACCTTTGCCTACATGATTGCAAAACTTTTTTTTTTTTTTTCTGATCACTGACTTCAGTTAGGATTACCCAAGCTTTTATATAGTGTCTTTAATCATGTTAGGTTTTATAAGAATACAATTTACTTCAACAAGATTGCCTAAATCTATTGTTTCTATAAAACATTGACTCTCTCACTCCTGACTCCCCTCCCCCCACTTATTTACTTTAATTTCAGAGTTTAAAACGTATGTGACTCCCAGGTGGTTTGTATATTTATCTAAATTGAAAGCTGCAACCTGGAATTATTTTTCCTTCCACTTAAAGGCTCAATGAGTCATGTTCTACTTCTGTTATTGTTAAAATATCTCAAAATATATACGTCATCCTCTGTCCTCAAAGATGAGTCTGCCTGTGGCAATCAATAAGAAAAAAATGTGTCATGTAATTATTTTTCAAAAAATGGTAATGAATTTCTGTAGGTCTCTTCACACTTTCTCATCCTGAGATTTGCACTCAATAGAACGTTCTAGGCAAGCTAAGGAGACTGTCCTATTTTTAAAAGATAATTTTTTTAGCACCATTATAAAAATGTAACCTAGTTGTTAATTTGAGGATACTAAGATGAAATTGATCCATGTAGCCAACAAAGATTTATACAATTCCCATATTCACAGTCTATTCAAGGTATTGATTTTAAAATTAATTCTACAACCTTGTTCTCAAAAAATTGTCAGATAGTATAGGAGATAAGCATCAAAACAGATAATTGTAGGGAATTCCCTGGCAGTCCAGGGGTTAGGACTCGACGCTTTCACTTCTGGGGCCCAGTTTTGATCCCTGACCAGGGAACTAAGATCCTGTAAGCCAAAAAAAATCAACAACAGCAACAAAAAAACCCCCAAAACAAATAAACAAAAACAGATAATTATATTGCTGTGTTCTAAGAGTAGTGATAGAGAGATAACAGATCATTATAAAGGTATTAAGAATAGAAACAAACATATATAACCCAGAGTTAAGAACAGCATTACTGGGACTTCCCTGGTTGTCCAGTGGTTAAGACCCCATGCTTCCACAGCAGGAGGCATGGGTTTGATCCCTGGTCAGGGAACTAAGATCCCACATGCCCTGCAGCGTGGCCAAAAAAAAATGAATAGAGTTACTAAGAAAGGTTTTACTAACGTTGATAATCCATGAGTTGAGCTGTAATAAATGAAAAGGAATTAGCTGAAAGGAAGGGTCTCTTCCAAGCAGAGATGCGTAAGCATCTATGTCAGAAACACTCACATAGATGTGAAGGTGGGAGTAGACACAGGGCACTTTACGAGCAGTAGAATGATATTCAAGTGAGTTATAAACGTGGAGAGGTAGGCAGAGGCTATATCTTGGAGAATTCCATATGCTACCTTAAGGAGTTTAACTCATATGTGGCAAATGACGAGAAATCATCATGGGGTTCTGAGAAAAAGCGGCACATTTCAACTTGCATTTTAGTTTGAATGCAGTCAATCGCAGAGGAGCAAACTAATGGCAAGGAAAACTTCAGTGGATGAGGTTGAAGCGGATCCATAAAATAAATAATGACAACATTCCATCCTTAATATTAGTGTACATACCACATAGAGCACAAGTCTAATAGTGGCTCACCCTTAATTAAGATACAATTTAAGAAAGTATTTTGCTATGGAAAAAAATTACAATTAAATTTGGGCAACCACTGAATAGCAAAGCTTCTGTCGGTCTGAGGTGATAATACCTACATCAATTCATTTATGAGGATAAAAGAAATCAAAGTATCGACAGCACCTTTTCAGTAGTCATTGGGCTGGAGAGTTGGAAGATAAGGCAGAGTCAAGAGGGTCAGTGTTTTAGGAGTGTAAATTTTGCTTATACCTCGCAAATATCATAAAATACAGAAATAAAAGCATGATTATTACAGTAAGTCTCAGGGCCACACCATTTCAAGGAGAGCAGCCCATCCGCAAGAATTTCACATATTAGCTGTCCATGTAAAATTGTACATATTGGACTCCTGTGTAAAAGTAAATGGATGTCTATGTCTATGGTAAAGTCGATGTGGACACAGGGAGAAATGAGCATGAAGCTTCGAGGTAATTCATTATACTCACAGGCCCCAAAGAGGGGGTCACTTCACGCCGTGCAGGGCCACCGGGGAAGTACCAGGGTTTGGTTAGGTGGCAGGAGACAGGAGCAAGGGGCGAAGTCTAGACTAGAGCCTTTATTGGGGATTTCACAGGAAAGGCAAGGAAAGGTAAGGGATATATTTTAGGATTGGCTAGTTTGAATAATCCCAGCAGGCTTTGGGCTAAAGGGGTGATTGATCTCTGGTTGCCTGATACCTGGGACAGAAGGCAAAGTGATATTGGCTCGGTGTGTGAGAGCTAGATAAGGAGCTGGCAGGGAGGGGGGCGGGGAGGGGGGCGGGGCTGTAGACTCAGGATTGGTTGGTTTGCCTATGAGAGAAGTGTTCTCAGTTGAGCCCATTGCTAAAAAGGGGCTTGCTCTGGGAGCAGCAGTCTTTCCCTGGCCAGCAAGCTTTTTATAACATCATAAAATACAGAAAATAAAAATCATGATAAATGCAGTAAATCTCAGGACCACATATGTCAAGGAGTTCAGCCTATATGGTAGACTTTCACACATTGGAATTTTATGTAAAATTTTGCACATTGGACTTCCATGTGAAATTTTGTTGAATAAGGATTTATGCGTGAAAGCAAAGAAGGAAAAAAGGAAGGGAGGGAACAAGGAAGAAAAGGAGAGATGGAAGGAAGGGAGGAAGGGAGGGAGGGAGATAAACCAAAATTCCAAAACCTCCTCATTAAATTTTTCTTCAATAATTATCATTAAATAATATTGATTTTGTTAAATTTGCCTTAGTTATTCTCATCCTCCTTCCTCACCACCCTCACCCCTGGGGACATCTGACAATGTCTGGAAACATTTTTGATTGTCCCAATTTGAGGGATGCTACTAGCATCTAGTGGGTAGTGGCCAGGGATACTGCTAAATGTCCTATTTTACACAGGATAGGCTCTCACAAACAAAAGTTTCTCAGTCAAAATGTCAATGGTGCCAAGACTGAGAAACCCTGATCTACATTAATATCATTTTAGAAAGGGATGCCATTTTGTAAAACAGCTATTTGTCCTTCCATACTGCAACTGAGAAACTAAGGCCAAAGTAATGGATTATAAAATATACTAGAAAAGGATTTGCTTAAAAATACATTTAGTGAAAATAAATTTTTCTTAGTTAAAAATTATTTTACACAATTTTTAAAATCAGTTCCACGTGATTTCTAATTTTCTAATCAGATCAACCACATATTTAGCTGCTTCTCTTGCCTTTATTTAAAAGGAGAAATTTTTTAAAATTAAAGAAAAAGAGAAACCCCCAAAGTTTGCATTCTCTGTGAAACTGTATACTTCTGAGAATCCAGCCCACCAACAGTGCCCCTAACAGCTTCCCCCATTATAAATGAACTTCAGGGTCATAAAGAGAGAGGTGGGCAGAGGAAGAATTAAGAAGTTGACAGTTTTATTGTTTATTATGGGTTGAAACAAGACAATGGAAAGGTTGTCACCTTACAACATTGTTTTGACTCTGCTATCATGGGAAACAATATTTTAAGGCTAAAAAATAAGTGGGAAAGTTGTAAACAGCAAAAAAAATTTCAGGCCATTATTCCAGAAATATAGCCACTTTTGACATTTATTGAGTTAGATGTAAAATATGAAAAGTGACCTGCAGGAAACAAAGATGCTGCTTTTGAGAAAAACTCCAATAAAAATGGATTCAGATAAGGAATGTGATATTCTGAATAAATTGTGTACAAATTGAAAAAAAAAAACATTGTGTGAAAATCTAAATAAAAATACTGCTTGGGTGGCTTGGTTGTGTAAACGTAATGACAAGACATTAAATAATTTCTAGTCATAAAAATGTGTTCAAAATATGGTTAAATGCTGTATTTTGTAAATTCATTAAACGAAGTACCATCTTACACATTTTTTCCCTAAGTAATCTAGAAGGTTCAGGTTGGTTTTCCACCTTGTTCCTCTTTAATTTTTTATTATATTATTTTGCTCAAATTCTCTATATATCCTGGCAAATAGTGAGCACTGGGGGAACTATCAGTTAGTTGAATTGAATTGACTCGTACTATACTGTTGTCTTCTGGTTACTTTTAACTTCCTTGAATAACCCACAAGCTTCTCATTTTTTTTCTACTCCCATAGGTTCAACTATCATCTATATGCTAATGATTCTTAAAATTGCATTTGTCTCTAGCCCAAGTCACTATTTTTAACTTCTTCTTATCCACCCAACACCTCCTCCTCTATTTCATCTTGGTGAATGCCTTCCAAACTCCTAAGACAGAAATTTATAAGTTGTCTGTCATTGTGCCTGGTTTTTTGAAAGATGCACTGAAACTTTTCACATAAAGAAGATGAAAGGATGATTCTAGGCTCTTGAGAACATGGGATATGTGTTAATATGTTCAAAATTGGCCAAGGGAACAAGTAAGACAGAGGCTGTCTAGTGTATGTGCCATTTAAGTTACGATAACTTGCAGAAGCTGCTTCTGCTGTGTGTCGAGGAAAATAATGAGACATGAACAAGGGAAGGAATGAGAGATCATGTCAATTTCAGTAGCTCTTTCTATCCCACTACCTTGCAAAGAACATGGTATATAGTAGACACTTGTTAAAATTTCTTTGAATACATGACTAAGCTGGAACTCAGAAGTGTTAATCTCTTTGGCAAACTTTTTTCTGGAAAAGACCGTATAGTAAATATTATATTTTAGGCTTTGTGGGACATATGGTCTGTGTCACAGCTATTTAACTTTGCCTTTGTAGGGCAAAAGCAGCCATAAAATACCACTGCCTCCCATAGAATCATTCAGAATAGAACTTTTATAAACTCCTACTGTCATAACTTTCCACTTTGCAGTATTAATGTCTGCATACTCTGCTTTCTCCTGTTTTATAGTCAGTAAGCTGTCCGTACCCCTAGTTAAGGCTAACCCCTTCCTCTCAGTGAGAGATCTATTCCCTTTTATTTACTCAACAATGCCACTCTATTAATTGCCCTCTCTTCTTTATATCATCAATGTTTCAATCTCCTGAATTAATCCTATCAGCACACACACTGTTATTTCTCTCATTTTGGTACAGAGGAACTTCTTTTGATTTCACTTTCCCCTCTCCTGGTATCATGCCAACTTTCTGATCTCCTTAAAGCAAAGTTCCTTGAAAGAATTTTCTGGACTGGCTGTCTCCAGTTCCTCACCTCCTATTTTCTCCTAAAGCTACCACTCCAAACAGAATTTTGCCTTTATTACTTCATCACAAAATGTGACCCTTGTCAGTGTCACCAATGGCTTCCACACTGCTAAACTTAATGGTCAATTCTCACTCCTCAACGTATTTGACCTACCAAAATCATTGAACACAGTTGACTACTTCCTCCTCCCTGAAATACTCCTTTCATGGTGTCTAAGACATTGCAGTATCCTTGTTTTCTTCCTACAGCATTAGCCCCTCATTCTCAGTCTCTTGTGCTTTTCCCTTCTGTTAAAATGTTTAACAGCTGCGTGCTCCAAGACATTTCCTTACACTACTTACATTCTCCCTCTTCATCCACCTTCTTGATGATCTCATCAAATTGTATGTCTTCAAGTAATTATCTATTTACTGATAGCTTCCAAATGTATATTTCCCCCCAGGACCTCTCTCTTATATTTAAGATTTATATACTCAATATCTTGATCCAAGATATTTATCGTATATTTGATTTGTGCTCATTTGTGGAGATTTTCTCCTTGTCTGTGGTTAGTTTCTTCATTCTTTTAACTGTGTCTTTTGAAGAGCAGACACTTTCAATTTTAATGAATTCCCAATTTATCTGTGTTTTTTTATGGACCGTATTTTTGAGGTTATATCTATAAAATCTTTACTTAACCTAAGGTCATAACGAATTTCTCCTGTTTCCTTCTAGATATTTTGTTATTTTGAGTTTTAAAATTAGTATTGTAGTTTATTTTGAGTTAATTGTTGTATATGTTGCAAGGTATAAATAAGTTACTGTTTTTGCATAGTTAACTAGTCATTCAGCAACATTTGTTGAAAAGACTACCTTATTTCTTAATGAAGTCTTTGAACTTTTTTTCAGAATCAGCTGTTCAAATGTTCAAGCCTATTTCTATACTCCCTTTTCTGTTTCATTAGTTTGTTTATGCCACAGAATCTCGAGTTCTCTATTCAGCTGTCACCCCTCTGGTACTCTGCTCTACATATTCTAGCACTTTGTTCTTCCTGGACTTAGCACCGTCTCCCCAACTCAGGAAGTGCTCTGGGTTCTGACTGGGTTCTTGGTCCCTGCACTGAAGCTTGGAGAGTCTCTAAAGGCAGTAACATGGGGCAATCATTGTGCACATCTTATTTGGTTCTTATCTCTCAGGGATCACCATCCTTTGTTTGTTGATTTCAAACATCTTCAACATTTTTGTTTCTTATATTTGTTTAGAACATTTGCTTGTTTCAGGTAACAGACTAAATACATTGCTTGTTATTCCATCGCGGCCAGAAGCCAAATTTATCATTCCTGAGCCGCATTTTCCTATACAATCAGAGGCAATGAATAAAAATAACTTAAAAAATCATTCCAAACTGTATAAAAAAAAGAAAGGTAAAGTGTTAATTACTTAATGGAGTCATACACTTAGGAATATCACATAAGGCTGTAGAGAATCAGAAGATTAATGGGACAAATTAAAGAATTTTTTTTTACAAAACCTTAACTTCTGTATAACATAATAACTTAGGGCATTGTCTTTTTGCCACATGGGATGTTGGAAGAGAACACATTATTTAGGCTGTAAAAAGTTCAAGCTGATGAGTTTTCAAAGCTTTAACAATTAAATTATCTTGGCAGTTGATCAGTCTGTTGGTTGTTATGAAATACATTGTGCAACTGTCCCTTAATCCTTGGGTGGTGACATGCTGGTACATCTCACTCTCACTTGGGAACTTGGATGGGCACCATGATGTTCCTTTGGTTACAGGATTATTATTGAGTTCTATTTCTCTCCCATAGAGTGGGAACTATGTTATTACATTGGAGAAGAAGTCAGCCAAGGTAGAGGAAAGTTGAGTACTCAAATGACCTGTGTTCCAAGTGACTGAGAGCCCCTCGAAAGAGCTTCTGAACAAGTGCAAAAACAGTCTCTCATTCAGCTATCATCTTAGCACATGTACAGGACCACAGATTCCTAATTGATTTAATAACTATCCTAAGTTCAACAATTTTCAATGCCTATATCCAACCTATATGTTTGGATTAGAAACTTGGACATAAAGTGATTAGGAATTATTTGCTCAAAGTGTGCTAAAGGAAAAAATGTAACTTTTCCCATTTAACTCCAGGAACAAATGCTAATTCTCTCTGCCTGTGCTTTTTCCACTCACCAAATCTCAGTCGTAATAATAACTATTAAAACAACAACAAAAAATTGTCTGTTTTGTCCCAAGCATTGTGCTAAGTGCTAAGAAAATAGGCAAAAATAAGATATTTTTAAGAACTTTTAAGCATTTTAAGAACTTACAGTATGGTTTAGAATACCTAAAATTAGAATATACACTTTATTCAGTTACTTCCCTCCTGCCTGAATCAGTCAAGAGCAAGTATAAACAAATCATGAGGAATTGTATGGCTTTAATTTTCTTATAACTTTTATGCAAGCCCATCTCAAATATTTTTCAGGTGGGAGGAGATTGGTTTGGGTATAAATAATTAAATCTGGTTGAATTCCCAAGAATCTAGTGAGAATAGCATGACATGATGGAACAAAACCTGAACTGAGATTAGAAGGCATTGCTTTTATTCTAGATGAAGCCACTCACTAGGTAAGCGAGTTTAAGGAAGTCTCTTAGTCTCAGAGCCTCATTTCCTACAATTGTACATTGGGGATTGAAGACATTAATGACGTATATTTCAAACAAAATTGGAAGCACAAAATAATGTATGTAAAGGTTTTTATAAAATTTTAGTGTTTGAAAAATTAAAGGACTATGTAAAATGTGACCTAGATGTGAAGATAGACAGATCAGTGAACAGAATAGAGTTCAGAAATAGAACCAAGAGTCATATAAAGAGAAGGAGAAAACAAGCCACAGACTGGGCCAAAATATTTAAGAAGGATGTAATGATATTGGACTTGTATCCAGTCTATATAAAGAACTTTCAAAATCCATTGATAAGAAATCAAACAAAACAACAAAAAGGCAAAAATTTAAGCAGATATTTCACCAAAGAAGATTTATGTAGTTGGCAAGTAAGCCCATGAAATGATGCTTAATATCATTAGTCATTAACAAAATGTAAGTCAAAACCACAATGATATTCTACATGCATATTAAAATAATTAAAATTAAAAACACTGATGATACCAAGTGTTGGAGATGATATGGAGGAACTGGAACTCAAATGAACTGCAAGTGGGAAAGCAAAATGGTGCAACAACTTTGGAAAACAGTTGTCAGTTTTTTACAAAATTAAATGTATACTAGGCATATGATTCAGACACTGGGCTCTTAGATAGTCACCTGATAAAGAAAAAGAGGTGTCCATACAGAGACTTAAATACTTTTATGTCATAGCAGCTTTATTCATAGTTGTTAAACATTGGAGTCATCCAAACATCCATCCAAATGTGAAAGAACAAACTGTGGTATTCATACAATAGAATACTATTCAGCAGTTAAAAGGAATTAATTCCTGATACATGGTATAACCTGGACCAATTTCAAAAGAATTATTCAGATTCTTTTAGGTTCCTGGACCCAATTCCAATGTCTGTTTTGGAGGCAGTGAATGGGGGGACTCCCACTCATCACCAAGCAGTTTTTGGACACCAGTGGGGTGTCTGAGAATTCAACTCAATTCTGGCACTATCAACCCAGAGCTATCATCAGATTTCACAGGTTGACGGCTCAGTCCTACAAGACTTCCTACACACCCCTCCCGCAATTTCAGATTCCAATTGCAAACCCAGGCTGTTACCTGTGCTTCCTCTGACCAACTGGCTATAAATCACATAACCTTCTCCCGGGTTTGACTAATTTGCTAGAGAGGTTCACATAACTCAGAAAAACATTTTACCTACTAGATTACCAGTTTATTAAAAAGGATATAACTCAGAAACAGCCAGATGGAAGAGATGCATATGGTAAGGTATGGGGATAGGGCACAGAGCTTCCATGCCCTCCCCAGGTGCACCACTCTCATGCACCTCCACAAATTCACCAACCTGGAAGCTTTCTGAACCCTGTCCTTTTGGGCTGTTATGGAGGCTTCATTACAGAGGTACAATTGATTAAATCCTTGGGCATTGATGATTGATTCAACCTCCAGACCCTCTCCGCTCCCAGAAGGTTGGTGGGGGTGGGGGGATGGGACTGTATTATTCCATTTACACAAAATTCTAGGAAATTTAAAGTAATATAGAATGACAGAAAGTAGATCAATTGTTGCTTGGGAAGAGGGGAGAGCAAGAGGGATTATATCTATCAGCAAGAGGTAATGGATTTTGTCATTTCCTTTTTTTTAACATTTTTATTGGAGTATAATTGCTTTACAATGGTGTGTTCGTTTCTGCTTTATAACAAAGAGAATCAGCTATACATATACATATATCACCATATGTCCTCCCTCTTTTGTCTCCCTCCCACCCTCCCTATCCCACCCTTCTAGGTAGTCACAAAGCACTGAGCTAATATCCCTGTGCTATGTGGTTGCTTCCCACTAGCTATCTATTTTACATTTGGTAGTGTATATATGTCCATGCCACTCTCTCACTTCATCCTAGCTTACCCTTCGCCCTCCCCGTGTCCTAAGTCCATTCTCTACGTCTGCATCTTTATTCCTGTCCTGGCCCTAGGTTCTTCAGAATCAACTGTTTTTCTTTTTTTTTAGATTCCACATATATGTGTTAGCATATGGTATTTGTTTTTCTCTTTCTGACTTACTTCATTCTGTATGACAGATTCTAGGTCCATCCACCTCATTACAAATAACTCAGTTTCGTTTCTCTTTATGGCTGAGTAATATTCCATTGTATATTTGTGCCACATCTTCTTTATCCATTCATCTGTCGATGGACACAGGTTGCTTCCGTATCCTGGCTATTGTAAATAGAGCTGCAATGAACATGGTGGTACATGACTCTTTTTGAATTATGGTTCTCTCAGGGTATATACACAGTAGTGGGAATGCTGGGTCAAATGGTGGTTCTATTTTCAGTTTTTTAAGGAACTCCATACTGTTCTCCATAGTGACTGTATCAATTTACATTCCCACCAACAGTGCAAGAGGGTTCTCTTTTCTCCACACCCTCTCCAGCATTTATTGTTTGTAGATTCTTAGATGATGGCCATGCTGACTCGTGTGAGGTGATACCTCATTATACTTTTGATTTGCCTTTCTCTAATGATTAGTGATGTTGAGCATCCTTTCATGTGTTTGTTGGCAATGTGTATATCTTCATTGGAGAAATATCTATTTCGGTCTTCCACCCAGTTTTGGACTGGGGTGTTTATTTTCTTGATACTGAGCTGCATGAGCTGCTTATAAATTTTGGAGATTAATCCCTTGTCAGTTGCTTCATTTGCAAATACTTTCTCCATTCTGAGGGTTGTCTTTTGGTCTTGTTTTATGGTTTCCTTTGCTGTGGAAAAGCTTTTAACTTTCATTAGGTCCTATTTGTTTATTTTTGTTTTTATCTCCATTTCTCTAGGAGGTGGGTCAAAAAGGATCTTGCTGTGATTTATGTCATAGTGTTCTGCCTATGTTTTCCTCTAAGACTTTGATAGTGTCTGGCCTTACATTTAGGTCTTTAATCCATTTTGAGTTTATTTTTGTGTATGGTGTTAGGGAGTGTTCTAATTTCATTCTTTTACATGTAGCTGTCCAGTTTTCCCAGCACCACTTATTAAAGAGACTGTCTTTTCTCCATTGTATACTCTTGCCTCCTTTATCAAAAATAAGGTGACCGTATGTGCATGGGTTTATCTCTGGGCTTTCTATCCTGTTCTGTTGATCTATATTTCTGTTTTTGTACCAGTACCATATTGTCTTGATTACTGTAGCTTTGTAGGATAGTCTGAAGTCCGGGAGCCTGATTCCTCCAGCTCTGTTTTTCTTCCTCAAGATTGCTTTGGTTATTGAGGGTCTTTTTTGTTTCCATACAAATTGTGAAATTTTTTGTTCTAGTTCTGTGAAAAATGTCATTGGTAGTTTGATAAGGATGGCACTGAATCTGTCGATTGCTTTGGGTTGTATAGTCATTTTTAAAATTTTGATTCTTCCAGTCCAAGAACATGGTATATCTGTCCATTTGTTTGTATCATCTTTAATTACTTTCACCAGTGTCTTATAGTTTTCTGCATACAGGTCTTTTGTCTCCTTAGGTAGGTTTACTCCTAAGTATTTCATTCTTCTTGTTGCAGTGGTATATGGGAGTGTTTCCTTAATTCCTCTTTCAGATTTTTCATTAGTGTATAGGAATGCAAGAGATTTCTGTGCATTAATTTTGTATCCTGCTACTTTACCAAGTTCATTGATTAGCTCTAGTAGTTTCCTGGTAGCATCTTTAGGACTCTCTATGTATAGTATCAGGTCATCTGCAAACAGTGACAGCTTTACTTCTTCTTTTCTGATTTGAATTCCATTTATTTATTTTTTTCTTCTCTGATTGCTGTGGCTAAAAGTTCCAAAACTATTTTGAATAATAATGGTGAGAGTGGGCAAACTTGTCTTGTTCCTGATCTTAGTGGAAATGCTTTCAGTTTTTCACCATTGAAAACGATGTTGGCTGTGGGTTTGTCATATATGGCCTTTATTATGTTGTGGTAAGTTCCCTCTATGCCTACTTTCTTGATGGTTTTTGTCATAAATCGGTATTGAATTTTGTTGAAAGCGTTTTCTGCATCTATTGAGATGATCATATGGTTCTTCTCCTGCAATTTGTTAATATGGTTTATCACACTGATTGCTTTGTGTACATTGAAGAATCCTTGCATTCCTGGGATAAACCCTAGATGATCATGGTGTATGATCCTTTTAATGTGCTGTTGGATTCTGTTCGCTAGTATTTTGTTGAGGATTTTTGCACCTATGTTCATCAGTGATATTGGCCTGTAGTTTTCTTCCTTTGTGACATCTTTGTCTGGTTTTGGTAACAGGGTGATGGTGGCCTTGTAGAATGAGTTTTGTAGTTCTCCTCCCTCTGCTATATTTTGGAAGAGTTTGAGAAGGATAGGTGTTAGCTCTTCTCTAAATATTTGATAGAATTCGCCTGTGAATCCATCTGGTCCTGGACTTTTGTTTGTTGGAAGATTTTTAATCACAGTTTCAATTTCAATGCTTGTGCTTTGTCTGTTTATGTTTTCTAGTTCTTCCAGGTTCAGTCTTAGAAGGTTGTGCTTTTCTAAGAATTTGTCCATGACCCTTTGTATTTCTGCAGTGTCAGTTGTTACTTCTTTTTTCATTTCTAATTCTATTGATTTGAGTCTTCTCCCTTTTTTTCTTGATGAGTCTGACTGATGGTTTATCAATTTTGTTCATCTTCACAGGATCCAACTTTTAGTTTTATTGATCTTTCCTATTGTTTCCTTCACTTCTTTTTTATTTATTTCTGATCTAACATTTATGATTTCTTTCCTTCTGCTAACTTTGGGGTTTTATTGTCCTTCTATCTCTGATTGCTTTAGGTATAAGGTTAGGTTGTTTATATGAAATGTTTCTTGTTTCTTGAGGTAGGATTGTATTGCTATACACGTCCCTCTTAGAACTGCTTTGCTATCTCCCATAGGTTTTGGGTCATCGTTTACTCATTGTCATTTGTTTCTAGGTATTTTTTAGATTTCTCCATTGATTTCTTGAGTGATCTCTTGGTTATGTAGGAGTGTATTGTTTAGCCTCCATGTGCTTGTAGTTTTTACAGATTTTTTCCTGTAATTGATATCTAGTCTCATAGTGTTGTGGTTGGAAAAGATACTTGATACAATTTCAATTTTCTTAAATTTACCAAGGCTTGGTTTGTGACCCAAGATATGATCTATCCTGGAGAATGTTACATGAACACTTGAGCAGAAAGTGTATTCTGTTGTTTTTGGATGGAATGTCCTATAAATATCAATTAAATCCATCTTGTTTAATGTATCATTTAAAGCTTATGTTTCCTTATTTATTTTCATTTTGGATGATCGGTCCATTGGTGAAAGTGGGGTGTTAACGTCCTCTACTATGATTGTGTTACTGTCCATTTCCCCTTTTATGGCTGTTGGTGTTTGCCTTATGTACTGAGGTGCTTCTATGTTGGGTGCATAAATATTTACAATTGTTATATATTCTTGGATTGATCTCTTGATCATTATGTTATGTCCTTCTTTGTCTTGTGATAGTCTTTATTTTAAAGTCTTTTTTGTCTGATATGAGAATTGCTACTCCAGCTTCTTTTTGATTTCCATTTTCATGGAATATCTTTTCCCATCCCCTCACTTTCAGTCTGTATTTGTCACCTGGTCTGAAGTGGGTGTCTTGTAGAAAGCATATATACACTTCTTGTTTCTGTATCCATTCAGCCAGTCTATAGCTTCTGGTTGGAGCATTTAATCCATTTATATTCAAGGTAGTTATTGCTATGTGTGTTCCTATTACCATTTTCTTAATTGATTTGGATCTGTTTTTGTAGGTCTTTTCCTTCTCTTGTGTTTCTTACCTAGAGAAGTTCCTTTAGCATTTGTTGTAAAGCTGCTTTGCTGGTGCTGAATTCTCTTAGCTTTTGCTTGTCTGTAAAGCTTTTAATTTCTCCATCGAATCTGAATGAGATCCTTGCTGAGTAGAGTAATCTTGGTTGTAGGTTTTTCCTTTTCATCACTTTAACTATGTCCTGCCACTCCCTTCTGGCTTGCAGAGTTTCTGCTGAAAGATTAGCTGTTAACCTTATGGGGATTCCCTTGTGTGTTATTTGTTGTTTTTCCCTTGCTGCTTTTAATATGTTTTCTTTGTATTTAATTTTTGATAGTTTGATTAATATGTGTCTTGGCATGTTTCTCCTTGGATTTATCCTGTGTGGGACTCTCTGCACTTCCTAGACTTGATTATTTCCTTTCCCATATTAGGGACATTTTCAACTATAATCTCTTCAAATATTTTCTCAGTCCCATTCGTATTCTCTTCTTCTTCTAGGACCCCTATAATTGAAATATTGGTGTGTTTAATGTTGTCCCAGAGGTCTCTGAGACTGTTCTCAATTCTTTTCATTCTTTTTCCTTTATTCTGCTCTGTGGTAGTTATTTCCACTATTTTATATTCCAGGTCACTTATCCATTCTTCTGCCTCAGTTATTCTGCTATTGATTCCTTCTAGAGAATTTTTAATTTCATTTATTGTGTTGTTTATCATTGTTCATTTTCTCTTTAGTTCTTCTAGATCCTTTTTAAGCATTTCTTGTATTTTCTCCATTCTATTTCCAAGATTTTGGATCATCTTTACTATCATTACTCTGAATTCTTTTTCAGGTAGACTGCTTATTTCTCTTCATTTGTTTGGTCTGGTGGGTTTTTACCTTGCTCCTTCATCTGCTGTGTGTTTTCTGTCTTCTCTGTTTGCTTAACTTGCTGTGTTTTTGATCTCCTTTTCACAGGCTGCAGGTTCATAGTTCCCATTGTTTTTGGTGTCTGTCCCCAGTGGCTAAGGTTGGTTCCGTGGGTTGTGTAGGCTTCCTAGTGGAGGGGACTGGTGCCTGTGTTCTGGTGGATGAGGCTGGATCTTGTTTTTTCTGGTGGGCAGGACCACGTCCAGTGTTGTGTTTTGGGGTGTCTGTGACCTTATTATGATCTTATGCAGCCTCTCTGCTAATGGGTAAGTTTGTGTTCCTGTCTTGCTAGTTGTTTGTCATAGGGTGTCCAGCACTGTAGCTTGCTGGTCATTGAGGGGAGCTGGGTCTTAATGTTGAGGTGGAGATCTCTGGGAGAGCTTTTGCTGTTTGATATTATGTGGAGCTGGGAGGTCTCTGGTGGACCAATGTCCTGAACTCGGCTCTCCTACCCAGCTGGAGCACCAAGACCTGTCCACCACATGGCTCAGAAGAAAAAAAGAAAGAAAGAAGAGAAAATTAAAATAAAATAATTAAAATAAAATAATTTTAAATTATTAAAAATAAAGAAAAAATTAGAAAGTATTGAAATAAAAGAAAGACAGAAGAGAGCAACCAAAAAACGTATCCACCAATGATAACAAGCTCTAGAAAACTATATTAAAAACAAAAAACAACAACAAAAAAACACATCAGACAGAACCCTAGGACAAATGGTAAAGCACAGCTACACAGACAAAATTACACAAAGTCCGCCACCTCAATTTTGGGATGATTCGTTGTCTAATCAGGTATTCCAGAGATGCAGGGTACATCAAGTTAATTGTGGGGATTTAATCTGCTGCCCCTGAGGTTGCTGGGAGAGATTTCCCTTTCTCTTCTTTGCTCCCACAGCTCCTGGGGTTCAGCTTTGGATTTGGCCCCACCTCTGCATGTAGGTCACCTGAGGCTGTCTGTTCTTACCTCAGACACAACGGGGAAAAGGAGCGGTTTATTCGGGGCCTCTGGTTCACTCAGGCTGGGGCGTGGGAGGGGTACGGAATGCGGGGTGAATCTGTGGTGGTAGAGTCCTGCCTGACGTCGCAACAGCCTGAGGTCCACCATGTGTTCTCCTGGGGAAATTGTCCCTGGATTATTGGACCCTGGCAGTGGCGGGCTACACAGGCTCCTGGGAGGGGAGATGTGGATAGAGACCTGTGCTTGCACACAGGCTTCTTGGTGGCGGCAGCAGCAGCCTCAGCACTTCATGCCCGTCTCTGGGGTCCGCACTGATAGCTGCAGCTCGCGCCCCTCTCTGGAGCTCATTTAGGTGGTGCTCTGAATTCCCTCTCCTTGCGCACTCTGAAACAATTTTCTCTTGCCTCTTGGGCAGGTCCAGATATTTTCCCGGACTCCCTCCTGGCTAGCTGTTGTGCATTAACCCATTCAGGCTGTGTTCACACAGCCAACCCCAGTCCTCTCCCTGGGATCTGACCTCTGAAGCCCGAGTCTCAGCTCCCAGCTCCCGCCCACCCTGGCCGATGAGCAGACAAGTCTCTCAGGCTGGTGAGTGCCGGTCGGCACTGATCCTCTGTGCAGGAATCTCTCTGCTTTGCCCTCTGCACCCCTGTTGCTACGCTCTCCTCCATGGCTCCAAAGCTTCCCCCCGCCACCCCCCTGTCTCCACCAGTGAAGGGACTTCCTAGTGTGTGGAAACATTTCCTCCTTCACAGCTACCTCCCAGAGGTGCAGGTCCCATCCCTACTCTTTTGTCTGTTTTTTCTTTTTTCTTTTGCCCTACTTAGGTACGTGGGGAGTTTCTTGCCTTTTGGGAAGTCTGAGGTCTTCTGCCAGCGTTCAGTAGGTGTTTTGTAGGAGTTGTTCCACATGTAGATGTATTTCTGATGTATTTGTGGGGAGGAAGTTGACCTCCACGTCTTACTCCTCTGCCATCTTGAAGGTCTCCCCCCACTTTCTTGATTATAGTGATGGTTTCATGGAAGTCTACATGTCATAATTCATCAAACTGTGCTCTTAAATAATGCATTTCTTTATGTCAATTATAGCACAATATAGGTGTTAAAAATACAGACTGTGATTATAATCATTAGTTAATATATTCCTTATTACTGCTATTTACAGGACCCACACTAAACAATTGGAAAAATAGACTTTTTTTTTTCACTTCTCTCCAACATATTCTCCTCCAGTTTCTAGGTGTGAAAAGTAATATAGAGAATCCTCACTAAAATGGAGTAGGGAGGCCAGAACAGGGAGCCCTCATGCACTTACCACTCAAACTCAATACAGATTTCACCGGAAGAGACAAACTGCATCTCTGGCAGGAAGTGACTAATTTGCCACTCTCAGCAGAAAGACGAGAGAGTTCTGTCTGACTGACAGTGGGTCAGCTAATGAGAGACTGTAACAACTCAGCCAATGAAAAGCCACTATATTTTGAACTCCCAGTTTCCTCCAACAGACTTCTTGTTTGTACTAGCCCCTCCCACTTCCCCTTCTCTGTACAAAAGTTTCCTCTCTTTTGTCTTATGCAAACTTGCATGAGTTTTGCTATAGTTGCATGTCCCAAATTGCAATTTTTTTTTTTTTTGGCCTCACGGCATGACACGTGGTATCTTAGTTCCCTCCCCAAATAAACCCATTTGCTAGTAAAATAACTGGCTGTCTCATTGTTTTAGATTAACATGGTTTTTTTTTCCTACTCTTTTAAGTCTCCTAGGACACATGTTTTTATATTATCCTGCCCTAGTCAGAAAGAGTGGAGAGAAAGACACATGTTGCCTAGGTGCCAGGTATTCAACATAACATCCTTGAGACCTATTGTTATGCTTTAGGAGTCATTTCCATTTTAAATGGAAACCTGAGAAGCCTTACTTAACATAAAGCAATGCATTACACATGGTAAAATGACAGGTAGTATTACATCTTAGTAGAGTGTGGGTTGATTTAGGGAAGGAGGTCTCCAGGGTTATTTTCATTGATCAACAAATAACATATTCTTTTCTAAAGTTGGCTTTGAGTCCTAGTAATAACAATGCCTTATATTTGTATAGGATGTTAGTGATTACAAAGTGTTTTCACATTTATTATCTCATTCGTGCATGCAAAGTCCTTTTGAGGTGAATTAGCTACAGTTTATGAATAATAAAGTTGACAGTTACCACAGTTCAACCATTTGCTTTCTATTCAAAAGCAAAAGTGGAATTTTAACCAAATTAATTTGACTCCTTGTTCAACAATCTACCATCCAAACATAGCTACATCCATTTGAAATGACAAATTCCTTGAAAGCAATGCACTTCTGCTTCCTTTTAATTTCATAAGACCCTCCCTAAAGCAATCAACAATTTTGCTTGACTTATGGATTGAACTTTTGGCAATTTTAAATAAACGTTTAATTTCAGTGTATGGGAATGGAGATAAGAATCCTGCAAAATAATGAAGTGACTTATGGAAAATAAAATGCTATTGATCCTTGCTCGACATCACTAAATTCATGTTTGATTTCTTCTTATTGAATAAAGAAAAAGTGAGGATAAAGCTATGCAGTATGTATATGATTAAGGGATGCAGCCATATTTCAACACTCTTGATCTCCACACGACCTGTATTTTTTTCAAGAATTTGCTTACACAGCCAGTGATCATGCTCTTCACTACCTTCTCTGAGGATTCAAACCTCCCTCATTGTCTTATCCATCATAGAACACAACTTCTATGCTGGAGATTGTGTGGTTCTTTTTTTTTTTTTTGGCAGTACGTGGGCCTCTCACTGTTGTGGCCTCTTCCATTGCGGAGCACAGGCTCCGGATGCACAGGCTCAGTGGCCATGGCTCATGGGCCCAGCCGCACCACAGCATGTGGGATCTTCCCGGACCAGGGTACAAACCCATGTCCCCTGCATAGTCCTTCACTTTAAGGAGCTACCAATCTAACTAAGAAGGGAAGATTAAAAAATTGTTAAAAACAATAAACTAAAGATACCACTAGAATTTTAATATATCTTGCTTATTTGACAGAATTCTTAAAGAAACCATAAAATTACATTTTGTAGTCACTTTTTTTCTAGATCATGAAACTGATGCATAATAAATGGCCTTAGAAAACACAGTTAGAAAGTGATAGAGACAGGCCTTAAATCTTAGTATGACTCCAAAATCATGATGATCTTTCCACAAATCCATAATGAAAAGTAAATACCCATGTATATATATTCTACTGATTCACAGACAAGTAACCAAGGTAATTCAAAGGAAAAAAATATAGTCTTTTCAGCAAATTGTGCTAAAACAATCACATATCCACATGCAAAATATAAATCTCAGCCCTTACCTCACACCTTATACAAGAAATAACCTTAAATGTATCATAGACTTAAACATGTAAAAGCTAAAACTATAAAATTTCTAGAAGAAATGACAGGAGGAAACTTTGTGACTTTTTTTTTTTTAACATCTTTATTGGAGTATAATTGCTTTACAATGGTATGTTAGTTTCAGCTTCACAACAAAATGAATCAGTTATATATATACATATATTCCCATATCTCTTCCCGCTTGCGTCTCCCTCCCTCCCACCCTCCCTATCCCACCCCTCCAGGCGGTCACAAAGCACCGAGCTGATCTCCCTGTGCTATGCGGCTGCTTCCCACTAGCTATCTACCTTATGATTAGGCAAAGATTTCTTAAACAGGACACAAACAGTATAACTCAGAAAAGAAAAAGCAAAATAAATTGAACGTCATCAAAATTTGAACCTTCTACTTCACAAAGACACTGTTAGAGAATGAAACGACAAGCTACAGACTTGGAGAAAACATGACCCAAACCCCTGTGTAGTAAAGGCATATTTAGATAATATATAAACACTCTTAAAATTAATAATAATAAGATAGCCCAATTTTTAAAATGGGCAAAAGATTTGAACAGATACTCCACTAAGAAGATATGTGGATGGCAATGTTTGACATCATTAGTTATTAGAAAAATGCAAATTAAAACCATAATGACAGGGGCTTCCCTGGTGGCTCAGTAGTTAAGAATCTGCCTGCTAATGCAGGGGACATGGGGTCGAGCCCTGATCCGGGAAGCTCCCACATGCTGTGGAGCAACTAAACCTGTGTACCACAACAACTGAGCCTGCGTTCTGGAGCCTGTGAGCCACAACTACTGAAACCCTTGTGCCTAGAGCCTGTGCTCTGCAGTGGGAGAGGCCTCCACAGTGACAAGCCTGCACACTGGAACGAAGAGCAGCCCCTGCTTGCTACAACTAGAGAAAGCCCGTGTGCAGCAATGGAGACCTGATGCAGCCAAAAGTAAAATAAATAAATTTAGAAAAATACCACAATGACATCATTGCATATCTACTAGATATCTAAAGTTTAAAAAAAAAACACTGACAATACTAAGTTTGACTAGTATGTGATGCCACTGAAACCCTCATACATTTTTTATCATAATGCAAAATGGTGCAGGTATTTAAAAAATCGTTGGCATTTCTACATAGTGTTAAATATCTATATCTTATAATTCAGTAGTCCCACTCAGTATTATGACCCCCCCCAAAACAGAAGCATTTTCCACACAAAGATTTGTGAATATTTGTATAAACTTATTCATAATAGTCAATATTGGAATCAAGCCAAAGATCCATCACATGGTAAACATATAAACAAATTGTGGTATAGCCATATAATGGAATGCTACCTAGCCATTAAAATGAATGAACTGTTGACACATGAAACAGTATGGATGGATCTCAAAGGCATTATACCAGAAAACACATACTGTATGATTCCACTTAAATGAAATTCTGAAAAAGGCAAAAGTATAGAGACAGAAAAGGTTGGTGGTCACCAGGCATTGGGGGTGGAAGATTATAGAATTATAGAATTGACTACAAATATAGAATTGACTACAAATAGTCATGAGGGAACTTTTTTTGGTAATGGAAATGTTCTATATCTTGATGGTAGTGTTGGTTGAATGACAGTCTATCTTTAACAAAGTTCACCAGTGGCACACTCAAAAAGGAGAATTTTACTATATATAAATTACCTTTCAAAAACCTGATTAATAAAAAAAGTGATACATATTAGTAAGTGCAAAAAGATTTCAGAGGAGGAAAGAAATCTAGGGAATGAAATAATCCACAAAGACTCCCTTGTGTGAAAAATGAGAGAGCTTTCCAGTGGGGAATGAGTGTGAGGAAAAGCACACAGATCACTGTTTACAGAAGAATGAGATGATTCATATGTTTGTTTGAACTTTCCTCCTGGGGAAGTAAAGGGGCCCTGGTTCTTTGTTCAATGAGGTTTGAGGTTCTAAGGGCCAGAGATGGGCACAACACTAAAAGTAAAATTAACCTAACTCTCAAGCTGGAAATCAAATCATAAAGAAAATTTTCAAAGCAGTATCCAAGTTTGGCACATAGTCAAGAACTGATAGTATGAACAAAACATCAAAGTGTTCTGGCCTTTAGACTCTGATCGGAATCAGGGGACAAGAAACTGGACAACAATCAGGGAAATAAAATGGCTGTGAAGTTTACAAAGGTGAATACGAGACTAGACCTGGAGAGATTCAGTCAGGGTCTGTGGGCACCTAGAACTCAAATATTTTTTTAGGACCCGACAGTCTTGTTCTATTGTAAAAAAGAAGCTATTGAGAATATTAAGTTGGTTCAGCTGAAGAAATAGTTCAAAATGGAGGGCTTCCCTGGTGGTGCAGTGGTTGAGAGTCTGCCTGCCAATGCAGGGGACACGGGTTCGTGCCCTGGTCCAGGAGGATCCCACATGCCGCGGAGCGGCTAGGCCCGTGAGCCATGACCACTGAGCCTGTGAGTCTGGAGCCTGTGCTCCGCAATGGGAGAGGCCATGGCAGTGAGAGGCCCGCGTACTGTAAAAAACAAACAAACAAACAAACAAACAAAATGGAGAGGAATGGGGGACACAATTACAGGTATAATTTGTCAAATCTAGTTCTGTCTATATTCTACTGAATTCAAATAATGCTAAAATGTAGGGTTTTATGGTGGTAATTCATGGATTGACATTATAATATTTTATTAATAATCAAAACAACTTTCTGGGACTTCCCTGGTGGTCCAGTGGTAAAGAATCTGCCTTGCAATGCAGGGGATGTGGGTTCGATCCCTGGTCAGGGTACTAAGATCTCACATGTCACGGGGCAACTAAGCATGAGTGCCACAGCTACTGAGCTTGCGTGCCTCAACTAGAGCCTGCATGCCACAAACTACAGAGCCCATGGGCCCTGGAACCTGTGTGCCACAACTAGAGAGAAGCCCATGCACCACAATGAAGATCTCACACGTCTCAAGAAAAGATTCCTCATGCCTCAATGAAGATCCCGCATGCCACAACTAAGACCCAATGTAGCCAAAAAAATAAAGACAAACAAACAAAAAACAACTTTCCAAAAAGTTTCAGTTTCTTGCATCCTATAATAATAATTGCTTGCACATATTCATCAAAGTGAGAGATTTAGTGAGGTAATCTGACCTAGGGAGTGAAAATGTAGTTGGCTTGAGCTATGCTTACTGGGCCCTAAGTTTTATTTCTTAAGACTGAGGCTAAGATGATTAAATGGTGAGTGCCAAAGTGTGTTTCTCAGTTGTTTCCTGGAAGTGCTGCTGGCTGTTTCATTCCCTTCCTTTTCAGGGCAATTGCACGAATTTACTATGTTATTAAATTATTAATTCATTCAGTGAACATTTATTAAATATCAACTATATTCCTGACACTATTTTATGCTCTGAGAGACAGGGTAACATTGGTACAGTGTGGTGGGATTTGAAGCTTTAAAACACAAAAATGAATAGGATACCATATCTGCTTTCAAATTCTCATATTAAGATATATAAAAAAGATATATAGCTGTTGAATGTACTGGAATCTTACCTATGCTTCAAGGATAGATATTAGATCATGAGCCATCTATTAATGACATAAATATATTGTTGTAAAATACACTACTAAAAGTGGTATCCTCACAATACTTTCTAGAGATTAGTATAGTATTCTCCATTCCTCCACCAATAAAATTTATAGTTACATTCTGAAAGAATCAGAGCAGGTGAGAATCAACTTCTAAAAATTATTTGTTCAGTTTATAAAGGCACATTGAACCAGCTCTTAGTTTCATTTATCTTGTCTATTAAAAAATTTATTGTCATTTATTTCCCCTCTAAGTTTTGTTATTTCTTTCCTTCTACTAACTTTGGGCTTTGCTTGTTCTTTTTTTGTTTCTTAAGGTTCAAAGTTATGTTGTTTATTTGAGACTTTTCTTCTTTCTTCATTGATCACTATGAACTTACCACTTAGAACTTTCTTTACTGCATCCTATAAATTTTGGTATATTACTTTTCCACTTTTGTTTGTCTCAAGATATTTTTTATTTCTCATTTGATTTCTTCTTTGACCCATTGGTTATTCAGTAGCATGTTGTTTAACCTCCACATATTTGTGAATTTTCCAGTTATTTACACATAGTTAATTTCCAGTTTCATACCACTGTGGTTGGAAAAAAGTGCTTGATATGATTTCAACCCTGTTAAATTTATTGAGACTTGTTTTATGGCCTACCATGTGATCTATCTTGGAAAATGTTCCATGTGAACTTGAGAAGAATGTGTGTTCTGTTGCTTTTGGATGAAATGTCCTGTAAATATCTAAGTCAACCTTTTCTAACATGTTGTTTAAGGCTGATGTTTTCTTACTAATTCTCTTTATGGATGATATATCCATTGATATAAGTGGGTTACTAAAGTCCTCTACTATTATTGTATTGCTGTCTATTACTCACTTGAGGTCTGTTAATGTTTGCTTTTTATATTTAGTTGCTCCTATCATGAATGAAAATAATATTTGTTCGATTGAATTCTTTATTGTTATGTCATGCATTTCTTTGACTCTTACTACAGTCTTTATTTTAAAGTTCAACTTCTCTGATATAAGAATATCCTCTCCAGGTTTCTTTTGGTTTCCATTTGCATAGAATATCTCTTTTCAGCCCTTTATTTTCAGTCTGTATGTGTCCTTACATCTAAAGTGTGTCTCTTATAGTCAGCATATAGATGAGTATTATTTTGTTTCTTTTTATCCATTCAGCCACTCTATGTCTTTTGATTGGAGAATTTAGTCAATTTACATTTAAAATAATTATTGATAGATATGTACTTATTGCCATTTTGTTAATTGTTTTCTAACTATTTTTGTAGTTCCTATCTGTATCTTTACTCTCTTGTTCACTTCCTTTGGTAGTGTGCTTATATTCATTTCTCTTTATCTTTTGTATATTTACTATAGGTTTTTGCTTTGTGGTTACCTTGAGACTTACATATAACACCTTATATCTGTAACAGTCTATTTTAAGTTGATAACAAATTAACTTTGATCTCATTCTAAAGCTCAACATGTTTACTTTCTCCCCCTTTGCTTTATGTATTTAATGTCCCATTTTATGTCTTTTTATCTTGTATATTACTTAACTAATTATTGTAATCATAGTTACTTTTACTACTTTTGTCTTTTAACCTTCATAATAGCTTTATAAGTAATTAATCCACTACCTTTACAATATATTTAGTTTTCCATTGAGATTTACTCTTTCATATGTGTTTTGTTACTAATTAGCCCCTCTTTCTCTTCATCTTAAAGAAGTCCCTTTACCACTTCTTATAATACTGGTTTAGTGGTGATGAACTACTTTAGTTTTTATTTGGAAGACTCTTTATATCTCCTTAAATTCTGAGCCACAACTATGCTGGGTAGATTATTTTTTTTTCCCAGCACTTTGAATATATCATGCCACTCCCTTCTAGGCCTGCAAAGAGGCCTAGAAGGGAGTGGTCTTGTGTTGAAAAATCTTCTGATAGTTTTATGGGGGTTCCCATGTATGTAACAGATTGTTTTTCTCTTGCTAAGTTTAATATTCTCTCCCTATCTTTAACTTCTGACATTTAGTTATAACATGTGTTGGTGTGGGTCTCTTTGGGTTCATCTTATTTGGAACTTTCTGGGTTTCCTGGAACTAAGAAATGGTTCCTTGAAAATATAAACAAAAATTGATGAATTTTTAACTAGACTCAGCAAGAAAAGAAAAAAAAAGAGAGAATATCCAAATAAATAAAATCAAAGATGAAAGAGGAGTATCACAGCTGATACCACAGGAGTAAAAAGAATCATAAGGGACTGCTGTGAACAATGATACACAAAAAAATTGAGCAATATACAAGAAATGGATAAGATCCTAGAAACATACAACCTATCAGGACTGAATCATGATGAAATAGAAAAATGAACAGACAGATTACTGATAAGGAGATTGAATCAGTCATCAAAAACCTCCCAAAAAACTAGTCCAGGACCAGATGGCTTCACTGGTGGATTCTACCTAATGTTCAAAGAGAATTAATTATCAATTTTTCTCAAACTCTTCCAAAAATTAAAAGAAAAGGGAACTCTTCCAAATACATTTTATAAGGCCATTATGCTGATTCCAAAACTAGGAAAGAATGCCAAGAGAGAGAGAAGATAGGAAGAGAGAGATAGATATTTGGGGGGAGGAGCAGATTAAAGACCAATATTCCTGATAAATATAGATATAAAAATCCTCAAGAAAATATTAGTAAACTGAATTCAGCAATAGATTAAATGGTTCATACACCATGATCAAGTAGGATTTATTTCAGGGATGCAAGGATGTTTCAACATCTGCAAATCAGTTGATGTGATACACCACATTAACAAAATAAAGAATAAAAATTATATGATCACCTCAATAGATGCAGAAAAATATTTGAGAAAATTCAACATCAATTTATGATTAAAAAATAAAAGAAAACCCTTAACGAAGTGTATGGAGGGAATGTACCTCAATATAATAAAAACCATACAGGACAAGGCCACAGTGAACATCATTCTCCATGGTGATAAACTGAAAGCATTTCCTCTAAGATCAGAAAAAAGACATCTACTCTCACCACTTTTATTCAACATAGTATTGGAACTCCTAGCCAGAGCAATTAGGCAACAAAAAGAAATGAGTCATCCAAATTGGAAAGGTAGAAGTAAAATTCACTATTTGCAAATGACTATACTCTATATAGAAAATGCTGAAGACTCCATCAAGAAAGGGTAGAACTAAAAAATGAATTCAGACTTAGCAGCCATCTTGGTTATCAGATTGGCCATCGCAATATCACTGTGCTTGTATTCAAGTGACCATTATTTAATTAATAACAGGGCCAAAAGTTTGGAATAGTGATTCTGGTAATTTGGATATACCAAAGAGAAGTCGTAAACTGTTTCCTTTAAGGGAAAAGGTGACTTAACAAGGAAAAAGAAATTGTAGAACAAAGTTGCTACCACCTACGAGCAGACATTTCTTGCTCTGCCCTGAGGAGTGGGAGCTGTTTCACGGATGGCACTCTGATCATCAGCAGCTGGACTCCTAAATGTTAAAGCTTCATGGCTGACAGGGTCTTGGTGCTCCAGCCAGGTATCAGGCCTGAGCCTCTGAGGTGGGAGAGCCGAGTGCAGGACATTAGTCCACCAGAGACCTCCCGGCCCCACATCATATCACACAGTGAAAGCTCTCCCAGAGATCTTCATCTCAATGCTAAGAACCAGCTCCACTCAACGACCAGCAAGCTACAGTGCTGGACACCCTATGCCAAACAACTAGCAAGACAGGAACACAACACCACCCATTAGCAGAGAGGCTGCCTAAAATCATAATAAGATCACAGACACCTCAAAATATACCACAGGATGTGGTCCTGCCCACCACAAAGACAAGATCCAGCCTCATCCACCAGAACACAGGCAGCAGTCCCCTCCACCAGGAAGCCTACACAACCCACTGAACTAACCTTAGAAACTTAGCCACTGGGGTCAGACACCAAAACCAGAGTGGACTATGAACCTGCAGCCTGTGAAAAGGAGACTCCAAACACAGTAAGTTAAGCAAAATGAGAAGACAGAGAAACACACAGCAGATGAAGGAACAAGGTAAAAATCCACCAGACTGAACAAATGAAGAAGAAATAGGCAGTCTACCTGAAAAAGAATTCAGAGTAATGATAGTAAAGTTCATCCAAAATCATGGAAATAGAATGGAGAAAATACAAGAAACGTTTAACAAGAACCTAGAAGAACTAAAGAAAAAACAAACAATGATAAACAACAGAATAAATGAAATTAAAAATTCTCTAGAAGGAATCAATAGCAGAATAACTGAGGCAGAAGAATGGATAAGTGACCTGGAATATAAAATAGTGGAAATAACTACCACAGAGCAGAATAAAGATAAAAGAATGAAAAGAATTGAGGACAGTCTCAGAGACCACTGGGAAAACACTAAACACACAAACATTTCAATTATAGGGGTCCTAGAAGAAGAAGAGAATATGAATGGGGCTAAGAAAATACTTGAAGAGATTATAGTTGAAAATGTCCCTAATATAGGAAAGGAAATAATCAAGTCCAGGAAGGGCAGAGAGTCCCATACAGGATAAATCCAAGGAGAAACACACCAAGACACATATTAAACTATCAAAAATTAAATACAAAGAAAACATATTAAAAGCAGCAAGGGAAAAACAACAAATAACATACAAGGGAATCCCCATAAGGTTAACAGCTGATCTTCCAGCAGAAATTCTGCAAGCCAGAAGGGAGTGGCAGGACATAGTTAAAGTGATGAAAGGGAAAAACCTACACCCAAGATTACTCTACTCAGCAAGGATCTCATTCAGATTCGATGGAGAAATTAAAAGCTTTACAGACAAGCAAAAGCTAAGAGAATTCAGCACCAGCAAAGCAGCTTTACAACAAATGCTAAAGGAACTTCTCTAGGTAGGAGACACAAGGGAAGGAAAAGACCTACAAAAACAAACCCCAAACAATTAAGAAAATGATAATAGGAACACACATATTGATAACTACCTTAAATGTAAATGTATTAAATGCTCCAACCAAGAGACATAGGCTGGCTGAATGGATATAAAAACAGGACCCATATATATGCTGTCTACAGGAGACCCACTTCAGACCTAGGGACACATAATGACTGAAAGTGAGGGGACGGAAAAAGATATTCCATGCAAATGTAAATCAAAGGAGAGGTGGAGTAGCAATTCTCATATGAGACAAAATAGACTTTAAAATAAAGGCTATTACAAGAGACGAAGAAGGCCACTACATAATGATCAAGGGATCAATCCAAGAAGAAGATATAACAATTGTAAATATTTATGCAACCAACATAGGAGCACCTCAATACATAAGGCAAATGCTAACAGCCATAAAAGGGGAAATCGACAGTAACACAATCATAGTAGGGGACTTTAACACCCCCACTTTCACCAATGGACAGATCATCCAAAATGAAAATAAAAAGGAAACACAAGCTTTAAATGATACATTAAATAAGATGGACTTAGTTGATATTTATAGGACATTCCATCCAAAAACAACAGAATACACTTTCTTCTCAAGTGCTCTTGGAAGATTCTCCAGGATAGTTCATACCTTGGGTCACAAATCAAGCCTTGGTAAATTTAAGAAAATTGAAATCATACCAGGTACGAGTCTACTGTATAGCACAGGGAACTCTACTTGGTGCTTTGTGGTAACCTAAATGGGAAGGAAATCCAAAAAAGAGAGGATATATGTATACATATTCACTTTACTGTACAGCAGAAAATGACATAACAGTGTAAAGTGACTATACTCCAACAAAATAAAAATAAATGAATAAAATAAAGTATATTTCTGGAAAATAAAATAATGCCTTGTTCATAGTAAGTACATGACCATATATATTAATTTTAATGCTTTGTACTACACTTTTTATTGTTTTGATAAAAGTTATGTTACCCCTTATGGATAAAGAATTATTTTATATATTTGACCTCAAACTGGTGTCCAAAGTAGACAAGACCAATGAAGTATAAACAGTATGCTTCTTAGCATCCTGCACATACAAGGTCCTACTATAGCCATGTGTGTATTCATTCAACAGCTGCTCCATTTATACAGATGACACCTAAGTTTGTATCTTTCCTGGACCTCAGTCCTGTGCATTAAGCTGTCCATAAGACATCTCCATTTGGATGCACACAATCATCTCAAACTCATCATTTCCATATTGGAATTTAAATACTGCATTATCTATTCAGGGGAAATCATCATCATAAACTAGTTCTAAAGTGAGACTTTATGAATTATTCTTGACTTTTTCAATAGTTACTTCTACTTCCAATCGTTAACCATGTACTTTAAATCTATTTCCTGTGTATTTTTAAAGCAATCCATTTTATTCACTCCATTGCCAGTAATTTAATACAGAATACCATAATCATTTGACTAGTTTACTGACACAGTCTTCCAATTATCTTTCAACCTTTGTAGTGTACTGTTCTCCTTATGCACTAATATATTATCTCATTTTATAATTTGGGTGTTGATTGAATTTGCAAGCATCCATATTTGATTATGTCATTTTCACATATAAAACTCTTAAAACCTCCTTTCTTTCAGGATAAACCTTCCTTGACATGGATTGTAAATGTCTATATGACCTACTCCCATTTTCTTCTCCAGCCCCATCTCACACAAGTCCTGATTTTGTACTCCAGTCTCCAGTGATAGTAAATGTCTTATAGTTTCTCAAGAATATGCCAAGCTAGCATTCCCTTTCTCTGGAACTTTTTAATTTTTTATTTAACCACTCTCCTATAACTGTCTAACTTCTGGACACCACTTAAAAGGAGAAGAGAATAGAGCTAGGGAGAACATCTGGAAAGTTATGGAAGTAATCTAGGCACGTGGCAAAAATCTGTGGTCTAGAACTTTTTAAAATAAACTTATTTTATTTATGTTATTTTTGGCTGTGTAGGGTCTTCATGGCTGTGCATGGGCTTTCTCTAGTTGCTGCGAGCAGGGGCTAATCTTCGTTGCAGTGCACAGGCTTCTCATTGCGGTGGCTTCCCTTGTTTCAGAGCATGGGCTCTAGGAGCGCAAGCTTCAGTAGTTGTGACACACGGACTCAGTAGTTGTGGCTTGTGGGCTCTAGAACACAGGCTCAGTAGTTTTGGTGCACGGGCTTAGTTGCTCCATGGCATGTAAAATCTTCCTGGACCAGGGCTCAAACCTGTGTCCCCTGCACTGGCAGGCAGATTCTTAACCACTGTGCCACAAAGGAAGCCCGTAATCTAGAATGTTAACTCCAGAAATGGAAGGGTAAAGATGAATCCTAGTAACATCTCAATGGATTCTATTGAAAAGTAATGAATAGATGAACTTCCAAGGAAACATCAAGGTTCTTTGAGAGAACACTAGTGATATTAAAAGAAAAAAGAAAATTGAGATGGGAATCATCACGAGTCTCTCCATCTATAAAATGGATATAATTATTGTCTGCTTTACCATTATCCTACAGAGTTATTGTGAAAAAATATGACAACTGTGAAAGTGCTTTCAATTAACATATATTTCTATACAATTTGAAAAGGCTTTATTTCATGGATTGGCCAGACCACATGGTACTTAGGACTTCGGCATTCTTCTGTGTTCTGTGGAAGTCTACATTCAGAATGCAATATCACAGAATATTCGCCTAGAAGCAGAGGGTGCCAGAAAATTTACACACAGTTCCCAAAATATTCCATTTGACACTTTGATCACAAATGATGGTATTTAGGTGCATTCATTGACAAATGGAGTTTTTCTGAGCAAAAGAGTTTTTCTTGTAGGCAACTAAATAGTACTTGGTGCTAAGGTACAGTTCTGCATGGAGCCCTTGAAGCTGGAGTGGAGGAGAGAGTTAAGTGAGCAGTTCAACTGCTAATGCCAGGCTACAGAGACAGGAACAGAAAACTGATGCCAGATTATTCATCTGGGTACTTTTCAGCCAGTTGGGAGAATACAAGAGAAAACAAATATTATGTCATAACTGGGCTCTATATTAAAACAAACACACACATAAACCAATTATGTGGTAAAAGAGGACAAGGAATCAAGTATTTTTTCTGAGGTAAAGATTTTTAGATTGCAAAATGTGCGATTTAGCTTTCTGCATCTGGTGCTTCATTTTTAGGGCCTAAAGTATGCAGTAAAATTTTCAAAACCAATCTTGAGATTTTTCAAACTGTATGTCTGTGGATCAATTTGTTTAAACATTAATTTACAAGAAAAGACATTCAGTAGAAGTTTCTTTGGAGTCGTATTTTAGTATCTCAAAATTACTCCTTCTTATTTATGTAAAAGACAATGAAAATTATAACTAATAATTAAGTAAAGAGAAGAAAATTAAGACTGTGAAGAAAAATAATCAGAAAATGATTATTTTACGACTACCACAATAAAAGCTCAGAATGAAAAGTATACCAAAAGTATAACTAAAAGAAGGAAAAATCTCTTTCAAATTTATTTTCTTCTTGTTTCTTTTCTTTCTTTTTCTGAGAAGTAACAGCAGCTTTTAATTGTTGTATGAGAGAAAACTATTTGTGAATTTAAAGTCCAGTTAGTTTTGATAAAGTGAGATCTTTGAGGATATTTTAAAGTATCTATACTTTCTCTATGTCTTATAAAGAAATACATAATCTTACACATAAATTATGTAGCTGCTGTATGAATTTATATTTTGCTCCCTTTCTGTAACATGTCTTCCATGTCAATGTATTGCATGTATAAGTGTGCATGGCTGAAATGCCAGCTCTCTAATATTTGAAGCAATTTTGCTAAAGAACATGTTTTTAAAGAGTTCAGATATGACCAGATATAGGTAGTTCCAACTGGAATGACAGGTCTTCCACAGGCCATTCATGGAGGTTTCTTTGGCTATAGGAGTTCAAGTACTTCCCATTCTGAAGAAGCTTCTGGTTTATAAAGTGCAGATGAATATGGCCATCCAATCCACCTCCCTGAGATGTCCTGAGACAAAAGCAAATCCACATGTGAAAGGTGAAAATACTCTGGGGCGGGGTGTGGGGGAGCAGGAGGAATTTGAAAGATTGCATAAGTCTAATAAGTGTTATGAAATTCAAACACTGAACAGAAACAACTCCCAAGGAATATTTTTTTGTGTACTTGAGAATATAAAATTATCAACCAAAATGATCTGAACAGAAATTTGTGAATTAGTTTTCACATTATTTCCAAATATTTTTTAGTAACCCATCGATTTGTATGCTGAAGCCATTTAGGTGCCTTGAACTAGAAACTACAGAGAAGCCATCATAGCAAGCATCTTGATTAGAATCTGTGACATGGTTTGTTGATTTGGTGTCACAGATATACCCCCAAGTCACCCGGTGTCCTGCAAACATGGTTTGTTGATTTGGTGACACAGATATACCCCCAAGTCACACAGTGTCCTTCTGCAACATGATAATTCTGCATAGGGAATTTTGTCTATTAACTGTTCAAAATTGGGGAGAGGGCTGGACCAACACCAAAAAACTCACCTTCTAAAGTCATTGATTTTATTATAACTCCTTTCAGACTATTTGTATCACTTTCACTGGAGATATGCTTTAACCTTTGCTTTCACACACATTTCACATATTTTTAATTTCACTTTCATGAGATTCACTGGGGTTGACCTCCCTTGTATCCTCATAGTGAGTTTCATACTATAGATTTCAAGAAGAGCCTCATCTGCAGTCTTGAATCTTTACCCACATTTCTATAGTTGTTGACCCCTTATCTTTTATAAATGATTAAGATCATCTCAAACCATAGACTCCTTTTCACTTTTGTGTCCCCTAGAGTGGTTTTAGAGATGGAGGGCACTTCATGACCTCCCTCTTCTGTTTTTTTTCTCTAGAAATTGTGTCAGTTTTCTTCTGAAGAAGTAGCTAAAACATAACACTTTTTTTTTTTTCTGGACTCTTCTCAACTTCTTTTAGGGCAAATTCTTCATCTTTATCAACTGCACATCATTAATTGTGGAGCATGATGGACTAAGTCAGTCTTAACTGTTGTACCACATCCTGAAATCCAACCTATGTTATCATTTTATTTTATTATGTGAAGTATTTCTGGTCTGGAAAAATTGATTATAATTCTGTGTTTATCTTGGTACCATTGACATTTACCAGTACACCCATTTTCTTTTACTCTATTGTGTTACAGATTACTCTCTTCCTAATTAGTCATTCCTATGGGCATAAAAAAGCATGTTTTAAGAGCAGACCTGTTAAAACAAACAAACAAAACGCACATGCAACGAAATCTTGACCTCCTGATTCCTCTAGCTAGGATCCCAAGTCCCTGATACGTTTCAACACGAAGCTCTTTAATATCACCTACTCTTCCTGACTCCTCTTCCTTGCCATTCAATCCCTTTCCAGAACACTCTGATGGGACTTTTAATCGCAACATCTCACTAAAATCTCCCTCACCCAGGTCACCAGTGAACTCGTTATTGTCAGAACCCACGGGTAATATTCTGTCCTTATCTTACCAAAACTCACATACTCATTTGAGTTGATGACCTTATTCCTTTGTTCTAAAAACATTTTCCTTTCTTGGTTTGTGTGACCCAAACTTTTTCAACCTCACTGGATGCTCCTTCTCATGATCTTTTTCTATCTATCTTTTACCTCTTCAATAAATTTTAGGGTGTTCCAGGGCTCTGTCCCCTGACACCATTTCTTCCCTATAGTCATAAGTGCATATGCTTATTTTATGCTTGCTTTTGGGAGTCCAGTAAGCATTTCAAAAGTATTTTGGCAAGAGCTATTTTTCTCCACATGTCCCGATTGACTCTTCCCACAAGTTTTCATTAATCAAAGTAACTGGCACTTTTTTTTCACTCAGTTGTTCTGTCTTAAAACCTAGAAATTATCTTGGATTCATCTATTTCCTTCATATTGTACATCTAATAAATCAGAAAATCCAGGAGGATGTACCTTCATAACATATCCTGAATCTGATCACTTAACATTATTGACACTCCTGCAATCAAAGACATTTATATTTCTTACCTAGAACAGCATAGAAGCTTCCTATTGGTCTCCCTGCCTCCAATATTGCATCATCCTTTCATTCTATCTTCCACATGCAAAAAGAAACTACCAGAAGTTATAAATAAAGGAAGGCTGGAAAATTAGGCTAATCAGCACAATGATAACTTAATTCAACACTTTAGGTTTATAGTAGTTTTCGAAGAGATTGATAGTTTTCCACTACATCCAAACTGTCCTTTCTCCCACCCAGGATTAAAGACTACATTTTCTTCCACCTTTGGAACTACATGTAACCATGTGACCAAGTACCATTCAAAGTACTGTAAGTAGTAATGGCCAGTGGTAATTCTAGAAAGTTCCCTTAAAAAGGATTTCATCCCAGTTTTGTCATCTTGTTGTTCCTCCTTCTTCTGGGATCCAGCACCAATTTAAGCATCAGAACATCATCAACCATTGTTTACTATGAAATGACCATGAAAAGAAAAACATGTTATAATGATAGGCTGGAAAAATAGGACCTTGTGTCCCCAGTAACACTATGGAGCCACCATACTAGCTATGTAATGTCTACTTTTGCACTTATTTACCCAAAAAGAGAATTAAACTGCCATCTTTTACAAACACTATAATATTCTTGTCATTTTTATCTGAAGCTAAATCTAATTTGGTATAAATTTTCAATTCTCAGGTATTTTATAAATGCTAATAAACTGTCCATTTTTAAAAAAGAGGAAATTAATATAAGGCAAAAATAAAGCCCTGGTTATGAAAAAATATTTTAACAGGTTTTCTCTATGTAGGACTTCTCAGAACCTTAAATACTAACAAGCATGTTTAATCTCCAAGGAGGATATATATCATATTTACCAGTAGATGGTGGAGTCAGGATACATGTTTTCTACAATAGAGTTTTGCAAAAGCTTTTTTATAGTTTACACATGCTTTACTAATGTCCAGAGTTTCTTTCTTTTTTTTTAACTCTTTGTCACTCTAAATTTTATTTATGTCACCAAATTCTACTCTATTTGTGAGAAAATATGGTCACTGATACCATGAGACACCCAGATATACTGCTGTGTGAGAAAGGAGCTTGGGGGCAGGGGGGAAATATGTCCAATCTGGATCCAAATAGGAATAGAGAGAGAAAAGATTTCCAGTAGCAAAGTGCTTCTGATAAATAATCACACTACAGAATCTGCAACATATGAAAAATGGGCATCTGTAGAGAATAAACCAATAATTAGTGCCAATTTTTCCTAATAATAAGACACAGCAAACTAGAGGAAAGGAAAAAGGTCAATGCTAAGAAAATAAACTCACAAGTATAAAAAAAAGGGCATTTTCTGTTTGTTATTTCCTGGTTTGCTTTGGAATATTTCTTTTTTCATGAAATTTATTTTAGCTTGGCATCAGCCTGTGAAAAAGGTGATCTCTCAAACCGAACATTTTCTCAGGCTTCTCCAGCTGTAAAAATAATGAGTGTGTCTTAGAAAAGAACCAAATAGTTACCAAATATGACCTCTGAGGATGAACACTCTGGCTGTAGTTTCTTCTCTGGCGATTTTCTAAATACTTAATGACTCTTTATTTCACAATTTCCAACTCCTTTTAGGCTAAGCTCAGTTCAATCAGCAAAAGTATTCACATTTTCAATGCAACTCAACAGTAATTTATACAACATTTAATGTTTTCAGAGCCCTGTATAAGATGTGCAGAGTGTACTGTATAAGAGATTGTGTCCTTGTCCTCATGGGGTTTATATTCTGATTGGATTGGCTCATATGATACGAAACAGAACGTGTTCTGGACTACCTGAGTGTAAAAGCAAGCACTTATAAAAATGAGAGAGAGGGAGAGAGAAAGAGAGAGAGAGACAGAAGCGGGGGAGAGAAGATATCTGGGAGAGAAATAAAGGGAGGATTTAGAGAGCAGGGATTATGGAGAAAATCTCTGAAGTATAAGAAAGATTCATACGTCATATTCAGGGAGAACATGACAAGCAAAGAGGCTCACATAGACACAGACATGGTAACAAGAAAACCAAAGATACATTTGGGTAGTATAAACTTGTATGTTTTACAAGGTCTCGTATTTGGTGAATATTTGATAGAAACAGGATATTTTGTGAAAATAAAATAAGCAACAAAGGCATATTAAAGATTTCCAAGCATATTTAGACCTGTGGAACAGGATGATTGTCTTTTTGGAAACTTATAGAATGGAAATGATTGGGAGTAAACTGTAGGCAGAAATTGGAAGTAGAAAGAGGTTGCTGCAGTTGAAAAGTTAGAGAATCACAGGTTGAACTAGGAAGCTAGCAAGAGGGTATAAAAAAACTGTTGAAGGCAAGAAACATTAAAGGCATAGAGTTATAATATTTGACTTCTGATTTTATGTAATTAAGTGCTGGCTGCTGGGGTTGGATAAAGCATGGCAACATTAGTGGAAGAATCGTTTTACTCGGTTATTTGAGAGAAGTAGTCAATGTAGTGCACAAAATAACAATATACTTTTTTTTTATTTTTAACATCTTCATTGGAGTATAATTGCTTTACAATGGTGTGTTCGTTTCTGCTGTGTAACAAAGTGAATCAGTTATATGTATACATATATTCCCATATCCCCTCCCTCTTATGTCTCCCTCCCACCCTCCTATCCCACCCCTCTAGGTGGTCACAAAGCACTGAGCTGATCTCCCTGTGCTATGCGGCTGCTTCCCACTAGCTATCTATTTTACATTTGGTAGTGTCTATATGTCCATGTCACTCTCTCACTTCGTCCCAGCTTACCCTTCCCCCTCCCCGTGTCCTCGAGTCCATTCTCTATGTCTGCATCTTTATTCCTGTCCTGCCCCTAGGTTCATCAGAACAATTTTTTTCTTTTTTTCTTTTAGATTCCATATATATGTGTTAGCATACGGTATTTGTTTTTCTCTTTCTGACTTACTTCACTCTGTATGACAGTCTGTAGGTCCATCCACCTCACTACAAATAACTCAATTTCATTTCTTTTTATGGCTGAGTAATATTCCATTGTATATATGTGCCACATCTTCTTTATCCATTCATCTGTCAATGGACAATTAGGTTGCTTCCATGTCCTGGCTATTGTAAATAGAGCTGCAATGAACATTGTGGTACATGACTCTTTTTGAATTATGGTTTTCTCTGGGTATATGCCCAGTAGTGGTATTGCTGGGTCATATGGTAGTTCTATTTTTAGTTTTTTAAGGAACTTCCATACTGTTCTCCATAGTGGCTGTATCAATTTACATTCCCACCAACAGTGCAAGAGGGTTCCTTTTTCTTCACACCCTCTCCAGCATTTATTGTTTGTAGATTTTTTGATGATGGCCATTCTGACCAGTGTGAGGTGATACCTCATTGTGGTTTTGATTTGCATTTCTCTAATGATTAGTGATGTTGAGCATCCTTTCATGCATTTGTTGGCCATCTGTATATCTTCTTTGGAGAAATGTCTGTTTAGGTCTTCCACCCATTTTTGGATTGGGTTGTTTGTTTGTTTTTTTTTGATATTGAGCTGCATGAGCTGCTTATATATTTTGGAGATTAATCCTTTGTCAGTTGCTTTGTTTGCAAATATTTTCTCCCATTCTGAAGGTTGTCTTTTGGTCTTGTTTATGGTTTCCTTTGCTGTGCAAAAGCTTTTAAGTTTCATTAGGTCCCATTTGTTTATTTTTGTTTTTATTTCCGTTTCTCTAGGAGGTGGGTCAAAAAGGATCTTGCTGTGATTTATGTCAAAGAGTGTTTTTCCTATGTTTTCCTATAAGAGTTTTATAGTGTCTGGCCTTACATTTAGGTCTTTAATCCGTTCTGAGTTTATTTTTGTGTATGGTGTTAGGAAGTCTTCTAATTTCATTCTTTTACGTGTAGCACCATTTATTGAAGAGGTTGTCTTTTCTCCATTGTATATTCTTGCCTTCGTTATCAAAAATAAGGTGACCTTATGTGCGTGGGTTTATCTCTGGGCTTTCTATCCTGTTCCATTGATCTATATTTCTGTTTTTGTGCCAGTACCATACTGTCTTTGAAACAACACAAAAAGCACCACAAAACTATACCCATTACATACACTAAAATAGTTGTCTTTGGGTGGATGGTGAAATGCAGAAGGATACCATGATAAAAGGAAACAAGTAAAGGAATAAAATATGGAGAAAATTGCATATTTTGATCAGATCTCAAAGGAAAATCTGTGAGATTAAACACAAAAAGATTTCAACTTGGGGCTTCCCTGGTGGTGCAGTGGTTGAGAGTCTGCCTACCTATGCATGGGACACGGGTTTGTGCCCCGGTCCGGGAGGATCCCACATGCCGTGGAGCGGCTGGGCCTGTGAGCCATGGCCGCTGGGCCTGTGCGTTCGGAGCCTGTGCTCTGCAACGGGAAAGGCCACAATAGTGAGAGGCCCACGAAGCGCAAAAAAAAAAAAAAAAGATTTCAACTTGTTGGAGGGCTATAAACCACACTAAATATACTCTTGGCCCTAGTTACCTTCTATGATGTGATTATATGCTATTGTATAATATCTTGAGTTAGGGGCATACCATGTAAGCCATGAAACCTGCCCCGTGTCTTCTGCATAAGCCAAATGAGCACATTTAATATTTATGCACAGAAAACTCTATAGACACAAAACTACTGGAGGTAAGGAAATGCGAGTTGAAGGAAAACAACAAAGTAAAAATAAAAAGGGAGAAGAAAACAAAGCCAAGAAGAGAAAAGAGGAGAACATAAGAAAAGAAGAAAATTGGTGGACACTGTGATGTACCACCCAGATCCTCCTTAAAGAAAGGACGAGCCTCAGCAACTGAGAGAGTCAATGCTTTCGAAAAGCAGTCACTGCAGAAGTAAAAACCTGCTTTTCCAGCCCAACTCACGATGCCTCTGAAGAACCATTCTAGCTCTGGAGTGCCCCACTGGGTTATTCAAGGATGTTTTGAGTCCTACTTCACAGCTCAACTTCTCTCCCTGCTCACTTCTGTTTCCTTTTCATCCCTTCCTCAGATGTTGGTTCTAACTTTTTAATGAATAACTTGCATGTTAAACTCCATCTCAGAGCCTGCTTTCCCAGAAGTCAGCCTGTAACAACAATGTTGCCCACGTATTTTGTCTGCGTTATGAACTATCCACAGAAAAGACCTTATTCTGTATCCTTCTCTCCTTAAGAAGTATCACACTCACTTGCACGAGCCATAAAGAGAATCAAGAAGATTACTCCTTCACCATGGATCTATTCTAGAACATAAGAATCAAGAGTGGCATTTAGTAGGCAGAACTGAATAAAGAAGAAAGGGCACAAACAGAATAGCAAGATGAATCCTGGGAACAGTGTTGGATGGGGTAGTGGGGAAGGTTCATTAAAGGAGTTGAGAGGTTATATGTTTGTGGTAGGCAGAATAATGTCTTAGGATGTCTAAGTGCTAATCATTGGAACCTGTGACTATATTACCTTCCATGGTAAAAGGGATTTTGCAGATGTGATTCAGTTAGGGACCTTGAGATAGGGAGAGTATCCTGGATGATTCAGATGAGCCTAAAATAATTACAATTTTTCTTAAAAGTGGAAGAGGAAGGTAGGTTAGTAGAGTCAGGTGGAAATGTGATGAAAAAATAAAGGAGAGATGCAACATTCCTGGCTATGAAGATGGAGAAAGGTGGCTATAATCCAAGGAATGCTCTTGGTCCACAGAAGCTGAAATAGATAGATAGATAGATAGATAGATAGATAGATAGATAGATAATAGATAGATAGATAGATAATAGATAGATAGAAAATAGATAGAAAATAGAGATAGACAGATAGATAGATCATAGATAGATAGATAATAGATAGATAGATAGATAATAGATAATAGATAGATAGATAGATAATAGATAGATGATAGATAGATAGATGATAGATAAAATAAAAAAGCAACCAAGGAAATGAATTACCCCTTAGAGTCTCCATAAAGAAACATGGCACTGCTGGCACCTTAATTTTAGCCCAGTGAGACCTGTATCAGACTTTTAATGAAGAGAACAGTAAAACAATAGATATGTGTTATTTTAAGCTACTAGGTTTACGGTAATTTTCAGCAGCTACATGAAACTAATACAATGCTGATACCAGCTATATGACAAGTATGGGGAAGAGGAATAATACATTGGGCTAGTAGTAAAGGGACTTGTGATTAAAATTTTCATCTGCCACTCAGAACTGGGAACTTCATCAGATCACATAGTATATCTGTACTCAAGTTTTCCCATCTAGAACCTGAACAAATATAACTGCAATATGGAGCTTCTCTGAACCTGAGTGAAACACATGCTGGACACATAGCATGTGTTCAAAAGAATATTGATGGACCCAAGTTCTTGTGTTAATTATGCATAGTATTCCCTTTTATCTCATTTTCTTCCTTCCTATGGGGCTCTTGAGCCATGCCCCCATCCTTAGAAGGAACCCCAGAGAAGTGAAATCATAGGGACATTAAGCCTTCTTTACAACAGCCTTTCGATGTTTAAAGTGCAGGCAAGTTGGAGTCATTGTGAATCCTGATCATGTCTAAGAATATTTATTTTTTCCCAAATAAAAATGAGGGACAGGGATAAAGAAGAAAAGAAAATGCAATTTCGTATCATCATTATTTGTCCCAATTAGCACTGGCCTTACCACTGAAGAGCATCTAATTCTTTATTAAATTAAGTTGGTATCCATGCTCTTTAACCTCATCTGGCAGCCCAGTGTCTGCAGAGTGGAAACCTGCCAACTAACATCTGGTCTGCATTTGTTTTCCTTAGAATTTTTTACTCTCCTCCACTCCCTTACCCATTCTACCATCCATGCTTTTCTAAAAATAGTAATCTGAATGGATGTAAATATCTCTTAGCATTTTACATTCAAACCTCAAGCCTGTAGTCTGCAAGGAGATCAAAGACACACCTGATTGACCCAGGGAAGTGTCAGAAATAAAACACCTCTATCTACATGTAAAGAGTGTTCAGCACAAATACATTAGGATTATTCTTTCACTCTGAGAAGAAAGATGTCCTGTAAAATAAAATTTACAATATGCACTTATCTAATATAATGCATTTTCCTCTAAGGTAAAAGAATGGTGCACATGTCAGGAATAATAAAAAAAATAAAATTAACTTGTAAGTAAAAATGTGTCTCAACTGGTACTTGACTGGTTACAGAAAAGTATCTAGTAATTGAGGGACAACCCCTGACTCCCTGAGAAGTTCTTCATGGACGGAAGAGCAAGGCAGTTACTTGACTCTTTGTCTTAGAGACCTGGTAAACCTTCGGCCATAGTTTGAATTAGTCACATCGTGAAAAGAAAGCAATGGGTAAATCTGAAATATTCAGTTTTTAAAAGTCACAACTGGAGCAACATCTGGGCTGAGGAAAAGGGAGCTCTTGGGAAATGTGGCTGCACTGTCAGCACTGCATAATGCAAGAGAAGAATGGGAAACCGGAAGGAATTAGAATTGTTCTACACGTACATGTCAGAATTCTATTGAAGTCCAACGGGTCTCAGTATTTTAAAAGCTGTATTTCATATGGGGCATTTGTAAATCGTGGCTTCTTGGAATGCCAACATGTAAAAGTAAAGTAACTCTTTTCCGTCACCCTATCCCTCCATCTGGTCTAATGAAATTAACTTTACACTTATATCCATTAACTCTTAGAATTTATATTTAAGTGTGAAGTAGGCAAACCTGATTTAACTGACCCATATCCATGCACCATTTGCTTAGAAATTTCTTTTGTTTTTGAAGTACTTCCTTGTACATTGTCCCTTTTACTTTCAGTCACTATTCTTCATTCATGCCATTCTTCATGCTTAGCGGGAAAGCTACACACTACCCTGTTTTCTTTGGCCTCAGGAATTTCTATGGGAAAGAGCACTAAGTTTGACCCTTCTGGGTTGGCTCTTGGACCAGGAGGACAGCAGTGCACGTCTCTTTGTATTTTACACCTTACACCTTAGTGAATACGTTCAGGTCATCTGGTTGGAATTTCTTCATCTACCAGTTTATGACCTTCAATTCTAACTCCACCCATTTTTAAATCATTCTTTCTTGAGTCAGAAAGATATGTGTCTCTCCCCCTTTCTAAAAGTCATCCTTCAATTTGACTACATTCACTTTTTCCCATTTCTTTTGAGACATAGCTTTATCAATTATCTCATCTTTTGTTCATATCCTTAGTCCTCTCCACCCCTTCTCCAAAGGTTTGTCTAACATTTGTTTGGTCTCAAAATCAAAACCAAAAGCAAAACCAAAAAGTTTTCATGACTTTGCCACACCTCCATCTACTCTCTACTCTTTTAATTTCTTTCACTGACAAAAAGTTTGTTCTATATTTACTGCTTCAACTTCCTTCATGTTCCTCAATCATATTTCCAGAACTCTGGTAAGCCAGCACTTTTATCAATATTCTTCCAATTATTAAATTCAGTGAAATTTCTCAGATTTAATTTTTCTTGAAATTTTGTCTCTATAAGACTTAAGTGTTACCACATTATCATAATTCCATTTCTGCTCTCCAGTAACTCCTTCTACAATTTCTCTTCTGATTTTCTTTTATCTTACTCTTGGTTTCTTCCACAAGGATAATTTATTCCATTTTCTTTCCACAATATCTTCAGCAAATTTATGCATTACTTTTTTTTTTTCCTTATAGAAGTCAGCTATCCTCTGAAAGGAAGATTTTCAAAACCTCATCACAGCCTATGACCTCAGTCAACCATTCAGTAACAATACATTTATATTCATTGAGTACCTTTTATGATCCAGACATCATACTAAGTGTATTATAGGTAGTAAGTTGAAATATAAACTCAGTCTGTTTAATTCCAGAGTCTATGCTCTTAACGACTACATTATAGAAACTCCGATTAATATACCTTGCACTACGTAAAGTATGGCAAACAAAAAATATCTACATTCCTGGACAAGGAAGCAATTGTTTAATTCTCTTTGGAATTCCAGTCCTTTTTTTCTAACTTCCCAGTGATCTGCATGTGGTCTCAACACTGCAAATTCAACACACATAAATTTATCTCCCTAGAAAGATATATTTTAATTCTAATTGTCCAACATGGATAATCCTACATAGAATAGATGAAGAAAACATCACAACATCCCTTTCTTCTATGTTTTCAATTCCCACCGAAAGCCCCTACCTGCCACCTTCCAGAAATAAAGATGGAAAGTACAATATATGAGCATAAATCTCACCACAAGATGGTGATTTTAGTTGATCTTGTTTTTTCCTACTATGATTGAAAGAAAAAAATATGGTTTCTTCAGAATACTTATGTGGAAATGTGACTCATGTTTTAGAATTTTCAAAGCCAATTTTCTGTATTATCATAGTTCACCTTTCATATGATTACAGATTGTGTTGTATTCTAAAGGAGGAAGACATTGTAATTTCAATTGAGAAAGGAATGGAAGAATATTATGTTGTGAGCCCCCAACCACATTCATTGTACTTTAGCTTTCTTACTAATTTTCCAAGAATCTCTAGTCCAAAATCTTGCATCAAACTTTGGCTCTCCTTACTCTCTTGAGAAATATGTCAATTCTTCCTTTTCATTATATTATATTAACCTATTCCACAGATGTCCTATTATGGCCACTTGAGTTTAAGCTTTCATTACCTGAACAGAGAGAACCTGTTGCAGAATCCATCCCTAAGAATACACAATTTACCAGAACAGACAGGAATGAAAGCAATGACGTATATTACAAAGCAAAATAGAAATTATGTCAAAGAAAAATAAAACTAATTCTGGGAATGCTTGTGGTTGGCTTGGCACATTTTTAGCGACACATAAGTTGGTGTTTAATTTCATTTCATTATGCTCAAAAACTTCTGGTTCAGCTACTACAAAGGGCTAAGAACTAGTCTCTTCTCTGAAGAAGGTATAGAGAAAACGAGTGTCAGTATCATGATTTTACCAACTAGTTGCAATAATAAGACAGATGATAAGGAATTTCTCTAAGTTATAAATCAGGGGTTCTCAACCTGGTAGAATTCAGGAATATTCACTAGGCTCTAACTGAAATCTTGCATTTTCTTCCATTATGAATGTAGGAAAACACCACACACACACACACACACACACACACACACACAAACATGCGCGCACACACACACACACACACACACACACGGTGGTCTTAGCAACACTCGCGAGTTGTCATTAGATTTCTAGTTTGTCATATCATACTTCAGTGTTGCAGATATTTTAAAGTATTAAGCCACCATACTTTGACATTAAAGTAATTAGACTTTCAACTAGATCTTTTCCTTAATAAAGAATCATATATTATATCACAAATTTTTAAAATATTTTGATAACTGTATTTCCATACACTGGTTTCTATTATAATCCCCTGTGTGTTATGAATTTAAAAAACATTTTTCATTCTTTCTAAGAGGGACTCGTATGTTACACCAGAATGTGAAGTGTCCATAGGACGAAAAGGCAAAAATAACTTGTGCTTTGGAAGTTCAGAGGAGTCAGAGACTGACGAAACTGGAGCTGACGTAGCTTTCCAGAGGAAGCAATGCTCCAGTACCATAAGAGGTTTTGCTTAGGCATGGAATACAGAATACCGGGAAAGATAATCAAGAGGGGCATTGGGAAGAAACATAAATAAAGATGTAGAAGCATGAATGAGAATGACTGTGTTAGCTGAAAGAGTCGATGATTTATACTCTTAGGCATAAGCCACTTCTGATGGCATAAAAGAATTGGCAGGGCTTTCCATAGTAAACACAGTAAGTTTCCTTTTCCCCTGGAAGCCACGTCTGCCCTGGGAGAATTTGATTCAGTGTGTTTTAAGGTTGAATCCTGTCTTAGCACCATTTTTTTTTTTTAACTCAACTCACATACGCTTTTTTTTTTTTTTTTAAACATAGGAATTTTACATCATCCCTACTTGGTTCCTATGTGGTCTCAATTATGTGGTACAGATGTGAGTAGAGATGGTTTAAGGACACAAAAGAGTAGAATAATGCTTGAGGGAATGGGGCGTGGGCGTGGATAACCCACAGAAAGAGATTAAATCAAGACAAGATGCAAAGTGACAGGGCCCACAGGCCATTTTTAAAATTTCCTGCTCATTCACACTCCTGCTCTAATCCCTAATGGTTTCTAACCATGGAGATCAACCTTTGACTTTTCTTCAATAACCTTATGTCCCAATGTGCTCTTAACTCCACCAAGTGGCAGAGGTCGCTGATAGAGCCCAGTATACAGTTGGCAGGGGGACAGATTTGGCCCTGAGTTAAACTGCAATTCAGTTGAAAGCCCACCAGACTAGTGTTTTTTCTAACCTAATCCTCTTCATCATAAATGCACTTAAAAAGAGAATCTCTGAAGTTCTCTCTTTTTCAGCTCTGGTTTTTGTTTGATTCTTGATATATGTTCATTTGTTATTTTTGAGCAGGTTGTATAAACTTTTTTCTAAAGTCCACATGAAACTTGATTAACCACATGTCAACCTTGTTACAAAGCAGTTCCCAAATTTTTATTCTGTGTGTTTGTTACTTCACAAGGAGGAATCAGTGAGTAGGGGTAGCAAGGACTCTTGGCCTTGAGTCTAGACTAAAAACATCAGATATAAAAGCAATAGAAGCTTCTGGAGAAACATCTCTAACATAGACTAGTTTGCTTTACAATGTCATAGAGTTTAATTTTTTGCTCAACTTTGAATCCATTTATTGTTGCCCCACTCTCTACTTTAGCTTATTCCAGCCAAAACTTCTCCCAACAAATAAAGGCTTGTAAAATAGATGCTAACTGCTACCAAAGGGAATTCTGACAGGCACGCTGGATGCAGGGGTATTGCAGTTACGAAATTCAGACCTTTACCGCTGGAGCTGAGAGAAAAAGCAAACACGTAAGACTAAATAACTTTTTAAAACTGATTCTAGAGACAGTGTGTATACCTTGCTCATTGTGACTCCGGGCTCTTTGTTACATCATCTCCAGCCTGCCTATCATCTAGGTTAGAATAGATATTGGAAAAGATACAGACTCTCTAAATATGAGTGATTTTTTTTCACTCCTGAGGAAATTGATGTGTCGCTCTATGATAGGTGTCATTTAATTACACGGAAGTATGCCCATCACTAGTGTGTGCTTTCCTCAATTCACGGCAGTCTGGCAATCCACTTTTGTGCCTGCAGTTGCCACCATGGAGAGCTGCACAGAGACAGGATAAAGTAGTTTCAGTGTGTCAGAGTTTTCATGTGTCGTGGGTGGAAACATCCCACCAGGTTGCTATTTGATAATGGAATTCAGGATCCAGTATGCTTACAATTACACTGAGAATCCACCACATTTTGTCTGTATTGAGTGTTGAATACGGGTTTAGCACTGGGCTCAGTGCTATAAAGTGGAGGAAGGACGGATGTATTTCCAGGGAGACGAGCCTAGCAAAGGAAACTCTTGGTAGAACATATATAAGAAATATATGAGGGTATTTAATTAAACAATATAGTTCAGAATATTTAAGATAATAGGAAAAACTTTATGGTCTGAGTATTGGGAGGGCTGTTAGTAGTAGACAGCAAGAGAGAGTCATGTATAACTGAATCACTTTGCTATACACCTGAAACTAACACAACATTGTTAATCAACTATACTCCAATAGAAAGTAAAAAGTTATTTCCTGAAAAAGAAAAATCAAAAAAAGAGAGTCATAGAGATACCCTGTCTTTTATCGTCAGGGAACTAATAGGAGTAAAAGTAGGGAGAGGGGAATGATAATGGTACATTCCTAAAAAAGACTGGTTTGCCTGTGGATGCACTGGGATAGTAATTTAGTTGGGAAAACCAGAATCACTCTTTGGGGGTTGGGGAGATTTCAAATCCCAGCTCTACTTGCTAAACTGCATAACTGAACTGGCCATGTTTCTTCAAAACACCGTGCCTCCGTTTTCTCATCTATAAGATGAGGGTAATAATATTACCTAGCTCACAAACTTATTGTGAGTAATAAATAACAAAATTAAGATAAATTTCTTAGAACAATGCTCACCACCTAGTAAGCAACCAATAAATATTAGCTGTTATGTTGTTGTTATAGTAAACTATGGGTGCAGTAGAATTGATTATGCAGACTGTGGAAAATCTGCAGAAATTTAAGTTTGTGGTTAAAGGAAATGGGGGGCTTTGAAACATTTAAACGGTCAGTGCAACAGAAGATATAGATATGCTATCTGTATAAATCAGTCAACGAGTGAATCTGCATGCCAAAGCTTTACAATTGAGTGTTATTTAGCATGTATTGCTGGACACCTGCTTTCGGCCAACAGGCTGACAGGTATGATGGCAAATAGAAAAGTAGGGAGGAATCTGCCTATGAAAAATTTGACATTCTTTGGGAAGACAAGACCTGCTTATGGATAATGTCTAATGAAGAGTATAAGACCATATATACAAGGAGGTGCCAAAGTTAGTGGCTACAATTAGCATTTCCAATCATCTGCCCTTAAACCTTTTGTTCTTCTAGGTTTGGCTGTAACCTGAGAACTGTTAGGAGGGAAGGAGAGTCACTGAGGGTCAATCACTAGGAATTGTTCTGTCGCCCCAGCAGGAAGTGACATTCTTCAAGTCAGTCTGGAGCCATTTATCTGGAAGATTTCTTCCCAAAATAGGGTTTGTTTGAAAGACACAGAGAAACCATTAAGGGAGAAACAAAGAACTATACTTACTCCAAGTGATGTTGAAAAGAAGGCAGGAAATAAAAGCTTTTTAAAATTCACCTTATACGGCTTCCCTGGTGGCGCAGTGGTTGAGAGTCCACCTGCCGATGCAGGGGACACGGGTTCATGCCCCGGTCTGGGAAGATCCCACAGGCCGCAGAGCGGCTGGGCCCGTGAGCCATGGCCGCTAAGCCTGCGCGTCCGGAGCCTGTGCTCCGCAACGGGAGAGGCCACAACAGTGAGAGGCCCGCATACCGCAAAAAAAATAAAAATAAAAATTCACCTTACAATAATAAGGAAAACTTACCTAACACTTAGTATGTGCCGGGCTTTGTTCCGAACCCTTCACATATATTAACTCATTTAATCCCAACAATCCCAGGAAAGAGGTACTTTTCTTATTCTGATTTTATAAATGAGGAGCTGAGGCACAGAGAGACTAATATGTTGCTCAGGTGATTGTAAAAAAGGAGTGAAGCAGACTAAGAGGTAAAACTACCAGTTATAAAATAAAAAAGTCACAGGAATGTAATGTACAGCACAGGGAATACAGTTACTAATATTGTAATAACTTTGTATGGTGTGCATAATCTATAAAAATATCGAATCACTTACAATATAATATTGTGAGTCAATTCTACATCAAAAAAAAATAATAATATACAAACAACAACAACAGCAACAAGGGGAAGATAAAGGAGAAGAACTATAGGATTCTGAACCCAGGATTTAGGGCTCCAGATTACATGTCCTTCTCCACAATGCCCGGCTGCCCCTTGGTGGTACACAGGGACCTGTTCCCTTCTGAAAAGAATTGTGCTCAGGGTGAATTATGCACACAGGACATTTGAGCTAACTTTTAATTTTTGTTTTTATTTTTATTTTGAAGATCTTAAAGAAAAGGCAATGAGAAAATATGACCAGACTATTTGGCATCCTATAGATAAAGTTTTCAATGCATAAGTGTCCTTTGATTTATATCATTAAACAAGAATCTGAGTTGCCATTTGCAGCAAGGAGGTTCACATACTGCAGAGGAGTGGTTTCCTATTGCTCTATGGAAATGAGCAGACTTTTTCAAGTATTTTTCACTTTTAGTCCTCTTTTAAACGGTTTCATACTGGAAATCTTTCCCTGCGCCTCTTTCTCTCTTCTCTCCTTCTTTTCCCTCCTCCTTCCTCCCTCTTATTGGCATCCAGTAGCCTAAAAATCTTTCATCCAGAGTGCTTTGATAAAGTACGGGAATTCTTTTATCCTTCCAAACTTCTCAAAGTTCTTGTTGGTTTACACACTGGCCCTTGTACACGAAAGGCAGAGAGAGGCCAAAGACAGAGGCAAACCATTCCAGATTGGTGGGTGGTAGTTTTCATAAGCAAGGGAACTTATATACATGGCTCTTGTCTCTGTCAGCCAGCCACAAGACTAGCAGATCTCTGCATTCGCCCATCAGAATGTTAAAAGTTTATAGAGAGGCTAAGAAGAAGGTCTAGATTTTTTTTCATAAAATGAATTAAGCTGACTAGTTTGGCATAGATTATAAAGTTCAGTCATGTACACTCTCCTGATGGTCTCAACAACATCTTACTCTCTCAAGACTATGTCTTTGTTGGGACTTCCCTGATGGTCCAGTGCTTTAAGACTCCGTGCTCCCAAAGCAGGGGGTACAGCTTAGATCCCTGATTGGGGAACTAAGATCCCACATGCCGCAGGGTGCAACGAAAAAGAAAAAAATAACACATCCTTGGAAACACCTCCCACTGTGGAAATGGTAGAGACAGCAGATATTCCACAGACAGGTCAGGGGATGAGAAGCCTCCAATTGCCGGGGTCCAGCTTGTGGGTCAACTGGAAGTTACTGTCTCTCAGTGGCTTCTGGCGACATCCTCCTTCTTGTCACATCGTTCTACCCGTTCTTTACCATGCTCACACACACCAAAATAACCTATTTTGTTTTTGTTACTAAATTTTTTCCAAAAAAATTTTTTTCATTGTACAAACATTTCATGATGTTTTATGATGCCCTGGCTTTGCACATGTTGTTCCCTTTGTTGAATTCTCCTTCCCCCCCTGCTTCTCCATCTGGCCAATGTTACTTGTTATTTAAGATCCAATGCCACCTCCTCTGTTGAGACATCTTTGACCTTTACAGGGAGAGTCGCTCCCAGAGCACTTTGTTCTTTCTGTCACGTCACTTAGCATATTGTAATATTTTGTTTATGTGTCACTGCTCCCCTAGAGCTTCTGTCACTGACACATGCTAGTCTATAAGTTTTTGAAGATAGAAAGTGATGCTTTGTTCACTCTCATATTTTGGGGTCTTGGCACATATAAAGCTTCTACAGATGCTGCTCGTTTTGAGATCTGTCCATTTTGAGGATTATATGTGGCAACTCTTTAGCCTGGACAAAGTCATCTTACAAAGCTAGGTCCTCTATTTAACACGACTTCTCTCTAGCATTTTGTGTGTGTGTGTGTGTGTGTGTGTGTGTTACGCGGGCCTCTCACTGTTGTGGCCTCTCCCGTTGCGGAGCACAGTCTCCGGATGCACAGGCTCAGCGGCCATGGCTCACGGGCCCAGCCGCTCCGCGGCACGTGGGATCCTCCTGGACCAGGGCACGAACCCGTGTCCTCTGCATCAGCAGGCAGACTCTCAACCACTGCGCCACCAGGGAAGCCCTCCTCTCTAGCATTTAAATTCACTCAAGGAACTCAGAATGGTTGTAATGTTAGTTTGATCTAAACATAATCTTGAACAGAAGTCTGCTGCCACAATTTAAATATTTAATCCAAGATGTTTTACACACACACACACACACACACACACACACACACACCCTGGATTATAAAATTTGACAAAGCAAATTGTTGAATTTCGTAATAATTACCTATTTAGAATGGACATTCTTCTAACCACGATGAGCTTTGCACCTTAGCAAATGCCTCCCAGAATTCCTCATCTGTCATATCCACTCCTCTGCCCATCATACACTAGCTTATGCTCCATTACCAAAGCATCTCCCACCACCCCTGCTGACCACAAAAACTGAATCAGGAATTGTTATCTGGCCACTGCTGGGGCAATTATCTCTCTTCACCTAGTCACAGCCTCATATAATCTCTTTTCAGTTCTTGAATGGAGGGGTCAAAGTTGCCTGAAGGTAAAGGGTTGCAAAGAAACAAAAGAGTGAGCAGGCAAAAGAGATGCGAGCTTGTTTTCTAGAGAAACGATCAAAGCAACTGATGTTTCCGATATTAAAATTCGTGGTTCTAAGCCCTCATGGAATGCTATTGAAATACTGGCTGGTGGTTCCAAGAAATACATTGTTGTATTTCAGTAAAGACTCCTTGTTTTGTTTTGTTTTAACTTTTTATTTTATATTGGTGTACAGCTGATTAACAATGTTGTGATAGTTTCAGGTGCCCAGGAAAGTGACTCAGCCATACATGTACAGGCATCCATTCTCCTCCAAACTCCCCTCCCATCCGGGCTGCCACATAACATTGAGCAGAGTTCCCTGTGCTGTACAGTAGGTCCTTGTTGGTTAACCATTTTAAATACAGCAGTGTGTATGTGTTGATCCCATATTCCCTAACTATCCCTTCTCCCATCCTTCCCCCCTGGTAACCAAAAGTTCAACTCTAAGTCTGTGTCTATTTTTGTTTTGTAAATAAGTTCATTTGTATCATTTCTTTTTAGATTCTGCATGTAAGGAATATCATACGGTATTTCTCTTTCTCTGTCTGACTTACTTCACTCAGTATGACAATCTCTAGGTCTAGTCTCTAGACGCCTTGTTCCTTAAATTAGCTTGAATAGGCTTTCATTATTATGACACAAATATGTAATTTAATCACTATTTCTGTGTGACAGTCAATGTTGCTTTCTCAGTTTGAAATACCCATATGCCCCCAAACTGCTAAATTTCTTCAAGGTCAAATCTAAATTCCACTTCTTCTCTGAATTTTTATCATTCTATATGCATATTTTTTTGCATTCAACTTTCAAATTGTCTTACTTATCTCTTGTTCATTGATTCATTCCTCATTCCACACAAATTGTTTAGCACCTGCCATATTGCAGGCAGCATTCCAGATGCCGGACAAATCCTTGCCTCCAAAATGCTCACAACTTTTTTCAAGAGACTTACAACAACAAAATGAAATTAGAATAGAATACAATAGAAGTATAAGTTTGCATGGAATACCACGGAAACAAAGAAAAGGGACAGCAGAATTCTGCATTGCAGGGGGACGAGTGGGCTTCTTTTTTATAGAATAGTTAGTTACTTATCATTTTGTTTATTCCAGACCATTGTAAGTAAGCAGAGGTACATCAGTATCCACCTTTGTAAGCAAAACCAACTCTATTACCATCTAGTACCAAGAAGAGTATTTTTCTTAGATCAAGTTGCTTCCTTGGGAAACAACTCCCAGATGGATATTTCTAAGCAGGACATTATTGGGCAAGAGTCTTAGCAACAAGATCTCTAAAGGAGTAGGAGAGCAAGGCTGGCCAGAGGAAGAATATTGAGCTATGACACACAATTGCAATGGAGACCTTGCTCATCACCCAGGGTGTTCTAGAAATGAGCTTCAGAGTTGCCCACTTTGAGACAAAGGGAGCAGCCCATTATACTTTTGCATGGACCATTCATTGGGTGTGGTCTGGCCTGCTGGACAGCCTACAAACTTGGGCAAGAAAGCTTGCTTCCACTGAAGCAATTCCCAGGGAAGTAATCAGCTGTGGGTTAGCAGCCTATACTCACAGCAGCTAAGCACTTCATGCTAAAGGGAGATCTGGGTGTCACATCACAGCATTTACCACAGCACCCTGCAAGTGATAGCCGTTCAGTAACTAGTAAAAATTTCGGTTTTATATATTAGCTTCCACTGTTCTAAAATTTTATTTTTTTCAACACTGGTGTGCATATTCTTACCCAAACATGGAACTTTTGTTATGTTCTGAACTTTAGCTCTTAGCGCATTGGACATTTATAATTGTCTTGTGGGAGCAAAGTTCCCCAGAGTTGGGGAAAGATTCGTATCCACATCATACATCTTGCTAGTCAATGGACAAGGCCTCCCTGCCTGTATCATTCAGCAATTGGAACTTTAAGCAACTCATGGTCCCAAAGAAATCAATCATGATCAAGACATTCACAGTGGGCTGGCAACAAAGATAACAGGTAAAGGGAAGTGGCGTTATATGCTAAGAAGTTGGAAGTTCCTTGGAGTTAGGTCCTAGTTAGAGGGAATGATGTCTCTTTTCAAAAATCTAAATCAAAGAGACTTTTCTCTGGTGAAGGTAGTTTAATCAAAACAAGAAAATCAGCCAATGAATTGGCTGAGTAAGAAATAATATAGTACTTTATAATCTATGCCATGCTAGCCAGCTTAATTAATTTTATTGAAATAGTCTAGACCCTCTTCTGTTGGAAGAAGATCCAAAAGCACTGAATAAATGTCAACCTTGATCAGCACAGAAGCAGGTGTATGTTACACAAAACTGGCAAAGGAACAGCAAAGTGAACACTGATTCTCAGTTGTCCAGACGGCTGGCTTGCTGAATATAACCTCAAACCTATTTGAGAAAGTTTGCTGACAGTTGACTTGGTTTCTAAACTCTGAAACTCTTGAAGAACTCCACCAGGAGAATACTCTTTTACATGAGGATGGGGCAATCAGACCCTGGGAGGTTAGAAAGCTGTGTGCTGGCTTTCATTGCATTACATGTGGCAATAGGGAAAGGGGGATTTGTGGAGAACCTAATTATGAATTATTTGGGGGATTCATGGGAGGCTTGACTAGTTCCATCACTGCCTCAACTTCTTGTATAAATCGAGGATATATCTCCTGCTACCTCCCTTCAAGGTAGGATGACCCATCAAAACAGGTTTGGCAAATCTGTAAGAATTTAGGCTATTTACTCCTGGTTCCTAGAAATAATTGAGTATTAGATCCTGCAACTCTCTTTTTCTTTCTCTCCCTCCCTCTCTTTTTCAACCTCCCTCCTCTCTTATTTTTTTTTATTCTAGTTTGTCATGTAGTTGTAAGCTAATTAGATCACAGATTTGGAAACCACTTAGAGATTATTTAATTTTAATCTTGTGATGCAAGGCCCCACTTCTAAAAGATTTGTTCAGCTTCAATTTAAAGAGTTACAGTGAATCATCTCACTGCATCTGGAGGTGACCTGCCCCATGTGATCAATCTTTATTTAGCACCTATGACGCATCAGGCATTATGCTAGAAAGAGAACCTAGTCTGGATAGCTCTAGTCTTTGGAAATATCTTTCTTTCTTTGAAGTGGAACTCTTCCCTCTGTAACTTTCAGACACTGACCCTAGTTATACTTGTTATGATCACACAGCACGGGCTTTACTGCCCCATCAGCAGAATTTAACATAGAAGACTCAGGGGTTTTCACTATAACATCAGAAAAATAAAAGTGTTTCAACTCCAACCCTGCTTTTTGCTATGCAATGGATAAGATACTTGAATACTCAAAGCTTCTGTTTTGTTTCTCTTTAAAGGAGGTTATAATAGTACTTATCTCGTAAGCATGAGAAGAGAATTACACAAGGGTGTTCATGTAAAGTTCTCAGCATATCATCAGATATAGTGTAATTACTCAACAGATAATAGCTATTCTCACCATGAAAAGAAGGATCTTTCTCACAAGAGAACAGTTGAGGTAAACAGCACAGATCTAGAAAAAATATCAACCACTGACTATTTCTTTCTGCCTTGTTCATTGCTTGCTCCATGCACGTCTCACGCTGCTGAGCCTGGTTGATACTTATACAAGGTGTATATTAATATCGAAACACTTCACAGATGAGTTTAGGTCAAGGACAATGGATTATAAAATGGACCATATAGATCCATGACACCATCTATTTTGTATGCGATACCAATTAATGGGCCATAACTGTCATATCTATTACTATGCCTGCCTATTATTTAGACTTTTGTGCTAATGCGTATGTCAGGAGTTTAATCCCTGTGTAAGAACCATGGTTTTATCCTATCTGATCATTCCACTCCTTCACTTAACAAGTATTACATGGACATCTTCAATGCTGGGGACACGAAGTTGAAACAGACATTGTTCTTACACTCAAGAAAACCACAATTTGGGGTGGAGACAACAAACACAGAAAAATAGCATTAAAGCACAGCCCATCACCCCCATTCTCTGGTTAGATAGGTGACCAGGACAGAGAATTGAATTAGATTCATTATTCCTACAGAGAGAAACAAAGTTGTGTTTGTACAATACTGCAAAAAGAAATCAACAATTGAACAAGGATTTTTCAATTCAACCGGAATTTATTAAACTTACTATTTACCTGGCACACACTATGTTAGGCACTCACTGTACATAATATCAAATAACTAAGATGCTTCTTGTTCTAATAGAGGTCACATTCTAGAGGGTGACGCAGATAACTGTCTACATTATAGGAAGACAGTGTTGCATAAGGAATTTTCTTCAGAGATTAGAATTTTCTGGACAATCCAGAACACTTCAAAAGTTGCACCTCTTCTCGGAGCAGCTGTTCACAATTACATAGAGTTAGTAAAAATATTATAGGCAAAGTCCTAAAATACTAAAGACTTAAAGGCTTTCCTCAAGTGACATCTTTCTTTTACTTACCTTTCTTGATATTAGGGGAAGCGTAGACGACTGGTTTCATTTCTCCCTGCTACTAAGTTATCACCTCCCAAAATGTGGGTACACGTAATTTCCCACATGAAAAATTTCCTAAACGAAAAATTCTCATTTTTCTCCCGAGAACAGGAAAGTGTGCGGCTAATGGCTGTTTACACAGTAAACTGTGATAATGAATTGTGTAAAGTCACAAGAATACAAGTAGCTGATGCTACTTTTTAATTTTTTTTTTTGGAGCCGAGCGTGCCTACAGTTCAGACAAGGAAAGGCTGCAAGGATCCTTGACTGTTTATACCTGCTCAGTATTTTCATATAAAGCCATAAAATATCAAAATCTTTTAGGAAAGAAGCATAATGTCTTTGCTTCTGAAGCAACTCCTTAGAGACTCAGAAAAATCAAAGGGATGCCTCTGGGCTATGCTTTCTGAAAGGAAATCTTTGAAAGTATTGTTTTAGAGGCTATAAATCTACTCCTGTGTTTGCTGGCTGTCCATACCAACTTTAATCTCTTACCAAACACAATCATTTGTAAGACCAAGGAAAAGATAGGCATTTGGAAAAGGACTTTTTCTTTTTCTTAAAGCTCATCTTTATCTCTTACAGATCTCACCAGGATATGAGAGGAAGCTTAGTATCTTTGTATTAAGGGAATTAAGAATCAATATGATACTAAGACATGAAACCTTGTAGATGATACAAAACCACTTACGAGCCAGATTCAGCAGCAAGAAAAGCCAATCATACTGCATAGGGCCCAGATTGACATGCTTTACATTAACAAGGGAGAAATGATTCCAAATCCTGCTCTCAGACTGGAAGGCATGAGGTTCTCATTAGCGCTACAGGGATGGGGCTTATGAGAAAAGCCAGACAGATGTGCTCTCAGGGGCAAATTTAAATACTGAGAGTGGTAACCTTGGATAGCAGAAGCTTTCACAATAACTTGTAAAGGCTATTTCTTATTTCAATTTGAAAGTGACTTAGAAGCAATCGGCCAGTTGACACCTCTCCTCTGACTGACTGATGCAAGCCTTGTAAATCTTCCTTCCCCTGCAGGCAAGAGAAAATGAGTTGCTCTGGACCTTCTTCCACAAAATCAAGTACAAACAGGGCTTAGGAGAGGAAAAATCCCATGACAAAGACAAGTAAAGAAAGTGAGGGTGAACACCAGAGCAAGTCATTTCTTAACTATAAAGCTATTTATTGGCAAGAACTAGTTCACAACAAACTGAGGATTATGGCAAGAATATACAAGGAGGTCAAAAACAAGAAGAAAACTTTTTGAAAATCAAAACAGCTAGACCTCAGGAGAATTATAACTTTGCTTGGGACTCAATAACATCTTTTATTAGGCTGCTCTTTTTTTTTTTTTCTTTTTTTGAGTCAGTTTCCCTACTCCCCTAGTATTCTTCTTGGCTGGAGTGGGTCTATAAGTGTAGCTGGTACTTAAATGAGCAATACTTTCCAGTACAATTAAAACAGAAGTTGAAGTATCCATACTGATTTTTCCTGGGAATATAGATATAGACAGGCAGATGATTTCTAGATACGAAGCATCTTCAGGTAAATTCTAAGTTCCTTGGAAATAGGTCTTCATTGTAGCTCTGATCAGAGTTCTTAGCATATTTTTGAATCTATAAATATTTGTTTAATTAAATGGACATTTCCCACTTTCTTATTAAATACACAGAAATGTCTGTCTCCTTCTATATTGAAATGTTTAGATGAGCTTGACAGTTAACTGCATGGTATGAACTGAGAGGCACTAGAAAACCCCTTTGATCAAAGTTAACTCTTCACTTTTCCTTACTGCCCTTACACTGTAGCATTGAGATTTATTCTTTAGGTTTCAGACATTTCCTCTCCCATCATGATGTCCTGCAGAATAGGCTGACATTGAAGTGATATTGTGAAATATAGCAGTGAGAGAAAGGATTTTCTCTAGTTTATGTAAAAATACTCTTGGGCTGATTCTTTCCATTTTTCAATACAATTAACAAAAATTCTGTGATCCTGACATATTTGGTTTCTTTTTAATTATTCCAGAATATCAAAATGTCATGTCTCTGATAAAGAATGTCCTAGGATCTACCGCTAACAACTTAGACAGTAGTGTATGGATTGGACTGGGTTGATAATATTGTGGGAAAATGTGGCTCTTCTCTTTGAAATCGGTTCTGGGCCTCCAGGCAGAATGATTTTCTTCCTCCCTTATATTCATACAGCAAGTTATTTGTTCTTTTCTTTCTTGTGTATTCTATTAAGCCTTTTTTATACTCCAGTGCTTTCATGTCAGTTTGTTCCTTTAGATTTTAGGCTTCAAGAAAACAGAGATAATTTTTTACTCATTTTTTTCATTCTTCTCAACTGAACTTTATCCCAAATTTTCCTCCACATCAGTTCTAAGGAAAAAAAAATTATTAATAACTAACTCAAAATCTTGTTAATGCAAGAGTCATAATGTAAAGGAAATCATTATACTAATCTTTTCATGGCCTTTGCAATATAATGGTCTCCAAGGTGGGGTGCCTGCGTCCCAGAGATATGTGAACATCTGAAAATAACTAAGTCGAAGGAAGAAAATGTTAGAAAATCTACTGAAACTCATTTTAGCTCATTCTTTATACTTTTCACTAGATGTTCTTTAGTTCTTCAAATGGAATTTACTTAGCATGATTAATTCAAGGACCTTAACTCCTAATAACTGGGAAGGGAAAATACATTTATAGAAAATCAGGCTTCATGGAAAATTACATATATTCATACCCTCCCAAATTATATCCTTCCCTTAACATTTAAAATTTTTTTTTTTTTTAGTTTTTTATCTCTTTCCTTGAGTTAGGTTAGTTTCTTACTATAGAAGACCTAGGTAGAAAAAAGATAACATGATATGTACTATTATAAATCAGTCATATCCATAAGAGTAAGGGGGTAGTCAAAATTTAAAATATATACAAAATGATGGATAAATGACCATAAATATATATATTCATTTTCATCACGTCATTGACTTTAAGACGCATTCAAATGCTAAAATGCAACAGCAATCTAATAATATATTCTAAAGGAAAATAAAGAAATTCTATATTAAATAATTATATAAATTATAATTCACTTACCAGTATTAGAAATATTAAAATGAGGAAAAATACAGTTTTCTGTATTTTTTTTGTAGCTTAACTCCCTTTTTAACATTCTGCAGCTCTATTTGTCTGTTCTGTGATACCTATGGCCTCTCTGCTATCTATCTTAAATTTTTCTGGACCCAGCTGAAGTACTTAAACAAACAGAAACTTATTAATATCTCTCTTAGTTTTCTGCTTCATTTAAATTTATCATTCACTTTAACATAATTTCAGATTCCATTATAATATTTAGAGGTTTAAACATCTTTTTATCTTCTGTATTTTCACCAAAGACAAATTTACTATTAGAAATTCCAAACCAAACAACTTTGATTTTGGAAATATTTTTAACACTAATAAATCAAAGAAGTGAATTGATTTTTAAGTCTGGATGATATGTATGCAAATTTAAGGGCCCACCAAAATAAAAATCAACAGATTAGGTTCAAAGCTATAGGCTATGTAAATGTTTTCTAGTTAATAGATTGGTAAGAGTATTAGTTCATTGTTAAATATTGATTAATGGAAAAAATGGAAGGTGATAGAGTTCTTATGAGGACTTTTCTCTTTACAGCATCCTCTACAATATTTTACTTGTGATAAGCTTTTCTTTAATTAATTCAGAAATACGTTGCTGCTAACAGAGAAGTAGTCATCACCTAATTGAAAAGTATGTCAGGATCTGGTCAGGAATATAAAACTCACACCAGTTATTTTATCAGAACATATTTAATATAAAGAGGTGGAGAATGGTAAATGCCAAAAAAATATACTGTGGTAACACAGAGATAAGGAACTGAAAGATGTACTACTCTTCCTAGAGTTGGGGACAAATTGAAGAAGTTGCTGGGGCATTGAAACTTGGAGAAGACACCCTACAGAGCTGACCTTCAGACTCAAGACAACAGGTGAACCTACCTGGTGCTGTTACTTCCCAGAGTGTGCAGTGAGGCTGGTTCTTGGAGTTAAAACACACCACAGATGCTGAATACTAGAACAAGACATTCCTGCCAGGGTGAAATATCTTACGGAAATCCAGCTGGCAAAGGAGGAATATGGCTTATAGAGAACCAGACCCAGCATCACAAAGCAGATTATAAAAGGGATTTTGGCTGAGAAAAAAATAGCTTAATAACTGGCATACACACACACATACACACACACGAAACCTCTGAAAATACACTCAAGATTCTCAAAAATATGTGTACCCTAGGAACAAACACATGTATTTTAGGAATTTCTTGTAAAGAAATGAATTTAGACATCCATGTCCAATCTATAACTAAGCCCAATAAATTCTATCCTACTTTTTAAACTTTCTCCTATATATTTCAAAAACCTCTTCCTTAATTTCAGACCCATTCATTTATTTTTACATGCTCCATATAAATTTTATAATTGCCTAGCAATATTTCTAAATCAAAAGATCTACTGACAACTACTGTATTACTGAAGATCTTTAAGTTGTTCTCTTTGCTTTGGGGACACAGTTTAATGCTTGAGGCCTTCACAATATTATCTCCAACCGCTAAATTAAATGATGGTTGAACCTGGTGTCTGGAATTAGATTTTGGGAGTAAAATCCAAGATCCATTGCATATTGACTGTATTTGAGCAAGTTACAAAATTTGATTTTTCATCTAAAAATGGAGATAATAATAATATCTACTACAGAAGGATGTTATAAGGATTAAATAAGCTAATGATTGTAAAGTGGTTAACACGGCACCTAGCAAGTAAGATATGTAACTTATTACTAGTTGTTTTTCTTTTTTTCTCTTGTCATATTGGACTAGTCCATATTGCTCAGAGAGCTATGTACATTTGCACAATCGCTTTTCCTCTTGAAAAAAAGTTCTTCTGTTCCCACTATTTTCTCCAGTTAAATTCTACTCAACTTTCAATCTTGGTTCAGGCATTAGTCCATCCAAGTAGTTGTCTCAAGCCCTTGCTGGAGGTAAATGCTCTTCCTTTATGCTTCAAAAGCAAATTTTTAACATCAGATTAAAGCTCTTACCAAGTTGTGCAGAGAAAGGTGTTTACTGATTTATTTGTCAATCTTTTCCAATGTATTATAAGGTCCTCATAGGCTGGACCATGACTTATTCAGTACTGATTCCACAGGGCCAGGCTCTGGACCTAGCACACATTCAGGGCTCAATACATTTGTTTATACACAAAATGCTCATCATAGTATTATTTATAAGTACAATAAATCAAAATGATATATAAACTACATACAAAATAAGTGTGCAGCAATTAGAAAAATGGTTAAATAAAATATGGAAACCGCGTCTACTGAACAAATTTATGCAGCCATTAAAATTATTTTACACATTATGTAACAATAAGAAAAATGTGTATAATATTTAATATGTGAAAAAAATTACAAAATTATCATATGCATAAAAAAGTAACAGAGCAAGAGAACAGGACAAACATTCATACTTAAATAAAAAAATAAAATAAAAATACAAAAAAGTGTTGTGTGCTTGTCTTTGAATATTGGCACTGTAAGTGATTATTTTCCTTTGTTTCCACTTAATGCATTTTCCCAATACTCCATTATGAGCATAAATTTTAAGTACTAATATTGAATATGACTTTATTTTTAATAAAAATAAATTTTATTTTTCAAATAACATTGAAAATGTATACAATATATAATTATAGGATACAATATACAATTATAGAATTCCAGCCAAAAAAACACTTTAATGTCAGCTTATTAACTTAACTGCCTGATCCTTGAAGTTGCTAAAAAATCCAAAAAACTTGTACTCAGAGGGGATGAGTGAAAGTTGCATTTTCATGTGTGAAAGGACAATCACCCCATATATTAAATATCAGTTAATCCAGGGAATACATGAACCAAACTGTGAAGAAGGAAGGCTCATTTTTCCTAGGCAGCTATTTGCTCTAATTTTAGCCCATTGTCCCCCCTTGCATCTTCTTTCAAGTGTCTACCGTATGCTGCTAAATTCATCCATCTGGAATCCCTTCTCCAGACTCTGGGTAGAAAAGGACACAACTTGATATATTAATGCACAATTAGATTGCAAATAAAGACTAAACTAATATTCCTCTTAGAGGTATTTCCATTCAATTAGCAGACCGTACGAAACTAAAGAGATTCTAGGATCTAAAGGAATACACAGGTAATGAAGAGATTTCAGATCAAATGACCACAGGTGAAATATGTACTGAGAGTAATAATTAATATAAATAAAGTACATGATATAATATAATATAAATAGTAAACATATACCGAACAATGAACGCATTAATGAAGATATTAGTATAACCATAACTATGTACTAATAAAATATATTGTAATTAATATTTAATTTTATGTTAGTTCTAAATCATATTCTAACTGCCTTTCACATATCCAATCATTAAATTCTCACAACAACCTCATGAAAGATGTACTCAATTTCCATTTTAGAGATGGGAAACTGAGGCAGACACATAAGTGTTATGTGGCGTGCCTGAGGTCAAAGAAATGGAGCAGGTGTACAAGTCAGTCATGGGAGGGACCTGCAATATACACTCTATATATTTCTAAACTGAAGCAAGGTTCCTATAAACATAAAATCCAATAGCAAATGCTGCTCTTCTCTATCTAAAAGAACAGTGCATGGAAAAACATTTTTTAAATACCTGATAATTACTTAATGTGTTGCTAGGTAGAATGGGGACTGTAAAGTAAAAGACAGTGGCTCAGAGCTTTGGAATCAGATAGAACTGACCACAAAATTCCACCTAGCCACATGTAGTTATGAAATTGAGCACATTGGTTTAGCTTTTGTAAAGCTCAATTGTTGATTGTTTCTTTGTTATTTACCTGGAAAAGGGATAAAATCCATCACACTGTTTTATGAGGTTTGACATAGAAAATTCATGTAAGATGCTTAACATAACAATTTGGCACAGAGCAAATATTCAACAAAACTCAGAATACAGATACATTTAACCTTTTAGAACATACACATGATAATGAATTCCTTGTAAGCTCAAATCATTTATTATCATATTCAATATGTTTAAAAAAACACAATTTTTTAAAAATCAAGAAACTTACAAAGTTCAATAATCTCTCAGTCTTGGACACACACAGGATAGTGCACTTGCAATTAGGAAACAGAAGCGTAATTACATTTTTATCTTTGGTTAATCAAAATTATGAAACTACTTTTTTCAGCATAGGGAAATATAGTGCCCCTTATGCTTATTCAGTTTTAACATCTATGTACAGAGTTAACTCCTTTTAAATTGACCCCCTCAACAAATGTTTTTGTTGGAGGTTCTTTTCACTTTTCCTTCCAATGTCATAACAATCTTCATGCAATATTGACTTAGAGCACAGAGTGATCGTCCAGAGAGTATGGTGAAAACCCCCCCTGGAGTCTCCATGTGAAATTGGAAAAGAATTGAATGAATATGCTGCAGCAACTCATCCACTCCCAGGAGGAAAGATTAGATGACCCAGTCCAGCTTGTTCATTCTCAGTTTCTATGTTTCCTAAACAAAAACAAAACATTGTCTTAACTGAGAAGGGAGAAATGCTGTTTTCTGAGAAATGTTTTCATGTGTTCCTGCCCTACGTGGGCACTCTGGTGATCCTGTCCACAATTCCAGCAGCATAGATGGAAGCCTTCCTTTACCTATTGGCAAAAGATCTGCCAATTGAGACATCCTCAAGACAGGAACTGGGGAGAAAAAGAGGGTTTTCCTGTCTCTATTCAAGAGTCATGGACTTTTTCTTGCAAACGTGTAAGGAAGTCTTATAACGTATCTCCTTTTTCTCCTAAACCAGTTCTGACCATGCCTTTTTGGGAGAAAGACCGTAGCATAATAGTGGTGTTAAAGATTGAGGTCAAAAGGTGCCAGTGGGTGGGAGGACATCAGCTTATGAACATCTTTTGAACTCCATAACATTATAAAATATCATGGCTAGCAAAAACCTCAGAGATCTTCTAACCCTATATTTTACAACTTAAGAATCTGAAATTCCAAAGAGACTTCGTGACTTCTGAGCTCATTCTTGAGGATCTAGCCCAAGCATCTCCTCTTTTCGGAAGCCGCTCCTGACTTCTTGTTAGCAGAGCTCACCATTCCTCTGTAGGCCACCGCTGGGACTAGTAATCCATACCTTTAATATTACCAATTGGCTTATGCATTTTTTCTTTTCCACCTCTTCAAATTGAGGTGATTTACCTGGGTGATGCTTAGAGCTCCCGAGAGCGCCTGTGGATGCCTTTCATTTCAGAAAGTGGTACAATCTATAAACCCTTGAAATTGTAAGCAGAATTGTATGTACAAGTCTATGTCACCTCTACAGTTTTCTGTAGACAGAATCCAAAGGTTTCAATAAATTCTTGAAGGAGTATGGTATTCATAAAGGCTAATGAGCCCACTGCAATAGGCCATGAATCCCATGAAAAAACTAAGGCCATATATCATTTATCTTATCCTCCTGTCCTATCTCAGTATTTGTGTATAACAAGCTCTCAAGTTTTTTTTTAATGAAAAAATTAAAATTTGGCCTATTGTTACTTGATTAGTTGATAGTCAAACTTGTGCTATGACCTAGGTCTCATATTCTTTGTAAAGGACATTTCTATTATTTAGATTCTTTTTCCTTAAACTGTTACCTGACCAAAGCTGAAATTTAACTAATCCATTTCTACCCACCCTATACATTACCTCCACTGGCCCTGCAGTTTATGACGCAGGAAATCATAGAAGTATCTATAAAACAGGAAGATTATGTAGACACTGCTACAAATAGGAAAGAATCTGGGATTTCAAGCCAAAAGAACACTACTCAATTCCAACCCTTTTACTTCTTAGCTTTGGCGATCTCTTTAAACCCTGTCATTTTCAGTGTCTTCATCTCAAATGGGTATAGTCACTCTAATTAATATTGCTTTTGCAAAAATTAATTGACATGAATGCGAAAGCTATATAGATTGAAGATCATGTTAGAAAACAAAAGGTCTTAAAGTTACACCCATGCTTTAACTATCTATGAGGCTTCACTTCTCTGTCCACTTCTAGTTGTTCTAGAGTAAACCAACTGTAAATGCACCAAGGCAGCCAGAGCCTCGTCACATGCCTAGCTTTCTCCTTTTAAGTAACATCTTTATTCTGATTTCTAGCAACTGTTTTTTTTTTTTCTTATAAGCACAGTCATACATCTTACGTTTCGTTATTTCCACCATACAGATTTTTGCTACTTTTAGTAGGAAAGGTTCCTGGTGCCTTAGTCTCTCTTGTCTAAACCACACATCCCTTACTGTATGATTCTTATAAAACAGATGATGAGGTGTCTGGACATTCAGCTCAAATCATGTCTTTTACCTTAGACCAGTCAGTTAACATCTCAGGGACCCAAGTGTCCACATATGACAATGGAGAAAATGATTCTTGTCGTTTTTACTCACAGGACTGCTGTCAGTATCAAATGATCAAATATACGTAAAAGTACTTTAGACAGTACAGGGTGTGACACAAATATACAGAACTGCGGTAACTCTGTCTTTGATTATTTGGTATTAGAAACATACCAGAAACTTTTATTTCTTCAATATAGTATAGTGGTTAGGAGTGTAAACTCTGGATCTTGAGTTCATATTCTGCCTAACATTTATAAGATGAATGACCTTGAATAAGTCATTTAATGCCTCATGCTTCATTTTCCTTGGTTGCAAATGGAGAAAATAAAAGCACCTACATAATAAGGTAGTTTAAGGATTAATCACATTATAATATGCACACTCTGCTTACAGCAGCACCACCAAAGCATGGTTCACAAATAGAGCTGGTTCACAACCTGTGACCATTCCATGAAAAGTGTGGAAATTTAAATAAACATTCAGAAATTTTTAATGAGTTTGGTGGTAATTTTATGTATGTTAAATCTAATAATTCAAAATGCACGTGCATTTTGAATGTCTTTTCGTTTCATTTTTATATTATTTAATTTAATATAAAATCTGATCCTTTATCACAGATATCTTAGGAAACACTAATTCAGAGGCTGCTACATAGAAAGTGTTGTAACTGTTACTCGTTATTATAATTATTACTATTACAAGTGAATATGCAAATATCTATATTTCTTTATAAATGGAACATTGTCACAAGTACCTCTGTAGAGGCTGTAATAAAAGGAGAGAAGCTGCTCCTCCTGTGAGTTGGTGATCTCTTGATGCCCACAGCAGTGAGATCTGCCTCATACACACAGGTAGAAAGTATTTCCACCTAGGGCTGGACGATGCTCAGCTGAGACTGATTTCTTGACTTTGTCTCCCTTTTTTATCTAGTCCCACAATAAAAACCCACAGAGTGGGAATGCATTGTTGATTTCATGAAGCATATGTTTTTGCCTCTTTGGAAGATAACAAAGGAAACTGGGAGCCGGGAAAAGATACTTTATCTAGAGACTGATCAGGGAAGTTTGGGGGGGTAGTTAAGATGGTCTTCAGGTCATTCCCATTTTCGTGGAAGGAAAGTTTGATTGAAGGAGGCCAAAATATCACCGACTCACACTCTCAAACCGGTGGGCAGGAAAACACACAAAGGTCTAAATCTCAGGCAAGGTGGCACTGGCAGCCGGTGTCGAAAGCCACCATTTCCCCATCTGACCATTGCTCTTTTCCCTGCAAGGTTTCCTAATGTTCCATCTGTCTGTGATGATTAGCAAAACTGATCAGGAAAATAACCATTTTTCCTTTATTACAACTGACTCTCAGTTGACTGAAGGGAAACTATCCTTCAGAGATATTAGTTCTGGAGTGTTGGCCCTTTTTCTCCTCTGAGCCTTTCGTTGTAAAATAAAGATGGATTGTTAGTGGAGATCCTCCTGGGATTTCTGGAGTCCTGATTATACTGAAATCATTGTATTGAAGGAAGACTTACATTCTAACCACACATACACACACAAAGGCAGCAACTGCAAAAATACTAATAATATGTTTAATCACAAAACTATTATCTATCAAGTGTCTATTAGATCAGGTGCTCTAATAAGGACCTTACTTTTTTCCCAGAGCAATCGTATGTTATTTGATGTTTACATTCTTATCTTACAGTTGAAGAAACTGAACTTCAGAGATGTTGAATAATACGTCCATCGCCACAGAGTGAGTAATTTGATATTGAATCTACCAGATTTCAAAGCAAAAATTATTTTAACAATGTTATTATTTTTTTCTTCATAGCCTAATGGAAACCTTGGGCATGAAACTTGTTAAGTGGGCATCAATAGTAAAATTGACACTGCTAACGATGGTGAAGTTCGTAATAATGATAATAATCATTGCAAACATTTGTTCATAGCTCTCTATATGGCGGATATTTAACACTTTTCCTACATTATCTCATTTAACCTCATAAACTCCCAATAAAGTCAGTACGATTTTCCACCTTTTACATATGGGAAAATGAATGCACCGACGTTCACACAGTTGGTAAATGGTGAGGCCAGAGATTCAATCCAGCTGTTCTAATTACTGTCACTATGACATATGAACTCTCACAAATCCATTTTATCACCCTCACAGAGCAAATGCTTTGCAAGGCTAAGTCCTGCACTCATGCACAAACTTCAGGCACATGAGAATCATTGTTTTCCGAAATGTATCCATTTGCCTTCATGGCTTTGTTCCTAGTACTCTTGTCTCTTACAGTCAATTGCCACGTTCTCTGCACCAAATACTGTTTATTTGATATAAAGATTTATGTAGGAAGCTACTCACTGGAGCATTAGTCTTAATGGAACTATTTTAAAATGATCTAATAATTCACCAGGAAGGGATTGGGGTAAACATTTCAAATTCCACACAAGTGTTATGAAAGTCCTAAATTTGTGCTTTCTAATAATATTAAAAGCACATTAGAAACACCCAAAAATGCTCACCCTGTGTGCCTAAAAAAGGATATAAAACACTGAATTCAAAAATAACACTAAAAAGTGAAAGGGATACAATTAGGAGGGGCCACTTTCATTGTTACACCTGATACTCTACTGTTTTTGCTTTCTTTCCTTGCTCTGGTAAATGATACTTTCAGGGGTTCTTGTTTCCAAGGAGGATATTGCACCAGGGCTAACTGCCATTTTTCTTATAAAGTAGAAGTGAAGACTATCTCTGGCATTTTGAACTCTTTATACTGCTGAACTAACAGTCTAAGAAATGATAACTTTCTAGGACTGGGTGATTGATCCCGATTACCAAGAGGAAGTAAGTTGCTCATTCATGGTATGGCATGGAGGATCGCATGGGGCATGCAGGTGCTTAGCTGTGGTGCCTATGATAATAATGGTCTTTTGGAAACTGTCTTAATGCAATAGAAATAGGACCTCTCAGGATTTGCATCTTTTGGAAATAAAGTTTAGGGTCAACCTCAGGTAAGAAACTTTGACTAGTTGAGGTGCTGTAAGAGAGGAAAGGAGATATAAAACAAGTGGTAGGAGAAGGAAGTTATAATTATCAATTTAGGCTTCATACCAGCTGGAGAAGGCAGGGAGAACCAGTGAATTAATATGTTATTTTGTTTCTAAAGTCCCACTTTTCCAGCTATTATATACAAAGAGTACGGATGGTGATTAAGTTATGTTAAAGCTTATGTTCTAGGTGATAATGTGACTGAATTGACATCACCTCGTGATGATACAGAAACTAATGGGACTTTATATCAGTTCCTGTCAGGACCCAGCCATATAGATATTATCAACAGTTTGGTGTGCCTTTCAACTATGTTTATATATTTATATATAATAATAAATGCATATCTATGTATATAAATCAAACCACATGTTACACATTGCACTGTATGACCTGTGTTTTTCTCTTAAAAACATGTCACAAATATTTTTCATTTCTAATAACTTGGAGCTATATCATTTAATAACAATAGGATATTCCGTAACATAGATTTTTTAAATTCATATTGAATTATATTTTGACTGATACTATTACTGATATCACCCTTAGTATAACTTGTTTACATGCTGTTAGGGACTGAATTGTGTCCCCTCCAAATTCATATTTTGAAGCCCTAACCTCCAATGTGATGGCATTTGGAGGTGGGGTCTTTGGGGAGATGATTATATTTGGATGAAGTATGAAGTTGGGGTCCTCATAATGAAATTAGTGCCCTTATAAGAAGAGGCATGAAAGTGCCCTCTCTCTTTCTCTCTCTCCCTCTCTCCCTCTCTCTTTCTCTCTCTCCCTCTCTCCCTCTCTCTCTCTCTCTCTCTCTCTCCCTCTTTCTCTTTCCCATGGAAGAACACAGGGAAAAAGTGTCTGCCTGCAAGCCAGGAAGAGGCCTCTCACCAGAATTCAACCTGGCTGATGCCCTAATCTGAGACTTCCAGCCTCCAGAACTTTGGTAAATAAATTTCTGTTGCTTAAGCCACCAAGTCATTCCAGACTGACTAATATATATCCCTTTATCTTCAGCCTTTATGTTTCTTTTTTACAATTTTTTATTTAGTTTTATCTTTTATACAATATATAAGATACAGTTGAATATTGTTTCCTTAACTAGTGTGATGTTATTTTTACTAAACAGATAATCTATTCATCTTTAATTTGTTTATTGGCATAGTTGAAATTATTCTGGCCATTTTATTTAACGATTTTTATTTGACAGGCTTTTTAGCATTTTAGCATTTTTTTCTAGTATTTTGTCTTGCTTTTCACATGTTTTTGGATTGATAAAGTTTTCTGTATTTTATTTTCATGTAATCACATGAAATTTATATTTTTATTTATTTTCTTTACTAGTTATCTTAAGAGAAGTAACAAACTTATTTCAACTTATGTTTTTCTATTGTATCTAATTCACTAAGTCGAGAAAGATAATATGATTTCAATTCCCTCTTTTTCACAGATTCATCCATTTTGAGATGATCTCAGAATTTAATTTAAAAATGTCTATTTGTTTTTATCATGCCTCTTACCTATTCCTTTCCGGTCATTTAGCTACATTACACATATTAATAAAATAACATTATTTTCTATAAAATAGAATACCTAATTCATCCTAGGTTCCATTTTGACTGATATTAGTAATTTATGTAATTTTATTTGAAGTCCTTTAATGGCTTCATATCGCATTTAGTGTGAAAAAACACAAACTCCTTTCCATTTAAATTTTATGAATTTTATATTTACCTTTGTTAGTTCAGTATGATATCAACAAACAAGCAAGAACTTACATTCAAGCAGAATTGGGTGGATTTGAATCCTGGCTCCATCATACCCTGGACAGATAATTTAACTTCTTAGGACCCCATTTCTTCATCTGTGCAATGGTTTAAATAATAACTTTCAAAATGAATAATTGTAAGGTTTAAATGATCTAGTGAATAGAAAGCATTTTGAATACTGTTCTCATCCAGGGCACCCGCCTTCTTCCTGTCCAATCCTGTGATTCTGTAATATCTCCTGTAAATTATTGTTCTTAACTCAACAATGATTGCCCAATTCTATATAAAGAGGAAAACACTTGCCATTCATATTATTGCTTCAGAATATTTTTTTCATATGTGCCAAAACTTTGAGCCCATCCAATCTCAGATTCTTATCATGGATCCTCCATAAAAAATCAACATTTTCTTTCTTCATTCTTTTCCTGGTTTTTGTTTGCTTTCCTTTCTTTTTATTTCCCTCCTATTCCTTCTACTACCTAAATTAGAAAATACGGAGAAAAATTTTATTTAGGTTTCCATTTATTGAAGTCTTTATTGAATATTGTTTTAATGTTCTTTGTCAACAGGACTAATTCTAATAAAATGAGTTCATGTGAGATTCATTATATTACATTAACGCTATTATAACTATTATTTAAAAGATGATAATAGCAAGTAGAATAGTTTAGCTCATTCTATTGCTAACTTTCAGTAATTCTAGAGGGAAATTATTTTGAGCAGTAATTTGGCATAGAGTGTATGTAATGTCTCTGCTGAATTTCAGCACCATAATATTTATGATTTAGGATATTTGGAGGAACACAGACTTATGTCAGTACAGTTGCTTCATGCTCCCCACCTGAAATCATAATTCTTCAAGCACCGGGTTTATTACTCCAGCAGTCTGTGGCCCATGGACATGTGTACTTACTCAATACCGAAAATAAGCGAAGAGATATAAAGTGATGCATAAAGCCAAACTTCTCCTATTATATAGGAATCTGTTTTATAGAAACAAGAAACAACTGTGTTTTAAAGTATGACAATTTTGGCAAGACTAAGAGGGACAATAATTGGCATAAAATTAGCTAGGGATTGAGTGACATTTTTTATAATTTTGAAGCGTTCTTGCATATGTAGTTTCACTTTATTCTTAGAGCAATCCATGTTTTTTGCTTTTGTTGGTGGTGCTGATGTCATTTGTCACCATCCCACAAAGGAGGAAACTGATAATTAAGGAATACAATGATCTTGCCTAAGGTCATAAACCCTGAAATGACAGACTTAGTGACAATCAAGTCTTCTAAAATCATAAAACACCCTCTGTTATTACTCTCATCATTCTATTTATTCATTACTGTTAATTTCAGATTTGTTTACAGCATTTCAACACCTTGAGGTACTTTGTTTTTGCTTTTCATGACCATCAACAAAGTTGCTTTCCCTGCCTTGCGCCAGTAAGATCTTCTTAGAGGTTCTGGCAACAGTCCTAAGCACAGACAAGTTCAAGTCCCTGATCTGTTGATTGACTGGTTATGTAAACTTGGTTATGTCACTTACTGTATCTGACACTCAATTCTTTATTTCTTCATCTGTCAAAAAAGGAATGATGTGGGCTTCCCTGGTGGCACAGGGGTTGAGAGTCTGCCTGCCGATGCAGGGGACGCGGGTTCGTGCACCGGTCCAGGAAGATCCCACATGCCGCGGAGCGGCTAGGCCCATGAGCCATGGCCGCTGACCCTGCGCGTCCGGAGCCTGTGCTCCACAACGGGAGAGGCCACAACAGTGAGAGGCCCGCGTATCGCAAAAAAAAAAAAAAAAGAAAAAGGGAATGATGGTATCTCTTCCAGATTTATCTTGGAGGCTATATTTTTGACAGTAAGCCAAAGTAAAGAAAGTAAAGAAAGGTAAAGTAAGTGAAAAATATATTATAAACGGCAAATATGATGCTATTCTCTCTGTCAGGAATACCTAAAGCCTATTAAGTGGATGATGTCAATCTGAAAAGGCTACGGACTCTACGATTCCAAGCATATGACAATCTGGAAAACAACAAAACTATGGAGACAGTAAAAAGATCAGCGATAGTCAAGGGCTCGAAGGGATGGAGGGGTCAAATGGAGCACAGGGTATTTTAAGGACAGTGAAACCATTCTGTATAATACGACAGTGGTGGATATATGTCATTATATATTTGTCATAAGCCATAGACTGCACAACACTTTGCATTAGCCCTAATGTAATCTACATGCTTTGAGTGATAATGATGTGTCAATGTAAGTTCAGGAACTGTAATAAAGGTCTCACTCTGGCACAGGACATTGACGCTGGAGGAGGTTGCATGTGTGTGGGGACAAGGAATATATGGGAACTCACTGTACTCTCTGCTCAATATTGTTGTAATCCTAAAACTGCTCATAAAGTTTATTCATTTAAAGAATGAAAAAGAACACATCACTACATATATGACAGTTTAAAAAATAAAATAGTTATTGGGAAACCTTCATTATAATACATTTGACAATTTAGATTAAAAATTTGCTCAAGCAAACATGGAAAGAAATAGAAAATATGAACAAAATTGTTGAATTCTTAATTGAAAACATTTCTGCAAATAAATCTAGTCAAATATCTTCACTGGTGAATTCTCCTAAACATTTAAGAAAAAAAAAAGCCACCAGTCTTAAACAAACTATTCCAGAGGACAAAAAAATAAGAAACATTTGCAAACTTGTTTTATGGGCCCAGCATGACCTTAACAGAAAACTTGACAAAAACCATGCAAAAAAGTGAAAGAAATCATAGGCCAACATCTCATGAGCATGCACGCAAGAAAAGCTAAACAACGTCTCAGAAAATTAAATCCAGAAATCCAGAAAAATAATATTATATTATGATCACATTGAGTTTATTTCAGGATGAGATGTTGGTTTAATATTTGAGAATAAATCATAAATTAACATAAAAAGATAAAAACCATATGAAGATCTCAATAGATATGTAAAAAAGCCTTTAATAAATTTCATCACCAATGATAAATCCATGACAAAATATAAATAGAAATAAGAAGAAACTCCATTAATCATCTGATAAGATAGAGCTACCAAAAGAAAAACCCTCTAGATCTTATTTAATTATTAAATATTAAATATATCCATGAAGTTTAGGTAAGGATACCTGGTAATATCACATCAAATCAATATTTTTATATCATTACAAGTTCAGCAAAGTAAGAATAAATTAAAAGTGTGAAAATTGAAAAGAAATATAACTGTCATTATTCATGTACAACTTAATTGTATATATTAAACATGCAAAGGAATTCTACAGATAAAAAGCCAAATGTAATAACTGGATGTAGAGTTGTTGGATATAAGATGACATTAAAATTCAATTATCATTTCTATTCATTGATAACAGACAAGAAGAAATTGAACATTAGAAAACATTTCATTTATGATAGCACCAGAATTGCCTCAGACTAAACTTAACAAAAGTCATTCCATACTTCTACACTAAAAACTATAAAATATTACTAAGTGAAAAAATTTTAAACATCTACATAGATGGATGTATATATCAGATTCATATATTTGAAGATGTAATATTTAAAAGATATCAATTCTCCCTACACTGATTTATAGAATCAATGAAACTCTAATTATAAATCACATATGGCTATTTTTGTGGAAATTGGCACACTAAATCCTAAAATATATATAGAAATCCAAAGGGCTAAAAGTATCAAAGAAATCTAAAAGATGAACAGTGTTGGAAGACATGCACTAACAGATCTAAAAATAAAACAACAATAAGACAGTACTTTAAAACTATGATTTTAGCACAAGGAAAGACATATATACAAATGGAACATAATACTCCAAAATTGACCCAAGCATCCATTGATTTACAATAACGTGCTGTGGCAGAACAATGGAAAAAGAGTGGTCTTTTAGATAAATGCCTCAAGATTAATTGTATCTCTTATGAAAAGTTTAATTTGACACCTTTCTCATACCATACACCAAAATTTATTCCAGATGTACCTTAGACCTAAAATTGAAAGGTAACATTAGAAAGTTTCTAAAAGACAATATAGAGGAAAAACTTCACTATCTTGAATTTCCCAAAGATCTCTTGAATGAGAGCACACACACACACACACACACATGCTCATGCATAATCACTAATCATAAAGTGCAAGATTGATGAACCAGACTTAATTAAAATAATAACTTTTATTCATCAAGAAAACACCATGAAGAGAACTATAATGCAAGCCACAGAGTGGAGGAGGCTATTTGTAATCATATTTCTGACAAAGAAATTGTATCCAGAATATATAAACAAGTGTTAGAAATTAATGAAACAAATGCAACAGTACAATACATATAGACATGGGTCAAAGGACTTAAATAAGCATTTCACAAATAAAGTTATCCAAGTGGTCATAGAGAACACCATATCATTATTTATCACCAGGGAAATGCAAATTAAAACCATGCTAACCTACCCCTATAAACTCCCCGGAATGACTAAAGTTGAAAAAATCTGACAGTCGCCTGTTGGTGAAGAAATAAAGCAGCAGGATCTCTCACACAATGTTGATGGTGGTTCAGTTTGGTAACATCACTTTGGAAACTGTAAGTTAATGCCAGGAAAGCTGAGTTTGTGCACACACAGTGCCTTGGCAATTTCAGCCCTTGCCAAATATGTCACAGAACGCATACATGTTGTACTGAAAGACATGTACACAAATGTTCAGAGCAACTTTATTCGTAATTGCCAAAACTGGAAACAGCCAAAATGTCCATCAGCATCATTAAATCATTACATATTCATACAACAGGAGATCATTGAGCAATGAAAAGGATAAGATTACACAAAGCAACAAAATGAATAAAATCTGTAATCATAATAATATGCTAAAAACAAACAAAAGAAAAAAGGACACACAGAGGAGTGCGTATCATACAATTCTACTCATATGAGCAGACAAAAAATTTTTTAAGGCGAGAGAAATCAGGATAGTAATTAGTTTTGGAAGTTGCTGTGGGGCAAGGGGAGGTGGGTGTTTCTCAAGTGTAAATAATGTTCTGTATTTTTATCGCAGAGATGGTTACAAGCCTTTCACCACTTTCTGCAAATTTTCAACCTATATACTTAACAGTTGTACCTTTTACATTTGTAAAACTTCAATAAATAGGTAAAAATATTTCAAAGTATTTCCCAAATTTGTTTTGTTTATACTTCAGTGACTATTAGAAGATATGACTAATGCTTTTTCAACTTTTCATTGAACATTGACTTCGTCCAGTGAATTGTGCCAGATATTGTTGGAACAGAAGAATGGTTGACATTAGGCTTCCGCCCTTGTCCAGTTTAGTGTTTAACAGAGACAGGATGAGATGTAGCACAAACAATAATACAAGGCAGAAAGTCCTGTAAACCACCTATGGACCACAGAGCGGGCCACCAGGAGTCTTCAAGGAAGAGATGGCATCTGAGTTGGACTTTGAAGTCTCAGAATTTCGACCAGTGTAGGTAAGAAGTGGTTTCTCTGCAGGGGAAAAAAAAAGCATCGAAAAGCCATGCAAGTGTGAAAATGTAAGGTGTGTGTGTGTGTGATGTACATGGAAATATAAATTATGAATATGGTTGATATGAAAATTGTGAGTGGCATCTCCACTTCTAGAATGTGCATCAATTGTCACTGAAACATATCAGTAAATTGAGAAGCAAGAGTTTGAAATCTGTTGAACTTTCTCTAACGACAGAATACAGACTTTGGTTTCTGAAATTGCACTTTCAGGGTTTGGGGAATCGTGAAGTGCATGCTATTGGCCAGAGTATTTTGAGGAGACCTGAACTGGCAATCTTGGGAAGCGCTTCTAATGTCTGAACCCATAGGATGATTTTGCTGGAGTGTAGAACTTGTACCACGGAGAAGTAGACAATGGAACTTAAAGGGCAGCTTGAAATTAGTTTGTAGAGAGTCAGGAGGTCTAGGTTAAGGATTTGGTATTATGCTTATGGTCAGGAGTGTTTGACAGCCTTTGAGCAAGGGTATGACATGGAAAAAGCCTCATTTAAGGACCCTTGGCCTGATATTGAATGGAAGAATAGAACTGTTCTAACAACTCAGAAAATAAGGCCAGGGCACAAGTGCTTGTATGTGATTTCTATGTACATGTCTCTGTCCATTCAACAATAATGCAGAGAAAAGGAGGTAACCAGCCAAGGTGACAATGCCCAGAACTTGATTTTGCAGGTAGTAGAACCAGATCTGATCTTGGCCCTAATCATCTGGGGTTCTCAGGCATGACAATGAAAGAGAAACTCGTCTAAGTAACAGGCCACATCTGTGCAACATAAACAGATTCATGCACAATGGCTGGGGCCCGGCAATGCGGTGCTTGCCAGTGTTTTCACAGAAATAGGCTACATTGCAGGTGACTTTCTCTGCTAAAGCTATGATTTATGGTGGTGGGGCGGGTGTAATAATGTACTTATAGTGGGTGGGTGGGGCAGGGAACAGAAATGGGAGAGGGAAAGAGATATTGCTGTTTTAAGGAAAGCTTCTTTACGACTTCACCTGATTTTATGACTGTAGTGAGTCTCTTGAAAATGATTTCGGGAATTGTGCTTTTGGGTCATCTTCCTCGTTGTGGTTGTTTTAAAGAGTCTTGAAGGATGCTTTTTGTTCTCTCCACAGTATGAGCCCTGGGCAATAGGCCAAAGTTGTTTTAAATCTCAGTTGAAAGTTCTGGCTCTTTCCATGTGAACATGTGCCAAAAGGAAGTCTAATAACTTATCAAGTTGAGGCACCTCAGGGAGGTCCAGAAGCAGAAATTTTTGAGGAGTTTAGGGAGCAAGTTTATTAACCTTTGACCTGATTGTAACCCTTTTTGAGCTACTATTTATATTTTGTTAATTGATTTTTATTTTTTATTTTTTGCAAAGACCATCAGCCTGAGAGCCCTGAGACCTAGATTTATTCACTGAAACTTCTTAATTAATTGTGCCATTGACCAACTCCAATGGCCACTCTATGCCTCAATTTTCTCCTGTGTAAAGTAGAGATAGTACATGTCTGAAATACCTCATTAATATGTCTCTAAAGTGAAAGTTCTGTGGAAGAGCACAAAATAAGTTCATCTCAGCAAATTATTTAACCGGCACCTCTTATGTACTAAACTAACAGCTGCAAGAGATATTTGGGACACAAATATCAAGAGATATTTGGGACGCAATTTCTAGTTTCCAAGACCCAAAGACATGGCCGGCAAAGCAGAGTATGCCAGATTCCGCAGACGCTGATGTAGTGGAGAGTGTGTGTGTGTGTGTGTGTGTGTGTGTGTGTGTGCCACTCACATTTCTACCCCTCCCCCTTCCTTGTCAGGCAGAAGCCTTCATTCCCTGAGGAGTTCACAGTTCACACTAAACCTGCCTATCTGCCACTGCCCTTGATCCTTGCCCCAGGGGGATGTTAGGGCCCTGGCCGTCTTGCAATAATTCAGAACAATTCTGAAGTGTCCTCATAGCTCCAAAGTTCTCCATGGGATTGGCTGTGGCCCTTGCAGAGACACTATTACAGCCCAAGGCTCTTCTTTCACTTCCCTAGGCCTGTTGACCCCTAGAGAACTCCCCAGAAAAATTCCTTCATGGATATCCCCATCTCAGACTCTGCTTATCCGGGAACCTGACCAGTGGTAATTAAACAGGAAAAGAAGTTCTATGGGAATTCACAAAAGGAAGTTAGCAAATCCCGCTTTGGGAAGATGAGACAGGAAAAGCTGATTGTGGAAGATGGTGTTTGTGCTGTGGTGTGATGGATATGTGGGGTCTAACTGAAAGAGAGTGTGGAAGAGGAAGTAGGGAAAGAAGCATTTATTATTAGTCTTCCCTCAGTATCCTCTGTGTATTGATTCCAGGAGCCCCCATGGATACCAATATCCGCAGATGCTCAAGTCCCTTATATGTAACAGGTTAGTACAATGAATACAGTCAGCCCTCGGTATCCACGGGTTTCCCATCCTCAGATTCAACCAACCACGGATAGAAATTTTGGATGTGGAGAGCCAGCTGTAAGTTAGGAGGAAATAGCATAATTGCGGTCTCAGAGATCAGTAATGAGACATGTAACTCTGAAAAGTTCAGAGAGCCCATGTGAAACACCTAGTCACAGGGCACTAGAAGATCCAGAAGGGAAGGAGGACGAGTGTATATAATGGAGGCTCCTAAAATCTAGGCTAAGAGTAGTGCACTAAATTGGAGATCAAAAGGAAAAGGAGAGAGTCTATTTAATAGAGGAGTTATATAACAGAGGCTACGCTTTCAAAGAATGATCCAGGAGCTGAGATAATGCAGTGCTCTAAAATGTAAGATTCTTTTTTTTTTAAAGTTTTTTTGATGTGGGCCATTTTTTTTAAAGTCTTTATTGAACTTGTTACAGTATTGCTTCTGTTTTCTTATGGTTTTTGGCCACGAGGCATGTGGGCCCTGACCAGGGATCAAAACCCGCACCCCCTGCATTGGAAGGTGAAGTCTTAACCACTGGACCACCAGGGAAGTCCTGAAAATGTAAGATTCTCTCTGATGCTTAATAATCTTAGATCCTATCAAAAGTTAGAAGGGTTCCAAATGAAATGAAGTTAGGGAAAATATTAAACAGGTTGAAAAATAGAATTCCAACGCCTGGAATATGCTTTTTGTTGTTGTTTTTTAACTTAATAATTATCCAGGCCAGCTGGCTTGAGGATACATGGCAGGGAAAGAGAGAGAGAGAAAGGAAAAGTGAAAATGAGAAGGGAAGTCTTTCTTCCTCTCTCTTTCTAACTATTAATCTTACCCCATAACCAATCTCTTATGGGACCATATCTCTCCAGTTCTGTTCTTGGAAAGTAGTCAGCAAACGGAGTGCTTTGGAAATCTAACCTAGAACTCAGTTTATACTCAGGCTTGAGCATGGCTGGCTCATGTCACATCTTGGGGCTGAAAGTCATCTCTGTGACCTATTACCATTTAGGCAAATCCCTTCTCTAATTCTCATATTCTTTATTTGCAGAAAATGAATTGTGATGTAATTTTAAGAGAACATTGTGTGAAGTGCTTTGCAGGCCCTGGTGCCTATTAACACCCTATGAACGTAGCTCTTATTATTAGCTCAGTCACTAATGGTCTAGATGACCTTGGAAATAGTCTTTCACATCCATGGTCCTCAAATTCCTCATCTAAAAAAGCTAGTTGCTGGCTATACTTTCAACCCTGATCGTCCTACTAGGTTCCCAAGTATGTTTTCTTCAGAGCTAAAGTAAAATAAAAATACAAATTAGCTAATCCCGATTCAACAAGATGCATATACTCAGTGAATTTACATCCAAGAGGCAGTTGAGGGAATTGAGAGGGGAAACAAGATGGCATTGATTGTAGGGTCAATGCCAGAGTTAGGGTCTGTTTCAGAATTGTCTAATTAACTGCACATTTTTTTTCTTTGAGATCCTGTGGGCACTGGATCTGCCAAATACTTTTTTTTTTCCTACAAGAAAGATTTTATTTACTCCAACTAGTCACGAAACATTTGCATCCCTTGCTGCTCTGACCTAGAGCCAAGGGCCCTTCAAGCTTCTCTTGCATGACATGTAGGTCTTTTCTGTGAACGACTGCCATAGGCAGGCACTGGCTCAAACCTAATCTGTGCACAGATTCCTGTTCCTCTGCTATATTTCCAGTGTCCTCCTTCATGTGTCAGGAAAAGCACGTGGGCATCCACTAGGCCAACACACCAGCACAGCCTGGATTTTAGTGGAGCCCCAACAAACTACAGTCAACAACTCACCTTGCTTTGGCAGAACAAGGACAAATTCCCTTTCTCAGTTCCCCACCCTGATTCCTCACAGCTCTTCCAGTACAGACTTGTACAATGTTCATTCCAGATTGAAAGGGAATCTGAAGGCAGCCCCTTTTCCCGGCTTCCCTCACTGACTTTTTTATATAGAGGACAAGAGACAGAGGGGAGGGGAATGAAATGGTGTCTCTAATACACTTTAGGCATGGTTTTCGACTGTGTACAGTAGGAGTTCTGGATTCAGTGTCAGTGCTTGGATTTCTGTTATAGATCCTTTGTGCTCTATTTTCTTTCATATATGTCACATAGTTTCCAGTCAACTGGGAGAAATTGCTTGCGGCGTGTGACTTAGAGACTTGTGAGTCTCTAAGGCCATATTAGGGAAATGTTTATATTGATACTAAGTTTCAGCACAGACTTCGGTCTCATCTCTTATTCTCCACCCAGCTACTACTGTGGAAATAGCTGGTACATATGGGAAAGTCGTAAAATCCAGAATCAGAAGGCTTAGGGTCTTGATTGGTTCTACATGTAAGAGTTAGTTGACTTTTGCAAGTCAGTGGCTCTCCCTGATCCTTGGTTCACTCATCTGAAAAATGGGAGTAACAGAGAGATGTGGTGAACTTTGAATGAAATTACACCACTCTTCTGTGGATTCCAAAAATATAATGGGCATGTGAAGTGGAATCGGGATTTCACAATTTTACATCACACTCTGCCTTGTCCAGAACCTCACAACCTTTGGACCTCCATCAATAGATATCTTTCCAACTCTGCTATACATAGAGGAGAGAATAAAACTCATCGTTCATTACTGCTATCTTTTATATGACTTCCTGGCAAATATACAATGGTTTATCAGGTGAGGTAATTATGTTTTAGTCAATGGCTAGGGCCCAAGACAAATATCTTTCCTGCCTGTTTTGAGATAAATTCTTGTAAAAGGCTAGTGTTAATGCCATGAGGGATGTCTTTCTATTCGAAGGGTGAAAAAAAGAACTTTCAGAGGGCTCCTGATTCTCACTATCTTCCAGACTCCACATTGAGGACGACTTACCCCCTTGGTAAATTTTACCCCAGCTTTAAGAGATCAGCCTGTCCTTTAAGAGACAGCCTGTCCTTTAAGAGATCAGCCTGTCCTTTAAGAGATCAGCCTGTCCTTTAAGACACAGCCTGTCCTTTAAGAGATCAGCCTGTCCTTTAAGAGATCAGCCTGTCCTCTGTTTCTTAGTGTAGAGAAACAGAGAAGATGTGCATATCTCTCTAATTTGTCTACAGCTTATCCTCTGACTTTGCATACCAATTTTTGTATCTGAACATCTTTATCTTAGGACAGCACTGGAAGCGAAGATAACTATAGAGAAGAAAAGCCAATGAACATAAATACACTGACTTTACTTTTCAGCACGACATCTTCCGTCTGGATCTATCACTATTCTATAGGTCCTGGTCACCTTCCACATGGCAGACGTAGTTCCCTAGAACAAGGGACCTTTTTCCTGAACATTTAAATACCTCAGTGTTTTTCTATTTTCCTGCTGTGGCCTATGAATAGGTTGGTATCTTAGAACAGGTTTTCTATTTGAAGACTACCTCTATCCAGAGCATTGAGGGCACAAATGACTTTCTCATTCAGGAAGTCACCTATCTTGTCAAAGGGATGTGGCCTCCACAACGTGGACATTTCTGAATAACCTCACATTGATCCTACGTATCCCAAGAAATACCCTCACAGAACAAGTGATGGTTTGTTCTTAGACAAAGAGATAGCTGGGAAATTCAACACAGCTTATTTAGTAACCAATTTAATCTCTTGCATGTTTATCATGTGTTAAGTATTCAAATACTTTTATTCCTGCGATCAACGTGAAACCTACCACATGGTCAATTAGATCATGTAGTCCCATTTTATTGATGAATAATGTGTGAGGTACCTAGAACTTCAGAGATGCCCCATAGCCAGGGTGTGCACACAGTCTTCTGTCACTGGATTCTAGACACTCTCTTAAACCTTGTCTTGATTCCTAGATCAGATTATCCCTATAGACTGTATTCCTTGCCCAGTTTGAGAGCTCATCAAAGCTTAGACACAATAACAAAATAACTCCAAGCCAATGACAGGAAACAAAAAAATCTCAAAGCATAGACAAAACAAGATTTTACTCATTTTATTAATAACATCCTTCAAAATCTTTGTCCAGTGAGAAGTTACGGTCAAATGATTTTAGGATCTCAAACTGGTCATATATAGATATCAGGATAATTGAATCCTTAGATGTTCTGGTAAGACATACACTCTATGCTAATTAAAAATTTCGGAGTTCTTTGGTCTGGGGCTTGTCAACAGTCCTCTCTAAAGTATATGAATTGCCGTACTTTGTACTTCCTGCCACCATCGATGGACATTTTATATTTTAAAAGTAAAAGATAACGGAACTCTGGGAGAATATTTGATGCTTCATTGGGTAACATGAGAAGCTGCGAGTTTGAAGTTGGCTCTACCCCTTAACCAGTATGATCTAACAGGTGTGATAGTATAAGAAGTATCTGTGCTGAATAAGGATGCTATAAGTCCTTAAAAGGCCCAATAAGAACATCATAATGCAAACCTATAGGATTCCACATCAAAGTCATGCTTTCTATAGTAGGAAACAACTCTCCATTTGAAATATGGCTCCTGATGTGCTAGTAGAGACTGAGCCCCTGACCATGGACCTTTAAATGACTAAGCGACCTAAGAGCTCTTGGATCCACTAGTCCTAACATTGAGTCTGCACAGCAGCAACTCCGTCCTGCCATGGAAATATATTTGAGATAATAGTGTATATATTGAGATATTTGAAAGGCATCACTAAATGCATAAGCAGATGGTGCAGACTTCCATGCCATCTTAATCCACTCATCACTATGGCAACTGTAAAATGCCCAACCAGACATCAGCAGAGACTTACAACATTCCTCAAAGGAAGCAGCCAGAAATAGAATGGCTTTAGAGTGGGGAGCCATTTGTAATTAGAGAATTCAGTTTATACTTCACGTACAGGTACTTTTTTGCCTGAAATGCCTCCACCATTGAAAGATTTACAAAATGCCTCATTTATCAATATGTTCTCATACATAATGCTGCTCTGGGCCAAGGTACACTTTTATTAATAAGGAAATTCACTTCTGGGCCCAAGACCGTGTACCCAATCACACAGAAACAGCTGGCCTGATGGAATAATAAAACAGCTTGTTGGTGGTTCAGCTGAGGCACAGCTGGAGGACAGCCAGCTGGCTTAGAGCACTTTCCTTCAGGATATGGTAAATACCAAATACTGCCTGAGGGTGAGGAGAATCTAAAATGGGTAATGGATGGGCTTCCCTGGTGGCGCAGTGGTTGAGATCCGCCTGCCGATGTAGGGGACACGGGTTTGTGCCCCGATCCGGGAAGATCCCACACGCCGCGGAGGGGCTGGGCCCGTGACCCATGGCCGCTGGGCCTGTGCGTCCGGACCCTGTGCTCCGCAACGGGAGAGGCCACAACAGTGAGAGGTCCGCGTACCACACACAAAAAATAAATAAATAAATTTAATAAATAAATAAAATAAAATGGGTAATGGAGGAGGGACTTAATAAATGCCAATGACAGCCTTAAAACTACCTCGGTAGCAGGCAGTATAGTTTGTTTATTTGTTTGTTTTTTTCCACCTTTGGCTTCCACGACATGACAACTAGTTAACATATTGAAGGACATTCTATATCTGATGTGGCATGTAATTATCTTTTGGAGGAAGGAGCAAAAGTTATCTTCACCCTCTCAGAAAATAAAACATGAATAAATGAAAAGGATGTCTGATACTGTAGTATAGTAGCTGGATGTTTTGGAAGGCGTGAGATGTGGTACCCTAAGGAGACAACTGTGTTCATCATAAGCCTTTCGCTCCATCTCTGATATCTTTGACTGCTTCATTTTGACCGTGCATCGCCTGCCGCCCACCTCACCCTTAAACCACTGCCGCTTGTTCCAGTGCCTTAACTGAGCTTCCCCGATTAGCTGGGTGGAGTCTCATTTGGAGCCTCAGGTCGAGCTCTGGTGGCGCCACGTACCCTTCTTCTCTGGAGTTGGATGAAATGTGACACTAGGGAACGTGGGATCTGCCTTACTGAGTGGTCACTGAGGGTTCAGGTGAAGTGAACTGGAGGTCTGAGGGAATCCCATCTCCACGGGGTAAACATTAACCGACATTAAACAGGAGACAGGAGGGATCCAGGCAGTTAAGTTCCTCCTCCTTCTTCCTCTATGAACTACTCCTAGATGCAGTTTTCTATGTAGCCCCTCCGGAGAAAGTGCTGTGTGCTAGAGAACAAGCGTCAGAGCATCCAGCAGTTTCTCTTTGAGGCTTATAGTGAGGAAGTGGCCGGCAGTTTAACTCAATGGATTATTCTCATCTTTTTTTGCTTCACTTCTATTTTTTTTTTTCTTTGCGGTACGCGGGCCTCTCACTGTTGTGGCCTCTCCCGTTGCGGAGCACAGGCTCCGGACGCGCAGGCTCAGCGGCCATGGCTCACGGGCCCAGCCGCTCCGCGGCATGTGGGATCTTCCCGGACCGGGGCACGAACCGGCGTCCCCTGCATCGGCAGGCGGACTCAACCATGCGCCACCAGCGAAGCCCTTCACTGCTATTTTTTAACACCTATCAATTGAGCTTGCGTCCTGCTGTCAAATCAGTGCTTTTATCCTTGCCCTGAGCTTTACTTTTAGAGAACCTGGGCAAAGTGCATGTATTAGTCGTTCCTATTCCACGGTAGCTAGAACAATAATGGACACATTGTACTCCTCAATAAATTCAGAAATACTAAGTTAAATCAAATTTTTGAAGTAAAAAAAGTCAATTATCAACAGGGGTGTTGACGTTTACAATTTTTTTCTTAACGTGAGATGAAAGGTTAACATTAGTAATAGAAGAGGAAGTATCTGGAAACAAGTTCCTTTTCCTGCACTTTGAAATTATAGTCCTGAGATCAGATCCTTTTCATGTAACCACAGCTGAGGATCATTCTGGATAAACTTGAGTAGTTAGGGGTTTATTTCTCCAGCCTCTCTTTGGGAAAACAGACTCACCCAAATAACTGAGTTTTCCGTAAAATTCCTCAGAAAAATTCCTTTTCCCTAAGCCAATCCTGAAGAGTCTCTCCGTCACCTCTCTCGATTTATTGTGATCTAATTCAGATTACAGAGTCTTCTTTAAAAAAAGTTTCTATATATCCATATAAGCCTTAGATATAGGAAGATATAGATATAGGAAGATATAGATAGATGAATACATAGATACGTACATGAATACATAGATGCGTATGCATACAGACACACACACACACGTGCCTGCACACATCTTAATGTGAGATCCTATACTATCTCTTATGTGCACGTCAATTTTCTCGTCTAATTAAGGGGCCGAGTGATAGATAGCTTGAGGCTATGTTATACTCAACCCACCACCAAGGGTGTGTATGAGAAAGAATCTGACAGACGTGCGTGGTTATGTGGAGACTTGTTATCTCACACTAAGTTTTCTCCTCTAATAGCAGTATGGGTGGCTTGCCAAAACAAGAACGGTATATGATATCTTTTTTCTTAAATGAGATCTTTATCATAAAAATGACACAGTGAGCTCTTATAATCGGAGTGAAGTATGCCATAAGGTTCTAAATATATCACTGTAATGATTCTACATTTTTATCACTACACTTACGATCAGCTCTAATGGAAAACTCATGGATGTCATCAGTCCTTTTGTCCTTCTTAACAATTGGATAATCCCTTCTCAAAGCATTGAGCCATCTTAGATCACTAGTGGCTGTCTAGAACACAAATACATTGCACAGCGTGACGTTACTGATTAGCTGGATCATCTTTCTCCGTTTCAGTTAATCTATTAAACAATTTGCAAGGAATCCCTAACAGCTTTAGAACTCTGAACTTTAGAACTCTGAACTTTATCTATGATTTATTTAACCTCCATAATGAGACCTGCTGTCTCGATTCACAAGACTTTTGGAGTCATAAAATATTACTTCAATCTCAACTTTACTTACAATTGTGACAGTTCATTAAAATGATATGTTGACTGGAGTCCTGCTACAGTCCTGTGTGGTACACAGACGGGCCATGCCCACATCACCCAGGAGCCTGTTAGAAATGCAGAATCTCAGCACTTAACCCAGACCTACTAAGAAAGAGTCTGTTTTTACCAAGATGCCCAAATAATTCAGATACACATTAAAATTTGAATTAGAGGGCTGGCACTGGAGAGATCTTCCAGGTCCAATGTCAAGATTCACTGGAAGTTATCTCCTTCTCAGCAACAGTGTTAACTCATAGTTGCTAAACTGAATATTTAGATTATTTGAGCTGCTTGGCAGGAAGGATATTGGAAATTCCCAGCTGTAATTGCCAATGAATAAGTTGTTTCAACTCCTGCCAATAACTCAAATGATCTCTTCTTCCACAGCTTATTTCATAGTCTCACATTTTTGTGTCTACTGGAGAGATTGACCATCCTGGGTCAGCATTTAACAATTCTTCAGCCTTCCCATATGTAAAATATCTGTTTGGTTGTCACTCTAGGTTTCCTTATATAGCATTCAAAGATAACTTTACAAGGAAATGTAGTCTATGTATTGAGATACATAAATATTTTCTTTACAAGCCATTCTAAATGAACATTTTACAACCAATAACATTGCCTGTTATGACCGTACCAGAGAGCAGATCTTTCTCAGCTCTCAACAGAAAACTCTTCTCAAATTACCTTGAGAAAAGAGAAGAGTGCTGTTTGAATATAACTCAGGAATACAAGTTGACCTTTTTATTTGGGATAATTTGATAACTGACCTGTTCAAATCAAGCACTGTATTTTATTTCTTCCACTACACATCAGCTAAGATTGGATTTCTGAACATTAAAGGTATTAAAACCTAATGGACTCTACATGTCAGGTTTTGTCTCAATGGATAGATTTCTGTTTAAATGTCTATTGTGTTTATAATTTGAAGGCTCAAATATAATTTCTTCATATTTTGAGAATTTAACTACCAAGATTTCATTGATTTCCTAGGTGATATTTTCAAATTAAAATACAAGTACTTAACCTCATCAGGTGTTATTTGTCAGCCTCTGCCCTTCCCCCAACTTGTGCTCCACACAATGAGTAAACATTCCTTTGCAGATTGCCCTTTTTTGGATGGGACCAATCAGAATCCAATTGTAATGACACTCCTCCCACTCTGAATCTGGGGGAGATCTATGACTGCTATGACCAATAGAATATTGTAAACATGGCACGAGGCCAGTTTCCAGCCAACTCCTTAAATGTTGGCAACTTCCACTTCCTTGGAACATTCTTTCTCGGAACCCTGAGACCACCATGCTAGAAATGTGGAGAATATGGATAGAAAGATGCTGCCCCAGTCCCCAGCTGTCTAGCACCCTTGCTCAGGCAGCGGATGTGTGTGAAGAAGCCTCCATATGACCCCAAACCCATCTGCCACCTCCCTGGAACTGCATGAGAAATACCAAATGAGAAATGTCCAGCTGAGCCTCCAAACCTCCAGAACTATGAAAGATAATACTAAGTTGTTGTTGTGTTAAGGCACTGAGTTTTGTGGTGGTTTGTTACATAGCCACTGATAAATAGAATAGTTGTTCTATGTCTAAGAGCTGAAAACTCTTCATTTCAATCAATTCTTCACATTTCAACACTGATATCAGTTGAAAACTCCCTGAAACTTTAATAAAGGTACCATTCTGTCCCTCTGGATAGAGATGATTAGAAGTAGGGACACAGCCATAGCAATGGGTTGAGAGAAGTTTTTGAAAAAGAGCCCATTATCTGCACAGGAGTGCTATGTGGATCAAGACTGCTCTGACCCCCCATGGTGCCACAGCGAAGCTAGAAAAGAGAGAAATACTGGGCACTCATGAAACCAAAATACCATATTTACTTTTCTATTCAGCGAAGAGTTTTTGATACCTATTGTATAGCATCAGGGAACATAAGAAACAAGGTATCATTCCCCATAGAGGACTCATATTAAGAGGCTAGATTGAAAATATACCAGTAATCAAACACATAAATAAATAAATAAAATTATTTATGACTTGTTAATAAATAATAGTGAAACAGGAGGGAAGGGGCAGGGCACAACCTTTAAAAGAATGACATAGCCCGAGGACACAATATAAACTGATTATAACCAAATAGGTTTAAGATGGTGGACGAGTCAACTTCTACTAGACCTTGAGCCCCAGTATATGCTCATTATAACACATCAGCGAGCTAAAAGACACACCCACTGGCACCATGACAGTTCCAAGGCCAAAAGTGGGCGGTGGCCCAATTTCTGTAAATCCCCGCCCCTTCCCCAAAATAGCTGGAATACTCCTCCCACTTATTAGCCTAGGAAATTACCCACCCCTATAAAAACTGACAACCCCATAGCCTGGGGCTGCTCTTGCCTTCTGAGGTGGCCTGTCCGTGGAGTGTGTTTCTTTCTAAATAAATTCACTTCTTACCTATCACTTTGTCTCTCACTGAATTCTTTCTGCGATAAGACATCAAGAAACTGAGCTTCATTAAGTCTAGAGACCAGGTGTGTGATCTCAGTTGAAAGACCACGGGTTCACGTCCCAATCTGAGTTGCATGGTTTCAATAGTGTGTTACTTACTAAGACAGTGAAGACTAGGAAAAGACTAGATTTGGGCAAGGGCATCATGTCATTTCTCTAAACACAGCAGAACTTTTCTTTTGTGAACTACTTTCAGTCAGTTTTTGTTATGGACTAAATGTTGATGCCACCCACAAATTCATATGTTTAAGCCTTAATCCCCAGTGTGATGGTATTTGGTGGTGGGCATTTGGAGGTAATAAAGTCATGAGGATGGAGCTCTCATGAATGAGATTAGTGCTGTCTTTGCTACATGAGGACACAGAAAAAGGAGTCCTTTGGCAAACTAGGAAGAGAGCCCTCACCAGGAATCAAACGGGCTGGTGCCTTGATCTTGAACTTCCCAGCCTTCAGCACTGTAAGAAATAAACTTCTGTTGGTTGAAAAACCCGGTCTCTGATATTTTTGTTACACCAGCCTAAATTAAGATAGTTATCATCCACACAAGCCAGTCTCCTTACTTTGCAATATCACCTTATTTGTGACCTCACATGATGACACCCAGGTCATTCCCTAATCTTTATACTGAGACACTTCAAATCTATTTCCAAAATTGACACTCACTTTTAAAGGATGGTTTTTCTGTTACGAACCTATTGAATGTAACATTGTTCAAAGCCTAAGACAATTCCATGAAAAGAATCGCAACTTATCTGGAGTGATGGCCACATTATTTGAGTAAATATCTTACTATACATTGAGGGGTACATTTTTAAATGGACAAAATTAATCTGACTTTATAGTTACACTTCATTTTTCTACCTTTGGAAGGTAGATATAGGCACCTCAAGGACTTTCTGCTTTCACAGCATCCACAGACTCCTGATGTTGCAGGTGCCCTCTGTGTTCCTTGATGAAGGAAGCAATTTGTACTCCATTGAGGCACAGGTTCCCATGAGGCTGCCACTGCATCTTCCATCCCCTGCAGTTTGTTTCCAGGTACAACTTAGGGGACTGTGGATTACATGGGCCAAATTCAGAACAATAGTGGCCATTGAATAGAAAAAGATGATGCTCTCCTCTCCTAAGGCCTAAAGGAGTCATAGTACTGAAACTGAGCAGCACCCTGAGGGGCTCCTGGGCACAAAAGCCTTTCTGTGGCCCCATTTCTTGATTACAGGAAATAGGCTTCATTCAGCCTCCATGACCTTTCCTGGGTTCCAACTGGGCAGGTTCAAACATTTGCTAATTAGGGAAGGGAGGGGATGCAGAGACAAGGGAGGAACTGTCAAGAAACAATAGTGCAGGCTTGGGGCAGGGTCCTGGTTCCCTGACAAGCGATATACATAACAACATCTTTGAGCTGTTTTGCAGATACCGAAACCCCCACCAGGTGAGAGAAGTTAAGGGTATGGTACCCACCAGCACACAGACCCCAGACCAGCTGGAACCAGAAGGTTGATGATGCTGACTCCCACTTACCTCACCACAAACCCATCAGAAGCATGTCCTCGAGCCAATCACGCTCTCTTTGAACCATTACTATAAAACTCCTCACTACCCTCCCCAGGTCAGGACACAGTTTTGAGGGCATTAGCCCGCTGGGGCCCCCTTTGCCTGGCAGAGCAATAAAGCTATTCTTTTCTACTTCACCCAAAACTCTGTCTCTGAAATTTAATTTGGTATCAGGGTACAGAGGCCAAATGCATCTTCAGTACCTTGTCAAACGCTACATGCCAAAGGAAGAGTGACTTGTCTCCCAACTGCACAGTTTGTCAGATAGGAAAGGAAGAATTTAAATAAGTGTAGTGTTCTCTTTCTTGGAGATATTTTCTGATTTTTGAGGAGGTAAGCTGGAAAGCCATAATCAAAAGATAACTAGAAAATCCCCAAATATTTGAAAATCAAAGAAAACATAGAGAGAATGTTGAGTGAACTCATCCGGATGTAATTTATGATATTTTATAATCTCATTTATAAAAAGTTCAACAGCAGGCAAAACTAATATACAGTGTTAGAATTCAGTATAACAGTTATATTTGTGTGATAGATATTAGGGAGATGGTGACAGGGAAGGAGCATGACGGGGACATTTGGGGTATTGGTCATGGTATATTTCTTATTCTAGGTGTGTACACAGTGCACACCTAGAAATAAATTCAACATTTATTTCTTACATGCTTTTTATATATGTGTTGAATTCTAATATATAATCTTATAAAAAACAACAAGAATGTGAAAGGGAATGGGTCACTGACCAGTTGTAATGGAAGTTATTTTCAAAAACTCAAGTAAACAATTATCTTTCTACTGCAAGTCACAATAATACCTAGAAAATTAAAGGGTTAAATCCAATTTGAAAGGAAAACAAAATATAGGTAGATATTTGACTAAACCTTATGGAAGTAAAAATTTCTGTGTAGAAATGTGATAGAAAAAATTATAAAAATATGCATATATTTAACTAAATGTAAACTTCAAATGTCACTACAACAAGATAATAATGAACAAATTAATTGTCCACTTCACACTGGGAAAATTATTTGTCAAAATCATGATAAATTAACACTTTAAGATATTCTTATTTATTTAAAAAAGAACTAATATGAAGCTTTTAAGTAAGGCTAAAAACTGAATAAACCATTATCTTTCATTACTTGGAGACTTCCATTCTCTTGCTCTCATCTGAGCCAGATGCTTCCAGATGGAATATCTATTTACTCTTCTTACTGTTAGACAGATCTTACCTCTTCTTTTATTATTGTTTTTCTCTTATTTCTTCTTCCCTCATTTGCTGAAACACATCCTAGAGTACCTTTCTTAAAATAGGTACGTGTGAGATAAATCTTAAATATCTGAATGTTTAAATATATATTTTGCTTTCATATATTTTCTTACACGCAAATCTCCTGCTAAATAGTAGCCTGGCTGCTAGACTCCTATATGAGTAGGTAAAAAGTAAGCTTGCGTGTTCTCGTACACGGACTTTTACCTGCTATCTCTGTTTCTACGCATGTTTAACTTCCATTTCCCATTTCATCTGTTGCTTTCAAAGTGCAGCCCTTCCTGCAATCTCTAGCGTGCATCACCTCTCCTTTCATACACCTTCTTCACTACATAAGTTCCAGTTGTATAGTTCTCTCTGTTCTGCTGCATCTATGAGAGACCCAGCAAGAAACAGATGGATTTTACAAAATTAGATCATTTGAAGAGGATCTAATAAAATTAACAAAGCTGTGGGTACAGTGTAAGGAACCACAAAAGATAGGCGAGACCCAATCGAATGGAGGAAAAGAGTAATGAGGAGAAACCAATAGGAGAGAGGTTTTAGGGAGGGTTGTCTTAGATGTAGGAATGAGTCAGTCCATAGCAACCCCAGAGGGACAATGTCAGGGAAAATAAATCCCCTAACCCTAAAAATTTCTTTCTGAGACTCCCTATTGGATGAGCCCTACCAGAAGTCAGGGGACAAGGGCACTCTTTGATTTAGTCCATGAAAGTCAGGTCCTAGAACAGAGATCAGAGTGGGAAGAGGTAGAAAGTAGATTTGCAAGGGCAAAAAGAAGACATCCAACACATCTGCTAAATCAATTATCACTCTTTTATCTGGATTCTTTCTTTAAAAAAGGAGTAAATATTTCTCATTTGATACTATCCTATTCCTCTAAATAGTTTTGTTTATGGGAGAAAAAAATAAAGGTCTTTAATCAATCATCAGTCACCTAACCCATTTTCATTCTTCAATATATGTTTTATATTTTAGTAAATCATTATGTAAAATAAGATACGGTTCATTGTTATCTATTCCAGTCCATTTTTTTTTTTACCCCTGAATAATGTTCCAGTAGTCCATTTATTTAGCATTTAACATGATACCAACACAATGTAATATATTTGATTTTATAAATAGTCTTCTTTCTAAGATCTTTATAATTATGTAGGCCTTCTTGTAGGCATTTCAATAGTCCCCCAGAGATGCCTGTGGGCTAATCCCGGACCTGTGACTATTACCTTACATGGTAAAAGAGATTTTGAGATGGAGAGGTTATTCTGGATTATCCAAGTGAACCAAATGCAATCACATGGCCTCTCATAAAAGGGAGGCAAGAGGCTCCGAGTCAGAGGAAGAGATGACAAGACAGTGGAATCATATGTCAGAGTGATGTCATTGTTGGCAGGGGGCCATGGGTCAAGGCATGCAGGCAGCCTCTAGAGACAGGCAAAGGCAAAGAATGGATTGTTAGCTAGAGCCTCCAAAAGGAATTCAGTCTTGTTGACATCTTGGCTTTGATCGCATAAAGACATAACTTTGGACTTCTGACCTCAAAAACTGGAAGATACATTTGTTCTCTTTTAAGCCACTAAATTTGTGCAAATTCGTCACAACAGCAATAAGAAACTAATACAGGTTTTCTTCTTTTTCTCCTTCCTGGGTGTGTTAGCTTTATGGTGAAGTTAGAATCATATACTAAGGTAACCATAAAGCCATCTGAAGGTCCAAACCCTCATCCCTGTTCTCAAGGGTAGGCAGTATGTCTGCTGCCTTATTCTTTTGGCTCACTTTGTGGCCCACTCACCTGCATGCTTGATGGTGTAATTCTAGTCTTCTTAGTGACTAGAATTCAAACATTTCACTTCTTTATCATATAAGGGTTTTCACACACAATATCCTCTCAATCTGAAGCTTTTCTCTCAACTGTTCATTCAACTGCTTCTTCAATTCCTCAGGACTCAGGTATATATCTATTCTCAGGGACTCTCTTCCTCTCCTCCAAGGTCAGGTTCCCCACTCTACCCTATCCCACCTATTTTTCTTTTCAATCTTATGAATTTTTATAATTAAAATGGCTATATTTGTATACTAGCTGAGAGCTTTTGGCATGCCTTAACAAAGTGAGCTTTAATTTTTATCAATAAAATCATAAGTGCTCATCTCATGGGAATATTAGAAGAAAGAATTGAAAATGTATATTTAGATTAATTCTCCAAACACAACCAGACCGTGCTGAACCTACTCACGTTTTTCTCTCAATTTGTGAATGACTCAACCCTTTTCTTCCTTTAGTTTCAAATGTGATCTCTTTAGAGAACAGGTGTCTTGGCTGGAAACAGGAAAGGAGAAGAATTCACCCAAGAGTAGAAAGAAATTCCAGCCACCTGACCTATCTCTCAGGTCCTGTGTAGGGAAAGTGAGTAGCAAGATGAGGAGGTATCAGAGGACCACTTCCTGGCAGCTCTGCTGGGGAAACAATAAAGACTCAGTGAGTGAAATGGTTGTACAGAATGACCAGGCAAATGGGAACTCTACCAAAACATCACTTCGCGCCAAACACAGTACAGAAGCAACAGAAAAAAAACTACAAACCCCCAAAGTGCCATAAATTTCAGACAACGGTAATCCTCAGGCTCTACCCAGACCAGGGCTGAGGACCATAGTGCTGTCCCCACCGTGACCCAAGATCAGTGGTATAACTCTAGAGACATAAAACCCTGGGAAGACCTGAGGCCATTTTCTTCCAGCAGAATGGGACTTGGAAACAAATATTAAGCTCTAGAAAATGAAGTTCTATTTCTTAGACAGCTCTAGACTTAGCAATAATGCCCACTAAAACTAGCTTATTGTCTTTGTCTCTCATGAGAAGTTTTATGATAGCTGGGACAAAAGTTAGCCTGCCACAGTTTTCATAAGTTAATCTTCAATAAAAATTTTTAGATGAATGACTAGAGAAGCTATTTATTAAGCTCTTATCCCATAGTAAGCATTTGTATGTTAATTTACACTATACTTTCCACATAGAAAAAAGAACTTTAGAATTATCTTTGCCTTGGACTTGAACATTTGTTTTATATATTTGTGTGGAGGAGAAAAAAGGGAAAGAAAAAGATTTAGTAAAAAGGTCGAAATTCAAACATGTTTTAATCAAAACGCTTTCTTCCTTGGAAGTGAATCTGAAATTTGGTGTACCAATATATAGTCAAGGCCAACTTATATTGAAAATAATATTGTAAGTTGTGTCTGAGCTCACTGACAATGAAAATATGGCTAGAATAAAAACAGCTGGACAGAATTAAGTTTGTTTTCTTCCACGGCAGTAAAGGAGGTCAGGCTCTGGAGTAAGATACTATGCCTGGTTATATTTAGTCAACCTGATGAAATGCCTCCAACCCTCTTCCCAAATACTGGCGGTCTGAAGGGCTTTACTGCCCCTCGTCCATTAATAAAACTGCTTACCTAATAAGAAGGACATATAGTGACTGACTATTTGAAAATATGGGGTCTTCCAGAAACAGAGTTAAAACAATAAATGCATATTTAAACAACAACATGAACAAAAGACTTTAAAACTGTTACTTCGACACTCCCATTTGATAGATGAGGAAAGTGAGGCACAGAGAGTGATCCTAACATGAGAACTAAGGGTAGAATACAGTCGACCTTTAGTATCTGTGGGTTCCATGTCTGGATTTAACCACTCCGCATGGAAACCAGAGCCAGTTTACATATAAGAAACTTGAACATCTGCAGATTTGGGTATCCAGCGGAGTCCTGGAACTAATCCTCCATGGATACTGAAGGACGAATGTATATATCTTCTAAATTGCAACCCAAAGACTTCTGCAGAGTACTGCTTCTTCACTTCATAACAAGGAAAAAACTATGTGGAAGATTATTTGTATCTTTTATCAGTATTGCAAACATCTCTGCACATCTATTGTTTGGTGGAAGATTTTGTGGTTAGGAGCAAGCCTGGGCTGAGAGCCACATTGCATGGCTGAATAGAAACCTGAAAATATCTTTAATTGTACCATTTTTAAGGTAAACAATTCAGTCAAGTGTGATTAAAAACCAGAACAAATGATTGCATCTTGATGTGGATCTGGCTACGAAAAGGAATGTTTCTCTGTGTGGGATTAGAAAGAAAACCTTCTTTCATTCTTTCTCTCCCTCTCTTTTTTTAAAATAAAATATTCCTCCACAGACGAGATGAAGGAACTCACGGAGCCTGATTGCTATGATTTCAGAAGAAAGGAGAACCCTGAAGTTCCTGACCTTTCAGGAAGTGTACCGGATGTGAGGGATAGTTGGCGGAAAGAAGCTGATATTTAAGCCAATATGAAGTAATTCTTAATTTAGACTCTAGAGGTATTTAGAATAATTTTCAATTAGTTATGGTAATATTTCACAAAGAAGGTTCAGACAGGAAAGTGGGAAAGAGAAGGTCAGAACAATTTTTGAGAAGGATTAAACTGAAAGGAAAACTTGAATACTGAGTTTAAGTAGGCTTCGGTAACTACAAATATTACCTACACAATAGAGGAACATAGTTTTAGAAACCAGAAACAACCCTCCGAAAGGGATATTGAAAGAAATTATAATGGACATAAAAATATAAAACATAAGGGGAAACCTTGATAAATTTAACCACATTAAATTCAAAAACACAAACTCTTAATCACCAAAAGTTACCACAAAGAGAGTGATAAAGCCACATGCAGGAAGAAGATACTTTTAATGCATAGAGTTGACAGAGAGCTCCTCTCCAGAATATACAAAGAATTTATGGGAAAGAAGGAAATGAAAATAAAATGAGAAAAGACACAAGTGGACATTCCTTAGAAGTAGAAACACAAATGACCATAAACATACAGAATATTGCTTAATTGTATTCTTAGAGAAATAGAAAATTTAAACCGCTAAGCCAGTATTTCACATGGACCAATTTGGTAAAACTATGCAGGTGGATTATAGAAAATGTTCATGAGGCTGTGGAACAATGGGGGCCTATTACCCATTGCTAGTGGGGCATACATTGCTACAAGTCTTCTGGGGAAAAAGTGGAATTACCTAGTGAATTTGAACATGTACATGCCATGATACACAGCAGCTCCTCTCTTTGGTACATATCCTGGGTAAACTTGCAGGGAGATTTTTTTTTCATGGATCAGGAGTCAGGTATCCGAATAGTCACAGCAACAGTGTCATTATTAGTAAATACTGGGAAAACCCTAACTGCCCAGCACTGCTAAATGAGTAAATAAACTGAAGCGTTCGTGAAATGAGATAGTAATTGCAGGAAACAGGAATTTATCTATTAGTAGCAGGAATGAATCTCAAACATACAATGGCTAAAATAAGTGTGTAAGATCATCCTACTTACATAAAAGGTTAAAACCAACCAAAACTAAATAATTTATTAAATACAAATACATATTAAGTGGTAAAACTACAGAGAAAAGCCAGGAAAAGATTGAGACAAAATTCAGGATTAGGGTTACCTCTCGTAGGGAGGAAAAGAGATGGATAAATGTATCTTAATGGCTACAAAACTGTTGGCTTGGTATTGGCTACACAAGTATTTGTTTTATTATTATTATTTAACCATTCAAATGAGTCCCATATACTTTTTAATTGTTGATATCTTTCAATATAAAAATGCCCCCAAAGTCAGTAAGGTGGAGAAGAGAAAGGACAGCACAAGTAGTAGATTGGGAAGATAAGACTTTTATATATCCTACTGGATGATGCAAGCATCACTCCGCTAACTCAACTGTGCTATCTCTCAAGGATGCGATATCTCTCGAGGAAGTTGCTATCTCTCAAGAAAGTTCTTTTTTGGCCCAGCCATCCCGTCATCCCACTCAGCCCCAGTCCACACATTTCAGGTTAACAACATTAGTGTTTCACGAGAAACCATGGCAAATAATCAGACTCTCCACTCTACTGTTTCTAACCAGCTCATCGTGATCAGTTTCACTAGTGAGAATCACATGTATTCATTCAGTGTACCACACAGGCACAATTATGGCTAACGCAGATTATATGGGAGATAACAGGATCAGAATTCATTTCGCCTACTCTGACCATCAGAATTTTGGTCGTACCTGTTAGGAAGATGGGTTTGAATCTGGATCCAATGCTAATTTGCTATCTTATATTTGGTAGTTTAATCTACTTATGTGAACTAGAATCCTCATTTGTAAATGGGGTTTCCTAATTCCCAACTCTTAGTGCTGTGGTGAGAATGCAAATAACACCACAGAGCACGTTATCTGGCAAAACTTAAATCACAGCTTTAAAAGGAACTGTCAGATGAGTCCCAACTAGCCTGTATATACACAGTATGTTTCATGGGGAGATTTTGTTACTTTAGATTAATTGAACTTCACACTGTGAGTTGAGATTTTTATAAACTCTAGTGTGTGTGTGTGTGTGTGTGTGTGTGTTCACAAAACAAAATATAAATGATATATAGTATTAACAGTTTCAAATTGCTCAGCACTAAGAATTGTAGCCCCTTTATCTTCTACTTTGCATATTCTGCTGCATTTCCTTGTGCCTCAGTTGTTTTTGCATTTCCAGTGCTGTTTTTATGTGTTAGAGCACATATCAGGGATTGCAGAGAATACTTAATCCCCTAGTTTGCAATCATTTGAAGTTCAGTCCTCATTCTCTGTCTTTAACTACTCTGGAGTCTTTGTTTAAAATTCACTGAATTTAAGAAGGTTCTCTCTGTCCTCAGTACATTCGGCAGCATGTCTGCTGCCAATTACTTATCACCAGGGAATTGCATTTACTTGTGTCTGCTGCACTGATCTGCTCTCTCTCTTTCTGCATTACATCTTCGTCTCTTAACAATGACCCCTCTGTTCTGCTTTTGAGCCAGGATGACTGGTTGAAGTTTATATCCATTCCTTTTGGCAGGAAAAAAATCTAAGAACTCTTCCTGTTACAGAGAATAAAACTGGTAGACCCAGTTGTATACCCTTTAAAAACTGAGGATTTTACTTTCTAAATATTTTATAGTAATGATAGTGGAAGAAAAACAAGTACAATTCAGAATGACCCAAGGATTATTATTCTTTTCAAGTAAAAAATTAAAATTTGATTAAGCTCTGTAATCCATACCTCCTGTGCCTGGCGCAGTGTTTGCTATGTGGTCTGTTGTAAGGCAGCTATTTAATAGTATCCATTAGTTTGAATGAATTAATACATTTGCATGAATTAATAAAGTTAACACATGTGTGAAGGGCAAGGGAAATATTTTATTCTCAACCTTGGCATGACCCCGAAAGCCCTGATTATTGAGAAAAGGTATGAGTCCCTAGGAATTCCGGTCAAGATAATCTTTTCAAAAAACTTTTGATTTGAGGATAGGTTTGTATCTGCAGAAAAGTTGCAGAGATAGGACAGAGTTCACATATAGCCGACACCTTATTTTCCCTGTTGTTAACATCGCTCATGAGTGTGATGCACTTGGCACAGCTAATGAACTTATATTCATACATTATTACTAACTAAAGTTAGCACCTAATTTGGATTTTCTTCTTTTTTAGTTAATATGTTCCAAGATCCTACCAAATGACTCCTCCTTCAAAGGGACACAGTGATACTTTGATTCCTATTTCATTGGCAAAAGCCACCTTTGCAACCATACCCTACTCTGGAAAGACAGAGGACTGCAGTTTTACAAAGCTTATGAAAGAAAAATATTTTGGTCAACAGTATTAAATGGTTACTATAATTAATAGTAATTCACATATATACGGCATTTTTACAGCTCAGAAAGTTGTTCCAGGATGTTTATCAACATCCATTTTAAGGTCAGAGATAAAGTAGCAGAGACTTTGGAAACAGAAGAATCCCAGGTTAAATAGCTTATCCAGAGTTACACAGCCAACAGATAGCCAACCAAAATTCAAACCCAAACCTTTTGACAATGATCGATAAAAATATTCTTCCCAGTAAACCACAAACGCCTCCTGCTTTTGTTTGCAACTTCTTTCTTTTTTTTTTTTTGCGGTACGCGGGTCTCTCACTGTTGTGGCCTCTCCCGCTGCGGAGCACAGGCTCTGGACGCGCAGGCTCAGCGGCCATGGCTCACGGGCCCAGCCGCTCCGCGGCATGTGGGATCTTCCCGGACCAGGGCACGAACCCGCGTCCCCTGCATCGGCAGGCGGACTCTCAACCACTGTGCCACCAGGGAAGCCCTGTTTGCAACTTCTGATTCTCATTCACCTCGCCAGAAGAAATCCAAGGCCCTACAGCAGGGATCAGTGAACTTTTGCGTGCAGAGGCAGACAGTAAATTGTTGAGGTGGTGCTGGCTACGTGATCTCTTCCAAGGCTATTCAATTTTGGCATTGTATATCAAAAATAGCAATAGAGAAAACATTAGCAAATGAATGTGTCCCAATAAAACTTTATTTACAAAAGCAGAGGGTGAGCTGTATTTGGAACACAGACCATAATTTGCCAACTGCTGCCCTAGAAGCTGGAGGAATCTACACAACAATCTGTGATATATTGACATATACAGTCTGTGATAGATACAATTCAAAAGTGGTCGATTTGCTCATCTCGTTGTTCTTTAAAACTCTTTCTTCATGAATGCTTTTTAAATTAAGGGTTGCATCATAAAAAATAGTTTCTGTTCTTTGTTAATCTCCTGTTAACGTCATTCTGTATCTCACTGTTACTTATGATTTTCTCTGGCCTAACAGGATTGCTTAGTTGCTCCTTAAGAAAGAAAGTATGTGCAGATCAAAGTATTGGGCTGGCCAAAAAGTCCGTTCGGATTTCTCCATAACATCTTATTAAACACCCGAACGAAACTTTTGACCAGCCCAATATTTTTGCAGCCACACTTAGGGATACAGGAAGTTGAAATAAGATAGATATAGGGCGAGGGTCAATTAAAACTACAAAGGATTAACAATGCACATGGCTGAAGTTTCCAAAAAATACATCATAACTCTTAAAGTCTTTCCATACTGATCTGTGTTCTTTTTACCCAAAGACGCACTCCGTGTTTTTGCTAATATACCCTACACTGAAATATTTCATAATGTGGCACTTTGGCAAAAAGCATCCAACCTTTCCTTTTATATTTTTATGTGATTTTAAAAAATATATAGATATAAATCCTGTGTGGTCTTTATCATACACATCATATCAACAAATAATGGGAGAAGCCAAAATCCATACTATAGGGGATTTTTGAAAGGCTTTCAGGCTGTATTTATATAAATTACTTTCCCCTCTATGTAATCACAATAAAGGAGTTGGATTGAAACTTTAAAATATTTTTAACTATGGGAATACATTTATATACAGTTTGTGAATAACAGTATGCTTATATGTAAATAATACATGTTTATATATTTCTATGTATATGAGTACCTACATATCTATACATAAAGTTAGGAGTTTAAAAGGAAACCGGTTGGTGGGGTTTAAAACCTAAGATTTCCAAGTGTTTCCCATATGTGTAGGGTGCACCTAACATGACAAAACATTTTATAATGATTAATGAACAGGAGAATATTCACTTTTTAAGGAGTTTCCTTGACTCACTAAGGGTTGTATTTAAGCTCCTCTTATATTCTGATACTTGTTCAAGTGACTGAATAGAGCCCCTTTAGGACTTGGTCTAAAAATCCAACTATACAATTTGGTGGATCAAAATTGGCCTCAAGTTCTTTGCAGCTCCTCACAAGAAGTCTCTTTTTCCAGCCCTTGACTTTGGCTTGACCTTGTGATATGCTGTGACCAGTAGAATATAGTGGAAGTGATTTTGTACAGCTTCTGAGAAGGGCATCAAGAGTCCTTGTAGCTTCTGCACTTGCGTTCTTGGAAGAGTGAGACCATGTGGAGAGAGAGGCCAGACATCACTTAGCCCCAGTCACCAGACATATGAGTGAAGCCTTCTTGGACCATCCAGTTCCTGGTAATTAACTAGATGGCTGAAGTCACATATGTGACCCCAGGTGACCCCAGCAGAGGAACCACACAGCAGACCCATCCCACTGAATGGTGAGACATTTGTTTTTGTTGTTTTAAGCCATATATGTTGAAAAGCAAAATATGATATTTTGAGAAAACCCCTAAACATGATCGGTTTCTGAATTAAGAATATATGAATAGGTGAGTTTGTGTTTCTATGTTTGTATGTATTTGCCTACAAATACATGGGTATTATGTGTGACTAAAAATAATGGAGGAACACAATTAATATTTATTGAACACCTGATGTGTGCAAGGCATTGTAAGATATGTTTATTTAAACCACTACATTGTATGTGTCTATTCTGATTATGGTATCAGTGTTAACCAAAGAATGAGTAAATTTCCCTCTTCCACTTTGGCACATGAACTGTTTAATTTTCTGTGTCAACCAGAGAAGATAACAACATGAAAATAATCAAAAGAAAATATTTACCTTCATAAAAAGTTTGTAAAACTATTGCCAAACATAATAGGCAAAATTAAATGATAGATAAATTAAGGGGGAATATTTGCAACTTGTATCTCAAAAATCCAACGTTCATGGCTTTTAAAATTTTTTCTGAAACGATAGGTGAAATTCAAACACCCAGTAACGTGGAAAAATGCTACTACTAAAATTACAACATACTGATATCTCATGAAGGATGTGCATTCAAGAAAAAAAATCTTGAAGCCAAAATTGACATTATATATTTACTGACAAGGACTATTTTGTTAATGCATCGATTCATTCAAATGACACTGTACAATGCTAATATCAGGAAGTTTGAAGTGAGCAAAACATAATTCTTCCCTGAATTTGTCCAGAGACAAGTTGGAGGACACAGAAAAACAAAATAATCAATATAACATAGTGGGTTGGTACTAAACTGTTCAGCTATGCAAAGAGTATTAAAGAATTTGAGAAACTGCGAGGAAATAACAGAGAAGGCTTCTTACAGGAGACGAAGCCAGCATTTTCTTAAAGAACAAGTTAGAATTTTCCAGATGAAGGAAATGCCAGGGAAGGTAAGGAAGTTATTTGAGGAGAAGTAGTGATCATATGCAAAGGCTAAGAAGAGAAATAGCATACTACATGCAGGGTAACATAAGAAGTGTGATAAGAAGCAGAGCTGAAGAGACTAGAAGTAAAACTGAAGAGATGTGCTGTATACATTCAGTATAGTTCCATTCTAAAGATTCTGGATTTAACCTGAAGGCAGGTGGGGGACTAGGGAAGGAAGAGCAACCAGCAGGTCTGTGACATGTTAAAACTGGATTTTAAATAAACTTTGTTCTCTGGAGGATGATTTTTAGGAGTAAAATTAGGAGCTAAGAGACCAATTCGGAAACTGTGGCAGTAGTCCAGAGAAGAAAGGTATAGATTTAAAAATGATGCTTGAGTTTAGAACTTAGTGTATCCATACACAACCATGAACCTTTTATTCCTTATAGTGGCAGACAGATCTGGATGATATCCATGATCTCTGCCTCCCGGTGGTTACAGCTTTGTTCAATCTCCTCCTATTGCATTTTGGGAGGGACCTGTGATTTGCTACTAATCAATAAAATATGGCAAAAGGGATGAATCTGACATCACTCCCATGATTATGTTAAAATATATGACTCTACTAGTCAACTGGCTCTAGATATTCTCCTTGTCAACTTGATAAATTAAAAGGTCAGTTGGAAAAACCCACATATCAAGGAACTATGAACAGCCTTTAGGAGCTGAGGACAGCCTCCAGCTGACAGCCAGCAAGAAGCTAGGGCCATCAATCCTACAAAAGGAAATACATTCTACCAAAAACCTGTGTGAACTTCTTCACAAAGTGGAAGAAGTGGATTCTTCCCCAGTCTTTCCTCCAGATGAGAATGGAGCCCAGCTGACACCTTGATTACAGCCTTGCAGAAAATCCAGATAAGCTGCGCCCAGACTCCTGATCCACAGAAACTTTGGAATAGTAAAAGTGTGTTGTTTTAATCCCCTAAATTTGTGGTAATGTTTTTTTGTAACAGTAGATTACTAATGCAAGTATTTATTATAAAATTAAATGCATTTCTCTGTGTGGACAGGTCAGGTTCTTCAGAAAACAAAGTATTCCTGTAATCAATTTTTTAAATTTATATTTGCCCACTTAACTTCTAATGGTCTGCATAACTTGCCTATCTTTTGGCCCTCCGTCATGGTTTGGCAACTCAAATCCAATTTATGGAGATTGCCCTCAGCAATATATTTATGTACTTTTGTTTTCAGTGCCAAAATCCCGAGTTCTTGAGTGATATTTCTGGGACTTTGGCTTAGTTGTCAACCAAAATGCCTTTTCTCTATTGCATTGATCTCATGCCAAGAAGGTAAAGGTTCCAAATTCCCCTGAATGCTTTGATAGATGTTAATTACAGTGAAGTCTATTAACATAAATCTAAATACCATTTCCAAAACAGTGTTGCCAAGCATTATCAGAAATCTCTGAGATATGTAGAGAACAAACGTATCGACACCAAGGGGGGAAAGTGGGGGGTGGGGGGGTGGGATGAACTGGGAGATTGAGATTGACATATACACACTAATATGTATAAAATAGACAACTAATAAGAAAATGCCATATAAAAAAATAATAATAAAATAAAATTAAAAAATAAAAAGAGATCTCTGAGAATCCAGGGGAAGTGTCTTCCAAAGGCAAAGTCCATTGAATGGACGTCTTTGTCAGTCAGCACCTTCTCAGGCAGCCTCTTTTTATATCAGCTTTGTTCAATCTCCTCTGAGTGGCATCTCTTCAGCCTTCTGATATTTTGTCCTAGTTGTGAAGCTCTTCTAAGCTTCTGAGAAGATTATGAAAACTCAGATGCAAGACCACTATCATTTAATACTCACCTGTATCAAAAAGCTAGAAAGACAGAAATCTGTAGAAGGGAAGAAAAGGGGACACATATAGAACTCATTTCTCAGAAGGTTACCATCTCACTATCCTTGGACTATTACAATGACCTTCTCTTAGAAGTGACCATACCCTAAATATCTCTGTAGCCCTGGTCCAAGGCACAATAACTGATAATAGTAAGCAAGCTAGTGTTTCTTTAATTGTGGTCAGAGAATGGAAAATTTTACAGAATGATGGTTATAGTCTTCTCCAACTATATGAGAATTCTGTATTTCTCAGGCACAGCCATAGGTGCTGATTCTGGTTTCATGAAAGACATAAATCTTGAACTGGGTTTTATGTGATGAGTAGGATTTAGAGAGGGAGGTGGTTTGGGAAGATTGTATTAAGTGGAATAAGTATTCATAAGACAACAGATTGTATACATAATGAAGGAGGGCTGGTATAGTCAAGGAGTTTAGGATGAGGGCAGTGTCGATGGCCAAAGACAGGGAGGGACTCTTCCTTATTTGAATGTAATATCGTAATTCCAAAGAAGTGGAGATTTTAAAGTGAGGTTATAATTGATTAGAGGGAATTTGAAACACCTCAGTGAGAATTATGAGCTTGATATGGAATATCTCTCCTTAAATTTTACTTTTCCTAGGAAGCTTTTCCTGTTTGATTTAAGAGCTACTCCTTCATTCTCCCATAGTTGCATTTTTCACAAGATAATGTAAATGTCAATTTACTTGCCTTTCTCCCCCAGTGAATTATAAGCAACTCAAGGGCAGAGATAATGTTTTCTTTAGTCAAAAAAATAATAAAAACGGAGGAAAGCAGACAGGTAGGAAGATAAAAGGAAAAGAAAGATAGAAGATACTATACTTTAGAGTCAAAAAAACCTTTAATGACATGCCACATGCTAGCTTAGTTCTTAAGAAAGCCAATCAAACAGTAATCCTTAGTTTTTACACCTAAAAAATAAAGTTAATAATAGCTACCCAATCACCTTCAACAGATCACTGTGAGGGTCAAAAGAGACAATGAATATAAAAGCACTTTAGAAAGTGTAAAACTTTCCAAAGTAACTTGCTCTTTCCAGGCTTTTCAGTAAAATAATGCCATTATACATGCAGTTTTGAGAAAACTAATATGCTATGGGAAAGAAAGACAACTCTAGTTTTGTGGATAGTCATGAAGATGTTGTTTATAATATAAAATGTTGGAAATAAGCTTAATGATCAATGGTAGGGAGCTGCTTAAATAAACATCCAGTTAGTCAAAAGTTAGAGTATTGTATAGCAAAATAATGGTGTAGAAGAATTTTAAATTGTATGCGAAATTGGTAATACCACATGAAACAGGTTTCAAAATACTACTTACAAGTGACCATGTATATATATGTATGTACATGTTTGAGCTCACATAGATGTGCGTATATGCAAAGACATGCAAACAAATGTAACAAAATCAAAATATTAACATTATAGATTAGTTTTACTATTTTTGCATATATATTTTTAATAAACAGCTTGTAAGTTGTAAGTAACAACACATTCCCCCCATGCAGCATCAGCCATCCCCTCATGTACCATCAGCTGATGTTAATTTCATACCCATATCTTAGCTTTTGAAGAGACTGGGAAAGGAAGAAGCTATCCTTTTTAGCTTCTATGTGGAATGAAGGCTATTTCAGAAAAGAAGAGGATGGGGATGACTGCTCTATGAGCAATCAATGTTCTCTACCACAAAAATGTCATAATTACATTACAAACATATTTTTAAAAGAAAACGGAATCTAGTAGCAGATGTAAGAGAGAGATTACAACAGACTCTCCATTTCCACGTTGGGCCAGTCACCTATATTCTCAAATTGACTCTCTAGAGCAGTGAGTTGAAGGAGTACTGGGAGAGAAGCCATAAGACTTGAGTTTCAGCCAACTCTCAACCCTCAATTAATTGTATGACTTGAGGCATATTCGTTAAAGTTGTTTATTTTCTCGTCTATATAGAGTAAAAGTCCCTTCCGACTCTGAAATTGTTTGTTTCTATGAATATGGGAATATATTCTTCTGGCCAGAGACAGTCGTATATTCTTAAAATGTTAAAAGATTAACATTCCCCTCCTCATTTATTCAGAAAACAGGGAGTGTCTAACTCTTTTCAAAGAACAAAGGGACTTGTTCTGAGACAAGCAGAAAAGCTGTAATATGTTGCTTCATGTGTTATGGTTTGTTAACTAGTTTATACTTCACAACAACCTTGTGAGTTTAAAAAAATAACATTTGCCATTTTATACATGAGGAAAGGAGACCCAGGGAAGTGAAATAATTAGGAAATAGTTGAGAAGCATTTATACCCAGGTACATCTGATTACAAAGTCAATGCTTTTCCCACTAATCATGATACTATGTTTCTGAACTTGTTTTAAATAACTTTAAACTTATAAGGGCAGATGTCTATCTTGCATGGGTACTGGAATGTACTTAATAAATATTTGTTTAAGAAAATGATGAAAGAAAGAGAGAGAGAAGAGAGGAGAGAGAAAGGGAAGGAGGAAGGAAGGAAAAAAGAAAGGAAGAAAAGCAGAAAGCCTTTCAGGACAATAATGATTCAAATGCTTCTTTAGCAGAAATGGATGGGTAAATTGAGGTTGAATTAGTTTCATTGTTCAGCATTTTCCACATACGTTTGATGTCAGTTTCTTCCCCTTTTCTAATGGGGTCTATGGTGGGAGGCCAAGGGGAAGGTTGGTGATTGTATTTAATTATGTTCAAAGAAAGTTACAGAATACTCAGCAGATGTTAGGTTTGCAGCTGGAATCCCATAACAAATGCTGCTCTACTATCTCGCCTTCCACATTATTGCACCAAAGCAGGGCTCAGAAAATGCCCAGCAGACCCATTGGCTGGGGCTGAGTGAGAAAAGATAACAAATCTTAAGGAAACATGTTGCCTATTATTCCTCATTATGAGAGCTGCCAGGGTGTACACTGAGCAGGCCTCCGGCTGATACCAGGACACAAAGGATTTTAATGCATCCCACACAAGGATGTCATTTGCAATCTGGAGCAAGAAAAGAGATTGAAGCCTTGGAAGGTGGGCCTTGTTTCTTGATACTGTATATCCCAAGGAGGACAAATAACAAACACAGTTTGCTTTCCCAGGCCCCATAGGCATTCAAAGGAAGCCTGCTGACTGCAATTAGGATACCCCAGATTTTAAAAACTAACCTTCTCAGCAGGCAGTGGGATTCTATCATGGATGATATGGTTTGGGCATGTTTCAGATTTACCATGGAGGCAGACTCATTGAAGGAGATGACAAGGAAGAAAACCCTAATGACTTAAAATTCACAGCCTCTTCAAGGGGGTCTCCACTGTTGCCTCCCAGATAGAATAGGCTAGTTTCACACTTTGTAAAGAAATAAATATGATCCTCTTTGTAGTCCTATAAAACTACAGGCCCACCTAAGAGATCACCTACACACGGCTCTCCTATGAGCTAACATGTCCTCTATCTCTCCACCTAAAGGCTTATCTAATGAGAATGCTCTTAGTTTAGATCAAGCCAGAAGTTCTGGGAAGAATGCCCTAGGAATTACCCACAGTGGATGAAGAGTAGAGAGTGTAGATGAATGCTCCAGATTCCTCATGCTTGGTAGGGCAACACTATGGTCTATTCTGCATCTCCCAGTGAATCCCAAGCCAGATTGAGCCCTAGATGTCACAGTGGTAACCAACTCATTTTGACATCCACTAATGGCTTTCTTCCTTTCCGTTCCTCCCCTCTCCATTCCCTCACCTTGATTCCTGAGATCGCATCCCAAATAAATTACTTGTAACAAAATCCTTGTCTCAGGCTCTGCTTTTGAGGGAAATCAAATTTAGGGACTTGGCCAGAAGATTTCAGGATCTCCTTCGATGCTTCCACGTATGAACTGTTGGAATGGGTAGAAAAATCTCAGAATGATATTTGTGATTCTTCTTGACCTAAACTAACTTACAGACTGATGTATAACCCTTCTTTGTCCACAACACACCAGTTCCAGAATATTCTTGATAATTGCATTATTTTAAGCCTTAATATGTGGACTTCCTTCAATCTGAATTCCTTACTCAACAGATTTATTTTTTTCTTCTTTTCCTTTCTTAAGTGACTTTTTACTCAATTCAGTTTTTTATACTTCCAAAAATAGAGTGGCATTCTCCCCCTTGAAGTTTTCAGAACATTTTGTGGACCCCTCTATTAAAAGCATTACAGCATTCATCACTAAACTATGAACAACCGCAGAAGAGATGCTGTCTTTTTCTTATCTTTGTATTCTCAGTTTCTATCACTGTGCCTAATACTTAATAAATGCCCAAACAAAATGTATTGTCTGAAAAACTAAGTTAAAAAAGAAATGAAATATCAGTACTTCATTTTCAAGAACAGATGTTTGATGATTCTGCTACTTTCCTCTCCCATTCTAGGTAAGGGGAAAAAATAAAATTTTCCATCCTAGGTTATCTAGGCAGTTAATAATTTTTTTCTCAAGGATAGTTGAAATATAAAATATTACAACTTACCAGACTGGATGCTTTGTTGAAGGTTTGGTCTGAGTCTTCCTTTTATAGCATGTATTTCAAAGTGTAACATACTATGTACTGGTGACCCTAATAGGGAGAGGTGATGCTAAGGCAGTAAGCTTGATAAGTGGAATATGAGGAAACAATGGGAGATTTGGAACTACAGTACCTGAAATCAGCTCCTGGTTTTGTTAGAGATTTTAATCAACTCACTTAAGATTTCCGCTTCTACATCTATAAAATGGAGATAATATTTAATTTACAGTGAATTTTGAGACTTTTAATGAAATATTATATGCAAATGCACTTGGTAAAATGTTCTGTGACTACACACACATATATGTGTATATATGTATAAATATGTCTATATATATTACATATATTAACTTATTTATAATTTTTGTAATTTTAATGATAAATTCTATATGTAAAATAGACCTTCAGGAGCCAAAATGAACACCACAAAATGCAACCTACAGATACAGGGCTTGATATGGAGCCAGAAATTTGGGTAGAATTTTTGCCTTTGTTCTAAATCGCAAATAAGTGAGTACCTATCCTAATTTTAAAGACCTCTGGAGAAGCAAGCACCTCCATTGCTCAAATATCCTCATAATTTGAATTGGGAAATTTAGGCACTATACACCTAAATATCTAAAATAATATAAGCATATGTGTTTTTTCAAAATATGCAGGGAAAAATTGCTGTGATCAGGATAGCACAAACACAGTTTTTTTGTTCTAAGAAAAGATGATTCCAGGACTGATACTTGATATCTTCCTCACTCTCACAGAATAGTTCAAGTGGTTTCCCAGGGTGTTGCAAAATTTAATGCTTCTGGTTGTGATTATTTCCAGGAAGAGGAATTGTTCCTGCAAGAACTGTGCCAGCAGTGCTATATGGCATGTGGGATTATGCAATCCCACACACTGACCAGAATGGGATATTTGTCTGCATATTCAGCAGTTAGGATTTATGGGACCCTATGTGTCATATGTCTACCCAAAGTTGAGTGATGCAATGGAATAGGGCAAACACAAGTGCTCTGCGAGAGATGGGCACGGGAAAGAGAGAAGCCACAGGTACCATGAGTAAGTCCAGTCCATCAACATAACCACGGATGCAAAAAGTTAATTACAAAAACGGTATTCAGGAAGCAGTTATTATGAGATAGGGATTGGAGGAAGTAAATAGAGGGGCTTACTGAGGGGATGGGAATCCAGAGCAAATAATTGTGAGGAATCTGGGTAGCTTGGTAGGTATCAAAGAAAATCTGCAGTTGAGTAAAAATGCCTCAGGCATACGGGCAAGGAACCGGGCCAGAGCTTTAGTTCCTGGAAGCTGGCTTGAAAAGAATAAATTCAGATCCCAGTTTTAGAGGTATAGGTCCCCCAATATAAAAACAAGTACAGGATACAAAAGAGGACTCTTGTTACCATATATGAGGAACAAATATGGACCATGTCTCAGAAGTAGAGTAGAACTGAGTACCCAATCAGAGCTGGAGGCTGAGCCCCAAGTTATATCTCTTCTATCTTGAGTTAGGAAAATCCCTAAAGACAGGTCAGGCCTACAAGTGAGGCTGAAATTGTTCTGGATTTGGAAAACAGTGGTAAGTGAGGACTGGCAGCCAGGCAGAGATTTATATTGTGAGTAATGCAGGATGAAAATAACAATTGTCCATCAATGGTTAGAGAATCATCATGGCATAAGGCATTATCTGTGTCTTACTGATCAATCCTTTAGAATCACATTCTTTAAGAAATCAGATCTCCAGTGAATCCATTCTCCTTTTAGGAGAGTTTCTTTTTCTCTGGATTTTTGGGATTAGATTTCTATCAGGGGTCTTGAAGGCTAAAGTAATGACTTATTCAAGTTTCATGGTGAAAATTATCCTTTCCCAAATCCAATTACATTCCAGCTGGCAAATAGCACTGGCTGTCTCAAAACCCAAACATTTGAAAGAAGGCTTGAATTGGCCATCTCCCTGCCTCTTAGGTCTGAAACCTTTCTTAGATAGCAGGTTAGAAAACACATTTTTGGCTGGACAAGATAAATATATTTTTTTAACCATCAAATCTCTGAAGTCATGTAAAGAAGACCAAATAAGATACGGAAGGCACAAAAGTCATGGTAGTTCTAATTTATGTAATAATTATGTATCACCTGCAATGCTAAGACCAATGAAACCAAGGGTATGTTGTTTGTAAACTGTATGATTTGACTCTAAATATCAAACTGACAATTCATTTATTTTTAAGCTGGTTGATCACTTGATTGGATGGTTCAGTTGTCCAAAGGCTGGTTTGAATGGAGCTGTTGCTTCAACATTACATAGACACAGGGACTGGAAAGAAAAAACTGAAATTAACATGCTCACACTTAATCTTGACCTTGATTTTCTAAGGATGTCTCTCTTAGGTTTTGTAGGAAACACTGCTACAAGAAACCCTCAGCTTGAGACTCTACTGAACTAAACAGTTCACAGTCACTAACTCTGGCCCCTGATTTCATCATCTGTAAAATATAGATCGTAGTAACTACTACCAGGTTTGCCATGAGGATTACAGTAGGTGATGTACGCAAAGACATGCCAAACACTAGATACCCATTACATGGCAGTTATTTTTCCTATTCTTGTTATTATTAAGCTAAGAAGCAGAGATCAGAGAGACACCATACACCAAGAACATTGAGAGTGGTTGCCTGAAATGACATGGGTTTACAATCTGTAATAATTAGTGAAAGGAGTTAGGAGACAGTTGACATCAGTAGGAGTAAAATGTGTTCCTTTGGATACATCTGGAATTCAGCTGTGGAAAAAGTCCATTTCCTTCCTCCCTTTTAAGGACACCCACATAAATATCAGACAAGAATTAGCCCAATATCCTCTTTCCCAGGTCTCATATGGCAGCAAATCTTGGCTAGAGGTTTCCTGCTGGAGTTTCCAAACGTGTTTACCTGTATCCTGTTGGGAAAATATATCTGATAATATCCACCACTGTCTGAAATTCTTTTTTTTTTTATTCCAGCCACTGTGAGAGTCAGAGTTTGAGAGACTAGAAGATTAAAGGCAGTTTATTTATTCTCAGATTCTTTGCCTGCAATTAAATTTAATAAACTAGTATGATAATTTTATGAGAAATCAAACTTACTCATAATGTAAATTTATATTCCTAAACCCTTATGGAAGCATTTTATCTAACGCAAATATTAACCACTAATATAAAAATCTATTACATCATTTTATTTCTCTTTCCACCTCAATTTTTAAATGGATAAAATATTCTTTGTTACACTTTTCTGAAACTCTAAATTTATTGACTCATTCAACAAATGTTTATTGGGTGACTAATATGCCTTAGGCACTGTGGGATCTTTTTTCTCTGGAAACAACAACAGACAAAACAAATATCTTATCCTGTCCTCATGAAAATTAAAATCTAGCAAAAGAAAAATAAATGAAACAATAAATCAACTTAATATGGCAGAAAGAATGCTTTTTATTAAAGCTAAGAAGTGAGGAAAAGGAGGTGTTTTTCTGGTGGAGAGACTGCATTTATTTATAGAAATATTTTTACATGACCTTACTATCCCAGGCAATCTACAGATTCAATGAAATCCTTATCAAAATACCAAAGGCATTTTTTCACAGAACTAGAACAAATAACTTGGAAATTTGTATGGAAACACAAAAGACCCCAAATAGCCAAAACAATCTTGAGAAAGAAGAACAAAGCTGGAGATATCACACTCCCTGATTTCCCACTCTACTACAAAGTGACAGTAATCAAAAGAGTATGGTACTGGCACAAAAACAGACACATAGATCAGTGCAACAGAATAGAGAACCCAGAAATGAACCTACACTTACATGATCAATTAATCTATGGCAAGAAGGCAAGAATATACAACGGGGAAAAGACAGCCTCTCAAATAAAAGGTGCTGGGAAAACTGGACAGCTACATGCAAAAGAATAAGACTGTACCGCTTTCTCACAACATGTACAAAAAGAACCTCAAATGGATGAAGGACTTAAATGGAACCTGAAACCATAAAAATCCTGGAAGAAAACATAGGCACTATGCTCTTTGACATCAGTCTTAGCAATTTTATTTTTTGATTTGTCTCCTCAGGCAAGAGAAAACAAAAGAAAAAATAAACAAATGAGACTATATCAAACTAAAAAGGTTTTTCACAGCAAAGGAAATTATCAACAACACAAAAAGCTGCCTACCGAATGGGAGAAGATATTTGCAATTAATAAACCCAATAAGGGGTTAATATCCAAAATATACAAAGAACTTATATAACTCAACATCAAAAATACAAACAACCTGATTAAAAAATGGGCAGAGAACTTGAGAAGACATTTTTCTAAAGAAGACATACAGATGGCCAACAGACACATGAAATGATGTTTAACATCACGTATCAGGAAAATGCAAATCAGAACCAAAACGAGATATTACCTCACACCTGTCAGAATGGCTATTATCAAAAAGACAATAAATAACAAGTGTTGGTGAGGATGTGGAAAAAAGGAACCTTCAGGCACTGTTGGTTGGTATTTAAATTGGTGCAGCCCCTATGGAAAGCAATATGGAGTTTCCTCAAAAAACTATAAGTAAAATTACCGTTGGATCCACCAATTCCACTTCTGGGTAATTTTCCAAAGAAAACAAAAACACTGATTAGAAAAGATATATGCACACCTGTGTTCATTGCAGCATTTTTTTTTTCTTTAACAATACCCAAGATATAAAAGCAACCTAAGTGCCCATCTATAAGTGAATGGATAAAGGAGATGTGAGATATATATATATATATATATATATATATATATATATATATATATATATATATACACACACACACACACACATATACACACACATACACATATAATACATATACATATATAAATATTATTCAGCCATAAAAGATATAAATCTTGTCTTTTGCAACAGTTTGGATAGACCCAAATTATATAGTGCTAAGTGAAATAAGTCAGACAGAGAAAGACAAATACTGTAGGATTTCACTTATATGTGGAATCTAAAAACAAAAAAAATAAACAAATAACAAAACAGGAACAGACACATAGATACACAGAACAAAGAGATGGTTGCCAGAAGAAAGATGGGTGAGGGAGCTGAGTGAAATAGGTGAGGGAGATTAAGAGATACAAACTTCTAGTTACAAAAAGAATGAGTCATGGGGATGAACTATACAGCATAGGGAAGACAGTCAATAATACTGTAAAATCTTTGTATAGTGACAGATGGTAACTATACTTATCGTGGTGATCCTTTTATAATGTATAGAAATATTGAATCACTATGTTGTGCACCTGGAATTAACATAGCCATTGTAGGTCAATTCTACTTCAATTAAAAAAAGAGAAAGAAATAGTAGGTTACAGGATTTTGTGTGACTTTCTCCTTCTATGTTTTGGATTCTGTATTTGAAAAGGGGGATAATAATACTACACCTCAAAACATTTGGGGAAAATAATTGAGGTAATACATATTTTAGGTGCTCATTTTAGTCCATTATCATGATGGTAATGTTAACATATGATGATGTAATGCACAATTATATGAATTGTTATTATCCTCTGAGTAATTTGCAGCATTTGTATAAAGTGATATGTATTGACTTAGAAACATTGTTATCCTGTTAGCCAGGCTCCTCTAGTTATGGGATATGGACAGAAAGAACTTAGCACACTTTTCATCTCAATTGTTTTTATTAACTTTTTAACTGAATTAATTATTCAAATGTTAATTGAACCTATTTTTTAAGACATTGTCTTAAGTGTTGAAGCAACTGCAGTGTTAAATCACCAACGGCCATTCCCCTTAAGCCACTTGTAAACTGAAGTGTGAATTATAAAGGTATAAAAATTTCCAAATTATAAAGCAATACACAGTCAAATGCCATAAGAAAGCTAAAAGAAAACAAAGTTAAATCTCAGAATAGGGTTAAGAAGGAGTGATAAAATTCTGGTAATTCATAGTACCTGACCTAAATATTTCTCTTATACATATAGCTGATTCACTTTGTTGTACAGCAGAAACGAACACAACATTGTAAAGCAACTTTACTCCAGTAAAAAAAAAATTAACTTCTGAAAAACTTTCTTTTATTGTGAATACCTGGGCCCTCTATTAATGGGCCCTCCAGATGCAGAAATGATTGAAACAAGATTGCCCTTTGATAACTAAGCAGTAAATCAACTCATTTGACTGTAGCAAAAGTATGACATTAGTTCAAAGTAACATAAGAGCTAAAAATAGCATAAGTAGATCAAAAGAGGAATCAAAGGAAAAGGAGGCAAAAAACATGAAGTGGAAACAGTGTAGAAGTGAAGGGCAATCGTTAGCCTTTGTTTTCACTTTGAGTTTTTTTTATCCTCATGATTAAGGCACTCCAAATCTGGAAGTGGAGATAGCTTACCATAGTGACAATGATTTTAGCTAAAGATGGACCATAGCGTATCTGCTCCTATTGCCAAGAGAATCACATTGTGAGATGTACCACGTGATGCCTGAATCATCAAACTCCTTACATCTGATTCCATGTTCACAAAGCAACTTCTGATTAAGATTTGGCTTCCGGTGTACATCTGCCTACAGGGACTCACGGGGCTGATTATATAGACTTTGAGTATATCCAGTTCTCATAAAACTGTGCAGTAGCGTCTGATTACAATTTGGCATCCTGTTTATCTTTACTCTGCAAAGAAAATAAATTGGTTACATGAACTTGAGTGTCTCTGATTGTGTGACAGTGACTTCTCATTGTAAACTCAAAAATTGACATTGTTTTTATACACCAATCTCGTGATCTTGGACCATTTTAATCTATCTCAACAGATGTGTCTGTTCTTTGTGTGATGATGACAAAAGTAGATATATGAGCCTGCAATACTGAGATTCTGAGACATGGTACATTCAGTAGAGTATATACCTTTTCCTTATAGAAATGATAAGCCAGGATTTTGCTGTTGTGACAAGACCATGATGTTGCTTACGAGGATTTTCTTTTAGCTGAAACTTCAGTTCTATCTGGTTTAAGAACTTCTTAGCCTTTCCCAAAATACTTGGTAGAAGCCATGGTTTTTTTTTTTTGTTAGAGCACAAAGTAATGTCCTGTAATTACAGTGGATTAAATAAGATAAAAAATTCTTTTCCTTAGATGCAACAGCCCCAAATTAGGTGGTTGGTCCAATGTGAGTAAATGTTTCCACTTCACAAGGTTATCCAAGGATCCAGACTTGTGCCCTGGCTCTGCTCTACAGAGGCTGGTTCCACTGTTGCCATTCTACATTTCCCACAGGAGGTGGGAAGGAGGCAGAAAGGGTATTAAGGTAAGCAACTATGTAGTTTTGTGACATTAAACTAAATTTAGCTAAGATTCAGTTCCTACTTTGGGCTAAGGAAAAGAAGTATACCTATTTGTAAGATTTTTCATGAAGATTAAGTAAGTTTATACATGTATATGCTTTAGCAAGAGTATCTGACTATATAGCAAGCACTGTATAAGTTATTATTACCCTTAGTTTATTGTTTTGAAATTGGGTTAATAAGAGGTTAATAATGAGAAAATGGACATGCATCTTTGAGTAAATTTCAAAAAGTAATATAGTTGTTACTGTTACATTTGGAAAAGAAGTTACAGGTGTTCTCGGTGAATTTAAGGTTCTTGCCTCGTTGAGAAAGAATTCGGAGACGAAGTGATAAGTAAGAAGTGGATTTATTTAGAGACAAACACACTCCTCAGACAGAGTGTGGGCCATCTCAGAAGGTTAGAGAGCCTCAAAATATGGTGTGGTTAGTTTTTATGGGCTGGGTAAACTCATAGGCAAGTGGGAGGATTATTCCAATTATTTGGGGGAAGAGGGCAGGGATTTCCAGGAATTGGGCCACTGCCCACTTTTGGGCCTTTTGTGGTTAGCTCTGAACTGTCATGGTACTGGTGGGTGTGTCAGTTAGCATGCTAATGTATTACAATGAGTGTATAATGAGGCTCAAGGTCTACTGGAAGACAAATCTTCTGCCATCAGGGACCCAGCTGGTTCTAACCAGTCTTTGTCATGGCCTAGGGCTGTATCATTCTTTTAAAGGTTGTGCCTTGCTCTCTTCCCTACTGTTTCACAGGTATCCCCCTCTTTTTGTAGGTTTGCTTTACACCACTTCGCTTTTATGAAATATCTGCATTAGCACCTATTTTCACTAACTGAAAGAAAGGGCATCCAAAGGGCATCTTCACTTTTACAAAAAACAAAAGGCAAAAAGTGAAAATAGTGTTCACCATTTGTTTTGCAGGGAGCTGCTATAGAGGCAGCACACCCCCCATGCAGTGAGAGTGGTCCCGCCAAGCTCCTTCCCCGGGGAACTACCCTCAGCATCTCAGCACTGAGCTGCCATAGCTTTAAGCTGTGTCTGTGGGCATTTGTGCTTTATCTCAATTTATTTTCTGAATTCGTTAGCAAGGGGTGTCCTAAGGTAATTGCTTATTCACTTTATGCCATTTTGGTTCAGGAAAGGTTTCATAGGAACTCTCTACTTTCGGATAGTGGGGGAAACCTGTATTATCACATCCTTTTTCATATATTATATAGGTTCATATATATATAATATATGTGAGGCTAAATTTAATGACTATTATCCACATATTCCCCATACATTAAGTTGTAATGTCTTTAATATTAGTGTTTTTACCATAAGTGATATTTATTTTTTTCTCTTACTGAATTTGTTACCTTTTTTTGCAAAAAGTTAACCCCTGCTTCCTAATGCTTTATTTCTCTTCCTCTTCTCCCTCCCTCTCTCTCCCTTTTTCCTTCTCTCTCCCTTTCTCTCTCTTTCTTTCTCAGTACACACACTTACACACACGCACATGTGCACAGTTGCACTGCAATACAGTCAGAAAAGGTATCTCAGATTTCTTTCAGGAATATTTATGATTAGGAATAAACTGGGGACTGACATGATTCTAAAGACCACCAGAATGATAAATGTAGTCAGAAAAATTGCTCTGGAAATTCTAGAATTTTTAGGATGTTTTCAAAATGGCATTTGATTGTATTTTGATTGTTATGTATTGTTAAGTCCATGAATATTTATCAAGCATCTACAATGAGCCAATATTTATGTTCAAGACTGGAATTCAATGGTGAGAAACATCTGGCAGTGCCCTTGCTCTATTGGAATATATAGTCTAGTGGGGATACAGATATTAATGAGAGAATAATACATAAGAAGGTGAAATTATAATCAATGGGCATAAAGTTTCAATCAAGCAAAATAAATAAGCTCTAGAGATCTGCTGTTCAACATTATACCTCTAGTAAACAATAATACATTGTACACTTAAATATTTACTAAGAAGGTCGGTGTGAAGTTGTGTTCTTTCCACAATTATTTTTTAAATTAACGTGTAAAACCTGACATTAGAGAAGTCCTATTTGCATTCCATTCCACAGACCATGCAAAGGCGTGGGTATTAAACGTAGATTGAAGGTTCAGGGACCTCTCTGAGGAAGGCCAACTGAGCAGAAATCTTAAGTAAGAAGAGGTTTTTTTCTATTGGTTTTACTTAAAGAATGCAAAGGAGGAATGAGGAAGAATGTTCCTGATGATAGCCTTGGGGTCAAGAAACATGTTGCATATTACCTTTTTTTTTTTTTTAACATCTTTATTGGAGTGTAATTGCTTTACAGTGTTTTGTTAGTTTCTGCTGTATAACAAAGTGAATCAGCTATATGTATACATATTTCCCCATATCCCCTCCCTCCCACCCTCCCTATCCCACCCCTCCAGGTGGTCACAAAGCACCAAGCTGATCTCCCTGTGTGTTGCCTATTATCTTCCAGATTGTTTTTTCTATGGTTATTTATACATAAGTACATATCATACTATATATTCTATTTTGTAACCTGGATGATAGACACTATAATAAATACAAGGCCTTAGTTTCTTCAACTATAAGTTGAGGGGTTACACAAACTGTTTCCTTAAGTGTCTCTCAGGTTTAAAACCTAAAATTTCATGATTTTGTAAGTTTCCACAGATCATGCAAAAAAAAAAAAGTCATATTGGAAGAACAACACATGTTAGATTCTTCTTCCACTAAATATCAAATGTAAGCTATAAGAGTACTGTTCAGTCATTATCAATATCTGACCATCAAATTAAAGCGCATTTTCCCAAAACATCTCCTGTTTTATGTCCTGTTCTCACATCCTAAACTCACATACAAATGCAACAATTCCTAATAATGAAATCAATAAATGCTTGGTAATTAAATTATAGCAATAAAAATAAAATTAACATAGGAAAATATGATAAATAAAATATATTTATTATAAATATAAAAATTAATAATCTAATTAAGATTGTGTGTTAAAAGAATGTAAGACCCACAAAGATATTTTCTGGGACTTTGGCAGAATTGAGAAGAAAATAAATTATTTTGGGTAAGGCAGGATAAACAATACTTTGTAGAAGACAATTTTCATATACTATTTCATTTGATCTCCACCAATTCAGAGAAGTATGTACTGTGATTACTTATTTTAAAACTATGGACATTTTTATTCTGATGGATTATCTAGTCCAAAACAATGCTAAAATTCAGGAATTTAAACCCTAGTGAATCCTTGAACTGAATCAATTGCTGTCTGATTCAAGTATCTTCTTTCCACTTAATTCCTGCTTTGTAACCTACACTTACATTCTGAAAGTGTTAACTCCTTCTTCCAATATTCTCTTCTCCACTAAAGATTTTCATTTTCCTCTCTCATTAAAAATTGTTTTTTGGAAAGGAACAATTAAATCTCTATGTTTGTAACCAGAAAAACAATCAAGCAAATCTGTTGATATTGAAGTTCCATTAATATTGTCTCAATACCACCATTTCAAAAGACCAGAAAATTATCTGCATGACATGTGTTCATGTTGGTATACTTAAAGCCACACCCCTTGGGCAGCTGCCCAATCTACACAGATGTGCAAAAACTCACAAGGTCCACCAAGAAAAGTACCCAAGCCATCTCGATCAAGTTTAACTTTTGTAGCCAGCTTTCCAGGCTTTCAGGGGTGATCTCTTGCCTTCTATGGATATAGTTTGACTAAAGCTTAACTAAATACTTGCTGAACAGAATCAGTCCCAATTTTTGACAATTATAGGGGCCTTTCTGGCCCCCGAGATGATGATGATAAGCAGATAAGATAGATAGAGAGATAGATAGATAGATAGATGATACAATTTGCAGATCAATAAACTTATTGATTTGAATTGCTTGGCCATTATCACTACCATTAGCAGCAACAATATCACCTCCACCATGATCATCAACATCTTCAGCACTCCATAAATTTGCAGATCACTGGGTTATTTATAAAGTATCTTCATATATGCTATCTTGTTTTCTTTTTTACCCTGGTCAGTAATTACATAACTTAGTCAAGATAATATTTTCGTTTTACAGGGAAGGAAACTTATTCATGGTAGGTGAAACGGATTGTCTAAGTTTACAAAGATGAGTAAAATAGATACAGCATAGTATAGCTAGCATAACATAGATAGCAAAATAAATTTTCTAATTCAAGTCTTGTAACTCTAGATCTCATGCCACATGACATGTTTTAAAAATTATCATCTATATACTATTTATCTCCTTAATGTAACTACTCTATTAGAGACTTATTGTAGTTCCTATAAAGTTATTTATACTTTCTAAGTCATTTTAAAACTAACCTTCTCATGGTATGCTTTAAACGTCATTAGATATGTATTTATGGTATGGTCATCGTATGGTATGGTCATATGGTATGTATAGCCATCTTCTGATCCACAGCTGTGTCCTTCTCTTATTGTCTTCAATTATTTTTGCAAATTATTTTGGTGTTCTAAGACCCACTTCCATATGATGGTGGTGGTGGTGTTCCTTCACACTTCCAATAAGCAATTCTGGGACACCAGCAGGGTGTCCAAGAATTCAATCCAATTCTGACACTACCAATCCAGAGACAGCATCAGATTCCACAGGTTATGTGTTCAGTAGCCTCTCCACCCACACCCACACACTTCAGACACCAGTCCCAAGCCCAGGTTGTTATTTATACTTCTGACCAACTGGTTATAGGTTTGAGGTTCTCACAACCCTCTCCTTGGGTTTAATTAATTTGCTAGAGCAGCTTACAAGACTCAAGAGAGACATTTTGCTAACTAGATTATAGGTTTATTATGAAATGATATAACTCGGGATTAGCCAGATGAAGGAGATGCACAGAACATGGTGCAGGGAAAGGGTGTGGAGCTTTGATGCTCTCTCTAAGTGCATCACTCTCCCCCATCTCCACAGTCACCAGCCAGGAAGCTCTCTAAGCCCCATACTTTGGGGTCTTTATAGGCCTTCATTACATAGGCATGATGAATTACATCATTGGCCATTAGGGATTGATTCAATCTCTAGCCTTTCTCTCTCCCTAAAGGTCAGAGGGATGGGATTGAAAGTTCCAACCCTATAATCACATGATTGGATCCACTGGCAACCCGCTCTCATCCTTAAGTTCTTTCCAAAAGCCGCCTCATTAACATAACAAAAGACGCTTTTATTGTTCTTATCACTTAAGAAGTTCCAAGATTTTTATGGAGGTCTGTGCCAGAAGAGGGGACAAAGACCAAATAAGCATTTCTTATTATAAATCACAATATCACAAAATACTCCCAACTTTTACCACCATGTGATTGGCATCACATCCCCAAAACTCTCCAAATGTCCATGTGAAATAAATGTACTGGGGTCAAGTAAGACCTCCATGACATTGAATCTAGACTCTGTACTTTAATAAATCTTTAGCAACTTAAGTGAGGTTATACAAAGTCTAATTGAGAGTTACCTTGTACCTCCAAGTTAGCTGTCCTACAAATCCCATTGTTATCCCCTGGAAAAAAATTAATAAAAAGAAACCTCAATTAAATAGGGTTGGGAGACCAGAAGGGGGTGCTCTCACACCTTGTGAACATAGCAAAGCCCAACAGGAAGAAGAGATTCCTCTTCTTTCTTTGCAAGGACTCTGGCCAATGAAAAGCCATAGGCTCTTTGTTTAAGATAGACTTCCCAAATTCCTCTTCCTCTCTATAAAAACATTCTCCTTTGTGTGGAGGACTTACCTGTGTCTCATGGTTGCAGACCCCAAATTACAATTCTCTGCTGATCATGAATACAGCTGTCTTTGCTGGAGAAATATCTGGCAGTCTATTTGTTTCTGGTCAACACCTTCCTGTAATTCAACATACCTGAGATCAGGTCATAGCTGCAAAGCTCTTTGTGAACTTACTCAGTGTGATTCTCCAAAAAATAGTAATAAGTGTTGGGTTGTGAAAATTTAATAAGATAATCCATGAAAGCAATTAACACAATAACTTGACTATAGAAAGGAGTCAGTCAATAAGTAATAGCAACAATACTAAAATGATTAATAATAATTTATTTTTTCTTTTCTTTAGAATGAAGTAAATTTTGTTTCTCCCTATGGTTTTCTTCTTTGATTCTTATTTTGTCCTGGAATTCACATAAAACAAACCTATTCCATCTCTATGTATGTATAGACTGTCTATAGAGAACACTCAATAAATGTTAGCAGGTCACCTAAAATAAAAACAATAATAGCTACTAATAATCATGTTTTGTTTTGGTCTTTTTCTTACATTATGTAACATATTCATGACAGTCTTGTAAGATGCGTTATTGAATTAGGTTTTAACATGTGAGGATACTCTGGTCCAGAAGTTTTCATTTCAATAAGAAATGGATACAAGATTTAAGCCTGGACTGCCTGGTTGTTCCCTTCCCAATATGCTTTTCTATCTACCAGGTTAAGCTAGATTTCTGTTTCAGGGAACAAATTGCAAACACACATCCATCATTTTGTAAGCTGTAAATCTTGAGCACAAAAAAATTTTTTTAATTTAATGGTAAAATTTTAGGTACCAATGAGGATCAATGGGAAATGTATTTATTTTGAATAGAGTAATTTCTAGAATCTTTTAACTCATACAAAAAAGATATTAGTACTTCTAGACATACGTTTGAAGATGTTTACCATGTTTGAAATCTTGGAATGGATTCTGTTGATGTTACTGAAACTGGTTTAAATGGAGAGTTTGGGGTTTAGGGCTTTTACCAAGCAGCTTGACCAGCTGAAGGCAAAACATGTTTATCCAATATAATCTTGTAACATTTTGAAGACCTGGAATTTGAAGGTGACATTGCATATTTCACAAGTTTGCAGTTGCTAACAGCCACAAATGTTAGACACTCAGGAAGAGTACAGGTTGGATGTTTCAATACACCTGAATTCAAGGTGATAACAAATGCAACATTTCTTTGTTTAGCTATAAGATTTTGAACATGAATATAGTGGGCCACAAAGTTCTAGACTTGAATTTTTACCCAAGAGGATATATTACCTGGAAGTATGATGATTTAAAAACAATTAATCAGTGTATTTTTTGCTTGCTAGTTCAGTAAAAGTAAAGGAGTTAAATTCTTCCCGTAGGAGGATAAAAGACAATCATGTGGTTCTCTCTCCCTCCTCTTTGGCTCAGGCAGTTGTGATTACCTTTTCAGGATAACAATAGCAAGAATTGACAAAACAGACAGATATGCTGGAAACCCTGAGTATAAGGATCACTTTGGGCATGAAACACACAAAGGAGGAATGTTCTGGCACCATCACCACATGTGGTCACAATAACAACAGAGGGAAAAATCCAAAAAAAATTTTATGTATATTCATTATGCAAAATAAAATTCTGTTCTGAAATGTTGCATGGCTTCCATAAACAATTGTATTATTTGAAAAATAACAGAGCTACATGCCTCTGATTTATGTGAAATCTTGGCTTGGTTCTCTCATTTTGAAGAAGTTTTAGACTTTCCTTCATATTTAATTATTTAGTAAATTGAAGAATACCAAAGAAAGATTATTTTGTCCCACTGAGAAAAATCTCAATATTATGCAGTATATATTAGCTTCTCTTTTTTAAACAGAAAAACAGAAACAGATTTATAATTCTCTCCAATCTACCTCTCAAATAGCCAGAATGGCAAGAATCAACCTGGCAGAATGACAACCAAAATTGCTCTTCTAGTAGAATGTATATTCTGGGGTAAATACTGAAATAAACAAGAAAATATATAACTTCAAAGTTTTAAGCTATGAAGAAAATAAAATAATGCAGTGTAATAGAGAGTGGCTTTGGGTGTATTCATTTTCTATTTCTGCATAACAAATTGCTAGAATTCTAGCAATTTAATGCAGAACAATTTATCAACTCACAGTTTTCCTAGATCGGGAGTCTAAGCATGAGTTAACTGGGCCATCTGCTCAAGGTCTCATCAAGCTGAAATCAGGATGCTAACTGGAGTTATAGTCTCATGTGGAGCTCAGGGTCCTCTTCCAAGCACATTCATGTTGATGGCAGAATTCAGTTCCTTGCAATTGTGGGACTAAGGTTTTTGTTTTCTTACTGGCTGTTGGCCAGAGGTAATCTCAGCATCTTGAGGCCATCCTGAGGTCTATGCCATATGACTCTCTGTGGACTCTCTCACAAAATGATTTTTTACCTCTCCCATAGAAACAGAAGAATATTTCTGCTTTCAAAGGATTTGCTTGATTATGTCAAGGCCACCCAAGATAATGGCCCTTTGGATTAATTTATAGTCAACTTACTAGGAGCCTTAATTACATCTGCATACTCACTTGTGCCAAACAACATGGCATAAATCATGACAGTGATATTCTAACGTATTCACAGGTCTTATCCACACTCAAAAAGACTGGATTGTACGTGGGTATGGGTAATTGTGGGTCATCTTAGAATTCTTACTATTTCAGTGCATAGTAAGCCCACAACTCTAACTAGCATAGCCAAGAAAGACTTCCTAGGGATGTCATATTTGAGTTGAAACTTGAATGTTGAGAAGCAGCCAGCCATATAATAATCATAGAAAAAATATTCCAGCAGAATAAATGACTGTGTGAAGTCTCTGCTGTGGGAGATAACTTTGTAGGTATGGGAAACAGAAGGCCTGAGTGCCAAGGGAAGAAGGGTAAGATCACGGAGGAACTTGCAGGTCATGCAAACTTCAAATTTTAAGATAATTAATGGGCTGCATTACAAGATTCATATGAAATTCGAGTTCAGTAGGGAGCTCAATAGAAAGTATTAGGATGATTTAAGCAGTAAAGTACCATAATCTATTTCTTTATAAAATTTCAAAAGCTTTCAGGTTGCTTTTCATAATTACTTTATACATTTAGTAATTAAAAATGCTTGCAGAGTTCAATTACTTAGATGAAATGGAAAAATTCTTTGAAAGACAATAAATACCAATGCTCATGAAAGCAGATATAAATAACCTGTACAGCACTATATTTATTTTAAAAATTGAAATACAGTGAAAAACCTCACACGAAGAGAACTCTAGGCCATGCTGTTTTAATAGTGAATTATACCAAGTATTTAAGAAAGAAAAAGCACAATTCTTTAAAAATTCTTCCAGAAATTTGAAGAAAGAACACAACACAAATCTTTCTATAAGGATAGTGTTCTTTGAATACCAAAGCCAGACAAAGAAATTATAAGAAAAAGAAATTACAGATTTATATTCCGTATGAATATGCATCCAAAATTTCTTAATATAGTTTTGCTAAGTTAAGTCAAATCATATATAAAAGGATAATACATCATGATCAAAATTGTTATATCCTAGTAATGCAAGATTGGCTTAATATTTTAATATTTGATTTCATCAATTTAATTAACCAGATTAACAGGCTAAAAAATATGATTATCTCAGTAGATGCAGAATAACATGTATCACTATCCAATATCTATTCCTGAAAAAAAAAAAGTTTCATCAACCTAGAAATAGAAGTCACATTCCTTAGTCTAATAAAAGGCATCTATGAAAATCATATACTTCACACCACATTTAATGGTAAAAAACCCAAATGCTTTCCCTTGAAAGTTAGGAACAGAGAAGAATACTCAGTCACTTCTATTCAATATTGTAATAGATGTTTTAGCCAGTGCAATAAGTCAAGAAAAATATAATGACATGGGTGTCTATATATGCAGAAAAAAACTGCTTGAATTCTTTTCCTTCCTGAAGATCACCAGCTTGCTTGGACGTGTTTGTATGACCTCAGTCTCTTTTAGAATAAGGTAGGCCTTGGTATCACCTCAATCATTTTTTTACTTCAATAGTTGAGGTAAAGGTGGAGGAGAAGGAAAGAAACAGGTGCATGGTAGATGACAGTGGCACCATTCTGATAAGCAAAGCACATTTACTTTCTTGTTTCCAGCAGCATGGCTGATGCACATCATTTAGTATTTCAAAGATACTTTATCTTTTCTCTCCTATTTAAAAACAACAAATGCTTTTGGGAGAAAAAGACACTATTTATTAAATGTAGACTGTATTACAAGTATTAGTATATAGAAGCTACTCATATTATTTTCAATAATTATTATTTTCAATCTTATTTCAACCTTATTTACTCATATCTATCCTACGACGTAGGCATTACTAACCCCAGATTTCATTTTCTAACATTAGTATGACAGAGATCATAAGTGGCAGAGCTAGAATTTGATCCCAGTTCCTTTTGACTCCAAGTCCCCTGCATGTTCTCTTACACAAACATCTTGTTACCCATGTCAATGTTCTCAGTCAGCTCTCTCCAGCCAAAGTTTTAAATATGTATAATTACTGCTTCTAATGTAGCTGTATTAAAGCAGTTTTGAAGTTAAATGAACTAGATAATATATATTAAGTCATATACGTGTGGGTTTTCCAATATCCTTCTTTCATTTTCAGCCTGAAATAGAATATTTGAAGGGTAATATTTTTATATTCCCTTGCTATTTCTATGCTGCGATTTATGTATATATATATATATATATATATATATATATATATATATATATCTTTGGTCTGTGTTCTGCCTTTAATAGATTTGGAATACAATACAGAAAATATAAATTATACATTGGACATAATAATATTATAGAGCAACACAGGTGGCCTGGTGGATCAAACACAAGATTAAGTGTCAAGAAACTTGAGTGGAACATCTCTTGATATTTAATGCTTACTTTATTTCTTTTTTGTTCTTTTTTCTTTCTTTCATTTTCTTTCCTTTTTTGGTTTTAAGCTGCATAAGCCTTCTCTTCAGACAACTTCTTTAACTAATATCTTGGCTGTTTCCTTAGCTCCATACCTTAGCAAATCTGCCAGTAAAAACACTGTGACTTCACTCTTTGATTTTACCATGAGAACTCTTCATTTTCTCCTAAACATCTCCATCTTGGGATTGTCTTTCAAACAATCCTTGTTAATGTGAATAATTGACAAGGCAACAAGCATTATACCAGGCATTTAGGAAGATGCTAAATAAACTAAATAAATATTAGTTTTGCTTCTATTTCTATTACCTTGAAAATTTTATTTCACAATCTTTTCTGTCACTGCGTTATGAGCTAAAGGAGAAAAGATAAAGAGAAACAATTGCTTTTAGCACTACTTGCACTCTGCTTCAGATTTTCCTCTTGTAAGAAGAGATATTGATGATTTTGAAATATATAGAAATAGCTTCATAGCCTAGGATCAGTGGTCCAACTAATTGATTTAAAAGATATGAATGGATTTATTAAGGGTATATTGAGTACACAAACACTATATGTAATTTATTTCTTATAGAACTTACAATCCTTTTAGTTTCTATTATATGAATTTAACAGATAAAAGAAAAGAGAACCAGAGATTTAAAGAAATCACCCAAATGAGTAAATGCCAATGCTAAAATTTGAAATTGGAGATTTCAAGTCTCTCTGACATCAAAAACCCTTATTAGTAACATGACATTTGGCATGTTGCTTTGAGCTTCAGATTTCTCAGTTGAAAAGAAAGGTGGGTGGTGGTCATTCATTTCATTCTGAAGTATTTATTGAGCTATTATATGCTAGACATATGCTAAAGATATAATAGTAAGCTAAGCACAGAAATGATGTGTAACCTTATAGGGTGACAAATATTAAAATAAGCATACTGAAAAATGAATAACCAGAAACTGATTTCAGATACTCTGGAAGATAGAAACATGATTCTATGTTTCATTCCTATGCACATAAGGAATGTTTGGAGTAGGGATAGAGGGGGAGAGGGTGGGCAATTTTCCCTTGGGAAGTCCTGAAAGAGAAAATAGTGGGAGCAGATGTTGGTGGTGAGAGGAGCATGGCTTTTTCAAGGACCCGAGTTTTGTCATTGGTACTGGATGGAGTGTAAGGGAGATTTCCACAACAAACTCTTTCTAACCAATGCAGTTGTTCTGTGGTTTAAAGTCAAACAGGGGCAAGGCTAGCCAGGGGAAAGTGCTTTGTAAATTAGGAATCACTATGTTAACATGAAGGTTTGTGGAAGTTTTGCTGATTTCTTATTTTAAATGACTAGAACGTTTCCCCCTAACTATTCTTAACGTCTTAGCATAGAGTGGAGTCTTTTCGTGGCATAAAAGTGGGGTTTATGGAGGAGCTTCTGTTTCAACAGTGACAGAGCTGGAGACAATTCTCAACAGACGTTAGCTTAACTCCTGGGGTGAAAATGTGCTTCAAAGCATCAAATATGCAGCCTCTGGCTCTTTCTAAAGAAGCCACCCAGAGACTGACAATTCTGCATTTGTAGTTTGATTAAACATAAATGTGGGCTTCTTAGCTGAAGCGGGGAGAGTCAGAGAAACCCAGGTTGTTTCATGAGCCAAAGGACAGAGGAGAATTCTCCCCACTGGAGAGTGAAGGAAGCAGTGGAGAGAAACATATAAGCTGGTGACTGATGGGCTGGTAGGTGAGTGGTCCTGCAGCAAAGACAATAAATTTCCGCCTGGGAGTCTTGCCCACCTTCCTCCCAGGTTTGCTTTCTAGTGAGGACTGCACCATACCCTCTTTCCAATGCAAGATATGGGGATAGTGACTCATCTCCTTCCCGATCAAAACTATTTTCTTTTACTCAGAGCACCTAAGAACAACTGCTTGCTGAATACAGCTTCCAAATATGTATGTAAATGTTCTTAAGACTCCTGGCTTGACTGTGTTGGGGGTTTAGGAGTCTACTGTCAGGTACTGCGTGAAGTGTTTAATGTTGCTTCTGAAGATTGTTATCTCTTGATTTAACCTGGTGCTCTGTAAAGGAAAGGCAGCACGGGGCCTGGTGACATGCATGGGCAAGGGGCTATTGCACTGGTGCTACCACTGTAGTTCATTTGTCACCAGGTAAGCTATTTATCAACCACTCAGAGCCTCAGGATCCAGCTCTGTGAGACGTTTAACCAGAAAATTCCCTTCTAGCTATAAAAATATATTCCTTATTTAGATTATTTAATTTTAGGTTTAAACTAAAAGAAAACAAGCTATCTAAATGATCATGAATGTAACAGGTAAGGTTACCCTTTTGTAATGAAAAAACACCTCCTAACTAAAGTTCATATGTTGTTACATCAGAGACAACCTGGTTTCTGAGGATGAGCATGGGGGAAGCAAAAATAAAAACAGACTGGGGTGAAAGTAACAAGACCAGGTTCTAGAACTCTGCTGCTGGTAAGCTGTGTGCTCCTTCATCTCTGGTCCTTGACCTGGCTGAGACTGTTTCCTCATTTGAGAAATCCTATCCTACCTTTTTTTAAAATTAATTTTTATTGGAGTATATTTGCTTTATCTTGTTGTATTAGTTTCTACTGTACAGCAAAGTGAATCAGCTATACATATACATATATCCCCTCTTTCTTAGATTTCCTTCTGATTTAGGTCAATTACACAGAGCATTGAGTAGAGTTCCCTGAGCTATACAGTAGATTCTCAATAGTTACCTATTTTATACATAGTATCAATAGTGTATATATGTCAGTCCCAATCTCCCAATCCTATCCTACCTTAAGGACAATATCAAGATAATAATCAAGACGTATTTCTGCAGCATTTGACATTCTATAAACTCCTCCTCATTTGTAATCTCAGTTCCTTCACACACCACCTTTCCAATGAGGATGGGAATATCCAGGTACGGGAAAGTTACAATGTTTCCCAGGTAACAAAATCTCATTGTCCTCATGGGGCAGATGCACACCCTAACACAAGCTCTTCAGTGAAAATGTGTCATACTCATGTAAATATCTCTTACTGCTCTAAGATAAGAAACTGTTCAATTTGCCCATGAGAAATGAAGGTGAGGACCCCAGGGAGGGGAGCAGTGACTTGCGGGGTGCGGTGTGGTGAGGCTGATCCATGGTGCCTATGGGTCCCTGTACACCACCACTACACCTCTATTCCTCCTCCTATATCAGACCCTCCACCACGCATGCTACTGTCCATTATACCTCCCTACTTGGGACCAGAACCCACCTCATCTGTTTTATCCTCTCCACATTTTTTTTCTTAGCAGCTTATATCACTGAGACTTCCAAGGCCCTTGTTAGAAGGAGGTAGTTAGGGATAGGGGACTATAGTCATTGTAAGTAACATGGTCAGAACCTATGCTTACTTAGTCCATGGACTATTATCCCTACTCGGTGCACAGACTTCTATTAAGCAATGCTTGAAGAACAGATAAGGTCATGATCAAGGTCATTGATGCTGGAAATAAGTTGCTGAAATTAAGGGTCATGCAATATAATTTAAAAAGTTTCTTATATCACAAAGTCATTGAAAATGCTAATAGTAATGGACAGTTGCAGGAATTATAGAGCTGCAACCATGAAGATTGTGACTTTGCATTCCTGCTATGTATCAGGTTAGACAATCTTCATTCATTCATTCAAAAGCCCTCTGTAGATCATATTCAATGTGTCAAGTAATGTGCTGGGGGTTTTAAGAAGAAAGACATAGGCTCTGTTTTGGGGGAGTACAGACATTAAGTATACATGACACATGTGTCCCTACTTATACTTTCATTCTTCTGGCAGACCTCATGAGTCACAGCACAGTTGCACTCATAAACTATCTCAGCATAGTGTAACTGGTTTGGTTTGAGTGGTAAAACTATTTCTTCTAGTGACACTGCAGAAACATTCATGAATATATCACTGAGCTCCTACACTGTACTTGAAGTCCACTAGAATGCCCAGTTTCTGCTACATGAATATACACACCAAGAAAGGATAAGTTCCACTATCAATATTTTATTTTATTTTATTTTTCCTTATCAATATTATACTCAGCTTTCTAAGTGGATTTCTCTTCAAATGCTCAGTTTCTGACATTTCTAGTGCCCTTCACATTGGGAAGTTTGCAAATGATTTTAAGGAAGAGTTGCATGGATATTAAAGACAAGCTTTTTGCTTCTTGTATGAGGATAGCAATCTCTTCCCACTCAAGCATGTCTTCAGTGAGAATTTATGAAGTGCTTTGTGCCTATTGGACACAGCAGATTTTGCGACAATGAGAAACCATTTTTGACCTCAGTTTAATGGAGGAGACATGTATGAAAATAAATACCAATCATAATAAAGCAAAGATAGAGGAATGTACAAAGCTCTAGGAGAATCCAGGGGAGAAAAAGATTAATTCTGCCAGTGAGCATCATAAAATGCGTTTAAAAGGAGGGATATTTGAGCTGGATCTTGAAGGGTAAGTGGAGTGCTGTAGGCTGAGAGGATGAAAATAAGCTTCCTAAGAAAAGGAAGAACAGGAGATCCAAATACACTGAGGTTTGAAAACACATCATGCAAAACTAAGGATGATAATATAGTTTGGGCTCAGATTATGAACAGACTAGAATGCCAGGTTCATAATATTATAAATGAAAGAGCAAATAATATCCCTGACTTGTTTACTAACATTATTTCCAGTTTGTGTATTTTCTAGGCTGATTAAATGTCCACAAGCCAAGGAACTATTGGTTTCTGCCACTAAATGAGCTGGTTCATCAACATGGGAAATCTTTTGTGACCTCCCAGAAGGAAAAGGAAGAGAAGGAAGGGAGAAAGGAAGGAGGAAAGGTAGTAGGGAGGAAGGAAGGAAAAAAGCAAAGAAGGGAGGAAAGGAGGGAGAGAGGAAAGGAGAGAAAGTGAGAGTGAGGGAGATCGAGATAAATTGTAACTGAGAGAAAAGAAAAAAGGAGAAAGTAGAGAGGGAAAGAAAAAGTAAGAAATCATTTGGGTTCACTGCCAACAAGAGTTAGGAAAGCTGATTTCTTAAGATAAACTGAAGTAAAATAAAATATGCTCCATATGTTGAAACTGTATACTTAGTTTGAGATAAACAAAAACATGTTTGGAGAATAGCTGCCATAATTAAAAAGAAATTAAAAGAAAGAAAGAAAAACCATCTGGGGATAAGTACATATTTAAACTCACACACACACACACACACACACACACACACACACAAACACACAGTGATTCCAAAACTTGAAGTTTTTCTTGATTTAAGTAAACTCTCTTGTTGCAAAAGGGCATTGCATCAGTCTTTGCCCAAGCACCAAACAATTTATGTTCCACACTGGAGCTATACAGAGCTACTCAGCATTACTCAAACACCAAAAGACCTTTCAAAATCCTGTCCTTTGCTCCTGCTTTCTTCTGTGCTATAAACACACATACTCCCTTTTCTCTCTGGCTGACTCCGACTTCCTCCTGAGTGCCCAACTCAAATGTCAGCTTCTCCCAGCAGAGTGCCAGACACATGGCAAGGTTGATAATGGCTTCTTCATCTGTGAACTTTATGCATGTGTATAAGTTTCCTGTGGCTGCCGTAACAAAATACCACAAACTGGGTGGCTTAAAACAATAGTTTATTGTTTAACAGTTCTGGAGGCTAGAAGTCTGAAATTTGAGAGTCAAGATCAGGTTTGGTTTCTTCTGAGGACTCTGAGGGAGAATCTAGTCCATGACATCCTCCTAGCTTCTAATGATGGCTGGCAGTCTTTTGTATTCTTTGGACTATAGGTGCATCACTCCAATCTCTGCCTCCATCTTCACACGGTGTTCTCCCTGTGTCTCTGTGTCTTCACATGGCCATGTTCTTATAAGGACACAAATCATGTTGGATTAGGGCCCCACCCTATTCCAGTATGACCTCACTTTAATTTATAAGACACATCTGCAATCACCTTATTTCCAAATAAGGCCACTTTATGAGGTACTGGGGGTTAGAACTTCAGCATGTCTTTTGAGGGACACAATTCAACTCATAACAACAAGACACTAATATAGATATAGTTTCACTGAAGATGTATGCATGTCTGCATCCCCAATCCCTAAAGAAGTTGATAAGAAACTCCTTTGCAAGGATTATATATATATATATTTTAACCTAGTGTTTACAAACTAGCATAGTCAATTTAGTAAATTCATAGCTCATGTCTTCTAAATTGAATTACATTTTGAAAATTATGGACAGAGTGTTCCTGATTAAAGCTAAAAGGAAGTTAAGAGGTAGTTAAGTCTACACTTGAGGGGAAACACACAGCACATGGTGACACTCTTGTCATTACAATTCCAGACAGAGATTTCTACCTCTACAGTGGGCAATGTGGCAGAGGAGAACTGTTGCCTAGAATAACCTAAAGGGATGAGCATCTGAGAATGAAAGACCCATATTCAAATATAGTTCTCTCTAGGTAGCTATATAGTATTGATACTATCACTTCTCCTCTGTTTGCCTCAGTTTATCCTCCAAAGATAAAAATTAGACAAGAAAGAGAGTGACTTTAAAATTTAAAGATGTCTAAGAACTCTTTTTTCAAATGAAATTTTCTCAAAGCCCCAATTTAAATAGCAGTTCTTTGTGAAGCTGCCAGAGATCAGGTGAAGAAAGTGAGCCTGGAATGCCACTGGATTAGTCATCCCCAAGGAGTCTCCACAGAAAGCTCTAAAGAATTCTGGAAACATAGATCTAAAACTACTCAGTCAGATGAAGGTCCAGTTCATATATAGTCATAGACATAGAGGGTCATCCACTAAAAAAAGAAAAGAAGGAAGAAGAGAAGGACAAGGAGGAGGAGAAGAAGAAAAAGAAGCAGAAAAAGAAGAAGGAGAGGAGAAGAAGAGGAGGAAGAAGAAGGGGAGAGGGAAGGGGAAGAGAAAGGAGAAGGAGAAGGAGGAAGGTAGAAAACTTATTAGAAAATAAGCTGCTAGGGAGGAAAATTGTAAGGAGAACCAAAGATCTTGGACAAATTCTTCATAGCCATAGAAAGGCATTTCAAAGCATCCTCCCAATTTTATCTTTGTAGTCATATAGTAAATTCTAAATTAGGTTAGCCATATTTTTTACAAATAATGAGTTCTTCTGGAGCAGGCTCATTTGTGTTTTAACCCCCCAGTACTTATTCACTGTGCAGGACACATGATGGGCATTGTAAATGTTTGCTGAATGAATTAATTAATGCATGTCTCAAACTGTTTTAAAATTTTCAGGTAATCTTGGAAATGTATCAGGATGAGAGTAGGCATAATTTGAATGTCAGTATTCTATTGAATTTGTATAAGAGAAATGAAATACTGTGGTCAAATCTCTAGTGGCTTTATATTCCAGATTCAACACAGTTGTGAAGAGGGAACACAGAAAATAGACATTTTTTTGATATTGTCTTGGAAATTAGCCCAAGAGCCAAATGTTTTACTTATTGGTATGTTTCTTATCTCAGACCGTAACTAGTAAACATTTCAGATCACACATACACACAATGTTTGTTTGTATTTACTGTAATTCCCTATGCAACTCCAGATGCTTGGACCATTTAGGCATCTAATACATGTTTGATGAATTAAGGAATAAATGAAGGGACACTTGAATAAAATGAGCTAAGATTCTGACTTCCATTAGCAAGCTGTTACCAGTTTTCATTGGCCTAGTTTAAATGTAGTCCATCCATTTGGAAAAAAGGAATGGAAAAACATGGTACAAAGAACTGATCTGTCCAATGCTTTTTAATCAATACTTAAAATATAATCACTTGTAAAACATTTCGTACTGCATGAGGTAGAATACTGGGTTTTGGCTCCGGGCTTGTCCCCACATTACTATGTGAGATTAAGTTTTTGGCTAAGAAGATTGAGCTTGGTCTCACCTACATTAATATATTCTGACTTTATAGGACAAAGATGAGATTTTCTTTAGGTCTGATATAGTCCAAGATGATTCTGACATGATTATATATGAGGTTGGACCATTACAATATGTGTACATCCCAGGCAGCCTTTTGATTTGGTATCTTTGGTAGGCAGGCATCATCTCAAAGTTTTACTTTAAAGAAATAAAATTTTGTCTCTTTGATTAATTTCTAGGGAAAGTTGTAGAAAAAAATTCACCCTCTGTGCCTCAAGCAACACACCTCTGGCTCCATACTTATATTGCACCCTATTTTCGAAAGATCTGCAATTAAGTGGAGACCTTCTTCTTTTTTTTTTAATTAATTAATTTATTTATTATTTATTTTTGGCTGTGTTGGGTCTTCATTGCCGCATGTGGGCTTTCTTTAGTTGTGACGAGCAGGGGCTGTTCTTTGTTGCAGTACGCGGGCTTCTCATTGTGGTGGCTTCTCTTGTTGCAGAGCACGGGCTCTCGGTGCACGGGCTTCAGTAGTTGTGGCATGTGGGCTCAGTAGTTGTGGTTCGTGGGCTCTAGAGCACAGGCTCAGTAGTTGTGGCACATGGGCTTAGTTGCTCTGCGGCATGATCCTGGACCAGGGCTCGAACCCGTGTCCCCTGCATTGGCAGGTGGATTCTTAACCACTGTGCCACCAGGGGAGTCCAGTGGAGAACTTCTTCTTACAAGAAAGTTTTATTGGGTATTATTTGAAAGTGGAACATGAATGGGAGTGGTAAGGGATTGCACTTACAGCTCCTGTAGCTTATCAAACATTTTTTCCAACTATATACCATACTGCCCTGAAAATTCTGGCAAATTAAGCATTCTCTACCTCCTGACACTTCCCACTCACTTTGTAAATTATTTCCCTGATTGATGTCAGTGTGACACGCCATGTTGGATCACGCATTTATACAGCAGCTTAAAACTCACAGTGCTTTCATTGGCCTTATGTAGATAAAGTCTCCAGATCTTAGTAGAATTAGCTGGTGAGATTGATTTCTACTCATTTTTCAAGTAGGGAAATTGAGTCTCAGAGCTTTCACGATTTATGAAAGGATAGATAATAAAAATGGATGGAATAGTGCCTTGAATCTGAGTATTTGATTTCTAGTTCAAGGCTAATTCACTATACCATAGTGCTCTAATGAGCGTTCAAGAATCAGATTTGCAAAAAAAAAGAAAAACTCAGCTTTACTTGTTCATACATTCTTTCCTTCAACGTATTGACTGAGCATCTATTATTTGCAGGTATTGTGTCTGGTGTTGGTGTTCTAATGGGAATCAAGCCAAAACCCTTTCTTTCATTGAGTTTACAGTAAGGGAGAAAAAGATATAGACAATTGCAAAGCTTACTAACTCAACCAGAAAAGCAAATAAACAAACACAGTCACTAATTGGAGGGACTCATCACTTTTGCCACTGTTAGGATAAATCAAGCAAAAGAAAGATAAGCTTCATCTGTGGATTGTAGTCCGCTAGTAGAAATTGTGTTTTCTTCTGATTTAATTCACTGGCCAACTGGAGAAAATGTAACACACTAGCTGTAACCTCACCAGACTGTCATTTAGTGCAAATGAACCATATAGTAAGTCAGTATCAGGGCCTGGGAATAAATCAGTGTGGTGAGTTGACTTTTCTGCTTGGAAACTTTTATTTCCATAGGATTTTCAATAACAAAAGAACAGGATGCCTCTAGAGTACCAGAAGTAAGGAAATTTGGATGACTACACAAAAATTACTGCATAGAATGACTCTTTTTCAAGGCACCTACTGATAAAAGAAGTTGTGTTCATTCCTGCTCTTTCAATATTGTGTCCTCCAAATTGTTCTCCCATAAGAGACATCAGGAGTTTCCACATTTCACAGTTTCAACTTGACCGATTCCTCTCTTATTGATAATTCTTAAACCAGTGCAGAAACTACTTGTAATCATTGTAAGTATTCAGGGAAATAAGGAAATGGTGGCAAATACTTCCTCCTAATCAGAAGGAACTATCTAAAGAAAGTATAAAGAAGACAAAAATTGGAAGTTATTACTTGGATTGCTACTTGCAGTTGTTTTATTTTACTCAGCTGGAGTAAGTCCAGTCATAGGAAAGAGCAAGCTACTATAATGGGGAAAAGAACATTTCAGAATTTTATCAGTACTGGAACATGAAACATGAATGGAAGAATTTTAAAATGATATGCTAACTCAGAAAGATGCCCCAAATCCCAATCCTTCCCTCCCTCACACCCTTCCCCCTTGGCATTTGGGATTAGCAGATGCAAACTAGTATATATAGGATTTATAAACAAGGTCCTACTGTATAGCACAGGGAACTATATTCAGTATCCCGTGATAAACCATAAAAGACAAGAATATGAAAAATAATATGTATATATAACTGAATCACTTTGCTGTATAGCAGAAATTAACATAACATTGTAAATCAACTATACTGCAATAAAATAAGAAAAAGAAAAACAACCAATACCACTGTTAAAGACAAGACGTGGTTTATCATCTAACTGAGCACAGTAAAGATATCCTAGGGATCTCTGAGATTATTCATGTGGTTGATTCCCCAGATAGATGCCTTTGTGATTCCAATTTTAGTATATGTGCTGAGCCAGCACTTCCTTTGTGATTCCAAATGGACAAATGTTTATCTTCACTGAGCTTTTACAAAGTGGAACTGATATTCATCAACTTTTCTTCCTTCTGGGCTATGAAATAGAACGTGCAGTACTTTGGCAGGCTGCAATAAAAGACTAGCTTGATTGATTTATTGGATTTCTTAGGTTTGATTTTTCACACAGTGATTTGGGCCGTTTGTCCTTGAGATAGTTGGGCACTTTTGAGAAAGTCCGCATTGCAAGAGTATATGTTTGATTGACCAAACAGTAGAATATTAGAGGCTGCAGTTGACAAAATTGGACTATAGTTTGCTGCAAAGTCTTGTGTGGATGTCAGAGCCAGTCCAGTGTTTCAGAAGCAGATGAAATTTGCAGGTAGCCTCCATGGTCATCCCAAGTTTCCAGAATGGTTAGGCACACACCCTTCTCATGGAAATTGAGCTGAGCACTTTGATAGATTCTTACCACTGGCTCTCTGTAATTGCCTACTGCTTTCTGGACCAGACCCTCAATTACTATTCAAACTTGGCATGAAGCATTTTCTTGAAGAAGCGGAAAAAGAAGACCTAAATATCACTGTTAAAAAAATGGATACTCTTCCCATTTAAAAACAGGAGCAAATGCCATTAACATACAGAGTTGAGAAAAAAGACTGGAAGTTGATTTGAAATGTTTGAGTCACAGGACGTGTAGAATGCAGCAATCTATCATTTTTATATTACTTTATTAAAAATGTTTGACATGAAAACAAAAGTAGATAGTCTGGGTCAAGCCATCTATGTTACAGGCGTTAACTAAGTTCCTCTGATGTATTTATTTTTTATGAAACACTGATTATTTTAATCTATTTTAAAATTTTTCGATGAGAAAAATGTCACAGAATAAATTTATATTACACTTTAAAAAAAGTATTAATTGCATCTCTACTGTGTGCAAAGGATTACTCTAAGCCTGTGGGGAAAGTGACCCAGAAATCAATCCATCCTTGCAGAAAGCCTGTTACTCAGTCTCTGAAAAATCAAGCAGCTCAGTCTTTAGCCTCCATTTGGAGGATGCCATGCACCTGGCTCGAGAGTGGAAGAGAAGCTAAAGATACCTTGGGGTATTGTCTTGATATTTAAGAAAACATTCAAAATTAGGTCTTTTGCTCAATTAGCAGACCACCTCAATGAAAAGATACTACTTCAAGTGAACATATTTACCACTTAATTAGAGATCTTACCAGAACCTGTTTTTCCTTATGTCTTTTGTTTGCCAAATTCCTTTTGCTTTACTTTTCAATGGATGGTAGCTATTCTCTCACAAATGCTGTGCCCAGAGTGGGGAAACAACATTCCTACACCTTTTCTTTATCTTTCTATGCTTAATTTTTTTAACAGAACTTCTTTTTTAGAGCAATTTTAAGTTCAAGCGAAATTGAATGGAAAGTACAGAGTTTCTATTGTGTCCCCTGCTCCCCTCTCCCACATACTCCCTCCCCTGCCATCAACATTTCACACTGGAGGGGTATATTTGTTATAATCAATGAGCCTACACATCATTATAACCCAAATCCACAGGTTATATTAGACACGCTTATGGTGTTTACATTCTATGCATTTTGACAAATACAAAATGACACGTATCTACCATTATAGTATCGTATAGAATAGTTACACTGCCCTAAAAATCCTCTGTGCTCTGTCTATTCATCCTTCCCGGGCCCCCAACCCCTGGCAACCACTGATTTTTTTACTGTCTCCATACTTGTGCTTTTTTCCAGAATGTCATATAGCTAAATCATATAGTATGTAGCTTTTTCACTTAGTAATATGCATTTAAATTTCCTTCATGTCTTTTCACAGCTTGATAGCTCATTTCTTTTTAGTGCTGAATAATATTCTGTTGTATGGACGTACCACAGTTGATTTATCCATTCATTTACCGAAAGACATCTTAATTGCTTCCACATTTTGGCACTTATGAATAAAGCTGCTATAAACATTTGTGTGCAGGTTTTTGTGTGGACACAACTTTTCAACTCATTTGAATAAATACTAAGGAGGGTGATAGCTGGATAGTGTGATGTAAGATTATGTTTAATTTTGTAAGAAATTGCCAACCTATCTTCTAATGTGGCTGTACCATCTGGCTTTCCCACCAGCAATAAATGCGTGTTCCTGTCGCTCCACATTTGTGTATTGTTAATGTGCTAGATTTTGGCCAATCTAATAGATATGTAGTGGTATTGCATTGTTGTTTTAATTTGTAATTCCTTAATGACATATAACGCAGAGCATCTTTACAAGTGCTTGTTTGCCATCTGTATATCTTCTTTAGTGAGATATCACTTCAGAGATTTTGCCCTTTTTTTTCTTTTTTTTTTGCGGTACGTGGGCCTCTCACTGTTGTGGCCTCTCCTGTTGCGGGGCACAGGCTCCGGACGCGCAGGCTCAGCAGCCATGGCTCACGGGTCCAGCCGCTCCTAGGCACGTGGGATCTTCCCGGACCGGGGCACGAATCCGTGTCCCCTGCATCGGCAGGCGGACTCTCAACCACTGCACCACCAGGGAAGCCCGATTTTGCCCACTTTTTACTCAAGTTTGTCCATTTTCTTATTGTTGAGTTTCAAGAGTTCTTTCCATATTTCAGATAACAATCTTTAACAGATATGTCTTTTGTAAACATTTTCTCCCAGTCTGTGACTTGTCTTCTCATTCTCTTGATCTTTATTTTTTATATATGTTTTCTATGTGTAGAAGAAACATGGGTTTATTTACGAAATTTTGGGTAATATAGATAATTTATATGGGAAAAGTGATACATAAAATGTCCTCCGTCGTAACTGGCTTGTTATCTGGTCTATCACTAAAGGACCCTCAACTTTACAGGAAGCCAAGTAATGTTTCCTTCAGGCGGGACAGACACACAGACAAACTAGGAGCTCTCAGAATAAAAAAGAATATTCCTGCAACTATAGGGTAGGTCAGGCTAAACCTGGAGAAGTAAACTGAATAATTATTTGTTCTTAATATCTATAGGCAAGCTGATAGAGACAATTAGATATTTCTGGCACACAAATTATTACCCCAGAGGACATACAAAATCTCCAGAAAAGGAGTCATTTTTGACTCCTAGTATACTTTAGGACTATTTTATTAACCACACCCTAGGAAGTTCTTCGTGTATTATCAGCAGTTCTTAACTGTGCTCATGTAAATAAAGAGGCAAGTAAAACAAAATACCAAATGAATCATACTGATTCAGAAGATTGTCAAATTAATGAATGCTGTGAAATCTTTGCCTTGAGACAAGAACTTGAACACAAGCAGAACTAAGATCTGACCCTGCTCTCATAGAAGTCAGGACTCCACATACTATGTCAGAGAGAGAGAGAGAAACATTTGCACTCTGAGACAAACCAAAGCAAAATAAAACAAATAAAATAAGCACACAGAAAAGTATTATTCTGTCAATCACTAGCTCCAAAATAAATACAAACTTGAACTTTTTCCTACAATGTTAATTAAACAAACATTACCCTTGTAGATATAATAATTATGTGAAAAGAACTGCTGTTTTTTCCCCTCCATGAAAAGAAAATCAATAATCTTTGTAATCCTTATAAGATCTTTTTTCCTTTAAATTTTATTTGTATTAAAAAAATGTCTGACATCTTCCATGTTACAATTACAAAATTAAAACCAGTATTTAAAAGTAAAACAGAATTGAAATAGTACAGACCAAAAACAAGTGTCTGGCACAGGATCCCAAGCTATTAACTTGACAACATGTTTCTTGAGCACCTTTGCCATACTAGGCACTAGGAATGAATCTGTGAACAAAAATACAGTGACAAAAACATAAGGGGGTGAACATGAAGCATGATGACATTTCACATCAGATGGTTAGAGAAAATCTCTCAGATAAAGTGAGATCTGAGCAGAGATGTGAATAAAAGAGAAAGTTAAACAAGCAGAAACCTGACAAGAAGATTTCTAGTACAATGAACATTCAAATCCCTGAGGAGTTTGCCATATTGAAGGTACAGCATAGAGGCCAGCATGGCTAGACCAGAGTGAGAGAGGCTGAAAGTAGCTTGAGATGGGCCAGAGCCAGATCACATAGAACTTTGTAGGTCATGGCCAAGATTTCAGATTTTCTTCAATTTAATGAGAAGCCATTGGTACTCAACAAATATTTGTAATTGATTGGAGCAATAATATATCAGGGGGGAAAAAGCTCTTAGTGTTGATACACATTTTCAATGGTCATCTAATCCAAGATTTCTCAGTCTTGGCACTATTGACATTTTGACCTAAACAATTGTTGTAGAGGCAGTGCTATGCATTGTAGGATGTTTAGCAACATCTCTGGCCTCTATCGCTCCATGGCGGTAACATACTTCTTCCAACTGTGGCAAACAAAACTGTCTTCAGACGATGACAAATGTCCACTTGCCGCAGTTGAGAACCACTGATCTAATCCAATCCATTTTACAGACTGAGTAGCTGTGAGGTTAAATCACTTACTTTAGGAAAACAAAGTCAGTTCTACCATTAAAGAAGAAACTAATAAAATTAGACACACACACATGCACACATATATGTTTTTAAACACATATAAAACACATCATCTAGTGTTTTCAACTACCTTGTGAGAGTGTTACCTTTATTCCCATGTATAGATAAATCACTTGACCCTCAGAAAGGTGAAGTGATTTGAAGTCCACTTGTGGCTTGAACTCAGATCTCTAAATTTCTGTCTACTTTAGTACTAAACTGTCAACTTAGGATGCATTTGAGAAGACAATAACAGAAGCTTCCTTGAGTGTTTTAGCAGAGCGTCATTCAATGCCAATTCAAGAGATTGGGAGACAGGGACCCCTGGTCATCCAATCCCACTTTACTAGAAAGGAGAAATAAAAAAGAATTGGAAAGTTAATGCAAATTCTCATTTCCATTTGTTTAATCTAAAAATAGTACGAAAGATCTTACTCTATGACTGTGCCATACACCTGGGCTGCTGTGTGGTTTTTTGTTTGTTTGGTTGGTTGGTTGGTTTTTTTGGCGGTACACGGGCCTCTCACTGTTGTGGCCTCTCCCGTTGCGGAGCACAGGCTCTGGACGCGCAGGCTCAGTGGCCATGGCTCACGGGCCCAGCCGCTCCGCGGCATGTAGGATCTTCCCGGACCGGGGCACGAACCCGTGTCCCCTGCATCGGCAGGCGGACTCTCAACCACTGCGCCACCAGGGAAGCCCGGCTGCTGTGCTTTGACCAGAAGTTGTTTCAAAGGGGCCTGTCTGAAACCGTATTGAAAGGAAATTCTCAGTCTCTGTGGTCTTCAATGAGAGAGGTGCTTATTCTACTTGTTTCTAATTCACCAGAGGTTTTATTACTTCAACTCCCGACAGATTATTGGGTGGATCTGGTAGGAGGGTTTCAAATCAAAACAATTTGTGGGTTGGGGGTTTAGAGTTTGTAGGACTATTATTTTCTCTGTCCTCCTCCTGAGAGAGACTGATGTGTCCAGGAAGCTGAGAGAGGCCTCTCTGCATCTCTGTTTACGGTACAGTATTGTGCCCTGATGGATGCATTCCTAAGTTGCTATGTAACATAGAGGACTGGCATGGGGAGTGGGGCAGCGGTAGGAATGAGTGGCACAATAGCATTAAGATAGAAAGAAGGCTGGGCAGAAACTGTTGGTGTCTCGCTCACGTCACATCAAATTTACTTCCACACACAGATGTCTGCTTACTACGAATCCCTGTGTCTCTGACCAAGGACTTCTTTTCACTGCTACAAAATGCCCTGGCGAGAGCAAGTACTAACAAAATCTTCTAAATACAGCTCTCAGATTTAAGAATAACATTCATGCATAATTCTTATAACCTGGCATTCTAAGTGAGTGAAAAATAAAAGAAATATTAGAGACCATACCAATAGGTAGAATGTGGCTTTATCATGGTAGCTTATTTAAGACCAAGAAGTGGAGGTGGTGAATGTGGGGAGGCGGTATCAGCCCGCCCATCTGCATAATGACTCACATAAATCTGAGTCTTCCAGGCTGACATGATATTTATGGTGCATCCTCTGTTAAAAGTGGCCAGATATGAATGCTAAGTATGAATTCACAGAGAGATATGAATGGACCAACAAATGGTCCAGTACAAAATTGAAAGCCTTTGCTTTTTTAAACAATTTTTAAATTGAAGTATAGTTGATTTACAATATCTTGTAAGTTTCAGTTGTAAAGCACAGTGATTCAGTTATATAGTTATATATCTATAATATAGTATATAGATTCTTTTTCATATTCCTCTCCATTATGGTTTATTACAGGATACAGAATATACTTCGTGTGCTATAGAGTAGGACATTGTTGTTTATTTTATATGCAGTAGTTTATATCTGCTAATTCCAAACTTTTAATTTATCCCTCCCCCCTTTCCCCTTTGGTAACCATAAGTTTATTTTCTGTGTCTGTGAGTCTCTTTCAGCTTTGGAAATAAGTTCATTTGTGTCTTTTTTTTCCTTTTAGATTCCACATGTAAGTGATATCATATGATATTTGTCTTTCTCTGTCTGACTTCACTTAGGATGATAATCTCTGGGTCTATCCATGTTGCTGCAAATGGCATTATTTCATTCTTTTTTATGGCTGAGTAATATTCCATTGTGTGCGTGTATGTGTGTGTGTGTGTGTGTGTGTGTGTGTATACACATACACATAAATATATATACATACCACATTTTCTTTATCCATTTATCTGTTGATGGACATTTAGGTTGCTTCCTTGTCTTAGCTACTGTAAATAGTGCTGTGATGAACATTGAGGTGCATGTATCTTTTCAAATTAAGGTTTTCTCTGGATATATGCCAAGAGTGGGATTGCAGGATCACATGGTAACTCTATTTTCAGCTTTTTAAGGAACTTCCATACAGTTCTCCATAGTGGCTGCATCAATTTACATCCCATCAACAGTGCAGGAGGGTTCCTTTTTCTCTACACCCTCTCCAGCATGCTTTTACTTCTGTTATGTTTGCACACGCAAGTAGAGCTTCCTTCCAATTTAGCTCGCACAGGGAAAGTGAGTTAGGCTAAGCTGGAGGACAGGATCAAGTACTCATGCTTTGGAGGGAAAAGCAGTGATCCTGGGGACAGGTGGAAGGGAAATCCATGGGGAAGCAAAGAGCAAAATCCACACACAGCTGGATTCATGTGTGACAGAGGCTTTCTCTGTGTTCCCAGGGTCATGGTTTGAACATGAGTTATTTAACCTGGGCTGCTGATCCAGCCTCTCCGTTCACCAGGGTGACTGGTAAGGAAGCTGAAACAAAGCAAACAGCAGGCCAGTCCTCACTCACTTCCCCAGTGATGGGTGCAATGCATTCTAATGGTTGTTTCAACTATGATCCTCCCTGGGCCACACAGGAACTAGCCTGAGCAAGACAGAGTGACGTAAAGAAATAAAGTGACTTTCCTATAGCACTGAGTTGTCCTTCTTGCTGGAGAAAGAGATATTCCTCATTCTAGAAAAATCCGACACATAAATATCTAAGCATTCAGAGCACTTGCTTTGTTTTACAAAGTGATTCACAGCAGGTTCCCATTAAACTACCAGTGGAGAAATAGCCAGATAGGTTTATCGGATGCCTATAAGTAAGGCAAGGGGCATTTCATAAGCTTTTCCTACAAATTAAAAATGAAGGTTATCCTATAGGATCTAACCATATTTGATATTTAAGAATCAACGTAATATTCAACTTGATAGTGATATTAAGTTTAATAATATTGAACAATTGACTTAATATTCAACTTAATAGTATTGATATTAAACTAGACTTTCCAGTATGTGGCCTTTTTTAGCATGGATTTTTCTGGAGAATCAAAAAAAAAAATTATTTGTGAAGAAAAAGAATCACCAGAGCCTAGTGTTTGTGATTCTGTTTAATTTTAAACACTCATTCAGAACAACATCAAGATTTCTTTTTCCCCCTTCTTTTCCTGTTCTCATGATTGATTTATAGATTAGGAAAATTGCCAATCTAATAATTTAAAATTCCATTTCTCCATTTCTGAACTGTTTCTCTGCTATGATACATAGGATGGATATTGGCCATAGGCCATACATTTATCTTCTAATTCCAACATCTCCCTCTTAGAGAGACCTCTAACTCCATCCCTACTGGAAGGGTAACCTTGAATCCAGGTTCACTGAAGCCTACATCCAAGTTGATCCTAATGGGACACTGCAAATGAGAGCAAAGTGTTCTTATTTTGGAGAACAGCAACTTAGTGGCCAAAAAAAAAACAGACCCACATTCTCTCTTCCTGAAATATCTTCACCTGGCTATGATCTATTCACTCCCTCATCTTCAAAACAATTTCTCCAATGTTACTATTATAGTAAGGCTGTTTCTAACCACACTACTTGAAATAACTTTCACTAGTACAGCCTATCTTGCAGATTTACCTCTTTTTCATCTTTCAGCACACTATGCATTTATTTAATTGTTATGTTTATCTTTTTTTCACCCCCAATAAAGGGTGCCTTTCACAAGGTCAGAGATTCTTGTCTGTTTTCTTCATTGCTATTTCCTTGGCTCCAGAGAGCGTGTAGCTTGTAATAGGCACTCAACACATGTAGAATATAAATGAATGAAAATTGCCATTATTCCTATTTTATACCTGAAAAAATAACAGCGGCGCTTGGGAAGGACAAATAATTTGTCAGCTGTATGGCTAGTGAAAGGTAAAGCAGTTCTGAAGCCCCACAGTCTGTCTGCCTTCAAGCGCATGCCTCACTGATTACACTACATTGTTTTACAAGCTCTTCTCTGACTGTAATCATTCCACTTGCTAGATGGGCATTTTGTTTGGTTGTAAAGAAAATCCATTCTTTGGGCTTTTCGTTTCCTATCATTTCCTTATTAGTGGCCTAATTGACAAAGCCAGGGGTGTACTAGGTTCATATGTCATGAAGAAAAAACAAAACAAAACTATTTTGTGGGTTTGTTTTAATGTTAGGTTCACAAAGTGCAAAACAAGCTAGCCAAAAAATTTTGCATTATTTTGGAAACCCTTGCATAATCCATAGGGAAACAAAATACAAATGTTCTGGTTATTTTACATGGGGTTTCAATAATATTTGATGACTAGAGTCCGTAGGGCTTTTTCAAAAATAAGCAATGGGAAGTTGGGCTGAGTTAAGAGAGAAAGAGTTGCAACCCCTCCTGCACAATGCTCAATCTCAACAAGCTGCCTAATAAACCTTCTATGAAAGATTTTAAAATATGGCGACTTCTTTTATAAATCTCATAACATCAAAAATATCTTGAGATAAAAATGTTCCAAGTTCTAAATCTATGTAACAAACTACTGTTCCACCTAACTATGGGGGCGGTGGATTATTCTTCTTGGAGGACAATCATCCATCAAAAATAGGCCCCCTTCTCCCTGCTCATATCTTTTTTTGTTTGTTTGTTTGTTTGTTTTTGCGGTACGCGGGCCCCTCACTGTTGTGGCCTCTCCCGTTGCGGAGCACAGGCTCCGGCCGCGCAGGCTCAGCGGCCATGACTCACGGGCCCGGCCGCTCCGCGGCATGTGGGATCTTCCCGGACCGGGGCACGAACCCGTGTCCCCTGCATTAGCAGGCGGACTCTCAACCACTGCTCCACCAGGGAAGCCCCCTGCACATATCTTTGAAGCTCCACAGGAGCCAGTCCCAACCTGGACTGACAAAATGCCAAGTGCCTAAGGACGAAGAGGTTCTCTCTACACCATTAGCGCCCTCATTTCTGGAGTCAATGAGCTCACCTCTTACAAAACTTGAAACCACAAGATCCATCTCCTGCCCTATAGCATAAAAAGGCCCTGTGAAGACTCAGGAATTATGACAAAGGCGTCTTTTTTTGTTGGTTCCATTTCAAAGAGTAACATGCACTTTCAGACTGGCGTTCTTGCTCTTGTTAACGTACCTCTAGATGATCAATGTCTCTTGTATCTGCAATGTTATTTATTAGGTTGAAAATTAAAATAGAAATTTAAAAATTTAAAAATTCAAATTAGAACAGGAAAAGATACTCCTAGTAATATACGACAACTTATCCAGTTCTAAGTCTCTAGTGGATGGATGTTTAATCAATCTAAACATGACATATAAACTTTGAAAACTACCTCAAGAATCACTTTCTCCAAGAAACTAAAATAAAAATTGCTTGCAGTGTGTAGGTATATGGTTTTAAATGTTGATAAGTCTGGGATGTCAATTTATGAGTAGCTTAGTAACTTAGCTATGCCATGTGATAGCTGGTATAGTGAAAAGAGATATTGAAATATAAAACAGCTGTGTTGGAATCACAGCTCTTTCAAGCCTAGGTTTTAAAATTGAGATTAATAATTGTTACTCTAAAGGATTGTTGCAACTGTTTGTGAATAATTATTGATAAGTGAATTTCTTCCGAAAATGTAGAAAATAAGGCTATGAGGTTTTGTTTAAAAACACAAGAATTGAAATTGTAGAGTTTTATGATGAAGAGTGACATCTTGGTATTTTTTTTCTGAAAAGGATAATTATTTAAATATGTAGTTATATTTAATGTGAAATCTATAAGACAACTCAATCTCTTTACAATTTATGGATGAGGAAATATGCTGCCCCTGTACAGTATGTATTGGGAATCTGTGGTATTGCTAAATAATCCTATCATAGATAAATTACCTAGTACATTTTAATTGTTATTTGATGAATTGTCTTCCTAAAATATTTTATATTTTTACCATTTTGTATTTATATTTGCTAGTAGTGACACTTATGGAAAAATACTCTACCTATCAGTGAAGTGGTCACAATCTGTGAGGTTGAAAAAAAAAGGAGGAAGCCACGAATATTATATTCAATCTCTGATAAGAGAATAGCTATGCCAAAGTGTTGCTTTAATCTGGGATATTTTCCTCTAAAATTCAGCTTCAACTAAGACAACATACTTCCCAGCCTTTTATAATAAAAGTTAGCAATTTTAATGTTTTTTTTTCCTTTTTAGACCCAGAAATGTATCAGTAAATTGGGCCTTATAGAAGCCAATCAAGGTATAGGTACATGCTGACAGGCTGATTGACTCAGACACATAAATTTACTGCTGAGAACTCTGACCATAATTTCATTTCAGTTCAATGCACATTTACTCATCAAGGCCCTGAGCTATGTGTTTGCAGTAGAATTCTAAATATAGCCGATGGACCCTGGATGAGTTTACTGAATTACAGAAGAGATACTCCAACAAAGAAATAATTCAAAATAAGGTAGGAGATATAATCGTTTTCAGAGACAATTAATGGGAACATGGTGCAGCACTGACTAATCCTTAAAAAATCAGGGAGAAGTTAGATATATTTAAAGGCTCATTTTATTTCATATATATATATACATATACGTACATACATATATACATACATACATATAGATCTATATATGTGTGATATATATTATATATTCTTATCTGTGGAAAAATGAAGGGTGGATTAGCAGTCTTCTCCAGGTAATAAAAGTGATGGAAACATCCTTAGGTTCTTTAACTGCTCTGTGTTAAACCCTTATTGATCACCTTTTAAGTAGAATAAAAGGGATCAGTGGGATTACCGTGAAGGGCAGGGAGTCTTGAAGACTAAAAGTAGAGCTCACATGTCATGTATATACTGCCTTAAACATTGTTTTGTTTAATATGATTTAAAATGAAAAATGAAACATTGAAGTCCAATAAGATTTTTTTTTTTCGTAATCGAGGTTGTTTTAAAATCCAAGACCAGTAAGTTACTGTGAGCTTCCTGCTGTGGTTAACTGTGAATAACCTTCACAGTTAAATCTCACAGACTGACAAAGTTTAGGCAGCTAGGATACATGATCCAGCTCTCCTGGCCTTATCTTACGTTTGGATCTGTTCACCTTTACAAAGTCACTCATCATGAGATTGACAAAGAGCCCGGTCCTCTCAAATTCCCAGTGTTTACTATAAACACAGGAAGTTCATAATTTTCAGAATTAAGCCTCACATGGAGCCTGTCTTCCGTGGGATGAATTCTGAAATTTCACAAACAACCCAAGTGAAAAATACTTGGAAGAACATGTACGCTGATGAATATCGTACTGATTCAAGCCCCATTAATTTAGAATCTGGAGTCATTCAAAGATTCTGTGTGACATACATCTTTTTATCTGCCTATGAAGAAAAATCTGATAAGCAAGTCAATAGTGCAAATAAAAGTTCCCAAGAGATATCTGACATACAAGAACTGACCAACTGTCTTTAAGTCGCTTTCCAACATGTGTTGTTAATTGGTGTTTTGTTATTTTAAGATAATTGTCATCACATGCTAGGTGGTTATTATCTGTGAGTAATCTGAAAGCTTCTGAAAGGCAAAAAAATGCAAGTGTTTATTGTTCTATATCATACTCATATTAACTTGTAGAGCACCATTCATCAAATCTTAGTTGAAATACCACAAATGAAAGCCTGAGGGGTGAACAGGTAGACAGTCATGAGCCTGAAAACAAAGGTATTTGTTTGACTCATCTTCTGTCTGAACTTCTGTGGTTTACACTGAGGTAGAGCTTACAAAGACTTTCTCTGAAAGAGGAAAAAACCTATAAATGCTAAGAGCTACTTGCATGCTTTCATATACGTCATATTATTTATAATCCTCTAACAAACACATGAAGTACATTTAGTAATTTCCACTAAATTGTTGTTAAGCAAATATCTCAAGGTTGAATGATAGTAAGTGGGGAAACCCATCTATGAATCCCTTCTGTGGTCTCCAAGGTGTATGGTTCTTGCACTCTGTCACACTGCATCCAGGGCACTGTTATTCACCTATTAAGAGCTGCTAGGGGATGGCTCTTCATCCAGGCCTTCAGTAGAACCCTTATCACATTTTGTCATAGTGGTTTGTGTATCCATTTCCTGCACTAAAATACAACTTCTTTATGGGCCACAGACCTTGTCTTCTTCAAGTTGGTATCTAGAGAAAGCAGTATATATCTTAGCCACTAGTGTGGCTAAATAGATTTTGATTAAATTAATATATTCAGAATTAGATAAACTAACCCAGAAGCTAGTCTCCAGTTTTCTGGGAGTGATGTGGTACAGGAAAATGGGTTACATTTTGTAATGTTTATTTAAATACAAGAGCAAACTCTGTGGGCAGTGTTTCAATGCTGCTGATACTACCTGCCTTCCTCAGAAGACATCCTGTGAGTTCCACACACAGTGTAACAGGCGGAATTCCAAGTCCCCCAGAAATGCCTTAATCTTTTGAATACATAAATATATCTTTCTGGTGATTACGTATATTACACGGCAGAGTAGACCTTATGATAAGGGTGGGCCTAATCTAATCACATGAGCCACTTTAAAAGCAGAGAGTTTTCTCTGGCCAGTGGTAGAAGGAGGAAATCAGAGAGATTCAAAGCTTGAGGGGCGCTTGACTCACTGTTACTGGTGTGAAGATGGCGGGAACCACTGGAGAAGGAATGTGAGTGGCGTTAAAAAGCTGAGAGAGGCCCTACCGGACAGCCAGTGAGGAAACGGAATTCTGCCAACAGCCGGAATAACTTGGAAGAGGACCCCAAACTCCAGATGAGGTTGCAATCAGCCAACACCTTGGCATCAGCTTTGCGAAACCCCAAGCAGATAACCCTACAGAGCTCTGAACTAATAAATGGATGTTGTTTTAAACCCCCCCAAATTTGTGGTAACAGTAGAAAACCAATGCACAGGATGACACACTTTTTTCACGAGGACTAATTCCATAATAAATGATACTCACCATCCTCTTAAATGAAACTGTAATGAAACCTTTAAAATGAAAAATAAGTCGAGGACACAATCCCCATCCATTTCAAGGGGCTCAGCAGGAAAGACCTTCCTTACCCAGTTATAAATTCACATCGTGCAGCTATAGTTACTTTCCATCACATGACAATGAATGTATGCTCTAAGAATTTAATGTATTCTATAGGCTTCTGAGTGGCATCCATATTAAAGAGGCAAAAGCCTTTTGTGGGGAAGGGGGCTATTTTAATGATCTTTGAAAGAAGCTAAAGCCTTTTTTGTGGCCTTATTCAACTTCTCCCAAGACTTGCCTCAGACTCTGTCACATTGAGAAAATATACGTGACTTTCTTTTATTCTTTCATGTGTTTTGAGTTTAATAACATATGCTGTTTATATTTGGTTTCTATAGAGAGTTCCTTTTTGTCTTGTAAACAGTTGCAAAGTTTTACCTAGAGCTGTGTGGGTTTTCCCCACACACAGTTTTCTAGGTAAAACTTCTCCTCCCCTTGGAAAGTCTGAGTAGTTCCAAGGATTAAAAGCGGCTTAACTTCAGCCATGATTTGTAATAGATAAATGCAGTTCTTGCTCCATTTTGGCTCTTTGGGAGAGTCTGAAATTAACCTGTTGTCTTATTCTTTCCTCACTGTCTACGTCTTAATAGTCGCTCCTATTCAGGTTTCATTGACTTGTCAGAAAGTACTCATAAGTGAATCTGCAATATGAAATAAGGCCCAAAGGTCAAGTTATTCTCCTTCCAAATGAGCTAGGTGCTTCTGGAAAGGGAAATCAACGCCTTTCTCTTAAGGAGAGTTACTGAACTACTCAGATAACACATGCTATTTCTTTGTGGTTACTAAATATCCTCATTTTTCAGGTTAGGGCACTGACACTCAAAGAGATTGAAACATTTGTCAAAAATCTGCAGATGCTAAGGATCTACACAGAGCTTAATCCAAGACAACTGTACATTGCTGGCACTTAGATAAAGGTTAGGCCTCATAAATTGCCACAGGACTGCATACATGTTGTCTCCCAGGTAATGTTCTGTCCTTGACTCTGACACTTTGATATCTATTGTGAGAGAACATGATAGTTCCCTTGATCTCAACATCGAATATATTAGCTATAGAACTATATAGTCATCTGAATGCTGTTACTATTTCACCTAAGATTCTTCTTGAAAATAATATGTTCTATTATCCCCTCATGTTATAGGTCTGTGCTGTTTAGATTTTGGTTAAATTTCTGAAAATTAAATAAAAATTAAAATGTAGCTCTTCAGTCACACTAGCCACTTTTTGAGGGTTCGATAGCCACATGTGGCCATTGGATACCATACTGGATAATGCAGATTTACAGAACGTTTCCGTCTTTGCAACATGTGGACAACACCCTTATAGAGCCATAGTGACACTAATTAAACAGTGGGTGAATTGCTGGGTATGCACTGGAAATTTAAAAAGAAGTAAAACGTCTTATTGAGCCTAAGGTCTATAGTGTTTCAAAGTTCACAGTTCTTTTATGCTACTAAACATTAAAAAGTGATTTTTTTCAGAGTTTCTTGTAGCAGGCCCTATCCAGTTCTATTTGAGAAAGATATGGGGGAGAACTTGCATTTCCTTTTATCACGGCTTCAGGTTTTAATCATATACCTTAACTGCCACCATGAATAGTACTCATCATTTTAAATTTCCTTCTTAAAATCAGTTTATCAAGTGCTCACTGAACCTAAAATTTGAAATATAAAGCTTAATTAGATAATATCCCCTAACCAACATTTACCTTTACTCCTAGCTAATTCCTAAGTATCCCTTGAGTCTCAGGACAAATGCCAATTTTTCTGGGAAGCCATTCCTGATTCTTTAGAAACTAAGTTAGGTGCCCTTGCTCTGCATACCCACCATAACTCAAACTTGTCTTATCATAATACTCATCTTCCCTTATTCTCAATTTTAATATCATCAGTTGCCTTTCCTCTCCACTTAAACAGTGAGCACCACATGGGCATGAGCTCTGCGTGCCCTGTTCATCATTGGATTTCAAACTCCTAGAGCAGCGTTGGGCACTTGGTAGGGATTTTTGACGTGTTTTACTCTTGAATAGGTTTTGGGTTTGTTTTGAGAATATAGGCAAAAGTTAGCTTTTTCAACATATTAGGTACCCTATCTACCCATCACAATATCATTTCTAACAACAGTTAAAAAAAATATTGACTTTAGTTACACTGAGAAAAATACTATGTCTTAGTTGTGTCTTCTAATGTAAAAACAAAAACAAAAAACATAATACAGAGCATTTTTTCCAGAAAATTTAAAGCAGCAGGAATAGCATGCTAAAAAGGGCATTGGAAGCAAAGGACCCAATTTAGATTTTTTTTTTTTCCTTTGGCTGCTGCCAGATTTACTTTGTGACCTTCATCCCATCAATAGATCTTTGTTCTCTAGCATCCTCACCTGTAAAATGGGCATCAGTAAGTCTACCCCACAGGGCTTCCAAAAGAATTAAATTAAATAATGCAGGATTAGTGTCAAATGCATAGTAGAATGCCCAACAAGTATCAGTGTCTTACCTGTTTTCATATACTTAGAGATTGACCCTGTAGAAAATTATTGGTAATTTGTTTTGTTTCATTTTTCTTCCTCTTCCTCTTTGGTTTCTTTTAGAGATTCTTAAAATTTATTTAATTTTCACTCTTTTTTGTGTGTGTATCTTAATATCAGATCTTCCTCTTTCAATCCATTTCTCCCCCAGTAGCATCCTCCCTTTGTCTGGCTCAGCTGATGATATACAGAATATAACTGAGCATTGACCTCTGGCACAAATAAGCATCTGTCATGCACATTTAGGGTATTACGTTGCCTGTAATCCCTTCCAGCTCACAATTCTAAATTACTTTTGAAATTTCTGTGTAATTTCAAGTTGGTAGATTAAAATTGCAATTTTATTTTGGCAGATAATGTGTTTTAAAATGAGCTCTTCTTTATGTGTATATTAGTTTCCTCATATAGCCGAGTAACTTTTTGTTTGTCCTTAACCACACCAGAAATTAGAAACTATGACTTACTTGGCAAAAGTTCATTTACTTTCTGGAAGAAGCTTAAAATCTTACATTTATTTTGTATTGTGTTCATATTGTGCTGGTTGTAAAGGTACTGTGATGTCTTGGTTTTTTTTTTTTTTTTTTTTTGGAAAAAAAAAGGAACGGAAGAAGTCCTTTGAAAGCCATTGCTTTCAAAATTATTACTTTCTTGAAAGTTATTTATTTTTCTTTTTTGCCCTTACTTAGCTTTTGATGTCTGTGGTAGTCTGAATGATGGATCTCCAAAGAAGGTCACATTCTGAGACTCAAAATCTGTGAATATGTTCTCTTTCGTGGCAAAAATGACTTTGCAAATGTGATGAATTTAAGGATACTGAAATGAGGGGATTATCCCAGATTATCCGGGTGGATTCAGTGTAATCACAAGGGTTTTTAAAAGAGGAAGGCAGGAGGGTCAGAATCAGAGACAGACACGTGACAATTGAAGCAGAGGTTGGAGTGATATAGGGCCATGAGCCAAGGTACGAAGGTTGGAAGATGGGAAAAGCAAGCAGCTTCTGTCCTGGAGCCTGCAGAATAAACAGAATTCTGACACCTTGATTTTAACCCTGTAAGACTCATTTCAGATTTCTGATGTCCAGAACTATAAGATAAAAATTTGTATTGATTTAAGCCATTAAGTTTTTGGTAATTCATTATGGCACCAGTATGAAACCAATACAATGTCTGAAAAAAGAGGATTTTTCTTTAATTGTTTCAAAAGTCAAAAACCAGCTAAAAACTCAAAAATGTACCTTTAATGTCAAAGTGGGCTACGTGTGCATATAAGCACACATCTTCCACAGACTGCTGGACCTGAGCATTTGAGTTGAAGGAATCCTTTATTCCTATAAGAAGGGGGCAGATACCAAGTATGTTCTGGAATGTGAGTACTAAATAGTTTGGCACAACCCTCTGAGAACTAATATATGGAGAATACATATGTACTTATATGTCTATTTTCAATTGTTTCTGAGCTAATATGCAAAGCTTTCCTTTCTTCCTATACTAAAAATCATTTGAGGAAAGTTTTGTTGTGCCCCAAATTTATTTGTTGACTGAGGGGCTTGGGGAGCTCAGTAGACATTTAAATAAACGAGGTTGAATGAAGTCAGTTTTGACAGCTGCAGTTAGGGACATTCTTGGGGGAAAAAGAAAGACAATTTTACATTTTAAGCATAGTCAAATTGCCCTATTAAACATCGAAAGCACACCCTTTGGGGGGAAAATAATTCTCTCCTCACTAGCTTCACTGACTTTTCATAATAGTATTAATGAAATTTAATCAAAGTACATTACTAAGCAGTTAGCTTGGTTACCCTTGGGGGACCTGTGAAAATGTGTTTGGAACTTCACATGCCACGTAATAGCTCAATTTATTTTGGCCATTGTCATTGACTCTTGGGCTCATGAATTAAACCTCTCTGAGTCTGGGAACAATACGTGATTTTGAAGATTCTTTCCTATTCTAAACATTCATTGATGCTATGATTTCATTTTAACTTACTTTATAAAGCAAACAACCCAATCAAAAAGTGGGCAGAAGATCTAAATAGACATGTCTCCAAAGAAGACATACAGATGGCCAAAAAGCACATGAAAAGATGCTCAACATCACTAATTATTAGAGAAATGCAAATCAAAACTACAATGAGGTATCATCTCACACCAGTCAGAATGGCCATAATAAAAAAATCTACAAAAAATAAATGCTGGAGAAGGTGTGGTAAATTGGTACAGCCACGATGGAGAACAGTATGCAGGTTCTTTAAAAAACCAAGAATAGAGCTACCATATGATCCAGCAATCCCACTCCTAAGTATATACCTGGAGAAAACCATAATTGGAAAAGATACATGCACTCCAATGTTCATTGCAGCACTATTTACAATAGCCAGGACATGGAAGCACCTAAATGTCTATAAATGGATGAATGGGTAAAGATGTGGTACATATATACAATGGAATATTACTCAGCCATAAAAAAGAATGAAATAATGCCATTTGCAGCAACCTGGATGGACCTGGAGATTGTCATACTAAGTGAAGTCAGACAGAGAAAGACAGATATCATATGATATCACTTATATGTGGAATCTAAAAATAATGGTCAGGGCTTCCCTGGTGGCACAGTGGTTGAGAGTCTGCCTGCTGATGCAGGGGACACGGGTTCATGCCCCGGTCCGGGAAGATCCCACATGCCGCGGAGCCGCTGGGCCCGTGAGCCATGGCCACTGAGCCTGCACATCCGGAGCCTGTGTTCTGCAACGGGAGAGGCCACAAAAGTGAGAGGCCTGCGTACCGCAAAAAAAAAAAAAAAAAAAGGTACAAATGAACTTATTTACAAAACAGAAATGGAGTCACAGATGTAGAAAACAAACTTGTGGTTACCAAAGGGGAAAAGATAGGGGAGGAATAAATTGGGAGATTGGGATTGACATATATACACTACTATATATAAAATAGGTAACTAATAAGAACCTACTGTATAGCACAGGGAACTCTACTCAATACTCTGTAATGACCTATATGGGAAAAGAATCTAAAAAAGAGCACACATATGTATATGTATAACTGATCCACTTTTCTGTACACCTGAAGCTAACACAACATTGTAAATCAACTATACTCCGATAAAAATTAATTTAAAAAAAACCAATTTGAGGAAAAATTAACAAACTCTAGCTAATATCAATACATAGCCTCCTAAGGAAATCTTCCCTGACTTCTCTGTGTTAAGTTTATGTGACCCCTCTGTGTTCCATTAACAACCTCAACAATCCTCTATTATACGCATGTCCATCTTTTATTCGAAATATCTCCTTATGGGTCTGCCTTTCTCTTTGGGCTATAAGCTCTCAAGGGCACAGATCAAGTCTAATTTGTTTTTGTTTATTATGGAACCTCAAATAAACACACAATATATTGTGTGTTTATATACATTTGCTGAACAGTTTCTTTCCCCACTCCCTTCCTCTTATTGAGGGTTATCAGATGCCTTCTCTGAGTCAAGCGAAATATCTTCTACTTAAATCTCTCACCCTTTTGTGTTCAACAGCGAAGGACTCTTCATAATACCCAATTTCCTGCTTTTTTTTTTTTTTTGGTTTCAAACACATCAAAACCCTTATACAATGATTTCAAGCCCCCTTTGTAATCTGTAAAAACAAACATCAAGAGTCCATGCTTTCTATCATTATCTAAGTCTCTGCCAGCCTTTCAGATTATTAACAATTAAGCCACTTTCTTAGCAGAGATCACAAATTTTGCTGAAGCACTTATTGCCTTTGGTGAAATGGCGATAGTCTTTGGTTTTACTACCTGTAAATAATCTGGGAAACATGATTCGGATGTTTCCCTCTTTTATAAGTCTGTATTTTCAACTCTGATTGTGCTGGTGGAGGCTACCTTTGATAACTAAGCAGAAGGCAGAGAGGGTTTTAAAGAAGGAAGCAAACAAACCCATACGTGCTTAGAGTCATTGCCTTTGGATTCCAGATTTTCTCTGTGGCTAAAGCCCAAATAAGTATGCTTTTGATGAGCTGCCATTTTGGTTCTCCGAGATGTGCCCACAATATGCCTTTAAAATGTAGTCCAAATTGTGTATTTCTGAGTATTTGACATTGTTTTCCTTGAATCTATTTTAGGGGTTAGTCAGCCATTGGATATTCTAACAGCTTGTCTAATTTCTCTTTGTCAAGCCATCCAGTGGCCACTACAATATAGGCATTCAATACATAATACAAAATTAGCCAACAGTGTCACTTCAGCTTAGGGGAGTTTGACTATTCCAATGCTTTACACTAGAATCAGAAAGCTTAGCCTTGCCCTGGGCTGAGCCCCAGAATCAACATGAAGCCTTAAATGACTCATTTTTTTTCAAGGATTCAATTTCCTCATTTCTTAAAGTTAATGGAAAATATGCCCAACTTGAGCTACAGTATAAAACTTGCTATGATGTAGGCACCTAGTATTCCAAAGAGATTGAGTAATTATTCCTCTTCCTGATTTAAATGTATTTGATCATCTAGTTCCACTCTGTAGGGAACGTAATGGTATGTATATAAACTTGCTCACGACTAAGCAAGACCAAATTAAGAAGCTTTTGCTGGTTGCTTTCTCAGAAGGGAAGGGCAGAACCATTTTTCGTGGAATGATGCCTGGCACTGGAGGACCAGAGCCCATCTTCTGTTATGGCTCATGCCACACTCTGTCCAACCCATCACTATCTTTTATCAACCTAAGGGACCTCCTTACATACACAGAGGCCTCTCTAAGTACCCATTAAAGAAGCCAGACTGTCGCACTGCATCACATCATTCTTTTTAAACTTTCTGCTTGGAACTTATCACTGTGTGACATTTTTTCTTGTTTATTCACAAAATATTTCATTCTTCCTTTAAAATATAAGCTTAAGGAAATCAGGAACCTTGTCAGCCTGGTTTATTGTTGACTCAAGAGTGCCTTAGAATAGTGTTTGGCATTTAGCAAAAACTCAATTCAGGTATGGTGACTGTTAATCGTTCTTTAAGAACATAGCTAAATATAGCTAAAATCTAACCACTTCACACAAAACCTTGCCATCATCTTGAATTACTAGGATGTAATTGAGATAACTCATCAATGCAGTAACAGTGGTTGTCACCATCACTCTACTCCAGTGACTACTTCTGTTTCCGTATCTGTGACCTAAGCGTCACTCTTAGTCTACATTTAAATATGCGAATGCCTAGATTACTTTTTCTAACCTATTTATCTTTTCTTCCATTTCTCTTACTTCCTTAGTACCACTCATGTCCTTTGCACCCCACTTTTCTTCCATTCTATGGATACACACTTCCTGTCTTCACTCCCTTCTCCACAGTCCATGACTTCAATCACAAAGTTCTTCTCTTGGTCCTCTTATCTTTCCACTCTTCTTTTCTGGACCATGGAATCACTCATAGCTCTAAATATTATCTTAGCATAGTGAATTCCCAATTTTTTTTATTTTGCAACTTTTTGTTCATTTCTTCACCAGACAATTTATATGTCTCCATTAGAACATGATGACTCCCTAAAGAGAAAAAAATGGATGAATAAAATAAGCAATGAATCCCAAATTTATGTAAGTAATGCTAACGTCTTTCCAGAGTATTGCCAATTAATAATTAGACATTCAAGACTGTAGCTAAAATAGCAGTATTTTAAGAAATAGCCTGTATTTCATTTTTAGTTCTTTTATCCTAGGGCTTGATGGAGATAGTAAATTATGATCCTATTCCCCATCGAAGCTCAAAAATATTGAGAAACACAGAGGTCAAGCAGATGGAGTATGGTAACAGTAGCTTGTCTAATATTATAGCCAAATTTAAATATATACCCACCCACACGAATTCCTTCCTAGAAGTCTACTCTCATAAACATATGTCATGGAAGGTCAGAGATGAGCTGGGGCTTCTTATAAGAATTTGAATACCAAAGGGAAAAGGGAATTCAGTCATGCATGCTCAGTACCTTTTATAAACTTCACTAATCAAATAATTCATCTCCTTTTCCATGGAAAAATGTAAATAAGGAGACCAGAACATTGCAATAATAGATGTTCCCTCACTATGAAAACATATTGCAAGGGTGAGGAAATTATCCACCAAAGTCCCTCATCCAAAAATGTTATTTGATCAACTTTTATTGTTATAATAATTCATTTCTAAATCTGTGACACAGCAGCAAGGATAATTTTTCTCTAGCATCACTTTTACTTGCATTATTCTGTTGCTCATATTTCTATCTTCCACTTAAAACCTGCTTGTCCAGCATTCATCAGGTGCTCTTTCCTAGCCCTTTCTCTCCTCCAACCTTATTTCGCATTACTTCCTGTTGTGTTCCCTCAGCCACTGCAGAGAATATCTGCTATCATTTCCCCTTGGAAGATCTCTACTCAAATTTCACATGGCTTTGCTTTGTAATGCTCTTCCCTAAACTTAATCACAGTTGCCAAGAAAAGCCTTCTTGCTTTCTATTACTTTTCCAAACAGTACTCAAAACTTTGCCTGTTTCTGAAACGTATCTATTTTACTTATATATACATATATACACATATATATATTTGTATTTATATGTTTAATTTTCTCCTATTAATTTCATAATATATATTTTATTTTCTCTTGTGAATTTCACTCTTCTTTATAGCCTCTTATGAATTCATATTACACCAACCACATTTACAGCTCTATGGTCTCTCACATGTCTTCTTGATCCTCTTGTCATTTCCTCACCAAAGAAGATTATATCCCATTTGTGTTTATCCTGCTCCCTGTTCTCTAGCATATATATATATATATATATATATATATATATATATATTTTTTTTTTTTTTTTTTTTTTTTTTGGTACGCGGGCCTCTCACTGCTGTGGCCTCTCCCGCTGTGGAGCACAGGTTCCGGACGCGCAGGCTCAGCGGCCATGGCTCACGGGCCCAGCCGCTCCTCAGCATGTGGGATCTTCCCAGACTGGGGCACGAACCTGTGTCCCCTGCATCGGCAGGCAGACTCTCAACCACTGCGCCACAAGCCCTCCTTTAGCATATTTAATCCAGCCTTCTTCCTTCTTCTTATTTGTGATTGCTCAGGGTCTCATCCTGTCTGGTCATCAGTCTCTCCATTTCTTCTCTGTTTTCCTCCTCTGTTTTGGCTAGGACAACTTGAATTCCTCTTCCTGAAAAAAGATTATTATGTAGATCAGCTTTTGGCCAAAAGAAACACCAAGTTCTATGGTGGCAGGTTATGTCTATTTTATTCCCCACTACATAACCACCCTAACTTTATTGTCCTAAACATAAATGCTCAAAAAATATTTATTAAATGAATGAATGAATGAATGACCCTCAGAGTTCATTATCAAATCATTTTCACAGTGAAAATGATGGTAACACAGAAATCCTGATGGTGACACTTACATTTGTACCCACTTCTCCATACTTACCTCCTACTCATCACATGCTCTTTAATCTCATACTTCTTATAACAAGATACCTGTGTTTCTGTCATTTGTTCTGTCAGTTTTTGCTTCATGTATTTTGAAGCTCTGTTATTAGGTGCTATAGCTTCCTGATGTATTGATCTTTTATATCATTATGAATTTTCTCTTTTTATCTCTAAATAAATAAGCCTGTCTTGAAGGCTGTATAATTTAACATCAATATAGCCACTCTAGCCTTCTGATATTTTCGTTTGCATTTTCTCATTCTTTTACCTTCACACTCTTTGTATCTTTGTACTTAAAGTGAATTTTTAAAAGTATATATAGTTTTGTCTCCTTTTACATTTATTTTGGCAGCCTTTGCTTTTGATCTATTTAAATTTAAAGTAATTTCTTTAATTGGGGGATTTAGGTCTGCCACTTACTACATTGCTACTATCTGTGTAATAAGTTTCTTTCCTTTGTTCTTCCTTTACTTCCTGTTTGGTATTGGAAAAAAATTTGTGTGGAACAATTTTTTGGATTCTATTTCATTTCCTTTATTGCTTTATAGGTTTGTTTCTTTGAATTATTTTTAAAGCTTGCTCTAGGAATTATAATATATTTAAATTATCAAAACCTAATTAGATTTAATATTGCATTACTACAGGTGTTAATTAGGAGCCCTGCAAAGTAGAGTTCCATTTACCCCACTATCTTTCATGTTATTATATTCATATATGTTACATTATGTATAAAATAAACCAACCAAAATTGTGTTATATGTTTTGCTTTATGCAGTTACAAATTAAAAGAAGGAAACTATTCATGAATATATATTCATAGATATACAGGTACAGATATAGATCTAAAAATAATTATACTGGGTATAGAATTCTAGGTTGACAGTCTTTTTTTAGCACTTTGAATATTCCACTGGGTTTTTTTTTTGCTATTTATTTTTTCTGATAATCATTTTCTCTTGTTTTTTCAAGATTGTTCAACTAAATTTGGCTTCAGTAAATTGACAGCGATGTAAAAATTGATACATATATGTGTGTGAATATATATTCTTCTATTTTCACAAAGTGAATTATGAGCAACAGTCTTCAATATCAAATATTTTATTTGTTTCACAATGAAGTTTCATTTCACAGGCTAGAGATCCCTTTCTTTATTAAAAGTCAAGAATTTTTTTTTCTTTAAAAACCATTCAAACAACCCCGCATGTCTAGATAACACCAAAGTAACCAGATGTTTGACCAACATTTAAAAAAATTTACTCCTGATTTGAATGTTTTCAGTTGAACTGAACCAAACCAACTGAGCTCCTAAAATGTGCCATGTACTGAGTGAGGGACTTTCTTTCCTATGTGAATTTACCATGTAACTCTTAATAATAATTCTGCCCAATGGGCCATTATTATCCCAGTTTTTACTACAGAAGAAATGGACACTGAATATGATAAAATGTTTTACCCAAAGATGCATAACTAATAAATGGCAGAGTTGGGATTCAAACTCTGCCACACTCTGGCATGCTGACTTTCTGCAAACAGCTTCCACTTTGCACATTCAAAGTGCACTGTGTCATCTTTAGATTTCTCTGTCAAGTCTAACTGGTAAAACTTTCCTGATGCAATATGACAACATGTTTCTGGTGTTGTCAATTTTTTTCACATGTGACCATTTAATGTTTAAGTTACTCATGTGTATGGGGGTCTTTCTCATTCTCCAGGGTTTCCTTCATTCTAATTAAGCATAACCTTAGACCTAGCATGTTTCCAATTCATCGAATCTCTGTTTTTGATGTTTGTGGAAAGAACATTTGATATTATTAGTTTCATTTCCACTCATCTACCCAATCACCACAATAAAGAACAGACGTGAAGTGAAGCAGGCCATGCTCTATAACATGACATTGGTCTGGGTCTAATAGAGTATTTTTCTAGAGCCCTTTGGTAGTTAATATAATGGGATAATTATACTCCACAATTCTCAGATTCAAAACAAATCACATTATTTTGCTTTATCAAAACAAATCTCTCTCAAGGTTGGCAGGACATTGTATTTCGTCCATTCATTGGAGACCCAAACTCTCACTATGATTCTGATTCATAGCAAACACATGTATGCTGGAGATTATGCAATGCAGAACATTTTGGGAGAAAGGGCTCTATGGTTGTCTATCCATTCTGCTGACACAGAAATGGTATTGTCAAAGTTTTGGTGGCCTGCCTGCGGATTGGTGTTCCATTTCTATGCTGCCCACAGACACCACTTTGTCCATACCAGCTGGCTACTACCACTTTCCTTGAAGTTCCCAAAGCCCAATTTCTAACTGTTTGGTACCCAGGTATCCTTGCACCACATAATCCATGTTAATGTCACCTTTGTGGCCACACATCTTTGTTATTCAGGGAATGTGCCACTCCTATCTCCTCCAAGTTATGTGAATCAGCACAGATCCATGGCCCAGACATTTTCCTCTCGATAATATGGTTCACAACTTCTAAGAGCCTCGGCATTCACATATTGTACCAAGTTCTGTTACTTCACCTCTGGGCCAAGGAATCTCACACTCCAGAGAGTAAGAGTCTTACTATTCTTATAAGGAAATTGCAGTGAGCTATCAAATCTCCGACAGCAATAAAAACAAGGTGGACATGTATTTCTTTATAAATCATAATCCTGCATCTGTAAATCTTTAAATTTGAAAAATAAATATTTAGGATAAATTAATGGTAATAGCCAGCTTTTATTGAACACTTACCAGTGCCAAACATCGTTCTAAAAATCTTTAGATCTAGTAGCTGGTTACACAACCAGATTATGTAAGAAGAAGGTTCTGTGCTTTCTTTTACAGATGTTAAAATGAGGCTTGTAACTTAGGGGCTCAAGGGGCTACCTGGAAGTTGGGTGTGCAGGGGCTAGTCTGATGCTGGGGCAGCCTGGGAATCTTGGTCTGTAGGAGCAAGCTTCAAGGCTGGGACCACAGGGGTTTGGCCTGGTGATAGAGTTGGCTGAGGGCCTGTGTCCGTAGGAACTAACTGAAGTCTAGGTCAATGAGACCATCCTGGCACTGGGGTAGGCAAGAAACCTGGGGCTGTAGGAGCAGCCTGGTGCTAGGGTTGGTTGAAGGTCTGCATCCATGGTAATTGGCCTAATGTAGGGCTGGGTGGGAGTCTGGTTCTCAGGTCTAGAGGTGATTTAAAGTGTAATGAGAGTATGTTTGTAGGCTATATGCAAATAATACACCATTCTATATGAGGACTTGAGCATCCTCAGATTTTGGTATCTGTAGGGGTCCTGGAGCTAATCCCCCTCAGATACCAAGGGATGACTACTTAAACCTTCTTACTTGGGTCATATGATCTCGGGTCTCTAAACCATGACACAGGGGTTCAGGCTATGTCCACTCCTTCCATTTCACTTAACTAATGCCAACATTTTCCCCAGTGCCTTGCCAACAGGTCCCTATATAATTTAGAGTGCCTTCTACTGTGGTTATTTGATATATTGTGAGATTTCATACCATAATTTTTATTACATTGTACTTTTAATTTAAAGTGTGTATTAGTTTGATGTAGTGCCACTTGTCAATTTTTGCTTTTGTTGCCTGTGCTTTTGGTGTCTTATCCAAAAAGTCATTACCAACTTCAATGTCCTACACTTTTTCCTTTATGCTTTTTTCTGGGGATTTTATAGATTTAAGTCTTTGATCCATGTTGAGGGTTTTTTTGTGTGTAAGGTGTAAGGTAAGTGTTCAACTTCATTCTTTTGCATGTTTAGTATATTTTTTTTCTGTTTCTGCAAAGAATTCCTTTGGAATTATGATATGGATTGTGTTGAATCTGTAGATAACTTCGGGTGCCATGAACATTTTAACAATATCAAACTTAAAAACTTCTGTACATAGAGGGAAAAAACAACCTGTGGAAGGGAGAAAATATTTATAAGAAGTCATGTATCTGATAAGGGGTTAATATCTAAGATACACAAGGAACTCATAAAACTCAATAGCAAAAAAAACCCAAAAAAACCTAGTTATAAAATGAGCAAAGCACTTGAATAGACAGCTCTCCAAAGGAGATATCCAAATGACCAACACATATATGAAAAAAGTTTCAACTTTACTAATCATAAGAGAAATGAAAGTCAAAGATACAATGAGATATCACCTCACACCCATTAGGATGGTCACTTTCAAAAAAAAAAACAGAAAATAACAAATGTTGGCAAGGATGTGGAAAAATTGGAACTTTTGTGCCCTGTTGGTGAGAATATGAAGTAGTGTAACTTTTTTGGAAAGCAACATGGTGGTTTCTCAAAAAATTAAAAATATAATTACCCTATGATCCAACAATCCTGCCTCTAGTATGTATTCAAATGAATTTAAAGTAGGATCTTGAAGAGATATTTGTACACCCAAGTTCACTGCAGCATTGTTTACAATAGCCAAGAGGTGGCAGCGACCCAAATGTCCATCGACAGACAGATGGATAAAAAAAATGTGCTATATATGTACAATGATATATTATGCAGCCTTAAAAAAGAAAGAAATCTTGTCACATGCTACAACATGGTGAGGACGTTATGCCAAGCACAATAAGCCAGTCACAAAAGAACAAATACTATATGAGTCCATGCATACGAAGTATCTAAAGTTGTCAAAATCATAGAAACAAAGTAGAAAGGCGATTGCTAAGAGGTGGGGGGAGGGGAAATTAGTGCTTAGTGGTTATAGAGTTCAGTTTTACAAGACGAAAAAGTTATAGAGATCTGTTTCACAATGAGAATATATTTAACACTACTGAACTGTATGCTTAAAAATGGTATATTTAATGTTATGTGGTTTTTTACCACCAAAAAAGTGATTAAACACCTTTCTATGTTCTGGTGGGGAAAATGGTCTCTGTAATCAGGAATTCAAAGGCCATAGTTCTGGCTTTTGTTATAAATTGTATTCCCCAGAAATACATCTCAGTGGAAACACAGAGTGGCTTAACACTTGTTCTGAGCCCCTGGTGTTATCTGAAGGTACAATTACATGGGCATTTAACAACAAGGAGTCAGAGTTCTCTCAAGTCATCTGGAATTGAAAATAAATTGAAGTATATGACAAGATTTGTTCAAATGTCTCCAAAATATTTATTGAAGTATCGATTACGCACTGTCAAACGTACTAACGTTTCAAGTTTCAAAATGCAATGTTATTTTCACACATTGCAAATAGTTTGCAAAGGTAAGGCACTTGCTAATTTACAAAGCTTTTCCACACATGTTCTCATTCAGTCATCACGCCTACCTTATTAGATAGACAAGGAATGTATTATAATCCCCTTTTCATAGATAAAAATAATGAAGCTGAAACTCATAAAGAGGTAGTGGGTTCCCAAGGTCCTACACCTCATCAATGGCAGAGCTATTACTCTACCTATGGTTTTCTGGTCCAAGTGACACATTCTTTTTCATTATCCCATATATGTCACTGATGCTCCTATCTGTCGTCTTTCAGGAGGTAGGAACTTAAGGGGCTAATTGAAGAACAGTCAGTAATGTTAGTATGTAGGAACCAGAAAAGGTGGGAAGCTGTGTGGTCAAGTTCAGTTTGATTGCCTGAACGTTCCCTTAAGTTACTAAACACACAGCTATTTTTTATTTGAGCCACAGGGAAGTCTGTGCTCTAAGGTAAGTTCTTCAGCATGATTTATTGAATACAGGGATTAACTAAAAAACATCTGACAAGATCAATCTAATGTAAATATTAAAATGTATTACAAATTGGATTTTATGCAGACAGGCTTTGACAAATATCCCTGTGATGGGTTTTAGGACATGAGGGGAATGTGCATTTCATCACTTACACAGTCAGTCCTCCAAGTCCCTTAAAACAAAGCTGTGTGAAACATACAAGTACATTTTGTCCTGGTAGCCACTGGAATTTGCTCACACATTAAAGCCTTTTTGAGAATGCTGAGTTCAGTTCTTAAAGGTTCTTGGCATTCATGTTCCTACCCTCATAAGACAGTACTTCAATTCTTTTTTCCATTTGGAACTCTTCTTCTTATTTCTCTTACATATCGTTATTTCATCAGATGTATGTACTCAATGTGATTCCAATTTTGTTTTGTTTGTTGGACCAGTGAACCTGGGTAACCCAAGGCACATGGCCAAGCATCTGGTAACAATAAAATCAACATTACAGTAGAAGAACATCAAGAATCCTGTAACCATAAGGTAATACGGAGTATATTTGGTAGCTATGAAGATTACATAATAGTGTTTTTTTCTATGATAGTTGTGTTCTCTGAATTGACAGAAATATGTCAAAGACCACTGGTAGTGTACTTGCAATGCATTAGGCCAAGAGAAAACAGCACTTGTCCTTTGCATCTTGTCCAGATTTTTGCTTTGATTTATCATTTCTTCTGAGATCCTTAACATCACAGAACCCTAAAACCTGCAAATAAAATATACCCAGTAGGTCACAAGTTTAAAAGAGAAGGCAGGAATTCCCTGGTGGGAGCGGTTAGGATTCAGTGCTTTCACTGCCAAGGGCACGGGTTCAGTCCCTGGTCGGGGAACTAAGATCCCACAAGCCACGTGGTGTGACCTAAATAAATAAATTAATTAATTAATTAAATGAAAGAGAAGGGCAGACTGCCTTTATACAACACATCTTCTTGTATTCATCAGGTTTTATTCCACAGTTGGGGTCCTGGGTAGATGTGGAAGAGTCTATGAAAGCTTATTTCCCCTAGAGATTAATTTCATTTTTTTCTCCCTTCATTTTGGCACACTGTTTGGTCCCTAGAACCTATGATAGTTTTAAGTACTCAGTAGGTGCCAAGATATATTTGGTGAATGAATAAATACATGAATAATCTACTCTGTTTTCTCTCTTTACCCTATTGTAAACTATACTTTTCTTAACGTTTGTATTAACCTCTTATTTTTATTGTGTACTTTCCATGTATTAGCTATTTAAATAAACCCTTCATGTTCAGGTTTTATATAGTTATTAAATCAGAAGGAGAAGCTTACTATTCTCCTTTAGATTGCTTATACAAATTTCTAACTTGAGTTACCTTTGAAATTTTTCCCACCCCTTAATAACTTAAGAGTGCAAGGTTTATACTTAAGTTCACTTTTTCAATTTCTAGTTCCATACAACTTGTTTTCCTTAGCTTACAGTAAGCATTTTTAATAAGCACCTGTTAGGTACCAGAGACAAATACTTTTTACATTTGGAAACGTATAAACTAAAGCTTACAGTTTTAAGGTTTGCTGTTCTTAAAACCTTCCTTAAGAAAGTCAATTCATTTTCCTTTTTATACTGGGATGGTAATAAGCATAAATGAGACTTCAGAAAAACCACTTAACCAATCTTTGATTATATCTTCAGAAACAATGATTTAAAGCTTTATATCTCCAGTGTCCTTCCTGCCTTTCCATTAACAAGTCTTATGATCCAAAGGAAAGATATAAAATATTTCTGTTCAAGGAATGCTGGCCCAACATATAAGGAAAAGAGGAGATTTATATTCTCTTTGCATAATTCATGCAAAAATTGTTTTGGCTTGAATTTATTGGCCAAAATATTGTCTCCTGTGTTGTCATTTCCACGCAGCACATGAACACACATTTGGCCTCTCTGAACATGTCTGCTTCAGACAAACAGCAATAGAGAGGGTTACTCAAAAGGAAATCGTTAGCCCATTTCCTACTTAAAACACCCTACACATTGAATAACCACATTTATTCTCAACTCTTGGGCCTTGAAAAAGATACCTCATTTTTCCCATGAATTTTCACTATCTGGATCTCTTGACAGTTTCCTTACAATTGCTTGTGTCTCTGTTAAAAAAAAAAAAAAAGGAAAATGACATTTGTTTTCTTTGGCAAAAAAAGTAAGACCTGAAAACCATGTCCTGCCTCTAATTTGTCACTCTTTAAGTCTCCATTAAACTCTTAGGTTCTGTGGGCAGCAAAACTACTACAAGAAATCTTTTGATCTTTGTCATAGCCTCAACTAGAGAGAAGATGACTTCTCTCTGGGAGCTCATGACCACTTCTTTCAGACAGGACTCAAAGCACTAAGTGAAACTGAATGAGCTTCCTAGCATTTAGTACTAAATAAATTTGTACTAAATAAATTTTACAGTTTTTTCTTTGTTGGTTAGATCTTTTCTGAACAAACGCTTTATCTGAAGAGGTGAATTTGCATTTCTTACTGCAGGTGTTATCAAGTTTTGGTATCACCCATCACATCTACAAAAGTACAGGGCATCCAATAAATGCTTCTCTATGTACTGTTTGGTTAGGCACACCCTCAATCACAGTAACAATTACAAAAATAATAATGGTAACAATATTACCTTAGGAGGATTTGCCACATGCCAGACAATGTTTTCCTAGGGATGTCATATAGATCATGAATGTATCTACTTTCTCACCAATTTTTATTTAGAAATAAGATGACATTTCCTTTCATACCTAAATTTCAATAAATTCAAGCTCCAATCCTTTCTGATTCTACCAGGTCCCTCTTCTAGAGCAGTGTCTGAGATTTCCCCTCAAAAAACATGTATGCACTCTACTATTTTATCCTATATTTCACTTGTCTCTCCAACTGGTCATTCTACTCCGAGCTGACTCTTGGAAAATCACCTAAAATCTTGTGCCTCCAGGTTAACTGCCGCTAGTTCAAGGCTGTAGTATTTAAAATTCTTTGGGTAATAATGTTAAAGCATAAATAAATATATAACTATGTATATAAATATGTATACTACATATAACTATATGTAATTATACAGTCTGATGTATATATCAGACTATGAAACAAAGTCATTAATTAGTTGAACATTTTGCTACTATAAATAGATATACTTAAGAAATAAAAACCAAATCCACCCTCAGAGTACCTTCCAAAGCCCTGTTGCTTCACTGAGCTGAAGGCAAGCTAATTCCCAATAAGAAGCCTCAGTTTTCATGTCATGTCTTGTCATGTCTTTTATCCAACTTTCTCCTAGCGCCAGAGATGAGAGAACTTCTTTCCACGCGCTGGGGAACAACTCAGTTCTGTCCCCAAGATGAATGTAAATGACAACATCTATTTACATAGGTGGGTGCTCTAGTGGATATTCACTCATTTGAAATTATCTCATCTATTTATTCACCAGATATAACAAATTCCTGTATCAGGCATTGTGCTAAGTGGTGGGTGCTAAGTGACAACAAACAACAACAAAATGAAACAAGAAGAAAACTGTTCTTTGTTCTTGCAGATCTTATCATCTGTTGGAGGAGACACCTTACATTATCTCAAAGACAGGCAAGTTTATCTTAAGTATGTGTGAGGCGTGAGAGTTTTGTTCTTGAAGCACTCTAACATTCTTTTCCAAATACTTTTTTCTACTATGAAGGAAAACTCAGTCCTGAGTTTGTCTCTTACACGCAAACACACACACACACCTCCCAAGAGCAAACAAACACAAATATTTGGTAATAAAGAAAATAAGATTTAGGAAAAAAATTGTAACTCGGCCTGGTTCTGCTTATGATAATGAACCGGATTATATTACTGAAGTGAATACTTAACAGTTTATTTTGATGCACCTCAGTTTAGATTACTTTGCTTGTTGAGGCCTTCCTCATAAATAAGGAATATATATTTACTTCATATTTTTACAATTAACTGTCTTATTCTTATGGGGTTTTTTTCATACCAAAATAGGCTTTGCTAAAGGCGACTTCAGCTACGGATAACAATTGTTATTACTATTTCTATTATTATCACTATTCTATTAAAATAACACTATTACTATTATTGTTGTTACTAATATTACAAATATGCTTTTTTAAGCTTCAAAGAAACTGAGCTTCTGCATACTTCTTTTCAAATAGTTTTCTCATGAATCCTCAAATCACCTTCAATTTAGTTATCAAATTTATTTTAATATGAAATTACAAATGTGTAGACAGTGACTTATCCAGGGTAGCACAATTAAGTTGTGGTTGTGGATTTGTGATATTCACTCAGGTCTTTCTGAATCCATGGTTTTGCTTTTTTCCTCTGTGCTGTGAGGTAGGTGAGGACTTGTTTTCTTAGCAGACTGATGGTTTACTTTGCCCAGTACAACTTTCATCCGGTTCTACTTGCTAATAGGGTGGAAGAGAGATGGAGAATAGAAGAATAAGCAATCTTAACCAAGACAAATGACAAAGAAAAGTCTTTACAGTGACATAGAGGAAAAGCTACGAGAAATGTTATATAATGTTTGATTTTTGAATCTATTAATCCAGAGTAATTTTAGCAGACTGCTTAGTAATTCTCAAACATCTTTGTTAAATATTTCTCCTAATTTTCATTGTGAAAATGATACCTTCTATTCACTTACCAAATATAAAATGATGTTAAAACTATTTTATGAAAATTTTAAGGTAAGAGCTAATCCACTTCCAAAAATGTCAGATACACTTCTTTGGTAGATCAGACTCTCTGTCACTGCCTCCTGCTTCTAGCAGCCTGAAGGTTCACACATGGGGACTTAAGTGTTTTCATCCTCCACAACAATCTGCCCCCTCTCCAAAAGAAACACACTTGCACACATATACCTGCACACACACACATAACACTGAGCTATTATGTATAAAATACATATAAAGTAGAATCATGAATTCTACCCTATTATAATTGGAGGACAATCTGCCATTCTCATACAGAACCTAAAAGGTGGGCTGTCTATTAACCAGATAAGTAAAAGGTAGAAACTAAATATCTAATTCTAATATTTTAAGTCAACTACCGACTAATGGTATAAGTCCAGCAAAATGAGGTGCTTCTCTCTTAGTGTGTAATTTGGAAAGTTCTATTTAAAAATCAACAACAAACACTAAATCTGGGGGGACTTGTGCATGATTCAGCAAAACAATTTATAGAAGAATTACAAAATATTTACCGGTTGACTGAATTTAATGCTTTGTAAAATAACTTTAGATGTGTAGGCAAAGTCTCTGTAAACATTTTAAAGAATACGCGTATCCTTCTCTACTACAGTCCTACCATAGGCAAAAATATCATCAGTAGATTCAACTTTACTTGCTATCAAATAGCAAATATTTTTATTTAATCTATGTAATGTAATGCCTTTTTTATTTATCTAACATAATTTCTAAACATTTTGCATATTGTTATTGTTTTTATACCATTTTGGGGGGAGGCACGCCTATTATATACCCAACATAAATTAATTTCCTTTCTGAATTCAGTAGAAAATTTCTCTGTGTACTTATTGAAAGTTGTGCTATTGAAAACTGAATATGAGTCATAGTATTAAAATGTTCCAGTGAAACACTGACTACACTAACGCTTCCATTTTTATCATTTATAAAAACATGCCCCGGCTTCCCTGGTGGCGCAGTGGTTGAGAGTCCGCCTGCCAATGCAGGGGACGCGGGTTCGTGCCCTGGTCCGGGAGGGTCCCACGTGCCGCGGAGCGGCTGGGCCCATGAGCCATGGCCGCTGAGCCTGCGCGTCCGGAGCCTGTGCTCCGCAGCAGGAGAGGCCACAGCAGTGAGAGGCCCGTGTACCGCAAAAAACAAACAAACAAAAAAAAACCATGCCCCAAGCTGGTAAATGGATTTGAAATATCAATTCAAAATACTGCTGAATCTGCTCAGCTTAGCCTCCTGGATCCCACATTTGTTCACTTCCATTTTTCGTTAATTTCCCCCCATACGTAGCTTCTAATATCTCCTTTAAGGCCTTATAAATTTTTTTCCTTTAAAAAGTCATTTTGGTAAGAATGCTTAATGTGAGATCTACCCTCTCAACAGATTTTTAAGTGTACAATATAGTATTATCTCTAGACATGTCAGTGGAATATAATTCAATCTTAAAAAAGAAGAAAATCCAACAATATGCAGCAACATGTGTGAACCTTGAGAACATTATGGTAAGTGAAATAAGCCAATCACAGAAGGACAACTAATGCATGATTACAGTTATGTGAGGTATCGAAAACAGTCAAACTAATAGAAGCTAAGCATAGAATAGTGGTTTCCAGGGGCTGGGGGAGGGGGAAATTCTGGAATTGCTAAGCCCTTGTTATCTTGAGAGCATGTTTCAACATCCTTCTCCATATTTGAATTCTTGACAGTCTCTTATGGATGCAATTTTGCTCTCGTCTTTTACCTTTAGGCACAGTAACTCTCCAGGTGAGGCCTTCTTAGAATGAGTTTTGAGCCTGGGTGATCTATTGGCAGGGTCTACCTGTCTGGGCCTCCACAAACAGGAAGAGGGGGGAGTTATAAATAGGGTTTTTTAATCTTGTCTATCCATAAACCTTCTTTTACTTCCTGATTCTTTTCCTTCTCACCCACACTCTGTATTCCTATAAAGGGAAGTCAACATTGTTGTATATCTCTAGGTCTGGAAACTAAGAGACTTTATAGTGCCTTTCCCGACTTCTTATTTTAAGATGATGAAAGAGGGAGCCAGGTAAATTGTGTTACTTGTGCAGAGTAACACAAACAGCTAGAGCTAAAGCCAAGACTTTGCCCCAAATTTCCTGGTTCCCCATTCCTCTTCTAAGCCATCTAACATTCTCTTTGGGTTCATTGTTCAAACTGATGTAATTGGAAAACAGTTAAAGTCTTCTATTAAGAGACCCAAATAATTGTTGATAGATTATAGTATCTAAGTTTTAAACTTTTAAGATGCATGTAGAAAATTTGCCTCAAAGAAGTTGTACATGTATACTACATGAAAGTGCTTCGTCAGTTTGGTAATGCTCTATAAATGTATAGGAGCTAATGTTTGTCCCCTCAGATTCCACTCCAGCTGTCCCCTTTGTGAAGCTAATTTGTGAAAGGCCTGTATAAGCTTCATGAAGGCAAGAGTTTTTTCCGCGCTGTTCATTACTATAACCCCCAGAGCCTAGGCAGTTCCTGTCCCACAGGATATAGTAATTGCTCTATAAATATTTGTTGATTGCATAAGTGAATGGTCCAACGTTCCCCACAGTAATGTGAGCTTCTTTGATTCTAGTAATTCAGCAGAAGAGAATAGCTGTTAAGATATCTGAACCCTCCCAAATCTCTAGCTAAGTTTTGTTTTTGTGTGCTCAGTATTCAGAATCCTATGACAAAGTAGTTTTATTTTCAGTCATCAGATACACACACATACATACACATACAACACACACATAGAAGATTGAAGAAATCTAGTAAGTACCCAGATATATATATATATATATATATATATATATGTATATACATTTCCATTTTCAGAAAGGCAGAAAAAGTATGAGTACAATCAGACTAAAAAGATGCATCTGGCTGCCATATAAAAAGGCACCATCTTGACAACTGTTAATTGAAAGTTGTGTAGGAATTTTCTCACAAAGACCATGAATCCTAGAAGTAATGCTGATAATCTTTCCAAAAGCTTAGAAGTTATCCTGTTATGTTAGTGTTCTAATCATGTAATTTTTTTTTTTTTTTGGTGAAACTTCTATTTTGTAGTCATGAGTGAGAAGACCCAAGGGTTCTTTCTCAGTTTCAGGCAACTCTCCAAATAGTCGTTAAGGACTGAACAGTGATTTCTTAACATCAGCTTGGCAATTCCACTAAACCTTATCTATCCTAACTTTTCCCATCATAGAGTTTTGAAAGGGACTTTAGTAATTCCTGTGAGGGAAACATGCATTCAACTAGTCATTTCCCAATTTCTCCTTGTTAATAGCACTTCTTTGGGTTTGGAATGAAAAATGTGCCCAGGTCTACGTTTGCCTTTATAGCCCGTTTTTCAGCTAGACATGGCCGTGTTACATATTTCTGGTTACTGACAGGTCAGACAAAGTCTAATAAGATTTTATTTCTAAAAATTATATATTCCTACAGAGCAGCTGACACTTCGATTGTAGGCTGGTGAGGCCTAAGCAGAAGACTCAACTAAACCATGTCAGGACTCCTGACCCACAGAAACTGTGAGATAATAAATGCATGTTGTTTTTAAAAATATATATATATAGATTCCTAATATAAGGAGCCAGCACAGCAGGCAATACCATTTGTCCTTCCTACTGCTACCTTGAATGTAGGAACAATGTCTGGAGCTATAGCTGCCATGTTATACCATGAGGTGAAAAGCAAACATCTAGGAATAGTGGAGTAGAAATCTGGAAGACTCTTGGATCTGTGAGGGTGTCATGGAGCCACTGGCCCTGTGTTCAGACTGTTCAGCTCCAGATTACTTCTTTTGTAAGAAAAATAAACCAATATTTGTTTAAGTTACTATTGGTTCATTTTCTATTATTTGCTGCCCCAAGTATTTTTGTTAAAGGTATTAATTCTAATGCCTTTATTTTGTAAGAGAAGAAAACTGAGGCTCAATGAGAACATGCAATTTGGCTAGAACTACAGATATTTTTGGTGAGATGCACATTGCAAGAGCCCCTGCCTCTTCGAGGATACCCACACCCTGTGGCCACTGAGTAAGATTAGAGTTCTGCTTCATCTGCCTGTTCAAGGCAAGAATAAGTGAAGGCAGCAAAATGCTCATCATGGAAAATGTCAGAATTGTTGATAAGGATCAGTGTTAGACTATAATAGTATATAATGTTTGTTGTATACAATAGTAATCTTTTTGATGGTTTTATGTAATATGTTGAATCAAAATTACTATCATCTGCAGCAAAATATGTGTCCATTATTGGGTCAAAACATCTGGATGACAAGTCAAAAATTCCACCATTCATCAAGTTCTCCTTTATCCTCATCTCTAATTATCCAACCATCTGAATGCTTTGGCATCATGTAGATTCACTCAGGTTAAGCATTGAGTTAAGGAGGCAATTTTCTCCTGAATTTGAGCAACGTGCTTTTAGTAATTCAGACTTTCAATCTTTACTTTCCCTCATGCTTATTTTTGGTCTTAACAAAAGGTCCCAGAAGACTCTAAATTGACTGTACAACATCTATGCTTTGTTTCCGTCCTCAGTAATTAATTATGTTAATCAAATCAAAATTTACAACTTCTTGTATACCCCCTTACAGAGGAGGGTTTTTTTCTCACTTACTAGTGTTAAATCACAGTTCCAGGCATAGCTTTCCCTTTGTCACATTTCCATGCATATTACTCACAAACAAATAAATCCTCTTAGTAAAGCATCTGGCATCTTTATCTTCCTTGATGAAAATTCTGAGATTTCCAATTACACATATGGACCAGATGTGAAACCCGACTTAAATGAACAGGGAATTCAGTATGGTTTTGCAATTACGGGACATATACTGTATCTCTTTTATGCTGATATTTCCCTTATAATTCTCTTTTTTGCAGGACAGCTGCTGCAAGTGCCTGAGGGGCCCCTTTTGGCATGTTCTTTCTCTTTTTGTGCCTTTTCCACTTTCTTCAATCCAATGAAAAATCTAAAAATGGAGGCAAAGTGGAAATAGTACTCAAACTAGCACTCAGTCTACTTGTAGTCACTATAATCTTCTTAATCTAAATTTAGTGTATATTTTCCACATTTCTGTCTGTACTATCAGGTATTCCTGTGGAATAAAAATACGGAGCTATTTTTTATCAATGGGTGTGATGTAAAGAAGTAAAATTCTTTGGGGTGTGTGTGTGTGTGTGTGTGTGTGTGTGTGTTTCTGTGTCTGAGTGTGTGTGTCTGATTTCAAACTGGAAGGGATAATAACTCCAATGGGAGACACAAATTCTAAAATATATCACAAATTTATCCACCTCTTTTCACCTTAGTTTTTTAAGTCAAAGTAGAACTACTGCTTCTCCCATCAAAACTACTACAACAGGGCTTCCCTGGTGGCGCAGTGGTTGAGAGTCCGCCTGCCGATGCGGGGGACACGGGTTCGTGCCCCGGTCCGGGAGGATCCCACATGCCGCGGAGCGGCTGGGCCCGTGAGCCATGGCCGCTGAGCCTGCGCGTCCGGAGCCTGTGCTCCGCAACGGGAGAGGCCACAGCAGTGAGAGGCCCGCGTACCGCAAATAAAAAAAGAAACTACTACAACAATCTCACATTTGTCTTCTTATATTCACTGTACCTATGTTCATCCATTGTTCCATGCAGCAGTCTGAGGAACTTTCAGTAATGCACATCATTGGTACCACTCTCATTCCTAAAATCTATCAATGAATCTCATCACAAATATAACACATTTAAAAATGAACATGATATGGAAAATCTGGCATGATTTGGTTCTTGTCTATTTTATTCTCACCATCAAATACTCTTTACCTTACTCACTTCATTCCACCTACAAGGATCTTCTGTTTCTCGAACTACTACATTCATTTCTGCCCAAGGTCTTCTCTTTAATCCGTGCATTCATTTAATTTGTATTTATTAAGTGCATAATTAATATCAAGCGTCCCACTTCTTATTTACCTGGTTGTTTCCTACTTACATTCAGATTGCAGCATGAAAATCCCCCTCCACAGGACTACCTGACTATGACAGAACTTCTATGTGTTCAGTAAAGCCTATTGACTCTTCTTCCCAGCCACAGTTCTACAGGTCTCAGTCTGTTCTTGCACCTCCAGGTGGCACGTGACTAGTATTCACCTACTGAATGTGGATGGAACTGTGATATGTTACTTCCAGGATGAAGGGTTTAAGAGGTGGTAGAAGAAAAAGACCCCAAATTTTCTAGCATTTAGAAACTTCCCACTTCCCTTGGCTCCTGTCCCCATATCACTCCAACTTTTGCTACTATACCTTCTCTGACTCCAGTTCTGCTGCCTCCCTTTTGTAAGAACCCTTCTGATTACATTGAACCCACCTGGATAATCCAAGACTGCATCTCAAATCTTTCATTAAATCACATTTGCAAAGTCCCTTTTGCCATGTTAGGAAACATTCATAGGTTCTAGAACATGGACATGTTTGGGGAGGCGTAATATTTTTCTTTCTATCACACCAAGTGGCAAGATATAAGCCTATAAAAGGAATAGAACAAAAAGGTCTCATTAACATTCAAAACTGAGACAAAGACAAGCTTAGAAATGTGGCTTTTCTACTAAAGCAGGTTATCTAAAGGAGTTTCAAAATAACCATCATTAAATATGAAAGGGAATCATAGAGGGAAGGAAGATAGCAGATTTGAGAACAAATAAAATAATAAAGATAAAAAGAACCATGTGGATACTAGCCTATGAATTTGTACACAAGTAGAACAGAAGCTTACTAAACTTTCATGGGAATTGTATTGACACTGAATCAAAGAGTTGAGAGAAAAAAAAAATTCTGTTTGCTCAAGCCTTAAAAAACTTTCAAGCTCTGCACTTGCACCAACTGGAAATCGACTTTCGGGTGGTATACCCCTCAATTACGGCATGATCCCAACTACTTCTTTAGGTGCCATCATGAAGGACAATGGATGAGTAAAAACCTTCCAGAGGGTATAACGAAGGGTCATGAGTTATTGGAGCTATTGCCAGAGAGCAGAATCAGGGTTGAACCAAGGAACTTCTTTCCCTTTCAAACACAGAAAGCTCACACAATCTTTACGCAGCATTTCCTCCTTACGGTAAATCAGTGACTGTTGTATTCTCTCATTCTTCTCAACTAGTTTGGAGAATCTTTTTCCCCCCACAGTTATATCATAGACATGCGGGGACTGAGGGACAGATTACACCTGGAACAACTACCATGGAAACTTGCCTTAAGTTTGCAGAATCCTTCTGTAGTGATGGATCCAACTTCGCTTTCAGTCAATGGGTTTTGAGTCCACAAACAAGGCCGGTTCCAAACACTGGGCAAAGGACCACGACTTTTTCATGGGGCTCTTGCCCTTATTCTCCTGATCATCTCTCTCTGTTTTCTTATGATTGTACATATTGAGTAGGAATCTGTTGACCACCCATCTTCGGTAGAGACAACAAGTTCTATTAGCTATGTCTGTAGCTCTTTATAGTCAGGCATTCCTGCTACCCATTTGACGTTGTCTACCTGGCTTCTGACAGTTACGCAAATTATCTAGCCTCTATTGTTTTGGGGTCTTATAAACTGCACTGTATTACAGAACTCAGTTCTGAAATAGCACTTCCTATTGTCAATCATAGGCCACTCTTGAAATTCTAAATTATTTTGGTGCACCTCTCACAGGTGCATTTTTTTATTATTTTGGTACCACTTTGAATACTATTTGTGTATTCTCTTTGTATTCCCATGGGACAAAGTTCTCTGGTGAGTTCTCTGATGTCATGTACGATACCCTCTTTAGCATACCCACATCTTTGAGATGTTAAGTACCTTCTTCCAACATCTGCCACAGCAATTCTGGCCATAGTTTTCTCCATTCTTCTAGGAGTCATCTTTGTAGCATGTTTGCACCATCTCCTGATATTTTTGCCAGGATTTTAAATTCTGCATATGAGGAGAGTGTTCTCAAACTGATAAACTCTCCCTTAATAAATATTACGTTCTAGCCCCCTTGATCAAACACTTTCAAAATCTACTCCCATACATCTTCTCCCAGCTTTTGCCAGTACCAGCTGGCTATATCTTGCTTCTCTTTTAGGGTATATTCCCTTTTCTCCCTTGTCAAGACCAGCACGTTCCCTAATGCCTTATATTGGGACTTAACCCTATTACTGCCCTCGTGTTGAGAATGTACAATCGTTTTCAAAGATATGAATTTGGAAAGCCTTTCTTATTTGTAAATGTTCCTAAAAATTGTTATACTGTAGGAAAAGACAGACCATACCCAACAGACACAGAGATGGGATCCATGGAGTGTTTTGTGTACGTAGGGGGGGAGGAGAGGGCGGGGAGGGGAGAAAGATAGAGAGACCATCTGACAATTTCTCCAAATGAGCATTTCATGTTTTAGGGAACTGATATGCTGTCTGGGCTAGTGGAGGAAATAGTCAATGGGTTCTGACCATTATTATTGTTATAGACGCTTAGTCGACATTCAAAGACTAAAGATTGATATCCAAAAAATTATAATATATTTCAATATGGTTAACTTCTAAAATGAGATTAATACAATATATTCACACTGTAGTTTGTGATCCTTTCTGCCACTACAGGCTCAGACACCTAAACAGAATTTCCGTTATAAACATTTTTTTTAGAAATTTAATCTTTCATAGTACTTTTTAAAATTATTAGAAAAATACCACTTATGTTTCTGTGAACATTTACAGTGAAATCTGAAGCCACTTGAAAATAATTTTTGAATAAATATGACCAGAGATAAAAAGTTTTCAGGTCTGATTCCAATAGGCAAGTAGACCACACAACAAGCCACAAGACAATAAGCAATTGACATGCTGATGCTCTCAGAGGATAAGTTACCTAAACTTTAGTATAATGGGAAATAGGGAAACTCTCTTCGGAAATAAAATTCCCCCTAGGATTGTAAAACTTACTACATTTTTTTCTAAATGAAAGCATATATTCATTATTTTTCCTTATATTCCTTCCTGACCCTTCAACACACAATCCCCATTGTGAGTTTGCCTATTATTGCTTGATTCCAAAACTCTTTATAGAGTCTGAGCAATTATAGAATCCAGCATCAAATCCTCATATGTTGTGAATAAGAATTTCAATGAACATGTACTTGGGAAATGAAAGACAGATGGTCTTTCAGTCTGTATCTCCTTTATCTCTTTTGTCAACCCCGAATGGACTTCACATGTCTTCTCCATTTTCTTCACATCAGTACTCTTGCAACACTTTCATAAATCTGTTTTTTTTTTTTTACTTAAGTGTTTCTACCAATTCTAATTCTCTGAATGTCTTCTCCATGGCAATCTTCCTTTATTGTTTTTCCTCTCTTACTACTATAATTCATTTCTCAACTGGATCCTCTCACATTCATTCTCCAGACTTTTCTAAATAAAAAGCCACATTTACTAGGTCTTTCTTTAAAATGGAATGATCTAACAGACTATTCTGTATTTAAATCTTCACTGACATCTGCATTTTGGGCACCTGTCATGCAGAAGCCATTGAATAATTAAGGGAGGACAAAACAAATCCATCCTTCTCATTCATTTTCACTTTCCCAAACCTGGAGAACCCAGAAGCATCATTGGGATTGAAGGAAGAAGAGAAGAACAAGAGAGTTAGAGGGAGGAGAGGTGGTGAACAGACCATATTCTCTTTTCCCACTGTTGGACTGTGGAAGTTGAGGGTTACATCTGACCTGGGAGGAGAAAATTTGTACTTGAAAGTTTTGTCTGAAGCTTTAGCTGAGACTGACCAGCTGTGACTACAACAGCTGAGATCTGACATGACATCCTGAGATTATGTCAGAGGCAGAGAAGGGGAAACTGTCACAGCAGGTTTCAGGGCAGTGATAGAAAAAAGAATCAATTTCATTTCTGTACTCCACTCAGTTCAATATTTTAAAATATATAGATTTTATATGAATACGTACATAAAGATAGAAAAAGTATTTTATGAAATAAAAGGTAAGCAGGAAAAAAACCCTCAGAAATCTCAAATGTGCTACTCACTAGCAGTATCATATGAGACAAAGAAAAGTAGCCTCTCTGCAGCTCAAAATCCTCATTAAAAAAGAAAATGAGAACAATAGGATCTGACTGCATTGTTGTGAAGTTTCAGTTAAAAAATAATGCATCAACACATCTAGTATAATACTTAAAACATAAAAAGCTCTCAATTCATCCTAGTTTAACTCCTCCCAGAATGTTCTATTATTGTATATTTTTGAGGAGCCATTGTATATCGAGGAACTATGCTAAAAAATTGTAAGATGAATTTTTTTCTCTGTGTCTGATAAGCCATTAAGGGACAAAAATATGATACAAATTAAATAAGCATAAGATTATCATCAAGCACTAAAATGTGGTTTAAACTACAGTATAGTTGTTTTGGAAATTCAGAGAAAATGAAGCAAAATGTGAATTAACACATTTCCTAGAAAACAAACTAAAGTTCAAGTCAACAAGAAGTCCTATTTTTCTTTCTTCTGGCTCTTTCCAATTTGAAATACATCCAGAGCCATTTCTGAAAACCAGGAAGCTTAAAGACTGGAGGAGCCAACAGTAGATGTCATTGTATTAGTTTGTTTTCCAAGACACAGATCTGTACGTACCCAAATTCCTACAGAACACTCCTCACTGGTACCCAGTTTCAACATTTGCAACAGATTATTTGGAAAACGTTGTTGGGGGCAAAGCCACATCTAACAACTCCCATTCCTAGAACATCAGATTTTGATTTTAATAAAAACAAGATTCTAAGCCTTTTGGACATCAATTTATAAAAATGGGAGCTGTAAATAGAGCTTAAGACCTAGTTACACTGACTTTATTAATGTAAAACCACCATGTAGTCAATGGTTTGCTTGAAGAGCTTGGGTTCAGTCTACCTTGAATTAGGAAGATGTTTCATCTCCTGTGTTAGAGTTGTAAATATGCACAAATAAAGAAAAAATTAATAATATGGGAGTGTTTGCAAACTTTTGACTCATCTGGCCCCCAAAGAGGATTCCTCTCATTGCCAACTCACAACACTCTCTTCTCAGCCCAGGGATTCATCCTTGGTCAGAGTTTAATACACATGCAGAGTCAGAGTAAAAGAAGACAAGGCTGGAAAAAGAGAGTGAGGTGGTAGCAGAAGAAAGGTTAAGTCAATCAATGTAATGAGAAGGAGAGAGAGAGAAAGAGAGAATTAAAAAGCTGCTTTTTGGGCTTCCCTGGTGGCGCAGTGGTTGAGAGTCCCCCTGCTGATGCAGGGGACCCGGGTTCGCGCCCCGGTCTGGGAAGATCCCACGTGTCGCGGAGCGGCTGGGCTCGTGAGCCATGGCCGCTGAGCCTGCGCGTCCGTGAGCCTGTGCTCCGTAACGGGAGAGGCCACAGCAGTGAGAGGCCCGCGTACCGCAAAAAAAAAAAAAAAAAAAAAAAAAAAAAAAAGCTGCTTTTATGGAAAGGAGAAATATTGACTGTAGAAGTTGTGAGGACGGTCATAAATAAGAGTGTCTCTGGAGCGTTGTGCGTGACACAAATGAAGAGAAGAGGAAATGAGATACGAGAAGCGTTGCTGAGGTTGTGAATTGGATGTGCTTTAATGTCTCACAAGGAACGTGAATAAGGCTTTGAATTTCTTTTGGCCATTTTTGGTTTTAGGTAGTGACAACGCTTCTTGAAAGAAAAACCGTATTTGAACTATTTGTATTTCTGAGTTACGAGTATATGCTGACCCCCAAATAGCCACTACATGATTTTAAGATTCTTTCCCCATACACAGAATGCCATCTGTATGGTTATGCATGCAATCTATAATGTTAAGTCTCTGGGCAAGAGACTCATTGTCAGAATCTTTGGGCACTAGATAAACATAGAATCCAGACAAGTAAATGAGGGAAACAGATAGGAAGGGGAAAAAGGATAAAAGACGTAGAGAAAAGAGTTCAGGATTTAGTGAATGAAAACATGGAATTACTTGGCAATTTAAAAAGTGTAGAGGAACATGGGACCAGGAGGAACAGCGGTTTCTCAGAGACACAAGGCTCTTCCTAAAATTCAGATTAGTTCAAACTGAGAGAAAATGCTGGGTAATGAAACGAGTTCTTTTCTCCTCAGTAACCAAGGTCTGTTATATGCACTGCTTCTCTATAAGCTCCAGCAAGGAGCTGAACTCCATCCAGACACCTCACATCATCAATATTTGTCCCATGGTCCATGTATAATAAATGTTTGGTGAATAAATGAATCTTCTCTCATAGACACCACTGCCTCCCTCTACCGTAGCTCTGACTATGAGAAATTAAAACTAACTGTTTAAGCGTCTGGCTTGCTAACCAATTTTAAGCTCCCTGTGGTCAAAAATAGGATCACAATCACGTTTGGAGTTCCAGTTGACAAAGTGCTTGATCAATGTACGTCAGAACTGAGCCGAAAAAAGACATACACAGAAAATAAGCTCTAGCTGGGGCAGCAAATAGATTGTATAGAAGTAGTTATAGACCAACCTCACAGAGTCAGGCAGGAAAGGATTTGCAAATAGACTGAGATAAATTCAGGTTTGCTATGTTAGACCTCATAGACTAGCCAGGTTTGCTATTATTAGCAAAGTCGCAGTTGTGTGCTAAAAACATATGAGATATTATGGCTTATCCTATACTCTAGGTCGCGTCATAGGTTTTGTCAGAAGACGGTATCAAGTGCAAATAAGATTATCTGCAGAGTCTCTTAACTTAAACTTACTTAGGGGTAAGTTTAACTTTTGTATAGTGGCACCTGAACTGCTCACTTACCAAGAGACGCTATTTCAGAATAGTTCCTTTGAGAGACTGAATGCTCATTCTAATGTACTATTATTGCTCAACATCTTTTGGGAACTGCCTTCTAAACCTTTAAAAAATCATTTTCTTTGTAGGTGAATATTACCTTGAAAACAGGCAAAGGTTATCTACGCTTAGGTGTTGTAAATCAGTGTGGGTTCTAAAATGAAGTAATGCAATGTTTCAGAAAGAAAACAAAGCATGCTAATGAAATGACAAGTAATTCAGACTTACTAATAAACTGATGCTGAAATCAGTGCCATTTGAAGTTACAGAAATATTTCTATCAGGGCAATATTGTGAGAATAAGTTAAATCTTCTCTGAGAGGACTACATTGGAATACAACACTCAGGTGAACACATAAGTTCTGGCATGTTTGCTCAAGAAAAGTCTCTGAACTTTAAAATACGTTCTTCCCAGCTCTGAAAAATGTCTGAATCCCATATATTTTTCATTTTCCTCTGTGTGCTTTTATAAGGAATGCCAAAGAATAATAAAAGAGGGAAGAGAGTAGGAGAAAGGGGTGGAGATTGAGAAATTATTTGCCAATGCAGAGGCACTGAGAGAGGTTTAGGTCAAAATATTTATGACATTTAGAAAACAATAAGTGGAATGATCTCTAAGAAAAAGTGGATGTGGTCAGACCCATCAACTTCCTCTGTGAACTGCTATCCTAATGGGGTTTGCGAATTCGACTTAAAGTAGCCCATCTATTAAATAATTAGACCTTAATCAAGACAGCTTAAACCAGAAAGGGAAAGGAACACAGCCTCATCTCACTCTCCCTATACATCCATTGCCTAAGTTGTTTTGGTGCAATGAAATCGTATGCTTGTGAGAAAGGTTATTGGTTTTCCATTTCTAAAGTTTAGGTCTGAAAAGGTCCCTCACACTGAATAAGCTATCTTATACCATTAAGCTCTCACTGTCTAGTTTCAGTTAGATCTCTGCCCTCTACTGGAAAATATTATATCTGCACCAGAAAATACTCCTTATTTCCAAGTTTATGGGAATCATAAATTATGTGTCAATCACAAAATGGTACATTTTCCTTATTTAAATACATTCATATCCTTAAGATTTATAAAGTTGTCTTCTATTCTTGAATTATGTTTTGATCAATTTAATCCATTATTTAAAATATGTTTTTAAGTACAGGATACCACAAGACAACTTTCTTTGCATTAGCAGTACTAAGAAATGGAGTGGAGTGGTCCCTGTTCTCTACATGTGTGTACACACATGTATACACACACGTAGATACTGTGTGTATAATACAGTAGCCATGTGACAACTGACCATATGAAATGTGTCAAGTCCATATTGAAGTGTGCTAAAAGTATAATATACACACTGGATTTCCAGAACTTACTAGAAAAATACATCAAACACTAATTCTTCGCATTGTTTATATTGATTACTTTTTGTTTATATGTGTTTACACTTCGATCTTTATTACATTTTGAAATAATATTTTAAGTATAGTGTGTTTAAAATATTTTTAACATTAGGTTGTCTATTTCTTTTACTTTCTTAATGTGGCTATGAAAAAATTTAATATCTCATATATGACCCTAATTTGTGAGGAGCCATTCTTTTCTTTTAATTTAATTTTATTTTATTTTACATCTTTATTGGAGTATAATTGCTTTACAATGATGTGTTAGTTTCTGCTTTATAACAAAGTGAATCAGTTATACATATACATATGTTCCCATATCCCCTCCCTCTTGCGTCTGCCTCCCACCCTCCCTATCCCACCCCTCCAGGCGGTCACAAAGCACCGGGCTGATCTCCCTGTGCTATGCGGCTGCTTCCCACTAGCTATCTACCTTATGTTTGGTAGTGTATATATGTCCATGGCTCTCTCTCGCTTTGTCACAGCTTACCCTTCCCCCTCTCCGTATCCTCAAGTCCATGCTCTAGTAGGTCTGTGTCTTTATTATGAGAAGCCATTCTTGCTCACAGAAAGTTTGTGTTTGGCTTAAGGTGGTAAAATTCTAAGCTTTGGCAGATCCATCCCTTTACAAGTTTAAAACTCAATGAGTCCATGACTTTTGTAAGTCCTGAAGTTGGCCTCCTCTTCCATGTATAAGGAGATTCATTGGCAATCAGTATGCTTTTAATACCTACATGAAAATTGTCTCTGGAAAATAAATTTAATGGTGATCCTTTAGAAAGTTTGCATATTGGCAACCTAAGCTAAAATCAAGGGAGTAGGATACCTGCCTACTTCAGTATATGATGCCCTTATGTTCCCGGGATTTTGGAAATTTCCTGCTAGTAATAAAAACAAGAGAACATAATTTTGAATGAGTAAAAGAGGAAAGCAGGGCTTCCCTGGTGGCGCAGTGGTTGAGAGTCCGCCTGCCGATGCAGGGGACACGGGTTCGTGCCCCGGTCCGGGAAGATCCCACATGCCGCGGAGCGGCTGGGCCCGTGAGCCATGGCCGCTGAGCCTGTGCGTCCGGAGCCTGTGCTCCGCAACGGGAGAGGCCACAACAGTGAGGGCCCGCGTACCGCAAAAAAAAAAAAAAAAAAAGAAAGCAGTTTTCTGTCTGGCGCTCAATCTCATCTTCCATGATACATGTCTGTGTTCAGGTAAGGGGTTGGGGCATATGAGGCGGGAAGAGGGGACACTATTACTGTTAGGTCCTCCATGTGGGAGGATTTGTGGGGAATTATTCCTCTTACTGCCCCAGAAATCTACTGTGCTAACAGAGAGGTGTGGTTCATGATCATTACCATGAAAGGGGAAGTCAGGACAAAATGCCAGGAAAGATTCTTGAGAAACCCAAATTTAGGAAGTGGGAGGGGGACACACACACAGCATTAAGATGATGAAATAAGAGCAATGAGGAAGATGTCATGTGGGTGAGAACAGGCTTTGAACCCTGTCTGCAAAGTCTTTCCAGAAGTGATAAGCCCGAGTCGAGATTTAAAGAATGAGTAGAATTTAGTCTGGAAAAGAACTGATGTCAGAGGGATAGTGGACAGTGGAATAAAGTGTGAGAGATGACTCATGTGTAGATTCATGCAGTGAGGCTGACCAATTCGGTATTTCTCAAGTACAGAGCAGAAGTAGTGGGAGATAGGTGGGACAGGAGGAACGCAGACTCCGTTTCTGGAAAGACTTTCAGTCCCTTTTAAGCATATTGAACTTTACCCTTTGAGCAATGGAAATCACTGAAGATGACGGAGAGTGAAATAGATTCATATAAAGAGAAATTTTCTGTTGACCTGTTTACGTGGCTCCTATGCCTATTTCTCCACCCCAAAATAGATTCTCCTTTGGTCTAGTTAAGGGACCTCCAGTTTGCAAAAATAAAGTAATATTATTATTATTAATCCCATTATAGTGGGATATATTTGGGGAATTTGCTAGTTCCCCCAAATTAAAGCTTTCTATCAATTAATACTGTTTTATTCATCATTCAATGTAACCTTTGTGAAGATATGATAAAAAAAATTTTGAATGTATTCCGTGAACACCTTCTGATCTTCTTGGGTAAAGGCTAATAAATGCTAAGTAAGATATAGACCAACAGCCGTTTTTTCTACAGCTTCTTGTGCTATGGGTCTCCTTCCACCCTCCAGAAAGAAAAGACAAGGAAAGTTTCTTAAAAGCAGGTGATATGTCTGACTTCTTCCCTCCATATAATCATAGGATATTAAATGTAATGCATATCCCAAACATAAGAGCCTCAGCCAGGGTCAGGATAATGAAGTTAAGGTTAAACACTGCCACTTGTTATCTGCATGTTCTTGGGTAAGACACTTAATTTTCCAAAGCCTCCTTCTCCTAGATTGTAAAATTAGAATAATAATACCAGCTACCATGTATTACATTCTTGCTATATGCCAGCCACTGTCCTAGCTTCAGTGCTTTACAGTTATTACAGTACTTAATCCTCACAGGTAGTCAACATTATCTTCATTCTTGTTTTACAAATAAGAACAATGTGGCACAAAGAGAAAGACACTCATCGAAGTCACATACCAAGAAAGTAGTGAATTTAGAATTTGAATCCACCAGTTCTGATCAAAACTCATGCCTTTGAACCACTGTATACCTGTGAAACAGATGTGTTAAGATTCCATCAATGAACAAGAATGAATGATCTCTGTACACGGAAAACTGTTGTTCAAATTTAGGTAGGACTGTTGTTCGGTTTAGATAATGCTTGTCACAGTGTATAATGTCTAGCACATAGAAGTTCTCAGGAAAAATGAGTTCCCATTCATTCTTCCACAGAAAACAGCTGCTGTTCCTGTCTCCATTTCCCCTGTATGGAAAGGACTTAAGAATAGCTCTATTTTCCTTTTCCTATTACCCCCCAATTTTAAAGAATTAAAAGAAAATGCAAAATTCATACCAGATGTTCTGTAGCTGTTTGGATTTGAATGTCCTTTGGTTTCCTGCACATCCTTTATACCCTGACAGTGCATCGTCATGGTGTCCATGTGCATCCCATTTGAAATTGCTTAAGGAGCAAGGTGGGGTAGCATAGCATCAAAGCCGACTTCCTGGCCTCATTTTCCACCTGTTTAATTACCCCTCCAAAGTTCACAAGACTTTCTTGTGTTCATGTTCATGTGGTCAAAGACAGATGGAAAGAAAGATGGTTATATTACAACCACACCCACCCAAAACCCTGAACCAAGCACTACACCAGAAACTTCCTTCCAAATTCTTGCAGGAAATTTAAAACTGCAAGTGCTTCAGGCATCTATGGCTCTGCCTATATAACCCTAAAAGTAAACCCTGAATTAAAATTAAAATTGTCAAATGCCTCATTTGCCTGACACAGTGTGGACACAACCCAGTGTGCATTCATTACGTTTTGGATCATCCAAATGTCAGAGAACCTGAAACAGAGAAACAACTCGTAAAGGGAGGAGACCACAGACATTTAAGATTTATGTTAAATAGCCAGAAAAAGTGGTTATAAAATAATGTAGGTCAAAGGAAAATGTATTATTCAACTTTGTACTAACGTACAACGAAAAATTTCCCCTTAATAAATCCTCAAAAGAATCTTCAATGCCTGTACATTTTACCTTTAACAGTTTTCTAAATTTCATTCCACACTCTCTCCCATCAGTCATGATTCCCTAGCATTGTTTCACTTACTTTACAGAAATTTTTGCTACCAAAACGATTTATTTATTTTTAGATTGGCTAGGTCTTTTCTCTAGGATATATGCTAAAAAAAGAGTGGGTACTTAGTCTTTCATATTCATCTCTGTCCTAGAACAATGCCTATCACATACAGTTTGCTTTCAAAAATAATATGGTAGATATTTAGTGAGAATGATATTATGAATCTTAACAATCCATCATAATCCAGCTCCAGTCATATCTCTGTAAGACCTTCTGCAATTACACCAATCCCTCAAAAAAAAAAAAATGACACGTTAAAGACCCACAACTACTGAGCCCATGTGCCAGAATTACTGAAGCCTAGAGCCCGTGCTCTGCAGCAAGAGAAGCCACCACAGTGAGAAGCCCACGCACCTCAAGGAAGAGTAGCCCCTGCTTGCCGCAACTAGAGAAAACCCGTGCGCAGCAACGAAGACCCAACGCAGCCAAAAATAAATAAAATAATAAATAGATTAATTAATTTAAAAAAATAATAAAAAAATAAATTGTCCCAAGTCACAGGGTTACCCAATAGCAAAACTGGGAACTGAACTCAGCCGAAGCCCAGGCTCCTCCCTACTACCCCACCTTGTTTCTCTAAGGTTTCCTTAAGCAACTGACCCCCAGTCACACAGTTGGCAGAGCAGCTAGAATCTGAATCGTGCCTGCCTGACTTTTTCTTCAATACCACACTGCCTTTTCCAATATTCCTATTCTTTGAACTTCAATGTCACTTAAAAGTTTAGAGCTTAAAAAAGAAAAAAAACGCTGAGAGTTGATCTAACCTCATTTTCTCATTCTCAGATCAGATATCTGATGCCCACAGAGAAGGGACTTAGTGAAAATCACATAGGAACTCAGTTAAGGAACTGAACCCCAAACCCAAGTCTCCTCTTCACAACCTCTATGTACCATCCATGTTGGGATTTCTTCATAACTTGTTTTGTAAATTCTTTCTGTTTCTAAGACTTGTATCCACTATAAAATAGCAAATAATTAGCCAGCTCCAAGGGAAAAATTGTATAAAGACTTCATGAATTGAAAAGAGTTAAACGAATACAAATTACAGTTACTCATTTTTGAAAACACCATGCTGGACATCCATGTAAATTCCCAACACAGCTACTCAGAAAACTGTGAGACAGAGCTCATTTACTTACTTTATGCCAGCAGACATTAGCTTTTACGAAATCATCTACTCATTTAACAATTGTGATATAGTTATACTATGTACCAAGCATTAGGCTAAACTTTGGATTTATATAGACCAAAAGCAGTGTAGGTATCTCAAACTGCAGTGTCTTTCATATCCTTGAGCTCCCAGAAGGGGTCAAATGTTTGTTGAATATATGAATGAGTGAGTGGGTAAATATGAGGAGAAGATTCTATAGATCTCGGCTGTTCAAATATATCAGAACATATGATCATTGGCAGAGTCCCTTTGCACCCCTCCTTGTAAGAGACTTGTAAAAGGACAGCTAGGGTATATTTAAATATAAAAAAGATTTCAAAAAATTTCTGGAAATCTTATTTTCTTCTTGTATTATTCTGCTCCTTCTTGTATTATTACTGTTTCACCAATTATATTAAAGCATCCTTCTTGTGTGGCAAGAAATAAAACTTGAGGAGAAGCATAGAAAAGCTGCAGACTCCAAAGTTCAAGAAGATGGAAATATAAGCATGTTCTTTGCTTTCATCCACGGTAGGTTTTCCTTAGAGTTAGCAAAACAAGGAATTATGGTAGCAACAGTTTTTAGGAAAATCCAAAAGTGAACCCAAAAATATGCATAACTTTTATTACCTAATGTAACCTGAGTTTCGCTGGAGGAATTCTTCACCCTCATGAAAAGCAATTCTCCCATGGAGTTTTTCATTAGCAAATGTCACTCCCCTGATATCTGCCTCCTCTTGCCCTTTTTGTTTTCCATTAATAAAATTCAAATATTAGCCATCATGTGCTATTCAGAGTGCTTTCCATGCAATATGTTTTTCTACTCCTTAAAAATAACCCTAGGAGCTGCATATTTTTATACCCATTTTCCAGACAAGAAAGCTGATGCTCAAACAATTTAAGTAATTTTTCCCAGGTCACAAGAAGTAAGAAAGTAAATACAACCCGGATTTATATCCACATACATCTCATTCCAACTTGTACCTTACAGTGCCTCCCACTCTGCTATGTTGCTTCTGTATCCCCCAACAGTTTTGCTCACTCACACTGACACCATGGCAACTACAAGTACAAAAATTGCTAGTAAGCTGTTTCTCATACAAACATATCTGATAAGTTTGGTCATTGTCAGTTTCTGTTCTGAGAGTTGCATAAGATTTTGGGCTATCTCACTCCCCGGTGGCTTAGTGTTTCTTCTTGCCCTGCGCTACAAGTTTAACTATCTCCATATGTTCAGGAGCTCAGAGCAAGGGAATTGAGACCAGATTGATTAGCATCATCTGAGTATTGGGTAAACTGTCCTCTCAGTCTGAGACATTCCTCTTCACATTACGTAGCATGAAGTTTCTCCACCATTTTTCAGTTAACACCCAGGCTCCTTAATGACCAAGTACTAAATCTTGGGTTTCAATCCCTTTAGGAATGTTTCACTTACTGATAGATAATCAAGGAGCATTTATTGAGCACCTGCTATGGGAAAGCCCCAGTAGTGGGTTACAACAAATTATGAGACTATGCGTCTTTTCTTCAAGGAATGCAATACTTACTTAAGGAGAAATAGAAAGCTATCAATAGGACAATAAAGAGTTGAATTAAAAGCTAGAATTATAAGATACTAGTATTAATTTATGATTAACAGTCAAATGAAAATCAAAGTCGGTAAGTACAGAAGAATTTCAGATGTAGACAAACTCATCACTGGGCTAAGATGGCCAGTGAAGGATTCTTGGAGGAGGGAAGACTTAAGACAGTCTAAGAGAGTTGAGATTGTACTAGGTGAAAAGAAAAGGGCAGGAAAAAGGATCATATGAATTCTGTTTCTACATAACCAACCAGATTGTATAATTTTCTCACTTTTGTTGTTGTTGTTGTTGTTGTTTTTTCGGTACGTGGGCCTCTCACTGTTGTGACCTCTCCCGTTGCGGAGCACAGGCTCCGGACGCACAGGCTCAGTGGCCATGGCTCACGGGCCCAGCCGCTCCGCGGCATGTGGGATCTTCCTGGACCGGGAAACGAACCTGCGCCCCCTGCATCAGCAGGCGGACTCCCAACCACTGTGCCACCAGGGAAGCCCCAGTTTTCTCACTTTTTTGATGCAACTAACTCAGAGAAAATAATATTGTTTCATTCTTTTTTTAAGTGGAACTTAAATTTTGAAAGCAATACCAAGGAAAAAGAGTTTATTTTAAACACAAGCCAGGTTAAGATCTCTTCTTGTTCAAGAGTAAGCCAGAATATTTAATAATTTTGGTCTCCATTAGAAGATAATACAGCTAAATATATATGTTAAATATTTGAGAGTTACCACAGAAAGAATGGAAATATAGCTTTCAAAACAGCAAAGATAAAAGGAATATTGAGACCTTTCTCAATCTAACAAAATGCAAAAAAGGAGAAAACATATGGACACTGGATAAATAAAAAAATAAAAATAGACACAATGTTGAGTTACAAAAAACAAGCTGCAGGATATTATGTACCGTAGATATCATTTATGTAGTTTAAAACTCATAAAGGATAGATTATTATTACAATGAAGGCATATGTAACAAAATTATTAAAATTTTTGAAAGGATAGGAAAGATACACACTTCAGCATGTTGGTTATCCCTAGCAAAGGATCAAGGGCATGGGATGTGGAGGGGTATAGAGAAGCTTTCAACTAATTCTGACATTGCTTTTATTTCTTTGAAAGTTCTAAAGAAAATATAGCAAAATATTAATATTTGATAAATGAAGGGAATTAGATTGGGAAGCTATGTACACATGGCTTCAATTGGGTCTGAAATTGATTCTTATTATTTTTTTCAAAATTCTGAGGCAAACAGGGCAAAGTATTAAGTATGTTGGTGAAGTCTGGGCTACAAGCATTAGTGAAATTATCCTCTGAATGTTTGCTATATTTTGTAATAATTAAAAATAAATTTTTATAATAGAGAATTTATTGGTTCATACAATTACAATATCCAACATAGATTAGACTTCAGTTGTAGGTTGATTCAGATGTTCACGGTGTTATTAGGGTTCTGGTTCAATTTTTCTGAACTTCCTTTTTTCCCTCGAATCCATGCATTGACCTCATCCGTGGTTTGGCTTCCTGCATAGCAGCAAAAGAAAGCTGCAGCAGTTTGGGTTCCTTCATACACATACTAGAACCATCTGTTTAATGAGTGGACTTTGTGCCAAAAATTCTAATAGATGTCCAGATATTCATTCTCATTAGCATGTGTTCCCCCTCACCCCCCGACCCCAAAGCAATCACTGTAGTCAAATAAATTGATTCCTCAGCCTGGGTCACACATACCTCACTCTTGGACCTGGAAGTGGAGTCAGTCTATCTAGAACCTCATGGATCTTCTTATAGAAAATAGAAGCTGTTAAGAAGAGGAGAGAAGGAAGTGTTACCTGACGGGTCAAAGAACTGATACACACTCCACCATCTAACCAGAATAACCCTTGTTTACTCAGTTAGAAAAGTGTTAGTGAAAAGTGTCAGGAAAACTTGTGCTCTGCAATGCCCTGTGTTGTTTTAACACCATGCATTTACTCTATTTTAAACAAAATGAAGAATGCAAATATGCAAGCGTGTGTGTGTGTGTGTGTGTGTGTGTGTGTGTGTGTGTAGATCACAAGACTCATCAAAATTTGCATATTAATTCAGTACTTCATTTACTTAATAAACATTTTCAGAGCACTTGTCTTGGGATAACTACTGGCTAGGTGTTAAGCTTTGGGTTTTTATCCAAAATATTGATTATCTCTAGAAAAGGAATAAGGGAATAGAATGGATAGAGGTAGAGAGAAGCCTTCAGCTAATTCTACAAGTGTTTTTATTTTCTTGAAAGTTCTAAAGAAAATATAGCAAATTCTTAATATTTGATAAGTGGAGGGAATTAGATTGGAAAGGTATGTATGCATGGCTTCAATTGTGTCTGAAATTATTATTTTATTACTTTATTAAATGAGGAAGTAGTTTGATATACTTCAACATCATCCATCCAAAATCAAAATTCAAAGGCATCTTCAGAGACTAGACTTGGTGAGCAGCATAGATAGTGGTTACGGCACAGACTACTTGGGTTCAAATTCCAACTCATACCATTCACCAGCTTTTTGACCTTGAACATGTTGCCTAAATTCTCCGTGCTTCAGTTTCCACAGATGAAAAACAGGGAATAAGACAGTATCTTTGTCTACAGTGTTGCAAAGATGATATGTTCCCACCCCAGTCCAACACTTAGAACAGCACCTGGCATATTGCAAGAATTTAATATTAGACCCTAACAAGACAGTCCTACTGGCTTCCAATACATTGTTTTAATTTAAAGGTAAAACCTTTGCACAAACAAATACAATTCTTAACATGGTGTAGAAATGGGGAAAAAAAAATCTAACATCGTCAGATATCTGAAGCTTTTAAATCACCTCTAAACACAATCACAAATTTTAAAATTCTGTTAAAATGTTAAATGTGAAGATATTTAGAGAAAATTTATTTTCACATTCTTATCTAGCTGTTAAAATATGTATATATTTAAGTTTTCTAGTAGGGAGCCTAGAAATCCAACATACTTCAAAAAAAGGACTATTAATAATAATTTTAAAATCCCACAGCGTGCCTTTGATGGTCCATGCTCTCAATGTACATTGACTTCCTGAAAGACAAAACAAGTACAGCAACGTTGTATCATTCCTTTAGGGCTCAGACGAAGACTCAAACAATCTTATCTTTGGAAAGACCTTAGAGATAACAAGCTTCCCACGTAGTTCGGGGATCCCATCTTCAGTATTCTTAATAAATTGTCATCAAGCTTGTGTAAATAAAGTGGGAAAGTTCAGTATTTGACAAGACACGCCATGTACTTTCTGAGCCTCTCTAATCATTTAAAAAAAATTTCCTTCTGAATTCTTTAGGAGGAAACTTTTTGGTGCTTTCACCTATTCCAATTATGAACTAGTTTCTGGAGCCTTTATTATCATGACCATCCTCCTGTTTGGTCAGAGATTACACTCGGGTGGCCCATGGCAGGAGTATTAATCCCATACGATTTTAAATAATTTGAATTAATTGCCATCATTTAAACATCAGCAAATTTTAGAAGTCTCTTATAAGATAAAACAGTTTACCTGCCTGCTTCTGTGGCTGCAAAATGTTGTGGGATGCTCTGCCCTATTCAGGTTTTAGCATGAATTTTCTTTCCAGTTTTGTTGTGTTTTGTTGTTTTGGCAGTGCCACGCGGCTTGCGGGACCTTAGTTCCCTGACCAGGGATCGAACCCGTGCCCCCTCTAGTGGAAGTGCAGAGATCTAACCACTGGGCCACCAGGAATTCTCTTAGCATGCATTTTCTAGTTGAACACAATCCCTACGTGGCAACACTGGTTCCCATAGTCAACCGCGGATTTAAACTCTCTTTTTGAGTGTTTACCTCACCCTGTAGAATGTGGAACCCAGGATAAAACAAAAATAAAACACTCAAGATAAGCTCAGACCACTTTATGGCAAAATGTCCTCCCATTTTCTATATATGATAATCAGCCAGATATTTTATGACATTTGGAAGCTAAAATTAACTTGAATCCATACTCTGGTTAAATTACAAAAGCAGTACGTACGTTCTTATTACACAAATTTCAAACAATATCAAACACAGATAAAATATAAAGTAGAACTTATCCAAGCCTTCCATAATTATGTCCTCCAAACCTAATTATTTTCAAATGTCTGTTGGAATATGCTTTACAATCCATTTAGGTACCTCTAAAGACATGGAAATAAATCTAATAAACAATTTTATTTCCCCCTTTAAAAATTATCTTGCTCTAATATAGAGATTCTATGATGTAGCAAGCTTTGAAATGTGGAAGAGCAAATTATCTGAAACCATAGGGGTGGTATGACTTTCCTATGATCCAGAAGAGAACTACAGAGAAGGTAAAATATTTCAGAGGGGTGGTCTCATGGACGAGTCACTTCCTAATCTGTGGAACTCTTCTTTCTTTCTAACCCGCTCTGTGACTTTCCACACTTCTTTAGGGAAAACTAACATCTATGTGAAGGGGTGGTTGTTAGCCCAGGGGCTATCTTGCCAGCTCCTCCCTCTCTCCAACCAAGACTCGATTGATTCTACAGTAATGCCTCAGTGGCTCCAATAGGGAATCAGTGGTGGTCTTTGGCACTCTGAATTGAGGGTGGATATAGGTATTTTAATCTCAAACTGCCTTTCAAATCATACCAGCATAGTGAGAGGCACATAAGTCTTTACCATTCCAGGTGATTAGTGGATAATTTTGATACATACACACACACACACACACACACACACACACACACACACACACACACCCTCCAAAGTATCACAATTTTTATTTTAAAAGGTAGGACAATCTAATATTATAAGACCAAAGGAGCTATATTCCTCATTGTCTCATAATTCTACAAAGCTGTCCTAACAACAAAGTTAGTTCTTCACACTAAAAGGAATAAACCGAGTAGTATTACAGTCACTGCTTCCTTTCAAATTTGGCCTCCTCCCCAAGACCTACAATATGTAAATCATGGACAAATGACTAAGCCTTAAAGTCTTGATTAAGTTCTTATCTAGGAATTTCCTCATCCGTATGTATGTGTACTTTTCTCTTGAAAGTTGTCCATACAAATAGACACACAGATACACACCCACACTACCATATTTACACACTTTATATATATCTTGACCATCTTATTTTGGGGAAGATGATATGTTTTCCTCCTAAGTGTAGATTTTTAAAAAAAATAATTGCTCTTTGTTATGAAAAGATGAACACTGAAGCCTATGGAGTTATTTTTTAATCAAAACTTTCTCATTTTTGAATCATTAGTTATCCCTTATAACCAACTGGAGGGCACTAGCAATCTTGATAAGGAGGACTTATCTATCTTCATCTTCATTATTTATATAAAATATTAAATGAGATTGGTTGTTTGAGAGAAGCCTGTTAGACCTCACCCCAAGGTGACACATCCTATAGTAAAAATTCATTGATCACAAGTTTTAAACCAACTGTGACTTTAACTGTACTGTCATCTATCACACATTTCTCAGCCTTGTCTGCCAAGAAACCATGTAAATCTTTGCCAAATTCCTTGGTGAAATCCAGATATATTGCTTATGAAATTCATCATATCTATCCATTTGTTAACTTTCGCGTGAAAGAAAACGGTGTGAATTTGGCCCGACTAAAGGTACTTGTGTTAGCTTATCATGATCATTATTCCTCCACTTTAGAAGAGCACGCAAATCATCTGCATTATTGTTCATTCTAGACTTTTTTCCCTGAGATACACAAAGTCTGTCATTTCTAGAATCTATACCTATTCTGGTCTTTAAGATTTCTTAGACTATCTGCAGTAACTTTGGGACTACACTAGTATTATATTTTTGGTATCACATCAATATATTATGTCCATACTCCAAAACATACTAGACCTTGAACTCATTCCAAAGAGCTGGATTCTCTAACTCTGTCACCGTGATATATCCAGAGCTTTAATTTCATCTATTCATATATGTTCTGTTTGTTCCAGTTTGTTGATCATTCTCCTCAATAAAGAACACAGAGTGTATCAGTTTAAGATGTTCTTGGTTGGAAGTAACAGAAATTCCAACTCAAACTACCTGAAATAATCAAAGTAAATATAACTTTCATAGGTAAGTCAGGCTTCACCATTTGTTAATTTGTGATTCAACAATATTCTGCTGGCTGCTTGTTCTTTATATCTTTCCATTCCACTGTTTGTAGCGTCAACATGGTAAGAAGCCTGGTTCTGCTAATACTCACAAAATGGCTGCCAGCGACTGCCTGAGTTCCGCGTGTTTCTATATCGATATTACACTGCAGAGAGAGAGAGAGAGACAGAAGGAGGTGAACAAGAGAGAAATTCTTCTAAGGATGGAATGCTAGACCTTCCCTCTAGAATAATTGGGTGCTCGAATGTCACAATCCTATTCATATATCAAAGAAGAGTCCAATTGGAGTAAACCAATTTGGATCCACCCAGGGAAAACCTCCTCTTTTGTGAGTGAACTAATAATAAGACTACCCCAAAAGGCTACTGACTTTCTCAAGGTCTTTGCATCTAGTTCATAACAGATGTGTGATTAGAACACAGGTTTCTGCTATCCTTGGTCACGACTAATCCCAGGAAGAACTGATTCCATTCTTCCATTCTTCCTTAATGGAAGAGATTTCAATCTTCTTGTCCACTGTACACCAAACCTTTCTTTGTAAAAGTCCCACCCTTTTAATAGCCTCTTCCTTTAATACAGTGAGTGAGGGGTTCCAGAATTGTGCATCACTCTGACGAGTCTCCAATAGCGAGATCACATTTAATCTCCGCATTTCATGAGGCTGTGGAAATACAAGAAACTTGGGGTTCAGTTGAATCTTATTTCTACCACTTACTTTAGCAAGTAAAGCAACCTCAGAGAAGTTATTTTTCTCATTTGCAAATTTAAAAATAATATTACTTATCTGAAGTGCTGTTGTAATAAGAGTCAGATGAGATTAAAATAAATAAAGGACTTTGTGTGTAGTAGGCAGTCAGTAAATGGCAGCACTTAAGTGGTAGTTTTCATTGTTGTTGTTACTATTATCTACAAATTATAATGGGTATTTTAACCAATGTTTCTGAAGCAGTTGAATTATTGCCCTGCCTTTTCTACCTTTGTTGGTAAAGTTTCTTGTGCCTAGCATGCTCTTTCTTATTATATGTACTATACAACCTACCTTATCCTTTAGGGAACCATCTTTCTAACATCTTGTTTTCTTCAAACATAATTTCATGACTTAAGGGTGCTATAACAAGGGCCTTACTCAATTTTAATTCTCTATAACACTTTTCATCTTTTCATGTTTAATCATGCCATTCCTCACAAGAAACCTTATTAAGCAGGTATAATATGCCATTAAAGTGAGTTTGGAGGCACAGGAAAATTAATTTGGTTTGGAGATAATATGAAGCAATGAGGCAGTGGGAGAAATTTTTATCTTGACAACAATGTAGAGATGTCATATTTTTTTTCCAAATCTCTTCGTTGAAAGATTTTACCAAAAAATGTATGGGGAAGAAAATTAAAGGAAGCCATAGGTTAAGTATGCTCTTATATAAATTAAAGCATTCCCTCTCCCATACTACAAAAAAGTATCTGTTATTATCCAACTAAGATTCTGGGTCATTTAAACACTTGGCTTGAAATCAAGGTTTAGAGACAAACAAAAGATATTTTTGAGCAGTGCAGCAAAAATCAACAGAACCTGATGGTAGCTTCCAGGATGTGAGAGCTATTGAATCCAGAAGGTAATGGTCCTTTCTCAGCAGAAGACCCAAACAAAGAAAACACAGTGAGAGTCCTCCAAAAAGCTCTGCTGTGGCTGTGAGTGGATCTCACCTACACCTCATCATCACTCCAAGGAGCACAGGGTTTCTTTCTAGGACCAACCCAGATGGAAAAAAAAAATCAATTAAAACATTCTCTTCTCACTACAAAGAGGTCACTTTGTATTCCACAAAGTGACATAGGAAAGTTGGTTCATGAGAGAAGTCTGATGGTACAATCCCAGGTACTGAGAAATGATGTTTCTTACAAAGTTGATTTATTTCCAAGTGTCCCATACAACACCAAAGTAGAGTGAGTTGTGAAAAAGTGGACTTGGCTGGGAAGAGTTGTCCAATGACAACTTAAGCTAAGCCAGTATTTAAGCATGGCCCAAGGCCAAATTCTGATATATACCCCCCAACCCTACTACTAGAATCCTCCCTTTTCTTAGAAACATAATATCCTTATTTTGTCCAAGAAGCCTCACCTAGACATGCCTACTTCATGTTTCATATATTTTCTACCCACTTTCTCCTAAGAAGATCAGACTTTTCTATGTCTTTTTCCTTCATGACACTTAGAGGTATCCTGTTAAATAATCATCCAGATCAATAACTTAGGGAAAAATTTTATTGTTCACAATGATTCATTGAATATATTAATAAACAAATAGGTTATGCATTGTATAAAGAATATTATGCCTCCACGACTCTTGGCTATACTTTTGTTAGAGTTATTTATATCTCAGCTTTATCCAGAAAATATCTGAAGATGCGTCCTATAGTTCCCACAGGACTGTCATATAGTATAGGTGTTACTTACTGATCTGTCTGTTGCTGAGATGTATAACAGATTATAATCCTTAGGTGTTTCAGCACTAAGGAGAGTCCTTGGAAGGAATATTTAGGCCAGAAGTCCTCTTGAATCCCCTTTTGTTCCTCACATAAATAACCCTACAGAAGTTCTCTGCTCTACCTAAAAGTAACAGTAGCAAAACCCTACAATTTTCTGAACACATTCAGTGCTGGACACTTATATTATCTTATTTTAAGAATCTCTGGGGCTTCCCTGGTGGCGCAGTGGTTGAGAGTCCGCCTGCCGATGCAGGGGACACGGGTTCGTGACCTGGTCTGGGAAGATCCCACATGCCGCGGAGCGGCTGGACCCGTGAGCCATGGCCACTGAGCCTGCGCGTCTGGAGCCTGTGCTCCGCAATGGGAGAGACCACAACAGTGAGAGGCCCGCGTACCGCAAAAAACAAAAACAAAAAACATATGGATTGTTTGAAAGTCTGTAAAAGAGTCATTTTCATTCCTATCCTATGCAGTTAATGACTACCCCTTGCTTCTCTCCATAGAAAAATGGAGACATACATTCTGAAGAAAGTAAATATGGAGTCTCTTGACATGAAGAAATAAAGATCAGAAAAGGGTGAGAGGTGAAGTTTCAGATGGAAAACAAAAGGATGAAGTCAAAGGACAGAGCCTAAAAGACAGGACCTCAGGTTCCCTTCCTTTACCCCCTACTGTAGGAGATTGATGTCTTTCTCTGAAGATCCTAAACTGCCTTATAAGAAGAGGCCTATTAATTCTGAAATTTGGGAAAAGTCCTTTAAATAATTCCAGCTGTCTACTTGATTGCCTACTAATTACTAAACTCTGCCTTCTCATTGAGTTTCTGCTTTTTAAAGGCTCAAAAAAAAAGTGTCTGCTTTGAAAGGGCTTAAAGATCACAAAATTTTGGAGAAAAGTTTTTAACATGAAATACAGAGCAGAGTAAAAAAAAATAGAAAGAACTCAGAACTATTTTTAAATGATAGCTCTCATCTCGACAACATAAAAAAGGTACCATATCAATGAAACAAGAAAAAAGACACTAGGAGTAAACAAGAACTCTGATAATAATTAATTCCTGCAGAAAAAATAAAATAGACTTTTTTTCAAAATCAGTAAAAGAATTGAAAGAAATAACTGAGAAAAACTTGCCAAAAAATAGAACAAAAAAGTAGAGCTAGAAAATAAGAGAGAAAAAAATGAGTATATTAGATCTATAAAGTACCAGAGTGCAACTAGTAAGTCAAAGAAATAAAATTCCTCGATGGTAGTGTAGAGAAAATTAACCAATAAATAACAAAATAAAATATAACTGAAGTCCATGAGTCTTCAAGGTGAAAGAGCTCACAAAATACAAAACACTATAAAATTTTAATCAGGACAGACCAGGGCAACTCATTGGGAAATTTCAAAAACCTAGGATAGAGAAGAAAATTCAAAAGCTTCCAGAGAGGAAATACATAAGACCGTGTCACATACAAAGGGTCTGGAATCTACCTAAAAAGAATCTTGTATAAGAACGCTATCATACGAATGATAACGAAAGCTGAAAGGTTATGGACCAATGTTTTCAAAATCCTGACTGAAAATAAATGTCCACCTAGAATTCTATACCCATTCAAACTACCAACTAAGAGTAAGGATAGAATAAATTTTCAGAAGAGTGAAATATCAAAAATATTACCTCCTTGAACTCGTTCTCAATAATCTACTCAGGGCTTCCCTGGTGGCGCAGTGGTTGAGAGTCTGCCTGCTGATGCAGGGGACGCGGGTTCGTGCCCTGGTCCGGGAAGATCCCACATGCCGTGGAGCTTCTGCCCCTGTGAGCCATGGCTGCTGAGCCTGTGCGTCCAGAGCCTGTTGCTCTGCAATGGGAGAGGCCACAACAGTGAGAGGACCGCGTACCGCAAAAAAATAAAATTAAATTAAAATAAAAATAATCTACTCAAAGAAATGCCTCAACATATTAAGCAAGTGAATCAAGAAAAAAGTTATGAGGACCTAGAAACAGGCAAACTAAAACAGATCATATGTAAAAGCAATCCCTAGGATACTGGTGAAGGAAAGTCCCAGAACAGCAGTGTGACAGGCATAGACAAAACCAGATCCATATTAGAACAGATAAAAGAGGACTCCAGAAAACGCCTCTAAGAAAAATGGAACTGGTAGATTACGTAGCTGGTTTAAGCTCTGCGAAAACTTCTATTGAAAGACATTTTACAGAGCGTAGTTTGGATGTTGGAAGATTTAGCCAAATAGTCACACGATGAGAAAATTATGCAATAATTAAATGAGGAAAAGGGAGTTTGGTAAGCTGTTCAAGAAGAAAAACAATGTGATCCTAGGGACTACTTGGTTCAGCAGTGAAAAACAATTGTTTACATAGTCGTAGTAACAAAAATATGGAATACAAATTTAACCGATATTTCAAACTACATATATTGGTGAAATGTCAGAAAAGAAAGGATGAGAATTAAAATCCTCACCTATTTCCATAGGATATGAATAGTTAATATTTAAATTTGCTGAATCAAGAGATAGCAATATATAGATAATCGTTTGAAAAATGGAACTAAAAAGAAAATAACCTAAATACCCAGATGTAGACGATAGTCTTCAAATTGAATATTTTCATGAAATTATTTATCAATACAAGTGGAAAAAGCAAGAATAATATTTATATTATAACACTTTTTAAAACAAAGCAAAAATAACTCTTTATGTGATATGTATGTATATGTTTCTGCATACAAAGAAGAATCTGGAAAGGTACATGCCAGATTATCAACACTGTATAACAACAGAAGGAAAAGAAGGAGCGATTTTCACTTTTGACTTTTTTTTTTACATCGAATTAGAGCTTCAGGGTGACTGTGTACTACTTTTGTCTTTAGAATTTTTATAGGACTTTGTAGAAAAAAATATGGACAAGGGAAAAGTAACAGGGCAGAACTCTGAAATAGTAGGAAGGAAAGATCAGTCTTGTGCACAGAGCATAATAGATGGGTTTCTTTGTATTCTGATGCATAAAAGAAGGGATTTGAAATTGTCTAGCAATTATGATGGAAGAGGCTCAGAGGCAAAGACACTGATATTGTCACCTACCACATTTTAAAACTGGTACATCTTTATTGAGTTTCTATGTCTCAGGCCCTGTGTTTGGTGCTAAGGAGAGAAAATTAAGACATGCTATCTCTTCTAGGGAATCCAAAGTCTGATTGAGAGAAGTGAACATATAAACAAATATAATTCCATTCTCTTAGACCGCTTTAGAAGTTGTAGTGATCGTGGATATTGTTAATAGTGGTAATATCCAAAGTTTATTAAGCACATTCCATGAAACACACTTTTTTTTTTTTTTTTTTTTTTGCGATACGCGGGCCTCTCACTGTTGTGGCCTCTCCCGTTGCGGAGCACAGGCTCCGGACGCGCAGGCTCAGCGGCCATGGCTCACGGGCCCAGCCGCTCCGCGGCACGTGGGATCTTCCCGGACCAGAGCAAGAACCCATGTCCCCTGCATCGGCAGGCGGACTCTCAACCACTGCGCCACCAGGGAAGCCCTGAAACACACTTTTAAGTGCTTTAGTATAATTATTATATTTATCCCTATAACAATCCTGAGAGGTAAAAACTTTTGTTATCCAATTTTCTAGCTAAAGAAACTTAAGTTTATAGATGTTAAATAACTCATTCAAGGTTATACCCCAGTAAATCTTGGGATCAAGACCTAAATTTTATCAAGTTTGACTCAGAAGCCCATACTATACTCTACCTCCACTGTTTCACTGTTACCAAAACATTTTTAAGTATACTGGATTTCTTTGATTAAGTCTGTGGCAAACAGGAAAAAGATTATTAGGTTCATTTTGTAAGTGAAAAACAAAACAAATCATGAGCTTTAGGGCTGAATAAGTCACTCAAGCAAGGACCCTAGATGGGATTATAAAACCTGGGCCCCTGCCCCCTCTTTTTCTCCCTATTGCCCTAATCTACGTCCCTCACAGTCCAGGGATCTTGAGTAGCAAGCACAGTTCCCTCTTCCCCCATTTATTGAAGAGAAGACTCAACAGTTTATGCCCTCTTCTGAGCAAAAAATAGAAATTTGATTCCAAATCCAAGGTTTTCCAACCTGGTTGATATCCTCTGCGAAATTGTCTCAGTGACTTCAATACATGTAGATTCGATGGCTTCTGTAGAACCCTGGAAGGGGTCATTTCAAAAGAAAGAATTAACTTAGGATGTGCTAAGCACATGGCCTGTGTTTTCTGACCCAGCGCAGGGGGAAACGGACAGCTTGAAGCATGTCACCGGGGCAAAAAGAACAACATAAATAATGTCACCCATAATGTAATACGGTTCAGGGAAAGAAATGGGGTCAAGCCATTAAAGAGAAGAAGATGAGATCATTATGCTTTAACAAACTGTGGCCAGAGGAAGACAGTCATGAAAAGTGGACTGGGATACTGAAAGCCAGTCTATGAAGACCAGGGAAAAAACAGAGCTTTCTAATCGAAACCATACTCCCAACTCCGGAAATGAAGGCTGGGCTCTCAAGCAGTAATGCAAGAAGGGTGAATGAGATTATAGAGATAGGAAGTGGTCTGGGGAAGTTGTAAATACAGTGAGGGGCAGAGGACGGCACGTGGCCTAAAGAAGCACCCTGTAGCTGGGGAAATAGGAGACGGCTTTAAAACGAAGCTGAACGAAGGCAAAATTGCATCTGCATAGTTAACACCAGAGATCCACAAATTCCAAAGTCTAAGCCTATTGGAGAAAAATCAACCTGGGAAGGAAATGTCAGATGACAAGGGGGAGAAGAAGAAGAGGTTAATAATAATAAAAAAATCTTCCGAGTGAAAAAATATTTCAGTTTGCTCTGACGGTGTTGAACCAAAGGGTGTAGAAATCCACACCTGCTGAGGGAGATGGTTTTCCAGTGCACGTGTGAAACTCAAAACTCTCTTGCTGTTCTGCCTGGAGAATTCTGTATTCCCTTGTATTGACCTACTGTCATGAAAACTGTCCCAGGACCTTGGGCTGAGGACCTGAGAGGACTCAGGTTTCCCCAGAAGCCTTTACAATTTTCAAAGAACCTACTGTACTTCAAGTGTCTCCCCCCAACCTTCCCTTCTACACCCTCACCAACGCCAGCACCAGCTCTGTAGTGAAAGGCACCTCTTTCTTGATGTGGAGAAATAAGAGGAGGTTTGGTTGAAATGTTTCAGGCAGCTAAGACCTCTTTTCTAGTGAGCTGATTGATTTGATGAGACAGGCACGGGCAGAACTCATAAGGAAAGATGATATCACTGGTCAAACCACTGCAAGACCAGTGGATATGCAATTCTTAAAGATGGAAAATCATTTAAAAATAAAATATGTACTAGTCACAGCTATGCTCCCCAAAGAGGAGTTGTTGTATTTTTTTAAATTTGCTTTTCCTACTAGCTTAACACAGAGCCAAAATGACTATTTTAGGTTTAGAGCCTTAACTTTGTCTAACCAGTCTATGGCATAATAACTATGCAGATAAAACTCTTTCCTTTAAAGGGAAAGTTGTGATGGGAGGGAATCATTTGAATTGTTAAAGAATCTCTACTGGTCATTTTTAAAAAAAATTTATTGGAATATAGTTGATTTACATGTCATGTTAGTTTCAGGTATACAGCAAAGTGAATCTGTTATACATATACATATCCACCCTTTTATAGATTCTTTTTTCATGTTGGTTATTACAGAGTATTGAGTAGAGTTCCCTGTGCTATACAGTAGGTCCTTATTAGTTATCTATTTTATGTATAGTAGTGTGTATATGTCAATCCCAATCTTCCAATCTATCCGTCCCTCGCTTAGCCCCTGGTAACCATAAGTCTATTTTCTACATCTGTAACTTGATTTCTGTTTTTCTACTGGTCATTTTTGAGACTTTAACAAACTCCTGCTTTTTCACTCATTCCCTCATTCCTCCATCAGTTATTAACGGAATTAATAAACTAGGTAATGTGCTAAGTGCTGTGGATTTGACAGAAAGCAAGACAGACACAGACCGTGTCAACTTACATTGTAGAAGAGAAGACACATTCACAAATTGTGTAGTTGCTGTAAGTGCTATTAGGAAAACTTAAGAGTATTCTAGGAGAGTATATAACCAGAGACATGACCTAGTGAAGAGAGGGAGGTTCAGAGATCTTCTCTAAGGAAGAGACATTTTATCTGAGACCCCAAAATGAATATGAGTTATTGGATAACCCAAGGGCAGGGAGGAGAACAAGGAAAGATTCCAGACAGGAGAAGCTCATACAGAGGCTATGGTGGGGAAGAGTAGATGTCGTATTTGTAAAACTGTAAGAAGCCAAGGGAATGCAATAAGGAATAGGGACAGATGACAGGTGATGCAGACACTTGTAAGCCTTGGTACAGATGTTGAGTTTTAGCCTAAGATCACTAGTAAGTAGTGATAGTTTAAGCAGGGAAGTCAAAAGTTCTCGCTCTTTTTGAAATGTATTTTCGTATGTCTCTGGTACTTGTGGTCATAATTTGGGCTCTAATTTCTTACTTATGTTGGCGTGATTTTTTAAGGTGGCCTCCTTTCTCCTTGGTTATAAGTCTCAGTTCTGGTCAAAGCCACCTGGTGTTGTGCCGGAGCCAGCTGTACCATCTATCATGTGCACATCTTGTCCCAAGTCTATGTTCAGTGGAAGATGGCAGCCAAAAATCAACTACAGTAGAAATATTTACACCATAGAAATTGGCATGCACTACAAAAAAGGGCTTTTTAATTCAAGAGACTCAATTTACCATTCCCCAACTCTAAACTCTAATCTTCTTTTAAAAATAAAAGCAGTGAATAAACTAAACTGTAGGAGATGTAACTACCAATGGAATTTCAGTCAACTCAATTAACTCAGTCTTTTCATCTGCAAAATGCATACCTGAAGTCTTTGTTCTGCACATTTCTGTAGATGAGATGAGAAAGATCATGAATCATGTGTTGGAAATACATGCGAATAGCACATCATCTCTCCCCTGCCTTTTTAAGAAAACAGTTTACATTTAACAATTTGATTTGTGTTGGATCCATTAGAACATGGAGCCACAACCTGTGAGGAAAGAAAAAAAAAACAAACACTTATTAATGGAGCATTCTTTAACTAGATGAGAACTCAATGTGGGAAGACCCCACCCAGTAGCTTAATTTGCTGAACTCTCAAACCTAGCTAGACTCTGAAACATGTGTTGGTACTTTTGAATGCTCCACAGCTGAAGCCCCTCACCCCAAAAGGCTTGGAAAATCATAGAACTTTATCTTTAAAATGAACTTTAATAATCTTTACTGATCTCTTTTTATATACATGGTTATAGGTCATCTCAGAGTTTAAAGTTTATCTTATCTTACCTGCTATCTAAGGAACATCTACACAGTTACTACGGTGCATTTTAAGTTTTTAATCTTTAGTTGACAAACCACTCTTAAAACCTTGTATGGGAGTCCAGTACGTGAAATACATCAAGTAGAAATGCTCTGGTTGAACTTCAGTGAAGGGCGGGTTCTCCCTTTCTGCCATGTTGTGCAAATCCTGAATGTCTTCTCCATACCTCACTAGGCTCAACCAAACATAATTGAAAAATATTCTTCAAACATTACTGTGGACTTATCTCCCAGCCTCTGTTTGAATACCTTTAGAGATGGACAACTCACTACTTTACTTTACAAAGTAACTCATTTCAACGTCTTTACACAATTTTGACTATTAAAAAAACATTTAACATATAAATGTTTATTTGTAGGGGTTTTGTGTGTCTGTATTTATTGAAGTATATATATATATATATATATATATATATAACATTTAACACAGTATTGTGCTGAAATCACATTCTCTCTAGTTTCTGGCCTGATTTTTATCATAATTTTTGGGATCTCATAGAATACAGTAGTCTGTGGTAGCTGCTGATTTTCGTTTTTAGTCTGCTTACTTTACATTCATTTTTTCCCCCTGTGTTCATGGCCCAGACTTGGCCCAATTACAGCATCATACAGACCTGGCAACAGAAATTGTTCTAAAGCAAGGAGAACTGAGCTATTCTGGGCTGGTAATTCTCCTTCTCAGAGACTGATATAGGCACTGGTGAAATTATGTTCTGATTTTCAACTAGGGATGCTAAAATGATGATGCCAATAGCCATGTATCCTACCGCATGGAAAAATCTGTCTGCAGTTGCAAAGAATGAGGTCAGCAAGCAAAGAAAGCAAAGGTGAGAGAGTAGTAGCTGGTGTTTTTGAATGCTAGGTTCTACTTTAGTTTTTGTGATATCATCTTGGCATTCTTCCCAGATATGTAAACCGACAATGACCTTTTTATTTTTATCCTAACAATGAGAATAATTATAATATCTTTTGCACAGCACAGGTTCCTTGAAGTAACTGAACTGTAGGTTCTATGTTGATAAATGTAGATGGAGATTCTGTGCCACTTGGACTTCCTTTGACACGCATGAGTCTCATTTCTCCTCATCTGTGCTGTCCAAACCACATCTCCTCAGCCTCCATGGTATTTGAGCAAACAGACATGGTGATGACATGGCTCATTTGTCCTGGCTCCATCACAGCAACCCGGGCAAGTCTCTCCAGATTCCTGCAAGTCACTATGCAATGGAGGAAAATTTTATTCAAAGGAAAGAACGTATGTATCATTTATTACTTATTCTCCAACAGGCAAACTAAAGCAGCTTCAGAACCCTACAATTCCTACATCCTACAGATCCCAAAAGAAGAACATCTCAATGTCATTCATAGATCCTGAACAAAGAAACATTTTTTTATTAGGAAGTCTTATATTAGTTTGCCCCATATGACTCTACTAGATGACTCTAGAATCTTCTAACATCCTTTGATTTCTCTAGCAATTTAGGGAATCCTCACACTGTCCTGACCGCTTAGGATTTTATGAAAGAAATTCTAGGCATTCCTGTTTCTATCTGGATAGATATCACAACATTTTCAGTTACAGTATGTTGGTAGCCCTTTTAAGCTAATTTGTTGTTTATTTCTGAATTTTCCAGTTGTCTCTTAGAAGCCTTCCCATCACCCCACCCCACCCCAGCTTCTTTCTTATCACAAGACTTATAGAGAGACAGTAGTCTTGTTACAGAGACATTTACAGAGTCCTCACTTCCAACTGAAGACTGGAGGAGTCCCTTTACCAAGGGAAAACTTTTTATTTTCCCAGGACCTATAAAGGCTGACGAATATCCTCAGTTTCTATCATGAGAAAATGGGATAAAAGAATCAAGACACTTGAACTCAGGATAGCCACTGCTGGGTATTGTTCCCGATCCATGCAACCATGTGGCTTCTTTCAGCAATCATGAGTTTACTCACCATAGAGGCACCTCAGTTCTTGGGTGACTGATTTTCTGAAACTTCTATCAGTCAGGTTACATGTACATTAAAAGCAGTGGGGGAGAGAACTAACATTACGCGTGCAGCAAACACCTTCTGTGAATTATAGTGAGTGGCTTACGTGAGTTACCCTGTCATAGACCTAAATGAGGTTAGCTAAACATAAATGGAAATAGGATGAATTCCAATATCAAATTCAGATAAGCATGGAGAGGAATATAAAAATGCCCATATTCTCAAGCACCAAAAATGGAAAAAATATTTTTTTCGTATTTTAATGCATTCCTAACGTGCATATGTTTGTACACAGGCACATAAAACACATTTGTGTCAAAAGTGGAACAAAATGTGCATGTTAATTACAACTTGCTTTTTAAGGTAATACATTGCAAGCATCTTTCAATTGTTAAGACATATGTTATATCACTTCTTAAGCAAGTCAAGTATCTGTTCCTGTGACCATAACAGACAGTTTCCTCCTCTTATATGCTGATGTGCCTAATTTATCACTCAGAGGTATCTTCTTGTCATTGGTGTTGGGGGGGTGTGTACTGTGTGCGTGTGTGAGGGGGTGAAGGGTGGCTGGCATTTCATGTCAAACTCATGTTCTACCTAAGTCTAGAAGCAATTCCTAGAGCAGTCATGCACCTTTATTTTCTTCTTGGGGTCCTCTCTAGTTTCACTCTTTCCCCTTCCCATAACCTCTGACTTCTTTGTTCTCAGTGTCACTGCTGATGGTTTGTAACGTTGGTGGCAAAGGAAGGAAAACGTTTATTATTATTTTCCCAAAGGGCCTGCTTGGTTAAGGCTGGGGGATGTGTGGCTTTGTTTTCAGAATTGGGCTTTATGTATATTTTGTTAAATTCCCCAAAGGCCTCTAGACACCAAGGACTAGAAAATGAAAAATGACTATTATTGTTACCCTATTTTGCCCAGGATCCTGAGCCACCACATGTTTCTGACTTCCCAGCCAGACTCCAAGCTCTTCCTTCACTGGCCATGAGCTGAAAGCCAAGGAGAGCTGTTTACTCCTTTTACAATAATCACAGAGGCATGCGTGGTCCTGAAAAAAATGGAACCTTGTACAAGTTTCTTTAAATCACACACATACTCTCCAGTTTTTGCAAGATGTGAGCTGTATTCTATCCTTAAAACCATAATTTATTTATTTATTTATTTATTTTATGCCGTACACGGGCCTCTCACTGTTGTGGCCTCTCCCGTTGCAGAGCACAAGTTCCGGATGCGCAGGCTCAGCGGCCATGGCTCACGGGCCCAGCCGCTCCGCGGCACGTGGGATCTTCCCAGACCGGGGCACGAACCTGTGTCCCCTGCATCGGCAGGCGGACTCTCAACCACTGCGCCTTTTTTAAATATTTTAAATATTTTTAAAATATTTTTTAACAAAGGAAAATTTCAGCCAAATCATTTGCTTCCTCAACACCAAACACTGTCATTTTGGAAGAATGCAGGCAGTGAGTTCACTTATTTACTTTCCATACAGACGTTTGCCATGCAGCTCCAGATCCTGATGATTCTTCCTTTATTTAGTTTCCCTTGAGATCTAAAATCAATCCACAAATAATTATTAAGTATCTATTGTGTACAAGACCCTGTGCTAGGCACGGCGGACATACGTGAAAGCAACTTGGTGTGGTGGGGAAAATAAAAACAGAAACTTTCTATCAGAAATCTAAAGACCTGCTTTCACTCCTTACAAATGGTGGTATTGTCAATTGTTTCTCTGACTTCCATTTCCTCACCTGAAGAAAGTGTCTCATCTTCTCATAGAACTGCTATAAAAGGTAATGTGAAGGTGCATGTTGAAGAACTTTATATGCTGTGATGTGCACACAAATGATAAAGATGGCCAGTTATTTGTAAAGTATTCTACTTTAACCTCAAGAAACTTAGAGCCTAGTTGGAAGAATCAGAGACACATATTCAAGAATTTAATAGCAATATAAAAGTTAAAAAATTACCGGATGGAGATTCCAAAGATGTTGCAAGACAACGTGTAATTAATTGCCAAAGAGTAGAGATGTGAGCAGAGAGAGAGACAGCAGTGTGCGCTGGATTCATCAAGGGACAAGTGAAAAGACGGCCCAAGCACCATGAGGACTCAGGTATGCATTCAGATGCCGTGTAGGTAGACGGTGAAGTTAGCACACAAATGACAGTAGTATCACACTGTAAAATTAAATTTCTGACATTCCGATAAAGTGCCTTAATAAGCAAAAGCGTTCATGGCAACTTCAGATCTTTGAATGCGAGTGTTGGAAACGGAGGTGGTATTACTCAGTTTACAAGACAGTTTACAAGAAAAGAAACGAAGGAATTAGAGAAAACCAAATTCAAATACTGACGGCCCCGTGTTGCCTTCCTGACCAATTTGCCAACTGTTGTGCCACTTTGGGCTTTTGCCTTCTGAAGGCTGGACAGTGATACTTACCTCACTGGCTAGTTAAAGAGTTAGTGGAGTTAACTAGGCAGAGGTTGAGTTTTATGCGTGATTGAGTGGGAATACGCCAAAGAGGGGAAACAGAGTGCCCAGAAGCCCTGAAGAGAGACACAATTTTGAACATCGGATGAGGGAAGAGAAAGCCAATGAGTCTGCAGTGTACTGGGTGGGTGGCTGCCTCTGGAGGGATAGAAAAGAGCGGAGGTAGGCAAGGACCTTGGAGGTCCCTGAATGCTATAGATCCCATCCTAATGAGCATTTTAGAAGCCAGTGGGTTGTTTGGAAGGCCTGGGGTGGGGGGACTGGTGGCAGAGGGAAAGAACCTGTTTGCAAACACAGGGAATTGCTTATTTTAGGGGATTAGGTGGAGTGCACTTCTTGATTCCAGCACACTGCCACTGGAAAATTGATCCACTTAATGAGTAACGTGGTAAACTAAGCTTAGAATTGAGGACTATGCTAGTCCAATAGTAATCACTCCCACTAATCTTTCATCTTGCCTTGGCCCCCTCCCATTCTCTGAAGTGAACTTTTCAACTCTTATCTTCAACCTTGCTGGAAAATAGTGTAACCTGGACTCGCAGACTTGGAGTAAAAACACTTGTGCTCAGGAATGACATTGAAAGGTGGACTACAGTTTTCAAGTATAATCCCAACCCAAGTCAAGTTGTATTTGGGACTAAGGAGATATATATATAAAACCTTGCCTTCCAAGTGCCAGTTTCTGAACTCCCATTTTTTTTGTGGCAGGGGGGGCTGCATTCATTACATAGGATGATGAACCCAGCAATCCTTGGGATAACTGACTGTGAAGAAAAAGACTGTGAAGAAGGACTGAGAACTTAAAGCCAAGGCAGGTCAGGACCTTCTCTGTTTTATGTAGTGTTTCTACTGCAATGAGTTTTCCTTAAAGTTAAAAGTAATACAGTTCCTCTTGTGTGTTTTCAACAACTCCATTAGGGGAAAACAAGCAAGAAAAATTTCATACACAGACTAAAAATTTCATATACAAACCAATATGCTAAGGGATTATGTCTAATACAGACATAATCCCTTAGCAGACAAACCACATGAAAACATAGGGATTCAGAAAAGACAATTTTGAGTCTGTGAACATATGCCAGTTTCCCCATAATCTGAAATGTATGGATCAAGAGGCAGAAACTAAGGTTTGTGCTTTTTATTACAGAGTCTCCATTTCTAAAACAGGGTTTGTCACATTATAAAAAAATAATTTAAAACATTATTTAAAGGAAAAAGGCAAGTGAGTTTATTTCAGTCCTATCCCCTCTCTGGCCACTGTCCTCACACATATATTCCTCATCCTGTTCTAGCAGAATTTGGTATAATAATCCAAGAGATGAATGAAGACTTCTAAACCAAGGAGGAAATTCTTTTTTTTTTTTTAAGGAGGAAATTCTTGCCCAAACCATATGCCTCTTCCTTTCTTTTATTTTTCATTCTCTTCTGATTGTTTTGAACAAAATTGTTATATAAGAATAAAGTGAAAACCAAAAGAGAATAACATATAGGGAAAAGATCTTATTCAAGTGCTAGCCTGACATCTGTTGTCAAAGATGTAACATTAAATAGCTGTGCAAAGTTGAATAAGGAAGAAAATTCAAATTGCGTTTGTTAGAGCACAGATAGGACTAGGGTAGGGAATAAAATGCAAAATATGCAAGAAATCTCCATGCATATTATGCTAATCACCATTTTCAAGCTACCTTTTTTTGTTCCACGGACACAAACTTTGAAATTACTGCATACTGCCAGAGCCCCCAAATGGGGTGAATGACTTAATACTTGGGGAACTGGAGTAGATGTCTCCTGTACTAGGTCACTGTTTTGAGCCTTTTTTCTTTCTACCCATGAAGACTTATCATTAAGAGTCCTAATTTTCTCTCCAAAAATTTCAGCAGTGGAGATGGTCAAATGTACCCATCACATAACATGCATTGTGCATGGTGTTAGGGACCAGAATGTGGCACTAGAATGCCTGTGTGTGAATCCTCCTTCTGCAATTTACTATGTGTGGTGACATAAGATAATTGCTTAACCTCTTTGTGACTCAGTTTCTTTTCTGTAAAATATGAGAACAATAGTAATAGTACTTATTGCATAGGGTGAGTGTATTATGTCAGTTAATATGTATAAAGGGTTTCAAATAATGCCAGGATTGTAATAAGCACCATTATTATTATTATTTTTAATTAATTATTTATTTTTGGCTGCCTTGGGTCTTTGTTACTGCACGCGGGCTTTCTCTAGTTGCGGTGAGCGGGGGCTACTCTCCGTTGCGGTGCGCAGGCTTCTCATTGCGGTGGCTTCTCTTGCTGTGGAGCACGGGCTCTAGGTGCTCGGGCTTCAGTAGTCGTGCCACGCGGGCTCAGTAGTTTTGGCTCACGGGCTCTAGAGCGTGCAGGCTTCAGTAGTTGTGGCACACGGGCCTAGTTGCTCCGCGGCATGTGGGATCTTCCTGGACCAGGGCTGTAACCCGTGTCCCCTGCATTGGCAGGCGGTTTCTTAACCACTGTGCCACCAGGGAAGTCCAAGCACCATTATTTTTATTATTATTATATTACTACTACTACTACCACCACCACTAATATTATTACCATGACTGAGCTCAGCTGTTCTTGAATGTGGGGTAATTGAGACAACCACATGCATTTGCAAATAAACACATTTTATATCTGATGAAACTGGAGTCCAGAGTGGTGAGGGATTCTGTCCAAGTTCATTGCATAAGTGGTATAAAACCACGACTCTCAGCTCCCAGACCACTGCCCTTTCTCCTCTTCTTTAAAAGGCTTTCAGCCTGGAAAACTTGGTAATGAGATTGTGTTGGTGAGATTTAGGAATGTATAGCTATTCTTGATCTTAAAGAGATTGGTAAAACTTCAATATAAACTCTGATTATAAATATTTTTGCCCACTTTTTATGTACCAGCTGCATTAAGTGAATGATCTGAAATCTTACAGGGTGCAAGTTGTTTCCTATGATACAAATGAATAAAGTGTGATTTCAGTTCAAGGACCACATAGCTAGAGCTAGAATCCAAACCTTTTCTAATATACCTCCAACACAGAAAAGAGCAAGAGAATGGGAGCCAGTCTATCTGAACTTTCTGGCTTGTTTCTTGTCATCTTTCTTTATCTGTTGTAAAGGACTTTAAAAATATCTGCCTTTAATTTTAAGGTTTACTGAAAGAAATAACCGAACTGTTCTAGAATTAAACCCACCCAAAGAAGTAGGCTGTGGAAGGAAGGAAGACTCAGAAATTTTGTGATCTGAAATAAGTGTTGCTGCCTTGCCATTTCCTGGCAGGTTTTTATGTTCTCTCTGTGGTGGGCTGTCACCTGTTGAGTCACCTTTCCGTTGCTAAGAGTCTCCTGCTACAAACATACTTATCTATAAGCCATAGCTTTCCTCATTCAGCTTAGAAGACATTATTGACAGCATAGGTACCAGCTCAATATTCAAGTCAACTTCTTTTTAAGAGAAACTTCAAATTAAATATTTGCTCACTAAATATACTAATCTATTCCTGAAATAGGAAAACTTTTTTCTACTTTCTTTTAATCTTTACACTTTTTTGATTCTAAACATTTTAGTCTTCTTTTACATTAAATAGTGGATCTAAATTCAACGTTATGATCAATATGGTGAACAAGAGATGGATAGATAGAAACAGAGATAGAAGGAGAGAGATAGTCTACCTGGCCATAACTGAGATGTGATGATTTGAAGGCAAGATATGAATGAAAGGAGCTATTAAAATGTATCCTTTCTGTGGTTGGTTTTATGGTAACGGTGGGAAGAAATTCAGAACAGGTAATTTGGAATCTCATCGAATTTATAGTTTGCCATAAACATATTGGCTCAAAAACCTCAGGTATAATAAACCCTCCAAGTGGAAACAATATTGGATGTTCAAATTGGTAATTAAGATGATTTGAAGATAAAGTTAAGACTACTATCAATCAGACATGGGCGAGTATAGACGTCCAGATTAAACGACCTGTGGGTAGTTTGTTCTTTTAGCTACATAAGGATGCAAAACAAACAACCCTGAAAGATTTAAACCCTAGTCCCTTCTCTTATGTAGCATGGCTACTACTTTTTATATGATAAAATATTTCAGAAACGTAAATAAAATATTCCAGAGGTCAAAGGACTTCCCAATCCATTTCATCAGGATTGGAAAAGATATAAGATTATTGAGCAGATGCTCAGTCTAGAAATAAATCCAGATGTAAAAGGTATACAATTGGGGATCCCCTTCAGCTCCTCTTTCTCTCCCTCACTTTCTATAACGGCCTTCCCTGGGGTTTTCTTCTTGAAGTTTTTGTCTCCTCCAAAAGACTTCTTTGTCTTCATCTGGTTCCCATTGATACCAGCTCTGTGCCAATGAGTCACACATCTATAACTGCCATTTTTGTTCCTGACCTGTTTGAATAACTGGACATTTCTACCTAGATGTTCCACATTTATCTCAAACTCACCATGCTCTAAGCTATACTCAAATTCTCCTTCTTCCCAACAGTCATAGAATCATAAAACTGTAATCATATCACTACTCTACTTAAAATACTCTCATGACTTCACATTGCCTTTTGAATAAAACAACCAACTCCTTGCCATGGCCTACAAGGACTTATATGGTTTGGCCTCAGCCTGTCTCTCTAAACTCATCTCCTGCTCTTCATTCAAATGAGTTCCCTCCTGCCATATAGGCTTTATTTCTGTTTGCAAACATGCTGAAGATTGTCCTACCTCTAAGCCTTTGGATTCCTTTTCTGTTTGGCTAGATTTTTGTTTACTTTGTAACTGGTTAATTAGAAAAAATGATAATAACATTAATATTAGTGAAAGAGTCTAGGTTGTATAAAGAACCCTGTAATAAAAAGTGTACTCTTCTTCTCTGGTGTATAACAAAGCAAAAGTCCTATATATTTTATCTTATATATATTATCACTGTAAATATGAGAAGATTTCTCACTTGAAGTCGGGATTTAAAATGCATCATTATGTAATGTCCCTCTTTGCCCCTAGTTAATTGTCTTTGCTCTAAAGTCTACTTTATCTGATATCAATATAGTCATGTCAGCTGTTTTTAATAATGTTTGTGTAATATATCTTTTTCCACCCTTTTAATTCCTACCTCCTCATGTTATATTTGAAGTGAATTTCTTATAGACAGAATATAGTTGGTGCCTTAGTCAGCTCAGGCTGCTATAACAGAATACTTTAGACTAGTTGGCTAATACAGATATTTATTTCTCACAGGTCTGGAGACTGGGAAATCTAAAATTAAGGAGCCCACAGGTTTGGTTCTCAGTGATGACCTACTTTCTAGCTTGCAGATGACTGCCTTCTCTCTGTATCCTCATATCCTCACATGGCAGAGAGAGGAAGCTCTGGTGTCTCTTTCTTTTCTTTTAAGGGCACTAATCCAAGCATGGGGGCTCCATCCTCATGACTTCATCTCAGCTTAATTACCCCCCACTTCCTAATACTATCACATTTGCGGGGTGGGGGGTGGGTTAGAGCTTCAACATATGAATTTGGGGGAAGACTCAAACATTCAGTCCATAACAGTTGGATCATGGTTGTTTTTTGTTTGTTTGTTTATTTTTTGTTTCTCAGATGGAGAATATTTTTTTAACTTTTATTTTATATTGGAGTAGAGTTGATTTACAATGTTGTGTTAGTTTCAGGTGTACAGCAAAATGATTCAGTTATACATCTCTATGTATTTATTCTTTTTTCAAATTCTTTTCCCATTTAGGTTATTATGGAATATTGAGCTTGTTTTGTTTTATCCACTCTGCCAACTTCTGCCCTTTTATTGGTACATTTAGACTACTTGCTTTTCGAATAATTAGTGGTATGTTAGGGTTTCCTCTGGGTTACAATAACATTATCAACTTTGATTTATTTAACATTTTAAGCTATATGATGTTTTACCTCTTCCAGTGTAGTGAAATCTTACTTCCATTTTGTTCTTTCTTGTCCTCATAAAAAATATAATTGTCTTAATTAGCCACAAGTAACACCATCCCACCTTCATGTGGATCAGAGTATAAATTTTCAAGTCCTGTGTTCTATGAGCTCTACCAGGATAATTAAATTTTAAAAAGGCACCCTCACATGTTTTCTCTCTGTCTTACGTGCAAGTGTCTGGTCGCAGCTCAAGGTTAGGGTGACTCTTATTCCTGCAGCACCTGCAACGAGTGGGGAGACCATCTTTACTGCTGGTTTCTGAAAGCTCATTTTGCCAATATTTCCTGGGCCATCTTCCAGTGGTTTTTGAGTGTGCTTTGAGGGCATTTATGGGTTTAGAAGTTGATTTATGTTTTGTTGTGTATGTTCAACACTACCTGTAACATCTTAACTAAAGCTATTTAATGTAATATGATGTGTATACATTTCTGTAAATTTATTTTTAAACCTGTATAAAACTTTAAGTTACTATGGTGATTTTTTCTGTCTGCATCAGAAAAATGCATCTGATGCATTTCCCTCTGCATCACATATTATAATTTTTGTTTTAACTATCAGATATGATTTAAGAGCTCATGAGGTAAAAGATCGTTTATTATATCTTTCCCTACTTTTATCCATTTCTTTGTTCTGTCCTTTATAAAGTCTAAAACCTCTCCGTCATCATTTTCTTTCTGCTTGGAAAACTTCCTTTAGCCGTTCTTTCAGTCAGTTCTGCTAGCAACAAATTCTCTTAGTTTTCCATCACCTGGGGGCCCCCCCGCCACTTTATACTTAAAGTATATTCTCACTGAATATAGAATTCAATTTTGACAATTATTTCTTTTGATCCTTAGAAAAATGTGCCATTCCCTTCTGCCATACTGGCTTCAGATGAAAAAAACTGTGGATTTGAATTGATGTTCCCTTACATATAGCATCATTTGTCTCTTGCTCCTTTCAAGAGTTTTGATTTGTCTTTTTCAGAAGTTTAATTATGATAAGTCTTGGTAAGGGATTCTTTGAGTCTATCTTATTTGCAGTTAGCTCAGCTTTTTGAATCTGCAGGTTGTATTTTTTTTTTTTTTTTTTTTGCCAAATTTGGGAAGTTTTCAGTCATTCTTTCTTCAAATAAATTTTTAACCCTATGTTCTTTCTCCTCTTTATCTGGGACACTGATGGTATACTATTAGATCTTTGTTACTGTCCTACAGATCCCTAAGACTCTGTTCTTTTCTTTCTTTTTGTAAGTCTACTTTTTCTCTATTGTTCAAATTTGACCTACGTTGTTAGATTTCACAAGCCGTAGCTATGTTATCTTGGGTATGTCACTTGCACGCTATGTTTTCAGTTTCATCAGCTGTAGAATGGGAAAATAACTACTATAAAAGATGACTGTTGTGATTCGTTGACATAATGATATATAGAATGTCTCATGCAGGGCCAGCCATACAGCAGTTAGGTATTCAAAATACACTAATTATTTTATAGCACTGCGTCACTGAAATTTTTACGTATCTTTAGTGCTTCATTTTTAATTACACACATCTCAAGGAGACTTTTTTCTTTAATAATTGCCCATTTCCCAATCTGATACCTTTGTATCACCCAGATAATTGCTTCTCTCTATATTAATAATACCTTGAAGATTTCTCTCCCTGAGGGCTCCTCTTTGTATCTGCTTCATCCGTGCTTTTAGCCCCAGGGCAGCACAGAAAGGAAGTTTATAGCCATTGTTAAACAATTTCCATATCTGTCCTATTGGAAAGAGGACCCCATACGGAGTAGAGTGTGGGTCAGATCACTCAGGCCTCAAAGCTGGGGATTTTACTTATCAACAATTTTGCTTTTATCACCCATTGTTATGTAGGACACACACACACACACACACACACACACACACACACACGCACACGCACACGCACATGCGCGCGCGCACCAACTGTGACCCAATTCTAGTTTGGATTCTTGCATGAAAAATTCTCTGAAATTCTGTGAATACTTCCCCAAGTGCTGAGAGGGCACCTTTATTTATTATGGTCTCCTTTCCCCCAGGGCTCTGTGGTCTGGGAAGGAAAACTGGAGTGCCCCAGCTTATACTTAGCATTTTATAATTACTAGCTGAAACCCAAACCGAGGCTTTCTAGGCACTTGCCTTCCTTAACACATCTGGCAACACCCTCCCCTTTTTCTCTGGTCTGGGCCTGCAAGAGCAGCCTTGGATAAATAAACTGAAGCATGCATGTGGTCACCAAAGATCTCTGAAAAGCAGAATGTAACCAAAGCAGCTCAAGGGCCTGCTGTGCCTTTGTTCACTGTCTCTCAGAGATGTAAGCACCTGGAGGTGTATATGGCAAAATCATTGCTGTTCTAGCTGGGTCCACACTTTACCCCAAAAGTAACTCTTGTCTGGAAATAGGCAGCTAAGGCATCTGCATTTCTGGACGGAGAAAATTGTTATTAAGGTCCTGATATTTTATATGTATTTAAAACAACATTTATTGAGTCTCTGCTTAGTGTTTGAATTGTGGTATTTTGGATTTTACCAAGGTAAGCAAAGGATCTTTAAAAGGACCTTGTTGGCTGAGACAGTATTTAAGTACATAAAACATAAAGGGAGAAAGAAAAAAGAAAACTAATATTTATTGGGCATTTATTCTGTAAAAGGGCCTGAGCCAACCGGAATTTGTCACAGTAATTTGCAAAATGAAATCATGATAGTGGGACTGTGGAATTGGAATGCTGGTGCTATAAGTAGAAATTTATTGTTAATTCTATCCTCAGGATATAGACGATAGAAAATATTTTTATATGAGACAGGATGTAAAGAAGAGATTTGCAATGAATTAGATACCTAGGGCATGATAGGGCTATTCTGGGAGGTATTATTTCTGTTTTACAAATGAGGAAACAAGTCTTGGAGAATCTTAGTATGTTTAATTAATCCATTATCTCCCTCATTCATTCATTAACTATTTACTGAATGTTTACCATGTGCTTGCTAAGCATTCATTCTGGAAAATAAGAATTGATCAATAAACACAACTGGAAAATTCCCTGTCCTCTCCTCATAAAGCTTACATTCCAATGGGTAGAGACAGATAATAAATGAGATAAGGAACATAGAGCACATGGGGTGGTGATAAGAGATAAGAAGGACAAAAATCAACATGGAATGAGAGAGAGTACATGGTGGAGAAAGATGGTGATTTTAAATAGACTGGCTGAGAAATGTTTCACGGAGAAGGCACCGTTTGGATAAAGGCCTGAAGGACCTGAAAGAGAGAGCCACTTAGGTATCTGAGGAAAGAGCAATACAGGCAGAGAGAACAGCAGTTGTGAATCTCCAAGCTTGGGGGTTCCCAGATGTTTTTTTTTTTTTTTTTTTTTTACATCTTTATTGGAGTATAATTGCTTTACAATGGTGTGTTAGTTTCTGCTTTATAACAAAGTGAATCAGTTATACATATACATATGTTCCCATATCTCTTCCCTCTTGCGTCTCCCTCCCTCCCACCCTCCCTATCCCAGCCCTCCAGGCAGTCACAAAGCACCGAGCTGGTCTCCCTGTGCTATGCGGCTGCTTCCCACTAGCTATCTACCTTATGTTTGGTAGTGTATATATGTCCATGCCACTCTCTCGCTTTGTCACAGCTTACCCTTCCCCCTCCCCATATCCTCAAGTCCATTCTCTAGTAGGTCTGTGTCTTTATTCCTGTCTTACCCCTAGGTTCTTCATGACATTTTTTTTCTTAAATTCCATATATATGTGTGAGCATACGGTATTTGTCTTTCTCTTTCTAACTTACTTCACTCTGTATGACAGACTCTAGGTCTATCCACCTCACTACAAATAGCTCAGATGTTTGAGGCATGCCAGGGAGACCCCTCTGATTGGAGCAGAGTGAACAAGGGGAAGTACAAGAGGAGGTTAGAGAGGAAGCAGCGAGGGCATCAGATCATGCAGGGCATTATCAGCCATTGTAAGAACTTTGGCTTTGAATCTGAGGGAGATGGGAGGTCATGCCATCAGAGTGGCACAATCTGGCTTGCATTTTGACTGGATCTCTTTGGCTGCTATGCCAAGGATGAACCGACGGGCAAGGACAAAAGCAGGGACCTCTCATTAGGAAGCTTAACACCATCACTCAGGTGGGTGGTGATTACGCCCAAGGTCATATACATAGTGGTGGCAGAGTCAGTTGTTTACACCTGCCATGTCTGACTTTCCACCGTGTGATGGCACATCCCGGGGCAGATGGTCTGACCAAAAGGCCACTATTCATGGATGTCCTTGATTTCTTTTCCATGTGTGGCCAAGGCAGAAAGTTACTTTGAGACCTGTGCTATTTTGAAATTTTTCTTAGCTTATTTTGTAGAAAAAATTCAGAGAAAGAGTATCAGCATATAATTTTAAAGCATGTTTTAAATTACATAAATTTTACACTACAATGAGATTGGATTTGGTTGGTCTTCTTTCCTCAAACTTTGCCTATTATCGTGTATAACCTGTAAAGGCCTTGAAACATAGACCTTTTTTGAGCCTCTTTAAAGCTCCAGTTGATCCCCCTTCTGGATTTTATGTGCCTTTTTTTAGCTGATTATCAGCTCAGAAACAAAGTTCCTCTTCTTTTCCACTTAAGTTCCACTTAACAGCAGGAAACATGGGGCCACCCTTCACATTCTCTCTGTGAGGAAAGCAAGGAGATGAAACCTCATTGTCTGGAAGTCGATTGTTTGGTAGCAGCTAACCACATTACTTTAGTCCTGCTGAAAGGTATTCATGGAAGAAGCGATTCAGTGTCGTTTCCTCTTCTAGAAATGATGCTGAGGGCTCAAATACTATGTACATTCACCTTATCTTCTCCATCCCCAAGACTCTGCCTTAAAATGGGAGAAAGATAATAACTGTGAGTTGGATGTCAGGCTTTGTAGGAAAAAAATGGAATTTGAATAGTGCATCTTCACATCCCCAGTATATCCTGTTTTAGTCATTGAATTGGTCTGTGTCAGAGTCAAAGGACAGCCAGGATGTATTTGGAATGTGAAGGACTAGACTAGGAGTTAGGTAAGTCCTCTCTTATGAGTTCTCTCAGGTGTTTATTCATCCACTGGTGCACCAAACATTTGGTAAGCATTATCTATGTCAACATTATACTAGTGCATGCAGAAACAGCAGTAAATGGGAGAGTCCAATCCCTGGTCTTGTTCATAGCTGACAGAGGTATAGACATAATGATTAAAAAAAAAAACAAAAACCTTCACAAGTATATAGCACGTTAAAAGCAGTTGCTATTCATTAAGCCCCTACTAAATGCAACTAGAAACTATACATATGTCCTCAAGACAATAATATTAGGTCCTGTTTTTAAATTTAATTTCATAATGAGGAAAATGAGATATAGGCAGTTGATTAACTTGCCTAAGGCCAACAGCTGGTGAATGGTGAATACTGGCTTCAAACCAAACTTGTTTGACTTAAAAGACCACCAAGGGACTGCCCTGGTGGTCCAGTGGTTAAGAATCCACCTTCCAATGCAGGGGATGCGGTTTGATCCCTGGTTGGGGAACTAAGATCCCATATGCTGCGGGGCAACTAAGCCTGCACGCCGCAACTACTGAGCATGCGCACTCTAGAGCCCATGCGCCGCAGCTACAGAGAAGCCCTCGCACAGCAATTAAGACAGGACGTAGCCAAATAAATAAATAAATAAATATTAAATAAATAAATAATAAAATAGAAGACCACCGAGCCCTAATACATCTTCATCTGGCACTTAACTAAGCTTTCATATCAAATAGCACAATTAGAAAATTATTTTATATATATATATATATATATATATATATATATATATATATATATATATATATAAAATTTAGTTAACACAAAAACCCTGTGAGGAAGAAGGGTTGGCTTTCTTTGAGTCATAGGATATGACCTGGCCCAAATGGATGACGAGGATATGGAATGAGACCCCCAAGAAAGTCAGTGAAGATCTGTGACACCTAAACATTGATATTAGAGCAAAAGAGAGAAAGAAGAAATGATCAAGGAGGTAATATAATCAAGAGAAAGCCCTCCTTCAGTCTGTTGACACTTTCACTTTCAAAATGCTTTCTATGGAAAATAAGCTATCAGAATATCACATTTGCTGTGGTTGACTAAAGATATTGCAAATGAACCATGTTTTTCTTAAAACTTAGCACATATATTTTGGTTGATTGCTTAGAAACTGGATACCAGATTGTTTTGAAAATATTAGATCAAAAGAGGAAACTGTAAGAAACATAACACTGAATGGGAAGTCATAGAATTTGCATGGTAATTTTAGTCTGTTTGAGTCCATTTTCCTTCCTGGACCTCATTGTTCTCATCTGTTAAATGGTACTGGTTTCCTAACTAACCTTTGAGTCTATGAATTCTGTGAATTGGAGAATCCTTTGAACCAGTAATACATTCACAATGAATGAAGCATTTTCATATCCTCATTTGATTTGATTCCTATAACAGCCCTGAAATAAGTCAGATGGACATAATCACATTTTATAGATGAAAAACCAATGATTCTCACAAGTTCACTCATCTGATAAGTGGGGAAGTCACCACTCAAATAATTCAGGTTTTCTTTCTACTCCACCAAGACTGGGTCCTTTCCATCAGTAATTATTTATTGGCTAACCTGACCAAGGCATTATATTTTTACTGTGGTGACTACAGTGATGAATCAGATATACCTACTGCCCTCAGGAACCTACAGTCTAGTAGAAGCAAATACAAAATTAAATTAGAGTTTAAAAGGTAAGTGTCTTAGGAAAGTGAGAGCTTTATGTTGGGAGAATCAGGAAGTTTTGTCAAAGGGGAGGTATCAGTTAGGTATGGGAAGCATGGATGAATATTAGCAAGTTGAATGAGTAGAAAAGGACATTCAAAATAGAAGAACAAATGGAAACAAAATTTTAAGATTAGAAGGCATCAGGTTTATATGAGCAACAGTCTGGCGGGAGCTAATGGTGCCTGAAGGAAAGGAATGACTTTAATTCTTGAGTTAGAGGAAGTTGTCTAGAGAATTTGGATTTTTTCCAACCAGTGTCTCTTTGATGATGATTAGGCCAAAAAGCCAGAAGAAGCTTTCTGAGAAATTCTTGGACAGAATGACTTAAGTACACTCATTTTCTGAAATATATGAGCTATATCCACCATAATTGATCCATGGTCTGTAATTTACTTGAGAAAATTGCTTCAGCCAAAATAGTGTATGTGTGAGTGTGTGTGTGTGCGTGCTTGCATGTGTGTGAATCTCTATCTAATCTCTACTCTAGGGTTGATTACTTGATCTAATTGGGAATTTACATGCCAGGTTTTTGATCATAAACCCTACCTCAGAGGCAGCCACCACACAGGTGTCAACTCCCTTTATCTCCATTTGAGACCCAAAAATATAGTGGTTAAACTAATAGATGTTAAAGGGGGGTTTAATTGGTGAAACAAGAGCATGATGGGGATGAGAAATGAGTATCAGTAAAATTAGTGAGGTTGGATATATGTGGACTGGCTACAAATATTGTAGCTGAATAGAACAGAACCATAAGCTTAATTTCTAAGAACTTCTCTGTCCAACTTTGGATTTGGACAATTCATGGGACTCCAGCCAGACTTTTTGTCCATATCCCAGTGAGAATATGGTCACACTCATCTCAGGTGACCCTTTTATTTAAGCTGCTCCTAGATCACCTGAAACAACAGAGAACCGGGATTCCACTGAACTTTTACAAGACGTTATATGACTTTTTGCTGTTTGCCAATAGGTATCAACATGTGTAGCTGAATTGGGGCCCAGACGAACTTGTTTTTATTTTAAACTAGTAGTGAAATCATGAAGAGAAGACCCACAACCCTAACGTATCCCCAAAATCTACTTAACTAAAAAAATTAAAAAACAAACAAACAAAAAACCCTCAAGAATTGACAACAGCCAAATTGGCTTAGAGAAATTTGCAACGAAAACTTCTGAACCTCCAAGACCAAGCAGAGCCCTTCAATGAGGCAAATTCTGGCAGGCAAACTAAGGGATAAAGATTAACCTGCCTTTCCATCCCCTGGTCCCAGAGGTAAACGTTTTTTGAGGCTAATCCTGGGGAAGGGAGGTCTGAACTGGACTGAGCCTGGGAAAGGGAACATTTAGAGCAGTAGCTAGGACTTAGAGGGGCTCTAAGCTCTTTATACGAATTAGCTCATTTAATCTCTAAAACAACCCTCTGAGTTTATATTTTATACAAATTTAATAGACAAAGACTGAGGCACAGAGAAATAAAATGTTTGCCTAAGGTCATGCATCTGGAAAGCGGCAGGGCCAGGATTCAAATCCAAGCAGTATGTCCCTAGAGTCCTTATCTTAATCATTGCCTCCTACTGCCTCACAAGCAACAGATTAGAAAGTTCCTGGGAGGCCGCCTCTTGGCATCTTTCCCCAGCCAGAGAACCAGGAGGTCCAGTGCCTTTTTTGGGAGCCTAAGGTTCAGAAATAATAATCTATTCCTTTAACTGTGGACATAATCTAGGTTTCAAGTTTAAAAGCATTTTATTTCACATCTCTTGCCTCACCCCTTCCTTCCAAGAACCCTGGGAGGTAGACAGAAAAGAGACTGTTGCCTCTGCTTTACTGATCGTTAAAATGAGCCTTAGGGAATTTAAATAAATTGTTCGATGCCACATAACTGGAAAGTGATGGAGTAAAGATGATATAACCCAAATGAGTCCAGGTGGAGGTGGTGACAGCCTCCAGAGTTACCATGAGATGACTCTTTGTGGTGACCAGTATTTGTTCCCACCTCTCTGTCAGTCTCACACACACAATTACCTATTTTACATGGATGTTACTTGATAACTTTCAGAAGAATTTTTCCATACGCTGTCTTATTTAATTAAGTCTTCACATGCACCTAGATTGTGTGAGTATACACACATGTGCGTGTTGTGTGTGTTGGGAAGAAGGGGATATTAGCCCCTTTCTCAGCTTAGAAAACTCAGCCTCATGGAGAGTAGAGGATTCTCAAGCCTGCAAGATTAGTGTGTATCAGAGAGATAGAACTCAAATGCACCCATAAACTTGTACGTGTATTGAGACAAATTCGGAGCTGTAATGTTACCGATAGGATTTATAATGAAGTGTCTTCAGTATTTTATTCCCCTCTTTCTCTTTCTTCCCTTGGACTAGCTCCCATCCCTCTTAAAATCACCTATCCCTTTTGATTTACTAAAATGTTATTACCATTCAGAGCCAGCAGAGAGAGATCATTAAATACTCTTAAAACAGAAAGCATTTTGTCAAGAAACACATGTTGTGTCTCCTCACCAAGGAAACGTGGAATTGATGACGTGAGTGGAGGAATGCCTTATGACTGTTTAGCAACAGCCTGTGACACACAGCTACACAGTCAGCGATTAGAGGGAGTGAGGGGTTGTCCTCTGACCTAATGTCACAGTCCTTCCCACCATTATAGGCTTTTGAAACATTAACAGGAATTGAAGTCACTGATCTCAGCAGATTGGTTGGAGAGGAAACGGAGCATCGGCTGGCAGAATGTCTGTCTCAACAAATTCTTATGACTAAGGAAAGTCTTTTATATTTGAGATCTTGGTTTCTTCCTCTGGAAAATGGGAATTAAAGTAACTTAAAAGATTGAACCAATTCATGGCTGATTTGCCCCGTAAACCCTTAGCCTTTGTGACCCGGTGATAACGCTGCACAGGCACCTTGGCCTTAGCCTCAGCCTTTTAGCCGAGGATGAGGTGATTTATGAGGGAATTTGCATAAGCAAACAAGTCTCCAACTGTAAACTGCCTGCCCCAGAGTTTCATGGTTCACTAAGGATTAAGATTCTTGGAGCTCCTTCTGGGTGGCTAGAGGCTCTGACAGATATACTTTCCCAGTTAGTTTCCTGACTGTGGTAGGTATCACTTCACTTAGTGGCATGATGAAGTGTGACTCTACCCAGGCGGAGTGAATTAAAGATCCCTGGCTGTGGAGCCTCAGGTTCTGTGGAGCTTAATCCCAAGGCGACTTCCTTTAGGGGAAACTTCTTTCTCTGCGATGTGAAGTAGCTACAGGAGGGATTACAAATTATCAAAGATTAGACCACGACCCATCTGTTTGGTTTGTAGAGATTCTCTAAGAGTAATGGCCTCATTGATGCTACTTCACAAATGAGAGTGTAGGACTAGATTCGTGGAATGACAAAATGCAGGGTGGCAATGAACCTGATCCTTGAATCCCTTATTTAATATTCTGCTCAAACATCAAGGGTACACTGAAACTTTCACTGATATGGAATACACTGAAAAGTGAGGTAGATTATGCTACTCTCAAACAACTTGATGGCAAGTGTGTTACACTGACAGGGACTTTTTTTCTCCTAACCCTATATCTACTAGAGTCATATAAAACAAGTTGGGTCCCACTGACATGACAGACCTTTATAGACCTTTCTATATTTAAAAGCTTCTGTTATATAATCTTTATGTCTCCTCTTCATTTTGTTTACTACCCTCAACTGATCCCTTTGTTCCTCATATAACATGATTAGGTCTCTTAAAAAAAAAAATATATATATATATATACACACACATACATATATATATTCATATATGACATAAAAACAAGTGTATAAGATTTATATGCACATAGAATAAAATAAGAACGAGACTAAACAGATTTCATAACTCTTAATCTAGTATAGATTTTATTGTTACCTTTGTTCACTTAGTAACTAATGATCTTCTGAGTCATTTCTAGAAACATAGAATGCTAAAATTGAAAGAGATATTGGAAATCGTCACATTTTTTCCCATATCTTTTGTGCAAGAGATATTGAGTCTCTCATACCACTATGAACTCACGTGGTCTGTCTAATAATCACGCAAATAAATTCCCTGGAAATATGAGCTCTAACATTTGTCCTTTGCCTAACATCAAAAATTACAAAACGTCGTGCTTCACACAAAACCATCAGTGGTCATCTCGGGTTTATGTACACCCACTTTATGGTAGTGTTTCACTGTATTTATAATTTGTGAAGTCTATGGCTAGGTAACTATAGTATATTATTGCTTAGAGTGAATTAAGAGCAATAGACATTGGAGGGAAAACTATGACTAAATCAAAGAAGCCTATACTCTAGGGTTTGGAAAATAATTTGAAAATCATCTAGTCAACCTCCTGTCTGGGTCATTCATACCATATTTTGGCCAGTTAGAGAACCAGTCTCTGCGTGAATATAACTGATGATTAGATGCTGGTGTCTTCTGGACAGTTGTTCCAAAACTTATCTAAAAAGGAACTAAAATTGTCTCCCCTGAGACTTGTGATCAGGGAACCTAGTTTTCTTCTTTGTTGTTTGTAAACTGTTCTATTGTCAACAACTTAACTGCAAAATCAGGGCACCATTCTAGGAAATCGGTTCCATGCAGATGCTGGTCAGCTGGGTAAATCTTAGGCAGCTGTATGGTCAGCACTCAGGAGTTATAGTGACCTGTCACCACTGGCAGAGTGATTTCTGCAGGGGCCGCCTCATTATATGGGAAAATGCCCTCAAAGGGCAAGCCTGTTTCTCGTCCTGGCAGGCCTGTCACATCGGATGTTAGAGGAAAGAGCAGCAAAGAATTGTGGCTGAAAGAATGTAAATTTTGCCTGTGGAGAGTCACTGAGGGCAATTCTCCTGAAAAGGATTATTTGTCAACTGCAGTAAGACTCTTTGTTATTAGAATTTAATTGATATTTGCTACTGGAGAAGAAAGCTGAAAACAGGATATAAGGCAAGCAATTAAATCTCTTCAGTAAAGTATAGTTAATGAGTTGTCAAATTTGGTAGAGATTATTCCCTCTGACTCCCGTTTTTTTTTATTGTAAGGATAGGTAGGGCTTTCTTACTACCCTGGGGAAATGTCGAACCATCACAAGAGAGGCAAATTAAATCAAATAAGGCCAGGCAGCTTTTGTGCAATCAAAAGAACAAATACTAGGCGTCAGGGAACCCAGGAATTTAGCTCAGGTTGTTTAATGGCTAACTGTGCAACTCTTTTTCTGGGCCTTCATTTATTCACCTTTCCATTGTGGGGGAGGACTTGCTCTCTAAGGTGCTTCTAAGTCTTGTGTTCATATTTTATACAGTTACGTACAGAATAGCAGAGTAGATAAGAACCAAATATATCTGGTGTGGAATCCCTGCATCCCCAGTAATTAGCTATGTGATCTGGGTTAAGTTAATTAACCTCTGTAAGTATCAATATCCTCCTTTGTAAAAAAGGCCAACATATACATATCTCATAGAATTTGTTAGAACTAAAATGAGAGAATACACGTCAAATATTTGGCAGGCCTGGAAGATGGAAAGTAATGACTAAATATTGGCTATTTTTACTACTAATCTGTTTCATGACAGTTTTTTAAACTACGGTACTAGCCTAACCACCAGAGGGCACTGCATGGATAACAGCCAGATTTTTCATGGAAGCTGGATACACCTATTTGCTGTTTGAAGCACTTGACTGCCTGCTACCTAGAAATTTCAGCTCTGGGCACCTGGTTTCCTTGTGCCTCCCATGCCAGTCTCACTCAGTACTGTGAGTGTGGCAATGTCTTCAGTCTAGGCTACTCTATCTCTGCTCGCCTTCTCGAGGATTCCTCAGGTGACAGAGTGCTCATTCAGAAAGAACCCAAAAATAGAAGAAAAAAAAGAGAACAGCCATTTATTGACGTGCAGTCATAGTATTAGTCATGTCTACCATGCATCAGTCACTGTATTAGTCACTGCAATATGTTTTCATAACACAAAGGCAATTCAGAAGTTATCATTCCCACTTTACAGAAGGGAAAACTGAAACTCATAGTTTAAGCTCTTTGCCTAAAACGACAGAACCAGTAAGTACTAGAGGCATAACTTAAAGCCATGACTGCTTGAGTCCGAAGTCCAAGATTCACCTTGCTGCCTCCAAAGCTGTGTTGGGATAAAACCACAGGATACTGATCATGGAACAAGCCAACACTGCCCATTATCTCCCCTACTATTTAACATTGTATTGAAGGAATTAGCTAATGTGGTTATGTTATAAAAAGCAAATAGAGGGAAAAGGAAAGGTGAAACAATTTGTATTTACAGATTAGAAAATTATAAATCTGGAAAACCGAAGTAACTTAATAGAAAAGCTACTACAAACAAGACAATTTAGCGAAGTAGAGAGATGAAATTTGCATAGAGAAACTTACACATATACGAACATAGTCAGATGGAGGAAATAATGGAAGAGCAAACCTAATTTTCAATAAGGATATAAAATGAAGTGAAATAAAACAAATGCATAAACTTACAAAGAAAAGTAGAAAACCTGTATTAGACACACACTTAAAAGACATAGAGGTAAATTGAATAAATGGAAAAGCATTCCATATTCTTGGTGAGGATGCCTCAACATAATAGAGATGACAATTCTCCCTATGTTAATTGCTCAGTGTAATGTGATCCCGATGACAATGTCCTTGGAGCAACACAAATTGATTACAACATTCATTTGAAAGAACTTTTGAAAAAAAGAAACTAAAACTATGTAAATACTGAAGTAAAACATGGATGGCTTCCTTTATAATCCAGGCAATAGAAAAAATGATCTAGTATAGCCAAAATCTAGATGTCCTAAGGAGAAGTTTGATAAATCTGAGTACATAAAATTTAAAAGGTAACTTTCCATGGAAAAAAAAAATTAAAAAGTAAAAAAGCAATTCTCAAACTGGGAATAAATATGTGAAAGTTATATCATAAAATGCTATTTCACTGATATATAAATATCTTCTGAATATTGAGAAGAAAAAACAATCTGAAAGAAAATGAGTGAAAGATATGAACAGACATTTCATAAAAAGACATGTAAATGGGTCACAAACATTTGAAAAAGAAATAATTTTATTTATATAAGAGAAATTCAATTAAAACTATATTGAGATACCATGTCCCTTGCAACAGATTGGCAACAGAGTCCAAATGTTTGAAGACATATTTGTTAAGGCAATAGGGTACTGAAAATCTCATACATTGTTAGTAGGATTGCAAAATGTCACAATTCTAATGAATGAGAAGTTAGCAATATCTAGAAAAATTCCATATGTATTTATATTTTGATGCAGAATTTCTACTTCTTGGGCCCTACCTTGAAGATACCTTGGCAAACCTATGAAAGGGTGCATGCTCAATGATACATGTAGTTATAGCACTAATTGTAAAATAATGAAAATCACTCACATGTTTATCAGGAATCATCATGCATCGAACTGAATATACTATTGTATATCTACCACCTATAATATACTGTGATATAAAGAAATGTCTTATATCTTCATTGTCTTTACACAAGCATAGACCATCAAGGGAAAAACCAAAAAACAGAAAGGAATGTGAACAATATATTCATTTTTAAGTTTTTACTTTCAATAAGATACAATGGAAGAATCAACCAAAATTTAATAAAAAAATGATTACCTACTGGAGAGGTTAGAAAAGAGGGGAAGGAACAGGGAAGAAAGACACACTTCTCTTAATCTTGTTTTATAGCCCTGTGAGACCATGGGAATATTTCACTAGTTAAATGAACAAAATTTACATCAAAAAAAGGCATCTCTAAAAATTGAAATAAAACAAAAACAAATCCTCTTACTATGTTCATATAACCAAATTAAAAATATAATCATAGTGATTTAAAAAGACAATGTTTTGACTATACAGCTTGGATGAGATATATGAAAAGACAAAAAAGTATAACAAAGGAGTCATACCTTGCACTCAGCAGTCCAATTTTCAGTAATAATATAGATAATGTTATTTGGAAACACATACAGAGACATATATAAAGCAAATAAGTGAATGTATCAGGAATCATTAAGTATCAGATTTTCAGTGTAAAGAGTCAAGAGATACAAATACAAAATTAGAGTTTAAAAATTATATAATCTTCTATTTGAATTGAAAATTTTATACCTTTATTATTTCTTTCCCTTTCTACAAAGAAATGCATTGATTCTGGAATGCTGTGATCGCATTTTTTAAAGATCACTATGAAGATTCTGAATTGAGAATGCATGTAGGAAGACAAGAGTGGCTAATGCAGTGGATGAGTTGAGAGCTGGTATTTGTTTTTACTGGAGTAGAGATGGAGAGAAATGAACAGGACTTATAGAATAGGGATGACGTGAGAGTAATGAGAAAAAGAAATAAAAAATGAATCCTAGATTAATGCCTTGAGCAACTGAATGGATGGTAGCTGATAAGCTACTGACTTTCTGTACCTCACTTTTCTTTTTTTTGCAAAAAGAAGCTGGATTACATAAAATGTTTAACTCCAGATCTGGAACTCTGAAAGTGGACAAGATAATGCCAATTACAATTTCAGAGGGAGGTGATAGTTAATGAAAGATAACTAAACCTTTGTGTAAATTCATAGAAATAATTTGCATATGGGAGCTCCATAGTGTTTTCAAAACATTTAGATATTTGCAAATCTCTGGATGTTTGACATTGAGAAGGCCACCTGTCTTCTCTTGGTACCTCAAGCCTGTAAAAGCTTTTCTTCCTTTAGAACTTTGTTGTTTCTGTTTATTTCCTTAGCTGGACACTGCACCCAGTTCTTTGCATGATTGGCTCTTGTTTGAATGGATGAATGAATGAATGAATAAAAGAAAGAATTACCAAATATCTAATTCGCTACAGTTTATAAAGTATGATAATAAGTCAAATATGAACACTGATTTGAGAATTATTGAGGTTTTTTCCCCCACTTCTTTCAAATTATGATTCTTTTTCATTTTTGAGTGGAGACTCAAATCTGTTATAGAGCTTTCATTAAAATACAGTTAAATGGAATGAAGGGACTGGTGGGTAAATTTTGCTAAAAAATAAAGGAAATGGTAAGGAAGACCCATTTCCTAAGAGTTAGTACTTGATCACAACTTGAGTAGATTCTCCTGGATGTTTTGTCTGTGAGGAAGAGCATTTGTCAATAGTTCTAGAGAGAAAAGTCTGTCTGCACTTCTTCACAGTCATAAGCTCTTGAGGAAATCCCTATCAGATCAAGGATACTGCAAAAGACAACTGGAATTTCCGATCTCCTTTGATATTATTTACATATCTAAAGAATCTCTGGAACTTAGTAGCTGAGGTTTCTCAACCTTCAAAATTTGGATGTGTTTTGGTTGTTATTCCCTAGAAGCTAACATTGTGCTTTGATTTATCTTAGACATGACACAATTTCTTCATTTCCAGGCATTGGTGTGGTGGTTGGTTGGTGATTGCAGGGCATCATTAAAAATGCATGACGTCTCACTAGTGGATTTCTTCTTTTCATGTTGGAAGATTTTTTATTCCTTCTTAAGAAGAAAAGAGTTCTCTAAGTGAAGGCCTATATCCAAGAGATACCCAGTGTAAAACCTTGGAAACAGCCCAAGGTGAATATAAACATCCTTTGCAGATAGAAATGTCTAGTGCATGTGAGGGCTATTAAAGCAAAACTTCTTGGCAGGCATATTTCACATTCATCCTGCAGTACAACTACTTGCAAAACTGTGAGATCCTATTCAGTTAATCCTTCTCAGTGCAGATGATGGAGCCATCTGCCATATCATAAAGGCCCTTCTTTTAGCCAAAACAATCAACAAAAATTTTTTTAAATATGCCAGTTGCTTTGTTCCTCTGTAATATATAATCATTCTTAATTTTTTTTAAGTTCCGATACATCTGATGAGGTTTGACATAAAAGAGAGCCTTGCAAAAATTGAGAGCTGTTTTCAAATCATAAAAGGTCTGACTCTAAGACTAGGCATATGCTGGCAGGATTGATGATTACTCATGTGACTGATTTTATATCCTCCGTTTCTCGCCTTTCACTGTCTCTTTATTTCACCACAAACTATGACTGTAACTTAGAGACTGACCTGGACCTGGACTCTATTGGCTCAGCATTACCCAGCTTAATAGACAGTTACTCATTTTCTTTTTAAACAAGATAAGACTAAAATTAGAGCTATACAGAGCATCACTACAAAACTTTCTCATTTGAAATCCTTCCATTCTTTTAACTCAGCTCCTTCTAATTCACACTTTTCCTTCTTGTCCAGAAGCATATTGAATTCATTTTCTATTGCTGCTGTAAAGAATTTCCACCTTCTTGGAGGTACAATTAGCAAAGATTTCTTAGATCTTTTCATTGGCAGAGTGAAAATTCTAACAGATGTCTCTGTGTGGTGACAGCTATTATGGCTTTCCTGTGCATTGGCCATTTCTCCCATTTCTGATAATAGCATCTTGATCTTCCTTGAGGAAAAATACAGTCCTTATTCTTAGTTTATATTTTAGGGTAAAGCTGACCCTACTTGGAGCTCAAAATGTGAGTATTTGACTTACATTTGGCCAATCAGAGCCAATGATTCTTGATTCTCTGAATATTTTAGAAATATGGGAAACAAAGATGTTCTTGCTGGACTTAACAATTATGAGGATATGAACTGGGGCATGAGCATGGGAGAAGGAGAGCTTAGTATCTACTCCATATGAGGTAATCACATCAGAGGATAAACAGAGATTAAGTTTAGCTCCTGGATCCAGCCAGTCTGCCCTTAGATTTTCTAGGTTTGGGAATCAAAGAATTTTCTTTTATCCTTAAACCAGTTTGAATTGGGTTTCTGTCATTTCCAGCTAAAAGCATCATGACAAATGCACAACTATACATCTCATGATATTACACCTTATCCAAACTGTAATTAGATCATTATACTTACATCTGAATGTCCATCTCAAGTGCTTGATTGGAAGCATTCTGGGCATAGTGCCAACTTTGTTTAATACACTGCAATAGCCTTAAGTACCCAAATCAGTGCCTGACGTACAGACCTCCCCCCAAATATATATACATATATATATATATATATTTCAAGAATAGATGGGAAATTATTGATGTTTCCTTTCTCTTTTTATTCTCAACTATGTTGTTTACAGATTTTGTTTTAATTGCCTCCATTGCTACCTCTTAAAAAGAGGGATTGAGATGGGAGTTCAAAGGTGACTGGAAGCCAGAAGGAGATGAAGTGACTGTCCACAGTTATTCAAAGCCACCTGGTTATCTGCCTGCCACATCACCACCTTTATTTAGATGAGACAACAAAATCAACCCTACGGAAAACAGAAGAAAACGAACATTAGTAAAGCTTAATATATCAGCATAATCTTAAGAAAATTGTGTCTTAATTCAGTTCAGCTACTACATAAAAAATAGAGATTAGACAACAGCCAGACGATTTAAGTTGAAATTTCCTGATCTATAAAGGGAAGAATTTATCAGACAGGTACTACTTAAGACCATTTATACTTTGACTCACATGCTGAATGCATTGTCTAATAAGTATTTAAATCTCTTTTGTACTTTGTTGATGACAGATTTGCTAAATGAGACTCAGGAAAACTGTCTTCAAAAAAAAAGTATCTGTCCACAACCTCTCCCATGGAAATGTGAATGAGATCCAGGTTCCTGTTACCTCCTTGGACAGTCTACAGATCCCAGGTGTTGTTATAAATTTGCCATTTAATAACAATCTACTCAAGATCTTTTGTGGATGAACTGCCAAAAACAAAATTGCTTATAATTGGAATTTTAAATTCTACAGAAAAGAAGCTCTGTTCCCATTATTAACTCATTAATTAAGCCCCAAATTTCTAGAGTCGGCATGTTTTTAATCACCACATTGTATGCCTTTGATCCAGAGACACAAAACAGTGCCCAGTACTCACATTTTTGCCAGTAACATTTTCTTTAATGGTGGTTTTAGTTTTAAATGGGAAAAAGACAAGTTTGAGGGTACTGACCTCAGGGCTTAAAAAATTCCATGATGACTTTTCATCAAGTTGATAAGTGTTATCATGACTGATTTTTATAATAGTCCACATATCTTGGTCACTTAATTCCAAAGGCCACTGAAATTAGAAACCGAAGTTTTACTTATTAGGTGGAAGGAGGAATGCTCTGGAAGCATTGTACTAGCTCAGACCACCTCACATTTCCTTTAAAAACTGTCAAAGCTCAGCCAATCAGAGTCCTACGACATTGTTTCCATGTGAGGAATGGCCAGTTAAAATCACCCTAGTCTTCTGTGCTTCATACAGAGTTCTCTTGTCTGACAACATGAATGGTTGCTATCATTACATCAGCCTCCAGTGACTTCAATACATGAATGGCCAGCTTACGGTCCAAGAGTGGATGAGCTTTTCTGTCTATTTTCAGAGGCATCTGCCAACCAACGGGAACAGGCAGACAAAGCTATCTTTAAGTATTCTGCCTCATGCAACGAATAGGCAATGGCTAAAAAGCAGCTTAAGATGAGAGTGTGAGAACATGAAGGATACCCATAGACTTCTGAAAACCTCCTTCCAGTGAGAGAGCTCTTCTCAATATAGGAATGAAAGTAAATTAAACTGCAAACAGAGCTGTGTCTACTTGACTTTGAAGGGGAAGCTTAAATACAAGGGAGTGGTGGAAACAATTCAAGAAGCTCTTGGGGTACAAGCATACCTGTTATCTGTCAATGGCCCTGCTTATTCAAAGTGAGATAACCTCCCCAATATCTAAATATTTAACTTGGGAAACAGAATTTATGACCTCCATTTCTGCCTCAAGTACTCTTTTCTTTCATTTTATTCCATTTTTGTGTTATTCTACTATCAAAATAATATCTGCTCACTGTACATAATTAGACAAACAAAATCGTAAAGAAGCAGAAATATATCAATAATCCTAGCAAACACAGGGCATTACTGTTATTTTTGGCACATTTCTTTCCAGTTTTATTCCTATTTTTTTGTGTTTATCTAGGTGACATCAAGTTGAAAATATGTACCTTTATTTTATATCTATTTTTATAACCTGTTTTATATTATTGACCTTTTTTCCTTACCACTAAAAGTTCTATATAAGCATCATTTTAATAGTCAAAAGTAGTACAAATAATTTATAGAATTATATAGATGTTCTATAATTTACTTATACAAAAAACTTCAATGATGAAGATTTTGATGATCTCTAAACATTCCAAATCATACAAAATATGGCAAAATGATATTTTTCTCACTTCAACATAGACATTTCTGTGTCCCCCAAAGTTCTGATATATCCTTCAAAGGAGTGTCTGCCTTGCTGCCACTCCATTTGAAACTCACTGCCATAAGCCATAGCCTGGTGGGGGAGGGGTAGAGGGAGTGCATGATATCCTTCAGATGTGTTTGATTAGCAGAAAAGATGAAATCTACTGATCTATACAAAAAGAGGGACTCTATTTCTTAAACAATGGAAGTATAGCTGAAATAGGCTTATAGCTTTTGAAAAAGTATAGGTTCATTGAGGTGCACATATTAAAAGCCTGTTGAAAATAGAATCATACTTCTTCCTTCGGATCCGAAGACTGAATACACTGAAATACATCATATTTTAAAGGAAATAAAGCTAGTTGTAGGTAAAGAAAAGACTACGTAGAATTCCACTGACTCCTGGTAAGTTTCTCCTTCATTCTACCAAGTCCCCCACTGAATTCAGTACCACAGCAAACAACCAGTGGCTGAAGATTCCTTTATGTTTTGTCTATCTTCCCATTTGGGTAGGAAACGTGTCTTAGAAGGAATACACTTAAATGATGTCCGAAAGAGAAGCAAAATGCCTGGCTCATCGCCATGTACACTGAGTGACCTATCGCCTGAAAATGGAAAGAGTGACCACAGAAATTTAGCTTGAACTACTTCCTACCACCACTAAGCCTGACTATGTCAGATGCAAGGAATGCCAACAGCAAGAGGAAGTTCTAGTCAGACACACTTTGACTCATTTGATAAGCTACTTCCTCAGATAATTTTCTTGTCCAGTCAGAAGCCTCTTATTTGTTTTCATAGAAGGGTAGGTAGAAATGGAGCCAAAATCCTTGACACAGCAAAAGCAATGAACATTCAGACGTGGCATTAGAATGTCCAAGTTGACCAGGGAGAAGAGAAGCCCAGGCTTATCATCCTTATTAGCCACAGGGTAGGTGGAAGGAAGAGCTGCTTGTAGACATTCCCCCTCAAATGACCACATTTTTCTGACTATGCTATGAGGCCAAAGGCATTAGTTATCTTCGTCAGAGAGGAGGGTAGGTCCCTGAATTCACATTGAAAATATGAAAGCAGTAACATCTGGAGGACTTGGGCTCCACCCAAGGTTCATATTTATAATCTTTCCACAATCCAGCCCTTCTCCAGAGCCCACATGGAAGCCGTCAGAGCAAACCCACAGAGGATTGATGATAATAATTTGGACACATCCAGGACTCTCCCAGATACATCCTAGTGATCAATACAAAGCAACTGGAGCTCTGATGCCAAACAATCTCAAAACAAAAATACAAATGGTTTTCAGTCTACAATTTACCAGAAAAGGATCCCCCTGCAAAGATGCTCAGTAGTTTTTCTCTGGTAAAAAGAAAGAACAGAGGTGAAAATGCTGAGGGCTAGTTTGTTCTGAAGTGTAGGGGGCTTCTGAATATTTAAGCCGTCTGCTTAGAACTGCCCTGTGTATCACTCAGAACTTTCTAGTATTTTAACGAATCCAATGCACCTAGATCCCAAACTAAAAAGGGCATAATGTGATCTCTCTTTTTTTGACAATTTAGAAAATACTCCAACACAGTGGCTTTTCTAATTGTATAAAATTATTAGCAAATCAACAACCGTAATTTATAGGTAAGCAAAGTAAAATGACTATAATCAAATACGACCACAACTCAGTGAAACTGGCACTTGTAAATGTATACACACTAGTTTTGGTGCTATGGGACAGTTGATAAAACTGATAAGCTGTTCACATTAATTGATTCAATTGATGTAAAGCAGATGAACCAAGGTGTTGATTTTTGTTCCTTTTATTGTGTTACATCTTCAAGATCTTCGTGGTCTACCCACTTCATGATATCATGTAATTTGAGGATAAAAGGCATAGACATAGAATATAAAAATCAAAGTTGCAGGACTTCTGATTTGGAATCAGCAACCTTTATTGACATAGAATGTCTTCTATATGCCAGCTCCTGTGCTAGTTGCTTTTCAACTTGTAATTTTCAGTACAACAGAAGAAAGGACATTAGAACAACAGGCATAGCCTGAGATGTGAAATGTTGCCCCCAATAATTGTCTGCCACTTGAGATGCTGAAGAACGTGAGGAAGGGCAATGTGTCAGGGTTCCCTTGCGGTTGGTGGTTTCTGTGTTGATGAGAAATTGAACAAGGTGAAGTCTAAGGTAACTCCTAAAAGAAAAGATCTGATTTTATACCTTAAACACAATCAGCACAAACACATAAAGAGACTACACTCACACTGAAAACATTTTAGAATAAACACTTTAAAACTAGGATCCTCGGCTCTCTCTCAAGCGTGAAGACCTTTTCCCCTACTATCAACCCTTTCCCTGCAGCCAACAGCAGCCAACTTACCTCTATGTGTAAGGTTACTGAGTTCTACTCTTGGACCTTTTCTCATCAACTCTTTCTTGTGCAACTTATTCATGCCACAGATACTTAGTTTATAGCTGATGCTTTTCCCTGGAAATCTTACCATGAGAAAGACAGGTAGGTTGCTGACTCATGATCACCGTTTCCCTAAGAAGAGCCCTTTTCCCTGGGCTCTCCCAGCTACTGGAGGACTTGAGACAGTCACAGAGCATGAATTGCCTGGCTCATAGGTGAAATCATGATTGTTAGAGGGGACATGCAGAAAGTGTTGGGTGTCATCCAGGTGAGGGCAAGGTAGTACAAGGAAAGAGGTCTCTCTAAAGACGGACACACCAATATCTTGAGCCCAATAAATGGGCAGCTAGGAGTTAGAGCCTATGGTGAAGGGAAGAAAGGAGTTGTTAAGAAGTCAGTAATGTTCACATATGCTCATCTGATCCAAGGATAGCCAAATAATTGTTATATCTTAGTCTAGTTCTTGGGATCCTTTACTAGGTAGGCAGCCCTATTTCACTCCCCATTTCCTGGAAGCTCCCCAGAATCTGAAACCTACAAGCCTAAGTTTATGTTCAAACCTCACTTTAGTTTCTCTTTTAAGACCTAAGACCAATCTACCTTTCCCACCTCTTTGACACTGCTTCAAGGTCTTTAACTTAAGATAAATGAGGATAAAAGGCATGGGTCAGACACCCGCATGATAAATAGTACAACATTGAATCTTGTTCTTGATATCAGTGAAATTCCAAATGCTATACTACAGAAGTATACATGGCAGGAAGGCATGAGGAAGACAGCAATTCAGAGTGGGTCTTGTTTACCAAGATTCAGGGGTTTTAATTAGATTATTGAAAAGGAACAAGGAGGTGTAATGAAGGCAGTTTGGATACTCAGAAACAAATTTTTGTATGGTGTAGTTTTTGCGAGGTTAGGGACAAGGACCTTTACTTTAGCCCAGACACATAGAAGTGCTCTATGAAGCCTTTTCAAATCTTCAGGCAGGGCTTCCCTGGTGGCGCAGTGGTTGAGAGTCCACCTGCCGATGCAGGGGACACGGGTTCGTGCCCCGGTCCGGGAAGATCCCACATGCCGTGGAGCGGCTATGCCCGTGAGGCGTGGCCGCTGAGCCTGCGCGTCCGGAGCCTGTGCTCCGCAATGAGAGAGGCCACAGCAGTGAGAGGCCCGCGTATTGCAAAAAAAAAAAAAAAAAAAATCTTCAGGCATTCTGCAGTTGCACTATCTCAATGGGAATTTTAGGATCTTGTGGTAATAGTAAAAGTGTGAGGGATAAAGTAGTGAGTAAATGAATAAGTGAGTGAATGACAGAGTTCATATGATCCAACAGTCTCACATGTGTGTATGTAAATTCATGTCAAGATCTCATTTAGAAGTTCTCTGAGCAAAATATCACATCATTAGTGATATTTTAGGATATCTACATAGTGGGTGGCTTTGGCTAGCTGCAGATTTAACCTTGAAGATCACATTTCTTGCCTGGTAACTATGTCATAGGTAACGGGTATTTTACTGGGACACAAATTTGAATGATGTGTCCTATGAACTAATTGTAAGTCAGGAGAGAGGCAGATGTGCAAGCATGAGTTGCTTTACTAGAGAGAGTCCAGCTAAGCCAGAGGCCCTCACTTCTGTATGTGTCATTGTCTTCCTTCATTTCCATTTCTAAGGCCACAAGTCTGCAGTAAGTTGGGAAAATATCTTCTACGTCAAGAAAAAAACAATGACCCAGACAGTAAACAACCAAAGACTCAAACAAAATATCTCCAGACATTAAGAGGAAGTGAAGAAACTTTAAAGAGGTTTCCTCATAAGAAAAAGAGAAGTATTATATATTAAAGAGAGTGATGTCAACGGTGGTGGTAGAAAGGATTACTAACATGAGGAAGTCCATTATATGCTCTTTCCAAACACAAGAAAATACATTTGTAAGATTGTTTTAGTAAATGCTCTGGCCAACACAAAATTTTCATAGCTGAGTGATCAAATATTAGCAAAAGGTAAAAAGAAAAATAATTAACTTGGATAATGAGATTTTTTTTTTTTCACACTGCCACCATCTGCCCCCTCCGCCACTTTCCCCCCTTGGTGTCCATACGTTTGTTCTCTACATCTGTGTCTCTATTTCTGCCCTGCAAACTGGTTCATCTGTACCATTTTTCTATGTTCCACATATATGCACTAATATACGATATTTGTTTTTCTCTTTCTGACTTACTTCACTCTATATGACAGTCTCTAGATCCATCCATGTCTCTACAAATGACCCAATTTCGTTCCTTTTTATGGCTGAGTAATATTCCATTGTATATATGTACCACATCTTCTTTAGCCATTCGTCTGTCTATGGGCATTTAGGTTGCTTTCAAGACCTGGCTATTGTAAATAGTGCTGCAATGAACATTGGGGTGCATGTGTCTTTTTGAATTATGGTTTTCTCTGGGTATATACCCAGTAGCGGGATTGCTGGGTCACATGGTAATTCTATTTCTCGATTGTTAAGGAACCTCCATACTGTTCTCCATAGTGGCTGTATCAATTTACATTCCCACCAACAGTGCAAGAGGGTTCCCTTTTCTCCACACCCTCTCCAGCATTTATTGTTTGTAGATTTTCTGATGATGCCCATTCTAACTGGTGTGAGGTGATACCTCATTGTAGTTTTGATTTGCATTTCTCTAATAATTAGTGAGAATTGAGCAGCTTTTCGTGTGCTTCTTGGCCATCTGTATGTCTTCTTTGGAGAAATGTCTATTTAGGTCTTCAGCCCATTTTTTGACTGGGTTGTTTGTTTTTTTTAATACTGAGCTGCATGAGCTGCTTATATATTTTACAGATTAATCCTTTGTCTGTTGATTCATTTGGAAATATTTTCTCCCATTCTGAGGATTGTCTTTTCTTCTTGTTTATGGTTTCCTTTGCTGTGCAAAAGCTTTTAAGTTTGATTAGGTCCCATTTGTTTATTTTTGTTTTTATTTCCATTTCTCTAGGAGGTGGGTAAAAAAGGAACTTGCTGTGATTTATGTCATAGAGTGTTCTGCCTATGTTTTCCTCTAAGAGTTTTATAGTGTCTGGCCTTACATTTAGGCCTTTAATCTATTTTGAGTTTATTTTTGTGTAAGGTGTTAGGAAGTGTTCTAATTTCATTCTTTTACATGTAGCTGTCCAGTTTTGCCAGCACCACTTATTGAAGAGACTGTCTTTTCTCCATTGAATATCCTTGCCTCCTTTGTCATAGATTAGTTGACCATAGGTGCGTGGGTTTATCTCTGGGCTTTCTATCCTGTTCCATTGATCTATATTTCTGTTTTTCTTCCAATACCATATTGTCTTGATTACTATAGCTTTGTAGTATAGTCTGAAGTCAGGGAGTCTGATTCCTCCAGCTCCGTTTTGTTCCCTCGAGACCCCTTTGGCTATCTGGGGTCTTTTGTGTCTCTATATGAATTTTAAGATTGTTTTGTTCTAGTTCTGAGAAAAATGCCATTGGTAATTTGATAGGGATTGCATTGAATCTGTAGATTGCTTTGGGTAGTATAGTCATTTTCACAATATTGATTCTTCCAATCCAAGAGCATGGTATATCTCTCAATCTATTTGTATCATCTTTAATTTCTTTCATCAGTGTCTTATAGTCTTCTGCATAAAGGTCTTTTGTCTCCCTAGGTAAGTTTATTCTTAGGTATTTTATTCTTTTTGTTGCAATGGTAAATGGGAATGTTTCCTTAATTTCTCTTTCAGATTTTTCATCATTAGTGTATAGGAATGCAAGAGATTTCTGTGCATTAATTTTGTATCCTGCTACTTTACCAAATCTATTGATTAGCTCTAGTAGCTTTCTGGTGGCATCTTTAGGATTCTCTATGTATAATATCATGTCATCTGCAAACAGTGATAGTCTTACTTCCTTTCCAATTTGTATTCTTTTATTTCTTTTTCTTCTCTGATTGCCATGGCTAGGCCTTCCAAAACTATGTTGTATAATATTGGTGAGAGTGGACATCCTTGTCTTGTTCCTGATCTTAGAGGAAATGGTTTCAGTTTTTCACCATTGAGAATGATTCTTGCTTTGGGTTTGTCATATATGGCGTTTATTATGTTGAGGTAGGTTCCCTCTATGCCCACTTTTTTTTTTTTTTCGGTACGTGGGCCTCTCACTGTTGTGGCCTCTCCTGTTGTGGAGCACAGGCTCTGGACGCACAGGCTCAGCGGCCATGGCTCATGGGCCTAGCCACTCGCAGCATGTGGGATCTTCCCAGACGGGGGCACGAACCCATGTCCCCTGCATCGGCAGGCGGACTCTCAACCACTGTGCCACCAGGGAAGCCCTATGCCCACTTTTTGGAGAGTTTTTATCATAAATGGATGTTGAATTTTTTTCAAATCTTTTTCTGCATCTATTGAGATGATCATATGGTTTTTATTCTTCAATTTGTTAATATAGTGTATCACATTGATTGATTTGCATATATTGAAGAATCCTTGCATCCCTGGGATAAATCCCACTTGGTGATGTTGTATGATCTTTTTAATGTGCTGTTGGATTCTGTTTGCTAGTAATTTGTTGAGCATTTTTGCATCTATATTCATCAGTGATATTGGTCTGTAATTTTCTTTTTTTGTAGTATCCTTGTCTGGTTTTGGTATCAGGCTTATGTTGGCCTCATAGAATGAGTTTGGCAGTGTTCTTTCCCCTGCAATTTTTTGGAAGAGTTTGAGAAGGATGGGTGTTAGCGCTTCTCTAAATGTTTGATAGAATTCACCTGTAAAGCCATCTGGTCCTGGACTTTTGTTTGTTGGAAGATTTTTAATCACAGTTTCAATTTCATTACGTGTTATTAGTCTGTTCATATTTTCTATTTCTTCCTGGTTCAGTCTTGGAAGTTTATACCTTTCTAAGAATTTGTCCATTGCTTCCAGGTTGTCCATTTTATTGGCATAGATTTGCATGTAGTAGTCTCTTAGGATGCTTTGTATTTCTGCAGTGTCTGTTGTAACTTCTCCTTTTTCATTTCTAATTTTATTGATTTGGGTTCTCTCCCTCTTTTTCTTGATGAGTCTGTCTAATGGTTTATCAATTTTGTTTATCTTCTCAAAGAACCAGCTTTTAGTTTTATTGATCTTTGCTATTGTTTCCTTTGTTCCTATTTCATTTATTTTTGCTCTGATCTTTATGATTTCTTTCCTTCTACTAACTTTGCGTTTTGTTTGTTCTTCTTTCTCTAGTTCCTTTACGTGTAAGGTTAGATTTTTTACTTGAGATTTTTCATGTTTCTTGAGGTAGGCTTGTATTGCTATAAACTTCCCTCTTAGAACTCCTTTTGCTGCGTCCCATAGGTTTTGGATCATCATGTTTTTGTTGTAATTTGTCTGTAGGTATTTTCTGATTTCCTCTTTGATTTATTCAGTGATCTCTTGGTTATTTAGTAACATATTGTTTAACCTCCATGTGTTTGTGGTTTTTTTCCCTGTAATTGATTTCTAATCAATCTCATAGCATTGTGGTCAGAAAAGATGCTTGATATGATTTAAATTTTCTTAAATTTACTGAGGTTTGATTTGTGACCCAAGATGTGATCTATCCTGGAGAATGTTCCATGTGCATTTGAGAAGAAAGTGTAATCTGCTGTTTTTGGTTGGAATGTCCTATAAATATCAATTAAATCTATCTGGTCTGTTGTGTCATTTAAAGCTTGTGTTTCCTTATTAATTTTCTGTTTGGATGATCTGTCCATTAGTGTAAGTGAGGTGTTAAAGTCCCCCACTATTATTGTGTTACTGTCGATTTTTTCTTTTATAGTTCTTAGCAGTTGCCTTATGTATTGAAGTGCTCCTATGTTGGGTGCATATATATTTATAATTATTATATCTTCTTCTTGGATTGATCCCTTGATCATTATGTAGTGTCCTTCCTTGTCTCTTGTAACATTCTTTATTTTAAAGTCTATTTTATCTGCTTTGAGTATTGCTACTCCAGCTTTCTTTTCATTTCCATTTGCATGGAATAATGAGACTATTTTTAATAAAAATATGATTTAATAGGAATGGAATTTAACATTTTTATAGATGGTTATACATAGTCATTGTATATAATTATATAATCACATACATGTCATATATCTATGTAGCCATTAAGAATGTAAAAGCTCTCTTAATTTTTTTCCCATATATTACATTTTGTACAGAAAATTTTTTGCTAAGATTTGTTTTGAATATTTGGAGATTTTCAAAGCCTTGACACTTTCCTCTCATGATTGTCACAGCTTTTGGTGATGCTATGACTCTCTAAACTGTTTTCCAATATAAGGAAAGTATCTACCAAGGTAATCAGAACAAATTTAGGTAAGTTAATTAAGTGTATTTTATCTGCATTTATAATATTTATTTATTCATCCAAACACAAAATCTTCACTTATCTCTGTTACTAAATCGCCACAGTTCTTGCTTCTCTGAAGGTTAGAGTTAAGAACAATTTAATTTATTTTAACACAATATGTTCACCACCAACAGTGTACCAATTAACTTTGCTAAGTCCTGGGGATACAGCAATAGATTTTTTTATGTCCCTTTATGGACAACATTATAAAAATCTATCTGGCTGGAATGGTTGGTGTTGATTCACTAAAGAGCAGATAAGCCACAGCATTTACTTTATGAATCACTCTTATCCACCTGTGGTGAAGAATTCTCATCTCGCTAAACCTCATCTTCATTGGCAAGCACACTAACTGGCATTCTCTCTCACCACTATGGACACTGGTAACCATAAATGGAGATTTGGAATGTCTAGGAGGACCATCATCTTACAGCTTATGCATGACAGGTCTCAGGTCATCCAACTGTGCCATGGATATAGGGTTGTATTTGCATGTTTATCCTGAACCACATCCTACAGATCCATTAAAAGTGGTATATCCTTAATTTGAAGGGATTTCTTTCTATTTTTCATAATAATGCAATGCAGCAAAAAGGAAATAAAAATTGACTATTTGAGCTGTCCAGAGTTTAGATTCCACGTGTAGTAGATTGTATTATTGTCCCCATTATTTTCTGCCTTCTTTTTAAGAAGATAATGCATATCCCCTTCTCTTGACATGAGACCTGCATGGACTCCCTGTAGGAAGAACATACTTACCACCCCACTGAGAGAGGCTTGGCCAGTTGACTATTTTTGACCAGTGAATGAACAGTGTACAGAAGCGATTTGTGTGTCATGTAAGAAGAAACATTAAGAACTGCCACATGATCGCCATTGCCCACATAGGAACTGCTTGTTCAGCCTGCATCCCCAAATGAATAAGACACATGGTGGAGAGCCATAGACTGGAGCAGAGTTGACCTGCCCTGATGTGGAATTTAAAGGAGACCTAAAACTTAATTGCTGTAATCCACTGAGTTTTAGAGATTGTTCCTGTATTATCACAAAGTGAAAGCTAACTGATAAACCACATAAACAGACATTTACATGTTACTAACAAAATCTAATTCCGTTAGTTTGTGGTTATCCTCCTTCCTAATATATTTCACTTTTAATTAATCCTTTGGTCATCACTCTGCCATTAATACTAAGCAGCCTAATCTCTTCCTCTTGAGGCTTCCATCTTAACCCCTTCCTTATCCTTCAAGTTACTCAAAAATCCTGGACAGTATAGTCTGCTCTCTATGGAGAGGACCAATCCTCTAGGCATAGAGGAAAAAAAAGAACAATAAAAACTTCAATAAGTTCACTAGCTTCCATGCTTCTTTCACTGTCGTGTGATGCAGCTATTAAATATTATATCTGTCTAGTCTAATGTTGCTTGTCTACTGATGCCATGTTACAGTTGTTGTCCTAGATCTTTATTATGGGCACATCACTCTTTTATTTCAGCATCTCAAGATACAATTACATGCTGTGCTGGAAGTGACCTTGCTTCTCTGGCTCTTGGCCTTATGGTAAATTTAGGCCACCAGGACACATACTCCTTGCTTTATGGGGACTTCCCTACACATCACAGTGTCTTTTTAATTGGGGAACCCCATCCATCATGAGAAGTTTTTCTAACATTAAATCATAGATACAGTTTCATATTAACCCTATAACAAACAAAAAAATGTTCCTTTTACAGATGTTCTGAAGGGTGTGGTACATCCTTTCATTCATTCATGTAACTAAAAGGCTACTTCAGAGGACGAAGAGTGGCACCTTTAAATTGTATGACTGTGTATCTCTGCATATATAGAGATGTATATGGAAGCTTCCTTAAATTAAAAAAAATGTACCTTTTCACATCAATGTATGTCACTCCTGTTCTGTCATCACACCTATATCACTCTAGTGTTTAGCATAATACTTGCACGTATTACGTGCTCAATAAATACTAATTTGAATAAATGTGATAAATATCAATTACAAGGCAAGTCAATAAGATCATAAATGGAGTAGAATTTTCCCACTCTATATTTTCCCATATATAGTAATTTTCTCTGAATTTTTACCTCTCCAGATGTCCCTAACTCTTGAAAACTAATTCCTGAGATCTTTGGGTGGACATTTCAGTGGCAGTGAAACTTAGACCGGGTCTTAGAGCATTCATAAAGGCTCTCAGATAAACTTTAATAAACGATACAGATAGAAGATAAAATATACAAATAATTCTTATTCTATCTGTGTGAAGTCATCATAAAACTGAGCATGTCTCTTACTTTCTTATCCTATAATTTAAAAAAACGATTTCTTCATTTCTATGTGTCATATAGTAAAAGCATGAAAACATCCATTAGCCAGGTTTTCTTAGATTATAAAATATGTGAGGTGTCTTAGGGTTTGATAACATATATTTCTGACTAACTACATCATTAGAATCAGCAGAAAACCATCAGTTTTCCAAGTCTTTCAGATTTGTAAACAACGTTATGAGAAAGCACGTATTTCAGTCAGCATTTTTATTTCTTTGCCCCAAATCCAATATTGTATGGTATTACATGCATGGATAAAATTATTTCTTCAAAAATTTAAAAATTTTTATTATTATTCTATTTTATTCCATTCCCTGAACATTATATTTATACTCACCATCTTGAGTGACAGAATAAGTAACCAAAAGTCCTGGATAAACTATAGGAAATAAACAACCGTGAGCTAAGATATACACATTGTCATATGTGTAAAATCCCTATTGTGATTCATGTCAGGATATTGTAGGTGTTGATCAACAATTGAACTTTTTTAAGTTAATGCAGATTTTCTCTGAGGGTTATAGTATCTAGCTAATGACTTGGAAGTGAGAAAATTTGTAATCCAACATCTGCCCCTTACTGACTAATCATACAAACTTGGGACAATGATATCAGCTTGCTGGGCTTTGATTTTCATATTTGTAAAATAAGGATAATAATACCTAACTCAGGGGGTTTTTGTATGAATCAGTAATGACATATGTATTACGCACAATACTTTGATTGCAAGAAGCAGGACGTGTAAGACAAAAAAATTCCTTTTCAGTTAAGCAAACCACACACTAAAAAAAACACCAATGAGTTTATATCTGTGGATTCAAACCAGTAGATTATAGTGTCTTCTATATTTGCCTTTTTTCACAAAGGGCTATATTATCTCAAACTAACCATCCTCACAAGGTTAAAAACAAGACTACAACCAGGTTTGATCTTATATTCTCATAAATTTCATGAGTAGAAAGGAAAAAGAGTTGTATCCAACTAATTCCAGTTAGAAAAATCCTGGGGAAGAAACCTGATTGGTCCTGCTTATGTCACATGCTCATTTTTGACCCAATCAGTGGTAGTCAGGTGGATGGAATACTGTGACTGGCCCAACTTCTGTGATGTGTCCACACCTGTAATGTGGGATGTGTGATCTCCAACCAAAAAAGGAAAGAAAAGATATGAGACAAACCAAAACAAGTAGCAAAATAGATTCTTCATTACTAAAGTTTGGGAAAAACCCGAACGAACTTTTTGGCCACGCCAACACTTGCATAGTATCAGCTAAGTACAGGAAGAATTGGGAGACTGGGATTGACACACATACACTAATATGTATAAAATAGATAACTAATAGAACCTGCTGTATAAAAAAATAAAATAAAATTCAAAAAAAATGACAGATGTTAGTACTGATGAGATTAATTTTCATTTCCTGGCTCAACCAATTAATTAGCTTAATATTGGTTTATGGACCACTCATGTGTGTTCACGGTGGTAAGCATGAGACAAATCCAATAAAAGAGAGAGAAATATGTTCAATGCAGCATCCACTGCCGCTAGGTTAGAGCTTGTCCTGCTGCTGATGAGTCATTCAGCATATATTTTCCTCCAAAGGGCAGAGGGTTACTACTCTTTCAGATTTCAATACTTTAATTTGAAAATAAGAAATCTAATTCAGAATCAAAGTCAACTGCAATCTGCTGGAAAATGCTGAGGTCATTTTGACACACCCAGCAGTAATGAAAAAAATCCTTCTTGTTTCATCACTTACTAGCTGTGTGCCCTTGATTGAGTTATGAGCCTGTGTGTGCCTCAGTTTCCTCAAGGGTTACATGAGGATAATAATACCTACATTTTCATAAAGTATTGGGGGTAATTAAATCACTTAATGTATAAAAAGGACTTAAAATTTGGGGATGATTATTTTCATTATTATTAATAATATTATCATCATAGATTTTTCCTGAATCATAAATCTCAACTCTAGTGTTTGGGGGCCAATGTGCAAGGACCAATTCATTTTACAGGAAGGTAACATGGTCTGTTATTTGCCATATTCATGTCTTAGCCTAGCAGTCAACATCTGGATGGAAAAATGAAATCATAGTCTAGTTATTGATTTGTGTTCTTCTAAGTGTCCATATGTTTGGGGTTGCTTAGTGTTCAGCTGTTTGAACTATGTCTGTTCTGTCCAGAAGCTGGGCATAACATTACCACAACTTTTTATACCTTGGCAAAGTCAAAAAGAAAAGGGTTGTTTGGAGGGGTTGTTTCAGGGTTAATTTAATAATGTTGCTCTTTTGCTGATTTGTTTGCAAACACAAACAATAAATTAATGAACCCAACAGAGGTTAGATAGAAGAGTGCTGGAGTAAATACTGTGATGTCCCTCTCAGATCCCCTTAAACGGCTGGTACCCCCCCATCCCAGCTTCTGTGATGGTCAACTATTAATAGCTCTCAGATGCCCCCTTTCTCGGGAGAGTGTGCCCCTAACAGTCAGCTGCTTCAACTGGAGAGTTATGCCCACCCCCTGGGGGGCATCTCAAAGCCAATGACTGGCTGGTATGGTATATAAAGGGTTACCCCTTGCCTCAAGCAGGCAACCCAGCTAAGCGGTTAGTGATTCAAAGACCTCCCTCACTGGATCAAGCCAAGCTGGATTTCATCTGAGATGGCTTTTTGGCTCACCACTTTCCCTTTCTCTGTCCTGCTTCACTCCTCCATTCTTTATGGGCTTTTCTACCGATAATAACACTTTCACAAGAACTGGGGGTCTCAGACTCAGCTTTTGGGAACTCAGCCTAAGATAATATCATAACAACCTGTGCTGTTGAAGGAAACTGCAGAATAATTGAAAGCTGTCAACCTCATACCTCGAAGAAGAAACAGATTTCAGAAATGCAGACTCTTAGAAAAGAAGACCCACAGAATTAATAATTTGGAAAGCAACAGAGGAGATGACCAGGAAGCAAGGTGATGCCTCATGCATTAGGAATGGCACGTCCTGAAGAGTAATATCTATGACTTAGCAGTTGCCATTGGTTGGTTTGTTGGTTGGTTGATTTGATTGGTTGCCAGAGAGATGACCATCATTGTCTCCCCTCAACTGGGAGGAATAACTCATTGTGGGAGGAGTTTTAAATCTGAGCATCTCTACCTCAAAATGCCTTCACAGTCCTAACCAGTCCTTGGTCCAGCAGTTCTCTAATCCAGGACTTTGAATCTTAGGTTGGTCACAAACAAATGGATGGTTGGAGTTCATTGACAGCTGGTGTAGGATTCTGTGGTGGGAGCCAATAAAAGTGCTCGAGATTTCAGTGGTGTCTGGGAGCAGTGGTACAGGGGCAATGCAGGAAAGCATTGCATCTACTGCCCAGATTCTATGCTCTTTTAGTTTCTATCTGTGCACCAGACATACTCTTACATTTTCTCATTAATTATACGAGCTCTCTATTTTCCCCTGAAAAGTCCCTTTTCGAGTAAAAATAGTACAGCTGCTCTCTCTTGCCTGAAATTAAAATAACCAAAAAAACCCTTACTAATACAATACCTGATATAGATATGTGCAATGTCAATTTTTTTTATATAAGCCAAACTATATGTTTACAAGTATGAAGAAAAATAACAGAATCATCTAGATTAAGACAAGTAATTGAGGGAGTTCCCTAGCGGTCCAGTGATTAAGAATCCACCTTCCAATGCAGGGGACGAGGGTTCGATCCCTGGCCGGGGAACTAAGATCCCACATGCCACGAGGCAACTAAGACTGCGTGTCACAACTAGAGAACCCACGCGCTCTGGATCCCGCGCGCCACAGCTAGAGAGAAGCCCGCGAGCCACAACAAAGAGCCCACACACCGCAACGAAAGATCCTGCGTGCCGCAACTAAGACACGACACAGCCATAAATAAATAAATAAAGACAAGTAATTGATTATCAATCATGGGACGGCTGACTGTTAACTTTTATTCTGCTTCCTAGTCTTTGCTGTCATGGTTGCACTGATCTTCTGAATGAGCACCTATGATATAGTAGGCACAAGCAGGAATGAACAGTAAGCGTGGGCCTGTCTTCACATATTATAGAGTTGTACAAATGTCAAATAACTTAAAATATCCGTAAACGTATGTTCACAATTTTTGGTAAGTGCTTTCAATGCAAGTATAAGGCTAAGTGATGAAGTATTAACAATAGGACCTAACTTGGTCCAGGGGAGGGTACTTGGGTCTAAGTTCCAAGTAAGCTGTGACATTCATTGTGGATGAATAAGTGACACTTAGGCAAGCAGGAAAAACAATAGGATGAAGACCCCAATGTGGAAAAGACTGGTGCTCACACGGCAAAGGAACTGAGGGAAAGCCAATGTGGCTGGAGCAGAGTGAGAGGGGTCAATGGTACGTGATTGGATTGTGATGCTAGCCAAGAGGGTTTTAGGGCCTTATAGACCACATTAAGAATTTTTCTTACATTTCTGGGAGTCAGTTATCTATAAAACTCCCTTAAGGAACCATAGAAGCAAGCTACTTTGAGTCAGGGCTACGGCCTGTGATGGAGCTGAGTGTAAATTTGCATGCGGGCAGTCCTGACAATGAAATAACAGGTGATGTAGAGGAAAAAAATGGCATTTGGGCAGGTGTCTGTACTGGATCCTCAGAAAAGGGAGGAGCAGCAAGAGAGGGCTTAGTCCGAGGGCAGGATCAGGAAAGAGGGACTCGGGCTTCCCTGGTGGCACAGTGGTTGAGAGTCCGCCTGCCGATGCAGGGGACGCGGGTTCGTGCCCCGGTCCGGGAAGATCCCACATGCGGCGGAGCGGCTGGGCCCGTGAGCCATGGCCGCTGAGCCTGCGCGTCCGGAGCCTGTGCTCCGCAGCGGGAGAGGCCACAACAGTGAGAGGCCCGCGTACCACAAAAAAAAAAAAAAAAGAAAGAAAGAAAGAGGGACTCATCCCTTAGGGCAGCAGGCTGAGAGGACGTCATGAGGTAGAGACTGAAGCTACATGGTGAACTGGATAGATGAATGCAATCCGCTGGCCAAAATAAGGCCAGAGAATCAGAAGAGGGAGACAAGGCAAGACAGGAACAAAGCCAGGGCCTTAAGCCACGAAGAAATAAAATCCCAGAAGGGCAAACCTTGCTGTAGAGAGGGGTCTGTCATACGTGTGCGCTGGGAGACACTGGTTCACAATGGTTCGTCTCAGCCTGAGAGGGTCTGTTCTTCAGGGAGTGAGGTGTTCTGGTGGGTGGTTGAGTTTCTTCAGTCTCTTAAGTTCATTATTGTAATATTCTTCCTCCTCCTTCTTATCTCTGCCTATCTTATCTCATCTGATCATCTGAGCCAGGGTTTCCAGAGCAGAAAATTGGACACATGCACACAACACACACACACACACATCTGAAAAGCTGAGACACGAAATTACCGACATATCTCGAGCCACTCACCTCTGGAAAATGGGAGTGAAATACTGAGGAAGCCTGAATTTTATGAAAACATTAAAGTGTGTCTGCCTAATTCCACTGCATCCATGTCTGCTCATGAGACATGCCAGCTTGGGAAATTAGAAGCCTTCTTTCTCCTCGTATCAAAGAGACACAGAGCTGTGCAAAGAATAACAAATAACAAAAGAATAACAAATAAACTAAAGATTCTAGGAAAAAAATAAATGAGTGTATTTGGGGAGGAATAAGAAAATAGACTTATCAGTGGATTAAAATCTGAAAACAATAAGAGAAAGTAAACACTTCATTGGTGAGCGTGGAATTAAGAACAATGCTATTAATTGTAAGTTGAAGGTCAGGGAAAATGTGTTGGCAGTGGGGACTAATTGGATTGTAGAAGCTAATCTCCCAAGGGAAGGGGTGGACGCCTCATCTTGCATATTAGAGGCAAAATTCTCACTGGCAGGAGTTAGGATGAAATGACCTAATAGGTCTTTTCCACCTCTGATTTTTATCATTTGGCAAGGGAAACCTAGCCAGGAGGTACACAGTTAAGCATCTTTGATGAAAATTAAACACAGAACTATCAGATAATACAGATGCTCGCCTCCCCCTCCCCCCAAAAAAATATTTAAAAGAGATGATCACACCACCAATAAAGCCTTAGCATCCAGCTCAGAAGAACAATTCTTGACATGGACCAGGGATAAATAGATGCTTTCATTCCCCTAGTTTTCTTAATCCTCAAATCTGAATGGACAGGGGTAGCAGGTTTTCAGGGGTGTTGGAAATCAGGGGCTTTGCATAATCGCCCCCTGAAAGTTTGCTCTGTTTGGAAGAGGTTACCCTTTGAAGATGACTGGATAGGTTCCAGCAAGTTTTCTTCAACTCCCACAATCTTTCACCCACTCTCCTTCACCCCTTCCTCTTGGCTCTACCCATCTCTGGGAAAGTGGGAAAAGTACAACAAACCTTAGATCCTTTCTTGGAGAATTGTGAGTAGCGTATTATATCCTAATAGCCTGTTGGCAAATCTAAGCCCTATTCAAAGAAAATCCACTTTTGAAAACTGGGGCTGTAGAGATGTGGACATTCCTGGGAAAACACATTTCTCCTGTTACTTTTGTTTTCTTCTTTTATCTGAGGGCTTAAGTTTTCTGGTTTCGTTATTTGATTCAGGGCTTCCGTTATTCTGTTTTTCGGAAATAGCGCCCAGCGTGGACAGAACAGAATACATTGTACAGAAATGCCTGCGACTGTTTTGACTGGCACGAGACTATCACCTAAGCAAACTGGCAACATTAGGAGAGAAGTAGCTTACAGGCTTGTATAAGAACCAGCAGCCGCAAGTACCAGCCCCAGTTCTGCGTCTTTCTTCCTGTTATCCTTGCCTTTATAAATGCCTATTTTGGGATTTTTATCTCTGAGTCATTGAGGTTAGGCAATCAGAAAAACCTGGCATGGATATGTCTTACTTGATGTTTTCTCAAGGGAATATAACAGCTACAACCTTTTGGGTAAATAGTGTTCATTTTCTAGCCATGAATGGACATTTTTTAAACCCATGGAATCCAGGGTAATTATGCTCTAAAGGCTACCTTTATTTAAGACTTGCTTCTGTTATCCTCTCTAGATTTTCTCAGCTCCTCAGTGGACTTCAAAGAGGTAAAGAGAGACACGCTGTATGTAAAACCTACTGAAGGGCAGTCACAAACGCATGGGGAGGTATGGAACAGAGCCTGATAAAGCCATGGAACTTTCCACATAGGGAACATCTGTGCTGTTCCTTCTTCTGGAGAGAGGGGGACACTTTTCACATTCTCTACAATTGGTCTGTGTGACTTAAGTTAGTCGTTTTCACTCAGCAAGTATTTTTGAGCAGCTATTATGCACCAGGTAAGCTACACCCTACAACATTGTAGAAATATAATATTGAAATAAAACCAAAAAATGAGACACTATTTTTTAAAGGAGAAATAAAAATACATTTAACAAGGACATCTGAAAATATGAAAACTCTGTCATGAAAGAAGGAAAAAAGGAAGGGAGGGACAGAAGAAAGGAGAGAAGAAAGAATTGTCTCTTGAAGTTATTTCATTCTTGCTACAAAAGACCCAAGGAATTGAAAGTTAAGGTTTTGATTTTATTTCCCTTAGAAAACTGAATGAGAGTCCCTCTACTTTAACTACCGGCTAGTTTACATAAACCAAACATTTTCTATGGAATAATCTCATGGCAATGATTACATTTGTTTTTATAAATGAGCTTCCCCAATTATGTCACATGCTTCCCATGCATCGTATCTTTTCTTTTTAAGAAATATGAATTCAATGAATATAAACCAAGTGTTTGTTGTCATTTTAGACGGAGGATTATGGAAACTCCTAACTACTTTATGGGGTCTTTACAGCCAGCATTGCTGATTATGTTTGATTTCAGGCCATCCCTACCTAGAAATGGCACACACTCTAAGGAAGAAAACCCATTCATGTGAAACAGTCATAATCATATTCTGGGAAGTTATATTTTAAGGGAAAAAAAGATTAACTATGACAGACTTTTTCAAACAAGAAATCCATTTCGTCTAAGAAGCCGCTTTTTATATCATTTGAGAGCTTAAAATTGCAAAGCTGTTATATAGACTAGCAACTGAGTTTACCATAAATAAATTGAGTCAAAAAATTTGGGGGCAATATTCAAAGTAAATTGAGAAATGGTGAATAGAATCAATTTTGATCTATTGATTTTGAGCTCATTTTCATGTCACTCTACAAAAACATGCAAATGGGAAGTAGTGAATTTTAAGAATAAGAGTTCATTGAAGCAGGGTTACAGAGGCAAATTAAGAATTTCATCCCTGGGTTGATATCTTCATGACAATTTGAAGAAAATACTTAAAACTGGCATGCTTCTGTTTTAAGGAATTCTAAGTTATATCATTTCCTGAACTGTTATATTTAATCAAAGCTCAGTTTAATTAAGCCATGCATACAGAAAAGTTTTCCTTAAATAATTTTCCCCAGAAATATATAGCCATGACTGCTGTATTTAAGGATGTTTTCATAGAAGTTATTTTGGGGAATTCCACTCCGGGAAACAAACAGAATTTTCTCTCTATTTTTTTCTCTTTTCTTTCTTCTTTTTTTAAAACTGTAGTAGGTAAAATATAGTGCCCCAAAGCATTACAATTTGACTCTGTACTTTCAAAATAATATACATACTTATTACTTTCTAATATATATCTTATTTCTTAGATGGTCTGAGAACTCTAGTCCATGACTCTCTTCTCAAAAAGCCATAAACACTAAAAGTGAGGGAACTCCCCACAAATCACAACTCGATGTTTAACTGGAAGTGATAACAGCATAGCTAGTGATTGATTTATTAAAATTTTAAGGTGTTGTTGAGCAGGCCACTCTTAGCTCTTTTAATCAAATTTCTCATTTAGTTAAATTCTCTGCTTCTCTTTTGCATAAAGTCATTAAATAAAATGCACAGAAAAAAAATTACTTGAAGGGAACACTGAAAAAGACCATTCTATCCTTTATCCAACATTTATGCAAAAGAAGAATAAAATCTAGATTTTGTTCATTGTTGGCTAAAGGGAGTTTAATGACCCTGCAAGGGACATAGCACAATTCGTACTCCCGTCACACATTTTTATACAACCCTGGGCACTAGGGCTCTCTGTCAGTATACAACCTACAAGCCATCTCTGAAGCAAAGTCTCTTCAAAGGATTTGTCTTGCCATTTCCCTGTAGCTGCTAATGCCACTCTGTCAGCCCTTCTGATCTTGTAGCTGTCCTAAGAGAGTCTGGGTCTACATTTTCCAAGGGAAGCTTTCAGTGAACCGTAATCTATCTTTCCATTGGCTAAGCCTGTAAACCTTGGTGGGCTGGGTGGTTCCAAAAAGAAAAGAGGATGTTTTCTTTTTCCACTGTTTAAACCTCTTGTGAGTAATTCCCCACAGCTGTACGTAAACACCCCCTTTCTGAGCAGGGAGAAAGGTCTCGGAACAGAACAGCTCTCTGTTAACTAAAAGGGAGCCTCCTGGTCTCGATGCATTTTGTGGGAGACTTAATTGTACTCTGGGGCTTCAGGCTAGACTTATCCTGAGTTTTCCTTTAAAGAGTAAAAAGGATAAAGAGGAAAAAAAAACAAGTTTAAATTGCTGCTTGTAAACAAAACTGAGATTCTTTTGCAGCTCTTATGAGATTGTTCAACAATTAAATAGCTATAATTGTAACCCCAAACAATGTTTGACTGGGCTGGCTGCCTAATCAGTGAAGTTGTATTTTCACAGCAGACTAAGCATATTATTGTTAAAACAAATGTTATTGGAAAAACAGCTCTAGAGAATACATTTCTGCCTACAGAGAATAGGTGGTTCTTTTCAAAGATGCCAAGAAATTCAGTGCCTACCATATAGAGGGTATAAAAAAACACCTGTTGGAGTGAATAGAAAATATTTAGGTTTGTTTGCAAATAATCTCTTGCTGTTGGTGGTTTTCAAACACCACCACATAGAATTTTCTACTTTTTAGACCCACTTGTTCTTCTAGTTCAATGTGGTTAAGCCAAAGGCTAAGTGATTTTGCAAGGTCATGCATTCAGTAGTAGACAGTGAGGTGGCAGACTTCTTCGCCTCACTGCCACATAGACCTTATAATTACAGTAATTGATTTAATTGTCTGACTTCACACATAGGCTATGAGATCCAAGAGACTTTGAATACCCATTGCCGAGTTAGGGTGTATGTGCATGTGAGTGTGTGTGTGTGTGTGTGTGTGTGTGTGTGTTTCTGGTGCAGAAAACATGGATGATGCTAAGGGTGAGTGCCATTAGTAAGTTTATAATAACTTGTATGAAGTATTGTATGAACTTGTATGACTGAGTCAAACTCAGACATAGTTATGAAGTAATGGTGAACAAGGCATGTTTTCTGTATAACTACAATTTGATAGAAAATAGTTATATAAATTACTAACTCCTTTGTATTTTCTACAAGGTCTAGTAGAGTGTGTCTCGTATAATTGAACAAATGAATGAATGAATAAATAAATGAATCCAAACTTGAATGTATAATGCCCCCAAATAATAATCCAATCAGCTTCCCATTTGTTTCCTGGAAGTAAAAATAATTCTGTGGATGGACCTAGAGACTGTCATACAGAGTGAAGTAAGTCAGAAAGAGAAAAACAAATATTGTATATTAACACATATATGTGGAGTCTGAAAAAATTGGTATAGGCGATCTTATTTACAAAGCAGAAATAGAGACACAGATAAGAGGACAAACGTATGGATACCAAGGGGGAAGGGGGGTGGGAGGGTGGGATGAATTGGGAGATTGGGATTGACATATATACACTATTGGTACTGTGTATAAAATAGATCACTAATGAGAACCTACTATAGCACAGGGAACTCTACTCAGTGCTCTGTGGTGACCTAAATAAGAAGGAAATCCAAAAAAGAGGGGATATATGTATAAGTATAGCTGATTCACTTTACTGTACAGTATAAACTAACACAATATTGTAAAGCAACTATACTCCAATAAAAATTTTTAAAAATGATTCCAAAAAATAGTAATCATAGTGGCAACTTAAATGAGCCTGTGAATTTACAGCTGACAAAGCCTTTTCACTTCTATCATCTTTTCTTCATGAAAAACCCACTGAGACAGAAAGTGCAGGTTTTATGACTAGCTTCGTATGATAGACGAGCAAATTTTACCTCAAGGAACTTAATTAACCTAGGTAGTCAGAGTCAGACCTTCCAACTGAATTAAAATTCTGCTGATGCAAAATTGACCCTGAGATGCAAGATTCAACAATACATGGTGAACCCAGGAGCCTGGTTTAGAAGATAAAACTCAGGAGACAGAGTTCAACACTTATTAAATGGGTATCATTCTAAGCTACTTGACCACCCTGTTGACTCCATTTTCTCATTTAATAAACTAGGGTTGATAACTTCCACTTTGCAGGATTGTTATCAACATTAAAAGAGCTGTTAGAATGCTTTTTGAAATGTTATATGAGAATTTTGGTTAAGCTCCAAACCAAAATGATGACTTCACTTTTGAATACGTACTTCAGCCTAATGAATGGACGCTCCCCGTAAGTTATCGGGTCCAAGCCAAGCTGATAGTTTGACCATGGTGATTGCTCTGGCTGTATTTACATCCAGCTTTGCCATTTAACAGCCTTGTGACCTTTGTTAAGTTGTTTAAGTTGCCTATGCCACAATGACCTCATCTATTAAATGGACATTAACAATAGATGCCATCTATTGTATAGAACACTTGAAAGGAATGACTGGAACTTACAAATGTAAAGGCAATGTCTGACACATAGTAAGCATTTAATAGATAGATGACAGATACGTTTTTCTCTTTTTTTATTGAAGTATAGTTGATTTACAATGTTGTGTTAATTTCTGCTGTACAGCAAAGTGATTCGGTTATACACATATATATATACATTCTCTTTTCATTTTCTTTTTCATTTGGTTTATCATAGGATACTGAATATAGTTCCCTGTGCTATACAGTAGGACCTTGTTGTTTATCAATATATTGTTTTTCAGGTGTATAGATTAAGAGCTGTGGGCTGGAACTCCTTTGGTAAAAATATATTGAGCACCTATTACATGCCAGTCACTGCTCTAGATAAGGAAGGTTTATTTATTTATTTATTTATTTATTTATTTATTTATTTATTTTTGGCTGCGTTGGGTCTTTGTTGCTACGCACCGGCTTTCTCTAGTTGCGGCGAGAAGGGGCTACTCTTCATTGTGGTATGCGGGCTTCTCATTCTGGTGGCTTCTCTTATTGCAGAGCATGGGCTCTAGGGGATGCCAGTTTCAGTAGTTGTGGTGCACAGGCTTCAGTAGTTGTGGCGCACGCGCTTCAGTAGTTGTGGCTCACGGGCTCTAGAGCGCAGGCTCAGTAGTTGTGGAACACAGGCTTACTTGCTCTGCAGCATGTGGGATCTTCCTGGACCAGGACTCGAACCCGTGTTCCTTGCATGGAAGCCTGGGAGGTTCATCCTTGAACAAGACTATATTTACCTTTCTTTTTCCTACTCTAGAAATAAAGGGAAAGGGGACTTCTTCCCCTCTGTGGCTTCAGAGGGTACAAGTTTCATCAATGGAGGTAGAAGAAGAAAGGAGGGTCTTGTCAGTTGTGGAGTGCTATGATTAACCTCTGGAAACTCAGAGATCAGTCAGGCCAGGACTCAACCGTGACAGTTCACACAGGTTAGAAGTTCACGTTTCCTTAATTGATCCCAGACTCTCATTACGAACAGTCGTCGTTGGTGGTGGCTTGCCAGGCAGCCTGCTCAAGGTGTCCCATCAGATAACAATGACTTCATTTTCTCCCGGGCATGCTCAAGAAAATGTACTCACTCAAGCTCCTCCTATTCTTCCTGGAGAAGTGTTTCCTCATTTATCAACTGACAAATAGAATATATCCACATTTGCCTAACTTGTTTATCTTGAAGTGGGGACCCAGCACTTATGTACGAGTTACTCGCAATTTAAAAGGCAGAAGATTCTATCTGAAAGTCGGACAGAGAGAGAAGCGTTATTAAAATATATGTAAATGACCTAGAAAAATATCTCTTCTCTACCACAAAAGGTTACTATGGGCATCAAGGTCGATAAAAGACATTAAGCAATATTTTTCCCAATTAAATTTTTTTATTTTGAGAAAATTGTTAAATCACATGCATTTGAAAGAAATAATACAGAGAGATGATAAGTACTCTTTACTTAGTTTCTTCTAATGGTAACATCTTGCAAAATTGTAACACAATATTAAAACCAAAAAATTGACATTGATAAGATCCACCAATTTTATTTAGATTTTATAAGTTTTACCTACACTCACTTGTGTGCATGTGTGTGTGTGTTCACGTTTAGTTCTGTGCAATTTTATCACAGGTGTAGGTTCATGTACCCACTACAATTGTCAAGAGACAGAACAATGTAATTACTATCACCACAAGGATCTCTCATGTTGACACTTTATAATTACATGCCCCCCATACCACCCACATTGGGCACTAACTCTTGGCAACCACTGATCCACTCTCCATCTCTATAACTTTGTCATTTAAAGAATGTTATATAAATGTAACCATATAGTAACTGAAAGTATAAAGAAATGTAAGTTGGCATTATTATTATTATTTAAAGTAATTTTACTAACAATTTGTTATTTTTTACACCAACCATATTTTTTTAGGTAATTATAATTTACTGTGAGCAGTAGATTTTCTGACTTATATGGATGGTCCACTAAAAGGGAAATGGTATTAAACAGTAGCTGGATTTTCTGACAGCTTTTCCTGTGGGAAAAGGCCTCATTTTGACAAACACACCTAGGGAGAAGACTAGAGTCTATACAACAGAGCTGTTCACTCTTTCTAGAAGTTTTTATTATTAGCTTTGTAAAAATAACTCCGTGGCTTTTCCCAAAGAGGTATACAGTGATCTAAAGTGTGGTGAATAATATACCTTGACAATCTCGGAGATCAGAGTTGATGTTTGAAGAAGATTAGATGCAGCAAAATTTGTTTCACAGTAATTCTGAGACAGTTCTCCCTGAGAAAAAAGAGTTAAAAATTGTTCTGATAACATAGGCAAATTAAATTCATAAAGCAAATATTTATTATTATAATTATCATGAGATTGTTTTGGTATGATATGTTGAATTCTATTAGGCATGTTATAGAAAATATTTCATTCAATTCATACAATATATTTTTGTGATTAGTGTCTTTTATCTCAATTATTGAGAGAATATTGAAGCTTGGAAAGATTAAATAATTCTTTGAAAGTCCCATACCTAGCAAATGGCATAGCTGTACTCAAACCACATCTATCTGGTTACAACTCCCATACTCTTTTTTGGAGCAGAGACATTTAAACCTATTTTATCTTTGCTTTTATCTCCAAAATTTTTATTCTGATAAAATTAAAACTAACAGAATAGTTGTAAGAATAGTACAAAAAACACCAATATTCCCTTTACCTAGGTTCATCAATTGTTAAAAATGTACCGCATTTGGTTTTTGTCGAAACCAGTAGTAGTCCGGTAGTCGTCTTTGTAAACGTATTTTCTCAATTCAGGATCTAAATATTTAGTTTTCCTGTCTCTTTGGTCTCTTTTGTTCTAGAATAGTACCCAAAGCCCATGTTCATAGCCACTGAAAAATACTGCCAAGCACCCGTCGCACGAATTTAACGACAAAGAAGAATTAGGCACATTGTAAGGAGGCAGTTCTTCCCCATCCCCTCCTAGTATGACAAAACAAATACTATATTTTCTCTTTCCCCATGATAGATAGTCCAGCTGGGCTTAGTGTTACTGTCTTCAGGCAACATTTTTCTATTTTGCTGTGTATACAGATGATAAAACATATATACAAATTTTGCTTTATCCAAGCAGGTAGGAGGCCAGATTTCTTGCTGCTTGTAGAGTGTTCAAAGAGCTTTTAAAAGATGCATCTCGGGTTTCCCTGGTGGCACAGTGGTTGAGAGTCCACCTGCCGATGCAGGGGACACGGGTTCGTGCCCGGGTCCGGGAAGATCTCACATGCCGCGGAGCGGCTGGGCCCGTGAGCCATGGCCGCTGAGCCTGCGCGTCCGGAGCCTGTGCTCCGCAACGGGAGATGCCACAACAGTGAGAGGCCCGCGTACCACAAAAAAAAAAAAAAAAAGATGCATCTCTATTTGTCATGCTTCATGCGACAGAAAGGGTCGACTGTAAAGTATGCCCAGGGCTATTCAATATTCTGACTTTGGAATAGGAGGCCTTGGGTTTGAATCCCAGATCCAGTGTTCCCTAGATATGTGGCTTTAACCTTTGCTTCTCTAAGGTCCAGTATCCTCATATGTAAAATGGATATCTACATGTAACTTACAATGTTTACATATGAATGCATCACCTATGATAGAATCAACATAATGCCTGGCACTAGCAGGCAATGAATAAGTATAGAACATTCAGACGTATTCAAGTCAAAATAATAGGATCTGTTGAAAAAAATGTCCCATACCAAATCCACGTCTATAGCTTCTTTTCCATAAGGAGTTTCCTTTATTTCTCTGGGGAAAATTAAGTTTTAAAATCCTCCATGGTTTTAAGGCCCTTATCTGTTGTCTTATAGGAGTTGTTGAATATAGAATTCACTGAGAGATACAGCACCAAACACAAGACTTTTCCCTTCATTTCCATGATAGATTTCCACTAGAATTATGGCTCATCAGTCATCCCAGATTGTGGTTATAAAGTTGTCCTTTGGGTTGGCCACAGGCCGATTTTCTCATTCTGTGGTTTGCTGCGGTTGATTGTGTGCCCTATTTACTCCCGGGAAAACCATAATACTCTGTATTTTAAAGTATATTCCTGAGACCAGTTCCTCCTCATTCTTCTATCTCACCCTTCGAAAGTGATTTTTAGCTTCTCCATGAATAATTATTTTTGTGTTGCCAATATTTTTCTTTTCCCTATTAAACAATGATTAAGAAAGCCATTTATTTGCTTTTGTTTTTATCATGGTTTATATTTATTCTTTCATTTATTTAAAATGTTTATAAAGCCCTGTTTCACTCATTGTGAAAGGAACTTTAGATATTGCAATAGTTAATTTTATGTGTCAACTTTATTAGACCATGGGGTGCCCAGATATTTGGTCAAACATTATTCTGGGTGTTGGGTGTGAACGTGTTTTTGGATTGAATTAACATTTACATCTGTAGACTGAGTAAAGTAGATCGCCTCCCCCTAATGTGGATGGGCATAATCCAATAAACCGAAGGCCTGAATGGAACAAAACAACTGACCCTCCCCAAGAGAGCATTCCTGCTGCCTGACTGCCTTCAAACTGGAACATCGGGTTCTTTTCCCACCTTCAGATTTGAAATGGAACATCGGCTCTTCCTGGGTCTTGAGCTGGCTGGCTTTTGAGCTGGAACTACGACATTAGTTCTCCCGGTTCTCAGGCCTTCTGACTTAGAATGGAATGTATCATGGGCTTTCCTGGGTCTCCAGCTTACCGACCCATCCTGCAGATTTTGGGACTTATTAGCCTCCATAATAATCTGAGCCAATTCCTTATAATAAATCTCTTAGAATGTATATATGTGTGTATATATATATATATATATATATATATAAATAAATATATGCACACACACACACATTCTATTGATTCTGTTTATCTGGAGAACTCTCATACAGATAGTGTATCACATTTAAGCCTCACTCTGAGATAGTTATTCTTGGCCTCTCAATGTTGAGGACCCTGAATCCCAGTGACTTTACAGTACTTACCTAACATTACTCCCCTGATAGATGCCCACTATCTTTGCTCAGGATTGTCTGACTTCAGTGTCCATAGCGGTTGCATAAGGGAAGATAAGTAGGCTGAGGTTTTATTAAGCATCTTCAATTCCAGTCCCAAGCCATGTGATTCTCTGCATTCACAAATAATATCTAAATATATACACACACAGAACAAAATTTATATGCAATATACAGACGCACAGAACATTTCACTGAACTTTACTGTTGTAGCCGCCTTTTTTTTTTTTTTTTTTGTAGCCTTCTTTTTTAGGAAAAGCTACTTGCCAAATGACATATATTTGATTGGAAAATAATTTAGTTAAGAATGAATATAGCCAAGATTGTTTTAAGATAGATACAAGGAGCAGTCACCAAATCAAATAATTTTTGCCAGATTTACAAATGGCCAACTGCTTTTATGTGTTCTAAATGCCTCCTTCAAAACTATTAAAGGCATTCTAAGCACTCTTAGCTATATTTGTCAAATATGCAGGTTATTATAAGCAAATTGCTACATATCCCTTTACCTGGATATATAATATGATAATATACAACAGGGTGAGGAAAATGAGAGATTATCCTGAAACTCACTTGGTTTGAGGTCTAAACATTTGGAGGAAGACATTTCATTGCCCTGTAGCTGAGAAACAAAGGCAGAATTTTGGGGCAAAGAAGCTCAAACCACTGGTACCTGAAGAGGTGGGGAAAGAGGGAAAGGTATCATTTCTGAAAAATGAAAGGAAAGAAAAAGTAAGACAGCTTGCCAGGGAAATGAAAATTAAAAACAGGCAAAGGTGTGTTTTTTGTTTTTTGAGAGATTGAGATTTCAGGAAAAGAGAGGAAAGGGCAATAAATCAACAGACAAGCTTATTTTGTTGAGAGTGGAGAGAAACCTCTTCTCATAAACTGCTTTAGGAAGGTAACTTCCTATAAACTTTACTTGAATCACAAACCTTTCAAAGACTCAGCTGGGAATGAGGACAAATGCAGGAGATAGCTAAGAGAAACAAAAGTGTCTTCTATTAAAACCTTTCGTATCAGGAAGAACTATATATCTTGACCTTGAAGTTGCCCAAGCATCACTATTTGCTGTGTAAATAACTAAAAGCTTTTATATACCTCAAGGCATCAAGAATGAGCCCAATGTGGGAATAAATACATCTGAGTAGATTTAAAGTGTGCATTGAGGTAGGAGGACATCTATTCTTCCTTTATCATTTATTGTCTTCTCACAACATCTCACAAAATATACCCAATAAATGAATCAACTCAACCTACATTCAAGAAATACACATATATTTCTTAACATATAAAATATAGGTTTATATATTATATTTTATATATAACACATAAATATATTTATGTTACATATTTCAGTTTGTTCATTCATCTATTCAAAATTAATCTTCTATTATATGCAGACTTACTGCTATGCCCCTGAGATATTCAAGTATATAAGACAGTATCATTTCCTATGTGAAGAAGAGCTCCTAGGAAAGAAGACAAGCATATTAATAGGTTCTTGAAATAAAAATTAATGATTAATAAAAATAGATGAGAAAGAAAATAGTTATATGTGTAGTAGTCAAAGAGGATGCTCTCTAGGAGAATCTATCTGTGTCCTAAAGTGGTGCCTGCTATAGACTTAAAAAATTGCCAAGGCTTGGGCTTCCCTGGTGGCACAGTGGTTGAGAGTCCGCCTGCCGAAGCAGGAGACACAGGTTCGTGCCCCGGTCCAGGAAGATCCCACATGCCGCGGGGTGGCTGGGCCCGTGAGCCGTGACCGCTGAACCTGCGCGTCCGGAGCCTGTGCTCCGCAATGGGAGAGGCCACAACAGTGAGAGGCCCACGTACCGGAAAAAAAAAAAAAAAAAAAATTGCCAAGCCTATAGCCTTACTAGCCAACTCATTCAATTACATATAAAAGAAAAAGCAACGAAATTATTGCAGGGCCATGGTATATTTATGTAACTTAGCATGAGCACATCATTACTTTTTCTCTCTTCTCAAACTGTCTTGCACAGGTGGAGAGTTTTATCTGGGCATATGACTCTCCAGCTAGAATCATTTCTTAGCCTCCTTGAGAAGCACATGGAATGTGGATGTGTTGTTTGGAAATTCCATGTCAGTTTCTTAAAGGATGTTGCTTGCCCTCTACTCATCCTCTTGGTCTTCTTATGGGCTGAAACCTAGGACAGCATCCAGCTTTGGCCTGGGTTCCCTGTATGGCCTGTGAAGAAAAGTGGCTTGGTTAACATGGACCACTCATTTTCACACTATTACATGAGAGAGAAAGACATAACGTTTCTATCTTATTTAAGCCAGTGTGTTTGGGACTTGTTTGTTAGAGCAACACAGCCTATATCATAATTAATACAGACATCTCTTTTCCCACTTGTCAAAAATTAAATGGAGTTAAAAAAGAAAAAACATACACTGTAGAATGGTTACAGGGGATTGTTAAAAGAAAAAAATAAAAAACATACATTTAAATTGCAGAAAAGAATCATACGTAAAACTGACTTTTAAGGCTTTTTAAAGTAAATGTTCATTAGCCTATTTCCTTATAGTTTACTATAAGAGGAGAGTATGTTTTAGGGACTTCCCTGGTGGCGCAGTGGTTGAGAATCTGCCTGCCAATGCAGGGGACGTGGGTTCCAGCCCTGGTCCAGGAAGATCCCACATGCGCGGAGCAACTAAGCCTGTGAACCAAAACTACTGAGCCTGCACTCCAGAGCCCGCGAGCCACAACTGCTGAGCCCATGTGCCACAGCTACTGAAGCCCGCACGCCTACAGCCCGTGCTCTGCAACAAGAGAAGCCACCGCAATGAAAAGCCCGCGCACCGCAACGAAGAGTAGCCCCTACTCTCCACAGCTAGAGAAAGCTCGCACACAGCAACAAAGACCTAACGCAGCCAAAAAAAAAAAAAAAAAGAGGAGAGTATGTTTCAGAGCTTTGGAGTCCGACAGACCTACATTCAAATGTCAATTCACATAACATAAAGGTAATATTATTTAGTGCCATCCCTGTGTCAGAAACTGAGTTTAGTAGTGAGTATTTGCCTCTATTTCATCTTCAAAAACACCCAATAAACTAGTTATTATTCCCATTTTACAGTAAAATAATGTGAGGCTTAGAATACCTCGTGGGGTCACGCTAGGTAACATAATTAACAGTGATGGGAGAAACGGGATTTTATTCTAGGTCATTCTGGCTTGTAAACCTGTAGTGAACAATGCTTCATCACATACTAGCTGAAGGCAAAACTCTGGTTCCCAATCTATAAACTGGCAACAATATTTAGCTGTTTACGAGGTCACTGTGAGGCTTGGGTAAGTCTGTATGTGATGCCCTTTCAGGTTCTGACACATAGGAGATACACAATAAATGTTGGGTACCTTTCTTCTTCCTTTGATGGTATTAGAGCTCTTACAGTGAAGGAGTAATATCCCTTTCACTTTTGTATTCCTCAGTATCTGAATGTCTGGCAAGATGTAGGTGCTTAATAAACATTAGGATAAATCAAGAGAATGAGGAAAGTAGGTATAGAAACTGGCAAATGGACAAAAAGGCAGTAAAAATAAGGGTCAATAAGGTCAAGGGTTTACCTGGGCTCCAGAATGCTCCCCCAAAGCCCTGTCCTGCATGGTTCGGGATTAAAGGTGATGGTTTGTAGAGCCCTGGCCCTTCCCAGCTTGACCTCTCAATGTCCTGCGGTAGCCAGGTGGGCTGTAGCTCCGGCTTCTCCCCTCTGGGGAGAGCTCCTGGGTGGCCAAGCAAGGCCTGTGGGCTTGCACAGCTGCCTTCCTTGTCGCTCTCCAAGCAGCTGGGCACGTGAGCCGCTCCAGCAGCCTGGAGTCAGATTGTGTAAACTGCTGTATGCTCCTGGCAGCTTTGGGACTGGCTGAGTCCCTTCAGGAAATGAAGGGAAAGCTCCAAGTGAGCTTGACAAGGGCTGCTCTGGGGCAGGAAGCAACAGACACTTGACCTCATTGAATTTCCAATGCAGCCCGTTTCAAAGGCACATGCTGTGTCTTAATCTTCTACAAATGTATTCTTTTATCCACCCCAGGACTTGTTACACAGTATGTGCTCAATGAAATTTTGCTGAGTGAATGAATAATTGCATGAAAGAGATGCAATTCTGTCTGCTAACATTGCTAAGAGCAATAATAAAGTAAAATTTATTTTAAGGCCCTTTAACAAGCTCCTTGAAACCAGTGACTTCCGGCGCCCGCCTCTTTCATAGCCCCTCCCATTTGCCTTGACCTCTGCCATTACTCATCACTCCCTCCTAAATCTACTTCTTCTTACCCCATGCCATTTACCTCTTTTTGATCCACTGTTTCAAGACTATACTAAGAAATAGCTAATCATTTGATCAGAATGAAAAGTAATTCTATTATGTGTCAGTGTTCATCCTCCCAGAAAACACGGATAAATCCTAACAGTACTCTTGCAGACAACTTCTTATTTCTCCTTATTTTGGCTACTATGACCAGCAATAGAAATATATTTTGCCAAAGGTCAACTGTTATGAAATCGTCAATCTACTACCTATTTTTTTCTCTACATTTAAGGCTAGCTCTGTTTTGGAGAAAGAGTCACAGATGATATCCACAGTTTGATGAGCTTTACAAATATAAAGACAATATAACTATCATGTACATGTATCCACACAGACCTCCAAGTGTTTTGAGTCATATCAAGTTGAAGGATAGTTTGCTTTTTTTATCTCCTTCTGAAGTGCAATTTTATCAGAAATTGTGAGTGAATGCAGTCTCAAATGTGGGTGGCACTAAAAGTTCCAGTCTGCATTTTAACAATGCTCCTTAATTTCTGGGGAAACACATATTAGGAATCTTTCTTTCATAATGAAAAGAAGTTTGCAACAGTATATTAGAATCAAGTTTCCAAAAATATGTAGCTGCAAAAGCTATTTGTAATCTGCCTGTTTACAAGTCTATTTAATTGCACAGGAAAAATCAGTATTGAATGTGTTAGAATAGTAGAATTAAGGTTGAATTTTTTCTCTTTTTTGTTTTTAGATATGCATTGTTATTATAAAAGTTGTACTGTTTTTTAAAAGTATAACATTATAGAGCTATAGAAAGTAAACGGTAAAAACGCTATCCACCCCTCCAAACTTTCTAGTCACCATCTTCAACAACAGTTGATATATGTCTCTTGAGACTAGGTTCTATATTACTGAAGAAAAAAAAAACTTATTCCATTAGTATTTATTAATTACATTCTGTATTCCAGGCACTGTTCCAGATACTTGGAATATAGGAGTAAACAAAATGGACAAGACCCATCCTCTCATGGCGATTACTTTCTTTAGAGAGAAGCAGATAATAAATAATGACTATAATGAATAAGTAATGTACAGTGTGGTAGGAAATGTTAAGGGGACTAGACAGGACTAGGAGAGAAGCTGGGGCTGTAATGTCCTATTTTACAACGGAGTGGTTGAGGTAGGTCTCATTCAGAAGGTGACAATTGGGAAAAGACTTAAAGGAAGTGAACAAGTCAGCCATGTGGGGACTGCAGGAAGATCATTCCAGGGATATGAAACAGCCTTAAGGCGGAACACGTAGCTTGTTCTAGGACCAGCGAGGAAACTATGGGAGCAGAGAAGAGGGATGAGGACAGGAAGGCAGTGGGAAATGAGATCATGGAGGCACCTGTAGCCCATTGTAAGAACTTTGGCTTTCATTTTGCGCGAGGTGGAAGCTGCTGGCAGGTTTGAGCAAAACAGTAAACATGGTATGACTTGTGTTTTAAAGAAATTATTCTGACTGCTGTGTTGAGAACCCACTGAAGGGTGGCAAAAGGAAGAACAAGGAGAACTGTTGTGAGCCCACTGCAGAGGAGAGATGGTATCATATTTTGAAAGCACAGTCAAAAATATTTCCCAAAGAATTAAAAGCAACGCGTGAGACAAAGAGAAGAGTCAAGGACGATTTCAAGGTTTTACTCTGAGAGATGGAAAAAGTGGTATCAATACTAAGCATACATTTCTGAAACTTAATTTTTGTGGTACGCGGGCCTCACTGTTGTGGCCTCTCCCGTTGCGGAGCACAGGCTCTGGACGCGCAGGCTCAGCGCTCATGGCTCACGGGCCCAGGTGCTCCGCGGCGTGTGGGATCTTCTCGGACCGGGGCACGAACCCGTGTCCCCTGCATCGGCAGGTGGACTCTCAACCACTGTGCCCCCAGGGAAGCCGTAATTTTTTTTTTTATTCACAATATATTATGAACATCATTCCTTGTCAAGGCATAGGACTACCTCATTTTTAGCAGTTTCCTGATAGTCTGTTCCATGGTTACACTGTAATTTATTTACTCAACGTATGATTGCTTTTTTAAAATTTTTTTCCTAAATTTTTTTCAGTAACATTTTAAAATTGCTTTAAAATAATCTGATCTTGTTATTTTTCTTGAACAGGTAAATGTAGTGGCCTAAATCTACATTTAAAGCCTTAGTAGTGAATCTTTCTGAAATCTAGTTAATTAGCAAAAAGGGACATTATATATGTTCTTGCTATTGTGTGATATCTTTTAAGTTTTTCATTATTAGAACCATGTGCTTAATAATTTTATTTTTCATTACATCCACTCTAGTTAGAAATCTGGAAAGAAATAGACAGTGAATTGCAGTAATTTTAATTCTATTCTTAGAGAAGTTCTGCACCCAGGTAATGAAACACAGAAAAAGGCCATGATGTTAAGACAACACCTAGAAAAGGGGTTCAACATTGCCTTACTACATAAATGTATACCTATTACATAAATACATACTTAGCTTGGTTAAGAATGGTGACTTTATGCTATTCATCATTTCTTAAAACAACAAAAAAATTATTCAGAATCCATTTCTATAAATGATAGAATTAGCCATATACATTCATTTTTGTGTGTTTTTAGTTGTTTTTATAACTGTTCACGAGAAATATCTGTCTATATCACATAAAAAAGAATTATATTTACCTAGGGCAGAACTTATTTAAAACATTTAATTATTTACTTCCTTATGGAAGAGAGAATAGACTATATAGTTGCTTGCAGCCGTGGTGACTGCAGACCTAAAACCACTAAAATGCAAAGTGATTTGACAGGACCTACTATGAGAAGATGATAATGTTATATGTAACAATTAAAAAAGAAGAGAGGATGACTGATGACCCTTTTTTACATTTTGAGCAAACTAAAGACGAGGCCATGTAAGAAGTTTTTGTCAACCTGCCATTCAGTCATCAAGATAACCCAAGTGTTATATGTTTGCACTAGAAGCCTTTGAACTTAGAAAATGTAAAATATTTTAGAAATAATATTTAAAATTGTGTTTGATTTAACCTCCAATACAGAGAAAGGGGAAAGTTTAGTAGTAGTTGGTAAAAAGAATGATCATGAGACAAGTATTGGACTGAAACTTCAAATTTAGTTTTTTAAACTTTTGCTGGAGTGATTGTATATATTATATTTTTAAATTCTTATTAAGTAATTATATATTATATATTTAAGTGTTTTAACTTTTACGAGTAATGGCGTAGTGTAATTTGAGCCTGCTCAGTAGAATCAAATGTAATTAAGTAATCCAGTGAAGGACATGCTGAAGTATACACACAATAGATAATTATTTATTATCTGCTTCTCTGAAGCAGTGTGTTTTTAGTTAGATTTCGAAGGGTAGATGAAGTTTTAGAAACTGAAGCTACTGTACAAATAAACAGCATTCTAAGTGGAAGACAGAACATTAGCAAAAATGATAAAAGCAGGAAAGCTAACATTTATAGGTAACAGTAAGTTTGGGTCCAGCATAGTTTAAATGCATTAAGAATAGTGGAAGAAAATACTGCAAAGGTGGGTTGAAATTAAGATTATATTCTTTATTCAACAACCTATGGAATGGGAAAAAATATTTGCAAATGATACAACCAACAGGGATTAATTTCCAAAATATACAAACTGCTCATTAGTTCAATATCAAAAAAACAAACAAAATTTCTCTAAAAAAGACATGCAGATGGCCAACAGGCACATGAAAATATGCTCAGCATCGCTAATTATTAGAGAAACACAAACCAAATCTACGATGAGGTATCACTTCACACCAGTCAGAATGGCCGTCATCAAAAAGTCTACAAAAAATAAGTGCCGGAGAGGGTGTGGAGAAAAGGAAACCCTCCTACACCGTTTGGTGGAAATGTAAACTGATACAGCCACTATGGAGAACAGTATGGATGTTCCTTAAAAAGCTAAAAATAGAGTTACCATATGATCCAGCAATCCCACTCCTAGGCATATATCTGCAAAAGACAAAAACTCTAATTCAAAAAGATACATTAACCCCAATGTTCATAGCAGCACTATGTACAATAACCAAGACATGGAAGCAACTTAAATGCCCAACGACAGATGAATAGATAAAGAAGGCGTAGTATATATATATGTGCAGCAACATGGATGGACCTAGAGATTATCACACTAAGTGAAGTAAGTCAGACAGAGAAAGACAAATGTCATATGATATCACTTACATGTGGAATCTAAAAAATGATACAGATGAACTTATTTACAAAACAGAAATAGACTCACAGACTTAAAAAACAAATTTATGGTTACCAAAGGGGAAAGGTGAGGGAGGGATAAATTAGGAGTTTGGGATTAACATATACACGCTACTGTATATAAAATAGATGAACAACAAGGGCCTACTGTATAGCGCAGGGAACTATATTCAATATCTTGTAATAACCTGTAATGGAGGGCTTCCCTGGTGGCGCAGTGGTTGAGAGTCCGCCTGCTGATGCAGGGGACACGGGTTTGTGCCCCGGTCCGGGAAGATCCCACGTGCCGTGGAGCAGCTAGGCCCGTGAGCCATGGCCGCTGAGCCTGTGCGTCCAGAGCCTGTGCTCCGCAACGGGAGAGGCCACAACAGTGAGAGGCCTGCATACTGCAAAAAAAAAAAAAAAAAAAAAGCTATAATGGAAAATAATCTAAAAAATAGTATATATGTATGTGTATAATCGAATCACTTTGCTGTATGCTTGAAAGTAACACAACATTATAAATCAACTATATTTCAATTAAAAAAAAGGAAATACACACACAAAAAAGAGTATGTTCTTTATTCAGAAGGAAATGGAGACCCATTGAAGGCTTTTGAGGAGGGAAGTTGCACTGTTACTTTAGGAAGATGAATGAAATGGAGTGGCAGCATACAGGATAAAAAAAGTACAATAGGTTGCAAAGGAAGTGATGTTACAGTAGACAGTGTGCTCCCATATTCTTAGACACTCCTCCCGTCTAGAGATGGGACTCGTCTCCTCCCTTTTAATCAATCAAGGCATGCTTGTGATAATTTCAGCCACTAGAGTATCGCAGAGGATGCTACCATGTGACATAGTATTTGCTGATGTAGAGTAGATGTGGGAAACATGAAAGAGGGAGGAATAAAAGACATTGTCATCTTATGGTTAGGTGAATATTGGCATTCTAGTTCCATTAACTGAAATGTTTAATTGCTATAATTGTCTTATTTAGTTGTTCACTCATTCAATCAATCACTTAACAAATGGCTATTGAGTTTCCAGTATGTTAGTCAATGTGCTGCAAACTAGAGAAACAAAGAAAAAAGACATTTTTATCCACAAAGTGCTTTTAGCCTAGAAGAAACATGGACTGCAAGTTGCTGTGTTCAGTGCCAAGAAAGGGGTCAGCCCAGGTGAAATGAAGATGGAAATGATGAACTAAAGGATAGCAGCTTCTAAAGTCAGCAAAGATCTGTCCAGCAATATCAGTTCTGAGGGTTTTCTCCTGAGATTCTGATCCCTTCCTTCTGTGTCCATGATTCCCTAACTTTGGAACATATAATTCCTGTCCTGTTGAGTATGGTTCTCCATTTCCCGCTAATCTAGTTGCATTCCTTAGCCCAGTAAGGACGCTTTGCGTGATTGCCTCCCTGATATGGTTCCCGGAGTCTCCATTGACCTCTCTCACAAATCAAAGGGAATTGTTTATTGTTTCCCTAACAGGTATGCTCATTACCATCTTCAAAGCTTTGCTCTCTAGGCCCACCTGCCTGGAACGTTCTCTCCTCTTCAAAGTCCAAATAGTCTAAGGCGAACTCAAATCATTTTTCCTTATTTTGATTATTACATCACAATATTTTTTTCCCTTTCTGAATTCCCACAGCATTTTGTGACTCGATCATTCATGGAGAACTTCTGTTATGCCAATCTATCTGTAAGTTTCATCTTCCTAAATAAATACTTTTACAGAATAAGGATCAAAACATATACTTAAATTCCTCATATCTAGCACCTTGAATTGTCCTCAGGAGGCATCTGACTAGTATTTCATTGATGACAATCATGAAAATGTTGATCTCGATATTCCTAATATTTCAAACACTGCTCTTTTATTTCATATAATTGAAGTGGATCTATTATTTAAAATCTTATACATTTTTTTCCTTCTTAACTATTTTTCATTTTAAAGGTTGTGATTGGTCATTAGGAAATGGATTTTTTCCTGTTCTCTAGTATTTTGCCCGTTTCAGAAATTGAAAAAAAAAATGATATTGTTACCTAGATTACAAGCAACCTGGTTCTATGAATCTTGAATATTAGAAAATAGGCACTATGATATCTGAACCCGATTTCCCAAATCTTAACTTTTTTAATGGAGAGTTCAAGACTTTAAATAAAACTTACAATAAACAAATATTAATTTAGTTATAATTTTTATTCAAAGCAGACAAGGAGAGTATAAATGAGATCTCTTAGATTATTAGCGTGAAGAATTTAACCATATATGTACTGCTTAAACACGTCATAATGTGCTAAATCTGGAGCCCACACTGAAATTACCTAGTTGCATCAATATGTTAAAGAAAATAAGGTAGACTGACGGAGAAACATGTATTTTTTCAAAGCCTGGGGCAATCCTGACAATCTGTTGCCAAGGCTAAAGGTCTCGTTCTGAATGTGTTATTTAAACCTCCCCTGGGAAATAAAAGTATCTGACCCTGACAAAGTTCATCCTGACCAAAATGTTGGTTTATTTTGTATGTGTCATCTTAAAAATCAAAAACATCAGACATGATGCTTCTTACATCCCTGTTATTTATTTTCCACATGAGGACAAACTGCCGCAAAATGACCCAGAATGTAACTTGACTTCGAATCTTATTTTTCACCAGGTCCCAAGTTGGCTATGAAGTTTTGGTGAAATAAAATGTCAGGGTGTGGTCCCCTTGCTGTTACACGTTTCTTCCCCTTTCTGCAGGAGTTAGCCAGCAAGAGGAAAAGGACGCAACTCTGGGATAAGAGTAAGGAAACCTACACTTCCCCACTCTCCTGATCCGTCTCATCATGACTTGACAGTGAATTCTCAAAAGGTGGGTAGGGACTCTAGGGATCTCTGGACTTTGCTCCTGTGCTAAGTGTTTACAGTCTTACAGTCTGACCATGTCCCTGCTTCTGCTTCAGTAGGAGAGTGAATACTGGCTCAGAAGAGTTAATCCAATCCAGATGTTACCATGACAGTGTCTCATCCAGAGGTGAGGCCGTCCTCCCATTCATTAGCATTAGGTGGTTTCAAAACTGCACCTGGGGGAGATAGGTTACAAAGGCTCTCTCTTCTGACAAGTATATTTGAGTCAGTTCCTTTACTATCTGTCTGGTAATTTTGAATCTCTTAAGAATAAACAGAAGCTCAAAATTGTATCTTTTTTTTCCTAGAGGAGTAATACGAAGGTTGATACTATATAGGGTGAGCAGAGCATATTAAGTATTCTTAAAAGAAAAATTGTATTCAAATGAATTCATCTTGAAGGTTTCAAAATAAGTTTGAGTCCTCCAAAGGCAAGAAATTTTATTTTTGTTCACCCTACTGCTCAGATTCTATCCATTTGCATGAGAATGCTCTCAGCTGACATTTTCAATAATTTTGATGATCACCAACAGAGCAGAGAAGTGAGGGTGTTTAGGGACAATTTACTTCTTGACAATATCGGGAGCCAGACTGGAATAAATCTTCATCCCTTTCTCAACACAGTCAGTAGAAGAAATGTTTTCATAAACGCAGTGCCAATCAATTGCAGAAATGGAGGTGTGAGGACAGAGAGGAAAGCAAGGATGAGATGGAAGGAGGATTCAAGATTTTGTCTTTGGCTAGTTTATTCTCAATATGAGTGATTTTACGTGATATTCTTTCTTCAGCAAAAATCCCTTCCCTGGCATGGAAAATATATGTCTGCAATGGTAGATGGTAGCCCACAGCTCTGAAATAATGAAGGCCTCTGGTGACTAGGCAGAACACAAGGGCAGGGCCAAGTTTATTGAAGGTGGAATGTAGACCTGCCAATTTGACTGTTTGATGTTAGCAACTATTAACCCACCTATTATAGTCATGATTTATTCTCATTAAAACATGGTTGATTTGTAGGAAATGTGATGCCTTATACTCTTACCTACTACTGACAATTTAAACTCAACTGGATTACTGAATACACAGCAGAGCATAGACAGGGTAAATTTCACAACTGGGTACATAATGGATATTTCAGGGCGTGGGGTGGAGATGTAATGGTCACTTATGGGAAAGACAGACATATGAGCACAGCGGTCCCTGGAAGGAGATAGAGGGTGTAAATGCAGGAAAAGGCAGGAAACAGCAGCCCCTAATTAAGAGAAGGAATAAGGCTGGTTCTCAGATATGCCTTCAGTTGAATAGACACACAAATACCAGTCATCTCTTTTAATTTATGAATACTTTTTTTAATCATATCTAGGCTTCTAGGGCCCAGGATTAAGGGGTGGGGAATAAGGAACACTGTGTACAGCAAGGACAAGAGAATTTCCATCAGAAGATGGGAAACATTTTTGTCAATTAAACTCACCTGAGCCCATTTTCTGGCTCTGAATCTCACCAGTGGCTTGTGATTGTATAGATAGTCTAGGATTTGCACAACTGCTTTATAGCAATTTCCCAGCTGCAGAAGCGGAGCAGGCTAATCTTCAATATACTAGTTTTTGGAGCCGGAAAGAAAGCTTAGGAGACTTTTCTTTTGAGGAGTAATTACTATAGATCCCATCCTGCAGTTGCTTGATTAAAGGAATGAAAAGTATCCAAATTAAAAATCCGAAGAATATCCTAGAGAATGCTTGCCCAGCTTCTAGGACTTTCTCTATGGGCTCTTAAAAACTAGAAGCAATCCTGTTTACTGAAATGTTTTCTCCCAAGTTTACTACTCCACAACTTCCTAGGCAGAATGAGTTCCCCACAGATGCAAGGTAGGAACAAAGGATTTAGCTTGAGAAAACACTAGTTAGGAGTAAGGGTTTTTTTTTTTTTTTTTGCGGTACGCGGGCCTCTCACTGTTGTGGCCTCTCCTGTTGCGGAGCCCAGGCTCCGGACGCACAGGCTCAGCGGCCATGGCTCACGGACGCAGCTGCTCCACGGCATGTGGGATCTTCCCGGACCGGGGCACGAACCCATGTCCCCTGCATCGGCAGGCGGACTCTCAACCACTGCGCCACCAGGGAAGCCCAGGAGTAAGGATTTTTATCAAAGAGCAGACCCAGACCTCTTTAGCTGGACATTCTGACAGCGAAATAAAAGAGCACACCAGATCTTAATATAACCAACTCTGTGGTACAAAAGAGAAAACTAGGAGTGAAAGGATGACATTGCCCAATTGAAACAGCTGGGAAGTGGCAATGTCCGGGCGAAAACCTAGTTTTCTCACTCTTGGTCCAATGTACTCTTCGTTATAATACATCGATATTCCTGTTATTATGCAAGTCACACAACTTGCAAATCTGACTTTTCTGTGTTATAGGAACAAGTATGTGTTTGCTGATTTAATTTTATATTCATATCACCTAATTTGTTACTCTTGCTGCCTCTTGGTTGTTTCCTGCTAAAATGAACAAGACATTCCAAGAAGAAACTATTTTATACCTGCATTTGCCTCGGCTCTTACTGAGTTTCTCATGATACATACTTGGGCTTGTGACATAATTGAATGCAATAATAGGAGAAAAAAACATAAGCAATGTAGTGAAGCTAGAATCTAAGAGAATAGAGAAATCCAGGACAGATTGTACAGCCAGGACATGGTTTATTGCTGATCTCTTGGCTGTAGTATTTTTTTGCCTTCAATCAAGTGTACAAGACTGAGAATGAAAAGAGAAAACCTCCCCAAGCTTTTCTCTACAATTCTAATCTTATCTATCATATTAAATTATTTTTTACAGGTCAATAATTGTAATAACATTCACTTCTTACTTCTGACTTAATGTTAAGCTAAGGTATGAAAGCAAAGGAAAAACAGCCCTTTTTTTATGAAGAGGTGACAGTATAGAAACCTGGGGATCGGATACGTAGATAATACAATGTAAGTGCTTGAGTAAAACTCAGCATGCAGGGGAATTCCCTGATGGTCCAGTGGTTAGGACTCCACGCTTCCACTGCTGGGGGCCAGGGTTTGATCCCTGGTCCGGGAACTAAGATCCCACAAGACTCATGGCATGGCCAAAAAAATAATAATAAATAAATAAATAAATAAAACCAGGTGCTTAAAAAAAACAACTCAGCATGCAGCATAGAAACTTTTATGGCTTAGGATGGGAAACAAAGGGCAAAGGCTGGGAATGTCTTTCTCAAAGGGAAACTCTCTAAGCATCTGGAAATTAGTTTTTAGGCAAGTCAAAGGAAGGAAAGTGTGTTTCTAAGCTGATGGAATAATATATGTATAAAGGCACAGAAATAGGGAGAACATAGTCTTTTGGGATCAAAGTCATCTCTGTGACTAGATTATAGGATTTGAGAGGAAGAGCCACAAGAGTTAAGCAAAAGCTGGATTTTCCAAGGGCTAACATTCCCAACACAATGTACTCGGTGAGTAGAATTCAGATAGTAGAGATATTGATATTTGGGTCAATAATAATTAAATGAGGCAAACCATGCAAAAAACAAGAATCAACTCTTCTGTTCTCAGAACAGCCTGCTGTTATTACCCCATTGTACAGATGAGGAAAACTGAGGCACAGGGAAGTAAAGAAGTGATGAAGTTTTGAATTAAACCGGATTCCACATTATGTAGAAAGCTCCAACCACCACCATGGCACAAAGAAAATCACTCCACATGTAATAGTCACCACTCACAATTCTCAAACCAATAATTCACGCCCAGATTTTATTTTTCACATTAAAGAGAAAAGTCCCAAGTGTGACTTAGAGATCTTTGTCTACTCTACTGAAATCACCTTATTCTGTTTGAGGTAGGATAAAATGACACTACTGCCTTCTCTCTCCAACCAGCTCTGGAAAGTGACATAGATTTGCAAATGGCTTGATTTTCAGGCGGGGATGAAAGTGAAAACTTCAGTTATCTAGTGTGGAAAGAGCAGTCAGCTAAAGAAGGAGAGGATGAAAAAATGTTCTCAAATCGCTGTCCAGTTGGCCAATCTCCAGCTCAGAATGAAGTGTTCATTTTCCTGAAGAACAGGGATTGCTCACACCCACTTACTTACACCTCATAGGTAATCTTTTTTTTTCAGACATGAAATCAATCACTGAATGAACCCTTTGTAAGTTAGGGGCATAAACTGTCCAACCTTGTGGCTGTTTGTGATTATAGCTGGCAAAATGAAAGATTGTTCAGTAGATATTAACAGTTAAAAGGACAGAGCAAAAGAAAGAAGCAAGTTAATCTCACTGCAGACTTCCAAACTGAGGAAACTAGCTCATGAGGAAGTCCATGGATCTCAATGGGGTTGCCCAGGGCTCTGTTCTATTTGACCCTCAAAGCACTACCTTCATCTGGAAGAGGTGTTGATGAATGCAGGAGAAAAATCTGACACTGCCTAGTATTTCTGTGCTAGAAAGGAAATGAAATTTCCCTTGGTTTAGTTTCCTCTCTGACGCGGTTACTGTTTTTTTCCAGTTAGTGTACAGTACTGCTGAGAATATCTGCTGGAGAATAAAAGGCATCTCCTTTCTTAGAACAGAACCTGCTGAATATCAGAATAATGGCATTTGTGACAGCACTCCTGAGTGGAAATTTGAAGTTATAGGATTCTAGGAAACTTGAACTTGGAAGGACTCTCTTGGCTCGTCTATTGAGCCTAATGTGTCATGGACCCAAAAGCATCTCACAAAGAGTTTCCTAAACATTCTGACAAATGTACTTCCAGAGCAGGCACGAACAAACTACAGCCCACGGGCTAATGATAACCCTCTGCATGCTTTCATATGGCCCATTAACTAAAAATGAATTTTACATTTTTTAACTATTGAAAAATTATCAAAATAAAAATTATCAAAAATAAAAAATATCAAAATCTTTCAATTTCATTATGAATAAATCAAGTTTTTTTGGAACCCAGCCATGCTCGTTCACTTTCATGTTATCTATGGCTCTTCTGCACTACAAGGGCAGATTTGAGTCATTACTAAAGAGACCATATGACCTGTAAATCTAAAATACTTGCTATCTGGCCCTTTACAAAAAAAAAACAAACAAACAGTTTGTCTATCCCTGGTCTAGAGTATAGTGAGTGAGAAGAATGTCTTCTTTTGCTAAAACTGCAGCCTAATAGAACTTGAATATTTCTAAAAGGTGTTTGCAAAAGTCCAGTCTAGTTTATACGGACCTACGGGAAAAAACAGAACCATTCATTTCTGTTGAATATGATTGAAGCAAACTGAAAACTGGCCTGAATGTATTTACCAGGTCTGGCACACTACATTAAGTCAAATTAAATTCACCAGTGAGCTGTCAAATCTCTACTAATGATTGTGTTGAACGATATGAAATCACAGTTATTGTAGGTCGAAAATAATTAAATATCGGCAGTTTCTTAGGGTTCCTATGACTTCATAAGACACTTTACAAAGAAAGGAGTCTGTTTTAATATCCATCTTTGCCAGCTTTCCTCTGTCATGCTTTGCACCTGACTTTGCTTTATTTTCCAACACTTCACATAACGAATGCATAGCACACATTTGTTGACAACCTGGTAATGAAAGAATAAGTTAAAGTTCTTTCTAAACAATCTGCACTGGTAAGAGTGTTACAAAGAAAGGATACCAGGACTTGAAACTTAAAGTGAGAAGTAAATTCTAAGTTCTAAGGCTTTCCTTAGGTTTGGGTGTGTTGCTCTGTGTGTCATAGGAAGACTTGATAAATTTGGTATGAGGGAATAGAGTTGCAATGCTTGCCTTTGTATACTACAATTACTAGTACATTTACTGTCAGAGCACTGGAATGGTTGTGGATTTACACTACTATAATCAGGTTTCTTTTGTCTCTTTACAGTGAAAGAACAACAAAAATTATACTAAGAATCTAAGATATATGTGGTACATATACATGTACAGTCAGCCCTCAGGATCCTTCGGTTCCACATTTATGGATTCAACCAACCTGGCTGCATCTCCCTCCGCTCTGTCTTTATACCATCTTCTACTCTGTATATCTTTGTCTGCTATACATCCCTCTATCTCTTTCTTATAAGGGCGCTTGTGATGGTATTTAAGGTTTATGACATAATCCAAGCTAAGTGCCTTCTCTCAAGTTCCTTAATTTGATCACATCTTTTGCCACATGAGTATATAAGATAATCTTCACAGATTACAGGCATTAGGAAGTGAATATGTCTTTGGGGGAACATTTTTTTCAGCCTACCACAGTTATGATGACATCATATTGAAGTATATCTTAAAGAACTGCTTTTAAATTTTCTGAAAATAAATGGAAGTGAGACCAAAATACTTTTTACCTTGGAGCTAATTAAGATTATTTTAATATTAGGTGGATGATGGTTTTCTCCAAAAGAATTACTTTCTTGAGCTGCTAACTCTGCATTACTGTAAAAAAATATTTATGGTACTTGTGAATAAACAACAGCCTCTGAAGAGATACATTACCAAGCGGTGTTTTTCAAAATGAAGAAGAAAAACTAAATGATTTATCAAAGAAATTTCTGTTATCCATTTTTCAGTGGGTTTGCTTTTTTACCCACAAGAAATATTCATCAGTAAAGACCTTTCATTTGATTAAAAACAGCCTCTAATAAATGTGCATTAGGATCACAATGATAACCTATATTCAAGAACATGAATAAAAAGGGCTCTTGAAGGGAAAGGCTCACATATGTTCACATTTGATACCGGGAAATAATCGTATGCTGTTGAGGAGTGATTACTACCAGCTGTAAGCAAGTACACCGCACAATAATATCTCATCTGTACAACCACTTGGAAAATTTCTTTCTTGCTCTCTCTCTCCTTCTTCCAAGAGTTTCATAAAATATGGCCAAATCTCTCCCATCTTACTGAATACTGACCTTTTCAAATCTCTACATATGAAAAGAGAAAGACTTCGAATCTTGAAGAACACCAAGAAGAAACATGAAATTTCCATGCTTTTCCCAAAAATAAGATTGGCAAGACCATGTCACTTTATCCTTTCTTCATATTCTGTATGACACATTTTTTATTGTTTCCAGTGGCACTAGCAAGTTTTTAATCTGAATGGCCTAGAAACATTACTGAAATACAAGAAAACGGTTCTGAATAAAAGCAGTTCGGATCTCACTAATGCATCATTTATCTATAAACGCTTATCATTGGAAACAATTTGAAACATCATCTTGACTACCTTCCTGAATTTCAGGTATGGCAAATGCTAAATCACTTCTTCACCATAATTCAGTCTCAGAAAGGCTGCTTTCTTCCTCAACCTGTCTTACGTTATCTGAGCTAAACTAGGGTTCTGTAGAGGGATTTCTGGAAGGTTAGGAAAGAATAGTGGGGAGGGGATGGAGAAAATTTGAGAAGTTCTTGACTAACAAAAACACATGTGGGTTGGGTTTTTTTTTCTGTTTTAAATTTTAATATCCCAATAAGATTTTTGTTTAAAGAAAATATTCCCAGTTTAAACAAGGAGAAAAAAAAAGACAAAGGGGTATCATTGCCTTAATCTTTTTAACAGGAAAGTTAAGAAAAGGAAGATAGGAGACACTATCAGTGTGGACATCAGAACTCTTTTTTTTTAACCTGATGCAACTAGATGTAAATTAATCAAGGGCAAACGCACTTTCTGTGTTCTTAATATCACTAGCAGAGCCAAGTAACTATGAAGCATTTTGCCTTTAGAGAGAAGGCAAAGCGGGACTTCCCTGTCTATCCAGTGGTTAAGACTCTGCGCTTCCACTGCAGGAGGCACGGGTTCGATCCCTGGTTGGGGAACTACGATCCCACATGCTGCACCACATGTCCCAAAAAAAAAAAAAGAAGAAGGCAAAGCAACAAATAATCAGTTAATTAACAAAGTATTTAGAAGATGGTGATCTCTGTGCCTAGATATCACTTCTCTCTTCCACTCAGGCATGGACTGATGCCCCGTGCGTAAAAGTTCCCTTTACAACATATATCTTAGCACTCAACACACTGCATTTTAATTGGCTGCCCTCCCCTACTACACACATACCTCAATATGAACTCTGTGACAAGCTATGTTAGCCTTTCTTATTAAAATCATAGACTATGGCAAAGTATATGATTTATCTTAAGTAATAAACATTTGTTGAATGAAAGAATGGAAGAAAAGATATCTTATGAAGAGGTGGAAATAGACTCACACTCAAAAGCATGGAGCTCTTTTGGCTGAGGCTATGATCTGAAGACTCACATAAATTCATTCCCTGTGCATAATGGTCTACCCAGCCTCATGCCAACTATCAGTAATCTAATAATGAAAGAACAATTGTTCTGGGCCAGATGTATTATGCATATTACCTCTGTAACAACATTACCTCTAGAGCAGTTAAGTATTACTGTCCTTATTTTAGGAATGAGAGAATTCTACTCAGATATACTCCTGCCTTTAAGCGGCCATTTCCAATTTTAAGGGCATTCATGTATAGCTCTTAAGCTGCTGTTCGTTACATTACACCTTCCTGACCTGTGTTTCCTTCACCCTTAGCAATGAAAAGGTTGAGGGAAGCTGCTTTCATCTTATTTGTACATGGAACTCATACCACGTTCATGCCACGTGACGATAATATATGTATGGCAAAGAATTACAGATCAAATGGATGGTAGAAGCACAAATGATCAAAGTAAAAGGCAGGGAGATTACCCAAGACTGTGAAAGGGAAGACGGCAGAACGAACCGAGCAGCAGTGCTCTAAGCCCTTTGTCTCTTGGTGAGGCTTAGAGCTTGATAAGGGAACATAATCTCAGAGAGGGATTTGGTGTACCCTAGACGCTGGATCTCCAGGCAAAGCCAAAGATCGAATGTCCAAAAGTATAGAGGGAGCCAAGGTGCTTTCTGACTCCAAGTCACCATGAGGACTACAATGAAGAGCCCATTAGTGATGATGCACATGAGTCAAGAAAGAAGGAGCCTTCTGGAATATTCTGCTCTGAAGCAGATCGTATGAGGTTTTGCACAACCCTTTAGGAAAAGATGAGTAATCCCCCGTAATAACAGAGACTGAATTTCTAGGCAGATCAACATCATGAGAGCTCAGAGTAAAATTTAGTTTAAGTCTTTTTTTTTTTTTAACATGGAACGCTTCACGAACGTGCGTGTCATCCTTGCTCAGGGACCATGTTAATCTTCTCTGTATCATTCCAACTTGAGTATATTCACTGCCGAAGCAAGCACTTGATAAGTCTTTAGGCAGCATAATGTGTAAAATGTTTTCATGTTCCTGAGACTGCTGGGAAAAATTCATACCTGGGAGATATTGATGAGGCCATATATCATTTCGATCATATTGTCCCTTAGCTTTTCCTATTTGAAACAAATTTTTGAAAAGCTTTACTTTCTTAGTCTCTTTCTATGGGGGAAAAAAAAACACCTATTAAATATTTTCATTTTTCATTGTTACGATATTGTTTTGTCCAATGGCTCCCAAGCCTGACTAGCATTCACTATTCCCTAGGGCGAATATTTTTTAAGTATATAGTCCTGTGTTCTATCCTTAGGAATTCTGATTCATTAGCTTTTTCCAACCCAAATATAATGGTCAAGAGAAGAACACTGAAATTCATGATGCAACATGGCTAAAAAATGGGGTTGCCGGAATTCTGATTCCATTGTTCACTGGCTATCTCGGTATGATCCACATGCTTGGAGACCCTTTGAAAGAAATCAGAAAAGAGGCAACAAACAGATCAATCACTGATTCAGCCTTTAAGTATAACTAAAATCTTTTTTTTTTTTGATTTAATGGAATCGTTAAGGAACAAGATTATTCCATCAAAAGAAAATTATTTTCAGAAAATGGAAATTGGCAATATACCCACTGACGCCTGGAACAAACTCAAATGTCTACATTTCCAGTGGGAATGAAATCTGACAGCCAGGGAGTCCAACGTGCTGACAGTACAAAAATAACCACCTGTTGCTGAATAGGAGAAGAAGTAACCAGGTGGGATACGTACTCCACAAAGGAAATTTGAGCAGGCTCTTGGCTTCCTATGGGATGAAAGGGAGTAGGAAAGCTGGCAGCAGGGAGGTTGAGAAGAGGAAATCTGAGCAGGTTTCCTAGCTGTCTTCCTTGCGGGGAAGGCAGGATTGAATTGGAAAGACTGTAAAACAGGAAGATTGACAATAAAACTTATGTGTTTACGGCACATTTAAACTATTAGAATGCTACAGAAACACATAATAACTCCTCTGAAATTGCAAGTATGTCTAAAAGGTTATGAAACCAGGAGTTACCTCAGGTACTATCATTCTAGAAAATTTAAATGTCTAGTAAAATGCTCTTCTGCGAAAATAGTATTTGCAGGAAAATAAAGTTTTAAACATAGAAGAAACACAAGAACAAAGGACTATCTACCAAAAATCCAAACTCTTAAGGCTGATTGAAATGAAAGGCTTCAGCCTTTTTCGACATGGGTGATATCAAACTAAACAACAAAAAGTAATATTTACTTACATTTATTTTCCCCCTTTCTTTCTGACCCTCTCTCCTATAAGGTAAAAGAAGAAAATGAAATATCTTAAAGTAAACGTTTACAGAGGGAAAAAAATCTGTAAACAGAATACATGGATCAATAACCATTATTTGTATAGCTGAAAGCATCCCATCAACTTAGAAATTAATTAAAAAGGACGTAGCTTATTCCACATGCAGCCATCAATGCAATGCCTTGTTCTAAGTGCTGTGAGGTATCATTATCCTCACTCTTGTAAAATAAGAAACTGATAGAGAGATATTAAAACTTTTTCAAATATATAACTCTCATGAGTGATAAGTCTGAGATTTGATGCTAGGCTCTATGGCTTTAAAGACGATCAACAGCAATATGTTGCTATCAAGCAGCATGAGCTATCCAGAGTATGGCCAAGATTCTGAAAAAAGTCTTTATTTATTTATTTATATATATATTGCGGTACGCGGGCCTCTCACTTCTGTGGCCTCTCCCGTTGCGGAGCACAGGCTCCGGACGCGCAGGCTCAGCGGCCATGGCTCGCGGGCCCAGCCGCTCCGCGGCATGTGGGATCTTCCCGGCCCGGGGCACGAACCCGTGTCCCCTGCATCGGCAGGCGGACTCTCAACCACTGCGCCGCCGGGGAAGCCCAGAAAAAAGTTTTTTAAAAAAAGCATTTCTAAGAAGTTAAATAGACATGTACCAAAACTCTCAAGCCTTCTCAGAGCATATTGATTCAAATTAGGATAAAATATTAACAAGCTAGATTATCTCATTCCTAAGGCCAGAGCTGACTAATAATAGCAAATTAATAGGGGGTTTGGAGGACCGTGGGGGAGAAGGAAAAGACACTGGTAAAACAAGAAATAGATTATCACTTTACTTTCTTTTTGGTTGCAAGTGACAGAAAAATTAATTAAACTTATTTAAGCAAAGAGAATCTACTGGTTTATGACTCAATTACCTGTGAACCCCAGTCATGGGGACTCCAGGGGTCCAAGCATGAGATCAGCACTCAGTTTCTTTCCATCTTCATTTTCTGCTTCCAGGTGGCAATCTCCAACACTTCTGAAGTTACATTGTTTTCAATTTCAGTTAAAACAGAAAGAGTAAGTAGACACTTTGCTTCCACTCATTCCCCCAAAATAATTCTCTGATTGTTCCTAATTCTAGTTGGCCCTAGGCATAGTTATGGAAGAAATACAGAGGCCAAAGGGAAAGGAATCTTGGGGTAAGACAGGATGGATCCTGACCTGAAGTATACAGACTGATTCTGAAGAAGGGTTGGTTTCTTTAAAAAATTCAGGGTGTCGAAAGGAAGAAAGAAATAACTGGCGCTGAGAGGGAAATAGAGAAAAATAAGAACTCCAGATGAAGACAGAAACATTTATTTTAGAAAAATGCCAAACACAAAAATCCAGCTAAACTTCTATTATTATTTATAGCTAAGCAGCCTCACATAATTTAAAACCATTGTATACCTTGAGTTTTCCAAAAGTGTAATGATCAAAAGGTAGAAATGGTATCAACAGGAAGGTAGAAATAGCATCAAATCTAAAAGATTAGCATCTATACCTTGTTGACTATGTGCCAGGCATTGTAACATCACAACTCTATGAAGAAGTACCATGACAATCCCCATTTTACAGTGAGGATAATGTGAGGCACAGAGCAATTTCCCAATGGGTTTCAATTAACTTGCACAATTTAACAGTGTAAAAGAATGGTGATTCAAACTCATACACTATGATACAAGACATTTTCATATTGAACACGGTTAAACACTATCTTATACCATGTAAGATAGTTTAAATATATTGCCACTGAACATTACTTCTTTTTTTTTCTTTAGGTTATCTATTTCTTCTTTTTTTATATACGCACACGTATATACATGTACACGAAATATTTTTATCGTTAGTTTTACAAAAACAAGGTTATATTATTCATACTTTTCTGCATCTTGCTTTTCTTTATTTTTTTGAATTTTATTTTATTTAGTTTCTTATACAGCAGGTTCTTATTACTCATCCATTTTATACACATCAGTGTATACATGTGAATCCCAATCGCCCAATTCATCACACCACCACCCCCAACCCCTGCCGCTTTCCCCTCTTGGTGTCCATACGTTTGTTCTCTACATCTGTGTCTCTATTTCTGCCCTGCAAACAGGTTCATCTGTACCATTTTTCTAGGTTCCACATATATGCGTTAATATATGATACTTGTTTTTCTCTTTCTGACTTACTTCACTCTGTATGACAGTCTCTAGATTCATCCACATCTCTACAAATGACCCAATTTCATTCCTTTTTATGGCTAAGTAATATTGCATTGTATATATGTACCACATCTTCTTTATCCATTAGTCTGTCAATGGGCATTTAGGTTGCTTCCATGACCTGGCTATTGTAAATAGCGCAGCAATGAACATGAGGGTGTATGTGTCTTTTTGAATTATGGTTTTCTCTGAGTATATGCCCAGTAGTGGGATTGCTGGGTCATATGGTAATTCTATTTAATTCTTAAAACTTGTACTTAAAAAAGATAAGTTGTAGTCATGTAAATTCTAAACCAATCTTGGTTTATCACATAATTTGACAATATATTCTGTATGAGAACTTACCACAGATTCTTTCAAATATAATTTATTGTTACTCTTTCTGCTCAGTTCTTTTGATTTTGATATAATTGTTGAGCATCTACTATGTTCCAGGCATTATACTACATACTCAGTATATTGGATTTGCAATCTACACTTCCATAGCATTCTTGAGCATGTCTGGCATGCATTCTTTATTCAAAGTTTAATATCTACAATGGCTCCATCAACTTGTTATTAAATATCTAACCCAAAATATTAAGATAATAACAATAACCATATTCTTATGACTGCTGAGTGGGAAATAATAGAATTAGCAGCAGTAACAAAGAATTAATTTTTATGCAAATAAAATATTGGATGCCAAATTATGTCAACACTTCAAGTTGTTAAGTATCCATCCATCTCAACGGATAATTGGCAGGCATTTTTATTAGGCATTATTAAACAAATCTCTGAATTTTTATTTCATGGTTAAGTATCTACTCATGCAGTGTAGAAAGCAAAGACAACAGAAATATTTCACAAAGATCTTTTATACAACTGAAGAACACTTCTTACATAACTTAATAACAAATTCTACTTAATACAGTAATTTACACATTTTCCTGTCTCTTGAACTTGTCTGAAACTGATTTATAGAAGACGTCTTTACATGTATTTAATCTATTATTTTTAAAATAAGAAATGGATAGACCAAAGGGAAATACTAACTTGTAAAGGCAAAAATGCCTGGGCTTCCCTGGTGGCGCAGTGGTTGAGAGTCCGCCTGCCGATGCTGGGGACACGGGTTCGTGCCCCGGTCCGGGAAGATCCCACATGCCGCGGAGTGGCTGGGCCCGTGAGCCATGGCCGCTGAGCTTGCGCGTCCGGAGCCTGTGCTCCGCAACGGGAGAGGCCACAACAGTGAGAGGCCCGCGTACCGCAAAAAAAAAAAAAAAAAAAAAAAGCCAAAAGCAGTTTTCTGTGATTTGAGTACTTAAGAAGTATATCTGTATATGGCAGAATCTTTTTTGTGGGGTGGGAGGAAGGAAGGGGGATTCCACTGAGATTTATTTCACTCTGAATTCCCTTTGACTTTCTTCTGTCCCTGAAGTCTAGGCTATGTTCTATCCTAGGGCATTTTCTTTCGAAGTTGAATATCAACTTTATGATCATCATGTTTTTGTTTTCATGCGGAAAACATCTTAGTTTCATAATCAAACCTCTGTGAGTCTAGTGGCTCAAAAATAATTTCTTCTGCTTCATGGAAAGACTTCAACTGCAGGTAAAACCTTTACCCTCAGCTTGAGAGATCTACTAATCCTAGAGAAATTGCCACAGGCTTCCTATGAATAAATATCAAATCCACTGAACACATCCACACACCAAATGGAATGGAGTAAGAATCTAACCTCCCAAGTCAGTGTTCCTGGGTTCAAATCCCATTATATTACTGTCTTTGTCCTTTCTGACTGCTATAACAAAATTCCACAGAATGAGTGGCTTATAAACGACAGAAGTTGATTTCTCATGGTTCTGGAGGCTAGAGTCCAAGATCAGGGTGCCAACATGACCAGGTCCTCATGAAAAAGCTGTCTTCCCTGTTCACAGACTGCCGACTTCTCATTGCATCTCACATAGCGGAGCAAGTGCTCTGGAGTCCCTTTAATAAGGCGTGAATCCCATTCATGAGAGCCCTGCGCTCACGACCAAATTTTCTCCCAAAGGCGCTACCTCCTAATACTATCACCTTGGGCATTAGATTTTCAACATACGAATTTTAGAGGGACACAATTATTCAGACCATATCAGTTACTTAACAGTTGTGTACACCTTGGGATTTTTTAGTCAACACTTCTAATCCTTAAGATCTTCATATGAGTGTTGACCTCATGGGGCACACCAGGCATCATATATTCTATTTAGCACAATGCCTAGTACAGAGGAAATATTCAATAAATTTTGTGTATTATTATGGCTGTTCTTCGTATCAATAATTGTACCATTTCTGTTTCTATTAACAAGAGGATTTAGATAAATTACATGGATCCACAAAGAAGAGATAGGATTTCCAAAATGAAAACTGGATTGTCGTGAGGAGAGGGAGATCTTGAACAAAAGGCAGAAAAACAAGAAGCATCAGTAGAGGCATGATGGCTAGAAAATAGCAACTAATCCAATTATGGCTGGAACATAAAACACTTGTTCTATTAGTGTTGGAAAGAAGACTGGAAACACATTCTTCCTTCTGGCCTGGATTGGTGGTGTTCAAGGGAGACTTGGTTTACCTCAATGTATTATGGATACACTGCAGTGACCTCAGGTTTGGAAGAGCAAATAACTCAGGATAAAACCCTGGTCTTGCTACTTACTTTTGTGCAAACTGGGGGAAAAAAATCACTTAACCTCTGTGAGTCTCAATTTTTAACAGATAAAATGGGAAAGATACCATTTTGCACAGTCACTCTCATGATTCAAAGTAGTAGAAATATTAATAACAACAACTCCTGCCTTTGAATGAGTGCCAGGCATTGTGCTAATGTCTTTACATCCATATATATTTTTTGTTTGTTTGTTTTGTTTTGTTTTGTTTTGTTTAATTTTTTGGCCACACCTTGCAGCATGCAGGATCTTACTTCCCCGACCAGGGATTGAACCCCTGCAGTGGAGGCACGAAGTCTTAACCACTGGGCCACCAGGGAAGTCCCTTTGCATCCGTATTTTATTTAGCCCCCTTAGCTTCTCCAGGATAATGAATGAAAAGTGGTCATCACACTAGAATTGCAAGTGGATTCAGGGCCTTATACAGAGGCCAAAAAAAAAGGTATTAATTGTAAGAAACAGAATGAACTCCTTTGAGTTTCCATAAATTACAGAGGTGACACTCAAGAAAATTTTAACTAAGTTTCTGAGCAGAGACGATTCCAGCTTACATCTGAATTACAATAATTTTGTCCTCCATTCCTCACAGCATTGTTGTTAGATTAAAAAAAAAAAAATACTACGTAGTAGAAGACTCTTTATCTTAAAAGCCAAAGAAGGAAAATCAATCAAAAGGCCAGTTAAAGAGAAAAACAATAAAAGGAATAAATAAATATTTAATCTAACTTAAAACTTTGAAAATACACATTTATCAACCAAACTTTTGATGTAAAGCCAAGACATTTCTTTGAGTACAGGTTCACTAACTTGAAATCTGTATCACTTTTCTCATGAAAACCACACCTACGATGAATCTGTGATATTTGCTTTCTTCAGGTTGGAGCAGAATTTGTGAAAGACCCTTGCAAAGCAACCTGAGTACAGAGGCTTTACAGAAGTTCTATTTTTTCCTCCACTTTCTTTTTTACAGTTGTCCGTCTATATTCTATATTTTTTACGGTGTAGAGCATTCCTGTTTTTAAGGCACAGAGCTTATTTTTCTTAGAAATAATTATCTTCTTTCATGCTCATATTTAATTGGTTTGATATTTAGTTAAATTACATAATGGCTGTAAAGTGTTACTGATGTAACTGGTTTGGGAATCACCATGTTTGACACTTGGCAAGCACTCAACTCACTTGATGAGAATAAAGGTGTGTAGACATCTAGAGAAAAGCCTGCTAGTCATGAGCGTTCAGTAACTGTGGGCTTCAGCCAGTATGATTAATAGAGGAAATGGATAATATCATTTAATCTAGCAGTTTTATTAAGGGGATATGAAGTAAGAACATGTCTACTCCTTTTTAAAGCGTATTGCAAGCTCATATTAATTTGAAAGAAGATAACATATTTTCTCAGATCATTCTTCTATGACAAAAATACACTTCAATATATCTGATTTTATAGAAGGAAGAAAATTTGTGGCCATATAAAAAAATCATTTAGGCCTTAGTAGCAAACCTATAAGAAGCAGCTGTTCAAGATAAAGGTTCGTCCTGAAAATTTTCTTTACATTCATCTTAACCTTTGGGCATTCACCTTATTTGTGTTTCAATGGTGGCATAGTGCAGCCAATCAAAGAGACAGTTTGTTTTCTATACCTTTCTTCACGTTTCTTTTCTAATCCTCATTTGTTATGTTGCCCAAGGCTATACAACAACAACAAAAAACAGTCAGGTGGGTTGTAGATACAAGCTTTTTGTTTTGCCGTGAATAAGCTCTATTCACCCAGTTGTTGCAAAATGGACCAACTTTTTTGCCCATTACTGTTGTGTGCAAGAACTGGCATTATTTCTTCAACTTGAACACAGTGAGAAGTATTTGTATTCCTGTCACATATATGACCTATAGCATGCCCACTGACCTTTAATGATGTCTTCGCAGTTACACAGAAGGAAGAAGAAAGCAAACTGTAAGCATCAGATACCCACCAAGGGCTAGGCGACAGGCTAAGCTTTTTATATATAAAAAGTTTTCTCTACAATAATGCATTTTTAAGAGACAGTAAAGAATCTTAACAACATTTATTTTATAAATTAATAATATGTGGTCACAATGAAAATAAAATAATTATTTCCTTAGCATAGCACAGCAATGCAGGTTTGAATTACAAAGCTCTCTGATTACCCGGTAAAATAGTTTCAGCAGTAACAGATCAAACAGCACATGAGAAAAACCTCAGTGCCCCTTCTCCCTCTAAGTTTATTTTGTCATCAGGATTATCTTCATACTATTCAGATTCTGGTGTTGGAAGAGAAATCAACTAAAATTCTGACTAAGAGTTAGATAATAAAACCACCTTCTATTTGTACAATGTATACTTCTGGTTTAAAGGGTAATGTCACTACAAAGAAACCAGTTGCTAGTGAGTTGCTAACATAAATCAAGGAAGAGAGCCTAATAATTACCTCTAGTAGCTACATTCAACCAAGCAGGCAAAAAAGAATTGCTTGATTAGGAGACAGACGGAATAAGCAAAACCAACCCAAAAGTTCATCAAGGAGAATGGATAAATTAACCATAGTCACACAATGATGCAATGATACTCAGCAAGGCGCATTCACACAAAAACATAGATTCAAAAACTTCGTAAGAGAAGCCAGACACAAAAGGTATATAATATGTGTGTAAAATATAACATGTATAAATTTTTTTATGAAGTTTAAGTAGATATAAACTATAGTGATAGAAATCAGAAGTGTAGCTACCTTATGGCGGGTAAGACCTGACAGAAAAGGGGCGTGAGGGAACTCTCCAAGGTGAGGAAAAGGTTCTATATTTTTCTATCACTTTGTTTTCACTGTGTAACAAACCACTGCAAAGCCTAGCAGCTTAAAGCAACGTTCACTTTATTTAGCCCATGATTTTGCTGATCAGCTAGGTGGGTTTTGTCATCTGATTTTTTTTTTTTTACATCTTTATTGGGGTATAATTGCTTTACAATGGTGTGTTAGTTTATCTATGAGCCAGTTATTGTGGTAGGAGGAGTGGACATGATTAAGGTCACGTCAACCAAGACCCACCCCTGAAACAAGGAGTGGATTAACACTGTCCTGATCTCATGGCACCTACAGAGTGCACAAGGGGTGGACTAGATGCTCTGAAGGCAATCAGATTACACAAAGCAGATGAATTTTGGGGAAATGATAAGTGAGGAAAAATAATCTAAGTTGAGTAACCAAGGAAAAAACTAACAGAAAGAAAGGATTTTCTGGAGTTGGTTACAATTCTCAATCAGAAAATATGGGTAGATTTACTTTGCTTTTAGTCCCAAGTAAAATAGTTCAATAGGAAAAAAATACAAAAGACTGGCATGGCATGAGCTTTTATTTTTCTTTGTATTTTTTGACACCGCCTACATACAGCTCCCTAGTCGAGGCTGTCTTCATCCCACTGCACCTGTCCTGCACCTGTTTGTTTCACTGTTACTATCAAGTTGTTCTGAGGGGATGGTCTGGACTTTGGATTATAGCCATTTGGGGGCACTAACCTGGTTTACTCCCAACCCGTAGATTTTATTATTCTGCAATATCTCACACGACTACTGCTGTGATGGAATGATCCAGAGACCTAGAAATCCAGGATATGATTTTGGAAACTTGCCTAGGAGACAGACCATGTTCTCCTCCCAAATATTTATTTTTATCGTGTGGCTCTTTTTGAGGGAAAATAACAGGCAGGGAGTGCTTTTTGACATTCCCACATTCTCTGGTATGGATCTGAACTACCAGTCAAAAATCATCTCTTTTGCTTTACATTTTCTATGTGAGAAATGCAAATAACTATAGAAGAAATACACTTTAGCAGTAATTTGCACTTCAATGTCAGTGAGTTTGAGGGTTCTGAGTAAGCAAGATAGGAGGAACAGGGGAGGAAGGTAATGTGTCAGGACAATAAAAACTCCTGAGTACTTTCCGAGAAGAGGACTCACTAAGGGGAAACATTCCTGAAACTAAAACTGGAGTATCCAAGATAAATGACATCTACTTTATTATTGTGTCCAATGTACACCTGGGCTTTATCTCAGCATTTTTTTAAATTGAAGCACATTGATTTACAATGTTGTGTTAGCTTCTGGTGTACAGCAAAGTGATTCATTTAAAATATACGTATATATTCTTTTTCGTATTCTTTTCCATTATGGTTTATTACAGGATGTTGACTACAGCTCCCTGTGCTATGCAGTAGAAACTTGTTATTTATCTCTGCAATTTTAATGTAAGTGCGGAACAGTTTGTATAATGCAACTCTGTCACATTGTCTTAAGGAAGATAATGAGACATCGAGGAATAAGAAAAACATCCTCAGGAGAGAGCACGACATCCTGTCTTGAATGTCTACTCTGCCACTTGCTGCCTATGTGACCCCAGGGAGGTTACTTAGCCTCTTTGAGCCTCCATTTTCTCATTGGAAAATTGGGGATAATAACATTTATCTCACAGTGTAATTATGAGAATGAAAATGCAAGGTACATGAATGAACCAGTGTAAAGTTATTCTATCATTAGTCACACTCAAGCAATCATTGTCACAGTGGGTGGGGAGGAGGTGAATAAGAGGATAAAAATGAGGGAGAAGTTTTTTCTTGTAACTACAACTTATGCTGCAGAGAAAACATTAAAGTGTGCTGTTAAGCATCTACTTTTAGGTCCAGCAGCACAGTAGACATTGACAGTGTTATAAAAGACAGAGTTCTTTTCTTTACAGGCTTCACAGAGTCACTGAGGAAGTAGGTACAAAAGACACATGCAAGAAATAAGCAATGTAAGAACCACTGTCAGATAAACAGTTAGCAGTTAGAGCTGTAACCAGTCAGAAAAAGCTTAAGGAGATCAGGTAGGGCTTCATGGAAGAAATGGACTCGGGCAGTTTTTGAAAGGATGGCTGGATGCAGAAGAAGTTTGCGATCTTCACTTGGGACCCCAGAAACCAGTAGAGCTGGGTAATGGATGGATGCCCTGCTATCTGGAACAAAAAATACTTTCTGTCTTTGCTGTGGACCAGAGAGCACCTGGAAGCTTAGAAACACGGTCAGCGTAAAGCTGAGTTGATCTGTGAAAAAGCAAGCCAGACATCGTTCACCAGCCCCATATAAGCCATGGGCTTTGAAGACATAATTAATTCAGAACAAAATATAGTCATAGTATCCAAGGCAGGAATCCAGACGACTCTAGTCATTTAGAACTAGGAGACATGGTCATGGTGCAATGTACTATTTTCCCTTTTCAGAGGAAGAACCCAAACCCTGATGGGTGTAGTTACTCAGAACCACGCTGACTTTCCAGAGGCAGATTCAGAACAGCAGGTATTCTGAGGCTAGCTGCTGCTCTAACTGGGACTTCCTCTAAGGTTAGAATTTCAAAGGACAGTTTCCCCATAAACAGAAGCATCTTTCTTTCTCTTTTTCTCCTTCTGGAGATAAAAAAACTTGGTATTCTCTGGGTTTTCCTTATCAGTAAAAGGAAGAGGTTGAACTACCGTGTCACCATAAACACTCTCCCGTACTTCCCAGTCATATTTTAATTCTCCTTCTTCTTCTGAACATTTTCTCCTCAGTTGATAATTGGATATTTTTAAGATAGTCCTTGATCAGTGAAAGTAAAATTTAGAAAAAAATGGGAATAAATATTAACAGAGCACACAATCTCGGCACGGGGACTTTGTAATGACACTGACAAAACTCTGGTCTTTTGTGAAAAAAAGCCCCCAAGTAGGTAGAGCCATCTTCCTGTAAATCAGGGAACTGGCTAAAGTGATATATCACCTTGAAAGTGTACATAAGAAACAAAGTCATGTGGAAATAATATCAATATTATTCAACTGGATGGACCAAGTTACTCTGATCTTCAAATGTAGCTCTTTACTTGGTAATATCTGTGTTATCTTTCACTGCACAAAAGAGTTCATGTCTGCCAGGTGCTTTCAACTCCTTAGAAGAAAAGTGCTTAAATAAAATACGATGTGTCCCCTTGAGTGGTGAGCTTTGACCTCCAAATACAGGGAGGATGGGTTTAAACTCGAGGAGCTGCGAACCCATTTGTTCTGCTTCACAGTTTCTTCTCATCTGATTTGCTGCTCATCATAATAGTGTAGATCTGAAGGTGAGTTTTATTTTCATCCATAAATCAAGGTTGGGTTCTTCCAGTATTTAATGATGGTATTTTGACTATCTAAGGGTTTTAGAGGAAAGCAAACTACAAGTTATCTTGTGTTCAGAGGATCTCCCGCTCTCCGCTTCCCTCTAGGAATTGCTGTGTTGTATCAGAAACCATTTCCTTTCCCAACCAGAGCAACTCTGCTCTTATCTGAGATCTTGATCTTAAGGAAACACCCTTACAATAAACCAGACAGGCTGATGTTTGATACCATTAGCCTCTGACCTCTGAAGAACTTCCTCAGAAGGGAACGGATTATCAGACCATTAACAAAACTTGGTCATCCAGAGAGGCACCAGAGACAAATTTAGGAGTAGGGTTTTTTATTAACTTTGAAAACACAGAGTTTTCTCAATTCAGTAGGCATGCTGGAGGGGAAAGGAAAGAAAATAAATGAAGGGAACCTTTTGAAAGTTATGTTATTGTAAATTAAATACCACCTCACATCCACCTAACTCAGCCATACCCAAAGTTCCAACATTCTTCTTCAAGGTCTTAAAAGGCAGGAACTACAATTATATTTTGAAACAAATAGTACTTTAAAAATATATACTAATGCTCCTTAGTAATATAAAATTTGCATAATGTGACTAAGCACAAAATATTGTCTGTAACATTCAATATTCAATTGCTTCCAGATGAGAAAAAGGACACTACAAAAAATTTAGATTTCTCCATAGCAGACACGTTGCAGGACAACCTTGTGGTTAGAAAATTTGTTTAGAAAAATTATGACTCTCTATTGCATTTTCTGGTCAAAACGTCCAATTTAAATATTTTTTAAAAGTCTTGGCAATCAAAACTTAGACACATACAAGCAAAAATTTAGAAAGCTAAGGAAGGAAGGTAGATAAAATATACTCATTGGTCCACTGTGAGGATTTTTTTTTTCTGGTTAGATTTAATAAGCAGATTTGATGCAGACAACAGAATTACTTCAGCTAAAATCCCAAACAGTACGATCTGAAATTGGATGGTATTTATAGCTCCCCACAGTAACTATCCCAACTGGAACAAGCTGAGAATTGACTCAACCAATTTTATTTTGTTTGGATGTTGACTTTGTTATGTTCTTTTTCTTCTGTTTCCAAAGGATGAAGGAAAGCCTGAAACCTGAATGAAAAGTTTTGAGCAATAGTGAGAAGAGCATTTGCTTTTCTGTCACTCTTTCTCTTATTTGAATGAATTCCTTTGGAAAAAAAATCATTTCTGTTAATAAAAAAAATGTAATATGTTGCAGATGGAAGCACTGTTATAGCAGCGGCATCTCACACAGGTGTTATCCTGTCCAGCCTAGGGCAGGTGTTGGTCATTTTTAATTAGAAACATGCCCTATGAAGAAAGAGAAAATCAAATATTCATTAAAAAAAAAAGAGGAAGACTTTAGAGTACTTTAGGAGAATCCATTCATTGCAAGTCTTAAAAAGTCAAGTTAGCTACGAACCTGGGCAAAAGATTGGTTTCTACCATATCTGAGAAGAATATGAAGCACTGAGCAAATTCACAAACAGCCTGTAAGAATTAAGCATCCAATAATACAGATTTGTCCTGCAGGACCTAAAAGTATAAAAAAGACATAATCACAACTTTCCAGAAACTCAAAGTCTGGTAGTGGGCCACATTAATAACTAGTTATTATAGCATGGTAAGTGCTATGTTACTGACAAAGAAAGGATGGGGCAGAAGAAAAGTGAGAATTAGTTCTGACTGAGAATTCAAATTCCACAAATACAGTACTAATCCATCAGTATAGCTTACTTTCTTTGACTCTAAAGCCTTTTTTTTTTTTAACATCTTTATTGGAGTACAATTGCTTTACAATGGTGTGTTAGTTTCTGCTTTATAACAAAGTGAATCAGTTATACATATACATATGTTCCCATATCTCTTCCCTCTTGCGTCTCCCTCCCTCCCACCCTTCCTATCCCACCCCTCTAGGTGGTCACAGATTTCAAAAATGTAAACTACTACTTACTGAGAAGTTTCTATTTGTGAAAAAGTAAAGCCCATTCACACAAGATCTACAGAAGGACTATAAAAGGAAGGCTTTCTTTTCCCCACTTTTATAGCTAAAAAATGAAAATTCAGAGATGCTAAAACTAAAGTCACACAACTACTAAGAAGCAGTGTTTGAAATAATTCCAGAACTACTCGTTCTTGGGTTCAGATTTTCTGCCCACTTGATCTCATTTCTGTTTCTATAAACCCACTCATAAATACACTTAAAGCAGGATAAAATGGAATAGGGCTGAGGGTTAGAAAGAAAGGAGAAAAAAGACTTAAAAAGGGATTGTGGGGCACCCAAATAAAGTTTGTAACTTTCTCATTTTTCCTTTGAGGGTTTTTTTTTTTGGCTGCGTTGGGTCTTCATTGCTGCGTGCGGGCTTTCTCTAGTTGTGGGTGAGCGGGGGCTACTCCTCGTGGTGCGTGGGCTTCTCACTGTGGTGGCTTCTCTTGTTGTGGAGCACGGGCTCTAGAGCACAGGCTCAGTAGTTGTGGTGCACGGGCTTAGCCGCTCCGTGGCATGTGGGATCGTCCCTGACCAGGGCTCGAACCCGTGTCCTCTGCATCGGCAGGCGGATTCTTAACCACTGAGCCACCAGGGAAGCCCTGAGGGGGCTTTTTAATGGCAAATATATATTGTATATACATGTGGTCCAGAATACTCAAAATAGTGAACAAAAACCTTTGCTGAGCAAACGACACTTCTTTTCTCACAGAAAGGTCTCAAGCCAAATATTGGAAAGAGGTTTTCTTCCCTCCAGGCCACTTTCCCATAAATAGCACAAAAATGAACTTTTCCTTTCATGAGTCTCAGTTATGTAAGGGATGGAATTTTGGATGCAGTTGTCCCTTAAATACAGTGAATCAAGCAAAATCAATCAGAGCATCTCCTTGGACATAAGGGGAATGCCTCTTTATGGGTAGCTACATCAGGGGTCAGAGGTGGGAGAGGGGAGATTCATATATAAATTGATAAATTAAATCCCATTAAGTCATCATTAACAAAACAAATATAACAGGGTAGTTCCCTGTTCCCTCCTCCATATGCCCAGTGGTATATTTTTGTGATGACTTTTCACCTCTCAAACAAACACAGTTAAATACAATTTGATCAAAACTTTGTTTTAGGGAATAGAGGGGAAGAAGAAGAAAATTCCAACAAGTTTTAAAACCTGTTGATTTTTATGTTTTCTCCTGTAAAGCAGGGATATTAATATTCCCGCAAATGATTCAATGAGACGATCTCAATAAAATGGGGGCAAAATGACTGGGATGTAAACACATCTTTACAGAGGGTAGAAGTAGTCCTTGGAATTACTGTTTTTTAAAAATTATTATTATCATGATTTTTTTAAATCATTCCATCATGATTAGCCCCTGGACTGTCTGTGAGTCTAATTTCTTCAAATGTAGATTACTTTCCCCTTTATTTTCTGGTTCTTACCCCTTGGTTTGAAAATGTATTTCCTAAGATCTTTTTCTATTTAAAGTGGTCTTTTAAACTTGTTCCAAATTATCTGTAAAACTTCCATCTTTTGCCATCTTGTCCCTTTTCATATTTCATCTTCTAACAATCCCTGTAGCTTATAAATCTTCCCTTATACCATTTCCCCTCCCCCACCACACCATCGATTTTTCTCTCTTTTCTTCTCAGTTTTCCCACGTTGGTTTCCATAGTCACATCAGCACCTTTGACCACTGACAGCTAGCTAATCACTGCCCATTTCTCTGCTGACGGCCTACTGGCCTTCGGGGAACATTATGTCACAATGACATTGAGTCCTTTAGATGTTCACAAGTCAATCTGGAAACTCAAACCCTAAATTGAAAACATATTTCAGCAGAAATGAGATGCAGATTTTCCTGTACGTATAGGGTTTGTTGGAACCTTGTAAGGTGGTACCATTGTAGGGAAAAGGGAAAACAGACAAAGGGAACCGAGCTCTCAAAGGTCATGACCCAATTCTTCCTTTTGGAGGGTTTCCAATCAATTATTTCCCCCCTTTTCTGCGCCTAAGCAGTTTTAGCCTGGATCATTTTGGGGTGGAATAATGAGGAAAGTTGGTAGGATCTGAGAATATGCATCATTGAAGTATAGATAGAGCAACCTACAATTAAAAATATGGAATATAAAACCCATCTTTCAGATCCTGGCCACAACTCATACACACAAAAATCAGGGCCACCCACATCTTTTTCTTGGATGGTTCCCTAGAAATCTTGTGCTTTGCAAATGACCACTACTTGCCACAGGATTTAGAAGAAGTACAAGCTAGTGTCTCCTCTCCCATCCCCTTAGAATTAAGATTTACGGGACTCTTCATCTGTGGGAAGAGTTAGGTGATGCAAGATTCCCTTTTCATACATGGTTTATTATGAATCCCTCTACATTTAAGGGCATTTGCTATTTTCAGCTTCCCATTATCATAAAAGTTTACAGAACAGAGAAAAATATCATTATTGAAAATAAGACAAATTTCAAATCAGGAATTAAAATAACAACTAGGAGAATGGTCACCTCCTCCACTGAGGCTTCTTCTCTCATTCACCAGAAATTGCTTGCTAACCCAGACGGCACATAGCTTTCCAGTATTCATTGTATCTTCTACCATAATTCTCATCTAAAAACAGAGTTGCTGTGAGGACAATTACTGCTAGTAATAAAAATAATAAAAACTAGCAATTATTCATAAAACATTGTTTCTATGTTCCAGGAACTTTCCTTTAACATTCATATTAGTTAAGATAATGACAACTGCTATTTTTTAAAAGAGTCCCTAAAATTCAGTGGTTCAAACAAGATAGAACTTTATTTCTCACTCACGTAAGAGTCCAAGGCTCTCCTCCTTGCAGTCATTTAGAGACCAAGGAGGACAGCTTCGATACCATCTTTAAGACAAGGCGTCCATGTTTATTGTAACCAGCATCATTGCTTTCAAAAGGAAGCAGAGAAAAAAAGTACAGAATCCAAAAGTTTTTTTAAACAAGGCTAAAGGACTACAGCTACAGCCCTGTTAATGAAGGAGAGAATGGATTTGGTAAACAGCTAGCAGTTTAAATAATAGCAGTTTATAGGTTAACATCTGATTCAATCTTCAAGAATAACCTTATAAGAAAGATTAAAAGATACATATGGCTGTAAATACCTACCTTAATGTCTGAAATATTGTAAGAATGTAATAAATTGAAAATACTATTTGTAGTTTCTTGTTGTCATTGCTATTTACAAACATCTGATGGCTCCTGAATGTGTTTGATTTGCATTTCATGAAATGAGATGCATCTGAGGTGAGGCTCCTAGATTTTATTGTTGTTAATCTTGAAAATGGAAATGCTATGAATTTAAAATTGCAAATAGTTATCTGCTTTCCAAGAAGCAGAAGGTTGAATTTGGAAGCAGACTATTTCTCCAGTTACGAAGGCAGAACTCAAAGCTTAAATTGCGACCCTTTTAGTTATCTAACTGTAATTTTTTTTTTAAATGAAAGAAAAAGGAAATCTCTTCTCTAAACTTCTAAAGGAGATTTATCCCTAGCTTCAGATGGACTAGTATAACAATGAAACAGGTTTGGTGATGGTTAAACTGTATCTTTGCAGGCTCTGTTTCCCTTAAGGACATAATTCTTTACTATAAATGGAATTACACAGCCTTGTGCCTGTGTTTATTGCTTGTTCATAAGGAAATGTATATGTTTATATGGGTCTGTGTGATTCCATTATTTTTGATCCTTCCTTGTGGCTTTACTCTTGACAATGCTCCTTATCTTAATAAAAAAAAAGTTAGTGATTGATAATATATAAATGAGCCTTTGCTCTTTGCATTCGAGATATAAGACCTTAAATAAATAAACTGTTTCAGGATAGAATTAGGGCTCTGTGGCTGACAGTGAGGAAGAGTACCTGAGGGCAGAAGTAACATCCCTTAAAACACACGAAATAGCCATGGGTTAAAAATGGTCATAGATTTTTACAGTTTGTGACATGAGTGATTCAGGGCGCTTTTTCTCCTGATTTTACCTTTCACCCAAGAGTGAATTCGCAAGAAAAATGAGAGTGAAAGTAAATACTAAGTGGCAAATAAAGATTATAAGAATGACTTAAACTTATGTAACAATTTACTCTTTTCAAAAAGAAATTTCCATATACTTAACTAATGTGATTGATTCATTTACAAAACAAATATTTTTGCACCTCCTATGAACTAAAGATACAGTGTAAAATAGATAGCTAGTGGGAAGCAGCTGCATAGCACAGGGAGATCAGCTCCGTGCTTTGTGACCACCTAGAGGGGTGGGATTGGGAGGGTGGAAGGGAGACGCAAGAGGGAGGGGATATGGGAATATATGTATACGTATAGCTGATTCACTTTGTTATACAGCAGAAACTAACACACCATTGTAAAGCAATTATACTCCAATAAAGATGTTAAAAAAGAAAGATACAGTAGTGCACAAATTAGATATAGACCGTGCTAGACTGCTGAGGCAGTTTTAAACAATAAAATAATAATAAATACGTGAAGTAGATAAGTTTTGATACAACTTTTGATAAGTTCCACAAAGAAATAAAAATGACAGTGCTATACAAAATAACAAGAAGGAAAGGTCTATCTTAGAAAGGATAATGAGGGAAGTTTTATCATTTAAACAATGAAGAAAAAGAGATTCAGGAGGATTTAGGGACTAGATCACAGTCACACAAGCAGTTAGAGGCAGAGCCAGAACTAGATTCCAGATCCGACCCACAAAGCAAAAAAAATGGAAAAGAGAAATAAGAATTTTCACGGTTGCATTTGATGACTTGAGAAACTGCAAGACTTACACTACCCTTAAAATACCTGAAAAAAGAAATTGCGTTCTTTTGTTCTCTATAATCTTAGGCGGACTAAATGGTCCTTTGAATGCGGGACAGAAACAAGAACATCCCTCTCACTCTTCTAGGGAATTAGCAGCAGCCAGGCTTGTTGACAGAAGGGGTCTGATGGGGTATCAACTGATAGTGACAAATCCATTCATTGCTGTCGTAGGCTCTAGCCACTAGCCGAAGTGTCACCAAATGTAGAAGAGATACTCTTTATTCAGTGCAGCTGCAACTCCAGAGCTAGCCCTCCTAGATTTCGGGTAGTTTCCTGAGGGAGAGGTTATCAGGCCTCCCGTGGCTCTGGAGATAAGGCTCCTTTGCTGAAGAGTATCCACCCACTGCCATTTCCATAGAAACTTCCCAATTGTCCACTGTTATTTTTTTCTCTTTCAAGAGTTTTCCAGCTATTTAATTAATGGGTTAAGGCATAGTGGGACTTTCCTGGTGATCCACTGGTTAGGACTCCACGCTTCCACTTCAGGGGACCAGGGTTGGATCCCTGGTCAGGGAACAAAGATCTCGCATGCCACATGGTACAGCCAAAAAAAAAAGACATAGTGAGAATTAAGAGAAATTGTTCAGTTTCATCCCCATCGCTTTAGTTCATGCATACTTTCCAAGCGTCTTTGGGAAAATTGCATACAATGCCCAATTTAAATTCTACCTCTACCAGGAAGTTCTCTGAGCCCTGACTTAAAGAATCTCCGCCTCTCCACAATTCCCATCTCATCCAGTTTCTGCTGTTTATCATGACATTGTTGAACATTAGGGAGAAAAAAGGATGAAACAAACAAAAAACCCCTGCTAACATTAATTGAACACAGGGCAGCTGTTTTATGATTTTTTTTAAAAACTCATCCTCAGAGAAAATCTTTGAGGTAGATATTATGACGATGATAATAAGGGCGCTATTTATTGAGGAGTTATTACCTAGTACTGAGCACTTCACTGGATTCCTTGTTTATACTTATCACTGCATAATCCCATGAAGTGTGTTTTATTCTCTTCACTTCCCAGATGAGGAAACTGAGGATCATAAAAGTTCACAGGGCCACCCCTGACCTGATACCCTAGCTCACAGGATGCCTTCGTGCAAATTAGAAAAATGTCCCTCCAGGCAGAAGCACCCTCAGGGCATACAAGTTTAGCAAGTGATTGATGTCTCTGCTCTATTAAGAAAAATAAACCTCTTCTTCCAAGTGGAAACAGCTCTTGTGCCGCGACACTAGGCTTAAACAGCAGAGTAGGGGCTGGATTTCAGATCCCACTTGCTTCTGGGGCCTGACACCCTTGAACAGTGAACATCCTGCACAACCGTACCCTGCAGCTCTGCAGGCACATAGAGGTGAGAAAGACCAGAGCTGGAACTTGAGTCTGTGTGATGTGAAGTTTGTGATCTCATTAACAAGCAGTTGTACCTTTGGATGTGGTGGATGTCTATATGCAGAGGGCTATTTCTTGAACACAGTTCAGAATTCCTGGAGGTCAAGTATCATATCCAGTGCACCTAGGAATCCCATCCTGTAACTTTGCACCCCAAAGCAACTCTGGATCTACCTGCTGCTGAATGGTTTGGTACACTGAGAAGGTTCTAAAAGGACAGCAGACCACACCCCAGCCGTCTCCAGGGAGCCAAGGGAAGAGCAGCCGGGCACCCAGTTCTCCCAGCGCTGCTTCCATCTCTTCTCTCCCCACTGTAATAGTGCCCATGCCTCAGCATAGTCATCTGAAACATGGGCCTTCGGTGTTACCCGATCCTCTCACAACATCCTTAAATCAAACCTCTGCAGGAGCAAACGTGTAGAGTTAATGAGACAAACCATGAAATAGATCCAGATATCTGAGCCTCCTTCTCACAGTTCACTGCCCCTTCCCAGACTTCAGACACCCACTCCTTGTGTCTCTTGGGCTTTCCCTCACTCTTTTAAGGCTCCCACCCTTTAATTTGAAGCTGCCCCTTTGGGGATCAGACTCCACTGACTCAGCAGGCTGAGAAATCCCGGAGAGGTTTTAAAGTTACAGCACCGCAAACCCTTTCAGAGATCATCTCTGCAGCATAGACTTTTAGATTGGTTCATTAAGGCACTCAGAGATCTCTGGGTCAAGGCTTGCCATCTCCAGATGAGAACACTGCGGGGTAGAGGGGCAGAGATGTACTGCCAACTCTTGAATCCCATTGATTCCCCCTGCTGTGTTCCTTCTATGTAGTTTTCCCAACCTGAAGTTAAATCCCAGTCAACATTTTGCTTATCATCTGTTACCTGTGGAGAAAACTTTTTTTTTTCATGAAGACTTGTTTAATTTTAGCCCTGATCTAACTGCTCTGGCTTTTCTTTAATAACATAATCAAATAACAATTATTTTTAAAGAATATTTAAAATAACAGATCTATCCTGGGCCTGAGATCTAAGGGTTTTTTGTTTTTGTTTTCGTTTGGAGGGGAGGGGAGGTGTAGGGAGGACAGAGGAAGGAAGTGGAATTCAAATTGTGCAGGAGGGCACAGAGCTGAGAAATACTCAGAACAAGACAGCTGACTTTTTCTTTTTTTTTTTAAGATCTTTTCTAGACCCTCTAAATCCGGCTGCCCTCCTACCCTGGATCTCAGGGCAACACGCACATTGCCATCTGCCACTCACAAAAGAAGCTACATCTGCGTGTGGGTGGGGACGGGGACACTTAGGTTAAGGGCCGTTTTGTGGCTCAAAATCTCCGGCAGGCAGGAGACGGGTTTAACCGCGAGCTAGAGGGTTTTGCACGACGCCTGTCCTCCCAGCCCCAGCCCAGCAGCAGGGTTTACTTCCGTCCCCAGTGACTCAGACGATTCTCCCCGCCAGGCCCAGCCTAAACACTGCCCACTTCGCAGAGGGAGCGGCTGTTCCCCCAATCGTTCAGGGACCTGGCGGCCCTGAAAGGAACAGCCCGTGTCCCCACCTTTGCTGCTTGGGGAGCAGTGCACGGAGCACAGCAGCGCTCAGGCGAGTCATCCCTGGCGGCAAACACGACTTCTCCACCCGACCCCGCCGCCACACGCCCCGCCCTCCTGCAAAACACAGCAACAGGAAACGTGCAGAGCGGCGCGGGCTGAGCAGCCTGTCCTCCCTCAGGGTCCGCTAACCGCAAACAAGGCCATCTGCGCGCGGTACACCGGGATCCCTTCGTCCTCCCGGTGACGCAGCCGCAGCTGAGGCAGGGTCAGGCGAGCAGCTGGGCGAGGCCACACAGCAGCGCGCTAAGGGTCTGGGTAGGGTGGCAGGTGGGTCCCTGGCTTGCAAAGAAGCCGGGGGGCCCAGACCGCAGTCACTCCCAGGAAAGAGTGCTTTTGGCTGGCTCGTTGGTCCAATCCATCCACATTTGCCAAGCTCAGGACTGACTGCTAGAGAAACACCCATCCGTCAAGGGTGTTGTAAAATGCCTAAGCCACGGTCTCTAGTCTCAGTCACAGTCTAGCTGGAAAGACAAAAAAGGTAAGAAATGAACGATGACCGACCGCGCAAGGGCAAGGGATTGAACCCTTTGAAAGAGGTGTACAAGGCCCCTACCTTCCTCTTATGTCTCTGATTTAAAAATTTTTTTTTTGTCCTTCAACAACATGGCCTAGGCACGTGGGAAGCATGCTCAAGTGTCCCCTTTACCTGATGTCTTTCCCCACTCTCTGCACCTGGGTTGTAGAAGCCATCTCTTCAGAAGCAGCTCAGGCTTGCCCTCATTCATGCATTCTTCCTGATCTCCTTCATCCTGCCACTAGGATGGGGAAGGTCCTCTCCTTCGTATCTCTGTCATGACACATCCATATTGTTTATTAAATGTTTGTCTTTGTTTCCCTTTAGACTAGGAGTTTCTTGAAGGAAGACAGCGATGGCCATTTCACTCAGCACTCCTCACACCAGCACCATATCTGATACATAATAGGCAATCTATAAATATAAATCAAATATGGGAAACAGCTGAGGGAACCCTCAATGAGGCAGGACCTTGTCTAACCCCCTCCCCCTGGGTGCAGGAGGAACTTGTAATTTGCTTCTGACCAAGAATAAGTCAACCGTGACAGGGTGTCACTCCCATGATGAGATTCTGTTATGTGGCAAAGGTGATCAGATGTCATCTCTGTGATCATTCCCTGAGAATGGCTCACATTTTAAAATCTTGATATTCAGATCTTCCAATTCTTTATTGTTGGCTTTTTCTATTAGTTAAATAAGGTATTAAAATTGCCAGCCACGGTGGTGTATTGTTTAATTCTCCCTTTAGTTCTGTTTTTCCTATGTTTTGAGGCTTTATCACTCGGTGCAAAAAAATTGGGAATTATTATATCTTCCTATTCAAATGGCCTTTTTATCATTATGAAATCTTTCTCTTTGTCTCCAGTATTAATTCTTGCCTTAGAGTCTACTTTGTTGTTATTAATACGGCTAGCCTGATTTTATTTTGATTAATTTTTGCATGATATATTTTTTATTCTTTTACTTTCCACCTTTCTGGGTTCCCATATTTCACATGTGTCTCTTGTAAGCAGGATTGAACTTTCTGTAAAAAATCAGTTTTATTACCTTTGTTTTATAAAAGACATTTACCGCATTTTTCTTTAAACAGAAGCCCAGGACCAGATGGCTCCGCAGGCAAATTCTATCAAACACCTAAAAAGGAGTTAACACATATCCTTCAGAAACTATTCCCAAAAATTGCAGAGGAAGGAATACTCCCAAACTCATTCTATGAGACCACAATCACCCTGATACTAAAACCAGACAAGGGCACCACAAAAAAAGAAAATTACAGCCCAATATCACTGATGAACATAGATGCAAAAATCCTCAATAAAGTACTAGCAAACCGAATCCAACAATATATTAAAAGAACCATACACCATGATCAAGTGGGATTTATCCCAGGGATGCAAGGATTTTTCAATATCCTCAAATCTCCAGTCAGTGCGATACACCACGTTAATAAATTGAAGAATAAAAATTATATGATTATCTCAGTAGATGCAGAAAAAGCTTTTGATAAAATTCAATATCCATTTATAATAAAATGTATTTGCTGACATATTCGATTTTAAATCTACCATTATCCTATTTTGTTTTTTAATTAATTAATTTATATTTTATTTTTGGCTGCAGTGGGTCTTCGTTACTGTGAGTGGGCTTTCTCTAGTTGCGGTGAGTGGGTTTCTCATTACAGTGGCTTCTCTTGTTGCGTAGCACGGGCTCTAGACTGCAGGCTCAGTAGTTGTGGCTCGCGGGCTCTAGAGCACAGGCTGAGTAGTTGTGGTACACAGGCTTAGTAGCTCCTTGGCACGTGGTATCTTTCCGGACAAGGGCTCAAACCCGTGTCCCCTGCATTGGCAGGTGGATTCTTAACCACTGCACCACCAGGGAACCCCATACCATTATCCTATTTATTTTGATTTTCTCATTTGTTCTCAGTTTCTTTGTCCTTCTACTTGACTTTTTTAAAAAGTACCTCTTTTTGCTGCTATTCTTATTGAGAATTCTACCCTCAGTTGTATTTTTATTCCTTTGGAAGCAATCTATCTTTTGTTCTGGTTTAGGTGTTCCATAATTTCAGTAAGGTAGAATTTTAAAATTATCCATTTCCCTTCCATAAGTTTATTATTATTTATTCACTTATTATTCTTTTAATGTTTCGTTAAAAATGGTAAATGTATTCTTATTACAGTCTACTCAAATTAGTATTTTTTCCAATTTCCAGACAAATGAAAAGCCCAAGAACATTTTAAAATCAATTTACCAACTTCATCTCTACCCCTAGCCTTTTAAGCTATTTTTGTCATATATCTTAATTCTGTATATATTGTAAATCCCACAGGTCATACATATTATTGTTTTAAAAGTCAAAGTTTATTTAAATTTACCCAAATATTAACTCCACACATTTACCCTTTTATTTCTAATACTTTAGAGCTTTCCTTTAAATGTTATTTAGCGAAATCTAATGTTAATCAATACGTCTGCTTTCCTCTGTAGAAATTCAAGGAAGTGAGGATGTTTAAACTCTGATCAGGCTCTCTTGCCTCATGTGTTATTGTTAGCCAATAAGTTACACCTCAAATATTTAAACCCCACAATGAGGCATTCATATGTTATTATTTTGCATAGTCAATACTTACTTAGATTTACGCATATGTTTACAAGTTTATTTGCTCACTATTTCTTCATTCATTTCTTTTCTCCCTAGGTTTAACTTTCTTCATTCTGAAGCATTTCCTACAGCAGTTCTTTCCGGGTTTAGAAGTGAAAGCTCTTTGGCTTTTAGAGATGGAAATGTTTCTATTTTCTCCTCATATTTAAGTTATATTTTAGCTGGTTATAGAATCCGAGGTTGTCTTTTTTCTACCAACATTTTGAAAATAGTATTCCAGTCTCCAATTATCTTTTGGCTTATTTTATTTTTTAACATCTTTATTGTAGTATAATTGCTGTACAATGGTGTGTTATTTTCTGCTTTATAACAAAGTGAATCAGCTATACATATACATATATCACCATATCTCCTCCCTTTTGCCTTTCCCTCCTACCCTCCCTATCCCACACCTCTAGGTGGTCACAAAGCACCGAGCTGATCTCCCTGTGCAATGCGGCTGCTTCCCACTAGCTATCCATTTTACAGTTGGTAGTATATATATGCCAGTGCTACTCTCTCACTTCATCCCAGCTTCCCCTTCCCCCTCTGTGTCCTCAAATCAGTTCTCTACATCTGCGTCTCTATTCCTGCTCTACCACTAGGTTCATCAGTACCGTTTTTTTAGATTCCATATAGGTGCATTAGCATACGGTACTTGTTTTTCTCTTTAGGACTTACTTCACTCTGTATGGTAGACTCTAGGTCCATCCACCTCATTACAAATACTCAGTTTCATTCCTTTTATGGCTGCATAATATTCCATTGTATATATGTACCACATCTTCTTTATCCATTCATCTGTCAATGGACATTTAGGTTGCTTCCATGTCCTGGTAATTGTAAATACTGCTGCAATGAATATTGTGGTACATGTATCTTTTTGAATTATGGTTTTCTCAGGGCATATGCCTAGTAGTGGGATTGCTGGGTCATATGATAGTTCTATTTATAGTTTTTTAAGGAAACTCCATACTGTTCTCCATAGTGGCTCCTTCAATTTCATTCCCACCAACAGTGCAAGAGGGTTCCCTTTTCTCCACACCCTCTCCAGCATTTACTGTTTGCAGATTTTTTTTTTTTTTTTTTTTTTTTTGGCGGTACGCGGGCCTCTCACTGTTGTGGCCTCTCCCGTTGCGGAGCACAGGCTCGGGACGCACAGGCTCAGCGGCCATGGCTCACGGGCCCAGCTGCTCCACAGCATGTGGGATCTTCCCGTACCGGGGCACAAACCCGTGTCCCCTGCATCGCCAGGCGGACTCTCAACCACTGCACCACCAGGGAAGCCCAGTTTGTAGATTTTTTGATGATAGCCATTCCGACCGGTGTGACGTGATACCTCACTGTGGTTTTGATTTGCATTTCTCTAATGATTAGTGAGGCTGAGCATCTTTTCATGTGTTTGTTGGCAATCTGTTTGTCTTCTTTGGAGAAATGTCTATTTAGGTCTTCTGCCCATTTTTGGATTGGGTTGTTTGTTTTTTTTATATTGAGCTGTATGAGTTGCTCATATATTTTGAAGATTAATCCTTTGTCAATTGCTTGGTTGCAAATATTTTCTCCTATTCTGAGGGTTGTCTTTTCCCTTGTTTACGGTTTCGTTTGCTGTGCAAAAGCTTTTAAGATTCATTAGGTCCCATTTGTTTATTTTTGTTTTTATTTCCATTTCTCTAGGAGGTGGGTCAAAAAGGATCCTGCTGTGATTTATATCATAGAGTGTTCTGCCTATGTTTTCCTCTAAGAGTTTTTAGTGTCTGGCCTTACATTTAGGTCTTTAATCCATTTTGAGTTTATTTTTGTGTATGGTGTTAGGGAGTGTTCTAATTTCATTCTTTTACATGTAGCTGTCCAGATTTCCCAACACCACTTACTGAAGAGGCTGTCTTCCATTGTATATTCTTGCCTCCTTTATCAAAGGTAAGGTGACATATGTGCATGGGTTTATCTCTGGGCTTTCTATCCTGTTGCATTGATCTATATTTCTGTTTTTGTGCCAGTACCATACTGTCTTGATTCCTGTAGCTTTGTAGTAGAGTCTGAAGTCAGGGAGTCTGATTCTTCCAGTTCCGTTTTTCTTTCTCAAGATTGCTTTGGCTATTTGGGGTCTTTTGTGTTTCCATACAAATCGTGAAACTTTTTGTTCTAGTTCTGTGAAAAATGCCATTGGTAGTTTGATAGGGATTGCACTGAATCTGTAGATTGCTTTGGGTAGTAGAGTCATTTTCACAATGTTGATTCTTCCAATCCAAGAACATGGTATATCTCTCCATCTGTTTGTATCATCTTTAGTTTTGGTCATCAGAGTCATAGTTTTCTGCGTACAGGTCTTTTGTCTCCTTAGGTAGGTTTATTCCTAGGTATTTTATTATTTTTGTTGCAGTGATAAATGGGAGTGTTTCCTGCATTTCTCTTTTAGATTTTTTTAATCATTAGTTTATAGGAATGCAAGAGATGTCTGTGCATTAATTTTGTATCCTTTTACTTTACCAAATTCATTGATTAGCTCTAGTAGTTTTCTGGTAGCATCTTTAGGATTCTCTACATATAGTATCCTGTCATCTGCAAGCAGTGACAGCTTTACTTCTTTTCCAACTTGGTTTCCTTTTATTTCTTTTTCTTCTCTGATTGCTATGGCTAAAACTTCCAAAACTATGTTGAATAATAGTGGTGAGAGTGGGCAACCTTGTCTTGTTCCTGATCTTAGTGGAAATGGTTTCAGTTTTTCACCATTGAGGATGATGTTGGCTGTGGGTTTGTAATATATGGCCTTTATTATGTTGAGGTAAGTCCCCTCTATGCCTACTTTCTGGAGGGTTTTTATCATAAATGGGTGTTGAATTTTGTCAAAAGCTTTTTCTGCATCTATTCAAATGATCATATGGTTTTTCTCCTTCCATTTGTTAATATGGTTTATCACATTGATTGATTTGCATATATTGAAGAATCCTTGCATTACTGGGATAAACCCCACTTTATCATGGTGTATAATCCTTTAATGTGCTGCTGGATTCTGTTCGCCAGTATTTTGTTGAGGATTTTTGCATCTATGTTCATCAGTGGTATTGGCCTGTAGTTTTCTTTCTTTGTGACATCTTTGTCTGGTTTTGGTATCAGGGTGATGGTGGCCTCGTAGAATGAGTTTGGGAGTGTTCCTCCCTCTGCTATATTTTGGAAGAGTTTGAGAAGGATAGGCGTTAGCTCCTCTCTAAATATTTGATAGAATTTGCCTGTGAAGCCATCTGGTCCTGGACTTTTGTTTGTTGGAAGATTTTTAATCACACTCTCAATTTCAGTGCTTGTGATTGGTCTGTTTATATTTTCTATTTCTTCCTGCTTCAGTCTTGGAAGGTTGTGCTTTTCTAAGAATTTGTCCATTTCTTCCAGGTTGTCCATTTTATTGGCATATAGTTGCTTGTAGTAATCGCTCATGGTCCTTTGTATTTCTGCAGTGTCAGTTGTTACTTCTCCTTTTTCTTTTATAATTCTGTTGATTTGAGTCTTCTCCCTCTTTTTCTTGATGAGTCTGGCTAATGGTTTATCAATTTTGTTTATCAAAGAAGCAGCTTTTAGTTTTACTGATGTTTGCTATTGTTTCCTTCATTTCTTTTTCATTTATTTCTGATCTGATCTTTATGATTTCTTTCCTTCTGCTAACTTTGGGGTTTTTTTGTTCTCCTTTCTCTAATTGCTTTAGGTGTAAGGTTAGGTTGTTTATTTGAGATGTTTCTTGTTTCTTGAGGTAGGATTGTATTGCTATCAACTCCCCTCTTAGAACTACTTTTACTGCCTCCTTTAAGTTTTGTGTCACCGTGTTTTCATTGTCATTTGTTTCTAGGTGGTTTTTGCTTCCCTCTTGATTTCTTCAGTGGTCTCTTGGTTATTTAGTAGTGTATTGTTTAGCCTCCATGTGTTTGATATTTTATAGATTTTTTCCTGTAATTGATATCTAGTCTCATAGTGTTGTGGTTGGAAAAGATACTTGATACAATTTCAATCTTCTTACTTTACCAAGGCTTGATTTGTTACCCAAGATATGATCTATCCTGGAGAATATTCCATGAGCACTTGAGAAGAAAGTGTATTCTGTTCTTTTTGGATGGAATGTCCTGTAAATATCAATTAAATCCATCTTGTTTAATGTATAATTTAAATTTTGTGTTTCCTTATCTTTTTTCATTTTGGATAATCTGACCATTGGTGAAAGTGGGGTGTTAAAGTCCTCTACTTTTTTTTTTTTTAACATCTTTATTGGAGTATAATTGCTTTACAATGGTGTGTTAGTTTCTGCTTTATAACAAAGTGAAACAGTTATACATATACATATGTTCCCATATGTCTTCCCTCTTGTGTCTCCCTCCCTCCCACCCTCCCTATCCCACCCCTCCAGGCTGTCACAAAGCACCAAGCCAATATCCCTGTGCCATGCGGCTGCTTCCTCCCCTACTGTTATTGTGTTACTGTGGATTTCCCCTTTTATGGCTGTTAGCATTTGCCTTATGTATTGAGGTGCTCCTATGTTAGGTGCATAAATATTTACAATTGTTATATCTTCTTCCTGTACTGATCCTTTGATCATTATGTAGTGTCCATCTTTGTCTCTTTTAATAGTCTTTATTTTAAAGTCTATTTGGTCTGATATGAGAATTGCTACTCCAGCTTTCTTTTGATTTCCATTTGCATGGAATATCTTTTTCCATCCCCTCACTTTCAGTTTGTATATGTCCTAGGTTTGAAATGGGTCTCTTGTAGACAGCATATATACAGTTCTTATTTTTGTATCCACTCAGCCAGTCTGTGTCTTTTTGTTAGAGCATTTAATCCATTTACATTAAAGGTAGTTATCATTATGTATGTTCCTATTACCATTTTCTTAATTGTTTTGGGTTTGTTATTGTAGGTCTTTTCCTTCTCTTGTGTTTCCTGCCTAGAGAAGTTCCTTTAGCATTTGTTGTAAAGCTGGTTTGGTGGTGCTGAATTCTCTTAGCTTTTGCTTGTCTGTAAAGCTTTTAATTTCTCCATCGAATCTGAATGAGATCCTTGCTGGGTAGAGTCATCTTGGTTATATTTTTTTCCCTTTCATCACTTTAAATATGTCCTGCCACTCCCTTCTGGCTTGCAGAGTTTCTGCTGAAAGATCAGCTATTAACCTCATGGGGATTCCCTTGTATGTTATTTGTTGCTTTTCCCTTGCTGCTTTTAATATTTTTTCTTTGTATTTAATTTTTGCTCATTTGATTAATATGTGTCTTGGCATGTTTCTCCTTGGATTTATCCTGTGTGGGACTCTCTGTGTTTCCTGGACTTGATTCACTATTTCTTTTCCCATGTTAGGGAAGTTTTCAACTCTAATCTCTTCAAATATTTTCTCAGTCCCTTTCTATTTCTCTTCTTCTCCGGGGACCCCTATAATTCAAATGTTGGTGCGTTTAATGTTGTCCCAGAGCTCTCTGAGACCGTCCTCAATTCTTTTCATTCTTTTTTCTTTATTCTGCTCTGTGGTAGTTATTTCCACTATTTTATCTTCCAGGTCCCTTATCTGTTCTTCTGTCTCATTTATTCTGCTATCGATTCCTTCTAGAGAATTTTTAATTTCATCTCTTGTGTGGTTCATCATTGTTTGTTTTCTCTTTAGTTCTTCTAGGTCCTTGTTAAATGTTTCTTGTATTTTCTCCATTCTATTTCCAAGATTTTGGGTCATCTTTACTACCATTACTCAGAATTCTTTTTCAGGTAGACTGCCTATTTCCTCTTCATTTATTTGTTCTGGTGAGTTTTTACCTTGCTCCTTCATCTGCTGCATATTTCTCTGTCTTCTCATTTTGCTTAACTTACTGTGTTTGGGGTCTCCTTTTCGCAGACTGCAGTTTCGTAGTTCCCTTTTCTTTTGGCTTCTGTCCCCAGTGGGTAAGGTTGGTTCAGTGGGTTGTGTAGGGTTCCTGGTTAGTGGGTATTGGTGCCTGTGTTCTGGTGGATGAGGCTGGATCTTGTCTTTCTGGAGGGCAGTACCCCATCCGGTGGTGTGTTTTGGGGTTTCTATGAACTTATTATGATTTTAGGCAGCCTCTTTGCTAATGGGTGGGGTTGTGTTCCTGTCTTGCTAGTTGTTTGGCATAAGGTATCCAGCACTGTAGCTTGCTGGTCGTTGAGTGGAGCTGGGTCTTAGCGTTGAGATGCAGATCTCTGGGAGAGCTTTCACTGTTTGATATTACGTGGGGCCAGGAGGTCTCTGGTGCACCAATGTCCTGAACTTGACTCTCTCACCTCAGAGGTTCAGTTCTGACTCCCAGCTGGAGCACCAAGTCCCTGTCAGCCACACGGTTCAGAAGAAAAGGGAGAAAAGAAAAGTAAGAAAGAAAGAAAAAAAATAAAATAAAATAAATAAATTTATTAAAATAAAAAATAAAGAAAATATTATTAAAAATAAAAAAATTTAAAAGTTATAAAAAAAGGAAGAAAGAAAAGAGCAACCAAATCAATAAACAAATCTACCAATGATAATAAGATCTAAATAATAAACTAAGATAAACATAAAACCAGAAACAAATTAGTTGCCGTAAGCAAACCCCAAGTCTACAGTTGTTCCCAAAGTCCACTGCCTCAGTTTCGGGATGATTCATTGTCTATTCAGGTATTGCACAGATGCAGGGTACATCAAGTTGACTGTGGAGATTAAATCTGCTGCTCCTGAGGCTGCTGGGAGAGATTTCTCTTTCTCTTCTTTGTTCACACATCTCCTGTGGTTCAGCTTTGGATTTGGCCCCACCTCTGCGTGTAGGTCACTTGAGGGCAGGAGGGGGTTAAAGCAGTAGCTGATTAGGGGGCTCTGTCTCACTCAGGTCTGGGGGAGGGAGGGGTATGGATTTCAGGGTGAGCCTGCGGTGGCAGAGGCTGGTGTGACATTGCAGCAGCCTGAGGCATGCCATGTGTTCTCCCGGGGAAGTTGTCCCTGGATCACGGGACCTTGGCAGTGGCGGGCTGCACAAACTCCCAGGGGTGTGGATAGCGACCTGTGGTTGCACACCGGCTTCTTGATGGCTGCAGCAGCAACCTTAGCATTTCACTCCCGTCTCTGGGGTCCACGCTGATAGCCGCGGCTTGTACCTGTCTCTGGAGCTCGTTTAGGTGGTGCTGTGAATCCCTTCTCCTCGCACACCCTGAAACAATGGTCTCTTGCTTCTTAGGCAGGCCCAAACTTTTTCCCAGACTCCCTCCCAGCCAGCTGTGGTGTACTAGCCCCCCTCAGGCTGTGTTCACGCAGCCAACCCCAGTCCTCTCTCTGGGGTCCGACCTCCGAAGCCCGAGCCTCAGCTCCCAGCACCCACCCGCTCTGGCGGGTGAATAGACAAGCCTCTCAGGATGGTGAGTGCTGGTTGGCACTGATCCTCTGTGCAGGAATCTCTCTGCTTTGCCCTCTGTACCCCTGTTGCTGTGCTGTCATCCATGTCTCCAAAGCTTCCCCCTTTCCCATGCCTCCTCTCCGCCAGTGAAGGGGCTTCTTAGTGTGTGGAAACTTTTCCTCTTTAACAGCTCCCTCTCAGAGGTGCAGGTACCGTCCCTATTCTTTTGCCCTACCCAGGTACGTGGGGAGTTTCTTGCCTTTTGGGAGGTCTGAGGTCTTCTGCCAGCGTTCAGTAGGTGTTCTGTAGGAGTTGTTCCACATGTAGATGTATTTTTGATGTATTTGTGGGGAGGAAGGTGATCTCCACATCTTACTCCTCCGCCATCTTGAAGGTCCACCCCTTTTGGCTTATTTTTATTGAACTCTTCCCCATCCTACTTTTGTTCCCTTGAAGAAACTTTGTCTTTTTTTTCTGGTTGCATTTGTGATCTCTGTGTTGAATGTTTTATAGTTTACCAAGAAATAAATATGTAGGTTTGGATTGATGTGTATATATATATATATATATATATAATCTTGGTACATACTTTCTGAAGCTGAAGACTTAAAATTCTAGAAAACTCTCAGCCAGTCTCGTCAAACGTTTCTTTCCTTCCCTGCACATTTACCAGGCCCCTGCTCCTCCCCAAACTCTGTCTACTACTCTTCAGTCACACACACACACACACACACACACACACACACACACGCACACACACTTCTCATTCTATCTTCCACAGTTCTTCAATTTCATATTTTTTATCTCATTATCCCTCTTTGAAGCTCCCTAGAAAATTTCCTCATTTCTATTAGTTTACCAATTCTTTCTTCAACAGAGCCTATTCTGCTGTTTAACTTATCAATCATGATTATAATTAGGTTCAGTTGCCTATAATAAAAATCAAAAGAAAAATAGTGGCTTAGTAATATAAGCTTATTGTTTCTCTCCTATAGAAGATACCCAAAAGTATGCCTTTTCAGGCTGTTATGGCAGTTCTATGAAGTAATAAGAATCTTTAGCATTTGGCTTCCATTCATTTTTTTTGTAACCATTTTTTTGAAGTATAGTTAATTTACAATGTTGTGTTAGGTTTCTGTGCTCATGGGGAGCCAGAGATATAATCTCACCAGCCCACAACTACTAATGATTCTCAATATTATATGAAGCTAAAGTTGAAAAGTGGTTAGACAGTCACACAGAGAGGATCACCTGTTGATCCAGACTCCTGAACTGGCCACCGTGTTCTTTGTAGAAGATTCCCACTCATTTGATTCCAAACACATCTTAGGGTATTCTGGGCATCTGTTTGCAAGATTGCAGCTTTTTGTTTTTAAATGCATAGCACTTCCAACTGAGCCAAATCAGCTATGCTAGGTCATTTACTTATTCATGTACTAAATATATAAACATTTAGTGTGCCTACTAGATGTGGAGTGTCTACCATGACCCGGGTACTATGTTTGACTCTGAAGGTACAATGTCTGGCAACCTGGACAAGGTCCCTGCCCTTAGGAAGTTTATATTTAAATCTTTAGGACTTGATCTCCCATCTACCATCCCATGAATTTAAAATGACAACCTCTTTTCTTCCCCAGTGTTTCATAATGGCTTTCAAAGAGGCTTATCACTTTAAAATTTCAAAATGTAGAGACTCTGATCCCTTTCTCTTCTCTTGTTTACCTGGATAGCATTCAATTTGTCCACACTTGTAAAGAAGGATATCTTCAAAAACCCAAGAAGACTATGTTCCCCATCCCCACCTCATTCACTACCACATACACAAACACTCACAGTCCTAGGACAGGTGATCTTCAGAGATGTAACAATGCACCTAGGGGAGCCTGCCTTCTCATAGGAATCGCCAAAACAACTCCAGGCAATAGACACATGCTCTTCTGGAGCAGAGGGTAGAGTATTGTAGATGCTACCATCAGCAATCCAAAGGGAATTTCCTGGCACTTCACTATGTAAGAAAGATATAAACACAAATATAATCTCTGGGTGAGTAAGCACATTAATAAATAAAAATTTTCAAGTTGAAAGGGATTAACTGTTCCAACTGAGGTTGTTTTCCAGAGTAGAAGTAACATGTAAATGGTGAGAGATAATAGATAGAGAAATCAAGTCCTTAGGAGAGAAACGTTTCTTGGGAGAAATGACGGAGAACCCATGTCCTGAATCCCACTCTATATAAATAACACGTTCTCATCTAAATTCCAAAAAAAGTAGACTAGCCTAATAGTAGTAAGATTATGATGAAAATAACTAAAAGAGGGACTTCCCTGGTGGTGCAGTGGTTAAGATTCTGCACTCCCAATGCAGGGGGCCCAGGTTCGATCCCCGGTCAGTGAACTAGATACCACGTGCCGCAACTAAGAGTTCGCATGCCACAACTAAGAGTTCACATGCCACAACTAAGGAGGCTGCATGCTGCAACTAAGATCCAGCACAACCAAAGAAAGAAAGAAAGAAAAGAAAGAATTAAAACAAACTGAAAATACTGATAGTGTGGAATAGATGCATGAATCCTTTTTTCTTTAAAACTGGTTGCCCCATCAACCAAGAGTGTAAGACTCATTTTCCAGCTGAGACAAGTCCTCAGATCTGTGCTCCGTGTTTATACCTTCAGTCACCAAATACCACATGAGTGCCTATTCTATGCCAAGTTAAGTGCTTATATATATAAACTTGGATCCACTTCTGCATGAGGGCTTTGAGTATGAGTATTAGTATGAGTATGGCTTTGAGTATGAGGTTAAGATGTGAACCTTTGTTTAGGAGGTAATAGCGAGTACAAAGGATGTTTGAGAAGGGTAATGACATGATCATAGTTGAGTTTTAGGAAGGGGAATCAGACATAAGTAGAATAGGCTGGAGGAGAAGAAATATGTAGGCAAGGTGACCAAGAGGAGGCCATCATAATCAGTCAGGTGAGGTGATGAGAATTTGACTAAAGTAATGACAGTATAGATGGAAAAAGAAGGTATTTGAGTCGGATTTGCTGAGCTAAATCTGGGTGTTGATAAATACATTTGATATGGGGCCAAATGGAAAAACTACTTAGTCTTAATTCTTCTTTCATGACTGATTTCTGTTGCTGGGGGCAGAAGCAGGAATGGAGACAGGATATTAGTTGAATATTTGCAACTAGAATAGAATGATATAATTAACTATGAGTTAACTGATAATTATAAAGTAATAGAATCTGATATCAACTGTCCAATTCACCATGGACATGAAAATAGCCAAAGCCTTTTCAGGAAAAACAAATGGACATCAAACATTCCTAATTAAACCATGATGATAAATGGTCTTTGTCCCAATGCCACAAAATATACTTGAGTTTTCTCCTAAGGATCCCAACTTTAAAGGAAGTGACCCAACCAGACTAACTTATCATTGTACCTGGGAGATAAGTAAAATACTTTTTCTTATTTAAAGGAAACTTACTTTGCCACCACTGCCTCCTAAAGACTGTAGCATAATTCGACACTAAGGGAATAAACCCTGATACCATTTTCTTCCCCTCACAGACACAGAAGTGACAGAAAGAAGGGGAAATGTAGCATCATCCCTCAATAACTCTTCCTGAAAGCTAAAGCATAAACTCGTTCATTAGCCAAGTACATTAATGGGTCTTCAGACATGGAACAGTGTGATGGTTAACTGTATGTATCAACTGGACTCGGCCACAGGGTACTCAGATGTTTGGTTAAACATTATTCTGAGTCTTTCTGTGAGACCGTTTCTGAATGAGATTTTCATTTGAATCTGTAGCCTGAGTAAAGCGGATTGCCCTCTTCAGTACAGGCGGGCCTATCCAATCCACTGAAGGCTGAATGGAACAAAAAGACGGAGTAGGAGACAACTCACTCTCTGTCTTCAAACTGGGACCTTGGTCTTCCACTTCCTTCACACTCAGACTCAGACTTGGACCAGAACTCACACCATTGGCACTCCTGCTTCATAGGTCTTTGGAGTTAGACTGGAACTATACCATTACCTGTCCTGGGTCAACAACTTGCTGACTTTGTTTCCTCATCTGAAAAAGAAGGATTTTGAACTAGATGAACATAGAAATCTCTTCAGTTTGCTGAGGGTTCAAGACTCTTCAATCTGAGTGAAGGAAAAATAAAACATTTTCCTGAATGTAGAAAAAGACATCCCTGGAGAAAAATCTATTTCCAGCTTTTTGCTTCAGGCTTGGATGTTGAGAAATTTCTGCCAGAAATAAAAAGTACACAAACCTAGAGGGGCAGAATGGTGAAGATGTGTACAATCTGAAAAGTTAATGTATCAACATAGTAATTCCTCTCTGTGGGAAAACCACATGAATTCTGTGATAATCATTTGTGAAAGAAAGAAAAATACGTTGTGTTTCAGAGCAGAGTGAAAGGTTTTTAGCTCAGTAACATAAAAATCACTATTAGAGTAGGGGGAAAAATATGAATCCCAAAGCAACTATTAAAACAACGACAATAACAAATAATGATCCCTCCATAAATTTATTTTGATGCTTATACCTGTGTTCCATCTTTTGCCAAAACTGTAAGCAGCAAGATATGCAGACAGATGTAAGTTTTAAACTGTTTAACCCCAACTAGAAGTGAAGTTAGGCAACAGGCTCTGACTACAATGAAACTCCAATGAAACTGGTGCAGATCCCTCCTCTGTGATGTCATGGTTCTCTTCTCATCAGAGAATAATCAGAGAATAATCTCAAATTCCTCTGCAACGCCCTTTGTTTCTACAACTTTGGATGGGTTTTATATATTAAAAACACACAAGTGTGTTTCTCTTCCCATAAGAAATGATTGCATCATTCACAGGGTCCCCTCCTGGCCCCTGAAATAAAATAGCTTCCCTCTTCTCATTTCCACAGGTACAGAATGGCAGAAGAGGCTTCAGATAGCCTATAGAAAAAAAAAAAGGAACCAATTGATCTTCTAGATGGAAAGAGCATCATAATAATCAACAATTAAACCATAAGATTAGAAGAGGGTAGATAATTTAATGGGATTCACAGGCAAAAGAGAACCTCCCATAAAAAGGAGAGCTTCCTGGGAGTTCTCTACCTATTTGGGATAGTTCTGTGGCAGGTGCTGTTTTCGTTCTGCTAAAAGCAAGGAGTGAAAGGTCGCGAACTAATGAATCTAATGAACTAATGAAACGAATGAAGCTCAGTTTAGAATCTGAGCTCCCTGGCTCCTAGGTTACTGCCACTCAGCCAGAGCCTCTGTATATTTGACCTGTGAGGGCACAAGGCAATTGCCAAGGCTCACAGGAGGGGAGAGGGCATTGGTTTAACCTACTGTCTTCTGAATGTAAGAGAATGTGTTCTTTGGTCAGAAAGAGAAGGAAGAGGATGGAGAAAGACACAGCAGGGAAGAGTGGGTAAAAATAATGACAAGCACTTTACAGTATTTACAATCTGCATGCTTCCCTATGCACTTTAGCATTTGCCATAATAGTTCTGTATTTCTAATACGCAATATTTTTTTTTTGTCTGTGCCTGTGTGGCATTCAGGACCTTAGTTCCTCAACCAGGGATCAAACCTGCACCCCCTGCATTGGGGCGTAGATTCTTAACCACTGGATCTCTAGGGAAGTCCCAATATGCACTGTTATTGCAGAGGACAAAATTAAGATTCTGAAAGTGTAAGTATTTTGTCCAAAGTTGAGTGGGAAATCACACACAAAATCTTTACTCCAAATCTTTGCTTTTTCTTTTTCTTGTTTTTCCCCCTTGAACACAGAACTTCCAGATTTTGTTTGGGGATCAATTTCTTCGTGGACGTTTAATGGCTAATTTTCTTAGATGCACAGATACACATTTTCCTGGACTCATAATTAAAGTCTTCTTTTTCTCAACCAGTTCTAACTCTACCATTGGAGAACTGAGCCACTTGCTGGTTCTGCCCCTTCCTCCTCTAGCCTCGCTAGCAGAGCCCTGAAGTGTGCAGCACTGATAAAGATTTGGGAAGGTGTGTTTGTCCTTACGCCCTATGGAGGGATGTGTATCCCTATGAAAGGATCACTTCTAACCAGTTGGCTTGGATTTGAGATTCTAATTCCCAGAATAGGAGTTCCCTCATTTGTTTATCAATCATGCCTTGAAATAGCCTATTTTGTCCTTGGAGCCTCCAATGACAAATTTCCACCTCAGGGCACGATTTCACAATAATTATATAATTGCTCTATATCTTATCAACCTCCACCATGGATACAAGTTTATATTTTGGGCACACACCTCCCTATGACTGGGTCCATGATGTCTATAATGTGATGTGCTGATAGCTACCTGCCTACTTGGATTTTTGCCGATTGCCAGTTATCAGCTCATTTGCCGATTATCTTATCAAATCATAAAAGAAATTGCTATTTATTGGGCACTTAAGTGCCTAGTACTGTGCTAAGCATTTTACCTGGATTATCCAAGTTGCTTCTTAAAATATCCCTGTAAGAGACAGGTATCACTGATCCCACTTAAACTTGAGCCAAAAAGACACTTCCTCAAACATGTGTGAAAGCAAAGAGATAATTTGTTCAAAACAACTTGGAAAGAGCATTTTATATGATGAAAGATAAGGGTCTATGTGTTTTAAATCCTTATAATACTGGTATAAAAACCATAAATCCTTAAATTGTCAATAAAATGAGTACTTGGTGATCACTTACCCCTTAACCGTCCGGAAAAATTAGATTAGAATTAAGAAGTTAAGGGGGAAATTCCTTAGAGCCATGTTGTTTCACCTTGGCAAAGTGGTTGGAGAAAAAGGGACAATTAAACAGACACACGCACACACACACACACACACACACACACACACACACACACACACACACACACACACACATAGTGGTCTTCTCTGCTTAGGTAAACATGAAAGCCAAAAAACTATCAACAGTGACTTTTGAGATAATTGGGGCCTCTGTACTGAAATGCACTGGGAGTTCATCACACTAGTAGAAAAGGACAGAGTCCATGTACTATTATTTAACCACATTAATCATGATGATGAGATATGTTGTAAACTAATTCATGAATTTCATACTTAGACACTTTCAATGTTGCATGGGGTAACGACTTTAAACAGTAACAGGTAAACTCCTTCCATGTTGGCTAAAATGAGTAAGTTCTGACTTTCCACAGAGGGGACCAGAGATCCTGGACACACCCAAACTTCTACACGCATACACCAGTAATGTGAAAATGAGATCCATCTATTATAACTTAAATGTTAAAGGCTTTATTTTTTATCCTCTACAAGGGCTTGACATCATTGCTCTTGACAGTTATAAATTAAGCAGGGGCCTACGCTAGGCCTGCCTATGCATAGCATAGAATCCTGCCTATGGTAGGGAATCTAAACTCCCAGGAATTTCACTGTCCAGCCTGATGACACGTCTCCATACAAGCAAATATCAGGTTTTTTTTTTTTTTTTTTTTTTTGGCCACGCTACATGGCATGCAGAAGCTTAGTTCCCCAACCAGGGATCAAACCCGTGCACCCTGCCGTGGAAGTGGCGAGTCTTAACCACTGGACTGCCAGGGAAGTCCCCAAATATCACTTTTGAAGAGCATTTATTTCAGTCTTCTCACAATAGAAAACAGTGGGTATAGTTATCAATGGCTCCATGAGGGCAGGGGCTATATTGAAGTGTTACCCCTATACCTTTATGATCTAGCAAAATACCTGGTACTTCATAAGGGCTCCGAGAAAAATGACTATTCCAGGCCCTGAGATCTGCCACTAATTGCCCGTGTGGTTTTGGTCTAGTCATTTAATATAGCAAGGCGAGTTAGACTTCAAGGATGCTTACTGTCTTCTCCAACTCTGATATCTTACTAGTCTTTGACTGAATTCCCTGGGTGTTCACCAGTTTACTACAATGACGACAAGGAAAAACAGTGTTCCTCCCAAAGGCACTAAAATGAACTAATCCCTGTATCCCTTGCTCAACCAATCTGTGAGTCTTTCTCACTCAGTCTATCGTCTGCCAAAGGAACGCCCACTGATCATATTTTATAAAAGGATTCTCAAATCCAAGCAACATGGTCTCTTGCTCAGAGTTGGAAACATACTGATTTGATCTGATACTGTTCCTTTTTTGTTCTCAGAATTTAGTTCTCATGTGGACTTTTGTTAGCCAATTAAACCAATACCTCCTACACCTGTTATGTGTTTATAAAATACCTCTTCTCTCCACCACCAGGAGGCAGTGTTGAAGTAGCTCTAGGCTAAAGAAGGAGTCCGTAAGCCCAGGGCAGGTAGGGGAACTTGACTTCGCAAGCTTGGAGGTTTCCCCTAGACTTTCTGCTTCAAGAAATAAGAAAAATAATCCTAATAACCAACAGGTCTGTGCGATTGTGCTGGTAGATGTTCATCAAGACCTTGAAAACAGTACTGGAAGAGAATTGGGGGTGGTTTGAATTGAACTGGATTAAAGCTACCCTAGACTTTCTCTGGAGTGAGATCTGATGGTGAAGACAAATTTTCTGTAATTTAAGAAAAAAATATTAAAAATTAAATTGCAGGGCTTCCCTGGTGGCGCAGTTGTTGAGAGTCCGCCTGCCGATGCAGGGGACGAGGGTTCGTGCCCCAGTCCGGGAAGATCCCACAAGCCGCGGAGTGGCTGGGCCCGTGAGCCGTGGCCGCTGAGCCTGCGCGTCCGGAGCCTGTGCTCCGCAACGGGAGAGGCCACAATAGTGAGAGGCCCGCGTAACGCAAAAAAAAAAAAAAAAATTAAAGTGCACTCCCTTTGCCCCAATAACTTTTAAGTGTTTCTCTGAAGAAGGAGATCGGGATAAAAATTTAACTTGAGAAAAATAGGAAACAGGTTGGGAATGATTAAATAAGGTATGGTACACCCCCAGGGGAACATCACGCAGCTTTTTAAAGTAACATTTTTACACGTAATGTTAGATGGATAAAAGACTGTAAAACAGCCCATGCAGTGAGATCCCCAGATTTTCTATGTGTATATTTTAAACCATTAAGATAACACTGTGTACTGAGAGTTGTCTTGACTTGTATCTGGATAATGAGATTATGGTGATTAAAAGAAGTTTTATTGACTTTTCAAAAAAAGAAATAACCAACAGTTCTAAAAGATGCATAAACCTGTGGAAACCCATTTATTAAACGTATGCAGTTTATAATGCTATCATTTGGGGCGTTCCTGAAGTTTAATTTGCCACTTAGCCATCCAGAACAGTTCATCATCGTGCCACTAATTACTTCTCTGTTATTAGATATTGAATGATTCATCTGTTTTCTAAAGGATGTGGTAACTAAAGGATGTTCCTTCAGTTCTTTAGGAAATGCTTTATTTTTAAATAGAGCGTAAGTACTTAAGAAGGCCATAAGCTAGGAGAAACGGGAAGAAAAGAGTTTCCTTTAGTACTAGATGCATTGTACAGACGTACTGAAATCTCACAGCAGCGCTAGGAAATAAATATTACCGTTCCTATTTACAAAAGAGAAGTCTAAATCCAGACCTTATTTAAGGTCAGATAGATAATTAAGTGCCCAGGGTGCAAACTGGGGCCTGATTCAACAGCCTACTCTATCAAATGGCCTTGCGAATAAAAATAACAACATAAGGGAACTGTAAAGCATACCCAAATCCAGCAATGGTCTCTGGATTCAGTACTCTCATCTTCATCACAGTCTGGAGACTCAGTACTCACGAACACAAAATCACCCCAGGCATTGTAAGGGGAGCGTCATTCGCTGCATGCTCTCGGACAGTGTTTTCATTTGCACTCCTTTTTATTATTATTATGGTCTTATTTGATATTAGCCTTACTAAGCCTCTTTTTTCCTGATGTGAAGGGCCACCCCAATTGCAGCCCCAAGTTGCCATCTCTGAAAAGTAAAAAACGAACAAACCAAAAAAATAAAGAATTCCAAGTTCTTATCTTACCGATTTCCAAAGCCTAAGCCCCAGGAAGAGAATTTAAAAAGGAACGACATTCACAGTCCTCACCGCAGGCCTCACACCCTGTCCTAAGCCCCACAGAGTTGAGAAAGATGACTCTGTCCAGGCTTGTGAGGGGTTTTTGTTAGTTCAATTTAGTCTTTTGTTGACCATCACCTATGCCCAGGTTTTCATATTGCAAGTGAAATGCCTGAATCTTCTGCATTCTAATAGAATTATTCTTCTCCTCAAAAGATAGAAAATACAGGTAAGGGAACACAGAAAAGAAAAAAAAAACTTCACCATCTCATGTGTATGTGGAATTTTACAAAGTGAATACAGAGGAGTGAAGAGTAGAACAGTGGTTACCAGGGGTGGGAAAGTGTTGGCCAAAGGGTACAAAGTTATGTAGGATGAATATGTCTGGAGATCGAATGTACAGCATGATGACTATGGTTAATTATGCTGTATTGAATTCTAAGAAAGTAGATTTCAGGTGTTCTTATAACACACACACACACACACACACACACACACACACACACATAGACACAAGGTAACTGGTCTATTAACTGGTCTGTGGTAATTATTTCACTCTATATCAAATAGTCATGGTATGCCTTATACACATACAATTTTTATTAAAAAATAAAAAAGTTAAATAAAAAGAAAACACAGGTAAGGGACCCCTGAACAGAGATATGATTAACAAGATCATCCCCACCCACAAGACTTCTGGCAACAAGAGAGACAAACAAAAGGAGTAATGTAATTAATTGCCAAGATAGCAAACATCCAAGTGTTAGAATGATTCACCTTAGCGGTAGTGTTCTTAGAAAGTATTAGTTGCTTAACAGACTCTTGTAGAATAATAAATAGAGCCATTGTTCTAGTTTTCCCTCTACAGTTTTTATTTGCTTAAGATGCGTGGTGAAAAATGATCAGTGCTTACTAAAAATGAGGAGCTCTAGAATTCAGAAAGATTCGGTGACCTGCAAACGCACCATCAAGGAATTAACTGGAGTAGATCTTGAGTATTTGAACACTTCTTCCAAGAGGAGTGAAAAAGCAACCAGAAGACCTCAGAATAACAGAAAACCATGTCATTATCACAGTGTGATTTGGAGGAAGGAGATAGGGATGTAAAGCTCCCTCTCCACAGAGGGAGGGATTGAAGGAAAGAGAAAGAAAATGAATGGCCAAGGGAGGCAGGCTCAGCCCTGCTGTGAAACTCTTTACACTCAGCAGGTGAGCGATCATTTGTAATCACCTCCTCATTGATTTAGACAGTTTCCAGTGGCAATTTAGTGGGGGGAAACTCCTAGGTTTGGGAAGGGAAATTGGAGAAAAGAAAAGCATACACACACACACACACACACACACACACACACACACACACACACACACACACACACCCCATTTGATGAAATGGCATTTGTATTGCACATCTTGATTTCAGAAAGCATAAAATGTGGAGTGGTGTCTTAAGATGAAAGAAATGCAGTCCACTGTTCACTTGTCTTTCCGACTCTCGCACACAGCCCTCCCTGTACCTCCCTCAGCTGTCATGAAAAGCACCAACATAAAAAGGCTGCCATCAAAGGTCAAATATTTTTAGATTGAAATTGAGCACTAAGAGGAGAACCCTAGACATTGTCTTTGGGGAAATTCCAGTCTTGGGGTATTTAATCAATAAAAATGCCTATGGTATTTTGTCTTGCTAGGATGGTTCATTCTCATTACACAGGGTCACCCCAGTTACTGTCAAATGAAACAGTCACCGGGGTGCCCCCATTTTAAAGGTTAGGAGGGTCCTGCATTACGATATAAAGGTTTCCATGGTATGGACATCCTTTGACACCTAGATTCTCCTGCATTTTAAAAGAGGACCTTCTTTTTTGCAGGTTGTTCACAGTTCAGCAACAGGTCACAGAATAATTGGCCATTCGTGTTTCCCAGCTAAGGGGCCAGTGGTGAATGTGGCTTTTAAGCCAACAGTAGGGCCCCAGCCTAAGCAAATTTGGCCTTAAAAGCAGGTCTTCAAAAAAAAAAGCACAAAAACTACTTCACGCTTGCCAAATACTCTAATGTAAACACTATTCCTTTTTGGATAGCAAGATAGATCAGAAATAGATCAGAGCACTATTGCTTCTTTTAGTCTCAGTTCTGTCCTGTCAATGAACAGGAAAAAGAGAGGCTCACATCAGAATGTATTGACTGACCAGCCTATTCAGACACTAATGTCATTATCACAGGGATTATACAATAACAAAGGATGTAATCAGAAGTCTTTGGATATACATTTTTTATATAAAAATAAATTTATTTATGTATATAAACATTGATATATACACAAATTCACACTCCTTTGTAAATCACCATTTGTATGTGTTGATACACCTGGAAGAGATTTTAAAGGAAAAATGGGAAAACTATTATAAAAAGAAGTGTTCTTTTTCACAGATCACTCTGCGACCTAAATCATATACTATATTTCATCCAAAGAAGTATTTTTAAAAGCATTTGAAATGGAAAGGGAAAGAAACAAGCTTTCATTGAGACCAAATTATTTCCTTTTTTCCCCATTTTTAATTTTATATATTTAGCAGACATTTACATAGCATTTACTATGTACCAGGCACTATTCTGAGCACTGTAAATATTAACTTGTTTAATCTCCCAACAACCCTATGAAATAAGTATTATTATTACCCCTATTTAACAGATGAGGACACCGAGTACAGAAAGGGCAAACAACTTGCCCAAGGTCACAGGGCTACTAGTGGTCAAGTTGGAATTTTAGCCCAGCATTCTGTCTGTGAAGTCTGAAGTCTACTCTTGACTGCTGCATCCCCAGGTGAAAATTAAGTTAATCTCACAAAAATCTTCACAAATGAGGAAGCTAAGGCACAGGGAGTTTATATTTACTTCTCTATTTAATTCATTCCAAATTTGAACAAAAACGTGACAAGTTAGGACAATAGTGTTGCAGGAAGGGGGACCCCTTCCAGGGCCCGAGAGTGGGCTCTTGTCTAACACTCGGAAATGAATTGTCCGAGGAGACATACGTGCTGACAGTGCAAGAGACTGTATTGGGAAGGGGCGCCCGGGGGGAGAGCAGGAGCGTAAGGGAACCCAGGAGGACTGCTCTGCCACGTGGCTCGCAGTCTCGGGTTTTATGGGAATGGGGTTAGTTTCTGGGTTGTCTCTGGCCAATCATTCTGACTCAGGGTCCTTCCTGGTGGTGCGCGCAACCTCTCAGTCAAGATGGATTCCAGTGAGAAGGATATTCTGGGAGGTTGGGAGGACATGTGGACTGGCGTCTCCTCTCTCCTTTTGACCTTTCCCATATTCTTCGGGTTGGTGGTGGCTTGTTAGTTCCGTGTTCCTTACCAGGACCTCCTGCCGTTAAAATAACTCATGCACATGGTTACTGTCTTTGCCTGGCCAGGGCGGGCGGTTTCAGTCAGTGTTTCCCCTAACAACAGTACTAACAAAGATGGTTTCGCATCAAATTTATTTTCTTTCTTTTAAAATTGACCCCAGCTCTCTTCAATATGCCTGTAGTCTCAACTGGCATTTCCCACGTGTACGGTGAGCCGCATGATTCCTTATGGGTATCATCAGATGCTCCTCCAAACCTTTCTGTTCACAGTTAGAACAGCTGAATCAGAGCCTCATTCCCAGTTAAGATTTTAAAAGCATGTTGAAAAGAGTAAACACACATTAACTACCAGTTCATTGTAAAGTGGTGCAAAAATTCCATTGGTAATAAAAGATTTTGTTAGGCACACATAGAATGCATCTGCTATATTATAGCTTGACTAGAATTTAGATAGACTCTCTGGAAGAAGACACATAGAAAGTTTGCTGTCATTCGACTGACTTTAAGCTAATAAGTAAAAAGAAGATGATGCTACCAAAGAGATATATTTGTAACATTAAAATAAGGAGACAATATTTTCATTCACACACACATATACATTGTTGAATTTCTAGAGGGAAGTTAAAGCAACAAAGATAAAATCTTCATGACACTGACCCCGTGTTCATGATTGGCAATAGTGATCTGGGACCACGTTTCATTGTCTTCAATCTGTCCCCTCCTCAAACCCTACTGAGACCAGCATAGTTCGGGTTTTAACCTTTCTCACGTTCCAATCTTGACCCCTCCCCTGTTTAATTTTTACACCAAGGATAGATTGATCTTTTTGGAACACATATAACTTCATGTCACTTTCTGCTTAGAATATTTCTGTGGTTTCTTAGTATCTTGACAACCAAGTCGTAACTCCTTAGAGGAGTATTTGGGCTTTCTACCACTTTATTCCTACCCAACCTCTTACGATTCCCCAAAGCATTCTTTCACACATATATGCGTTGCCATGTACCATTCCCTTACCTTGGACATGGTACCCACCTTCTGCCTTCACCCAATTGTCCGGCCAATTCCCTGTCATCCTTCAAATATCATCTCAAGTGTACTCTGAAGACTTTTTCTGATCTCCCTCCTTGTCTGGCTTAGATGACTCTCTGAAACATCTCATAGCACCATGCTCTTACCTCTATAATTCAGCGAATTATTTGTTCTTTTGGAAAATTTTTTAAAAATAAATTATTCATTTACTTTTGGTTGCATTGGGTCTTCATTGCTGCATGTGGGCTTTCTCTAGTTGCAGCGAGAAGGACTACTCTTCATTGTAGTATGCAGTCTTCTCACTGTGGTGGCTTCTCTTGTTGCAGAGCACACAGGCTCTAGGCACATGGGCTTCAGCAGTTGTGGCTCACGGGCTCTAGAGCGCAGGCTCAGTAGTTGTGATGCGTGGGCTTAGTTGCTCCACAGCATGTGGGATCTTCCCAGACCAGGGCTCGAACCCGTGTCCCCTGCATTGGCAGGCGGATTCTTAACCACTGTGCCACCAGAGAAGTCCCTGGAAACTACTAAAAACCTACAATTATGTGACTAAGTGTCTGTGCTCTCCCAATAAATGTGAACACTTGGAAGGCAGACAGAATTTAAAGTTTTTATCTTTCAATACCCAGCAACTGGCAGAGTGCCTGACACACTGATCACTAAGTGCTGAAAAAATGGCTAAATTTCTAGACGCCACATATACATAAGAAAATGTTATACAACCAAAGAAACACATTGAATTATATATAATATGCTATTTAAGGTTGTTGAGGGGGAACAGTTTACTTATAACAGTTACTGTGAGCAAGTAACATACACAGCAATAACATACTCCTTTTTGATATTAGTATTCACAAGTATCCAGAATAAATAAAAACTTAAATGTGTGTACATCTAAAACTGCATTAATAACATATGAATAAATTATTACAAATCTCAAAATACTTAGTGATTTTCTCCCAGAAGTTCCATTCCTCTTCTGCATTACATATTTAAGTACTTTCAAGGACATTCATTTTTTTATAGACTTGATTTTTTTAGAGCAGTTTAGGTTCACAGGAGAATTGAGCAGAAGACTTCCCATGCAGGGGACCTTCAAGATGGCGGAGGAGTAAGATGCGGAGATCACCTTCCTCCCTACAAACACATCAAAAATACACCTACACGTGGAACAACTCCTACTGAACACCTGCTGAACGCTGGCAGAAGACCTCAGAGCTCCCAAAAGGCAAGAAACTCCCCCACGTACCTGGGTAGGGCAAAAGAAAAAACAGAGACAAAGGAATAAGGATGGGACCTGCACCTCTGGGAGGGAGCTGTAAAAGAGGAAAAGTTTCCACACACTAAGAAGCCCCTTCACTGGCAGAGAGGGGACATGGGCAGGGAGGAAGCTTTGGAGCCGCGGAGGAGAGCGCGGCAACAGGGGTGCGGAGGGCAAAGTGGAGAGATTCCTGCACAGAGGATCACTGCCGACCACCACTCACCAGCCTGAGAGGCTTTTCTGCTCACCCGCGGGGGCGGGTGGGGGCTGGGAGCTGAGGCTTGGGCTTCAGAGGTCAGACCCCAGGGAGAGGACTGGGGTTGGCTGCGTGAACACAGCCTAAAGGGGGCTAGTGCACCACGGCTAGCCGGGAGAGAGTCCAGGAAAAACTCTGGACCTGCTAAGAGGCAAGAGACCATTGTTTCGGGGTGCACGAGGAGAGGCGATTCCTTCCCTGTCTGCCCACAGAAGGCAGAGCACTACCTGAACAAACTCCAGAGACTGGAGCGAGCCGTGGCTATCAGTTCGGACACCAGAGACAGGCGTGAAGTGCTAAGGCTGCTATTGCGCCCACCAGGAACTGTGTGCAAGCACAGGTCACAATTCACACGCGCCCCCCACCCCCCGCCCCGGGAGTCTGTGCAGCCCACCACTGCCAGGGTCCCATCGTCCAGGGACAACTTCCCCAGGAGAACACACGGCGTGTCTCAGGCTGTTGCAACATCATGCCGGCCTCTGCCACTGCAGGCTCATACCGCATTCCAGTTATAACTACCCCTCCCTCGCCCACCCTGAGTGAGCCAGAGTCCCCTAATCAGCCATGCTTTAACCCCGTCCAGTCTGGGTGAGAACAGATGTCTGAAGGCGACACACATGCAGAGGAGGAGCCGAAACCAAAGCTGAACCCCAGGAGCTGTGCGAACAAAGAAGAGAAAGGGAAATTTCTCCATGAAGCCACAGGAACAGCGGATTGAATCCCCACGATCAACTTGAGGTACCCTGTATCTGTGGAATACCTCAGTAGACAATGAATCAACCCAAAATTGAGGTGGTGGACGTTGGGAGCAACTGTAGACTTGGGGTTTGCTGTCTGCGACTGGATTCTTTCTATTTTTTTATGTTTATCTTAGTATAGTTTTTAGCGATTGTTATCGTTGGTGGATCTGTTTATTGGTTTGATGGCTCTCTTCTTTTTTTTTACTTATTACTTTTTGATTATTTATTTTAATTTTTTTCTATTTTAATTATGTTGTTGTATTTATTTTTATTTATTTTATTTTTCATTTTTTCTCTTTCTTTTTTTCTCCCTTTTCTTCTGAGCCATGTGGCTGACAGGGTCTTGGTGCTCCGGCCTGGTGTCAGGTCTGAGGGCCTGAGCTGGGAGAGACAAGTTAAGGACACTAGACCACCAGAGAGCTCCTGGCCCCATATAATATCAATTGAGGAGAGCTCTCCCAGTGATTTCCTCCTCAATGCTAAGACCCAGCTCCACCCAACAGCCAGCAAGATAGAGTGCCAGATGCCCCATGCCAAACAATTAGCAAAACAGGAAAACAACCCCACCCATTAGCAGAGAGGCTGCCTAAAATCGTAATAAGCTCACAGATAACCCAAAACGCACCACTGGACACAGCCCTGTCCACCAGAAAGACAAGATCCAGACCCACCCACAAGAACACAGGCACCCATCCCCTCAACCAGGAAGCCTACACGACCAACTGGACCAATCTTACCCATTGGGGACAGACACCAAAAACAAAGGGAGCTACAAACCTGCAGCCTGCAAAAAGGAGATCCCAAACACAGGAAGCAAAATGAGAAGACAGAGAAACACACAGCAGATGAAGGAGCAAGGTAAAACACCCATCAGTGCTTTCTCTTCAACTGTATTTTCTTGTAGTATGTCTTGCAAGTTTTTCCTTTATATCTGAACTTGATATATTGGGTAAAATAAATTGCTGAAAATAAGCCATAATTAGTGATGGTAAGGTGTTGAGGGAGGGAACACAGTCTACAGTCTAATGATTAGGTCTCAATATTTTAGTGGGCCAGTGCCCTTGACCTGTGAACTTCACACATGCTTCTCAGTTTCTCCTCCCTCTTAGGTGGTACAGGATGACTAGAGTGGGCCAAAGTATGGCATTTCCCTTTCCCCCATGTGGAAGGTTAGCAGTTGGGTATTTTCTTCCCCCAGTTCAGTTAGGCTCTGATAAAACCCCAGCATGTTAGGCTCCGGTTAAATAGTTTCTACTGAAGGCAGACCATGTTAAGAAGAATAGATTGCTCTGAAATCTTTCAAGATGGTTCCTTTTCCCCTTCCAGAGCAAAAGAGGATTTTTCTCTGATATTTTCTGTGAGAGCCTGATAGAACTCTGAAGGTACAACTCGCAAAAGTGTGTGGCTCTCCTGATGACTCAGTCTCCCTGGAGTTGTGTCTCAGACTTGTCCACACTGAGCCTCCAGCAATTCATCAACCACAGTTCAGGTTTCCCTACCCTGGCCCTGGTTCCTGCAAAGATTTCTACTGAAGTCTCTGCTGTATTTACCTGTTGGTGTCTCCAATTTGGGGACAATATTTTGCACTGTGACCTCATTTTTCTAAGAAAAGTTGTTAAGTTTTCATTTTGTTTAGTTTTTTACTTATTGCTCGGATTATCTTTTTAAAAATGATTTTAATTGAAAAGCAAAAAAAATTTATAACAATTCCAAGGATCGCTACCTTTCAAAGCAGCAATGTTTGAAAGTTCTTGGCAACAACTTAAGTGGAGTTGTCATTTTAAAAGTTGACTGAGTTAATGATACACTACTATATGCAATTATAAATTCTCTAGATGTGTGTTTATTTAGTCTCTATTTTCCATATTAGACTGTAAGCACCCTAAATGGTGCCAGAACTTCTTGCTATAATCAGTCAGCACAAAGCAAATATGACAGAAACTGTTTTAAAAAATTCTTCTTTCAGCTTCAACTTCTGAAGAGCATGGAGTAATTCATGGAAGACCAACTTATGCTCCGTAACACCAAAAACACCAGATAAATGTATACATTTGAAAATATCAGAGATCTGCAGAAACATCCAGAGGAGAAAACACCTTTCAGAGGTGAGCTAGTGACCTCTACTCTCCCTGGAGCATTTGCTGATCTTAGAATACACTACAGCGTAGAAAACTGAGCTTGTCCTGAGAAAGGTCCTACTGAGGGACAGAGAAATCAGGACAGCTCTGGGGAGTTGCAAGTAACAGAAATGCCAAACCTGGAGAACTAAAGGACATGAAACATAGAGCCTGTCTCCTCCTGAAGACATTGGTCAAGTATTGCAATTATGTATTCAGGAGAACAAAAATATAAGTCAAACACCTCTCAAAGACAGAATAAAAATTCCTATTATCTCTCATGTTTAATAAGAAATAGATATTCCAGGCTTTGCCAGTTAATTCCTCTAAAAATTCAAGGAAGAACTAATACTAATTTTACACAAAATCCTTCAGATAATGGAAACAGAGACATCACTTCTGAGCAATTTTTTAAAGCCAGGATAATCTTTATACCAAACATAGCAAAAGAATCACATCAAACAAAAATTACAGGCCAATCTCTCTTATAAATATTAATATAAAAGTCCTAAAGAAAATATTAGCAGATCGAGCTCAGTGATATAAAAAAAGTATAATATTTTCTATCCAAATGTCTTCAATAGGAGAATGGATAAGTTGAGGCATGTTCACACATTGAGAATACTATACAGCTGTGAGCATAAAAGTACTAGAACCACATAACAAATAAAATGTTGAATTAAGAAAAAGTCAATCACAAAAGAGTGTACACTATATTGTCCATTTATGTAATGTTCATGAGCAATACTAATCTAATGATAGAGGTTAGGATATGCCTAACCTGTGGGAAGGTAGTGACTACATGGCGGTATGGGTGTTTCTTCTGGGAAGTAGGTGACATTCTGTTTCTTGACCTGAGAATTACATTTATGGTGTGTTCACTTTTAAACCCGCTGTAGGGAATTCTCTGGCAGTCCAGTGGTTAGGACTCCACGCTTCCACTGCAGGGGACACGGGTTCGATTCCTGGTCGGGACACGGGTTCGATTCCTGTTCAGGAAATGAAGATCTCACAAGCTGCGTGGCATGGTCAAAAAAAAAAAAAAAAAGTCATCCAGCCTTAATAAATAAATAAACCAACTCTAGACTTAGGTTTTATAAGTTGTTCTGTATGTATATTATCCTTCAATAAGTAGTTTGATTTTCCTTCTAATTCTTTTTTTACCCAGCTTCTTCTACTGCCAGTAAACACCCAGTATATATATACTTTTCCTTTTAGGTTCATTTTGAAACTTCTTTTCTAAAATTCGGCATTAAAGATACTCAGATTCATTCTCTGCACCCGCTGATGTAGGTATGAATTTGGCTCTGCCATCACTATTTAGCCATTTTAAACTTATTCCCCAAGGTCTGTTCTCTTATCTCCTTCCAACTCCCTCAGAAAACTGTTCGTGACGTTGCACTCTAGACAGTTGCACAACCCCTTTATTGTCAGCTCTGGAATGAAGCTTTATGCATCACTGGCTCTGTGCATGCATTGTGAGGTGGAATTAATATTCTCTGTGTTGTTTAGTCTATATCTCATTGGCTAGCTGCCTAGAATGACTAAGGAAACTGCCTGAAAATTTACCCCTTCCTCCTCAAAAGAAAAAAAAAAGAAAGAAAGAAAAGGCAAACTCTGGAATGACTTTTACGGGAGGGAAACTTAATAAATGATTTTAAAAATAAACTGAAAGGAGAAAAAGGAGTTCTCATACTAGTAGGGTACTGATTGCGCAAAAGAAAAGTACTTCATTCAGACACAGCTGTAGTCAGGCCAAATTGTCACCACGCTCCGGAGATTTACAAGTTGAGAGGTGATATTCACAGACAAAGCTTGCATCACTTCAAATCTTAATGCAAAGTTAATTGCATACCTGGGTTATGTTCTACAGCGTCTCAAATAATATTGATGATACTAATGATATTACTGAAAACGGCTCTCTGGAAATTCATGAATACACCTCTAATTAAGCTGAGTTTTTTAACAACTTTGATCCTACTATACACTGCAAAATAGTTCACTGTAAATTAAATTGAAGCCTTGTGTGTGTGTGTGCCCGTGTATGTCTGCCTGTGTGTGCAAACTCAATTATTAAATGTCAAGGGGAAGGATTAAAATGTATAATTTTTCCCAATAAATTGTTTTTAATAATTCCAACAACTGAGAAGCAAGAATTCCCTTTTAAGCTGAAGTCCTATATAATTTTCAGTGCCCTAAATTTTCTTCCTTTAAGAGGTGAATTTTAAAATCCTATATTCAGTACAGCTTTTAGGAGAAAAGAACCCTCCTTGATGTTTGGAATGACATGACACATGTTTTATAGAATAGTGCACTGTGATTATTAGCTGTAACTTTGTTGTTTGAATTCGTACCGTTATCTACCAGATGCTCAGGGACACATGTAGAATAAAGTCATGGATGCAACAAGCTTTAGATCTTAGTGTGAGCTGTTTTAAAGACAGGTGAAGTTTAGGAAGCATACAGCTTAAAGGAAGAAAATAACATTAGAACTGCAGGTGTAGCAGAGAAATAATTGCCTACTTTTTCACACTGACGGGTGTTTAGGTTTATAAAAACACCAATGCTGGAAAGAGATATTTCCCTCAGACTAAACCTAAACATCTCAGACATTAAACACCATGAATTCCCTGCTCACTGAGGTAAGATGTTGGATATACCATGTGGTCCCTATGAAACTATCGTGACGAGTCATGGCCTTTCCTCTCTTGAGCTAGCCCTCCTGACTTTCCAATCTGACTTCCCATGTCTATTGATAGCTTATTCAATACTTTCCCAATCCTGGAACACTTTGTTCTCTGCTGGCTTATTTCCTCTGGCTCTCCGGTTGGTGTTGGATCCCATACAGAGAGGATCTCCATCATTGTCTCCTTACCCCGGAGGCCACCCTACCCGTTGAGAGTGGGTCCATGTCCTTCTCTCCATTTAGAAACACCTTCCCGGCCTGCTGCCCTCCCTGCTTTTTGCAGCCTAGTCTTCCTTTGTGGCCTCTTGGACACAATGAGAAACAATGTTATCCAACATTTTTTCCGATGCCAGTTTGCCTGCACGAAAATCCAGGTCCCTCTATGCATTACAACTTCACGCACGTTACTTAACCTCTGTATCTCTCTGCCTTATCTTCCTCATCTGTAAATTGAGGCTAATAATATATATCTTGGAGTTTCTTGTGGAGTCAATAAAACAATGCAGGCAAAGGGCTGAGAATTGTGTTGGGTGTATAGCAAGTAGCCAGTGAATATTGTTCTTAATTGTATGATCACCTTGGTCAATAACCCAGGAACACCCAAGCTTGAACTCTGTGAATATAATGACAGCTGGTTCTTCTTTTGCCCTACCCAGGTACGTGGGGAGTTTCTTGCCTTTTGGGAGGTCTGAGGTCTTCTGCCAGCCTTCAGTAGGTGTTCTGTAGGAGTTGTTCCACGTGTAGATGTATTTCTGGTGTATCTGTGGGGAGGAAGATGATCTCCGTGTCTTACTCTTCCGCCATCTTCAAGGTCCCCCCCGAGCTGGTTCTTAATATAGACCATATGTTTATATAAGACCAGTAAAAACCACTTCAGGAAAATTAAGGAGCAAGGTGATATGGAGAGAAGGTTTAGCAAGAACCAGAGTGGCCAAGTTCTCAGAGAGGGCAAGAAGGGGAATAAAAGCTGATCCTGACGGCTTTCTCTTCTCTTCAATATCAGCAAAACTAGTATTAAAATCAAGCAATACTCAGGGTTTCTTCTCAGGAGTGGATGGCACAGTGGGAAAAGGAGAAGCTATAGAGTCAGTGGGACCAGGACCTCAGTCAAGTTTCTTGCCTACTCTGTGACAGTTAAGATAAAACAAAATAAAAAAATCATTTTGGGAGATTATTCAGAGAATTATCTGTAATAACTCAAAAGAAATACTCCTGTCCTATATACCTCCATCCCATTCAACATTCATTAACCCCCAGAATCTAATCTTATAGGTTCACTGGGATTAGTCTCTCCTTCTTATACCCTGGGGTTTCCACTGTTATCCTGTTAACAGGAATTGTTTTAGAGAGAAGGTTTCAAGCCATGCTAATGCGTTTAAATTCCCTAACTTTTGGAAAGGAGGCAGCCACTTTCCCACTGTGATAGCGAAGCGCTTGTCATCATTTTGCCACCATGGTGGTGCTAGGCAGAGGCAGATGGGCTGCCTGAAAAGCAGTAACTGAGACAACAGTTCAGCTGAGAAAGGCAGGGAGAGACAGAGCCCTGGTGACACTTGTAAAGTTAATTAAACAAGCAGGCCATTAAGCTGGGGTGGCTCTAATGCCTTGGTGACCTATGTAAGCAAACCAGTAGCTAAGCATAGAAATGCCTCAAGGTTATAAAATCAAAATGCTAAGGACAACCAGTCACAAACAGCCAAACAAGCTTTAAGCTATAGCCAATCAAGTAATGTCCTTTCTTTGCTGCCACACTTTCTCTACATACGTCTTCTCCCTGCTTCTTGTCACTGAGCGCTCCTAACCACTTGTGGTTTGGTGCTGCCCAATTGGAATCGATTTTTGCTCCAATAAGCTCTTAAAAGGTTTAATATGCTTCCGTTTATCTTTGAACACATTGGTTGAGTCTTTTGATGTAACAGTAAATGAAGAAAACCACGGCTGAAATTTGCCAGTACAGGAGCCAGAAAATTTCTCTTTCCTTAAACAATTTTTAATTGGATTTTGTCTTTTTCACTCAAAGAGTGTTGCCTAATACAAAGACCTACTGATAAAGATGTGAAGTTTCCTTGCTTGCTCTCTAAGCCTAGTTATCACATCTCTCTGAAGTTTACAGGATTCCCATAGTAATAAAGCTCTTTTCCTCTTCCGTGGCCGCTGATTTATTCAGAAGTCATACCCCGTAACTACCCCATAATTACACCACCTCCTCCTGCTTATTTCCAGGTCTAGGCTAAGAAGACTTTGCTCACAAAAAGCACTGGAGATGGTGCAGGAAGGGAGGAGTGCTGCAGGGAGTCTGATCTAGATCAAATATATACTTCTCATCAGTGCCTTAAAAGTTCACTATCACCTAGATCTCCTCTTTTATCTCTGCTATTCCCTCCCAAAACATAGGTGCTTCAGTACAGTGTGCAAATGAGTAAGATTCGCTCAGTAACAGGAGCCAGCATCCTACAGTGTTGTTTTTTCTAATTTCATTTTATTTATTTATTTATACAGAAGGTTCTTATTAGTCATCTAGTTTATACATATTAGTGTATATATGTCAATCCCAATCTCCCAAACCCTACAGTGTTGTATGTAGATGTTCTCCTAATGGCATCTGAGAAATAACTTAGAGTAGCAAGAATATGTTCTTGAACATGAAAAGAAAAGAAAAGAAATGAAATGAAAAGCAAAACAAACAAATGAAAGCAGCAACCTAATCATTTGAATTAGAATTTATGCTCTGAAGAGTTGATAAGTTTTGGAAAATCATAAGGAATGTGTTTCAGAACAAGGATATCAAAATAGATTTTGCTGAATTTTTTCTATATCATAGAAGTTAGGTTCACATTCTAACTCCACAGCTTTACAGCTAGATGACCTAGAACGTGTCCTAGGCATCAGTTCAACATATGGTCTAGCATGCACCTGTGGACTTAGGGCATTGCACTTAGAAGGTTGTAAATTAGTACATTTAGTAAATTTGTATATATTTTCATGAGTGAAAGTATAAATGGATTCTTAGGATGATTACTGTCTCCTGAAAAATCATTTCCCTTCTCATTTTTTTCCACGTGTCACAAGGTCTACTGTTTCCCAAGTAGATTTTCCTAATCACAACTATTTAAGCTGCCAGGACAATCCCTGACCCACTTTTCTGGTTTAATCTATTCTTATGACATAGACATCTATCCAGAGGTATTCTGACAAAAAGCATAACTTTATCATAAAGTTGATGATATATATCTTCTACCTTTTAGCTCTATTTTAGTTTAAAAAAACATTATGTGTACACGTATCATAATTGACAAAGCATGGCATATAACATGACTCTGATTTCATTGTAGCTAATCTCGATCAACTTCTTTCCTTTCTGGATTTATCAAGAAATATGTGGCACTCTGACATCATATGTAAAGGCGAAATTCCTGGCCCCTTTCATCACTAGTGAGGAGAAATGTGCATAAAAAGATATTTGCAAAATTTTCACAAAGAAGAGCTTTAACAGGACATGATACCAGATAGGATATATGTACCATTTTCTATGTGACCCAAATAACCTACTTCTTTTTCACATAGAAAATGATCAGTTTTAAAATTCATGTCTTTTCTTATGCTTGTATATACTTTTCTTCTGTCATCCAGCCCCAATTTTCTAAAATGCTAGAATATATCTTCCATTTTTACGCAAAGTATGCTTACTGTAAAAGTGACAGGAAAGAGTCGAGATGCTTTGAGTACCTGTTTAATTCAATGGTTATATTTTTAAAGTATTGGAAAGGATTCTTTTTTAAAAGTCTGTTAAAGATGCTCATAATGGTTTGGGTCCCGATATTGCCACCTAATCCATTGTATAAAATCTAAATCTATTGTATAATCGAATGTGTAACACTAAACAAGTCAATTTGTTTCTTTGGCCCTCTGTTTCCCGACGTAGTAAATGAAGTACTTCTGAAATTTTCCTCTAGCGCTCTCTCTCTCTGAGCCAGAAATTTAGAAAAAAAAATTGTACTCTTTTATTTTTTTATTTATTTTTTTTTTTTGCACTACGCGGGCCTCTCACTGCTGCGGCCTCTCCCGTTGCAGAGCACAGGCTCCGGACGCGCAGGCTCAGCGGCCATGGCTCACGGGCCCAGCCGCTCCGCAGCAGGTGGGATCTTCCCGGACCGGGCCACGAACCCGCGTCCCCTGCATCAGCAGGCGGATTCTCAACCACTGCGCCACCAGGGAAGCCCTGTACTCTATTTTTAATTGGTCGTTTAAAAAAATACAGGCCATTTTCTTTGACCCTAATTAATCTTACTAATTAAAAAAAATCAATCTAACCTAAAGTAATAATCCAAATGAAACCATATTTCTTTAAAAAACACCCTCAAAATAAGCAAGGAGTATATGTCTGGGGAAAGGGGGATAGTTAATTAAATTAGTTGCATCCTCAATGGGATATTGTTGCCTGTGCTGAGTCTAGTCCAAAAAATCATTTCCAAAATCAATGTCAGGGATCTTTTCCCTATTTCATCTAGGAGTTTTAAGGAAGGAAATTTTTTTCTGGCCACGTCCCACAGCTTGCAGATTCTTAGTTCCCTGACCAGGGATTGAACCTGTGCCCTCGGCAGTGAAAGCGTGGAGTCCTAACCACTGGACCACCAGGGAATTCCAGTCCAAGATGGCTCTTTTCCTTTTAATATTTATTTATTTGGTTGTGTTGGGTCTTCGTTGCCACAGGTGGGCTCCTTAGTTGCAGCATGCATGTGGGATCTATTTCCCTGACCAGGGATCGAACCCAGGCCCCGTGCTTTGGGGCCGTGGAGTCTTAACCACTGCACCACCAGGGAAGTCCCCAAGATAGTTCTTGAGCACATAGCCAGCACACCTGCATTCTAGGCTGTCTCATGGAGGAATGTGAAAGGGTACAAAGAAAACTTCTCCCAGCTGAGTCAGCTTCCTTTAAGCAGCTTTCTGGAGGTGCCAAAGAGTGCTGACACTCACATTTCATTGGCCTGGAATTAGTCATATGTCCACACCTAGCTGCAAAGGATGATGGGAAGTATATTATTCCAGTGTGTACAGTGTTATTGCAAATAAAATCAGGGTTCTGTTACTAAGAAGAAGGGGAGCATGGATATTGTTTAGTGATGGACATTCTTTGCCACAAATACAGTGTGTTGTAGGTTTTCAGATGAGGGGTCATAGACCCACATTTAGGAGGCTAGAGAAAGATGATAAGAGAAAATGATTTCTGCCCCCTTTCCAGTGTGCCCTGATTTAGAATTACATGTGTATTTCCATGTGTATTACATGTGTATTTTCCTGTATTTCCACTGCACTGTGAGCCCTGAGACAGCTGGCACTCTGTCTTCTTTGCATTTATAACCTCTGATAGAGCTTTTTACAAAGCAGATCTTCAATATATTTTTGATGAATTGAGATAAAGGTGATGAAGTTTTTGAGGAGGAAGTGGGGGGAAATTGTGTCAGCTTTGCTAGAACTTTCACTATCTTTCATCTTAACAAAAATTACCTCAGGCTTTATATCACAAAGGCAGATTACATTAATAATTTGTTAGCACAGTTGTAATTTTGTAACCCTTCAAAGGTCCTCTTACTAATGGCTGATCCACTTTTTAGTCATCTCAATGAGCAGAACTTCCTTCTTTCCCTCATGTCCACCCTCATTCCCTCCCCGGAGGTCCAAACTTGGCCAGGAGCCTGAAAGATAGGCCAACTTCAGAATCAGCAGAGATCATAGGTTTTTTGTAGTTAAGGAGCAGTGATTCAAGGTTGCAGAGAGCATGACTTGTATCCTTTCACAGGACATAGCTCTTGGAATAGGTATGACTATAAAACCAACATTTGGACACAGATCATTGCCATAACTGATTCCCAGATGAATCATATTAGCTATTTCCGGATTTATGGGGTTATCTAAAGTTGAACATGGCAACTGTTAACTTACAAAGTCTAAAACCCAAACTAAGACAAATCCTGACAACCAGGGGAAATTTAAGAGCAGCGGCTAACACACCTTCTCTTATTTCATTCCATTTGTTTTAACTGGTTTGAGATTATACAAAGAAAGAATGACTCTGTGAGATGACTACTGATTTACCCAGAAATGAAACCTAAGCTCTAACAGCTAGTTACCTTCCTGTTTGGTTTCATGTTCTCTTACTAAGAAATGCCTGTCTGTGCACATGTTCATTACAGTAAAGTTGATGGAAACTTGGCTGCCACGTCTAGACAATGGCTGAGCCTGAATCTGGTTGAAGACCTGGTACCGACTGAACCTAGATTTATATCTTGACCCTCTGAATGGCCTCTTCCCACTTCCTAATTCTGAGACAGCCTGATATAGGCATGCCGCCAGTTGCTTCAACTTGGGCATTTCTGCATTATCGGTTGGGTGTGGAGGAGAGGAAGCAGACTGCACCCCCTTCAGATTCAGCCTGGTAGATCTGAAGAGTCACGTTGGAATGCGGATTCCCCAGCAGCCTTAAGATGTGCTCTTAAGGGCTTTTCGACAGATGAGCTTCTTAGAACTTTCTCTTATCTCTTAGGAAAAAGAGATAATTTTCTCTGTTCTGTTTCCAGTTTTCACATGTGATGATTTGTGAGGTAGCTATAAAGCCCCAAGCTCCTACTTACTGTTTAGGACAGTAGAGCTATCAAACAGGGCAAATTGATAAGCTCACGAAGTTAGGTAACTTAGAGATAACCAGGAGCTTTTCCTTCACCTCTTCAGCCTGAGAGAAGCACTTTAAGCACAGTGCCTCAAGGGAAGAAGGAGAAAAACTACCTTTGCAAACAGGAAAATGCTCCTTTATTTACTTAAATCTTCTTAAGAAATCACAGGTCCAGAACCTGAAATCCAAAACTCCCAGTCAGTTGAGAGGTTCCATCCCGTGGGAACTGGAATATGACACCTAAGAGTCAGAGCATCACAGAGTCGTGACAAACCTTAGATTTCAAATCCAACATGCTTGTGTTACGATGAAACAGACATAGGTAAAGTTCGAGGTTTAAAACCTAATCCAAGTACAACGATGTATTCACAAACAGAGTACAAGGATAGAGATCGGACACCTGTCTCAGTATCTCAGTAAACTCAGTTTATTGCCACCTGTAGCACCTATATCTGCATGGTAACCAAAACATAATTTATTTGCTTTTGACTAGAATTACCTCAGCTCAGTGTGGGCCACTGAGCCACTGGGCCACTCAGTGTGAGCTGAGGTAATTTTTTTTCTTTTTATTCAATTAGTTGCCATTTGTTGGGGCTTTAGGAACCTGAGATAAACACTTTTTAAAATTTATTTATTTTTGGCTGCGTTGGGTCCTTGTTGCTGCGCGCAGGCTCCCTTTTTAGTTGCAGCGAGCAGGGGCCACTCTTTGCCGTGACGCACAGGCCTCTCATCAAAGTGGCCTCTCCTGTTACAGAGCACGGACCCCAGGCACGTGGGCCTCCGCAGTTGTGGTACGCGGGCTCTAGAGCACAGGCCCAGCAGTTGTGGCGCACGGGCCCAGCTGCCCCTTGGCATGTGGGATCCTCCTGGACCAGGGTCCAAACCTGTGTCCCCTGCATTGGCAGGCAGATTCCCAACCGCTGTGTCACCAGGGAGCATGGTTAAATGAAGTAATAGTGTCTAATGCATGCAAGATGGCCTAGTGGAAAGAGTATGAATTTAATTCTTTTTTATTTTTTTAAAAATTTTATCTATTTTTGGCTGTGTTGGGTCCTCACTGCTGCATGCGGGCTTTCTCCAGTTGCGGCGAGCGGGGGCAACTCTTCGTTGCGGTGTGCGGGCTTCTCATTGTGGTGGCTTCTCTCGTTGTGGAGCATGGGCTCTAGGCATGTGGGCTTCAGTAGTTGTGGCACGTGGGTTCAGTAGTTGTGGCTCACGGGCTCTAGAGCGCAGGCTCAGTAGTTGTGGGGCCCGGGCTTAGCTGCTCCGTGGCATGTGGGATCTTCCCGGACCAGGGATCAAACCTGTGTCCCCTGCATTGGCTGGCGGATTCTTACCACTGAGCCACCAGGAAGTCCCTATGAATTTAATTCTGGCTCTATTCATCTTCCGGTAAACTGGACAAGTTACTTAAATTCTCTGGGCCACAGCTTTTTCATCTATAAAACAGAGATAATTCTCACCTTGTAGGCTTGACAAAAGGATTCCAGATAATGTATGGAAAAGATCCAACATGGGGTTTGGCACTGTCTGTGTTAAATAAATAGTCATTAATATTATCAGTGTCAGTAGTAAATATCTGGAAGACAAACTGCCAACTTGAAGTTGAGCGTGCAGCTCATTGAATCATCTCTACAGATAGTCAAGCTACTCATTGCCAGCTTTTGCAGGGAAACTTCTTTTCTGTGTATAAGAAATCCTAACTTTTCCATCTGGGAACTCATGTTGAAGCTTCCACTTAAGTTCTTGGTTCCTCCAAGGAAGTGCCCCTCAAACCTTCTTGTCCTGAATTGTGCTGTGTTCTTGGACACACGTCTATCCCACATATATCTGTTATGTTCTGAATGTTTCTGGAGTTGCCATGGTTTCTAATACTCATTTCTAATATGCGGCAGAAGGTTTAAACTGAGAGGTTACCAGTTAAGCGGAGGGAAGGGGTATGGTCATGTCAGACTTCAAGGCTTCATATAACGTGGTCTCAAATTACCCGTCAAACCTTGTAATTTCCATATTTATAAAATGGGATCATTATACCTACTTCACAAGTTTGTTGTGAGATTTACATGGGCTAATGCCTGTTAAAAAATGTACCTAGCGATATATCAGGTGTTTAATACATATGCTTATTCTCTATCCTTCAGGAGGTCCCATCATAAACACTACAATCCTACCAGTCTGGTTAGCTCACCCTACCCTTGAGAGACAGACATCTTTACCTCTTTGCTCTCTTTTTCTTCCTTCCTCCTCCTTTTAATCACTTAATTACATGTAGTTGTACCAAAGAGTAGGGAGCATTTATAACTGGCTTTTTATTAGCGGCTTTATTACTCCATCTAAACTAAGCTGCTGAAACTTTTAAGGAACAGGAAGAGGTCCCAGAGAAGATGGACTGTGTCACTTTTGGTCATGTGTTTAACTCCAGCTCTGAGCAAACATCTTGGCATGTCGTGGGCACTCAGTGTGTATCAAGAGTCAAGGGTGCGGCTCTAGAAATTGAATGTGAAATCCAAACTTTTCTTGCTACCTTTGGACTTCAGACAAGTTATTTGATCTTTTTCAGCTCTATATCCTCCTCTGGGAAATGGAGATCACGATAGCGCTTTCCTCAGTGTTCTGTTGGGGATAAAATGAACAATGCATATATTAAGGGTTCAATACATTCTACATATTCATTGATCGTTATAAGTAAATAATTATTAAATATCACATGGAGATAAAATAACTGGCAGAAAAATGTATGAGTAATTTGATATTATTTAACCTTTAGACTAAGAGTTGGATGAGCAAGGGTCCTGGGACTCTCTGACTTTCATTTAAGGGCACCCTAGTCAAACCACTTTCACCTATGCCACCCCATGTGTCCTTCACACTGTAATTACAATACCTTTTTCAAGTACTTCATTCCATTTTGAATGCTTCTTCCTTTTTAGCCTTTAGAAATTGTACCTTCCTTTCAAGATATAAACTAAATTCAGAGACCCCTGAGACATCTTCTTTGATGTCCCCCATCTGCCTTCCACAGTCCCCCTTTGAAACAGGAGGGAAGGGTGCAGGGCACAACCTTTGAAAGAATGACATAGCCTGAGGACATGACATAAACTGATTAGAACCAAATGTGTCCAAGATGACAGAGAAATCGTCTTCCACTAGACCTTGAGCCTCAGTATACACTCGTTGTAACACATCAGCACTCTAAATGACACACCCCCAGGCGCCATGACAGTTCCAAGACCAAACATAAGGATCAAAAAGTGGGCGGTGGCCCAATTCCTGGAAATCCTCACCCCTTCCTGAAATAGCTGGAATACTCTTCCCACTCATTAGCCTATGAAATTACCCGCTCCTGTAAAAACTGACAAACCCATACCCTGGTGCCGCTATCATCTTCTGAGATGGCCCACACTCTGTCTGTGGAATGTGTTTCTCTCTAAATAAATCCACTTCTAACCTATCATTTTGTCTCTCAAAGAATTCTTTCTGCCATGAGGCATCAAGAACCTGAGCTTCATTAAGTCCTAAAACCAGGTGTGTGATCTCGGTTGGAAGACTGTGGCTTTTTGCCGGGTTCGAGTCCCGGCACGTGGGTTCAAGTCCCAGTCTGAGGTTCACCTTCTTTACTCCTTCCAGCTGTGATAGAGTGCATGTCTCTGCATCCTCCGTTACGTCATGGAACCCCGTCTACACCCTCCTCACAGCACTGCATATAATGGCCTGGCTGGTTGTTACGGTTTATCTCTGTTAGATGATAAACCTCTTGCCAGCAGAGCCCTCTTTATCTTTTATTTCCCAGCATAGGGAACATGGCAAGTCTCTGTCCCCTTTGATGAGATCCCACTGATGCTCTAATTGGAACTGATGGCAGTTTGTGGAGTCATTTGCCTCTGCTGCTTCTCAAATCCTGGTTAATTTGACAATTTACTCAGGGACTTCCCAGATGCCGTGCTTCAAATGCAGGGGGTGTGGGTTTGAACCCTGGTTTGGGAACTAAGATCCCACATGCCGTGAGACAAGTGACTCTAATTACCTCTTACTGGAATTGTATTGTCAGTTTCGTTTCTTGAAATTCCCAGAACAGCAAACAGGATTGAATGGGGTGGGGCTGCATTAAGAGTGATTATAAGAGATTTCGGAGGCAGTACTGTAGAGACATGCAAATCAGTACGGAGAATCTACACCCACCTAATTCTCTGAGTTTGTAAAGTTTCTATCCTTTTCTTTTAGAAGGAGTCAACCTGATGAATTGAACACAAGGGCTGGCTTAATCAACAAGCTGACTGGAATATGGATGAACTCCCTAATCTCTAGATGTTTCTAATTCTGAAAGTGTCTTGTGGGAGAGCCTAGCCTTATCCATAGGTTCAGTTTTGAAAGCAAGCAGAATAAAAGAAGACTGCAATTGTTCACATGTGTTTGAATTTACGTGCACTTAACAGTGTTTTAAAGGCTTTTTAAAAAGAGCTTTTAATATGATAATCGTTTTCTGTAAAGGCAATACTTAAAAAGAAAATGCTTAATGATTTCTTTTTAAAAAAGTAGAAAAATGCTCTTCTGTTACATTTCTAAAAAGTATTTGTACATTAAAAATAACTCAGTGCACATTGGTGTCATATTTTAATTTTTTCTTGAAAAGCATAGCGACTGCTTCTAGATTTTTGTCTTTAAAACACTTAATTCATTCCATGCAAAGGCATATTTTTAAAATTACATATCAATACTCATAAGATACATTTTGCATTGGGAAAATTATGAGCCACATTAATATCATGCAAGTAACTGTAAATGAATTCATCACACTTTGAAAATGCCGCAGGTTTTGAAGGCAGGGGGACTGTATTAAGTCTGTTTCCCTCCATCATCAGGGGGTCCCTGGACATACTCTCAGTCTAAGTTTCCAATTTTCTGGGCCAATCTTGATTACTCTCTCATAGGGCAGATGTGCAGATTAATAGAAAATGCACATATAATCCTGAGCATAGTGCCTGACATCTGTAAATGCACAATAAACATTTTTTATTGTTAAATAAATTTTACTCTGTTTCAGGCACTGTATCAGACCATGATGACATAAAGATAAGAAAAAGGATCTTGTCCTTACTCCCACTTGGTTTAGAAGAAACCAAGGGAAGAATTAAAATTATCTTCTAAAGACTGACAGCCAGGAAACCTGGGCACTGGAATCTTTGTTTCTGTTTCTGAACATAAATCTTTATGTTTCTGAAACTCCAGCTGACCCAAACATTCTCTTGATTTTGATAGTTAAAAGACTAGAGTTTCTAATTGCCAAAGACGTGTGTGGTCTTACACTAACCACATAACTTCCAATGGGAGCTCAGGTGGCTTGAAGTTTACCAACAAGGAGAGTGGACCCCTTTCTTTGAGCGTGCTGTCCTGAACTGGTGGCCTGAACAAGCATTTTTCTCAGATTCAATGGGCTTTTTCTTCGTTGTCTTCAAAGCAACTCCTCCCTATCCTTCAAAAATCAGTTCAAAAGTTACCTCCAGGCTTCCCTGGTGGCGCAGTGGTTGAGAGTCCGCCTAGCGATGCAGGGGACACGGGTTCATGCCCCGGTCCGGGAAGATCCCACATACCGCGGAGTGGCTGGGCCCGTGAGCCATGGCCGCCGAGCCTGCGCGTCCGGAGCCTGTGCTCCGCAACGGGAGAGGCCACGGCAGTGAGAGGCCCGCATAACCCCCTCCCCCCAAAAAAGTTACCTCCTTTCTGTTTTTTACTATTTGCCCGCACACTCCCAGCAGTGTTAAATATACTGTCCTCAGTTTTGTATGGCCCTCTATCATACACCTCCATTATAGTACCCAATATCAAACAGTGATCAATTAATGTTTATTATTTATTTTCAAAATATGAAATTTGGGCTATGCCCAACCATATTAATATGTGTAACCTCATTAGATGTGCTTGTTTGCCATTCAGTAAGGATCGTCTCAAAGGACCAGGTTTTAGGTCTGTCACTAATTGTGTGACTCTAAGTTGCTTAATTCCTAGAACTTAGTTTCTTTAGCTACAACATGTTAATCTGGACTATGTAACTGCTAAAGTCCTATTTGCCCAATTCTATGAATGTAACATCAAGTAAATTACAATGTGCAGTTTTATTCTCCTTTTATTTCAAAAATGAGAAAACCAGAGCTCAGAGAGCTGACGTGATATTAATAGTGTTGAGGAGATAGAGCTTGCTGTTTCAGAGAATGGGCTCTAGGGGGTATTAATAGTGCTGAGGAGGTAGAGCTTGGTGTTTCAGAGAATGGGCTCCAGGGGCAGAAGACCTGGGTTTGAATCTTGCCGCCACTGCTTGCTTGCTTGCTCTGTGACTTTAGGGAAGTTGTTTAAACTTTCTGTGCTTTTTTAATTATCTGTAAAATGAGGATGATAATAATATCTATGTGTAAGGTTGATATAAAGATTCAATTACTTAACATATGTAAAATGCTAAGAACAGTGCCTGATCAATAGGCAGTATTAACTGTCAGCTCCCATCCTTATCTGTTATCTTATACTAGTTAACAACACAGAAGGTCCTGGAACCAAGTCTTCTGGCCACACAAATGGTGCATTACTTGAGCTAAACTCAATAGCCAGAATTAGATAAGGTAGTAAAGAACAAAAATATTTATCACCAATTGGGTTTTCTTTTTTTCTATCAAGCTCTTTAACAACTTATTTCCCAAAGCCCATCTTCTCCTGGTAGAATTGGGTCCCCTACCATGATGTGAGGCCACAGGATGAGCTGTCAGATTTGAAAAGCAATAAATACAGTGCAGTTCAGTTTCCTGGGAAAGATCAAATGTTTTGAATTTGACTTCCTTTCTATCCCTAAAAAACATTTTAGGAGGAAAAGACTGATGAATTCCTCATTGATCTTTTTCCTTTGTATGTTTTGTTAGAGTTTTTTAAAAACTAGGCTGTGAAAAGTTGTTGTTCATTAATGAAACTCAGAAAGTAGTCAAATCCCTTTGAAGTTCAAGACAGCATCTGTTCCACTGTCCAAAGAGAGTGGAGAAATTAACATCTCCATCACATGGGTTTCAATGTAATTCAGGTTATTGCCACCCAGAAGTTGCAGGTGCAAGGATATAGCTAGCTTTGTTTTATGAAGCACATTCATGTTTGTATGTGTGTGTGTCCACATGCACAATAAGGACCAGATCTTATAAAATGCATACTTAAAAAGGTAAGTTATAAAAACATTGAAATTAAATTAGAATTGCTCTTCAGGTAGATTTTTCTATTACCAGTCAAAGCTATTTATCCTTCAGTCAATAATAATCTAGGTCTTGTACAAAAAACCTAAACATTCTAAGGGAAAACTTAAATTTTCTAACTCAGCTAATTGAAAGGAATACATTTAAAAGTGGAAAATCAAATTCAATCAAATTCAAGAGGATGCTTACCTCTCATACTTCCCAATCAAGATTTCAAAAGTTAGAGTATTAAAAAATAACAAATAAATATTATAATTTTAACTTTGCATATAAATGCACATTAATTTGTCAGCCTTTTGATTTACAGTTAGGGCATTTTGGGGGAGATGGGAGGCATATATCAAGTAATCTGTGCCATCTATCTTTTATAAGCCATATTAGTAATGCAATTTCTATAACTTCCAGTCTTGGTTTCCTTAGAATGGAGTGAGAACTCTGGAAACACTTGGAACATAATCTCAATGCAGAAACCTCAAATATTTTTTCTCATCCATACCTAATTTGATAACAATAATTTCAAACAATATTTTATAGATCAATTAATCCCCCCACACACATTGTTTTGTTAATTTATGTATAATTTACTAAAGTAAGTAATCATAATAACTGTCAAAAATGGATAAGCTTCCACTTCTAAAAAGATAGAGTAGATATGTTTTTCCCTACTCCTCCTACTAAGTATACCTAAAATCCTTGGAAATTATATGTAAGGCAAACAAAAAGAGACCTTGAAGGTCTGTTTCTGAAAAACAGAAAGAATATAATACACAGGAAAAAAAAGATGAACAGAGCCCAAGAACCTGTGGGATTGCCACAAATCTAACATTTGTGGAGAGGAAATATTTAAAACTATCATAAAAAGTAAAAGTTAAAAGAACACAAAGGGAAGTAAGGTTTTAAAATTTCATTCAAGCTAATAAAATCTCAACACCAGTTTTCTGTGATAAATTATACATATATATATATAATGTAGTTCCTGGAGCAACCATTTAAAAAATTATATGAAGAGATAAAGTGAAAAACTATAGATGAAACAAAATGGAATTAGAAAAAAAAGTTTAAGCAACCCATAGAGAAGAGAAGAAAAAAGAAATGAAAAACAGAGAGAACAAGCAGAAAACAAAGACTTAAATGGCAGACCTAAGCCTTAACTTACCAATAATAACATTAAATGTAAAGTCTAAATACACCAATCATAAGACAGAGATAAGCAAAGAAGATAAAAAACATGATGCGGGCTTCCCTGGTGGCGCAGTGGTTGAGAATCTGCCTGCCAATGCAGGGGACACAGGTTCGGGCCCTGGTCCGGGAAGATCCCACATGCTGCAGAGCAACGAGTAGCCCCCGGCTCGCTGCAACTGTAGAAAGCCAGCGCGCAGCAATGAAGACCCAAAGCAGCCAAAAATAAATGAATAAATAAATTAATTAAAAAAAAAAAACATGATGCAAGTATATGCAGTCTATGAGAAACTCACTTCAAATACAATAATATCAGCAGGTTAGAAGTAAATGAATTAAAAAATATATATCATCGTCTTCCCTGGTGGTGCAGTGGTTAAGAATCTGCCTGCCAATGCAGAGGACACGGGTTCGAACCCTGGTCCGGGAAGGTCCCACATGCCATGGAGCAACTAAGCCCGTGTGCCACAACTACTGAGCCTGCACTCTAGAGTCCATGAGCCACAACTGCTGAAGCCCGCGTGCTCTAGAGCCCGTGCTCTGCAACAAGAGAAGCCACCTCAATGAGAAGCCTGTGCACTGCAACAAAGAGTAGTCCCCGCTTGCTGCAACTAGAGAAAGCCCACACACAGCAAAGAAGACCCAACACAGCCAAAACTAAATAAAATAAAATAAATTAATTTTTTAAAAACCTTTAAAAAATATATATGTATCATGGAAACATGGAAACAAAGCAAGAATGGCTATATTAATATCAGCTAAGGTAGATTTCAAAGCAACAAAAAATATCACATATGAAAAGATATATAATACAATAAAACATAGTACTCCTAAATGTATATGCATTAAACAATAGAACAAATCTATGAAAGAAAAATTGATAAAATTGAAAGGAGAAATAGAACTATTCACAATCATAGTTGGAAACATCAACATCTTTCAACAATTGAGAGAACCAGATAGAAAATCAGCAAATTAATAGCACTGGATGGCATCAGCCAACAGAACCTAATCAACATTTGTGGAACATTCCACACACCAAAAGCAGAATATATTCTTTTCAAGTACCCACAGAACACATTCCTAGATGGACCACATTATGGGCCATAAAACAAATCTCAAAAAGTGTAAAAGAAATGAGATCATACAGAGTGTGTTTTCTGACCACAATGAACTCGAATCTAGAAATTGTTAACAGAAAGGGAGGAAAATCACCAAATGCATGAAAACTAAACAACACACTTTTAAATAATCCATGGGTCAAAGAAGAACTTTCAAGGTAAATCAAAAAGTACAATTAACTGAATGAAAATAGAAATACAGTATATCAAAACATGTGGGATGTCATTAAAACATTGCTAAGAGGGAAATGTATAGTTTTACATTCTTACATTAGAAAAGAAGAAGTATCTAAATAATTATGAGAGAAATTTAAAAATATATCTAACTATTAATTTACATTAATCCATATAGTCTTATAATCCTACCAGTTGTTACTTTATTCTACTACTACTAATTTACAAATTTAGATGACTAAGACAAAAAAGGATATTGCTAATTGCTGAAACGAAAACAAATAAAAAATGTGAGAAATGTAGAAGTACCTGCAATTTAGGAGTAGTAGAATAAAGGAGCAACTTAGATTAAATTGGCTTTCATTTGCTGTGTATCATTCATCTTTTCCAAATTTCTATTAGTTTCTTCTTAATTTCTTTTTTTGGCTTGGCTTTCTTTTTTGATGAAAATTTCTCTGTTTAGGGAAAAAAATAGTAGAATCGTGTGTGTGTGTGTGTGTGTGTGTGTGTGTGTGTGTGTGTGTGTGTGATAGAATGGAAATGTCTTTTTTATCCAAGTAAGCTTAATACATGTATTTATATTTGTTATATTGTCATTATAAATGGACTGATTTTTACCTCTGACTTCATATATTCTATCTATCATACAATTACATTTGTGGAAAGAAAAATGACATTTTATATTTGTGCACTTTGCATACCTCACATTGGTGGCCCTACATGGAATTAATTTATGACTGGAAGACCTATTTATGAATACCAAGGACCTGAGAAAAAGGAATGGTAGGTGAGATAGAGAGGGGAGATTACACTTGAGAAATATTTAGAGAGTAAAATGAAAATAATTTGAATGTTAATTGAATGAGGGAAGTGGCAGACAAAAGGATAAGTTTTTGATCTCTAACTGGGAAGAATTAGTATAGGGTATCACCAAACAATAGATGTATGTAGTATGGTTGTACCAAATGTTCCATTTCTTTTCCTGTATGTCCTGAACCTTCAGGGCCCCTCCCTGTGGGAGAATTACACTTTCCACCCCACTGATGTCAGCTTTGTCCCTCTTACTTGTTTAGGCCAATGTACTATGAGCAGAAAGGTGATGTGCCCTTTCTGAGCAGAAGCTTCCTGAATTCAGCCCAGTTTGCCATCTTCTCTTTCTTCTTTAATCTGAGATAAGCCATGTCCCAAACTGTTCTCTCAGCCTGGATCCTGAAGTAGAGTCATGACCCAGAGCCTCAGTCAATCACATGAAACACAGTGAGAAATAAACCTTTGCTTTCATAAGTCACTAGGATTTGGGGTTGTTTTTCGTGTTGTAGTATAATTTAGCCTCAGCTGACTGATACACACCAATAACTTTCACTATTGTCCTACAGGAACACATTATTTACATTAGCTGTAGGCATTGACACCACTTTTTTCTCCTAAACTCAAGACTTACATGAATGGTATGATATATATTAAGTGAATAAGTGTTTATAATATTTGAAATTGGAACTGCCTAGTAAATCCTCACTATGTGATCAATTGACTTAAAAATATATGTGTGGATGGGAGGATGAACGTATAATTATTTCAACTTATTAATAAAATTTTTTAGCAATAGAAAACATTTTTAAGTTTATCTCTACAAAGGAAAGGAATATTTGTAAAAATTAGACTAAGCCCAATTTATGTCAATTTGTTTAAACAATTATTTTTAAACCACAATTATTTTCTCTCACTGACCTTAATGTTGCCTTTCAAAACAAACAAATAAACAAACAAACACAAAACCTCTTAGCCTTTTAGATTGGGTCTCATATTTGAAAATATGAATAGGGCCCTTTGGAGAGAGACAAAAGAACAAAGAACGCTTGAAGGCTGATTTAATCTTAAGTGTGTCAGTCATGCAGAGGTTTTGGGATGATTAAAATTTCATCTATCGAAACAAAAATAAGCCAAATGACAGTCATCGTTGAAGAATAATATTTGTACAAGATATTAGACTCCCTCTCTCCCGTCCTCTTCCTTTCCTTGTATATAAATATACGTATTTTTTGAATCTACCATAATCCAGGCAGTATGTTTGGCGCTAAGGATTAATCCAAAAATGGGGTAGACTCTGTCCCTACCTACAGTGAACTACATGTGTTTAAATAGGCAGGACACACGTTCCTTCCTCATCTAAACAAGGTACAAGTGGTTCAGCAATCTTGCCATCTTCAACGACTGGAAAAAGGCAAAGCAGCTTTCTTAGTAAAAATGCCTAGTCATGCTCAGGTGTAGCTGGTCAGTTAGAGGTCACTGAGGAAAGACAGGTTGTTAGTCTTCTCCAGTTTATGTTTTCTGGTAAAGGGAGGATCCTCCTGTACAAACAGCTATTCTAAGAAACCAGTTCCTGACGCAGAGTTCTTTATTAAGATGAAATGGTGGAAAACCGTTATTTAGCTTCAAGGCAGAGTGGCATGTTTAAGAAAACACTGGACTTGTGGTAAGACAAAGTGGTGTTCCTCCTATAAGTCACCTGGCCAAAGGCAAGTAATTTGTCCTGATGGTAAGATTCTTATCTGCAGAATGGATGCAGTGGTAGCAGTTTTATCCTCTCAGCATTGCTAGGAAGGAAGAACAAATAAACACACATCACGTTCACTGCAAATGTCTCTTACTCCGTTTATTTCATGCCTTACTATTTCCTTTTTTGTTTTGAAATTTTTGTCTGTGTAAAAAAGTAGCATAGATCTGGATTGGCTCCTCCCAGAACATCCAACCACAGTACTGCATTAGGTCAGTTATATAAAGAGATACAAAGTAACCAGCCGCGACTTTACTCTTGAATTTATCCATTCAGCCACTATTTATGAAATACCTGTTATTTTCAAGGTTTTGTATCAGGTGCTCCAAGAGATACAGAAGAGAATGACGCGATTCCTTTCATATTACAGAAACCCTAGTTTTAAGACTTTATCCCAAGGGGACAATTGTACATACCTGAAAATATTTTAAATGAAGGTCATGTCTTCAGCACTTTTATAATAGATAAGAAAGAACAGAATAAACTATCAAGGAAGAGAGATTGGTTAGATATACTCTTGAAGTATTACTAGTATAGAATCATATACAGTCATTAAAAGGATTATGTAGATCTCTAGATCATTAACTGAAAATATACAAAATATTCAGTTAAATGAAGAAAAATTTACAAAAAGTAAATGTTCCTCTTTTTGCAACTTCTGTACATCGATCCGTGTGTCTCTATGAAAAAACTGGCACCATTTCTGAGTTTTTATTCTTTCTGTGCTCTTTTGTGGTGTTGCTCATTTACAACGAATAAAGATTTCTGCAAAAACAATAAAGCTATTTTCAAAGAACTGAAAATAAACAAATGGCACAGGATAGTCTTCAAAGATTCTACAACCAAAGCTAGGAGAGATTACGTATATAAACATAACGATAAAATTAGGGATAAGTATGATGTGAAACATAGGCATGGAGCATCAAAAGAGATAAGAAGGGGGAGAGATAAGAGGAATACTGATACAGGCAGAGATGGGAAAAGAGTATTCTAGGCAGAAAGGACAAATGGACTAAGGTTTTGAGATGGAAACGTGCTCTAAGTTGTTTAACCTAGTGTGCTTCACAGGGAAGGGTTTGCTATCAGATTGGAATGTTGAAGGCAAGATCAAACTAAAGAGTTGGGCCTTTGCTGAGTTACCAATGGAAAGTGGTGATATTCTAGAATAGAATAATGTATGTTCAGATTACACAGTGTAACGATTTCACCTTATACGGATGCCCTGACACACCGACTGGCAGTACAACCCTTAGACCCAGGCATGAAGGCCCCCAGTTCTGAGCCTATGTTCAGGGCCAGCATAAGCTTCTACCCTGGATTTGGAAGTCGGGGGTCCAAAGAATTGTGCAGTGGGTGCCTGATATGGGGAACGATGGATGTGTTTGGATGTGTCAGCTGGTATATTCAATGCACGTCTGCAAGGCCCATCACATTATGGCATATAGTCAGGAATGGGAAAAAAACATGGATGGTCTCAGGACCAGAGGCGGGAGACAGGTGCCAGGGGGCTGGTGGCTGGTAGTGTGTTTTTTCACTGCTGTTCTGGCACAGAATGCTAAGGTTTTTGAGAACTCTAACTTTGAAGACTTGCAAGTTTATACAAAGGTATATATTTCAAGGTAGGAAGAGGAACTAATTTCATTGAATACTTTGCCAGCTCGATCTATAAAGATCAAGCATTTAGACACATGGCATGTGAGCCTCTATTAAGACTCCTGTGCTGAGTTCTGCACATGTTAGCAGTAAGGCTGTAGATGGCGCATTGTAGATGCTCAATCAACTTTTGGTGGATGAATGCTTGGCAACCATGAGCACAAGGACTCCAAATGAGGAGAGATGACAGAGAGTAGACCAAATTGGCCAGAATTTCTAAGAGGGAAACTTTTCTGCTATACTTCCAGTTCCATATCGTCAAACAGCCTAAATTCAGTTATTTGGAAGAGAGTTGGGAAGTCATGCTCAGGTTGTTATATTTAGAAATATCTTTATTTTATTTGGGAATTTAAATAAAGACATGAAAAATAGCAAATATATCCTTTCTTTTTGCTCTAAAAGCAGAGGTGTAAAGAGGAAACTTTTCTGCTATACTTCCAATTCCATATCATCAAACAGCCTAAATTCAGTTATTTGGAAGAGAGTTGTGAAGTCATGCTCAGGTTGTTATATTTAGAAATATCTTTTATTTTATTTGGGAATTTAAATTAAAAAGACGTGAAAAATAGCAAATATATCCTTTCTTTTTGCTCTAAAAGCAGAGGTGTAAAGATTTATTTTCAGTGAAACATTTATTTTTGGACACTCCTACCAAAGAAACTTGCCAGAAGCCCTGGCAAAAAAATCCTTGATTCAATCTGGCCTGAATCACTGACTCATTGCGTGTGATGTGGGGCGATTCATCTGACCTCTTTTCACCTCAGAGCTTTTCAGCTGGAAGCATAGGTGTAAAGCAAGAATATGCTGAAAGCCAGATGCTCCATCTAAGTTAGCTTCCTTGGGTAAATACATTATGCAAAAAAAAAAAAGAAGAAGATTCAACTCTTTCAAAGAAGTATTTTAACTTTGGCTTTTAATTCTTAAACATGCAGCTTTTTATAATTTAGGTAAACTCAGTGAATACTCATATATCAAATAGCTTCTGAACTATATATTTACTGCTGGTGCTCAATAAGTATTTTAACAGGATTTTCTTTAGGAATTGAAAGCCCAATCTGTAGCTTTTACATCTTCAAAAAGATTTGACCAGCTTCTTAAGTTTTTGAATTCTGATCATAGTCTAGAAGTTACAGTAGCAGGAAGCCTAACCGGAACAGGAGAAATTGAACATCTCCATGACACAAGGGAGGAACAAGTTCTTAGGCGCTATCTTTTCAACAACACCAGTAATTATGGTTCACATTTATTGCACACTTATCAGAGCTTTACATAGATAATTTTATTTACTTCCAACATGAACTTCTAAGGGAAAGTTTTACTACTTTCCACATTTTACATAGACAGAAACTGAGACCTAGAGAGATCAGGCAATTTGCCCAAGACCACACAGGTAGTAACTGTATGGGGACCCAAAACAAGTAGTTTGAGTCCAGAGCCCTCAGGTGTACACGTGATACTGCCTCACTCCGTGGTCGAAATCAGTAGATTAATATGCCAGTTGATAACCTATTGATTATACAAACCTCATCATGTTCCAGATAATCATACTGTCATTGAACAGAGAAATTCTTTGGAATTCACAATTCAACTGTATTTTGCAAAAGAAGAGTTTTTGCTCTTTTGTTTTCCAAGTAAAGACCAAAAATCTAGTTTTAAAGAGTTATGTGTAGAAAGCCCAAGAAACCAATGTCTTCATCTACAATATTCTTAAAGCAGAAGTTCCCAAGCTTCAGGGTGCATAAGAATTACCTGAGGAAGCTTTCCAAGTAGGTGTATTCTCAGGACTCACCACTATAAATGCTGATGAACTAGGTCTGTGGTTTGGACACAGAACCTGTATTTTTTTTTTTTTTTTTCAGAACCTGTATTTTTAAAAGCAACCAGGTGATTGTGAGGCAGGAGATAGATGGGCCCCAGGCTGAACGTTTCTCGCCTGTGGACAGAAACTCCACAAAAGCAGGATAATGGAGGAGGCTGGGCTCTGCCCAGATAGAAGATAAGAGACCACATATTCCTCATTCTCAAAGTCAGGGAGACCTCCCTGACGACACATGCTCAGAAAGGCTCCCTGGAGGTCAAAAAGGGAGGGGGCGCCACCCCATAGTAAGTGATGCCAACTACCCATAGACCTGTTCACTAGAATCCATCTTGGCTAAGAGATGCGCACTCACACAGGGGAGGACCCTGAGATATACCAGACGCGGGCTCAGAACAAGGCAAAGCAAGATGATTGATCAAAGGAAACCCAGAAGAAACGGCCCATAAAAGTGATTCAAACCGCCATGGGGTGTGACTCTCTCTCTGAGCGCCCCCCCCCCATGTGTCTATCCACACATACTGTACCCTTTTTCCTCCTAATGGACACTTTACTTGCTTCACTACTTTCCATCTCTCTGTGGAAATTCATTCCTTCATAGCTGATGGGCCAGGGCCTTGTCACTGGTGGTCTGGTGGCTAGGATTCAATGCTCTCACTGCCACTTCCCGACCTTAATCTCTGGTTGGGAACCGAAATCCTGCTTCAAGCCACTGCAGGCCGAGGCCACCCGAGATCAATTGCGCTGCAGGCTGCCCTCAGTCCACACTCTGAGACGTCTTTAAGTTTCTTTTCACCTCTGATTCTTGGAGTCACCTGGCTTTTCAAAATAAACAACATGGCAACTTCCCCATTTGCTTAATTAGAAGTCTTGAGAAATTCAGTGTGAACAAACAACAGGTGCCGTCTGCAAGAAGAGAATCGGGAACAAAATCAAAATATATTCCAGTCCTTCGCTTAAGCATAGTATATAGTTGGCACCACTGCATACTAAGTTCTCAGACCCACACAGATCTGGGTTGAACTTTGAAACTTTAAAATACTGGAAAGCAATGCTATGGCAGAGAACATGAGAATGTCATTCCTTTGACTATCATGACAATACTTTGCTTTCATCTTCACATTATCCTGAAGTCTAAGGTAGGCAGGATGTGACTAAGGCAATGCATACAGTCACACTTCTTAATGGCATTTTTAGGGCTGACAGCAGCAGTACCAGCCCTCGGGTGCCTTTGGAATGGTAATTCTGCTAATTGGGTTTTGGGGCCAACACCTCGCTTGGACAAAGGTAGGAAGTCCCACTTTACTGAGTTGGTTCAGGATTTTCCCCTCAAGGATTTCAGCCACCTGTATTTGAAGGCAGGCTTCTTACCCCAAAAGCTTCAAGTAGAATTTAGATTTTCTTGTTCTCCTAAAAGTATAAAATCAGGTTTCAATGCCCGAGGAAAGGGAAATGAATGGATTCTTTAAAAATCTTATATTCCTGATTTCCTATTACCCTTGGATGGCTTTCTCCCAAATGCCTGATTCCCTTAATTTGAGATTTTATCTCCCCCAAATTGAGGCATGAAAAAAAATTAGTGTGAATCATTAGAGAAAATAAAAGGTTTACTTAGTTCCCCCTCCACCTTGTGTTTTAAAAAAGTATATGATGTGGTCTCTAAAGAACTAAAAGATTTAGAGTTTCATAGTATTTCCGAAGACTGAACAATACTTCTCTTGGACAAGAAAAACTTTAATTTGTCCATGAGCAGATTTTAGGGAAAGCAATCTGTGAAGCCCCTGAAATTATGGACATTTTTGAGCGTATATTCGCAGTCATTTTTTTTCTTAATTATCAATAAAAAAGGTTCCTCTACCTAGAAAACTTTTAACTATCCCCTCTAATAAGAAATACATTAGTTTCCGGAAATTAAGCATATCTTCAAAATTTTTAAAAGCTGGAAATCTTGTCAAGCTTTTCAGGAAAAAGGCGAAATGCCACTTGATCTCCAAAGAAGATGATTTAAATTATGTATTTCTATTTCCACAATTACAGCTATTAGCAATTGCTTGTGGGCGCTTCCATTTCAAAATCTTCTCCTTAGTCATTATAAGGAAGACTATTAAAATATCAAAGGACAGTTAGTTTCAGACTTCCCCTCAAGTAATGCTCTCTACTTTTATTGATTTGTCATGTAAAATATAAACTCTTGCTGACAGAAATTGTTGGTATTTAAATCGAGAAAAAACAGTTTTGTCCTTTTCTGTAATCTGGATCAGAAAAGGCAAGTGATAAAAATGTCATTTAGGCTGTTTGAAATAACTTTATCCCTCTCTAATCTGAAACACATAGACCCAAGGGATAATTCTTAAAATTTAAATAGTCCAATAACATGAAAGGAAAACTCCCACATATTCAATGCTTTAAGGTAAAGTTTTAAAATATAAGGTTTTCTCTTCTTTCCTTTTTTTAAATAATTCATTCAGATGGTTGTATTTGGGAATTTTGATGTCAATCAAACCACAATCTTAAGTCTCAGGTACTTTTGAGTATTCATCTTTTAGGGTTTAGACTAAGTCATATGATATTTTAAAGCTAGTTTCCTCACCCATGGAAAGAGATGTTGAAAGACGATTATAACACACCATTGTAAAGCAATTATACTCCAATAAAGATGTAAAATAAATAAATAAATAAATAAAAAATAAAAAGAAGCCAAACAAGAAAAGAGTAAAAAAAAAAAAAAAAAAAAAAAAGGTTGAAAGAACATTATCAAAATGTTTAAAAGAGTTTATCTCCAGGTGATTGTATTAAGAAGGATTTTCTCTGCACATTTCTGATCTTTGTAAAATTTCTACATTGAATGTGTATGGCTCTTGAATAAGAAAATAAAAATTTTTTAAAGATATATATAAAAAGAAGAGTGTATATGATGAGGAAAGGGAGTTTTTGTCCCTTTTCTTTCATTTGGGTAATCTTTAAAGCACAGCTCTAATAATACTCAGAATCTAATTTAAAATAATCAACAATTGACAAATTATTCTATCTGATATAGTGAGATCTTCAAAAACTACGATGAGAAGTAAAATCATCCTCTTCTACCTATATAAGTGTATCAATAAGTATTTTGATCTCTTCCAACCTGTTCATTCTAATTTCCCGGGTATCTGATAGATGCTTCAATATCTCCCTCTACCCACAGTGAAAAACACAGCCATAGCTTCTTCAAAATTTGGTCTGAATTAATCCTAGAGCCTCAAGAGTTCAGCTTTGGAATTAACATTAAAAGTAAGCAGTCCAATTTCTATGAACTACTGGAAACTTCTTCACATCATCCAATTTGGAAAACTAAATTCCAGAGCAATCTCTTTCCATCTTTGCACAACTCGGATTCTTACAAAATTCTACCTTTTATGAAGCTGAGATATATTGTGTTTTAATCCCTATTGGCGTATTGTCTTAAGCTCATAGAGAATATCTTAAATCTCACATGTATATGCCAGCACTGTAAAAGTTTTCCAGTGTCTGTTAGGTTCTCTGAATCTTTTCTGTCAATCTAGGCATTTCTATTTCCTATAGTCATGTTTCATATGACAGGATTACTATTAAGATTCATCTTCCCACTGCTAGATCTCTACTCAATGTGAAACAGTTTGCCTATGTTCTTAAAGTAAAACACTCAGATTTATACATTACTGCATCTGGTATGCTTAATATAAACGAGCATTTTCCAAAGCAGAGTCTGTAGATGCTTGGGAACCCCAAGACCCTTTCAGGGGACCACCAAGCTTAACACTATTTTTATAATAATAAGACTAAGAAATTATTTTCATCTTTCAATATGTTGACACTTACACTGATGGTGCAAAAATAATGGTGAATAAGCTGCTTATACCGTAGCATGAAACAAGGCAGTGCATCAAACTGTACTATCAGTCTTTGTATATTTTACCCCCATACATTTACAGGAAATAAAAAGCAAATTTCATTTAAGAAAGTTCTTGATAAAGCAGTAAAAAATTATTAATTTCATTAAATGTGAATTCTTGAGTGTATGCTTTTTAACATTCTGTGTGAAGAAACACCAAGCTATCATGTTTTCTGGAGGAAAATCTTTCATGTGATTAAGTTGTGAGCTGAGCTAGCCACTTTTATCCTGGAATACAAGAGCAACTCATAGACAAATGACTATTATTCAGACTTAGGTATTTTGGAAGACATTTTATTTTTTTGAAAACTGAGTGAAGTGAACTTGCCATTACAATGAAAACTACAGTTACTGACATTATTTGATGCTAGTGAAGATATCTGAGCTTTCAAGAGAAAATTAGAATTTCAGTAAACTTTATTTCCACCATGACTATGACAGTTTCTCGATATTGGAAGACTTTTTTGGATAAGACTGGTGGTGATTCAGTGATTGTGATTTTTTAAAATATGGAATAATGAAATATACCAACAATTGGAAAATCTACATAACTTAGTGAACTGATATCTTATAAATGATTGATACATGATGTCACAAATTCATTAATGGTTGTCAAAGATGCATTAAAGTGTAAGATAAACCAGCAGATTTTAATGTGACAGAGTACATAAAGTTCATTCCTATTGTTTTAGATTCAACATTGCAATTTACCTTTAAAAAATTACTGTTTGTCAAGTTTTGACACAGCATCAAAGAACAATAACTAAAAAGGCTATTAAAATACTTCTCCATTTCCTAATTACATATCTGTTTGAAGCCAGATTTTTTTTTTAATATACGTCAATCAAAACGATTGAATGATGAGGCAGATATGAGACTCCTCCTATCATTAAGCCAGATAGTAGAGATTTGAAAACATGGAAAACAATGCCACATTTCAAAAAAATATTTTATTAAGTTGACAAGTCATTGTGTGTATTATTTTTAATGAATTAATAAATATTTTTAAATTGAGACACAGATGTAGAGAACAAATGTATGGACACCAAGAGGGGAAAGCGGCAGGGGTGTGGGGGTGGTGGGATGAATTGGGCGATTGGGATTGACATGCATACACTGATGTGTATAAAATGGATGACTAATAAGAACCTGCTGTATAAAAAAATAAATGAAAAAAAAGAAGGAAAACAATATTTTTAAACTTTTCTAGTCAGCTTTTTAAAAAATTTATTTGATTCAAGTATAGTTGATTTACAATGTTGTGTCAGCTTTTATTTCTAACATGCTAAATATTGATGCGTATGACCCATATACACAAGTTTTCTGAAGCCCTCAATGTTTTAAGAGTGTACAGAGGTACTTTACACCAAAATGTTTGAGAACCACTTATGCAGAGAATTATGAAGGTACTAAATCCTTGTTCTGGCGAAATTCCCTGGTGGTCCAGTGATTAGGACTCTGAGCTTTCAGTGCCAGGGGTGCGAGGTCAATCCCTGGTTGGAGAACTAAAATCCTGCAAGCCACGCCACGCGGCCAAAATAAAAAGAAGAAGAAAATAAATCCTTAAATCCTTGTTCTGGAAACCTTGTCTCTCAGACACATACACACTTGCTCTGTGTTGTGGGAGGGACGAGATCAGTAGCAGGTCACATCAACTCCAGCAAATCTCCTACTTCTGCAGTTCCTTGCTACATTGTCTTGTACAGTTGAAAATGTAATAGATACAGGTTGGATATGGTAGGTCTTAGAACGTCAGAACCTGGAACACCTCTCATCTTCTGATCCAAGCAGCTCATGTTCAAAATAGTTAAATTGTAAATTAATTATCGAATGTTATTCAATTGGTTGATGCCATTGCTTGTTTGTGAACTGGATCTCACGTCTCCTAATATGTTGCTTACGAGTCAGTACTAGATAGCTGATAGCCATAAGTCAGGCCGGGACTCAGAAAGGAATCTCAGTTAAATGTGAAGGTTTGGGGTATATCTGTGGGCACACAGAAGAATTTAACCTATGAGAGTAGTGAGGGGGCAGAAGAAAGCTGAAGTAGGTCCAATAAGTGAGCATAGGGTAAAACTTTAGTTAATGTTTATCAAGAATAATACAAAGAATAGAAAGCCAGGAGAAAGGTACTACTATTGGTTTGAATACCCACAGTGGTTATATTAGGAACCATTGGGTTACATTAGGAAGCTCTACCTAAAGGAGAGGCACCACATTAATCTCTTCATATAATTTAACACATTCTATCATCGTAACAACTCTGTAAAGCAGGTATTCTCCATTTATCAGCTAGGAGATAGAGGTCTAGAGAGGTGAAATATGATTTCAGGATTACACAAACGGATCATGCAATCTTGCATCAAAGTGGGATTTGAAGTTAAGGTCTTTCTTATTCTGGATCCCCTCCCTAAGAAAATCTGGTAGATACAATATTCTGCCTTCAGGGAACTTTCACCTCTGGCTTTAAATTGTGCTATCCTCTTCCCTCTTCTTTTGGGGGTGGGGGAGGCATTGGTGGTGGGAGGGGGAAGAGACTGATAGAAATACATGAATGTGTAATTAGCTTTTATATTCATCTATAGTTAGGGGACATTTTACTTCTGCTTTATGAATCATGAATTACAAGTAGAAGGGGATAAACAACAAGTGTGTTTTTAAGAAAAGAAACCCAATTTTACTGAACGTTCTCATTTCTTGAACTCTTAGCACAGTAACAGTTAAATGCTACCAAGAAATAATGAACAATCTTGCATTACATATAATATTCATGGAAATTTAGAGGTGAAGTTGTGTTCCTTTGTGGGGATCCACAGCTAGACACTTGACATCCCACAATTTCCACCCTACTTCTAAGTCAGTTTAATTCACATTACATGTAAGAGTACATATGTTAGATAATATATTTTAAATTATAACTTAGCATGTAAAAATCACCATACAACTAAAAATCACAAAGCCGGAGTCTGATTCAGTGAGACGAACTTGGGCTCTGAAATTTAAACCAGTTTCTCAAGAGTTGACCACCTAAGGCAGGGTTCAAACAAAGCCTGAAGTCTTCAAGGTTTGCAGGAGAAAATTAGTAAGTGAGTTTCCCCGCAGAGGTGTGAACTCATCAGGCCAAGGTAATACTTCTCAGAGGTGTAACTGCTGTGTGTGGGGGTAAGGTGGAGGTGATGGGGTAGAGGTAGGGTGGAGGTAGGGTGGAGGTGAGAGGGTAGAGGTAGGGTGGAGGGATGGGGTGGAGGTAGGGTGGAGGTGATGGGGCGGAGGTAGGGTGGAGGTGATGGGGTGGAGGTAGGGTGGAGGTGAGAGGGTAGAGGTAGGGTGGAGGTGATGGGGTAGAGGTAGGGTGGAGGTGATGGGGCGGAGGTAGGGTGGAGGTGAGAGGGTAGAGGTAGGGTGAGGTGATGGGGTGGAGGTAGGGTGGAGGTGATGGGGTGCAGGTAGGGTGGAGGTAATGGGGAGGAGGTAGGGTGAAGGTGAGAGCGTAGAGGTAGGGTGGAGGTGATGGGGTGGAGGTAGGGTGGAGGTGATGGGGTGGAGGTAGGGTGGAGGTGAGAGGGTAGAGGTAGGGTGGAGGTGATGGGGTGGAGGTAGGGTGGAGGTGATGGGGTTGTAGGTAGGGTGGAGGTGAGGGGGTGGAGGTAGGGTGGAGGTGAGAGGGTAGAGGTAGGGTGGAGGTGATGGGGTGGAGGTAGGGTGGAGGTGATGGGGTTGGAGGTAGAGTGGAGGTGATAGGGTGGAGGTAGGTTGGAGGTGATGGGGTAGAGGTAGGGTGGAGGTGAGAGGGTAGAGGTAGGGTGGAGGTGAGGGGGTGGAGGTAGGGTGGAGGTGATGGGGTGGAGGTAGGGTGGAGGTGAGAGGGTAGAGGTAGGGTGGAGGTGATGGGGTGGAGGTAGGGTGGAGGTGATGGGGTTGTAGGTAGGGTGGAGGTGAGGGGGTGGAGGTAGGGTGGAGGTGAGAGGGTAGAGGTAGGGTGGAGGTGATGGGGTGGAGGTAGGGTGGAGGTGATGGGGTTGGAGGTAGAGTGGAGGTGATAGGGTGGAGGTAGGTTGGAGGTGATGGGGTAGAGGTAGGGTGGAGGTGAGAGGGTAGAGGTAGGGTGGAGGTGAGGGGGTGGAGGTGAGGGGTTGGAGGTAGGGTGGAGGTGATGGGGTTGGAGGTAGAGTGGAGGTGATGGGGTGGAGGTAGGGTGGAGGTGATGGGGTAGAGGAGGGGTGGAGGTGATGGGGTAGAGGTGGGGTGGAGGTGAGAGGGTAGAGGTAGGGTGGAGGTGAGGGGGTTGGAGGTAGGGTGGAGGTGATGGGGTGGAGGTAGGGTGGAGGTGAGGGGGTTGGAGGTAGGGTGGAGGTGATGGGGTTGGAGGTAGGGTGGAGGTGATGGGGTGGAGATAGGGTGGAGGTGATAGGGTGGAGGTAGAGTGGAGGTGATGGGGTAGAGGTAGGGTGGAGGTGAGAGGGTAGAGGTAGGGTGGAGGTGAGGGGGTGGGGTAGGGTGGAGGTGAGGGGGCGGAGGTAGGGTGGAGGTGAGGGGGTAGAGGTAGGGTGGAGGTGAGGGGGCGGAAGTAGGGTGGAGGTGAGGGGGCGGCGGTAGGGTGGAGGTGAGGGTGTGGAGGTAGGGTGGAGGTGATGGGGCTGAGGTAGGGTGGAGATGAGGGGGTGGAGGTAGGGTGGAGGTGAGGGGGTGGAGGTGGGGTGAAGGTGGGGGCGTCGGAAACCGTAGTACTTTGCAGGTTGGTCCCTGGGGACGGGCTGACACCTGGTGTTGTAGTAAAATTCTTGACCTCTAATCACAGCCCCCTACACCACATCCTGTGAGACGTGTTGAAAAGCATCGCTCCCAGTTTACTGACTTTTCTGTTTTGACTTGTTCATTATTGTAGAAGATACATGATAAGGAGCAAGAACTCAGTTTTCAAGGCCTAGTCGAGTTCGAAGGAAGTCCACTCCTCAAAGGAACCTTGGAGGAAAAGAAAAAAAAATAAAGAAAGAAAAGAAAAGAAATCTCTTTTATCCTATAGTAACTTCCAGGAAATCTCCAAAAACCGAAATAGTTAATTTGTAAGCTCCCTTTCATTTTTTCCTAAACAGTGCCACCTACTGTCCATTTGAAGTCATCAGGAGGCTTGCTGGCGAGGACCAAAGAGAAATAAAGAAAGGGGAAAAAAGGAACAGAGAAAATTGACTCCCAGCCTTGGGTCATTGGAAGAAAGATGAGGAAAGACCATTACGAAGCAAAAATAAGTATTTTGACTCGTTATCTGTTTAAAAGGCTCGCGAGAAGCAAAAGTCACTTAAGACATTCCCTTAAAATAGCTTTTTTAAGGGCGCTATTTTGGAGTCCTCTAGAGGACGGTTTTTATTTTGTTTTATTTTCTTTATAATGCTCGCTGTTGGCGTATTTTAATGTTAGGGGACCAGGTTAAGAAAAAATACAATTATTTTTGTACTTTTTCGCTCACCCAAAGCGAAACTTCCATGTAAAAGGGACTTTTGACACTAGACATCAGCTCAGAAACTTTTGAGTTGGTGGGAAGAAAGGGTTAACAAGTGGTAGAGCAGTCACGGATCTTTTAGAGTTTGAGCCGGCTTTCGGAGGCTCCAGGTGTATACACACGCATACACACATACACACACACGCACACACGCACACACACCTCCCAGCTCTCTCTCCCCAGGGCAGTTACGTAGCCTAAGGGCACCATTTGGTCTTAAAGCAAATTACTTAAACAGAACTGGCAGGGCATCGCGAAGTGGGAATCCTTGTAGCTCAGAGGAAGTCAGTCTACACAGCGTGGCCTCCCGGCTCCACTGCTGGAGGAAAGGAGGGAATCAGGTGGTGGCCAGCATGTGTGCACAACATTTCTCTGCACACGTTTGCAATCAAGTTAATTGAATTCATTGGCGTTTAGAACCGGCCGCTAGCTCAGAGAGAGCTTTGAATGGCCAATTTCTCTCTGCCTCTCCTCCTCCCCGTCTCCCGCCCGCCCACGCTCCCAGTTCCCTCCCCTCCGGGTTCCCCAGTCCGCACCTCCCTTCTCCACTCCCCTCACCCCCACTCCCTCCTCCGCCCTATTAAAACACCCACCAGCTCACTTGTTAAGACCCCCTTAAGTTGGAGGAGGCAGAAAGGCAACAACCGCGAGGAAGGAGAAGTCAAGACGTCTGGAAAGAATTACCCAGTCCTGGCTTCCAGCAGCCCATTGAACCAGGGACTTGAACCAGCCCCAGCCAAAGACTTTCTCCCGATTCTACGCTTCCTGGGTTCTGCTGAGTTTTCACCAGGCTTTTTTTTTTTTTTAATACGAAGAAGAGACTTTCCGATATTAGGGGAGGGGGAACTAGAGCATAAAATAAAATAAAGTTAATTTATTTTCAAAGCACAGATAACATTTTCTTTAAGAGTTAGAAGATTGAAGTGCAACGGAAATATTAAAAAATACTAGTGATTTTTTTTAAGTGAGGGAGACCTAAGCATTTAAGACTCCCCCATCCTTTTTAAATGTTGTTTTTAATTTTTTTATTTTTTTTGGCCGGTCGTCTCAAATTCATCTGATCTCCTATTACCTCAGTTTTGGAAACTGCCCGCCACCGACCCTCCGGGACCACACAGACAGGCTGAGGACAACTTTATGACCAAGAGCTGAACAAGGTACGTTACACTGGCGCGATTTGGTGAACGGCGAGGGTCCTCGAATAGGCCAGGGAGAGGGAAGACATTATTCACGTTAAGAGTTAAAAACAAATTTAAGTCCGTTTTCGACAGAAAAGTTTGAGGTCTGAAAATTTCCAACAGACTGCAAATCAGGGGATATTTCAGATCACTGTCCGGCTTAGCAACATTTCCTCTGTTTTCTCCCATCCCTGCGGCGCTCGCCAGAAATCCGCTGCCTTTCTGGAACACAGGTAACCTCTTTGCCTGGGAAAGGCTGCAAGTCCTTGGATGTACTTTTCCATTCCGCATCTTCCCGAGCTGCAGAGGGGCTCACGAGTTAGGAAACAAGAATTTCCACTGTGTATGGAAAATGCATTCCGCGCAGCCTCCCCCTTCCCCCTTATTCCCATCACTTCTCTTCTTTTTTTCCCACACATTATCTGTGGGAAGGAAAGCCCTGTACAGCCTAGCGCGTTTTGCAAGTGGGAAGCCTGTTTCTTACTTGGAATGCAAAGGGTTAAAGCGATCCTGCGTCCCAGCTCTGGCCCCAGAGAAGGAGGGTCCTTCGCCACCTCCTCGCAAGCTACCGGCCTCGTTCGGCCACTCCCCGTCTTCCCCTGGCCTCCCTCCTTTGCACTCCCTGCACCCCATTAAAGTGTCACTGTGGGTCTGTCCGGGCTCAGCCCGGCTCCAGAAGCCATATACGGTCTGGGGTCCCTGACCCAAGCAGTGGCACTCGGAGACCCGAGCGAGAGGAGGGCGCGCATCCCTCCTCTTGGCTGCAGGGCTGCCCGCCGGCCCGCGAGGGCAGGGCGTGCGCGGGGACCGCGTGCTGCGCGCAAGCAGCTGCAGCGTCCCGGGAGCCAATTCCGACGTGGCAAAGAGCACGCTGGCGCCTCTTTCCGCAGCTGCAGCGCGGGACACAGTCGGGTGGGGATTTGGGGGTGCCTTCCCGAGCGCCCAGCCCCGGGTCGGGGATGGGCTGTGGGAGCCGGGGTGAAGGTGGGAGGCGAGCCAGAGGCTAGGTTGGGATGGATAATCAACACCTTGGGCGGAATTCGTCACGGTGGTTCCCGCCCAGCGCGAGCGAGGGCTACAAAATGGGTCCCTGTGAACCGGAGGGCGGGTCTGAAAGGAGGGTCTGTGTGAGAGCGAGGACTGAGAGGCTAGAGGCTTTTCCTCAGGCTGAGGATACGAAGCCGAGGGGAAGTGGCTCTGAAGGGATAATGAAGGCTGGAAAGAGAGGCTGGGAGCTGAGAGGCGGTGCCTGGGGAGGAGGGTTTTCAAGACCTGGGTCCTATTACACAGCCTTAGGTGCCAGCTTCCCGCGGCCGCTCCCTCCATCCCCCAGACGCCCGCGCTAAGTACTTGGGAGTCACCAACCCCACGCGCCTCTGGCTGGATTGAGCTGCTACAGCCCTGCTCCCAGGAGGTGGGTGTAGGAGCTCTGCTGGCTCCTCCCTGCCCGGTTCCACACCCTTGGGGGCCATTGCTGCCGGGTGTCTCCCTAACAGCTGCGCAGAAAGGCTACACTACTCCAACCCACGTGACTGGCCTGGGATTGCCTTTGACGTCACACCTAGGGGGGAGGTGTGACGCAATAGGTCGGGAAGTCCTGATTGGCGACCGAGGGCTTCCCCAACTTGAGGCCTGAGTATATATACACTTTCAGCTCGGCCTTAGAGTAAAGCCAAGGAAGTCGGTAGCTGAACATTGCTGGAAAAGGGAAGCGACAGATAAGAACAACTTCACGGCCCACTGTAGATTTCAAGGCTTTTTTCCGGCAGATTTCTTATTGTAGTGAAGGCATAGGATAATGTGCCTTTGAAGGTTTAAAACAGGATTGAGATTTTTTGAAAAGGTCATTTTAACAAAATATTGTAAAGGTCAGCACACATTCAAACATGCCAATGATGAAAGGCTAAAAATTAAAATGTGTATTTACATAGAATTGGGTAGAACAAATAGTTATGCCCATCAAACTATTTGTAGATACAATTGAAAATGTGACAGAATCGGTTTGAAAAGAACTCTTCACTTCTAAACTTTGTTTTTCCTTTCATTCCAATTTGTGCAAATTGACTCATTCATTACATTAGTTTTCACTGCATTATTCTAGAAGCTAAATAAGATTACTCAGGCAGCTGAAATACTGTCTTTTTTTTTAAAATACTTATCATATCCCACCAAAGGTTTTCCTAATATTTTGGCTATTCTTTTAAATTTTCAATAAAGTTTAACTCTTTGAAGTACAAATTTTAGTATATGTAGTTGTGTATGCATTAAGCAATATTGGGGCTAATAATTCAAAATTCTGATACATTTCTGGATTAGAGCATTATAATGAGGATATCATTTCTCCTGTTTTCTTTCTCTTATTTATATAACATCTGAGTTGGGTGAACAGAAAAGCTTATTGTAGAAGTGTTGACATGTAAATTACCAGAATTACTTGTATTGTACCTAGAACTGAATCCTTTCTTATCAGAGAAAGCTATGGTGTTTATAAGAATTCAAGGTCTTAAATCAGTGACTAGCATCAAATTTGAATGTCACTCTCCACAAAACGTTTAGTCAGCTACCTTCCTGGAAAACAAGAATTGTGCAACAAATGAGTAACAGACTTACTAGAAAGTAAGTCATATTGAAACTAATCATTAATGTTAAGTCTGTAGAATAGTCCCACGATGTTGAATTTCATAAATATTTTTTTGCCCATGGTTTCCTTATCAGCTAAGTTTATTTTGAAGAAATATTTCTTGAATTGTTAAATTCATGCCTGTCACTGATTCATTTATTTTCTATCATTGGCACTGTGAAGAAAGGCCTTATCTATGGATTAATGGGGAGATCCCCTTTAGCAAAGCTATATTACACAGTTTTTATATATATATATATATATATATATATATATATATATATATTTTTTTTTTTTTTTTTTTTTCCGGTACGCGGGCCTCTCACTGTTGTGGCCTCTCCCGTTGCGGAGCACAGGCTCCGGACGCGCAGGCTCAGCGGCCATGGCTCACGGGACCAGCCGCTCCGCGGCATGTGGCATCCTCCCGGACGGGGGCACGAACCCATGTCCCCTGCATCGGCAGGCGGACTCTCAACCACTGCGCCACCAGGGAAGCCCCACAGTTATATTTTTAATCTAAGAACAAGTAGCATGTTACATTATTAACTTCTTGAGTTTTATACAATGTGGGAGCTATGAGTTAATGTAATTGCAGAATAGAGCATGAACCCCATTGTCCCTTTCTGGGTTCTCTTTTTATCCATGCACACCCAAGCTGTGTTCCACGAAGAGGCTGTAAGGACAGAACCGGTGGCAGTGCTAGGACAGCTGAATGGGGGGACAGCTCCCTGCAGGAAAATCATTTCCATCACCCCAGTTTGGTTTTAATCCTTTCCTCTGTAGCAGCAATCTGCATAGACTTAGTATCATCCCACTGCATATACCTTAAATTCAATAATATTTTGAATGTTACCTATAACTTAATGTTAGCTATAACATGTGGAGTTTATATATATACTGCCTTACAATCTAAGAAAATGTCACTGATATATGAGTCAAAATAAATACAAGGTCAAATTCAAATATTTTTCAATTTAAATAATAAAATATTTAGAAATGAATGTCTCTTAAAAGCGTAATCTGTACTGCAGTTTATTTAAAAATGAACAAGATGTAGTGCATATCTAAATCGAATTCATCATAGAAAAAGCATACTCAGAGAAGTTTAGTGTTTTTTTTTTAATTTATTTTTGGCTGTGTTGGGTCTTTGTTGCTGCACGTGGGCTTTCTCTAGTTGCGGTGAGCGGGGGCTACTCTTCGTTGCGGTGCGCAGGCTTCTCATTATGGTGGCTTCTCTTGTTGCGGAGCACGGGCTCTAGGCACGCCGGGCTTCAGTAGTTGTGGCTCGCGGGCTCTAGAGCTCAGGCTCAGTAGTTGTGGCACGCAGGCTCTAGAGCACGGGCTCAGGAGTTGTGGTGCACGGGCTTAGTTGCTCTGTGGCATGTGGGATCTTCCCGGACCAGGGCTTGAACCCATGTCCCCTGCAATGGCAGGAGGATTCTTAATCACCACGCCACCAGGGAAGTCCCTGAAAGAAGTTTTTAAATAACCACAGTATAAGGCAAAATGCAATCTGGCCCATAAAGAAAGTAATAGCAACTATTTATCACATGTCTAATACGTTTCAGGCATTGAAGTAGATACTTGACATACATTATATCTAGTATCCCTCCTGCCCACCAAAGAAAACTTTATGAAAAAAAGGAACCTTGCCTCAGAAAGCTTAAGTAACCCACTCAAAGTCACAGTGTTAATAAGGAGAGTGGATGAAATTTAATACAGGAATTCTTGAATATAACACCCTTGAGCTGGACTATACTGCAGCTGGGTTAGTCAAGTTTTATGGGGGTTCACACTGAGGAGAAAACACATCTGATTGAGAGAGATCAGGAAAGATTTCATGAAGAAATTTGGCATTGTGGTATATATGGCTACATGGGGAATGACCTATAGAGACAGGGCCCATGATGCAGGAACATGTAGAGCTAGGATTCCATGCTAAGTCTTCCTGTAATTTCCCCCTTTGCCACAGCGAACTTTAGGATGAAGTTTAGGATGGCAAAATTCAGGAACCAATAGGGCAGTTGGGAGAATGGACATCTTAGAAAGTCTTTGCTCAATACAGCTGGTGCAAATGAAGAGAAATCTGAAATGTAAAGCTCTGGATCCAGAGACAGCTCAGGTGACAAGGTCGTCGGAAGGTGTATTGCCTAACCCTGCAAGCTCTGGTCCAGGTCTCTGCTAGAGTAAGTGCAGTGGGACTGGAAAGACAAAGGCCAGCTTCAAAGCCGGAGAGGGAGAGGAGGTCAGAAAGGGAGAAGGGGAGGGTCATGTGCTCTAACGTGTAGAGTGCTGGGAGATTTCATCTGGGTACTTCTCTTAGGATTTCTAGTTGAGGACGGTAGCAGAGGCAATACATCTGAGGGATGTATAACAATGCAAATGAGATCATGAAAGTTTTCATAGACTTTAAGCCAGGGATTGCCAAACTTTGTCACAATTAGAATTACTTAAAGAGATTTAAAAACTCCTGATGCCCTTGTAGCACCCCATGCCAATTAACTGGGAATGTTTCAGAAGCCACACGTCAGTAATATTTACAGATTCCCTGGTGATTTGGATGTACATCAACATTTGGGAACCACTGCTTTTTGATCTTTTGCTCACCATGCTTTCTAATCCACTGTTAGCAGACAAATGGTCACAAGCAGAATATGTCTTGTTACAAAGAAGTACATTTCCATATGCCTTGCTAGTGTCACCTGCCTAAGTAAATATTCCTAATTCTAATCATTCTACATGACTTGAGGCCTATTTCCCCCTCCTCCCACACGACACCAGTTTACGAGTAAAGAAAACCTGTGTTCTAAAACCATTTCTGCTATTTATTTATATTAGATGTGATCTTGAGCCATGCATTCACTAAACAAACATTTTAAAAAATATCTCCTGTTGTCCTTTGTGCTTTTGTCTGTTTAAATATTGGCTACAAGTAAAAGGACATTGATCTTGTCTTTATTAGATTTTGCGTGTCAGTCCCTGAGATCAATCTATTCCCTCAGTAAAGCTTCCTCTAAATGTGCCTTTTACCCCTTTGTACTGTGATACTAGGCAACAACGAGATACCTCGCAGAAGTAGAAAGTGCAAGTGTTACTTGTGCAAGAGTAACTGTTCCTTTATGTTAAGATATTGAAGCCATTAATATCCCATTAACGCTGCAATAAATATATGTATTCCTTACCTGGTTACAGTAAGCCTGCAAAAGGTATCATTCCCATTTTGCAGATGAGGAAATGAGGCTCAGAGAGCAGATCCCAATATCAGTTTGCTCTTTGCATTCACCCTTGTTCAGGTGACTATGATGAGACTGCCCACAGTGCAGCCTGCATCCATCCTTCTTCTAGACACTCAGCCCTGGTTAAAATCATTAAAATGAACAAATTGAATTATACCCCAAAATATTTGATGTCAGGGATATTAATTGTCCAAGGACACATGGCTCTCATTCATAGACCCCTCAAGTGCTTTGTTTAAAGTTGGATGGTTAATATGAGGCAGAACTTGGGCTTGAATCCATTTCTTCCCTGCCCTGTTATTCTTTCCATTATGCCAGAGTTACCCCTTGTTAACTAACAAACAACAGCTTAAAGGGGAGGAGAGTCAGGCTGATTAGGTAGGTACTGGCAGGGTATTAACCGGCAGAGAGCCGACATCACTGAGCTCTGCTGATGATTTCTTTTTAGGTATTTAAATGAGCTCCATCTTTTAATCTCATAATTAGGTGAAGTCCATATGACTAGTTCCATTTTATAGATGAAGAAACTGAAGATGACAAGTATTATGTAGCTTGTTTGAGGTTACCCAATCTTTAAAAGAAACCATTAAGATAGTCAGGAGTCTATTCCAACTCAGTCTGGTTCCAGAGGCCAATATATGTGGGTGTGTACACCCAAACACACACATACACACACACACTCACAAGTCATTAGCACTAAACACAAAGCGGAGTGTAGATTAATGGACAATAAATATTGTAAGACAACTAGAGTTTAAATGGAAAAAAAGATGATCTCATTATCCCTCATGCTCCAAACTTGACCCATGAACTCATAAGATTACTCAGACTACAACTTATAATTTCAGGAAATGCTGTTAGGGACCATTTGCCTTTTTTTTTTTTTTTTTTTTTTTGGCGGTACGCAGGTCTCTCTCACTGTTGTAGCCTCTCCGGTTGCGGAGCACAGGCTCCGGACGCGCAGGCTCAGCAGCCATGGCTCACGGGCCCAGCCGCTCCGCGGCACGTGGGATCCTCCTGGACCGGGGCACGAACCTGTGTCCCCTGCATCGGCAGGCGGACCCCCAACCACTGTGCCACCAGGGAAGCCCCCATTTGCCTTTTTAAAGTCTGTTACCCAAAGGTCTTGTAGAGCCTGTCTGGTACCCTCTACAATCATGACCTTTAAATAGCTGGGCAAGAAATCATAGAACTGGTTTTAAAAGAAGGAAAAAACCTGCTGGATGAAGGATACCCTTAAGGGCTCAGCATATTCATTGCCCCTGCAGCAAAGATAGAGGAGGGCCCTGTGCTCTGTCAGTCTGCATTGACAACGTGGGTCCACATGATTTTTTCACTTATTTAAAATGTGTTTATTGAGTACCTACTGTGTGCCACACCTTGTTTTATGATACAGGAACACACAGTTAATTGAGATACGCAAGTCCCTATGGCCAAAGAGTGTTCTTAGTGTAACTTAGAAAATCAAACAGGGTCAGAAGAGAGAGTGACAGGGAGTGAAGAGAGGGCAGGGTGGAGGAGTCTTTTTTTAAAAAATGTTTCCTTTTATTAAAAAACTTTTTTTTGGAGTATAGTTGATTTACTGGAGGAAACACTTTGGAAGGAGTGGTAAGCTAGGGCCTCTCAGAAGAGGTATCACTTGGCATAATGCCTGCAGCCTTTCCTAGATGCTGACTTGACTCATTTGAATTCACTTTAGCTTCTCCCTGATCCAAAACAGAAGGCCCCCTTAATGAAAGCTGAGGGAACTCGGTTCTCACCACTGCACTAGGGCAGTGAAAGCAGCTGGTATTCTCTCTCATCCGCCATTTGCTGTCTGGTTAATACAAGGAAGGTCAAGGGGAGGAAAGGTCTCTGATGCCCAATGACCTATAGAGTCCCACTTGGGGTATACGAGCAAACAGCAAGGCTCATATCTGCTCTACAGGTGGAACCAATGGAAACCGAAGTGCCTCTCTTATGGTTAAACAGGATTTTGACTGTTGGCATTAAGAGCATCACTGCTGCCATGTAGGTGGAACCACCAGCCAGCTCCCTTTCGGACAACATCACTCCAGGTCCCTTTTGACTGTACGCACATAGGAAGGTATAGGACCCCAGCAATCTCCTCTGAGTACAGGCTGGTGTTGTATCTGTACCTGAGTACATGATATCCATTTTTCCATTACAGCAGGAAAACAGTTTTCAACGTTCTTTTCTAATCTTTCCTTACACACATGTTTATTAATCAGAAGCAAAAGGATGTTGCCTATTTTGTCATGAAGGTTCACATCTGTTCAGCCAACATTTATTTACTGAGGACAGTCTAGTCACCTGGCATTATGCCACCGTGTGAACCCTACTCCTGGTTGTGTGATTTGGGGTAAGTTACCTAAATACTCAGTCTTGGTTGCCTTGTCATATGTATATGTGATTTGTAACATGAGATTAACAGTATATTTATCCCCTAAAGTTATTAAACTTAAATAAAATTTTGCTATTCAAGTAAACAAAACTTGAATTAAATGCCTGTTGCCTAATAAATGATGAAAAAAGTTAGCTGACATAATAATGATGCCAATGATGATATTTAGGAATAAAGTCACATCTATCATTCAGCAATTATTTCCTGAATACCAACCATAACCCAGGCAATGTTCTATGTCCTTGGGGCACATTAGTGAAAAAAATATATATAAAATCTGTTGATTTTGTGGAGTTTACATTAAGGTGCACCAAGCTATTCTTTAACACTTGGTTTGGCCTAGAATTCTGTGAAGACTAGCCCTTGGTGAATAATTGGTATCAAGTCCAAGAGCAACTTAAAAATCAATTAATAGACTAAAGTCTAATCCTGGGCAAAAAAAATCCAAGTTTTATATTTTCACTCTTTATGGGAGGTAGATTTCTAAGTCTTCTATCAGCAAATGATCTGGGGTGAAACTAACCATATTTTCCAATTTAGCAATAAACCATATGTCTGAGAAGGAGGGTTTGCTTATGAAACAGAGCATTTGAATTGGGGATTGTCTCAGAAAGTCTCACACATATGGTGCCCATATCTCTGAAATTATAAAGAAACATCCTGTGCGTCAGTCCCTGAGATCAATCTATTCCCTCAATGCAGCTGGCTCTTTAACCCTTTGGCCTGTACTGAGATGCTACATGTGTCGTACTAGGCAACAACGCGATACCTTGCAGAAATAGAAAGGTTCTATTGCTGCAGTTTACTAGCAATTTTTCCCAGGCTGAAAAAGGACATTCTGTAGACTCCTATGATGTAAGAGGGTGTTCCCACTTCAGCAGTGGCCAGCAGATGCTATGCGAACACTCTCTGCGTCCACACGTGCTGATAAAAGCAAGGAAAATGTGAATAATGGAAAAGAATAGCAGGCGGTTCTTTTGCTGGCTATGCTGATTTGAAACACAAGCAGAACACACTTTTAAGCTTCTCCCAGGCAGAGAGTTTTAGTCGCCTTGAAATTTTTCACTCTTGGGAGAATGACTCATGTCTTGGAAAAGACAAGTTCCTAGTCTGGTGCTCCCAGAACCTTTAGGCATTAGTTAATGTACACTTTGGGAGTTTTCAGCATCCGATCAGAAGTTTTAATTAACAAGGGATGCTGTGCTCTCTTGCCTTTCATTGAAAACTCAGCATTTAACCATTGCCCAGCAGCTTGAACTTTCCATTTGTGTTGTGATTACCTTTATCAGGGTACTTGTTGCATTCTATGAAATCCTATATACGTGCTAAAAGTGGAACGCACATTTGGTTTTTGTTTTGCTTTGTTTTTTTAGCTTCCATGTTAGCTGATACTTTGTATTGTGTTTCTGATTTTTTAAAAACAGTTTCACAAACACTTTGATTTTGCTCCTCACTGTAGCCCTGTGAAGGGTTGTTGACAAGTACCATCATCTCCATTTCACAAAGAAAAATAACGTCCACAAGCTCAAACCCTGGTCTCCAGCCTGCTCTGCATTACTTAGATTGTAATGAGTTTGGGAAGCTAAACCCAAAATGAGTAATGGGCACACAAACAAACACAAACTCAAAAATTATTTCTTGTTAACATAAGAGTCCAAGGCAGGTATTCCTGATTGGTGGCATTGGTGGCTGGCTTCCTTCCATGTGGCAGTTCAAGGAAGCTCCCTCTATCTTTGGGCTCTGCAATCCCTTAGGACCTGTTGATATGTACACCAAGACTGTGGAGGGAAAAGAGATATTGCAGGAGGCCCATTCTCCCCCTTAAAAGCCCTATTGGAAGTGGCACGTCTCAGATTAACAAAGGCTGGAATGCCATGGCCACATCAAGCAGTCTGCTCAGAAGGAGTGGAAACACAGTTGGTGAGCAGTCACAGTAAGCTACCCTAAAGTGTAATGCATACCCACTCAGGACCACCTCAGTGATGACCACAGGGGCTAGAATGTGAATGGTGGCACTTGGAGCTGAGGGATGTGATGGCCACACAGCTAGTAAATCAAGATGTTAATAGGTTTTATATCAACATTCAATTTTTTTTTTTTGCGGTACGCGGGCCTCTCACTGTTGTAGCCTCTCCGGTTGCGGAGCACAGGCTCCGGACGCGCAGGCTCAGCAGCCATGGCTCACGGGCCCAGCCGCTCTGCGGCATGTGGGATCTTCCCGGACTGGGGCACGAACACGCGTCCCCCGCATCGGCAGGCGGACTCTCAACCACTGCGCCACCAGGGAAGCCCTCAACATTCAATTTTAAGTCTTAATGTGGAATAGGGAAATATAAATAGCATATCCAATAAGAGATTTTACAGAGGTAATTGCTTAGCCCAAAGTAACTTTGAAAATAAATTTACTTAGCTTTCAAAAATTAGTTGAATTAAGGGAAAAGATTAAATTGGAGTTACTTGCAAATTTAGAGATGTCTTTCGTTATGCTCATGAGGTGACTTTTGGAATGCACCTGGTTGAGTCTGGTTGCCAGTAGAGCCAAACATGTGATTAGAGGGTTGGAACTTCCATTTCCCTGCCCAGACCATTGAGGAGGGAAGACAGACTGGAGATTGAGTTCAGTTGCCAATGGTCAATGATATAATCAATCATGCCTATGTAATGGAGTCTCTAAAAACCCCAAAGGAGAGGGTTCAGAGAGCTTATGGATCGATGAACATGTGGAGATTTGGGGAGAGTGGGGCCTGGAACTCCATGCCCTTTCCCCATACCTTGCCCTGTGCATCTGGCTGTTCCTGAGTTACATCCTTTTATAATAAACCAGTAATCTAATGAGTAAACAGGTTTCCTGGTTCTGTGAGTTCCTTCTAGCAAATTAATTGAACACAGGAAGGGGTCTTGTGAACCTCTGATTTTTACCCAGTTTATCGTAATTACAGGTAACAACCTGGGCTTGCAACTGGCATCTGAAGTGTGGGTGTTTGTGGGGGGCAGTCTTGTAGGACTGAACTCTTAACCTGTGGAATCTGATTCTGTCAGGCATATGATATCAACATTGATTTAATTGTCAGGCACCCAGCAGGTGTCTAGAGAATTGTTTGTGACATGTGTAGGAAACCCCCTCTCCTCCACATGTTGGAACTGGGTCTAGGAAACCAAAAAGAAACAAATTTTAAAGGTCTACCAAGCACCTCTTCTATGCTCATAATTGGAGATGCTTTGAGAAATATGAAATATATGATCCTCCTGTACTCTAGTTCAAAATATTTCAGGAGATTCACAAAGGCTAGGGAGGTGTACAAAATTGTATATTATTAAGAACTGGGATGTGTTTTTAGGTCTAATGTGTTAAAGCTCTTAAGACAAAAGAAAATTTACCTGTTGAAATTAAGCGTGATGCTATTTCTTCTCTAATTGTATGATTTATTTCTGCAAACATTTATTGTGTTCTTACTGTATTCCAGTAAAGTTCCTGATCACCAGGTTCGAACCAGCTGGTATGAATGATGGATGAGGGAGACAGGCATTTGAACAAAGGAATGTAATACAGAATTTCAGGGGCTTTGATAAATGTCTGTGTAGGATATCTATGCATAAAGAAATTTTAATGGCAACAGAGACTTGGGAAATAATTGAGTCTAAATGCCCTCATTTAACAGATTTTTAAAGACCAAGGCCCAGAGAGGAAAAGCAACTGGCTCGAAGTCACAGAGCTAGTTGATGGAAGACCTAGAAGGATAGAATCCACGTATCCTTACGTTCAACCTTGGCTAGCTGCATGGGAAAGGTGTGAGCTGAGGGATTTCCACTGGAGATGAGATAAAACTACACATGAGAGGGACTTCCCTGGTGGCGCAGTGGTTAAGAATCCGCCTGCCAATGCAGGGGACACGGGTTCGAGCCCTGGTCCGGGAAGATCCCACATGCGGCGGAGCAGCTAAGCCCGTACGCCACAACTACTGAGCCGGCGCTCTAGAGCCCACGAGCCACAATTAGAGAAAGCCCGTGCGCAGCAACGAAGACCCAACACAGCCAAAACTAAATAAATAAAATAAATAAATGTATTGAAAAAAAACTACACATAAGAAATTTAGCAAAACCTGTAGATTTTTCACTGGTCAGTATTGTGGTGAGGGAACACGATGGCACAAGAAGAAAGAGTGCCTGGCTCACAAAATATTTAGATCTTATGCTTAGCTATGACCACATACATAGAGTGCATCCTTAGACAAATGATCTAATGTACTAAAACTAATGCATATGTGCATTACGGTTTTCAATGGTACACTGCATCATCCTCTCATTTGATGTTTGAAACAGTTCTCTGAGGTATGCAGAAAGGGCATCCTTATCCCTGTTTTGCAGATGAGCAAACTGAGATGCAGAAAGTCATACAACTAGTTAAGTGAGAAACTCAAGGTTAGAACACCTGGAATGCTTCTAGTCCAATGCTCTCCCTGTGATACCAGGTATACAACAAGTATGGGACAAGAGTGGCTAACCAAGTATATCATGTGATTATTTTGCAGATGCATTGTGAGAGGTTTCTATGTATCCTGAGAATAATTGGAACCACACTTTTTGGAGTTTCTCTACTCCTTGGAATCACAGCTGCTTATATTGTTGGCTACCAATTTATCCAAACAGATAATTACTATTTCTCTTTTGGACTATATGGTGCCTTTTTAGCATCACACCTCATCATCCAAAGCCTGTTTGCCTTTTTGGAGCACCGAAAAATGAAAAAATCTCTAGAAACCCCCATTAAGTTGAACAAAACTGTTGCTCTTTGCATTGCTGCATATCAAGAAGATCCAGACTACTTACGGAAATGTTTGCAATCTGTGAAAAGGCTAACCTACCCTGGAATTAAAGTTGTCATGGTCATAGATGGAAATTCGGAAGATGACCTTTACATGATGGACATCTTCAGCGAAGTCATGGGCAGGGATAAATCAGCCACTTATATCTGGAAAAACAACTTTCACGTGAAAGGTCCTGGTGAGACGGATGAGTCACATAAAGAAAGCTCACAACATGTCACCCAGTTGGTCTTGTCCAACAAGAGTATTTGCATCATGCAAAAATGGGGTGGAAAAAGAGAAGTCATGTACACGGCTTTCAGAGCACTGGGACGAAGTGTGGATTATGTTCAGGTAGGTTTCCACATCTGCCAGGACAAACACATTTAAATAAAGCATCTTTTGTATCTCTCCAGTCATATGCTATAGTCCATCCTTGTCCCTTCTGGACACAGTGCTTCTTTCAGTTCATCTGAAAACAGCATGACTGTTGAAAGCACATTCTGAAAGAGAGAAAAAAAATCTTGTAAAACGGTTAAATCTATCTATGAAAATGCTTAGCTTGTGCAGTGTTATTGGTTGGAAATCAAGATTATTTTGAACGTGAGACCCTTCCTTCCTTCTCTTCCCCTCCCTTACCTTCTCTGCCCCCTTGGTTCTGCCAAATCAATTCCAACCTCATTTTCCACACTCTTAAAATCTCCAGCGTTGTAAGAAAATAGTGTCTCCTCCGGCAGAATGAGCTTGAGAAAATCTGCAGGGCCAAGGGGAAGCTATAAAATAGTTTTCACAGAGACTAGGCAAAATGGGGGCGATGAAAACAATTTTGATTTAAAAGTGTAGGAATTCAAAACTGAAACACATAGAAAAAGAAAAAGGGAAAAGGAAAACAAACACAAAAAAACAACCTTCCCAGAACAAAATCTAAGTCATGTTTATTTCACTCCCCAAACAGCATTACCTCACTCCGTGCAACTTGACCTTTGAAAGCATTTGTGATGGTGTTTGCTTGCATGAAAATTAGACAGGCTGTGTCTCTCATTAGTTCCCTGACTGCTAATTCTACGGTTTCTCCTCTTCTAGTTCTCACTGAAAGTTTCTTCTTTAGAACATTAATAGGGTACATGTGAGTTTTCTAGTTGTACTTTTGTGCAGATATTTTAGTTAGATTTTATTCATGATGATATTGAGAAAGGAGAACTATCTCTGGCTTCAAATATCCATCCGGACACTTTTCCTCTTTTCTTAAATGTGAAATCCTTGTTTTTGGAAGACCCATCATATGTTTTAGGGGATTTGTCAACGCAAAGTGATGCCCAGTGTGTCTCTCTGTGTAATGGGATGGCAGTGGCCACTGGCTTCAATGTCAATTGACTGAGGTTCTAATTAACAATTTGTAGCTGGTTGACCTTGAGCAAGACCACCTCCCAAACCTCAGTTACCTGATTAGAAGGAACAAATCTCACAAGGGATTTGAGAAAATTATTTCAAATTATGTATCCAAAGGGGCTTAGCAAAAGTTGTTGATAATGGCATTGTTAATATTATTAAAGCGTTTGCTGTTAAAGTATTATTTCTTATATGATTATCTAGTCCTTACTTGAAAACTATACTACATGTCAATTGCTAATTAACATGTTGTTAATTTAGCTAATATCTGAAGAATTTTGAGGTATTTCTTCAGTTCATACCATCTGCATAAAAGGGAGTTGATTAGAGTTTCAACCCCAAGTGTCTCCTAATTTCTAGAACTTTCACAAATAAGGCTGTTTTAGTTAAACCAAGACATTTTTACATATTTACCTATTGCACCTTCAGGCCCAGATGAGAGGATAAAATGAAACTTTTAAATAAGGAATGGCTAGGGAACTTACAGAGGATTTGAAGAATGAAGCTCTGGGCCTAAAATGAGAAAACATCTGTTTTGATGTTTTGCCTTTAATTCTAGTTAAAACAATTTACATTTGTCCTTTCTAATCATGACATTATTGTGAGATTTTTCTCTTTGTTTTTTAACCTGCTTCTCCCAAAGCCCCTTCTCCCAACATTTTGTTTGGAATTTTGTTTTTATCCTTGACAACTTGACTTGTGCCCGTCCAGGAAAAACTAATACAAAATATAAAATTTTAGAGTAGGCTTTTTGCTAGTGCCCTCATTAGGCTTGAGAACTTTCCTTCCTTCAGGCTGAAGCCTCCAGATAGACTGACCCTAGCAGCAGCTGTTATCTGGGCACCAAATCCGCTTGAGACTTCCAGTCCATTCAGAGCACTCAAACAGGGGTAAAAAACCTTTTGGCATTCTGAAACTAGTAAATACTATCCTGCCATGCCTCATCGATGCCCTGTAAAAACAGAAATTGCATAAAGTTCAATCTAATATAGTACTCTCATCCTTCCTTCTGACTGACCCAGGGCCCAAGTGTTACAGAGCAGAAGCCACAGAAAGACAAAGAGGGAGGGGTTTGAGGATGTTGGCTCCTGAATATTACAAGTGATTGAATGTGGAGTTCAAGTTGGTTAGGGATGGAAGGAAGCAAAATTCAGGTGCTAATACACAAGAGAGAATGGGGGCTAGGGGAAGAAATGGACCATCTGCTCATACTTGCTAACCTGGCTAGAGAACACTGTTTAACTGTGCAGAGAGATGGCCAAAATGATTGGTTTCCAGTTGCAGCTGGATCCTCAGCACTAGTCAGCACTCTTTTCACTTGATCTTGAATAGATGTCTTGCTTATTCCTCTCGCGTCTGTTATTGCACATCTTCATCACTCTCCTAGGACCTTACCCAAACTCCTTCCTGCTTAACTACAAACAGATGATCTTGCCTTCTACAAAAGAGAACAGCAAAAGTACAGGCTGTGAAGGCCGTCAAGATCTGACTCTCTTCTGCTTACAGTCTCAAGGGTACCACACCTCACCTCCTATCTCAAGGTTAACCTTTCTACCTGCACTCCTGAGCCTTCTGGGTTGGCTCCCTCTGGTTTCTTTCAGAGCAAGCCTTTCTCCATCACCACCTCTTATATCTCTCCTCTCTCATCTCTAGTCTTCTATAGTAATTACTCTTTCAGCCTTGTAGCCTCTCAAATAATAAATGCTGACATAGAACATGGAGGGAAGCTTTAGTTTAAGACGAAGCCAACATGGTAGGAAATTCATCTATGATGCTAGTGGCTGCTTCCAGGGATAGATAAGATAGAAAAGCAGCAGAAGAAAAATAAAGTGAGAAAATCAAATACAGGGAATGAGAAATAAGGAGGTGAATGAGGAAGATTTTCTTAATTTTGAATCAAAGTATTTTCTGGAGAAACTTTTTCAATGATGTAGAAAAGTGCAATGAGCAAAATTAAAATAATCTGCAGCAGAGAGGGGAAAGATAAATTAGGAATTTGGGATTAACGGATACACACTACTATCTATAAAGTAGATAATAAAGAGCTACTGTATAGCATAGGGAACTATATTCAATATCTTGTAATAATCTATAATGGCAAAGAACCTGAAAAAGAATAGATATGTATGTATGTATAACTGAATCACTTTGCTGTATACATGAAACATAGTAAATCAACCATACTTCAATTTAAAAAAATCATCTGAAGCGAATACATGACCCATACATAGATTATCAAATTTAATACTTTCCAGCATATACTCTTCTATTTTTCCTTATTTTAAAAACAATTTTGAGATTATATCATGTTTACTTTTCTGTATTTTTTACTTAACAATATCAGAAGACTTTTAAAGTGTCTTTTGATATATAGATTAGATAATTACTTTATTTATATTTCTTTTCACTGAACATTGATATTTCCACATAAGTGGCCACCAGTCTATATAACAAAGGAAAAAAGCAGTATCGTCTGATGTGTGTATTAAGAATTTCCCAGGTAAAAGTTATACAATAAGTATGAACATTTTCTAAAAGGGAAGATTATAGGAAGCAATTTTATTATTAATTTAATCTGGCAGTACCATAGCTATCCAAGATTCTTTGAGCAGAAGGAAAGTAAGACTAAATCATTCATAATAGTAGAGTTGACCCTTATTATTCATGGATTCTGTATTTCCAAGTTAACCTACTGACTAAAATGTATTTATTACCCGAAAATCAGTAGTTGCAGTGCTTTTGTGATCATTTGCAGACATGTGCAGAATGGCAAAAAAAAGTGAGTCATCTGATGTGCATGTTCCCAGCTGAGGTCACACAAGATTATGCTTTGCCTTTTTGTTTTACCTTTTATACTGTAAACAAGTAGCTTCTTTAGTCTATTTAATATTATGTTTTTCACATTTTTGTGCTTTTGGTTGCTGATGTAGCTGTTTAAAATGGTCCCCAAGTGTAGTGTTGAAATGTTGTCTAGTGATAGTAACACAAGAAGGCTATAATTGCCTTATGGAGAAAATAGGTTTGTTAGGTGAACTTTGTTCAGGCATGAGTTACAATGCTGCTGGACATGAGCTCAATGTTAATGAATCAATAATACATATTAAATAAGGTGACACAAATAAACAAGTAAGCACAGATACAACAAGGTTAGGTATTGATCACTAGACAAAGATGCCGTGACCAGAGACTTCGAGGAACCTAACTCTGTATGTCCACTAGAAGCAATTTTTTAGTATTTGCTAACTCACTGTTCATGGAAGCTTTGTAGAACATAACTACCGTGCATAATGAGGATTGACTGCGTATAACATTTGATTGGTTCCTATTTTCTGAAAATTTCTGAAGGGTCATGTTGAGAATGTTAATGTGACTTTGTATACTTCATCTTAGAGAATGAAATTGAGCACATTGAAATAAGAATGGGGAAATCTGAATTCTTGATTTAACTGTTTACTTGCTACGGGCCTCAACTGGTAGAAGAGATGATTTCTGAGATCACTTTTAGCTAAAGACTCTAACTTAGGACTGTCTTAATTTCTTTCTAGCAACATATGTATGCTTTTCAAGATTGGGATCAAACAAACAAAAACAACAAACAACAGCAACCACACAAAAGGGAGTATAGCATTAGAATTTTCTTTTCATTTTTAATCTACACTTTCCCTCAAAGTTGGGTTCTTGAATGTAAACCCTGATTTAAGGCAACCATTATGTGCTTTCCAACCATTTGGAATAAGGGTGTTTCCTGGCTTAAGCCTAGAGGTGACAACATTTGGTTTCTCATTTTTCCAGCTGGCTTGTCACCTTTGCTTTACACCTACAACTATTACTTGTGTATAAGCCTTCCTGAAAAAGAAAAGAGAAAAACCAAATGACTCCTTAATGTCTTAAAAAGATTCTAGGTTGCGTGAAGGCAAATGTCACTTTATAACAATTTGGGTAACACATTCTAACAAGAAAGGTATATATCTTCCCAATTCCTTTTAAAAAGAGCAACAAATAAGGGCCAAATTGTTGAGGTTTTTATGATTTAGAGGCTTTTTATTGGCTAGATTTGAGATCTTATACCATAAACAAAATTACTACGAGAGAATCATCTTCCCTATCCCCCATCCCTCGCCCCCAAAAGAGTTTCTGTATTTTTCTTTGAGAGCATTTATTTTTTCCTGGAATGGTCTCACTGATTAATTTCAAAAGGTCTTTTTAGTCCTAAAATTCTTACATCCTATGATTTTGTTTTTGCCACTCACAGTCTGCCATAAACTGCTCTCTAATCTTTTTCCCTAGTAGTCAGCCCAATCTAAGGATTTTTATATTGCCTGCTCAATAATCCAGCTTGTTTAATTTAAATTTGTTGGGCATTGGACAAGGCATTAGTTTTTGCTCTCTGAGCGAGTCATGGTTTATTTACAGTACAGATAAGAAGGACCCCTTCCCTCGTTGGACTAGTGTTCTTAGTTTGTGCCTCTGGTTTTGATGATCACTTCTTAGTAGATATGTCTTCCTTTTAACGAGCATTTACTATGAGCTAGCCCTTATAACTGCTATACATACATTATCTAGTTAATTCTCCATTACAGCAAACTTATGAGGTGGATGTGCTTATCCATATTTTTCACCTGAGAGATGGAGACTTAGAAAGGTGAGGTAAGGAGTTTAAGGTTACAAAGCTAGTCCAAGGGAATATAACTGGTCAATTGTGGATTGGGACTCAGATCTGTCTGATTCCAAGGTTTTGCATAGTGCTTTCTTTTCCTTTCAGTAGTGTGTTTACTCTGGCATTGTACTGTTAGGAGTTCTGGGGGCTAGCACCATCTTGTGTTTGCCAGTACATAACTATCGGTGAATTTTAAAATTCTGGCTGACTTCTTTTCACTAGGGGGAATGTCCTGGGGGAAAGAGGGGGTAGGGGGTACTTTCCATTTACTATGTGGTTAAGTTTTGGAAGGGAAACTGGGCAGTGGGATCATGACCAATAGTAAACTTCAAACATGGTTGAAATAAATCATCTCCCTGGGTTCAGGTTAAGATGAAGGGTCAAGATTAAGAAAGGATTGAGGTTTACAAGCAGGCAGAGGGTGAAAGCAGTAGCAACAGAATGAGTCTTGATTAATCCTCAGCCTGTTTCCTCATCGAAGGCAGCCAGAATAGTTAAGGCTTCCTGTTGCTGTGTAGCTCTCAGAGCCCCTTGAAGTGGTGCGGGGCAGGCAGAGGTGGAGAATCCACCAGTCAGTCTGAAAGGAAATATGTTTAAAAAAAGGTGAAACATGGATACTCAGCATTTTAGACTTGGGTCTTAGAAGTTGAAAAACATATGGTAGAATAACTAACAATATTTCTACAGGATATTTTGATTAAAATTGTTGTGAGGTAGATTAACTTTAAGATCAGTGAGATAAATTGGAATGGACTTCAGTCTAACAGCTTATTTAACACATTTATAGCAATTTATATATCTAACTGCTCTAGGTGTTTTGGATACATTTGAACTTGTTCATTGTGATAAGATATTCTTTTTTTTTTTTTTTGACTGTACGCGGGCCTCCCACTGTTGTGGCCTCTCCCATTGCGGAGCACAGGCTCCGGACGCGCAGTCTCAGCGGCCATGGCTCACGGGCCCGGCCGCTCCGCGGCATGTGGGATCTTCCTGGACCAGGGCACGAACCTGTGTCCCCTGCATCGGCAGGCGGACTCTCAACCACTGTGCCACCAGGGAAGCCCAAGATATTCTTGATATGTAATCCATTCTCATGTTCCTTTTGGTGATTCTCTTTACTGAGTCACCTGTTCATGGTAATAAGTGGGTTTACTTAGCAAGTATAAACAATTAAAGATTATTACCCTATACTAATGGCATATATGACTTTTCTGTGAGCTTTTGTAATTTACCAAGTACTTTTACATACAGTGTGTCACTCTGGTACCATGATGATGGTAACAGTTTGTTCAAGGTCATAAAAGTAGTAAGCCTCTTGATTTGTTATAATAGTCAAATCTTGGCCTATTATAAGAATAGGAGACAGAGGCAACCGTAAAAACCTCTAGTAGAGTTAAATTGGGACTTAGAACATACTTTATCTCAACTTGCTCTTTTAGTTTGTTCTTTGTTTTTTTATGAAAGAGACCCACCCCCGGCTCCCCAACCAATTCTTTTAGGCTCAGGGTTGGCATACTTGCTTGTAAAAGGCCTGAGAGAAACCATTAAGCTTTGCGGGCTATATGGTCTGTGTTGCAGCTATTCAACTTTGCTGTTTTAGTGTGAAAGCAGCCATAGATAATATGAAACTGAATGTGCATGACTGGGTTCCAATAAAACTTTATTTATGGCCACTGGAATTTGAATTTCATATAATTTCCATGTGTCACAAAAAACTCTTTTTCAATTTTTTTTCAGCTATTTAATAAGGTAAAAGCTATTTTTAACCCCCAGGCCATATAGAAATTGGTGGGAAGGCAGACTCGTCCGTAGACCTTAGTTCGCCAACTCCTGTTTTAGATACGGAGAAAGCGGCGGCACTGTCTCTTGGCTAGAACAGTGAAGGACGGGGAGCCATGGTCTTAAGCAATTTAGCCGATGATTCTGTGGTTATGATTGAGGTGGCTGGTTCCTCCCAATAACGTCTTCTTGTCTTGACATTTTCCACTCATTTTAGTCAAAATTTAGTGACTTTGCCTCATTTCCATATCTCCTAGTGAGAAATCTTATGACTGGCGATCATGTAGTTTAAACAAATTACAGTGATACATTCAGCGTGGACAGAAAGACATTTTGATTTGTTCTCCAATTGTTTCCTGTGTGCAAATCAGTCCTGTGGTTTTTCCCAGTGTGAGGTTAAGCTCCTTGTGAACTGGTGTATTTCTCCCACAGTTTCTAGCCCAGAGCTAAACAGCCAACATTCGTGAAATCGCACACTTCTCATTAATTGGTGAGGAGACAGCTAGAAATCCTGTTTTTACTAGACTGATTTTAAGAAGGGCTACAGTTACACCCTTTACACACAAACGAATTAATACTGTTATATCCATGAACATACATGCTTTCACAGACTGTCATCGACGGTGGTTTTCTAGTTGGCATTCTATCACCAAAGAACATCCAGAAATAGAACTTCTTTAGAAAACTCTTTGATCCCACTATAACAAACCCCTCCCAGGAGATTTCTGAGAGCTTTCCCTTCTGACAGTTAAACTCACCATGTGAACAATCTCTCTGAGAACTTCTGGCACTTTGCTGTTGGAAACTGGGAGGGGCAGGGTCAATTTAAATATGCAGAACCTCAGAAGTTTGGTTCAAGTTTAGTCATTTCACAGAGGCAGTTCCCTTGGCTTGCTTATCTTACAAGCAGGCGGAGTTACTTGAACATTAATTCTAGGTTGCCCCCTTCCTGTTGTTTTTAGTCTTATTTTAGCTTTCTGGTTTTACCTTTCCCAGCTTGAGTCAATAGAGGTGGGTGTGGCCATAAACTCTGGATGCTGAGAGGTGGAAAGGTGGCTTTGAAATTATGCCTTCACTTTCTACTACCCTAGTTACTGGCCTGCCAGGCTTATAGCCGTATACCAAACAGTGACAGACAAGGCATGAGAGAGCAAAATATCGCTATTGGAGGAATTTGCTTCGGTTTCTGAGGCTTGGGACCCTTGAGTATAAACTGAAGTATTAGAAAAATCCTATTTTTTTAATGGAATACTAATGCCTAGCTGCTGTCTATTTTTTTCCTCTAAAATAAGTAAGACCATGCAGACCAAAATAGAATGCCCCCTCCAAAAAAATGGGGCAGTAGGTTATTTAGAAAATGCCTGTTTCTAAATAGGTAAAGTAATATACAAAATTCAGAAATTAACTTTAAAATTGTTATAATTAGTTGAGTCCAGAGAGGTGATGATTTCACTTTTAATAATTGGATACCCTATATACTCCTTAAGTCATGTTACAATAATGCATTTGAATTGCTCTTTTCACCAACATTCTTTATTAATATATATTAATGTTTTTCAGAAAAAAAACTATTAATAAAATTAAGATAGGCACTCTTTTTTAAATGTTGAGACTTCCTGGCTATGTATGTGAGGGACTCCTCCGACATATAAAATCCCCTTTAACTCAGAGTTCATGCTTCTAAATATTATTTTCATTCAAAACTGGTATATCAAATCCGTACTATTTTTATGAAGCAGCTCTGAGAACTGCACAAATACTTGCTTTTTATATAAATAAGGAGACTAAATCTTGATTAAATTCATAAATGTAGCCAGACTACATAGAAAAACAGTGGAATTGCAGATAACACTCCCGTCTCTGCCAATCATATCATTTATTGCTTAGATGGGGATGTGAAACTGGTTCATTACATGTCAATTTTCATCACTTTATGTCTACTTGGGCCTGGCTGCATTTTCCAGAAAAGGATACTATTTTATTAATATCAACCAGGAATAGAGAGGTGACAGCTCTTTTCCTACTTTTGATTTTCTTTGATCATGTGGAAGGAGCTCCATCCACAGGTGTAACGTACCTAATATCTCCCTAAGAGAAGTGACTTAATCTGATTGGTGAGTACGGGAGGAGTAAGGGGTAGCCTAGCTCCTTCTTCCCCCTTTCTTCTAGAAGTGAGCCGCCATGAAGGAGCAGGCATCTGCCATCCCTTTCGAAGGGGCATTAACTGTCTTGAGGAGGAGACTAGTCCCACTTAGATGCTATTTGGAATTGGTACATCAGTCTAATTCTGGAGAACATAGTTGCAAAGTCTGCTACTCCATTGATATAAGCCCTATTCTCCATATCAGCTTTATGAGTATACATGTCATATTTTGGTTTCTCCTCTCCTTTATTTTTCTGTTTCATTCAATAAGTTCATAAATCATCTTGGGAAGAAAAGTACTATTTATAACCCTGTACCTTTGGCCTCCAGTAGAAATTTCTGGGAGCGGCTAATGGGTATAGACAAATACTAATAATTTTCTTGAAGTTGTAGTTGGTTTGGTTTCAAAATTGTTTTTTTGTCCTGTATAAAGTTTGTTTTTAAGAATAATAATTAGCACTTCTAGAAAAGCTTAAGATAATTTAACATCTACTTCTGTATGTAAAGAGCTAGACGAATACTTGATACTCTAAAATAAAAAGGTGGACTGACCGTCAGGCTAGTTTCCTTTCTAATGGAATGTCATCAGCTAAGCCCAGGTCAAATGGACATCTTGCTTCAGAACTAATTATACAACCAGCCTTAGTAGAACTGCTTTCCTGTCTTAATCACCATATTAAAATAGAGAAAAATAATCACTGTTAAACATGCCTTTTTTTCAATACTGTCATAGGAGTTTCCTATCATCATTCAGACCTGAGGGATAAGATATCTAAAAGCCTTATGGAAGGCAATTTTTTTAAAAAAAGAGATATCTATGGTGACCAACCCAAGATGTTTTCCAAGTCCTGGAAATCTAGGATGTTACCTGGGACATGAGACTTTCATTGCCAGAATTGCGTACATCCATGGCAAACCAGGCAAAACTGGTCACCCTACATGACATGCCTAGGTCATCACTTTAGCTGTTCTATCCAGCCATGTCATTAGCTTAAATATTGAGTTTGCAGGTTCTTTGTGTTGGCCATCATGTAGCAAACTCTCATCCCTGTGTTACTCGCTTATTGAGGCCTTGTGATGATAGGCTGAAGGCATAATATATATGCCCACTTTTGACTACACGGAGTACACTCATCATCTTCTTTTCTTGAACTTACTTCTTACTTTCTTCTTTGCAGGTTTGTGATTCAGACACCATGCTTGACCCTGCCTCATCTGTGGAGATGGTAAAAGTTTTAGAAGAAGATCCCATGGTTGGAGGTGTCGGGGGAGATGTCCAGGTACGTGAGCTCACTTTTTGCATGAGTCACTTTTAGTAGTACCCTCACTCACTGATTCTTTGAACATACGTTTATTATACACCCAAATCTGTGCCAGATATTGTTTCTGGTGCCAGAGACATACTAGAATGTTCCTTGGACCCACTTTATACCTCTTCTGCTGTCTAAATTGAAGTAACTTATGATTGCTTTGCTTAATCCTGGGTTATAACACAAGTATGTAGTGGCTGATAAGTTATATAAACTATAATGTAAATGTGTAATAATTTCTGCCATATCTTCTTGAGCCACAACTTAATGTTCTGGTAAAATGATGTTGGAATTCATTTAGTACAAGGGTTAAGAAATGGAGGTATGGCAGGAGATGGAGTCTATGTCATATAACTACGTATTTAAAAGCTGAACAATATATGGTTGGTCAAAAATCCAAATTGGAATACAAAGGAAAAAAAAGAGAAACAGCGTCTCAAATTTACACTAGAGAGAAAGTCAAAGGAACAATTAAGTGAGTTTTCCAATTATTATTATTTGCTATCAATGGAGAAACAATAAGTGAAACAAATATTAATGAAGGTGATTTGAAATTTATGGAATGGGAAAACAAATATGTGAAAATATATGAAGATTAAAGTGAGCTCTTTGCAAAAGTGCACTAGATTTTAGCCAAAGATGTGAGAAGCACGTGGAATTTTGACTTTAAATGTAGGTATTGTGTTGCTGTATAACCCATATTTACATGCATGGTAATAGTGAAGGCAAAGAAAGTGCACTAGATGGACAAAGAAATACCCTGGTGATAAAAAGGAAGCATGTAAAACCCAGATGAAAACTGAATAAAATTGAGACAGAGGAGAGAATTAAGAAATATTGCCCCCCAAAACTAATAATTTTAATAGCCTTTGTGTAGAGCATTATTTCAGGATTCCAGATCTGGGGTGAAGCCAGAGCAAACCCTTTTATCACTGGCATTGCTAAAACTGGGGAGGAAGGAGAATAATAGAGTTGGATGAGTTGAAAAGAGAAGAGCATAGGACTTAAAAACTTTCAAATATTAGATCGTAAGGAAGTGGGAGAATAATTTTTTTTTAAAGATTTTTTGATGTGGACCATTTTTTTAAAGTCTCTTTTGAATTTGCTGCAATATTGCTTCTGTTTTATGTCTTTGGTTTTTTGGCCGTGAGGCGTGTGGGTGGGATCCCAGCTCCCCGACCAGGGATGGACGCCCCCGCAACCTGCATTGGAAGGCGAAATCTTTAACCACTGGACTGCCAGTGGGAGAATAATTTAAGGGCTGAGAACCAAAGCCGAAAAAAATCTCAATTTTATAACATAACAAGAAAAAGAAACAAAACACATAACAAAAGAGAACAGAGAGTGATGGAGTAGAAAAAAATTATTGTCAAGAAGTCCCAACACATACACCCAACTTATCAAATTAATATAGTATATAGAATCAAAGAAAATAATGTAAAATTGTGTTAAAAAAAGGAAAGAGGCTAAATAGAAGGATAAAAAAAACAAACATGGGCTTCCCTGGTGGCGCAGTGGTTAAGAATCCACCTGCCAATGCAGGAGACACGGGTTCGATCCCTGGTCCGGGAAGATCCCACATTCCATGGAGCAACTAAGCCTGTGCACCACAACTACTGAGCCTGTGCCCTAGACCCTTCGAACCACAGCTACTGAAGCCTGTGTGCCTAGAGCCCGTGCTCCGCAACAACAGAAGCCACCGCAATGAGAACCCACGCACAGCAACGAAGACCCAATGCAGCCATAAATAAATAAATAAATTTATTAAAAAACAACATCAAAAACAACAAACATTACTCTAGGTAGTAACCTCACAATGGTGCAGATTTTGCTGGAATTTTTAGCTGGGGCTTACCTTTATTTAATTATTTTTACTTTTATTTTTCTTGCAGATTTTAAACAAGTATGATTCCTGGATATCTTTCCTAAGCAGTGTGAGATACTGGATGGCTTTTAACATAGAAAGGGCCTGTCAGTCTTATTTTGGATGTGTCCAGTGCATTAGTGGACCTCTGGGAATGTACAGAAACTCCTTATTGCATGAATTTGTGGAAGACTGGTACAATCAAGAATTTATGGGCAGCCAATGTAGTTTTGGAGATGACAGGCATCTAACGAACCGAGTGCTGAGTCTGGGCTATGCAACAAAATACACAGCTCGATCCAAGTGCCTTACTGAAACACCTATAGAATATCTCAGATGGTTAAACCAGCAGACCCGTTGGAGCAAGTCCTACTTCCGAGAGTGGCTGTACAATGCCATGTGGTTTCATAAACATCACTTGTGGATGACCTATGAAGCAGTCATCACTGGGTTCTTCCCTTTCTTTCTCATTGCCACAGTAATCCAGCTTTTCTACAGGGGTAAAATTTGGAACATCCTCCTCTTCTTGTTAACTGTCCAGTTAGTGGGTCTCATAAAATCATCTTTTGCCAGCTGCCTTAGAGGAAATATCGTCATGGTCTTCATGTCCCTCTACTCAGTGTTATACATGTCAAGTTTACTTCCTGCCAAGATGTTTGCAATTGCAACGATAAACAAAGCTGGGTGGGGCACATCTGGAAGGAAAACCATTGTTGTTAATTTCATAGGACTCATTCCAGTATCAGTTTGGTTTACAATCCTCCTGGGTGGTGTGATTTTCACCATTTATAAGGAATCTAAAAAGCCATTCTCAGAATCCAAACAGACAGTTTTAATTGTTGGAACGTTGCTGTATGCATGCTATTGGGTCATGCTTTTGACACTGTATGTGGTTCTCATCAATAAATGTGGCAGGCGGAAGAAGGGACAACAGTATGACATGGTGCTTGACGTATGATCTTACGTTTGATGTTTGCAGTTACAGATGCAGACACACACAAAACCTTAGTTCCTCTAGAGACTGTGCGGTATTGTGGCATCAGATAATGCCACCAAAGGAGACATATCACTGCTGCTGGGACTTGAACAAAGACATTTGTATGGGTTTATTTTAATTCTGCCAAAGTAAAATGATACATCAAGAAGAACTCAGATTTAACCTGATATTTCTATGAAAATGGGAAGAATTCTTTGATTATGCACTTTTTCCTTATTGTACATCTGCCTAAGTGTTTTGCCCTATATACCTCACTAGTCATGCTTTATGTGGGTTATCATGTAAGAAAAGGATTTTGGAAACTCAAGGAAAAGTTCTTTCAACATATACAACCTAACTTATGTACTGTGTTGATAGCTAATTTTTTTTTAGAAAGGTTTTTCTGTTTAACTCTACCAAATGAAATGCCAAAGGAAATTTACAGGCCGTTGGCTGTGCTGTATTTTTATATAATTGTACTGTGTTTTAAAATTTTGTATGCCAATTTTAAAACAAATTTTGCATATTTTATATTTTACTTCTCTGCCAAAATACACCTGTTCTTCCTTTTTTTTTTTTTTAATAAAATAGGTTCTGAAACAATTCATACTTAAAAAATTTTTACCCAAAATGTGAAGCTTGGTTGACTGATGATGTTCATGATAGAAAGAATAAAATGTTTCTCTCTCTCTCTCTACCTTTAAAATTGAATAGTTTATTTCTGTGAAAAAGTATTTAAACTCTCAATATTTTAACTTTTTTTCATTTCTTTTAGAAAAGGCCAATATACCTGTCACACTTCGGGAGTAGAAATTCATACTTGTGTGTACAAAAAAGAAGTCATTGAAAATCAAGGCCAAAGGGGTAGAAAAGTGCAATTTTTTCATAAGATTGAAAAAAAAGGGAATGCCAGTTCTCAAAAGAAAATACTAGGCATCCAGCAGTGGACAAAATCTGGGTATCAAAGATTGTTTTTGGAGATTCTCACAGTGTTTTCCCAGGCTAAGTAAAAAGGAAAGTGGGAAAAATTGACGGTATAATTTGGACAAATACACTGCAGTTCATCATTTTGTTCTGTGACCTGTATTCACTGGATCCTGTCTATATGTTGAACATACTTTACCTACCTTTTTTGTCCCAGATTGTCAGTTCACTTTACATGTTAGTATGAGGTTTATACGGGTGAGTGGGATAAATTATAATAAAGATAAAGCATATAGGTTCAAAATTGGCCAAATCAAGCTCCATGTGTACTCTTTAACTTTCTAGGGAAGATTTTTTCTGAATTATACAGATAATTGCTTCATCTCTTCTGTTCTTGACCTAAATAAATGTGTTTACATAGTAGACATGATATCAAGGTTTAATAGTTGTATAAAGAATTGGCACATAAAAAAAATTGATGGACCCTCGGCCTGGTTAATTTAGCTACTCCGGGGCCTCAGTTATCCAGTTTGACTTTTGACATGACCCATCTTGCCTTGTAGCTGGTGCTGTGTAGACCTGTGTTAAAAACAATTGAACACATGAAGAGTTGCAGAAAAAAAGTATTGTGATGAAGCAGAAATGTGAAGTGTTCAACCATGTGCTTCCTGCCTTTCTGCTTCCTTTTTATGTAGACTTCTATATTTCATCCATCCTGTCTAAGAAAAAACCTGCACATTCTACCTTCAGAGCACAAAAAAGTATATAACGTTCTACAACTTAGACTCTCACTGATTGGGGAGCTTGTGGAAAACAAACAGACCATGCCATTAAATGAAACTAAAACTTGAGTTTGCCTTTTTAACTATTTATGTTCTAAGTTAAGCTTTGATAACATTCAAATGTCAAATTCTCTCATTCTTATAAAAGATTGAATTAATTGCCTGTATTTATTTTAGCAATTATTCAATGTATTTCCAGTATAGGATGTATAGTATAATTGAATTTTTTTGTAAATAAAATATTTTTGATAAGATTATTGCCTTTTTTTCTAAGGGAAGCGGGAATTCAAACAAAACGAAACAAAATGTTTTATTTTGATTGTCAGGGTATGGATTTAAGAATGGGGTATACAGAAAAATAAACATTGTTGGTCAAAGATAATGGAAGTCGTTTAATGTTACTAATCAGGAGGTAGAAATCTCCAAAGTTGGTATAGTTGGAAATCTGGAAAAATGAGAGAGAGAGAGAGAGAGAGAGAGAGAGTCCCAATTAACACAACCCTTGTCTTTCTTTAATCTTCTCTTTCTTCTCCTTCCCTGAAAACAGCCCAAATTTAGGCTAAAATTGCTTTACTATAGTAATCTGTCATAGTGGGAAAAAAATCACCAATTTTTCAGAGACGTCGTAGGCAAGTTTGTTATAGCATTATTTACAAATAATAACAAAAACTTAAAATAAGATTTAATGATGAGGGAAATAAATAAATGAATTATGGCATTTCCAAACAATGCAATATTATTACCCATTAAACATAATGTTCTCAGAATATGAAGTTGTTGGAGAAATGTTACATTAAAAATATATAACCATTTTGTACAGTTAACATCCCAATTTTGTAAAAACAAAAATGTTTAAACGTGGTTATCTCTACTCTTGGGAATATGACCGATTTATATTCTGTATACATTTTTGTATTTTCCAAGTACCGTAATCATGTATTGCTTTTATAATCAGAAAAGGACAATAAATATTGCTTTCTTTAAAAAGTGGGTTGGGGCATCTAATAGCATTTCCTGGTTTGAGGAGCTTTAGTGGTAATTAATTCATTTTACTACTTATCCCTCAAATTCATCTTATTTCCCAATCCTTTTTATTGTTCGGTTCCTAAGAATCCTTTATTACCTCGGTACAGTTACGTTAAGAACAGAACACTATAGCCATTGACCATTATTGCCACTCTAGACACCAAAATAGTGATGGTTCTAGTCCCAGTAATTTACTGATAAAAGTCACTTGGTGCTATATTAGAGGTCAACCTTTTAAGGTAAAGAGCCAGACAGTATACAATGCAGGCTTTCCTGGCCATATGGTCTGTCACGTGACTACTTAACTCTGCATCCATAGGCAATATGTATACAAATTTGTGTGGCTGTATTCCAATAACATTATTTAATGGACACTAAAATTGAATCTTGTATAATTTCCACGTGTTAGAAAATATTTTTCTTTTGGTACTTTTCAATCATTTAAAAAATTTAAAACTATTCTTAGTTTACTAGCATTACCAAAATAGGTGGTGAGCCGGATCTGGACTGCAGGCCACAGTTTAACCACTCTGGTCTTTAGGAATCTGTTGACTTCTTTGTACCACTGAATTCTCACACCGACACCTAATTTTTGAGCACGTGCCATGTGTCAGGCACTGCCAGAAACACATTTTATGGGTCAACTATTTTACGAATAGTTCTCACTGATAAAATTAAATGAGAGGCGTAAAATCATAAAGCTAGTGAATTGTGGTGGTGGAATTTAAGTCCAGGCATTCTCATGTCAGACTGACCCTTTAAACTAGCGCTATTCAAACGTCTTCCTCTTTCGAAATCATCAGCATAACCTGGGAATTTGTTAGAAGTGTAACTTCGTGACCCCACCCCAGACCCATTGAATCAAAATTTCAAGCTAGGCCCTGGAATCTGTCTTTAGGAAGATCCCCAAAACTTACTCATATTCAAGTTTGAGAAGTGCTGCTTTAATCTAGTATTTTATATTGTTTCCCTTAGACTAAGTATAATTTCTATGATAACTCAATTCAAAAATTTGTATTTTCCTATTGAACTTTTCTACTTTTATTATCATATATGTATGTTGGTAGATATCTGGTTTTAATTAAGTTTACTGAACACCTGTCATAATCAAGAGGTGTACATTTTCTCTATACCCCAAAAGCTTATAATTGTGCAAGAGTGATATAATTATATGAGCTTTTGACACAAAATGAAATAATAGGAGTGTAAATAGTGGGTATAAAAAAAGAAGGAATGAAATGTACAATTAGTTCTGTAAAGGTAGGCTTCGAGATAGCATGGTATTGAGGTGATTCTTAAAGATGTGCGAAGTTGGGTGGGAACTAGGGACTTTTAGATGAAAAGAATCATATGGGAATTAATATGGACAATAGAGGTGTGATTCTGATATGTGATTTTAAAACAGAATTGACAAGTTTAATTAAGGTATAGGCTGTGTATTAAGTAAGAGTTGAAATTTAACTACAGAAAGTAAATTTCAGGATGGGTCATGGAAGACAATAATCCAACTGGGAGGAACACTAGAATGTGATGTTTAAATTTGAAAGATCGTAGTGCATGCAGGTATTTTTGAATAGGGTGCTACCATTGTTGTAAACTGAACTACTTTATGGTGTTTTGGATTTGAATATCCCACACAAACATTATGGTTATAACATGATTTGGTTCAAGTGTGCTTATAATAAACTGGTATTGTTCTTCCAGTCACTTCCTTGGCTACTCTCATCATATTTCCTCCAAATCTGCCTCTCGTTTCACATCCTCAGTTAATGAATAGCATCACAACCTTCCAGTTGCCCAAATACTATCTTTGCCTTCTTTTACACCCCCTGTAACCGGCAGGTCACTACGACCATTTGATTCCACCTCTGCCTTGTCCCTCAAATTCATCTCTCACATTGGTTAAGATGTTCTGTATTTCCTACCTGAACTGTTAAAAACACTTCCTAAATCCTTCATTTTCCCCCACTTCAGTTTCATCCAATGGATTCTCTACATTTCTGTCAAAATTATCCTTCTAAGGTCTAACTCTGAATACAAAGGTTTAACTTAATCTCAGTGTCAACAAGATAAAAGCATTAAATGTTTAAGAAAGACTCAGGGACTTTCCTGGTGGCGCAGTGGCTAGGAGTCCGCCTAGCAATGCAGGGGACACAGGGTCGAGCCCTGGTCTGGGAAGATCCCACATGCCACAGAGCAACTAAGCCCCTGCACCACAACTACTGGGCCTGTGCTCTAGAGCCCACTAACCACAAGTACTGAGCCCGTGTGCCACAACTACTGAGCCTATGCTCTAGAGCCCATGAGCCACAACTACTGAGCCCACGTGCCACAACTACTGGAGCATGCGTGTCTAGAGCCCGTGCTCCACAACAAGAGAAGCCACCGCAGTGAGAAGCCTGAGCATCTCAATGATGAGTAGCCCCCGCTCTCCACAACTAGAGAAAGCCCACGTGCAGCAATGAAGACCCAACGCAGCCAAAAAAAAAAAAAAAAAAAGATTCAGGGTTGATGATTATCTACTTATATCCTCTCTTGCAAGCCTTCATCTTCCTATTTTTGCTGTCTAACTAAACTAGATTTTTTGCTCCCTCTTGCACACACTTTGTCCTTTATCTTTGTTTGCATTTTACTCTCAACCTGAAATGGCTTTTTCCCTCCCCATATCTATTTGTCAAAATTCTTCTATATTATTCATTCAAGGCATAAGTTTACTACCATCTTCTTCCCCAAATGCCTCAACTTAAAGGGATTTCTTGCTCCCCCTCACTCTCATATTTCATTTTATCTCTGTCATGCAGTCCAGGCTTTTTCTTCTGCCTTGTGTTATGAATATCAGTGCACATCCTAATATCCTGGTAGACCAAAAGGTTTCTGAAGGTGACACATATTTTCATCATTTTTGAATCCTCCTTAGTGACTAGCAATTTGGTGAATAAGCAAATGAATACATAAAAGAACAAGGAATAAAGGATGGACTCAAGTAATTAATTTTCTTTAAAGAAAATCTGTGGCATTCTTTGCAGTTTGCTTACAGGAATAGCTTTGTGATGTGAGGATTCCACTTTCTTTTTGATTTGGGCAGTGGGCTGATACCTCTATCGCCAGAAAGAGAGTTACCTTGGCATTGTCTACTAAGTTAAGGCATTCATTCAACAAACAGATTTTGAGTGTGATTATGTGCCAGACTTTGCTGGGATTTCAAAAATAATAAATTTTGCTTGCCTTAAAGGAATTCTTTGAGTTTCTCCAGCAAACCACGCTCTTACTCTCCTGTGGGCATTTCCAAAAGCTTTTCGCAACCTAATTTCCTTCCCACCACCATCTTTGTTTAATTATCTTCTATACTACGCTTCAGCCCCAGTTCAATCATTACTTCCTCAAGGATGCCTTCCACAACTACCATAATGAGGTTCATTCCCCTATTCTATCTAATAGAACATTTTTAGTACTTTTTTTTTTCATCTCTATGATTGCTTAATATCTGTCTCTCTTACTAGTGGATAAACTCAATGCAAGAAGGAACTGTGTGAGAGTGTATCTGCATCCCATCTTCCGATCTTAGTATATAGTTTGTCACATGGTAGGAGCTCCGTAAAAGCTTGTGAACTAAAAAAGTGGGTGAGGGAGTGAAACTCTCAGTACAGCTTGAGAAACAGCCAGAGTGTTGAAATTCTATAGAAAAAAATCAAGCTCCCAGCTTTCCATTTATAAAGAACTGTCCAGGAGTTATAAAGAACTCCTTTATCCCTGGACAGACTTATAACTTAAGGCAGAAAGAGAAGATAGAGATTGTGAGGCTTTTATAATTAAGAGAAAGGAACATCTATGGGTAGGAGGCTCTTTTTCAGTTATGAGAAAGGTGAAGCAGTGATTCACTAGAATTCCTGTAATAAGGATGCACAATTCTGAAAAAAATCACATTTTTAACTTAATAACTTAATGTTAAACGCTGCATTTCCTGTTTTGGTTTGTGGTTCATGTTTTCCTTGATATATTTTGGGTATTTTTGACATGTGTTCCTCTGTTATCTGGTTTCCTGGAATATAAATTCAGTCCTCTTACCCAACAAAAGCATTTCTGATAGTGAGTTTTGTCTTCAAAACATAAAATATATGGGTAATCATAAATGATTAACAATTGCTTAAATACAGCACATGTGAGGACTTTCCTATACATGCACATTGGCTATATTCGTGGAGTCACCTCTTTGCATGGCTAACTCTCATTTGTCATTTAAGACTCAACTCAGATATCACCTTCTCCAGAAATCTACCCTGTACCACTGCCACATATATTCCATAGCACCATATACTTATTATCTCTCTTCCATATATGATACTGTGTTACCATCATCTTGTTCTAGATTCTGCAGTCCTCAACTCCTAGCCTAGAGCCTCTTAACTAGCAGGAACTCAATAAACATGGGTTGGGTGATGTTAAATGTACTTGTGTCAGAAAAAAATTATTCACAGTACAAGTCTGTGTAGATAAATATATATCCTTACTTTATAGAATTTCACTCATTCATGTACTTATTTGACTTTCTACAAATATTTATTAGGAGTTTACTATATGCCAGGCTCTGTGCTTGGAAAGAAAACTTTTAATGGAGTAAGTGCTTGCTATTCCAGTGCCCTGAGATGATGAAAGATCTTGCGTGAGATAAAAGGGTGTTATCCTTAGGCGTGATTAGGAAACACTGAGGATATCAAGTTTCTTCACTGAAGAAATTCTCACAAACCTTCAGCGTGCTAATGAGCTTTATGAATCAGCAAGACAGGCCCATTACGTACAGAAATCTCTACACTTTGATAACTACGGTATCCTTTCCACAGGGATGTTGGTTAATATCTGGATTAACACTATCATCCTGCAGTACATAGTTTAGACAATGCTGGTATACAATGCCTGACACCACAAGTTGGATTTGTTTTCACTCAAGATTGAGAAACAATACTCAGAGCTTAACCTGCTTATGCCTTGAGTAATCAGCTCCAGATGTGAAGACCACGGGGAAAGAGGGAGGAGCTCGCAGGATCTTTTGTCTCTGCCCCTGAGCTATAGAAACAGGGTCTTCTCAAGAGAGTTTGGTTTACCCATTTGCTGTCAGAAAGCTCTCCACACTGTAGCTAAGACAAGCCTAAGTGACTTATTTTAGCTCTGCTATTCAGGGCAACAAAGAGTTTAATCCTGATATGTTGGGGAAAAGTACAGTGAGTGGGTGAGCCTGATCTTTGAAACAACTTTGGCAATGTATGACAGCAATGACTCAAAAGAGGCACAACTGCTGTATAAACGAAGGGAAAGGTTGCATTTTCTTCTCTGCCTCGGATTGAGTTGAGTCACAACATCAAATGCAATCATTTTTTGACCAGATCAGGATAAAATTACACTACATGTGTTCAGTCTTAGAAAGAACAGAGGCATGGGTATGTCATGTAAGTACACATCCCATCCCATCTCTCCAGACATGTGAAGTGTCTCTTTAACTAAAAAAAAAAAAAAAAACAGCAAAAAAAAAAAAACCAGATGAAAGCTTTCAGGAAATAAAAGTCCTGGATGAAGGACCTTTTGGAATCAAAGTTGATTGGCCAGTTTTATGAAGCTATTAGCAGAATCAGTGTAGAAAGAAAACTTCAAGTTATTCAGTGCAACTCAGCTGCCTCAGATCTTTGTTGGAACGGGGAAAGGTACAAAGAAAGAAAGGGAGAGGGTAGAAAGTCCAAGATCTTTATCTCAAAAGATAAACTGCAATTCAGTTAACTTTACCACCTTGTTCTCAAGGCTTCACAGCTGGCTATAAACCCTGAGGCTAGCATCTGGGTCTCTTTTACCCAGATATTTTGGACCTGATTTGTAATGCAGAAAACCTCAAATCTGCGATTTCTGGGCAGTTACTCTACTCTTAAATTTGACATTGAGACTATGCTTGAATCCATTTCCGCCAAAAGGAATTGTAAATTATAAGCTCTAAGGCTTATGAGTCTTTGATATTTAGATTTTAAATAAAAAGCCACCCTGGGTAGTCTACCATAGTACCTGAAATTTTCAGCACCATTAAGAAATATCATAACATGTCAAAAATGGAGATTCTGAAGTTCTCACCCCAAAATGAAGTTTTACCTTATTACTCACTTTGGAAGTCCACAAGGCCAGAACAAGTTTAGAGCTTTGATTCAAGGTGTCTTCTGGCTTTGGTTACAGATTTACTTGTATTCAAATGATGACACTGCTACCCATCAGCTGTAGAAACTTGAGAAACTTACTTCACTTTTTTGGAGCATCATTTCCTCATCTAAATGATAATGGGAGTGACACTCACCTCTTAGAGTTATTGTGTAATTAAGATAGCATATGAAAAGTACCTAGAAGGAATACTTTCCACATAATAGAGGTTTAATACAGTTTTCTTTTCTCTCCCCTCTTTCCTAAACAACTAACTGCATTAATGTTTCTTTCCTCGTTTTTTGTTTCATTCATTCCTTACTGTTTTCTAAACTTTCTTTATTCAGCAAACCACTAGACCAAGGACTGGGACATTTAACTCAAATATAAAGAACTTCTACTTCTCCAACATGCATGCATGCTTTTTTTTTTTTTTTTTGCGGTACGCGGGCCTCTCACTGTTGTGGCCTCTCCCATTGCGGAGCACAGGCTCCGGACGCGCAGGCTCAGCGGCCATGGCTCACGGGCCCAGCCGTTCCGCGGCATGTGGGATCTTCCTGGACCAGGGCACGAACCCATGTCCCCTGCATCGGCAGGAGGACTCTCAACCACTGCGCCACCAGGGAAGCCCTCAAAAATGCATTTTAATTCACCCAATTTGGGGCTTCGCTACAGCCTTAAGATTTTCTCTAGAAATAGGTGGCCTTCTTCTCCTTTAGACACAGACGGGACAACTGCTATAACTGTCTGTTCTGACCTCCAGGAGAACTCAGTACAGACAATTCTGCATCTGAAAAAACAAAGGCTTCGGAACATCTAAAGTGTGGTCGGTGGGCCAGTAGGAAGAGCCTGGCATTATCATCCGATGGATTTGAGTCCTGGAGCCACTGTCCGTGTTCTGGTTGACTGTGGGTGGACACCCCAATTTCTCTACCTGTAAAACTACAAGGACTCCCCTTTACAAACCTCATAGGATGTCAGAAATTCAGAAAACTCTTCCAATTTGAGTTCTTGTTATTAGTTCTGAGCATTGGAAGGAGACATTCAGATTTTCCCATGGCACAGGTCAGATTAGGGCCTGAGTCATTGTGGACACTTGTCTTCATCCTCATTGCTTCCACCCTAGCCATGCTGCCATCATCCTGTGTCTATTGTCAGAGACACCTATCTATCTTTCTTCTGCACTTGCTCGTCTGTATTTCTCCAGGGAACAGCCAGTGTGAGATCATGTCACTCGTGTGCTCAGAAGCTTTCAGATGTCTTCTGTCTCAGGACGCCCTGTTCCATAAGGTCCTACACGATCTGCCTTCTGTCTGTTTCCATGATTTCCTGTTGAGCTTCTATCTTTCTTCCTTACTACACTACATATTGGCAGTTTTTGTTTCTCAGCCAAGACAAGCTTTTTCCCACTTTGGAATCATTACCTGTAGCTCCTACAGCACTCTTCTCTATGAACTTGGCACGGTTGGCTTCTTCCTGTCATTTAGGTCATCTCCTCCAAGGGGGCTTGAGGAAGAAATTGTGATTCGCTAAACTCAGCTCAGTATCCCCCCTCACCTGTGTAGGTGTGTTGTGAAGCAGAGTCACCCTCCTGCATGGTGACCATGGAGAGCAGAATTCAGAAGATGAGGAAGGATGAGCAGACTATTTTGTATGTATCAACTACACTTGTTGTCCCAGACTCTAACAGTAAACCCACAAATCGATAATGAGTCTCTTGGTGAACCCTCATGAACATGACTGCTGGAATGCCAACTGCCCCTGTCTTCCACTGACTTTACTTCTTACAGGACACCTAGTCTCCGAAGTGACTGTCCAAGTCCTTTCCTTCCACGAGGGGTTGTGATGCTGCTCTATATGCTTGGCACCCCACTGAGCTACCTCTGAAGCTGTCTTCTTGCTCTGTTGCAGCTTCCATTTAACATTGCTTCCATTGCTTTTCTCTTGCTGATGTTTCTTGTGGTCACCATTTCTACTGTTACTTGCACAACGAACATGCTCGTTACAGCCGCCCTTTCCAGTTGGTCTTCTGCAGCAACTTTTGAATGACTTAAGAGTGTAGGTGGCAACCCATGAAGTTTAAAACAGATTCCTGGACTTTTACACCATAGTCCAGGACTGAGGTCTTTTGTTGTTGATTTTTCTGAAGTCTAGAGATAAGCACCTAGAAAAATATTTATTTACAGTGTGTCTTCCATCCAATTCCTCAGTAATAATACTTTGAAATTAAAGTTTTTATTTTCCAGGTAGTTTATTAGGTCTGCTTTTTGAAAAAAAAAAAAACTGAAAAATAGTGTGGGAAATAGGAATGGACAGAGGAAAAGTTGTTTAAGGTGCATTTGAAACTAAGACCCTAGTCTATCCCTCAGAGCTTCTAGAAATGGAATGGCCCTCCAGAGTTTTCCTAAATTTAGGCAAGGGGCCCATGTTTTTGTTAATACCCCTCTCCCTCCATATCAATCAGTAACTGGGTGAAGGATATTCTGGGGCAGAGACAGGGGAAAAGAATTCAGAGTTGGGAAACTCCCAGGGAGTAACTCAACTATCATTTAACAACAGATAGTACTATTAGTAACTGGGGGCATAAGTACCTCTGTCCTAAAGCATGGAAATAGGAATTGCCTCTACTATAGTGTGCTCATTAAAAATGCAGATTCGAGATGATTAGAGCTTTTTTGGTTAATAGACCCTTGGTGGACCTTAGGAGTCTGTACATCTCAACAACTGCCCAGAAAATTCTCATATAATTTGTACTTCTGACTATGTATTAGTAAAAATTACTTCAATAAATGTTGAAGTCCATGTCTCAACTGAAAGAGCACTTCTCTTAATATTCTTAATATTCTCTTAATATTCTTCTCTTAATATTCTCTTAATATTCTTCCTCTCTCCCCATTCTCAGTCAGAATTTTCCTGTTTATCAGAAGACCTTCTCCTTGCCAGATTACCCAGCATAGATCTTTATAAGTACAAGGTCCATTTCATTTTTCCCTCAATTGCTTCTCACTTTTTTTTTCCTGAAGAGGTTGGAGATTGATGCCAATCTCTCCCAAAGGCAGCAAGCCCAGCTCTAACAAACTTGTGATGAAATATTACATTTTATTACCAAACCTTGGGACAAAATTTCAGGGCCTCCTGGAGGGATGTCATTAACACTCTTGGCTATTCTTTAATGAAAATCGAGTGAGAGGTTGTCCCCAAATCTGCTCTGTAAAAATGTGCTTTATTACACAAAAGTAAGAATGGTGCCTCCAGCTGTTTTCTTCAAAGTCCAGATGTGGAGGGTTATTTGTGCCTATAAAGCACATTTATGCTAGGACTGGAAGTCCAGAGTCACAACCTTTTAGATGTAGCTGAAACTAGAGAGATTGGCTAGTCATTGTCATTCTTCATCTTGACATCCTCTTGTATTTCAGAAGAGTAAACTAAGAATGCTGAGAACCCTGAATCTGAAAAGAGAAGCAAAGCAAATTTTGGTGCCATGGGCTAGACCTAAATTCAGGTTTTCTGAAAATACAAATTCAAGAATCCTTTCTACCAAGCTAGGCAGGCATAGGCAAGGATAATTCACAAGTGCAACAAAGAAAATCTGTGCGTGTTCTTTTATTATACAGCAGGAGAATCCTTTGTGGAGAAAGACAGCTTAATCAATTCCAATCCTTCTTACTTAAGAAATAAGTCAAGATAATCCTTGCTCATATAAGAGAAATCTTTTTTCTTAGAGTTGTTGATACTACAGTCAGTAAGAGCTTGACTAGAAGGACCTGTACCTGTTAACCACAAAACATTTCTTTTCGGAGCTCATATTTTTTAAAAAAATTAAAATGTTCATTTTAAGATAATTGTAATTTTAATACCATTGTTAGAAATAATACAGAGAGGAGTGGCCAAGATGGCAGAGTGGGAAGACCCTGAGCTCACCTCCTCCCAAAACACACCAAAGTTACAACTATTTACAGAGCAACTATCATTGAGAACAATGATAGTTCTAGTCTTCTAGTTTGAAGACTAGAAGAAAAGATATTCCACAACTAAAGATATACAGAAGGAACCATGAAGATACAGGTAAGAAGATAGTTAATATACCCACACCCCTGGGTAGGTAACCCACAAATGGCTGGTGAGCTCCAAATACCGTACCAGCAGGCCATGCATATAAATCCCATGGTAAACACAAAACAAAAGTCTAGAATAATACACACACACAAAAGAAAAAAGAATCCAAATATAACACTAAAGATAATCATCAAATCATAAGGGAGGAGTGCAAAGCAAGAAGAAAGGAACAAAAAAGAACAACAAAAACAACCCCCAAATGATTAACACAATGGCAATAAGTACATTCCTACCAATTACTTTACATGTAAATGGACTAAATGCTGCAATCAAAAGAGTGGCTGAATGAATACAAAAACAAGAGCCATATATATGCTGCCTACTAGAGATCTACTTCAGATGTAAAGACATGTACAGACTGAAAGTGAGGGGTGGGAAAAAGGCACTCCACGCAAATGAAAACTAAAAGAAAGCTGGAGTGGCTATATTTGTATCAGACAAAATAAACTATAAAACAAAGACTGTAACAAGAGATGAAGGACATTATATAAAGATAAAGAGATTGATCCAACAGGAAGATATAACAATTATAAATATATGGACCCAACATAAGAGTGCCAAATACATAAAGCAAATATTAACAAACATAAAGGGAGATATTGACAGTATCACAACAATATAGTAGGAAAATGTAATGTCCCACTTACATCAATAGACAAATCATTCAGACAGAAAATCAACAAGGAAACACTGGCTTTAAATGACATATTAGATCAGATGAACTTAATAGATATATGTGAAACCTGCCATTCCAAAACAAAAAAAATGCTCATTCTTCTCAATTGTACACAGAATATTATCCAGGATAGATAACATGCTAGGCCACAAAACAAGTCTCACTAGATTTAAGAAGATTGAAATCATATCAACCATCTTTTCTGAGCACAAGGCTATGACCTATAAATCAACTATAAGAAAAAACAGTAAAACACACAGAAGCTAAACATATGTGACTAAACAACCAATGGGTCACTGAAGAAAAACAAGAGGAAATCAAAAAAATTCCTGGAGACAAAAGAAAACAAAACACAATGATCCAAAGTCTTTAGGACATGGCAAAAGCAGTTCTAAGATGGAAGCCTATAAGTTTACCTCAGGAAACAAGAAAAATCTCAAATAAACAACCTAACTTTACACTTAACAAAACTAGAAAAAGAAGAACAAGCAAAACCCAAAGCTAGTAGAAGGAAAGAAATAATAAACATCAAGTGGAAATAAATGAAATAGAGGCTAAAAAAGTAGAAATGATCAATGAAACTAAGAGCTACTTCTTTGAAAAGCTAAATGAAATTGATAAAATTTTAGCCAGACACATCAAGACAAAAATAGAGAGGGCCCAAATTAAAAAATCAGAGATAAAATAGGAGAAGTTATAATCAACACCACAGAAATACAAAGGATCATAAAAGATTACTACAAACAATTATATGCCAATAAAAGGGAAAACTTAGGAGAAATGGATAAATTCTTGAAATGTACAATCTTCCAAGACTGAATCAGGAAGAAAAACAAAATATTAACAGACCAGGGCTTCCCTGGTGGCGCAGTGGTTGAGAGTCCGCCTGCCGATGCAGGGGACGCGGGTTCGTGCCCTGGTCCGGGAGGATCCCACATGCTGCAGAGCGGCTGGGCCTGTGAGCCATGGCTGCTGGGACTGTGCATCCGGAGCCTGTGCTCTGTAACGGGAGAGGCCACAACAGTGAGAGGCCCGTGTACTGTAAAAAAAAAAAAAAAAAAAAAAAAAAAAAAAATATTAACAGACCAGTCACCAGTAATGAAATTGAATCAGCAATTAAAAAAAGAAACCCAACAAACAAAAGTCCATGGCCAGACAGCTTCACATATTAATCCTACAGAATGCTTCAAGAGGAATTAAAGACAATCTTTCTAAAAATATTTTTAAAACTTGAGGAGGAAGGGAAGCTTCAGAATTCATTTCATGAGGCCAGCATCACCCTGATACCAAAACCAGACAAGGACACCACAAAAAAGAAAATTGTAGGATGATCATCACTGATGAACATATATGCAAAAATCCTCAACAAAATATCAGCAAACTAAGTTCAACAATACAGTAAAAGGATCATATACCATGATCAAATGGGATTTATCCCAGGGATACAAGGGATATCCCCAAATCAGTCAGCGTGATATATTACCTTAAATAATTAGAGAACAGAAATCATATGGTAATCTCATTGGATGCAGAAAAAGATTTTGACTAAATTCAACATCCACTTATGATAAAATAAAAAACTCTCAACAAAGTGGGTATAGAGGGAACATATCTCACATAATAAAGGCCATGTATGACAAACCTACCATCAATATCCTCACGATGAAAAGCTGAAAGCATTTCCTCTAAGATCAGAAACAAGACAAAGATGTCCACTCTCACCACTTTTATTTAACATAGCATTGGAAGTCCTAGCCACAGCAATCACAAAATTAAAAGAAATAAAAGGAATCCACATTGGAAAGGAAGAAGTAAAGCTGTCACTGTTTGCAGATGACATGATTCTAAACAGAGAAAATCCTAAAGATGCCACCAGAAAACTATTAGAACTATCAATAATAAATGAATTCAGGGATGTTGTAGGATACAAAATTAATATACAGAAATCAATTGCATTTCTATACACTAACAATGAACTATCAAAAATAGAAATTAAGAACACAATCCCATTTACAACTGCATCAAAAAGAATAAAATATCTATGAATAAATCCAACTAGAGAGGTAAAAGACTTTACTCAGAAAACTGTAAGACACTGATGAAAGACTGAAGATGACAAACAAATGGAAAGATATACCATGCCAATGGATTGGAGGAATTAATATTGTTAAAATGACCATACTACCCAAGGAAATCTACAGATTCAATGCAATCTCTATCAAAATACCAATGGTGCTTTTCACAGAACTAGAATAAATAATTCTAAAATTTGTAGGGAAACACAAAAGACCTCAAACAGCTGAAACAATCTTGAGAAAGAACAAAGCTGTAGGTATCACACTCCCTGATTTCAAACTATACTACAAAGTTAGGTAATCAAAACAGTATGGCACTGGCACAAAAAAGACACATATCAATAGAACAGAATAGAGAGCCCAGAAATGAACCCACACTTATATGGTCAATTAATCTATGACAAAGGAGACAAGAATATACAATGGGGGAAAGATGGTCTCTTCAATAAATGGTTGTAGAAAAACTACATATCTACATGCAAAAGACTCAAAGGAGGCTACTTTCTCACACTACATACAAAAACTCAAAAAGAATTAAAGAGTTATATGTAAGACCTGAAACAATAAAACTACAAGAAAAAAAACACATGCAGTGTTATCTTTGACATCAGTCTTAGTGTTTTTTTTTTTTTTTGGCTACTCAGGCTAGGGAATCAAAAACAAAAATAAATAAATGGAACTACATCAAACTAAAAAGCCTTGCACAGTGAAGTAAACTATTAACAGAATTAAAAAGCTGTCTACTCAATGGAAGAAGATATTTGCAAATGATATATCTGATAAGAGGTTAATATCCAAAATATATAAAGAACACATAGAGCTCAATGTCAAAAAAAAAAAACAGTTAAAAATGGGTAGAAGACCTGAATAGACATTTTTCCAAAGAAGACACACAGATGGTCAATAGACACATGAAAAGATGCTCAGCATCACTAATCCTCAGGGAAATGGAAATCAAAATCACAATGAGATATCACCTCACAACTGTCAGAATGGCTATTATCAAAAAGACAACAAATAACTAGTGTTTATGAGGATGTGAAGAAAAGGGAAGCCTTGTCCACTCTTGATGGGAGTATAAATTGGTGGAGCCACTATGGAAAACCATATGGGGGTTCCTCAAGAAATTAACAAAAGAACTACCATATGATCCAGCAATTCCACTCCTGGGCATTTTCCCAAGGAAAACAAAAACAATAATTCATAAAGATAGATTCACTCCTATGTTCACCATAGCATTATTTACAGCAGTCAAAACATGGAAGCTACCTAAGTGCTCATTGGTAGACGAATGGATAAAGAATATGTGGTATTTATATACAATGGAATATTACTCAACCATAATAAAGAGTGAAATCATTCTATTTGTGACAATGTGGAGTAAACTGGAGGGTATAACGCTAAATGAAATAAGTCAGACAGAGCAAGACACATACCATGATTTCACTTATACGTGGAATCTAAAAAACAAAACGAATAAACAAACATAACAAAACAGAAACAGAGTCATAGTTACAAACAACGAACAGGTGGTTGCCAGAGGGGAGGGGTTCAGGGAGGAGTCAAATAGATGAGGGAGATTAAGAGGTACAGACATCTAGTTACAAAATGAATGAGTCATGGGGATGAATTGTACAGCACGTGGAGTAGAGTAGATAATAAAGTAATATCTTTGTATGGTGACAAAGTCTAACTAGACTAATCATGCTGATCATTTTTTAACATATAGAAATACCAGATCACTATGTTGTGAACCAAGAATTAACAGTGTTGTAGGTCAGTTATACTTCAACCAACCAACAAACAAGAACTCATAGAAAAAGAGATTGTATTTGTGGTTCTGGAGTCAGGGAGTGGGCAGAGGAAGAATTGGATGAAGGTGGTCAAAAGGTACAGACTTCCAGTTATGAGATAAATAAGTATAAGAGAATGTTATGTAGAACGTGGTTAATCTAATGAACACTGCTGTATGTTATATATGAAAATTGTTAAGAGAGTGAATCTTAAGAGTTCCCTTCACAAGGAAAAAAATTTTTTTCAATTTCTTCTATTTTGCATCTGCAGGAAATGATGGATGTTCACTAAACTTAAGGTGTTAATTATTTCGTTATGTAAGTAATTTTAATTGTTATGCTGTACACCTTAACCTTATATAGTGCTGTATGTCAAATAATCTCAATAAGACTGTAAAAGAACAAAACTCGATTGGCTAGGGTTTTTTTACCCAATTGAAAAAGGAAAAAGAAAAGAGTAGAGAGAGATCTTATTCTTTTTACCCAGTATTCCTCATGCCTCAGTGGTAACAACTTGCAAAACTATAGTACAGGGGACTTCCCTGATGGTCCATTAGTTAAGACTCCCCCTTACAATACAGGGGGTGTGCGTTCGATCTCTTGGTTGGGGAGCTAAGATCCCACATGCCAAAAAGCCAAAACGTAAAACGGAAGCAATATTGTAACAAATTCAATAAAAGACTTGGGGGAAAAAAAAGGAAATTGACATTGTTACAACCCATTTATCTTATTCAGATTTCCACAGGTTTCTTTTTATACTCATGTGTATGTGTTTTATGTGTATTTAGTTCTTAGATGAGAAAAGGTATTGCAAAGAATATTTTACTATCATAGGTCTTTATCAATTTTATGAAGATCTTGGGAACAAAAAATCAAATGAATGGAGTAAAGTATGAAATCCTTTATTCGTACATGAAATTCGGAAAGTGAAAATGTGCCAGGATGTTTTTTGAACCCAGGTCACAGCTTGCGCACCCTGAAGATGGGTTGTATATCAAAGGTCAGAACTCAAGAAGCAATGAACAAAACTCAGCACAAGCCCATGCTCTAAATAAAGAGCCACAGCCAGTCTGGTCTCAGCCTCCAAGCTGTGGAAAGGGAGCCAGTGAAACAGTGAGACGTGCTCTGAGGGAGGGACTGACACTACCTGACTTAACTCCTACAGACAGGACTTTTATGTGTTCCCAGATTACTGCTTAGGTGAAAAGGTTTCTTAATGATGCCTAACTCTGTCTTCATTTTTGGAAAAAAATCAAAGTCCCAAATTAAAAAATAAATCAAGGAGCTATATGCCTTGTACTATGCTTTCTGGAGGCTCAGAAGAGAACATGGCATTCTAGAATACCTAATTGAGTATCCTGAGCTCTTTATAACAAAGAAGAGGGTCTCTGGCAACCTGCCCCCATTACAAATCTTGTGTTCCAACTTTAGGCTCCCCCAGTGCTGGCCCTGACGGTTTTCATTTAGGGCTGGTTGGACCCCCAAGTAGAAGGCTTGGAGATTGCTTCTGAATCAACTCTGCCATGCAATACTTGGGGTTCCAGATTTGAGAAAAAAAAAAAAGGGAAAAAAACCAACCACAAGAAATATGCTTGAAGTCCAGAAAAGCTTGGCTCAAAGGACATAATAAAAAAACAACAAAGAGGAAAAAAGTGTGTGTTTGTTCTTATAAAATATGGAGTTAGAACTTTGGAGCCAAACTTCTCTATCACAGCTGTTGCTAAATGCATCCTAAAAGAGCTGCCAGGTGAGTGCTTAGTTTGGGATTATGAGAAACTCTGCTTGACAAAGCTGTTGATTTCATCACTGAGGCTAATTACCCAGGCAGGGCAGCCAGACCATTGGCTATCTCCAACATAGAGACTAGATTCCACGTTCAGTTTAGTAACTTAAGCCTCCCTGGGTGTCCAACCTCTGCTCCCTACACACACTCAGAACAGGCTGTTCTGAGTCTTTGTCTACTGAACCCAAGGGGAGAGGGAAGGCAAGGAGGGATTTTTGTCTGTCCTTTCAATCTCCATCTGAGCTGAGGCTTCAAAAGGCCAATGACAGATTCCCATATCCCTGCTCTTGACCTTTTCTGCAATTCAATCTCCAGGATTTGAAGAGTTTTAAATCAATGTGTCTCTATCCTGTTTAGAGAGTATCATGGAAATCTCCAAACCAAGCTGTATTTCATTTCCACTCCAGCCTGTGGGGACGTGCCAGTCCCAGGCCCTTAGGTTTAGATGACATTTTGCCAGTTCTCCAGTGGTTGACAGGTTTAGTGATTAAACTCTATTTAGATGTGGAGTATAGAAGTTTTGAATGGAAGCTGCAGAATCAGATTGCCTATGGCCAAATCTTGGCACCAGTGTTTAAAAATTGCATAAACCTAGTCTAGTCAGTTAAACCCCGAGTCTGTTTCTGCATCTAAACTACAGAGGTAAAAAATAGTAAACATTTGTGTAATTCTTATTCTCTGAAATATGTTCAAAACATTATATATGATTTCAACTCTTGTAATCTTTATAATATTCTTATGAAGTGGGTACACATCATATTCATCATCCCATTTTATTAAGAATAATAGAGCACAGAGTGATTAATAACATGTCCCAGGTCACAGCCTAGCACTCAGTGTACAAGGATTAAGCCCAGCAAGTTTAACTCTAGTGACTAACGGCCCAGTTACTATGCTGTACTGCTTCTCCAACTTTTTTTTTTTTTTTTTTTTTTTTTTTTTTTTTGCGGTACGCGGGCCTCTCACTGCTTTGGCCTCACCCCTTGCAGAGCACAGGCTCCGGACGCTCAGGCTCAGCGGCCATGGCTCACGGGCCCAGCCGCTCCGCGGCATGTGGGATCCTCCCGGGCCGGGGCACGAACCCGCGTCCCCCGCACCGGCAGGCGGACTCTCAACCACTGCGCCACCAGGGAAGCCCCTGCTTCTCCAACTTTGATAGAAATGAGTAGTGCCTAACTGAAACGGGTATGGTGATGCTTAAATGAGTTCTACATAAACAGGTTAGGATAGGGCCTGGACCATAGTAAACACTTGATTACGTTCTAGCTATAATTATTATTGATGAGGGTGATGACAATATGGGGGTTATGAGAATGTGATGATGGCGATAATGATGCAGTTTGAGAAAATATACATCTATCCTTCCCGAGCCTAGGTCAGCTTCTTGAGCGCAGGTGTGCACGGCAGTGGAGCTTCTCATTACCTTGAATTGATGGAAATGGAATGCAGCTCTCAACTCTTTAAAAATATCACCCTACTTAGGGCTCCACAGTCATCAGGTGACGGTGAAAGAGAAGGGATAGAGAAAAAGTAAAGAGTCAAAGCAAGAACTGCTTCCCCAGATTTGACTTAGTATAGCTAGTCCCCGTACTAGCTGATTCCCCCAGCACATTTGCTGGCTGGGTATCATTTTACGATTTTACCAATGAAGACATTTGAGTATTAAAGACACTAAGAAACCTTTTGAGTACTGCAAGCAGAGAATCCCTGAGCTAGAGTTTAATCCAGGCCCGTAGTGCAATGCAACTGTGGTAATCAGTAATCAGTAATTGTGTGTGAAAAATAATTGAAATAAACTGCAGAGAGTCCCCAAGGTAAGAAGCATCCCTGTCTCTTCGCAGCATCACTCACTGATAAACATATAATGAGCCTCTTGTAGATACGAGGCCTGAGTTGCCTGATGACTTCCACAGACCCTGCACAGCAGGCTTCAGAAAGGGTCTGGTCAGTCAAAAGCAGGGTTCCAGAGCTGTTAGAACAGAGGCAGCTGTCCAGGAAGATATTACACAAGGACACAGACTCATATTTCCAAACTGTTGGGAATGTGTTGTTTTAAATACCCTCCGGCTCCTCTTTAGTTCTCTGCAGGTAAAAATAGCTCAGTTGTCAAGAAACCTGGGAGTGGTGATAAGTTCTTGTGAAACAGATGCACAAATTTGTTGTTAAATGAAGCTCTAGAGGACAGCTCTTTAAAGTTTCAACTCATGTTGCCCAATATAAGATGGGTCCATCACATCACCCTAAAATGTGTTTTTATATTTAAATAATATAAATTAAGAGAAGACCACACTGACCATGTAAAGTTAGGGTGTAGGTAACGGTTCCTCTCCACCTCATCTCAGAGTCACGGCCTCCCTTCCCCCACCATTGTAGGTGAGCCAGAGTCTGGGTTGGAACGAACTGAATCAACACCTTGGGTGGAATTTGTCTGCTGCTTCCCGCTCAGCGCGAGCAAGGGCTCCAGAGTGGGTCTGTGTGCACGGGGCGGGGGTGGGTGGGTGGGTGGGGGCGTGTCCAAAAGGAGGGTCTGTGTGAGGGCGAGGATGGAGAGGCGAGAGAAGCTTTTCCTCTGGCTGTAGAAGGACAACGAAGGGAAAATGGCTTTGAAAGGATAATTAGGGCTGGAAAGAGGGGCTGGGAGCGGAGACGTGGTGTCCGGGGAGGAGGGTTTACAAGACCCGGGTCGTATTGCACAGACTTAAGTGTACTTGGACTCACCGATCGAGAGCTGCTACAGCCCTGCTCCCAGAAGGTGCATGTAGGAGCCCTTTGGGCCTCTCTTTGCCCAATTAATTGCCCACCCTTGAAGACCTTTGCTGCCGGGTGTCTCCCGCACAGCTGCTCAGAAAGGCTACACTCCTCCAGTCCACTTGGCTGGACCAGGATTGCCTTGGATGTCACACCCAGGGAGGAAGTGTGATGCAATAGATCTGGAAATTCTGATGGGCCACCGAGGGCTGCCCCCCAACTGGACACCTGACTATATGTTGCCTTTCAGCTCAGCTTTAGAGTAAAGCAAAGGGGCTGGTAGTCGAAGAAGGGAGGTGACTGAAAAGAGGCAGAACAACTTCACTGCCCTTTGTAGATTTCAAGGTTGTTTTTGTTTGTTGTTATTTGTTCGGCTTTTTTTGTTCGTTTTCCCTGTAGATTTCTCATTGCAGCGAAGGCATATGATAATGTACCTTTGGAGATTTTAAACAGGATGATGATATTTTTTAAAGGTCATTTTAACAAAATTTTTAAGGGTCAGCACACATTCAAACATGCCAATGATGAAAGAATTAAAATTAAAATGTGTATTTATATAGAACTAGCTAGAACACATAGTTATACTCATCAAACTATTTGTAGATACAATTTAAAATTTTACAGAATAGCGTTGAAAAGAACTCTTAATTTATAAAATTTTCCCTTTCATTCCAGTGTGCAAATTCACTCATTCTTTACATTAGTTTTTACTACATTTTTCCAGAGGCTAAATAAGATTACTCAGTTGAGATAGTGTTTTATTTTCTTTTTAAAATAACTATCACACTAAATCAAGAGTTTTCCTAGTATTTGCCTATTCTTTTATACTTTTAATAAAAGTTTAACTCTTTAAATTACCTATTTTAGTACGTATATTATGTAGTGTATGCATGAGAATTTGGGACAAATTCAGAATTCTAGGTAGATATTTCTGGACCATAGCATTGTAATTCTGGTATCACTTCTCCTATTCTCTTTTTCTTATTTATATAATATCTGAGTTGGGTGATTAGAAAAGTGTATTGTAGATGTATTGACAAGTGTTTATTACCAGAGTTGCTTGTATTATACCTAGATCTGAATCATTATACTAACAGAAAATTATGGTGCTTATAAAATTTCAAGGTCTTAACTCGGTGACTAGCATCAAATTTGAATGTCACTCTCCCTAAAGCAAAGACGGTATTTATCTTTGGAAAACAGGAATTGTGCAACAAATGAATAAGAGACTTACTAGAAAGTAAGTCATTTTGAAACATCATTTTTTAAAGTCTATAGAATAGCCCCACAAAATTAAGTTTCATAAATACTTTTTCATACTTGGTTTCCTTACCAGGTAAATTTTCTTTTAAAGCAATATATCCTGAATTTTTAAACACATACTTTCCACTGATTTATTTATTTTCTATTATTAGCACTTTGGGAAAGCCTTACCTCTGGATCAACGTGGAGATCCCCTTTGGCAAAGCTATATCACAGTTACATTTTTAATCTTAAGAACAAGCAACATGTTACATTATGAACTTCTTGACTTTTATATAATGTGGGAGCTATCAGTTAATATAATTGGAGAGTAGAATATAACCCCCACTGTCCCTTTCTGGGTTCTTTTTTTTGATCCATGCACATCCAGGCTGTTTCACTGAGAGGCTATAAGGACAGAACCAGTGGCAGGTGGTATGACAGCTGAATGGGAGCGACAGCTCTCTGCAGAAAAATCATTTCCATCACCCCAGCTTGGTTTTAATCCTTTCCTCTGTAGCAGCAATCTGCATAGATTAAGTAACATCCCACTGCATATACCTTAAAGTATTCAATAATATTTTGAGTGTCATCTATGTGGAGCTCATATATATACTGCCTTACCCACAATCTAGAAAAATGTCACTGATATATGAGTCAAAATAAGTACAACAAAGTCACATTCTTAAATATTTCTTCAATTTAAATAAGAAAATATTTAGAAAAGAATGTTTCTTAAATGCATATGTCTATACCACAGATTATTTAAAAAGGAGTAAGATGCAACTCACATATTGGTGGAATCCATAATACAAAAAGCATTCTCAAAGAAGTTCTTAAATAACCATAGTATAAGGAAAAATATGATCTGGCCCAAAAAATGTAAACTAATAGCTATTATTTATTACACATCTAATATGTATCAGGCATTGAGTTAGATACTTGACGTACATTATACCTAACTGCACCCCACACACAAAGAAAACTTTATTAAATAAAAAAAAAAAGAATCTTGCCTCAGAAAGCTTAAGTAACCCACTCAAATTCATAGTGTTAATAAGGAGAGTGGATGAAATTTAATACAGGAATTCTTGAATATAACACCCTTGAGCTTGACTATGCTGCAGCTGGGTCAGTCAAGTTTTATGAAGCCTCAAATTGAGGAGAAAACACATCTGATTGAGAGAGATCAGGGAAGGTTCCATGTAGAGATTTGGCACTGTGGAACATATGGCTACATAGGAAATGGTGTGTAGCGATAGTGTCCAAGAGCTGATGGAGGATCCATGTAGAGCTAGGATTCTATGCCACGTCTTCTTGTAATGCCCCGTTTGCCACAGTGAACTTTAGGATGAAGTTTAGGATGGGAAAATTCAGGAACCAATAGGGCAGTTGGGAGAATGGACATCTTAGAAAGTCTTTGATCAATACAGCTGGTGCAAATGAAGAGAAATCTGAAATGTAAAGCTCTGGATCCAGAGACAGCCCAGGTGACAAGGTCTTCGAAAGGTGTATTGCCTAACCCTGCAAGCTCTGGTCCAGGTCTCTGCTAGAGTAAGTGCAGTGGAACTGGAAAGACAAAGGCCAGCTTCAAAGCCAGAGAGGGAGAGGAGGTCAGAAAGGGAGAAGGGGAGGGTCATGTGCTCTAACGTGTAGAGTGCTGGGAGATTTCATCTGGGTACTTCTCTTAGGATTTCTAGTTGAGGACGGTAGTAGAGGCAATACACCTGAGGAATGTATAACAATGCAAATGAGATCATGAAAGTTTTCATAGACTTTAAGCCAGTGATTGCCAAACTTTGTCACAATTAGAATTACTTAAGGAGATTTAAAAACTCCTGATGCCTTTGTAGCACCCCATGCCAATTAACTGGGAATGTTTCAGGAGCCACACGTCAGTAATATTTACAGATTCCCTGGTGATTTGGATGTACATCAACATTTGGGAACCACCGCTTTTTAACCTTTTGTTTACCATACTTTTTAATCCACCATTAGCAGGCAAATGGTCACAAGCAGTATATGTCTTGTTACAAAAAAGTACATTTCCATATGCCTTGCTAGTGTCACCTGCCTAAGTTAATATTCTTAATTCTAATCATTCCATTCTACATATGATCTGAGGCCTCGTCCCCCCTCCTCCCATCCAACGTGAGTTTAGGTTATTATAAAGAAAACCTGTGTTCCGGAGCCAGTTCTGCTATGTATTAGACATGATCTTGAGCCATGCATTCACTAAACAAACATTCTTTCAACATCCTTTATTGTTCTTTGTTCTTTTGTGTGTTTAAATATTGTCTACAAGTAAAACAGACACTGGTCCAGTCTTCATTGGATTTTAGAACATAATGAGGAAGAGAGACAAGTACACTTTATAACTTGTTACTTTTCCTTTATGTTAAGACATTGAATTCATTAATATCCCATTGAAACTTACATGTATCACTTTCAATGCGCTATCACTTGTGTGTGTGTGTGTGTATTTTATAATATACATATAGTATATATATATAATGTATATATATATAGTATATATATATATATATATATATATATATATATATACATACACACACACACACAAGTACCTGGTTACAGTAAGCCTGCAAAAGGTATCATTCCCATTTTGCAGATGAGGAAATGAGGCTCAGAGAGTAGATCCCAATATCAGTTTGCTCTTTGCATTCACCCTTGTTCAGGTGACTATGAGGAGACTGCCCACAGTGCAGCCTGCATCCATCCTTCTTCTAGACACTCAGCCCTGGTTAAAATCATTAAAATGAACAAATTGAATTATACCCCAAAATATTTGATGTCAGGGATATTAATTGTCCAAGGACACATGGCTCTCATTCATAGACCCCTCAAGTGCTTTGTTTAAAGTTGGATGGTTAATATGAGGCAGAACTTGGGCTTGAATCCATTTCTTCCCTGTCCTGTTATTCTTTCCATTATGCCAGAGTTACCCCTTGTTAACTAACAAACAACAGCTTAAAGGGGAGGAGAGTCAGGCTGATTAGGTAGGTACTGGCAGGATAGTAAACCGCAGAGAGCTGACATCACTGAGCTCTAACTGTTGATAATTTCCTTTTAGGTATTTAAATGAGTTCCATATTTTATTCTCATAATTAGGTGAAGTCAGTATAATTAGCTGCATTTTATAGATGAAGAAACTTAAAATGGCAAGTATTATGTAGCTTGTTCAAGGTCACTCAACCTTTAAAGGAGGAGCCAGGATTCTATCCCAATTCAGTCTGGTTCCAAAGTTCAATATATGTTCATGTGCGTACACACACAGGTCATTAGGACCAAAACACAGCAGTGTGCAGATTAATGGACAAAAAATATTGTAATGCGTTAATGGACAATAAGTATTGTAAGACCACTAGATATCCAACTGATAAAAATGATCTCATTATCACTCATGGCCCAAATGTGACTCCTAAACTCATAAAATTGCTTGGATTGCAGCTTACAATTTCTGGAAATGCTCTTGGGGGACATTTACCTTTTCTTTTCTTTCTTTCTTTTATTTTTTTTCAGGGGTGATTAAAGCACAGTCCCTAGTGTATACCACATGTGTCCATGTGTGTGACGGAGAGAAAGAGTGATTATAATACCAATAAGTGATATGATAACATACAGGAGAGGCGTAGCTTCAGCTCTCCCCCACGGATTTCAGGGATCTTTACTAAGAATGCTTTTCTCTGACGCTGAAGTTTGTTAAGCTTGGGTGTTCTAGCAACCAGAACTGCAGTGAGAATTCTGGTTGTGGATAAACTATGACTTCGTGTAGGGTTATGGTTCTTTGTTGTAGAATTGTCAACACCCACTGCAACCAGCAGCACAAATTTCTTTACCGCTCTGCAGTAAACGAGATACATTTGCTCTGGACAAGGATGTCATAGAGCTGTTGCATCCCAGGAAGTTGCCTGAATTATGCCCATAGTGAGGGCTGGCACGTATAGCATGAAAACCGGAGGGTACTACTTCCATAAGTCATTGCTGAGCTGCTCTATTCTATCATGTCACCGGGGCATTCTGATTCCTAGACTTTTCAAATCTGTGCTGACTCTGATTTAGGTGGGGTTTACTTTGAAAGAAGGAGTTCTGCATAACATCATTTTTTGCTTTGATTTTTCTTAGGTAAGTAATCCAATGCATCTTAGCCTTTACTTTCTGACTCATACTGCACTAAGCATTCCTCCTTCTCCAACCTGAATTCAACCTTTATTCTTCTGAACTACTTAGCATTCAACTAAAAGGTAGAGATTTCTAAACAGTGTAAACATTATTTTTCTAAGTTATTTATACCTAGAACTTAAAATTGGACATGAATAAATCAAAAAGACATGGTTTTACTTAATACTTTGTTTTTCCTTTAGGAAAAAAATTCTGACTGGTTATTTAAATTGATTTAGTGCCGTTATTTATACTGCATATATGTAAAACAGATGCTTAATAAAAGGCTGTCCTGAAGGATCATGCTGAATTATCTCAGATAAAAATTTACCAAAAATAATAACATGCAAAAGATAAAAAATCTCAATGTTCTGATAAGATAGTGAAGGAGGGTTGAGAAATGTCTGTTTTGGAAAATATTTTGGGAAATTTACATCTGAGGGTATAGTCTTTTCTTTTTTTAATTGGAGTAAATGTTGTGTTAGTTTCTGCTGTACAGTGAAGTGAATCAGCTAATGTATGCCTGTGTCTCCTCCCTCGTGGACCTCCCTCCCCCACCCCTCCATCCCACCTATCTGGGTCTTTAATTATAATTGTTCCTCCCTCGTGGACCTCCCTCCCCCACCCCTCCATCCCACCTATCTGGGTCTTTAATTATAATTGTTCACCTTAGCACTGCAGAAGCTTGATAACTGCCCCAAGGATACACGTTTGCCACCCTGTGGGCAGAAGACATTGTTGTAGTAGTTTTCTAGCAGCATCAAGTGGCCTTTGAATTGTAAAACAAAACGCTGAGGTCAGGTAGATATTTGCTCTGTCTCAAGGAAGAGTCATTAAATTTAACCTCATTTTTATTGCCTAATAAATAATCCAACAAGTTAAGATTTAATTCTCATTGTGTTTTTATTACTTGGAACTTACAATAGGAAACAGAATTCTAAAAGATAATTTAGGTACCTGTGTTACTGGTGGCTGAAACAAGCAGTTTTCCCATTTTCCAGAAACTTGGAGGCAATTACCTTTGTTCAAAACAGTAAACTGGCATCATCTCCCACATTTATAAGAATATCTTAATTAAAAGATGTAATAAGGTGGGATGGTCAAGGTCATAGTGTACAGAGTCAAATAAGCCTTGGTATGAATTCCAGCCCCACCATTAAGCAGTTGTATATTTTTCTCTGAGCCTTAGAATCCTAATCTATGAAATGGGGTCAACAGGACCTCCTAGGATTGCTGTGAAGATTAAAGGAAACGCATTGAAGTGCTTAGCAAGGCCTCTGGTAGACAGTGTTCAATAAATATTGATTATTATTACTTCAGAATAGAGATGGAAAAGAAACATAATTTCAGATTCCTATACTATGATGGTATGCTTTTTAAAAATTCTAAAAAACAAAGCAGTTTACCCATTTCTGCCAGTCCCCACCCCCTTCCTCCAGCAACCACCAATCCATTCTCTGTATCTCTGAGCTGTTTTATTTAGTTATTTATTTAGTTATTTATAATCCACATGTAAGAGAGATCAATGGCATCTGTCCTTCTCTGTCTGAGTAAAATTCCATCACACACGTACATTACAGTGTACTTATTCATTCGTTTGTCACTGGACACTTAAGCTGTTTCCTATATTGGCTATTGTATGTAATGTTGCAATGAACATGGGGGTGAATGTATGTTTTCAAGTTAGTGTTTTTGTTTTCTTCAGTTTTCCTTTTCTAACTTTGTTACAAAAATCTTCTAGAGCTGGTCTGATCACCATCACAACCATGACCTTTAAATAGCTAGGGAAGAAATTGCAGAACTGGTTTGAAAAGAAAGAAAACAACTGCTGGATGAAGGAGACCCTTAAGGGCTCAGTGCATTCCCTGCCCCTGCGGCAAAGATAGAGGAGGGCCCTGTGCTCTGTCAGTCTGCACTGACTGTTTGAGTCCACATGAATTTATTCACTGAATTAAAATGTATTTATTGAGTACCTACTATGTGGGAAACACTGTTTTTTGGTACAGGAATACACAGTTGATTGAGACACACAAGTTCCTAGAGCCATAGAGTGTATTTAGTGCTACTTAGAAAATCAAGCAGGGTCAGGGGAGAGAGTGACAGGAAGTGAAGGAGGCTGGAGGAGACACTTTGGAAGCAGTGGTAAGCTAGGGAAGGCCTCTCAGAAGATGTATCACTTGGCCTAATGTCTGCAGCCTTTCCTAGATACTGACTTGACTCATTTTTTTTTTTTTTAGATGTTGGGGGTAGGAGTTTATTTATTTATTTATTTTGGCTGTGTTGGGTCTTCATTTCTGTGCGAGGGCTTTCTCTAGTTGTGGCAAGTGGGGGGCCACTCTTCATCGCCGTGCACGGGCCTCTCACTATCGCGGCCTCTCCTGTTGCAGAGCACAGGCTCCAGACACGCAGGCTCAGTAGTTGTGGCTCACGGGCCTAGTTGCTCCGCGACATGTGGGATCCTCCCAGACCAGGGCTCAAAGCCGTGTCCCCTGCATTAGCAGGCAGATTCTCAACTACTGCGCCACCAGGGAGGCCCCGATTTGACTCATTTGAATTCACTTTAGCTTCTCCCTGATCCAAAACAGAAAGTCCCCTTAATAAAAGCTGAGAGAACTCAGTTCTCACCACTGCACTAGGGCAGTGAGAGCAGCTGGTATTCTCTCTCATCTGCCATTTGCTGTCTGGTTAATACAAGGAAGGTGAAGGGGGAGGAAAAGGCTCTGATGCCCAATGACCTATAGAGTCCCACTTGGGGTATACGAGCAAACCGCAAGGCTTATATCTGCTCTACAGGTGGAACCAATGGAAACCGAAGCGCCCCTCTTATGGTTAAACAGAATTTTGACTGTTGGCATTAAGAGCATCACTGCTGCCACGTAGGTGGAACCAGCAGCCAGCTCCCTTTCGGACAACATCACTCCAGGTCCCTTTTGACTGTACGCACATAGGAAGGTATAGGACCCCAGCAATCTCCTCTGAGTACAGGCTGGTGTTGTATCTGTACCTGAGTACATGATATCCATTTTTCCATTACAGCAGGAAAACAGTTTTCAACGTTCTTTTCTAATCTTTCCTTACACACATGTTTATTAATCAGAAGCAAAAGGATGTTGCCTGTTTTGTCATGAAGGTTCAAATCTGTTCAGCCAACATTTATTTACTGAGGACAGTCTAGTCACCTGGCATTATGCCACCACGTGAACCTACTCCTGGTTGTGTGATTTGGGCTAAGTTACCTAAATACTCAGTCTTGGTTGCCTTGTCATATGTATATGTGATTTGTAACATGAGATTAACAGTATATTTATCCCCTAAAGTTATTAAAATTAAATAGGATTTTGCTGTTCTAGTAAACAAAACTTGCTTCAATGCCTGGAGCCTAGTAAATGATGAGTAAAAGTTAGCTGACATAACAATGATGCCAATGATGATATTTAGGAATGAAGACACATTCATCATTCACTTCCTGTATACCAACCAGAGCCCGGCAATGTTTTATGCCTTTGGGACACATCAGTGAAAATAAACACATACATACACACACACACACACACACACACATATATATATAGAGAGAGAGAGAAAGAGTGAGTGAGAGAGAGAGAGAGAGAGAGAGAGACTTTTTACATTATGGTGCACCAAGCTACTCTTTAACACTTGGTTTGGCCTAGATTTCTGTGAAGACTAGTCCTTAGTGAATCATTGGTATCATGTCCAATAGCAACTTAAATCATGTCAATTAAAAGTCTAAAGTCTAATACTGGGTGTAAAAAAATCCAAGTTTTATATTTTAAATATTTATGGAAGGTAGATTTCTAAGTGATCATTCTACCTAGTAGTAAACTCTTATGATCTAGGATGGGACTAACCATATTTTTCAATTTAACCATAAAGCCATATGTCTGACAAGGATAGTTTGCTTACGAAACAGAGTATTTGAATTGGGGATTGTCTCAGAAATTCTCGCATATATGGTACCCATATCTCTGAAATCACTCAGGGGAAATTATAAAGAAATACATCCTGTGTGTCAGTCCCTGAGATCAAGCTATTCCCTCAGTAAAGTGACTCTAAATGTACCTGACCCTGTACTGAGATGCTGCACGTGTCATGCTAGGCAACAACACAACACCTCGCAGAAATAGGAAGGTTCGATTCTCGTCAATTTGCTGCAGTTTACTAGCAAATTTCCCAGGCTGCAAAAGGACATTCTGTAGACTCCTATGATAGAAGAGGGTGTTCCCACTTCAGCAGTGGCCAGCGAACTATGCGAACACTCTCTGTGTCCACACGTGCTGATAAAAGCAAGGAAAATGTGAATAATGGCAAAGAATGGCAGGTGGTTCTTTTGCTGGCTATGGTGATTTGAAACACAAGCAGAACGCACTTTTCTGCTTCTCCCAGGCAGAGTTTTAGTCGCCTTGAAGTTTTTCACTCTTGGGAGAATGACTCATGTCTTGGAAAAGACAAGTTCCTAGTCTGGTGCTCCCAGCACCTTTAGGCATTAGTTAATGTACACTTTGGGAGTTTTCAGCATCCGATCAGAAGTTTTAATTAACAAGGGATGCTGTGCTCTCTTGCCTTTCACTGAAAACTCAGCATTTCACCATTGCCCAGCAGCTTGAACTTTCCATTTGTGTCATGATTACCTTTTTCAGGGTACTTGTTGCATTCTTTGAAAATCCTATATACGTGCTAGAAGTGGAACGCACATTTGATTTTTGTTGTTGATCTTTCGGCTTCCGTGTCAGCTGATACTTTAAACTGAATTGTGTTCCTGATTTTTTAAAAAACACTTTCACAGACACTTTGATTTTCCTTCTCACTGTAGCCCTGTGAAAGCTCATTGACAAGTATTATCATCTCCATTTAATAAAGAGAAATGGTGTCCACGAGCTCGAATCCTGGTCTCCAGCCTGCTTTGTATTACTTACATTGTAATTAGTTAAGGTGAACTAAACCCAAAATGCATAAGGAGCACAGAAACAAACTCAGAAATCATTTCTTGTTAACATTAAGAGTCCAAGGCATGTATTCCAGATCGATGACTGGCTCCCTTCCATATGGGGGATAAGGACCAAGCTCCCTCTATCTTTGGGCTCTGCAATCCCTTAGGACCTGTTGATATGTACACCAAGACTGTGGAGGGAAAAGAGATATTGCAGGAGGCCCATTCTCCCCCTTAAAAGCCCTATTGGAAGTGGCACGTCTCAGATTAACAAAGGCTGGAATGCCATGGCCACATCAAGCAGTCTGCTCAGAAGGAGTGGAAACACAGTTGGTGAGCAGTCACAGTAAGCTACCCTAAAGTGTAATGCATACCCACTCAGGACCACCTCAGTGATGACCACAGGGGCTAGAATGTGAATGGTGGCACTTGGAGCTGAGGGATGTGATGGCCACACAGCTAGTAAACCAAGATGTTAATAGGTTTTATGTCCACATTCAATTTTAAGTCTTAATGTGGAATAGGAAAATATAAATAGCATTTCCAGTAAGAGATTTTGCAGAGGTAATTGCTTAGCCCAAAGTACCATTGAAAATAAATTTATCTAACTTTCAAAAACTAGTTGAATTAAAGGAAAAGATTAAATATTAATTACATGTAAGTATGACAAAAACCCTGAAGTTGGTGTGAACGAAGATGGGGACACTGCCATTCTACGAATTATGTCCCACATTAGAGTTCATTCTTGGAAGAGGAAAACAAACACTTCATGGGGGGAAAACTATGATATTGTGATTAATTATAATAAAAAATATGTATTTGCTCTTTGTCCTATTTCTGGCTCAGGTTCCTAAAATCCTTGGAATTTCCTATTATGTTAGACGTGTCTTTTGTTTTGTTCATGAGGTGACTTTTGGAGTGCACTTAATGTTGGGGCTGGTTGCCAGTGGAGCCAACCATGTGGTTAGATGGTTAGAACTTCCTGTCCTACACTCAGACCTCCGGGGAGGAGAGGGGCTCAAGACTGAGTTGGATTGCCAATGGTCAATGTGATCAATCATGCCTCTGTAATGAGGCCTCCATAAAAACCCAAAAGGAGAAGGTTCAGAGAGCTTCTGGTTTGGTGAACATGTGGAGAATTGGGTACAGTCAGAGGGAACATAGAAGCTCTGCACCCCTTTCCCATACCTTGCCCTATGCATCTCTTCTATCTGGCTGTTCCTGAGTTATATCCTTTTATAATAAACCAGTAATCTAGTGAGTAAACAGGTTTCTGGGTTCCGTGAGTATTCCTGATTCGTGCTGTCCCTTTCTGTGTGGAAATTTAAGGACCAAGCTCCCTCTGTCTTTGGACTCTGCAATGCCCTAGAAGCTTGTTGAATGCCCTAGAAGCTCTGTTCTGTGGAAGGAAAAGAGGGATTGCACAAGGCCCACCTTCTGTCTTTTAAAAGTCCCTATTGGAAGTGAACTTTCTCATATTTCCATAAGGCTGGAATGTTATAGCCACATCAAGCGGTCTGTGATAAGAAAAAGAGAAAACACAATTTGTGAGTAGTCACACTAAGATTCCCCAAAGTGTAATGGGTATCCACTCAGCATCACCTCAATGTATGATGAGGAGTAGAATTTGCCATCCCAAAATATGTCTCTTTGGCATAAGGATTATATTGAGCTAAAGGCAATTAAAACCCAGCAGATTCAGGAAAAGCTCATTACTTCCCCTTCCATTGCCTAAATTTGCACTGGAAAGTGATCTTATACCAGGAAGAGAGCTATTACCAGAGATACCTTTGTGCATAAGAAACTTATCTCCCTTAACAGGGCAACTTTTGTTTTCCAAACATCTCCTCCTTTCCTGTAACCCCAGACTCCTATGTGTTTCGTTTCCTTAGCTCAGAATGTTATAAGGCCTCCAATACCTGGCTGCCCTTTGAGTCATCATATCTTTATGGGGCTGCTGTAAGGAAGTGACTAATTTATTGTTAATTTATCTTATATAATTTTAATTGTTTAACCAACAAAAGAACCTGTAAGGGAAGAAAGAAGAAGTTTTACTTTCTTGTAATTTGTTCCTCAACTTGTCCATTGCTCACTCTGGGGCTGCTACAGTTGAGATAGTGGGACTTCTGACAGGAGCCAACAGAAGGTAAAGATTCTTACCATGTCAGTCTCTAGATCTCTGCCTGCAGGGTTTGGTGGAATGAGAATGCTGAGAGTTTCTTGTTCTCAATGAGAAAATTTCCTCTGATCTCTATCAGCCAGAAGGCGCACATACTGATGTGCATTTGGCAGCCGGTGGAGTAGACTGGGATTCTGGGACATAAATTCACAAGCAGCAGCATCTTGTCTGATCACGGCAGCTCTCAGGGGAATTTTTCATCAGGGGTCCCAGTCCACAAGCGGCCTTTGTCATGTCAACCTTCATTGTCTTTGTTAGTGCTAGAAAATCCCATTCTAGCAGTGCCTGCCTCGTGTGACAGGTTAGCAGATCTGTGACTGGAGGTGTCTCACATTCTCATGGGAAACAGAAGAGACTGTTTTCACTACACCCTTCTCACTGCCTATGACAATGAAGGTCTTTGTTTTCTTAAATTAACTCTGGGAGTAAACTTTTTGGATCTTGTGAGGACTGTATCTTTTGTATTCTCCTCTGGTATTCTCCTCTGGGATGCCTGTTGCACCCATGGTTAAGCCATAAAAAGGCTTATTGGTTTGAGTAGCTATTGAGATTAGTAGATCCAGCTGGTCAATTCAATCCTTTGAATTGACTATATTTAAAAGAAAAAAAATAGAGAGATCTCTCACCCTAAACAATTGTTTTATTGGTACTTATGGAAAGACCATGTTGAAAACTGTATGCAAAGGAGTATAATGGTTACGGACTTCCTTAACAAGATTAAAAAAACAAGAATTATACTAAGAACAAAACTTAAAGTCCACATGTAATGTAAATTCCCCTTCTCTCCCACTCCCTGCTCCTGACCCTCCAGAAGATCTTTTGGATCTCTGGGTCCCTGATCTGAACAACCCCCTTACTTAAAATCCAGCCCCATTACCTCAGCAAATTCCCTTAGAATCCAAAACTTCTCCAACCTCCCCAGAAAAATCTCTTAAATACCCAGCAGCCTGTTTTGATTTCCTTTTCTTTAAAAATATTTTCAGAGAGCCCTCCAGCCTGATCTCCAGGTACAGGTTATTCATGTAAATACAAAAACATCCAGAAAGTAAATTTATCAGAATCACCCAAAATGGGTGATAGGGTTCATTTTTCTTCCCCTTACAACTACTCCTACTTTCCAGGTCTCTTTAATCAGGCTCTGTTAGCTCCAGGCTTTCCTACGCAATGTCCTTTGCAGATGTATCCTGGACCCCCCACTGCAGATAATTCATGTCCCCTGGACAGCAGCAGATCTAAATTATAAAGCCCTTTTACCTCCACTTTCAGAAAATTCTACCAACTTTAGATAGGAGTTAGAAAGATTTATTTGAAACTTGAATCTTTAGAGAAACAAAAGCCTAACTCTGAGAGCAACTTGAAAGTACACTTCAGTTGTTTCCTATTTCCTGCAGAGATTTGCAGATGTTGTCAAAATCAGGACCTTGGAAGTATGATTGTCCTACACTTAAGAAAAAGAAGGAAAATTTCAAAAAATAATTACTCTATACTTCTGACAATACCAAATATACCCCAAAGTTCCTTGGATAAAACTTAGATACTTTCTCTGTGCTTTCGTGATGTAGATTTGCTACCCCATCTTCTCTAGGACCTACGATCCAAACATCTCCTATGCTTTCTTGTAAATGGCCTTCCTCCCCTTTATTGACTCAGAGTCCTACCTCTTCGTTAGCTCAGGATCTTATATAAGCCTCAATTACCTGGATACCTCTTGAGTCTTCAGATCTTTTGCGGACTCCTGGAAGAACATAATTAATTTTGTTTTTCTCTTGTTAATCTGTCTCATGTCATTTTAATTGTTTAACCAACCAAAAACCTAGAAAGGAAGAAAGGAAGAGTTTTTTCCACACTATAGTTACTATAAGGAATACAATGTGAAATAATGCCTCTTGGAGCTGAGTGATGTGTTATTAAAAAACAAAAACTGAGCAAATTTGAAGATTTAATTGGCTTTATTCAACGATTCATTAATCAGGCAGCATCCTACCTAACAAGTAGAAAAGAGATTCCAGGAGCTATACAAAATCTAAGGCATTTATGGGCAGAAGGAGGTGGGAAGAGAATGTCTGTAGCAAAGAATGGATTGTTTAAAGCAAGGTCACTTTCCTTTGGGGTAAGGAGGATATCTATCACAGATTACATCATTAGTGCTGACCAGGTAACTCCAGACTGACTAGTCACATTTCTGGGAGAGGTTGAAACTGCAATTAGGTTAGTTATTCAGTCTCAGTTTGCTGACAAAGGGCTTAGCACAGATGACTCCATTTGGGGCATATTGTTTCTTTTTAATAGATGTGATGTGGCCACACAACTAGTAACAACAAAGATGTTAGTAAGTGTTATGTCCACATTCAATTTGAAGTCTTAATGTGGACCAGGAAAATATAAATATGAAGCATATCCAGCAAGAGAGTTTGCAGAAACAATTGTTTAGCCTAAGGTACCATTGAAAATAAATGTACTTAGCTTTCAAAAACTAGTTGAACTAAAGGAAAATATTAATTCTATGTAAAAATGACAAAACCCTGAAGTTGGTGTGAATGATTGAAGATGGGGACACTGCATTTATACCAATTATGTTCCTCATAAAAGTTCATTCTTTGAAGAGGAAGAAAATAACCTTCAGTGGGAGAAAAAAATGGGAATACTGTGATTTATAATAGGTAATATATATTTGGCTTTTGTCACATTTCTGGTACAGAGTTCCTAAAACCCTTGGAATTTCCTAAGTGATAAGAACATTGGAGGTGTCTTTGTTATGTTCATAAGGAGACTTTTGGAAAGCACCTAAGGATGGGGGCTGGTTGCCAGTGGAGCCAATCATGTGATTACAGATTGGAATATACACTCTCATGCCCAGACCTCTAGGGAGGGAAGAGGGGCTGGAGATTGAATATAATGGCCAATGGCCAATGAAGTAATCCATCTTGCCTATGTAATGAAGCCTCCATTAAAAACTCAAACAAGAAGGTTCAGAGAGCTTCTGGGTTGGTGAACATGTGGAGATTTGGGGAGAGTGGTGTGCTCGGAGAGGACACGGAAGGTCTGTGCACTTTCCCCACACCTTGCGTTATGCATTTATTCCGTGTGGTCGTTACTGAGTTATTTTATAATAAACCAGTAATGTAGTGAGTAAAAGGGTTTGTTTGGTTTGTTTTTGTTTGGTTATGTAAGCCAATCTAGCAAATTCATCGCGTACACAAAAGAGGGTCTTGGAGACCTCAGATTTATAGCCTGTTGCTCAAAAGTACAGGTAACAACCTGAGATTTGGATGGGCATCTGAAGTGCTAGGAGGGAAGTCTTGTAGGACTGAATACTTAACCTATGGAATCAGATACTATCTCTGGGAAGACAGTGTCAGAATTGAGTTAAATTGTAGGACACCAAGGTGGTGTCCTGAGAACTGTTTGTTAGATGTGTGGAAAAACCCCCTCTGCTATACTCATTAGAATTGGGCCCAGGAAACCAAAAAGAAAGACAAAATCAAAAAGACCTACCAGGCACCTCTTCTATACTCAGCATTGGAGATGCTTTGGGAAATACAGAAAATATGATCCTTCTATGTGGTACATATACACAATGGAATGCTACTCAGCCATAAAAAAGAACGAAATAATGCCATTTGCAGCAACATGTATGCAACTAGAGATCATCATACTAAGTGAAGTAAGTCAGAAAGAGAAAGACACCATATGATATCACTTATACCTGGAATTGAAATATGACACAAATGAACTTATCTAAGAAACAGAAACAAAATCAGGGACATAGAGAATAGACTGGTGGTCGCCAAGTTGGGGGTGGTGGGAGAAGGTAGGGTGGGAATTTGGGATTAGCAGATGCAAACTGGTATATATAGAATGGATAAACAACAAGGTCCTACTGTATAGCACAGGGAACTATATTCAATATACTGTGATAAACCATAATGGAAAATAATATGAAAAAGAATGTATATATATGTATAACTGAGTCACTTTGCTGTACAGCAGTAATTAAGACAACATTGTAATTCAACTATACTTTAATAAAAAATAAATTAAAAAAGAAAATACGATCCTTCTATACAGTAGTTGTTCAAAACCTTATTCATACAATCTGAAGGGAGGAGCACAAAACTGGCTATTATTAAGAACTGAAATTGCTTCAGGTCTAATGTGTTAAATCTTTTAAGAAGATGGGAAACTCACCTGTTGGAATTAAGCATGGTGCTATTTCTTCTTTCATTTATGATTTATTTCTACTAACATTCATTGTGTGCTTACTGTTCCAGTAAGTTTCCTGATCCCCAGAATCTAACCAGCTGGTGTCAGTGATGGTGGATGGGGGATACAGCCATCAAACAAAGAAACGCAATTCAGAATCGCAGGGGTTTGATAGAAGTCTGTGCAGGATATCTAGGCATAAAGTATTTTTAATGTCAACAGAGCCTTTGGGAATAATCAAGGCTAAACTCCCTTATTTAACAAATTAAAATAAAAAAAAACAAAACAAAACTGAGGCCCAGAGAGATAAAGTGACTGGCTTTAGTTTATATAGGTAGTTGATGGAAGAGCTAGTCCGAGAATCCAGTTATTCTGATCTTTAACCTCAGCTGGGTGCATGGAAAAAGTGTGAGCTGAGGGATTTGAATAAGAGGTGAGATGGAATTACACATGGGAAATTCAGCAAAACCTGTGGATTTTTCACTGGTCAGTATTGGGAGTGAGGGAACACCATGGTACAGGAAGAAAGTGTCTTGCTTGTTAGGAAGTTCAGGTTATACACTTATCTATGACCCCATACATAGAGTGCATCCTTAGAAAGATAATCTAATACACTAAAAACACTGCATCCGTATATTTGTTTAACACATTATGATTTTCAGTGGTATGTTGCACCATCATCTCATCTGATGTTTGAAAGAGTCCTCTGAGGCGTGCTGAAAGGGCATCCTTATACCTGTTTTGCAGATAAGCAAATTGAGGTGCAGAAAGTCCCACAGCTACTAAGGTGAGAAACTCAGGGTTATAAATGTCCATCGACAGAGGAATGGATAAAGAAGATGAGGTGCATATATAAAATGGAATTTACTCAGTCTTTTAAAAGAAAGAAATAATGCCATTTACAGCAGCATAGATGCATCTAGAGATTGTCATACTGAGTGAAGTAAGTCAGACAAAGAGAAATATCGTATGATATCCCTTACACGCAGAATCTAAAAAGAAATGAACTTATTTACAAAACAGAAACAGACTCACAGGCTTAGAGAACAAACTTATGGTTATGAGGGGGGAAGGGTGGGTGGAAGGGATAATTAAGGAGTTTGGGATCGACATGTACACACTGCCATATTTAAAGTTGATAACCAACAAGGACCTACTGTATAGCACAGGGAACTCTGCACAATGTTATGTGGCAGCCTGGATGGGACGAGAGTCTGGGGGAGAATGGATACATGTATATGTATGGCTGAGTCACTTTGCTGTGTGCCTGAAACTATCACAACATTGGCTATACTCCAATATAAAATAAAAAGGTTTTTTTAAAAAAGGAAAGAAACTCAGGGTTAGAACACCTGGAATGCTTCTAGTCCAATGCTCTCCCTGTGATGCTATGTATATAACAAGCATGGGACAAGTGTGGCTAACCAAGTGCATCATGTGATTATTTTATAGATGCATTGTGAGAAGTTTCTAAGTTTCCTGAGAATATCTGGAACCACGCTCTTTGGAGCCTCTCTCCTCACTGTAATGTTAGTTCCTTATATTGTTGGCTACCAATTTATCCATACAGATGATTACTATTTATCTTTTGGACCATATGGTGCCTTTTTAGCTTTACACTTCCTTATTCAAAACCTGTTTGCCTTTTTGGAGCACTGAAAAATGAAGAAATACTGAAATATCCCCGTTAACTTGAACAAAACTGTTGCTCTTTGCATTGCTGCGTATCAAGAAGATCCAGACTACTTATGGAAATGTTTGCGATCTGTGAAAAGGCTAACCTACCCTGGAATTAAAGTTGTCATGGTCACAGATGGAAACTTGGAAGATGACCTTTACATGATGGACATCTTCAGCGAAGTCATGGGCAGGGACAAATCAGCCACTTATATCTGGAAAAACAACTTTCACGTGAAAGGTCCTGGTCAGACAGATGGGTCACATAAAGAAAGCTCACAACTTGTCACACAGTTGGTCTTGTCCAACAGACATTTTTGCATCATGCAAAAATGGGGTGGAAAAAGAGAAGTCACGTACACGGCTTTCAGAGCACTGGGACGAAGTGTGGATTCTGTACACATAGGTTTCCACATCTTCCAGGACAAACATACGTTTAAATAAAGCATCTTTTGTATCTCTCCAGTCATATGCTATGACTTGTCCTATGACACAGTACTCCTTTCAGTTCATCTGAAAACAGCATGACTGTTGAAAGCACATTCCAAAAGAGAGAAAAAAAAATCTTATGAAATGGTTAAGACAATGAAAATGCTTAACTTGTACAGTGTTATTGGTTGGAAATCAAGATTATTTTGAACAGGAGACTCGTCCTTCCTTCTCTCCCTCTATCTTACCTTTTCTTCCACGTTGGATGTGCCAACATTATTATTTTCCACAATCTTAAAATCACCAGCGTTGCCAAAAAGTAGTGTCTGTCCCAGCAGAAGTGTCTTGAGAAAATCTGCAGGCCCAAGGAAGTGTTTCACAGAGACTAGGCAAAATGAGAATGGAGAAAACAAAATTTTTTTTTTTTTTTTGCGGTACGTGGGCCTCTCACTGTTGTGGCCTCTCCCGTTGCGGAGCACAGGCTCTGGACGCGCAGGCTCAGCGGCCATGGCCCACGGGCCTAGCCACTCTGCGGCATGTGGGATCTTCGCGGACCGGGGCACGAATCTGTATCCCCTGCATTGGCAGGTGGACTCTCAACCGCTGCGCCACCAGGGAAGCCTGAGAAGACAATTTTGATTTAACAGGATAAGGAATTCAAAATTTAGACACAGAGAAAAAGAATAGGAAAATGAAAAAGGGTGGGGGACATCAACTTTCCAGAGCAAAACCTAAGTCATGTTTATTTCACTTTCCAAACAGCATTACCTCATTCACTGCAACTTGAACTTTGAAAACATTTGTGATGTCGTTTGCTTGCATGAAAATCAGACAGGCTGTGTCTCTCATTAATTCCCTGCCTGCACACTCTTGGGTTTCTCCTCTCCTAGCTGTCATTGAGGTTTTCTTTTTTAGAATGTTAGTAGGGCTCCTGTGAGTTTTCTTCCTTTTTTTTAAAAAATTTAATTAAATTTAATTTTTTTACATAGCAGGTTCTTACTAGTCATCTATTTTATACATATTACTGTATATATGTCAATCCCAATCTCCCAATTCATTCCACCACCCCCTCCTTGCTTTCCCCCCTTGGTTTCCATACATTTGTTCTCTACATCTGTGTCTCTATTTCTGCCTTGCAAATCAGTTCATCTGTACCATTTTTCTTTTCTTTTTTTTTAACATCTTTATTGGAGTATAATTGCTTTACAATGGTGTGTTAGCTTCTGCTTTATAAAAAAGTGAATCAGTTATACATATACATATGTTCCCATATCTCTTCCCTCTTGTACAATTTTTCTAGATTCCACATATATGCGTTAATATACGACATTTGTTTTTCCCTTTCTGACTTACTATACTAGGTATGACAGTCTCTAGGTCCACCCACATCTCTACAAATGACCCAATTTTGCTCCTTTTTATAGCCTAGTAATATTCCATTGTATATATGTACCACATCTTCTTTATCCATTTGTCTGTCGATGGGCATTTAGGTTGCTTCCATGTCCTGGCTATTGTAAATAGTGCTGCAATGAACATTGGGGTGCATGTGTCTTTTTGAATTATGGTTTTCTCCGGGTATATGCCCCGTAGTGGGATTGCTGGGTCATATGGTAGTTCGATTTTTAGTTTTTTAAGGAACCTCCATACTCTTCTCCATAGTGGCTGTATCAATTTACATTCCCACCAACAGTGCAAGAGAGTTCCTTTTTCTACACACCCTCTCCAGCATTTGTTGTTTGTAGATTTTCTGATGATGCCCATTCTAACCAGTGTGAGGTGATACCTCATTGTAGTTTTGATTTGCATTTCTCTAATAATTAGTGATGTAGAGCATATTTTCATGTGCCAAGAGGCCATCTGTATGTCTTCTTTGGAGAAATATCCATTTAGGCCTTCTGCCCATTTTTTGATTGGGTTGTTTGATTTTTTTAATATTGAGCTGCATGAGCTGTTTATATATTTTGGAGATTAATCCTTTGTCCATTGATTGGTTGCAAATATTTTCTCCCACTCTGGGGGTTGTCTTTTTGTCTTGTTTATGGTTTCCTTTACTGTGCAAGAGCTTTTAAGTTTCATAAGTCCCATTTGTTTATTTTTGTTCTTATTTCCATTTCTCTAGGAAGTGGGTCAAAAAGGATCTTGCTGTGATTTATGTCATAGAGTGTTCTTCCTATGTTTTCCTCTAAGAGTTTTATAGAGTCTGGCCTTACATTTTGGTCTTTAATCCATTTTGAGTTTATTTTTGTGCATGGTGTTTTGGAGTGCTCTAATATCATTCTTGTACATGTAGCTGTCCAGTTTTCCCAGCACCACTTATTGAAGAGACTGTCTTTTCCCCATTGTATATCCTTGCCTCCTTTATCATGGATTAGTTGACCATAGGTGTGTGGGTTTATCTCTGGGCTTTCTATCCTGTTCCATTGATCTATATTTCTGTTTTTGTGCCACTACCATATTGTCTTGATTACTGTAGCTTTGTAGTATAGTCTGAAGTCTGGGAGCCTGATTCCTCCAGCTCCATTTTTTTCCCTCAAGGTTGCTTTGGCTATTCAGGGTCTTTTTTGTCTCCATACAAATTTTAAGATTTTTTGTTCTAGTTCTGTAAAAAATGCCATTGGTAATTTGATAGGGATTGCACTGAATCTGTAGATTGCTTTGGGTAGTATAGTCATTTTCACAATATTTATTCTTTCAATCCAAGAACATGGTATATCTCCCCATCTGTTTGTGTCATCTTTGATTTCTTTCATCAGTGTCTTATAGTTTTCTGCTTACAGGTCTTTTGTCTTCTTAGGTAGTTTATTCCTAGGTATTTTATTCTTTTAGTTGCAGTGGTAAATGGGAGTGTGTCCTTAATGTCTCTTTCTGATCTTTTGTTGTTAGTGATAGGAATGCAAGAGATTTCTGTGCGTTAATTTTGTATCCTGAAATTTTACCAAATTCTTTGATTAGCTCTAGTAGTTTTCTGGTGGCATCTTTAGGATTTTCTATGTATAGTATCACTTCGCCTGCAAACAGTGACAATTTTACTTCTCCTTTTCCAATCTGTATTACTTTTATTTCTTTTTCTTCTCTGATTGCCGAGGCTAGGACTTCCAAAACTTGGTTGAATAATAGTGGCAAGAGTGGACATCCTTGTCTTCCTCATGATCTTAGAGGAAGTGCTTTCAGTTTTTCACCATTGAGACTGATGCTTGCTGTAGGTTTGTCATATATGGCCTTTATTATGTTGAGGTAAGATCCCTCTATGCCCACTTTATAGAGAGTTTTAATCATAAATGGGTGTTGAATTTTGTCAAACGCTTTTTCTATATCTATTGAGGGTATCATACGTTTTTTATCCTTCCGTTTGTTAATATGGTGTATCACATAGATTGATTTGCATATATTGATGAATCCTTGCATCCCTGGGATAAATCTCACTTGATCATGATGTATGATCCTTTTAATGTGCTGTTGGATTCTGTTTGCTAGTATTTTGTTGAGGATTTTTCATCTATATTCATCAGTGATATTGGTCTGTAATTTTCTTTTTTTGAAGAGTCTTTGTCTGGTTTTGGTATCAGGATGATGGTGGCCTCAGAGAATGAGTTTGGGAGTGTTCTTTCCTCTGCAATTTTCTGGAAGAGTTTGAGAAGGATGAGTGTTAGCTCTTCTCTAAATGTTTGATAGAATTCACCTGTGAAGCCATCTGGTCCTGGACTTTTGTTTGTTGGAAGGTTTTTAATCACAGCTTCAATTTCAGTGCTTGTGATTGGTCTGTTCATATTTTCTGTTTCTTCCTGGTTCAGTGTTGGAAGGTTATATCTTTCTAAGAATGTGTCCATTTCTTCCAGGTTGTCCATTTTATTGGCATAGAGTTGCTTGTAGTAGTCTCTTATGAAGTTTTGTATATCTGTGGTGTCCATTGTAAGTTCTTTTTCATTTCTAATTTTATTGATTTGAGTCCTCTCCCCATTTTTCTTGATTAGTCTGGCTAAAGGTTTATCAATTTTGTTTATTTTCTCAAAGAACCAACTTTTAGTTTTATTGTTCTTTGCTATTGTTTTCTTTCTTTCTATTTCATTTATTTCTGCTCTGATCTTTATGATTTCTTTCCTTCTACTAACTTTGGGTTTTGTTTTTTCTTCTTTCTCTAGTTCCTTTAGGTGTAAGGTTAGATTGTTTATTTGAGATTTTTCTTTTCTCTTGAGGTAGGTAGGCTTGTATTGCTATAAACTTCCCTCTTGGACCTTCTTTTGCTGCATCCCATAGGTTTTGGATTGTCATGTTTTCATCATCATTTGTCTCTAGGTATTTTTTTTTTATTTCTTCTTTGATTTCTTCTGATCAAATCTGTTGGTTATTTAGTAACATATTCTTTAGCCTCCATGTGTTTGTGTTTTTTACGTTTTTTTCCCTGTAACTGATTTCTAACCTCATAGCGTTGTGGTCAGAAAAGATGCTTGATATGATTTCAATTTTCTTAAATTTATCGAGACTTGATTTGTGACCCAAGATGTGATGTATCCTGAAGACTGTTCCATGCGCACTTGAGAAGAAAGTGTAGTCTGCTGTTTTCAGATGGAATGTCCTATAAATGTCAATCAAATCTATCAGGTCTACTGTGTCATTTAAAGCTTGTATTTCCTTATTAATTTTCTCTCTGGATGATCTGTCCATTTGTGTAGATGATCTGTCCATTGGTGTAAGTGAGTTGTTAAAGTCCCCTACTATTATTGTATTACTGTCGATTTCCTCTTTTATAGCTGTTAGCATTTGCCTTATGTATTGAGGTGCTCCTATGTTGGGTGTATAAATATTTATAATTGTTATATCTTTTTCTTGGATTGACCCCTTGATCAATATGTAGTGTCCTTCCTTGTCTCTTACAACATTCTTTATTTTAAAGTCTATTCTGTCTGATATGAGAATTGCTACTCCAGCTTTCTTTTGATTTCCATTTGAATGGAATATCTTTTCCCATCCCCTCACTTTCAGTCTGTATGTATCTCTAGGTCTAAAGTGGGTCTCTTGTAGACAGCATGTATATGGGTCTTGTTTTTGTATCCATCCAGCGAGCCTCTGTCTTTTGGTTGGGGCATTTAATCCATTCACATTTATGGTGATTATCGATATGTATGTTACTATTACCATTTTCTTAATTGTTTTGGGTTTGTTTTTGTAGGTCCTTATCGTTTCTTCTGTTTCCCACTTAGAGAAGTTCCTTTAGCATTTGTTGTAGAACTGGTTTGGTGGTGCTGAATTCTTTTAGCTTTTGTTTGTCTGGAAAGCTTTTGATTTCTCCGTTGAACCTGAATGAGATCCTTGCTGGGTAGAGTAATCTTGGTTGTACGTTCTTCCCTTTCATCACTTTAAATATATCATGCCACTCACTCTGGCTTGTAGAGATTCTGCTGAGAAATCAGCAGTTAACCTTATGGGAATTCCCTTGTATGTTATTTGTCATTTTCCCCTTGTTGCTTTTAATAATTTTTCTGTCTTTAATTTTTGTCAATTTGATTACTATGTGTCTCGGCGTGTTTCGCCTTGGGTTTATCCTGCCTGGGACTCTCTGCACTTTTTGGACTTGGGTGGCAGCTATTTCCTTTCCCATGTTAGGGAAGTTTTCAACTATAATATCTTCAAATATTTTCTCAGGTCCTTTCTCTCTCTCTTCTCCTTCTGGGACCCCCATAATACAAATGTTGGTGCATTTAATGTTGTCCCAGTGGTCTCTTAGTGTCTTCATTTCCTTTCATTCTTTTTTCTTTATTCTGTTCCAGAGCAGTGAATTCCACCATTCTGTCTTCCAGGTCACTTATCCGTTCCTCTGCCTCAGATATTCTGCTATTGATTCCTTCTAGTGCATTTTTCATTTCACTTATTGTATTGTTCATCTCTGTTTGTTTGTTCTTTAATTCTTGTAGGTGTTTGTTCTTTAATTCTTCTAAGTCTTTGTTAAACATTTCTTGCATCTTCTTGATCTTTGCCTCCATTCTTTTTCCGAGGTTCTGGATCATCTTCACTATCATTATTCTGAATTCTTTTTCTGGAAGGTTGTCTATCTCCACTTCATTTAGTTGGTTTTCTGGGGTTTTATTTGTTCCTTCATCTGGTAGATAGTCTTCTGCCTTTTCACTTTGTCTATCTTTCTGTGAATGTGGTTTTCGTTTCACAGGCTGCAGGATTGTAGTTCTTCTTGCTTCTGCTGTCTGCCCTCTGGGAGATGAGGCTATCTAAGAGGCTTGTGCACATTTCCTGACGGGAGGGACTCATGGAGGTTAGAGCTGGGTGTTGCTCTGGTGGGCAGAGCTCAGTAAAACTTTAATCTGCTTTTCTGCTGATGGGTGGAGCTGAGTTCCCTCCCTATTTTTTGTGGCCTGGAGCAAACCAGCACTGGAGTCTACTGGCCCTTTGGTGGGGCTAATGGCAGACTCTGGGAGGGCTCATGCCAAGGAGTACTTCCCAGAACTTCTGCTGCCAGTGTCCTTCCCCTCAGTGAGCCACAGCCACCCCCTGCATCTGCAGGAGACCATCCAACACTAGCAGATAGGTCTGGTTCAGTCTCCTATGTGGTCACTGCTCCTTCCCCCTGGGTCCTGATGCACACACTACTTTGTGTGTGCCCTCCAAGAGTGGAGTCTCTGTTTCCCCCAGTCCTGTCAAAGTCCTGAAGTCAAATCCCGCTAGCCCTCAAAGTCTTATTCTCTGGGAATTCCTCCTCCTGTTGCCAGACTCCCAGGTTGGGAAGCCTGATGTCAGCCTCAGAACCTTCACTCCAGTGGGTGGACTTCTATGGTATAAGTGTTCTCCAGTTTGTGGGTCACCCACCCAGCAGTTATGGGATTTGACTTTACTGTGATTGCACCCCTCCTACCATCTCACTGCAGCTTCTCCTTTGTCTTTGGATGTGGGGTATCTTTTTTGTTGAGTTCCAGTGTCTTCCTTTCGATGATTGTTCAGCAGTTAGTTGTGATTCTGGTGCTCTTGCAAGAGGGAGTGAGCACACATCCTTCTACTCCACCATCTTCAACCAATCTCTCCTGTGAGTTTTCTAGTTGTAATTTTCTGCAGATGCTTTACTAGATTTTGGTCATAATAATATCAAGAAGGGAGAAATGTCTCTGGCTTACAAAATCCACTGGACACTCTTAGCCTTCTGTTGAAAGTAAAATTCTAGTTTTCAGAGGACGCATCATATTTTTTAGGGGTCTTTATGGGCATGAAGTGATGCCCAGTGGACCTCTTTGTGTAATGGGATAAAAATGGACTCTGGCTTTAATGTCAATTGACTGAGATTCTAGTCACAGTTTTTAGTAGGTGGGTGACCTTGAGCAAGACCACCTCCCAAACCTCGGTTATCTGGATACAAGAAACTAATCTCATAAAGGGTTTGAGATAATTATTTCAAATCATGTATCCAAAGAGGCTTAACAAAAGTTGTTAATAATGGTATTGTTAATATTATTAAAAAGTTTGCTGACAATACTATTGTTATTTTCTTATATGATCATCTAGTCCTTACTTCAAAATATAGTACATGTCAATGCCCACCACACAGTGAATTCAGTTAATCTCTGAAGAGTTTTGAAACATTTCTTAAGTTGACGTCATCTGCATATTAATCACTCTTCTAGGGAGTTGATAGAGTTTCACTCCCAAGTTCTTCTAATTTCTAGAACTATCACAATTTAGGTAGTTGTAATTAACTCAGGACATTTTTACATATTTGCCTTTTGCAACTTCAGGCCCAGATGAGAAAGTAAAATGAAATATTTAAAGGAAGGGATGACTTGGAAACTTGCAGAGGATTTGAAGAATGAAACCTAAAAGGAGAGAACATGTATTTTGATATTTTCCCTTTAATTCTGGTTAAAACCGTCATTACATTTGTTATTTCTAATCAAGAAGTCATCGTGTGGGGTTTCCTTTTTTTTTTTTTTAAACCTGCTCTTCCCAAATCTACATCTCCCATCTTTTTTGTTTTGAATTTTGCTTGTATTCTTGACAACTTGACATTGTACCTGTCCAGGAAAAAAATAATATAAAGTATGAAATGTTAGAATAGCCTTCCTGCTACAGACCTAACCAGGCTTGAGAAATTTCCTTCCTTCAGGGTGAAGCCTCCAGATAGACTGACCCTAGCAGCAGCTGTTAACTGGGCCCTGAATCCTTTGTAGACTCTCAGCCCATTCCAACCATCTAAACCAGGTAAAACATCTTTTGGCATTCTGAGACCAGTAAATTCCATTCAGTCATCCCTCATGAAATCCCCAGATACTTAACCATCCTTGCCCTATAGCAGTGGAAATTTCTAAAATTTAAATATATGTATAACAGATTTACTTTGCTGTACACCTGAAATTAACACAACATTGTAAATCAACTATACTTCAATAAATATTGAATAAAAAATATACTCTCATCTCCCATTCTGACTGACCCAAGGTCCAAGAGTTGCAGAGCAGGAGCCACAGAAAGACAAAGGGGGAGGAGTTGAGGTTATTGACTCCTGAGCATTACAAGTGATTGAATGTGGAGTTCAAGTTGGTTCGGGATGGAAGGAAGCAAAGTTCAGGTGCTAATACACAAGAGAGAATGGGGGTAGGGGAAGAAATGGACCATCTGCTCATACTTGCTAACCTGGCTAGAGAACACTGTTTAACTGTGCAGAGAGATGGCCAAAATGATTGGTTTCCAGTTGCAGCTGGATCCTCAGCACTGGTCAGCACTCTTTTCATTTGATTTGACCTTGAGTAAATGTTTTGCTTATTGTTCTCATGTCTCTTATTTCATATTTTCACCACTTGGCCAAGGCCTTACCCAAACTCCTCCCTGCTTAACTACCTATGATCTTGCCTCCTATGAAAGAGAATATCAAAAATATGTGTTCTGAAGGTTGTCAAGATCTTCTTTACTCTCTCCTGCTTACAGTTTCAAAGGTACCCTTCCTATCTCAAGGGTAACCTTCCATCTACTCTCCTGGGCTCTCTGGGTAGGCATCCTCTGGTCTATTCCAGACCAATCTTTATCAGTTATCACCTCTTCCTCTATCTTTCTCAGCTGTCATTTCTAGTCTTCTCTACTGACTACTGTCTCAGTTTTATAGCCCCTCAAATAATTAATACTGACCTGGAATATTGAGGGAAGATTTAGTCTAGGATAAATGCAATGTGGTAGAGAATTCATCCGTGATGCTAGTGGCTCCTTTCAGAGACAGAGAAGATAGAAAAACAGAAGAAGAAAAATAACAAAATGACAAAACAAAGACGTGGAGAATGAGAAATAAAGAGGAGGATGAGGAAGATTTTCTTAATTTTGAATCAAAGTATTTTCTGGAGAAACTTTTTTTTTTTCAAAGAAGGACAGATTCTGTTCTGTCTAGATATGGCTCAAGGTAGGGCAAAAGTCTTTCTTATCTTTTCAAATTAGTATTTATGTTAGCTTTTTTATTTGCCAAAATAACACATGATTAGGGCAGTGTGTTTTTTAAAAATGTAGAAAATCACAATGAGCAAAATTAAAATCATCTGCAGAAAATACTTGACTCAAACATAGATTGTCAAATATAATACTTTCTAGCATATATCTCTCTTTTTTCCCTTCTTTTTTTAAAATTTAATTTAATCTTTTAAATTTATTTTTTAATTGATATATAATTGCTTTACAATGCTGTGTTAGTTTCTGCTGTACAATGAAGTGAATCAGCTATATGTATACCTGTATCCCCTCCCTCTTGGGCCTCCCTCTCCCACCCGACTCCCACCCATCTAGGTCTTCACAGAGCACTAAGCTGAACTCCCTGTGCTATACAGCAGATTCCCACTAACTACCTATTTTACACATGGTACTATTTCCTCTTCATTTATTTGGTCTTATAGGTTTTTACCTTGCTCCTTCATCTGTGACTATTTTTGTTGCTTCATTTTTTTTTTTTTTCTTTATGGGTGGGATTGCGTTCCTGTCTTACTGGTTGTTTGGCCTGAAGCTTCCAGCACTGGAGTTTGTAGGCTGTTGGGTAGAGCTGGGTGTTGGTGCTGAGATGAGGACCTCTGGGAGACCTCACTCCGATGAATATTCCCTGGGGTCTGAGGTTCTCTGTTAGTCCAGTTGTTTGGACTCAGAGCTCCCACTGCAGAAGCTCAGGCCTGACCCCTGGCTCGTGAACCAAGATCCCACAAGCTGCACAGGGTGGCAAAAAAAAAAAAAAAAAAGAAGAAGAAAAAAAAGAGTAGAACAATAACAAAGAGTAAAAAATAAAATAAGATTAGAAAACTAACAGATATGTTAGAAAAAATAAAAATATAGATGAAACAACAACGGGAAGGTAAAACAGTCCCCTTCTTTTTAAAAAAAAATTTGAGGGACTTTCCTGGCAGTCCAGTGGTTAAGACTTTACCTTCCAATGCAGGGGATGTGGGTTCAATCCCCGGTTGGTGATCCCTAAGATCCCACACACCTTGTGGCCAAAGAACCAAAAAGTAAAACAGAAGCAATATTGTAACAAATTCAATAAAGACTTTAAAAATGGCCCACACCAAAAAACTCTTTAAAAGAAGAAATTTTAAGTTATGTTATACTTGCCTTTTTGCATCATTTTTTAAATCTACAATATCAGAAGACTTTAAGTATCCTGTGACATCTAGATTATTTAATTGCTTTAACATATCTCCTGTCACTGAATGTGGATTTTACAATGTAAATGGCTATCAGTCTGTGTGATGAAAGAGAAAAATTATCTCAGGAAGTGTGCATTAGGGATTTCCCACGTGGAAAATATACAATACTGTAAATATGAACATTTTCTAAAAAGAAAGTATATAGGAGACAACTGTGTTAATACAGTAAGTCCCCTAAATACGAACCTTCGAGTTGCAAACTTTCAAAGATGCGAACATGTGTTCGCATGTCCAATCACATAAGTTAGTTCATGTGTCTGGCATACCTTGTCATGTGCGTGCATCCTCTACAAGTGGTTGTGCTTTTGTGTACTTTACTGTACAGTACTGTATAGAGTACAGTAGAACAGTATCTTTATTTCAAGACCAGGATGTCCAGAAGCAAGCATAAAAGCAGCAGTGATGTAGCTGCTACTGCTGTACTTTTCAAGGTAATGTATTGTAAGATTAAAAATGTTTTCTTTATTTTTTGTGATTGTTTGTTTTTTTATGTATTATTTGTGTGAAAAGTATTATAAACCTACTACAGTAAAGTACTATATAGCCGATTGTGTTAGTTGGGTACCTAGGCTAACTTTGTTGGACTTAACGAACAAAGTGGACTTATCGAACATGCTCTTGGAAAAGAACTCGTTCATAGGTAGGGGACTTATTGTAAATACGAATATTTTCTAAAAGGAAAGTATATAGGAGACAACTTTATTATTAACTTAATCAGGTAGCATCCTAGGTATCCAAGATTCACTAAGCAGGAGAAAAGTAAGACTGAATCATTCATAATAGTAGAGTTGACCCTTATTATTTATGAATTCTGTATTTGTAAATTAACCTACTCACTAAATTGTATTCGCTACCCCAAAATCAACAGTTGCAGTGCTTTTGTAGTCATTTGCAGACACGTGCAGAGTGGCAAAAGATTTGATTTGCCCAATTTGCACGTTCCCTGCTAAAGTCAAACAAGATTATGCTTGCTTTCTTGTCTCAGTTTTTAGATAGTAAACGTATAACATCTTTAGTTATTTGTTATGGTAACAAATACCATATTTTTGCTTAAAATGGTCCCCAACTGCAGCATCAAAGTGCTATCCAGGGTTCGTAACACACAAAGACTATAATTGCTTTATGGAGAAAATAGGTTTGTTAGATGAGCTTTACTCAGGCATGAGTTATAGTGTAGTTATAGTTGGACATGAGTTCACTGTCAATGAAGAGTGTGTGTGTGTGTGTGTGTGTGTGTGTGTGTGTGTGTGTGTTTTAAAACAGAAGCACAAATAAAAAAAGTTTAGACATTAATCACTAGACAAAAATATTGTGATCAGAGTCTTGGAGGACTCTAACCCTATATTTCTGCTGGAAGCAAATTTTGATATTTGCTAATTCATTGTTCATAGAAACTTGGTAGAACATAGCTACTGTGAATAATGAGAATTGAATGTATATAATATTTGATTGGTTCCTGTTCTATATAGGAAGTCTAAGAGTAACTTAAATATTCTGAGGGCCGATGTTGAGAATGTTATATAATACGTTTCTTTGTATTCTTCATTTTATAGGATAAGATTAAGAGCACATTGAACTAGGAAAGGGAAAATCTGAATCTAGATTCAACTTAGTTGTTTAGATTGGTGTTTAAAGGCCACCATTATAGGATTTCCTGATTCCCTTTTTTAGAATAAGAATTCCAAACATTTGGAATAAGGGTGTTTCATTGCTTAAGACTTAGAGGTGACAACATTTGGTTTCTCACTTTTCCAGCTGGCTTGTCACCTTTGCTTTACATCTTCTATAAACTTCACTTATATTTAAGCCTTCCTAAAAAGGAAAGGAGAATAACCAAATGATTCCTTTTTTAAAAAATTCAATGTTTTGAAGATATTCTAGGTTGAGCAGAGACCAGAATTATTTTATAAAAATTTGGGTAATTCATCCTACCAAAGAAGGAATATATCTTCCTAATCTCTTTCAAGAAGAGTAATAAAGAAATGCCAAATTGTATAGGTGTCCAGAAGTAGAGGCTTTCCATTGGCTAGATTTGAGATCTTATACCATAAACCAAATACTATAAGAGAGGATTGTCCTCCCCATTCTCCATCTCTCTCCCAAAAGAAAGATTATCTTTTTTTTTTCCTGTGAGGACATTTTTTTTTTCTGAAATTATTTTACTCATTAATTTCAAATGGGCTTTTTAGCTCTAAAATTCTTAGATTTTATGATTTTGTATTTGCCACTCCCATCATTCGCCATTATGTATTTGTTGCTTAATCTGAAGCTGGTAAATTTAGCTGCATGCTTACATGTAAGTTCCATTTATCCAGAATGCAAATAAATAGAAAAAGATTTTTTTTAATGAAAATATCATGTAATATTGATAAAGTCCTAGAAGTCTGTTTAATATAATTAATGACCATAAGCTGTGAATTTTGATTGAGCTTTTGGTCAACTGTGTGCAATATTCTATTTTCGTGAAAGTTTTTTTTTTTTTTTTGCGGTACGCGGGCCTCTCACTGGCCGCGGGCTCCTCTCCTGTTGCGAGTCCAGACTCTGGACACGCAGGCTCAGCGGCCATGGCTCACGGGCCCAGCCGCTCCGCAGCATGTGGGATCTTCCCAGACTGGGGCACGAACCCGTGTCCCCTGCATCGGCAGGCGGACTCCCAACCACTGCGCCACCAGGAAAGCCCCATGAAGGTTAGTTTTTGTCCCAGTTCTTTGGTTTCCCCCATCTTCTGCATGCATATGGTCCCACACAAATTACCAGTCATATGTACTCTTTTTCATCAAACAATGCAGTTCTTAGGGCCTATATTAAACAGATAAAACTGTGTCATATATATTTATGTACTTCCAAAACCAAAGATTATGTTTCATTTTAAGTAGTATCACATTCAGCAGGGTCAAAGTCAATGAAGAGATGCTGACTCAAGATGCAACAAATGCTTTTGTAAATTTCCATGGGTCCAGCCTTTACTACAGGAACTTTCATACATTGTACTCCAAGGATATAATTCATGCTATAAATGAATCATAATCAGCTGTAAACTCTTCTCTAATATAATTCTTTCCTTAGTAGATGGCCCAATCTAAGGATTCTTACATTGCCTTTTCAGGTACACTGACTTGTTTATGTTTGTTGGACATTGGATCAGGCATTAGTTTTTGCTCTCTGTGTCATATTTTATTTACAGCGATGATAAGAACTCCTTTCCTCATTGGATTAGTGTCCTTAGTTTGTGCTCTGGTTTTGATTTATCACTTCTTAGTATATATATGCCTTCCTTTTATTGAGCATTTACTATGAGCTAGTCCTTTTAAGTGCTATAAATACATTACCTAATTCTCCATCACAATAAACCTATGATGTGGATATAATTATCCATATTTTTCACCCAAGAGATGGGGACTTAGAAAGATGAGGTGAGGAGTCTAAGGTTAAGAAGCTAGTCCAAATGAATATAACTGGTCAATGGTGGATTGTGACTCAGATCTGTCTGATTCCAAGATTTTGCATAGTGCTTTCTTTTCCTTTCAGTAATGTGCTTACTTTGGTCTGGTACTCTTAGGACTTCAGGGGGCTGGAACCATATTGTGTTTGCTGGTAAATAACTATATGTGAATTTTTGTTGTTGTTGTTCTGGCTGACCCCTTTTCACTAGAGAAATGTCCCAGGGGAAGGAAGAGTAAGGAGGACTTTCCATTTATTTTGTGGTTAAGTGGTGGCAGGGAAACTAGGTAGTTGGGTCACAATCAAGAGTAGTTTCAAAATGTGGTAGAAAGAAATAGTCTCGCTGGGTTCAGGTTAAGGTGAAGAGTCAAGATTAAGAAAGGATTGAGGCTTACAAGCAGGCAAAGGGTGAAAGCAGTAGCAACAGAATGAGTCTTGATTAATCTTCAGCCTGTTTCCTCATCGAAGGCAGCCAGAATAGTTAAGGCTTCCTCTTGCTGTGTAGCTCTCAGAGCCCTTTGAAGTGGTGCTGGGCAGGCAGAGGTGGAGAATCCACCAGTCAGTCTGAAAGGAAATATGTTTAAAAAAAGGTGAAACATGGATACTCAGCATTTTAGACTTGGGTCTTAGAAGTTGAAAAACATATGGTAGAATAACTAACAATATTTCTACAGGATATTTTTATTTAAATTGTTGTGAGGTAGATTAACTAAGATCAGTGAGATAAATTGGAATGGACTTCAGTCTAACAGCTTATTTAACACATTTATAGCAATTTATATATCTATAGGTGTTTTGGATACATTGGAACTTGTTCATTGTGATAAGATATTCTTGATATGTAATCCATTCTCATGTTCCTTTTGGTGATTCTCTTTACTGAGTCACCTGTTCATGGTAATAAGTGGGTTTACTTAGCAAGTATAAACAATTAAAGATTATTACCCTATACTAATGGCATATATGACTTTTCTGTGAGCCTTTGTAATTTACCGAGTACTTTTACATACAGTGTATCACTCTGGTACCATGATGATGGTAACAGTTTGTTCAAGGTCATAAAAGTAGTAAGCCTCTTGATTTGTTATAATAGTCAAATCTTGGCCTATTATAAGAATAGGAGATAGAGGCAATCGTAAAAACCTCTAGTAGAGTTAAATGGGGACTTAGAACATACTTTATCTCAACTTGTTCTTTTAGTTTGTTCTTTGTTTTTTTATGAAAGAGACCCACCCCCGGCTCCCCAACCAATTCTTTTAGGCTCAGGGTTGGCATACTTGCTTGTAAAAGGCCTGAGAGAAACCATTAAGCTTTGCGGGCTATATGGTCTGTGTTGCAGCTATTCAACTTTGCTGTTTTAGTGTGAAAGCAGCCATAGATAATATGAAACTGAATGTGCATGACTGGATTCCAATAAAACTTTATTTATGGCCACTGGAATTTGAATTTCATATAATTTCCATGTATCACAAAAAATTATTTTTCAATTTTTTTTCAGCTATTTAAAAAGGTAAAAGCTATTTTTAACCCCCAGGCCATACAGAAATTGGTGGGAAGGCAGACTCGTCCGTAGACCTTAGTTCGCCAACTCCTGTTTTAGATACGGAGAAAGCGGCGGCACTGTCTCTTGGCTAGAACAGTGAAGGACGGGGAGCCATGGTCTTAAGCAATTTAGCTGATGATTCTGTGGTTAAGATTGAGGTGGCTGGTTCCTCCCAATAACGTCTTCTTGTCTTGACATTTTCCACTCATTTTAGTCAAAATTTAGTGACTTTGCCTCATTTCCATATCTCCTAGTGAGAAATCTTATGACTGGCGATCATGTAGTTTAAACAAATTACAGTGATACATTCAGCGTGGACAGAAAGACATTTTGATTTGTTCTCCAATTGTTTCCTGTGTGCAAATCAGTCCTGTGGTTTTTCCCAGTGTGAGGTTAAGCTCCTTGTGAACTGGTGTATTTCTCCCACAGTTTCTAGCCCAGAGCTAAACAGCCAACATTCGTGAAATCGCACACTTCTCATTAATTGGTGAGGAGACAGCTAGAAATCCTGTTTTTACTAGACTGATTTTAAGAAGGGCTACAGTTACACCCTTTACACACAAACGAATTAATACTGTTATATCCATGAACATACATGCTTTCACAGACTGTCATCGACGGTGGTTTTCTAGTTGGCATTCTATCACCAAAGAACATCCAGAAATTGAACTTCTTTAGAAAACTCTTTGATCCCACTATAACAAACCCCTCCCAGGAGATTTCTGAGAGCTTTCCCTTCTGACAGTTAAACTCACCATGTGAACAATCTCTCTCTGAGAACTTCTGGCACTTTGCTCTTGGAAACTGGGAGGGGCACGGCCAATTTAGATATGCAGAACCTCAGAAGTTTGGTTCAAGTTTAGTCATTTCACAGAGGCAGTTCCCTTGGCTTGCTTATCTTACAAGCAGGCGGAGTTACTTGAACATTAATTCTAGGTTGCCCCCTTCCTGTTGTTTTTAGTCTTATTTTAGCTTTCTGGTTTTACCTTTCCCAGCTTGAGTCAATAGAGGTGGGTGTGGCCATAAACTCTGGATGCTGAGAGGTGGAAAGGTGGCTTTGAAATTATGCCTTCACTTTCTACTACCCTAGTTACTGGCCTGCCAGGCTTATAGCCGTATACCAAACAGTGACAGACAAGGCATGAGAGAGGCAAAATATCGCTATTGGAGGAATTTGCTTCGGTTTCTGAGGCTTGGGACCCTTGAGTATAAACTGAAGTATTAGAAAAATCCTATTTTCTACAATGAAAACCTTATGCCTAGTTTTTGTCTAAATTGTTTCCCCTAGAAAAGTGAGACCATGCTGGGCCAATACAGAAGGCCAAGAAAACAATAAACGGGTTTTATTTAGAAAATATATTTATTATGCTTCTAAATAAGCAATATAAAATTAAAAATTCAGAAGTTAACCCAAAATTGCTATAATGAGTTAAATCTAGAGAGGTGATGAGTTCAGTTTTTATAACCGGATACCCTATATACTTCTTAAGTCATATGTTCCAATAATGCAGTTAAATTGCTGTTTTCACCAACATTTTTATTAGTATCTAATCTTTTCAGAAAAAAACACCAATTAGTAAAACTGACACAGACGCAGTTTTTAAAATGCTGGGATTCCTTAACTTATTACGTGAGCAGGTCGTGCTACATATGTATAAATTCTCCTTCAACTGTGAGAGTTTATGCTTCTACAAATTATTTTCTTAGTTTTTTTTTCAAAACTGGTATATCAAATCCCTACTATTTTTATAAAGTAGTGAAAAAACTGTAAAAATAATTGCTTGTGATATAAATAATTAGGCTAAGTCTTGATTAAATTCCATCTAGGGCTGCCAGACTTGTTGGCAAAATAATGGGAATTACAGATAATACGCCCATATCTGCCAACCATGTCATTTATTGTTTGGATGGGATGTGAAACTGGTTCATTACATGTTAGCTCTGATCAATTTATATCTACCATGGCCTTGCTACATTCCCAGAAAAGAATAATATTAAAAAACAAAACACAATTCAACTGAGTAAATTTGAAGGTCCAATAATTGGCTTTATTTAATGATTCATGAGTCAGGCAGCATCCCATCTTAGCAGATAGGAGCTCTGAGAAGCTGTACATAATGGAAGGGTTTTGGTTTTTTTAATTTGCTTTGTTTTGTTTTGTTTTCTGGCAGAAAGGGCTGGAAAAAGGAAGTTTCTAGCAAAAAGTGGATTGTTTCAGGCAAGGTTACCTTCTTTTGGGAGAAGCTGGGGCTTCTATCCGGCAGATTTCCTCACTAGTGCTGATCAGGTAATTCCATATTGACTGCTTGAAAGTCACATTCCTTGCAGTGGCTTAAATTATAATTAGGTTCAATATTAAGTCTTGGTTTGCTGACATGGGGCCAAGCACAACTGACTCCATTTTGGGCCTGTTGTTTCTTTTTAACAATTTCCACATTTAGATCAGACTCTCACCTTAACAGAAATGTGATCAAAATTTAAGGAACTGTTCTTTAAAAAAATTAGGAGATATTTTTTAGGAACATTTGCTTGGCACTTAGTGACTGTGAACATGTATTTAAAGCTTTTGAGAGAATACAACACACCAGGGAGAGTACGGTGACTATTATAAGCAGGATAATTCCCAATGTCTGAAGAGCACTTTAGAGCCATGGTCCTCAAGACCCAAACCAATCAAAATCAAATAAGTCCAAGAAAAGACCTCATCAAAGGAGTCATCTTTTTAAGCCAAGTGTTTTGCTCACTGATCTTGTGTAACTGAGTTTCAATTTCCCCAGAAGTGTTAAGGTTATCCCCCTTAGCAATGTCTTGGGAGATGGGTGACGGAGTTATCCTTCCAGGCTAATGCCAGAGTATTGAAAGATATCATATATATGCCCACTTTTGACTACATGGAGTACACTCATCATCTTCTCTTCTTTAATTTACTTCTTACTTCTTCTTTGCAGGTTTGTGATTCAGACACTATGCTTGACTCTGCCTCAACTGTGGAGATGGTAACAGTTTCAGAAGAAGACCCCAGCGTTGGAGGTGTCCGGGGAGAGGTCCAGGTACATATGGCTTCCCTTTTTGCATGAGTCACTTTTAGTAGCACGCTCACTCATTGAGTCCTTGGACATATATTTACTACACACCAAACTCTGTGCCACATATTGGTTTTGGTGCTGGAGACACATTAGAATGTGCCTCGAACACACTTTACTGTGTCTTCTCTTGTTTAAATTAAAATAATTTATGATTTCTTTGCTTAATCCTGGGTTATAACTCACATATGTGGTGGCTGATAAGTCATCTGAAATATAATGTAAGTGTGTATGGTTTCCACCATCTCTTCTTGAGCCATAACTTAATGTTCTGATAAAATGATGTTGGAACTCATTTAATACAAGGGTTAAAAAATGGAAGTATGGCAGGGAATGGATTCTACATCTCATACCTATGTATTTAAAACCTATGGTTTTCCAACTATTTACTTCCTATTATTTGCTATCAATGCGGAAACAATTAGTGAAAAAACATTAATATTGTTATTAATCGTTATCAATATTAATATTGAAATGTATGGGATGGGAAAACAAATATGTGAAAATATGTGAGGTTTAAAATGACTCCTTTGCAAAAGTGCAATTAGCTTTTAGCAAAAGATGAGAAGCATATGGAAATATAACTTTAAATTTAAAGTTTTAAATTGCATTGCATTGCTGTATAACCCATATTTATATGCATGGTAATACTGAAGGGGAAGAAAACGCACTAGATGGACACAGAAATAGCCTGGTGATAAAAAAGAAGCATGCAAAATTCAGATGAAAACTGAACAAAGCTGAGACAGAGGAGATAATTATGAAATATTGCCAAGAAAAAACTGATAATTTTCAACAGCCTTTGTATAGAGCCTTATTTCAGGATTCAAGTTTTGGGTAGAAGCCAGAGCAAACCATTTTATCATTGGCATTGCAAAAAAGTAGGGAGGAAGGAGAAGGAAAATTAGCAGAATTGCATGAGTTGGAAATTAACCAGAGTGGAAGAGAATAGGACTTAAAAATTTTCAAATATTAGATGGTAAGAAAGAGTGGCAGAGAACTTAGGAGCTGAGAATTAAGCCTAAAAAACCCCTCAATATTATAACATAACAACAAGAACAGGAACAAAAATCATAGCAAAAAATTACAGAGGATGATGAAGTAGAAAAAAATATTTATTATCAATGAGTCCCAATATATGCACTCCACTTATCAAACAATCCAGTACTACAGGATCAGAGAAAATAAACTATGACCATGTCAAAAATAGGAAGAAAGCCAAAATGGGCAAATAAAATAACAAAACACTAGGTAATGACCTCAAGATGGTGCAGATTGTTTTGGAATTTTTAGCTGAGTTTTACCTTTATTTAATTATTTTTAGTTACTTTTATTTTTCTTGCAGATTTTAAACAAGTATGATTCCTGGATCTCTTTCCTCAGCAGTGTGAGGTACTGAACGGCTTTTAACACAGAAAGGGCCTGTCAGTCTTATTTTGGATGTGTCCAGTGCATTAGTGGACCTCTGGGAATGTACAGAAACTCCTTATTGCATGAATTTGTGGAAGACTGGTACAATCAAGAATTTATGGGCAGCCAGTGTAGTTTTGGAGATGACAGGCATCTAACGAACCGAGTGCTGAGTCTGGGCTATGCAACAAAATACACAGCTCGATCCAAGTGCCTTACTGAAACACCTATAGAATATCTCAGATGGTTAAACCAGCAGACCCGTTGGAGCAAGTCCTACTTCCGAGAGTGGCTGTACAATGCCATGTGGTTTCATAAACATCACTTGTGGATGACCTATGAAGCAGTCATCACTGGGTTCTTCCCTTTCTTTCTCATTGCCACAGTAATCCGGTTCTTCTACAAGGGTAACGTTTGGAACATTCTCCTCTTCTTGTTAACCATCAAGTTAGTAGCTCTCATAAAATCATCTCTGCTACCTGCCTTAGAGGAAATATTGTCATGCTCTTCATGTCCTCCTACTCAGTGTTATACATGTCAAGTTTACTTCCTGTTAAGATGTTTGCAATTTTAACCATAAACAAACCTGATGGGGCACATCTGGAAGGAAAACCATTGTTGTTAACTTCATGGGACTCATTCCAGTATTGGTTTGGTCTGTAATCCTTCTGGGTGGCTTGATTTTCACCATTTATGAGGAATCTAAAAAGTTATTCTCAGAATCCAAAAAGAAAGTTCTAACTATTTCATCATCCATCTATATATGCTGTTGGGTAGTGGTTTTGACACTGTATGTCGTTTTTATCAAAAAATGTGGCAGGCAGAAGAAGAAACAACAGTACGACATGATGCTTGATATATAATCTTATATTGAGGTTTGCAGACATACACAAAGCCTTCTTCCTCTAGGAGCTGTGCTGATTGTACAGAACTGTGGCGTCAGATTATGGCAACAAAGGAGACATATCACTGCTGCTGGGACTTTTACAAAGACATTTCTATGGGTTTATTTTGATTCCGCCAAATTATGCCTCCTCAACGAGAGGAAGCTCAGATTTACCCTGTTATTTCTGTAAAAGTGAAAAGAATTTTGGTTATGCAATTATTCCTACAGCACATCCACCTAACAGTGTTTTGCTCCTGTATACCTCACTAGCCATGCTTTATGTGGGTTATCATGGAAGAAATGGATTTTGGAAACTCAAGGAAAAGTTCTTTCAACACATACAACCTCTATATTTAAAATAGATGGACTTTCCCTGGAGGCGCAGTGGTTAAGAATCCACCTGCCAATGCAGGGGACACAGGTTCGATCCCTGGTCCCAGAAGAGCTCACATGTCGCGGAGCAGCTAAGCCCGTGTGCCACAACTACTGAGCCTGCACTCTAGAGCCCACGAGCCACAACTACTGAGCCTGCGTGCCACAACTACTGAAGCCCGCGTGCCTAGAGCCCACACTTCACAACAAGAGAAGCTACCACAATGAGAAGCCCACGCACCACAACGAAGAGTAGCCCCTGCTTGCTGCAACAAATACCCAATGCAACAAAAAATAAAATAAATAAATTTTTATAAAGTAGCGATATCAAAAATAAAATAAAATAGTTAACCAACAAGGACCTACTGTATAGCACAGGAAATGCTGCTCAATATTCTGTAACAACCTAAATGGGAGAAGAATTTGAAAAAGAATAAACACATGTGTATGTACAATTGAATCACTTTGCTGTACACCAGAAGCTGACACAACATTGTTAATCAACTACGCTCCAATATAAAATAAAAATTATAAAAACAAAAACATATACAATCTAACTTATGGACTGTGTTGACAGCTAGCTTTTATTTAAGAAAGACTTCCTACTTAACTTTACCAAATGAAATGCCAAAAGAAATTTTACAGGCTGTTGGCTACACTGTATTTTTAAATAATTACACTGCTTCAAAATATTGTATACCAATTGTTAAAACCAGTTTTGCATTTTCTATATTTTACTTCTCTCTCAAAATACACCTGTGCTTCCTTTTTAAAAATTAAAATACATTATGAAAAAAAATCATACTTAAAAATCCTACCCAGAATGTGGAACTTGATTAACTGCTGCTGCTCATTATAGAAGGAATAAAATGTTTTCTCTCTCTCTCCCTTTTAAAAATTTGTAGTTTATTTCTTTGAAAAACTGCTTCAATTTTCAATATTTTAACTTTTTTTCATTTCTTCTAGAAAAGGCCAAAAAGCCTGTCACGCTTCGGGAGTAGAATACATATTTTTGTGTACAAAACAGAAATCATTGAGAAGCAAGGCCAGGGAGTAGAAAAGTACAATTTTTTCATAAGATTAAAAAGGAGGAATGCTAGTCCTTGAAAGAAAACACTAGGCATTCAGCACTGGATGACATATTAATATCAAAAAGGAATAATTTGGGGGGATTCTGGCAGTGTTTTCCCAAGCTAGGTAACCTGGAAAGTGAAAAAAATTCATTTGTATAATTTGGATAAATACAATTCAGTACATCATTTTGTTCTGTGATCTGAATCTACCTAATCCTGTCTATGAATTGAACGTATTTTTCCTGCCTTTTTTTTTCAGCTTTCCAGTTCACTCTACAGGTTAGTATGAGGTTTACATGGTTGAGTTGGCTAAATTATAATAAATATAAAGAATGTAGATTAAAAATCGGCAGATTCAGCTCTAATTGTCCTCTTTTACTTTCTAGGGAGGAGTTTTTTTTCTGAATTGTACAGATAATTTTTTCATCTCTCCTGCTCTTGGCCTACATAAATATGTTTACAACGTAGAATTTATATCAAGGTTTAATGTCAAGAACTGGCGCATAAAAATTGTTGCACCAGGTGCACTTAACCTGGCTAATCCAGAGCTTCAATTTTCCAGTTTGACTTTTGACATGGCCCATCTTGCCTTGTAGCTGGTGCTGTGCAGAACTATGTTAAAAACACTAACTAGATTTTTTTTTTTTGCTTCCTCTTGCACACACTTTGCCCTTTTTCTCTACCCATTTTGTTCTCAACCTGAAATGGCTTTTCCCCTCCCATTCCCCATATCTACTTGTCAAAATTCTTCTATATCCTTCATTCAAGGCATAATTCTACTACCATTTTCTTCCCCAAATACCTCAACTTAAAGTGATCTCTCTCTCCTCTTGACTCTCATAATAATTCATTCTGTCTCTGCCTTGCAGCTCTGGTTTTTTCTTCTGTATTATGTTATGAATATCAGTGCACATGATAATATCCTGGTACACTAAAACTTTTTGAAGCTGACACTACATTTTCATCATTTTTGAATCCTCCATGGTGACCAGTAGAGTTAGGTATTCAATACAATTTGGTGAATAAGCAGATGAATGCATGAAAGAAGAAGGAAGATGGACTCAAGTAATGAATTTTCTTTAAGGAAAATCTGTGGCATTTTTCATACTTTGCTTACAGAAAAAGCTTTGTGATATGAAGGCTGAACTTTCTTTTAGATTTGGGCAGTGGGCTGATACCTCTGTCACAAGAAAGAGAGTTACCTTGTCATTGTCTACGAAGTTAAGACATTCATTCCGCAAACAGATTTTGAGTGTGCTTATGTGCCAGGCTTTGCTGGGATTTTAAAAATAAGAGATTATGCCTGCTTTCAAGGAATTCTTTGAGTTTCTCCATCAAGCCATGCTCCTACCCTTCTGTGGGCATTTCCAAAACTTCTTCCCAATCAAACTTCCTTCCCACTATTACCTTTGTTTAATTAACTCTTTTTATTGTTTGTTTGTTTTTGGCCATGAGGCATGTGGGATCCTAATTCCCCAACCAGGGTCCAATCCAGGTCTCCTGCGGTGGTGGCACGGAGTCCTAACTGCTGGACCACTAGGGAATTTTCCAAATTAACTCAGTCTATCCTTTAGCTTCACTTTAGTCATTATTTTCTCACACACTCTTTCCATGATTGTTTCTCTAGTATATTCTCCTGTTGAAAGTCATCGTGCTTATTTTTAATTTTCACCTCTATGATTCCTTGCTTGATATCTGTCTCTCTCATTATAGGATAAACTCAATGGAAGAAGGAACTGTGTGAGGTTGTATAAACATCCCATACGCTGAGGTTAGGATAGTTTGTCATGTGGTAGGAACTCAATAAAAACTTGTGGACTGAATAAATGGGTGAGGGAATGAAACTCCCAGTACAGCTTAAGAAAGAGCCAGTCTGATTTCTATTAAAAAAAAAAATCAAGTTCTAAGCTTCTCATTTATAAAGAATCCCTTTATCCCCGGATAGAGTTATAACTTATGGCAGAAAGAGAGATAGAGATGGTGGAGTTGCATCAGTTTAAGGAAAGGAATATTTATGGTAGGAGGCTCTTTTTTAGTCGTGAGAAAGGCGACATGACAGTCCACTAGAATTCCCATAATGAGGATTCACAAACGCAGACAAAAATCATATTCTTAACTTAATAAATTAAATGTTAAATGCTGCATTTCCTATTTTGGTTTGTGCTTCATGTTTTCCTTGATACAATTTGGATAAGTATTTTTGACACTTGTTCGTGTGTTACCTGTTTTTCTAGAATATAAAGCTAGTCCTGCTATTAAAAAAATTCTGATAATAAGTTTTGTCTTCAAAACACAAAATATATATGTGTATTAATATATGATTAATAGTCACTTAAATACAGCACACGTGAGGACTTTCCTATACATGCACATCAGATATATTTGTGGAGTCACCTCTTTCCGTGGCTAACTCTCATTTGTTGTTTATGACCCAACTCAGATACCACCTTCTCCTGAAATCTTCCCTGCACCCCTGCCACCTATATTCCATAGCCCCATATACTATCTCTCGTCTACATGTGATATTGTTCTTCTAACTTCTGCAGCCCTCAACTCCTAGCATAGAGCCACTTAGCAGGAACTCAATAAACATGGGTTAGGTGATGTTAAATGTGTTCCTATCAGAAAATAATTATTGACAGCACAAGTGTGAGCATATACATAAATATCATCACTTTATAGGATTTCACTCATTCATGTACTTATTTGATTTTCTACAAATATTTGTTAGGAGTTTACTATATACCAGCCTCCGTGCTTAGAAGGAAAACTCTTAATGGAGTAAGTGCTTGCTTTTCCAGTGCCCTGAGATGATGAGAGATCTTGCATGAGATAAAAGGGTGTTATCCTTAGGCGTGATTAGGAAACACTGAGGATATCAAGTTTCTTCACTGAAGAAATTCTCACAAACCTTCAGCGTGCTGATGAGCTTTATGAATCAGCAAGACAGGCTCTTTTTACACAGAAATATTTACACTTTGATAACTATGGTATCCTTTCCACAAGGATGTTGGTTAATATCTGGGTTAACACTATCATCCTGCAGTACATAGTTTAGACAATGCTGGTATATCATGTCTGACACCACAAGTTGGATTTGTTATCACTCATGATCAAAAAACAACACTCAGAGCTTAACCTGCTTATGCCTTGAGTAATCAGCTCCAGATGTGAAGACCACGGGGAAAGAGGGAGGAGCTCGCAGGATCTTTTGTCTCCCCCCTGAGCTATAGAAACAGGGTCTTCTCAAAAGAGTTTGGCTTACCCATTTGCTGTCAGAAAGCTCTCCACACTGTAGCTAAGACAAGCCTAAGTGGCTTATTTTAGCTCTGCTATTCAGGGCAGCAAGGAGTTTAATCCTGATATGTTGGGAAAATGTACAGTGAGTGGGTGAGCCTGATCTTTGAAACAACTTTGGCAATGTATGACAGCAATGACTCAAAAGAGGCACAACTGCTGTATAAATGATGGGAAAAGATTGCATTTTCTCCTCTGTCTTGGATTGAGTTGATTGTTGAGTCATAAAATCAAATGCAATAAAATTTAACTAAACCAGGATAAAATCATAGTATACATGTTCGCTCTCAGAAGAACAGAGGCAATAACAGTATGTCATATAACTAGACACCCTGTCTCTCCAGATAACGCATGATATGTCTGTCTCTTTAATTAAAAAGCAAAACAAGCAAAACTAAACATTGGTGAAAGCTTTAAGGAGTTAAAAATCCTGGAAGAAAGATCTTTTGGAATCAAAGTTGATTGGCCAGTTTTAGGAAGCTATTAGCAGAATTACTGTAGAAAGAAAACTTCAAGTTCATTTAGTGCAACTCAGCTGCCTCAAATCTTTGCTGGACTGAAGCAAGGTATTAAAAAAGAAGGAGAGTGGAGAGAGTCCAGGATCCTTATCGCAAAGGAGTAAACTGCAATTCAGTTGGTTTTAGCACCTCGGTCAAGGCTTCACAGTAAACCCTGGATCTAGCCTTTTGTTCTTTTTTACCCAGGTGTTTTGGGGCTCGCTTTATACTGCAGAAAACCTCAAATATGCAATTTCCAGGCAGCTACTCTTAAATTGGACATATTGAGACTATACTTGAATCCATTCCCACCAAAAGGAGTTGTAAATTATAAGCTCTCAGGTTTATGAGTTTTTGATATTTAGATTTTAAACAAAAAGTCACCCTGAATAGTCATCGCAGTATCTGAAATTTTTAGCACTAATAAAAGGTATAATAACATGTCAAAAATGGATATTCTAAAATTCTTGCCCCCCAAACGAATTGTTGCCGTATTACCCGCTTTGAAAGAACATGAAGTCAGAAAAAGTTTGGACCTAATGACTTTCACCTCTCAGAGTTATTGTGTAATCAAGACAGTGTATGAAAAGTACCTAGGGAAAATACTTGACACATAATAGGGGTTTAATAAAGTTTTCTTTTCTTCTCCCCTCCTTCTTAAACAACTAACTTCCTTAACGTTCCTTCCTTTTCCCTTCCTTTGTTCCTTACTTCCATCCTAAAATCGCTTTACTCAGCACACTACTGGACCAGGCCTGGAATATTTACTTAAATACCAAGGACTTTTACTTCTCAAAAATGCATTTTAATTCACCCAACTTGGGGCTTCGCTACAGCCTTAAGATCTTCTCTAGAAACAGGTGGCCTTCTTCTCCTTTAGACACAGACAGGACAACTGTTATAACTGTCAGTTCCAACTTCCAGAAGAACTCAGTACAGACAATTCTGCATCTGACAAAATAAATGCTTCGGAACATCTAAAGTGTGGTCGGTGGGCCAGTTGGCATAGTCATCCGATGGATTTGAGTCCTGGCACCACTGTCCGTGTTCTGGTTGACCGTGAGTGGACACCCCAATTTCTTTGTTTATAAAAGTCTAAGAACTTCCCTCTACAAACCTCATAGGATGTCAGAAATTCAGAGAAATTCTTCCGATTTGAGTTCTCGTTATTAGCTCTGAGCATTGGGAGGAGACATTCAGATTTTCCCATGGCACAGGTCAGATTAGGGCCTGAGTCATTGTGGACACTTGTCTTCATCCTCATTGCTTCCACCCTAGCCACGCTGCCATCATCCTGTGTCTATTGCCAGAGACACCTATCTATCTATCTTTCTTCCGCAATTGCCCCTCTGTATTTCTCCAGGAAACAGCCACTGTGAGAGCGTGTCACTCATGTGCTTAGAAGCCTTCAAATATCTTCTATCTCAGGACGCCCTGCTCCATAAGGTCCTACACGATCTGCCTTCTGTCTGTTTCCATGATTTCCTGCTGAACTTCTTTTTTCCTTAACACTACACACTGGCAGTCTTTCTGTTTCTCAGCCAAGACGAGCTTGTTCCCACTTCAGGGTCATTACCTGTTGCTCTTTATTTTGCCTAAGGGACTCTCCTCTATGAACTCGGCATGATTGGTTTCTTCCTGTCATTTAGGTCACCTCCTCCAAGAGACCTAATATTTTATTACTTGCCTAATTTTTAGCCCCATCCAGGAGTAGTCTCACCCAGTATAGCCAAGAATCTAGGCAATGGTTGGTGATTTGGGGATAGTAAGTCTTCCCTCAGGAAATTTTTGGAGGAAGAAACATAGCTAGATATTAGTGAGTGTAAAGAGCGCTGAAAGCTTGCATTGATCTTCCAGGACCATGACTGAAGCTTCTTATGTTGCTGTGACCCCATTAGATGGCAACCTTCCAAATTGTTCAGAGCATTATTTCTTGGCATACAGAGCTAATATCCCACTGCATGGATGGAAGCCCAACCTGGACAAAGTCCAATTAAGAAAGAGTCTACATGGGAGTGATACTATTTGGCAAGAGACAAATCCAATGATGCCATAGGTATTATCTATCTTTCCTTCCCATGCTTAAGTCATTTCCTTCATAGACCAGATAACAGGCAGTCTACAGATATATGACTGGGTGAGAATCTGTATGTAAACACGGAAATGTTTTTCTTTAGAGTTTTTTTAACCCAGCTGAACTTTTGGAATCTAATAAATATGAGTCCTTACAGTTTTAGCCTCACCTTCTCTTTTCTTCTACTGTTTGGACTTTTTTTTTTTTTTGCTCTAAACCTACTGATAAAATTATTACTAATTTTTTCTTGTTTAAACTAAGTTGACAGATGTGAATGGTACAGTGGAATAAAAATTACTAGATAATCACTTCAATTCAACTAGTTCCTATCCATGTCCTTGATTATTTTTTTAATTTAATTTATTATTTTTTATATATAGCAGCTTCTTATTAGTTATCTCTTTTATACATATTAGTGTATATATGTCAATCCCAATCTCACAAAGTACTTGGTTAATTTTAAACTTTACTCACTTTGTCTCATCATCCTACAAGCCCCAGCTGAAATCACAACCTCCTCTGAGAAGCCCTTCTTACAGTCACAAAATGTGAGTTGGTGACTCAATCCTTTATTTCCAAAATACACATATTTTTCAGTAATAATGCCCTTATAAACTAAATTAACTATTTAAAAGTCTATCTTTTCCTCTCTCTAATAGGCTGTGATCTGCACAAGGAAGAGGACAATATCTTACTCATCTTTGTAAACATATCTTACCAACATGCAATGCTTATTGCCTGAGGAATTTGTATCTGTTGATCAAGTGAGCGAATAATTGATCTTGTTATTTATTACAGTTAGTAAGTAACAAGTTACTATGGTTGAGTCCCTACCAAATAACAAGCAGTTTGAATACATGATTTAACTTAACCCTAAACAAGTCTATAAATGATGTATTAATAACCCTATTTCATAGATGAGGGAATTGGGACTCAGAAGTACAAGAAATTTCATCAAAGTCCATTAGCACATGAAGGCAGAGTTCAAAACAAATTGATTCTCTTCAAATCTTTTTCAATCTCTAATAACCTCTTTACAATTGTTTTCTTGTATAAATATTAACAACATTAAGTGAAATCATACCTCTATACATACATTTTTGCAAGGTATTAAAATAATAGAATCCATTCATGTTACTTTGATTATCAGATTATGAAGATGTCTACACCTAACATACTAACGTCTACATACTAACAATATGTAGTTTAGAGAATATAAAAGACTGAAGCATCCAGGGTTAGAACAGTGAAAAGCATAGCTTTGAGGCTAAAGATGTGAATTATAAGATTTCCTCATCTTTAAATAATCCTTTTCTCAAATACACAGAACTAGACCAGCTAATTAAAGCAGAATAGGAATGTACTGAAGTTACTCATGATGAAAAACCAGAGAACCAGGCAAAGGAAAGGGTAGAGATATAGTAGCTCTGGATAATAAAAGGAGAATTCTCATCCTGATTCCTACTCTTTCCCAGGCCCTCCTCCCCCAAGGAGTGAGCATCAGCCCTGTCTCTGTCTCAGTGGTGCTCTGCACTCAAAATTCAAATGCTCCCAAGGGAGATTCTGACTGGTCCAGCTTAGGTCACATGAACATCTTTTGGCCAAATTTGGACAGAGCTCTTCAACAGTACTGAGTGACTACTAAACTGTGACTTAAGGTTTGACATTACAAAAAGCTAAAAATATATTTCAGTTCTGAAAAGTCTGAAGAGTAGGTATTTACAATCACTCATTTGGATCACAAATAAAGCCCAGTAAAGAGCTTTGTTGAAGGTTTGAAGTGCACCTAGTGGTGAAGAGGACAATCTGGAAAGTTCACTTCCTTAGTAACCAAATTGAATTGATCTGAACTGGAATGATTTATTAATGTCCATTTACCATATTTTCCAACTATGAATATTTTTAGTGTTAAATGTCTTGCTTTTATCTTAGACTATAATCAGCTGATAAATTTAGTTTTTTGAATGTCTGGCACGCAGTAATGCTCCACGAATATTGCGTTCCTTCTGTATCCCTAACCCAACACATTATCAGAACTCCTTTGGATTCAAGTTAGAGAAAACAACATAGAGCTAATTTAACTTAAAAAGAAGTTTATTTTAAAGACACTGAAGAAGAAATTGTGGCTGGCTCACCTCAGCTTATTATCCCCCTCATCTGAGTAGATATACCGTATGAAGCAGGGTCACCTTCCTCCGCATGGTAACCATGGTGGGCAGAATACATAAGGTGAGAGAGGTAGAGGAGACTATTTCACAAATGTCAGTCACACACGTTGTCCCAGACTCTAACAGTAAATCCACAAGTCAATAATAATGAGTATCTTGGTGACCCCTCATGAACATGACTGCTAGAATACCAACTCCCTCTATTTTTCACTAACTCCTCTTCTTACTGCACACCTAGTCTCTGCAGTGCCTGTCCAAGTCCCTTTCTTCCATGAGGAGGTATGATGCTGCTCTGTAAGCTGGAGACACCCCCCAGGCTACCTCTGAAACTGTTCTCTTGCTCTGTTGCAGCTGTCATGTTAACGTCACTTCCATTGCTTTGCTCTTGCTGACGTTTCTTGTGGTCACCATTTCTACTGTCCCTTGCACAATGAGCATGCTCTTTACAGTGGCCCTTGCCACTTGATCCTCTGCTGCTCCAAGAGTGTAAGTGGCAACTCGTGAAAATTAAAAAAGATTCTTGGACGTTTTAGCATAGTCCAAGACTGAGGTCTTTTGTTGTTGTAAATTTTTCCTACAGTCTAGAGATAAGCACCTAGAACAGTGCTGAGTATTTATAGTATGACTTACATTCAGTTCCTTAGCAAACAGACCTTGAGATGATTTTTTTTTTTTTTTTTTTTTGCAGATGGTTTTTAGGGGAATGCTTTTAGGAAAAACCACCTGGAAGACAGTGAAGAAAGAAGGAATGGACAGAGAAAAGAACTGAGCTAAGATGCAGTTTCAACTAAAACCTCAGCCTATCCCTCAGAGGTTCTAGAAATGGAATGGCCCAACAGAATACTGAATGGGAAAAGATATTTGCAAATGATATATCTAATAAGAGGTTAATATCCAAAATGTACAAAGACTCATACACAACTCAACCTCAAAAAGACAATCAATTAAAAAATGAGCAGGAGACCTGAATAGACATTTTTCTAAAGCAGACATACAGATGGCCAACAGACATGTGAAAAGATGCTCAATATCACTAACTATCAGAGAAATGCAAATTAAGAACGTCAACCTGTGTTATCACCTCACACCTGTCCAAACGGCCATCATCAAAAAGACAACAAATATCAATAATAAGTGTTGGTGAGGATGTAGAGAAAAGGGAATTTTGTACACTGTTGATGGGAATGTAAATTGGTGCATCCACTATAGAAAGTATGGAGTATGGAGGTTCCTCACAAAATTAAAAATAGAACTACCATACCATCCAGCCACTCTACTTCTGGATATTTTCCTGAGGAAAACAAAAACACTAATTTGAAAAGATACATGCACCCCTATGGTCATTGTAGCATTATTTACAATAAATATGGAGGCAATCTAAATGTCCATTGACAGGTGAATGGATAAAGATGTAGTATTTATATACAATGGAATATTGTTCAGACATAAAAAAGAATTAAATCTTGCCATTTGCAATAACATGAAAGGGCCTGGAGGGTATTATGCTAAGTGAAATAAGTCAGACAGAGAAAGTAAAATACCATACAGTCTCATTTATTTGTGTAATCTACACAACAAAACAAATGAACAAACGTAACAAGATAGAAACAGTCATAGGTACAGAGAACAATTAAGTGGTAGCCAGAGAGGAGAAGGGGATGAGTGAAATAGTTGAGAGGAATGAAGAGGTACACACTTCCAGTTACGAAGTCACAAGTATGAGTCATGGGGATGAAATGTACAGCATGGGGAATATAGTCAATAACAGTGTAATATCTTCGTATATGACAGATGGTAACTAGACTATTCACGGTGATCATTTTGTAATGTTTAAAAATATCAAATCACTATGTTGTGTATCAGGAACTAACATAATGTTGTAAGTCAATTATACTTCACAAACAAACAAATTCATGGAAAAAGAGATCAGATTTGTGGTTGTCATAGTGAGGAGAGGGAATTAGATGAAGGTGGTCAAAAGATACAAACTCCCAGTTATAAAATTAATAAGTACTAGGGTTGTAATGTAGAACATGATTAGTATAACTAACATTGCTGCATGTTATATTTGAAAGTCATTAAGAAAGTGAGTCTTAAGTGTTCTTATCAGAAGGAATTTTTTTCTTTTCTTTTGTATCTACATGAAATGATGGATGCTCACTAAACTTACTTTGGTAATCATTTAATGATGTATGTAAGTCAAATCATTACGCTGTACACCTCAAACATATACAGTGCTGTATGCCAATTATATCTCAATAAAACTGGAAGAAAAAACAACTTGCCTAGTCATGTTCTCTCAATTAAAAAAGAAAAAATAAACAATACAGAGAAATCCTATACACTTTATGCAGTTTTCCTCATCTCCTAATGGTAACAACTTGCAAAACTATAGTACAACACAATAAGGAAATTGACATTGGTACAACCCATTTATCTTATTCACATGTCCCCAGTTTTTCTTGTACTTATGTGTGTGTGTGTGTGTATCTAGTTCTACGGAATTCTACCACATATGTGAGTTCATGTGTCCACCACCCCAGTCAAGATACAGAACGGTTCCATTGTGACGAGAATCCTTGTGTTGACCTTTTGTAACCACACTCTTCTATCTCATACACACACACACCAATTCCCTAAGCCCTGGGAACCACTCTGGTTGTTTTCTAGAGAATAGACCACAGAAGTGCAAGTAGGGAAGCAGGATAACAAGTTTGGAGAGTGTTGCAGGAATCCACCTAACAAGTGATGTATGTCAGACTGGGATGTTTGTATAGGAGTCATGGAAACAAGATTTTGAATACACTTTGAAGTTAGAATCAACATCCTGGATGAGGCATCCTGGATGAGGATTGTGAGAGAAAGAGAGGAATCGAGGATCATCTGAGATTAGGAGTAACTAGAAGGATGGCAATGTTATCAGTGGAGATGGGGAAGACTGTGGGTAGATTTGACTTTGGAGAGAAGATCAAGCATGTTGATTTTGAGGTTTCTATTAGGCCTCCAAGTAGAGGTACTTACAGGCACCTGGCATTTGGAAAACAAGTCAAAGCTGGGAACATAAATTTGGAAGTTATCAGCATACAGACTGTACTTTAAAACTCTAGTGACTAATGGCCCAATTACTATGCTGTACTCCTTCTCCAACTTTGGTAGAAATGAATAGTGCTTAACTCAAAAGGGTGTGGTGATCTTTAAGTGAGCTCTACATAAATGATGCAGGCTTTAGGACAGGGCCTGGACCATAGTAAAAACACTTGATAAGTGCTAGATGTAATTATTGATGAGGGTGATGACAATATGGGGGTTATGAGAATGTGATGATGGCGATAATGATGCAGTGTGAGAAAATATACATCTATCCTTCCCAAGCCTAGGTCAGCTTCTTGAGCACAGGTGTGCATGACAGTGGAGCTTCTCATCATCTTGAACTGACGGAAGTGGAAGAAAGCTCCCACCTCTTTAAAAATAAAACCTTACTTGTGGCTCCACAGTCACTGAGTGACAGTGACAAGATAGGGAAGGAGAGAAAAAAGAAAAGAGTCAAAGCAAGAACTTTTCTATTTCCCTTCCCCAGATTTGACTTATACTCAGGCCCTATACCAGGTGATTCCCCCAGCAAATTTGCTGGATGGGTATCATTTTACAATTTTACCAGTGAAGACATTTGAGCATTAAAGACACTAAGAAACCTTTTGAGTACTGCAAGCAGAGAATCCCTGAGCTAGAGTTTAATCCAGGCCTGTGGTGCAACACAGTTGTGGCAATAATCAGTAACTGTGTGTGAAAAATAATTGAAATAAACTGCAGAGAGTCCCCAAGGTAAAAAGCATCCCTGTCTCTTCATAGCATCACTCACTGACAAACATATAATGAGCATCTTGTAGATACGAGGCCTGAGTTGCCTAATGACTTCCACACACTCTGCAGCAGGCTTCAGAAAGGGTCTGGTCAGTTGAAGGCAGGGTTCCAGAGCTGTTAGAACAGAGGCAGCTGTCCAGGAAGATATTACACAAGGACACAGACTCAAATTTCCAAACAGTTGGGAATTTGTTGTTTTAAATACCCTTCAGCTCCTCTTTAGTTCTCTGCAGGTAAAAATAGCTCAGTTGCCAAGAAACCTGGGAGTGGTGCTAAGTTCTCATGAAACAGATGCACAAATTTGTTGTTAAATGAAGCTCTAAAGGACGGTTCTTTAAAGTGTCAACTCAGGTATGGTACTATATAAGTTGGGCCCATCATCACACCCTAAAATGTGTTCTTATATTTAAATAATATAAATTAAGAGAAGAACACACTGACCACAAAAAGTCATGGACTACATACAGTTCCTGTGCATCTCATCTCAGAGTCATGGCCTGACAAGTCCCTCCAGAGACTTGTAGTTCATCATAGGTTGAGAAAATTGTTTCTGAGGAGTAATTGTTGTACTTCTAAGTGAGTGAAACCCAATGTACACCTTCTATAGAAGTAATTGATTTTAGGATTACAGGTGTTTATGGGTCGAATTTTGTTCCCCAAAAGATATATTGAAGTCCTCACCCTCAGAATGCAACCTTATTTGGAAATAGGATCGTTGCCAATGTAATTAAGATGAGTTCATTCTGGAGCCAAGTGAGTCCTTTATCCAATGTAACTGGTGTCCTCATAAGAAGAGGAGAGGGATCCAGGAAGAGGTGACCATGTGAGAGCAGAGGCAGAGACTGAAATCTGTAAGTCAGAGAATCCTGAGAATGGCCAGCCAGCTGAGACACTAGAAAGAGGGATGAAGCTTTCTCCCCCAGAGGCATTAGAGAAAGCATGGTCTTACCAAGACTTTGATTTCAGACTTCTAGCTTCTAAAACTGGGAGAGAATACATTTCTGTTGTTTTAAGCCGCTCAGCTTTTGCTACCTTGTTACAGCAGCCTTAGCGTAATATGAATACAGAGATCATTCTGAGAATAAAACTTGACTCAATTTCAGATAGAAGAAAAATCTGCCCTGGGTTACAGATTATATGACACCTTATGAATCTTTTTAATTGGCCTGATTTATTTATCTCGCATTCCCAGGGCTAAACAAGTATTCAGTGAATGAATGAATGAATGAGTGAACACGTTTACTTAAGGTGAACTCTCCACCTCTATGCCCTTCCTCGTCCTCCACTCCCCTGTCCTAGAAGACCTTTCCTGATCTTTCCTGCTGCACTTTGTAACTTTTTTTTTTTCTGGGGATGGGGGGTGTGTTTTCTTATTTTTGAGTTTTGAGAGTTGGATATAAATCCTTTGTCTGGTAAGCGATTTGCAAATATTTTCTCCAAAATTTATTTTTTCCCCCACTGCGAGGCTTGTGGGATCTGAGTCCTAACCACTGGACTGCAAGGGAACTCCCACTTTGTAACTTTTTCAGGACATCATTTGTCTGCGTGATAGAAGGGACTTCTTTACTAACCCTTGAATTCTCCAGAATGATTAACAGTGCTTTGTATAAAATAGATGCTTTACTGGTCAGTAAATATCCATTAGATTACATTGAACTAGTCGAACTTTCACTGCTACCTTTTTTCACTTTCTCATTTTCGCTTTTTCCGGTAAAGTTTGTCCCAAGCTCTGCTTTGTAATTTACCTGGTTTTTATCCCTTTATCCCATGCTTTGAAGACCAAGATGTTCAGGACAACTGCCCCAGCCCCTTCAGCAAGCCAATGAACAACTGGTAATATTTTTTCATATTTACTTCATTATTTTTTGCTGAATTTTTAAAAAGGAATATTAGACATCATGATATTTTACCATTAAACACCCTAGTATTTATTTCGAAAAAGTAAGGACATTTTCTTCCTAAATGAGAAGATTATCTCACCCATTAAAACTTACTATAATTTTATCAATATCATCTAACACCATCCTAATTCATATTTACCTTTTCCTCATTGTCTCAGAATGCGTTTCATGGATGTTTTATTCACGCTATGATCCAATAAGTTTCCATTTATTGCATTTGATTGTTCAGTCTTTTAAGTCATTTTTAATTTAGACAATTGCCCCATTGCCCTACGTTTCTTTCTCATATCATGATGTTAAATCTAGATGATGGCTTTTGGAGAGTCATTATAGATATTTTTCTATTCATCTCTACATTCAAATTCTGTTCTCAGTACAACATTTTTTTAAAAATAATCAAGGTAAAATACTATGATATATACAAAAATTACAGGGGTAAAGCAAGGCAGCATTCTCCAATCCTTCTACATTTCCTCTATTTTTCTCTCTCTCACCCTTCCTTCCTTTTGTCTTACATCTTCACTCACAGAATTCTCTCCTATACATATGACATTGATATAGGTTTTCTGGGTTCTAAGAGAATAAGGCAGTATTCATATATTCAACAAATATTTAACTAGTACCCAACATATGGATGGCAAATTCTTGGATCTATGGGAAGTAGTCTTAAAAGGATAATTCCCTACTTTTCCCAGTGCAAAATCCTTGATACAATTGATTCTTGAATTTACTGCTATGTCCTCCATCTTCTTCTTGTAGCTACAAAGAAATATGGCTACAGCATAACAATTTGCTGGCATCTGAGAAGACAGCAACCCCCAAACCAGAAAAATTTTTAGAAATTATTGGTGTTTTCAAAGCAATTTTATATTAATTCTCTCATTTGCTCTTCCTAAAATCAAGCTATGAGCATGCTATCAAGAGTTTTAGCTCCGTGGTACAATTAAAAAAACTGAAGCAAAGAGATCAGGTCTCAATGTGCGTGTGTGTGTGTGTATATGTGTGTGTGTTTAAAATTAGTTCATTTAGCTCATTAGTTCATTTCTGCTGCAGAGACTAGCTAGCTATTAACCGGAACACTTTTCTGTATACAGATAGACAACATTCCCCAAAATCCGCTGCTGTTACGTGTGATCACATATTTGAGTTCTGGTCAATGGAATGTGAAGGGAAATATGTTAAGCACTACTTATGTGTCTGGTTCTAAAAAGCTTCCAGTAAGAGCCTCCATGCATTATACACTTGTTTGTTATAGCAGTTAACATTACCCTAACTTATAATCATTTCCTATCACTCCTATGTCTCTGCTTCTCCTTTTCCCAAGACATTCTGCACCTATGCCTTCCTTCCTCATGATGTTTTCCTTTTCTGAAATTCACTAACCTTCAAAAACTCACATCATGTGAGCACTGTGTGTTCCACGATACCTTCCCCCCCAAAATCCTTCAAGTGCTCTATCTCTAAATATCCAGAGCATCAACAATCAGTGTTATACATTTTGCTACTTGATTAAATTGGAGAATATTGGTCACACGTATTGGGTTTCACTAAAATCATATTGTCTTATTTTACCCCATGCCCCATGATACCCCAGGAGGTATGGAATATAAAGTAAGAACTTTATACATTTCTGCTAATTAATTGAAAGTGACTGGATTGACAAGCAAAATTAAAAATACCTGACCATTTCCCGGCTAATTTATAATTTCTATTATTTGCTGAGGATGTATTATGAGTTTGGCATTGGTTTAGAAACTAAGACCAAAGTAAGCACACTACCTCATTAATCTTTCCTTCAGAGTAAATGTCCTTTCACTTTTTTCACCCTAGAGCTTTTCTCCTAGACTTGGCTGCTTTCTTTGCATTGCCTGGGAATATCTCCACGGTTTGTTGAATAAACTAAGCCTTAAATCCAGATAATTTGATGGTCAAATCCTGCCTCCTTCATTTATATTCTGTGTAACTTAGGACAATATCCTTATTCTCCTTGTGCCTCTAATTGTGACACCATAAAACAGAATCATGTGTATCTTACAAGGTTGTCATGACAATGATATAAATATCATATATAAATAAAGTGCCTAAGCCTAAATAAATTGAGCAGATACTCAGAAAGTGTTAGTTCCCCCTTAGTGTAGCTCAGTCTTTTGGGGAGAAGAGGGCATCTAAAATTATATTTGAGGTGGAGTAGGTGACCAACCTAGAGGAAGTAGAGTACCTCTCTGCCTTGTGTTTGTGAATTCCTCAAGGTTCCATAGCTGGAAGATATACAGAGAAAATATGGATGCAGAAAATTTACATAATCCTTTCATTCAAGGAGGAGGACGGAAGAAAACTGTTATTTTATTAGACATGAGAAGCTGGGGGAAACTTACATTATTCCTGATTTTTTTTTGCATCTCTTTCTAATTAGTGCTTTCACCTTAAAAAGCAAATTAATAACAGTTTCAGCTTGCTTCATCCCTATGTCATGCTGATTATGCAGTGTGTGAAATTTCCATACTTCTAAATGAGACGATTTTAGGGAATATGAAAACACAGCATTCAGCCTCTGAGAAGCACCAAGCCAGGATGGGGGGAGATGTAACTAAACAGCTGCACGTGTGAGAGGGATTAGTGATTTGAGTCGGCTGCCAGCCCAACGTGAGTCACCAGTGTGTCGAGGCTGCCAAGAGGATAATTTGATCTGGGGCTGAATTAACAGGACTGTAGTGACCAGACCAAGGGGAGTGATACTCCTGCTGTCTGGGCATGAATCAGACCACACCTAATGTACTGCAACTCTTGTTTATCCCAAATACCCATTTCTTTAGAGTGTACTGTACAAAGAGGAGTTTACTGTACTATGGGAATGGGTGGTTTAATACTTCTATTAAAAAATGTAATCTTTTACCTTATCTCTACTCTAGAATTTACCACACAAGTTGTGTTGTTATTTTATATGTGGATGTTTGTATATTTGAGGGCTAGGAATGTGTCTTTTTTCTTTTGTGCATCTGGTAGTATAAATGGGGCGGAAAAATTTCTGTTTCTACTTTTTTAAGAAAATGAATCAGCTTTTAGAATCAGTGTCTACTGTACTGAACTTGAACATTGTAGTCAAACAGACCTGACTTCAAATTCTGTTTAAACTATTATGAAAAAAAAAAAAAACACACAAAAAACCAGGCAGTTGCTTCTCTAACGTTCAGTCCTATATTTGGGGGTCAGAGTGTTTTTCTTTATGCTTCTCTTTACCCCCAAACTACCAGACTGTAAACATATACCATCCTCATCTTCCTTTTATAGAAAGCCATGAACATTGACTCCTGGGAGTTATGTCTCTATAATAAAGCCATTTTGGAAGTTAGCTAGTCGGGAACAGGGCAATGCAGACATGGGAAGATCCCTATCTCGGGAAGATAACATACTGGGGAGTTTAGGCAGAGTGATAAAAAATCAGGCACTAGGGATTAGAGAGAACTTCATTTCAAGTCAGCAGAGTTAAAGCAGAGGAATTCATGCCTGGAAATGAGGTCAAATATAAAGCCTATCAAACGATCCCCCTTACCCTCCTCCTCACCCCAGCTATTAATCTGAACACAAGTCTGAACTAACAACCAAATGAGCACTGAGAGAAGCCAAGGCCAATTCACACGGAGATTTGTTGGCAAATATCATGTCTGGATAGAGATCTCCTTTCAAAATTAGTCTTAAAAAAAAATAAAAAAACAAAAACCAGTCCCAACATCAGAAACCATGGGGCCAGTAAATGCATGAAAAGTGAGGAAATACATTTTTCTCAAGGTTCAGAAGAAAGACCTACCTCTAAAATATATTTGATATAGAAAGCAAAAAGAAATTTTAAAATAACATCTTACAACAGGATGTGAGAGATTCCTTATGAAATAGAAGCAAAATTTCTACAGAGATAATATCTGAGAAAAAGAAAAAAGACACTGCACTTAGATAATAAAGGAACAAGGTGAAATATTCAATTAAAATAAAGATAGTTACATTAAAACTCACAATAGAAACAGTAGAGAGTAAAACAAAAATCGGGAAGTTTTATTTGGTAGAGAGGTTCTGACCGGGATAGATCAGTGATGAGAAAAGTACAAATATAAGAAATCTTGGGAAAGAAAAAAATGACGAAAATGATGAGTGAAGATGATGGCCATAAAAGACAAAGAACACAGACCCAGTCTAAGAATTACAGTTATTAACACTAGGGTAATAGAATGATGTTAGATGAGTTGAGATAATCAACGATGCAGCTGAAAAAAATTTCCTTCACTGATAAAGACCTGAATAAACAGTTTGAAAAAGATCATCACATTCTGAGAGAAACTAATTTAAAAATTTTCTTATATATATATATATATATATATATATATATATATATATATAATATATATCCTGAACAAGATTTTACATTTTAAAGAATAAATAAAAATAATATTAGAAAAATAGTATCAGTCTATAAAACCTGAGTTGAGGAAAATAAGTAAGACTGTCTTTACTGAAGATGAAATTATTGTGTAGCCTAAGGAATCTACAAAACTGTTACTACAACTAACAAGTAAATTCAGCAAAGGTTCCAGAATACAAGGTCAATATACAAAAATTAACTGTATTTACACATATTAGCAATGAAAAATTTGAAAAATTTTAAATCATGAAATACTTAGGAATAATTTTAATAAAATATGTGCAAGACCCACTTAAAAGAAATCTTAAAAGCCCAAAATAAATAGTGACACTATATGCATAGATTGGAAACTTCTGTATTGATAAGACACTAATTCTCTCCAAATTAACCTATAAATTCAACATAATTCCAATAAAAATTACAGCAAACTTTCTTCCTTTCTTTTCTTTCTTTCTATTTCTTTCTTCTTTCTTTCTTTCTTTCCTTCTTTGCCACAATAGACAAACTGATACCTCAATTTTGTGGAAATGCAAAGGTGCTGAATGGAAGAAATAAGTTGGATGAGTTTGTTACTTGAGTTCAAGACAAATTACAAGGCTACGGTAATCAAGGTAGCAAAGTATTGGTGAAAAGATAAATAGATCAATGGAATACAATAGAGAATCCAGAAATATAAACTCATGTGGTCAATTGACTGTTGACAAAAATGACAAGGTAATTCCACAGGAAAAGAATAGACATTTTAACAAATGGTGCTTGAACAACTGAATATCCCTGTGGAAAAATTAAACCATGATCCTTACCTCACATCATATAAAATTAGTTCCAAATCAATCATAAAGAAAAATGTTAAAGTTAAATCTATAAGCCTTCTAGAAGAAAAGAGTAGAGGGCATCTTTGTGAACTGATGATAGGCAAATATTTCCTAGATCATCAAAGAGAACAGACAAAAATGATAAATTTGATAAAATTTTCATCAAAATTAAAATTTTCTGTTGTCCAAAATATACTCTTAAGAATGAAAAGTTAAGGCACTGGCTAGGAGAAAATATTCACAATACTCATATCTTATAAAGGACATTTAACCTGAATATACAATGTACTGTTATAACTCAATAACATGAAAAAAACAAAAACAGATTCAGTGAACAAATGGACAAAAGATTTGAATAGACATTTCACAAAAGAAATATATGGCCAATAAGGACACAAAAATAAACTCTACATTATTAGTCATCAAGGAAATGCTAATTAAAACATTATGAGGGCTTCCCTGGTGGCGCAGTGGTTGAGAGTCCGCCTGCCGATGCAGGGGACACGGGTTCGTGCCCCGGTCCGGGAAGATCCCACATGCCGTGGAGCGGCTGGGCCCGTGAGCCATGGCCGCTGAGCCTGCGCGTCCGGAGCCTGTGCTCCGTAACGGGCGAGGCCACAACAGTGAGAGGCCCGCATACCGCAAAAACAAACAAACAAAAAACATTATGAGATAATACTACTCACACTTAGAATAATTAAAATGTAAAAGACTGGTAACAGCAAGTGTTGATGGGGATTCAGAGCAAAAAGAAACCTGGTGGGAATGTTGAATGATAGAATAACCGTGGAAAAACGTTTGACATTTCTTTTAAAGTTAAAAGAACATTTACCATATGACCCAGCAATACTACTCTTAAGTATTTACTCAAGAGACATGAAGATATATTTCCACACTAAGTCTTGTACATGAATGTTCATTTCAGCTTTATTCATAATCGCTTAGTCATAGTCAGTTCAGGTGGCTATTCAAAAATATCGTAGACTGGGTGGCTTAAACAACAGAAATCTACTCACAGCTTTGGAGGCTGGGAATTCCAAGCTCAGGGTGCCAGCATGGATGGGTTTTGGCGAGGATCTGGTTCGCAGATGGCTATCTTCTTGCTATGTCTTCACATAGTGGGGATATATATATATATATATATATATATAGAGAGAGAGAGAGAGAGAGAGAGAGAGAGAGAGAGAGAGGGAGAGAGAGAGAGAGAGAGAGAGGGAGAGAGAGAGGGAGAGAGAATGGCAAGTTCTTTTCTGTCTCTTTGTATAAAGGTGCTAATTCCATCATTCATGAGGGCTTCACCCTCATGACCTAATTACCTTCCAAAGGCCCTCTCTCCAAATACCATCACATTGAGGATTATGATTTCAACATAGGAATTTGGGGAGGGGGACACAAATATTCCATCCACAGCAAGCCCTAAATGGTAAACAATTCAAATCAATCAAGAGGTGAGGGGATATAAGCAAATATCCCTATTGATAGGATAACAACATGGATGTATCTTGAAATAATTAATGCTGAGTGAAAAAGGACTCAGGAATAAAAGACCACATACCATATGTTGTAGACAGCATCTGATATGACTTCCTCTAATCCCTGTTTCCCAGTATTCATAGTCTTGTGTAATCTCTTTGCATGTGGGCTGAACCTAGTGATTTGCTTTTAATGAGTAAAATACGGTAAAAGTGGTATGATGCCACTTTTTAGATTAGGTTCCAAGTATTTCTCATCGAGGGGTACCTTAGACAGGCTAGATCCAGAGAAACATGAAACTGAGAATGTTTTTCTCAATTATTTTTCATTTGTTACTTAATTTTTATAGCTTTGTTGGTTTTCCATAAAAATAAATTTATACATGGTTGCAGGTGACTTGTGGAGACGTAGCTGACATTTACTTGCCCTTAGGGTTTTTTTTTGTATTCTCTAAAATACTATAATTACAATGTGTTGCTTCTGTAATGACAAATAAATAAATATTATTAAAAATAAGCAAGTTCATCTATGTGAAGCAAATAAGAAAACAAAAAAATACATAGAAAAAAACAGAAAAATATGTATTTTAAAACTTTTTTTACTTTTCCTATATCATCTAATTTTTCTACAAATAGTTTATATCACATTTATAATAGGAAAAAAGGTAAGCTTTTGTTCATCAAATGTTTTTATTTAAGCTTCAGATAAATTACTATTTCCAAAATGTGCCCCCTAGCCCCATTTAGACAGGAACTTCCTTCTCCATGTATAAACCAGGCAGACTACAAATGAGATGAATGTATTTTAGTCTGATATATGAATATGTCCTTTGAGTCAGCTTAATATTAGGGAGTTTTGCTAACAAATGGACCTCCTTTTTTAGATTCACAGTATACACACATACACACACATACATACACATGGGCTTTATTGACAGATCACAGTCTGCTTATAGATTGATCAGTAGATAAAATATGGGAATATCTATTTTTATTGCTTTTTTACATCATAACTAGATTTTTTCTCAACATTGATTATATTTTCAAACATACTGAAAATTTTAAAGGTTTTTACAGTGAACACTCATAAACCTAGTTCTTAGCATCAATAATTAGTATTTTGCTGTTCTTGCCATATCACATATCTGTCCTTCTACCCATCCAACAATCCATCATATTTACTTGCTGCATTTCAAAGTTAGTTGCAGACATCAGTACACTTCCCCTTAAATGTTTAAGCAGGCATATCAATGTAACTAATTTTTGTGTTTTTGTGTGTCGTTATTTAAACTGAGAATTAATTTTTTTAGAGACATTTAAGGTTCACAGCAAAATTCAGGGAAAGGTAGAGATTTCTCATATACATCCTGCTCCCCACATAGCCTTCCCCATTTTCAACATATCCCACCAGAGTGGTACGTTTGTTACAACTGATGGACCTTACATTGACACATCATTATCACCCAAAGTTTATAGTTTACATCACTCGTGGTGCTGTGCATTCTATGAGTTCAGTTAAATGTATGAGGACATTCTCCATTATTATAGTACCATACAGAATGGTTTCACTGCCCTAAAAATCCTCTGTGCTCTGCCTATTCATCCCTCCCCACCTCAACTCCTGGCAACCACTCATCTTTTTGCTGTCTCCATAGTTTTGTCTTTTCCACAACGTCACATAGTGGAATCATATAGTATGTAGCCTCTTCAGATTGGCTTCTTTCAACTTAGTAATATGCATCTAAGGTTCCCCTGTATCTTTTTCTGTCTTGATAGTGCATTTCTTTTTAGTACTGAACAATATTCCGTTGTCTGGATGCACCAGTTTATTTATCTATTTACCTACTGAAGGGTATCTTGGTTCTTCCAAGTTTTGGCAAGTATGAATAAAACTGCCATTGATAGCCACATACAGGTTTTTGTGTAGATGTAAGTTTTCAACTCCTTTGGGTTAATAACAAGGAGTCTGACTGCTGGATAGTATGGAAAGGGTTATTAGATTTGTAAGAAACCACCGACCTATCTTTCCAAGTGGCTGCACCATTTTGCATTTCCATCAGCAATGAATGAGAGTTCCTGTTGCTCCACATCCTCACCAGCACTTGGTGTTATCAGTGTCCCAGGTTTTGTTCATTCTAATACATAACCTTTTCTTAAAAAGATAATGCATTCTTCCTCTAAAGAGTAAATTTAAAAATTAGGAAAAAAAATACATGTCCTGGCCATGTATTCCAATTTCAAACTCATTAAATATTATAATTGTAAACAATATTTTGCTTTCTAGTTTTGACTGACATCTATTGACTGACATCTGAATGTGTAATAATTCTTTGCCCCTGTGGAAAAATAAGTTCCTGGGTTATTTAAGAATGCCAGACAGAGCACTCATTGTCATGGATGACTTTCTACAAGGAGGGATGAGAAATGCAAAGAGAACTCAGACTATAAATGCAGATCCCATGCCTCTGAGACACATCCTGAATGCCCCATGCTTCTTTAACTCTGTGTGCCTTTACTCCCTGACCCTGAAGTCATTTCATTGTCAGAAATGTATTAAACTATTTGGAAAAAGCAAATACATGGAAGGCACAGGGGTTTTAGTCAGGAGAATAAAACTTGTTTTTTTGGGGAAAAAAAAGGTTTTTAGCAGAGTCAAAGCACAGACTTAGACTCAGGGTTAGGAGAGAAAATTGTGTGGCCAAGATGCTCAGAGGTGGCTTCATTGGACAGAATAAAATCTTGAAGAAAAGGTAGGATTCAGACAATAGGGAAGAAAAGAAAGTACATTTTTGACAACAGTCACAATGTAAGCAATGATATTTATGGGAAAACAGGTGTATTTGGTGGGAAAGTGGAATTCTTTTTTTTTGCTGTTTTTGACACATCATAGTTGCTTAAGCTCTCATTAAATTCTAATCCATTAAAATTCTCAAGTCACTTCTTTTTTTTTTTTTTTTTTTTGCGGTATGCGGGCCTCTCACTGCTGGGGCCTCTCCCGTTGCGGAGCACAGGCTCCGGACCCACAGGCTCAGCAGCCATGGCTCACGGGCCCAGCCGCTCCGCGGCATGTGGGATGCTCCTGGACCAGGGCACGAACCCGCGTCCCCTGCATCGGCAGGCAGACTCTCAACCACTGCGCCACTAGGGAAGCCCTCAAGTCACTTCTATTCGAGTATTTCCTTGTCCCTTTGATAAATCTCACGCTTGTTTTACCATTTATCTGAGGTTGCATCATTGATACCACGACCCTCTAATCGCTTCCAGGCACAGCTTCTGCTATTTGACTTGGCATCATTTTATTTCATTGAGCAACATGGTGGACATTGATAACACTAGAGAAATCATCTTACAATGTGGTTATTGTTAATATTGCCTTTTTTGTATTCCTATGAAAATGCTAATTCTCTTGGATGGAAGACTTCAGCTGGGTGTAGAGAAAAGGACACTGAACTGGGAGTCAGAAAAACCTGTATCCTCATCTTATTTCTAGAACTAATTTATGCAAGACCTTGGTCAAGTCACTTGAATTCTGTTTGAGGTTGTACGTAAAAGTGGTCAGAAAGGGCTTTCTAAAAATTAGCTTCAAGCACAGGACTGAAATGTCATCATTAAAGACATGTTAGCAGCGAGGACAGGAAGACTAGAAACTCTTCCAGCTTTTAAGAGTGGCCTTAAAAAGCAAATTTTCTTTTGAGGGGAATGTAGTAGATGATAAAAGCAGATAACTGAATTTCTAAGGATGATTGAGGTCCTGAGAGAAATTCCTTATAGGAGTCTCAAATCTGTGTGTGTGTGTGTGTGTGTGTGTGTGTGTGTGTGTGTGTGTCTGTGTGTGTGTCTGTGTGTTGGCAAGGGGGGGAAATTGGCATCAGGATGTAAAACTTATAAAAACACATCTAGTGTTTTTTTTATGCCACTCTTTTGGAGAAAGAAATTAGATAACACGAAACAAAGCAAACAAACAAAACAGAATAACCACCAAAACAACTCAACAAAAGCCAACTAGCAGGGATTTAGCAAAGAAAAGAAAACAAAACAAAACAGATGTTTGATGCCTATTGAACTCAGTACTCACACAATACCCTTTCACATTTACAGCCAGAAGCTTGAATAATGAGAACAAATATTGGAAACAAAGGCTACTAGGGTCTGGATAAAAGCCAACAGTATCCATCAACTAACATTAAATGATCACTTATTACGTGCCAGGCAATTTGCTAAATATTGAAAATATACCTATGAATAACGAAACTGACCTTGAAGCTTTCAGAAATTTGCTTTTGGTCTAAAATTCTATGAAAACAGAGAACCTTCCTTAGAATTGCATTTCGACATTGAGATGCGTCAGATGTTAAATGGCATACAAAAAACCACTACCTGAAGCCTTTCTCCAGAAAATCTAAGTTGGCTCTTTCTCTGGTTAAGGGGAGACTACAAGGTTGAATTTGGAGGATGTATTGGAAATGTTAGTAATGGAAAAGTAAATGTCTTCAAGAATTCAGTCCTTCGGAGGCTTTTGTGAGGCGGTTACCAACCATTAGTGGAAAAATGTTAGGGTCACTCAGAAGCTCTACATCACACATGAAAAATAAAGACCTCACTTTACCCTTAACAGGAGCAGTTCATCTTGTCACCATGAAGGCCTAATATGGCACAATGTGTTTTTTGTCGTTTTTGTTTTCAAAAAAACATTCTCACCAATGAGATCCAGTTAAACCTCTTTGTGTATGTGTATATACATTGACAAAGAAGCTTCCTGGGTACGAGGGTTCTATAAACGACCCGTGACAATAATATACCTTGGGTTTAAAATAATCTCCTATGGCATGCTGTATGTCGTTGCTTCCCAATAGAAATAGCTCACACCAGCTGTTTCTTTCCACTCCCATCGGCCCTAAATGAGTAAATATGAGACAAACTCCTGGTTAGTCATCTTGTTGGCATCCAAATTCTACATTGGTCTCCCTCGGTTAGAAAAATATTTGGCGTATCCTGGTTCAACCTGCTGCACTCGTATTTACAGTCAGAAAACACAGTCCTCTTTCTTAAAATATCCTGAAATGAGTAATGCAAAAGAAGCCAGGAATACCACGGGCCAAGGGTTAATACAAACTCCAGCTTTTGTCTACTGTGCACTCGCTGTATTTTCTTCCTTGGCAGCTCTTAACCCTCTCAGAAAGCAATGGCTTTCTTAACACCACCTACCTTCCAGCAAAATTGCAACCTACAGTGTGTGTGTTTCATTTCACAGACACTAGAGAAGTTCTGCTTGACTTGGCAGGGCTTTGCTTAATGGTGGTGAGAAGATTCCAGACTCTTCTCCACGGACCTCCGCTTTGAAGTCGACAGGCCGTCCAGAATATAGTGTATGGCTTTTACAGTCTCCCCCTGACAGCTGCAGCCTCTGATAAAATAAATAAACCTCATATGGACACTTGCTTTCCTCCTTATCTTCTGCCAGCAAGGGCTATTTAGCGTGGTTCTCATTTGCGGCCTCATGAGGCCATGGAAAACTGTGCCTTCTGACTAGAAAAGGGGATGGCTGTTTACGTTATGATGGAAGAAAGGAGGATTGTTAAAAATAAACTGATTTCCTGTCACTTCCTTTCTTTATCTAGTGAGGCAAATGCACCTCCACCCGCAGGACTCTTCCTACTGGCTGCTCTGTCTGCTAGATTGTTCTGTCATCTGGATCAATTCTTTCCTCTAAAACAAATAATTAGAGTGTAGTCAGCCCTCTTTTTCTTATTTTAACGTTCTTTGGTGGACTCTGCAAATTCACATAAGGAAATAAGTAAGAAAATAGCCCCTTGTTACTGAGGCTATTGCAATCGTTTAGGAACCTAGGTCTTATCTGCCCTTGGAATGATTTTTTTGAATTAAAAGAAATAAAAGTACAACCCTAGTGATACTTTAAACCTCTTGATTCCAAGTATCTTATGACAAAGGATAGAATGGTTATGATGACAGAACAAAATACTATTTTTTAAGAAGACAAATAAAATAACACTCCCACTCCAACCTGTGAGACACACTTAGGCGATTACAAATTACATTTTGTGTGTTCATTAGTATACACGTGTGTGTGCGCTTGTGTGTTCATATGCTTGTGTCTCAGCACTCTGCCTATCTGCATATCTCTTACCAGTGCCCTTCCCCATGGAACTTAATGCTGTTCCCAGCCAAATCCTACACCCCCTGCATGATTCTGCTATGATTGGAATAAAAGCTGGAACCCATAGTAGACAGACACCTTCCTCTTCTGGATGTGTTCTGCCCTCGCTACTTACCTTCCTAAATAGCTAACAGCTTTTCTACCCAAGGCTGAGATCACCAAGCTCACCAGGAGCATGCCCTTTGGTCTGCTGGCCACACCTGTGTTGGTTTTCAGAGTTCTCCATTCTGACTTTTTCTAGCATCTTTCTCAATCTCAGTAGCCCTTTTCCTGAGAGCCTACTTTGTTCTTATCTGAGCCCAGGAGAGTTCAGACCATAATTGTTAGAGGAGTTTGGAGAAGGCAGTGATAAGGGGAAGAGGAGGTATCAGGGAGACATGAGACTTGAGTTGAGCCTTGAAGTATGAGTGGGATTCATTTTATTCTTCTTCCAAATCTCCAAGGATTTGCAAAAGCTATCAGAATGACAGCCCCATGGAATGTTAGAGCTAAAAGAAACTATATGGTCTTGATATAAGTCATTCTCCATTTCAGATGGCAAGTTTTAAAAAATTATCTAGATTAGAATAAATCCAAGAAAGAAGAGATCATCTCCCAGTACTGGAGGTGGTGAGCTATTGGAATGTGTCTTGGAGCAGAGCTGCCACATGGCACAACTAAGGTGTCACTGTCACATGCCTAGGTAAATGGAGCTGCCTGGAGGTGGGTCATGACCAGCCTGTGTGGCCACATTCAGAGTTCCCCTTCAGGGGTACCTGGTGTCTCTCAAGTTTCTGATTAGGAAGTCAGCCTGCATAGCAGAGAATCCCAGCTGGTCCTGGGCAATGGACAGATATAAACCTGTGATGTATGTAGACTGATTGGTTTGGTTTCAGTTGCCCTATATCCCTGTTGTTCTGTCCCCTTTCTCTACTCTATAGCTTCCCTCTCTCTTCCCACATCCCAGCTGGTAACTCTCCAGCAACTACCTAAGACACGTATTCTTATTTTCACATGTTTTTATCTTCAGCCTAATCTTGAGTAATCTCTCTAAAATTCTCAGTTATGCAGAGATTTTTTGTTTTGTTTTGTTTTGATCAACATTGCAATGCTAGCCTGTAGAACTGGGTGCTACCTAGTACATGTTAAATATGTATTTAATGAATGAATGAAGGATGTTAAATTCCTTTCTTTCTGGTTCTCCAGCTTCCCAACTAGAGATAGATGTGAGGATGGTGGACTGAGTCTTATTTTCTAGAACCTCCTAGACTGAGGATTATTTTTATCTCCACTCTTACAAGACTTTCCATACTTCTAGCTTCTGTTAACTGGTTCCACTTTCTGAAGCAGAATCTCTGGGTGTAAAACCTTGAAATCTAAATATCTGAATATTTATAGCAAGCAACCTAGGTAAATATTATATAACAAGTTATCAAAATTTTATAACAATTGAATAGAAATATGGCAAAAAAATCCCCACGAATCAAAGCATGGTAATTAACACAGAATACATTGAAAACAATAAGATATGCTGAAAAACATACAATGTGAGTGTGTCTGTATAGTTTAGTAGAACTTTAACTTATTTACAGTGTTATAGTAAAGATAAAATATATTAAAATATGAGCACTTGAAAAGGTTAAAAAGCCTATATCTCTTCAAGTTACAAATATAATGAATTCTCAAAATGGTAACCAATTAAGGACCAGAGCATTTCTTATCTGAGGGGGAATGTTTGCAGTATTCAGGGGGAAAAAAAACCTGTAAAACTTAAATGTTCCTTTTTATTGCTCAGAATTTATGATCCTTCAAGTTAAAAATGAAAATTGCCTTTAAAGAAAGAGCTGGATTTGAAATAAAAGTTATTACAACTTCCTAAATTTTTGACGATTCTGTATCATTTTAGGAAAGTGTGGACTCGTGGTGTATTTATGTGTTGTTTTTCCAATATCCTTTTCTTCTAATTAGAAAAGTTTCTAGGTATCAGTCAGGATTAATCCATTTTGAATGTGAAATGAGAATATCATAGCCTGTTGTAATACAGCTGCCTCTAAATGATTCATTTGAATTGGAATGAGTGGTATGCTAGTAAATGTATCATAACTCATTTGCAGCATTTGCCATTTCTGTAGTATAAGTACTCCTACCATGGACAATTTCAAGCCACCAACATGACTTCACTGAACATGGAGTTGGGAAGAGGTGACCAGTAGTATGCCATTATGCAGTATAGCCACCATATAGATATGATAAACGTGAATAACCTTGGAGCTAGATGATCGTAAAATAATTAGAAAGTGATAACGTCTGAGTATTAACTTTGCGCTTAGTAAGGTTTATTTAACTTTAAGTTAATATAATTTAAATTTTAATAGTGGTTAAGTTAAACAACAGGTTTGCAAAATTCCTGAAAACTTGAGAGTCAGTTCTTGTGATTTGGGATAAGGCAGCTAAAGCAAACCAATAAGAAACTCTCCAAAGGTAAACTTGTTGAGGACAGGGTCCAAGTCTTTTATACAGACTTACAGTTCTATACCCCATAACAAGTGGATTTTTATAGCTGTATAAAAATTACTATTAGTGTATAAGAGGGAGAGATTACTTCTCTCTGAGGTAGTATGGGTAACTGTCAAAATAGTGATGCCTGAATAGAATTTCAAAGGAAGAAGAAAAATTATTGAACTGAATCCATTTTGGAAGGACACTGTAAGCACAGGTGATGCATTCAGGGAAAGAGCTGGAGAGTTAGTAAAAGGATGGGAAGTGGCACGAGATGAGGTGTACTCCTGGTTAAAATGGCTCATATGATTGTTCCTCACCGAAATGTAGGCTTGACAATGGCCAGGGAACTATCTTGTTTACTCCATATCTCATATATATATATGTGTGTGTGTGTGTGTGTGTGTGTGTGTGTGTGTGTGTGTATATATATATACACACACACACACATATTAGGTACACCATAAATAATTGTGGCTCTGGAATTCAGTCCCAAATCTGACATTTCAGAATCTATACTACCTTGATTCTACAAGGCACTTAATCTTGCATTAATATTGTTCTTCATAAGTGTATCTTTCCTACAAGACTGGGAGTTTTTGGAGGGAAGGGAAACCCAACCAACAGTGAAATGCATTTAGGGCACAATGTCTACTTGTTGATTTGACTTTGGAGATTTTTAACATGTTAACATGTCGTGAGGATGAAAATGTCCACTGTTACCACTTTACTGTTGATAGCATTTGAATAATTCAAATTTGGAACTATTATACATAGTGCTATTAATATTATTATGTATAAATTGCTTAGTGAACACCTACTTGCATTTCATTTGGGTCTACATATCCTGGAATGGAATTAGTGCTTTACTTACGTTCATATTTAGTAGATGAACGTATATTTGCCCTTTGGGGGGGGTGGTCTATATACCTTGGAATGGAATGACTTGTATACCTATTTTCAACTTTAGTAAATACTACCAAATAATTTTTCAGTGTGGTTCTACCAGTTTATACTCCTACCAGGAATATAGGAAAGTATCCTTCCTCGCATTTGGGGTGCTCTGTATTTTTCATTTTAGCCTTTTTAGTTGATGTGTACTGCCGTGTTTTTGCACTTACTTGCCATACGCCTTGGACAACACGCTCTTCTGTGCCTGAGTTTTCTTGTCTGTAAAATGGGGAGAAATAGAGCACATTATTTTTTGAGAAATAAAGGAAATAATCCACGCAAAGTTTTTAGGGCAGTGACAGGCACAGAGCACACCAAGACAAATATCATAGGCCACTCGTCTCCATCATCACCACCATCACTGCTATCTGGAAGGATCATTAAGCATTCAACAGTTTTCTACACAAAGTGACCAGCTTATGCAAAGGCAGGAAGGCAGAAAAGAGCCATCTATGTTGGAAGAGCAGTGAGAAGTTTCCTCTTTCACTCCACGGATGTTTGGTCAGGGTGAGAGACAGAAATGTTTGACTAGCAACTAACTCAATTGTTCTGTTTCAAAGAGAGGGTTATTAAGTGCCCATTTCATTGAGTAGATTACGCATCTCAAATGAGAAGCAAATAATCAGTTATTTAAAACAGTGTGCGTCATGGGTGTCTCTTCCATAAGAATGAACTCAGAACAGTGCCTGCACTGTGCCGAGGACAGATCTGCTTTCTGTTTGGCCAGCGGGGCTTTTTCTTACTTTTCTTTTCAGATAAATGCATATTATTGGGAAATCCGTGGAAAGCCCCTTTCTTTGTATGTTAGAATATTTCCATGTCCCCTAGCATAGAGAGTATCCCTGGCTGCTTCCAGTGGAATGCAGAATCATATTCTTGTCTCAGTGGATTTCACCTCTGAGCAGTGTGCCAGGGAGCCTGCAGCAACGAGAGGCTTCCCAGACCAAAGCCCAATTAGGTCCAGCTGTGCCGAGCAGTTTACCAGCACAGCTCCTATACACTAAAGCAGTTTCCCTGAACTGCAGTTGGGTGGGCTTTGCATTTTTAAATTTGCCTGTTTGTTTTATGCCTTGACACCATGCTTTTAAGAATAATGGACTCTCCAGTTCACTCCCCCGCCTCCCTTTCTGGGGTTGGAAACCATAGTCACTGACTTTTGAGCGCTAAGAGCGAATGGTGGCTCTGGCTGGAAGGGCTTCACATGGGAAGGTTGGGAGCCAGTGTTACAGCAAAACATCTGCACAGATCTTTTCTTGCTTTCAGGATGTTGTGACCCATAATCTGGCCTCACCCCAACTGGCTGGCCTCTTATTCTGAGCACAGTGTGACACAGCTGTTTAAAGTTAATTGCACTGAAGCCAGAAAGAAATCCCCAACTGTAGGAAGACAGGAAAGTGATGATGAACTTGGAGAAGGGAGTTCTCTTTTCAGTAGACTGGAAACTTGGTGTTCCCAGCATGGCCTCAAAGAGAGAGAGAGAGAGAGAGAGAGAGAGAGAGAGAGAGAGAGAGAGAGAGAGAGAGAGCGCCTTATGGCGCACTGGCCAAGAGTAGAAAGAATGGGTTCCAACTACAACTCTTCTGCTAATTAATTCTATGGCCTTAGGAAAGTCACATAACCACTCTCAGCCTGTTTCTTCATCTGCAGAAGTCCTGGCTTCATACGGTTGATGTAAAGGCTTCAATACAAGTAAAGCACACAGCAGTGGCGGGCACAGAGTAAGAGTTCAATAACTAACGCCTTTTATATTTAATGTTCTCTTTCCCCACCCTTTTCCCTCTGTTTGGTTAACTCTTTCATTTTTGGCCACGGCTATTCCTTTAAGTCTTGTTCAGGTATCTCTTTTGATTTTATCCAGTAGCAACTTCTATTACCCTTATTGTAGCATTTATTATGCCACATTGTAAATGTAATTGTATATTTGGTTAATTCCTTTCTGTAAATGAGTCCAGGTGTACCTTGCTTGTTATGGCGTATGGCAATGAATATTAAATGGTAAACAGTCGGTAAATATTACATTTTGTGATTATTAGGCACATACTATATCTGTTTAAGCAGACCCTGCTAGATTTTCTCCAGTACCAGAAGACCCCCACCACTGCACCCATTTCACCAGACTGGGTGCGACACACCAGGATAACTTAGGACAATATTCATATCTGATGCTCCTGAACTTCCCTCCTTTGCTCACTTCAGTTTATTGATGGGCACTTCATCCTGCCCATCTCAATATCTGGCTGCCCTAAATTATAAGCTATTGAATCAATCAACTATGATGTTGTGAGTTAAAAGAATCATGTATTACCATAGCCTACACAAGTGTAGGTTGGCTTCAGGTCAGATAATCTAGGCTGGAATTGCTCATGTATCTCATCTTGGCTGGAAATTCTACACCAGGCAGGGCTCGACTAGGAAAGTTTATCTGGAGAAGCTCTGCCCCACATGTCTCTCATCCTCCTTCTGGAACAGCAGGCTAGTCTGGGCATGTCCTTGTCATGGGGATGGTGGAAGTACAAGAAGGTCAGTGGGGACAACAAGTGTTTCTTGAAACCTAGGCTTAGAAATGGCACACCACCATTTTTTTCATTTTGTTCATTAAGGCAAGTCACGTGGCTGGATTTTGAACCACAATATGAGTAAAATTCCTCTCATGATAAGAGAACTGCAAAGTCACTTGGCAAGGATGGCGATACAAGGTGAAGAAATAGTGGGGTCCACAAATCAATCTACCCCTTACACCATATCAAAATCTTTACTCAGGACAACATCGAATAACGCATTCCCACTGAGATATAAATCGCCAATGAGTAATCTATTCAATGTTTTCTCTACCCAAAGAAATAAATCTCTGAGTTCTAGATGCTTAAGGAATTTGGGTAGTAGGATAAGGAACTTCAGTGCTTCTGAAATAACTGACCACCAGATATCTAGTGAACACATAGCATAAACTCGGCACTTCAGAGAACACAGAAGAGAAAACTTTATGGTTCATGATTTAAAGAAGTCAACGGATTTATCGTGAAAATAAAGTAAAAAAATGAGCCCTCATGAAATTGCAAACCAATACAAGATACAATAGAATTAAGGTGCTCTTTTTTTTTTTTTTAAACGCCTCCTGTGTAATGGCCCCTACAATAACTCCTGTGTAGATTTTACCTTTAATCTGTACAGCAAGACATGGAAAGTCAGTTTTGATTCTGAAAACTATGCATACACATTCTTTGTGAAAAACAAATATACCTGCCCGGTACTCCTCAAAACCGTCAAGCTCAACAAAACCAAGAAAAGCTTGAGAAAAGTCACAGCCAAGCGGAGTCTAAGGAGATATTACAAGTAAATGAAATGGAGTATCTTCAATGGGATATTGGAATAGAAAAGGGATATTGGGTAAAAACTGAAAAAAATATGAATAAAACATGGACTTTAGGTAAAAATAATGTACCAATATATTGGTCATTAATTGTAAGAAATGTACTATACTAATGCAAGATGTTAATAATTGGAGAAAGAAACTATGTGAGAGTGTATGTGAACTCTACTATCTGCTCAATTTTTCTGTAAATCTAAAACTATTCTAAAAATAAAATCTATTAATAAAAATATCTAGTAGAAAATCTGAATAGACCTACAACAAGAAAAGAAATTGAATTAGAAATTAAATTTCACTTACAATACCATCCAAAATCCCCAATATAATTAGCAATAAATTTAGCAAAAGCAGTGCAAGACTTGTACATGGAAAATTACAAAATATTATTAAAAGAAATTAAGGGAGATCTAAATAAATAGAAAGAATTCCCATGTTTATTAATTGGAAGACTTAGTATTGTTTAAATGGTCATAATCCCCAAACTGAACTGTGGATTCAAATAAAACCCTATCAAAATCTAGCTTGCTTTTTAAAAATAGATTGAGGGCTTCCCTGGTGGCGCAGTGGCTGAGAGTCCGCCTGCCGATGCAGGGGACACGGGTTCTTGCCCTGGTCCGGGAAGATCCCACATGCCGCGGAGCGGCTGGGCCCGTGAGCCATGGCCGCTGAGCCTGCACATCTGGAGCCTGTGCTCCACAACGGGAGAGGCCACAACAGTGAGAGGCCCGCGTACCGCAAAAAAAAAAAAAAATAGATGGATAAACTGATCCTAATTTCATATATAAATGCAAAGGAACCCAAATAGTCAAAACAACTTGGAAAAAGAACAGAGTTGGAAAGCTCACACTTCTCAGTTGTAAAACCTACAGCAAAGCTAGAGTAATCAAGAGAGTACTGGCATAATAGAGACATGTAAATCAATGGAATAAACTTGAAAGTCCAGAAATAAACACATACATCTCTATGGTCAATTGATATTTGACAAGAATAGAAAGAATTTAATATGGAAAAAAATAATCTTTTTAACAAATGGTGCTGTGAGAATTGGATACCTACATGCAAAGTACGAAGTTGGACTCCAACCTCAGACCATAAACAAAAATTAACTCAAAATGGATCATAGATGTTAATGTAAGAGCTGAAACTATAAAATTCTTAGAAGAATGTTCATGGTTTGGGGTTAAGTAATGGTTTCTTAGACATGACACTAAAATCAAAAGTGACCAAAAAAAAAAAAAAGAGAGATACACTAACTTTTTCTATTTCTTCTTGTATTTCGGTTCATACCAGAAAGAGACCAAAGAGTTTAAAAACTTCTAATATTGGTCAGCTTCTCTAAACTCACATAACCTGAAATCTGGTGGCTTAGCACGATTGAAGTTTATGTCTTCCGTATATATAGCCCCAAAATGAGTGTTCATGACATACATTTCTCGAGTTATGTGGTTTTGCCATCTGTAACTTGTGGCTTTCAGGGTCACTTTACTTGTCTATTTCAAGCCAAAGGGGGAAAGAACATGGAGGATCTCACAGAAGGTTTTGGGCAAGGCCTAGAGGGGTGCAGTTCTCTTCTATTCACATTCCATACCTTCACCATGAACTGTAGTGTAACGGAGGACATGAACTGTAGTGTAGCACGTGAACAAGAAATGGATTGGTGATCATATAGCAGTTTCTACCATTCATTTCTACCATGAAAACAGTCATTAGGAGGAGCCTCATATCTTAGAGTCCAGGGATTAGAATAAAAATAACAGCAATAAGGGAAGCTAACATTTGAGTAATTATTCTGTGAATGGCATGGTGCTTGGTAATTTACAGGTGTTATTACCACAATTAACCTTCATGATAGCCCCATGAGACACATACTTTGTTATCTATATTTTACATATATGGAAACAGGCAAAGAGACACTGTGTACCTTTTTTAAGTTATATAGGTGCTAATTGGCAGCACTGATTCAACTCTAGATAATGCTGACTCAAAAACACAGGCTGTATAAGATGATACTCCCTTCTAAGAAAGTAAGGGAGGCTGGAGAGAGAGAAGGATAAGAAAAGAAGGAGCTAGAATGTGAAATATCAGGAAGCCAGGGCCAGAGCATCTGGATCCCGGTAGGAAAGTCCTAGTTTCTTGTCATTACTCCACATTGTCACTTAGTACAACCATGCCAAAGAAAGCAGCGGCAGGTGGCTTGCTAACCTTCCTGGATTTAGTCAGATTCTTACTATGAGTTGCAGCATAACAACTTCCTATCTAAGCCTCAGCATTTTCTGTAATTGAAATTTACTTATTCAGTAAACTCGTGCCAACATCATGGATTACTGCTTATCCCTATTTGAAGAAAAAATAAGCAGCTAGGTTTGGTATTCCCCATCCCTGAAGTTGATCTTGGCTATGACATTTATACCAATTATTGAAAAGCGTTTCAGCAACAGTCACTGTTCAAGTTAACAAACGATCCCTTCCAAGTCCTTGAAGAACTGGTGGAGGCAGAGCTAAAACAGAACTTGTCTGATCTTCAGAGTCAGGATTGTGCAGCCTCTATTTTTGGAAAGGTTGGCAATTTGGAGAGGTTGATTATTTCTGTGTACTATTACCCTTTCCTTCAAGTCCCTTTGTGACTCCCTGTTACCAATGAAATAACATCAAATACCCTAGCAGAACTCACCAGGTTCTCAAGGACCTGAGGCTTTGCTGCATAGCATGGTTTATTCGTTTCCTATTGCTACTGTAACAAATTATCACAAACTCACTACAAACAAATGTATTCTCTTTCAGTTCTGGAGGTCAGAAGTCTAAAATCAAGGTGTTGGCAAGGCTGCATTCCTTTCGGAGTCTTCAGGGTTGGATCCATCCTCTTTCCTTTTTTCAGCTTCTAGGAGCTGCCTGCATTCCTTGACTCACGGTCCCTTCCTCTCGACACTCCAACTTCTTGCTTCTGTTGTCACATCTAACATTCACTTTGATCCTCCTGCCTCCCTGTTATAAGAACCATTGTGATTACACTGTGCCTATCCACATAATCCAGGACAATCTTCCATCTCAAAATTCTTAACTTCACCACATCGGCCTAGTCCCTTTTGCCACGTAAGGTAACATATTTGCAGGTTCCCAGCATTAGATCGTACACATCTTTGGATACCGATGATGGCATTTTTCAGCCTAACACAGATGGTCTAGCCATACAGAACTACTCTCCATTCCCCAGACTCTGTCATCTCTAACTGTCATCTCTCACACCTCCTCTCTAACTGTCAAGACTCCCGTCCTCTTAGTGAATGACTCCTGAACCATCCATTCTCTACTCAAGCGTAGCTTCTCCTGTGAAGTCTTCCGCAACTTTCTTCACCCCTCCAAAACCTCAGGGTGGAATTAATATTATACTTCCTTCCCTCCCTGTCAATAACTAGAGTCAGAAATTGTTTGTTGAACTGTTAAATGAATATGGCCCATTATACAGATAGGTATGCCAGGCTTCTAAAGACTCGTTTTCTCAGTCATTACCAGCAGTGATGTAGAGCTTGGTAGCAGCCTCACAAGAGTAACAAGCTACGCTTTCCATAGCTTAGCTGCCATAAGCTACTTTTCTACAGCTAATATCACTGAGAGGTTTTCCTAGGCCCACGCACTCCACAGGGTCACCTGAAAAAACAGTTCATGTTCAACTAAGCTGCCTGTGCCTTAAGTGAAATCAATCAAGGCATTTGCATGTGTGTGAAAAGTGCCTGTGGCTAAGAAACCATCTCATAATTATTGACTTCCCTAAAAGAATGGCTTCCCTATAAGGATGAGTTTCCTATTAAAGACTCGGATTTCCTATTTCCTGGAAACAGCTGAAGAAACTGTACTTGGCATTTGCGGTGTATCCTTCATTGTACTGACCTTGTTACATTTTTAAGTGGAGAGTTGAGATTCCTGGGAACTTCAGTTTTATAAAGTGGCTCCCAACGGCAGGCCATATTCACCCTGTTATGAATAATATACACACAGAACATTCGTTTCAGCTTCCAGCATCACTTTCATCATTTTGCCTGGGGCTACAGTTACTTGTAAGTTTGCCTTGTCCCCCTCCCCTACATGCTATGAGCATTGAAGGCAGATTCTCTCTCTTACTTTTATCACTCGTGCTTAGCAGTTGTCTGACACAGAGTAGAAAATAAATGTCTGTTGAAATGAATGAATGAATGATGCTTGGAATGTGTTTATAAAGCTGTGCTCCTCCCTGTAAATAGTAAATACTTCATGGATATCTAATAGGGTTACCATCTTATCCTGCTTTCCCTACTCCTTTCCTGGTTTTAGCCCTGAAAAGTCCATGTCCTGAGAACACTCTTCCTCTTAGTCTTGGGCAAACTGAGATAGCTGGTCACCCTAATTTCTAAGTACTCTGCTAGCACAAACTCACAAACTCAAATGCCCTCAGAGACTGCTGGGTAATGACAATGAGAGGTAACCTGGTTTAGGGTAAACTGGAAACTGGCCAGAAGGTATTCGATTATGAACAAAACCTGTCAATGAGCTGAATTAGCTTGATGGCCTGCATTGCATCCTGTGGGATAGCAGTGCCTGGCCAGAGTTAACAGAAGAAGGAGCAGGGATAATTCAACTATGATTTTTTTTTTTACAAAAATCAAAACAATTAATTTTGAGATTACTAAGAATTTAACATCTCAGCCTCCATTTTCTTACATATGAAATTAATGTAATTAATTCTGCATAACTGGATACACAGAATTGTGAGAATTAAATTAGATAAAAAATACAGAATGTTAATAGTTTTTATTTTTTCAAAAAACAATATATGTGGTAGAAGCATTGGATTGCGAATTTGGAACCCAGTTTTACTTCTAGTTTTAGAAGCTTAAAGAATTCATTTAATATCTGTGGGTCTCAGGTTTCCCATCAAAGATATAAGCAGGCTTGACAGCTAATTGCTGGGGTGCATTATATTATTAGGATTTGATTACCTGGAGAGTGCTTTTTGGAAGGAAACTTTGTGCTAGGGATTAAGAACTCCGGCTTAGGGATCATAGAGACCCAGGCTCTGATCCTGATTCTGTCATTTGAGAGATGCTTAACTCTGAGTAAATTCTTTAACCTCTTCATGACTAACTTTCTTTACCTATAAAAATGGGGATTTTAATTATGCCCACCTCATGTGGTTGTTGACATCAAGAGAACGAAATAAAATAATGTATGTAAAGATATTAACATGGAAAATGCAAATAGATATTAGTTTATTGCCATTATTAAAATCACCATGACTAATATACACAAATGATCAAAATCTAGTTTTCAAGAAGTTGAAAACAGAATGCTTAACAGTTTGGAATTCTAACCCTTTCCCTCAGTTTCCTAAAGTATGAGCAAAATAAAAGTTGAACACTTTTAAACTAACACGATATTGTAAATCAACTATACTTCAATAAAAGCAAAATTTTTTGAAGTTTAACCCTTTTAACTACCATATTATTAGTCCTTTGACACTGTATACAAAGCTCCTGGGTCCAGAAATGTGGTTGTCCTGCAGCTTTCTCTACTCTGGCGCCTCCGTTTCTCCTGTGGTTACAGAAGTTCATTCCCATAGGATATCAGCTCATGTTCTTCTGAGCAGTTTTTCCTTTTCCTTGAAGTATAGTAAAAAGAAAAATGGACTTTCCATGACTATCCTCCACCTGATTTTTTTCCAGGTCCCTTTCTCTCTTCACTTAGAAGCAAGAACATGCAACCCAATTTTGAATCGAAAATCTGAGAATACACATTAATCTCTAAATGCTGCTGTTTTTGCTGGTAGTGGAACTAACAGGCATTCAGTTCATTTACTCATGAAACTGCTTCTGATTTTTAAAAACTTTTTTCCTTCTTCCAGAGCTGATGTTTTAAAACACATTAAAACACCATAAATGGTGTTCGCATGTGTGTGTGTGTTTGTGTGTATGCATGTGAGTGCATTAGTGTATATTGGGTATTTCCTACAGGTCTACTTTGAGACAGCACTTTAAGGTTTTTTTTTTGTTGTTGTTGTTTTTAAGACATTTAAGTAGTTCCAGCTGTTTAAGATTCAGAGATGCAGGGATACCTTTCCATTTTAGGTGACCTTCAAATAAAGTTTGCTAATGGATAAAATTTGTCATCACCATCCACAGGAGTTGTTAACAGACTAGCCATGTGTGTCCTGTGTAATGGACAAATCAGCACCGAATTAAACTGTCTTTATTACTGTGGGCTAATTATGTAGGAACAGAGATGGATTTACTATGCAAATATCTTTGGCATGTGAAGGCCAGATAGCATGGTACAGGCAAAAATTTCTCAGTACATGGAATAAAGACAATGGGTGGGCGATTGTATTATCACATGATATATGGTAGTCAAGAGTGCCAAGCTCAAAACAACTCTTCCATAGCAATTATTACAATGGTCACATTGAAAATGTCATTTCAGTACAAAGTTGTCCATCAAAACCTTGCACTTGTGAAACAAAAGAACTTAAAATTTGTAGGGAAACACAAAAGACCCCAAATAGCCAAAACAATCTTGAGAAAGAACAGAGGTGGAGGAATCACGCGCCCTGACTTCAGACTATACTAAAAAGCGACAGTAATCAAAACAGTATGGTACTGGCACAGAAACAGACACATAGGTCAATGGAACAGGATAGAAAGCCCAGAAATAAACCCATGCACTTATGGTCAATTAATATACAATCAAGGAGGCAAGAATATACAATGGAGAAAAGCCAGTCTCGTCAATAAGTGGTTCTGGGAAAACTGAACAGCTACATGTAAAAGAATGAAATTAGAACATTCTCTAACACTACATACAAAAATAAACTCAAAATGGATTAAAGACTTAAATGTAAGAGCATATACTATAAAACTCCTAGAGGAAAATTTAGGCAAACACTCTTTGACATAAAAGGCAGCAATATTTTTTTGGATCTGTCTCCTAGAGTAATGGAAACAAAAGCAAAACTAAACAAATGGGACCTAATTAAACTTAAAAGCTTTTGCACAGCAAATGAAACCATAAACAAAATGAAAAGACAACCTATGGACTGTGAGAAAATATTTGCAAATGATGTGACTGACAAGGGATTAATCTCCAAAATATACAAACAGCTCATACAACTCAATGTCAAAAATACAACCCAATCAAAAAATGGGCAGATGACCTAAATAGACATTTCTCCAAAGAAGACATATAGATGGCCACCAGGCACATGAAAAGATGCTCAACATCGCTAATTATTAGAGAACTGCAAATCAAAACTACAATGAGTTATCACTTTACACCAGTCAGAATGACCATAATCAAAAAGTCTATAAATAATAAATGCTGAAGAGGGTGTGGAGGAAAAGGAACCCTCCTACACTACTGGTGGGAATGTAAATTAGTGCAACCACTAAGGAAAACAGTATGGAGTTTCCTTTAAAAACTAAAAATAGAGTTACCATATAATCCAGCAATTACACTCCTGGGCTTATATCCAGAGAATATTCTAATTCAAAAAGATACATGCACTCCAATGTTCAGAGCAGCACTATTTACAATAGCCAAGACATGGAAGCAACCTAAGTGTCCATCAACAGATGAATGGATAAAGAAGATGTGGTATATATATAAAATGGAATATTACTCAGCCATAAGAAAGAATGAAATAATGTCATTTGCAGTAACATGGATGGACCTAGAGATTATCTACTAAGTGAAGTAAGTCAGACAGAGAAAGACAAATATCATATGATATCACTTATATGTGGAATCTAAGAAAATGATACAAATGAACTTATTAACAAAACATAAACAGACCCACAGACATAGAATACAAACTTATGGTTAGAGAGGGGAAAGAGGTGGGGAGGGATAAATTAGGAATTTGTGATTAATAGATACACACTACTATATATAGAATAGATAACCAACAAGGACCTACTGTATAGCACAGGGAATTATATTCAATATCTTGTAATAACCCACAATGGAAAAGAATCTGAAAAAGAATACATATATATATATATATATATATATATACACACAACTGAATCACTTTGCTGTACTCCCAAAACATTATAAATCAACTATTCTTCAATAAAAATATAAAAAATAAAATCTTTATCACCTAAATCTTAAAAAAAAACCCTTGCACTTGAAATGATGCTTGATATTATTCATATTAACTGTTTTTTATTGAATTCTTGGCTGTATTTTTATTTAATTTGTAAATTAATTTTGGTTTTGCAATCATAAAAAAAACTGCAAGCATATAAAGTACTTATCTAGTTTTATATTTACATGTCTTTATGTAACATAATAAAAATAATTTAAATCAATATTGGGCCTCCAAAACATTTTTTCTTCTTATATGTCTTATAATATCACAGACATTGCTTAAGTTTGAGAAACACTGGTTAAAAGTGTCACTGAAAGAGGTAAAGAGGAAAATGTTTATGGATGAACATAGAACAGAACAGTGAATAAGGATATAGGCTTTAGTATCAGTTGTACTTACATTTCTGTTACAGTTCTACATTAAATAAATCATGGGTCTTTACTTTTCTAAATCTCTGTTTTTGCAAATTAAAATGAGAATGACAACAGGAATTATCTCATGCAGTTGCTATGATGACTCATTGAGATAACCTTTATAAAGAGCTTCACCCTTTGAGAAGCAGGATGGGGGTATAGTGAAGATTGTGAACTATGTAGAGAGACTTCTGGGCTCAGATCATGGCAATACCACTTGCTAACTCTATGGGAAGTTACTTGACCTCGTTGTACCTCAGTTTTCTCATCTGCAAAATGGGAATAATAAGAATGCCAAACTCATGGGGTTGCTATACAAAAAACTGAGTTATCGAGTTGCAAAGCACACAGGGCATGGCAATAGTGAGCACCCTATAGGTGTTTCCTATTACTATTAGCGCAGTGGTTTTTTTTGTTTTTTGTTTTTTTTTTTTTTTTTTGCGGTACGCAGGCCTCTCACCGTTGTGGCCTCTCCCGTTGTGGAGCACAGGCTCCAGACGCGCAGGCCAGCGACCATGGCTCATGGGCCCAGCCGCTCCGCGGCATGTGGGATCTTCCTGGACCGGGGGCATGAACCCGTGTCCCCTGCATCGGCAGGCGGACTCTCAACCACTGCGCCACCAGGGAAGCCCTAGCGCAGTGTTTGATGCATAGACCTCGATAAAGATTAGCTGATTTTAAGGCAGGTGTTAGCTTAGTTTGGGGACCAGACCAAAATCCATTCCACTTGGAGGGATTATGACTATGGTCTTATGAAATGATCATCTGGGCTAGAAAATTAGACATTAAAAGCAATCAAGGCTGAACTAGTGGACAATGGAATATACATGTGATTGATGAGTAGAAGGGTCCACAGACATTGAGAAGGTAAAAAATGGTGCTAAAGTCTGAGGTAGCTAGTGTAACTTGGAACGGAAAAGACTGTTCCAGCATGAACTTCAAATTTGTCCATAGTGGGGTATCTTGAAGGAGAAGTCACCTCAAGAAAAGGGAATCAAGAAAATCAGGTTTTAGAAAGAATCTCCGAGTCTCTGCTTTTCTGGTTGTCCCACTCCAGTTCATAGTGAGACAAGTCAATGCTTTTGGAGAGAAGAGTGCTAGTAGGAACAATTGCCAACAGACAAAAACCTATGTTAGAGAGAACTTTGAAAGTCACTGGAGCATGCCTTGATATTCATGTAGAAAAAGAACTGAAAGCAAGAACAATATATACTTTGGTAACTTGGGGACTTTAGGGGAAAACGATGATGCCCATATCTGGAGGCAAAGGCAGCAGATTTCTTAGAGAAGAACCACAGAAAAAGAGAGAACCAAGTATCACATCCTACCTGATTCAATTTTTTCATGAGTATATCTGAGATGCTACCTTGTGTTTCAGAACACCCTAGAGTAGATTTTCCTGGTGGTTGGCCTTCTGCATTGCAAGGAATTCCAAAGGTCAGATAACTCTTAGGGAGTATTTCCAGGAACTAAACAAGAAGAGTTCAATGAATAAATAAAGAAACAAATGGGTTTGTTTGGAGAGAGAATGTTACACCCCCCCATCTTCTAGATGAAAAAAGAAGTGCAAACTTTCCAGGTAAACCCTGCAACTAGAACAGTTTTGCTACCATTTAAAAGCTCTCTTAGTGGCTGTTGATCTGCCTTATCCTCAGAGACAGTGCCAGGGGAAGAGCTATAGTCCTACATCTTATGAGCAGACTGTAGACTCAATTATCATATTTGGTTTCTCCAAATCTTGCTGATTTAATTTTCTTTCAGATCTTTGGGATAATCTTCCTTCTACTCCTCCCACTGGACTTTATCTCCTGGAAAAAAATGAGATTCTGAAAACTGCCATTGACAGAAAGCTAACAGAATTATATTAAACTGAAAGGTACAATTGACTGGGGAGTAAATTAGTTTCTGTTCATCACATTAACGACAGTTACAGTTAAATAAGTGTCAGAGCCTGGAATCAGAATATGAAGATCTGGGTTCTTCCTACTCTGAGTGAAAAAATTCTGGCGAGATTGATCTTTTGGGGAACTTGACTTTGTTTCTTTATAATTTTCACTTTTCTTTTTCTTTTTCCCAGAATGTTCGTTTCAGTTCTTATTGAGGGTGTTTTCCAGATAATTTCCTTCCCCTCCCCCTGGCAAATTGCTGTCATGAGTCACAGCAAATCTCTGAGGAGTAACTGCCAGTGGCTGATGGCCCCACCCTAGTTCATCTCTGACTGACAGATTCCCTTTACTCCCTGTAGACCAGCAAAGGCGAACAATGACTTGGGCCAAACATTCAGAACATTCTGAAAGCATTTCTTTCACTTAGACTCTGGTTAAGCCTGACAAATATGTGGGAACATTACATAGAGACCTGACATGTTTCATGTAGCTCCTTGCGGCAGTTGGCCCGTGGCCGTGGGAGAGGAGAGAAAGCTGGTCAACTGCCCATGAGGAAGTGGGTCCATAAATAGCTGGTTGAACTTCCAGGCTAAAAAGGCACCTTCTCTAAATAACGGCAAAAGCACTAACAAGCATTTACTCCTCAAGAGCATTTGGCATTTGTAAGAATCTCCCATGTCCTCGATGCAATTTAATCTTCAGAACAACTCCATGAGGTAAGCAGATCAGGCTTCATGAACCACCTTACAAAGCACTAAACTCAAGCCTAGGAAGGACTACCATTTTTTCCCCAAGATTACAGAAATTATAAAAACCAGAAGAATGTCTCAAGCCGAGGTCTTCTTGCTCTAAGGCAGTTGTCTTTTTACTAGTGCAGTGGTTTCCAAAATGTGGTCCCTGGACCAGCCATACCAGCATCATTTGGGAACATGTTAGAAATGCAAATTCTCAAGTCCCCTCAAAGACCCACTGAGTCAGATTCTGAGGGTGAGCCCAGCTATCTGTCTCAACAAGCTCTCCAAGTGTGTCAGCTGCCCTCTATAGTTTGAGAACTATGGCACTCAGGCCTGCGTCCTAAATGAGGCTGGAGATTTCTGACTCATCACAGGCTGTACATTCGGAAGGCTGAGGTAAATGTTGGATTTGTCAATTGACCTGACTTCCCTGTTAAAATACCAATATATTAACATTTTATGTAAATACTAAGGTATGAAGTAGCTGATCTTTGAAGGATTCAGAATCAAGTGACAGCATTATGTAATATAGAAACAACCAATAGATTTGGTTTCAAGTTCAAAATCTGAACTGCAATGTATAGCTGTCTGGAGTGTGTTTCTGAGAAGTTCTGGGGTCACACTGGGAAAGAGATCTGTGATGAATTTTCAGTATCTGCAGAGTCAAGGGAGTGGGGCCCACATATTTGTCACACTTAGTCTAAGGAAAGAGAGTATTAGTTGTGATATTCCAATTTCATCTCAGCCCTTACTTTTCTGGATGGGCATTGGCAAACCAACAGTAGTGAGTACACTTTGTACTTGTACGTGATCTTCTGATTTGTTCCAAGAGCTTTGTGAGGGGCAGAAGCAAGATTATTATTCTCATTTGACAGATGAGGAAAACTGAGACTAAAAACTGGAGATTTACCCAATGTCTTTTAATCAGTCTGCAGGTGTAAAATTCAAATTCTGTTCTGTGTTTTGAGTTCTTTGTACCAAAATTGATGCCTCCTTTCAGTTATATGTTTCAAAGTCCTTATGTGCCAATGGGATTATAATGCTTTTCCTATATATTTTATAGTAAGGTACTCATTGAAATATTCTGAAAATTAGAAGTGTCCATAAAATGGACATAAAATCAATATGATTTCACATACCTTTATAATTCAGTATTTTCTGTGTCAGCCACATGAGGCCTGGCAGCAGAGGTACTAAAGAAAAGTGAATGTTTTGATTAGATTCAAGCAATGATTCTTGAAAGAGGTGATTCTGCCTCCAGGGAGACATTTAGAAACGTCTGGGGATGTTTTTGGCTGTAACAACTCTGGCGGGGGAGTTGCTACTGGTACTTAAGGGATGCTGTAAACATTCTACAGGCCACAGAACAGCCTCAACAGCAAAGAATTATCTGACCCAAGATGTCAATCGTTCTGAGGGTTGAGAAACCTGGATTAAAATATATGAGAAGCACACTCTTTAACCAGAGCTTTATTGCCATTCAATGAACGAGAGATGGCCCGTGCTTCCTCCATAAACCGAGAAAGATTGCTATGTTCTTTTGCTTCTAAAACGTGGTGTTCTCTATTTTCAGTCAGTGATATACTCCCCAGGGCTTCTGATGCTGAGATCTCAACTCCATCACTTAGTGCCTGTGTGACTTGTATCTTAGTCTACTCGTGGGTCAAATAGGAATAATTGAAGCTACCTCCTAAAGCTATCGTGAAGATTAAATGACATGTACATAAAGCACTTAAAACTCTGGCTCATAAAAAAGAATGAAATTGGGTCATTTGTAGAGACCTAGAGACTGTCATACAGAGTGAAGTAAGTCAGAAAGAGAAAAACAGATATCGTATATTAACGCATACCTGTGGAATCTAGAAAAATGGTACAGATGAACTGGTTTGCAAGGCAGAAATAGAGACACAGATGTAGAGAACAAACGTATGGACACCAAGGGGGAAAAGAGGGTGGGTGGGAAGAATTGGGAGACTGGGATTGACATGTATACACTAATATGTACAAAATAGATAACTAATGAGAACCTGCTGTACAGCACAGGGAACTCCATTTCACTGTACAGTAGAAACTAACACAACATTGTAAAACAACTATACCCCAATTTAACAAATTTTAAAAATTAAAAAAAAAAAAACCCTCTGGCTCATAGTAAAAGCTTAATAAATGTTAATAGACTTTTCTTAGAAAAAAGTTTTGGAATACAGTGCTGTCCCCATGCCTCCCTGTGCTCACTGTGGTTTCTCTCCATGAATATGAGGGTTGGTTATTAACATTTCATTTTTTAAAAGCTAAATATTAATTTTAAAAAATCACATCATATTAGCATTGAACAATTAACGACATTCAATAAATATCAGTGAGTGTTCAATTTAGCAAAATAAATACATTTTAAAATTTCATTTACTTAAAAAGAAAATCTACATGCAGAGCATATTTTCATAATTATCCAATCCTTAGTTCTTTCCCCTGTTGAAAAAAAAAAAAAGAAACTGATAAATTCGCCATGTGGCGTTAATAAGGAAGGGAGAGAGGAAAGGAGTTGCCTTTCATGATCAGGAACAAATCATACCCTTTTCCTTTTACAATTGTCTTCCACTTCCAAAACTAGGAGGAACTGGAGAAAGCCAAGGTATCGTTGCCATTTAATCAGACTATGACACCTAAATCTGCTGTTTTTTGTTTGTTTTTGTTTTGTTTTTGTGGTACGCGGGCCTCTCACTGTTGTGGCCTCTCCCGTTGCGGAGCACAGGCTCTGGACGCGCAGGCTCAGCGGCCATGGCTCACGGGCCCAGCCGCTCCGCGGCATGTGGGATCTTCCCGGACCGGGGCACAAACCCGTGTCCCCTGCATCGGCAGGCGGACTCCCAACCACTGCGCCACCAGGGAAGCCCAAATCTGCTGTTTTTTCCTCACTCTCTCTTTTCTCCTGCTATTCCTCCAGTGGTGTGGCTATGAGATAAATGGGCTGCCTTCCGATCAGACTTGAGATGCGAGTGGCGCCATGGGGGTGGTCTTCTATCCTGACTTAGAATAAGGGTAGATGAAAATGTGCTTTTTAAAATATGGGCTTATATGAATATACATTTACCACTCTTTGATTTGAACATTAAATTCTTTGGGTTTTGATATTATTTCATTATACTCACGACTGACATCTGTTTCAAACATGTTTTCAAACTCTCTGTTGATTGGGTAATACTGAGAAAGAGTTTCCTAAACTATGTTTCGGCACATTTCCTCATTACCCTAATCCTTTATCTACGCTATCTGCACTTGAAAGAAGAAAGTGTGCCTCAAATCTGTCTGCCTCAAATGTGTCTGCTGATATTTTAAATAAATATTAGAAAATATTAAGCTTTGGATAGGGATGAAATGGAATGGTTAAGGGAGAAGGAATCACACGCTTCAGAGCAAACGTAATTACTAACCCTGTTTTACAGACCTGAGACCTCGGTCTCTTGATTTCTAACATAAAACTTGTTCTCATTCCTACACACTACTGGTAGGAATGGTAACGGGTCATTTAATGGGTCAATTGCTATTCAGACGTTCACATTTTTATAATTGGTTTTGACAAATAAATGCGCCGTCAAAACCAGTAATATGGATGTCTACCTGCCTGCCGAGGGGCCAGGGAACACTGATATTTGGGTGAAAAAAATGCAGAAACTGCACAAGAAATTCACCAGCTCTGTCATTTCAGACAAAACAGAATCAGAGATAGAAGATACAGAAAGGACTAGAATGGTCTCATACTTTTATACTTATAGTTATTTGCACATGTGTATAGGTGTGCAAACACACTGTGTACGTGCTTTACTGGGATTGCTTTATTGGGCTTTCTCATATGCAGTGGACTAGAAGGAATGGAGTTAGTCACCTCCTTGTCGACAAAGAATGATTTATGTTCTTTGGTTCCTTCTCAGATTTTGGTGTCTGAAGGTCTGTTCTTTGGAATTTCACACGAGAGAAACTTCAGTAAGGGTGGGGAAGGATCACATTTAGTCCATTTTTAAAGAGAAAAAAATCTCTCTTCTGCTCTTTTCTTAATCTCCTTCAGGTTTTGCTAAGTTTCTTTTCCTGTAACTTTGGGCAGAGATCAAACAGCCAAATTCTAGTGACAAGGATCAGAAGACTGTCCCTGCCTTTGAGCTGTCCAAACATCTGGATAATTGTATAAAACATGCTCACTTTTAACCATAAGGCCTCCACAGAAAGCCCTGGGGTGAGAAAACTTTCATCTAACACATGGACACTTCCTTTCCAGGAAGCTAATGGCTCAGGTTCACATTAGGTAACAGAACCACTCTGCATTATTACAACTGTCAAGGAAAGGAGAGGGCAGGAATAGAGACGCAGAGGTAGAGAACGGACATGTGGACACAGCGGGGAAGGGAGGGTGGGACGAACTGGGAGATTAGGATTGACATATATACACTACCATGTGTAAAATAGCTAGCTAGTGGAAACCCGCTCTAGAGCACAGGAAGCTCGGCTCGGTGCTCTGTGATGACTAGATGGGTGGGACTGGGGGGTGGGGGGTGGGAGGGAGGTCCAAGAGGGAGGGGATATATGTATACACGTAGCTGATTCACTTGGCTGTACAGCAGAAACTAACACAACATTGTAAAGCAACCATACTCCAATTAAAAACAAAAGAAAAGCCAGCAGTTGGTCTGCACTTTACTGATCTTTGTCTGGAGACAGTGATTCTTGACTATTCAAAATCCTGATTTCCTACTCACAGAAACAACTGAAATTTGTCTGGACTATTTAGGTGATTGGTTGGAGAGTCTACACACAGTCAGAAGGCAGCAAGAATAAACACCTCCACCTGGACCCACTGTCACTCCCATTAAAATGTATCCAGCATGATCACAGCTAAGCATTTTACAAATATTACCTTGTTTAATATGACAACCCTATAAAATAGATAGTATTATTTACCCCATTTTATGTATGAGGAAAGTGAGACTCAAAGCAGTTAAATGACAGGTGACGTGTTACTACTGATTATATAACAGAACAGTTCCACCTAATATTGACACCCGAGATTTTCAAAACATCAGACCAACATAATCAACTCCAAGATACATATAAAAAGATGTTGTGTTTTATAATAAAGATCTCTCTTACTCTAAAATTTTACTTGATTCATTCACTTTTGTATTTTACGAATTTCTAATTATGTAACCTCTCGATAACAATATTCTGTCCAAACTAATCCCAATCCCATGTCTAAGTCCCAAACACTAGTCTCTACCTTCCTACCTGTCACTAAACTTTCTCTTTTTTGCTAATACCGCCACCCTAACACATTCCCATACTGGAAATTCTTGACTCATCCTTTTCTTTCACTAATTATCAGGTCCCATTCTCTCCAATTGTATCTCCCCTGCTTCCACCACCTAGTCAGGATCCAATTATTTCATACCTGAATTGCAATGCCAACACCACTTCTGGCCCATTTGACGCCAACCTGTCTTCCAATTTACCTGTGCTCCATTGGCAGGGCAGCTCTTAAATCTAAAACATTAAGTGATCTCTGAAAATGCTTTGTAAAATCCGAAGGCTAGAAAAGTTTTATCTGTGTTCTTTTGTGCTATGAGCTTCCTCTGCTCAAAAACCTCTAAAAGTTCCCTAAACTGTCAAGACCCATGCTAATTTATTCTTTTTTTTTTTTTAAATAACACTTATTAGGCTTTCATTGAAATACAGAAAGTATTCAGAAGACACAAAAATGTCTCATAACATTTTTGACTTTGGGTAAATAAAAGCAATATGACATAATAGATAATATTTTAGGAACCTGAAATATGGCAAACAGTGTTTTAAACGCTTTAGGTGCATTTCTTCTTAATCCTTTTAACAAGCCTAAGAATAAGTACCCTTAGTATTCCTATTTTACAGTTGTGGAAACTGCAGCACAGAGAGATAGTTAAATCTTATTTGCACCACCTCAAACTCTGGCTGACTGGTATCAGAGGCTGCACTTTTAAAAACTGTACCATATATATGCATAGCTAGAAACATCAATCTGAACAGAAAGGTATAGGCAGAAAGGAAACATATTCTTTCTTCCCTAGAGCCTCTCTTCTCAAAGGAAATTGCTATTGATAGTTTCTTATATACGCTCCCAGAAAAAAATTATGCCCATTCCAATTTATAAATAACCTCTTATTTTTACACAAAATGAATCATAATATACACTTTTCTGTGCACTTTAACTTCCTTATGTAATAATATATCTTGTAAGTATTTTCAATGCATTATTTATTTTAATAGCCAAAGCGTGCTCCTTTGCATGTTCATACCAAAATTTAATAAGCCAGCGCTCCAGCAATGGTATATTGAATTCTCTAAGTTTTGCTACCATAAACAAAGTTACAGCGAGCATCTTTGAAATTAAAGGCAGTCGTACTTTTTACTGATATATTGGTAGGATAAGTTTAAAACAGTGGAACTAGTGGATCAAACATTATTATACATTTTAGATAGATATTGCCAAATTGCCCTCCCCAAAAAAGGGTATAACTATTTACACTACCAAAACTACTATAAGAGAAAGTCTGTTTTCCATACTCACATGTTAGCACTAGATTTTATCAGATGTTAATTTTACCCTACTGTGACAGGTTAATTTCTACTGACTTTTAAATTAGGTCTGTTGATGCCAACAGACCTCTATCCTCTCTCTCTCCACTGGCTCCAATATGACTTCATTTATTGGATCCTTGGGATGGCTCTTGTGATAGGCTGAATAATAACCCCCAAAGATATCTAAGTCCTCATCCTGGGAACCTATGAATGTTACCTTAAATGGCAAAAAAGATTTTGCAGAAATGATTAAAATTTAAGGATCTTGATATGGAAAGATTATCCTGGATTATCCTGGTGGGCCCTAAATGTAATCACAAACATCCTTATATGAGAGAGAAGCAGAGAGAGATTTGACTACACACGTAGGAGATACAATGAGGAAGGCAAGAAGCTGGAGTGACGTGTGAGGAATGCATGAGGAATGCAAGGAGCTTCTAGGAGCAGAAGAAAGCAATAAAATGGATCCTCTCCCAGAGCCTCCATCAAGGGGTAGCCCTGCCAACATCTTGACTGTAGCCTGGAGGAGCTGATTTCGGATTTCTGACCTCTAAAACTAAGAAAGAATAAATTTTTGCTGTTTGAAGCCACCAAGTTTGTAGTAATTTGTTACAGAAACCATACAAATCTATTAAAACCCTTGTTTTTCTTTGAACCAAATAAAATTCTTGAAAATTTAAGTGTTATGCCTTTCTTAAAATCTTTCCTAAATAGAGTAATAAAATTTCAGAAAGTGAGACTTCAAAAAGAGCTACTGATGTTCAAACCCCTTGATTTTGCAGATGTGAAAATGGAATCCACCCTTGGTTTTGTGACTCACGCACACCCTGTCCAGATTAGGATTTGGACTCCTGACTCCCAGCACAAAGACCTTTTTACTACACTTTTTTGCTTCCAAAGTGCCACTGATCCCCTCATTTCAATTTCATAAAATTTAGTGCCAAATTCTGGTAGATTCTCTTCTAGCACAAGAATAAAGTTATATTTTCATTAATTTCAAAATATATTTTAATTTCTCTTGAGAGTTTTTCTTTGACCTACATATTTTCTAGAAGTGTTTTGTTTAATATTCAAGTATTTGGAGATTTCCAGGTCATTTTCTGTGGTTGATATTTAGTTCAATTCCATCATTGTCTGAGAACATATAATTTCTATTTTTTTTAATTTGTTAAGGTGTGTTTTATGAACATGAATGTTGTCTATATTGGTGAATGTTCCATGTGAGCTTGAGAATGTGTGTTTTGTTATTGTTGGACGAAGTAGTCTATAGATGTCAACATTATCCACTTGACTGATGATACTGTTGAATTCTACTATGTCATTACCAATTTTATGAATGCTAAGTCTGTCCATTACTGACAGAATGGATGTTGAAATCTCCAACTACTATAGTGGATTGATTTATTTTTTTCTTGCCATTCCATCAGTTTTTTTTTTTCTTTTTCTTTTTCTTTTTTTTTTGCGGTACACGGGCCTCTCACTGTTGTGGCCTCTCCCATTGCAGAGCACAGGCTCCGGACACTCAGGCTCAGTGGCCATGGACCATGGGCCCAGCCACTCCGTGGCATGTGGGATCCTCCCGGACCGGGGCACGAACCCGCATCCCCCGCATCGGCAGGTGGACTCCCAACCACTGCGTCACCAGGGAAGCCCCATCAGTTTTTGCCTAATGTACTTAGACACTGTTTCATTAGGCACATAAACATTAAAGACTGTTATGCCTTCTTGGAGAAGTGATTCCTTTAACACTATGTAATGACCCTCTTTGTCCCTGATCTTATTTTCTCTGAAGTTTGTTCTGTCTGAAATTAATACAGCATTTCCCACTTACTTTTGATTAGAGTTAACGTGGTATGTTTTTCTCCATTCCTTTATTTTTAATCTCCATGTATCTTTATATTTAAAGTGAGTTTCTTATAGGCAATATATAGTTGGGTCTTATTTTTTGATCCACTTTGACAATCTCTGTCTTTTAATTGGTGTATTTAAACCATTTTGAATAATTACTGACATAGTTGGATTAATATTTCCCATATTTGTTGCTGTTTTTTTTTTTTTTTTTTTTGCAGTACGCGGGCCTGTTACTGTTGTGGCCTCTCCCGTTGAGGAGCACAGGCTCCGGACGCGCAGGCTCAGTGGCCATGGCTCACAGGCCCAGCCGCTCCGCGGCATGTGGGATCTTCCCAGACCAGGGCACGAACCCGTGTCCCCTGCATCGGCAGGCAGACTCTCAACCACTGCGCCACCAGGGAAGCCCCTGTTACTGTTTTTTATGTTATCCTTCTTCTTTATTCCTATTTTTGTCTTCCATTCTTTTCTGCCTTCTGTGATTTTAGTTGACCATTTTATATGATTCCATTTTCTTTCCTTTATTAGCATATCAATTATACTTCTTTTTATATATTTTTAAGTGATTGCCATAGAATTTGCAATACACATTACAACTAATCCAAGTCTGCTTTCAAATAACAGTATACAGTTTTAAGGGTAGTACAAGTACTTTATAATATCAAAACCAAATGTCTTCTTCCATTCCTTGGATCATTGCTATCATTTATTTTACTTACACCTGAGCTATAATCATTGAACATGTTGCTGCTATAATATTCTGAACGAGATGGGATCTGATAGATCAAGGAAAAGAAAAATAAAAGTTTCTGTTTTCCCTTCACTTATCGTTTCTCTAGTGTCTTCCTTTCATTATGTAGATCCCAGTTTCTGACCTATGTTATATTCCTTCTCTCTTAAAGAATTTCTTTTAACATTTCTCACAAGACAAGTCTGTTGGCAAGAAAGCCCCCAAATTTTTGTTTGTCTCGGAAAGTCTATTTCTCCTTCACTTTGGCTGAGTAATTTCACAGGATGCAGAATTCTAGGTTGGTGGAGTTTTTCTCTCAACACTTAAGTATTTCACTCTACTCTCTTCTTGCTCTCGCGGTGTCTTAAAATATACCTGGAATTTGTCTTAAGCAGGTTTTTAAATTGAGGTCCATGAGATCTCATTTTATTAAGCAAGTCTGTAAGAGCCAAAGACTTACTATACTTTTAGTTGTTTATTATTATTATTGGCTGTGACATGCGGCTTGCGGGATCTTAGTTCCCCAACCAGGGATTGAACCAGGGCCTGGCAGTGAAAGCACTGAGTCCTAACCACTGGACCTGCCAGGGAATTCCTAGTTTATTATTGAATGTGTTAGAAAACCTATGTGCAATCCTAGAAATTGTCTTATTCAGTTCAGGCTACTATAACGAAGTATCATACACTAGGTGGCTTATTTCACACCATTCTGGAGGCTAAAAGTCTGAGATCAGGCAGGGTAACAGCACTGTCACATTCTAATGAGAACTGTCTCCTGGACTGCAGACTGCTGACTGTATTCTTACATGACAGAAAGAGAGCGAGTAAGCTCTCTGCCCTCTTCATTTAAGACACTAATCCTGCTCATGAGAACTCCACCCTCATGATCTAATGACAATCCAAAGTCCCCACCTTCAAATACCATCACACTGGAATTATGGTTTCAACATATTAATTTTTGGGGAGGGGGCATAAATAGTCCATTGCAGATATGTTAGGGCAATAGGTACCATGACTATGGGAAATTTAGGCAAGGCTACAGTTAAAGTGAGGCATAACTACTTTTTCCTCTATTTTATACTGACTGAGTTACTTTTTAAGATTATACAAGGTACAGCGTTTAAATTTAGTGGAATCTCCAAGTATGGCTATAATTTCAACCCCAGTACTGATTAAATCTATGAAGCTTTGTTAATTGGTCTATTTTAGCAAATGCTGAAGTTAACTTAGGATCTATGTTGTAGAAGAATAAAACCCAATTTTAATTTTTGCTATATAAAAATTTTGTCATCTATATAATATAATTATTACATATAATTTGTTTTATATAATCCTTATCATATTTATTTTGGATTTTCAATTGAGTCAAATTATGTCCCTTTGTGGCTCACACTAGCATGTTGGTGGTGGGGACAGTGAGAAGAGAACACATTTGGGGTATGCTCTGGAGAGAAAACCAACAGGATTTGTGAGTCAAGAATATCACAAGGTTTTCAGAGATAGCAGGGGGATAGAGAGAGTCACCCTCAACTGATATGGGGACCACTCAGGAGGAATAGGTTTGGAATGGAGAAAGAGAGTTCAGAGTGAGGCATGGAATAACCTACTGAATGTGGTACTGAATTTTCAGACTTGAACTATTTTGTGCCAAAGGTGGAGAAAGTAAGGGACACTAAGGCAGACAGGCAGAAAGGAAGGTGGACAAGCAAAAAAAGTGAGGAAAAAAGGAAAGTAATTGTTTAAAATTTTGTTAGATGATCTGTGAATAAAGTAGAAAAATAAACAAGATCTAAGAAACCATGTGTCTCTAAACCTTAGTTTGAAACTGTATGGTAGCTGATGTTTTAGCCTGTATCACCTTATAATAACAAAGGATATCACAGATCTTGCCCCACAAGATTAACACAACAGCTTCATAGTTTTAGGATCAGTTGATCCTATATCCTATGCTATAAAATCATTCCCTTTTTAAACGAATAACAATTTATTAAATGTGTCTATCTGCACTTAAAAATGCACTTTCCATATAGGAGTCTTCTTCCAATCTAGTCACAATATCTGATACACAGTTACATTCATCAACTCCTTCACTATCTCTACTTAGACTTACATGTTTTTAATCGACATTCCACAGACTGGGATGTAGGTCCAAAACAGGTTCTAAAATGAAAAGTGTTCCAGAGAAAATTAATTAAGAATTAGCCAAAGCAAACAATCATTCTGTGCAGCTGACCAAAACCAACAGCTGTGAGGAAAGAGTGCACAGCTAGATAAGTTTTAGCAACCTCTTTCTGCCTTCAAAAGACAAGTTGCCACCTACTTTAGCTGAAAGATTTATTTACCATTGTGAAATACAATGTCTCAACAGCAACCCTGTAGGCCAAGTTTTGGTTGAGATCCTAGGACCTGTCTTTTGCAACGGAAAAGCAAGGGGAAATTTAATTGTCTTTTGCAATTGTCTAGGATCTTGATTTTGCAATGGAAAAGCAGGGGGAAATTATAAAAGATGTGGTGACAGGGCCAGATAGAGGATCTAACTGTATCCTGATTCTATTGCTTCTCTAGAAGACTCTTCTCTGTTCCAGACAAGTCCACTGGGTTGTTATCATGTGCACATAATGCAGCAAGTCATACCTCCGCGCTCTTCCTTTCATATCCCCCCAGCTTTGTGTTTATCTCCTTCAGAAAAGCTTTCCTTGTCAGTTTACCTCTTCCCATTAAGATTCCACATTTTCCCAGGGACTTCCCTGGTGGTCCAGTGGTTAAGACACCACCCTTCCAATTCAGGGGGTGTGGGGTCGATCCCTGGTTAGGGAACTAAGATCCCATATGCATGGCCAAGAAATTAAAAAAAAAAAATTCTCAGTACACTTTTCTAAAACCCTTTCTATTGGCCCAAACTGTACTAGAAAAAAAGGGATAAATAATGAATAGGACATTGTCCCAGTACTCAAAGCCCAGTGGGCACACGAAGGAGACAGTGTTCTTTTCTACCTGGAACACTGAGATTTAAAAAAGGCTTCATGCTGGAGGTGATGCTTAGGTTTAGTAGATACTTAGATAGTAGATATTTACCAAGTGAATAAAACAAGAGAGACGACTAGAGCTAACATTTCCAAACACAACAACTCAGCAACTTAGGGCCTAACCCATAAGCAAAGGGGGAACCATTTAAAGGTTTAGAGTTAAGGAATCATACACTAGGATTTGGTGTTCAAAAATACCTCTCTGGGGGCTTCCCTGGTGGCACAGTGGTTGAGAGCCCGCCTGCCGATGCAGGGGACACGGGTTCGTGCCCCGGTCCGGGAAGATCCCACATGCCGTGGAGGAGCTGGGCCCGTGAGCCATGGCCGCTGAGCCTGCGCGTCCGGAGCCTGTGCTCCGCAACGGGAGAGGCCACAGCAGTGAGAGGCCCGCGTACCACAAAAATAAATAAATAAATAAATAAATAAATAAATAAATAGATAAATAAATACCACTCTGAAGCAGTGTAGAGGGTGACCTGGAGAGAGTCAAGACTGCTGGTAAGGAGAGTTAAGAGATAATTACCATATTTCAGGGGGTAATAAATGCAGTGCTGAGGCAGTCATTCTGGAAAGAGGTAAGAGAATGTTAAGAAGTGCTTAGCCTCCAGCTAGATGTCAGAACTAAAATTGAGACTTATTTGAAATGACTCCTGTTTTGAGTGAATGGATAAATGGTTATGGGAGCTCAGGAGATAATACACACTTCACAGGAAAGATATGAGTTCATGTTGGGATAAATACTTTAAAAATCTATACTGAGTGCCTACTGCAGGCCAGACACTCATTTAAGCAACGTGTCTGCTCCGTGAGAGCTGGGGCTCCGTGAGAAACGAAACTGCCGATAAATACATAAACAGGATCATGTTCGATAGTGAAATCCTGATGTGGCCATCACATCCCTGTGGAAATGCTCAGTAAGCATGCATCTATGTAGGGCAGCCAGGGAGTCATGAGTAAGACCTTGGCCAGAGTTACATGTCTGTGAGTCAGCATCAGTTCACAAGTGGCCACTGATGTGATTGAAGTGAATGAGATTTCCCAGGAAAGAGACAGAGTGAGAGCATAGAGGTTTGGGGAGCAGCAACATGTGAACAACTGATAATAGTATACTGTGGAAATGTCAGCACTTATGCAGAGCCATGCAGAAATTGCTATGCAGATTATGAGAAAAGAGTTATTGACTGAGCCTTCATTAGTCAGTGGAGTCTCTATCAGAGAGGAAGTGGCACAGATGAGCAGAATTCTTCTGGGCATTCATGAAGGTAAAGAGAATTCTGGCAGAAGGATCCACATGCCCAAGGAGCTAGAGGGCGTCGTAGAGAAAGGGGCAGTGCGGAGGGACATGGAGGTCTTCAGGATGGTAGGCATATATGGTGCAGGAGTGACCGTGTGGCAGGAGATGGAGCTGAAATCACAGGAGAGCCAGCTAGAGCCAGGTCAGACCCACGTCTACAAGCCTCTCTGCATAAACGTCACTTAAGCGCTGTGCTTTGTGCTAATGCGTCTTTGTGTTTGTTACCCGTCTTTATACTTTTTTCTTTGTCTTTTTCTTTTTAATCTTGCCTTTCTGGTTATGTTATTTTTGAGCAGAGATCTTTGCTTCCTTTTTTATTCCTCATTCCCTTTTCCCTCATGCCTTACATCATCCTCTTCCTCAGTTTGATTTCAGAGGCTTATTTTAAAAAATAATTTAAAGGCAATATTACTTCTCAGATTTGAAGAGTCTCATAGACTTGGCATTCCTATCACAAATGCCCAAAGATGAGTAGATGATTTTTGTGGGATTTGGTGTGTGATTCATTTAGATAAAGAACAATTTTTTTGGCTAAGCAGTCAAACAGGAAAATTTTTGATGGTCAGAAGCCTTAGCTTTAACTTATTTTCTAACTCAGGACAAGATGAATAGCAAATGTAGAGATGTAATGAAAGGCAGTGACATTTAAGAGTTGAATTTGGCTAGCAATCTGATCCAGAATTATGAGTGTGTGTGTGTGTGTGTGTGTGTGTGCACGCGTGCCTGTGAGACATGTATGTGTGTGTATTTCATTATGAGACTGACATGTTCAGAGGGTGATACAGATGGGAACCCCACCTCCACAGAAATAGAGAGCAAACTTTTCACATTTAAACCTCTAATCGTTACTCCAGAAAAGGCTGGGAGAGACTGGTAAGTTTTACTTCATAAAGCAATTATCATAACTTTGGCACAGACAGTTCAGAAACAATGTAAAATACAGCCATGAAGCTGGAATTGTTAGTATTACCTACAAAGACATCTTCATGCTTTACCAGTGTCAACAGCAGCTACAGTTTCCTAATAATGCTCTACTCTGGATCTTCATCAAGCCCTTCCCCTTTCATCACCATGCCTTGCCATTTCCTCATACATGGAAAAAGAGACATTGGCAAATTTTCACAGTTTTGTAATTTTGTGCCAATATTTCAACTCCTCCACCATCCTGCTAAACAGAATGTCACCCCTGCTGAGTAGCTGAATATCCCCTCCCTGTTGTCTACTCTTTCCTACTTTTCTTTCCATAAATGTCTTAATATTTCATTATTCAGGAAACTATCTAGTTCAAGGCAATATTTTACAGATAAGGAAATTGAGACCCAAACAGATGAAAGGAATGACTCAAAGTCACAGAGCCAGTTTGTAGCAGAACTGGATAGAAGCAAGTAGCCTCATTCGAGGGCATTTCTCTTTCTGTTGCTTCATTCCTCCTCCAGCAAGAGAAGGAATTCAGGGCTCTATGTGACACTGTTTGCAAATAAGACTAGTTTACATATCCTTTTGTGGATATTGTCTTTTCTTTCACAGCCCCATCCTTTCATACTTCCTCTTTTTTCTTCCCATTTAAAATTACTGCATCAGGGCACACGGGTTCGATCCCTGGTCCGGGAAGATCCCACATGCCGCGGAGCAACTAAGCCCGTGAGCCACAACTACTGAGCCCACGTGCCACAACTACTGAAGCCCACGTGCCTAGAGCCCATGCTCCACAACAAGAGAAGCCCCCATAATGAGAAGCCTGCACACCACAACGAAGAGTATCCTCCCCCTCGCCCCAAATAGAGAAAGCCCACGCGCAGAAACGAAGACCCAATGCAGCCAAAAATAAATAAAGTAAAAATTTTAAAAAACATAAATAAAATAAAATAAAGTTACTGCATCAATAATTCTAAGGTTATGAATATTTCAGGGAGCCCAGATAATTAAGATTCAAGGTGGTTAGGCAGATGCGGGGTGGTAAATATAGTAGGGGGTTGTGAAGAGGAAAGAGATTTGAACATGCCAACTTTCCCACCTGGAAGTTGTTATTACAGATGAGAAGATTCTCCTCTGAGGCAGAAAGTGGCCTGGGAATGGGGGAGGGAGAAGAGGGGAAAAGATGTCAGATTATTACTGATTTCAGTTTTCTTTTCCAGGGACATTTGCACTTAGAAAACGTTAGTAGTTAGTAGGGCACACATAGAATCTTTTCCCTTTACTCTGGTGTAAAACAAGCCAAAGACAGATGCATGAAAGTGTACTGATCAGTGCTTGTCTTCTGTTGGCTCAGCCAACTCCCTCTGGACACTTTCCCCTTTGCAACTGAGAAAGATGCCAAATGTATGTTTCCCTGAATGCTAAAAAGGAGCAATTCGTACAATGTCTCTCTTAGGTTAAAACTATCCACTCTGTGCCATGAACAGTAAGGAGAAAATGTCCTGGAAATTAGTGGCAGACTGCAGGAGAACGACATATCTCCTGGGACCTCTTCCTTACTATGGAGAAACTGCAAGAACTCTGCAATAGACAAGAAACCTATTACTGCAATTCTACCATTTCAGCTTTACAGCATCATTGCTGAGGCGATGGTTTGGGATGACCATCTCCACAGAATAAGAAGACCTTCTGTTCCAATCTCCCCTGTGGACCTTCCCCACATCATCATTCCCCTGCGATGTTATCTTGCTGAATTTAGCATACCTCAAAGAGTTCGAGGGACAGGAAATTCACTCCATACTGAAGCAGTTCACAACACTTAGTGACATTTTTGAATGTTAAAAGTTCTCCTTTTTATGGCTGAGTAATATTCCATTGTATATATGTGCCACATCTTCTTTATCCATTCATCCGATGATGGACACTTAGGTTGCTTCCACGTCCTGGCTATTGTAAAAAAGAAACGAAATTGAGTTATTTGTAGTGAGGTGGATGGACCTAGAGTCTGTCATGCATAGTGAAGTAAGTCAGAAAGAGAAAAGCAAATACCATATGCTAACACATATATACAGAATCTAAGAAAAAAAAAAAAAAAGGTCATGAAGAACCTAGGGGTAAAACGGGAACAAAGACACAGACCTACTAGAGAATGGACTTGAGGATATGGGGAGGGGGAAGGGTAAGCTGTGACAAACTGAGAGAGTGGCATGGACATATATACACTACCAAATGTAAAATAGATAGCTAGTGGGAAGCAGCCGCATAGCACAGGGAGATCAGCTCAGTGGTTTGTGACCGCCTGGAGGGATGGGATAGGGAGGGTAGGAGGGAGGGAGACGCAAGAGGGAAGAGATATGGGAACATATGTATATGTATAACTGATTCACTTTGTTATAAAGCAGAAACTAACACACTATTGTAAAGCAATTATAAAGATGTTAAAAAAAAAAATTCTCCTATAGAGGTTTAGCCAAAATCCTCTCTGTAGATTCTACTCACTGTTCTTTCTTCTTCATAGGGACATTTCTTTTCTGGAACTTGGAGCCCCTGTGTTAAGGAATGAGAAATATGGAAGATCTGCTATGACGTACGTTTTTTAAATTGTAAGTAAACCCTCAAACAATAATAAAAGTGAGAACAGTATTTAACTTTCTTTGGAAGTCATTTAATAATGTCATTTGAAGGTCATATATTATAAAGCTCTGTAATAAAAGAAAATTTTTTTTGGAAATTCTAATCTTTCCAAGAGGCTTCCTGAATTCTAAATATCTGGTGTATGGCTTCTCACTTAAAATTTTAAAGGAGAATGAAGATCCTTCTTCCTCCAGAGCATATTCTGTTTTAACCCCTGTGCCTACCATCCATTCCTATAAAGATGTATAGTCCTAGTAATTTGGGGGTTATGAAGCTGTTGCCAAAATGCTGTATCTCTTTCTTGCATGGTCCACAGGCTATTTGTACCAAATAAATAAGGCAGCTCTTTTTAAGTTTTAAAAGCAGCTTTATTGGGCTTCCCTGGTGGCGCAGTGGTTGAGAGTCCGCCTGCTGATGCAGGGGACGCGGGTTCGTGCCCCGGTCCGGGAAGATCCCACGTGCCGCGGAGCGGCTGAGCCCGTGAGACATGGCCGCTGAGCCTGCGCGTCCGGAGCCTGTGCTCCGCAACGGGAGAGGCCACAACGGTGAGAGGCCTGCGTACCGCAAGAAAAAAAAAAAAAGCAGCTTTATTGACATACAATAATTTGCACAAAGTTAAAGTGTACAATTTGATAAATTTTGACATGCATACGTCCATGAAACCATCAGCATAATCAAGATAGTTTCCTCACGTCCCTTTGTACTCCCTCCTTCCTGATCACCACTCTCTGCCTTTGTCACTATATATTGGTTTTCATTTTGTAGAATTCTACATAAATGAAATCATACTATATGCACTCTTTTTTTTTTTTTTAGGGGTGGAGGTTCTGGCTTCTTTAATTCAAAATGAATGTTGTAGGATTCATCCATGTTGTTGCTTGTATCAATAGTTTATTCCTTTTTATTGCTAAGTAGTATTTTATTGGGTGAATATATCATTCACCTTTTAGTGAACACTTGGGTTGTTTCCACTTTGGGGCTATTACAGGTAAAGCTGCAATCAGTATTTTGGTACAATCTTTGTATGGACATATATTTTCATTTCTCCTTGGTAAATATCTAAGCATGGAATGACTAAGTAATATTGTAGTGTTATTACTCAATGACTGAATGTCAGTGAAGCTAAATCACAGTCAAGTTCAGTAGTAGCTCCACAATGCTCCATTGACTAAATTTTATGAGGCACTTAATGAAAAATTGTTGAATAAAAAAAATCAATTCACTTTTTCCAGACAACTTGCATCTCCTTTTCTTTATTCCAATCAAAAACTCAATCAAGTATTCATAACTGTTTATAAAGGAGACTCAAAGAAGTTAAGAAATTTCCCTTCCAACACAAAGCTTGTCAATTGCAAAGGTGAGCCTCAAAGCCACTTTAATATTTCTCTAGAACCTCTACCTCTTTCTCTCTCTCTCTCTCTGCCTCTTCCTATCCCCCTCTCTCCCTACCCACCTCTTTCCCTCTCAGCATGCCTTTTATGCTTCAGTGAGGTTTATGGAGGTGAGATTTTAGTCAGCCTTCAATAGGTGGGTGATATTCAAATAAGAGCAAAGAAGAAATGTCGAACGTGTGGAAATAGGAAATCATGAGATGTGTTTGGGAGACTCTAAACAGATTAGCCTGAAAAACAGTGAAGGTTTATATAGGGAAGTAGTGGACATTAAGGTGGGAGAAGCAAGCCCAGCTGTAAGAGTTGCCACTTTTTTCCTCTGAGAACAGCTATTGATTTCTGAGGAAGAGTGGGATATGATGAATTGAAGTAATCAAGTCAATAGTCTTGCTTGATAGAGGCAGGTTGATTGGTGAACTATCCGCCGAAATATCCTGATTATGTGGCAGTGAGAATTGGAAAATGAAGATGGCAAAAAGAGTGGAAAGGAAGGTGCTGGTGTAAAAAACACTCGAAGGAGAAATGGCTCACGTTTTGTAACTAATTAGGTACAATTAATTCTTTACTTTTTCTCTCATAACTTGCTCCTCTCTTGTGTGGAATGAACCCTGTTTAGTCCAAGGTTTAACCAGGGAAAGCCCATCAGCATAATTTTCTCAGTTAAGTAAAGAGAACGGATTGGTTTACTTGTTTGCCTTCATCAGTAGATTATTATTGTTAGCATAAAAGGATCTTCTCTGATGATTACAGCCTGGTATTTTTCTTTGGGTCATCCAAACAGAGATGTAAATATAGGATGGTTGAAAGATGAAACTGATCGTAAGCAACCTCAAACAGTTCCCTGCGAGATGCTGCCAAAAAATTCTCAGATTGATGCCTTTAACAGTTTCTTCTTTGCTCCTCAAAGAGCTACTCACCAAATTTCAGTTATTTGAGAATCCTCCATTGCTTGGTAGCAGTTATTTGAAGTTTAGCAACATGAGGTTCATGTTTAAAATGTGTGGTTCATGTTTAGCCTCCTTGGATTTTGGATGAAAAGGAGGATGTCAGAAAACACTAGTGCGTAAACAACCGAAACCCAGACTTTAAGGAAAAGATTACAAAACTGAAAGGGCTGTCAGGCTAGGAAAGTCTTAAGAAGAAGCTCTGGATAATGGTTTATAACATTATCTTTCCCTAAGGACCCAAGAAATGGAAAATATATTAGTTTTTCTATGAGTTGCATTTGGCAAAACACCATAAATGCACTTCGTTAAAAATATCTTGATGCCTCAGATTCACAGGCTGGGATATGTAACGCATATGTTTAGGGGCTAATGAGGCCTTCTTTATGTGGGAATGATCCCTGGGAGACCCCATGAGAAAGATACAGAAACAGACTTTCCTGATTCCTTACATAGGCCTTAAAAATCCAATGAAAGAGTCATTCAACTGCCATGATGTTGGTTTCTGTTTGCTACTTTCTTCCCTCCTCTATCCTCATTTCCCCCCTTTAAGTGAAGGGAAACGTCTCCTGTATCAGCCTGGAATTATGCAGTCATAGGTGTACGTGGTTTCCATACCCCAGTACGATCTTTGAGGCTGTAGCGCTGGGTCTGTGCCACAGGTGGAATGAGTATGGTCTGAAGAGAGCCTGGGTGGGGAAAGAATAGTCACTGAGTAGCTTTCAGGTCAGAGACCATGAGTTAAATGCTGTTACACAATCAAGCTCTTATTTTCACAGCAAACCTAGGAAAAGGGCACAGTGGGACTTGTCAAAGCTCTCCCAGCTGACACGTGGAAGAATTGAAGTTTGGAGCAAGCAGATTGGTTCCCCGTAGCAGAAGCTGTTGGTACCCATCTGTATCCCTGCTTCTGTGAGCAAGCCAGCTACTGCCCCGTCTGAGAACTTTCCATAGCAGCACCCTGGTAAGCTAGGAGTCCTAGAGAACACCCTCCCCCCACACACAAAGCAGACAGCGGATGATGGATGACGGCAGGCAGTGTATATATACTCTAACTCCAATATCTTCTGGGTGGGAAATCTCTGAGGCTCATATATTACGGACCCTCAGAGGTCTCCGGTGGTATAAAACTCCTGCTATTTATGCTGGTAACCGGCTTCCTGAACACTTTATCAACTGACTTCCTTGTCTTGTTTCCCCACCTCACTATGAGTATATTTCTTGCAATCATCTCTCACAGAAGTTGCTTCAGGCACGGTACCTTTCTGGGGAAACCCAAACTAGAAAACACTTCAAAGCTGAACTTATTTCCAAAGGCACGTGGAAGGGAACCTGTTAGACATGTTCACGTGTGTGGCCCTGCAGTGCCCTTTCTTCATCTTTCTTCCTCCTTCTGGACTTCTCAGTCTCCTTTCTTCAGATGCCCCCTTCCTCCTTTTGCTCCTTCATTAACCATACCCTGACTTTTCTCAGCGAGGCACTGGGGAGTTTCTAATCCCATCAAAGCAATTCAACCTCAGACATGAATGATTGACAGCCTTTCACTCTGTCCAATAAATTTGTATTTCAAAATCACCTGTCTTTTATCCAGATGAATCTCTAATGAGAGCTGGATCAGGCATTCAATAGAAATGAAGAACTTCAGGCTTTTGGGTATACAGCAGTCAAAGAAACTGAAGGAAAACGTGGGAATGACTTGAAGAAGCTGGGCAAGACATGACTAGGGACATAACATGAGCTGGGCTTTGCAAGACAAATAGGACTGAAACAGGTTGCAAAGAGAAGGCAGGGTGTTTATCAGAAGGCCTCTATTTTCTTCTAAAGAGTTTTGAAGATAGCACAGAAAGTTCTGGAAAGCCCTTCACCCAGCTTCCTCAGATGTCACTATCTTGTATTTCCACAGTACATTTACCAAAACTAAGAAATTAATAATGGCATAATACCATTAACTAAACTATAGACTATTCAGATTTCAACAGTTTTTTTCCAATAATTTCTCTGCATCTATTCCAGGATACAACCCAGGACACCACGTTGCATTTAATCATCGTGTCTCCTGAGTCCACTTCCGGCTGTGGCAACTATTCCATCTTTTAGGAAGACCATTTAACTTTCACAATCCAAGCTATTATAGGTAGTTACATATTATGAAACCCATTTTATAGATAAGAAAACTGGGGTTTAGAAATAAGAATTGTTGAGGGTCACACATCGCTAGAACTAGGACTAACCCATGTCTGACTGCTCAACCACGCTACATTTCTATATTTTCTTCTATTTTCACTCTTTCCCAACCCCTCTCTTCTATCATGTCTCTCCTGATCTTTTCCTCTGTATGCTCATTTTCTCCCCCTCTAGGGCTTTCCCTACTATGTGTAAGACAGGAAGGCGAGGCAGAAGATGAAATAACATCTTCTAGTTTATCACCTCTATGACTTAGCATAAGGCCAACCTTATAAACCCTGGATAAAAAAGACTGTTGGAAGTGGGCAGGAGCTTTATTTCTTATTGCAGCTAAAAGAAGGACATTTTCTCAGGCCAGATGACTTTTAATCGTGAAGAGTTCTCTTTCACCATTGATCACATATCTCCTTTTCCCCTCATGCTCTTGTGCTTTTATTAATTTTGACCCAGAGTTTTCTTTCTCAAGGTGGTTGAAAACCAAGGAATTGCTGCTCCCCACCTGGAGTGTTAGACTGTAACAATGTCCTGGAGCAGGATGGCACATTTCCAAGATGTCGATAGGCAGCCAAGGCATTAAAAGGCTTTGTATCATGGGAGGATATAAATCATGCTTCACACCTGGCCCTGTCTATTAGGCGTTATTTGCAAAGCACTCTGCTTACCCCAGCATTCTGTAGTTAATAGCACTTTCCTTCCTGGAACAAATTTCCCCTAAAGCGGACACTGTAGAGGGTTACCATGAGTTTTATTTACGAATGGAGCTCAGAGACAGAGCCTGATCCAAGGGACAAATGCTGAAAAGGCTATTAGCACAATGCCAGATGAACTTCGGGACCTCCACCCCGCACACCTCCAAAGAACACTTGTTAGAAGCTACAGGGAGTCTATGCAACTGGAAAGCAGGCACTATCTCAGCATGGGGGAGAGATGACATCATTTTTTGTGCCTGAGTCTTCTTCTTCCTCTTTTCCATGCTCTCCTCCCCAGACTGTGATAGACCAGATGCTGATAGAACAATAGGAGAGGTAGACTCTCAAAGAGGATTATAAAGTATGTGAGGGCAGGGAGGTAAGTGTGAGCTGGGGAACAGTGGTGATGAGAAGAAGCAGACCGTCCATTGAGAATTAGTCCTTAGGACAAATCCAGCTAAATCCCTTCATTGAGAGAAGAGAAAACTGAGGTCCTCAGGGGGCCCTGACTCGTACAAAGGCAACCACTCACCAGGAGCAGGGTCAGAACTGGAACCAGGGGTGTTCTGCGGAATTGATTGCTCCCTTCTAGAAATTGTGTTACTTTCGTATTCAAGAGGTCAAGTCTAATTCCAGTTCAGTCCAGTGAGATCTAAAATTGGGCACTTACCAGAATCTAGCAGATAAGTATGGCATGAGATTGGGCATTTTTCATAATATTAGTACCTTATATTCTTCACAAGTTACGGCATGCATTTGTATCCTTATGTAGCAGAAAGGTTAAATGTTTTACCCCTGGTTATACCAATAGTTAATATGACCAGGTCTTGTGAATCGAAGCAAAGTGCTTATATCACGAAAATATTGTCTCACTAATGTACCATTAGTGTATTATTACCTACAAGCTCCACGAGGGAAATAAGGATGTCTGTTTGGGTCACTGTTGTTTCTCTAATGTCAAAAACTATTATTGTAGCCCCCATAGCACTGTTCTTTGTAGATCACATCATGGTACCACTTCCACATGGTTTGTGTGCCTATTTAAGCAACGTTTAACTCCCTCAGTACATGTTAAGTGTCTTGAGTCCATGGATTAAATTTTTTTCTTCTTTGTATTTCTGGCTCATAGCAGTATGTTTGATCCATTGTATGCACACAATGTAATTTGGTGAATGGTACTATCAAAAAAAAATTAAATTTCAAGACAGAAGGCCTATGTTTTAAATCCAGCTTTAACAATAATTATAAGCTCTTGGGCCAGAAAGTATCTCAAGGTTCAGTTTTTTCATCTGTAAAATCACAATAGCAACAGTCAATCAACAAATATTTTCCAGCACCAATTTCTGTGGGTTTCTGTGGCCGAGGTCTTATGTTATGAGCTAGAGACACTGCTTCAAAAAAACAGAACCTACCCTTAGACTCAAGGAACTTATTCTACCCCAAACCTTCCCTTTTCTTGCAGGATGGTTGTGAAGATCAAATGAGATCATTCGTTATTATTCATTTAAAAAAATATTGAATGAGCACTCACTATGACCTGGGCATTGTTCTATGCACTGGGGATCTGTAGTAAGGAACACAACCAAGTCTCTTTCCTCAGGGGACTTACATTTTAATGGGAGTGGCAAGAAAGCCAGCAAGTAAATAAATAAGTAAACTAGAAAACAAATTGTAGTAGATTAAATATGGCCACAATTCATTGTCGTTCCTCCCTTCAAGAGGTAGGATTCCTTTCTCACCCCTTGTGACTTGTTAATATCATACAGCATGAGTTCTGTCGGAGTTTGAGAGCCTTGACCTCAAGGAGCCTCGCCCCTTCCATCTCACTCTCTTGGAACAGTGCCCTGAGTCAGCCATAAACCTCCCGGAGGATGGGTGGCCACATGGAGGAGAACTAATATACCTACCTGACAGCCAGTATCAAATGCCGGATATGTTAGTGAGGCCATCTTCAGTGGACACCCCCAAATCAGTGTAGCTGCGTGAATGAGCACAGGCAAACCAACAAAATCAAGAGAAACAACAAATCTTTGTTGCTTTAAGTCACTAATTTTGGAGTGGTCTGTTACGTAGCAAGGGTTAACTACATAATAAAACAGAGTGAGGATCCCTGGGAGTCCCAGGAAAAGTGAGGGAGATTTGCCATTTTATACAGATGGTTAGATGAGTCCCACAAAGAAGAGCTTTCTGGGGGCATGGGGGAGGGATAAACTGGGAGATGAGGATTGACATACACACACTACTATATATAAAATAGATAACTAATAAGGACCTACTGTATAGCACAGGGAGCTCTAACCAGCACTCTGTAATGGTCTATATAGGAAAAGTATCAAAAAAGAGTGCATATATGTATATGTATAACAGATTCACTTTGCTGTACACCTGAAACTAACAAAAACATTGTAAATCAAATATACTCCAAAAAAAAATTTTTTTTAAAAAAAGAAGAGCTTTCTGAGCAAAGGGAAAGACAGAGGCAAGAGCTTGGGTACATGAGAGATGAACGGCAAGGATGCCCATGTGTCTGTGATAAAGAGAGAGAGTAATAATGTCAGATTGGTCCAGAGAGTGGGGGCCAGAATGTGAAGGACCCTGCAGACCACTGGAAGGACTTTGACATTTATCTGACTTTTTTGTGTATCTCAGTCTCAAACCTATAGAAAAACCACATGAGGTAAGAAAGACCCAGAGCCAGAATTACCCAGTAATTCCCTGTCTTTCATATTATTCTGTAGTGGTGTGACTGTATATTGGTTATTCAGGGGAGGGTTTTTTTGCACTTCAAATGATCAAATATTTTGTTTTCATTAGCTCCACAGTGCAGTTGGCTTAATGTTCCACCTTTGATTTAAAAAGTAAATCAATAAATAAATCTTGTAATTGAAGGGCATTTGGCTCAAGTGCATGTTTTTCATTTGCACTGAGATAATCCAAGGAGGACTTCTTAATAATCAGTTATAGCCAAAAAATTCTGCCTTCTGTATTTTTTTAGAATAAGAAGTGGTGTCTCTTATTCAAGCCAATGATCTAAAATTTCTTTCCTTAAACTTGCGTGTGTGACTTTTGTGTGGGCTCTCCATTTTGTGGACAAATAGTCCTGTCCACAAAGGGCAATGTGAAATTAAACCAACCATGTGGATATGTGAAACACCCTTCAGGAAACCTGATAATAAAATTCTATCTCTAAGGAATTAGAGGCAGACAAATGGAATCATATAAACATTCTCGGAGGATGAGTAAAGGAGATGTTTCCATTTCCACCCTTGGTGACAATGCCCAAGTTAAACTGAAGCTGGGTCAAAATATTCCAGGAAAGCTAGGAATAAATATTTCAAGGCCCATTTTTCCCCTGACTTGTATTAAGTACGCTAGCCCCTTAGTGAGGACATTTATTTAACCAAATTTTGACTACCAAGCCAAAATAAGGAGGATTTCAATGAAGTTGTAGTGGATGCTTCCCAATAATAAGCAAGAAATTCATTTTCTGATTCCAGTTTAAGAGGTTTGATGTTTATCATTTAGGGCAGTGCTAAAACAATTATAATGTTAAAATTAGCTTGTTCATCCTTTGCTAAGTGATCAGACAGCTTCCATGAATGGAATCATCAGACTCTAACTAAGGTGAACCTCAGGTCCTCAAAATTGAGACACAACTATAGGATGATAAAGCCTGTTGAAGCATCCCAGCCCCGACTCTCCATCCATCATCAGCAGAGAGTTATTCCTATAGATTCCTAAATCCTCAATTAACCTAACCATTAAGCCCAAGGTCAACTTGGTATCTAAAATATATTCCTCCTTTTTTAAAAAAATATAAGTTATTTCCAAAAAGATACTTGAAATCAATGACTTCAAGTGACTTGAGCTGGATTCTATTTGACTTGTCGGTAATTTTTCTAGAATATTTTTAGCTTGATCATTTTTATTACATTAAAAGATAACTATCATTTGAGCATAAACGGGGAATCAAAAATAATTTCTGCTGTTCCTTAATATATTTTCCCCCAGAAGGCACTGTGAGAGGGATATAAATTATTCAGACTCCCAGTATATCAATCACAGAGGAGAACTTTCCTCTTCCTACTATAATTTCTCTGCTCTAGTCATTTATATGAACAGACACAATGACAGCAAAATTGAAGGTCAAAACAATTTTAATGAGAACTCCCTACTTTTAACAAAAGAATATCTAATTTCATGCTAGGGTTTTATTAATTGTTTATATAAATTGGCATAAGCTAATCTCAGCTAACATGTCAATGAATTAATTCTATCAGTCAACACAAGCTAGGTACTGAAAATATACACAGGAAGATAACATAGTCCTTGGCCTGGTGGAATTGTAATCAGATATGTTATGACATAGGTTAAAAAAAAATGAAATTTTGGAGTCACATGAGAAATGAGAAAGGAAAGGACAGAATTCTGAGGAAGCATTATTTATGAAGAAACTAATGATAGGGTCATTTTCAGTTGGAGACTTTAAGGAAATTCCTCTGTTTATCCCCACTGTGGCCACTTAACACGGTACAATGGTGAAGAGTCTGGGCTAGAATTCAGAAACCCTGGGCAATAGCCTTGGCTGCACTGGGAACTGGCTCTTCGTCCTTGAGAAAAGTGGCTTGCTTTGCTTTGCTACCTTTTCAAGTTGCTATGGAGGCCAAGTAAGAAACACAGTTTGAAGGCACAGCTCTTTCTCATTTTTGTTTCACTCCAGTCTCTCACTTCTTATTTTCCTGTGGGTGTGATTTTTATACTAGTTCTCTCACTGTGGATCAGGGGAAGAGTAGCTGTACTAGATCTCTACCTCCTTCCTTAGATTCCTAGGCTCACAGTCAGCACCCTGCACATCCTCCATCAGCTCTGTTGCCACACGTGACCACTATTGCTTATTCAAATGGTTGTTTTCACTGCTGGATGGTAAGTTCAGTCAAGGAATGAAATCATGTCTATCCTTATCCTTAGTGCCTGATCCACAGTAGACACCACAAAAGAATGTGTTGGCTGCCTGGCGGAATGGACAAATGGAATGAATGACAGAAGAGATTTTAAGGGTAATCACTGTTGGACACTGACTGTTCTCTGAGGGAAACCACCTATGCTGTGGCAGGAGACAGCCCCTCATTCTTTTCTGAGGCACTTTAAGTTTAAATGGCTGATTGGGGCTGGGGAAAGTGTGAAGGTCCAGGAGAGAAAGAAACAGTCGGTCATTTCTGTGCCAAGTACTGCATTCATAACTACGTGCAACCTCTACAGAAACCCAAGAGCTAGGTATCAGCTCATTTTTATGGATGAGAAAATTCAGGATCTGGGAAATTAAATAATTTGCACAAACTCACATAAAAACAATCTACAAGATTTGACACAAGGGCTGTGCTCTACACTCCCATTTCCCAAACTTTGCAACTATAAGACTCCAGTGGCCATTGTTTAAAAGACAACTGATGCTTAAATGCAGTATCATTTATCCCTTTTCCCGGGCCATAAAGGGGCCATAACGCATGCAATTATGTTGTAGCAGGTGTGGTTGATTGCCTCCCTAAAGCAAGTTATATACAATTTTTCTCTCCTATCTCTTTCTCTGTCTAGAATACAGCTAGAATAGGTAACTAATAAAACATTAAAGGCTGTGAGCATCCCTACAGAAATTGAATCTACTTAGCTTTGTTCAACCTGTGATTTCCAAACCGATTAGACTACAGAAGTTTTTAAATAATGAATTTACTAATATTTCAGAAGACACTAGTCCCTCCTAGAAACTTTTTTTTCAGATATCCATCAACACAATGCTTGATTAATGACAATGAAATTGTCTTTTAGGTTTGAATATCAAAACCTGAATTGTTTTTGCACAACATTGCATACAGAAAACCTTTGCTCATAGCAGGCAATTTTGACCCTGGCCAACACAGAGAGAGCAAAGGAAGATATGCATGACCTATAAGGTGTTTATTTTCATTCCTGTTCTGAACTCTATTTATCTGGAGAACAATAGTGGAGAAATTAAGAGGTCAGAGGCAGGAGCAAAACCTCTCCCAGACCCCTTGTCTTCTTACTGAACAAAGATGGGGCCACTGTCTTCCTTCAATCCCCCCACCACCCGTCTTCCCCTTCATGAGGGACTTATCATATTTAATCACCTTTTTGGTCAGTTCCTCAGGCAGACGCGTAGATGTCAGGGGGATGCCAACGGTTGCTATGGAAATGGCCTGTTTACGAGGCTCCTCCCTGGGGGTGGCTTACTGAAGTCTGATCCACCAAGTCGGCGGAGCTGTTTTACATGAATCAATAGTCAGAAACTTAGATCGTTGGTGCCAAGGTAGGATCTCTCCCTTATCTTCTCTCTATTCTGGACTTCTTACCTCGAAAGTGAGATGACACATATTATTACAGTTTGTTTTCCTCTGCGCACCAGCTTAGTCAAATCTATGATTAACAAGTTTAGCTAATACACTTTTATTTATGATCCACAGCTAAGCAAATAACTTCCTGCATTATAATTTTCACACACACCAGTTCACACTCCCAAGCAATACTTCTAGAGCATTCATTCCTGCACTGGAGTGGAGTCATTACAAAGTCTTATGGGTAAGAAAAAGTGGACTGGGGACTTGGAAGGGGGAAATGTCTCTGTGAGTTCAGTCCCCAGAGGTGAAGGTCCATAACCACAGGAATCTCTCAGTTATAAACAGAAGACGGTTGTCATTTTATTTAGCTAACATGCAACCCCAAAATAACTGTAAACAGCTCTTTAATAGTTAAAAAAAGTTTCCAGTACTTCATCCAAAGACATGTTTCCCATCCTGTTCTCTCCCCACACTCATAAGGAAAAAAAACTACATCTTATGATCTATGAATTCCATGTAATTTAAACCCTGATTAAAGCCATCCATCCGATTTTCAGTCATAAACTTAGTGTAAGTCACTTAGCTGCTTAAATGGGTAAAGTGGATTACTTCAATTTGAAATTCAGACGAATAATTGTTTGCAACGAGGCAAGCTCATCTATATTCATCTATATAATGTAACCCAAACCATTAATTTAAAAGAAAAAATATCTTATAATACAGTTTTTATCACTTTAGATACTCCCTTTATTATCACACTTTAGTTAGTGAGGTGGAGGTGAAGGGAGAAATAATCACTAAACAAAACAACACATTTCTTTATGAACAAGGAATTAGCAAACATTTCCAATGGTGCTCTTTGCTTTTCTACAGAGCAATGGTGGGAAAGTTATAGTTCCTTTTTATTTTTTGGAATGGAATTTATATGTGATGAATCAGCCTATTACCAAGGTTTCATAGAAGTTTTGGATGGAATGCAGGGAAATTCTGATAGGATATGAGTTTTTCACTTACCAGTAGTGTTATTTTACTTTTCTGGCAAACCTAACCTCACTTATATAGAGACCTGCCAAATGCTACTCTTTTATGGGACTTAAGACAGTTACATCAATGCTTCAATGACTCCAACACCCTTGCACCTGTTTCACTGCATTTTTTATTTCTTCCAGTTGTGTTTAAACCACTAGCACAGATAGCTTGCTTCTTGGGCACTGTTCTGCAAACGGCCAAAAGCATAATCTTTTGAATATTTCAGTATAATTTTTTAATAATGGGAGATGATTATAACTGGGATATTTTACAGCATTTTTATGATTGATAACACCTCAAGTTCATGAGTTTATCATACCTTATTTTTGATGACTTCTTTATGGAAAATATTTTGCTGAGCTGAGAATATTCAAAGCAAAGCAGAAAAAATAAACCCATCAAATACCCTATTACTGAAAGGATGATAACAGATGTTTCTCATCCCCAGATAACTCTGGGGAGGCAAACTGAAGGGTTTCCCATGTTTCCCAGATGCTGCGTGATGTGTCTGGGTTCCCAGGATTCATCCAAATGAAGACGCACTGAGATTTGCAAATAGGAATTCCCCAGCAGAGAGACTCAGGGTAGGGAAACGGGGCTAACCAGGGAAAAAGGGTTTGCATCTGGAATTCTAAGACATCCATGGGTTGTCCTGTGTTTGAATTTAGGTCACTCTTTCTACATTTCAGAGAGTGCAGTAAAGAAGTCAGAAGAGTTCCATCAGCTGCTTTTAATTTTCTCTTTTCTGTTAAAACTTTTAAAAATTCTTAGAAATAATAGGAAAGGAAGAAAAAATAGCTGAGAGAACAAGGGGTGATATCCAAAGCCAAGGGGCTGAATTACTCAGGACTCTTTAGTCTTTCTCACCAATATTACATCCCTACCCAATTCCAGTAATATCATATCTGTGTACAAGCACGTTGCAAGCACATACACAAATGCTGGTTCCTCAACTCTCCATTGTGCTCATATTGTAGGATTCCTCCTTGGGTGCGTGCCCATGTATATATGAAGAGGTAACATTATTGAGTCTTATTCTGTAGCCCTGTGATCTAAATCCTTTATATGGATTAAATTCTTTAACCCTCACAAGAGCTCTGTGAGGTAGACCCTATTAGTTTTTCCATCACACAAATGAGGAATTTAGGCTATAGAGGTTAAGTTACTTATCCATTCATGCTGCTAATGAGAGGAGGCATCCAATTTTGAAACCCAGCAGCTGAATCTCAGAAGCCAGGCTCTGAAGCTCTATGGTGTCCTGCCTGATTTGGGACACCTTCATAGATTATGTTTTCTGTGGAATTGAATCAAAAGAGGAATATATTACTTGTGAGTACAAGAAGCCCAAGAACAGCTTTCCCGAGACCTACGTTCTGCCACAAGCAAATGCAGTCGTCTTAGCCAAATAACAACACTTTTCTGAACCTCGGATTCGTCATCTGTAGACTGGCATCAGGAGAGAAGACTAGAAAAATCTTTAAGTCTCTCTTCGCTCTCTGATTTCTAAGATTCTTGGATCATGTATTGTGCAACATGTAGATAACTCCAACTGTTGGAGTTTATGGTTATTCATAAACCGCTTTTAATTACCCGTGGAGACCACAGCTGTAATTTACCAATGCAGCAGAGGAATGGCATATGTAAGACTGGTTTTTATTTTTGGTTTAACCTTTTGCATCGTCATCTACACAAAATAAAGTAATAGAAAATGAGCATTAAAACCCATTACATCGTTTCTCAAGGAAATCTGTATCATTGATGTGATCTGAAAAGAACTCTCTCCGAGCACAAGGTGGTCCTAGAGGTTACATCCTCCAAACATCCACTTCTCGGCCACTGCTGTCAAGACACGCAACTTTGGATTTATCTCATTTGAGCGTCTTGGTTGAAATCCAAAGAACCACTGAGAATGATATATTCTCTTGTGAAAGCACTTAGAATTATCTTCTTTGGAACACCTGAGAATCAGGTCCGATCCTCCGTTAATCACAGTACATCTGATAGATTCAAATTTTTCTATTAAGCTGGCCCCCAAGACCCAGTTGAAGTGGAAAGTGGTTAGAAGAAAAGCACAACACAATAAATAGCACAATGAAATTATGGATAAGGTTATACTGACTCTCAGTTAAAATAATTCACAAAGCCCACGTATGCCAAAAGAAGAGTTTCTAAACATAGTTCATGAGCCCGCCTTTCTGACCCTTAACAGGAAAACTGATAAAGTCCTTTTGGGAGAACTTTCTTAGTTCAATCCAGGACGTTTTGTGTAAATTCCGGATTGCTATCTCAGGTTCAATCCAGTTCAAAGCTCTGTCTTGGTCATTCCTTTTCTTCACCTGATCCCAACCCTAAATTCTCAAGAATGGAACAGAAGTGGGAGAGGAGGAAGCCTCTTATGCAAGCAGGGGGCCACCGCCTCATGACGCCCACACGCTGGTATACGGATGGTGGGGCTCAGTTTCCACTCTTGTCTGCTTCATGTCGTGGATGATGATGCCCAGTGGTTGCTCTGCTTGGCTGCGCTGAGGGACTATTTCAGTTTCCACGCAGCATTCTCAACATTGTTGATTCTCCTCAGACTTTTCAGCTGTGAAACCAGCCAGTAATACTCTCCACGCCTGCTTTGGGAGACCTCGCTTCTCTTGACCATGAGACTTCCAGGGCCTGTGACCCAAGACTTTCTGTCAACGAATTTACACTCATCTCTTTGGCAAGCAGGCACTTCTGAATCTCCTCTGTTCCACTTGTGGGTTGTAGGTTCTGTAGGTGTTCCTGGGTAGACCTTGCTACCTTCTTCTCTTTACCCTCTCTCATGTTCCAGAGCCCCAGGACACATCTGCTGGGCTCTCTCTCATCAGACTCCATCAGTTAAGAAAAATCTCCTCCTGTTCTACCCTGTGGATTTTTCCAACTTGAAGGGGATATCATTTAGGTGCTCCTCAATTGCCTTTCCTTATTGGTAAGTTTAGGAAAAATAAAATAGGCATACTCAGCTTACCTCACCCTTTTTCTCTTCCCTGGCGGTAGCCTGCCTACAACAAACAGGGGTTATCGTTTGTTCCCTGTCTGCTCCCAGAGGGGAGGCTGTGGTTTTCCAGAATGTTCTGTATCTGGATGAGGATGCCTGCTGTAATTCTGGACTCAGTACTGATGAGTCCATTTTCCCAAAGATATTAGTACTTCCTCCCATATCAGCTTTGTCAGTAATAAAGGCAATCTTTTGCTGTCTCATCTGGTTTACTCTTATTTGTTAATTGGTTCATAACTTAGTCAAAAAAGAGAGTTATTACTGGTTCTAATTTCAACAAACATTTTACATATCCTCTTTTCACACGGTTAATGTGTTTCTCTCCAGTTCTGTCTCCTCTCTCTCAAATCTGACCAAGAGCGTGAAGACTTGAAGTAAAATTCTGGCCATACCACATACACATAGGATAACCCCAGACAACTGATTAGTCTCTGGGCTTTAGTTTCATCATCTCTAAAATGAACATGTTAAGAATTCCTTCACAATGCCCAGAATAGCTGAATCCATGGAGGCAGGAAGTAGATTAGTGGTCCCTGGAACCAGGAGGAAGGGGGGATGCAGAGTGACTGCTAATGGGGGTGGGGCTTCTTCATGGGGTGTTGAAAGATTCCAGATTAGATAGTGGTTGCACAACTGTTGCACAACTTTGAGAATAGCCTAAAAAAACACTCATTTTTAAATTGTACACTTTCAAAGCGTGGGTTTTGCAGTGAGCAAACTATATCTCATTTTTTTTAAGAGGAAAAAATAATTCCTTCACAAAATTATTAAAGGGATTCATCACGACCACTGATATGAATGGATCTCACTAGCTACTTCCACCCACAATTGCCAGTTTGGGGCTATGGTAAGAAACCAGATAGCTTTTACATCTCATTGTGAGGACTTAATGAACAAAGAGTGCCTTGACTCTGAACCATTTCTGTTTTTCTAAACCATTTTCAGAAACATGAAAAAGCAGATACCCATGTACCAGTCCTTTTGGCACTCAGACTGCTTCTTTCAAAGATTATTCAGAGCTGGATAGGTTTCTAAGGGCATTCCATTCAGGGGCTTCTGCTTCTTTATTGAGGTATTTCTTCATTTTTAAAAGACTGAGATGTGGATTTATAATGTTCCAGGATTACATGTCTCAGCCAGAAACCAGGGAGAAATAAATGAATAATTTGTCTGAGGAGTCTATCCAAATTCTTGCTGCATTTTCAAAGCCTGACTATTCTTCCTTCTTCTGAGTCTGAAGCAGAGACTGCGAGGATGGGAGAGGTTTTATATGAAAATACAGCTACAGAATTTGGGTCACTGGGGACTAAAATACTATGTGCATGTGCTGAGCAATGCTATGCCCTGATTTATGCTGAGGGGGGTCCATGTCTCTTTCCTAATAGACAAGCACAAATGAATCACTAGGACAGAAAAAAAAAAAAAGTGGTTAAAGTTTTCTGGATGAAAGGAAGCTTGGAAGAAACAAGGAAAATATGTTATTGAGAGATTCTGTATAAGAATAACTTCAGATAACTCATCTGATACTGTACTGGCTACCTAACTTCCTAAGGTAAGTTATTCAAATAGTCTCAAGAGTTCTTCAGCGGCCACGCTAGGCTGGGCAATGAATTATATCCAGGCAGCAGCTTAGTTTCTGCTTTAAGGACATATACTCAACTGAATTAGCCTACTCTACATTCATGTTTCATTTTTATACAGTAATCCAAGTTAAGAAATTTAAACAGAAAATTCGAAAATAGAAATAAAAAGCAGTGATCATCTTTATGGCCATCATCCTACTATTGCTCTATGACTACTGTTGATACTTCGTTCCCTTTGCTACTGACTTGATGTACACACACATGCAAATCTACATGAATATTTATGTATATGTAAATGAACCCACACACATGCACATAAAGTTACTCCTATAGTTATCAGAGTGGAATTATAAATGCCCTGCCCTGTAACCTGCTTTTTCACTTAACAATATTTCAGACCATTTTAAACATCCCTTCATTCAGGCTGATATCATTTTGAATGTGCCATGATTCATTTGACCAATCTCTAATTAATGGGCATTTAGATTGTTTCTAATTTAAGAGGAAGTAACTGAATTGAACATCCTTTTATACACACATTTGCATAAATACTTGTCTAATTAATTATTTGAGTTAAATTCTTAGAAGTTGAATTAATGGATGGAAGGGAATGCATATTTTTATAGCAATGTTGCCAAACTGCCCTCCAGAGAGACTGTACTAATTAACACTTTTAACAGCAGGATTTGAGAGAAGCCATTTCCCCCCAAGTCTTTGCCAAAACTGGATTTTCCCCTTATTTTTAATGCCTCACAGTCTGATATATCTTCTTTAAATATTCTTTAAACAAAATCCAGCAAGTAGCCACTACAATCTAAACTCCTCAATCACAGGGAACCAGCAAAGTGTCCTGTAAGAATGGTTTTGGGAGAATTTAAAACTGGGTGAATAAGCAACAAATTTGTCCCCAAATCTCTTATAGTAGTTATATCTTGTAAGAAATTCTCTTGAGCAAACTTCCCAGCAGGAAATTCTGTTTTAGACTGCAGGGATACTCTGAATTTTGGTCATCGATCAAAATATTAGTTCTACTTGCTGAAAGAAAGCAAAGCCAATGAGTCTAAATATTTCACATGCTACATGACTACTTCTAGTAAAAGATTTATGTTGGTTTTTTTTTCAGAATTTCTTTATTGAATTATAGTTGATTTACAATGTTGTGTTAGCTTCTGGTGTACAGCAAAGTGATTCAGATAGATATATATGTACACACACATATGTATATTCTTTTTCATATTCTTTTCGATTATGACTTATTACAAGATATTGAATATAGTTCCCTCTGCTATATAGTTCGTCCTCGTTGGTTATCTATTTTATATGTAGTAGTTTGTTTCTGCTAATCCCAAACTCTTAATTTATCCCTCCCTCACACCTCTTTCCCCTTTGGTAACCATAAGTTTGTTTTCTTTTTTGATTACCACGTGTAAAATTTGTGATGGGAATTAAATTAGTCATGAATTCATTATATCAGTATTGTGGAAAGGATTTGGAATTAGGAGAACTACATCTGTATATCACTGATTCAAATGATGAAACTGCATTTGACATTCAAGAAATATAAGTAGATTTAAAGTACCATTAAGGAGCTGTAACTGTTAATCTGGGGCCAAGATACTGGCAACATAATTTGGACTCTGATCCACCCATGTATGTAACTGACTCATAGCTATGTGATATGGTTAAAGGAGGAGTGAGATATTTGAAACCTACTTTTCCTGGAAGATGAGTAGGAAAATAAAGAATAAAAACACCTGGAGATGTCTGTCTCCATTGTCTTAATCTTATGAAAACATGCATCTTGACAGTAAACATTTTAAACATCTGCAACTGTAAAGTCTGTGCCACAATATTCCAATATCATAAAAGAAGCCTTTTACACATTTTAATCTTTTACCAAATCACTTCATTGAAATAATACGTTTTTGCTTTCAAATCTGATGCAGCATGCTATATAGACTCTTAGGAAGACAGCCATAATAAACTGTCACACTTAATTATTTTCTATCTCTTTCCATGATGTAAATGATCTAAAAGCACCATAGCAGAAACATACACAGGAGAGGCTGGAGGCAGACACATGCTATGCTGGGAACGCCTGCTGGACCACTTGAGCGGGCAGCTTACAACATGGAAAACAGGGACGTACGTAGTCCTTGCTTGCAAGTCCGTGTGTGAGAACATAAATCATTAGTTTCCATTTGGAAACAGCATAAGGAATCTCCTCTCTGGCTCTCATGGTTTAAAGCAAAACACACCATGGTGATGTAGTGACCTGTCAGCTAAAGTACATTTTTTCATTTATCAAATCATTACTCATAGCAATGGAGTGAGCTTGGACTGTTCGGCCACTTAGATCATACAGTTCCCCCTCCTGGCTCTTCCTGACTCTTACAAAGCCACCCGCTCCCTCTTCTAACTTGATTGCCCTGTTTTCTGATTGCCAGCTTGGTGGGAACTGGCTGAAGCCTATGAGTTCCCATGCCCAGTGCATCCTTGTTCATTTGATTTCTGATGACCCTGCCAAACTTAAATGTTAGAAGAATTCCCATGTTCAGAGCCATAGTTTCAGTGTAGACAGAATGATCAGAAATAGATCCATTAAGGAAAAATAAATCACCGAAAATCACTGTTGACTTTACTTTGGGGCATTATTTTACTGTGGCTATGAAGGGAGATTCTTCATTTCTGCCCCTTTCTTCAGTAAGATTGATCACAAAAGTGGCCTCAGTTGTCCACATTTCCCAGTTGTATCCAAATCCTTTGCAGTGAGATAATGGATCTCCTCCCTTCAATAGGTGGAAGTGGGATGGAATAATGGATACAAGTAAGAGTTTGTAAGTCAAACATTTTCTGTAAAAAAAAATTTCAAGTGAGATGAATAAAGCTATAAAGGAGACGAAATAATGCGATTTGCAGCAACATAGATGGACCCAGAGATTGTCATACTGAGTGAAGTAAATCAGACAGAGAAGGACGAATATCATACAATATCCCTTATATGTGGAATCTAAAAAAACGGTACAGATGAACTTATTTGCAAAACAGAAATAGACTCACAGATGTAGAGAATGGTCTTGTGGTTACTGGGGAGAAAGAAGGGGAGGAATGAATTGGGAGATTGGGATTGACATATACACACTGCTGTATATAAAGTGGATAACTAATAATAACCTACCGTACAGCACAAGGAACTCTGCTCAATACTATTTACAGCGTTGAAAATCAACTATACTCCAATAAAAAACTAAAAAAATAAAGTTATAAAGGAACTGTGATATGAAGAGAACGGGTGAATTCAAAAGCAGTTTTGACCTTGTCACTCCACTGCTTACAACTTTTCCATAGCTCTCCATTATTTCTGATGGGTTTGGAGGTCGGGGGTGGTGGTTGCTATGGATTACAGGAGTGACAGAGGAAGAGTCTAGAACAGAAGTCTAGTGAGGAATTGAAATTTAGATTCAACTAAAATTAAATGTTTCCTTCTCTGCAGCAGAAACATTCCCCTGCAGTAATTCTGTGGCATGGTTATGATTGATTGTACAGAACTAACTAATGGGCCAAGTGATTGACTCCTTGTCATCTTGCTAGTTAGTGACTGTGCAGTTACTCGAATTTGGTAACCGGATTCCAAGGGCTTCTTTATTTTTATGACACTAGAGTTGTGTTTGTGTTGTAGTTTTAATGAGCTACTCTGTTCTTGTTGAAAGGGTCATTGAGTCATTGAGATAGACCACACGCTGCGAAGCTCGGACAGTAACAACTAAGAGTATCAGGCCTGTGTCCTGCCCTCATTCGCTAAGGCCACTCTTTTTTTTTTTTTTTTTTTTTTGCGGTACGCGGGCCTCTCGCTGTTGTGGCCTCTCCCGTTGCGGAGCTCAGGCTCCGGACGCGCAGGCTCAGCGGCCACGGCTCATGGGACCAGCCGCTCCACGGCATGTGGGATCCTCCCCGACCGGGGCACGAACCCGCGTCCCCTGCATCGGCAGGAGGACTCTCAACCACTGCGCCACCAGGGAAGCCCTAAGGCCAATCTTTTTAACAGAAAGAGACAGGGACTAGGATTGAAACCAAAAACAAACGAAAAACACTGGAGTTTGGGTCCTGCTTCAGTCTCTTACCTCCTACTCGATCTTCTCCCCTAATAATTTCACTGGTAAAATGGAGATAATCCCTTTGTTATATAACTCTTGGTGTAGTACAAAAGCCAAATAATATCACGTAAATTAAACAAGGTAGTAGCTAATAAAGCACTGCATGTAAATTAATGGAATTCCACCTACTGATTTTCTTTGTGTGCTCTGTACTTTCCCATCCTATGAAGCTTTCTTGAACTCTGTCTCTCTCAGCCCCAGATTTGCCGAGCCCACTCTTTCTTTTCTGCCCTTGCTGTACCCAGTACCTGTTTCAATCATAACACCGAAAATCTTGATATCAATTACTTATGGGGGAGTGAATGGAGCCAGTTCATCCCTGTATCCCCAGCACTTAGGGCAAAGCTTGGAAAATAACAGGTATTCAATAAATATTGTAGAACAAATACATGAATGCATACAATGTAAGGTATACCATTATTATTTTGTATTGCTCTGTTGAAGCTTTCAAGGACAGAGCAGATGTGGGTTCCTGGAAATTTGATAGTAATTTTAAAATCAGAAAACTATCTTTCACATCCATCGAGTATTTCTAATGCATACAGGTATTATATTTTAAATAGTGTTTAAGTTGCAACATAATCATTTCAAATTTTAGCATGAGAACCTCACTCTTGGTGTGTCTGGGAAGGAAATTTTCAGTGTTGATTAAGCTGAGACACTTATCCAAAAATAATAAAGCCACCCCAAATGAGTACTTACTTAATTAAACACAGAAGTCAAGCATAATTGCTCTGTAAAATAGTTTAACATTTGGCTAATGATATTTCCAAACCTTAGCTGATTTCTTTTTTTAAACAGGTGATATTTGACGATTGAGATTAGAGGCTGTGAAAGAAAGTATTTCAATTATTTGAGGAATAAAAAGAGCAATCTTGATAAAACAGATGACAAATGTAAACTTTCCCCCGTTCTTTAGTGCAGTAAACAAACTCAGTGTGCAGAATCCAGTGGTTCGGGACATCAACTGTAGCAAATTCCGTAAGCGTTATGATTGATCAAAATAAGAAGCTGCAACAGAGTTGCCACTCATGGGTAAAATTTGTCAACTTTCCAAGAGTGGCTGCTGGAAAACAGCCCAGGGCAGCAGCAGGCTCTGGCAACTCTTAAACTCCAGCTGGGGCTGCAGCTTCAGAAGCTCGCACAGTAATTAAAAATTATGATTGTGTTTTCCCCTAGAACATACTCCTGAGATACACACCTTAGGCAACTCTATCCGAGGTGCCATTGATAGTCATCTCCTTCCCACCCTTGGGAGTCCAGGAGATGCTGGACCACAGGCAGCCTCGTGCAGTGAGTGAGTCTTGTTACCTCGTTGGAGAGAGAACGAGAGGTTCCTTTGGTGCCTCAAATCTCTCCTCGCTGCTGGCTGAAAGGGGTTAGGGGGCACTAGGAAACACAGGACTGACTCGTCCTGATTTTGCCTCCTTTCAGAAAGGGAGACAGCTTGCCTAGAGATAAGTGCTCAGGACTATGGAGGCAGCCAGATTTGTGTTCAAATCTCAGCTCTGCTATCCCTAGCCAGGCAAACTTCACTTAACCATTTTAAGGGTTCACGTCCTCATGTATAAAATAAGGAGCACAGATTCTGACCACTTAGAGATACCGTGAGACTTAAGTGTGGTATTATTCTATGTAAACCTCTCAGCTCAGTGTCTAACAAACAGAAATTGCACAGTGAAAGGGCAGAAGATGTGAGGGAGAAAAGGAAATTTAGGTGAATGAGAAAGATTTATGTCCCGGGCATGGGACATTCCCATGGTAAGCTTTGTCAGCCACAACCAACTTGCTGATGATGGATGCCATTTTGGGCTCCCTTAAACATAATTAAGGCAGGTTTGTTCCTCCCCAAACTGCAAGAATATATCTTAGGGGAGACAGTAAAGAGATGATATGAGAGAAAAAAATGACAGGACTGGAAATCAAGAAATCTGGATTCTAATCAGGATTGGACCATGAAACATTCCACGAACATGGATAAGTTTCTTCATTTCTGGGCTTAGATTTCCACTTCTGTCAAATGAAGAGTCTGGCGTAGTTGATGGGGTTTTCAGACTGTATTCCTCAGAGCCCTAGGATTGCTGATCCCCTGTGAGAGGAGGGAACCCAGGCAACACAACCGGCGGAAGCTTGCGCTTTCATACACAGATCAGGAAAAAGTAGCTTTGCTTTGATTTCTTATAATCATTGGTGATTCCCATAATGTTTCTTTTCTTTTCTTTTTTTGGCCACACCATGTGGCTTGCAGGATCTTAGTTTCCCCAACCAGGGGTTGAACCCGGGCCCCTCAGCAGTGAAAGCATCAAGTCCTAATGACTGGACGGCCAGGGAGTTCCCCATAATGTTTCTTTAAATAGTGAGTCCTATTCCTTAAACAATGTTTGAATAGCACTGAACTAGATAATCACTGTAAGAGGAATCTTTAATTTAAACCAACTACATAATTTGTGCGGCCCGGTTCAAAAGTAAAATGTGGAACCCCTTGTTCCAAAGGCAGTACCAAAGTTTTTTTCATTCCTTAGGCTTGCTCTCTCTCTCTCTCTTTCTGTCATGGTGGTCTTAATTTTTTATTTAATCTTGTGCTCCCTTGGGCACAGGGATATTCAAAGGTGAGTCAGACCCTCACAGGCACTCAGGGCCCCACCCCAGTACTCAACATGCAGAGTATGTGCACGTCACGCCAACCCTCCCTGTATCCACGCCGAGCCCCCATGGCAGGGGAGGGTGGAAAGGTTGTGAAGGGTGACAGTGGGTGCTGGGTGGAGGAGAGGGGCAGGTGGTTAAGAGGAGGCAGGGGGGCAGGATGGAGTGTTTGCTGAGTCCACGAGCCCCTGGCCCATACTCTCTGTCCCATCAAACTTTACCTACAAAAACCACATTCAAAGATAAAACTGTCACGAATTTCAAGATGGTGTCCACAAAGCATTACACCTCAAGGATGAGCTTCCTTCTAAGTGTGGGTTCCTGTGCAAATGCACTGGTCACATGCCTATGAAAGTGACTCTGGCTTTAATAATAGTTGAATATGAAAATTAAATCTCGAAACAATTATTCTAATCTAGTGATTTGAGTCCATTTTTGCAAGAGACTAGACTACAGACACAGATATAGTGAGTATCAGTCGAATATTATCAGTTGTGAAGAGGGAAAAACGAAAGGAAACTTGTTTTCAATTAAAAACAAGTAACTATTAACATAAGAACAACTACTATTGTTTGGGAAGCTATTTAAGATATTCATTAAGATTAATACGACCCCAAACACTCACACTTTGAATTCTGTAATTCCTCCTGGTTATCTCTGCAAAAATGTTATCTTTCTTCAAAATTTTCTCAGCTAACCACCTACATAATGTTTTCCTGTTCTCTCTAGGTTTTTGCTAGCTGGCTGCCTTACAACCATTCTGTTCTCTTTCTTCATTTTTCTTCCTGGACTAAACAATCTGAAACTTGGGTTCTCTCACTGTGCCCTGACCCGTCCTTCCCCAGGAACACACATCAATATAACTTTCTTTTGATCTATTGTTCAGTGCCCCCTCATTAATCTCCTGGTTGAGAGGCCACCCATTAGAGTCCCGTTTGCCAGTGTATACATTTACCTTGAACACTCAAGGAAGAAGGAAACCCCATATGCCCAAAATACAAATACAGATACAATTGCAAAGAAGGCTATTTCTCCAAACAGGTCTTGGTCCAACCAATGCACACGCAACAGCTCATAGGTAAGTACTAGTTATCTGCAAATAGGCTTATCAACCCTGTCCAAATCGGAATTGACATTTAAAGTTATTCAAAACTAGGAGACTTATTGGCTCTGACTTTAGATACATGGGATAAACAAACATTGCTCAAACCAGTTCCAACTCAATCCCAGCCTCAAGATTAAAGCCTAAATTGCTCACGTGTCCCTCTGTCTGAATCACTAACAGGCTTCTGTCAAAGTACATGCATATTTGAGTTGTTTTTGAAGGGTACTTTATATACTTTCATAATGGACCAGCATCATTTAGCCCAATTGCAGACAGATCTATTTGTTGGTAAATAGGCTGTTTTCTACATATATACTCATGTACATGCACATAGTGTTGAAAAATTGAATGCAGTTCTTCTTTTGTATTTTGTTTGCATATATTACATGAATTTCATTTTAAAATTTTAAATAAGGCAATGTAGATATTAATAGAGCTTCATTTTATGGGCATAATTTGAGAAAAGTGTGACCATTTATGTAATTTAAAATTGGTGGACCAAGTGATAAGATAAATATGCAGGGAAAATGACCATCCTTTATCAGGATTTGTTTTGTGTTATTCTGAATTTAGGATATCATAATGTTTTCAGTAATATATCCCATTCATAATATGTGATGGCTCTGTGTGTGTGTGTGTGTATGTTTTAAAAAGAGCCTTTATTTACTATTGAAAAGCAAAATGAGAATTCCAATAAATATTTTTCACAGCACTTACTAAGCTCTTCACTGGATAGGAAAGAAAGTAAAAATGAATAAGATTATGTACATGTAGCCAAAGATTCTAATTGAAATTTTCTTTTATTCCATAATAATAATCAGGATATATTTTCATGAGAAAATACATGCTTAGTTTCTAAAACTTGAAGGTTAGCAATACCTGAACACTTGCCAAATTATGAAAAGTTAGAGGCTCTTCTCTGGTATCAAGCATGAACACTTAACAATGCCATCGGGATGTCTTCATGTGTGGGAAACATGAAGATGAGTGAAAGACTAAAGACCTTGTGAAACTCAAGCACTTTTTGCCTCCACCTAGATCAATTAGTCTGCAAAGCATTTAAGAAGACACAAGTCTTGTGAGAAGACAGATGTAATTTTACTCTTCACCTTGAGTCTTTTACCTGTGTATGGATGGCTGAATATGTCATACTTTATAAACTGCTACATCTCACACACAATTAAACAAGGAAATTGGTTTCTGCTGTGTTTAAAAAGAGATCCGTGGCTGCCTAGCCCCGATTCATCAGAAGAATCTCCAAGCTGTCTATACTCTGTTTTCCCTACATGGGATGAGCATAGATTCCTCTATATTAGAATCTTAGTTTAGTTTAGTTTTGTTTTTTTAACATCTTTATTGGAGTATAATTGCTTTACAATGGTGTGTTAGTTTCTGCTTTATAACAAAGTAAATCAGCTATACATATACATCTATCCCCAAATATACAATGGAATATTAGCCATACAATCTTAAAGATTAAAAACTGGCAAGGCTACTTTGATACCTACAAGGCAAAATGATGCAGTGATTCTGTGCATGGACCTTGGTATTGCATGTGTTTTGTGTTCAGCCCTGATTCTGTCACTTATAACTGTGTGGCAATGAGAATCACTTAACTTCTCTGTGCTTCAGTTTTGTCATCTATACAATGGGGATAATAATAGTACTACCTCACGGGGATCTTGTTTGTGTTAAGAGGACAGGGCTTGGCAAATAGTAAGCCTATAGCCAGTAGTAACTGTCATAATTAATGTTGGTTAAGTTTTTATTTTCCTTTTTATTTGATGTTAATTGACTGAGCACAAGGCAACTCTCAAAAGCAATGAGAAAGTCACTACAGTTGCTTGTCTATTGTTTATATACTAGTTCTTAATTCTGAAAATAATCTGTAGGTGAAAATTCATACAAGCTCCCTTCTTTTGCTTCTAAACACTTTCTCCAATTGGCAGCGTGTGAAGAAGAATTTAATAAATATTTTGTAAAGGATGGGGCACGGCACTTCAGAACTGTGCTTCTAATTGCAGGTGCAGAGTATAAACCATAACTTCTGTGTGGATTTCATGAAAATTGAGAGTTGATATTTAAAACAGTGAATATATTATATTCGAAAAAATATTTTCCCCTTATTATCCTATAGAATACTGCATTTACTGTTTTATTTTCACCTCTTATTTCCTTAATATTTTCTGTATATTATAGGGGTTGGAGAAATATATTTTGCAAGTGTTTGAATCTAGCTAGTTGGCCATCAAAATCAGGTTCATCTTTGAGACTACGAACCTTGAACTAAAAGAAATAACTCACCCAGAGTTGCAAAATTGATAAACTTGAATGCACTTTGTATCAGTCACGATTTAGTTGCAAGAGACAGGAAATACTATTTTAAGCAGAAAAAAACTTTAATAATGATAGCAACTAAAATTTTTATTGAGTACTCCCTGTGTACTAGACTCTGCTCTATGTTATGTATATGTGGGATTTAGTCCACACAACAGTCCTAGCAGTAAGTGATTTCCTTACTTTACAGATGAAAAGCCTGAGGTTCAGAGAATTGCCGAAAGTTACACGCTACTGATTAGCTGAGCCAGGATTTCAACCCAAATAACTTGGTCTCAGTGCGTATGTACCTAATTACTACACTCTCCTGCCTTTAAGTACAGAGAACAAGGTACTTAAGGGTACTTCCCAAATTCCTGACAGGACTGGAAAAGCTGTGACTCCAGGATTGACTTCTAGGATGACACTGCGGAACTGACCTATGAAGGAGATGGTTAGCTCTAGCACGGACACGAGCTGGAGCATTGGAAATAATGCCTGCCTTCAGAATAATAATGTTCCATGTCAAGAGACAAGTGACCACCTCTCAAATTATTGCCTCCAGAGCTTTGCTCTGTCTACTGTGTTGCACAAGCAAAACGGGTGTCTCAGATCCTGCTGCCTTTCTCCATACTTCCATTTGGAATTCGGTTTCACTGCCAACAACTGCACCCAATTGGCAGAACTGAAATCACATCTGGAGCATCTCACAGTTTTGCAGCCTGTGAGCCTGGAAAAAACACCCGGAGAAGGGTGGAAAAGATGTCAAGAAAGCCAATTTAAAGTATCATGCAAACACTTGAATAGAATTTCTCCTTTGCTTCAGCATTTTCTCACTGTTCATATGAAGTATTATTTCAAGTAAAATAATGTGGACGCTAATAAAATAGAAAGAGGAAAAAATTATTAGAGATTAAAATAAAATGTTTTGTTTCCTGTTTCCTTTCCTTTCACATTTCAGTGGCAGGTAACAGATAAAGGTTCTTCAGTCTTGCAGAAGGACATAGAAGCTGTGATAGTCGCAAAATAACAACTTGGTTTTCTGCCTTTTTGAAGCTGTTTAGACATATCAACAATTTCTAGATGTAGGAATTCTGCAAATAAGCTAAACAAAGAGGAAGGTGAGAGACAGTTGGATGATTTAAAAAGCAAACATTACCCAAGCCCTTCAAATGTATTCTTGTCAATTGAAAAGCAATGTGCTTCTGCTCCAAATCTATAGCTCTCAAAATGTGGTGTGCGTTACTCCATCCTAGAAAGCTTTTAAAAATGCAGATCACTTGGCCTTGCTGAAGATTTAATGAATTAGAATCTCTAAAACTTAGGGCCCAAGAATATGCGTTTAAATCACCGCAAATCTTTAATATAATACTTTCTCTGCCTGGGCACCAGTTCATTAGCTACTCTACTAAAAGTAATAGTTCATATTTTCAGGGAAGGAAATATCTGGTGGGGTAGTGGGGAGAAGAATATCACACAAATATACTTATTTTTTCTCTTAAAATGGATGTAAGAGGGCTTCTCTGGTGGCGCAGTGGTTGGGAGTCCGTCTGCCGATGCAGGGGAAACGGGTTCGTGCCCCAGTCCGGGAAGATCCCACATGCCACGGAGTGGCTGGGCCCGTGAGCCATGGCCGCTGAGCCTGCGCGTCCGGAGCCTGTGCTCTGCAACGGGAGAGGCCACAACAGTGAGAGGCCCGTGTACCGCAAAAAAAAAAAAAAAAAATGGATGTAAGAGTAAATATGGCAAATAAAAATAGAATGTGGAAAAGTGGGAAGTAAGCTTATCTAGTAATTAAACATTATTTAGGTTTTGTAACTTTAATCAAAAAGAGCACTTTCAAACAATGCTTTTTTTTTTTTTTTTGGTACGCGAGGCTCTCACTGTTGTGGTCTTTCCCATTGCGGAGCACAGGCTCCAGACGCGCAGGCTTAGCGGCCATGGTTCACGGGCCCAGCCGCTCCGCGGCACGCGGGATCCTCCCGGACCAGGACACGAACCCGTGTCCCCTGCATCGGCAGGCAGACTCTCAACCACTGCGCCACCAGGGAAGCCCGGGAAGCCCTCGAACAATGCTTTTAAGCTTGCCTTTTCTCCTAACCTCAGGATAAAATCATCTCCTATATAGGTAAGAAAACAAGAACCTTTTGTAGATTCCCTCTTCTGCACATGTTCCTTTCAACATGCTATTTTTACTTGACTTTATTCTCACCCTCAAGGAGCCATGTGTTTGATTCTGAGTTCTGAATGGCAAAAAGAAAAAGAAAAAACATTTTAAATCAGGGGCATCCTTTCTGGAGCCAAGTGGAACCTTCTTCCTGGCTCTCATTGCAAACCTCCCTCTCCAGATGCCCCCAAAGATCTACAGTTCCAGGGAAAAGGTACCTAAAATTGTGAATCTAATACTTTAGCAGAATAAGGAATAACTTAAGAAAGACATAGGATTAATGAAAAGGGGACCCAACACAGGACAGCCATGAAGGGACATCCAAGGATATCAGTAAAGGGAGTTCCTAGGACCACTGCAGTGCAGCAGGGCCAAAGAGCAAGCAGTGCAAATTGAAGCAGGCATTCGAGGGGCTCTGGAAGGAAAACTACAGGAGAAGAAAAAGCAAACTGATGCATGAGATTATACATATACAGAGAGAGATAGATACACATATATGTAGATACCACTCACAGCTTTGTGTAGTAGTCATCAGACATGATAATGTAAACACTAACTTTTATTTAATGTATGTGAGCATATATGTGTTAAAATATTAAATTATACATTAAATAAAAAAATAGAAATTTGAATCTAGGAGAAAAGCAGGCGAGATGACACAAAGAGATGGAAGTGGTTGTCCCAGAAAATACCCAGATCATGCAAGTCTCTTCATGAGGCTCAGCACGTGGCTCCTCACTGAGCCCTGGAGGTGAGGCTGGCTGGCTGGGCACCGGGACCCATCTCTCATCTACCCTCCGACACCTACCATGCTTCACCTTCTCCAATGTACTACACTTTCTCTGGTGTAGTGATCCTGGAAAAACCTTCAATTTGGCTTGGACTCTCCTCCAGGATCCTTATGAATATCTCTTCTTCAATGTCCGAAAGGCTCGCTAAAGTTATATCCCAAACTTAATTTATGGTTTTCTAATACTCTTGACCCTTGCTTATCTCATGTCCTAATACCAACAAAGGACCCACGTTAGAGACAGCTGCATAAATAGGAAGCCTAAAAATCACCATTGACATCCCCCTCTCACTTATCCAATGCCCACAGTCTGTCCACACCAAGTCCAGTGGATTTTACATCCCGTATGTCTCTTCCATAGTTGTATTTTTCTTCTCTAACTCTTAAACAAAACACTCTTCTGAGCTATGATTATCCTTCACAGAAACTTCAGTAGCAGAACCCTAACTAGTTTCATTGCATCCTCTACTTGCTTCCCCCCAAAATCTATTCTTCATCTACTAGCCAGAGTGACCTTTCCAAGCATAAATCTGACCCATCATCTCCTTTGCCTTAAAGCTCTCATCAGTGTCTTCCCATTTCTCTTAGGATAATGGGAAAGATTTGGCTATTGCTAAACCTGAAACAGTCATATGTGATTTGGCCAGCCATCTCTACTTCTTGAAACTCACTGTCATCTCTCTTTCTCTCACTGAGCATCCCTAGACATGAAGACTTTCTTTAGTTCTGTATACTTTCTATACTCATGGCACTGGGTCTTGACACCTCCTGTTCCATCTGCCTTGAACCCTTTTCCTTCCCACTTGATTGTTTTCTTTTATTTTCCCCCAGATATCAATTCCATTTCCTCAGAAAAACCACTGAAAAGTCAAATCATGTGCACTCATAGGACCATGGTTCTCTCCACTGAAGACCTTATCATAGTTGCACTTTTATATTTGTTTATGTGATTAATTAATATCTGTCTAGCTACTAAACAGTGGTCCTTGTAAGGTCAAGGACTATACTGGCACTATCTTTGGCATATAGCAGGAATTCAATAAATTATTTTGAATGAATAAAAGCAAAAATGGAGTTCTGGAAATGTGCAAGGTTAAATTTTATATTTCTCTTGTCTCTTCAACTGTGCTAGGTTCAAAACTCTGCCACAGAAAACAGAGTAGACGCAGGGCTCTTTGTCATCATTATCCCACTTGTCCCAGAGAATGTGACTGATCTCACAGGATATGTTATGATAAAAAGCAAATATTCCAACTGTTCTTTGATTATATCTATACAATGCCAAACATCTGCATAAAAACATTAAAATTACCTCTCCATATAATTCTAAGTTTAACAAGTACTTGGCATTATAGAGACACAGTGCCTGGATTTTGCAAATTACATGAACCCAATATTCTCCAACATTCTTGAAAGTTTCTGCTGTCTAAAGTGGTGAGTGACCTGTTAGCTATTGACTTTTCATTTGTCCAGTGATTCTGAGAATACAGACATATTACAAATTTTATGTGCTGGGTATTTGTATTAAATCTAATTTTCAAAATATCCCCAGCAAAATATTGTTCCTATTTTGCAAATAGAAAACTGAGGTTCAAGATCATACAGATAGCAAGAGTCATGGCTAGTATTGCGTTTAAGTATATTTGATTCCAAGACTTATGTCAGTTTCTTCTCTTTAATACCACAAATCGCTTCTGACTTTTCAGGGAAGAGGAGAAAAAAATAAAGAAAAATAATCATAATTTAAGAAAATTAGATTATCTCTCTCTAAATGCATTTTCTAGCTCAGAGGATTCATGGAAATTGTAAGTTTTTGTCCACTATTTTCTTAATCCCCAGGCCACAGGTTCTATGAGGGCAGGGAATCATCACTATCTTGAGCAAAAGGAATGCTCCTCAGCACCAAAAGTATCATCGAAGTATTGGGTTGGCCAAAAAGTTCGGCCAGATTTTTCCATAAGGTGTTATGGAAAAACCCAAACGGACTTTTTGGCCAACCCAATATCTGCTCTGAAGTTCTCTGGAGTGAGTCATGGAAATATCTTAGTTACAAGTAGGGAGTCATCTCACTTTTTCTTGGAAACCCTCCTTTAAATTATTGATATACAAGAACAAATCTGTGAGACACTTAGAACTGTGGACTTAATTTCTCTTCTGAGGATGATTTACTGAGGACCCCATTATCTGCCAAGGAAGGCACCAAATGGCCAGTGGTCAGGAAGCCCCGCTTCCAGCCATGCTGTTTTCAAACACGTTTGTTGAGAGGGACACCAGATATTACCTAGTTAGACTCCTTCAAATTACAAGTGAGGAAAGTGAGATTCAGAGAGGGATAAGCCATTCCCAAGCTCACACAGCAAGTCCTATCATTTCACCATCTAAGTCCTTTTTAACACGAAAACCTTTTCTCTGCAAATAATGAGCAAGAAAGTTATCCTTAGCTTCCCATTTACACTGACCACCATCCCCAAGAAGCAGACCTCTGCAGTCCACAAAATGCACTCCCTTCCTTTTCAGTTCCAAAGTTCTTTCACAAAGGACCAAATTTATGATGAAGTGTGAGGAGCTACTATCAGATTCTTCTAAAAAGTGTCCTACAGGATGAGGATATGTAGCAGGTTTCATTTAAAAAGGGCCAAATTGATCCATTGGCAATTTTTAGGACAAATATCTCATTTTTCACCTTCCTCTAGACCCCAGAAAATATGTCTCAATAACATTTGCAAGTTCTGCTGCAAAAGAGCCAAGATAAGCTTCAATTTTGGCTCCTTTGGTGGAGAGCTCCCACTGAGATATAGAGACCTACTTCCAGCTCCTCGGAGGGCTCTTTCCCTAACTCGAATGTATTGGCCTCGTGTATACAACAGCTTGAAAATATTACGCAGGCACCCAGCCAGAAGTTTCCAGCTTTAGATGACAATGACATAAGACCCTGAACACACCCTGGAGACAGCCACCTGCAAAACACTACTTCTTAAGTGGGAGTCAAAGTTCAGGCCCTCCTGCATCATACTAGCAATTCAGATTGCAAAATTACAACTTCACAAGTTCCAAGCACAGAAGCTGGAGACTGTATGAACTGTTCGGTGTGAGAGAGTGCTGTGCACTCCTATACATGAAGGCCAAAACTCTACCTACATCTAGGTGCTGACTCTCTATAGCAGTGGTTCTCAACAGGGATGATTTTATCCCCCTGGGGACATTTGACAATGCCCAGAGGTATTTTTGGTTATACAACTGTGAGTGAGTGTGCTTCTGGCATCTAGTGGATGGAGGCCCAGGATGCTGCTAAACATTGTACAGTGCACAGGACAGCCCTCTACAATGAATTATCCTGCTCAATAATATCGAGAAGGACTACAGTAGTGAGTTTCACAATGTGCTCTGAGGATCACTGAATCAGAATCCCTGGAGTGAAGGATGGTAACCTGCACTTTGAAATTAGCATCCTGTGTGATTTTCTGTGCATACTGAAGATGGAAAACTACTGTCCTAGAAGTTTGCAAGATCCATGCCAGCAAGAACATGGCTGAGGAATGAAGCTGTTCATGCCAATCATGAATGTTTAAGTCACCATAATTTCTTCCCACCCCAAATGGTAGTCGGTAAAGGCAAGTGTAGTACATGTGTCTCTGCTTGGAAGCACTGCCAGAACTCTACTTCAGTGCCCAGGGTAGGATGAGATAAGAAACGTGGCTAGAGCTGAAAATTTACGGAGCTCTCTCTTAAGTTCATGCGAGTGCGGAATCAGCAGATATTACAAGAACACTGCAGAAACCTAGAGTGAGTGTCTTCTTAAATGTCGTGCCCTAGGTAATATGTGCCTATCTTTATAACCACTCTAGTTCACCTGGCTCTGCTTCTGATCCTTATCTTCAGTTTATGGATTCATTCATTTATTCATGTATTATGTATTTATTATTATGCATGTATTTATTCAGTAAATATTTATCTATCTATCTATCTAGATAAATAGATCTGGAATTATACACAAATTTAAAGTTGCATCATGTGTATCTTCTGTCTAGGTTCCTGTGGCTATCTTTTTAATATCATTTGAAGGTAATGAGCAAACGTCTTTGGAGAATCTTCTAGGTGCCATGAAGTGTCTATAGTGTGGCGAAGGATTCAGACAAAAATACAAGTGTATAGATTAATCAAACAATTGTGAGAAGTGATAAGTGATTGATGCTGAGATAGAAAATCAGGGATGGGATCTAGTTTAGGTAGTGTGGTTGTGAAAGACTTTTCTGAAAAGAAGTTTAAAAAGAGACCTTGAAGTGGAGACCTGAAGCATGAGTAGGTAAAAACTGTATAAAGAATACAGACAAGAATGTTCAGAAGGTCAGACGTGTATATTAGAGGCATAGAGGTGACGAAGATCTAGACAAGTTTGATGGGCTGAAAGTGGGCCACAGTGCCTTGAAGTGGCAACAGATGTGGTTGGAAAGTTTGGAGAGAGAGGCAGATCATGAGGGACTTTGAAGACCATGGCCAGGTATTTCCATTTTATTTCAGATGCAAAGGAAAGTTGCAGACAGGCTTTAAGCCAGAGAGTGGTATGATACAATTTATTTTTCAAAGAAGAGCATTTCTCTTGCCCATGGTCTAGTTAGTGACTCAGTTCCCTTAAACTTATTCCTAGAAATTTTCTAAAAACTTTGGCTCCCACACCCACATGGCTCTTTCCCCTCTTGGTTACCTCAGTTAGAGTATCTTCTGGAGCTGGGGTCCTGCATGAGACGGTCCTGAGATTCAGACCTGTCTCTGTAAGGAGTCAGGGTTCCCCAGGTATCTATGGGTTGACTACCTGGGCAGAGAAAGCCTGAAAGGATGTGGTGGTGAGAGTGGGGGTTGTCAGTGATTCAGATGAGAGACAGACAGTGAGGTCGCACTAGGTCTGGGAGAGGTCACAATGATTCCCGTTTCCTGGCCCAATCCCATGCACCATGTTGGAAGCTGTGCAGTGGCAGAGAGGGTGGGGCAGGAGCTGAATGAATAACAGGAGCTCATTGTGCAACACAGAGGCACCACTGACACACAACCATTCCAGGACTGCGTGACAAAATGTGTAGAGGGGAGAGGCAGAAGCAGGTAGAGGTTTTGTGATGCTGGGAGTTTACACAATTGGGATATACCATTTGGAGAAAAGGAACATAAATTATCAGGACAAAATAAGAAAGGGAATATTTATTTATGAGAAAAAGGATCCACAGTAAGTTATAGCATGTAAAAAGCTGACAAACACTATAAACGTTATCTAAAAAGCCACAAAAAGTGGTATTTTAATTAACTGTCACACCTTTGCGATTCTTTTTTTTATTTACTTGTTTTTCCTCCATATATATACATTTTTAAAGGTTACACTCTGTTTACAGTTATTACAAAATATTGGCTATATTCCTTGTGTTGTACAATACATCCTTGTAGCCTACCTTATACCCAATAGTTTCTATAGTTCTTTTTTTTTTAACGTTTATTGGCTACATACTCTTTGATCGCCACCTATTCATAGAGCAACATTTCTTGTGATATTTTTTATAGAAAGAATAGAAAGGTAGTTCAGTCTTCGCTCTGTTGTATCTGATCAATAAAACATGCAACTTCTCTTACAAACATATTAGCTCTGTATCGTATTTTTCAGGACTGTGCCCTTACAAACACAGAATTTTGATAAAATTCATTTTTGTGATTTACATCAAGACAAAAGCATAGGGTAAATTTAAAATTATCTACGCTATATCATCAAGTATGTTTTTAACAGAAGAAAACTTCCATTTTCTCTAGACTTTGATGAAAACTAAATCTCCTACTTGTACTTTTATACATTTAAAAAATGGCAGAATTTTCCAAAATTAGCTCCTGGCTCATGCATTTCAAGTTTGTTTCTTCCTCCCCTCTAGCCATATAATTCTAGTTCTGGATGCCAGAGGACCATTAATATCACATTAAGTCATCTGGCTTTGAACGTTATATCGAATGCTGTATCAGGCACCACATGGGGTAGAAATATTTCTAGAAGCCATTCCTATACTGGGTGCTTAAAATGTATTAATTATAATATAGAAGTAACTACAAACTACATACATGTTTTCTACTAAATCCAAACTAAAGAGTCTTCCAATTCAACTCTCCCTGTCGTGGCCTCTCCCACTGCGGAGCACAGGCTCCGGACGCGCAGGCTCAGCGGCCATGGCTCATGGGCCCGGCCGCTCTGCGGCATGTGGGATCTTCCCGGACCAGGGCACGAACCCGTGTCCCCTGCATCGGCAGGCGGACTCTCAACCACTGCGCCACCAGGGAAGCCCGGGAAATAGTATTCTTGATAGAGCTAATAGCATTTCTCAGGAGTCACAAGCAACAAACAGTATGAGGTACTACCCTAAGTTGTAGCTTCGTTGGCAGGACCCCTCAGCATGGAAGACTGGTAGGGGTGAGGGGAAGGCGGGTGCTACCGGGGAAGAGCATGACTCATGAGAAGATTATAAACAGGGATGAGACTCCCCACCAGGGCTTTCCCAGAAAGTATTGGGGGGTGAGCCTTTGTCCTGATCTATGAAATATATGTTATTTCTATTAATATCACTAACTTTACACAAGAATTTGGTTAATGCCTACTTTATTTCCAAGTCCCAGAACCAATCTACACCAGGTACCAAATGGATTTAGACAATGATGAGTGCCAGGATATCTCATCCACAATATCACATTAATGATGTACTGGGAACCGCATGCTGTGCTTTGGATCCCGTCACCCCCTAAGAGGCAATCAGGCATCTGACCAATGTTGACCTTGGCCAAATATCAAACTAAGACCCAAACAAAGGGCATGTACTTGTAGTCTTATATATGACCCAGTCCTCATTCCCTGACATCAAAACTACAAGAACTTCTGCTTAATCTTTCTTTTCCTTTTTTTTTTTTTTTTTTTTTAGGTGTAGTACCAAAAAGCAATTGCGTGGTCAAATGTGTCCCATCTGAATCTCCTGGGAACACATCAGGTACAGCTCTCACCCAGAGAGACTCTTATTACCCGTCTCTTACTGCCATCTTCTTATCACCCACCAATAAAACACAGTTTTGGAACACCCTCTATCCCTAAAAATTCAACTATTTCATACATTGAAAATGATTCTTCAAAAATTATATCCTGCCAACCAAATTTGCATTGCCTTGTCATTGTTTACCAATGCCTCTACTTCAACACTAGACATTCTGTCATAGACTAACCCCGTTGTCTTTAGCCGCTTGCCACTTCATTGGGCTAAGGACAAGTACGTGCTTGTATATACACAGAAGGTACCCCCTAGAGGATAAGGAGGCAAGTAAGAGTGGAAAAAAAAAGAAAAATCATAGCAAAGAATTTTTTCCTTTGTACAGAATTTTGGTCTCATATTTTTCTTTCCCACCAGTCTTAGTTTAGTATACAGTATGGGTCAGTCAGCTTACCTACATGACATCTTTTGATTGTCAGGACACCACTGCTAAATAAGCGTTATTATTATACCCATTTCAAAGATGCAAAAACTAATGCTCAGTGATATTAAGAAGAAAAAAAGAAAACTACGCAGCAGATGAGTAGTTATGGAGCTGGGCTTCTAACCCAGATCTGTTGTCTCCAGGGCGTCACACATGCTGCAGCCTCTGGATTTTTCTTCTGAGAGAACTCAGTCATGTTCAGTGTTAGGACTGTTTGCTTTTTATGTTGCCCAAGGGCAGGGAAAACATTTTTAAAAATTTCAGCTGAAAAGCAAATGTGTAAATAAATAACTTTCCTGCCTCCTTCTGAGCCATATACTGCCAGAAGTTTCCCATTTCTTTAAAGAGGCCTTTCAAAAGCAGAAGAGGTATGTGAAATAATAAAAGTTCTACAAAAATATACAATTTTAAACTACCATTTATTTCTTAAGGACTTACTGAGTACTCTAGGCCCTTTAAAAATATTTCTCATAACAACCCTCTGAAATAAATACGATCCATTATACAGAAGAAAGAATTGAGGTTTAGAAAGGTTAAGTGGCTTGTGCAAGATAGGTAGAAAGAGGCTGAGAAAGTGAACTAATACCTGTCTGGCCCCAAAATTCATGCTCTGCATGATTACACTAAACTTTCTCACATTTGTTAAGAGTCCTGTATGTCATGCATAGTTACTCCTTTTATGCCAACTTAGAAATTAAAACATTTCTCCTCATTACTCACCTCCCAAGCACTGCCTAGTGCAGTGTAGTCCCAGCATGGTCTTTGGAGCCAGATTACCTGAGTTTAACTCCCCACTATATCACTTAGTAAACGTGTGAACTTAGGTAACTTAACCTCTCTGTCTCAATTTTATCATCTACAAAATGTACATAGTTCTAGTGTCTACATCATAAGTTATTGGGAGTTTTAAATGACTTAACATGTGGAAAACACTCAGAACAATGTATGATGCATAGTAAGTACTATGTTAGTGTTTGTATGATGCACAGTTAGTATTATATTAGGATTTATAAAAAGAATATATGATCCTAGTAAGTACTTTATTAATGTTTGCATAGAAGAATATATGATAGATACAGAGAAAGGTCCTATCTCTTATGTTTGTCCTCACCTCTTTATGGTACTCCCTACTCCAGCCATGGCTTCAGCAACAAAGCTTAGTTTATTTTTTTAATAATGTATAAAAGGTATATTACCTTTAATTTATCATAAGATTTATTTCTTGTTTTATATTTTTTTCAGCTTTTTATTTTATATTAGAGCATAGTTGATTAACAATGTTGTGATAATTTCAGGTGGACAGAAAAGTGATTCAGTTATACATATACATGTATCTATTCTTTTTCAAATTCTTTTCCCATTTAGGTTATTAGAGAATATTGAGCAGCATTTCCTGTGCTATCCAGTAGGTCGTTGTTGGTTTTCCACTTTAAATAGAGCAGAGTGTACATGTCGATCCCAAACTCCCAACTATCCCTCCCCACAACCCTTCCCCCTGTAACCGTAAGTTCGTTCTCTGCATCAGCAGCAGCTTAGCTTAGGTGTAGCCTGAGGACATTTACTACAGCTGCACCTCACGTGTCTCAACTTCTGCCCTGCCACTGTGGTGTGGCTGCTCTCTCTGCAACCACCAGGCGTCATATCTGGAGCTGTGAGTGAATTATCTCCCTGAGCAGTAACCCTTGAACAATGTGGAATGGGAACCAGTAAATAAGTGCCTACCTCTTCCATCTCTCAGGAGACCATTCAGAGGATCATTTCAAATAGGCCTTTGCGGGGGGTGTGTGTATGGGGGGGGGGACTCGGAGATGGCAGTGAATTAAGCCCTAGGAATAAGTGATCCAAGCTTCTGGGACCTCATAATGGGATCTAAGTCTCCATGCCTGCTCTATAAGAGCCCCTTATTCTTGGTGCCAACATGTTTCCCACTCCACCTCGTGTATAACATGGTGCTAAGTAAAGCAGAACAGCAGAGGAATAAAACCCTTTGGATCACGTATCACACAGATGGGATCTTGTTTGCCTTGGCCTAATATAACCTAAGTAATTTGCCTCCAGTAAGAAATTAACCCAATTTGACAAATAATGTGTGGTGCATGAGAAATCAGCAGACGTGGGCTCTAATTCCACATCATGTTTAATTAGTTCTGTGACCCTAGGAAATACACCAAACCACGTTAAGTCCCAACTATCTTATTGCAACAATGGGAGATATTACTTGATGATTTCTAGAATCTTTCTTATAAAATTAAAATTCTGATTCTCAAGGCCTTTTGACAGTTACTAACATTGTACATATTATTTGGAGCATACGATGAAAATAGATTCAAGATTATTAAACATTTTATAATCTATCTTATTTGAAACAGACCTAATAACCCCTTTATTCATGGATTTGAAAATAAAATTCAGATTTAAGAGAAATTTATCACACTTAAATGTAAAAATTATCTAGCCGTTATTCACATGGTGCACAGGCTACACTTCAAAAATACTTTTTATAATAGCATCCCTGTAATTTAATTATCACAACACTCCTACTGTATCAGTACTATTAATAATTCTCATATGAGGAAAAAAGCAGTAAATTCAAATTTCCTTTCAGCTACATGGTAAATAATTGATAGATACATAGTTTTCCATTAAGAAAATTATCTTTCTAAAAACTGGGTTTCCACTAGAACCATACAAAATAAAAACAAACATTGAAGGTGAGCAATAAAAATTGTTTAACTAGATAGATAAAGACTAATATCAATATGATGGGGAAACCTCCTGGTTTTGTAGAAAGTTCCATCCTTCTTGCCTATACAGTAAAATCTTTGAGGTCACAGGTAGGTGTCTTACGTAACGGTTTGTATTCACATTCTAGACTTACACACAGTAACTGCTAAATTATTAATCACCAGATATATGAATGATTGCGTGATAAATTGGGACTGAAGATTAGAAACAAATTTATTTCCTGTAGGATTCCTTCTATAACTCCCCAGCCCCAGACAGGGCAAGATGCTTCTCTGCTCTACTAATGCCAAAAGCATTATGACATTAGGGCAGAGAATACTGGAATCTCTCTATGTGGCCATGTGTTGTTAGCTTGTGAACTACATGAAAGGCAGCACTAAGTTTTAATCATCTCTTTTTCCTGTGCCCTTAGTATGTGGTAGATACAAGAAATATGTGTTGACTCAGCAAATGAATGAAAGACAGAGTTTGGAAGAGAGAGAATAATTTGGTAATTTGGGATTTATTATTACTGTGGTGTTATTTGAAGCTGGAGAGAGAGTAGTAGCATAAAAAAGGAACTAGACCCTTGGAGATGCTCACAGTTGGAAGTACAATGGAGAAAGGAGGCGTAAGAGAAGAATCACTGAAGATCAACTGGGAGAACCAGAAAAACGTGAGATCGGGTAAATAAAAAAGAAAGTGGCAAACCACTCTTCTGGTGTTTCCATTACGATGTATTTATTGCACATCATACAAGATTTATATTTAGCATGGTTACTCAGAGTACCACCTTAAGTTGTTATTCAACTTTGGTTTGGACTTGTGTCATCAGAGCCGCAACCTCAGAGAACTTGAAACAAGCGAGGCTCTGAAAACAGTAACCTTGGGTATGGCATTTCTAATCCTTGCTGTGTGGGCTGGAGCAAATTAGCCTGAAGATGCCTCAGTTTTGTTTGCATGGTGAAAACACCTCCATCTCCCTCACTGGGTTGCTGTAGGCAATCACTAATAGAACATTATGATAAAGCCCTATGCAAATATGAAGTGCTATTGAAATGTACAGCGATACACTGGACATCTTTGTTTTCCATCAGACACATCCCGAGAGACATTTCCTTCCTTCCGGAACGTGTACACTCAACGAAGTGTCCATCTGGCAAGTCAGACTCCACCAGGAGTGGAAAGACAAATTATTATAAGGTAAACGGCTGAGTGTTAGTGTGCGAAGGTGGGAAAAGCCTTGTAGCCCTGCCTGAATAAGGGTCAAGAATAGGGATTAAGATGCTCCAGAACGTGCAAGGTACTTGATATTTTCCCCGGAGAGAATGAAGGCAGGGAAAATTTCTGGCTACCTGGGCCCCTTTGCCTTCCCTCCAAAAACATTACACTTGGCTAATGGAGCTGTAACTTGTTTTGATTTCCTGAGTGGTCTTGAGTTACCTAATATCTGGCTTGCTTCCCTGGATGGCTGCTTCTTAGATCTCTCCAGTAAAATCATACTTAAACCATTTTCATTAGCAACTGAGTACTACATGATTGTAAAGTACCTCATGAAATGCCTTGATTAGTAGAGATCAAAGGCAGACCTTCATTAGTTTGGCTTTCTTTCCCTCCTACTTTGCCTTTGCGTTAAACTGCATTAACCTGACTAAGCTCAGCTCTCCAAAGTTTGTACAATCTGGAAAAGATAACTTCTCCTGAGGAGTCTGACTTTTCTTTGGAGCACATGGCCGGCAGGTTTTCTGTGGCCCAAGTCATAGTCAACAAGCTGTCTATTTTGTGGAGAGAAACAGTCCCTACTCCGAAAGTAGCACCACTGTGGTCACTTCTGCAACACCCCCTAGGGTTAAAATAGACTCAGATCAACACCATAGCCAAAGGTCATGAGCCTATGAGCCTGGCTTTCCTCACCAAATTGAGTCATTTTAACCTCACTCAAGTATCACATTCGATAATAAAGCTGTCCGGGGTGACATGGTGGTAAGGGGTGCTTTTCATTCAGGCAGACCCGAGTTTAAATTCTCCCTTCTTTACCTCTCTGAGCTTCGAGTTTCTCAGATGTAAATTCGGGATATTAGTGCCAACTTCACAGAAGTGTTGCTAAGAATAAATGAGATAATGTTTAGGGACCATCTGACACAGTGCCTACCACATAGAAGGCACCCAATACATTTATAAATATATATATATATATATATATATATATATATATATGAAAAAAATATATATATGAAAATATATATATATATATGAAAAAAATATATATATATATGAAAATATATATATATATATAAATTCAGTGCACCCTTACAATTCTAGAAAGGAGAGGGGCTGATGCAGAACTCTGACATGTTAACTGGAAAGTGTTTCCAGTTGCTCAGCCACAGCAGCCTCCAATTTTCTTTTGGATAAATATTCCAGTGAGGAATGGAAGATGTTTCCTTGGATTAGCTACTTGGAGCCAGGCAAACCTCAAGCACATAGAAAAGGATGTCAACTCTTGGTCTAAGAGCAAAAGACACAGTGGAAAATCTGGCTTTCTGCATCACGAGGTTGAAGTTGAGTGATATGGAGTAGAGACAAGGTAAACTTGAGAGAGAGAGAGATTAATTGTAAGGAATTGGCTCATGTGATTATGAAGGCCGAGACAGCCAATACATAGTTCAAGTCTGTTTGAAGGCCTGCAAACCAGGAGAGCCAATGGTGTAAGTTCCAGTCTGAGTCTGAGTCCAAAGGTAGGAGAAAACCTATGTCCCAAGCTTGAAGATGTTCAGGCAGAGAGAGAGAATTCTTTCTTACTCAAACTTTTATTCTACTCAGGCCTTCAATGAATTGGATAAGACCCACCCACCTTTGGGAGGGCAATCTACTTTACTGCATCTACTGATTCCAACGGTAATCCCATCCAGAAACACCCTCAAAGACACACCCAGGAATAATATTTAACAAACTATCTGGGTACTCCATGGACTAAGTTGACACCTAAGATTAACCATCACAGTAATCCCTTAGATGGCTGAGTTATACATTGCTGACATTCGTTCATATATTCATTCAGTCAGTGAATCGACAAATATTTGACTGTCTCTCATGTGCTAGCCACCATACCAAGCTGAACATTCAAAGATAAATAAATACCATTGTGTCCTCCCAGGTAATGTGACCTATGTGAGGATCACAAGGTCTATCGGTCACTCTGATAAACAATTATTACCTATAATATAATGTAAAACTTGTCCTCAGAAAGCATTCTATAAGCCTTAATAACTGAAACCTTTAGTGTTTTATAGGTATGTCTAAAATATACAGGTTTTATACTTTATAAATGGAAGCCAAGCTCAAGCTATATTTTTATAGGTGAAGTCTTGAAATCCAGGGATTAAAAACAGGAATTATCTTCCGTGAGCTTTGGTTCTCTCTGGTGGGAGTCTCCTCGAGGGGATGTCCCACAGGTGCATCTCTTCAATTATGTCCTACTGAATATGTCTCTAGATACTTTCTGGGAAAGCGGAATTTGGAGGTGTAAGGCTAAGATTTTGCTTTACTTTCTCCACAAGCATGTTTGATACAATGGGAATGAGAGGTGTCAGTAGTAGAGAAAAGTTGAGTTCTTCCTGCCAAACAGGAGAATAAAAATGCCACCTGACATACAGGGCATTAAGCCCTATAGGAATTAAACAAATTGTATATGGGAGTGATTTAGGAACTAAAATCTAATGAAGGTGGCGGGGGGAGTAGACGCAAAGAGTTGGGTATACAACTTAATATGTCTTTTTTAGAAAATGAAGTTTTTTTTTTAAAGAGGAGAGCTTAGACTAATAATTTGTTTTATGTGCCCATCATCCCATTCCAGTCCTCAGCATAGTGATTTTTGAAAAAAAAAAAAAAGCGAGATAATGAGCAAAAACAAACCAGAATTGCCAGGTAATAGCATGTAGCAGCTAAGAATTTGGGCTCTGGGTTCACAGAGATACGAGTTGGAACCCACTTTTGTTGTTTAATAACTGTGACACCTTGGGGAAAATAATACCCTGAAGTTTACTTTATCTGTAAGGTGGGAATGATGATCATACCTAATTCTTAGGGATGATGCAAACATACATGTGGTAATACCTGGAGGGTGACTGAACCAGAAGGAGTACTTGAGTGTTAGCCCAAATAGGTTATTTCATATAATCTTTGCAGTACTGTGAGTAGCTATTATTAGCTCCATTCTATGGATGAGGGAAATGGGGCTTGCAGATTTTAAGGATTTGCTAAATCTACACACAAATCTTAAATTCCCTCCCAGCACTGCTTTAGTTGTAGAAGATCTGGGATTGAAACACATATTTTCCACTTTACTAATCTCAAGCTTTTCTATTATTCCATGTCACTCCCATTCTCTTGCAGAAGCTCTCTTGTTTTACTTCCTGATTTACATCCTAAGCTCTCAGAAAATAGTCCAAGGCTGGACTTTCTTTGTATCACCCACATTGGCTAACTTAGTGGAGGGGGCTCGTTCATCAGTATTTGTTTGACTGCTTTGTTCAATAAAAAAATCTCTTGCTATTTTCAGGATATTGATACATACTTTGTTAGATTTGTATCTAAGTATTTCATTTTCTTTCAAGCAATTTGTAAATAGTATTTTGTTTTTAATTTCAGCTTAATGTGTTCATTTTATTATATAAAAATACTATTAATTTTAGGTATTGATCTTTACCCTATGACCTTACTGAACTCAATTAGTTCTAGCTGAGATCTAACCACTTTCTCATTTGTTTAAGAGAATTCGTAATGGCTTGTTGAATCATTTTATGGTGGTTGCTTTAAAATCCTTGTCAGATCATTTTAACATCTGATTTATCTCAGTGTTGGTACTACTTGATTGTGTTTTCTTATTCAAGATGTGATTTTTCTGGTATGAAGGATGATTTCCTAGACATTTAGGCTATTACGTTAGGAGATTCTGAGTCTTGCTTAAAATTTTAATTTTAAGCATCAGTCACCCTGTTTAGGTTTAGCACATAGGTCCTGCCTCCTTCTGTGAGCTGTGATTCCAATGACAATCTAATTTTCAGAGACTTTCTGGTACTATTTTGGTCTGCTTAGCAAATTTCAAGTATACAGAACAGTATTGTTAACTACTGTCACCATGCTGTGCTTTGCATCTCCAGAATTTATCTTGCATAACTGAAATTTTGCACCCTTTGGCCAACATCTCCACATTTCTTCTTCCTCCCAGCCTCTGTCAACCATCATTCTGCTCTCTATTTTTATGAGATTGACTATTTTAGGCTGTTCTTATAAATGGTATCATGTAGTATATGTCCTTCTGCATTTGGCTTATTTCACTTAGCGTTATGTCCTCCAAGTGCATCTATGTTGTGACAGATGGCAGGATCTCCATATAACCCAGCAATCCCACGTCGGGATACATATTCAAAGGAACTGAAATCAGGATCTTGAAGAGATATCTGTACCCCCTGTTTACTGCAGTGCAATTCACAATAGCCGAGAAATGGACACAAGCTCAGTGTCCATCTACGTCAATGGATAAAGAAAATGTGGCACATACATACCCTGGAATATTATTTAGACTTAGAAAAGTTTCCTTTTTAAATGAAACGGTTTTTAGCAGCGTTGTTTAATATTCGCGTAAGATAATCATGTACATTGCTAAGCACAGTGTGCGATGGTTAGTAAACATTCAGTAAGAATTAGACTTCATGCTGACACCAGTAGCGATTTTCTCTGGAACTGTTCCCAGGTTTTCCCCAAATATGCTTCTATCAGTTTGGACAGAGGCAATCATGGAACTTGTGTCAGGGCAGAGCTCAGAAACTAATCCTGGAAAGCTGCATAGGAACATATATAATGTAAATGTATTTAAGAAACCATAGTGGATGTTTGAAAGGCAGTGTAACAAGTACACTCTAGTGTCAGATTACCTAGATGTTCTAATAGCTGTTGATTTTGTACAAATTGCTTAGTATTTCTATGCCTCAGTTTCTTCACCTGTAAATACAAATAAATGTAAATAACCTTCTTATGAGGTTATTTTAAAAATTAACTTAGAAGGGCTTCCCTGATGGCGCAGTGGTTGAGAGTACGCCTGCCGATGCAGGGGACACAGGTTCGTGCCCCGGTCTGGGAGGATCCCACATGCCGCGGGGCAGCTGGGCCCGTGAGTCATGGCTGCTGGGCCTGCACGTCCGGAGCCTGTGCTCCGCAACGGGACAGGCCACAACAGTGAGAGGCCCGCGTACCGCAAAAAAGAAAAAAAAAAACCTATTCCTGACTGATCTCATAAAATAAAAATTATCTTTTAAAAAAAAATTAACTTAGAAAATATACATAGGACTGTTTTAACAGTAAGAGTTAATTAGGTTCAGTACTTTAAACATTTCTTGCACATAGGACAAATTGAATATGTGTTTGTGATTATTGTAATGAATACCTTCTAGAAAAGAAGTTAAGGCTTGGAAAAGTCAAGCAATTCACCCAAGACGACACAGCCAGGGAATAGAAGAACTGGGTCTTGAACTCAGTTCTATCTGATTCCAAAGCCTGTGTTCATTTCCATTATTTTACTTTTCTCAAAGTTGAGTAACGGACAGACTTAGAAGAAACAAAAGTTCAGTTTAATATTGATGTTGATTTAAATGATTTTTCTTATAATGTTGCTAAAATGTGTGCAAATCTAAACCTAGATATAACTTCTTATGCCTATAAATCATGTTATAAAATTCAAACACATTTACTAATTATATGCAGACAAAAGATGCAACCCAGTAAAATTTAATTTAGTAACATTTACTTAATGTGATGGATGTTGTTTTTTACTTGAAACTAAAAACCACTCACAAAGGAACATGGTGCTCACTGCTAAGGTTCAAGATCTTTTGCGGCCATCATGCCCATACATCTGTGTGTTGTGAGACTGGTCATTTTTTCCACCTCTTTTCTCTGTTCCAACTACTGCAAAAGCATAACATGATGTCATTTGGCCCTCACTTGGCAGAAATTCACCATTTACATAGTAATTCTGCCTCCATTTTTTTTTTTTCCACTTTAGCCCACGGTAAAGTAGAACTAGCGGGGTATAACAAACTCAAAACAAAAACACTATTAATGTCTTTGAGGGACTTCCCTGGTGGTCCAGTGGTTAAGACTCCATGCTTCCAATGCAGGGGGCGCAGGTTCGATCCCTGGTTGGGGAACTAGGATACTACATTCCACGCAGCCAAAAACTGAGAAAAAAAAAAAGTCTTTGAATATGGTGACAATTATTAGTTGTGAGGTTGCCATCAGATGGTCAAAAAATATGCTTATGCACATGTTTTAGATTACCACTGATATGAAACTGCCAAATGAAAAATCCTCACGGACCCTTGGAAATATGCTCAAGGATCTTCTAAGGAACCAAAGGTCTTATTTTAGGAAACTTGGAGCTGCTCTCTGATGGTCTAATTGCTGTCTCCTCCTGTCTTGAAGGAGCTTTAATTTGTACCATAAATGATATAGAATAACGTTTGAGTCATACTAAAGTTGTGCTGGCTGGAAGGAGGTAAGATGCAACACAATTACCTTTTCAAATTTTTTTTTTTTTGCGGTACGCGGGCCTCTCACTGTTGTGGCCTCTCCCGCTGCGGAGCACAGGCTCCGGACGCGCAGGCTCAGCGGCCATGGCTCACAGGCCCAGCCGCTCCGCGGCATGTGGGATCTTCCCAGACCGGGGCACGAACCCGTGTCCCCTGCATCTGCAGGCAGACTCTCAACCACTGCGCCACCAGGGAAGCCCTACCTTTTCAAATTTTTGTACAGTGCAAAGTGATGGAAGACATTCTTTCTGAACATGTAGAATCAATGACATTGGAGAGGGATGGTTTTCGTTTATGGCTTACTTTGGTGGTTGAGAAAAAGGGAGTCATGATCATGATTAACTATTATTTCACTCATTTTAAGGGGACAATAATGATTAAGGTTTATCTGACATGTTATCATTTACAAAGAGCTTTGTCCAACTTGATTATCTTCCATCTTCAACCACACCCAGATGAAGACATTTCTCCAAGTAATAATCATAAATTGAGGAGCTGATATTTAAATCAGGTGCCCTAAATTTTAACTTCTCTATGTTCTGCTATTGCAAGGCATCTCCATGAAGAGTAGTGCTACATGCAGCCTGTCCTTGACACGAGTAGGATAATACACACTACACTGTTCCCAAGTTTCTTCCTATTAGAGACAAGGAAGCCTGAATTTTCACCAAAGTCAAAACAAAATGTTAAGAACATGGGGCTCTAGGCTTATACTCTATCTTTATTACTTACTAACTCTGTAACTATGGAAAAGTTATGCAAACTCTCGAAGCTGCAGTATTGTCATCTGAAAAATAAGGATGTCAGTGCCCTTCTCATGAGGTTATTTTAAAGGTTAACTTAGAAAATATACATGAAGAACTTGGCATGATACTTGTATGTAGCACTAATAATACAATGCTTACTCTTTGCCAGACACTCTTTTAAGAGCTTTATATATTGACTTAATTAATCTTCATATAACAACCCTATGAGTAAGATATATTTCATCCCCATTTGACAGATGGGGAAACTAAATGAGTTATCTAAGGTCACACAGCTGGTAAGCGATGATGGTGGAATTTAAACCCACACTTCTAATCCAAACCCTGTGTTCCAGAGTCTGTGCTTATGGGAAAGTTCTGTGCTATTTCTCCATGCTCCAAGTATTGTAACTTGAGAAAGGGATTGTCTTTATTTAATCTCCCCATCTTGTCATCCCATCTCAGCTCTTTCCTAGAATACTACATCACTCAAATCTTTTACAGTCTTTTACCCTGATTACAGTTTTAGCTCCATCGAATCCATTTTCCTCACTGCAGCCAACATGTTGTTTAATAGAACCACTCCTATCCCTCATTACAATCTTTCTAAGGTCAATCATCACCCTCAGTATATGGCCATGATCATAGCCCTGCTTTCCTTTCCAATCTCATCACCTTCTATCTCCTCTCAAATTTGACATTCTAGGAATCTAGACTATTTGTAGTTTCCTGAATATACAATTCAGTTTTATTGTACTTTGAAGCATTTTTTTTACCTTATTGAAATGACCATATTTTTATGAATGGCTAAATCCTTCATATCTTTTAAAACTCATTTTAAATAACCTTTATACGGGAAGTCTTTTCTGAAATCCTTACTTGTACTTCCTGAAATCTAGATGTGATTATATTCACATTTCCTAAGCTAAAAAGTGTTTTAATTCTTAAAAAGAAAAAAAAAGGCTCCCAATGATACTTGTAGTATCAATTACTGTGCAGAACTGTGACATGGGGGGGTTGTGTATTGGTCACTTTGGACAAATACCACAAACACTAAATAGTAACTGAACCAAATATTATCACCAGATTTCGTTCTGGAACAAGAGCAGTGTTGAGTGAATCCAGCTCTGGTTGTGTTTATGTACCAAGAAATCTTTGTATGGCGCAAAAAAAAAAAAAAAAAGAAATCTTTATATAATACTTTGTGATCAGTGAAACTCAGCACATGTTTCCCAAGACCCCGTCCTCCCACCTCTTCTTTCTTCCTCCCAACCCCCATCCCCTTGTTACTAAGCTCATTTTGTCAAGAAAAATTTGGCCTCTATGAATCTGATTTGTTTACACTTGACTCATCGAAAGTGTTTTGTAAGAGAGGTTTGATGTCCAAGAAGCCTCTAGAGCCTCCTCTGTGGATCTTTAAGGTATTTTTTTTTCTGAGAACTGAGAGGTGGTTTCTGGCCATGACATCCAAGTAAAGGGGAACTTCAAATTACTTAAGACTGTTAAGGGGATCAAAATATATGCATGAACGTGCTAGCATGTGCTCTCTTGTACTTCAGTTATATATCCATGTACAAGGAAGGTTTTCAATTTCTCCCTGAAGGTGAATTTCAGGAAGTGGGTAGTTGAACAACATGACCCAAGGAATCCTTAAAATATTACCTAGTTCCCTGGGCCCTACTGAAATTACTTTGTCCTTGATGTCACTAACATTTCCATATCAGAAGGCACCCTCTCCCAGACAATAGCTAATCTGAATTAAGTATTCCTTTCAGAATGGCCTTTGGCTTACTGCCAGCTAAGGTAGAGCAGGGTCCTTCCTTCCTGCCAAGCCACCTGGCTCCTTGCTTCCTTGCTATACCAGGCAGTCAGGCCCAGTCAGTGGAAGAGCAAGCAAGCCCCAGAACAGATAATGCAATCCATGTGTTCCAGCGTAAATGTCTCTGTTTTTATTGCATGGCTGTAAGTCATTTATTCAAAGATTCCAAATTATATTTTAAAAGTTCAACAAATAGTTCATTGTACAACAGACTTGAGCACTTAATTAGAAACCGCAGTACTTTGCTCATTGCATGTAATATTATAATGGCCTTTTTCTTCCATTATCCAAATATTGTAGCTAATTTATCTTGTAAGATGTCTTGTGCAGTACACGACAAAAGTAGTGTGACTACATATAAGTTAGACAACTAGGCCTCATTTGAGAAAAGGGTTTTCAAGAACACTTCCTTAATATTTCTTCCTGGCCACTTTCTCTAATCCCTAGCAAACCACAGGATGTCCTAACCTTGAAACCTACCACAACAGCAACAAAGCCCCCGTCTGGTTACTAAACACCCTTGGAGGCTTCCTTTTTGGAAACTCACTTTCAGTTTTCTGCCACTGCAAGTCACTAGAGGAAAATCATCTTATTGTTTCAAAGGCAGAGAACAGAAATTGAATCCAATCACCTCTTTGGATGTGTTGATACCCTGACATCCCGATTTATCATTTCTAAACCCTATTGTCCTCTTGCACCACTCAGTAACCTTTAGAGACAGAAGGAGATGGTCACATATTCTCTGCCTCTGAATATATGGATGAGAACTAGAAACACAGTTACCTAATGCCAAACAGCTGGATATGTGAACACATCCTGATGTTTCCTTTCTTTATTCCATTTTCAGCCAGCTGTTTGGCATTACACAGACAACACCTAATCTTTCTAAAAAGAGTTTCAAAAATATTATGACTCTTTAAATTGTGAAGACGGGAAAACAAAGACTTAGAAAGATATAACTGAAGTCTATGCAATCATGAAGGATTTAAATAAACTGAATATAAACTCATTCGTAGATCAGAATGCTAGAAACATTCTTTGAAATCTGAGAAAGACTTTAAGCCACAAACAAAAGGACAACCGAGTTAAGAATAAACATATGGAACTTGTTACCCTAGAGGTAGGGAATGAAGATATACATATTAATTCAAAAATATTTTTATATGTTCACAGATGATCGACAGAGTTATTAAACGCAATGAAAATATTTTGGATACATTGCTAACTTTTTGACACTGGTGTCATGGAGGACAATTCTGACTTTTAGCACAGGAGTAACTGTCTGTATCCATACACTGTGTTGGTTGAAATAAAGTCTGGCAATTGTAACTTGCATGGTAGCTGCTTATCATTATTTGTTGAATGAATACTAATATGTATAGTGCTTTCAAGTACATAAACTCTTGCATATGCATTCTCACTTTTTTATCCTTATTATAATCTTTTGATATTGAAACGGTAGAAAATTCCCCAGAGAAGGGAAATGGAGGTAGGTGGAGAGAGAAGGATTATGGGAGAGTAATCACACTCTTGGGCTCTGCAGTCAGAACCGCCTAGAATCCTGGCTCTACAAATCACAGGCTTTATCATTTTAGACAAGATACGTAAACTCTCCAAACCTCAATTTCCTTTTAGGTAAAATGAAAATAATGAAAAGTCTACTTTATGGTGTTTCTGTGAGAATTAATGAGATATCCCATATAAAGCATATTGTCCAGTGTCTCGCACATAGAAAATATTCAATAAATATTAGCTATTTTAAAGATAAGAAAATTTATTTGCAAAGCTATTAAGTAGTCTGTCCTCCACAACATGGCTTGTAAATTATAGTACTGAGAATCAAGCAGAATTCTTTACATTCTGGTGTGTTTGTTCCACGTGCATGGCATATGCTATCTGGCCAAAGATAAAAGACTAGACCTAGTTGCCCAAGGAGAAAGAACTGGCATTTGGTATTTGAATGAGTTCCCCCATACAATGACAAACATAAACTCTATAACTCGTTAAGTATGTATATTTTAAGTGGACTTCTGTTGGTTTTATGATAAAAATATCCAATTTATCTCTGATCGACGACAGTCAACTGTATGTTTGGATTTGTGAGCTCACTACCATCATCTTGGCAATGTTTACCATTTATTAAATAAATTCTATCTACAGTTTTAAGTAACAACAAAGATTTGCATTTATATGAGAGGCCTTCTGTTTAAAAGAGGATTAGACAAAATGATATGGAGGAAACACTGCAGAAGTATTTCTTAACATCTATTCCTCAGATGAGACCAACATTGCAGAACAAATTTAGCATGAAAATTAATTCATGTCCTTTCCAAGATGTCTTAAAAAATGAGCCAGCTAGTGTGTTTGGATAATAGAAAAAAAAAAAGGATCAGCTCCGTGCTTTGTGACCACCTAGAGGAGTGGGATAGGGAGGGTGGGAGGGAGACTCAAGAGGGAGGGGATATGGGGATATATGTATACAATAGCTGATTCACTTATACAGCAGAAACTAACACACCATTGTAAAGCAATTATACTCCAATGAAGATGATAAATAAAAACAGAAAAAAAGATCCTCTGTAATATTCTTTTCAATAAAATATAATCACCCCAAGCATTTCATCTACAGCATGATTATTTGCAGTTAAGCCTAGCACGTTTAGCCACTGTAGATTTCATAGTTCCCTCTCTCTAAATACAAGTAAATTATATAGTATGATTATTACGTAGTATGGGGCACCTTGATCCCCACTGCTTACTTTATCTTCACTACAACTTCTCTTCCTTCACCACAACTACCACGTGGAACATTTATCTGGTGGTGCAGACAAAAGAGGATATTATAGGTGGGAATTGTGTCCGTTGATCCTTGCTATGTAACAGTCACCCCAAAACACTCTGTCTTAAACAACAACATTTATTGTTTCTGATAATTCTGTGAGTTGGCTGGGCAGTTCTAATCTGGGCTCATGGAGCACCTCAGCTGGGACCAGGTGGTCGGGATGGCATTACTCACAGGTCTGGTGCTTGGATCAGTGACAGCACGGTGACAGGCCACATGTCTTCCATTATCACACAGCCTCGGCCAGACTTATTCACATGGCGATGGTTGTAGTATTCCTAAAAGCACCAGGCAGAAAAGCCCCAATAAATAAGTGATTTTCCAGCCTTTGGTGGTGTCACATTGTTTATTGTCACATTGGCCAAGCAAGTCATAAAGGCGAGAGCAGAATAGAGGGGTGGTTACATAGACTCCCACTCTTAGCGGGAGGAGTTGCAAGCTCTCATTTCAAAGAATGTGATATTAAGAGATGGGAAGAGCTTAGGTGATGTTTCCTCCCTACCACAGACTGTCCATGACTCTATTCTATTCGAATTCTCTCCCAGAAGTCGTTCTGCAATTTACAAAGAAACTTCACAATCCTCCTATATTTTATCCTCTCAAAAATTGTAGAAGGAAGATTAATGGAGAAGATACGCACTTAAGTTTTAACCTTTAGGGCTTCCCTGGTGGTGCAGTGGTTGAGAATCTGCCTGCCGATGCAGGGGACATGGGTTCGAGCCCTGATCTGGGAGGATCCCACATGCCGCCGAGCAGCTGGGCCCGTGAGCCACAACTGCTGAGCCTGCGCATCTGGAGCCTGTGCTCCGCAACAGGAGAGGCCACGACGGTGAGAGGCCTGCACACTGAGATGAAGAGTGGCTCCCGCTCGCTGCAACTAGAGAAAGCCCTCGCACAGAAACGAAGACCCAACGCAGCCAAATAAATAAGTAAATAAAATAAATTTATATAAAAAAAATTTTAACTTTTAAACAATTAGTTGTGTGACTTATGTCCAGTCACTTGATCCCTAGTCATCAGATAGTATTACAACAGCTTCTGTGCCATAACATTGTTGAGAGAATTAAACGGGATGATTCTGTGTAAATTATTTAGCACAAAACTCAAACGGTTAGCTTTTAAGCTTCCATTTAAAAATACTCTCTGAGCACTTACCTCGTTCCTATGAATCAAGATAGACTATTTTTTTTTAACATCTTTATTGGAGTATAATTGCTTTACAATGTTGTGTTAGTTTCTGCTGTATAACAAACTGAATCAGCTATACGTATACATATATCCCCATATCCCCTCCCTCTTGAGTCTCCCTCCCATCCTCCCTATCCCACCCCTCTAGGTGGTCGCAAAGCACCGAGCTGATCTCCCTGTGCTATGCAGTTGCTTCCCACTAGCTATCTATTTTACATTTGGTAGTGTATATATGTCAATGTTACTCTCTCCCTTCGTCCCAGTTTACCCTTCCCCCACCCGTGTCCTCGAGTCCATTCTCTATGTTTCCGAGTATAGACTATTTCTAAGGATTAGTTAAGAAAATAGTATTGAGCCAAATTCTGTACCTTATTCTAGCTTTTATCCTGAGGCAAGTTACTGAACATTTTGGATCTTACGTTGTTTCCCTCACCTGTAAAATAAGCATAAAAATTATTACATCTGCCTCATAGGGTTGCTGTGAAAATTACATAGAAATAATTAGAGAAATGTCTGGCACACAGAAATACACAACAAATGATAACAATTATTATAATGTCAGAGTATTGGAGTAGAGACTAGATATTTGTAGATGAAAATATTCATTAAAGATGATGGGCTTCCCTGGTGGCGCAGTGGTTGAGAGTCCGCCTGCCGATGCAGGGGACACGGGTTCGTGCCCTGGTCCGGGAAGATCCCACATGTCGCGGAGCGGCTGGGCCCGTGAGCCATGGCTGCTAAGCCTGTGTGTCTGGAGCCTGTGCTCTGCAACGGGAGAGGCCACAACAGTGAGAGGCCCGCGTACCGCAAAAATAAAAAAAAAAAGATGTCCTCATGTATATTACAGACTATTGGAAGAGTAAGACATTGAAAAAGTTCAACACATCAATAAATAAAAATTACAAATTGTGATTAGTGCCATGATAGAAAATATTATGAAAAAGGAACATAGGCAAACTTCTGATCATGTGATAGTGATAGGTCTCACTGGTGAAGAAATTTTTAAGCTAAGAATTCAAGAATCCAAAAAAGTTGAGATTCTTTACAGAAAATAAAGATTATAGTTAGAGAAGTAAAGCAACTTGTTCAAGGTTGTACAAGGCAGATATAAATAACCCAGGAAGTTTCTACGTGATAATACAACTGCTCCAAACATTATTGGCTCTGGGAGCAAATGTTGCTGAACTCTGAGTGAGCTGGACAGCATCTCAAAATGTAAACTTCATCCCTCTGTGTGTTGCCCTCCTATTCACCTTATCCAGTTTATGAAATCTCTAACCTGAAGACTGAAAAAACCTAGAAAATGGATTTTGACATTAAAAGCTAATAATTCTGTCCTTTGTTGTGGTCCACAATCCTGCCATGTAAAAATTCAAAATATTCCTCAAACTAAAAGGCCAGGATTGTCGCCATGTACAAAATTGTCAGGCCCAACTATATACTGTCTACTCTATCAGAGACACATTTAACATAAAAAGGCACAGATATGAATAAAGAAAGTAAATGGAAATAAATATATCATGCAGGCAGGAAGCATAAGAAGGCAGGAGTGGCTATATTAATATTAGATAAAATAAAATTTAAGGCAAAGAGTTTTACCAGATTAAAATAGAGATATCACATAACAATAATGATCCCAGTTCATCAGAGACCATAAATGTGTGTATTTAATAGCAAAGCTGCAAACACTGACAGAAAGAAAGGGAGAATAGGCAATCTTACAATCATAGCTGGAGATTTTATTACTTTTTGCAGCAACTGATAGAACTGGACAAAAAAAAAATCAGAAAAGACGGAGATAACATGGACAACATTAATGTGGCCCTAACTGATACTTATGCCACAAAAGAACTCAATAACTGCATAATACACATTCTTTTGACTTGCTCGTGGTATATTCACCAAGCTCTAAAAAATGGTGCTTCAAAAACAGTACCATGTATATATATATAATAGAATATTATTCAGCCATAAAAAGGAATGAAATAATGCCATTTGCAGCAACATAGATGGACCTAGAGATTATCACACTAAGTGAAGTAAATCAAAGACAAATATCATATGACATTATTTACATGTGGAATCTTAAAAAATGACACAAATAAACTTATTTGCAAAACAGAAGTAGACTCACAGACATAGAAAACAAACTATGGTTAACAAAGGAGAAAGTGGGGAGAGGGATAAATTAGGAGTTGGGGATTAAAGATACACACTACTATATATAAAATAGATAAACAACAAGGACCTACTGTATAGCACAGGGAACTATATTCAATATCTTATAATAATGTGTAAAAGAATCTGAAAAAGACTAGATTATATATAGGCATATGTACAATTGAATCACTTTGCTATACACCTGAAACTAGCACAACATTGTAAGTTGACTGTACTTCAGTAAAAACATTTTTAAAAACGCTATCATGAAAGGCCATAGTTTGAATCGCAAACTTAAAAAAAAAACAGTTAATAGCATTCTTTCTTTACACATGAAATTAAATTAGAAATTAATAATAATAACATATGCAGAAAATAATCCCAAACATTTGGGTAATATACAGCACACTTATAAAGAATCCACTACTCAAAAAGAAATTACATATAACTCAAGTCTAATGAAGAGAAAAACACCAGACAAATCCCAGTTGACGGACATTCTAGAAAATACCTAACGAATAATCCTCCAAGCCGTCAAAGCCATCAAAAACAAGGGAAGTCTAAGAAACTGCTACCAGAGATGATAACAATATAGTAGAAATAAGGACTAGCTTAGAAATCAGGCAGACATGGTTCAAATCTCAGTTGTGAACTTTCTAGCCATATGAACCTGAGCAATGCAGTTCCTCTCTGTAACTGTTTCCTCAACTGTAAAATGAGAATGTAAATGCATATCTTGATGACCTGTTGCCTGCTATGCCTGGGCAGCCATTGGCAGAACTTTTTCCTAACCCAGAACTTTTCCCAAAATAACCCCCACTTGCTGCCAGGAAGACTCCCTTACAGGCTGTCTCCCTTTGCTTTCAGTTGCAAGGGCTGGGGGAGACTAGAAGAGTTCTGGGTTTTTTTAATACTGTGTATGAGACTAGGGAGGCTTGTTGAAAGCAGTGAGATATACTATAAACTTAGCAAATATCTCAATTTGTAAACTCACATCTTTACGAGTTAAAAAAACTTAATTTTAAAATAAAAGGAATATGATATGGTAAACTGGATGTTCCTCTACTGTTTCAAAATCAAATAGAGAATTTAGTTCATAGGTGGACTCAAGAAAAGACTCCTTCTTTGAACTATTTAAGCGATTTGGCTCATATCTCCTCCTCTCCTATGCAATGTTTTGTTCTCCTATTATAGTGCTTATCTCCGTGGAAGTCCTATGGGACATCCCTCCTTGTCCCCCTCCTTCCCTGTCTCTCCTTCCTTTCTTCCCACCCTCCCTCTCCCTCACCCTTCCCTCTCCCTCACCCTTCCCTCTTCCCACTCCCTCCCTCCGTCTCCCTCACCCTCCCTCTCTTCCTTTCCCTCTCCCCCTCTCTCTCCCTCTCTCTCCCTTTCCATCTTCTTTCCTCTCTCTTCCACTGCAGCTTGAGCCTTTGAAAGGCAGACCCAGCATTTGGTTCCTTGTTTTGTGTCCTGCCACTTAGCACAGATTCTGTTGTATGATAGGTGTTCAGTCACTGTTTCTCATTTGAATTGATCATTATAAACAAATTTCTTGCAGCTGGTATGGACCAGAGCCTTTTCCATTGGAAGTTCTTCCTGAAAAACACATGGATCATGGGGAAACGAGGACAGAGAAAGTAATCTAGCCTAAAAAGTTGTGAAGCTCCATGACACACCCAGAATGCAATAGTCCAAATATGAATTCAGTCCTTGGCTTACTTTTCTTTCTTGGCTTCAGAACTGACCTTGAGTCATGGAGCAGACCGTGATACAAATAGAACAATTTTTTGTTGTTGTTCTTGTGTTTTCTCTTTGTATTCTGCAATAAGACCCAGAAGTGCCTTTTCAATGGATCACTGAAAAAATCACAGTAGAATATTATGGTAAAAAATTAAATATATACATACATAAATTAACAATAGTGCTTAAAAATAAAATGTCCCAGGGGCTTAGCAAACCCTTCTAAGAGTTTCAGTAAAAAACACATTCTGACATCCATACTCTTACCCTTAGATATATGTCGCATAAGAGGAACATGGACATGATGGAGGTTAGCCAGAAGATTTCAGCATGAATGGCCTAAGAAAGAAGCAAGAAATTTAAACATTTTTAAATAGAATAAATTTTGCAAAAAATAGTTTTTTATACACGTATATATGTATATATATATGATATATCCTTAACTATTCAGTAGAAGTAGTCATAGATATATGAGTAATAATTATAACAAAACTAACATATTGGACACACATTATCTGTCAGGCATTGTACTCAGGTTTGTGTGTTATTTTATTTAATCATCAAATAAGTTTGGGTCATATAAAATTGAATCTTAAGGACATGAAATAAATTTTCAAAGCTGTGCATGTATTAAGCAGCAGGGCCAGTATTCAAACCCAGAAAATCTAACTTCATAGCCCTCCATCTTCATCACTCTAATATGCTTAGTATATTTAGTAGCTATAATAACACTGAACCCAAAATATTGTAAAATCCAGATGCAAATTTAGGAAATTCACTGTATACAAGAATAACAGTTAATTTTTATTTTTTAACATCAAATTGGATGAATATTAAAACACAGGACCTCATCTGTTTCCTACATAAGTTTGCCAGTGAATGGCAGTCGAAAGCTAAATACAATCCCTTGTCAGGCAAAAGAGTTGTAAGGTCCATAAAACACAAAAATACCTTTTTCAAGTTCTCTTCTCCCATTCAAATTTACATAACTTTACAAAGTAACTTTTTCAGCAATCACTGCCCTTATAGCCAGTTTTGAAATAAATTAACTTTAGAAGCAGGTCTCTGAATTTCTGTAATATAGTGTGTTAAATCAATATTTTATAAAATATTAACCTTATAATTTGTCTTGCCCTCTTTAAATTAATCAAATGCATTAATAATAGCAAAAATAAAGATTATGACAGAAACAATGGTAGGCTTTTACTCCATCATTTTCTTTTCCTGGACATGTATAAAGACTTCATTTCCCAGCTTCATTAGCTGTAAGATCAGGGTGATTTGACTGAATTCTGGCTAATGAAATGGAAGTTGAAGAGTTGTGCACTAACTTCTGTGCCTGGACCTTAAAATATTTTGTGCAATCATATTTTACTTTCCTTTTATTAAGTGATTGTGGAAGCCACATGTTGCAGCCTTACAAGATGGACTCAGCCTGGAGTTACATGAGAAAAAGTCACCAACAAAAGCGTACCCACACTGTATTCTAGTGTGCGTAAGAAATAAACTTATTATGATAAGCCAATGAAGACTCATTGTTACTACAAGGGAGAAAGGACTACTCAGGCTAACGCAATTGTTAATAATATTTTAATGAGACAAACTGTTTTTGGAAATCATTAAATGTCATAAAATTATTAATGTAATTTTATCTTTATGTAATGATTTTTAAATTTTTTTTTTGCATATGTCTGATAATATATATATTTCCTCAGTAGTACAAATTTATGTATGTTTGGGTTGCATGATAAAGATACTTTTTCTTGATGAAGAAGCAATCAAAAACATTTAGAAGTAATTAATTTAAAATATATGCTTTATTAACACATTTTCATCACCAGCTATTTCACTATCAATAGGACACTCTTAGACGTATTATTTTCACAAATCTGATCCATATATCTCGGTCTTAAAAGACAAGAAAATGAATGTCAGCTGTGTCCTACTTCCACACACCTCTCCTAATCTCCACCCACTCTTAGTTGATATAGGTCACCATACCCAAACCAAAGGTTTAGTAAAGTAGAGACTGTCAGTGCCAAGGAATTAAACCATGGCTGAAGACAATGTCCTCTAAACACTCATATCCTTGAAGTTCTGTAAGGTATAAGCATTATATCTGAGAAATAAGGACAGAAGCAATAATTAAGTTTCCAAAGGAAAAAATTTAAGAACAAGTAGATGCAAATTTCCATCTTAGATATATAGGTATATCTACGTACACATACCTACCTAAACACATGCACACAGACACAAATGCATGATTGTATACCTACACATATATTGGGTATTCATTTTATAGAATCAGAAAAAAATAGTTTTTTATCCTAGAGATTTTCCTACTCAAACTGAAAATAACTAGAGGTAAGATTGAAATGGACCTTAGCCGCAAGGAAAAATTGAGGGTCTTGGGTCTCATTTTCTTGAGTTAAGTCAAGAGCAATATTTGTTTCAATAGTCTGATAGAAAATTTGTGTCCTATTCAAGTTCAAAAGCCAAAGACAGTCAATATTCTAGCTCTTAAAACTGCCATACATCTTTCAAGAATAACTGGTAAGCTCAAAGAGAGTGTCTGCTCAAGGGTTAGCTCCAAAATGTATTCATTTTGAGAACTTTGTGGCTCTTTAAAGTCTAGGATTAAAAGCAGTAGGAAGAGTGGCCTTTGAAATCTTTGAAACCATTGACAGCTCTGAGCTCTCTGAGACCTCCTGGTCACAATAACATCTACTGAGTACACTCTTGGACATATCTCACTAGAAGCTCTCACCCTATCATCTGATCAAAAGTGTGACCTTTTAGGTCACCTTGTGAGAGTTTCAGATGTTCTTTTAAAAAGGCAAGACCAATATTTCAACACAACTAAAGCTATTTGAAAGTGTTCAGGGTATATGATGGCTCTGTCTCAACTTCAAGGAAATATCTCCTACAGTAGTGCTTTTGCCTCATTAGTTCTCAAAGCAGTGGTGCTAGGGACTGAGTAAATGTGTTCTTCAAAATTCTTATGTTAAAGCCCTGATCGCCAATATGATGGTATATGAAAGGAGAGCCTTTGGGAGGTAATTAGGTCAATAGGGTAGAGGTTTCAAGAATGGGATTAGTGCCCTTATAAGAAGAGACGTGAGAGAAATGATCTCTCTTTCTGCCATGCAATGATACAGCAAGAAGGTGGCCATCTGCAAACCAGGAAGAGGACTTTCACCAGAATCTGTTGGCACCTTGATCTTGGACTTCCTAGCCTCCAAAAATTAAAGCTTATTGTTTAAGCCATCCAGTCTATAGCATTTTGTTATAGCAGCTAACTAACGAAGACAAATGGTGATCAAACAACCAAGCACCCTTAACATAGCAAGCTACTTTTGGATGCAAAATATATGTTATAAATGTCCTAAGTTGATTGCACAGTGTTAGGAAATCAATTTTGCAATTTTCTGCCATCTTTACTTGGTAGAAATGACTCAGTTCATATCAATAATTGTGGTCAGAGGAACTATAAATCTCCTCTTCTCTCTCTTGGTCAGTGGAGTTGCCTCTTCATTAGAGAGATGGCATTTTGGTGGGATGTCATGTATTATTAGTCAATGTAGAAATTTTTATAATTCATAATGTAACTAAAGGCAGGGAAGGGACAAATGTTCTCTTGGCATAATAAGGTCATAGTTATTCATTCATAAGTAATAAAGTTTTCACAGTAAAGTATGTACGAATTTTTTGTTCTTCGGATTGTTTGGGAGGATTTATACTGTTTCAGAAGGAAGTGGCGAGATGTGTTTGATTTTAGGTACTCTATAAAATGCCAGATGTCACCCCAAGTGCATGTTCTTCTCATATCATCTTGTTTCTATAAGAGAGCAGCAGCCTGAAAGCGCTAAAATCAGAGTCCATCCCTGGCACTTACGGAACAGCTATCATTAGGCCAGGGAGGGATAGCTGAGAAAGCCATTGAAGCCTAAGACTAGAGCATTTACAAGACACAAAAATGGGTTAACATGAACTGAGATTTTATTATTTGAATAAAAAAGCACAGTTCCTTAGGATCTGCCCTGTTCTGGACACACACAAAAGATAAAAGAGGATGATATGGTTAAAGGGAGAGAGAACTTCCAAATATTAGATAGAATGGTACAGGTAAATGTCCCAGAAGTATGTCATACCCACATTAATCTCTGTGAGGATAGAGAATAGACCAATATCACTAAGGTGACAAGAAAAGAAGGGATGGACACATGGCTTACATAGTACACTTTTTCTTTCCTACCTTGAATGTTTGACTGCTAATAAAACAACAAAAAAAAAAGATTATGGTAGGTGTATTAGTTTGTTTGAACTGCCATGACAGAATACCACAGACTGGGTGGACTGAATAACAGAAATGTATTTTCTCACAATTCTGGAGGCTTGAAGTCCAAGATCAAGGTGTTGGCAGGGTTGGTTTCTGGTGAGACATTTTTTCCTGGTTTGCAGAGGCCCACCTTCTCATTGTGTCCTCACCTGGTCTTTCCTCTGTGCACAAAGAGAGAGGTCTCTGGTGCCTCTTCCTCTTCTTATAAGGACACCAGTCCTATGGGATTAGGGCCCCACCCTTATGACCTCATTTAAACTTAATTACTTCTTTAAAGGCCCCATCTCCAAATAGAATCACATTGGTGGTTGGACTTCAACATATGAATTTTGAGGATACATAATTAAGTCCATACAGTAGGAGATGTCATGTTTAAAAAAAAAACTAAAACTTTTTCAGGATAAAAGGGTAGAATATCAAATGAAGCCAGGGGTTAAATTATTGCAAATAAATATACTTTGTTAGGTCCTGACTAAATATATTCGTTCAACTTATTCTGAATTTTCCAATGACCAAGGCAAAGATTCTGAATTTTCCAATGACCAAGGAAAAGATGTGAACAACATCAGTTATGGAGCCCACAATCTCAATAAACTCTTATTTGCTTTCAGGAGAAACAAAGCTTTTCTTAGAGTCAAGGCCTGAAAGATACCATTTTGATAACACCTTAAGAGTTCAAGCAAAAGCCAGTTAAATAACATTGTGTCTTATTGTATCTTTCACTGGTAACTGCCAGAATAAAGACAAATCAAACATTCAGTAAAAGTGTTTCTATGAAAGGTCCACACAATGTGGGCCAGATGCATAGCTTTTGGTGATACTTTCGGTAAGCTGGGCCCAACAATTTTTATTTATATATCTAAAATAAGTAATAATGAGTAGTATAAAATTAATTTCCATATTCTGACCTTTGCTAATCAGAAAAGTATACTATTGTACATATTTTTAACAAAAAAAGAAAGATAAAAAGTTCTAAATAATATGGATACAAAGAGGCTTCTTCTTCTTATGTCTGTTCTCCATCCAAATGCTCAATGTTATTTTTATTTTACAAATTTGAGAGGGCAGTTTGAGGACGTCAGAGCAATTTGTGGCTTACTTAAATTGTATGTGAAATTCTTGAGGTTGTATAAAAAAGTGAAGAAATAAACACATGGATAAAATAGTTTATTACAAAAGGACTTCAGCATGAGCAGGGATGACTACATGACCCAGCAGCCCTATTTATAAACTAGAAGTTCCTGAACTTAAGGATTGGCTTCTAAAAAGGAAATGACCATTTCTGTGTTAGTTTAATAACTCTCAAATTAAAATGTTATATTAATTGTTGTGTGTATTTGGAACTTCAGTACCAAATAGTTACTTACTCTAGATGGTGACATTATGCACAAGGTTGGCTTCTGGATATAACCCAGGGACCCAAGGATCTCTCTTTAACCTAAATATTAAGCCACCTCATTTGCACAAGTGGTCACTTTTTCTATCTGAATCACCAGTTGGGGGAAAAAGTAAGAGTTGGGGCCACTAGCTCCCAGAAGCATGATTAAAATATATGTTTTTATCAGTAAGTATATGCTTTCCTAGCCTTTGAAAAATTCAACATCTATTTATTCAATTAGTAACCATCCCTTTAAAATGCAGGGAAAACCTTGACCATACACAGACAATGAAAAATACACGGAGTGTGTTCAAAGGAGAGTCTGTGTTTCCCCAGGCAGCAGAATGACCTGATCAGAAAATATTGAGCCCAGATGATGTATCAAGGCTCTCTTTGGTCCAATCCCAAATTTCTTTTATCTTTTTTTGCTCTTCCTAAGTGAAATAGCATTTAGGGGTTAACCTTTCCAACTGATCATCTCCAGAACACACATTTAGTATTTTCTACAGTTGGAACTTTCAGGGAAATTTTGATGTTAAAGACACTTCTGTGTGCAGTGTGACCTTTGGGACTACTTTAATGTTTTATTATTATTTAATCAATATGTGTTTTCATCTTGTTTCCTGAATGAGAATGAAGCTCCTTCAGGGTAGTTATTTGTCTCATACTTCTTTAAATTTGTTGTAAAGACTAGAAATAATGTATTGCACACAGGGAACAGCATGGCCAGGAGGAACAGGCTTGGGTTTGGGGATCGATTCTAATTCTCACTCTGCTAGTCCAGTCACTAGCTATGTGATTTCTGGTCACTTATTTAACCCTCCAGAGATATAATTATTATTCAAAGAACATGCTGGGGTGTGTGGGAGAGTTGAGTTAGCTGACTGGCTACTAGTGAACAAGAGGTTTAGTGCAAACGCTTGATCCTATTTACATGGATTTGAGGTTTGAGTGCTCTTGGCTTTGTTTGCAGAAACCTTTCTTCAGAGACGTTCAGCTTTCAATACCTTTAAGAAAATGCATTGAGAAGATCAAGGGAAGGATCACTTTTAAGCTGAGTGTAAAACCCAAAGCTCACTTAGATATCCTTGGCTTATTCCACTACTGGATAGACTTATGTTCTTGGGCAAAGACAACTGTTTTTCCTGGCTCTCTTCCTCAAATATGCAGACAAATCCTCGATGGCAGCAACAGCTAGAGAAGAGTTTATAGCCAACTCTGTTAAAGGAAGTCGGTAATACAAGTCCTGTTTACTGGTGCCAAATTGCATAGTTGGTCCAATATTAGATAAAAAGTTCAGCATCCAAGGGTTTCTATTGATCACTGTGAGTGATTTTACTCTTTTTCGAATCAAAGTTGTTTACTGCAATGCTTCAGGTAGGGCTTGTCCAGAGTAATTTTGAAAAAAATAATGAATAGAGGGCTTGTTTGTTTTTGTTTGTTTGTTTAAGGCCTACTTTTACATACCTGGCATTACAGTGACCAACACACAGAAAGAGGGATTCTACTAAATGTACTGAAGGAGCTGCTGGAAAAGATGCAGGGACGTTAAAGATGAAAAAAATAGAACAGTGGAGGAAAGGGTAAAATGGTATACTTTATATTTGAACTCGTAAAACTAACTGATTATTAATGGTCATTCAGTGAAAAACCTTGGTTTGTGTTTTTGGGGGCCCGTTTTGATCTTGAAAATCCTCCCCTCCCCCACTACCATTTCAGCTGTTGTTGTCCATTGTAGTTGTCAGGGTTCTGCAATACTAGGTTAAATATTTTTATAGTAGCTTGAGATTTGATTTGTTTCTTTCTGTGACCATTATGTTGTCATGGCAAAAGTCTTGTGTAATATGAGAACCATAATTTCCATTTCACAAAGAAAATAATGATTCTTCAAGCTGACTTAAAGGACTCAACAATTTAAATGAATAGCAAGAAACCCATACTTATGTATCCCTCGAATATACTTGATTTGTATACGTCTAAGGAAGTATGGCTAACTGGTATCTTACGCTATAACATATTCCCATCTCCCCAGCATTTGTCATGGAAGCATTTGTTCATTATTTCATAACACTAGTTCTTTTAATAACCTGGAGATAGTTCCATTAAGAAACTCAGAAATTTGACCAGGATTCATGGAGAAACACATTCCTTTATGCCCTGGTTTGGAAATTACTTACCAAATCAGAGTCTTTGGAATTTCCAGAGCTTAAGCAATTGTTGTAAAAGAAACTTAGTATACTCCTGATATTCAATCCACTTTGCTTTCTGGATGAATGCAAAATTAATGTTTTTTGGTGACAAATTATCTTATTTGGAATTTATAGATGTTTTCGTCAAAAGTACTGACTACAGATTCAAAACAATAATAATTTTTTTAAAAAGCAGTGTTCTTATTATGCATGGGATAACATGGTTCAAATCAAAAATGTTGCCTCTCCTTTGTTGAGGGTGTGCAGGCTTCAAAAGGGTGGATCTTATTTTTTGAACAACAATTGTTTTTCCCCACAATTCTGTGGTTTGCAACGTGGTTCTATCGGTTTTGCCTGGACTCTTTCAGGCAGTTGTAACCAAATAGCAGCTGGATTGATTGGGCCGGGAGGCCCAAGATGACTTCATTCACATCTCTGGTAGTTGGTGATGCCTGTCAGCTGGGGTACCTCAGTTCTCCTCATCTGGACTTCATCCGAAGGACTGCACAGATCAGTTGTTGCCCTTCTGTTTGTTCTCCCAATTTCCTTTCCTTCTCCATTATTTTGCAGGTCCTTATTCCTCAGGGTGCTTGAAATATTTTTTAATTTTTCTAATCCAGTTCTCATGTGAAGGATGTGGGTATCTCATGCCTTTTTGCTCTTCTCATACTACGCTAGATACATGTTGTTTTCTTAGCTCCTATTTTTTTCCCCCACTTATTTTGACAGCTTCTATCACCTTTGGGACCAGCTTGTATTTCTGTTCTGTGTCTATTCATGCTTTGGAGTGAAACTTCAAAATAGAAAAACATGGCAAATTTTACATGACTAAGTGTTTAATTTGCACAGTCCTGATTTTTGTACTATGATTCTCTGCAGAGGACTGCCTTACTTCTATGTCCTTTAAAGGATTTTCTTTTATTTTTTATTTTAAAAACCAGATGCATTTCTCTATTTTATTTTGGAATATGTACTTCTTGATGTCAACTAAAAACATCCTACAGTTTCTCTGCCTTCTTTCTAGATTTTTCCTCTCTCAATAGGGAAATAAGAGCCAATGGTCCACTCCAAGAAAAGCACAACCAGATCCAAGTGAACACAGCTTCTTTAAAGGTCCTGCCAATGAACCACACTCTCTGCTGCTGTCATTTAAGCACTTTGACACCCACCTGGGGCTATTGTCACAGGTGCCTATTTTCTACTCCATTCAACTTTTAAGGGTCTACAAACGGTGTCCAGGATTCAATGTAATCAACATACTGAAAAATAAAAGAGAAGTGCCCAATAGAAACAAACTGAGAGTGTATTATATCTGTCATCATGAAAGCCACATTTCTAATTATTTTACTGAGGAAGAGTGAGAGCTGCAAACTTTTTTTAAAAGATCATGTCCCTGAACAGCAAATATCACGAAAACCTCAAATCATCAAATAATAGAATTGTTAAGCACTGTATGAAAGTCCTCTTATTTTAAGTAATATTGCCCCTAATCACAAGTAAAGACAATATGAATTAGATTTGCCTCTTTGAATTAACTGTGGTGAGTTGTAACTTACATGATTATCTTACCTTGAACATTTTTGCTACTATTTATTTTTAAATTGTTATTGCCTGAGCTCTGTCCATTATCTTGAGTAAAGTTCATTTCTCAACTCTCAATGCAAAATTTTGTGTTAATTTAAGATTAAAATGGCACGAAGATTTAAATATATGCCTTTTTCCTCCAAGGTCACAATAGATTGAGGATCAGTAAAAGAGAGAAATTAAGAAACCTGACTTCATTTCAGCCTATTGCTTGGAAATAGCAAAAGGACCTCATCTGTCCTGGGAACTTTCCAAGTATTTATGTTTATTATTTCCAAGAGACTTTTCCCCAAATAGCTCTGGGATCTTATAACAATTTTCATATTTTCTAAGCAAAAATAAATAAATAAATAAATTCAAACGTGTTGAGAAAAGAATATGGATAGAAGGAGATATTAAGAGTATAGGAGAAAAAATAATTAAACCAAAATAAACAAGACAAATAAGAGAGTTTGAAACTCGGTTGGGTAGTGATTGAGGATAGACACTGTCCAGTGGGGAGAGTTGATGCTTTAGAAGTCCAGATATTTTCGAGAAAAAGTGATTCTTATTTATTCTGAAGGGGAAAAAAATAGTTTTGAGGGTAAATAGATGTAAAAGAGCTACATTCTACATTTACAAGGGATTACAAAACAGAGCAATGATGACCTTGCAAATAATTTCTAATTTAAAATGTGTGGGGATTTCATATTTTAAAAGGCCATTATTAATACATTTTTCTTCTCAAGTTTTTTAAAGTTCTTGAGGAATGATACAGTTATGTGGGGGAAATTTACCTATAACAAGCATCATTCTGTGACCTCTGCTCTGGCCTACAGAGTGTTGAGTTAAGGAGAAGACACACTACTTATCCTACAAGAAAACTGGAAGATCTGAGCTTCGAGCTGTAATATTTCCAGATGGTTGAAATCGAAAGCAGACTTCCTCTCCTTGCCTATTCAGCCAAAGTTTTATGCAGCAGTAAATAAACTCTTATTTGCTTCTGCCACATTTTATAGCAGAATACAGATGGATTGAGGTGAACGATTTCTTGGGGAATGATTCTCTTCTCATTGTACTTTGAAGGTTGGATACTACTTCTGTCTTAAACCAGGAATACATTGCTCACAATTATAACTTCAAGAATAACATAGAATTCTTTTGGTTCATTGGCTTTTACCATTAAGACTTTTCTAAAACTTGCGGAAAATATTCTCAATTTCTCTTTCCACAGATTGAGGTAGAAAAGCATAATGATGGTCCTTCTCCTTAAACTTTAAGTATTAAACTTGTTCTCATGGAAGTTAAAAACTCAGTACATTAATTTTCATTGTGCATACAACAATGAACACTTTTAGGAAATATAATATCCTTGGAAATCTAAATTAGACTTTAAAAAACTGTGGATTTTCTCATTAATGTGAGTGTGACCATAAAGGACACAATTGACAAATGGGTTGGGGTGGGTAGTTACTTAGTTTACAAATGTAATTTCAATTTATTTTCTGACCTATAATCTCTATCCCATTTTTGGTAGAAACTGTATTTCAGCCATGACCTTTGCTGGGTAATGTTTCTGGGCCTTCCCATCATATGGAACAGAGAATATGTCTTGATAACTTAGAGGAATTAATAGAATCAGCTTGTCAAACATCCAGAGTGTATGTGAAATCTGGTTCTAGAATATGATAAAATATGATTGCTGTGTACTATATTATGTGTTCAACCCTTCCCAACCAATTTTCAAGATAAAAAATAGAATGTCATATTGTTACAGAATCATCTCAATGCTTTGTTTTTCCTCTATGCTTGCTAAAAGTGAATAAATTGTTTTTTGATCTTCAAATGTACAGATGATGGGTATTATCAGGACTGTGAATTTTCTCAGATCTGTAGAATTGAGGTGCCTAATCTGGGGTGAAGCTAGAAGTCAGTATGTGCCTGAGAATGGTGGTTGGAAAGAATATTGATTATACTCACTAGGATGTAGCTATAAATATCCTCCTCTGGCAGGCAAGTGGGAGGAAGTACAGACTTGAGAGAGAGGATTGAACACGTTAACTTCTCTGGTTCACTTCTATAAATAAATGCTAAATGTCAGTGCTGTATTTGAGACTGCCCTTGGCACTTACTATGGGCAGAATGTCTGTGTTCCCCCTAAAATTCATACATCGAAATCTTAACCCCAAAGGTGATGGTATTAAGAGGTGGGGCCTTTAGGAGCTGATGAGGTCTAAGGGTGGAGCCGTCATGAAGGGGATTAGGGTACTTACAAAAGAAGCCCCAGTGAGATTCCTCTTCTCTTCTGCCTTGTGAGAACGCAGCGAAAAGGTGCCATCTGTGAGCGAGGAGATGGGTCCTCATCAGACACTGGATCTGCTGGTGTCTTGATCTTGTACTTTCCAGCCTCCAGAACTGTGAGAAATAAATTTCTGTTGTTTATAATCCAACTAGTCTAAGTTATTTTCTTATAGCAGCCTGAACAGACTAAGACAGCATCTTTATTCAGTAATAAAGAAGGAACAGTACTTGATCAAGGAATGAACACACACTAGTGTGGTTTGCTTTTAGACCATCTTAACTAGTATCTGGGTACGGGTCCTAGGGGAAGTGACTCTTGAAAGTAAGTATGAACCTGGAGATAAAGGAAGAAAAAGGATTCGAGTGGAGAAGGCAGTCCAAACAAAGGCACAGAATTATGAAAAAATATATGCATAGGAGACTAGAGACTAGAGGCTCTTTTAATTACTGCAGCCTAGAATCTAGAGGCAAAGAGTATACGAAGTAACTGAAGAGGAAAGGAGGTCACTGTCATTAATAGTCTTTTTTTCTATACACATGCGTTCAATGTTATCTTCTTGTGAGATAATAAGCACCATTATGGCAGGGAATGTGCCTTATTCACCATGATAGCCCCAGCCTTTAACAAATGCCTGATAAAGCCTTATTAGTGAACAGTTTTTCTTTGATCGATGAGTGAATTACCTGGTTGAAAACAGTGGGAATAAGCTTAGAGCAAGGGATAGATTTTTAAAATATTTAACAGGTAAAATTACCAGGACTTATCAACTAAAGTTAAAAATGGCACTGGGGTGCCTGTATTAATCAGATCATGTGCAGCGCCAGGACGACATAGCACAGTGTTAAGAATGTAAGCTCTGGATTGTTCTTAACTCAAACCCCAGCACCCTGACTTCCTAGCTTTGTGCCCCTGGGCAAGTGGTTTAATCCATCTGTGCTTTGGTTTGCTCAAATGCAAAATGCGAATGAATATAGCACATGCCTCATCATGTGGTTCTGAGACTTATAGGAGTTAATTCTTATAAGGTGCTTAGAACAAAGCCTGGCAAGAAGCAATCAATGAAAAGCTCAGAGTAAATTCTCATCAAGTCATTATTCAGTAGTGACTGTTTTATTGAAGGGAGGTGACTTGGCTTTTAAGTATTAGCCATACCTCTTCTTTTTTATTTTTTTTTTAATTTTTGAATTTAATTTTATTTATTTTTTTATAAAGCAGGTTCTTATTAGTCATCAATTTTATACACATCAGTGTATACATGTTAATCCCAGTCGCCTAATTCAGCACACCACCATCCCCACCCCCCCCCCACGGCTTTCCCCCCTTGGTGTCCATATGTTTGTTCTCTACATCTGTGTCTCAACTTTTGCCCTGCAAACCGGTTCATCTGTACCATTTTTCTAGGTTCCACATACATGCGTTAATATACGATATTTGTTTTTCTCTAACTTACTCCACTCTGTATGACAGTCTCTAGATCCATCCACATCTCAACAAATGACTCAATTTTGTTCCTTTTTATGGCTGAGTAATATTCCACTGTATATATGTACCACATCTTCTTTATCCATTCGTCTGTCGATGGGCACTTAGGTTGCTCCCATGACCTGGCTATTGTAGATAGTGCTGCAATGAACATTGGGGTGCATGTGTCTTTTTGAATTATGGTTTTCTCTGGGTATATGCCCAGTGGTGGGATTGCTGGATCATATGGTAATTCTATTTTTAGTTTTTTAAGGAACCTCCATACTGTTCTCCATAGTGGCTGTATCAATTTACATTCCCACCAACAATGCAAGAGGGTTTCCTTTTCTCCACATCCTCTCCAGCATTTGTTGTTGGTAGATTTTCTGATGATGCCCATTCTAACTGGTGTGAAGTGATACCTCATTGTAGTTTTGATTTGCATCTAATAATTAGTGATGTTGAGCAGCTTTTCATGTGCTTCTTGGCCATCTGTATGTCTCCTTTGGAGAAATGTTTATTTAAGTCTTTTGCCCATTTTTGGATTGGATTGTTTGTTTCTTTAATATTGAGCTGCATGAGCTGTTTATATATTTTGGAGATTAATCCTTTGTCCATTGATTCGTTTGCAAATATTTTCTCCCATTCTGAGGGTTGTCTTTTCGTCTTGTTTATGGTTTCCTTTGCTGTGCAAAAGCTTTTAAGTTTCATTAGGTCCCATTTGTTTACTTTTGTTTTTATTTCCATTACTCTAGGAGGTGGACCAAAAAAGATCTTGCTGTGATTTATGTCAAAGAGTGTTCTTCCTATGTTCTCCTCTAAGAGTTTTATAGTGTCCAGTCTTACATTTACATACCTCTTCTTTTGGTCTTCACTCTTTCTCTGAAAGATTTCACTGTCTTTATTGGACAAATAGCAAGTTGGAAGCCCTAAGTGATGTGTTAAAATTCACACAAATTGTCAACACCAGAACTGGGCTCAGAGCAGGGATGCTTTGATCTCATACAGTGCTTCCTACTGAATCTCTTCAAGGAAGAACTCATTGCTGGCTGCAGATAGTTAAAAGTTAAAGTCAACTTTTAACTATTAATAAGAACACATATTTTGGCAAATTGTGTCACTTCAAAGGCTTACCTGATCCCAACATCAAAAGCTTTAGGAAAATTCTTCAAATACGTGAGTTTTGTTTTATCCTTTAAAGATTGATATCCCTTAAATTTAGCTAAAATATTTTTTGTGTCTAAATGAATTTTTTTTAACCATGAGTTCCCCCTTTACTAGAGATTCTAGTATAAGTAGATTTTTCATCTGCTTCTATCTTCCTCAACTAGGAGCGTTTTGTGTTCATTGTGTACTAATTTTTACATTTCTCCTCTTGTGGAGCATTAGCAAAAGCAGAAATAAAATATTGGGGAAACAAAAATGAAAGTCAAGAGAACGGAGAGTAAGGATTTTGCAATTCAGCTTTGGGAGAAGTAAAGGAAATTGAATAAAAATAACCCTGAGACTTAGAAATGCTTTGAGGACCTCTCTGAGGTGATGAGTAGGAATACGAGTAGACAGAGGCTTGCAGGGCTGGGGTACTGGGCTCTGTTGCCTTCTGAAATGTGCTGCTTAGCAAAGGAGCTATAACTGGTAAAAGGAATTTACCAACTCAGTTCTGCCTACTGAATTAAATTGAGGTCATCCAAAGCTTTTTCCATCAAAAGGTACTTTGAATTTCTAAGAGGAATACAGGAAGAATTTAAATAGTATGCCATGATGAGAGTCAAAACTTCATAAAATGTTTGAAATGAATTGAATATATGGACAAGAAATCAAACCCTAGAAAATAAATATGTCCCTTGGGAAAGTCCTCTACTGTGGTCTGTGGACCAGAGCTGATCCCTGAAGGTTTATTATCTGTCTGCTAGGGAAGATTAGACATTGAGAATAAGCTGAAGAAACATGTATAGCAGTTTGGACGTAATTTTATGTCTGTTCCATTTGATGATAAAAATAGGGCCATAATGTATGTCTTTTGTTTGTATGTTTTATATATTCCTTTGTTTTTTATTTTGTTTCTAGTAATTTATTCTTTATTGTATTTTATAAAAATATCAGTCAAGGATGGATTGGGGAAGAAAAAAATTGACCCTTTTCCATAGACAGTTTGAGAAGTACTGTCTTCAAATGAATGGTTTTTCCTACAAAGTATAGCAAATTTACAACCATTACATTAAAACAGTGGGGAAAGAAAATATAAAATTTCTACCAAGCAAGAGAAGGTAAATGGAGATTAATTTTACATTTTCCAGTATTCCTATTTTAAGATATGCAAAATGTCCTTGACAATCTTATTAGGTATCATAATGATATCATTATCATCATTATCATAATGATCAGATCATTATCAAGGATCATAATCACTGAATTTATCCTTTTTATTTTGATATATATGTAATACATATTTATAAGGGCATTGACAGCTGCATTTATATTTCTATCTTCTAGTATTAGCTTTACCTTCATATCATGTTATTTTTTTAAACATTTTTTTTTTCAAAATACTTTTTTGGGAATATGGCCTCTCAGGTAAGAGCAATATACAGTATTTTATATTTTCAATCTGTACATCTTCTCAAGGTTAGAGGTTCCATACATTAATTACCTATAATGCAGCACATTAATCCTTTTATTTTTCCTGAATATACTTGCTTCAAAAAATATAGTAATGTTTACATTAAAGAACAAATTTCCTTCATCTTTTCCAATGCTCTTAATTCCTGTGGACATTCCTATTTTGCTTCTTGTTAGAAACTTTGAGGGAAGGAGACTTGCTAAATTCTTAAAAAGAAAGACAAATATATGAAAAATGCTCAACCCCACTCTTATAAGAATGCCTAAAATACCTGTATTTTCCAATGTTGGCAGTATTGAAATTAGACTTGAGAAAACAAAACCCTTGCTCCGGCATACCCAGGGTGATGTGCCTACCCAGAACACACACACACAAACACACACTCATCTTTTTAGATCATGCTCTGAGCGGGGGACTCTGGGGTTCCCTCTCCCAAAGGCCGATACCTGCTTCCAAGCCCATGTGGCCATCTTCCCTGTATTTGTAGTTTTGATGGTGACTGTCACTAGTGTGAGTGAGCAAGTGACACAGAGGCTAAGGGGCATCTGTGGGGGAAGTCATGAACAGTGATTTAAAGTGCAGTCTGGGGTGTCCACATGCCTACAAGGTAAAAGATTCAGGTGTGGGGAGAGAAAAAGGGCCCTGACCTTACGATATAGGTATAGAACTGTCTATAGGATTGGAGAATATGAAAGAAAAGCCTTTTCAAAATTCTTGGTGAACTAAACATTGGTACCACTGCTCTTAAAAGACCTAGTAAATCCCTAGTAAAAGTCTTAAATTCACACCTCCACTTGAGGATTTTATTCCACAGGTATACCCCAAATAACGTGTAAGAAAAATGTCTTTCCCCACTGATTTCAAAAAATTATTGAGTATCACCTATGTTCCAGACACTGTTTTAAGTGCCAGGGATACAGAAGTGAACAACAAAAAAACAGTCCCTTTTCTTAAGGAGATTACAGTTTAGTGGGGGAAAGCAGAGTATGAATAAGTTACAAAATAAATGTAATTAGATAATTTTATAATAATATAAAGGAGATAAAAGGGGAATTGGTAGACTATTTAAATAGGGACATTATATGTATATATACAAACATATATATATATAATCATTAAAATAATGCTATAGTAGCAAAAAATATAGGAAACAAATAAATGTCTATTGATAAGGGATTGGTTGAAAAAAGTAGGGTCTAGCTAGGTAAATAATGTTTATCATATAGCTGTTAAAAAATGTGGTAGAGTTTTCTGCATATGCTGATAAGGCAATATCTCCAACACAGAAAAAAAATCCACAAAATATTGTACATTGTATATTTTGTATAATACACTTCATTTATTTAAAATAAATGCTTGTATACTTATGATTGTATGCAAAATTTCTAGACAGCCAGAGCAACAGCAGTTCACAGTGGTGTCTTTGGCCAAATGCAGTGGAAAGTACATTTGTTCATTAAAAACCCTTTGTCCTGTTTTAGCTTTTTACTATATGAATTTATTACTTTTTAAACTAATGTCTGTTTTAAAGTCCCCGGTTGGGTTAAGATGGAAGTGCTATAGTGTAGACTGAGTGCAATGGAATTCCAACTGGAGTATGCACCATGGTTGCAGAAAATAAAATGCTTCCTCTGGGTGAGAAAAGTGTGAACAAGGGAAAGAAACCCAGGCGGTTGATGTCGATGAAACTTCAGTGAATACATTTCCAGAGACACACTTAAAGTGGGGAGAAGCAGCTGAGCTATTTTAAAAATATGAAAATGTGCTGTAGGGTCCAACTTGGAATAAATTAAAATCATCCCAGGTTTCAGGTTGGGAAGCAGGGCTCCTGCAGTGAGAGGTGGAGTATGCTGGTGAGAATGTTTGGCAGCTTCAAGGGGTGTTCACACTGTCTTCTCAACAGGCTGAACATAAGAGCCTGGAACATAAGACATAACAGAAGCCTTGGTTTCAAGGCGCTGGGCTAAGCCTTCTGAGGCAGCAGCAGGGGAAGGTCTTTGGAATTAAGAGGCAAGAGTCTTGCCACAGCAGCATCCAAAGACAAGGCTGCGGAGGAAGCCAAGCCACTCCCTCTGAAGAGACAAGGAGAAGGGAGTTAAGCAGAGAAAATGGGAGAAATCAGGATGGAGCCCCAGGTTCAGAATGGAGGATAGAAGACAGGTCTGGAGAGGACCCCTGGGGCTCTGGGAACTTGGACATTTGCTCCTTGGCCTCTGCTGATATCGACAAGAACACATTTTAGAAAGTTGTGATTTAGCACCAGCACAGGAGCTTAAGGTACCTTTTACTTCCTGCAACTCAAGGTTGTTCCACTTTGTCAGTTTGGTTCAGAATAGCCCTTGGATGCTTCTTTAGAGGATCTGGAGCACCTGTACAAGGAGGAAAGAATAAGAACTCTGAAGTCAGACTTTTAGGGGTCAACTATCATTTTCTAGTTCGAGTCCTTGAGCAAGCTATTTAACCTCTCTAAACCTCAGTTTCTTCATCTATAACATGGGATAATAGTACTACTCACCTCATAGGGTGTTATGGTGAGCATGGAAGGAGATAATGTACAAAGTGCCTGGGATGTCGAAAATGCTTAATAAATGTGATGATTGATGATGATGATGCTGATGATATAACAGCATCACACAGATCAGGCAATGCGTGCATGACATTACTGCATTTGACATCAACTTCAAGGTAAAGTTTACTGATCTTTTTCCCTCAGTGATCTGGCAGGAGCAGAACATTCTGAAAGGCGGTGGGGGGCAAGAAGAGGAAGCCAGCTACAGCTCTTGCAACCTAGCCATCTAGCCAGTGGAAACGAGCCATAGAATTATTATTCTTAGCCCTTCATACCCCACCCCACCCTCCAGGGTCTTGTATCCTCAGGCTGGACAACACCTGTTATACAGTAATTTTCATGAATGTGAGGATTTATCTGTAGTTTCATGCATTGTATCCTTATCATCCACAGTTAGAGCAGAAAACTAGCTTTGGGTTTTATCATGATTAGTCTTACTAAATAGGTTTTCTACTTCCCTGTTTCCTGTTTCCCATTTCTTCAGAACTGACACTGGGAATTCTATACCAGGAAGTTGCAGATGTGTTCATATGCCATGAAGTTACAGGAGGGGTTTCCATAGCCCCATGAGCTCAGTAATCTGACTTCCATATATATTGATCCTTACTTTGGACTGGAGGTAATTTAAACGATTCTGCCTGTCTGAGCGTTTCATGAATGCTCTCTTGCTTGGTGTAGTATGAAGGTACTTGGGTAGAGTATTTTCTCATGATACTTAGTCGTTGGGATAAATTTTTTAGAGATTTTCACTTAATAGTATAATAGTTTTTATAGTATATTAATAGTATATTAGTTTTCTATTGATGCTGTAGCAAATTCCCATGCACTTAGAGGTTTAAAACAATGCAAATTTGTTATCTCAATTTCTGAAGGTCAAATTCTGGGCATAGCAGGGGCCAGCTGGTTCTTTCCTTGGAGTCTCACAAGACTGATAGCAAGGTATCAGCAGGTATCTGCCTTTTGGGAAGATCTGTAGATAAATCCACTTTCAAACACATTCAGGTTGTTGGAAGCATTCAGTTTCATGTGATTATAGGACTGAGGTCCCTATTTCCTTGCCGATTGTTGGCTCAGGGTCATTTCCATTTTTAGAAGTTAACTACATTCTTTGACTCATGGCCCCTTATCACTATGTTCAAAGCCAGCAGTAGTGAATCAAGTCAAGCTGCCAATCTCTCTGACCTCCTCTTCTGCCACATCCCTCTGCTTGGTCTTCTGTTTCACAGCTCAAAATTTTTAATTTTGCCAGCTCTCAGTATATTCAAGGTTCAACAAACTAGCAGGAGACTAAAAAAGGGACAGAACTAGGTTTCAACTCCAACCAAAGGCTAGTAGTTGTCTTACAGGCTGTGTAGAGAAGGACAGCGAGTCTATCATGAAGTTCAGCAAGACCTAACCTGAATGGGATATTTAGTGGTGCCGTCTATGTGGACTTGGTTTGATCTAGAGGTGGTGGACGCAGGGGTAGGTCTCAGCATGTGTGTCATGCATGTGCAGTACAGCATCTAATATGCAACCTATAATAGCCATAAATTTCTCTCAATGTTTGACTCAAATGTTTGTCCTCTGAATTCTCTTCTATATTGGAAATTTTTAGAAAATTAAGTCACCATAAGAAGGTTACTCCAGTGACACTGACCAGATTCTCTTGTATGTGACAAGATTCTCTTGTATCTTATTGTTAGACTATTTAGTTTGACACATTCTTCCTTTATCATTGTTTATGCTATGGTTCTAGGATGCTAATACAACCAGATGACCAATACTATATTTTGACATCTTGATTGGAACTTTGGTATTCTCAGAACCCGTACTCAGAGTCACACCTCCATTTTATGTTCTTATCTCCATTTCTGCCATGACTCTTCTCCAAAAGACCACTCCGTTGGGCTTCCCTGGTGGCGCAGTGGTTGAGAGTCTGCCTGCCAACGCAGGGGACGCGGGTTCGTGCCCCGGTCCGGGAGGATCCCACGTGCCGCAGAGTGGCTGGGCCCGTGAGCCATGGCCGCTGAGCCTGCGTGTCCGGAGCCTGTGCTCCGCAGCGGGAGAGGCCGCAGCAGTGAGAGGTCCGCGTACAGAAAAAAAAAAAAAAAAAAAGACCACTCCCCGGTTCCCGTGCTTTGAGTTCTCTGCGTCTTCAAATATGTTGCTCAGTCATTTATAATGCCCACATTTCCATTTGTTATAATTCCTTTAAGAATCCATCTCAAATGTCACCCTTTCTGGAAAACTTGATGCAAATAAGAATAACAGTTAATGTATCTTAGGTAAAAACTAGGTCAGACATTAATGCTTATAATGGTTCATAGAACTTAATTCTTCTAAGTCTATAAGGTGAATATTATTATATCCATTTTAAAGATGAAGAAACAGACTCAAAGTGACTCATTTCCTAAAGTTAAGTCTGGTTACTAAGAGCAAAGCCAGGTTGCAAACCTATGTTGGTTCCAACATGAATCCTTTGTTCTTCATTGTGTTGTGATGCTAAAATGCTCTGTGCTTGTGACTCCTTAAGTTTAAACTCAGTCATTCCTTCATGGACCATCTCAAGGTCACTTCCTGCACACACCTTTCTTAATTCCCCCATATAGATCACCCCTAGATTTGAAATGTGCTCTTCTCTTATTTGCTCTACTGCTGAGAACCTTTGTCATTTCTATTCTTGTATTATTTTCTCTTATTCTCTGCATTCCCTGGTGGGCTGTTTGCAACCTCCCTGATGGTCTCCCAGAGGTCTCATCGGCTCTGTCTTGTTCATTCTGCCCAGTAAATGTCTGATAAATAAATAAGAATGATCAACATTTCTCTGAATGGATTTTTAAAGAGCCTGACATAAGAATGATTCTGCTTATATTAGGGGAGTGTAAGGAAAGATGACTTAAGTCATGCTTTAGTTACCTTTAATCCCCTATTTGAGTTCCTATCTTTGATGTTAAGTTCCAAAATGATTAAGAGTGCATTACTGACCTCAGACACCATTCAGGCTCTACGTCAATGCTCACCCACTGGGAATATCAACCTTCCGAAGGTTAAAGCTAATGTTTAAGGGAGGAGCATCAAAAGTGGGTGATGTCAGAAGACTTAGGCCTTGGGGACCTGCAGAAAACAACCCACCCTTTTCTTCACGCAGTGACGTTTCTACTTGCTAATCATCAACAACTGGCCTCTGTGGTAGAATTTCTTCTCTGTATTTACACAGTCCATAAAGGCAGAACCATCAATGGACTTTTCCTTTACTAAGCACCATCAATTTCCATGAAAATCTTTAGCTTTGGGGACAAAATTATTGCAGCCTGAAAAATGGGGAGATGGGGTTATGCTGCAATTTCTTTTTATTTTTTTTATTTGAGGCAAGATAGAGAAAACAACGTACCTCCATATATTATTTCAAAAACCATTTGATTCCATTGGACATATAATATGTATATGCAATAATTCAATCATTTCTATAATTCTTTTTATGTATGCACAGTAACTTACGAGATGTTCCCAAACTGTGTCCAAATAAGAGAAGACCAAGATGAAAGTGACTCAAACACTGAAGCAATTGTGATCTCGCATAGTAACATGGTCAATATACAGGATCAGTTATTTCAGCGATTCAACAAAATCATGAAAGACCCAGGTTTCTACCTCTTTGCTCCGCCATTCTGAGCATGGTGGATTTGGTTCTCAGGCTTGCCCACCCCAGATCACAAAGTAAATGCTGCAACTCCCAGTTTCATCTCATCGTACAACCAAGTCAGAAAGGAAGCAGGGAAGAAGAGTGTGGTGTTGCACAGCTGATCTTAGTGGAGCAATCTGTCTAGTTAATTCCAATAACAAATAAGACTCTAGCATGCTAACAGTTACATAACCGCGGAGCATCTGGCGTCCTCCAACTTCTTAGAGGGACAAGTGGCCTTCAGCCACCCGAGATTGAGCAATAACAAGTCTGTGATTACCTTAGATGTCCATGGCTACACGCACGTTACACTGACTGGTCCAGCATAGGCTTACCCAAGGCAGCAGGCACAGGGAACCTTCTTGAAGTTCATTTGTGTTTTTTGGGGTTTTTTTTGCAGTACGCGGGCCTCTCACTGTCGCGGCCTCTCCGGTTGCGGAGCACAGGCTCCGGACGCGCAGGCCCAGCGGCCATGGCTCACGGGCTCAGATGCTCCGCGGCATGTGGGATCCTCCCGGACCGGGGCACGAACCCGCGTCCCCTGCATCGGCAGGCGGACCCCCAACCACTGCGCCACCAGGGAAGCCCCATTTGTGTTTTTACAACATATCAGTTTAATATGACTGCTAGGGTTGGTCAAATGGGGTTATCCCCAATTTTTCTGATGTGGCTAGCCACAAAAATTATGTAACTTAGTTTTACCCTCTAGTCCATCCCCACTTCAGGTTAGACATTATTACCTTTCCTTTTAATAACTATAGTAAAAGTAATCTTATTTAAGGGGATAGTGCCAGCTAAATAGTGTGCTCTGAAGACATCAGATTCCATAAACACCTGTTAAACACCTATTATGGTCCAAGGATGTCTCCATATATGTTGTTACACTTTAACTACAAAAATGTCCACACAGAAGAAGATATTGATACTACCAGTATCACCAATATTAATATTGATTTTACAGAAGACTATAATTCATAGGTAGTTACATTAATTCTTCAAGACGACCCAGCTAGCAAATGGCAGAAATGAAATACAAATACAGGTTGTTTGGCTCTAAATCCAGTATACATTTCACAATGCAACTCTACGGGCTTAGAAAATCAATTAAATTAAATGAAAACAGATCCAACTGATAATACTACTTTTAAAGATGTGATGGGTGAGAATAAATAATACTAAAGAGTTTAGGCAAATATGTTCAGAGCTGGAAGGTATTTACTAGTGGTACTTGAAATAAGTTTGGGTGGAATCTTGAATTGTACTTCTGCTTCTGGGAAGATGGAGTCGATGCACCTTTTCCTATTCATCTCACAAAGTACAGCTACAAACCCTGGACATTATATGACAAGAAACATAAGGATATTCTGAAGTGTGGAGAGAAGATGACAACCTGACTAGGCATTTGACACTCAAGGAATGACATGATGATGAGCTCGCTGGCTTTTCTTCTTACCTCATGTATCCCACACTTGGAGCCAAAGAAGCTGGTACTATTGACTGAATGTTCTAAACAGAAAGAAAATAAAGAATAAACCTTGGAAGGAAGAAAAGACACAGTAAGCAAAAATATGTGTAAATACAACAGACTTTGCTTTTCCTCTTGAATTCTCTAATTTGTGTTTTCTAAATTATGCCAGTTGAAGCAAACATAACACCATCTAATATGCTTCTAAATGTTATGTAGAGGAAATATTTAAGAAAATTATTTTACAAACAGGGGAGAATAAAGGGAAGTAAAGGGAGGTAAGCTATCTATACTGCACAAGAACTGGTAAAATGATGACACAAGTAGACTGTGGTTAGAAATCCATAACAATCACTAAAAAGTTACACTATTTGGAGTGTGAAATATACACCCAAAAGCACTACAGATAAATAAAAATGAAATTTTAGAAAATGTTCAAATAACCTACAGGAAGACAGGAAAAAGAAAATAGAGACAAAAATAAGAACAAACTGAAAATAAAAATAATATTGAATTACAAAGTGAGAACATTATTCCCTTTTCAATTCCTTTCTAACTTCCTATCAAGTCGGGCAGAAATCCCAGTCTGGTGACAGAAATCTTTAGCCTTCCTGTAACATTGCTAACCTCTCCTTTTTAACCTAGGGAGAGCAGTTGCAGACTCAGAATCTTGGTTTGGTGAAACTATTTAGCCAGAACTCACTGTTTTAATTGACTTTATTTTTAAGATTACTTTCCTTTGTGGCAAATGATATAGGTTTTTATATACAGGTGTCATAAAATGTTCCTTTTTCAATAATTAGGGGAAAACGATGGATCAATCTCCGGGAAGATATTAAATACGTCATAGTTCATATATCCAAAAAGAGCAAATATCAGGAGAGAGTGACTGAAGTTTGTGGATTTATTTAACTAAAGTGGCAAAGCCATTTCCTATCACATATGCATTAATAAAACATTTCTGTACCAAGTACTTATTATTTGTTTATATACTTTTAAGCCCATTATAATGTGAGCTTCTTAAAATGAGGGAATATGTCAATTTGTTTCTTTAGCACTTAGTATTATACTTGTCCCATAATTTTCTAAATAAATGTCTAGTGAATGACTGATTGAACAGCTCTAAAGGGAAGTATAGAAAAATAAGATCAAACTCAGCCTCTTTGTTACACTTTGCCTATGATGGGCCAAGAAAATAAAAGTTGTAAATAACTTATATACTTGAATTTTCTCTAGGTATGTACACTACCAAATGTAAAATCGATAGCTAGTGGGAAGCAGCCGCGTAGCACAGGGAGATCAGCTCGGTGCTTTGTGACCACCTAGAGGGGTGGGATAGGGAGGGTGGGAGGGAGGGAGACGCAAGAGGGAAGAGAGATGGGAACATATGTATATGTATAACTGAGTCACTTTGTTATAAAGCAGAAACTAACACACCATTGTAAAGCAATTATACTCCAATAAAGATGTTAAAAAGAAAAGAAAAGAAAAAAAAAACTAAGGGAGATCAAAATGCGTGCTATGATATCACTTCAACAACCTCAACAAGAACAAAAATATGAATGCTCCTTGATATTTCAAATCCATATTTTAGTAAACAATGCTTAGCTTTCGGAAAGATCAAATTCTTAGCATAAGCATCTGTCCATTTATATTATAATTTTAATCAGGTACTACATACCAGGTTATGCATCAGTTTTTAAATTGTTTTGGTTGTAGATATGGGATCTGTTTTTGAGAAATATGGTCATAAATTTAATGAAAATTATTAGCGAGTTTTGTGAAAAAGAAATCCTTCATGTATGTGAGTGTTTTTGTACATATTTGTGTGAATGTATTGCGTCTGTGTACTTTTAAAACATTAAAACTCTTCTTTCAATCATGTCCTTTCTAATTAACTTTAAAAAGCTAAGAGAAAATCCCTCAAAAGCTGAGCTCTCATTATTTCTGGAAATAACACCTTTATCTTTTGTAATATAAATTTATTAAAGGAGATTAACAGGCATTTTTCAAAAGAAAAAAAACACTTCGTGTGTATATGTGTGTGTAAATAGCAAAGTTGAATTTATGGCTTAGATTGTATGACAGGACTTTCTTACTTAAGCAATTTCGTTATTACTCTCAGACACAAGCAATAACAGAGACCAATGACTAAATTTTCCAGATGTTGGCTGAACAGATTTGTACTACAAATAGATAAGGATCATGGAAGTTACTGTATTATCTTGTGGTACAAATCGCTATTAAGTGTGTGAAATCAGCTGTTTTTCAAAACCTCCTGTTTGAAATTATCTTGACAGTATTAGATGCTAAGTAAACTCCTTCTCCATAGACAAATTCAAAGGTAAATTTTGACCTGTTCTTGTTCAAATGATCACTGTTTGGAATCTGTGGTCTCACTTACTGAAAGTTATTGTATTGTTCTAAGAATTGTGTGATGCCTTAGGGAAACAAAATCGATATTTCACTTTTGAAGACCAAGAGTTTTATTTTTGAAAAATAAAAGAAGAAGTTAACAACTTTTACATTTTACTCATTTGAACTTATAAAGAACAGTTTCAATTATTTTTAATGAGTGAAATTTTGTGACATAATATATAATAGAAAGAAAAATGTTGCATGAATGCCTTCCATAGCATATTCTGACAATTTCATATCCCCTTACTTTTAGGAACAATGGTTTGTTTTATAGTTCACTTTGATATCCATTTCAGAATGAAAGGCCATATTTATGGGAAATGGCGTTTCAAAACTGGGAAAAGGGAAGAGCATATTCATGAGGAAAGAATGATTTATTTTAGAGGAGTAGCTCTGTCTAATGCTCAGTAAATCAGAGTTAAACATATAGCTTATTTCTTCATTCAATAAAAAATTATTGAGAGCTTACTGTGTGCTACGCTCCTTTTTATCATCAGTTACCATGGTCAGCAACGCAGAAAAAATTCCTTCTGTCACAGGACATTTTTTAGAAAGGAGTCAGACTATAAACAGGGGAAACTGTAAGGTAATTTCAGATTATGAGAGGTCCTATACAGAAGATAAAGAGGGTGATATAATAGAAAGTTACTAGTAGAGAGAGAGGACGTTACAGTTATATTGTAAGTCAAGGAAGGTGCTATGGTCTGAGTGTCGTCATTTAGGTCCATGCTCTGTGCTTTAAAGGTCCTGCATATCACAACACACACACACACACACACACACACACACATACATAGTTTACAAAAACACATACACAAATACGTGGGTGCATTTGTCACTTCACTTTAAACTTAAACACCTACCTTCATGACTAATGGCATTGAGGTCCCAGGAAAAGGCTTTTTCACCTCTCTGCCTTATATCCTCAAAAAAAGATAGTGGAAGTTTGGCATTGTCCACTGTATATTTCAAATATGGACACTGTTTTGAGTCTGTGGAGAATTTGAGTAGCTGACTTGCTTAGGTAAGAAAAAGGACAAATTCTTCTCAATTAAAACAAATGCATAGATTCTTGCACAGATACTCTAGAACATCAATGCAGAAGCAAGTAAATACTATTCAGGGTGGAAGCAACTGTCATTTTAAAATACTTAAAATATGCCAGTCGACAAATTGGATGATTAATAATGTTTGGTACATTTTTGTGTACTTATGGGTCATCCATATATCCTCTTTTGAGAAGTCATTCTTTCAGTCTTTGCCCAGTTTGTTTTTTATTGAGGTATGATTCCTTTTACTAAAGATTGTAGGAGTTCTTTATATATTCTGAATACACTCCTTTTTTAGATATTTATCTTACATTTGCATTTTTTGCAAGTTAATAGTATGTCTTCTCACTTTGTTAAGAGTTTTTTTGATAAGCAGAAGTTTTTAATTTGGAGGAAGTTGAATTTATCATTTTCTTGGCTTGTGTGACTTCTGTGCCCTAAGGAATATTTCCCTACCCCAATTTTGCAAATATTTTCTCCTTTTTTGTTAGAAATTTTATAGTTTTGTTTTTCACATTTAGGTCTAGGATCTATTTCAAGTTAATTTTTATATATTTTGCATAGTTGAGATAGCTTATTGTTCCATATAGATATACTTTCAATCTTTCATAAAGATAAATTGACAATACATGTTCAGGTCTATTTCTAAACTCTGGTTCCGTTAAGCTAAAGTTCCACATAGTCTTGATAAGTGTAGCTTTATGTGAGGTTTTAAAAATTAAGTAATGTAAGAGCTCCAATTTTGTTCTTTCCTTTTTTTTTTTTTTTGTCATTCTAGAACCTACTTTTTCCATATAAGTTTTGTGATTAACTTGTCAATTTCTACAAAAATTCTGTGGGATTGATTGGTACTGAATTGAATCTGAGAAGATCAATTTGAGAAAAAAACCGACATCTTAAAAGTATTTAGTAACTTAATCCACAATTGTGGTCTATTTCTGTATTTATTTAGTCTTTTTAAATTTCTCTCGACTTTGCTCTCATCAGCACTTCACTGACATCCATTCATGTGCCTTTCTAGTCTACTGTCCACAATGCAACTGGAGTTATCTTTTCAAAATGTAAATCTGATGATGCTTAAAATGTTTCAATGGTTTCCCATTATTTGGGGGATAAAGAACACAATTCTTTAGATGGCCAACATAGCTCTGGATAATTTGGATATGATATTTGGATAATAACTTAGTTGTTACCTTCTCTTGGAAATCTTGTAGATCACACTGAATAAATCAAATTACCCAATTATAAGTTTACATAGCACCCTGTACCTATTCTGATTAATGTTGTCATGTTATATTTATGTCTGATATTTTTAGTAATATCTATCTCTCAGTTAGGTTGTAGACTTTGTAAGGGCAGAAACAGTCTGATTTTGCTCCTTATTTTCAAAGCTTGTCCCAGTGTCTAGAACACATGAGGCATTCAATGGATATTTCATGAATGATTACACAAATTAATCAATTAGCTTAGCGGTATATTTATTGGCAAGAAAGGTAAAATAGCTAAAGGAATATTAGCCTTGAAAAATGCCTACTTCTGAAAGAAATTTAAGAATTGCCTAGAAAAAGAATATTATCAAATACCTTAAAACTATATTTATTTTTTCACAGGAAATCACAGCTAAGTCATAATAATAGAACAAGAATTGTAAAATATAAAATATTTGTGCTAACAACATTTAGCATTAAAATATAATCTCATTAAAAAAATATTTACAAGGTGTTAAAGCTCTCTCCAAGAGTAAAATTCTTATTATTTCCTAGAAAATATCATGGTGACTCAGGAGACTTACACAGAAACCAAACAAAATCAACTTTTTGTGATTCAGTATTGGATGGGTTTTTAGAATCTGTGACCAAAATATACCTGTGGATACAAACACAAGCTCAGCCTTATTCTTTTCCTTGAGCCAGCCAAGCACTGCTTATAACTCACACAGAAGCAGCAATAATGGGGTATGTCTTTTTTGAGGACCCACTGTTCATAATGAATGTTCCTCGTTAGCCCTTAAAATATCTGCGAAGCAGATTGCTGTATTTTTCTACTTTAAAAATGAGGTAACTGCCATTTTAGTTATTCTGAAACAGACACACAGCCCAAATGAGGTATGTAAAGCATCATTGACCAAAATATCTTCTGCGGAACATGAGTAACAGGTAAGATGTTAACTAGTGCTCTTTATAAAAAAATAAAATTAAGCTTGGATCCCTGATAAAATAAGTTAAAAAAAAAAAGCCTGAGTAAATACATTAAGTCAGTTTATCGTGGGACTTCTCAGAGATCAGTTTAATATTTTAATATGCATTGTGCTCCATTCAAAAAGAGTTAAGCACACAAAAGTTCCTATATTTATTTGGCCTCTTGAAATATTAATATATTTCAAGAAACTCTCATGGTTTGTGGAACAAGTTTGGGAAACTGTGATATTATAATGTATGTGGTTTTAAACCACATAAACAAATTGTCAGTATTTTCTTTCACCTCAAGTGTCACCTCCCTTTAGCATGTTTGGACAAGGCATTGAGGGAGAGGGGCTTGTTTAAATCCTGAGTTTTAAAATTGCCTCTGGATACGCTGAGTTCTATAATTTTCTAAATAATTTCCCATGTCTGAAGCTCAGAGAGGTTAAAAGACTCTGAGCTCATTGATTAGTAACCAATGAGCATAAAGTTTCAGGTAAGCAAGAAGAATAAATTCTAGAGATCTACTGTACAACACTGTTCCTATAGCCAACAATACTCTACTGTACACTTAGAATTCTGTCAAGATTATAGACGTCATGTGAACTGTTCTTGCCAAAATACAATAAAATAAAATATTTGGAGCTCAAGGTACACACAATTTGGAATCAAAATAAGGTTTATCTGACACCAAATACTGTGTTCTTTCTACTAAAGCTTAGTTTTATTCATGTAACTGTCTTTCACTGGGAGGTAATTCCACATAATTGTTAAGACCATGGATTCTGGATTGAGATTGCTCAGAAATAGAGCTTCATTCCAGCAATGATGAGGTGTGTGAACTTGATTTACATAACCTACCTAAAATTCACTACCTTCATCTATATAAAGAGAAAAATATTAGGATCACCATGAGAATTAAACAAGAGAATGAATGTAAAAAGACAGGGTGAGTGCCCCCAAATAGTTACTACCATCATGCATACTGGCTGTAGTTGGAGAAATTGTCTTATAGAGACAATTTTTGTTTTTTAAACTTTAATTAATTGATTAATTTTTGGCCACACCACATGTGGGATATTAGTTTCCCGACCAGGGATCGAAGCCGTGTCCCCTGCAGTGGAAGCATGGAGTCTTAACCACTGGACCACCAGGGAAGTCCCTAAAGACAGTTTTTATACATAAATAAAATATGGAGAATTGAGATATTTATTCCAAAAGGTCAAGCAACACATTTTTATCTGAAATATTTAGAAAAAAAGGGTTAAAGTATTTTATTTGCAGTTTATTTTGGTCATTGGTTTTCATTATTCATTACCAGGGTTTAGTAACCTGGGTTAAAGAAGTTCATGACTGGATAGATTTTAGAAAATTCACGACCCCTAGATCATAAGCAAATTTTTACCTGTACATAGCTATAGGCGTTTTCTCACTGAGAGAAGATTCACAACTTTTTCCATACTTTTTACCCCTGAAATTTAGTAATCTCTTACTTATCTGTCCACATTATTTGTTATGACATAGGTTATATGGCAAGATGTGTTTGTACTATATAGATGAAATTATTTCACGGTTATTTTTAATAGTGTCAAAATTCCCAGGTTTCTTTGTCTAGCCATATAAACTTCCAGGTACTACCTTTCAGTAATTATTGACATTACAGAAAAAGTCAGGCAGCATTTTGCAACTTCTTAATTCTCAAGATAATTATCAAATAGTCTGTACACACACTCACACGTGCTTGTGTACAAAAATGATAATGTCACCATCTACTTGATCTTTTGGTGAAAGAACACTGAAACCACAATCTTAAAAGGCTACATAAAGGGAATTCCCAGGTGCTCCAGTGGTCAGGAGTCCATGCTTCCACTGCAGGGAGCACGGGTCTGATCCCTGGTCTGGGATCCTGCAAGTCGCAAGGCACAGCCAAAACAATTTAAAACTATTAAACAAACAAATAAACAAAAGGCTAAATAGAAGAAGGAAAAAATGTTTTTTATTAAATAGTTAACAATATAATAAGGCTATTTACTCTTATTGTCCATATTCAAGTGCATTACTAAAGTACATTAAGAAAAAATGGGTGAAATATTAATTTCAAACTCTGCCATTATGCCAGCTACTGACTGTAACAGAAATATCACCACTCTCTTAAGATTTTTCTTATTCCTCCCGGGTATGACTGTAGGAAACACTATTTACCAATTCCTTGGCCAGCAGTGTCCTGTTTGGTTAGCCAAATGGGAGGCATGCATGTAAGCTCTGGATGGCAAAAGAGAAGTAAGCCATTATTTCATGGCAGCAGCTCTCCGTAGCCAACTGGGCCATGGCAGAGAGTGAATGTGGGGTTTGTTTCATGGCTCTATGATTCCTTCTGCTGCTCCAGTGCTACAGGATATTGAGGGTTCCCAGAAGAAGAAGAGAAAAAGAAAGGGACTAAGAAAATATTTGAAGAGATTATAGTTTAAAACTTCCCTAATATGGGAAAGGAAATAGTCAATCAAGTCCAGGAGGTACAGAGAGTCCCATGAAGAATAAATCCAAAGAGAAACACACCAAGACACATATTAATCAAACTTTCAGAAGATAAATACAAAGAAAAACTATTAAAAGCAGCAAGGGAAAAACAACAAATAACATACGAGGGAATACCCCATAAGGTTAACAGCTGATCTTTCAGCAGAAACTCTGCAAGCCAGAAGGGAGTGGCAGGACATAGTTAAACTGATGAAAGGGAAAAACCTACAACCAAGATTACACTCCCAAGCAAATTTCTCATTCAGACTCAATGGAGAAATTAAAAACTTTGCAGACAAGCAAAAGCTAAGAGAATTCAGCACCACCAAACCAGCTTTACAACAAATGGTAAAGGAACTTCTCTACACAGGGAACACAAGAGAAGGAAAAGACCTACAATAACAAACCCAGAACAATTAAGAAAATGGTAATAGAGAGATATGTATCGATAACTACCTTAAATGTAAATGGATTAAATGCTCCCACCAAAAGACATAGACTGGCTGAATGGATACAAGAACAAGACCCATATATATGCTGTCTACAGGAGACCCCCTTCAGACCTAGGGACACATACAGACTGAAAGTGAGGGGATGGAAAAAGATATTCTATGCCAATGGAAATCAAACAAAAGATGGAGTAGCAATTCTCAAATGAGACAAAATAGACTTTAAAATAAAGACTATTACAAGAGACAAAGAAGGACCCTATATAACGATCAAGGGATCAATCCAAGAAGAAGATAAAACAATTGTAAATATATATGTACCCAACATAGGAGAACCTCAATACACAAGGCAAATGTTAACAGCCATAAAAGGGGAAATTGACAGTTACACAATCATAGGAGGGGACTTTAACATCCCAGTTTCACCAATGGACAGATCATCCAAAATGAAAATAAATAAGAAAACACAAGCTTTAAATGATACATTAAACAAGATGGACTTAATTGATATTTATAGGACATTCCATCCAAAAACAACAGAATACACTTTCTTCTCAAGTGCTCATGGAACATCCTCCAGCATAGACCGTATCTTGGGTCACAAATCAAGCCATGGTAATTTTAAGAAAATTGAAATCGTATCAAGTTCTTTTCTGACCACAATGTTATGAGACTAGGTATCAATTACAGGAGAACAATCTGTAAAAAATACAAACACATGGAGGCTAAACAATACACTACTAAATAACCAAGAGATCACTGAAGAAATCAAAGAGGAAATAAAAAATACCTAGAAACAAATGACAATGAAAACATGACGACCCAAAACCTATGGGATGCAGCAAAAGCAATCCTAAGAGGGAAGTTTTTAGCAATACAATCCTACCCCAAGAAACAAGAAACATCTCAAATAAACAACCTAACCTTACACCTAGAGCAATTAGAGATAGAAGAACAAAAAATCCCAACGTTAGCAGAAGGAAAGAAGTCATAAAGATCAGATCAGGAATCAGTGAAAAAGAAATGATAGCAAAGATCAATAAAACTAAAAGCTGGTTGTTTGAGAAGATAAGCAAAATTGATGAACCATTAGCCAGACTCATCAAGAAAAAGAGGGAAAAGACTCAAATCAATAGAATTACAAATGAAAAAGGAGCAGTAACAACTGACTCTGAAGAAATACAAAGGATCATGAGAGATTACTACAAGCAACTCTATGCCAATAAAATGGAAAACCTGGAAGAAATGGACAAATTCTTAGAAAAGCACAACATTCTGAGACTGAACCAGGAAGAAATAGAAAATATAAACAGACCAATCTCAAGCACTGAAATTGAAACTGTGATTAAAAATCTTCCAACAAAAAAAAAGCCCAGGACTAGATGGCTTCACAGGTGAATTCTATCAAATATTTAGAGAAGAGCTAACACCTATCCTTCTCAAACACTTCCAAAATATAGCAGAGGGAGAAACACTCCCAAACTCATTCTACGAGGCTACCATCACCCTGATACCAAAACGAGACAAAGATGTTACAAAGAAAGAAAAAACTACAGGCCAATATCACTGATGAACATAGATGCAAAAATCCTCAACAAAATACTAGCAAATGGAATCCAACAGCACATTAAAAGGATCATACACCATGATCAAGTGGGGTTTACTCCAGGGATGCAAGGATTCTTCAATATATGCAAATCAATCAATGTGATACATCATATTAACAAATTGAAGGATAAAAACCATATGGTCATCTCAATAGATGCAGAAAAAGCTTTCGACAAAATTCAACATCCATTTATGATAAAAAGTCTCCAGAAAGTAGGCATAGAGGAAACTTACTTTCTTGGATTGGAAGAATCAATATTGTGAAAATGACTATACTACCGAAAGCAATCTACAGATTCAATGCAATCCCTATCAAACTACCAATGGCATATTTCACAGAACTAGAACAAAAAATTTCACAATTTGTATGGAAACACAAAAGACCCCGAACAGCCAAAGCAATCTTGAGAAAGAGAAACAGAGCTGGAGGAATCAGGCTCCCTGACTTCAGACTATACTACAAAGCTATAGTAATCAGGACAGTATGGTACTGGCACAAAAACAGAAATATAGATCAATGGAACAGGATAAAAAGCCCAGAGATAAACCCACGCACATATGGTCACCTTATCTTTGATAAAGGAGGCAAGAATATACAATGGAGAAAAGACAGCCTCTTCAATAAGTGGTGCTGGGAAAAGCAGACAGCTACATGTAAAAGAATGAAATTAGAACACTCCTTAACACTGTATAGAAAAATAAACTCAAAGTGGATTAAAGACCTAAATGTAAGGCCAGACACTGTAAAACTCTTAGAGGAAAACACAGACAGGACACTCTATGACATAAATCACAGCAAGATCCTTTTGACCCACCTCCTAGAGAAATGGAAATAAAAACAAAAATAAACAAATCAGACCTAATGAAACTTAAAAGCTTCTGTACAGCAAAGGAAACCATAAACAAGATGAAAAGAGAACCCTCAGAATGGGAGAAAATATTTGCAAACAAAGCAACTGACAAAGGATTAATCTCCAAAATATACAAGCAGCTCACACAGCTCAATATCAAAAAAACAAACAACCCAATCCAAAAATGGGCAGAAGACCTAAATAGACATTTCTCCAAAGAAGATACACAGATTGCCAACAAACATATGAAAGGATGCTCAACATCACTAATCCTTAGAGAAATTCAAATCAAAACTACAATGAGGTATCACCTCACACTGGTCAGAATGGCCATCATCAAAAAATCTACGAACAGTAAATGCTGGAGAGGGTGTGGAGAAAAGGGAACCCTCTTGCATTGTTGGTGGGAATGTCAATTGATACAGCCCCTATGGAGGACAGTATGGAGGTTCCTTAAAAAAACAAAAATAGAACTACCATATTACCTACCAATCCCACTACTGATCATATACCCTGAGAAAACCATAATTCAAAAAGTGTCATGTACCGGAATGTTCACTGCAGCACTATTTACAATAGCCAGGATATGGAAGCAACCTAAGGGTCCATCAACAGGTGAATGGATAAAGAAGATGTGGCACATATATACAATGGAATATTACTCAGCCATAAAAAAAACCAAAATTGAGTTATTTGTAGTGAGGTGGACGGACCTAGAGTCTGTCATACGGACTGAATTAAGTCAGAAAGAGAAAAACAAATACCATATGCTAACACATATATATGGAATCTAAAAAAAAAAATGTTTCTGAATAACCTAGGGGCAGGACAGGAATAAAGACGCAGACGTAGAGAATGGACTTGAGGAAACGGGAAGAGGGTAGGGTAAGCTGGGACGAAGTGAGAGAGTAGCATGGACATATATATACTACCAAATGTAAAAGTAGCTAGTGGGAAACAGCTGCATAGCACAGGGAGATCAGCTCGGTGCTTTGTGACCACCTAGAAGAGTGGGATAGGGAGGGTGGGAGGGAGACGCAAGAGGGAGGGGATATGGGGATATATGTATACGTATAACTGGCTCACTTTGTTATACAGCAGCAACTAACACAACATTGTAAAGCAATTATACTCCAATAAAGATCTTAAGAAAATAATAATAATATAATGAAAATAAAAAGGAGAAACATTTCCCAGTGAATCTTAAAAGATCATTACAGGAGATGAAAATTGCAGGCCAATCTCACTCTCACTCTCATGAACATAGGTGCAAAAACACTAAACAAAATATTAGAAAATCAAATCCAATGATATGCAAAATGGATAGTGCATCACAACATAATTTGTCTCATTGCATAAAGGCAATAGTGGTTTAAAATTTGAAAATAAATCAAGGTAGTTTATTATATTACAGAATAAAGAGAAAAATACCACCATCTCAATGAATGCAAAAAAATGACAAAAATTGTAACCCACTTATGAAAAAAACTCTTAGAAAACTCAGGATAGAAGACAACATTCTTAGTCTGTTAAATGCTAGTCAGGAAAAAAACAGAAAACATTACATTTTATAGCAAAATTTAATGATTTCTCACTGAGCCTGTGAGCAAGAGAATTGTTATCACTATTTGCACGCAACATTGTACTGGTGTGCATAGCCAATGGAACGGCACTTAGCACAAACCCTTAGAAGTAGTCAGTGCTCAACAAGTACTGAGAAAATGCTGAGTACTGCTATTCCATATCACAAATGAGATAAATAACTGATTTAATTTAGCTGTTGGAATAAAGTATATTAAGGTTGTTAGATTAGAAAACTGCTTTTGTTGATCCCTTTTACAATTAAAAATGTAATATATTATCTTTACAGTATAAATTTAAAGTCAAAATACTCTCAATTTTACAATTTTAAATAAAAACTCTAAGTTAAAAAAAATTTTAATGATAGATATAAATCACATGAGTAAAGGCAAAAATGAAATCCTGTGCAATAATATATAGACCATAGTCTGGAGGAAAAGCCATCTGTAAAACATTATCACTTAGATCACACTATCATTCAATCGATACTATTACTCCAGAGGAGGAGCTCAAGATGCCTTGGGAGTGGGAATTTTAGGATGGATTGGAGATTTGATTAAGCAGAACAGGACAAAATTCAGAGAAGAGGTAGGTAAAGGAAGCTTCAACTATTGGAAATCTATATCTAATACCTTTGCTTTAAAGAAGTGTGAATTTCAAATGACATGAATCTACCCAAAAATAATTCGATAAAAGCCTTGATAATGACACTGTTCATAAACACTGAAAATTTTTAAGATGAAAATATATAAATTTTTAGTTAAAAACAAAGAATATATATTTGAAAAATATGGGAACAAACTTTTCAGTTAGTTTTAGGGAAACTTCACCTATAATTCTATTCTCACCTACAATTGTTGATACCACTATTTCCTTCTGATATTTTTTAAAACATAGTCAGGATTACTGTGGCTTATTGTAAGTGGACAAAAAAAGAAGCTGACTTTGGTTGTAATTTCCTCCTTTTACTGTAAGTTCACAGAGTGAAGAAAGAGGTACTATCTGGTATAAACCAAGAAAACTCTATAGGATAGACAGCAAAGGTAAGACAAAATTAAGTATAGTAAAGAAGAGTGCATGTGTTGAATGGAAATCAATGTTTTTTTGGATGAGATTAAATTTGCTTTTATTTCAGGTAGTTTTAATGTTTCAATATTTCAATCTCAAATATAACCTCCTCTAGAAAGCTCCATACCTCTCTTCTCCCCTGTAGAATTTATTCACCTTACTTTGCATTCTTACAGCATCCTAAACAGACTTCTATCATGAATTCTGTGATAACTTCACCGTATTTTCTTGCCTTTCATGTATCAGCTTAAATGCTATTCCTCAGGGAAACTTCTCAGACACTTACCATGAGATTAAGTCTTCAGCTCCTATAGCTCCCTAGACTTTGCTTTCATAGCAGTTACACTGGTGTATTTATTCACTTAATTATCTATTTTATATCCCTTCCCAATCAGCCTCTAAACTAGGGACAAGACTGTGTCATTACTTTTGATGGTTTTGTTCCTTTGAACTGAGCCCAGTGCCTGTCACATAGCACACATTTAAAAATGTTTGAAGAGTAGAAGAAGGAAGAGTAGAAGGGAAGGAGGGAGGAAGGGAAAGAGGGAGGGAGGCTCTGAATGGAGTTTTCCACCAAAAGGATAGTTTGAGTGCTCTGGGGGTTGGGGGAAGCAAAGGGGACAAAAGTCTTACAAACTATTATATCTCTAAATGGAAAAAAACAAGCCAAATGAGTAACAAAGACAAGTATTTAGCTTATCAACAGTATAAAATAATCCTGTGCTCCTTCCCCATTCAAAAAAAAAAAAACAAAGGAAGAAAAGAAATGCATCACAGCTGCTCCATCGACAGTACATGCATACCTCCCCTGCTGACTTGAGCTGTTTTGCCCCCCACACATCTCAGTCTATCTTTGTGCAAGATGTCTGTTCTTTTCTTAGAATAGGTCATTTATGTTTACAAAAGTTGGCCATGGTTTTTTATTTTATTTTACTTTTTAATTTAAATGTCTGGGAGCTAATCTGCTTACTTGCATGTCCCCGAGGATTGGGCTGTGGGCAGACTAGACTGAACAACAGCTGCTGGGATTTCTAAGCTCCAGAGGCAAAAAGGTAAGGCAGTCTGGGGAAGGAAGAAGTGTGGATTTCATTTACCTAGAGGAGACAACAGAAATATTAGTATTTCTTCTTGCTTGTAAAATGGAGGATATGAAGGTGATGAAAAAATGGTTTTGCCAGTCTATCTACAAATGGGTAATTGGGAGGCTGGTAGGAATTTTCAAACGTAATATAACAAAATCAAGGAACAAAAAAGTTCCTTTTCATCTGCACAGAGGCTCTGTTGATGCTGAAATACTTGTGGGATATTAGGAATGAAAAATGTCAGCACGCACACTGCCCAGGCTTGCCTGGTTTATGGCTCCCACCTCGTGGCCGTCATGACTGCCCAGTCAAAGAGCTTCTTTGTCCCTGGAGCATTGCTTTGCAAAGACAAGAAACATCCCCAAGCATCCTCTCACTTTGACATATAGGTCATGGCATTCAGAGAATAATGAAAGGGATTGCCCAAGTGCCAGTTCCTTGAATCGTCGGGACATGAAGCTATTTAGTACGGGTTCAGCTAAGCCTTTTTGCTCCTACGAATCTCCTTCCTGAATGGAAAGTCCCTTTTCAAGTGAAAAAGACCTGAGTTATTGAGTGGCTTGAAATGCAAGGCTTGTAAACAAATAAAAGGCCAAGAAGTGAGTGTGTGTGTTGGAGGGGGGGACAGGAGAGAGATACAGGAGACAGAAAGAGAGGGATGTGTCATTTGAAAGTCTTAACCAAAAATTTGTAATAGTGATGTGTGTGTGTGTGTGTGTGTGTGTGTGTGTGTGTATTTTGAAATCCACAAGAGGAATGCCAATCCTTTAATTCAGAGCTGAAATGATACAGACCTTGAAATGAGCACATTTCCTGATGTTTTGGTAGACTGAGAAACTTGGTTTAAAGAGAAAGACAAGACTGACATGGGTATTCTGCCCTCTGCCAGAAATCTCCCTGCATCTCCAGCCTCAAGTCAGATCCAGCCTCAAGTCAGATCCTAGAGAGGAAAGATGAGTTTCTGGCACAGCTCTGGAATGCAGAGGTCTAGTTCTTAGAGGTAAGGGTACTGTAAACACAGCTTTTCCAAAGCAAATCATTTTTAAGCCCAACTCAGTGGTTTACGTTTGTTAAAATTGTGGCACTATAGAAGGACAGTTGCTTCTTCCTGGCTATCTGGTATGAACTCCAGCCAAGACATTTTGTGAAGTCAGACCCAACCAGTCTTCCTGTGCATACTGTGCCTAAAACCCGCTGAAAATAAAAAGAGTTGATGATTTCGAATGAGATCAAGTCATGATTGAATAGCATAGCAGACCCTTAGGTAGCTGGAACATGTGACATGTGAAAGAGGATATGGTCATTGTCAAACCTGAAAGCTTCAGAATAAACTAAAGGGCTAATAAAGAGACAGGTGAAGCCCAGTTGAAACCCAAGCAGTGAACAGCACTGGGCTTCATCTTCATCTGAGTACCTTTGAACAGAGATCTAACTTCTCTGTGACTGAGTTTTAGATGCCTTCTCTGTCCAGATATCTTCTTTTCTGCTAGAAAACAGAGGTGAAGTCTTATAGTCTATCTCCCACAATATGCCAGATACTGCTTTAAAATATTTAATCCTCTCCCAGACCTTATAAGGTGAAGTACTCGTTATCCCTATTGAATAAGTTCACATAACTTGTCAGTGGCAGAGCAAGTAGTCCAATCTAAGCACTCTGTCTTCACAGCTTGCTCTAACCAAAAATCATCACAAAGCTTGCCATTTTTTTCTACTTTATTTTCTCTTACTTATGTCATTATAATCACTCTTGAAATTACAATGCATCTTTATATGTACAGGTAAAGGGTATAGATGTTGAAATAACGTCACCTTTTCGCCTCCTGCCCTAACTTTGGAAAGAATTCATTCATTCATGCATGTGTGCATGGATTGATTGATTAATTCATTCATATACCAGATGTCTTTTTGTGAAGGAAGTATGACATACATTTTTCAAGTTGAGGTGTTATCGACTTGGGAAGTGGGGAAAAGAATAGGAGTAAGTTTAAATAAAAGCAGTATTAAATGTATTCCATCCTCTGAATAGAGGCGAGAACTAGGTTGGTAGGTCTAAGATGGTATAAGACGTTCTGGGCTTAAATAAATATGCTGCTGTCTCTAATACTGATAAATCTTCCAGCAGTAGTTTCCATAGACCGACTGAAGATAGGGAAATGTAGTTTCGTTGGAGAAATGATATCCTTATTTTCCTTAGTTCCGCAGGCAGGGAGAGTGTGGTATCTGGCCCTCAGAAATTCTCTTCCATCAAAGAAATCACCAAACAGAGTTACTGGTGGTGTCTGGTGTGATTCTGTGTGACTGGGAGTCATTTCATTCCTTGGAAAACGCAGACGCTTCCATGTAAAAGGAATAGCACACTGCATGGTCAATATGCATAGATTTACGTCTTGCTCACTGCTCAATTAATTTTCCCTAACCCATTACTTCACGGGCCTCATAGGTTATTTCTTTCCTGATGTCATTTCACTTCTCCATTTTCGCTTGGCTCTCTTCCTTCTAAATTCAGCAATCTTCTTAGGGCTTTCTACTTTCTTTCTCAGCTCTGTGTTTTTACCCATGACTCCCTAGGCAGAACCTCTCCTGCCTCAGTCTGACACAGGATCTCTCCTTCTTGACTCTGTAATAACTCCATCCATACCCCTCTTTACAGGTGGCATTCAGGCAGTAAAAAACCTGGATAAGTATTTATAAATATTGAAATCTATAATTTTCTAAATTTATAATTTTAGTATTTATAAATCTCTACATTTCTTAAAAAAATAATAAAGACAATATTCTTTTACATACTTATTCATTGAAAATATTTAACAAATATTATGCAACTCCTATGTCCCAAGTACTGTTCAAGACCCTAGGAATAAAATACAGAGCAGTTAAATGTAGATCCAACTAATGGGAAGCTTAGAGACTAATGTATGTGATCACTAGCATTATCTGGTTACTAGCAATAGAATATTTTAAATGGTGTTACCAAGGATTGCTGCTGTATAAGTGACAGCAAATTTAACAGACAAAACTTATGGTAGTTTTGACTACTTCTAGTCATTGTAGAAAAATATCATGAAGCTCTCGCAAGTCTTTGGAATCTCAAACCAACACATGGTTTTCTCCTTCACCCAATGCATCAATATCTTACATTAAAATGTTTTCAAAATGCCTAATAATTTTTTTCTATTTGCAGTTGTTTTAGTAAAGTTTAATTTTAACCAAATCTAATTCTGTAAACCAAATGGAACACTAAGTGGTTATTTTAGGCTTATAACTGTACTCCCAACATAACAACATAGCCCTGTTGTTTGCTAAGCTAACATAAAAAATAGAAACCTACCTAGATTTGCCCTGTAAACTAATTGCCTACCTTGCATAATTTCTTGAAAAGAAACAAAATAGTCAAAATGTAGGCCATGAGATATGAAATGTTTAATTCCTTAACATTAGATGTAGTTTCCAATTTTGGAAGAATTTGTAGGTGTCATATAGGTTTAATGGGAATAGTCAAAGATTTCTTAGACATTCTCAGTGAATCCAGCTTTTCTGTTAGGGAGCAGTATGGGACACCCTTGGTTTTACTTGACTTTTTCATTACTTTATCTCCAGCATGGAACAGGGTGCCATGCATGTGGTTGGTGCACAGGACATGCTAACTCTCTTCTTCATCTTCTGCACTAATATTGATACTTTTTGATTTTTGATTTCTTTGATTTCCTTTATTCTGCTTCTACCTTTTCTGCTTTTGATAGCACCAAAGTGACAAAGGCATCGGTGAATATCACAAAGAACCCTGTTTTTTGATTGGCCTGGAATAGAAAATTAGAATGAGGGCATCGTCAAGGAAGAAGAGGTCAAATAAAAGTTATGAAAGTGGGGCTTCCCTGGCAGTCCAGTGGTTAAGACTCCGAGCTTCCAATGCAGGGGGTGCAGGTTCAATCCCTGGTCTGGGAAATAAGATCCCATATGCCATGTGGTGTGGCCAAAAAAAAAAAAAAAAATTACAAAAGTGATAGATCTTCAGTCACCTTCCCATACATCTCTTCTGGGTCCTGGAGGAGAAAATGGCAGACTTATTTTGACATGAGTGAAAGAATCAATCTCCCCTTGGGATCTTCAGAGCTTTAATTATAGACTGTATTATCTATTCCTTGACCTTTCCCGATCTCTTCTTCCATATTCCAACTTTGTTCCTTCTGCTGCTTCCTGAATTTCATCCTGGAATCTGTTTCCCATTAAAATGGAAGATCTACTCATCCAATGTGATTTTATAGCCATGCTAAAAGACCTACCATGTTCTTTGCAGAACATGACACTCAGTAGCTATAAAACCCAACTTATCGCTCAAGAATTATGGTCCCTAGGGAAAAAATCATATTTTATGCCTCTGTATTTTCCCATTTCCACATTTTTTTGGAAAGACTATGTCCCATCAGAGAGATAAAAGAGGAACACTGAATTCAAATTTGGTTCTATCCTGAGTTAACTGAGCAAAAGGTTAAGCAAGTTACCGAACAGCTTCTTCTCAGTAATGTTGGTTTCTTTGTGTCCCAAGATAAGATTATAAGAATTTATGGTCGTATATGACACTGATATTCAAAGTATGGTCTGGGAACACCTGTATACACATTATATATCCTTGGCACATTTTCATGGGATTTACAAGGACAAAACTATTTTTATAACATTACAAAGTCATGATTTGCCTTTTCTATTCTCATTATCCCATGAGTATATCAAGTACAAAAAATTCATTAGTCCAGTTTCACTTTGCACATTGCAACTGATCTTTAAGAAAATAACACATGTAGAGTTTTGATGTAGTATCAAAGAAGAACATCCACCATTATCTGAATAGGCTACTAAAATACGTTTTCCTTTTCCAACTATGTATCTGTGTAGGACCAGATTTTTTTCATATACTTTAGCCAAAACAACACATTGCAACAGATTGAAAGCAGATAGAATCCAGCTGTCGTCTATTAGGCTAGGAATCAAAGATATTTGCAAAATGTAAAAATAATGCCACTCTTTTTACTAAAACTTTTAAAATTTGTTTTGAAAAACATATTATCGATAAAAATAGGTTATTTTTGTCCACATATAAGGGATTTATTATTGAAAAAATAAATTAAGAAAGAGTAGTTTAAAAAATCTTTAAAAAATTTTTGAATATAGTAAATATCCATAACTATAATACATGTAAATGAAAGACCTTTGGTGTCTTTAACTTTTTCTTAAGAATGTAAAAGAGTCCTGAGCAAAAACTTTGAGAACCAGTGATATATGGAATGGTGACACATAATTTATATCATACTCACATGCTTATTAAACAAATATGAAAAACCTGAGCTTATATTTTGCCTTAGCAAAAGGAAAGTTAATTTCTTTCTTGCTTTTTCCCTTTCTTTCTTGCTTTTTCTTTCATCTTTCTGTCATTTTATTACCTACCATTATCTAATATCTTTCTATTCTTTCTAATGTCTTCTTCATTGTCACTAGTATTAATTTAATTAAGAAAATGTATTAATGCAGACAAACATATAGGATTTTGCCTTATTTATATCTTTATATGTAAAAAAAATAAATCTAGTACAAAGCAACCAAATTTAATGACAAGAATAATTTACTCAGTTGTATTTAAAAAGAAATTTGGGACAATTCAGAATACTATATATTTATCAGTCTGATGTATGGTGTATATATAGTATCACTGAGACATTAATGAGATGAAAGTGCAAAACATTTGGAAGAGTAGGAAGAATGACTCACCAACATTTTTAAAGGGAAACCCTCATATGGACAATTCACTGGGAGAAATAAAACAGAAGGGATAAAATTAAGATACATTTTACTTGTTTGTCTGCTTTAAGTTCTAAGCAAGTTGGAAATAGTACCATACATTTTCAGAAGTAGAGTTCAGAAAAGAGGACCTCGGAAGAGGGAGATTTAAATGTACTGGAATTGCAATAGAGGAAACATAAAGAACTGTAAAACCAACAAATAAAATTTGCTGAAAAATCCTGTTTGTCATATAAACTCAGTGATATGTAGAGAGGACATTTCTGACATTCAGAAAGTATGAGTATATTCTGGCTTCACATGCACACAAACACGTCCAAATATTCCTCCAACTTCATTTACTTACTTATTTGTATAGGATTTATATGCACTCTCTCACCTCTAAATAGATATAATGAAATCGATAACATAGTGCAAAACAAAAAACTAAAATAAAGCAGGAACCCTTCTGTGTCAAAGGACACAGAAGCTATCTGGATCCTATGATTTAGGTTATTCATCTATATTATTATAATATTGACAGCAATTGACATTGAGCAATCAGTGTGTTTCAGGTACTTTACATATCTTGTCATGTTTCATTCTTACGGCTGACCTAAGCATCAGGTTCAATTATTCCCATTTCACAGATGAAGAAACTGAAGAACAGAGAGCTTTTGCAGCATGCTCAAGGTTACATAGCTAGTGAGTGGTGGTCTTGAGCTCTCAGTAACTACACAATACTGCTCTGAATGATCAAGCATCTTTAGCAGAACCAGGGATACAGTACCAGGGCCCTGACCTCAGAAATCTTACAGTCTCATGTACTAGCCAATTAACCAAATAACTATTTCAGTTCAGACTCTGATTAGTCTTAGAATCAAATTATAAATAATGAGCTTTAAGAAGACAGAGAGTAAATCTGTAAAGCAGACACTATGTTTTTATCTGTGTTGCTCTATTACCCAGCGACAATGCTGACTGGATGACAAGGATATCAAGGAATATTCATAGAAGTAGACATTGGAATTTGGCTTTTAGGTATCAGTGCCAATTCCCCCGAGAGGGAATTGGAGAGAACATTTCATCTGGACACTACCTGACATTGATAAAAAATGAGCATCACTACTGTTAATAACCAAAAGGTAGTATTCACTGAGTCCTTGCTCTATGATTAGAGGTGCACTGAGCACTCTATTTGTATTCTCTCATCTAATACTCACAGTGAAATAGATAAGTACCATCATCACCCTTCATTAATGGACATGAAAACTGAGACTGGCAACTTGGGGAATTTATCACAGCTGATAATTATTCACATCCCAGGCTGTCTAAATCTGGCATCCATGTCCTTAGCCATAATGGCATGCATTTTTTTAAGAATGGCAAATTTTTCTATGGTTCTCTTCTTCCCTTGTCTACCTCAAACCTCATCTCCCAGGTCTCACCACCAGGTAAAATGGACTCTCCAGGCATGCACCACCCCAGGAGGCACGAGTTCCTTCCTCTTGATTTTTACATGTCAGTTACATCTCCTCGTGGCTCCCGAAGCCCTCCAACTGCAGTGCTAGAATGCAAGTGAGGAGAAGGGCACCCCGGTGGTGGCAGGAGCAGAACTGTCTTGTAACTGGAAGCCAAACAAGTCACTTAGCTTTGAAGGCACAAGAAAGGCTTCATTTAGATACCAGGCGACAAAGATCAAAGCTGAGGAGGACAAACATGCCTGTTGTCTGCGGCAGGCGGCAAGTCACCAGAAGGGAGCCCCACATCCTTTACTGCAAAGCAGATGCAGTACATCTGAGAGGTTACCATAAACCAAATAAATACCGCCGCAGAGCCTTCCCTTGAAGTCTCATGGAAACAAAAGAGTGGGGCTTCCACCTGAAACAGAGAGTGGCTTGCTCTCCGTGCAGCTGGCACATGGCCTTCTGCCCCACACCACTCATCATGTCTTAAATGAGCACCGAACATCTACTAATAAAATCACCAAAAAGACACAAAACTTCTTTATATAGGTCCAAAATAACACAAAAATTGATTTAAAAAAATTCTCTGGGAAGTGATATGTAATGACTTTGCAAATCACAAAGCTTTCAGGTTGCTAGTGGACAGTTAAGAGAGATACTCTGCTCTATTTAAATGAAGCCAGGGCTCGTACAAATGAACACAGGGAACTTCCCAATTCAAGAGGGAAACATGAATGCATTGGGCAAATACTATTTAACTCAATGGCAAATACTATTTTAGTTATTTTGTACACACAAAGTTGTATCTGATTGCTATCATGATCCTGTGAACTTGCAACTATTAGATCTACAGATGGGAGAACAGATTGAGTTTTTTTCCTCAAGGTCATATAGTAAGTGGCAGAACTGGGGTATGTATTCTTTCCTTCGACAAAATACTTGATTTTAAAACCTACTTTTTAATGAATTCTACCAGCTAGGAAACTGCAACCCCAGTTAGGGAAATTTATGAAATTGACACAAAAGCAATTAACTTTAGAAGTAAAATATTTCATCTGTTAAATCTGAAGAAAAAAAAACACTTAAGATCTTAATTAAGTTAAAGGTTGATAACAAACACAGCAAATTGAACAAAAGGGCTTTAATCCTTAAACTGCAGTTTTCAGTGCACTTGAGAGTGACCAACTCACCCTGACTTGCCTGCCTCTGTCCGGATCAGACCCTTTGTTTCATCCTGGAGATACATGGTAAGTAGGAATAGTCTGGTTCCTACTAATTGCTAGCCCATAATTGGTAGAGGCAAGGGAAATTAATGGAATGAAATTCAGCAGTGATTAGAGTTATTAAGTTAGTTATGTGAGTGCATTAATAAGGAGATTTGAATTGTGTGTTTAGGGACAACTCTCTGTGGAAGTGACACATGAGTGGGAATGTAAGGATAAATAGATATTAGCCAGATATAAAGGGGGCTGGGTGGGGATATTCCAGGCAGAGGGAGAAGAATGTGCAAAGACTGGAGAGCAGAAGGGGAGGGACCTTGGTACGTAGGAGCAATTGGAGAAAATAAGGGCTGCATGAGGACAGAGTGAGGAAAGCAAAGTGCAGGTGACACTTAAGTAGATGAGCAGACAATTCAAAGGTTTGTAAATTGAGTTAAAGGTTTTGATTTTTATCCTAAGAAAAGAGACAAGCTTCTAAAGGGCTCGAGAGGTTGCATTTCACATAATTCCGATTCTGCTATGAAAAGATCACTTGCACTAAGGAGAACAGAGCAGATGAGAGGACACATAGAGCAGATGACTGCTGCAGACCAGACGAGAGGCAAAGACGGCCAGGAGTAGGACGTCATAGCAGAGACTGAAAGAGGATGGAGTGTGTCCCTTTCTAGACAGAAAAATCGACCGCTCTTGGCAATACGTTCAACACCGAAGTGAAAGTAGAGAAAAGTGTCAAAGATGAGGTCTATTTTTCAGGCTCTTGTAAATGGATGGATGGAAGAAACTTACATAAGGTTTAGTTTTACTCACTAACAATTTCTGTTAGCTATATTAATAAAGATGTTCTTGTTTTTGTAATAACATTGGGAAATGCATGGGTCTGTAGTACCCTGCTACCATTTGTCGATATTGTGCCTTGCTGGTGGAGAGACAACCTGGGAGGTGGAGAGAACTTAAACGCTCAAACATCAAGTCTATAAATTACAGCACACATCACACACGAATGACGATAAAGTATAAGAGGATAATTAATTCAAGCTTCCCTCAAGTTGAGTCAAGAGGCAGATCCATATGAATGAAAAATTTTAGAACTAATTCATTTAACCCATCTTCAGGACTTAACGAGGTATAAGAATTACTTAAGGGCAGGGTTTTTATAACATTATTCTTTGGAACAGTTTTCAGAAGACAAACAAAATGATTCTGCAAATCTCTCTGCTCACGAGATTCTGCCACTGTGAGTAAAATTATTATCCTCATTCAGCTTCCAAAAGTACTTGATTATACTAACCCTCTAGGTTTTTCTCTCACCAACAGTGTGATTATCAGAAAAGTAACAGCTACTTTAAAATTATTTTTGCATGGAGACTTTCAAGACGGTGGAGGAGTAAGATGAGGAGATCACCTTCCTTCCCATAGATACATCAGAAATACATCTACATGTGGAACAACTCCTACAGAACACCTACTGAATGCTGGCAGAAGCCCTCAAACCTCCCAAAGGGCAAGAACCCCCCCCCTCCCAATGTACCTGGGTAGGGTAAAAGAGAAAAGAAAAAACAGAGACAAAAGAATAGGGACGGGACCTGCACAAGTGGGAGGGAGCTGTGAAGGAGGAAAAGTTTCCACACACTAGGAAGCCCCTTCACTGGCGAAGACAGGGAGTGGGCGGGGGGGGGGGGGGGGGGAAGCTTCGGGGCCGCGGAGGAGAGCGCAGCAACAGGGGTGCGGAGGGCAAAGCCGAGAGATTCCCGCACAGAGGATCGGTGCCGACCAGCACTCACCAGCCCGAGAGGCTTGCCTGCTCACCCACCGGGGCGGGCGGGGCTGGGAGCTGAGGCTTGGGCTTCGGTCAGAGCGCAGGGAGAGGACTGGGGTTGGCGGCATGAACACAGCCTGAAGGGGGCTAGTGCCCACTGCTAGCCGGGAGGGAGTCCGGGTAAAAGTCTGGAGCTGCCGAAGAGGCAAGAGACCATTGTTTTAGGGTGCGCAAGGAGAGGAGATTCAGAGCACCGCCTAAATGAGGTCCAGAGATGGGCGCGAGCCGCAGCTAACAGCTCGGACCCCAGAGACAAGCATGAAATGCTAAGGCTGCTGCTGCCGCCACCAAGAAGCCTGTGTGCAAGCACAGGTCACTCTCTACACCTCCCATCCCGGGGGCCTGTGCAGCCTGCCACTGCCAGGGTCCCGGGATCCAGGGACAACTTCCCCGGGAGAACACACGGTGCGCCTCAGGCAGTTCCAACGTCATACCGGCCTCTGCCGCCGCAGGCTCGCCCCGCCCTCCGTACCCCTCCCTCCCCACTGCTGAGTGAGCCAGAGTCCCCGAATCAGCCGCTTCTTTAACCCCGTCCAGACAGACGCCCTCAGGAGAGCTACACACAAAGGCAGGGCCAAATCCAAAGCTGAACCCCAGGAGCTGTGTGAAGAAAAAAGAGAAAGAGAAACTTCTCCCAGCAGACTCAGGAGTAGTGGATTAAATCTCCACAATCAACTTGATGTCCCCTGCATCTCTGAATACCTGAATAGACAATGAATCATCCCAAAATTGAGGTGGTGGACTTTGGGAGCAACAGTAAACTTGGGGTTTGCTTTCTGCATCTAATAAGTTTCTGGTTTATGTTTACATTAGTTTAGTATTTAGAGTTTATTATCATTGGTAGATTGTTTACTGATTTGGTTGCTCTCCTTTTTTTATATATAGATATATATATTTTTTTTCCTTTTTCTCTTTTTGTGAGTGTGTATGTCTATGCTTCTGTGTGTGATTTTGTCTGTATAGCGTTGCTTTTACCATTTGTCCTAGGGTTCTGTCTGTCCACCGTTTTTCGTTTGTTTGGGGTTTTTTAGTATAGTTATTAGTGCTTGTTATCATTGGTGGATTAGTTTCTTGGTTTGGTTGCTCTCTTCTTCCTTTCTTTTTTTAAATTACTTTTTAATTTATTTTATTTTTAATAAGTTTTTTATTTTAATAACTTTTTAATTTAATTTAATTTTATTTTATTTTTGCTTGCTTTCACTTTTTCTCCCTTTTCTTCTGAGCTGTGTGGCTGACAAGATCTTGGTGCTCCAGCCGGGTGTCAGGCCTGTGCCTCTGAGGTGGGAGAGCCGAGTTCAGGACATTGGTCCACCAGAGACCTCCCAGCTCCACACACTATCAAATGGCGATAGCTCTCTCAGAGATCTCCATCTCAACGCTAAGACTCAGCTCCACTCAACGACCAGCAAGCTACAGTGCTGGACACCCCATGCCAAACAACTAGCAAGACAGGAACACAACCCCACTCATTAGCAGAGAGGCTGCGTAAAATCACAATAAGGTCACAGACACCCCAAAACACAACACTGGACGTGGTCCTGCCCACCAGAAAAAACAAGATCCAGCCTCATCCACCAGAACACAGGCACCAGTCCCCTCCACTAGGAAGCCTACACAACCCACTGAACCAGGCTTAGCCACTGCAGTCAGACAGCAAAAACAATGGGAACTATGAACCTGCAGGCTGCGAAAACGAGACCCCAAACACAGTAAGTTAAGCAAAATGAGAAGACAGAGAAACACACAGCAGATGAAGGAGCAAGGTAAAAACCCATTAGACCAAACAAATGAAGAGGAAATAGGGAGTCTACCTGAAAAAGAATTCAGGGTAATGAGAGTAAAGATGATACAAAATATTGGAAATAGAATGGAGAAAATACAAGAAATGTTTAACAAGGACCTAGAAGAATTAAAGTGCAAACAAACAATGATAAACAACACAATAAATGAAATTAAAAATTCTCTAGAAGGAATCAATAGCAGAATAACTAAGGGAGAAGAACGGATAAGTGACCTGGAAGATAAAATAGTGGAAATAACTACCACAGAGCAGAATAAAGCCAAAAGAATGAAAAGAATTGAGGACAGTCTCAGAGACCTCTGGAACAACATTAAACGCACCAACATTCAAATTATAGGGGTCCCAGAAGAAGAATAGAAAAAGAAAGGGACTGAGAAAATATTTGAAGAGATTATAGTTAAAAACTTCCCTAATATGGGAAAGGAAATAGTTAATCAAGTCCAGGAAGCTCAGAGAGTTCCATACAGGATAAATCCAAAAGGAAACATGCCAAGGCACATATTAATCAAACTATCAGAAGTTAAATACAAAGAAAAAATATTAAAAGCAGCAAGGGAAAAACAACAGATAATGTACAAGGGAATACCCATAAGGTAAAGAAGGTTAAGAGCTGATCTTTCAGCAGAAGGGAGTGGTAGGACATAGTTAAAGTGATGAAAGGGAAAAACCCACAACCAAGATTACTCTATCAAGCAAAGATCTCATTCAGCTTTCATGGACAAATTAAAACCTTTACAGACAAGCAAAAGCTAAGAGAGCTCAGCACCACCAAACCAGCTTTACAACAAATGGTAAAGGAACTTCTCTACACAGGAAACACAAGAGAAGGAAAAACCCAACAATAACAAACCCAAAACAATTAAGAAAATGGTACTGGAACATACATATCGATAACTACCTTAAATGTAAATGGATTAAATGCTCCCACCAAATGACCTAGACTGGCTGAATGGATACAAAAACAAAACCCATATATATGTGGTCTACAAGAGACCCACTTCAGACCTAGGGACACATACAGACTGAAAGTGAGGGGATGGAAAAAGATATTCTCTGCAAATGGAAATCAAAAGAAGGCTGGAATAGCAATTCTCATATCAGACAAAATAGACTTTAAAGACTATTACAAGAGACAAAGAAGGATACTACATAATGATCAAGGGATCTATCCAAGAAGAAGATATAACAATTGTAAATATTTATGCACCCAACATAGGAGCACCTCAATACACAAGGCAAATGCTAACAGCCATAAAAGGGGAAATGGACAGTAACACAATCATAGTAGGGGACTTTAACTCCCCACTTTCACCAGTGGACAGATCAACCAAAATGAAATAAATAAGGAAACACAAGCTTTAAATGATACATTAAACAAGATGGACTTAATTGATATTTATAGGACATTCCATCCAAAAACAACAGAATACACTTTGTTCTCAAGTGCTCATTGAACACTCTCCAGGATAGATCATATATTGGGTCACAAATCAAGCCTTGGTAAATTTAAGAAAATTGAAATTGTATCAAGTATCTTTTCTGACCACAACGTTATGAGACTAGATATCAATTACAGGAAAAAATCTGTACAAAATACAAACACATGGAGGCTAAACAGTACACTACTAAATAACCAAGAGATCACTGAAGAAATCAAAGAGGAAATCAAAAAATACCTAGAAACAAATGACAGTGGAGAAAAGACAGCCTCTTCAATAAGTGGTGCTGGAAAACGGGACAGCTACATGTAAAATAATGAAATTAGAACACTCTCTAACACCATACACAAAAATAAACTCAAAATGGATTAAAGACCTAAAAGTAAGGCCAGACAATATCAAACTCTTAGAGGAAAACATAGGCAGAACACTATATGACATAAATCACAGCGAGATCCTTTTTGACCCACCTCCTAGAGAAACAGAAATAAAAACAAAAATAAACAAATGGGACCTAATGAAACTTAAAAGCATTTGCACAGCAAAAGAAAACATAAACAAGACAAAAAGACAACCCTCAGAATGAGAGAAAATATTTGCAAATGAAGCAACTGACAAAGGATTAATCTCCAAAATTTACAAGCATCTCATGCAGCTCAATATCAAAAAAACAAACAACCCAATCCAAAACTGGGCAGAAGACCTAGATAGTCATCTCTCCAAAGAAGACATACAGATTGCCAATAAGCACATGAAAGGATGCTCAACATTACTAATCATTAGAGAAATGCAAATCTAAACTACCGTGAGGTATCACCTCACACCAGTCAGAATGGCCATCATCAAAAAAATCTACAAATAATAAATGCTGGAGAGGGTGTGGAGAAAAGGGAACCCTCTTGCACTGTTGGTGGGAATGTAAATTGATACAACCACTATGGAGAACAGTATGGAACTTCCTTAAAAAACTAAAAATAGAACTACCATATGACCCAGCAATCCCACTATTGGGCATATACTCTGAGAAAACCATAATTCAAAAAAAGTCATGTACCACAATGTTCATTGCGGCTCTATTTACAATAGCCAAGACATGGAAGCAACCTAGGTGTCCATCGCCAGATGAATGGATAAAGAAGATGTGGCACATATATACAATGGAATATTACTCAGCCATATAAAGAAACAAAATTGAGCTATTTGTAGTGAGGTGGATGGACCTAGAGTCTGTCATACAGAGTGAAGTAAGTCAGGAAGAGAAAAACAAATACCATATGCTAACACATATATATGGAATAAAAAAAAATGGTTCTGAAGAACCTCGGGTCAGGAGAGCAATAAAGACGCAGACATAGAAAATGGACTTGAGGACACGGGGAGGGGGAAGGGTAAGCTGGGATGAAGTGAGAGAGTGGCATGGACATATATACACTAAAGAATGTAAAATAGTTAGCTAGTTGGAAGCAGCCACATAGCACAGGGAGATCAGTTTGGTGCTGTGTGACTCCCTAGAGGGGTGGGATACAGAGGGTGGGAGGGAAACGCAAGAGGTAAGGGATATGGAGATATATATATATTTATAGCTGATTCACTTTGTTATAAAGCAGAAACTAACACACCATTGTAAAGCAATTATACTCCAATAAAGATGTTAAAAAATTATTTTTGTATTATCCAATGATCAGACTATCTGAAACAGTTACAATAATAATACTAATAAGTAATCATGCATAAATAATACAACCTAGTATATAATATATAACATAGTATATGCATATTATATATTAATGTATTATAATATACAATTAAATACATTATGGGAATTCCCTTGCTGTCCAGTGGTTAGGACTCTGGTTGGGGAGCTAAGATCCCACAAACTGTGCAGTATGGCCAAAAAAAAAAATACATTATATGTGTTCAGAATAAATAATATTCTGGGGCACGTAACAAGTCTCAATACATTTAAAAGGGTTAAAATAGTATAAAACATGATTTCAATCACAATGGAATTAAATTTTAAAGTAGCTTTTAAGAATTTTTAAAAGAGTAATTATAAATATATTATGGGGATGGGTGGGAGTATCCAGAAATAAATTTACTTCCAGTCAAAAAAAAGAACCCATTATATGTGTTCATATATATTATATATAATTATAACACAGTACATAATAATATATTGTATGTATTATATAACATGAATATATAACTATACATTTTATGCTTTAACATATTAAAATGATATATAATATTCATAATATATGCCATATTTTATAGTTTACAAAATTGTTTCACACATATTCTCTCATTGAGTCTTCACTGTGATATAAGTATTACCATGCTTCTAACAAAAGAGAGGAAATAGTGGCTGGGATTAGGTGGTCATCAGGTGAGTTTAAGAGTAGAGGATGGATGATATATCTCTATAATGTACAACACACAGTCTATAATACATGATGCATCACACATGACATATTACAAAATATACATTCCCATGTATACTCTCACTGTCCTGGGATGGAAGCATTACTAGGTCCTTCTAACAGAGGAGGAAACGAAGTGATTCAATAACTTGCTTAAGTTCACTCAAGTATGTTATTGAGAAGATTTAGGACTTACAACCGGCTTTCAAAAAATGCAATTCCAGTATTCCTTCTACCACATCACAGCTGCCCTAGATAACTGACTGACTCTTCATTTATAGTTTCTAACCAGCTCCTAATTGGCAGAGTTACATATAGGAATATGCATGATACGATCTGTATAAAAATGACTCAACTAATGACATCCAGAAGCAATCAAGGAAATACTGAATGTGGCTCACATGTCAAGTTCTGAACGGGGATATTAAAATGTCCAGTAAACATTTGTGTGAAGTGTTTCCTTGGCAAGAACCAGACTCTCAGGCCTGAACTGCATCGTGTGCAAGTGGTTTTCATCATTCTTTCCCTTTCGAGTAATGCCAGGAGCAACCTTGCACTCCAGGCTCACAGGACCAGGACTATCTTCGCAGATGAGAAGTGAGGGGGCAAGTGTCCCGGCCTGATGGCCAAACAATGTATACTCTCTGCTGCAAGCAAAGGTCATTAGGCTCAATGACCTCCAAGAAGCCCACCCACTCAGCAGAACAAAGACTCCTCTGGGTTCCCAGGACAGATGAGAGCAGAGGGATGGTGGAAGTGTGTGTGAGGGGTTCCTGGCTGGGGGCTGGGGTTGACATCATTTTCTGACTTCGTGGTTTAAGCACAGTGAACCCCAAGAAAGCCAAGAGGTAAGTCAAAACATGTAGGAAATTCATGGACTGTGTAGGAAAAAAATCAACATTTTAACCCTGGTCCTTGCTTTCCCCTAGCTGGTACTCCCTCCTAATAGTACCAAAAAAAAAGAGAAAAACTCACACACACACATACATATATACATATACTTACATAGATTTTATATATATATATATACACATATAGGTTTATATATATGTTTTTCCTTATGTTTCCTTTTTCCTGACCTCTAAGAATGCAGGTAATGCATTTCTTTGGGAAAAGAACTATAATCTAAAGAACTTTCACTGATGGTAAAGATTAACTTGTTTTTAAGGCTACTGAGAAGATGGAGTAAAAATGATCCATAAAAAAGAGAAATTACATCAAATCACGGCCCTGCCTCTAGGTCTGCTGACTGTAATCTATCTTCTACTCCAGTATATGTATACACATATACTTTTATTTAGGTCAAGAAAAGGAAAAGAACCAATGTAGGGACTTCCCTAGTGGCACAGTGGTTAAGAATCTGCCTGCCAATGCAAGGGACACAGGTTCGAGCCCTGGTCTGGGAAGATCCCACATGCCGCGAAGCAACTAAGCCTGCGAGCCACAACTACTGAGCCCACGTGCCGCAACTACTGAAGCCCGCGAGCCTAGAGCCCGTGCTCCGCAACAAGAGAAGCCACCACAATGAGAAGCCCATGAACTGCAATGAAGAGTAGCCCCAGCTCACTGCACGCAGCAACGAAGACCCAATGCAGCCAAAAATAAATAAATAAGTAAATAAATTTATTTTTTAAAAAAGAAGCAATATAATCTGCCTGCCTAATTCATATCTGCATTTTATGTATATAATCTCACTTATTATTTCACTAAGTTTGAGAGAAAAGGGTTACTAGTCACATTTTACAGATGAGGAAACTGATGCTTAAGGATGATAAGTGACCTGCATAGGGTTTCATGTGGAACAGATGTTTTCATCTGGCTCTAAAACTATTGCACCACACTTCAGTCTCTCATGAAAGAGTTCAGGCCTGACATTTCTGCATGACTATGAAACAGAGAGCAGAAGATGTCTCACTTAAAAAAAAAAAAAAAGCGTTTTGATCCAGCAATATGTTTTTCCTTATTTTTCCCAATTCCTAAGAATGCAGATAATGCATTTCTTTGCAAAACGGACTACAACCTGAAAAACGTTCACTGATGGGAAACAGCAAAGATTAGCTTTTTTAAAAAGGTTACCAAGAGGTCTGAGTAAAAATTTTCTAAAAATAAGTGACATATTTTTATAGACTATTCTCTTAGCTCCCTGCTCAACATTTGTGTTTGGCTCTTCGTTACTTACAAAAAAATGCTGAATCCTTTATATGGCTCATTTTCTTTTTCAACACAAAACTGTCACCATAACCCCTTTGCAATTTCAGGACTACTTACAGGTCCCTATGTCTGTGGAAAGGCTAATCCTGTTTGGAATGCCTTTCACTCCTGGATTTGTCAGCTAGAAAATTGCTTTGAGCTCACACTGGAACGTAAGCATCCCCACCTCTATGAAGACTGCTCTGAATTCACCAAGCAAACAGGGCTACTAAGTGACCTTGTTCCATACCTCCGTTATGTTTTTCATTATTTTTGTAATGTTTACGGGTCTTCCTCTTCACTACCTGAGCTCTTTTGAGGGCAGAGAGCATGGCTTTATACATGGTTATGTCACCAGAGCCTTTCATGTCCTTAGCATGTATGAAGTAATCCACAAAGAGTTGTTGCGTAACAGGGAGATCAGCTCGGTGCTCTGTGACCACCTAGAGGGGTGGGATAGGGAGGGTGGGAGGGAGAGAGACGCAAGAGGGAAGAGATATGGGGATATATGTATATGTATATGTATAACTGATTCACTTTGTTATAAAGCAGAAACTAACACACCACTGTAAAGCAATTATACTCCAGTAAAGATGTTAAAAAAAAAGTTATTGCATAAATCAGTGGATAATTGAATCAAAGCCAAGTACAACACACTAAAAATTCTACCAGGTCATTTATGGTTTTGGTGAAATTAAGTGGTATCTCATACAATTACTGAAGGCTTTATTCCCATCTAGGATTATACATTCTCTACGTTTTCTCTGACATTCTCGATCCCTACTTTTTTTTAATAAGCCCCCTTTTCAGCCTTTCCTTGGCTTTGCCATTTGTATACAAACGATTTGATGGCACCCATATAAGAGAGGTTATTTCTTTAAAACAATCATATATTTTTTCAAATATCAAATCTCTATTTTTTTATGCCCCCGGCCCCTGCCCTGCTTCATTGCTTTGTTTTCTTGTAATCTTCTACCACCAAAGTGGAACCATGAGGATGATAGCATTAGAGGAGAGGAGGGCAGATACTGCCTGGTTCCTTCATCAACTTTGAGTTTTAAATTTTCTAGACTTTAAGCTACATGAGAAGAATGTCTTCATTTCTGTTTCCTGCTCTTTTCTCAGCAAGCAGATAAGTACCTAACATGTACCATGCACTTAATAAATATTTATAGAATGAACGAATGAATAAATGAGAGCTGATACTCTTGATCTCTTTAATACAACAAAAGTAATAATTACTGGACTTGGTTGAGTAAGAAAGGATTTCCTAACATTTCTTCAAATTTCTTTTGAACTTAGCAAAAGGCAGGCTCATTCACCACAGTGCCAGTAAATAGATCGTGACAAACAGGAAATGGAGACCCCAAAGCCCACCCTTTCTGATCTCAATAAATCGTATCTAGTACAAGAGGGGAGACCAAAGGGCAGCAGGTGATTAGAAGTGTATCTCAACAGGGAAGGACAAATATCATATGATACCACTTATATGTGGAACCTAAAAAAATGGTATACATGAACTTATTTATAAAACAGAAACAGAGTTACAGATGTAGCAAACAATCTTGTGGTTACCAGGGTGGGAAGAGGGGAGGGATAAATTAGGATATGGGGATTGACATATACACACTACTATGTATAAAATAGAGAACTAATAAGGACCTACTGTATAGCACAGGGAACTCTACTTAATACTCTGTAATGACCTATATGGGAAAAGACTCTAAAAAAAAAGGATATACGTATATGTATAACTGATTAACTTTGCTGTACAGCAGAAAGTAACACAACATTGTAAATCAACTATATGCCAATAAAAATTAAAAACAAAAAAAGAAGAAGTGTGTCTTAAGCTCCCTTGTGCAGGCCAAAATCTGGGAGAGAAGACATAGGCTGGATAGGTTGGTGGTCATGCCAGTAGTGGAAGAGCTTTTGCTCTGTTTATTTCTGGACATTGGAAGACTATCTCCTGGCAAGCTATTCTCTCAGCAACCCAGAGGCAGTTTCACCAAATAGGTTGCTTTACTGTAATTAGATAAAGAGAGAATCTGAACCTACTTATACAGAGCTCCTTTCCAGGGTTGCCCGATTTAGCAAATAAAAATATAGGGCACCCAGTTGAATTTGAGTTTTGAATCAATAAGTGAATTTGCTTTTTGTTTGTTAGTTTGAGGTGTTTTTTTTTTTTTCCCCATGGGTGTTTTTGTATGGGTGTGTGTGTTTTGTATAAATGTCTCATGCACTAAAAAAAATGTTCAAATTCAAATGTGACACAGCATTCGGTATTTTAAATGGCAATTCTGCTGCTGTCATTTTTTATGTGTAATGTATTCAGAGATTCTTGTGGACCCTACAAAGCATGTGAAAGTTATTTAAGAGCTCTCTGGGGATCTTGCCAGAGGGTGTCGCAGCATACTGAAAGCCAAGGTGTGGCCAAGTTTCCAGGGAAGGTCAGTAAAAACCCTAACCAAAACAGAGGAGAAAAGATCTCAAGCTATGCCAGCCTCATTAAGGGAAAGTGACAGACTCCCTAAGAATGGCACCAGTTGCCCCTTGGCAGTGTCATCTGTTAAGACAAAATACAGTTGAGGCAGAGACCAATAAAAACTTAAAAATCCAAAGAACCTGTGGTAGCATTGGAAGTATACTGCTCAGATCTCTGTTCAAGATAGAATTCTCTATTTAGGTATAAATAGTGCAGTTAGCTAACAGCTTCCTTACTGCCTTCAGTAAAACCCACTTTGAGACAAGAGTACCCTCTTTCTGGGTAGCCCTTTGCAATGACTGAATAGAGCAGGGTACTAGGGTCTGGTTATTTCTGCTGAACATAAGACTCCTCTAATAGTCAGTCTCTCCTCGGGAGCTTGCTGTTGGATTGGCAAAGCTTCTGTCATATCTGCATTGTAGTCTACCTGCACAGTTCTGCTTTCTTCCATTTTTCCTTTCCCAGATACCACACCTATGGGCTGAAGGCTTTCCCCGTTCAATCCTGCTTCCTCCCCCTTTTAGTTTGCACAGGTCTTGCACTGCAATAAATCCCTTGAACTCCTACTCTGTTTCAGCATCTGCTTCCCAAAGGTTCCAACTACCACAACTGTGTTCGCTGCTGTGATGCCATCTAAATTTATCTCCTCCCAGGGGCTTCCCTGGTGGCGCAGTGGTTGAGAGTCCGCCTGCCGATACAGGGGACACGGGTTCGTGCCCCGGTCCGGGAAGATCCCACATGCCATGGAGCGGCTGGGCCCGTGAGCCATGGCTGCTGAGCCTGAGCGTCCAGAGTCTGTGCTCCGCAGCGGGAGAGGCCACAACAGTAAGAGGCCCGCGTACCGCAAAAAAAAATAAATAAGTAAGTAAATTTACCTCCTCCCATAATCTCAACTGCCTTCTTGGAGAGGAAGAGAAGATGCTACAGAACTCTGATATAGTGAGTAGAACCTAAGTCACCCTAGCAGAAAAATAGTTTATGCTTTTAAATCAGAGTAAGAATAGCTGGCTGGGATAAATCTACCTAGAATAAATTTACTTCTTCAAGTCACCTACTTGGGAGCTCATGAAGGAGATCAAAGTAATTTCAGAGAAAAAAAAAGAAGTCATGTTTCCTTCACAGGTTTGATTGCAATATTGAGAAATTTACAACTCTGCACTATCTACTTAGGGTAGAATCAGACTTTTCTGATTAATGAGATAGGAAAACAGAGACTAGAGAGAGGTGGAAGAAGGAGATAGATTACAGGGAGGAGAGACAGATGAGCTTCCCAAACATTTGAAACTTCAAAATCTTTTGGGGAGGATGTTTTTGAATGCTACCCTCTGACCCTTCATTAACTTCAATGTTAGTTTCCTATCTTGGGAAAACACTGGCCAGGTTAATTTCAAAATCTCACCCTGTACTTTTTTTCTGGGAAAATGACCAAAAGTTATCTCTTAGTAGGTACCTAAAAAGTGGGAGAGGAGGGCTAACTTCCTGCCAGCTCTTGTAGATGTGAAGGCTCATGTTCCCATCTAGTAAATCTTATAGAAGCATAATGTCTTCTGGTAACACCTTACTGGGGCCAGGTTGTTACCCTTTCAACAAGTTTTAGGTTGCATCACATTTAGAATGAAAGGGATCTAGTGGAGAGAAAAATCCCCTCCAAATACTTTAAAATCTGAGATCTTTAGCCTGCATTTCAATGTATTTCATTAACACAACCTAAACCTAAACCATCTTTGTTCCCAAAGGCTGGTTAGAGTGATTTCCTGCCCGTATGAAGCCCCATCTAAATCTCAAGCCTATCATGCGTCTGCTTCAACATACACATCTTCTTTAGTTACCATCGTTGTTTCATTCATTTTATATCTCCTCATATTTTATAATTTTTCTGCATAAATATCTTATCTCACCAATAAACTAATAAAGGTATTAAGGAAAGAGAACACTCTTTTTTTCTAGAGTAAATTCTTCAAAAAGTAGATTTCGTAGAAAGTTCTCCTTTACATGTGGAATCTAAAAAACATAATAAAACAAACTCATAGGAAAAAGAGATCAGACTTGTAGTTACCAGAGGTGGAGGGTAGGGGAAAGGGGAAAATTGGAGGAAGGTGGTCAAGAGGTACAAACTTCCACTGAGCACTGCTGTGTGACGCATAGGGAAGTAAAGAGGGTAAATTCTAAAGATTCCCATCACAAGGAGAAACAGGTTCTTTTTGTTTGTTGGTTTGTTTTTTAATTAACTAATTAATTTTTGGCTGCAGTGGGTTTTCGTTGCTGCTCACGGGCTCTCTCTGGTTGTGGCGAGTTGGGGGCTACTCTTCATTGTGGTGCACGGGCGTCTCATTGTGGTAGCTTCTCTTGTTGCAGAGAAGGGGCTCTAGGTGCACGGGCTCAATAGTTGTGGTGCACAGGCTTCAGTAGTTGTGGCACGTGGGCTCAGTAGTTGCAGCATGTGGGCTCAGTAGTTGTGGCTCACGGGCTCTAGAGAGCAGGCTCAGTAGTTGTGGCACATGGGCTTAGTTGCTCTGCGGCATGTGGGATCTTCCCAGACCAGGGCACGAACCCGTGTCCCCTGCATCAGCAGGTAGACTCTCAACCACTGCGCCACCAGGGAAGCCCATGGCAGGTGGATTCTTAACCACTGCACCACCAGGGAAATCCAGAAACAGGACTTTTTTTTTCTTTTCTTCTTCCTTTCTTTTTACAGTATCTATATGAGATGATAGATGTTAGTTGAACCTATTGCGGTAATCATTTCAGGATACATGTAAACAAACCATTACGCTGTACCTCTTAAAATTATACAGTGATATATGTCAATTTTTTCATAATAAAACTGGGAAAAACTCTTTAAAAAGTAGCTGTCAGCTGATTCTGGACACCAGAATCTCCTGACACCAAATTGTCCTGACACCAAAACAAGTTATTTCAGGAAAATCATAGATGTGAATGACTAAGTTAGGGTCAAAGTTAAATACTGTCATTCTGGAGGTATATATATAGATATAGATATTGTGCCGACTGTCTGTCATTCTTCAAATGAAAGAAATTTCTAGTAGTAAGAGACAATGGAAAATGGATGTCAGCCAACTTGGTTATGAATAACTATTTGGTCTTTACCAGTGACCAACAATGAAATTTCAGGTGAGTCAGAATGAGCTACTCCACCTATAGCCTTGCTACCAGTTCAAATGAAATGAGGTCTCAGTCTAAATTCTGCCGTACATGCAACCAAAACACATACCAAGCAACGCTTAGAAAGCAAAAACAAAAATTGTTCATACATCCTGTTGTGTTGGCTCAAGGAAGTCTTAGCTCACTGTCCTTTTAGATACCATTTTCACGAATTTCAAGAAGAGTTCACTTAAGGCAGACAGCAATGTTCTAGAAGCAGACACAACATTCCAGAGCCAGGATTGTCACCATTACAGCTGAATCAAATAAGCAGAATTCTCCAGAGCCTAAGGCTGGACACAAGAATCTTTGGGGATTTAGATTAGGACATTGTTTGCAAGGGTGTAGGCGATAAACTAAAAACCCTCCCGGAATTCTTATTGTTCACACATGTGTGGGAAGTATCTTCTAAATATTTTAGCCAATACACATACATTGAACATTTTAAATTTCCCAAACAAGGGCCTACTTTTAACATTACTCATACTTGCCAGTCATTCACTGCTTTCACCAATAAATGCCCCATTTCTGACATCCAGTATATTAATTGTCAAAGTAACACGGATTGATCCAGATGCAAGTAACAAAGCAGTTGAAGTTGCAGCTTCTGGAAGATAGGCTTCCTGAGGCCCCAAATCCAGTTCTGAATTGTGCATTTCTGATTAGCACATTCATAGCTCACTCATTCATTGTGCATCCTTTATTAAGTATTAGAAGCATCTGGGTTTACAGGGTAAACTAAATAATATGCATATTGTCCCACATAGTATCAGCTGAAATATTTAAAAATAATTTACAGATACCATCATCAAAACCTTAAAGAATGCCTCGGCTAGTGTTTTTCCAGCTGGGTTCCCCTGAGCCCTACTTTCACTCCCCACTCCTACCAACTAGGGAGCTACTGTACCCTTAAAAAAAGCTACTTAAAATATTTATTTAATTCTTCTTATTGGACCTCCAGGTAAGATTTCATCTGAAGGATAGAAGGGGTTGCTGAAAAAAAGGTTGGAATGAATTACTCCACTACTCTTGATCTGCTTTTTCTCTGTCACCCAAGTGGTGCATAGATGAAATTTGAGGTGTATTCTTTAGTGGCAGAGATAGACCCAGAAGAGCATTTATAGTTGGAAAAACTGTACATAAAGACACTGTGACAAAAGCAAGATGTTTATGTGAAAGACCAGCACAATAGATGGTTTGCTGGATCCAAATCTGTTAGCAAAGTGCCTCTAAAGAGCCAACTGTGAGATGTCCTTGTTGTTTTGACACATCTCAAGTTATGTACAGATACAGCATCAGTCCAATAACTGGAGCTGACCCGGATGATCATCTAAGTCAAATGATATATTTACAAGGCTTGATTCTCTGTCAGAATCTTTGGTGCATACAGAAAACTATCCTGCAGAAAAACAAGGTGAAAGTTACTTGGAAAGAGTGAGATTATCTCAAGGATGTCATTGTAGGTCCAGCTGGCCTGATGAGGTCGGGACCCCTAGACATTTTGATAGCCTAGGGAAGCATGACCTGCTCTGACACTGCCTTTCTCCCTTGGTCAGGGGCTCTTAAAATTCTGCTCTGGTGGACATGTGTGAAAGAGCACGAGTTCTCTTATAGAAACTGCTGACTCTTTCTCTACTTCTGTGTCCTGGGGAGTTGCCTACAAGAAAGAGATGGAAAAACCCATAGACATGGGCAGAGAGCAGTGTAGGTGTCCTCACTCTATGCTGGTCTTTGCCTTCTCACTCCCATTTCTCAATCAGCAGATACTTCTACCAGCTATACTCTAAAGGACTTGTGGTTTGAGGAGCAAAGAAGTAACTCAACAAATAAAATATGGGAACCCTGAACTAGGTGATTAAACATCTACCTAAGTAGTTCTTAACTTTTTCTAAGTTATGATTTTGAGGACTGGAAAAACCCTGGGCAGTCGCCCTGGAACACGCTCACGTGTTTCAAATTTTACAAACTATTCAGGGCGATTACAACCTCTCCAAAGGTCACCTACAGATACTTCCCCCTTCCTCAGGTGACCTCAACCTAGAAAGAAGGCAGCCTGAGGTTATATGTCCCTGAGGAATTCACATGTTGTAGGTGTTCAATGAGTTCATTTTATGGATTAAAATTAAAAGGTAATACATGAACAAAAAATTAAATAAATATGATGGTAAACCTATGAGAGAGTCTCTATTAGAAGATTCTCTCTCCCACTTTCCACAGTGTTCCTCCATAAAACTGCAGAGACTAAGAACACACCATACTCCATCTTAGGTACTATTTCTTGAACTTAGCCCTTGGGCATATTTTGGTGTAAGCAAAGCTATTCTGGTCATATAAAATAAAACAAATGCAAACAAAGTTATAGAGCTCTTTGAATCCAATAACATTTGTTTCTAGATTTCATTTTGAGTTTACCTCAAATTATTTAAAAATACGTTCCTAAAAAATGATTGTAATTTTCTGCTTGACCAGGATTATAGTACTTTTGTATAATTGTGTGATGCTGGTAAGTTTGAGCATCCCTTCAGTCAGCATGTTTTCATGTTGCCAATTTAAATTTACAAGAGTCTTAGATAGGTTTCTTTGAGGTCTTTAACACATAACTGATTGTATTGTTTTACATTTCCACCTCTGTGATGAAATGAATGTACAAGAAAGGAGGTAGAAGTAGCAACGGGCATGGGAATAATGCTGAATCATCTCACCACCAAATTACATCTATGTCTTAAAAAGCCTTGTTCCAGCATGGATTGGGTTTCCTCTGAGCCACAGAGAAAGAATAAACAAACAGAAATGTCTTTCAAAGAGAAGGGAAATAATTGCCAAGCTGTACACATTTAATTGTAGCACAATAACACAAGTTAATTTGCATCAAGCCAAAAGACATATTTTAGTGATTAAAAAAATAATAAAACCTGGGAAACCACCCAAAGTTTCCCTCTGAAGAAAGTATTTTACCAAAGTCTAAATTGTGCAAACACATCCTGTGATTATCACCAATTGGGAACCGTGGAAGATCCTTAATGCCAAAGCATGAGAAGGCATTTTAGCTTTACACGCCACCTACTTGTTCCAAGCTATTTGACAAATTCAAAAAGGCCAATTTACAAAAAGCGTAGTACATATAGTGCCTGTCTTAACTGCCGTTTATTCCTTTAGATATTTGGACTCAAACTCACTATGCCTGTTGCAAGTAGCAAAAAACAGTTAAGGAGCAGACAAGTTACTAGTCACCTTTGTCAAGGACAGATGAGTCTTTTGCTTCTCAAAGCCATTATATAGTCGGTTTTACCAAACCATTGTCTCTTATAAATACAATTCACTTGAATGGCTTTACCAATTTTAAAAAATTTAATATAACTCCAGGACCACAAAAATCTGCCCTAACTTATACTCTATTTCAGTGAGAGAACAACCTATGTATGACTTTGCCCTGTTCTGTTAAATGTTATCTCATCATTATGACGGCATATTCACCTATGGCTCAATTCCCATAGGTAAATATAGGAGCCACATATCAATGAAGACTGTCTATCATTATAAATAATAAAAGACAACAATCTACAAAGCCCCAAACTCATCTGATTGTACCAAACTGTCCTCATAATTAAGTTCAGGTATTATTATTATTATTGTCATTGTTGTTATTATTATTATTTACTAAGTTATATAAACTATCCTACCCTTGGCTTTATTTTGTCATCCTTGGCCTGACATGAATGGAAAAAAGAAATTGTTCTGGGGATTTATATAAAACTCTGATTTGTTAAAGTTTTTAATTTGTCTAATTTTGAATTTTTTTTGACCACGTCCTTTATTTTCATTTTGTGATGAAATACAATAATACATTTTTAGGACTTGAAAGACTTTATCTTTTGTAGAAGAAGACTCTGAAGACCAGAAAGGTTAAATGAATTATCTGAGGTGACAATCTTAATTAGTGGAACAGTCACGGCCAGGATTTAGGTCTCCTGATTACCAGTCTAGGATTCTTTCTACATGTCCTGATACTAAACTACACTTCATATTCCTAATGACTTCAGTTTTCCATTCCATAAAAACCCTCAAAGACTGACTACATTCAACAACAGTATTATCATATACAGAAAAATTGTTTTCTTATATACTTATATCCTTTTATCCCTACCAATGAAATAATTGTCAAGCTAAAAACATGATTATGGCAGAAGTAAACATCACACAAGATGGTCTAAAAGCCCGCTGCATTTGATTAGGGCTGCAAAAGTGAGGAATGAGGTATATGTACATTTACTAAAGAAGAAAAATAATTTTCTGACACACAAGTTCCAAGTTAGCATATTCTAGAGACTAGAATGCGAAAACTTGGGGTTATCTGGGAGGGAATGAACAGTGGAGAGAAAGGGCAGCTCATTTCTGAATCATATCCTCCTCTTACATGCAAATGGTGACTGCAGTCAATGCGGAACTTCTATTTAATAAGCTTCTCCTACACCCTAATGGAAATTATAGCTCTCCTCTTTCCTTTTGGCTAAACTTTCCCTCCTATGTTTACATGATTACTGAATGGAAGGCAGGGTCTCTTCCAAAGAGACATTCTAAGAGATCCTGCTGTCTACATCTTATGCTTCTGCTTTTTTTTTTTTTTTTTGGCCCAACAAAAGAAAGAAGAATAAGCAGGGCCCAACTTGCTCTTTCCAGTGTGGTTTCATAAAACTGGCCTTTCTGTAACAATATGAGCTGCTCATTCAACCTATAAAAATGTCTCATGTTAGACAGCTGTTTTGCTTTTGCTGAGTTTTAGAATTAGGGGCATGGTATTTACACTGTGTCCTATTATAAGCTAAATAGGCTCACACCCTGGAAACAGTTATTGCTTAATGAAAATAATATGCTATAACCAAGATAATATGAACATATGACAAGAAGACCTCCCTTGTACTAAAATGTGTCTGTTTTAATAAAAGCATATGCAGATTTAAACCTATTGCTCTGGTTTTACTCATGGGCAGTATATATAACTTTTCTTTACACGTTTTATCTGAATTTGAGAGCAAAGCATCTGATGATCTTTGAAAACATTCCCTAGTTTGGTAAGATGCAGGGTCCTGGGAATTTAGTGGCAGACAGACCTGGGTGAGGATTTGAGCTATGCCACTAAGTTGCCGTATCACCTTGTAAAAATTCCTTAATTTCTGTAAAGCTCAACATTCTCATTTTATAAATGGAATAAATATACATACGGCATGGTGTCCTTATGAGATTTCAAGACAATTTCAAGTATCTAGTTCAATGCCAGAAAAAGAGTAGATATTCAGTGTGGTATCATAGCTAACAGCATAGATTTGAGAGTCAGGCTGCCTGAGTTCAAAGCTTTGCTCCACCACTTCTGTGTCTAAGACTTTGCTCTTGTAAATTGGGCAAATACTAATAGTCACTGGGTAAGCTTTTTTTAAAGGATTAGATAACATACATATGACATGTAGAATAACATCTGGTACATAATAAGTACTCAATTCATTCATTAATTAAACAAATACTTATTGAGTACCTACTAAAAACCAAACACTGTTTGAAGAGCTGATGATTCACCAATAGAATAAATTGTCAAAAATATTCATCTTCATGAGCTTAATAAATTCCCAGAAAGAAATACGATAAACAAACAAACAAGTAAAGTAACTATTATGAAAATTAGTGAAAAATGCTAGGGAAATTTTCAAAGAGCAGGGAAATGGGAGCAGGGTTGAAATTTTACCTAAAGTAGTTAGAAAGATGTCATTTGGGTAAAGATGTAAATGTTAACAGTTATTATTATTACTATTATTTTATTTCCTTCCTTTCTTACTCAGTAATCTGTGATAGAATTCAATAAGCAGGAGGAGAAGAAAGAAAATATATAAGCCAGGGACTAGTCAAGAAAACAGAAACCACTCAAGTTGGAAGGCCTTTAATTCAGGGAGTTAGGTGCCTATAAAACTGTTGAAAATATAAAGAAGTAAAATTTAAGTGAAACTACTGTTTTCTTTTGAAAAAATTAGGGTATTACAAACATTGCTGGAAACCACTGCCAATGATCTCAGTTACCTATGACACCAGGATGGTAATTCTCAAGGGAACTCATTAAAGCCACTAGCAAAACCTCATATTTGTCTACTATCAATGCTCATGCATCTGTCTGTCCCTGGGGGAGGAGTTATATTAATTTCTCTTTCTTTTCTGCCTCCAAAATCCCATGCAAATATATCTCATTAAAGGAATCTAAATGAGAAGACTGATGGCATTGGATTCTGGCAAGTATAGTTCTTAGGTTTCCAATCTGTGATACAAAGGATGGCACAGGATGCAGTCTGGGTAGGTATCCATCAGAGAGAAAGAGAAGAAAACAAAAGAGCAGGAGGTTGCAAGGATACTTATTATGTCCAAAGTCACACACTAAATAAACCCCAGAGCTGTGTTTCATTCCTAGTTAGTATGATTCTAGAACCTGCCTTCTTAAGCACTCTGCTTTTATTTGCCTATGTTCTTTATTCCTGGAGAAAAGATAAGAGTGAAGTTAATTATATAGTGATATAGAGAATAACATAACTGACTTTATTTATAACTGACTTCGTTGGAAAGGAGTTAGGGAAATAGCAATGTAAAAAGAATAAGAACTAGCTTTGAGGGCTACGGGAAAAGAAGCGGAATTCAGTAAATATTGCTAAGGAGAAGAATGAAGAGACCCACAGAACCGTCCAGCCTCGCTACTTCCATAAATATTTTGAACCATTCTTATTTTCAGGCAAGGCTCCCTTTCCAGAGTAAGGTCGACATAGAATTATAATAGCAGATTGAGAAGGAATCTTAACAATCGATTCACCTCAGATGGGGAAATGAGACCACTGAGACCATCAAGAAGATTTTTTTCAAGTTCACAAACAGGCAGACTTGGAGTCAAAATCTTCCTTCTAGACCATGTTTTAGTCTGTAGTTTTAATTATTTAATATCTATGAATTTTTGTGTGGGTCCGGTGGTTAAAACAGTCAAGTAGAAATGGTGTTTGCTATTTTTGGCTCATCTGCAAACTTGCCGGCAGCTATGTCATGTCGCATTCACTTCATCCAAGATTTCCAGAAACTCCATGTTACCATATGTGGAATAGGAGTCTCATTAATCCTTATTCAAAATATTAAAGGGACTGAACTGTGAGTTAATTTGTACAAAGTACTTTGAGATTTTTGGATAAAATCTACCATATAAGCAAAGAGAAGGGAACTATCTTTCTTTTCTGGATCATCAAACAATAACCTGAAGAACAACAAACTCTAAATTCAATAAGGAATGTAAATGTTCCTTTTTGGAATCTTCCAGTTAAATTGGGAACAACGTCAAGATCCATGAAATTCCAAAAGTAATCATAAAGTGAGCTTGCCTCCAGAATCTTCCTGTGTAAAAGTAAGAGCATTTTAAAATTACTTTGGGGATATTTCTATCCTGATGAAACAGCTGGCCACACTCTCCACTTAACTATGTATTCCCACGCCATCTTTGGAAAACTAAATACTGTGATTTACTTCAGCCATATTGTATTAATATTTATTTGAAGAAGAACAAATAACCACTGAATATTTTTTTCTTGAGAAGCACTGCATTCCTCAAGATTTATGGGAATCTGTTTGTATTGTCTTGTTTACTAATCTTTATCAATCTCCAGTGACTGAATATATTTATTCTGTTAAACTCCACATTGTTCATTGCATGTGACTATTAAATATTTCATTTTGTGTTAGAGAACACCACTTATCCCCAGTAGAAAGTAATAACCATTTATTTTTCTTTCTTTCCTATTCAGAGGCCAATTAAAACAAATGATTTTATACAACATGAAGTTTAGCAAATGCCCACACTGAGAAGCATAGCAAAATTCTTAATTAACTAGTCTGTTACCCTCACCAGGTTGTATTATCAGAAATATTTAAAGAACTAAAATGATGTAATTTTAACAAACTGTAATTGAAAAATCAAAGAGAATCATTTTGCTGTCAAGTACAAATGGCATTTGCTAACCTCTTCCAAAACAACTTAGAGAATTCAGTTTATTACAATTAAATCTGTCCAAAAAATATATATGAATCAACTGATGAAGACATCTACAGTTTATCAGGCTCCTTGGTTCTTGACATCCTGCCATCGGGGTTCTACTTCTACTGTACTACTGAAACTGATTTTGACAAAGTCATTAACAGCCCCTTGCACACTAAGGTCTTCTTGAAATGAACTTTTTCCTTCGTGTTTCTTAGGATTCTCTCCTAGGCCATCTTCTCAATTTCTATATTCTCCTTGAGTGATTTCAGATGTTCCTTTGACTTCCATCACATCTAGGTTTCTAAACATCTTTTTATAGTCCAGATCTACTCCTGAGCATCAAACCTTTATATCAATTTCATATTACATATCTCCACTTAGATATCTGATCAAAATCTTGTGCTCAATATTTCCAAAACTGAACTCATATTCTTATCCTCCACAAACCGCATTTTCATCTGTGCTCAGAATTTCAATGAATGCAATCCATCAATCTTTCAGTTGCTTAAGCCATAACCCTCATAGTCTTCATTACTGCCTTTTTCTCCTTTCCTCAGCACCTACAACATTGCCAAGTCCTCATGATTCTGTCTTTTAAATACTTTTTAAATCTATTCATGATTCATACTACCTCTATTGTTTAGACCACAATTACCTTTTGCTTGGATTAGTATAAAGGAATCCCAACTGGATTTTCTGTATTCAGTCTTATCTTTCTCCAACTCATTCTTTACACTGAACTAAAATTATCATATGGGCATGTCATTTCCTTCTCTCTCTCTCTTTATTCTCTGAATGGTAGGAGGGATCCTTAATGCCTCATTTCTCTTTCTCCTCCAAACCCAAGTCCCATCGATTCAACAATTTGAATGGTAACAAATACGACCACTCCTCTCCACTCCCAGGTCTGAGTTAAGTGTCCACACTAGATGCTTCTAGAGCCACTGTACTTACCTCTACTAAAGGTGGCAATGATCACAGTCTTTGGTAAATGTTTCTTTACTTTTCTGTGACCTCTAATTCACTGTAAACTCTTTAAGGCTTAGGACCTTGTCTTGCTCACTCATATTTCCAGCATGTAGCTCTTTGGTAAGGCATATAAAAGGAGCTTGTTAATAGTGATTGAAAAAAGAAAGAAAAGGAAGAAGAAAGAGAAGGAAAATGACAATTAGAAAAGTCACATTGTTTATTTTTTCAGAAAGACAAGCTATGTTCTTTCATCTTGAAAATCCCAAGGAAATAATTATTTCTGAAATGAGTAGTTACAAAGTTGAGCAAAGATGCACTGTATGTATGAAAGACACCCCATAGTAGGGAGGAGAAAAAGAAGACAGGATTGTTAAGAAAAAGAAAAATCCATCCTTCATGGCTTCCATCCCACCGGACTTGCCCTTTCCCTGTGCCAACAGATACTGAGTGGTACTGGACATTTCCAGCCCAGACAGAAAATCATTTTAAATGTTGCCTAAGCCATAAGAAAAAAAAGAGCCTATCACTCCAAAACAAATCATGAGAATTAAAAATAAATCTAAGTCTTAACTAATCCAAAAATAACTTTTGATATAAAACTGCTGCTCTGAGCCTTCACTTTATTTCTTTATTTGTAAAGCTTAGCTGGTCTAAATCGTGGCATTTGAACTGTAAAGAAGGTACCCTATTATTGATTTTAGCACTCAAATAAGCAGGGGGGAAGCTTCAAAGAAACTAAGATGAAGCTGGTTAATTGAGTGAGTTCACTTTACCATGTTCATAATACCACCCCAAACTTAATGTTACCTCCTTGGCGGACTGGCTGAACAAGAATTGCAGAGTAATATGATGCCAGGCTGCATGTTAAGTTCCCATGAAAGGAGAAAAATGATGTATGTATTTTTTTTCAAATACAGTAAGCATAGAAAAAAAAAGAAATCTGAGATTTGATTGCAAAGCTATGTTCATTATTATTATTTTTAACATCTTTATTGGGGTATAATTACAATGCTGTGTTGGTTTCTGCTGTACAACAAAGTGAGTCAGCTATACGTATACATATATCCCCATATTCTCTCCCTCTTGTGTCTCCCTCCCACCCTCCCTATCCCACACCTCTAGGTGGTCACAAAGCACGGAACTGATCTCCCTGTGCTATGCAGCTGCTTCCCACTAGCTATCTATTTTACATATGTCAAAGTCACTCTCAGTTCATCCCAGCTTACCCTTCCTCCTCCCTGTGTACTCAAGTCCATTCTCTACATCTGCGTCTTTATTCCTGTCCTGCCCCTAGGTTCTTCAGAAACATTTTCTTTTTTTTTGGATTCCATATATATGTGTTAGCATATGGTATTTGTGTTCCTCTTTCTGACTTCACTCTATATGACAGACTCTAGGTTCATCCACCTCACTACAAATAACTCAATTTCATTTCTTTTTATGGCTGAGTAATGTTCGATTGTATATACATGCCACATCTTCTTTATCCATTCATCTGTTGATGGACACTTAGGTTGCTTCCATGTCATGGTTATTGTAAATAGAGATGCAGTGAACATTGTGGTATATGACTCTTCTTGAATCATGGTCTTCTCAGGGTACATGCCCAGTAGAGGGATTTCTGGGTCATATGGTAGTTCTATTTTTAGTTTTTTAAGGAACCTCAATACTGTTCTCCAGAGTGGCTGTAAAAATTGACATTTCCACCAACAATACAAGAGGGTTCCCTTTTATCCACACCCTCTCCACCATTTATTGTTTGTAGATTTTTTGATGATAGCCATTCTGACTGGTGTGAGGTGATACCTCATTGTAGTTTTGATTTGCATTACTCTAATGATTAGTGATGTTGAGCATCATTTCATGTTGGAAATCTGTAATCTGTTTGTTGGAAATCTGTATATCTTCTTTGGAGAAATGTCTATTTAGGTCTTCTGCCCATTTTTAGTTAGGGTTGTTTGTTTTTTGATATTGACCTGTGTGAGCTGCTTGTAAATTTTGGAGATTAATCCTTTGTCAGCTGCTTTGTTTGCAAATATTTTCTCCCATTCTGAGGGTTCTCTTTTCCTCTTGTTTACAGTTTCCTTTGCTGTGTCAAAGCGTTTAAGTTTCATTAGGTCCCATTTGTTTATTTTTGCTTTTATTTCCATTTCTCTAGGAGGTGGGTCAAAAAGGATCTCGCTGTGATTTATGTCATAGACTGTTCTGCCTATATTTTCCTCTAAGAGTTTTACAGTGTCTGGCCTTACATTTAGGTCTTTAATCCATTTTGAGTTTATTTTTGTATACGGTGTTAGGGAGTGTTCTAATTTCATTCTTTTGCATGGAGCTGTCCACTTTTCCCAGCACCACTCATTGAAGAGGCTGTCTTTTCTCCACTGTATATTCTTACCTCCTTTATCAAAAATAAGGTGACCATATGTGCATGGGTTTATCTCTGGGCTTTCTATCCTGTTCCATTGATCTGTATTTACATTTTTGTGCCAGTACCATACTGTCCTTATTACTGTAGCTTTGTAGTATAATCTGAAGGCCAGGAGCATAATTCCTCTAGCTCTGTTTTTCTTTCTCAAGATTGCTTTGGTTATTTGGGGTCTTTTGTGTTTCCATACAAATTGTGAAATTTTTTGTTCTACTTCTATGAAAAATGCCATTGGTAGTTTGATAGGGATTGCACTGAATCTGTAGATTGCTTTGGGGAGTATAGTCATTTTCATAACGTTGATTCTTCCAATCCAAGAACATGGTATATCTCTCCATCTGTTTGTATAATCTTTTAATTTCTTTCATCAGTGTCTTATAGTTTTCTGCATACAGGTCTTTTGTCTCCCTATGTAGGTTTATCCCTAGGTATTTTACTCTTTTTGTTGCAGTGGTATGTGGGACTGTTTCCTTAATTTCTCTTTCAGATTTTTCATCATTAGTGTATAGGAATGCAAGAGATTTCTGTGCATTAATTTTGTATCCTGCTACTTTACCAAATTCATTGATTAGCTCTAATAGTTTTCTGGCAACATCTTTAGGATTCTCTATTTATAGTATCATGTCATCTGCAAACAGTGATAGTTTTACTTCTTTTCCGATCTGGATTGCTTTTATTTCTTTTTCTTCTCTTATTGCTATGGCTAAAACTTCCAAAACTATGTTGAATAATAGTGGTGAGAGTGGGCAACCTTGTATTTTTCCTGATCTTAGAGAAAATGGTTGCAGTATTTCACCACTGAGAACAATGTTGGCTGTGGGTTTGTCATATATGGCCTTTATTATGTTGAGGTAAGTTCCCTCTATGCCTACTATCTGGAGGCTTTTTATCATAAATAGTTGTTGAATATGTCCAAAGCTTTTTCTGCATCTATTGAGATCATCATATGATTTTTCTCCTTCCATTTGTTAATATAGTTATCACATTGATTGATTTGCCTATATTGAAGAATCCTTGCATTCCTGGGACAAATCTCACTTGATCATGCTGTATGATCCTTTTAATGTGCTGTTGCATTCTGTTTGCTAGTATTTTGTTGAGGATTTTTGCATCTATGTTCATCAGTGAAACTGGCCTGTAGTTTTCTTTCTTGTGACATCTTAGTCTGGTTTTGGTATCAGGGCGATGGTGGCCTCGTAGAATGAGTTTGGGAGTGTTCCTTCTTCTGCTATATTTTGGAAGTTTGAGAAGGATAGGTGTTAGCTCTTCCCTAAATGTCTGATAGAATTCCCCTGTGAAGCCATCTGGTCCTGGGCTTTTGTTTGTTGGAAGATTTTTAATCACAGTTTCAATTTCAGTGCTTGTGATTGGTCTGTTTATATTTTCTATTTCTTCCTGATTCAGTCTCAGATGGTTGTGCTTTTCTAAGAATTTGTCCATTTCTTCCAGGTTTTCCATTTTACTGGCATATAGTTGCTTGTGGTAATCTCTCATGATCCTTTGTATTTCTGCCGTGTCAGTTGTTACTTCTCCTTTTCATTTCTAATTCTATTGATTTGAGTCTTTTCCCTTTTTTTCTTGATGAGTCTGGCTAATGGTTTATCAATTTTGTTTATCTTCTCAAATAACCAACTTTTAGTTTTAGTGATCTTTGCTATCATTTCCTTCATTTCTTTTTCATTTATTTCTGATCTGATCTGTATGATTTCTTTCCTTCTGCTAACATTGGGTATTTTTATTCTTCTTTCTGTAATTGCTTTACGTGTAAGGTTAGGTTGTTTATTTGAGAGGTTTCTTGTTTTTTGAGATAAGACTGTATTGTTATAAACTTCCCTCTTCGAACTGCTTTTGCTGCATCCCATAGGTTTTGGGTTGCCGTGTTATCATTGTCATTTGTGTCTAGGTATTTTCTTATTTCCTCTTTGATTTCTTCAGTGATCTGTTGGTTATTTAGTAGTATATTGTTTATCCTCCATGTGTTTGTATTGTTTACTAATTTTTTTCCCGTAATTGATATCTAGTCTCATAACGTTGTGGTCAGAAAAGATACTTGATATGATTTCAATTTTCTTAAATTTATCAAGGCTTGATTTGTGAGCCAAGATATGATCTAACCTGGAGAATGTTCTATAAGGACTTGAGAAGAAAGTGTATTCTGTTGTTTTTGGATGGAATGTCCTATAAATATCAATTAAATCCGTCATGTTTAATGTATAATTTAAAGCATGTGTTTCCTTATTTATTTTGATTTTGGATGATCTGTCCATTGCTGAAACTGGGATGTTAAAGTCCCCTCCTATGATTGTGTTACTGTCAATTTCCCCTTTTATGGTTGTTAACATTTGCCTTATGTACTGAGGTGCTCCTATGATGGGTGCATAAATATTTACAATTGTTATATCTTCTTCTTGGACTGATCCCTTGATCATTATGTAGGGTCCTTCTTTGTCTCTTGTAATAGTCTTTATTTTAAAGTCTATTTTGTCTGATATGAGAATTGCTACTCCAGCCTTCTTTTCATTTCCATTTATATGGAATATCTTTTTCCATCCCCTTTCAGTTTGTATGTGTCCCTTGGTCTGAAGTGGGTCTCTTGTAGACAGCATATATATGGGTTTTGTTTTTGTATCCATTCAGCCAGTCTATGTCATTTGGTGGGAGCATTTAATCCATTTACACTTAGGGTAAATATCAATATGTATGATCTTATTACCATTTTCTTAATTGTTTTGGGTTTGTTATTGTAAGTCTTTTCCTTCTCTTGTGTTTCCTGTCTAGAGAAGTTCCTTTAGCGTTGTTGTAAGGCTGGTTTGGTGGTGCTGAAATCTCTTAGCTTTTGCTTGTCTGCAAAGATTTTAATTTCTCCATTGAATCTGAATAAGACCCTGGCTCAGTAGAGTAATCTTGGTTGTAAGTTTTTCCCTTTCATCAGTTTAAATATGTCCTGCCAGTCCCTTCTGGCTTGCAGAGTTTCTGCTGAAAGATCAGCTGTTAACCTTATGGGGATTCCCTTGTATGTTATTTGTTGTTTTTCCCTTGCTGCTTTTAATATTTTTCCTTTGTATTTAACTTCTGAAAGTTTGATTAATATGTGTCTTGGTGTGTTTCTCCTTGGATTTATCCTGTAATTTATCCTGATTTATCAAGTCCTTCCTGAACTTGATTGACTATTTCCTTTCCCATATTAGGGAAGTTTTCAACTATAATCACTTCAAATATTTTCTCAGGCCCTTTCTTTTTCTCTTCTTCTACTGGGACCCCTATAAGTTGAATGTTGGTACGTTTAATGTTGTTCCAGAGGTCTCTGAGACTGTCCTTAATTCTTTTCGTTCTTTTTTCTGCTCTGCAGTAGTTATTTCCACTATTTTATCTTCCAGGTCACTTATCTGTTCTTCTGCCTCAGGTATTCTGCTATTGATTCCTTCTAGAGTATTTTAAATTTCATTTATTGTGTTGTTCATCATTGTTCATTTGCTCTTTAGTTCTTCTAGGTCCTTATTAAATGTTTCTTATATTTTCTCCATTCTATTTCCAAAATTTTGTATCATCTTTACTATCATTACTCTGAATTCTTTTTCAGGTAGACTGCCTATTGCCTCTTCATATTTTTGGTCTGGAGGTTTTTTACGTTGCTCCTTCATTTGCTTTGTGTTTCTCTGTCTTCTCATTTTGCTTAACTTACATTGTTTGGGGTCTCCTTTTTGCAGGCTGCAGGTTCGTAGTTCCTGTTGTTTTTGGTGTTTGCCCCCAGTGGCTACGGTTGCTTCAGTGGGTTGTGTAGGCTTCCTGGTGGAGGGTTTGGTGCCTGTGTTCTGGTGGATGAGGCTAGATCTTGTCTTTCTGGTTGGCAGAACCACATCCTGCAGTTTGTTTTGGGGTGTCTGTGAATTTATTATGATTTTAGGCAGCCTCTCTGCCAATGGGTGAGGTTGTGTTCCTGTCTTGCTAGTTGTTTGGCATAGGGTGTCCAGCACTGTAGCTTGCTGGTCGTTGAGTGGAGCTGGGTCTTAGCGTTTGGATGGAGATCTCTGGGAGAGCTTTGGCCGTTTGATATTACGTAGGCTGGGAGTTCTGTGGTGGACCAATGTCCTGAACTTGGCTCTCCCACCTCAGAGTCTCAGGCCTAGCACCCGGCTGGAGCACCAAGACCCTGTCAGTCACATGGATCAGAAGGAGAGGGAGAAAAAAAAGAAAATGAAGGAAAGAAAATAAATAAAAATAAAATAAAGTTTTTAAAATAAAAAAATATTAAAAGTAAAAAAATAATAAAGTAATAAAAAAAAGAAAGAAGAGAGCAACCAAACCAAAAAACAAATCTGTCAATGATAACAATCACTAAAATCTATACTAAGAGAAAAAACAAATGGACAGACAGAACCCTAGGACAAATGGTAAAGTCAAACCTATACAGACAAAATCACACAAAGAAGCATACACATACACACTCACAAAAGAGAAAAAGGAAAGAAAATAATATATATATATATAAAAGAGAGCAACCAAATCAATAAACAAATCTACCAATGATAATAAACTCTAAATCCTAAACTAAGAAAAACATAAAACTAGAAACAAATTAGATGCAGAAAGCAAATCCCAAGTCTATAGTTGCTCCCAAAGTCCACCGCCTCAGTTTTGGGATGATTCGTTGTGTATTCTGGTATTCCAGAGATGCAGGGTACATCAAGCTGCTTGTGGAGATTTAATCCACTGCTCCTGAGGCTCACAGAGAGATTTCCCTTTCTCTTCTTTGTTCGTACAGCTCCTGGGGTTCACCATTGGGTTTGGCCCCGCCTCTGCATGTAGGTCACCCTCTGGTGACTGTTCTTCACCCAGACAGGATGGGGTTAAAGGAGCGGCTGATTTGGTGGCTCTGACTCACTCAGGCCGGGGGGACGGAGGGGTATGGATGCGGGATGAGCCTGCTGTGGCAGAGCCCAGCATGACGTAGCAACAGCCTGAGGCGCGCCATGTGTTCTCTTGGGGAAGTTGTCCCTGGATCACGGGACCCTGGCAGTGGCAAGCTGAACAGGCTCCCAGGAGGGGAGGTGTGGATAGTGACCTGTGCTTGCACACAGGCTTCTTGGTGGCAGCAGCAGCAGCCTTAGCATTTCATGCCCGTCTCTGGTGTCTGCACTGATAGCCGTGGCTCGTGCCCATCTCTGGAGTTCGTTTATGCGGTGCTCTGAATCCCCTCTGCTCGCACACCCCTAAACAATGGTCTCTTGACTCTTAGGCAGGTCCAGACTTCTTCCCAGACTCCCCCCCGGCTAGCTGTGGTGCACTAGCCCCCTTCAGGCTGTGTTCACGCCACCAACCCCAGTCCTCTCCCTGGGATCTGACCTCCGAAGCCCAAGCCTCAGCTCCCAGGCCCACCCGCCTGGCAGGTGAGCAGACAAGCCTCTCGGGCTGGTGAGTGCTGGTCAGCACCAATCCTCGGTGTGGGAATCTCTCCGCTTTGCCCTCTGCACCCCTGTTGCTGCACTCTCCTCCATGGCTCCAAAGTTTTTCCCCCGCCCATCCCTTGTCTCCACCAGTGAACGGGCTTCCTAGTGTGTGGAAACTTTTCCTCCTTCACAGTTCCCTCCCAGAGGTGTAGGTCCCATCCCTATTCTTTTGTCTCCATTTTTTTCTTTTTTCTTTTGCCCTACCCAGGTACGTGGGGATATTCTTGCCTCTTGGGAAGTCTGAGGTCTTTTGCCCGCGTTCAGTAGGTGTTCTGTATGAGTTGTTCCACATGTAGATGTATTTTTGATGTATTTGTGGAGAGGAAGGTGATCTCCACGTCTTACTCCCCTGCCAGCTTGAAAGTCCTCTCATTTTTTAATGTCTTCCTTTCCCTGCTACAGTCTTATCCCAGGGCAGAGGGACAGATGTGCAGTGATTCACAAGCAACATGAGGTGACAGTTCTACCTTGTCTTGAAATTCTAAACACATTTCAAAGTCACATTTTCAATTGTGTCACGCCCATTTGAAACCACCCTCCTTAAAAATGACACCTTTTCTTATTATTTGTTTTTCTGCTTTGACTCCATGAACCTCAAACTGAGCTCTCTGGATATTTGAAAGTGAAATTATGTTTTTTTTTAAAAAGGAATTTTGCAATTAATGAGAGAAAAGAGTTACTTCAATTCTGGAAAAAGTCAACTCAATTTACTCCAATATTTTATATCCCTTGATGTCCTTAGTTTTCCCTATTTTGTCTCTCCTCACGCATTTCAGGAAGGTGTTCCAAATGAGCACTCAGCATACTTTTCAAAAAATTACTTTCAGGACTTCCCTGGTGGCGCAGTGGTTGGGAGTCCGCCTGCCAATGCAGGGGACACAGGTTCAAGCCCTGGTCCAGGAAGATCCCACATGCTGAGGAGCAACTAAACCCATGCACCACAGCTACTGAGCTTATGCTCTAGAGCCCACGAGCCACAACTACTGAGCCCACACACCTAGAGCCCATGGTCTGTGATAAGAGGAGCCACTGCAATGAGAAGCCCACGCATGGCAACAAGGAGTAGCCCCTGCTCGCTGCAACTAAAGGAAGCTCACCCACAGCAACGTAGATCCAATGCAGCCATAAATAAATAAATATTTTTTTAAAATATTACTTTCATTTTTCTAACTATATAGTTTATGGAGAACATTAAAGAAATACTCAAAAATGACTCATAATGCCATTGGCAAGAAGTAACTTAATTCTTGGATATTTTCTTCATGTTTCAATGCAGCTAAGGTCATGAAGTTCTCTATACAATTTTCACTTTTATTTTTTTACCCAGAGTAATTCACATATCAAAAATGTCATCACAAACATTATTTTTATTGCTAACTAATGTTGGATTTTTTGGTAGTTTTCATTTTTTTAATACTATAAATTTTGCAGTCACAATTATCTTTATATTTTCCAAGCATGGTGTCAAAGATAAATGACTATATCAGAGAATATATATCATCTATATTTTGAGGCCTATTTTATTGTTTGATTCCCATTTCTAAATAGCATTTAAAAAGACGGTACAAGTTGACTTTCTCATATGCACTATTTAAGAACAATTTTTTCACTACAATTTTAAGAATATCAGCATTATTTACTTTATCATTCAAATCTGATGAGCAAAATGGAATGTCCTTATTATTCTAATTGGCATTTTTGATTACCAGGATTGCTGAAATTTGATCTGTGTATTCTGCACACCCACACACAGACACACACATATTCATATTCCTCAATGTCCACCTACTTGCATATGCACGCAGGTGTGTCCCTTATATGGTAACTTTATTTATCTTTCAGGGCCTTCCTCTAGCATTTATATTTCTATGAATGTAATCACAGTGTCTGACTTGGTTGAGAACTCCACCCTGTGTTTGAACTCAGGCCCAGATAGTCCAGAAAAATGTTTCACCAAAAATCAGTTTTCTGGACACCATTCAATAGAACCACGTCAATTAATCTTCTCTGTTCTCAGGTATGAGCAGCATGAATGCTGAATTTGTTCTGAAAAGCTAGCCCTGTGTTTTCTGGAGCCATTGAAGGGGGAAGCCTGAGTTTATCAGGTAATTATTCCCCAAGGAGGGGGCAGCCTATGCCAAGAGAGAGGATGAGATCACTTTTATTTCCTATCTGGCCTTTTGGATCAACTCACTCTGTTCCTTTGAGGGGCAACAGAATAAGGGACTGGAGCATCCTGAAATACTTTATGTTTTAACCACATGTCTCCATGTTTATTACTGCGTATGAGATCAGAAGGCCATATGGACTGACTTGAGGATGATATTTTAAGAAATTATTAAAATGATTCATTGTAAGTGCAATGGATAAACACGAAGACATGAAAAATGGGATCATTAATAATTTGATAATGTTTTGGACACAGCTAAGTTAACAGTATACATTGATGTCTCGCAGAAGAAGCAAAATGTGTTTTAAGATAGCAAGAGACATGGTATCGGCAAATAAACAAATGACAACAACAAAACCCCACAGCTTTCAACAGATTCCCCTGAAGACCCAGTTGTCCCAATTCAATTCCATTAGACTAGAGAGAATAATTATTAGCATTGCCATCTCATGCCAATGCTGGTCTAACACCTCTTTCTTACAATAGTTACACCTCATAACCTAGTGTTTGCGATGTCTAACCCATTCCAGCTGCAGGAACCCTGTCAAATCTCCACCTCAAGAAAAGATTTTCGCTTTCCACCTCCTCTCCTACAAGGAGCTAGAGATGAAAACACAATAGCAGCTCTTTCCAAAAAACACTTTTGAGCTCTGTATTCTCAATTGTTCTCTGATCTCCACCCTGACCTACCAAACCATTCTCAACGGTAAATTGATAGTAAATAGTAAATAATAGTAAATGCCTATAACCTATTTTTATTATATAACAATAATATATAGCATATATAGCTTAATTAGCATATGTAATGCACTAAGCAATATGGCAAGACGTTTCAAAAAGTATAAATATATTCTCACAACCTACAGACTACATTCTATTATTATTACACTTATTATTACTAACTACCATTTATCGCATGCCTACTTTGTTACAGACACCATGTTGAATGTGTTATAATGTTTATAATCTCTCAACAACTTTATGTGATAGGTATTAAGGTCATTTTATAAATAATAAAACTGAGATTCAAAGAGGTTCATTAAATTATATGTGAACCACTTACTACAATGGTTGACACCTAGAAAATGCCCAAATGTTACCTATCTTATTATTTACAGTATATATTTTATTATTAATATTAATTTTGAGAAGTCATGGGACATGTCCCATGGATGAAGATTTGGTTTGGAAGGGCATACCATATACAAAAAAATTAGCGTTTGTACATTTGTACTCCATTTTCTTAATAATACTAATAATATTTAAAAATATTATTAAGTAATAATAATACCAATACTACTACAATATATATGCAATATATAAAATATATAGTAATATATATTTATATGTAATTATAGTAATTATAGTAATATATATTTATATATATAGTAATATATAGTAATGTACATTAATATTATACATTATAATAATGCTACATGGTATACTAAAAATACTACTACTATTAATATTTTATATGCTATAACAATACTAATACCATTAATTAAAAAGCTTAGCTTTACAAATTACCTACTGTGTGCCGAACACTGGGTTTTAAACACCTTGTTTTAACCTTAAAAAATTCTGTGCAACAAATTCTTGCGTTACTTTCTGATTTCCAGATGAATAAGGCAAGGATAGGAGAAATTAATTAATTTGTCCAAAGCTTCACAACTTGTATGAAGAGATCCAGGATCTGAATCTAGGCCATCTGACTTAAAAAGCTCTAGATCTTAATCACTGTGCGTGTTTGAAAACTAGGAGGAAGATTATACATCATTTTGTATTTAACCCCTTATCTACATATGAAGAAATGCTGAGGGAAATAAATTGTCTATAATTACATGGGATTTATGGCCTAGATGAAATTTGGTAATAATAATCTTGTTTGCTTACTATACAGAGTCACTGTGCAAAGATTATCTTATTTAAAGTCCCAATATTCTTGTAGGTTACGTTCTTGTATTTTACTTTAAAGGAAACTAAAATTCAGAGTGGTTAAGCAACATGTCCAAGGTCACCAGAGAATCTGGGCTGTGGACTCAGGCAGTCTGGCTCCTGAACCTTTGCCCTTAACTGCTATTCACTTCCTAGGTCAACCATCTTCCAACCCAATGCCCTTTCCACGTCCATTTCTTCATCTCACACCAATTTGCAAAAACCAACTGTTAAATTTTCAGGAAATTTTTCAGTTGATGGTCAAACATAGTCATTATTAAGAATTAAATTTTAAGAGGCGAATGGACCTAAAGTCTGTCATACAGAGTGAAGTAAGTCAGAAAAAGAAAAACAAATACCGTATGCTAACACATACGGAATCTAAAAAAAAAAAAAAAATGGTTCTGAAGAACCTAGGGGCAGGACAGGAATAAAGACGCAGAGGTAGAGAATGGACTTGAGGACACGGGGAGGGGGAAGGGTAAGCTGCGACAAAGTGAGAGAGTAGCATTGACGTATATACACTACCAAATGTAAAATAGATAGCTAGTGGGAAGCAGCTGCATAGCACAGGGAGATCAGCTTGGTGCTTTGTGACCACCTAGAGGGGTGGGGTAGGGAGGGTGGGAGGGAGACGCAGAGGGAGGGGATATGGGGATATATGTATACATACAGCTGATTCACTTTGCTATACAGCAGAAACTAACACAACATTGTAAAGCAGTTACACTCCAATAAAGGTGTTAAAAAAAAGAATTAAATTTTATAAACCTATAATCAAATAAATATATTAAAAATAAAGGTAAATCCTTTTGTTCCTTTGTGACCCATTTTATTTTTAATACTAATAATATTAATGATAGGAACATTAATAATAAATTACACTAATAATACAAATACCATTACCACTGTTAATACTATATACTTTACTACACATACATTATTTTACTACATTTCCAAATCCTAATTATTTTACTACATTTTACTGTTATCAAGGGCCTTGAGACTATGTGTCCATTGTATCTGTATGGTGGGAATACTACATAATGTTTCTCTACTGCACATCTTTTCCCAAATCTGATTTTAGTGATGTCATATTGATAGCCTGAAATTGGCCACCTTAGGACTATTTAAACCACAGAAATAGGTGAATGCTACAAATCAGTGCATTTATTCCCCCACATAGTTGGTTGCTAAACATTTACCCATAGCACTGCCAAGGGTCATGAGTATTCAAATAGAAGTCACTGGAAAATTGTTCCTAAATAATTTAGGTTATATGAGGAAACCTCTAGTTTATGTTACACTCATTCAAATGATATAATATGGATTCACTGAATACAAAAAATTAACTGTCCTGGTGATACTAGTGACATTTTGTGAGTATAAACACTTCAAAGTAAGTTCCTAGAGAATTTTAGCTGATATTCAACCTAAGAGGCTTTTAAACATCTCCACGAAATCTGTCTCTCCCTCTCTTTCTTATGTAAGCAACTTAGTATAAGACAAAGGGTGGAAAAAAGATAATAGATTCTAAATTCATATAATATAATACAGTGTGGACAACCTAATGAACCATTATAGTTTCTAGTCGCAGATCCCACTTAAGAAGGACAAAACAGTGAAAGGTGATACTAAGCCCACAGGCCAGAGGAAAAATCCAGTCCAGTGTGAGAGGTGTCATTAGGGGGGCACAGCCTGAGAGATGTAAACCAGCCCATGTGATCCCAGACTGCCTGGCTTGGTAATGTGATGCTTGGTAATTCTGCCTTGTGGGTCATTGGTTCAACCTGGCTTACGTTGAGAGTAGATGAAAGCTGCTGGCAGCAGAAGGTGATTTAATGCTTTCAGTGAAACGAAGCAGTTATATCAGCTCAATTCTGCATGGACTCCTGTTTTTTGCCATAACAGTTGGCAGTCATTAGCACCCTTGTTGACAGTTCACACAGAAACGCCAAGAACACAGTGGGCCCAGAGATTAAAATCACATCTCACCTTGGTGGTCCTTCCAGGACAGACTGGAAAGGTAAGAAATCTTGTTCTACCACTTGGTCCCATTAGAGAACTTTAATTTCCACCATTATGCTTCTTTCTCAAAGAGCCTGGAGTCAAGAGTTCAAAGCAGCACTAGAAGGAAACAAAAAATATTTGTAAAGCCTCTTTGCTTATCATTTCCCTTTCGATTTTAGATAGCAAAATGCAACATTTGTAAGGTCACCACCTTAAATCAAATTCTTCAGGGGACATTTTCAGTAGAGGAAAATTCTGAACAGCTGAATTCTGTCTGAATTTGTAGGACTTATTTTGAAATCGTTAAAGTTGGAAAGATAATAAATTATAGTGTGGAATTTTAAAAGACCTCATAATGGTAGAAAAGCGTAGTTGAGCAAAGTGACCTCTCCCAGCTATTTTAAATATTTAGATCTCTGGAAAAAAGACCAGGTGGTGTCATAGCATCAGAGACTGGGGATTTAAAAGGAAAATAGTGCAAGGGGTTAACAGGCATGCACCTTAGTCCTAACTCTACCATTTGAGAGCATTATGAGCTTCAGAAAAATAGGCATGTTGAACTAGATAGACTTCCATCTTTGACATCCAGCAGTACAGGTTTTTTTTTTTTTTCAGGCAGATAAAATATTTCTAAATATCTAAATGTGTTCATATATGTAAAGCACTTGGCACAAAGTCTGGAATATAAGCACTATATAATATTTTGTTCTCATATTATTGTTATTACTATTACTGTAATTATTATTTAAAATGCTAAATTACCCAAAGCAAATTATAAATGAGTTTTAGGAAACTAAAACTACAGCCCTGGCCTGGACATTTTTTTAATCAAAATATAGAAGACTGAAATGTCATACCTAATAGATGATCCTTTCCCAAACTGCTGTTCCTAGGAACGATAATTCTTCAAAACGCTCCTTTGTAAAATTATTCCTTGGATGAAAAGAAAATTGAGGAGATGCTACCTACTACGTACCTTCTTAGAAAGTAACAGTGCATATTAGCCTATTAATACTCAGAGCAGTTTTGAGGAAAGGAGTGTATTTAATTTGGCATAATTTAGTATCCCCGAAGTTATTTGGTGATAAAACCTCATTAGTGCATATCTACATGGGTCTCCAGTTGAACTACATAGACCTTCTTTTCCAAGTGTATAGGAATTAAGTCTTGGTCTCAGCATTTGACTATTCTTACCCCTCTGGATAAGCACTTACTATGTGCCAGATCCTGTGCTAAATTGTTTACAGTAATTATCCCACTTAATCCTGGCGATCAGTAGCTTCATGATATCCTTGCAGAATAGCACGGGGAAGCTCATAGTTGTTTAGTAACTTGCATAAAATTACAGAACCAGGATTGAATTGTAGGGTTGTCAGTTTCCAGGAGCCAGGCTTTTTAACTTCTAGGCTACTCTGAATAACTATGAATAAATGAGCAAATGTTTCTTTTCTTTTTTTTATTTGCAGTTTATTTCGAAATTATGGAGGAAAGCATCACATATAAAAATTATTTCTGTTTTAATGCTTCTTAGTTCTTTTTTTTTTGAATTTTTGAATTTTATTTTTTATACAGCAGGTTCTTATTAGTTATCCATTTTATACTTATTAGTGTATATATGTTTCTTGAGTTGGGCTGGAGTGAGGGTGGAGCTTGAACACAGTGCCCCCACCCCACCCCCAGGAACCTTGAGCAGATGCCTCCTAAGAGACCCCAGCGGGGGAACTAAGAATTTGAGAGGGGCTGGGGAGCCAGGATTCCAAGTTCCTGTGTCACAGTCAAAACCAGTTAGGGAGGGAAAGGGCTGCCCTGAGAGGGAGTGAGCTCTCCACTGTGGGAGTTTGTATTGAATATAAACAGGAGCTCCACTTTCCTACATGCTTCCCTAGCTCTCCACATATGTGTTCTATGTATGTTTGCCCAAAGTAAAAGGATAGATCCCCCTAGCTCTTAACCAAAAGGCACTATATTATTTTAGCTAAGGGGACACTTGCTATAATAGGGATACTCCTCGTTTCAGTAAAGTCTGAGTCCCACCCTTGTGTGGTCTCCAAGGTCAGGTCTTGCTGATATGGCTTGCTTCCTGATAAATCAGCACATGACCCCTGGTTTGCATCCAAGAACAGAAACTTCTGAGAGGATCATGTTAGGCAATGTGGGGGACTTCAGCACTTAAGTCACTGACAACTTAACTTTCAATTTCTTAGTTTGGGGTCAGGTTTATATTTTGTATAGAATTGGAGCCTGTTGTTTATAATGACCAAAGGCCGCTTATTTATGGTGAATCCAATCACGGGATATAATTGATTTTCCAGCTGTTAACAACCAAGGAGGAAGTGGTAAGTTTAATTGCTAGATTTCATTAGCAGATAACGCTTGAGATTTCCAAATAATCCTCCCACAAGACCATTAGTTACTGTACCCAAAAGTAAATCCAGTTTCCTCAGATATTCTGATTTTTCAAGAGTAATAAGAAAAATATCATGATTTCCAAATATATTTTCAATTATTTTAAATTTTATAAAAATTTCCTTCAGGGGAACAAAACCACCTGTGGGCTTCATCCAGCTTATTGGCTACTTGATAGCAAATTTGATTTATTTCTACGTGGAGTTCAGTCATCCATAAAGAATTCTTTGTGGTCATTATAAGATCTTAAGTAAAAGAACTCCATAGGTATTTTAAATGTTGAAATTGTGAATCCTAGAAACCTGTAATATCAAGATGTGAGCAGAGCCAGTCAAGGTATGCCACCTGAAGTTTTATTCATAAAGCTGATTTATTTCTGTCTGGGCACATTACACGTTACACTTGGCCAAAGTATTTAACATTTTACATACTTCATCTATGCATTGGGGAACTTGGTCTATAAGATATCTGAAGATACTTTGATCTGGATTTATATGCTATTTGAGATTTGTACATAAATTGAAAGCAAAACATTGTGCATTGCATGCTACAGGAGACAGCTGGATAAATTACCTCATGATGAGAGGCTTACTACCTAATACAGATTCTGCAGTGTATAACAATATAAAAGGGTCAATGGAGGTTTAACTCTTTTTTTCTTGTTGTTGTTTGCTTCCTTGCATATAGCAAGAATACTAATTTTAATTTCAGACATTTGAATGTTTTAATTATATAAGTAATACATGAATGAGGGAATCTAAAGCATCTAAAGTAAGATTATTAGTTCACAGAGAAATAAGCCCACATCCCTGAAAGTCATTACCAAAAATATTGTATCACTCCATATTTTTTAATTTGCTTATTCAAATATACATGCACATGTAGGAGGAGGGATTGTTGTTTTTCTTACAAATGTGGAATTGCATTAAATATTTTATCTTATAATTTCCTATATTTATTATACTTGACACCTTTGCTGCACATATATGTGTCGACTTCTGTAAACACTTGGTCTACCTCATTCTCTTTGATAGATAGTATTCCATAATTTGGATGATCTACATTTATTCCATAATTTGGAAGCACTGAATTATTCAACTATTTTCCTACTTATAGACACTTACATTGTTCCCAGCTTCTTAAAATAACAAAAAAGAAGTGCTGCAATCATTTTTAGGATTTGATAAACTGATTATGAAGTCCATGTGGAAGAAAAATATACAAAATTGCTTAAAAGTTTTAAAACAATAATGTAATATGGTGAAATGATTTACTGTTTATTGAAACAATATAAAGCTACTATATTCAAAATAATAAAGCACTTGCTTAGGCATAGACACTTAAATCAAGGAACTGAATTCAAAAGCCAGAAAAAACTTCCCATGTGTAGGAGAACTCAATAAATGAAACAACTAGTCTACAAGTCAGTGGGGAAATTATGAATTTACTAGCAATTGGTATTGAGGTAATCATTATTTATTGGAAGAAAATAAATGTAACTCCAACTGTGTGCTTATAGACAAATATAAATTCAAGACAAAAGTTCCCACCATAAAAATAAAAGAATTAAAAGAAAAAAAAAATAAGTTAGGGGTGTATATATCCTTAGGGGTAAAGGGAAGCTTAGTAAGGAAGATGGAAACAAAAAGCTATAATGGAAAAATAAAATACCAGATGAAATTAGAAAACAATGAAACAAAAACACCTTTGAATGGAAAAAGGCAACTTAATCAAATTAAAAGAGCAATCACCAACTGGGAAAAACATTTGCTACACGTACACAAAAAAGTGACCAATACTCTTAAGATATAAGTAGTTCTTCAAGTTAGTATGAACAATGTACAGCACAAGGAAAATTGATATTCAGGAAAATGAAAATAAAAGCAACAATAAAATACAACTTTTATCCCTTCAGATTGATAAAAATGTAAGATTTTGTTAACACCCAACGCCCATGAGATTAGGGCAACGAGGAAAGCAACATTCACACACTCTCAAGAGTAGTGATGAGTAAAAATTTCTGTAAATTTTGGAAAATAAATCTGGCTATATTCTTTTAAACTACAAGTGTGCATATCATTTGATCTAGCACCCACTTCTAGTAAATTCTGTTTCAGAAAATACTGACAAGTGTATAATGATACTCTTTTCAAGGAATTTGGGGTTTATTGTTTCCTGAATACAACAGTCAAGCATCCAGAAAACTGGGGGGTCAATTTGGGCCCATTTGGGTCCCTGCACATAAATATGCTTTCCTTTGGATGCTTCTTTTTCTCTGTACCAGAAAACCATAGGAGGAGAAATGTCAATAAAGTTAAGCCTTTGTTCTCCTTACTCAATAGAAATGCTGGTAAGAATGGGGAACTAAGCAAAGAGAAACGGAAGTGTGAAGGACTCAGGCAGGAAGCTAAGGTTTTGCAGCTCAATAAGGATCTTTGACTGAGTCGGTACTGAACAAATGGGTAAAATAACCCTACCTTCTGCCATTTTGCAACTGTGTGGGGAAAGAAAGACAAGTGCACACATTAGGCAAGATGCTAACGAAACATTATAATGGGTTAGTGGAAGAGCAGTCACAGTGCAAATATAAGCAAATTTCAGGGTCAAATCATAAGCAATTTAATTTCTCAGTTAACTCTTTGAGATATACAACAAAAGTCAATCTAACTTTTGGCCCTACTATGTTTATCCAGAAAAATAAAATCACAATGGTCGATCACACAGCCTATTAGGGATCCCGTGTATTAATTCAATCTATACTGAGTTAAAGAGAAAAAAGATAATTATATACACACACATACATACACACTTCAAAAAGCCAAAATTCCTAATGGTTATTGAACAAGAAGTAGCACTAGATGTATTGTAGTGTCTGTCTGAATGAAGCTGATCAAATATGAGTAACTTCTATTTTTCATGCATTTTGTTAGACATTAAGATAGAAAGATGAAGAGAGGAGGGCACCTTTTATCAGGAGAGAATCGATATCTTTTTTTTTAACTTTTATTTTATATTGGAGTATAGTTAATTAACAACATTGTGTTAATTTCAGGTGTACAGCAGTGATTCAGTTATGCATATACATGTATCTATTCTTTTTCAAGTTCTTTTCCCATTTAGGTTGTTACGTAACATTGAACAGAGTTCATTCCCTGTGCTATACAGTCGATATCTTTTATCATGAGAATCACATCAAAACAGATTCCTAGGTCTCCGTTTGCTGATGTCTTACAAAAGAGCAACAGGAAGCTGGGACTCAGAGTGGTAAAGAAAAGGTCTGAAAATAAATCTGCCCCTTTATTCCTGTAATATGTCTGATTCAGCACTTTTGCCCCCTAGATTTTCCTTAGAGGTGCAGACAGTGTTCCTTTCTTTGACAAAAGCCCATTTTCTTCACCTTTCCTAAGTCTTTTGTTTCTTTTACTGGTCACAAGTAATGAGAACAAAACATCTGCTCTTTACTGAGTGTTTATTGAGTGCCAAGCATTTTATATAAGCGGCCTTCTCTAGTTTTCACAACAGCCCTGCGAGATTTGTATTTTCTCTATAGATTAAGGAAACTTAGAGACTCAAAGTTATTAGTACCTTGAAATGGATCTTACCACCATCACATGGCAGAGATGGTCTTCAGACCCATGTGTGTTGAACTCCAGAGCCTATGATGTGCTTAAGCAAATTGTTAGCCTACTGCCTCAAGACAGGACATTTTGAAATGCAGGTCACTGTGATGTTTACTACAGTCTCACTTCTCGGCTTCATATCTTGACTGTTTTTCTTTGGTTTTTTTTTTTTTTTTTTGGTCTTGTGACTAGGCATAGAGATTAGGGCTAATTTGCATGACTATTTAACTCAGGAGTTAATAAATATTAACTCTCTACTGCTCTTTGCTTTTAGAGGATCTAACATTCAAAAATGCTATTATAGATGCAGGAAGTAAAAGTAACATGAAAATATTTAGAAGTTGTTGAATTATGGGTCCTTTGTGAAGGACAGATTTGATTTGCCTTTGCCTCTGTTTCTGCCAAAGGAAGACTAAGGACACACACTGCCTAGACTGGTTTTGATGTCTATTAGATGGATTTCTCCTGAGAAGTTTAGATAATCTCTGATATTTATATAGTGGCAATCATATCCCTGGCACTTAGCAATAGCCAGAAAGAGATTAGATAAAAGACCCTTAAGAGATTAGTGTAATGTAACCCAGACTTTGATGCATCTGTTCTCTGTTGGCTTTCGAAGTCAGGTCCCACATGCTATTTTTCCCAGGAAATACAAGGGACAATTTCAGGGTCCTCTACTATGACTGTTTTTTCTGTTGCATTGTTTTTTAATGTTATTGTCTTGGTGCCTTGATTTTCCTTGACATAAAATGTTTAAACACTCAATTTCCTTTTATTTTGTAAATTCACTATCATCATATGAGGGCTCTTTAAATATACCTCAAACTATGACCACTATTGAGATGGACCTCTATCTTAATCACTTTTTTAAGAAAAAAAATATGATTAATTTCACCTCCTCATACTCAGACTCCATTCACATTTTTTCCAGAACACTCCATTTCTCTTCAACCCATTCTGTTTCTCTTCAAACCAGGATAATTGGGGCAAAAAGGATGCTTGGTGATTGGTTGATAGTGTTGGGATAAAAAGGAAGCCTTTCCACATTTCTTTGATTATTTTTACAGATTGCCCAATGTTCCGTTTTAAAGACAGCTCCATTTCTTAAAAGCCTGAGAGTGATTGCTTATACTAATCCTAATGTATATCTAAGCATACGGGCCTCTTGGCCCAGTTTCTGTGTTTGAAACTGAATTCACATTGAACCCTACCAGGTCCCTGCCTGCTCTCCCACTCCCTCAAACACCCATGAACACACATACACACAGATTTTTTTTTTTCGTCAGTATATGTTCCCTAAGGTTCAAAGCATCCTGTTAAAATACCCACACACATTTCTTAACCACTAGCACCCTTCCTGGTGTCAAAAGGAGTGCACTCAATCCATAGGCGTTTCTTACAAAGAAAATTAAAAAAAAAAAAAAGTATGTTTATCTTAGTTTACAACCAGTTTTTCCTATATAATATATTTAGTTTTATGTCCAGTTCATATTTTATAATCTCAATCCTTGGAGCACTTCCTATCTGAAACAATGTCTTTGATGAAATATGACATGAATTTTGAAATCTAGTAATATTATAATTGTAACTTTCCATTGGCCTACTCTTTGATATTGGCCACCTCTTCATTTTCATTTTAAATGTTATTAACTAATATTACTCAAAGAAAGTAAAGTTACTAAGAGGAATGTAAAATCACTGAAAGAAAATTATTCTGAAAATTCTCTTAGGAAGAAGAGGGAGGCAAAATAGAACTGCCTCCTCTGAGGTTTGAACTCAGGACCTTCAGATTATGAGACTGACACGCTGCCTACTGCACTAAGGAGGCAGATTAGAGGTATTGCCCCTGTGAACACTCCTCTCCTGACACAAACAGACAACGTTTTCCTTTGAAGATGGAAAAGCGGTAGAATACTAGAATCAAATGTCTTTTATGGTTTTCAAAGTATATTCCATTGATTGGCTCGAATTGTCTTTCAAAATTGAAGTTGCTTTAATTATATAGATGGAATTTTCTAGTGTAGAGATGCAATACACTAAGATAAAGTTAAGTAGTGTTTTTATATGACCTTTCCCTTATATTAAGCTTCTTTCCCTTAAAGATCAGGAAAGAACTAAGGAAATGGCAGGAACACTTTTTGGAGGAGGGTGGCTTGCAAAATGTTGCTTATTGTCCTGATATTTAATATAACTTAATTGAGAAGAATACAGCTCAATTATGTCCTTTATTTGGAAACAAACGATAGCATTTTCTTGAAGCCCTGGCTGAACAGCCATGCCGTTCCGGGCAGGTCACATAAGGTAATTTCTGTAACCTTCTAAAGCTCCTAGTAGTTTTGGATGATTTTTCCCTGCAGATCTTCTCTGCTTTCCCTGACGACTAGTTAAGATGAAAAGAGAGACTGTTTCCAGTCCAAGTAGGTAAAAGAATGACTAGGTACAAATCTAGTAAGCCAGAACAAAGAGAAACGGGCTGGCAGACCTGGGTGGGGCGAGGAAGGGAGGTTATTTATTTTTAACTTCTCTGTGGGGCCATCTGTGTGTTAGATGTAAGCACAATGTGAAGTTAACTTCATGGAAGAAGGACATTGATTTAAAGGAAACCATATATTAGTTATTTAATTTGCATATCCACACATCTTCAGTATTACTGTTTCACTTTAGAAAACAGAGCATTGATTGTTTGCCTTTTAATCAGCAGCTACCCCAGCTGTCATTTTTATCAGTTCCATATTGCCAGTGATATTTATTCATAATCATCCTTTTAAGAGCTCTGAATTTAAGGTTGCCAAAGCCTATGCCGTCCAGAGGGCAGGTAAGACAATTATTTTGTTAGCTGAAAGAAAAAAAAATAATATATATATATATATATATATATATATATATATATACACACACACATAACATTGTATAAAACTCACACCCACTTTGAATACAAAATATGAAACACCAGAAATGGATCACAGGGAAGGAAAAGAGGGTCAATAAAGGAACATGACTGAGGATGGATACCCTACCAGAAAACATGATGACATTGGTGCTTTTTTATTCCTGAGAATAACAGATTTAGTAAACTGTCGTGTTAAGGATAAAAAACACAACAATGACACATCAAATGTTTCTGTTGTTTGTGGAGGAAACTGGCAAAGTTAATTGGTCAAGACGCTCAAGGTTTTATCTACTGAACCAGAGTGTAAGCTCCTGTAGGTCAGGAATCATAGCAACTTTTTCTGCACGTACGTCCTTTTTAGAAGGTACTGGCAGGATGCTATCTGCCTCACTGACCTATAAAATGGCCCTGCCTGAATCCACTTCTCACTCGGGTCCCTAGACATGCTTCTGACTGGGGGCAGAGGGTACACTGGACATCAAAGGGTTGCCAAAGGCTTTTCTGCTGTGGAAGGCTGAGGAGCTCTGGATGATTCTTTGATCTCTGTCTCCCTCCCTATCCCCCACTGCCGCCACACATACATCACAGTCAGTCTTCCCCAGGTCCCACCCCGTGCCTCTGCTCTCCTCAGCTGCTCTCACAGAAGACATCCTGGTCTACATTAAGGAAGGAAACTAAACAAGAGTACAAACAATCAACCTTCTAATCCAGACAAGCTGCTATCATAGCCTTTGGCTCCCTTATCTGAATAGAGAAAACATTGGTGAAATCTTTCAAATCTCAGTAAAAAAAAAAATCAAGAGCAGTTTTTTTTTTTTTTCTCTTCATTTTATATAGAACCCAGATTCTATTGCTATCTTTGGCTCGCCCGCGAAAGAATCAAGAGGGAAAATTTCTAAGAAGCCAAATCTGAAGTATATACATCTAGCTATAGAATTCTTGAAAATCAAATTTTAAAAATTAAAGTTTAAGTCTATTGTAAATGAATATGTCCTGAAAGCGCAGCATTTCATTAACTGCAGTGTAAAAGCAGAGGCTGGTTTCTTCGGAGAACAAATTGATAGGTTTGTAGTCAAAAAGTATGTAAATGTTAGAATCTCTTACACACTCGAACACACAATAAGAGCAGTTGAAAGTAAACTTCAATTTCATCAAGAGAGACTTGGTTGGTCCAATATAAAATATTGTCTTAAGTGTATAAGGAGTTTTAGCATCCACTCTAATGAAAGAGAATAGAAAATTGCTAGCTTTGATGTTTTAGATTTCAAATGCCTAGAGGAAGAACTGAACCCCATGACCTTCCGGTGACTCTGCTCTGTGTGGGAAGGTCATTCCAGTCCTTGTATCAGCAGATGGTGTCCACACTGGATTGAGTCCCTAAGTCAAAGCCGGTATCATATCACTCAAGTCTGTTCTGCTAAATAGTAGTAACATAGGCTTATCATCAACACTTCCCCCCTAAATCAGACATTGACTAGCTTAATTTTACTTCAACTGACAAGCACTGAGAATCTTCTATGTGCCAAGTTCCATGATGGGTGTATTGGTAGGTGTAAGAAATAATAGAGCAAAACTGAAAGATTCATTCCCAAATTATATTTACAACTGGTGTTTCATCTTCTGGCTTTTTCTGTTATATGAAAATTGAAAGGTTCATAGAAGGCTCATCATGTAAGGTCTTCCTCTTAGGCTTAAGGAGAAACTGGATTATTTTGAACACAGCTGTAAATACTTGGGCTTAATTTCTAGGCAGGGAGATGTTTTAAATCAGATAAAATAGTATATAGTACGTTCATCTGTAAATGAGTATAAAGGTTTTTTTTCCCTTTGTTCCTTCATAATTATGCTGGCATTTTTCAGCCATTAAATGTAGATGTTCCCCAAAGTGCTACCCTCAGTCTTCAGATAGAAGAGACAGATGTTCTTTTTTCTTATCCTCTCACACTCCATCTATTGTCATCTTAAAGCAAATGATTTCTAATGTCTCTCTTTCCCAGATCTCAGACATCTAGCTCATTTACCTCCCCCAATGCTTTCCTCAAATATCCCCTTAACTTAATGCCTACCCTTACTACTTTGACTAAAATGACTATTCTCTGCCACTGCACCCCAAATCCCATTATCATGCTCTATTTTTTCAACACTTAATATACTAAATAATTCAATTACTGTTTATTTTTTATATTCTACTGTCTTCCAACCTGTTATAGAATGTAAACACAAGGAGAGCAGGGATTTCATCTGTTTTGTATCCAATGTATATCAAATGCCTTAGAAAAGTTCCTGGCACACAACAGTCCCTCAAAAATATTCTTTGAATATATGAACAAATCAACTCCAACTCCTGAATCAACTATTTCTGTTAAGTATCTTATTTTCTCATTAGGTTCAAAGTTTGAGTTCCATGTCTAACCCCTTTTTCAGTTTTCTCCATGTATTCTGTGAGTCAACACGTGTTGACCATGCTTCATTAATGGTGCTGCTCATGTCTTTCCTTTGAATTCTATTTCCACTGCCAGAAGCCTAGGTGAAATTCCCACATTTTCTTTCCTGATTGAAACACAACAGTTTCCCTTTCTCTAGTCCTTCCCTTTTATAACTCATTTTATACATTGCTGCCTTCCTAAAACATAGCCTTGACTATGTGATGGCAGTGCATTGATTCTTTCATCAAATATTTATTAAGGACTTCCCTGGTGGTGCAGTGGTTGAGAGTTCGCCTGCCGATGCAGCGGACACGGGTTCGTGCCCCGGTCCGGGAGGATCCCACATGCTGCGGAGTGGCTGGGCCCGTGAGCCATGGCTGCTGAGGCTGCACATCCGGAGCCTGTGCTCCGCGACGGGAGAGGCCACAACAGTGAGAGGCCCGCGTACCGCAAAAAAAAAATCATTTTGGCAAGCTGGAAATGTTTAGAAGGACAAAGCCATTTTTTCCCATCAATAGGGTGCAGTAAATCTGTCCTGAAAAATGGAAACTTTTAAATGAGTATACCCAAAAGCTCCCCAAAGTTCTTTATTGGTTCAAAATCTTTTTGCTATGTTGACAAGAGCCTTTGAGACAGGACTTAAGAGACTTTTTAATGTCCAGGTCTTATGTGGAACAATAATAACAACTTAGCCTCTAAAATGCCACATTGTTGGTTTTCCACTGTTGAACTGAATGACTGTTAAGATGATGTCTACTTGTATATAGCTGAAGCAGACCAAATAGGATATGGAAGAAAGAAACTGGTGTCTTCAGTTTTCAAGGCTCATTAGAAATGCAGTAATGAATTTGCTCTTTTCAAAAATTCTGAAGCTTACACTTACATTCATGGCTGCTTCATCACAGAAGGTATAAGAAATGCTTTGCAGGCCTGGAAAACTGGAGAGAGACCAGTTCAAATATCCCCTAATAAGGACTGTGTGATTCTCAACTTTTAGAAAAAAAGACCTAGAAAGTGTCAGCCAAACAGAGACAGAGCTTCAGGTATCTCTTGATCCGAAAGTGTGAAGTATCTGGGTTTGAGATACATTCTAAATTATGTCATATTTCCTTTCATGTTATTCCACTGGTCACAAACTTTCAAAGTCTCCCATTGAGTGCTAATTTCCTAACTCTTCTATAACTTTCATTCAAAAAATGACTCGGATCTTTTACGTATCAGATGACTAGGTAAAATGTTAACAGAGTAACTCTGCAATTACAATTATGTCATGAAAAAACTTCTGATCGTGCAATTAAGACCTTGGTTTGAAATCCATCTCTACTGCCTACTAGATATGTTATCATTATCCGTTTCTTTGCCCTATCTGGGTTCTATTTGCCTTATCTGTTGGTGAGCCATCAGTTCAACAGCATTACAGGCAGCATTAGAGTGAGTGCTAAATGAGACACCGAAGGAGTTCAGGATTTGGGGGGAAAGCTGGTGCACTCTGGGAAGTTTTCAAAAGAGGGAATAATCCGAGTTGGGCTTGGAGAGATGGATATAAATGTATTTGATCACTGGAAAGAAGGCAGGGCTTTCCAATCAGGAGAGATAGTGGAACTCAGGCAACACTGACTCAGGCTGGCTTAAGAAGTGAATTCAAGTAAGAGACTGGGAAAGGCACTTGAATCCCTGAATGTAAGGCCAAAAATATTAGGGTTTTACTTATGAACAACTTTGATTTTTGAATTCAGATATACCTCAATTTGGATCCTGACTTTGCCAATTTCTAGAGACCAGAATCTATACAAATTATTTGGCCAATATGAGTCTCAGTTTCTCAAACTGTAGTCTAAAGATGATAATAACTTTCAAGAATGCTGATGGAATTAGAAAAGATAAAAATGTAATATTTTTAGCACATTACATGCTACATATTCTGGTTGTTTGATATCGACTTTCCACTAGCCTCCTCTCCAGGTCCTTTATCCTCCCTTCTCTGCGTTGCTCTGTTCCCAGGGAGGCTGGCTTCTGTGGTCTGCATCACCTTGGTTTCCACACTCTCTGGCTTTGGGTTGGGCTCGGTCAATGGAAGGCCCTGGCAGGAGATCTGAAAGTGGGAAAAGGTACAAGCCATGGAATATTTTTCTGCTCCTTCCTTATTTAGGAAGTGATTCTGTCCTTCCATGACAATAGCCTCTGTTGGTCAGGAGCTTCTCCATGGCTCCAGATATCACCAAGCTCTGATAACATAATTTCTCTCCTTGCTCAAGCAGCTTCCCTTGATGCTAGTCTCCAGTTGCCTCAACATTCCTCATTTTTCTCCTAATCTTGTCCATATTTTAAAAGAAGTCATTTCATTAAAGTCCCTTATTCTGTTTCTTGCTGAGACCTTGAAAATGTACTGGATATGCTTTATTATTCTAATTATTGTTACTGTTTTTATTCTAATAGCATCAAACGCCACCACAGCGTAGACACAACATAATAGGAGTCATGCTTTAGAATGTTTAAGGCTGGTATGATATATAGGATGCACTCTAAGGAGGAGAGAAGAAGGAGGCCCAAAATAATTTTAATATAAAAACTAAAACCATGGGCTTCCCTGGTGGCGCAGTGGTTGAGAGTCTGCCTGCCGATGCAGGGGACACGGGTTCGTGCCCCGGTCCGGGAGGATCCCACATGCCGCGGAGCGGCTGGGCCCGTGAGCCATGGCTGCTGAGCCTGCGTGTCTGGAGCCTGTGCTCCGCAACGGGAGAGGCCACAACAGCGAGAGGCTCGTGTACCGAAAAAAAAAAAAAGAAAAAAGTGCCTTCAGTTTTTAAGTAAAAATAAAAGAAACATTTTTCATTTTCACCAAGAACTTTATTGAACAACATATTCACCCTTTTATTCCACTACCTTCTGCCATTTTTCAGGCAACTTCATAATTTCATCTTCCCAAAACTTTTTATCTTTTTGAGCAATGAACTGTTCCATGTGCCTTTCACAGTCTTCCAGGGAATTGAAGTTTTTTCCATTAAAAGAACTTTGTAAAGACCTAAAATAAATGGAAATCCAAAGGTGCAATGTCTGGTGAGTACGGCAGATGAATCAGAACTTCCCAGCCAAGCTGTAACAGTTGTTACCTGGTCATCAAAGAAACATGTGGTCTTGCGTTATCCTGATGGAAGATTATGCATTTTCTGTTGACTAATTCCAGACACTTTTCATCGAGTGCTGCTTTCATTTGGCCTAATTGGGAGCAGTACTTGTTGCAATTAATCGTTTGGTTTTCCGAAAGGAGCTCATAATAGAGGACTCCCTTCCAATCTCACCTTCACGACATCACCTTCTTTGATGAAGACCGGCCTTTGCTGTGGTTGGTGGTGGTTCATTTTGCTTGCCCCACGATCTCTTCCATTCCACATTATTGTACAGTATCCGCTTTTCATTGCCCGTCACAATTTGTTTTAAAAACGGAACGTTTTCATTACGTTTAAGTAGAGAACTGCATGCAGAAATACAGTCAAGAAGGTTTTTTTCGCTTAACTTATATGGCACTCAAACATCAAAGCAATGAACATAACCAAGCTGGTGCAAATGATTTTCAACACTTGATTTGGACATTTTGAGTATGCTGGCTATCTCCCGTGTGGTATAATGTTGATTGTTCTCAATTCATCTCTCGATTTGATCGCTATCAACTTCAACTGGTCTACCTGACCGTGGAGCATCATCCAGCGAGAAATCTCCAGCATGAAACTTCACAAGCCTCTTTTGACATGTTCGGTCAGCCACAGCACCTTCTCCATACACTGCACAAATCTTTTTTTTGCATTTTGGTTGCATTTTTACCTTTCTTGAAATAATAAAGCATAATATGCTGAAAATATTGCCTTTTTCTTCCATCTTTGATATTAAAATGGCTACACAAAAATTCACCAATTTTGATGTCTTTTTTTAAATGCACACTGATATGACATCTGTCACATACAATCTCACAAAATTGTTTTGAATGAAGTTTAAGACAACTAAGTGCTACTAGAGCCATCTTATGGAAAAAAACGAACGAACCTTTTGGCCAACCCAGTAAGTCATATGGAAACATCCTGGTCAACAGGCCCACAGTTCAACATACTGGAATTAAGTAAGTCTGTACATTTTAAGGAGTGAGGATGGTGAGAATCAGACTGAAAGCTGTTGTAGCATATGAAAAAATATATAGGATTTATGATCACAAGTATATTTCTAGTTCTTAGATCTGCCATTTCTACACTGTGTGATTAGAGTCAAGTCAGTGACTAAATTAATGCATGGCATAGAATAAATTTATAGATTTAAAAAATGCTGTGGGGTATAATAAATAATAATAATAAAGGACTACAAAATTTTTATTACATGCTTTGAGTAGAGCTTTTATAATCAGAAGAACAAAGAGAAGTGTGTGTGTGTGTCTGTGAGTGTGTGTGTGTGTGTGTGTGTGTGTGTGTATACTCGTTCATTATCCTTAGTTTCTTCACTTTAACTACGGTGGAAAAAAATTATAAATCCTAGGATCATTTTGAAGGTTTAGATACATGTACAAATATAATTTGTTAATGGTTATCACACACCCCCCAACACACACACACACACACACACACACACACACACACAGGTAACACTAAATATCTGATTACCACTAATTACAATCCTTGGAGGATTTCCATTGCCTTCCTTAGCAGCTTGTTACTATTTAGCCCTCACTTGGAGGCCCCTGCCTATGTTTATGAAACAGTTCCAAGAGCATCTGTGGTCTTTCCTCTTCTAACCATTCGCCTCGGATGGAAACTTCCAGATTTCAAATCCTAGGCCAAGTAATCAGAGATGGCAGGGGACACTGAATATGAGATCTAGGACCAGCTTAAGCCTGCTGCCTCAAATTCAACTAATAATGTTTCTCTTCTGTGGCTTTCAGACTCTGGTTCCTCAGAGGCATTATTATAGGAATATATATGTAGTAACACAGTCAGGCTTCTTTGTGTAATTATATATTTATATATATAATTATATATATATAATTATATAGTTCTGATATGCAAAGAGAGAAGTACCTTCACTGTTGCTTAAGTCTGGGTAGGAATGGGAGAACAGGGGAGAGGAGGCTTTAAAGAAATAAAGATAAGAGAACAGAAGATAAAACACTGGGAAGCTGTGTCATGTCAACACCATTCTTTCAGATGAGATAAGACATTTAAAGCACAGCACCTGGAAAGAGCCACCTGTAAATTCTCTCCAACTGACAGCTATTTCTACAAATGTGAATTTGTTTTTGTTAGTATCAACTTAGCACATTAGATAAAACATAAAACGTTGAAAAATAAATATCATTCATAATCACACCACCTGAAATTTTAAATGATTACCATTTGTTCATATCTCTTTTTATATTATTTATTTAAAAAATATGCATTCAGTTTTTCATAAACTAAAAAATGTCCACGTGTAATGTTCCCATTCTCTTAATACCTATTTAAGTTACAAATACTGACTATGAGGGGACAGGTGACTGGATCAGTTAATGACATATCTTAGGGTCCAAAATAAACCCTAAAGGACCACCGAGCGTGACACATCGGGCAGAGAACTGGACAGATCTGTTTTTATTTAACTTCCCCGTAAGAACATCAGGTTATAGATGTGTCTCTAAGACTAAGAATATCTCCCCACATTCTAAAGCTATTCCTGCCCATTTGCCCTCCACCCCTTCTCAGAGTCAAAATAGGAGTAAAGAATCCTTTCTCCTGGGTTGAATCTTGGTCTTAGGTAAAATTATAAAGAACTATCAAGGAATGAATAAGCTTTGAAATGTAGTCCCCTAGACTTGGTGTTGAGCCTTATTTTAGACAAAATCTTTACATATCTTTCTTTTTTCAGCAAATCTGCTTAGCCTTTGTAAGAGTACGTAAATGGAATTTGACTAAAAATAGAATGAATTTAGCTTTATTTATTAAGTGACTGGAGTCTTTGGCTCTTTATATACTGTTTAAAAATAGGCAGTGGGGGAATTCCCAGGTGGTCCAGTGGTTGGGACTCCACGTTTCCACTACAGGGGCATGGATTCCAACCCTGGTTGGGGAACTAAGATCCCGCATGGCACACAGCATGGCCAAAAAAGAAAAAGAAAATAAAAACTAGATATTATTTTTTTTAATTAAAAAAAATAAAAATAGGCATTGGCATGATTCTCAGTGGTATCATGTAGCATAATGGCCAACTGTTCTAATATTGGTGCTGATTCTTGCATGCAGTGTGACTTTGGGCCAGTTTAATCTCATTGTGCTTAGGTCTGCTGATCTGTAGAGTCAGATAATAATATTACCCAGCTCATAGGAATGGCATGGATTAACTAAAGTAACACATATATTATAAATACTACACACACACACAGAATGTACATGTGTGTATACACGTATTTTTTTGTTTGTTTTTTAGATTTTTGGCTGCACCATGCAGCATGTGGCATCTTAGTTCCCTGACCAGGGATCGAACCCACACCCCCTGCATTGGAAGAGTGGAGACTTAACCACTGGACCACCAGGGAAGTCCTGTGTGAACTATATAAAGCTTTAAGTGTGGCACAAGATCAGCACTATATAAATATTAGTGTATATATTTTATTGTCATTTTTATAATTACTGCCCCCTTCACTTAGCAATTCCCTTTCATTCATCCTTTTATTCTGTGAACTATAGAGTAAATAAAACTCTCAAAACCGTGCAGGAGTTTCCCAGTGATTTTCAGCATCAGTACCCATTTTTACAATAGGTCATACACCTCCTCACAAGACTGTTTTACCCATATCAGAGTTTCAGTGTGACAGAACCATTGGTTACCAAATAGATTTACACCCTGTCTTCTTCCCTGTTGGCAGATAGCCAATACTGATCACATAGCTATTCTCCCTGGCACTCAGAGAGGTGACTTGTATCACTTTCTCAGGAGTTGAATTGAATCATGATCAGTCTAATTCAATCATGGAGTATCTAATTGATTAAATCAGTGATCAGTTTGGTGACTGCCATGTGGACAACCCTGGTTGATAAAAACTAAGGGGAAAGCTTGGGGCAGGGGCGAGGGGTGGGGACATGGAGAGTGGAAAGCAGATGGAGAGGAGCAGGAGCTTAAAGATTTTCCTCCATAATTAAAGGAGGTCCTGGGAGGAAATGTCTCTCTACAGTGTCTTCTGTTCTGAGGCCTAGAACACACATAATATAGAAGCTTTCACAGCTCAACCCACCACCAGTCGCTCCCATCAAGCCTCTTAGATAGCCTCATCCACCAAAAAATCAAAAAATCCCTAGCAACAAATGACAGTGAAAACACAACGATCCAAAACCTATGTGATGCAGCAAAAGCAGTTCTAAGAGGGAAGTTTATAGCTATACAAGCCTACCTCAGGAAACAAGAAAAATCTCAGGTAAACAATGTAAGCTTACACCTAAATGAACTAGAGAAAGAAGGACAAACAAAACCCAAAGTTAGCAGAAGGAAAGAAATCATAAAGATCAGAGCAGAAATAAATGTAATAGAAACAAAGAAAACAATAGCAAAGATCAATAAAGCTAAAAGCTGGTTCTATGAGAAGATACACAAAATTGATAAACCATTAGCCAGACTCATCAAGAAAAAGAGGGAGAGGACTCAAATCAATAAAATTAGAAATGAAAAAGGAGAAGTTACAACAGACACCCCAGAAATACAAAGCATCCTAAGAGACTACTATAAGCAACTCTATGCCAATAAAATGGACAACCTGGAAGGAATGGACAAATTCTTAGAAAGGTATAACCTTCCAAGACTGAGCCAGGAAGAAACAGAAAATATGAACAGACCAATCACAAGTAATGAAATTGAAACTGTGATTAAAAATCTTCCAACAAACAAAAGTCCAGGACCAGATGGCTTCACAGGTGAATTCTATCAAACATTTAGAGAAGAGCTAACACCCATTCTTCTCAAACTCTTCCAAAAAATTGTAGAGGAAGGAACACTCCCAAACTCATTCTATGAGGCCAACATAAGCCTGATACCAAAACCAGACAGAGATACTACAAAAAAAGAAAATTACAGACCAATATCACTGATGAATATAGATGCAAAATTCCTCAACAAAATACTAGCAAACAGAATCCAACAGCACTTTAAATGGGTCATACACCATGACCAAGTGGGATTTATCCCAGGGATGCAAGGATTCTTCAATATACGCAAATCAATCAGTGTGATACACCATATTAACAAATTGAAGAATAAAAACCATATGATCCTCTCAATAGATGCAGAAAAAGCTTTTGAAAAAAGTCAACACCCATTTATGATAAAAACTCTCCAGAAAGTGGGCATAGAGGGAACCTACCTCAATATAATAAAGGCCATATACGACCAACCCACAGCAAACATCATTCTCAATGGTGAAAAACTGAAAGCATTTCCTCTAAGATCAGGAATGAGGCAAGGATGTCCACTCTCACCACTGTTATTCAACATAGTTTTGGAAGTCCTAGCCATGGCAATCAGAGAAGAAAAAGAAATAAAAGGAATACAAATTGGAAAAGAAGAAGTAAAACTGTCACTGTTTGCAGATGCACAAAAATAAACTCAAAATGGATTCCAGACCTAAATGTAAGACCGGACACTATAAAACCCTTAAAGGAAAACATTGGAAGAACACTCTCTAACATAAATCACAGCAAGATCTTTTTTGATCCACCTCCTAGAGTAATGGAAATAAAAACAAAAATAAACAAATTGGACCTAATGAAACTTCAAAGCTTTTGCACAGCAAAGGAAACCATAAACAAGATGAAAAGACAACCCTCAGAATGGGAGAAAATATTTGCAAATGAATCAATGGACAAAGGATTAATCTCCAAAATATATAAACAGCTCATGCAGCTCAATATTAAAGAAACAAACAACCCAATCCAAAAATGGGCAAAAGACCTAAATAGACCTTTCTCCAAAGAAGACATACAGATGGCCAAGAAGCACATGAAAAGCTGCTCAACATCACTAATCAGAGAAATGCAAATCAAAACAACAATGAGGTATCACCTCACACCAGTCAGAATGTGCATCATCAGGAAATCTACAAACAACAAATGCTGGAGAGGGTGTGGAGAAAAGGGAACCCTCTTGCACTGTTGGTGGGAATGTAGATTGATACAGACACTATGGAGAACAGTATGGAGGTTCCTTAAGAAACTAAACATAGAAGTACCATATGATCCAGCAATCCCACTACTGGGCATGTACCCAGAGAAAACCATAATTCAAAAAGACACATGCACCCCAATGTTCATTGCAGCACTATTTACAATAGTCAGGTCATGGAAGCAACCTAAATGCCCATCAGCAGACGAATGGATAAAGAAGATGTGGTACATATACAACAGAATATTACTCAGCTGTAAAAAGGAACGAAACTGAGTCATCTGTTGAGACATGGATGGATCTAAAGACTGTCATACAGAGTGAAGTAAGTCAGAAAGAGAAAAACTGATATCGTATATTAACGCATGTATGTGGAACCTAGAAAAATGGTACAGATGAACCGGTTGGCATGGCTGAAGTTGAGACACAGATGTAGAGAACAAACGTGTGGACACCAAGGGGGGAAAACCGCGGTGGGGTGGGGATGGTGGTGTGCTGAATTGGGGGATTGGGATTGACATGTATACACTGATGTTTATAAAATTGATGACTAATAAGAATCTGCAGTATAAACAAAGAAAAAATAAGTTTTCTTTTTTTGAAGTTTGTCTCCCTCACTCTATTATAATTTTTTTAAACTCAAGAAGGGTAACTTATTAATCTTTGTGACACCACCCTGTATTTCCCCAGCACAACCTCAATGCTCAGATGATCTGAACCTACTCTTTGAAGCCTTCACTGACCCCCGCAGCATGAATAACTTCCTCCTCAGTGTTCCCTCTATATTCTGTTTATATTTGATCAGTAGGACACCAAAATGGATCAAATACTGGCTCTAGAATCAAACTGTCTGGGTTTCAATATGTACTCAATTTTCTTTCCCTGTTATACTTCTGTTTCCTATTCCGCAAAATAGAGGTATCCATAGTGACAAACTTTTAGGACTACATGAGCATTAAATAAGTCAATTCTTGTAAAACATTGTAAATAATGCTTGACCCATAGTAAATAGTTCTTAAATTTGAGCTATAACAATTCTATTATTACATTTAAATGATTTTAAAGCAATTAATTGTTTAAACATCTGTTTCACCTACTAGATTGTGAGGGTAACTTGGGCTGGGAGTCTACATTTCCATTTTCCCATGGCCAGAAGAACACCTAGCACATAGTAGGTGTTCTAGTCTTAAGGAAAGTTTCCTAAAGTGAAGCCTAAAAAGAAGGAAGGAAAGAATGAAGAAAAGAAAATAAAGTATTTGCTTTTTTTTTTTTTTTCTTGGCATGGGGAAGAACTGAATGACCTATAAACTGGTTACCTGTTTCTCCCCCATGTCTAAATTCAAAATCTGCCCTGAGCCTACTGAGGAGGCTTATCTGTGAAGGCCCATCATTTCTCTGCTGTACAAATGATGCTTTCAGCCAGACGGTACTATCATGATACAATGAACTCTATATTACGGGTGAGCAGAGCCCACAGGCATAGTGAGCCAACTGAGGCCTCTGACAACATCTCCACTGTGTGGTCACACAGCCCGGCTGGAGCCTCAGAGGAACTGATTATATTGTAGAGATGGATCTTCCACAGAGCGTAGAACTCCCCCTGCCACGCCAGGCTGCACAAAATGATCATATTCATGAGGTCCGCACAGTCTTACTTGTTTGAGAGTCTAAGAGCTCACCCCACACCCGGGTGCTTAAGCATTTGGCTTATGGCCTCTTAGATTCTTTATAATAGAAACTTGAGATCAGCCAGACTCGGCTCTCAGGAAGCAGTCGTCAGGAAAAGTTCCCCAACATATCAAAAGAATCAGAATGGATTGAGTTTGGTGGGTTACAGTAAGTGACCTTGCCTTTTGCTATCATTCAAAATTTTCTGGAAAACCTGAAGTCAGATTCTAGAGCTGTGGCCTCATTCAAGGATGTAAGCACATACATAGTCTATGTTGGACAGTTTAATCCTTTGTTATTCTGATACTGGTGGAAATGGCAGCTTCCTCACTGTGCAAAGCTTAATTTCTTTGCATATATCAGAGAGAGCAGTTACATCTTCAGAGAAGCAACCCAGCTTTTTGTTAGGTATCTGCAATAACCTTATCACCCTTGGCTGTTCTGTTTACATTCTTTCCCAGATTTTGACCCCACCTGGCTAATTCCAACCCTCTCTGATGACAGTCAGGTCCCTGTTCTGATCCCTGGTCTAAGTTCAATGTCTATTTTCTTCTCTTTCATATTATCTTGTTCTGTTCCTCCAATGTACTTAACACAATTTGTAATTACACATTGTAATCTGGGTTTTATTTAAAGTTTATCTCTCCCAGGATTGCTCTGAGGACCCCTCTCTGCATAAAGATCACCTGGAAGACTTATTAAAATGCAGACTCCTGGACATCATGCAGACTTTCAGAATCATGACTATGTGAGGTTAGTCTCTCATATTTTTTATTGACACTAAAGTTTGAGAAGTGTTTTACTAAAATTTATGTTTGCTGAGGGCACAGGGCACGTCAGTTGCACTAAGCTCTGATATTCCAGCGTTGGACTTAGTGTCTGGCACGTAACAGGCCTATAATAAATTCTTTTTAAATAAATGAAAATAAAAATTTGAGTATCAAAGACACAGTTATTAGTAAGTCTAATTCTTCTTATGAAGAAACTGAAAGACAAAGTTTAAGCTTACTTCAACACCACAATTATTGAAAGTTGAAAAGAGAGAAGTTGTGTTTGATACCCTTTATCCCATGTAAAAGGCCTTAGAACCTTATAAGTGGGAACTCCTGAATTTCAGCCAAGAAGTTGATATATTGGGAAATAGATTTTGCAACGCTCTAGACCTGACTGGCACGCATTAGCTCTGTGACTTTTGCCAATTTACTGAACTTTCTGAATTCCAGTTTCTTCATCTATAAAGCAACAGCTGTGCTAAAATGGAATCGTGAACACACAATTAAATAAGAAGATACAAACATAGAACTTGCACTATTCTTGGCTTTAAAGGACAGTCAATGAATGATAACCCTTGTCTGCCCGATCCCCTGGTTCAAGCAAACTGTTTTAAAAACAACCCGGTCTGTATGACAGACTCTAGGTCATATAGAGCAAAGTAAGTCAGAATGAGAAAAACAAATAGTGTATATATATGGAATCTAAGAAAAAAAAAAGGGTCATGAAGAACCTAGGGGTAAGACAGGAATAAAGACACAGACCTACTAGAGCATGGACTTGAGGATATGGGGAGGGGAAAGGGTAGGCTGTGATGAGGTGAGAGAGTAGCTTGGACATATATACACTACCAAGCATAAAGTAGATAGCTAGTGGGAAGCAGCCACGTAGCACAGGGAGATCAGCTAGGTGGTTTGTGACCGCCTAGAGGGGTGGGATAGGGAGGGTGGGAGGGAGGGAGACACAGGAGGGAAGAGATATGGGAACATGTGTATATGTATAACTGATTCACTTTGTTATAAAGCAGAAACTAACACACCATTGTAACGCAATTATACTCGAATAAAGATGTTAAAAAAATAATAATAAATAAAAACAACCCGGGAACTTTTCGGCAAGCAGTCAGCACCCCCTGCTTTTTTTTTTTCATCATTCTTAGTAATGTTTAGGGGCATGGCAGTTCTTAATTGGAATTTTAAAGGATAATGAATATAGCCTTGAACTTGGCGTGGCAGGGTGTGTTTTCTTGATCATCACCATTTTAGGACTATGAGTGGCTTAGGACGATCAATGTGCAAGAGATTTGATTTGGAAACTGAGACTGGGCCTGGGAAGATTCAATCACAGAGAAAGCTTTTGAGTGGGGATTATGACCTCTGGCTAAATCGTGATGATGTATTCTTGAACACCATAAGATAATTCGTTAAAAAAATAAGCAACTAATAGGTATATTTAGGACTGCTAGATACTTTAATAGTGCCACAGATATGGATAATATTCAGCCATGGCAAAGGAATACAGAAAATCAATACTCTATTTTCTCCTTTACTTAGTTCCTTAGAGAAGGCATTCTAATTGTTTAGCTCTTTTACTGGAAAAAAAAAAAAAAAAAAAGATGAGACTTGAAAGGCTTAAGAAAGCTTTGGCAACTCCATCTTTTCCAGCTGTGTTAACAAACTTCTGTGAAGCAGATGGGTGGCTGGCTAAAACACTCAGAACTGCAAGCTCTCTTAATCAATTGACACTTCCCAGTGCTATGAAATCCGTAATAAAATTAACCCTCCCATTGCTGCTCTGGGAACATCTGGGGTTTGTTATGTCTTTTTCACTTTCACTTCGACTATTAAAAGGAAACTCAATTCAATAACCCTTATTTTTTCTCTGCAAAATTTTCTCTTTTCTTTGTAGATACTGATAGCAAAGTCAGTTGTATAACTTTCCTTAAACAATTGATCCCTGTCACATTGGAAACAGATGATATTGGCATCAACATATACTTCGAATGTTAAATAACACTTGTAGTGCTATTTAGAACCAGGACAATCAGTGAACCTATAGTTCTCTATAGATACTTCCTAAATAACATAAAACTATAATGTTCACAGTATACAAGTTCCTTTATTATTCAGTGATATTCATGAAAATACAGAATGTTTATATGGGCTGGATAGTTTTCAAGGTACTTCCACACACAGTAGTGTTTTTGAATATGTAGGCATTGTGTAACAATTTTTATGAATATTCAAGCACAAATGATTGTGATAACATATAGGCTTCCTACTTTTTTTTTTTCATTTGGTTGCATTCTTTGTCTTTCTATCTTAGTTTCGGTACCCAATGGGGGTGAGGATAGAGCGTGGACAGCAGCTCCAGACATTGTTATTAGTTCTTAATTATGGGTCTATCTGTTCTATTACATTCTATGGGAGAAGCTGTGTGCATGAACTTAAAATAAAAGCTGGGTGACAAATAGGGTGACCAACCAAGTAGGGTGTCATGATTTGTCCAAGATTGTCCTTAATTTTAAGTCTGATAAATCTAGCATCCCATGAACCTCCTTAGTCCTGAGCAACTAGGACAGTTGGTCACCAAAATCCATGGTAGGTAGCACCTTTTTTGTATAAAACACAAAATAAAAAAGGTAAATTTAACGTGGTTATGAGTAAATATTTGTCCCCAAATAGGGCAGCACAAAGTTAAATATAGAATAAATATCCACGAGTATCAGATTCATTTTGCTTTGAGCTCGTGACTAGAAGGTAAGTTTTCTTTGACAATTCTATTGGAAAATGCTTCTGAGTCTTCATAAACATGACTGTTTTGTTTCCCTGTTGATATTTTATTACGTGCAATGAAAAACTGAGATATAAATGTCAGGGCATTAAAAAGTGACATCTCCAATATGTGTAGAGTTTCTGACCAAGTTAAAAAAAACTCACTGAGGCTAATAGTTGTCAAAATGAATGTTGCTTTGCCCTCCTTAAGAAAGATTCTACCAGGACTTCCCTGGTGGTCCAGTGGTAAAGAATCTGTCTTCTTTACCAGGGGACGCAGGTTCAATCCCTGGTCCGGGAACCAAGAGCCCACATGCCCCGGGGCAACTAAGCCCAAGTGCCACAAACTACAGAGCCCATGCACCCTGGAGCCCGCACGCCACAACTAGAGAGGATAAAAAAACCCGCACTCCACAACTAGAGAGAAGCCCACGCACCACAGTGAAAGATCTCGCATGCTGCTATGAAGATCCCATGTACCGCAACTAAGACCCCATGCAGCCAAAAAAAAAAAAAAAAAATTCTACCATGGAAGAGGATTTCATGGGGCAGGTTTAGGTGGCTTCCTAGAACCTTACCTTCCAGACTTTTACCTAGTACCTATGCCAACACCCAGTACCTTTTCCTAGTTCCTGGCTCTCTATGCTTGTTATTTTTACCTAGTATTAATGATAATAGGAGTAGTTATCCCCTATTGGAAACAAAACAAACTATATTCAGGACTCCTAGATGGTATCAGAGTTCTGTATTAATAGATGTTCAACAGACTTTATCTCTTATCCCTGAAGCATACCTAGAAAGGAAATATTATTAATCCTTACAGGTGAGAAAACTCAGAAATGGTATTTGAACTCTCGTCCAATTATTACATTCCTACTAAAAACAGCCTACAGTCCATTCTGAGATTGCTTATGATGAACATAGATACTTGGAGTCACCAAAAATCCTTTTACTATAGAACTTTCTCTCTTTTCCCAGCCATACCTTTTGCTATCAGACTTGATGAAGAGAATAGCCAGGTAATGAGGGGCCAGGAGGTCATTTTGGCTCTGTAATTTTAAATGGTTTTAAAATGGTCACACTATTTGCAGGACAGGAGTAAATGTTTTAGTGAAACCCTTCAAAAGGGACTCCGATTTTCTTATGAGTTCTTGGAAGACGATCAATACTGATGTATATCAGCTTACTCACCTCTAAGTTTTGTTTTATAATAGTGTAGGCTAACTTGTGGGGTAGCCTCCCTCTGTTAGCATCTCCACCAAGCTTCCACATCATTCACTAAGTTCTCAGTCCTAGCTCTGCACCAAAATGATCTGCGGAGATTTAAAAATAAAACACAAACAAATTCTAAGGCCCCATCCCAAACCTACCAGACCTACTGATTTTAGAGGTGGCAGTTATATTTTTCAAAAGAATCACAGGTAGTTCTGATGCACAATTAAAGTTGAGGGCTGATGCATTCTTCATGCAACACATGGTTTCTTGTTGGTATAAGAATCTTGAAGTCCATGCTAGGTTTTAGTTGATTGTGTCGAGATGTTGATTAAAGGCCATTTGTCCCACTTTAGCAGCTGTTAACCTCAATGGATGATCCCTTTCGCTTAGTTTTTATCACTCTTTTATTTCCATTCCTCCTCATTATCTTAGAATACTCTGATGCTCTGTCCTAATCGAAAGGTGTTAGCTCATTCTTGAAGTAGGACTCAATAGCTCTCTTTAGCAAAGAGAGCAGGGGGTTTGTCTTGAGTGAATGGAAGGGCAGTGGGAGGGAAGAACATGCAGGAAGCAGTGATTCTGAGTCCTTGCTCAGCTGTGCCTGGAGTTCAACCAAGAAGGAAAGTTTACTAACATTCCAGAATCAACCCAGAGGCCCTGAGTGGGCAGGCAGGGATACCCTCATTTAAATACTATGGCTTTCCGTATATGCTGCCTTAAAACACAGTAACCAGAATCTCAGCAGAGAAAGCCCACTTTAGGATTTAAATTAAGAACAGGAGGTTTAACTTAACTCTTGAGCAAAAGCAGAAATTCAGTTAAATTGTCATCATGCCCTAACCCTGGGCTAGAGAAAGTTCTTTTGATGCTATGTAGGTATCAGGCATTAAATCAGTCGAAACAGTTCACAAATCACTAACCCAAAGGCATCACTCTGATAAGATGTTAAAGAGAAATAATGACAATAATAATGATACTAACACCTCATATTCTGCAAGTCCTTACTGTGGTAGGCTTTCTTCCAAGCAACTTACATGCATTATATCAGTTTTTCTGATTACCTTATGTAGTGACTGTTACTGTCCCTATCATGTAGATGAGGCTTTTGAGCCTCAAAGAGTTCAAAGCACTTATCTAAGGTTGCACAGCGAGGAAGAGTCAGAGACAGGATCAAAATACAAATCTGACTCACTTAAAAAGTTTATAGTTCTATTTCTTTTGCTTGCTTCCAAAAGACCATATTTTATTAAGCAGGGATATCGGGGAAACTTAGTTCAAAAACTTACTGCAATGCTTAGAAAGAATTTTCTGTATAAAGGGCCTCCAAGAACCCAACCAAGAAAGAATTATTACTGAATTATCAGAAAGACCTTTCACTGGTCATTCTGAAACATGTACCCAAGACTGAATATTATACCTAGGGTCTTATATGTTATTAAACTCTCAGTTATGTAGCTATTCGTTCATTTTCGAAATGGGTTCCTATAATAAGCAACCTTCTCCCTCCTCGCCTGTATTTTTCTCCAAGTGATAACCTCTCAATTTAAAGGAAAGTATGTTTTTTCAAGTCAGATATTTATGTCTGTGTGAGATTACTTAAATTGTCTCAGTTCTCTAAGAAACAGAATTAATAGTATTGGGATGAGCTTCTAACAAATTCCAAACAATATGCTTCTCTGCACTATAATTCTTCTCTGACAGCTCACCAAGATGGTGCATTTAACAGTTCCATAAATTTGTGTAATGGTAAACAAGTGACTAATAAATGTCTGGATGTTCAATGAAAACATTCAAATGAACATATTGCAGAAATAAATAAATGGCCATTAAAAGCTTAACAGTGACTGTCATACATGTTAACCCATAGCCTGGGAAAACATGGTGGTTTGGGAAAATAAATGGACAAATGGACAAATTATTAATGGCTGTGCTTTTAAGAATGGATGTTTATTCAGCAACATAAATAGGACCTAAGTCCAAAGAGGAAGTCTCTCAGCTTCTGGCAATTGCTATCATAATCTTATAATAATCAAATAATAGAACGACAAAGCTCCAGTAAATTTCAACAAGTGGTCTCTTCTGCCCCTTTAAGTCCTCTAGGCTGTAGTTTTAAAAACTGTTCTTTTTATCTCTAGGGGAACCAATTCAAGACCTACCCTGATGATAAGTTGTACCACCCTACAAGTTTAGAAAACACTGTATATTAAATAATAAAATGTCCCTCCTGCTTGCCATCATTTAATCAGCTATCTCACCTTAATTCACTTTTTGTAGTTTCTCTTGTATCCATGCTGTGTCCAATATCCCAGACTAATGTCCCATCCCTGCTCACCAAAGAATTTTTGATAGTATCCTCGTTGATACTCTCCCTTCTTATACCCTCTTCTCGTTAACCTTCCTCATGTTAGCCTTCCTAGCTCGTCTCTAATCCCATTTCTCCCTTGCTCAGAAACATTCAATGACTGAGGACAGACTAAAATCCTAAAACCTTCACCTGAAATGAAATACCTTCAATAACCCAAATCTAAACTATTTTTATGTGGAAGTTAGGAGTCTAGGTTGCAAGTGATAACCTAATTTAAGTGGCTTAGGACCAAAAAAAAAAGGAAGGAAGAAAGGGAGGAAGGGGTTAATTTATTAACTTCAATGTTGGCCTCAGCCACTTGAGCTCCAAGTGTTTCAGTGATGTCACTGGATTCTCTCCTGCTCCTTCCTTTGGCTCAGCTTCTCCTCTGCTGGCTTTTTGGCAGGAAGACTCTCCAAAAGAGAAAAAAAAGAATGGCTGCCAGCACCTCTGGCCTCAGATCCCATCCTATAGTAACCCCAGGGGAAGTGGCGCCTCTTTTAAACTAATGCCAACCAAAGTCCAAGGCTGGTAGTCTTTTCCTTAATCCATCACTGCTGCCAAGAGGAAGAAATACACTGGCTGGTCAAGCTTAAATCACTTGCCCAATTTATGAGACTAGGATTAGATCAGCCACACTCCCTTCAGAAGGGCTGAGAGGGAGAGAGGGATGGTTCCCCAAAGAAATACTGTGGATATTATGACATAAAAGAGATACAAATCTTGGTCAGTTAAAAACAACAGATATCCACTATCTACTCTTCTTTCCCTCAACTTTACCTCATATTTATTGTAGGGGTCACGCCAAACAGAAGTGTTCAAGTGTCCATTTTTCTCCGTATTTCTCTGTCAGTGTTTCTTTCTTTATTATGTTTTCTCAGAAATCTTATCAATTCCTCAATAGTAAGTTGGGTTTAAAACAAAAAAACAATTAAAATGCTAACTTGTGACTTTTTAATAGCATTCCCAGACAAAACTACAAGACGCCCAGTTAAATTTGAATTTCAGACAAAAAAATAACTTTTTAGTATAACCATGTCCCAAATATTGCATGGGCTATACTTTTACTAAAAAGTATTTGTTGTTTACCTGAAATTTAAACTTAACCAGCTGTTCTGTATTTTTATTTGCTAAATCTTAGCACCCTATTCTCTAAGAAAATACACAGATTTTTCCAAATTTATTTGACCAGAGACTTATTTTTCCTCAAACTCTTCCTACATGGGTGTTGCACACTTTGCTTCAAGAGAAGCTATGGTAACTCATATTTCAATAATTTAATGAAAATTCAGCATTCTATGCCATATACAGTCATTTCATGCCACGTGTAGTTTTCTTAGTCACTGCCCTGTGGAGTGAAATTATTTTCATTGAAGAAAGAGCTGGAAGAATAAGGAAGGAAACACTTGACATGCAAAATATATTATCCCAAAATAGAAATTTATGTCTTATGAGCAATACAAACAGAAATTGGGGATTATTTCATATATTTGCCCCTGACTTGTTGAACATGACTAAGGCTGATGAAAAAATACTTCCAAGACTCAGGGACAAGTATATTCTTAAAAAAATAATACCTACTGAGTGATGAAAACATTTATATCTCTTCCTTTCACATAACACTGAAAGCAGAGATCCACCAGCCACCTCTTAGCCCATGATGTGTTATGTCAAAAAGATTCACTAGAGGCTATTTGCACTTGTAATTTAAACCATCCTATAAATTAAAAGTCTGTGGGTATGTGTGTGCGTGTGTACATATGAAAAAGACTGTGGGAGCTGTTTTTCCAAAATTATCACTAAGAAAAGTATTTGTTTAAAAGAACACTCTTACGTAAGGTTTTCCTTTCTTTATTTTTCTCTATGTTATTGAAGCTACCTCATATCACATCTGGAAATGGAAATGTCTGAAAGAAATGTCATTCATTGCAGAGGGCAAGAAGCAGAAACCTGAGATAAATATGCCTCTGTCAAACGGAAGCAGATGAAATTACTGAAGGAAAGAAACCAGACATCCCCTGGTGCTCTTTCAGATAATAATTTACAAATGACAAAATTTTCATCAAATAAAAAATAGACACTTAATCCATTATATACATAGAGTTTAAATGCAAAGGAGAAATATGAAATATTAAGGTTTATAAGAAAAAACTATGTTCTTTGTCTTAACTTCCTATTTTGGTCAGTAAACTGTCTTTCATAGACAGACACTGGGGAGACCTCTATGATTCCTGCATGCTCTAGAAGTCTTCTGATTCTAAGAGAAGAATCATGTAGATGGTTGGACGCATCCATGGGATGAAGGCTTAGAAAGTGATAGTGGGTAGAAATGCCTGTGATTAAAACTATACATTACAGAAGACCCTGTTCCTTCAACTTCTCTCTTTGCCTTTCTAAGCTCTGCATTCTACTCATCACCTGCTCCTGAACTTGTCCTTCAGTTTACTGCTTTGGTTCCTCTTGACTTGGCTGTTATTGTTGGAGTTCTTTCTATGTCATTACAAAAGAAGATACCTAGTAAGCAAGGGTTCCATAAGCCTTTCCTTTGGAAAGGTGTATTCTAATACTTTCATATTTTAACGTTCCACTATTATTACAGAATACTTTACTAGGTGATTCATGCTTTCATTAATTATCACACAGAAGAAGAAATAAAGTTCTTTGAAAAAAAATCTTGTGTAGAGGGACAACTAAATTTTTGCAAAGAGCTTTCAAAACTGGAGATATAAAGGACTACTCTTTCAGGAGTCATAGAGAAGGACGAAGTCTTCTGCCCTCCATTAATTTTGCAATTTGAGTAAATTTCTCTAACAGACACCAAGGTCCCAGAGGGCAAGGATTATGCCTGCATTAATCAACATTAGCATAGTTCTTGTTACAAAGTAGGCACCTATCAATAAAAATCTGTTACATGAATGAATTAATTAATTAATGACATGGAACTCAGAATGGTTTCCTATAACCTATTTCCTATAAAATAAATTTCAGGGCTTCCCTGGTGGCGCAGTGGTTGAGAGTCTGCCTGCCAATGCAAGGGACATGGGTTCGAGCCCTGGTCTGGGAGGATCTCACGTGCCACGGAGCAACTGGGCCCATGAGCCACAACTACTGAGCCTGCGAGTCTGGAGCCTGTGATCCGCAACAAGAGAGGCCACGACAGTGAGAGGCCCGCGCACCGCGATGAAGAGTGGCCCCCGTTCACCACAACTAGAGAAAGCCCTCGCACAGAAACGAAGACCCAACACAGCCAAAAATAAATAAAGTAAGAAAAAAATAAATAAATTTTAATAAATTGTTTCTGTAATGGAACAGTTTTAACATATCCAAGTAGTCACTGTTGGATAGGTTATCTAGGTTACGAATCAGCAATGACTTATTTTTTACTTCATCTCTCTCATTGTTCCCAACTCTCAGTCGATCTACTTCTAATTGGCATTTCTAAGAGAGAAAACACAAAATCTCACAGTTTCTCAACGTGATTTTAGTATTGTCCACCAATCTTGTTGACGTGTAAACTTCTTCCTGGACTACATAAAGCAAACAATTGCTGAAAGTACCAATCCATTTTTCAAATATAACTCTGTAAGGTACCATAATCATTATCTTTATTCTTTTATGTTGTTTAAAAAGTTTTTGCTAATATGATTATTTATGGATTGATGTAAGTGCACATTTTTGTTATTTGTAGGACTATTCCAATGAATGCTACTGAGTGACGAAATTAAATTTAATGTGTATTGTTACTTAACTGTTACTTTGGCTGATCCAAGTCAAGGTTTTTCCTAGTCATTAGGCATCAGTTTTAACATTATCACTTTCCTTTCAAAAAAATCATTAAAGTAGTACTTTATTTGAGGGGTTCCACTGCATAAATACAAGTTTTAATATTGAGGTCATTATCAGAGAAAATAATGTTTTATGTCCTGTGGAAATCAGTCATCTTTATCAATGTAAGCAGACTTTATGGCTATTTCTAAGCCATTAAAAATAGCTTTTACTGTTTCAGTATACCATCTATTTTCATTTGTGGGAAAAGAACTTTAATAAACGTCAATATTTATTTTGGAGAATTTGTGTGAATATCAAAGTAAAACACCGAGTTGCAGAGAAAGCAGCTATCTAAAGTACAAATTGCATTCTGGTACATTTAGTAACAAGGTTTATGTTTTAAAAACCAATTGGCGTAAATTATTTATTATATATTTGCATATATTATTAATTAGCAATTGACATATATTATTTGTCAGTTTTTTTTGATTTTTGAGAAATGTTTGCTATCTGGCATAGATGCCCAATTACATAAAGCATGGAAATGATGGACTGCCTAGACCATGACTTCACATTTCTTTTTAGTAAAAGAAACATTCCTTACAAGTTCCAAATTCCAAAAACTCAAAATTCATCTAATGGAGGCAAATAAAAATGAGGCAGCAAAAAAAGCAAAAGTAAAACTAAAAAAAGGTTATGCAGGCAACATAATAATAGAAATATCTGGTGTCCCACGGACTCAGATTAAATTGCTGCTCTCCCATTTACAGCTGTGTGGCAATGGACGAATCATTTATCTCTCTAAGATTCAGTTTCCTCATCTGTAAAACAGAAATATGAACATCTATCTCATACCAACTGTGAAAATGGAACTTGATAATGAATAGAAAGTGTCTGGCTTTGAAACACCCCTCACCCTGCCACTCAAATTACTTACTGGATTGAATTTTTAGAATGCCCATTTTACCAAAATGAAAAATACTGTTAAACACAGAGTCACTATGTGACCCGTGAATTCCAGTCCTAGGTATGTACTCAGGATAATAGAAAATATATTTCCACACAAAAACTTGTATGCAAATGTTCATAGATTGTTCACAGCAGGCAAAAAGTGGAAAAAAACAAATGTCCATTAACTGATGAATGGATAAATAAAATTTAATATAGCCATACAATGAAATACTATACACTAATAAAAAAGAATGAAGTCTTAATATATGCCACAACATGGATGAACCTTAAAAATGCTATGCTGAGTGAAAGAAGCCGGGCACAAAAGACTACATATTGTATAATTCCCTTTTTACCAAATCTCCGGAACACACAAATCTATAGATACAGAAAGTAGATTAGCAGTTTCCAGTGGTGGGGGCATGGCATAGAGAATGGAGAGTGACTGATTGCTAATGGGATCAGGGTTTCCTTTTGGAGTCATGAAAATATTCTGAAATTAGACAGTGGTGATGGTTGCACAACTATATGAATATTCTAAAAACTAATGAATTATACGCTTCAAAAGAATGAATTTTATGGTATGTAAATTATATATCAATTAAAAACAATAGTATGTTCAGTGGCACACTTCACCTCTGGAACTATACATTGCTTCTCAAGGCAAGGAATCAATAATTTTTAGATCCTCATTCAAAAAAGCAAGTCAGGGGATTCAAAATCTATGCAACAACAGATATTTCTAAAAATGTACTTTAAAAAATCTTTCATTAGTAAACAAATTATTAGTTTTCTTTTGATAGATACTTTCAGCAAAGCCATAAGTCACCTCTCAAATTACACAGATGTCTAAATACAGTCATGCACAGCAAAAGTAGATAAACAGAAATAGCTTATTTGGGGACCAAAAGACTACTTCTTTCACCTCTGCATGAAAATGTTCCTAAATATGGAGATGAATAAACTTGTGTCTCCCAAAACACCTGTCCCATTCCCAAATTTCATGTATCCTTTCTTTTGCCCAAGGACCTGCCATGGGCAAAGGATGGGGTGACCCTGAAAGCACTGACATGTATCCCCATCCACCTGCATCACTGGAGGTAACTTACGCTGTTTCATATATTAACTAAAAGCTCAGAGTGGGATGTTATCTGCCCCAAAACACCCATTTAGGAACTGTCAGAGGCAGTGTTCTGACCCACAGCTACCTGTGAGGAAGAGCTTCTCCCCTCATAGTGCTGTTTTTAGGGAATTGCTTTTTAATAGCGTAGCTGATGAGAGAGAATCATTAGAAAGTAATGGTCAAATGAATGGGATTGAGAGTCAGACTACCTAGGTTTGAAGTCATCTTTGCCACTGATTGGGTGCTTCCCAGTTAGACACTCCCAGTGTCTCAGTTTCATCATGCATAAAATGGGCCTAATGATGTACTCCTCTCACAGGGTTGTTATGAGGATGAAATGGTTAATCATTTATTCAACAAATATTTACTGAGCACCTACTATGTGCAGGCTGTATTTTAGATACTGGGGATAAAGTAGTAACCAAAAAATAAAAAACTTTAAGATTCCTATTCTCATTTTTTTTGCAGTCTAAGGGTATTAAATGAAATAAATATAGTATGTAGTATATTCAATGTCAATAGTGCTATTACAGAAAATTTAATCAGGAGAGGGTAAGGCATGCTAAATATGGCAGTATACGTAAAAAGATGAATAGGGTGCCTGTCAGAGTAAGACTAAAATTAGCAAATATTATTGTAATTAGGAACAGAAATGTTCATTCCAAATTTGTCATAAAATGCTTTACCTATAACCTCATGAGGCCCCTGATTCCAGGAAAAATAAGCAATGAACACATAAAAACAAAAAATCCCTGTGCAGAGAGACAACTATAAAGGATGCATTTAATTGGCCTCTGCCTTTTGACTGAATTTGGAGAAAAGCCCTTTCCAGGAATGGACACAGGGCTGTTCCTCATAAAGCTGGCCCCAGTGTGTTCTCAAATTACATGCTCTTCATCTGCAGAATTGTCCTTGGGTATCACTAGAGTAGAAGAGGAGAAGGACTGAACATTCCCAGGCAACAAACCTGAACCCTCCTATAGGGAGTCTCCATTGATTCTGTCAATGTTGGGAAACTGAACAGGGAAATCTTTTTTTTTTAATAGATTTATTTATTTATTTTTAGCTGCGCTGGGTCTTCGTTGCTGTGCACGGGCTTTCTCTAGTTGTGGCAAGCGGGGGCTACTCTTCATTGCGGTGAGCAGGCTTCTCATTGCGGTGGCTTCTCTTGCTGCGGAGCATGGGCTCTAGGCACGCGGGCTTCAGTAGTTACGGCTCACGGGCTCTAGAGCTCAGGCTCAGTAGTTGTGGCTCACAGGCTTAGTTGCTCCACGGCATGTTGGATTTTCCCAGACCAGGGATCGAACCCGTGTCCCCTGCATTGGCAGATGGAGTCTTAACCACTGCGCCACCAGGGAAGTCCCTGAATAGGGAAATCTTGTTGGCAGCTCTTAACTTCTTACAGCCTTGGGGGGGATGAGGGTGTTGCTAGGTTAACTCCTGACTCTGAACTTGTGATGCTGCTTTTTTGGATATTACCTGGCTGGAAAAGGATCACCACAGGATGGTCCTGCAAAGCAGGGTGTGATGCAGTTTTCTTCTTTCTTTCAGGCATTGGGAGGTAGGAAATAAGAGAAGGGCTGACACTTGAGAAAGAGCAAACAGGACCTCTTGAGCAGTAGTTCTCAAACTTGGATGCACACTGACAGAATCTGAAAAGCTTTAAAAATACAATGATGCCTGGGTTTCCTTCCCAGAGATTCTGATTTGATTGGTCATGGATGTGGCCTGGACGCTGGGATTTTTCAGAGGTCCCTAGGTGATTTTTGTGTGTAGCCAAGAACAAAACTCACTAATCTAGAATAAAGAGTAAAGTGAATGAACACCTGTGGTAAAAGACAAGTTGAACTCTGTTAAAGTATCAAAGATTTAAGCAGCAAATAATGCCCAGTAAAGAAAGTGACTGGGGATGGGGTGAGAAGTTCCTGCAAAATGATGCAAGAAAAACGAAGATTGGTAATAAGTAACCCGAGCTGCATGGAAATGGAGTGGTTACACTACTGTAAGTCTTGAAGTATGTATTTTTAAAAGCTGCAATGATTGTTTACATATGTATTACTGTTTAATAAATTAGTGCATTTTTTTAAGAAAAAGCAATACTGAGTGCAACATTCCTTTGACACATTTAATCGTGTGTAGTAGATTGAAAAGCGTGCCCCCCTCCCCCCAAGATGTACACGTCCTAAATCCCTGGAACCTATGAATATGCTATTTTACATGGCAAAAGGAACTTTTGCCCATGGGATTCAGTTGTGGATCTTAAAATAGGAAGATTATCCAGGATCATCTGGGTGGGTCAAATGTAATCACAAGGGTCTTTGTAAGAAGAAGGCAAGAGGGCTTCCCTGGTGGCGCAGTGGTTGAGAGTCCGCCTGCCGATGCAGGGGACATGGGTTCGTGCCCCGGTCCGGGAAGATCCCACATGCCGTGGAGCGGCTGGGCCCATGAGCCATGGCCGCTGAGCCTGCGCGTCCAGAACCTGTGCTCCACAACGGGAGAGGCCACAACCGTGAGAGGCCCGCGTACCGCCAAAAAAAAAAAAAAAAAAGAAGGCAAGAGGGTCACAGTCAGAAAAAGGAGATGTGACAGTGGAAGCAGAGGTTGGGGGGATGCTTTTTGAAGATGGAGGAAGGACCATGAACCAAAGGAATGCTGGCAGCCTCTAAATGCTGAAAAAGACAAGGAAATGGGTTCTTTGCTGGAGCCTTCAGAAGGAGCACGGCGCTGACAACACCTTGAGTTGAGCCTTGTAAGTCTCATTTCAGACTCCCGACTTCCAAAAACGGGTAACGAGTTCATGCTGTTTTAAGCCGCTGAACTGGTGGTGATTTCTTACAACAGTAACAGGGAACGAATACCCCGTGTTCTAAGAAAGAGTAGCTCTTTAGAACACAAAGCTATGTCCCCACCCCCAAAAAGCATCCATTTACTTTGAAGTTATAACCAAACTGCAACTGTAGTGCTCAGGAGGAAATAGACAGTGGAGTGCTAGCTTAGCCAGGCAACCCTAGAGAATGCTGGCTAAAGTCCAAACATCCCAGTCATTGTAGAGGAGCCCAGGACTTAGATTCAGGGCAGCTATTTAGGATAAAACGCACCTGGAGACAAAGGGAAACAAATTCCATTACCGTTAACTCACCAGCCATGCCAAATCTCCTGCAGGTATTCAGACCTTACTAGAAGAGCTCTACTAGAGGCTTACCAACTTGGCTGCACAGTGGAATAATCCCTAAGGAGCTTTTAAATATCCTGACGCCTAGGCCACACCCTAAACACATTAAATCTGAAACTCTGGGTGTGGGACCCGCAATCTCGGTTTTAACAAATCCTCGCTAGTAGGGGTTCTCAATATTAATGGACATACGAATCACCTCAGGATCCTGATAAAAAAAACCCCGATGTTCTGTGCTTCTAACAAACACCCAGGTGATGCCAGTGACAATATCTCTGACTAGCAAGGTGACATAATGTCCTTTTTTCTCTGTGAGACCTTCCTCAGTTAACTGGCAATCCAGGAAGAATTTAAATGGCAGGCTTAGAGTTGGCTGTATAAGAGTTGCTGGTGAAAAGGCACGTATTACTGTGCTTAGCTCTGCACTTATTTTGGTCTCTTCTGCTTATTGCCTAATGGTACAAACATTAGCTTGTAGCTACCAGCTAACCATTGCTGCTAAAAGGCAAGAAACTGCCAAGAATTTTTTTTTAATCTTATAATATGTAGGAGCATATAGCATTGAAGAATCTCCAAATTAATTCTTCTGTTGGTTCTCTATCCCTCAGTATATCAGTTTTATAAGTAAAACAAAACTCCTTAATTGTATGCCAAGTGGCAATACATAATACAGGAAATTAAAAGCTTATGCAAATATTGAAAGAATTGGGGAAGCTGCGGCCCGAGTTCCTGACATCAAGAATGATCAGATCTAAGGGAAAATGATGATGATCTTGGTTGCCTATGGAACCCATGTCTGTGACTCCCAGGAGTCTGTGAATTTCAGGAACCTCAGTAGAGCCTGCCCCTCAATATCAGCGCCTGCGGGAGCAAAGCGTTGCTGTGTCACTGTGGTCTGCTCTCTGCCCACGCGTCTCTTTGCAGTGGCAGCCAGGAACAGCGGCTTCTCCTTCTCATTCACCTTCTAGATCCCATAAGCACACCTCTCAATTGGCAAAATCTATCCGATGAAAGAGATCTGGGACACGCAGCCCCAGGTTTTTCCCTTGGGATACAGAGCAGAGGAGGCAGCTGTGACAGTGCCAGGTCAACAACAGCCTGCCTGCCACATTCTGCTCTGCAGTTCAATTCAGTGAAACGGTTTACTTAGATCCTACTTGGGACTAGACTCTGATACTGGAGTCAGACACACACAGGCAACCGTGCCAGACAGATGCAAAGTTCACTCCTGCTGCACTCAAGTTTAATTGCTTAAGAAGCTATCTATGTCAGAAGAATGCACCCGGCATTATTTAAGACGCCTGATCTCATTCAGATTTAGATCATCTGAGATCTCATGGAAAACCTTGTATTTTGTCAGTCCCTTTACTGCCATCCTCCTGTTTCTTCAGGAGTATAGGAAGGTGACTTCATCAAAAATATTGAAGCAGAAAACAAATAAAAAACATTTAGCCTCAGGCAAAGGCTTAGGTCCACAGCTTCTATCCAGAAGTTTGTCTTCTTGCTCATCATTAAACTCAGAGCCCCTGCAGGTACAGCGGGGCTCATAAACTGCAGGATAGCCTGTATGGGTTATTCTTTTACTCAATATGCATTTATTGAACACTGATGAAAATGACGGCTCTCACTGTTTAGGGTATTGCCTGTTACCTCAATAACTTACTTCGTAACTCACAAAACCTCGAGAATTGTCTTTAGACCCATTTTACTTTACCTTCTTAAACACTGAGCTATGACACTGCCACTTTATGACAGGCCCTGGGGTACAGGGCACAATTTCTGGGTGCTGGTGTACAAAGGAAACACATGATGTTCTCAGCCCTGAGCTTACAGACTAATTTCTTTAAAGTATCTGAATATTTTATTAGTATAATTTTTTCACGCATTCCCTTCAGACACGGTCGTGAGAAATGCTTTATTATCAGGCAATTGGGAAAGCCTGTAAGAGCTCCTTTGGTTTCAATAATTTTAAAAAATGAACTTGTAAGCTATAAATCATAGGCAGCAACTATATATTAAAATTATACAGACTGCTGATAGTTCTTTAAGAACTCCTAAGTAACTCTGTAGGCAAGCCTACGACCTACATTTGGGAAGTTACAGTGAGTGGATTGGTCATGAAGTTAGCATTAACACATGGAATTTGACTGCACAGAGTGACCAGTCTTGTCAAATATCCTTGAATGCTCTAGAAGTGTTAACAGGGTGCCTGTTACCCACTTATACATATTTAATGTATCAATCCTTTAGGAAGCAACCACTGTGTCTGATCCTATAACGCTCTATTATAGCTAAATCCTTGGATTATAAATTGAATTTCTCTGGATTCATCTGTAGTCATTTGGATTTGTCACCATTTGACTTGACTGAATCTTTTGGGGAAAGGTATATGGGACAGCTATTCCCATAGCACCTATTTTCATAGCTCCCACTATGAACCTGTACTAACCTAAGAGGTGGACGCTCTTGTGTTAATACAAGAGGTCGAGGGATTGTATTTTCATAAACAATGGCAGAACTTAGGTTCACTGACATTTTCCTAGGTTTTTTAATTTTTAGTCTTTGTTTCTTTTTGCTTTATTTTAAAAGCTTTGTCTTTGGAAAGCTAAAACTGTAAATTCAGAAGCAAGAAAAAAAATCACACAAATTTGATTTGTTCTCTCAATGTGTCTTCAAAAGTCTTTGCATATAGAGATCTTTTGATTGTGTGAATGCTGCCAGTTTAATGGGTATGCTGAAGTCTTACTCTGCTTCAGTCCTCTGCTACCTGCCAGGGAGGCATATACACTCTCCAGCACATAACAATATCCTACATTTGTTTTCATTTTTCACTCACATATACTATTTCATATGCTTGACATATACTCATCCAGGTAATGTAACCTAGGCTAGACTGTGATAACTCCAAAATCTATCATTTTAATAAAACAAAAACTTATTTCTTGTTCACCTTAAGTCTGATGCCCAATTAGTAGAAGCTCTCTTCCATCCAGTGACTCTGGGATCCAGTTCTGCTCAATCTGTGATGCCACTAAGAACCAAACCATCTACCCATGCACTTAGCCCAGACACTGAGAACTGAATCACACCTCACCATTAAATTACCATGACACTGATATTTCACTCTTATCACTAGCATTTCTTTATTCTTCCACTTCTGTCCTGGGAAAGCAAATGGTTTGATTGTTCATTACAGGAACTTCCCTAAATCCCATCAACTCTTCAGTGGAAAGTATCAACAGACCATGACCTAAGATTTTTTGACTCCTTTGCCTCAACATCCTTACCTTGCTGTTTTCATGAATTCTGGACTATTGAATTATTATTGTGAGGTGGTCTCTTTTATGGGAGTAAGCAATGAATTCAGCTTTACCTTATCAACAGTTATGTTGGTGATGGGTTTTTCAACAGAATCACCATAATACATTACTTCCATGCTGGGAAAAGGGAAGAATCAAGAAGGCAAACTGACTGTATACATGCTTCAGACTGGAAATGGTATATCATTTCCACTCACATTGTGTTTTACAGAATTCAGTCATATGGTAACAACTTTCCTGCAGAGGAACCTAGAAAATACCACATTCCTGGTGTCGCAGTGGTGTAGAGAGCACACAGCATTGCTTCTGCCACAATGTGATAATAATATGATAATAAAAGCTAACATTTATATAGCACTCACAATGTGCCAGACACTAGTCCAACTCCTTTACATACTCCAATACACTGAATTCCCAAAATAACTCAGTGAGGTAGGTATTTTGTTATCCCCCATTTTTCAGAAGACTAAACAATACTACAGAGAGATTAAGTAACTTTCTAAATGTCAAACAGCCAGTAAGTGGTGTAGCCTCACAATTCCAAACAAGAAGGGACACAGATGAGTCTGGGCTTATAACCTTGAAGCTATGCTCCTAATAATCACAGAACAACAACAAACAAAAAACTCTTCATAGATTATACCAATAAGGGTATTTAATGTATCTTTCTACTCAAATTTTTATGTGAGCTGCATTGAATTTGCCTCTAAACAATTTTTGAGGGCACCAAGTTAAATTAGCATACATCTCTTCACTCTGTAACTTAGACCACTTTCATTTCATAAAGAAACTAATGGGGAGAGGGCAGACAGCAGAAGAAAAAAGAACTACAATCCTGCAGCCTGTGGAACAAAAACCACATTCACAGAAAGATAGACAAGATGAAAAGGCAGAGGGCTATGTACCAGATGAAGGAACAAGATTAAACCCTAGAAAAACAACTAAATGAAGTGGAGATAGGCAACCTTCCAGAAAAAGAATTCAGGATAATGATAGTGAAGATGATCCAGGACCTCGGAAAAAGAATGGAGGCAAAGATCGAGAAGATGCAAGAAATGTTTAACAAAGACCTAGAAGAATTAAAGAACAAACAAACCGAGATAAACAATACAATAACTGAAATGAAAACTACACTAGAAAGAATCAACAGCAGAATAACTGAGGCAGAAGAACGGATAAGTGACCTGGAAGACAGAAGAGTGGAATTCATTGCTGCGGAACAGAATAAAGCAAAAAGAATGAAAAGAAATAAAGACAGGCTAAGAGACCTCTGGGACAACATTAAATGCAATAAGATTTGCATTATAGGGGTCCCAGAAGGAAAAGAGAGAGAGAAAGGACCAGAGAAAATATTTGAAGAGATTATACTTGAACACTTCCCTAACATGGGAAAGGAAATAGCTACCCAAGTCCAGGAAGAGCAGCGAGTCCCATACAGGATAAACCCAAGGAAAAACACGCCAAGACACATAGTAATCAAAATGGCAAAAATTAAAGACAAAGAAAAATTATTGAAAGCAGCAAGGGAAAAACGACAAATAACATACAAGGGAACTCCCATCAGGTTAACAGCTGATTTCTTAGCAGAAACTCTACAAGCCAGAAAGGACTGGCACGATATACTTAAAGTGATGAAAGGGAAGAACCTACAACAAATATTACTCTACCCGGCAATCTCTCATTCAGATTCGATGGAGAAATCAAAAGCTTCACAGACAAGCAAAGGCTAAGAGAATTCAGCACCACCAAACCAGCTCTACAACAAATGCTAAAGGAGCTTCTCTAAGTGGGAAACACAAGAGAAGAAAAGGACCTACAAAAACAAACCCAAAACAATTAAGAAAATGGTCATAGGAACATACATATTGATAATTACCTTAAACGTGAATGGATTAAATGCTCCAACCAAAAGACACAGGCTTGCTGAATGGATACAAAACAAGACCCATATATATGCTGTGTACAGGAGACCCACTTCAGACCTAGGGACACATACAGACTGAAGTGAGGGGATGGAAAAAGATATTCCATGCAAATGGAAATCAAAAGAAAGCTGCCATAGCAATAATCACACCAGATAAAATAGACTTTAAAATGAAGAATGTTACAAGAGACAAGAAAGGACACTACATAATGATCAAGGGATCAATCCAAGAAGAAGTTATAACAATTATAAATATATATGCACCCAACATAGGAGCACCTCAATACATAAGGCAACTGCTAACAGCTATAAAAGAGGAAATAGTAACACAATAAGACTGGGGGACTTTAACACCTCACTTACACCAACGGACAGATCATCCAAGATGAAAATAAATAGGGAAACAGAAGCTTTAAATGACACAATAGACCAGATAGATTTAATTGATATTTATAGGACATTCTATCCAAAAACAGCAGATTACACTTTCTTCTCAAGTGCACATGGAACATTCTCCAGTATAGATCACATCTTGGGTCACAAATCAAGCCTCAGTAAATTTAATAAAATTGAAATCATATCAAGCATCTTTTCTCACCACAACGCTATGAGATTAGAAATCAATTACAGGGGAAAAAACGTAAAAACCACAAACACATAGAGGCTAAACAATACGTTACTAAATAACCAAGAGATCACTGAAGAAATCCAAGAGGAAAGCAAAAACTATCTAGCGACAAATGACAGTGAAAACACAATGATCCAAAACCTATGTGATGCAGCAAAAGCAGTTCTAAGAGGGAAGTTTATAGCTATACAAGCCAACCTCAAGAAACAAGAAAAATCTTAAATAAACAATCTAAACTTACACCTAAAGGAACTAGAGAAAGAAGAACAAACTAAACCCAAAGTTAGTAGAAGGAAAGAAATCATAAAGATCAGAGCAGAAATAAATGAAATAGAAACAAAGAAAACAATAGCAAAGGTCAATAAAACTAAAAGCTGGTTCTTTGAGAAGATAAACAAAATTGATAAACCATTAGTCAGACTCATCAAGAAAAAGAGGGAGAGGACTCAAATCAATAAAATTAGAAATGAAAAAGGAGAAGTTACAACAGACACTGCAGAAATACGAAGTATTCTAAGAGACTACCATAAGCAACTCTATGCCAATAAAATGGACAACCTGGAAGAAATAGACAAATTCTTAGAAAGGTATAACCTTCCAAGACTTAACCAGGAACAAACAGAAAATATGAACAGACCAATCGCAAGTAATGAAATTGAAACTGTGATTAAAAATCTTCCAACAAACAAAAGTCCAGGACCAGATGGCTTCACAGATGAATTGTCAAACATTTAGAGAAGAGCTAACACCCATTCTTCTCAAACTCTTCCAAAAAATTGCAGAGGAAGGAACACTCCCAAACTCTTTCTCTGAGGTCACCATCACCCTGATACCAAAACCAGACAGAGATACTACAAAAAAAGAAAATTACAGACCAATATCACTGATGAATATAAATGCAAAAGTCCTCAACAAAATACTAGCAAACAGAATCCAACAGCACAGTAAATGGGTCATACACCATGACCAAGTGGGATTTATCCCAGGGATGCAAGGATTCTTCAATATATGTAAATCAATCAATGTGATACACCATATTAACAAATTGAAGAATAAAAACCATATGATCCTCTCATAGACGCAGAAAAAGCATTTGACAAAATTCAACACCGATTTATGATTAAAACTCTCCAGAAAGTGGGCATAGAGGGAACCTACCTCAACATAATAAAGGCCATATACGACCAACCCACAGCAAACATCATTCTCAATGGTGAAAAACTGAAAGCATTTCCTCTAAGATCAGGAACGAGACAAGGATGATAATAGTCCAATCTCACCACTATTATTCAATATAGTTTTGGAAGTCCTAGCCATGGCAATCAGAGAAGAAAAAGAAATAAAAGGAATACAAATTGGAAAAGAAGAAGTAAAACTGTCATTGTTTGCAGATGACATGATACCATACATAGAGAATCCTAAAGATGCCACCAGAAAACTACTAGAGCTAATCAATGAATTTGGTAAAGTTGCAGGATACAAAATTAATGCACATAAATCTCTTGCATTCCTATACACTAATGATGAAAAATCTGAAAGAGAAATTAAGGAAACACTCCCAGTTACCACTGCAACAAAAAGAATAAAATACCTAGGAATAAACCTACCTAGGGAGACAAAAGACCTGTATGCAGAAAACTATAAGACACTGATAAAAGAAATTTAAGATGATACCAAGAGATGGAGAGATATACCATGTTCTTGGATTGGAAGAATCAATATTGTGAAAATGACTATACTACCCAAAGCAATCTACAGATTCAATGCAATCCCTATCAAATTACCAGGGGCATTTTTTACAGAACTAGAACAAAAAATCCTAAAATTTGTATGGAAACACAAAAGACCCCGAATAGCCAAAGCAATCTTGAGGGAAAAAAACGGAGCTGGAGGAATCAGACTCCCTGACTTCAGACAATACTACAAAGCTACAGTAATGAAGACAATATGGTACTGGAACAAAAACAGAAACATAGATCAGTGGAACAAGATAGAAAGCCCAGAGACAAACCCACACGCCTATGGTCAACTACTCTATGACAAAGGAAGCGAGGATATACAATGGAGAAAAGACGGTCTCTTCAATAAGTGGTGATGGGAAAACTGGACAGCTACATGTAAAAGAAGGAAATTAGAACACTCCCTAACACCATACACAAAAATAAACTCAAAATGGATTTGAGACCTAAATGTAAGACCGGACACTATAAAACTCTTAGAGGAAAACATAGGAAGAACACTCTTTGACATAAATCACAGCAAGATCTTTTTTGATCCACCTCCTAGAATAATGGAAATAAAAACAAAAATAAACAAACGGGACCTAATGAAACTTCAATACTTCTGCACATCAAAGGAAACCATAAACAAGATGAAAAGACAACCCTCAGAATGGGAGAAAACATTTGCAAACAAATCAACAGACAAAGGATTAATCTCCAAAATATATAAACAGCTCATGAAGCTCAATACTAAAAAAACAAACAACCCAATCCAAAAATGGGCAGAAAACCTAAATAGACATTTCTCCAGAGACATACAGATGGCCAAGAAGCACATGAAAAGCTGCTCAACATCACTAATCATTAGAGAAATGCAAATCAAAACTACAATGAGGTATCACCTCACACCAGTTAGAATGGGCATCATCAGAAAATCTACAAACAGCAAATGCTGGAGAGAGTGTGGAGAAAAGAGAATCCTCTTGCACTGTTGGTGGGAATGTAACTTGATACAGCCACTATGGAGAACAGTATGGAGGTTCCTTAAAAAACTAAAAATAGTATTACCATATGACCCAGCAATCCCACTCCTGGCCATATACCCAGAGAAAACCATAATTCAAAGACACATGCACCCCAATGTTCATTGCAGCACTATTTACAATAGCCAGGTCATGGAAGCAACCTAAATGCCCATCGACAGACGAATGGATAAAGAAGATGTGGTACATATATACAATGGAATATTACCCAGCCATAAAAACTAACGAAATTGGGTTATTTGTTGAGACGTGGATGGATCTAGAGAGTGTCATACAGAGTGAAGTAAGTCAGAAAGAGAAAAAGAAATATCATATATTAACGCATATATGTGAAAGCTAGAAAAATGGTACAGATGAACCGGTTTGCAGGGCAGAAATAAAGACCCAGAGGTAGAGAGCAAACATATGGACACCAAGGGGGAAACTGGTGGGGGGGCGGGGGGGGGTTGTGATGGATTGGGAGATTGGGATTGACATGTATACACTGATGTGTATAAAATTGATGACTAATAAGAACCTGCTGTATAAAAATAAATAAATAATAAAAATTTTAAAAAAGAAACTAATGGGGCTATCCTTTAGTGTTTCTCAGAGTATCCAGCTCGTTGCTGACACTGGGCAAATGTTAACTAACAATAACTCTGAAATAATTAACTATCATTATTCTATTTATACATGCAATAATGAAAGCGTAGTTTCCTTTCAGCCAGTAGAACTTGAGCCACCATAAGAAAGATACTTAAACAGCTTTTCCTTGAGATAAATGTGAATATCCTATCTTTTAGGAAGTCCTTCAAATGTATTAGAAGTTTAATTATTTTATTTAAAAGTCTCAAGGAAAAAAAATACCAGCCACGGGACTGTTATTAATTTTCTCCCTAGTAAAGGATTCCAGAATTTAGTATTTCAAGGGTATTCCTGTGACATCAACTGAGAAGCTCTTGTGACTGAAGTTTATAACACAGCCTCCGTGCAGTGAGAACATTTTAATTTTCCCCAAGTGACTGGGAACCCAAGGGGAAAAATACAATCAGATATGTAGAGCCACTCGAGAGCATCTTTGGACTTAGCAGACTTAATGTGTCTCTGTGATGAGTCTGCCTGTTAGTCCATTCAAGACAAGTTGTCCTAGAGTTAAAGCTTAAGATGTATTAAAAATGAAAGCACCATAGAGGATTTATTGGAAAAATATATTGCATTTAATTAAGGATTCCTGGTTATCTAAGCCTCCCACTCACAAAATAAAAGTGGTTTTTGGAAGCTACAACAGCCCAGTCAATAACTGAGCTGTAGTTGGAAAAGTAAATGAAGTCCAAATGCTATTTGAAAAGAAGAGAGGATTAAGCCTTTGGTTGTTGAGTATGTATGCTTGAGACATTTGCTATTCCAAAGAAGGGAAGTTAGGTGAACAACACAGGTGGTATCAATACAAATGGCAAACTAGTGATCAAGATGGGATGGGAGAAGCTGAAGAGAGCTTTTGCCCCTTGGGTCTATTTTTTTTCTAATAGTTCTTAGAGGCAGATACAGAAACCCAGATTGGATAAACTACAGCAGTGTATAAGGTTTACTCACAGCAAATCTCAGAGCTTTCTAAAACATGGGCATTCTGCATCATATTTGGAGGCAAGGATACCAGCTTTGCAATGAAGTTTGTAACTGAACTCAGAAATGAGATTTAATGAATAAGCACTTTCATCTTTAGTTTCCTCTTTTGTTCATTTTAAAAATATGTTCTGATTTTCATGGTCCACAGACAATCCACCATATCACTCACCATTTGGCAGTATTTTTTTTCCTTGGCTATTGGTGTTAGCTTCATGGCCAATCAATGTTTGTATAAATTTTCTATAAGAACAGGAAAACTGTATTTGTTTTCTTCTCAAAAGCAAAATGGCAGACATTCATCCCAGGGCAAGTAAGAGGTTTTCACAATGCTGAACTTTCACAGTATGAAACAAGAAAGAACATAGATGATGTCTGCACCTCTGTTTGTCTTTTTCATTCACTCCTCTTAGCTATTTCCTTTGGTTGAGCTCCCACAGCATGACAGAGGCTAGTATCCCACATTTCCCTGACATTGGAATATTGTGACAATGGGCCATAATAACCAAACTGACTGAAGCCTTAAATCAGGTCTGATTTTTCAGTCTGTAAAGTAACAAAAAAAACCAGATGCAGGGGCTTCCCTGGTGGTGCAGTGGTTGAGAGTCTGCCTGCCAATGCAGGGGACGTGGGTTCGTGCCCCGGTCTGGGAAGATCCCACACGCCATGGAGTGGCTGGGCCTGTGAGCCATGGCCGCTGAGGCTGCGCGTCCGGAGCCTGTGCTCCGCAACGGGAGAGGCCACAACAGTGAGAGGCCCGTGTACCGCAAAAAACAAAACAAAACAAAACAAAAAACAAAAAACAGATGCAGAAATCAAACCACCTCTATCAGAAAGAAAGGTCTAAACACAAAAAGAATTTATTCTGATAATGAAATTTCTTTTTTGATGCACTCTCATTGGGTGGTTATAATAGATGTGTCACTTCTCAAACTTTAATGTGCATCAGAATCACCAGGAGGGCTTGTTAAGTCATAGATTGCTCTGTTCCAGCCCTAGAATATCTGATTCAGTAGATCTGGGATAGGTCTTGAGAATTTGCATTTCTAACATGTTTCAAGGTGATGCTAATGTTGCTTGCTGGGTACTTAACTCTAAGAACCACTACTCTAGTATCAATATTCTAGTGCTCCAAATCCCTTCTTCAAGGCCAATGCACCCATCCCCCACCCCCAAGTGGTACTATTGGCTACTGACCACGCACAGTTGCTATGTTCGTTGGAAACTGCTCTCAGCCTCTTCCAATTTTTTGACCCCTCCAAGAACTTGGTATGCCAGTAACCTGGCATGAAGAAAACTACTTGCTGAAGGAGGGAAACAAAGGCTTTCCCAACTTGCCTCAATTTGAGATCATCTAAAGGGTAATCCCAGTTACAGAGCTCATCATGGGATCAGCTGAGGTCTCAGTTTCAATTGCACTAGGGTCCAGTTTTCCCCCCTGCTTATTCCCACATTATTCATTTCCTTACAGGTATGTCTCCCAAGACCACTCCTCCATAAACTTTTGCACAAAACTCTCCATCTCAGAATCTGTTTCAGTGGAATCCATTACAAGACAGCATCAAGTAATATTTTGCACCAAAATTATCTGAATTGTTGCTCTAAACATAGTCCAATTACCCCGACAGTCACATTGACCCCTATGCTTTCCTCTATTATTAACAATGAGGTCTTCCACCGTCTGGTCTGAGAAACATGTTATTCAACCCTGTTTACTCTGCTTTGTCTTATCTGGTTCTGTTCTATACCCCAGAACTCTTCTTATGCATCAAGAACAAGACTTGTTCCATACAAAAATGAAACATGCTGGAGAATTTATACTATTTAAAGGCACAGCTTTGTCTGCTCAAACTAGTCTTCCTGTTTATGATAATTTGATGGTTAGGAAGCATTATGGCCTGACATTTTCTACTTGGTTAACATGGTTCAAAACTACTTGTTGACAAAAATGTTGAAAATACTATTTGAAGGCACAAAACCCCTATTAGTCCTCTGCTGATCTTCCTGTTTATCCTTACATCATAAAATGTATTTTACAATAACTATTTTATGTGTGGGAATAAATATGATGATGAGAAGAGCAAGATACGGTTATAGGAAAAAGATGATACAATTTTATTTCAATAAAACACTATATAAAAATACAGACAATCTATTAGGCATCACAAGTTTTCCTGGTTTACTTCATTTAAAGCTATTTTAGTTTTGCCTCACGTATAACTCAGATTAACTGTAAACATACTGTTCCTAGATGAAATGGAAAATGAAAAAATACCCAAGTCTCTTTGAATCTGGTTAGAATAGGCAATAATTTAACTACTGATTCTCTTAATGAGTAAATGGCAGGATGAAACTCCCCTTCTCCACAACTTGAGTTTAGAGTTATGATCCAAGTTCTCTTTGGCATAGTGGGAACTTCCTGGTTGGCCAAGAGAATACATGAAGTGTTAGAAACTGCCTTCATATGCTTGTGAAACTTCCAAAAGAGACATTTTCCTATCCAAAGACATAGCAAGAAGCAGAGAATTTCTTCTGAGAAGAAAAGAAATTGATAGAAGCCGTATCTGAGAAAGAAAAGTCGAAAAGCAGAGAGGTAGAAAACAAGAGCATCAGCGAGCAGGGACATGGGGTCAAGTTCCCTTGGCTCATCCCCTTTTCTTTCGTGAGACCTTGTATTAACTAACTTCTGCGCAACTGGTGTCCGTTATGAACTAAATGTCAGCAATTCACAAGATTCTGCTGTATTGGGATGTAGAACTCTCTCCACTCATCACATGTCGGAGTGAAAGTGCCTTGTCAAATGGACATACCAGGAGGGAGAAACATCAAGGACACAGTAGGGTTTCAGAAGTGATTCTGGATGTCATTTCAGCCAAGTGAAGTGCTTTCTTTCCTACCTTCTGGCAGCCCTACATCACTGCATGCCCTTTGCCCTGATCATATATTTTACAATAGCTAGCACTCCATGGCAAGGCTCCATCAATGTAAACGGAAGCAAGGAAGATGCTCTTTATGATTCAGCTGGTACAATTCACAGGAGGCAAACACTGGGCAAGGTACTGCCTGATAAGCCATGAAGACTGTCCCATTGCTGGCACTGGCAGAATATGGGGAGGCAGCCGAGGCTAGTGTGATTCAGAACAGATGACTACTGTCATCAGAAGTTTGAGATGTATGACTCTGAGAATTGAGTCTCTCTCACTCTTCATGCCAGTCCGAGAGGTAAAGCACTTGTGACTAACAGAGAGCCATTGAAACTGAGAGCAGGTATCATGTCTCAAATAAAGAGATGATATGGTCTTAGTGGATATACCTATCGAAGGTCAAGTCATCTTAAAACTGAATACAATACTTCACAGGTTACTTCAACATGCAGCAGACATTTGTTGAGAATCAATTGTCCATTAGAACTTTTAGAATAGAGAAAGTAAGACACAGGATCTGATTTCAGAGGCTTATAACTCAGTAGGGCATATAAGACAAGAACAAAATAATCTTATCACATGGAAGAAATGGATGAGAAAATTACCAGAGTAAAGACATTAAAATGAGGGTGAAACCATGCCAAGAAAAGAACAGTTAACATCTTCTAAGCAGTGCGTGAAATCCAGTACTGATCAGTTACAGGCTATCCATGCATTCACGCATTCAACACACATTCGGTGAGTATTCAGTATGTACAGGACACTGTGCTAGGTCTGGGGATACAATGACAGAGTAAAGTGAAATGTACTGGAATTAGTGTTTGCTCCCATCTGAGCAAAGTTTAACCTCAACAGTTTGCTGAAATTGTGATATATCGCCCCTGAATAATATAGCATACTAAGATGGAATGGGCTATCCTGGAAATATTTCTTAGAAATTTTTAAAAACTTCCTGGGCCGCAGGTAAATTTTAGTAGATATCCATAATCTATACTTCTTGCCTAAATAGGTCATAAATATATAAAGTGATATCTTCCCCTTTCTGCTGGTCGGAAACCAATAGCAATAACAGATATCATTTTTATTCAGTCTTTGTGCCACATTCCATACTAGATAACAATCTCTTTTAATTTTCCCAGAAACTCTTTGTGGTCAGGATCATTGCCGGCATTCTCTATCTAAACTTGAGACCCAAGGAAGTTAAATCATTTGAAAAAATTCATATGGTTAGAAAGATAAAGTGAGATGCAAACTTAGGTCTGTCTAGTTCTTTGGTGAGCTGATGCCCACACCCCCATAGTATTAACATTGTTGCTACCACAGTCCTTCTTTCAGATGCTTCATCTGGGATTTGTTGAATTTTATTCCTCTGAACTCAATTCCCACACAACAACTACTGACTGAGCCCACTGTTTTTGCCTACCAATTATTCTCTTTCCTACCTGTGAGCTTTAGGTATAAAGAGTGGGAACCTTAGCTGCAAGGATGATATTCAAAATACTTAATACGTACTATGGCTCAACCCTTGGTTAACCGGAATGCCTGACCTCTGAAAAGACACTAATAATACATAACCAGTGTTGTCATACTGTGTGGACACCAGCGGAATAGCAACTGCACCTGGCATACACCTGGCATTTCCATTTAGGCGAAATCTTACATAGACAGCCCATTTCGTTTAATTCATGGAACTATTATGAGCTATTATGGACCTCCGACCCTCCTACTGCACACCTCTGACTACATCTTTATCTTTTACCTTATCTTTAATGTATGGAGATGTTTTATTGATATTTTGGGGGAGAGGATATAGTACATTTATCTTTACATGGGTACCCTACCTATGGGTATGCATTCATTGCTCCAGAGTTACAAAAAATAGCCAAACTGCAAAAAACAAAAAACATAAAACAAAAAAAACCCAGCCTGGACAAAGAGTTCACTAAACTGCAAGAAACAATGGATGCCTAACTTTTAAAACAAAGTCTCAGGTTTGAGACTATACACTGTATTACAAAGCAGCTGGGTGACAACTTTTTCCATGCTTTAGTTTGTTCATCATGACAAAGGGAACTTATTCATAATATTGTTAGGAACTGAAATCAGCAAGAGGAAATTTGGATTAAAAAAATTATATATTTTAAGTACTGTGTGTCAGCCTCTGTACTAAGAACTTCTTCAAACCTTACAACAGCCCCATTGCATCCACTTCTCAGATGTGGAAACTGAGGCACTGGGAGATAGCAGAACCCGGATTTAAGACCAAGGAGCTCTACTCTACAGTCCATATTCTTTACCATGATGTTTTACTGCTTTCCATCATACAGAGGCCAAGAACTCATAAGATATGTGGTTTTGAAATGGAAACTCTGGTCAAAATTCTTTTGGGCCTCCATTACAACAAGAAAACAAAACAAAACAAAACAAAACCTCGGACCTTAAATAAAGATTCTTTAACGTTTAACCCTGGCCAGGCTCATCTATGGCCAATCCCCTTCCTTGCTTTTTATTTTCCACCTATTTCAAATAAGCCATGTCTTCTTGTGCCCAAATTTCATTGTACGTATGTTTCCCTCTTCCTGGATTGCCCTCACCTGTCTTATTTCCAGATCTTACTCTAATAGTTATCTCCTATGCCATCTCCTCCCCAAAGCTCTCCTGACTGCCTCCGAAGGCAAATTTGGGGGGTTCCTTCCTCCTTATTTCAACCATACCTTGTATACTCTTGCCTGCATTTAGTATTGGCCATGCTATACATTTATGTTCCATGTATACGACTGCCTTTCCAGTATACTCTGTCCTCCTGGAGGGAAAGGACTACCTCTGTCTTTATACCTTGAACATAGCAGATAACCAGTAAGGATTTATAGAAAAAGTGACTGAATGAGCAATTAATTAATTATATCAGTAGGCAGTCTTTCTGTCAGTAGTAATAGAAAACCCAACTCAAAGTAGTTTAAGTAATAAAAGAAATATTTCAGCTTATATTAAACAAAATACAGCAGAAGAATGGTCTTTGGTTTCACCCAGGAGCTTGTTGCTATTAACAGTTCTTTCCAGCTCCCTTTCTTCCTGTGAGCTCACCCTGAGGCTCAGCTTCCCAGATAGTCACAGCACAGAGCTGCACACAGGCTTTCCCGTACCCAGAAAATAAAAAATAGGACCCTTCCTCAACTCATGGAATACCTGCCAGCTTCACCGTGATGGGAACGACCTAGATTCCCGAGGACAAAGAAAATGCCTTGACTTGGTTAACTGAAGCCTGGTTAAGCATCCATTCCTAACCTGAGCATTGTAGCAAGAGGCGTAAGATGAGCTGATGCACTTAAGGCCCACCACCAGAACTGGAGGTGGGTCCATTCTAACTTCAACTCTATAGTTACTAAATAATAAAGATGGTGTGGAGTGGATGTGGGGGGCTAAGTCCCTGACATGTATGATGTGCGAATGGATTTTTCCATGCAGAACAATCGCATATGCCCATTTTTAGTAGATAACAGCACAATATTCTTCTGCAATCATTTCAAAATTGTCTATGAGACAAGCCACCTTCTGATGCCAAGGTCTGATTTCTTACCATAAGGCCACCAGCTCCTCTGCAGCTCAGTAAGCTACAGCAAGCCTCTGTTGTCTCCACTTCATTGATGAGTAACCTCAAACCAGCAGCCTTAGCAGCTGATCCAAGGATTCATCCCCAGATCAGAAGAGATCAAAGTTTCCCAGGGAATGTCTGGGACAGAAAGGAAGTTGTTATTAGCTGAATGACTCACATGCTGAATCACAAAACAAGAACCATTTGGGGAAAGGTCTGTAACTGCAGAGTGTGTTTCCAGTTAAACAGATACCCTCGGGCCCTTTTGGGAAGAAGCCAACACTGGCCAACATGATCATAGCAGCAACCCCAATGTCTGGATGATAGCGGCTCACAATCTAGGGACCCCTTCAGTCATCTTAGTGTTATGTCCTTGAAGCTCCCAGGGATATGCCCTCCGGGAAATCTCAGATGGAGATGGGAATTTCCCATGTGCCAGGAACCCAAGTTGTCAATGAAAGTTTCAAGGAAAGTCCAACAATTCTCTGCAAGAATGGCCTTTGGAGCCCACCTCCCAGAAATGGGACAAGAATGGCCTTTGGAGCCCCCCTCCCAGAAATGCGACAGCTGATTATTTCATTTCCTTTCTCCTTCTTAATAATTTACAAATGAATTTTTACCACCCTAAAAATGGATATTTATTTGCTATTATTTAAATATTCTAATGTTGAAAGTGATAAAAGAAATGTTAGCTCAGTGAAAGATAAAACTTGGGAGATGAAGCTAAAATGAAAGACTGAATGTTGAACTTTTTTTAAATTTTTTATTCAGGTTTGGGATTCTATGATGCAGTGAGTGTTCATCATTTTTCCATTTTAAACATATCCATTTTAAACATATCCCCCAAGAATCCTCAAAGTGCCCCACCCATTTTATTATTCCACCCATCAATCCCTCCATCTATGTTTTCATTTGCTGAGCACAAATTTATTGAAGGGCTTTCATGTGCCACACACAGACATATCCACAATGGGTACTTCTGTGAACCAGCTGACTTGGTTCCTGACCTCAAGGAACCAGGTCCAAAGCCCTGTTTGTCCTCCCAGTCATTCTGTGAGGGAACGCTTCCTTTATTTAACATGAGAAGGGGGACTGGTGGAAAGGAGGGCCCTAATTGTGAGTTAGGAACCTGTGTTACTGCCATAGCAACTTTAGTTTCCCCTCGGATCCAGTCCAGTTCTCAGGGGGTAAGAGATCCCTTGACTGTAAGCATCTCAAGCACAGGGTCACCTCTACTAATACTTATACCCAGGAGAGCGCCTAACACCTAGTAGGTACCCAGTAAATGATGAGCACAACTGTGGGAAGACAGAGATAATAACTTGCTAGGTAACTTGCTTCTGGTAATACAGCCCCGTTCTCTGCTGGTTTACCTCCCTGGCTAGCGGTCTTCCGGATGGCCTAGAGCTATTTCCTACAAAGGGGACTGTCCTGACACATGCTCAGTAATGGCGCAGGCATTCCTATTGTTAGCCTAACAGACTCCATTTAAAGGAATATCTTTTAGGAAGTCAATTTATTTGAAATATAATCTAGTCACCTCAAACATCTACCTTTGAGAACCAAAGAATAAATCGGATGCCTTTCTTCCAGTTCTTCTTTGCCCCAGATTAAATTGGCTGTCTCCATGCTTAATCACCCTGAGCATCTACTAGCCTGATACAGACAGACTCGGGAGTTGTCCACATTTGAAGATTCAGCTGCACTTGGAAGGGGGAGCAAGCTAGGGAAAAGAGGGAGGGAAAAAAGAGGTATTTTTTTTTCTCTCCATAGAGCAGGGACCTTTACAATGCACCACAGTGTGTGAACAGAGCTGCGTGCTGTGATACCATTTAGCAATAATGGATGGCTTGTGCCGCCCCAAGCCAAGACTTAACAGCCCAGTGAACAGCATCAGGCTGCAGAAGGAGTGCTCTAAGACGGCCACGCACTAAAAAAAAGATGAAAAATAAAATTGTCTATGGCATTGTCGACATATTTACCCCTTTTTTAGGGATTCCCATGGCAACGAAAACCTCTGACCCTCTCTAGGAGGTGGGAAATAATCTGCACTGTTGAGATGAGCTGCTTGCCTAAGGAACTGAAGCCTATCTGTGTGCTACCTCCCCCTCTAGTGACCATTTGGTGAATAGCAGGGCTTTTCATAGTTTTCTTTGGCATCAAGTCTCACCACCATATGTCATGGCTCTTAACTCTAAAAGCATAATATTGTTATATTAAATTAGCATGACATATTTTTGAGGAGACTTCTAAAACTTCATTGTTTTGAGTCGTTTAATTCTTGTTTTCCAAGGTTTTGTTTTGTTTCCGTATTTTAAACTAAATCTAGGAAATAGCCCAGTTGCTGGCTTTAGCCAAACTTTCCCTCATGACCTTACTTCTACACCCCATGTTTGGGAAACCAGATAAAAAAGAGGAACAACGGACATGGAAGGAGTGGTTACAGTCTCTGAGGCCACTGTACTTTCTTTTTTGGTAGAGGGGCTGGTGTATAGTTACAATCTTAGAGGTGCCTTGGGCATACTATTATTTCTCTGCCCCGTCCTCCACAACCTCCCTCTCTCCTGTCACCTATGACAATGTTCATGCTAAGAACTCATATCTAGATCACCCAGAAGCTCAATATGCTTCAGGGGCAGAAATCTCCACCCAAAATGTGCACACTGAAAGAGCACAGGCGAGTTAAAACGATCTCAATAGATAGCCTCAAACTCAATAGCCTTGCAGATTCCATGGGAAGGCCCTACCCTTTCAAGAATTCACAACTCAAGTCTCACGCCCTCATTTTCTCCCTCCTCTGAAATTTTATAGCCCTTCCTTTTTATTCTTTCTCCTTCTTTGAGTATCATGAACTGCATTTTACTATTAATATTCTTTCTACGTGAATTTGTCAAGTGTTTTCAACTCTATATGAGTTCCTTGGGAAAAAAGACCTTGTTTTGAATGGCCGAATTCTTCATTTAGTTTTCATTGTCCAGTTGACTGGATTTTTTTCACACACAACTTGATAAGGTAATATTTGCAAAGATATTATCCAATGAGAAATCCATGTTCCAGTATTGATTCAGATTCCTGGAGGATCAATCCAGCAAGACATAATACCCTGAGACACTCAGGAGATTAAGCAAAAAAAGAGGAGAAGACAACTGCATCTTTATCGTACTGTCTGTGTCTAGATAGATTAAGAAAGAAACCACTGCGTCATAGATTCCTACTATACCCCTGTGTCGTAGATGTAATTTTTGCTTTACAGCTTGGAAAGCTGAGTCTCAAAAAGTAAAGTAACAAGTTGGATTTCACAATGTTACCAACCAATGCTAACAGATTTCAAATTGTATCTATTGTATCTCCTTGACTTCAAAAGAGGAATTCTCAAACTTCCACTGAAGAGAAGCTACTTTTAATATTTCTGGTCTTTTGGATCCTTGGGGAAGAAACAAGGGTTCTCAGAGAGCAAGTTGCTTATGTTTGAGAAGGGATAATGGTTGCCATGCTTCCCTCTCTAGTGGAAATCAACCCTAAAACGAGGCATAGGCGAGAGGAAGCAGCAGCTCTCTAGGCAAGGTTTGAAGATCAACTGATATTTCCAGGTCCACGTATTGTGGACTTTCAATCAAGAACAGAGTTTCCATTATGTTTCCCGAAACACTGGTATCATGAGCTTTCCCTTTAAAAAAAGAAACCAGGATCAAAAATATTTAAGTCCTGCATGTGAAAATTCAGAATGGGCTCTGAGAAGTTCCATAATTTAATAATCAAGAGGAAAAAAACTATCTCGCTTTGCTAAACCTTTTATTTTCCAAGCACAAATAATCATAGCTCCTGTGTATTTGTTATAACCTACCAAACTATATTTATGAAACTAAATTTGGTAACACTTATCTTGAGGCATATACATGAAAGTTCAAGGCAAGAAAGGAACAGCTTAAGAATCTAGACTTGGAAGCTGTGGACCAGACAATAAGGAAATGATATGAAGGAAATTAGATGTAATAACCACCATAGAATTGGATATATTTAAATCAGTCGTATAAGAATCCTGTTTTGCTTTATAAAGTATAATGAGGAAAAGGTAGGCATTAAAGAACCAGTTGGTTTTGTTGACTACATTTTGTCATTTAATTTTAAGTGAGAGAAGCATTTTTGTTCTATTTGTTGTCAAAGTACTTTCAAAAAATTCAGCTTTGGTAATCGCCTCCATACCCAGATTCAGAACAGTTTCCATCATGGGACCATTCTTGTTTCTCCATCTTTCTCCTTCCTCCTCCTCTTCTTCATGTTCTCCCCACTCCCACCCCCAATTACACAACTTCGGTCTGTTTTATATCTAGAATGGACTTAATTTTTCTCAATACTCATTTTTTTTTAAAATTTCACTACTCTTTTCCATTCTATCTATGTTTTTCAGTGTCTTTTTTATTTCCTTCAAGAAACCCTATTTTGACAGTGGTGGCAATTTTGACATAAGTTTTGTGAGATGAAAAAAAGACTTGAATTCTCTCTCCTATAATTTCTAGATAGAAGACCTTGAGCAAGTGGCTTAACATCTTTTAGTTTCAGTTCCCTTATCTGTTAAATGGGCTTCAAAAATGCCTGCTTTATCAGTGAACTTTTTAGAATACATTATATACATTTTAATATTCTTCTTGTATGTTATAAAATGTAAAGTTCCAAGCATGGTACCTGGCACACAGTAAGTGCCTAGTACGTATTAATTGTCTCCTAAGAACATAGGAACATATTAATTGTCTCCTAAGAACATAGGAAGATTGTTTGGCGTACTACATTCTTTTGCTATTTGTTTATAACCCCTCACTCAAGGATGTTTAAAAAAACGGAAGCTCTATCTGATGATACAGAGGACTTCATGGAACCCAACAAGAAGTACGGCTAGACTAAATGTAAATAAAAAGTTAGTCATCAGGCAGCTACTCTTTCTGTTTCTGCATCTCACAGTTTTAGCTCAGATGACCAGCAGAAAAAGTTACATAAAGTACTCAGGCCTGTAGTTTAGTTCTCTTATTTGAAATCTACCAAGGTTCACCAAGACATAAGCCTGGGTCATTATCTATATAAAATGCCATCACTTTCCCCCAGTCTACCATATAAGCCAATAAACTAGGGAAATGATTTTGGTGGCTTTTCTGGGAGATTTCAGTCTAAAAATGGAGGGAAAATTTGTGGACTATACAAAACATCTCTTTTGGCAGGGGCAAAAGGTTAATTCCAAAGAAGAATACAATATTTCATATCATCTTTTATTCTTCAAGAAAAGTTAAGTCTCTCTCCACTCTTTTCAAACACTCTGGGGATTTTTTGCTTACATGGGGATTGCCAGTATTTAGAGATCTGACAGGGCATCTATGTAACAGAAATAAGCATCATGAAATCTGGCGACACGGGACTCTTGTCTGTCACTAATGAAGGTTATCGGGTTGAAGAATATAAGCAGGGTAATCAGAAGAGAAGCACAGTATAAGATGACTTGATTACTATCAATCAATAAACCTTCTTTCCTCCTTAACCTCTTCAACCCGTGACCCCCCCATGATGCTTTCTTGTCATGGTCCAGAAAGCATATTTAACAAGGACATGGAAGCAGTGATCCAGTTAACTTAACCAAAGTCCCCCTATTCTTACATTTTAATCCTTGCTCAGCCATTCAATTTCCAGGTGACCTCTGGCATTTTTGGAAAGGGGATTATAGTGCTGAAGTATTAAAGAACTGCTAATGCCTCTTTTAAAAGAACTTTGAAACTATAGAGGAAGATAAGTACTTGGCTGTAACAGGCTTGAGCCTTATTTTTCTTCCACAAATTGACATTTACTAACAACCTGGATTAAGTCTATAATTAGAGAAATGTAAAAATATTATGTCAGCTTTTGTTTCACCTGTTCACCTACTAATTCAGCATTTATTGAACATCTACTATATGTGAAGGTGGTATCTTAAGCTTTGGTGATAAAAAAGATTTACAGTAACCAGCTGTCAAGTTACTCAGGGTCTGTGAAAAGCTTCAGGCAATAAACAAATGACTGCAATTTAATATGATAGGAGAGCATATAGGTAAAACTCCCAAGGTCAGAATACATAGAAAGGATATGAGACAAAGGAGGACAAAGACAGTATCTGGAAGAAAAACCAAGAGTTGGAGAACAAATAAGAATTTGCCAGAAAAAAAGGTGTTGGGATCAAAGCAGTGGGTGGAGCATGGGATAACTTTGAGTCTTCCGGAGGAAGAAGAGTGCATTTGAAAAACTGCCGTGGAAGAAGGTAGGGAAGAAATCCCGGGTGTACTTGGGAAGAGTGGCAGATTGTGAATGAATAGAAAGGCAGGCAGGGGAGAGATCACAAAGGGCCTTGTAAATAATGTTTTGGAGAGTGAACAAAGGCTCAGAGGCCAGTTAGAAAAAAGGAGTCAGTGTGGAGAGGATGTGTAATGGAAAAACCTCAGTCTCCCATTTGCTATATGCGGATAAATCCAGCTCTCCTCTACTACGTCATCCTTTCCTGTGAGTCTCCTTTGCTACTTCCCCCTGGTCACCAAATTCATGGAGGTTTCCCCCCGCCACCCGCCCCGCACCGCCAAGCAATTCTCAGATACCAGCAGGGTGTCCAAGAATTCAACTCCATTCTGGCACCACCTACCGGGAAAACAGGCATCAGATTCCATAGGTTGAGGGTTCAGTCCTACAAGACTGCCCCACAGCCACTTCGATCCCAGTCACAAGGCTAGGTTGTCACCTGTGCTTCTGACCAACTAGCTATAGATTGGGGGCTCCAGCTCATTGGGTTCAATTAATTTGCTAAAGCAGCTCACAGAACTCAAAGCAATATTTTACTTACTAGATCACTGCTTTATTACAAAAGGATGGAACTCAAGAACAGCCAGATGGAAGAGATGCATGAGGCAAGGTATGGGGAAAGGGTGCAGAGCTCCCATGCCCTCTCCAGGCACCTCCGTGTGTTCACCAGCCTGGGAGCTCTTGGAACCCTGTCCTCCTGGGCTTTTGTGGAGATGTCCTACACTGTTATGATTGATTAAATCACTGGCTATTGGCGACTGATTCAACCTTCAGGTCTTCTCTTCTCCCTAAAGTAAAGGGGAGGGAGACTGAAAGTTCCAACCCTTTAATCACAATGTTGGTCCTCCTGACAACCGGCCTCCTTCCTTGGGTGGGGTCCAAAGTTACCTCATTAAAACATTAACATAACAAGAGACACCTTCCTCACTCTCCACACTTAGGAAATGCCAAAGGTTTTGGGAGTTGTGACTGAGGAACCTTGGACAAAGGCCAAATATATATGAGAAATATATTTTGGTTATCTGAATGACCAAATTTATATTTTTCCTATAAATCACAATATCTCAGGATGTTAACACTAAAGTTTCCCAAAGCAGTATGAGAAGAGGGGAGAGGAGCCTGTGAGACAGAAAGAGAGCATCAATTTTTAAGGCTGGGAGATATTTTGGGAGTGAGCAGGAATTGAAGAATTTCTTGCATTCAAACCTCTAGTTTACCTGTAAAAAGCTCCTCTAGTGGGAAGATTCTCAGATGAAAGTATCCCTATACTTTTATTTCTTTCAAATGACACCTTTTTTAAATTTATACTTTGTTGCACTGATAAATAATAATTTTCCAGCCCATTGTTTCCAGGGAGTCTGTCCCTTCAACAGAAATAATTATGGGTTTATTGTTGGTTTGTCCTGCTCTGGAATAGTGAAGTTGATAATTATTCTACTAAATAAGATCAGTAGGTTAAAAAGTTTGGCAGTAAATCAAAGATGCTTTTTTCTGTCTCCATCATGCTCCTACTTTGACAAAAGTGAAGTTCAAATCTAAGAGTGAAGGATTTTAAATGACTATACCCAATGACCTAGTGTTGCTAAAGGAAAATGACACAGGAAGAAAAGCTTATACTGTTTAGAGTTAGTCAGCTCTTTCTTTGGGGGTTAGGAGGAGAAAAGAGACTCCCTAAGGCTCACTATTTTACCAGTAAAGCTTTCTGTCTGATCTCGGATGCAATCATGATAAGGGATGCTGTTTTAAGGTGGTACAGTAGGTACATCCATTGCTGGTCAAGATCTCCTGCTGTAGAAATACCTCAGATATGTGTCAGATTCCTCATCCCCATCCTGTTAAAAAGAGGAAAGACTATACCTCCAGGATCATTTCAACTGATTCTATTTTTATTGCAACTATAAGTTAATTAATTATCACATTTTCTCAAAAGACTCTGTTATTCTGACATTTCTCCAATATGTCATACATAGAAAACTGGATTATTAACAACAGTGTTTAGTGTGAGCGAGAAGAATTGTATAAAGATAGGATATCCCTAATTAAAGCAGCACAGGAAGTCACTTAAGTTAAATAACACAATTTAGACTAAGTCCTCAGTGGTAGGTTTCTATGACTGCCCTAAAAAATTACCACGTACTTGTTGGCAAAACAACATAAACTTATTATTATAGGGTTCTGTAGATTAGAAGTCAGACACAAGTCTCACTAGGCTAAAATCAAGGTACTGGCAGGGGTACCTTTCTTTCTAGAAGAAGTCATTTCCTTGCCTTTTCCAGCTTCTAGAGGCTACCCACAGTCTTTCCATCAGAGCCCCTTCCTCCATCTTCAAAGCCAAGAACATCGCATTTTTCTGACCATTCTTCTGTATTCACATCTTCTGCCTCTCCTCTGTCTCCTTCTTCTACCTTTTAGGATCCCTCTGACTATACTGGGCCCGCTGCATTATTGGGGTGATCTTCCTATCTGCTTATTAGCAGCCTTACTTCAATAAGCAACCTTATTTCCCTTCTGACACGGACTCACTGGCTCCAGGGATTAAGATGCAGACATATTTGGGAGGTCATTATTCTGCCTCCCACTCCCCCACTTCTTCCAGAGTGTATAAAACCACACACAAGATTCTATAATTACCTGAAAAGTATTGGTTTGTAACTTCCTGTGTATGTAATTTTTTTTTAATATGAAGGTTATTTTATACATGCTTATTCCAGTATTCAAGCTCTATATGATTCTGGTGGATTTATCAGGCGTCCCATACAGTCTAGGATTTCAAGAAAAACCAACAAAATAATGTGCTCACTAAGACCATACCTTTGCCCAGAACAAAACGTCTTCCCAAGAAGTCTATTCAGATTGTGCTGGCGCTTCAACAATCCCTACGGCAACACTGGTATCCTGAGTTTCTGTTCCTCACCTTCTATATATATTTTTTTAACACATGAGACTATGACAGGAACGATACAGAAAAACAAAAGTTGTAATTTTGACTCATCTCTCTTCTAAAGAATTATTCACTTGCTTTGCTCAGCCCATTGAGATGCTGATATTGGTCAGTGGTGGAGACATGTATTCAGAAAATTCGAGAGATACTATTTAAATTGACTTGCATCGTACAAAACCATGGAGCTTCTAGAGAAGAAAAAATTAGTGAGAAAGAAGGAGAAGGGAACGGAATGAGACAAGCTAGAGTCTGGAGCAAAGAGAGGCAAAGAAGGAAGCAGTGGTCATGAGGCAAGGAGTTTTGGGGAGATAAATAAGCCAAAGATGTGTGAGGGGGAATCTCACTGTATACCCCCAGTTGTTGCTTTGTTTTGTTCTGTTTTAATCTGCCTTGTCCTTCAATGCTTTTGCAATTGAATCTGTTTCTATTGAGTACAATAGGTAGAGACTGTCCCCCAGGGCAATCCAGAGTTATTTGCATTAAATCAATATGATCCACAAACAGTGCTTAGATGTTTACCAAGTAGAGTAAATAGTAGGGTGTAATGAGTAGAGCCACAGTTATACAAATGATCAGAGGAATGGGAAGTTACAAAAAAACTGTCATCTTCCTTCATATCAGATGATGACAATTATAGCAGCCATTTATTAAGCATCTACTATATGCTAAGTATACTCCAAGGTACTTTATAGTATCACATTTAGTGTACCACAGTCTTGAAATGTACATACTATTAGCTCTATTTTACAGATAGGAAAATAGCTAAGTATCTGCACAGAATAGGTGACTGAGCCATTGTTTCAACTCATCCTATGGTTTTCTCTTTCCGTAACAAGCCATGTGACAGTATACCTGTCATATAACATTTTTGGTCACTGTTTTCTTACCCTGTAAAATGAGCAGGGTCTTCATTTTCTATTGCTGCTTGTGGTAAGCTGGAAAAAAACCCCAAAACTGCCGCACAAACATATCTATTCACTTCCTAATACCCAGAACCTATAAATATTACCTTATATGGCAAACAATATGTTTAAGTGAGGGATCTTGAGAAGAAGAGTTTATCCTGGATTATCTCAGTGGACTCCACATACAATCCTAAATGCAATGTGAATTTCTGTTGTTTTAAGCCCCCAAGGTGGTAGTCACTTCTTACTGCAGCCTTAGGAAACACAGAGTGTCATAAAAGATGACCACACACTTAACAGCTTAAAACAAGACACGTGTATTCTCTCTCAGTTCTGCAGGTCAGAAATCTGCAATGAGTCCAGGTAGGCTCAGCTGGTTCCTCTGCTCCAAGTCTGAAATTGAGGTGCTGGCAGGCCTGGGCTTTTATCTGGAGGTTCCAGAGGAGAATTCACTTCTAAGTATGTTCAAGTTCTCGGCAGAGTTCAGTTCCTTGTGACTGTAGGACTGAGGTTCCTGTTCTAGCCTGGAGCCTCTCACGTGCACGCAGGTCCTGCGAGCTTGTGTCCCTTGTCGCCTTGCCTCCTCTATCTTCCAACCAGCAATAGCACATTGAGTCCTTCCCACTTTGGAATCTCTCTGACTTTTTCTTTTGCTGACTTTCCTCTGCTTCCAGACAGAGTACATTCTTGGCTGGAAAGGGCTTGTGAGATTAGACTGTGCATACCCCAATAATCAAAAATCTCCCTATTTTAAGGTCCATAATTTTAATTACATCTGCAAAGTCCCTTTTTTCGTGAAACATAGCATATTCACAGGTTCTAATGATTAGGGCATGGGCATCTTTGGGAGGGGAGAAGCATTTTGCCTAACCCAGCGGGATTAGAATTGATCATTTCCAGTTCAGAATTCTAGGAAAACATATGTATATTTTAGGGTACAGATTTAGCTATGAGAACAAAGGGACCCCAAAATATAGCATGTTAAATAAGATGGAATTTTCTCTCTTAACTCACCAGAGAGTCTGACGACAAGGCTAGAGGATAAGCAAGTGCTACTTTATCTTGTTTCTCTGTTCCGTCTTGGAGACTTGTTTTTGCCTGCATGGTTGAAGATGGGTTTCCATCATAATTGTTCACATTCCTGGTCAAGGTAAGAAGCAAACAGATTTGAAGTAGAAAGCAAACAATTTCCTTTTTGAGTATATGATACAGAAGCTGTAGCCGCCACTTCACTCACTGGAGAGGATGGGACATGACCACACCCAACCACGAGAGGCTAAGAAATGCAGGGAGGATGTTGTGTACTCTGTTAAAATCTGTAACTATTTTGAAGAATTTGTTTGGGGGACTCCTAGAAATCTTCCAAAACATGGACTTCAATCTACACTTCAGGAAAATAGGAAGGAAAAAAAAGTAAGTATCTGGAAGAATGACATTTTGATCAAAGGTATTGCAGTGGGCTTAGATGGAAATGTTCAAGAAACAATAAGCAAAATATATGATTAGAGCAGAGAGAGGGTGGGCAAATATTGACAGGTAAGTTTCGAGGGGACGGGGATCATGAGTTTTGTTCATTATGTTATCCCCAGGATTTAGTGATATGTCTGACACAAAAAAAGTGATAGTCAGTACGGTTTTTATTGAATCCGCCCACTGCAGGGAGATGGAGCTTCCAAAAATTCTAGGATAACTGTGCCAGCCGCTAGGAACATATAATGGAGGTAGGACAAAGCATGCCATGCTCTTTTGAGCCTATGGTCTAGCCAAGGATGAGTGACAGTAATCAAATGACAACATAAACCAATTCATAATTACAAACTCTCAACAGTGCTATGAAGTTAAAGAAGAAGGGAATACGAGGAGTGCCAAAGACACCTCATTTAGTCTGGAGAATAGGAAAGCTTTCCTTAGAGAGGAGACTTTGAGCTGAAATATAAAACATGGGAAGGTATGGAGTGAACGATGGCTAGGTAGGTGCAGGATAAGAAAGGTGTGACCAGAGTCCAAACAAGGAGCCCAACATTTTCCACAGCTTGTGAAGTCACTATCTGGAGACTTTTGGTTTATTTACTTATATGTTTATTTTCTGCTTTTCCTACTAGAAAGTATCATGATGATGCATGGTAGATACTTTAAAATGTTAGTTTCATTGTGTTAATGAAAGATTCTAAGGACATTCTCAATTATATCACACAGTGTCGTCTTTATGTATACCTCTAGGTGAAATTTCTTCGAGTTTTCAGTTCTCAGTGGCAATGTTAGATGTGCTTCTCTTTAGCAACTAAGGTGCTTTGTTATGTTTTATGTTTAACCTACAGACCTATACATGGGCTTGACTTCAGGGGACTGGCTCAGGTCCACAGGGCCCCATCCTCAAAAAGGTCTCTTGCTTGGGTTTAATGTTCTTTGTCCACTGTTTTGAAATGCTTAATAATTTTATTTTTAAATTTGTATTTTGTATGGGAAGCACCTTGGGACAATGGAGGATGCAGCAGGTTTGGAGCTTCAGTTCACATGCATCCCCACCTCCCGCCGTCTGCCCACCTCGCTGGGATGGACTCTTGGCCTCCCATGGTGTTGCCTTCACTGGCCCTAGCCCACCTGACCTCCCCTTCCCCAGCCCCACCCATTCATTCCTGATACTCCCTGCCCCTTTGCACCCCAGGCACTGCCTGTTCTCGCTCTCCAAGCCCAGTGCCTGCTTTATTCCAGGTGAGAATTTGTCCATGAGCTTGGGCCGTGGGGAGGGTCAGAGTCTGTGGGTGCAGACCCTGCGGCATCTCAGGGTTGGGGCACAGCAACAGTGGTCTCTGCCCCAGGCTGCAATACCACGTGTTCAGTAGGGCAAGCCTCTAGCTCATCCCCAATCCAGGGACTGATCACATCTAGGCACAGGATTTTGAATTCTTGGGGGGTGCCTATTTTTAACAGGTTGGGGCAGCCAGGAAGTAGGAAGGGCAGACTGGCTTCTTGCCCCGAGAAAAGGCACAGTATGTAGGTCTGGAGGCTGCAGGAAGGAGAGCCCGGCAGCAGGCAGGCCAGGTGAGCCAAGTCAGGGGCGAGGCTCCCTGTGTCTGCTGAGATCTGCTTTACCAGCCAGTATCCCCAGCCTCCGGGAGCGAGCATTAAATAACAAAAACACCACGACAGGTCTAGAGTGAGAGTGTGGAAGAAAGGAAAAAGTTTCATGTTTTATTACATTTAATGGCATTTTTCCTGCTTTTTGAATAAGGGACCCCACATTTTCATTTTGCACTGAGGCCAGCAAATTATGTAGCTGGCCCTGCCTATAAATCACATACTAAATCATATTTTACTCATTATGTTGGCTGCTAGGAAAATCAGAACAAAACTTACAACCGACTTTAGCAAAATATCAAAGAATTTATGGCATATGTTTTGAGTAGTGAAATATAACCTTCCACCCATCTTTTTTCTTATTTTTCTTGATTTTGTTTCCCTTTCTCTCTTTATGTACCCAAAGAGGAAAAATATTATTTTCCATTTATCCTTGAAATATTTCATCTTTTTTATCTACTCATCTAAAAATAGTCACTAACTAAACAACAAGCTAATTATTATATTTACTGAACACACTCCTATAGAACTCAATGCAAGATTGTTTGATAACATTTGTGATCATTTACTTCACATAGGAATTTACCATCATTGCAGTTGGTATTATCTTAATACTTCCTGTCTTGTCACACTCATCAGACTTGTGAGCTATCTACCTTATTCACTGGCTAGAACATTCAATGATAACACCATAAATGGAATCTGTCATGTCCCATGCTTTATCTCAGTGTTGCAAAGTGTACATGGTTAAAGAGTGGTCACCTTATAAATAGTACCTTATTAGAACTGAATGGCTGCTCACTTGGTATGAGTAAAGATGACTGCTAAAGTACTGTGTCTTTATAAAATTCACTGCTCACTATGGTGATGGGTTTCTGGCCCCATAGTCCTCCAAAGAGATACTACTCTCAACATTTGGACTGCTCACTAGAGTAATCCATGGATCAGTCATTTTTATTGATTAGATTCTATATGCCAGGTATTTCTAGGCACTGGGAAACAGTGATGTACAAGTCAGAAGGTATCCTTAGCCACAAGAAATTTCAGTCCTAGCAGGAGAGACAGACAGTTAACAAATAAATAAACAAGGTCATTGCAGAGCGTGATCTGCAATAAAGGAAATAACGGGATTATATATCACAGGCAAAAGTTTGGGGGAGTATGGGGCTTTCATTTCATCGATGTAGAAAGACCTCTGAGATGCTAACACTTAAACCAGAACTTTAAGGATTCTAGGAGAAGTCAGTCATCCAACATGCTGGGAGCAGTGACTCTAGGTAGAAGAGAGAAAAAAAAAAGGCAGGAAAAGAAGGGAATGAGTGACAGCTAACGCATAGCAAGAAAAGCTGAGCCTGGTCCATGATACCCTTGGAGAGTTAGTCAGCAGCCACCCATAATGTCTTCCTGCTCTGCCCTCAGTTATTAAATGGTCACGCATTCTCATAGGACAAAATCACAACCAATGGAATAACCCTTATGAAGACACCAAGAAAACAAGGTTAGGCAGGTGGGTAGACAGAAAGTGAGCCAGGAAGGAGTGCATGCCTAAATAGGTTGTGGTCTCCAACTGGCCGAAAAAGGAGGAGGAAAAGGACAGGGCAAAACTGATCAATGCTGACAAAGGACCAAAAGTATGGATGCTTTATCCAGCTTCTTCTTAATTACATGAATAATTACTGCAGTCAATATTAGCCTCTGACAAACAACAGCCCGATCCTTGTCTGTGATGAGACTCAGATTAAAAGTTGAATTTTCCCTTCTCTACCCTATCAAATTCCTAAGGAAGAAGGGAACCAGAAGAGTTGGGTCTAAAGCATGCTTAGTCCAACTTATGAGACTGAAAAGGCTTCTATTGTCCAGGCCGTAGCTCCTCCGCTAAGGGGTCTCTCTGCCTGGCCATCCTAAACAGGCTTTAAACAATTCCATCTTTAACACTCCATGCAAGGGTCAGTCATGGCTATTAAATGTGATAATTATTTTCAAAGGTGTTCTGAAACTTCTAAAACACTTGACAAATGTTCGGTGTATGAGGATAATGATGGTGGTGATGACGACGATGATGATAGTTGTATATAATTCTACTTCTTCATCTAAGTGGTGGTTTCCTAGATAAAGCAAACCTGATTTTTCCTGGCAGAAGTGATTTGCAGGGCCACGTCCTATGAATAAAAATGTTCACTGCAGGAAGCAAAGACTTCCATGGATTGTATTAAGTGGTTAGTTCTGTGACTGAACTAACATCATCACATCTTTGCCTTAATTTAAACCCATTAAATAGAAGAAAACCATGCGAGATCCTTTAGCTGGGGTCGGGGAGTGGAATAAGGCTCCCTGAATGCCCTTTTTATCTCAGTGGGGCATTCCAGGAACTCAAACCTCTCCAGGTTTCAAGGGTCTCGAGAACCCAGCCATGGTTTGACATTAACCAAAGTTTTGAATGATTCTGAGGGGAGGACAGGAGAGCGGAGGACTGTATTTTGGGGTCAGATAAATCAAAGCACATTTGGCCAGACACTGCCCCCCTTCATTTCCAAGCACATGTGATTTTCCAGGGAAATTGAATCCATGTGTTCCTGATTCATTTACATTTAACTATTCAAAACGCTTTGTACGCCCTCCAAGAAGCCTTCAGTGCACTGAGCCAGGAGGTCGGGCTTTGTTAGCCATGCGGGGACCTAACATGCTGAATGCATGGGACTAGGTTTTAAAGACAGAACTAAGGAAGGTCAAGTGTTTTGAAAATTTGACTCCACCTATTCCCCTTAACTTCTGGGTCCCCACCACGCAACTTCTGCAAAACGTACCCAGAAATAAACATTCCTCCCCGTGACACCCGTCGAGCCGAGAGCTGTTACCCTCGACGTCCACTTCCACGCAAACCTAAGCCTCTTTGATGGTCAGAGACAGAATAACTGACATTTGATAGGAGCCCTGTGCTTCTCAGCGTTAGTTTTCTTTTCCCATGCTTCATTTGCTTCCTTTGCTGAAGTGGAAAGGCTGCTGCCGCCACCCCTGAATCCTTGATAAGAATTGACGAGACCCGGGGGAGTGTGGGAAGAGTCTGTGACTTCAGCCGCTTGGCAGAAGTTCTGCAGAGACTTTCTGATCTTCCTCCACATGCTGAAAATCCCTACAAGTCCTTTGACAGAGAGAAGGTTCAGAAGGGCAGTCTTCCTGTCCTCATTTCTTTGGGGGGAAAAAATCATAAAAATAAAAGAAAAAAAAAATGAGGAGAGCCACCACATTACATCCTCAGAAAGAGCAGACATAATAAAAAGGTTCTTTTCTTTGAGAGGGCCAGGGAACAGTTAGAGATCACTCACTTCCCCCTTCCCACACGTCTGAAATGCAGTCATAAGTAGACACACCCCATCTTTAAACTGCACAAATCTTTTGGCAAAAACCTATGCTTTCTTTACTATGTGATAATAGCTCAGATGCCTAACTCACAAACAAGGGAAGTTTCTACAAAAGAAATTGTCAGAGCTCACGCGTGAATGCTGTGTTCAAGGTAACTCCTTCTGCCTTTCACCTGTGTTGCTTCTCCATCTTCAGTATATTCTGCAGTATATGCAGTACTTGAGATTATTTAGAATCTTTAGCTTAATTCTAACAAGTCTTGGTTAACAGGTCAAATCCTGTAATCAGCTCTCAGAACAATTTTATATTTGCTTCTCTGTGAGTATTTTGTCTTATTATTAAAAACGGCTAGGATCTGCCACCATGTAGGTGCTCACAAATATTTAGGGAATGAATTTAATGAGGTCTTACTATATGCCATCCAGGGTGCATTAAATTCCATTTAATGCTCACAGTAAACCTAGGAGTTTAGCATTCCCACTGTTACAGATGATAAAATGGAAGCTTAAAACATGCAGCAGCCTACTAAGGCCATGAATTTTATAAGAGGCGGAACTAAGGTTCAAGGGTAAGTTTGTCTCGTTCTATTTATCTCTGGTCCTGTAAGGCTCACTCAGGATAGGCTTGGTGAATACAAACTTCACTTTCAATAAGAAGCATTATACTATATAAGAAGGTACTTAAATACTATCTGTGAGAAGCTGCCTTACTAATTGGCAAAAAAAATTCCTCTGGGCCCTCTTTGTCCAGTACGTATTCTCTGAATGCCCCTCCGGAGACAGCCTGAAACATTTACTTCTTTGAGGGTGCTAATATTTATATGTTACTTAGTGCATATACTCGTTCAGTTCATGCCCTATAGTTGTCTAAATTTTGATCTAAGATTCTAAACTCTGAAAGCTGGAAATATACAATGGATATAAACTTTGAGACCCCTAGCTGACAGATACAACTTTCTCTTCTTTGATTTTAGCCTGCTTTCCTCTGCCTTCTGAAATAGTTCCTTGAAGTCCAGAGCCACATAAATTCCCTTCAACAGCTCATTGCCAGTAGTTTATGTAAGGGCAGTGAAGTGATTCATAAGCAAACGGAGGACTTTGCAGATACCTGAGAGACTGTAATCCTCAGTAAATACTCCAATTTGAAGCATTTCAACCTCGAGTTAATCAAATATGTATTTTTCTGTGTGTGTAAAATTGTTATTGTAAACTGTGCAAATATTTGCTATAGTTTTTTGAAGAGGAAAGGATCAAAGTGAAGCTTGCCACATGACTTCTGCTTTTGGGTCTATTGCTTTGGGGCTCTGACAGTACCAGAGTGTACCAGGGTGGTTCTTGTCTCAAAACCCACTTAGGAGTAGAGACAGCACCGCCTTCAGGCAACACTTTAAAAATTGAGAGAATGATGATTCCTAAAGGGACTTAAGAACATTGTGGCATGATGACGCTGACAAGATAAGTTTGGAAGAAGAGAATTAGACTCGAAAAGAATTGAGTTTTTCCAACAAAGATTGTTCTCTTTCAGTAGAGACATGTTACAATCTAGTACAAAATTAGTAGTGTTCTGAACTGCTCTGTAGCAGTGCTTCTCAAACTTTAATGTGACCACGACATTTTGGTAAAGTGCAGATTCTAGTACACTAGGTCCAAGTTGGGGCCTGAGGCTCTGCATTTTACCAAGCTCTCAATTGATGGTGATGATACTGACACGAGCCACACTTTGAATAGCAAGACTCCAGAGAATGAGGTAATACAGCTTTTAGACTTAAGAACTAGGACTCAGACTCTGGATTTAGACTGTGTGGCTTGGAATTCCACCTCAGTTTCATTCCCTTTCTGTGTGATCTTGGTCGATGTATTTTACTTCTCTTGGTCCATTTCACATCTGAGAATGAAGAAAATGTCAGTACTAACTTCACAGGCTTGTGGACCAATTATATAACATATTTACGAAAATATGTGGTTGGCATTGTACCTTACACATAGTAAACATGTAATAAATATTAGCTATTATTATTAATTCCAATGGTCCACAGAGAATGTTGCTTCTCCAAATGATCCCATCTTCCACATTTAAAAGAAAGATACAGTTTCTTATCTAAAATACAGGACCCACGACAATTTTTTTCCAAATAAAAACAGAATACACCAAAGTATTTTTAAAATTCCTTTTGGGCAAATATAGTCAACTGACATAAATGTGTTTAGTAGGCACATTTTTGATGGTTTTTGATGCTTTAGCATTCTCCAAATTCTATTTTTATATTTGTAGCTACTTCTTTATGACTGATTTTCCTTATTTAATTCCATATTAATATTTAACTCATTGTGTTCAAATTCTCACTGGAAATTCTCACCAAAGGTACCCCCAGCTTGTAATTTTGATAGCATCACAATCTGTTAGTAGAAATAAATAACAGAGCCACGTTCGTACTTTATTGCATTCACTCCTTTTTAAAAATATATATATTTATTTAGTTAGTTGTGCCAGTTCTTAGTTGCAGCAGGTGGGCTCCTTAGTTGCGGCACGCGGGCTCCTTAGTTGCGGCATGCAAACTCTTAGTTGCGGCATGCATGTAGGATCTAGTTCCCTGACCAGGGATCGAACCCGGGCCCCCTGCATTGGGAGCATGGAGTCTTATCCACTGCACCACCAGGGAAGTCTCCGCATTCACTCTTGACTGTGTGTTTTCTTCTGTTATTCAAACAGTGGGAGAAGATTATCATCCTTTTTTGCTGTTTATTGGTTTATCCCCAAATGGAAACAGTCCTTTGCCTATTTCTCAGTATTTATTTCAAAGAGAGTTTTGCCCAGGCTCAGAAAAATCTTAATGTTGTCTGACTTCCCACAAGGGTCTACATTAAGAGGTTCTGAAATATCAGAACCATTTTACTTGTAGCATTTAACATACTTCCTCACTGGTATTCATTATCCTGTATTTCCCCTCCCTCAGTGAGATCATACAGTGTGGGTCATTCATCTGCATTCTCAAGGCGTAGTACAAATCCTGTTTCATTGTAGGTGCTTAATAAATGCTTGAGGACTGAAGGGAAAAAGAGAAAAAACAGTAGAAAGGGAGTGAGAAGGAGGGAGGGAGGGACCGAGGAAGGGAGGATAGTATATGTGGAGAAGACAGAGAAAAGCAACATAGAATGTACACCTACTGTATACCACATCCTTACCCCAATATTTTTTCTTATTATCATAGAGGAAAGAGGTTCAGACTCTTTAAGCTCCAGTTCACCCAGTCAGCAAGAGGCAGAACTTGGAAAGGAGCTCCTGTCTGCCTGAGCCCCACACTTGTACCCTGTGGGATAACATGCAGCCCCTAAGGCAGTAAGTCCCAAATTAACCTGGAAGCTGACAATAAAATACTGATGCTTAGGGCTCTCCCACAGAGTCTAGTTAATTTCTGGGGTGCAGCCTGGGCATCAGGATTTTAAAAATCTTTCTAGATGTCTCTAATGCTCAGCCAGTTTAGAAACACTGTTTTAAAGGTTCACATGGAAGTTACAAATCACAAAATCAGAAATGAAACTATGTCTTTCACAGACGTATTTGGAAGTAAGAGGAACATATGTGAGAAGAAGGTATTTGACATTTAATGATACTGAGGTACCAGGTAGATCAATACCTGATAGTGAAGTTCTAGGCACACTAGTACCTGATGCTGAAGTACTAGACAGAGCAGTACCTGATGCTGAGGTACTAAGCAGATCATTCCCTAATACAGAGGTACTCTGCACATCTGCCTTAGGTTGGCATCAGAACAGACATAGTCTTAATCCTCAGCACTAACACGTTTTAAGTACACGCTATGTCCCAGGGACGGTTCTATTCATTCTGCATATATTCATGCATTAACCCATTCAATTCTTACACTCCCCTAAGGGACTACTATTTTTTACTCCCATTTTATAGAGGGGAAAATTGAGAATCCAGGATTAAGTAATTTGTGCAAAGCTTGACAGCACGAATAAAGAGAGCAACAACACCGAGAAGTGAGGTGTAATGCAGGAAGTCTGGATCTAAAACCCTCGTGCTTACTCACTACCAGATCAGGTTACTTCCTCACCCACATCCTAGGATGAGATGAGTGAGTTACTTACCTCCTAAGCAAAATTTAAAAGGGCACGAAAAACTCAGTAATTAAGAAAAATCGTATTTTAATGTAATATTTTTTAATAAAAAATAATTTAAAAATCATGACAAACAAATATTAGATGTTTAAATAAAATGTTTCCATGCTGAGCCATATTAAAAACCTGAGACAAAAGGAAAAATGAGTACTCCTGACCCTTTCTTTAAAATTTTATATTGCATTCATCATGGATTTTTTGCATGAATTTCAATATTTTAAAACCCATCATTATAGTATTATTTATCTCAACTACTGAGACGTTATTGTGCCCCCTTAAATTTCATAACTAAGGTGGATGCCACATTCTCCCCCTAGACCTACCAGTTCCCAGATGACCTAGAGATTGACTTTGGACACACAGGTGAGCCCAGCCAAGTCCAGTAACATAGCCCAAATCCCTGACTCAAATCATGAACCAAATAAACACTTGTCATTTTAAGTCATGAACTTTTTTTTTTTTTTTGCGGTACGCAGTCCTCTCACTGTTGTGGCCTCTCCCGTTGCGGAGCACAGGCTCCGGACACGCAGGCTCAGCTGCCATGGCTCATGGACTCAGCCGCTCCGCGGCATGTGGGATCTTCCCGGACCAGGGCACGAACCCGTGTCCCCTGCATCGGCAGGCTGACTCTCAACCACTGTGCCACCAGGGAAGCCCAAGTCATGAACTTTTGAGGTGGTTTTTTACCACACAGCATTAGCTAACTAATACAGAAACTGATTCATGGAAAGGTTAGCAATGACCTATTCTGCTAGAGGAAATTGAAGTGTTTTCCCAGATGTGGGAAAACCACTGGCCCCTGGCTAATCAAGAGCTGTCTCTATTGTACCCCTCCTGCTGGAAAGAGTGACAGCTTTTTCTGATACACTTCTGGGATCCACTCTAATCACTGATGACCTCCTTTCTGGAGTCTCTTCCATGTGTGTGACTTCCCTGAAATTGCTTAGTTTGATCATCAGATTTTCTTTCCAAGCTGCAAGATGTCCTGTGGGTAGTAGATATTACTTTGAGGGCTTTAGGCCCCTCCTTTTTTACAGACATCCCTAAGTAAAGTATCAACCACAAGCTTTGGAAAACCACACTTTTAGAAGCTTTGATCAGTAGACTGGCAATATAGAACTCCTCCCAGTTTATCAGATTGGTGAATTGAATCCTACATTTCTACTTCTTGCTGCTCTTTCAACCTGGTTCTACCTCAACACATACCCCCTTCCCTAATCTTCTTCAAAAACACGGTGAGAGGTGAAAGACTTAATTCCAGGAAAAGAAAAGGAGAAAGAAAAACAGCATGCACTGAGTTGGTTATACACTATACTCTTCCAATCTTACTTAAGTCCAAAAATGTATGGAAAGTACATGCTAAACAGGCAAGTTTTCTGAATCCTGAAGATGCTCGTGGATATTTAACTGAAACTATCTGGTGAGATCCTCTGAGGCATTTTACAGATGAGCACACTGAGGCAGAGATAAAGTAATTTACCCATTGCAACAAGGCAACTTATGAGGAGGAGAAAAATCAGCTCTGACAGGAAATTTGAACTTTAAATTGAAAGAATATTAATGTAAAATGAAAGTATTACAAAGTGGAAGAGACTGTTACCTTGAATTGGTATGTTAAAGTTATTTTTTCTAAATAAGGTTTTAAAGGGAGATTGAGGAAATTTACTTTGAATATAGAGAAGTGTAACGTTACTCTTTCTTCTCCTTTTTCTTCTCCTTTTCTTCTTCTTCATTTTGCAAATCTGTGTTGTATTAAGTGTGTACATTTCAAACTTCTACCCCACATCCCCATATCTCGCTCATGATAGAGCCAATGGGTCCTGGGTTCACTTAACAATTATGTGTACTTCCTAAAAAGCTATTAACTTGAAACTTGGGTTTTTCTTCTTTTGTCAGACCCTTTGTTAGAGGAAGGGCAAAGAAAATAGGTAACAACAACAACAGAAAAATGAAGCACAACAGAAACTTGGATAATCCACAAAAGACACCACTGGTTCCAGCCTAATCAAGAGCTGGCTCTGCTGTTCCCTCCTGCCGGAAAAAGTGAAGACTTTTTCTAATACACCTTGGAATCATCTCTAATCATTGTCATCCTCCTGTCTGCAGCTGGCTCCACGTGTGTGCCTCCCTGAAATTACTAACTCTCCCACTCATGCACATCCTAGCTCACGGTTCTTTAGCAACCTTTCTATTGTTTAACTATGTGTTTTTGGTAAATGCTCTACCCTGTTATTTATAAGACGAGGCCAGTTTCTCGATGCTGCTAAATCCTAGTTCCTCTATTAAATCATTCTCCTTAATCCCACATTGCCTTTGTTCTCATAACTGTACTTCATCCTTGTCATAGAAACATTTCACTTCGAACTGGGTCCTGTTCTGAAGAAAAATTAAAAGGTTGCTGTGACAGGTTTCTATCTTCTTTCACTCTCTCAATGTCCTAGCTTTCATACTTTTTTCTTTTTCCTTTTGAATCCAGTGTCAGGGTCATAAAGTGCTTGAGCATTTGAATCCCAGCAACACCATCTTTGTGACTGTGATCAATTTATTGAGTCTTAATTTACCTGTTCACAAAGTAGGGATATATATAATGATGAGTATGCCTTCCTTCCAGAATCACTGTGGGGATCAGATATATTTCAGTTGTGTGGCCCAGTATCTGGTGTATACTAAATGCACAATAAATATTGTCACTCTTATTACCTTCATTCTAGGTTCACGAACAGGTCATTGTAGTTAATAATTCACAAGCTTCTATCGGGACCCAGAAATCCTGACTATTCAGCATCTGTTTTCCGTATGCTTCTTCTTTACCTTCAAAATTTCCCTCTGCCCACATCTATAAAATGATTCATAATAAATGAGGCTCGTAATTACTGACATATTCATATATACACCCACAACTCAAATATAGAACTTTCTGAGGTTTTGTTCATGCATCACGAGTTCAATTTTTCTTTCAAGTATTTGCATCCTAAGAGAAAGATGCTACTCCCAAGAGGTAGAGAAGATGTAAGATCTGGGATGTGAAAGAATGTGTGTGGCAGGCCAAGTGCAATTACAGCATAGTTTGTCCCAAATGGTGATCCCTAAAAGTATCCAGTCTGGCTCTTTATGGAAGGCCAGTCTCACAGATGAGGGGGATTTAATAACAGCTGGCAATGAAAACATCAATGTTATAGATGATGAGCTAATTAAGGGCTGGTTCTCTGTATTATAGTCTTTATATACCTTTTTTGTATGAGATCAGGGTACGAGGGAGAGGAAGAAGGAAACTGTCAATGTACACACAGCCATGAGCAAAGCTTGGCTGAAAATGGCAAAGCAATTGTACAGTCCTTACCTGGTCATATTTCAGACATGACTCAATGACCTCTTTGCACAAGAGAGGGCTAAGAGCAACTCTGACAAACTCAGAGACATTTCCTCCATGCTTCCTATAATTGCTGGGAGTTTAGACTGTCTAATATAAGCAGGGCTAACATTTCTGAGTTACTTAAGTGGAAACTGGGGTTTAGTGAGGATGAATAAATGGCTGATGAGCATCCAATGAGTGTCAGAAGCAGGATTAAGTACAGATATGTCTGAAACCAGAATCCCAGCCTTAGCAATTACAACACAAAGGAAAATGATAGAGGGCGAGTTGTTTGGTGTAAGTACAATAAGATCATTTGAAAGGACGGGCCCGTAAGGAGATGTGTTTGTCTGATCAGCTGAGCACCTTGGTATTTCACAAGATACACCTGATTATTGGGAAGAGAATCAATAAGTTTTCAGCAACCAAGATCCCACAATAAGATATATTTTGAATGGATCCATTCGACCCTATGGTTCAAGGTGGAACATTCTACTTTCTGAGATCCTTTTCAAAGTTGAAATATTGGAGGCGGACACTTGATTCAGAATAAATACACTTAGCTTTCATCACATATATTGGCCTCATTCTACTTTTTACTATGTGGTGCTTATTACATTTATTCTGTAGAGATTGCAGTTTTGCAGGTATTTCCAAGGTAACATCTAACAAAGTAATTCACCATACAATACAATGGATCATTAAAACTCAGGCTTATATGGCTAATGCCAAAGTGGAAGAAAAAAGCAGGGGCTATATATATATGCTTCTCCATTGATTCTTACCAGCAGGAAAATGTAATTGGTAACAACAATGAATATCTGCTAATAATAAAGAGAGAAACAGGGAGGGAGGCAAGAAGGAGAAAGGAAAGAGGGAGAAAGGAGGGAGGAATGAGCAAAAGAAAAGGGAATTGTAGGGAATTATAGGTCAATGGGAGCTAGATATAAGCAATTACAAAATTGCCATGAAAGGCTCAGAAATATGAATGCACACATGCACACACACACACACTCCCAACATCAAATGTCTACCTGACTCCAACATCTAGGTTCTTCAGCATTTTGTTCTATTGGAAGAAAGTACCTATTCATCACCTGATGGATAAGCCCAACTCTGAACCAGTCTGGAACCACTGAAGAAAGGCCCAAAGAGGACAGAATATGGTATCACTCAAACCTGGGTTTAGCTCACAACTGCACAACTTCACCAGCTGTGTATTCTCCTGGGCAACATCCTCATCTTTAAAAGCCTTAGTTTTATTGTAAGTACATGAAAAATTATATATATATATATATATATATATATATATATAAACTTTATGCAATTAAGATTTTATAGACACACATACACGTATACATGTATGAAATATCTAACACATCATATTGTCAATGGTTTGATCAAATAGTCCATGCATATCATATCTTGAGATAACCAACTTTACCCTCTGCATTTTGTCCAGCCATCTCTCTCATGTGATCACCCTAGTTATCAAGCTGTATTTTTTTCTGACTATTCCTTGTGTTTTCCAGCAAGTAGAAGGAAAAATTAATGTAAACTAGCAAGATATGAACATTCTAAAACCACTTAAATGTTTAATAAATATTTTCATTTTGCTCTTCTAAACAGTTTTTCCTTGATTATCATTCCACGAATTCTCAATGACATAGAATGTCTATTGAAGAATCCTGTTAATCATTTGAACAACTGCAAGCAATCTAAATGATCATCAACAGGAAAACTGTTTAGCAAAGTTATGTTGTATCCATATTACAGAGGAATATGCAGTTCTTAAGGGGAGTGAGATAACTCGATATGTTACTGAAATAGAAACAAAAATGTCCACAACAGATTCTGAAGTTTAAAAACAAGAAATTATGAAGAAGTGTGAATGATTTGGTATCATTTGTGTAAGAGAATATATATGAATTTTATAACATGTGTGTGTGAGTGGGCCTTTCTTCAGTGTATGTATTTTCTGCATTAGTTATGCTTTCTGGGGAGTGGTAATAATGGGTCAAAATGAGAAAGGAAATTTTTTTTTCCACAAATCAGAAATCTAAACTTAAACATTACATGTTATATTAGTTTCCTATTGCTCCTGTACTACAAACTTAGTGACCTAAGACAATACATACATATTTTCTTACACTTCTAGAGAACAGAAGTCTGAAATGCATCTTTAGGCTAGAATGAAGATGTCAGTTGAGCTGCCTTCCTTCTCTATGGAGGAATTCATTTCTTGCCTTTTCCAACTTCCAGAGGCTGCCTGCTTTCCTTGGTTCATGACCCCACATCACTCCAGTCTCTGCTTCTGTCGTCACATGTCCTTTTCTCACTCAGACTCTTCTGCCTCCCTCATAAAAGCCCATGTGATTATATTGGGCTCACACAGATAACCCATGATAGTCTCTCCAGCTTAAGATCCTTAATTTAATCATGCAAGGTCTCTTCTGCCACGTAAGGTAGCATATTCATAGGTTAGGATGTCTTTGAGGAACCACTGTTCTGCTTACCATGCATATCTCTCTATTTTGATAAGATCTGTCTTCTTAATAATTATTAGTTGGTGACTCATTTGTTACTGCTTCTCTTCTCAAGCTCTATGAGGAAAGAAACACATCCTCTTCCATTAGCCTAAGATATTAGCACAATGTGGAAGGAGAAAAGGAAGTCAGGAAGTTGGAGGGAGGGAAGGAAGGAAGGGAGGAGAGAGGAGAGAGGAGAGAGGGAGGGAGTGAGGGAGGAAGAAAAGGAGGAAGGAAGGAAGGAAGGAAGGAAGGAAGGAAGGAGGGAAGGAAGGAAGGAAGGGACTCTATATTTATTCACCTGAAATAATGGGTACTCAAAACTATGATACATTCATTCCCAAAATAGTAAGTTCTTATGATGAGTAGAACAATCTTCAAGGAATTGCTCACATCACAAAAAAAAGGAGAAAAAAAAGAGATAATTTTTGTGCCACTTAAGAATTTATCATTCCTTAGGGGAGACAACAGTAAGCACATAAAAAGACTTACAAATAGTACAATATAACATCCCCATCAGTGAATCAAAATAGTTCAACTGAGTATTTGGAGATGGATGACAAGAGCTTGGTAGTACAGTAACAGTCATAGAATTTGATTCAGTGATGGTTTCATGAATGGAAGATTGAATCAGGTTATATGAGGCAAATGGGCATGAAATGATGTTATATAGGTCACCTAAAACAGAAGAAATCAGAGTAAAATCACATAATCAAGGAAGAATTGATGGAAAACATAAGTCAACATTACAACTTGTTTGGGAAAGAACAGGCGATGAGCTCAGAGGGACACAGAACTTGGGTCCAGTTGTGGGGATTGATGAGTTGAATAGGCAAAGAATGAGACCAAAGTGTGTGAGGGACCACTGTGCATTTTCAACAGACAAGTGAAATGATTTGATTTTTGCTCCTAATCATCTGTCTAGAATCCTCTTCTAACGTCTGAAAAAGGGTTAGAAGTACTAGGTATTCTATGATCAGTGAAGTAAATTGGCTAGTTTTAAAAATTATTTTAAAGGATATTTTACTCAAAGTTAGAGTTACACAATATTGCTTCTCTTGAGACCGATAATAATAATCAAGGGGAAATAAAAATGTTGGTGAAGAAGAGCCAGTGGGGTTTAACTGATATATAGATCACTTGCACCTCCTGGTGGCTAAAATGAAAATCCATTCTCAATAGAAACAAGTGGACCATCTCGACTAAAAGTCATTGAGAAGCAATGCGAAAAACAGATTTGTACTGTGTAGGAATACTTTGTAGGTGGGGGATAAGTAAATACAGGAAGGTCTATAGTTTTAGAAAATTAGTAAAAGAGTTGACAATTGCTTACCTAAGGTGGCAGGGCTAGAGTCTCAGAAAAAGAATGGCATTCAAGATGCTTTTAAGAGTAAAACCAACAGGAATATCTCAGCTTTACAAATGAGGAAACCCATTCTTTTTATAGAGAAAAAAGAAAAAACCCAAAGTCACAGAGCTAGTAAAGTGAAGATACAGGATCTAATCTCTAGCCCATCTGTTTCCAAGACCCTGGTCTTACCCAGTACACAACTAGAGCTCCAGCAAAAAGGACAGAAAAATCCACTCACATGCTCTGTCCAGGTCATGAATTAAGAAAGAAATAAGAAGTCTTCATTTATCACTACCTAAAGAATAAAACACAATTTTTATAAAAATATCATTTCCCTGAAACCGTACACGGTGTCCATTTCCTTAAGGTCTTTCTGTGTGAAGAGATAGATGTTTATTTTTAGATGTTTTTGAATACAGAAAACCCCATATATTCCTGTATGGGCACATGCAGACACTTATCAGTCAAGTAACACTCACTGAGAGCCCATTCTGCACAGAAAATTATATGTGATGCCATTTGAATATACATACATATTGTGGCTAAGGTCCATGTTCCTATTTTGGAAGTTTAACATCAAAAGAATGAGGGACCATAGGGAAGCTGCTGAAAAAATGTATGACAGAAACACAAACACATAACACACACAGGAAATATCAGCTGTAGAAATCAGTCTAGAAATCTAGACTGATTACATCTATCCAAATGGTAGCCATTAGCTACATGTGGCTACTGAGTTCTTACAACGTGTAGTCCAAATTGAAAGGCACCAAAAGTATAAAGTATTCACCAGATTTTGAAGACTGAATGTGATAAAAATGTAAAATATCTCATTAATAATTTTCATATTTATTGCAAGCAGAAATAATATTTTAGATATATTGGGTTAAAGTATATTATTAAAATTAATTTCACATTTCTTTTTACTTGCGGCTACTAGAAAAATTGAATCACCCATGTGAATTACATTTTTAGAACCACTTTATATTTCAGTTGGACAGTGCTGTTTAGACATATTTGCTAGAGGCATTTTGGAGACTGTTACATTGAGTGGAGTGACAACAGGTGGATAGGATGGGTCTGGATATGGCCAAGGTTGCATGTCTTTTACTAAACATGGTTTCCTCTAGCCACTTCCAAATTTCTGAAGTCAAACCTCACTCCCCAAAAAACTGTTACAAAAGATTATTTGTCTACAAGTCTATGCTTTTGCATTGCTATTAGCTATTCTTTTAGTCAAAATTTTTTTATTGAAGTATAGTTGCTGTACAATATTATATGTTACAGGTGTACAATATAGTGATGGAAAATCATAAGATCATAATTCTTGATCTCAAGAGGATCATTTGAAGAGAAAAGACAAAGATAAATATAAAAGGTGAAAATGTAGAGTATCATAACTCTGTGACAAATGAAAAATCACAGTGTGGTACAGGAGTTAAAGATTGATGAGATGGCTGGGAGTTTATAAGGCTTAACTGGAATGATTATGAATCAAAAAACAAGAAGGGATGCAGGAAAACATCATTGAGTTCACTTCCTTTCCACTTACTGTGAGCTCTTCGCTGAAGATTTAACCTTCCTGGGGATGGATTTCCTTACCATCTTCTATAACCCGGAACAGTGTTTGACATTCCGTAAGCTTTCTTAAACTAACACATGAATATGCCTATAAAACGGAGGCATATTCATTTATTACCGCATGTAATAACGGTTTTATGGGCATTAAATTCAATGACTTTGCACATTTTAGATCACAAAAATATGCTAGCTGTTTATTCAGTTAATAGTACTAAACACCTACTCTGTGCCAGGCACTATTCTAGGCTATGCCTATTACTTGGGTTTTGAAAAAAAGGTAGAGATAAGAAAACAATGAGGGGAAAGTGTTTCAGGGAGAGAGAAAAGGTTGAAAAGACACAAAGGGGTGCGTCCTTTATTACTTTCATATTCTAACCGGTCTCCTTGCTTCCAACCCTAAACACCTTAGAACATCCTTTGTACTTCTAGCAGGTGCCCTTGGTGTCTTCATGCCATAGCCCTTCAGCCACCACTGGTTTCATTTGCAGCTCCAGTGGATACTTCCATGGGAGCTCATACTCAACCTTGTGACAACACTGTTCCTTAAACACCCTCCTCCCTTCCCCCTGCTTTCTGCTGAGGTGCCTTCTCTGATGCCTTAAGAGCCCAGTAGTGGGCTTCCCTGGTGGTGCAGTGGTTAAGAATCAGCCTGCCAATGCAGGGGACATGGGTTCGAGCCCTGGTCTGGGAAGATCCCACATGCTGCAGAGCAACTAAGCCCATGCGCCACAACTACCGACCCTGCGCTCTAGAGCCCGCGAGCCACAACTACTGAGCCCATGTGCCACAACTACTGAAGCCCGCGCACCTAGAGCCCGTGCTTCGCAACAAGAGAAGCCACCACAATGAGAAGCCCGTGCACCACAACGAAGAGTAGCCCCGGCTCGCCGCAACCAGAGAAAGCCCGTGACCAGCAACAAAGCAGCCAAAAATAAATAAAAATAAAAATAAATTAAAAAAAAAAAGAGCTCAGTAGTTACTCCCACAAGTGCATCCAGAAATACAAAAGAGTTTAAAAAATAAAAACCCGGGGACATCTCTCAACCTGTGGGGAACTAGAACCAGTGAATAAATTCTCCAGCTTCCCACCCTTCGAGCAGATAGTTCAAGGTCAATTACGTACACTTCTCAGAAGTTTGAGTAAAATTAAGACCTTGTTACCTATAGCAGCAACCTTAATAATACTCTCTCATTTTACTTTTTCTCCTTTCTTGTTGCACTTTCGCTACTGCCTTACTCCTGCTTCCTGGTATCGCTCCCAAAATAAAATAGTTTTACCAAGCCTATGTCTCAGGCACTGCTTTAGAAGAACCCTAAGAGAGCACTGCTAAGGCGTCACTGTTAGGATATGAAGGGCTGCCATCTTATAGCACAGTTCTGATCTCCCTTCAAGTCCCAGCTGAAACATCACTCCTTCAATGAGGTTTTCATGATTGGCAGCCTTCTAGACTTAACAGTTCACTATCCCTGCTCCCTCATACTTCTAACTTAACACTGCTCATAATGTGCTTTGGAGTAAAACTGCTTCATTTTAATTGTGTGCCTCTCCCAGTAGATGGTAAGCTCATGGGCAAGGACTGTGCTATATTCATATTTACAACCCCATCAACAACTAGTACAGAGCTTTGAACATTGTAGACAGATGCTCAATACCTAATGACTTTTTTGTAAATACACTCTCTCATGATACCAGCGTACACTTCATGAGATGGGCAAGTCTCAGAAGTGTAGGGTGGTAGAACCCCAGAATGAATGGGTTGTAGTCATGAAAAAAAACAGCTTTAAGTATTATAATAAATTACACAAATTTAATGAGGCAGAAAAGAAATGATTTCTTTCAAGAAGAGATCGCTATATTTGGACGGAAAGAAATTGCTCGTATGGCCCCCTAGGTAATCAGAAATCCTGAGACTCTGACCAGGATCAAATGCTTCAGAAAGATCCCGGCTTCCAGAAAAAAGAGGACTTATTTAACTTCTCTGAAATAAGAGGGATGGAATAGAGAAAGATGTAGAGAAGATAAGGAGAGTTGTAGAGGAGGTAAGGAGGGTTGGTGGAAGGCTGTGTGGTGCGAATGCAGTGTATCTCTATGACCTCCTAGATACTTCAGCAAACCTAATTAATATACCTAAAATCTTACAGCGATTAGATTTCTTGTGGAAATTGGTCACAGAGTAAGTGTCTTTTTCTGGCATGTCTGGGGTGGAACATAGATAGCCTTTATGTTTATTAACCTCTATACACAATTGATACTCATTATTCACGAATTCTATATTTGCTAATTCACCTACTCCCTAAAATCTGCTTATAAGCCCAAATCAATACTTGCTGAACTCTCATGGTCATTCACAGGCATGTGCAATCACCCGAAGTGCACACTCCTGGATGAGGTAGAACAAGGTGATTCTGCCTTCTTGGGTCAGCTCTCATACTGTAAACAAGTATCCATTTCATAGTCTGTTTAATATCACCTTTTTATTCTTTTTTGCATTTTTGTGCTTTCTGTTGGTGATTTTGCTGTTTAGAATGACCCCCAAACATAGTGCTGAAATGCTGTCTAATGTTCTAAGTGTGAGAAGAAGGCCTTACAGAGAAAATACAGTGTGTTAGATAAGCTTCAGTCAGGCGTGAGTTAGAGTGATACTGGCCACGATTTCAGCGTTAACACGGCAACAAACTAAATTAAATTGGGTGTCCTTTAACAGAAACACACATGAAACAAGGTATGTATTGATCAGTTGATGAGTGTTGTGATTAGAGGCTCACAGAAACCTAACTCTGTATTTTGCCTAGGATAAATGGTTCAGTATTCACTAATCCAGGATATATATATATATATATATATATATATATATATATATATATGAATATAAATTTATATTGTGTTGTATTATATTGTATTATACCTTGATGCAAGTGTGAGGGGCTGAGGAGTTTCTTTCTCTTGGGTTTGTACTCTAGGGTAGGATTGCCAGCTCATAAAGTGTGTGAAAATTTGACTTTATAACATAATACCAAATTGATTTTCAAAGTGGTTGTATCAATTCATTTGCCCATAGCAATTTATCTAGCTTTAATTTTAAAATGCATTCTTCAAAATGTTGATTTTATTTTACTTTCAAGCAAAACATACTTCCCCATTTACTCAAAATTTCTGGCTATGTCACCAAGAAATGTGAAGTTTATAATACTGCTTTTGTAAATTCAGAATGTTAAAGCATTTTCCTACACAATACAAAAAATAAAATTATAATTAGAGAGAAAGATCAGAGAACATATAAAACCTAGGGTTCCACAGAAGAATGTCAGAAATTCCTGAATTAAATGCAAAATCTGTGTTCATGTGCGCATGATTCTGGGAGTATATAGCTTTGTTTATATTCTCAAACATTTCTGTGATACATAAAATGTTACAAATCATGGTTAAAGAATAAACTGAATAACTATTGTACCAGAATTCTGGAATGAGGTATTTGAAAAGAAAAAATAGCCCTAAACTTCCTAAAAATTACAGCAAAGGAAGATGTGTGATTTGTTATACAGTTTTCACAGGACAAAAGGAAACATACAAGTTTTTATCTTAACAATTACGCTTTGCTCTGGCTATCATTTAGAAATCACAGGAGTTTTTATGACTCATACTGAAATTAAGCCTTGAGCAATAGCGTAAATTTTAAAAATTAGTTATTGGTAATGTATCAAGTAAAAATCCTGAGTCAGTGAAGTGGAAAATTACGTATAAAAAGAAGAGAGAAGCTGGAGTGAGCAAGACACAGAAATTATAAAGTATTCTAGCTAAGGAGTGTGGACAAGAAAAGAATTAATATACAGCACATTTGACAGTTTTCTCTTCCAGTGTTAGCAATAAGCAACTGGTAAAGGAGGGCCTCATTCAGTAGGAACTGAATGCTTTGCTAGAAAAAACAGTTACATTTGACCACCCTGGGAGAAGCTTATAAAACTCTTCCAAGCTAGTAAAGGAAAAGACCCAGACAATTAAAACAGGAAGCACCAGCTGGGGAAGATCTCCACTGGTGTTCCTGAGTACACGGGCCACATAATGAACAACAGAAGAGTGGATGTGGGGAGCCGCCTAGGAACCCTTCTTGGGAAGGAGAAAGCAGGTGGCCCTCATCAGGAAGTGTTTGCCGGTTTGTGTTCATGAAAACCCATCAAACCACTGAGAGGCTATTTTTTCTTAAAATAAAAATAAAATTAAAACAAAAATTGGTTTTATGCCTTTACCAACAGGATAGTGAGCATTTCCTCCAAACCCAGATAAGTTTTGACTACGGTCTCAGATGTTTGGGATATTCGGCTGTTAAAATTTTATACAGGAGCTTTTTCATCCCTTTACAGTTATGATTTCTTATCTTAAAGATATGATTCAAAAGAATCTCTCCAGTTGTGGGGGGTGTGTGTGTGTGTGTGTGTGTGTGTGTGTGTGTGTTTTAGGAGCAAACAAAGAGGGTTCATCCATGTTATGTCCATCCAAGTCAAGCTTGGTGGACATAACATGATCATTTCTTCATTGGGGGAGATAGGGGTGGAGAATTTTATTGTACCCTTTTTATATTCATAATGATTAATGATATGATATCCAATCACAATTTTTCCTAAGACAGGCTGCTCAAACACAGATATTTCAAAGAAACAAGAATGCCAGAATACTCATGACATAGAAAGACTTCAGAAAATTGCATCCTTTTTGTTCCCTTTCTTTTTTTAATAATTTATATAAATACGGTAGGAAACAAATGTTCCAAACGTTTGACGAATGATGCTCTCTAGTGACGATTTTTAAAAGATTGCCATGTGACAAATGACCAAAAGGCTGTGTTACCAGGCGGGATATTCCAAGGGTCCCTGGCCCAATGAAACATATTTATTAGCTAATCTTTAAGGACCCTCTGGTTCCATGAATCCAAGATTTAAAAATGGAAAAGAAGAATATATAATTTTTAGATTTATTTGGTATATAAATTATGGCACTATGACTTACCACCTGTCATCAATCAACTTGATAATAATGCTACAACAGTCTCTAATATGAGTTAATATGTCAATTTACCAACTATTATTTGCTTGAACCCAAGAGTGTGGTGAAAAAGAGGTTCTGTACTATGTCTCAGATCATGAGCTCATGGTAGGAAAGAATTTCCAAAAATCATAGAGAAAATTTGATAAAGTAGGATAAACTAACATTAAAATCTTTTATTCATCAGGACACCATGGAAAGGACATCAGCAGGAATGCCAGAGTAAGGAAATCCAAAAATTTGCTCCTCCATAAAAGCAGTGAGAACACAGGTAAAAATTGCCAAAATCAACTTTTTTAGAACTCTGGAAATAAACCAGAGACTTGCAATAAGCTAGGGAGCCAATTATTCAAGAAAAACGATTGAGTCTTGGTAAGAAAAGCAAGCCCTGCAGCATTTTAACTTGGCCTATTCCAATACCCCACTCCCCAATTCGACAGAAGCCTTAAAAAAGAGTAGCCTCACAGTCATGGGGAAAACCAGTAGCTTAGCAACCACTAGAATGGGCATAACAGACTTGAACCTTCCCAACAGCACCATTCTCAGAGAACTGTCATTACTTGATCTGTCTGGCAGTTCTCTGGGAAGCCCCACTCACAGAACCTGTCTTTATATTGATATTTCTTCATCCAGAGCTCATTGTGCGAGCAGCCTTTTCCCTGGAGGTCTTTGTCAAATTAACATTGAAGCTGTGTGCATGCCCTGTGCTCAGGTCCAGAATAGATCTAAGAAGGCTATGGCTCTCACTTCCAAAAGGCTTTACAAACGCAGGAAATAAAGACTAAGCCTGAGCACTGAAGGCATGCCCCAACAGGCACATAAAGCCTCTTGGCAAAGGCTGGGCGATTTATTGTTTCCGGGCATTCAAGGAAATCTCTGCCTAGTCATTAGACCACTAAGGTAACCAAGCAGAGATTTTATTGCCCATGTGTGACAAAGTATAAAGACTTCACAATATTAGTTCAGCAAAGTTACTAAACAAATATAGCAACAATAAGAACAATAACAACAATGATAAATAGCAATGACAGCAGGCCCTGGGCAGGAGTGAACTTATTTCCAGAACTGCAACATTATATAAAATGCCCAGTTTTTAACAAAAAATCACGATACATACATAGAAAAAGTATGGCCTGTACACAGTAGAAACTGTCGCTGAGGAAGTTCAGACATTGAACTTACTAGACAAAGATTTTTAAATCAGCTATTTTAAATATATTCAAAGAAATAAAGGAAACCATGTCCAAAGAGATGAAGGAATACATGGGACTTGTGTCTCACCAAATAGAGAATATCAATAAAGGAGACAAAAGTTATAAAAAAGAACCAAGCAGAAATTATGAAGTTGAAAAATACAAGTGCAATAAAAAATTCGCTAGGGGGTTCAACAGCAGATTTGAGCCGGCAGAATAAAGATTAGTTAATTGAGACCACCCAGCCAGCCTGAGGTACAGAAAGAAAAAAGAATGGAGGAAAAGTTAACAGAATCTCAGACCTATGGAACATCATCAAGCATGCCGACATATGTGTAATGTGAATCCCAGAAGGACAGAGCAAGAAAAGGGCAGAAAGAATTTTTGGAGAAATAATGGTCAAGAACTTCCCAAACGGGCTTCCCTGGTGGCGCAGTGGCTGAAAGTCCGCCTGCCGATGCAGGGGACACGGGTTCGTGCCCTGGTTCGGGAGGATCCCACATGCCACGGAGCGGCTGGGCCCATGAGCCATGGCCGCTGAGCCTGTGCGTCCGGAGCCTGTGCTCCAACAACGGGAGAGGCCACAACAGTGAGAGGCCCGCGTACCACACACACACACACAAAAAAAATAGAACTTCCCAAACTTGAGAAAAAACGTGAATCTATACATCCAAGAAGCTCAACAAACTTCAAATAGGACAAACTGAAAGAAATTCAAACCTAGACACATTAGTATCAAACAGTCAAAAGACAAAGCCAAGTACAGAATACAGAAAACAGCTCATCACATTTAACTGATCCTCAGTATGATGGATGCCTCTGCCCTACAACTGCAAGAAATTGGATTCTGTCTGCAATCACATAAGCCTGAAATGGAACCTTTACCTTTTTGGTGGATGAAAGTAATGCAGCTCAGCTGACCCCTTAATTTTAGTCTTGTGAGACCCTGAGCAGAGGACACAGCTAACCCATGCTTAGATTCCTAACTCATGGAAACTGTAAGATTATAAATGTATATTGTTTTGAGCTGCTATGTTTATGGTAATTTGCTACCAGCATTAGAAAATGAACAGAGTGTGGAAGTTTGAGATGAAAGAAGAGAGCAATGTTGGAAAGACAACTAACCAGAAAGCCTATGCTTGCTAAATTAAGTAGAAATATGTAACAGGTTAAAACTGACACTTCATACAGCAGACATTTAAGGATATATACACTTTACTGCCACCAACCAAAACAAAAACAAAAAAAAAGAAAAGAAAAAAAGACATAAAAATGGAGTTCTAAAAAAAAAGGAAAAAAATGTGACAAAGTGAATGTCCAAGTAAAGCAAATCCCCTCTCGGCAACGGGCAGAGATTTTCAAACAATGATCATTTTTTTGTTGTTGTTACTGATATTTTATCACACAGTAGCGTTCATTCAAAAGAACGGCCCTTTTTGAAATGCATGTTGGAGCAGAAGATTTTTCTCTCAGTAACAATAAAAGATTCTAGTCTAACATCCATGTTATGACAATATGCTAAAACTGAGTGGCAGGTGTGAACTTCCTCCCTATATCTGTGTTTCTACCTATGCATAGGTTCATCCCCCAGCTTTCCCCTCATCTCATCTGTGGGATAGCGACCCTTCTCCCACTCCACACTACCACTTTAAAATCGCACTTCGGTGGTTGGGTACCCAAGTTTGGGTTAACTGAACAAATATTTACTGAGCACTTACTATGTGCCAGGCACCATGCTTGGTAGGAAGTTCAATGATGAAACAGGTACAGCCCATTCTCTGAGGTATTGCTATTCCAGAAGAGAAGTGAAGCACACGGACAGATAATTTCATTATTTCTGTGAGAGACTGGAGACTGACTTCCTAACTGAATCTTTGCTTCCATTACTGACCTGATATGTGAACAGGGAGGATTTTAGAAATAAAATGAATTAACATTTATTGATACCTACTCATGCACCAGAGTGTTTTAATGATATTATATCATTCAATTCCAAGGAATAAAATAGGAAAAGTGTATCCTTATCACCTGTACTCATCTTAGTAATCTTTTGTTTTCCTTAGACAGTGTCCCTGGTCATGAATCCCCCAACTTCAACAAAGAGTCCTATTAAAGTGTTGTTGGAAATTAAGGACTTAAGAAGTCACCTCTAAGCTAAAGATTTGTGCATATTAATGGAAAATGATTAAAGAGTAAAAGACACTTTGAGGAAATAAAATATTATTATAATAATGGTTTGACACAGAGAGTTAATGTTTTTGAACTCTACAATTCAACAAATTATTATATGCTGGTGATTTACATGCATTTGGAGCATTTGTTTTGCTCAATGATAAAATCAGCTAATTCTATATTTATGAACTGATACATTCCTTTCAGTCCTGCCTTCTGTTTCCCCCCCAACATTTCCAAGGCACAGTTAACAGACACTTGGAGGCCACTTAAGGGTTACATGGGAATTGGCAGAGCATCACTGTAGTCACAGGACCGACACAGTCACTTTGCTGAAGAGCAAATGAGAGAAGAAATATTATTGCAGCCATTGTAGGAGAATCCAGTCAGCCACACAGGCATCCATACCTGAAAATCTGCCAGTCACTCTACAAAAAAGAAATGGACTCACCGGTCAGAATGGCCACCACCAAAGTGTCTACAAATAATACATGCTGGAGAGGGTGTGGAGAAAAAGGAACCCTCCTACACTGCTGGCGGGAATGCAAATTGGTGCAGCCTCTATGGAGAACAGTATGGAGGTTCTTTAAAAAACTAAAAGTAGAGCTACCATATGATCCTGCAATCCCACTCCTGGGCATATATCCACAGAAAACTATAATTTGAAAAGATACATGCACCCTAAAGTTCACTGCAGCACTATTTACAATAGCCAAGACATGGAAGCAACCTAAATGTCCATCGACAGATGAATGGATAAAGAAGATGTGGTATATTCATGCAACGGAATATTACTCAGCCATAAAAAAGAATGAAATAATGCCACTTGCTGCAACATGGATGGATCTAGAGATTATCATACTAAGTGAAGCCAGACAAAGACAAATATCATATGCTATCACTTATCTGTGGAATCTAAAAAAAAATGATACTAATGAACTTATATGCAAAACAGAAATAGACTGATAGATGTTGAAAACAAACTTAACGATTACCAAAGGCAAAGGGGTGGTGATAAATTAGGAGTTTGGGATTAACATATACACATTTCTATATATAAAATAGATAACCAACAAGGACCTACTGTATTGCATGGGGACCTATACTCAGTTGTTTGTAATAACCTATAAAGGAAAAGGATCTGAAAGAAAAAGATATATTTGCATGTATAATATGAATTGCTTTGCTGAATCGCTTTGCTATATATCTGAAACTAACACAACATTGTAAATCAACTCTACTTCAATAAAAATTTTTTTAATTTAAAAAATAATAAAAAAAGAAATGGACTCACAGTAGAGAGCAAACCAGTGGTTACCAGTGGGGGTGGGGCAAGGGAAGTACAAATTATTGGGTGTAAGATAGGCTACAAGGATGTATTGTACAACACAGGGAATATAGCCAATATTTTGTAATAACCATAAATGGATTGTAACCTTTAACACTGTATAAATATATATATATATATATATAGGAAAAGCAATTAAAAACCACATTGCATAAAATAAAAAATTTAAAAAATATTGCCAGTCACACTGATTGACATTTCAAAAGTCTGGTAGCTTTCTTGGATAGGTTTGTTTTATTGATTGATTAATGGATTTATAACTTTATCTCCATTATTGAACCATTTCTGCCACTCCCAGAAGACCTTATCTTTATAAACACTTCTATTAAATTGTGTTTTTTTTGTTTTGTTTTGCGGTACGCGGGCCTCTCACCGCTGTGGCCTCTCCCACTGCGGAGCACAGGCTGCGGACACGGAGGCTCAGCGGCCATGGCTCACAGGCCCAGCCGCTCCGCGGCACGTGGGATCCTCCCGGACCGGGGCACGAACCCGCATCCCCTGCACCAGCAGGCGGACTCCCAACCACTGCGCCACCAGGGAAGCCCCTAAACTGTGTTTTTAATGAAAGACAATAGTCTTTCAGGAAAAATTTCTCTGATACCTATTAAAATAATAATTTTTATCCTCACCATATTTGAATCTCTTACAGTACCCACAAAGGCAAAATGCAAATTTTGCATTTTTTTGTTTTTTATAATTTGTTTTTGATTAAAATGTAATATTTATTTAATATTATCTACTTTATTCTTCAAGTATAACGAACACTGGGCTTGATTCCTGAGACTTTAAATCCAGTTCTAAATTCTTTGTTCCTTTTTCTCTTAGTCCCCAAGCCTAATTTTACTCAAAATTTCTTCATGTATAGGTAAAAACTAGATTCTGCAAGAAGAACAGGCAGACATGAAGTTTGTGTATTTGGGGCAAAGCTGTTTGTTATCAGCTTCTGCTGCTTTTAATCTATAACACAGTTAAGAACAGGGCAATTATGCATAGTAAGTTTTCCTTTCAAAGCTAAAACACAAAAGAAGTCCTTGTCAAGAATTATTAATGTCTTAAGTAAAGTTCATCATAGCCAAAGCCATTCAAAGGAATAAATCTACCCAAAATAGGAAAGTGTGTGTGTACTTGTGCAGAAATAGTGAGGGAGGTGAGGGAGAGAAGGTGAAGGATTTGCTTTTTTTTTTTTTTTTACAAGGTAGAGAAAAAAATGAGTATTTCATAGGATGAAAGAAAACACAATCCCAATAATAAAAAAAATCCTCTTTTAAGAAAATAAGCTTACATAAAAAGGAAAACTGGAGGTCAAAAATGAAAACCCAAGTTTAATTCAGAGAAGAATGTCATAGAATGTTACAGAAAGAGCCCTGCGTTTGGATCAGAGCTTGGAATTTAATGGAGCGGTAGCAGGAGGGCAGAGCATAGGAAAGCTATTTGACCAGAACTGCTATTTGTAAAAGGTGTTGCAAACTTCTAATTATTTGTATGTTATATGCATAAAAGGTTACACAATGACAATATCTACAAATTAATTTGTATATTATTTGATGTTAATTTTTCCTTTTTGTTTTGACATGGAAAATACCTTATGTGTTAAATATAAACATTGAAAATGTAGCACAGTTGTCTCATGTTGACTTGGCTTTTCCTTTCTTTCCTTTTTTAATGAGGCGGTGTCTAAAAATATCAAAGGGGGGCCAGATCATTTCAGGATTCTGAGATGCCAGGGTGCCACTTATTAGCTGTGTACACTTGGGAAACATACTTAGTTTCTCTGCAGCACAATTTTAGCATAAGGAAAGGAGAATAATAATATCTTCCTTATCTAAGTCCTTGGGTTGCTGTGAGATCCTATGTGTAAGTCACAAAGCACCTCAAAGGGGTAAGGGACTCCTCTTATTCTTCACTGCTGTAAAATGTGATTGTTACAGAGAACAACAGTCAGCTCTGAAGGGTCATTTTCCGGTAATCCAAGTTGTTTGTTCAGGAAATTTTGAAGCTAAAGGGTCAGATCTGTGCTTTCTATCATTTTGAGAGAGACACATCTCACAGACTCTTACCCACAAATTTACCACCAGATTCAATACTGATCATGGCTCTCCAGGTATCTCTTTCCAACAAGCCTTTCGAGAAAGTTTTCATGGAAATTTAATTTCTACCTAATTAATCTTGTTTCGCAAGTGACATTGAAATAAAGTTAAAGATACATTCTACTAAGGGGGAGAAGTGTCCTTAGACTTAAAAAACCACACATGCATGTGTGTAAGCATAAACACATACATACAGAAATTACATAAGCATAAAACATTAATAGAAATAATAAGATTAACTGATATATCATATTAAACTTTTAAAAAAGGATATTTGAGGTTGGGTTCCCCAGGATGTAGAATTCTAGGAGCAGATTAGCTTGCAAGAGTACTTTGGGCATTAACAGCTATAGAGAAGTGAAGGAATCAGGATTGAGCAGAGGAAGGAATTGAACTGTGATGCACTTGTAGTAGAAACTTCAGCAGATCCTATGGGGAGCTCTGCAGTTGGCTTAGCCCTTCACTGTTTTCTCCCATTAAGGCAAGGAGGCAGGCCTTTTATACCCCTATATTGACTTGTCCCAAGCTATCCCAGTGAAGGAGGGTAACCCCGAAAGCAAGGTGGCTTTCTTTCGCTGAGGATAAGTCCCAGAGAGGGACTCAGCTTAGAGCTAACAGTCACAAACACTCCCAGGACCTGGAGAGTTTAGTTCTTCAGTCCTGGAATGCGATCTGGGTGAACACCACCGAGTCCACTCCAGTCCACACCTTGTGCCTTTCAATTCCACATACATCATATAATCTGTTCTGGGAGCAGTCCCACTGTTCCTGGAGGAAGCTTACGAGGAGCTGGTTAATGAGATGAACTACAGGCAGCAACAGGGAAGCCAGTACTGAAGCCTGATATTCATTGTACTCCTGCTTCACCAGCCATTCAAGATTCCCTTCACCATCCACCTACACTGCTGTTAGCCTCACCTGGTAGAGGAACCCAGACCCTCATTCCTGAACGGTTACCATGCCCTTCTCAAGCTTTAGCCACTGAACTTGTCCATTTGTTATCAAAGTTGGGCAAGGGTACCAAGAGGTACCCAAGTGGATCATCTGAGTGCCAAGCACATTACTTACTGCCCGTATAAAAGCAGTCTTACCCCCTCTAGATGATCAGAATCATTCGCCAGGTTGATGACTCCCTTCCTTGCGTGCTGTTCTCACGACACAAGAAGAGTCAAGTGACTGCACAATTGCCAAAGCTTCAGCTCTAATGGGATTCTTTCTGAGTTCCCTGGCAGAAGCTTTCTCCCTCTGGTTACCAAGGCTCAGAGTTGTCAGAATAAGAAACACAAATTCTCTAAGTGGGTCACTGGGAGTGATAATTAAATAGGCTACTTTTATCTTCACTGCTTAGTTCTAGGATCAATGTGTTCTCTCTTTGGAAGACACAGCACTATATTTGGCTCTTAACTTGAGGTATATACAGTATTTCCCAAGGTGTCCTCTCCAAGCCTCAGGTGTTTGTTCAGCAGGCGGTACCACTGCTAAAATAACTGACAGCTCCTGGGAAATGTGGTTTGTAATAGCGCCAAGAGATCGCAAGAGGATAGGCTAATACCAGATCTAGCCTGCCATGAGGCAGGTCAGTTATTCTGATGTTACCTTATATGGACTCACATGTCAATGGAGCAAATACCCTGCAAGTTCTTCAGTTGTGGAGCTGACTCAGCCCTATTGGCAGAAAAGGCAAACTCATATCCCAAAGGGTATGCATATCAGTTAATTTGAATGGCAGCCTTTCCCAGGGTGGAAGGGGCCCTATTATAATCAATTTGCTATCAAGGAGCTGGTTGGTCTCCTCAAGGGCTGGTGCAATATTCAGGGCTCAGATTTGGACTCTGTTGTTAGCAGACTGAAATTTGGTAAAGGCAATCACTAGATTAGCCTCGGTAAATGGAATCCATAAAGTCTGGCTGATGCCTACTCTGTTCATGTGCCCAGTGTGCCAGTGTTAGAATGGCTGATGGCAACTGGCTGAGTCACTCAGACTACTTGGTTGTCTAGTGTCTCTTCTATGTTGGATGTTCTCTAACTGGCATTGCTAAGCAGTAGAAAGTCCACCACGCTTCACGACCACTCCCCATCAGTTGTCCAAATGCCTGTTCCCCAGAATTTTTCATCCCCAATCTTCTACTCTTTCTTCTTCCAGGCTTCTGATTAACCAACCAGGCTATTTTCTACGCCCCATGTGTCTGTATTATTCTTACCTCGGGCTACTTCTCTTTCCACACAAAGTATCAATGGGTAGCTAGGTGTATTGCCCAAAGTTCTGGCCTTTGGGATGAAATTTCCCTTAAAATGTCTTTCAGTGTCAGTCCTGAATGGACTATAGTATACCTCTGTCCAATTTCAGTTTGTATCTATATACTGAGCTGACCCATTCATGACCGAAGCTTGGTTTATTCCCTCCTCTGTCAGCTGGTCATAAGGAAGCTCCCCATATGTTCGCACGTGTCAGCTGAGGGAGAGGGCTTATACAAGAGTGGTGGGTACCATGAGGGTCTAGGTCTGGGCCACCCGCTAGTGAATCTCACTTATGACTTCTAGCCCTATTCTTGTCTGATCCCAGCTATACCACTTTCTTCTCACAGTGGATTACAGCTGGCCAGGCCAACATTATGACGTGGTGAGTCTGTCTGAACTCTACTCACGATAAACATTTCTAGTTGCACAGCCGCTGGCTGTCCCATGGTCAAGCATTATCTCTTTACCAGGGCCCGGTAGCATATGGGAGGTGTTTTTCAGAAAGTTAGTAACAATTCTTTGATCTAGATGGCATGGTCTTACCACACTAGCACTTTACTGTAGGATGAAGGGTATTCTGGCACCTGGGGTATATTTTTCAGCCTTTAGGGCTTCTGTTAAGCACTCCTAAACAAAATGAAATGACAAATTTGACATCTTGTTACATGTATATTCTTGACCTCATTAAGGTGGAAGGATAGATCTTGGGGCCACTCTTCAGCATAGCTTACACTTATCAAGGCTTATAGGAGTAGAGCTGAAAGGAACAGAGGGAACTTTTATAGGTTTCAATGGCCCTTTTCTTCTAATCATTCTGAGAATCTAAAAGGAAACATGTACAAAGTATTATCAGTGTCCTCTAAGATGCCCTCATATGCTGAAATTAAAGGCAATGTCTACTTCAACTAAGCCTTTAAACAAAGCTGGTACAAACACAAGAATCAATCAAGTGATTCTATTGAACGTGAGAAAAGGTGAAAGGCAACGAAAATGAGGTCAGAATCAGAACTGGAGCAGACTGCCCATGACTTTTCTTTCTTCTTTCTAAGGGTATAAAAGCATACAGTTTCTTCATTGTCTGTGTGAAAGGACTGTTTACTTTGCATCTAACACAGAATAAGGAGAGCCTTTCTATTCTGATTACTGTAAAATGAAGCATTCCTAGCCCATCTGAGTGATGGCATTGTCTTCTAATAGGAAAGGTATTTTGTGTTTACCAAAGTACAGCCTATCTAGAAAAATTGTAAAATAGTAGAAGCCTAAATGAAGACTTGGAGGAAAATTAGGGTATTATTTAAACAGGAATTACACATGATATTGTACTATAGAACCTAAGACGGAGCAGGAAAACGTTTAAGGGGAAGGGATTTTCCTGTTCTTAAAGAAACATGTATGTTATTAGAGAATTCTGAGCCCTGCAGACTTGAGTTCACTGTAGCAAAAAGGCTCCGCAAAAGATGAAATCATCTGTATTATATTATGAGCAGTCAGGCCAGTTGAAAACGGACATTGAGTTTGCAATGTGGTAGATATTAGCAAACACTTAAGAGAAACCACAAAAAACCTCATGCATTGGCCTGGAGTAAGCCTTCAACATCTGCTCAGGCCCTTCAGAGTCTACACTGCTGAGAACATGTCAGTTGGTTGGTCATTCCTCTGAACTTGAAGCCAGATGAGCAAATCCAAGCCATTTTATGGTACAATCATTCAAATCATTCCAGTATGTTACAGGACTTTTTGCCTTTGCCTTGAGCTTCAAAAAGAATTAGGCAGCATTTGCAACACTTCACACATTCCAAGGAAACGATTGGATCCAATTGCAAAAGTTTTCAAGTTCAGATGAATTTTTAGTGTATAATTTATGCTGAACATCCAACTTAAAATGATACTTTGCTATAGAGTCATGGTGCTACAGTACAGCAAGGCAGTTACTGCTCTGCTTATTATTTTATCACATATGCTATTTATATTTATTATTTTTATTTAATAAATACTGATTTTGAAGTGATGCTAATCCTTTGACAGTCTCATCATAGGCTTCATCCAAATGGAGTAGATTCACCAATCAAGTTTAAGGTCTACAGAAGGGCACGTAAAGATGACCATACAATGAGAGGAATTCATTTACATCAAAATTTTCAACAAATGCTTTTAAAAAATATATTTTTTACATTTATGAGGCTGAAAACAATGGAGCAGATATTTGGGTTATTTCACTGCAGTGACATGTATTGTCTTGCTATCCATGAAATATCTCAAAATACATCATCTTTGTTTGAGAATCTTTATAAGTACACTGATATACGCAGGGCTGGAAGTGAATACCATCCTTTCACTGCAGAATTAATCTCATTCTCAGAAGCAAATTATTTTATGGAAGCCCTAAAATATTTAATGCGTGCCTAACAGCCTCAGTGTTTCACAGTTAGGTTAGAGTTTCTCCAGTGTTTTTCCTGTTAAATTATTGCTGCCTGGCAGGAAGTGGGAGTAGGGGAGAGAGAGAGGATGGGGGGAAAGGACTTTGCAGAAATTTTAAGTTGCTTCACAAAATGCTCTTTTATGTTTTTCCTGAAATTCTGAGATGCTTAGTCTACTTTTTCCCCTTTCAGAGTTAGGATAAAAACAACAACGTTTGGACCTGTTCCTATGTGCCAAGAGGTATGCTTAATCCTCTATTTGCATTATTTTTTAATGTTTACCCAAAAACAACCCCATGGAATCTGGGCTGCTATTATTATTCCTATTTCCCCTGTTAAGGAAAGCGAGAATTACAGAAATCAAATAACAATCTTGAGCTTGTACTCCAAGGTATCCAGAGGATCCAAAGCTTAAAGTCTAGTTAACACCAAATATTCTTGAATGAACAGCTAAAAAGAATCAAGTGTATATTATGATGTTGAGCTTATTGAAATCCACATCCTGGGAGTCAGGATACTAGACCACAACTATATAAATCCCCTAAATGGTTAACTGGGTTAACTCTCAGCTAATTGATTTTCTTTTTCTGGACAAGATTTTTTAAAAGAAAAAAAAGAAAACGTAAAGGTAGGTCTTACTCATTTGGAGTTTTGGAGCTGACAAACCAAAGATCCTTGAATCCTTTTCAAGCAGCTGTAACCATTAGATGATTAGTTGGCTCTGTAGAAATCACAAGGGAATTGGCGTTTCCTGCTCCTGAAAAGGAGTACAGAAATTAATGGTCTGCTTCTCCACTCAAATGTGAGCATCTTAGGATGCCTGAATTCTCTTCTGGGTTTTGCTAAGAAAATGTCTAACTCATATTTGCAAACTTAAAGAGTATTTTGTGAAAACACACTGATATCTTGAGCCTCAGCACTTGATCCACATCTGCAACACCCCAGAGATTTAGGAACCTAGGAAGAGTCTTCCATCCCTTTTTCACCCTGCACTTTATTTTCAAGTCAGTTCCTGGGACCAAATAATGCCATAGCTCTGAGGCACCTTAGAGAGCATCCAGCTCAGTGTCTCCTTACTGGAACTACTTTGGGAATTCAAAGGCTTCCTAAGGAAGACTACAGAAAGGCTAGTTTTACTGGAATCACATTCTAATAGGTCAATTACTCTGTACTCTTTGTTTACCTCACTTGCCCAAGGAGATACTAGAGGTCTCAGAGTTTACCTTCTCTAATTATCTTTCACAATCAGCCTTTGCTTAGCTTACACAATGAAAGCTATCTCACCTTCTTTTGAAATGTTTCTTGGGTGAGCTACCCAGGAATGTAAAATCCTCTGGAATGCTAAACAAAAGGGCAATTTAAGAATGGAGAGCTCCTGAGGGCAGAGCTCCAGGAGAACAAAGTATAAGAGAATTTTCTCAAGTGCTACTTATTCTCATATAAAGATGAAACAAATGAACGCCAAAGAAGTTAAGTGACCTACTGATGATCAGTGCAGCTACAAAGTAGAGGATTTTAGGTTTGAAATAGCATATGTCTGCTGGCTGCAAAGCCTGCCACCTCCCCTCCTTACCGTATTGCCTTAAAGCATGTCGAGACTGGTAAGTCTGGTACTAAATGTCTAAGTTCATTATTTTTTTTCCTTATCTTACCTTTCAGTATTCAAGTCTAAAATGGAGACGGTCACAAAAAAGTCAAAGATTCCAGTGGAATTAAAACTATAGCCACACTGCCTCAGTATAGCCAATATATGGCATTACCCTCTAGACTAATACTTCTTTTCTCCTTAGAAGTATAAAAGATAGAATTACAAAGGGTCGTATTATACACGCTCTAAGCATTAACTGCAAGTGGGAGTTTAATAGCTAGTTTTTTAGCCAATTTTTGTAATGGCAATTTTCCTCCCTTTCTGTGCTCTCTGACCGTTTCTCCAACCTAATTTGGTTAACAAGCAAATTGTGCTTTCAATTGCCTTTACTTAGCCTGGGCAGGTAAGTAGTTGAGAGTCATTTTACATTTATTTCCTGTTTTTTCCCTTTTGAGAGGACTTCCCAGAGCTGTGTCACACACCCTCCATCTCCCCAAATTGCATTCCTTCAGGAAAACCCTGCCAAAACTTGGTAGTGAGAGATTTCCCTTAAAAACCTGGGCATGAAGCTGAAAAAGTTTTCTGACCCAAGAGAAACTCCACCAACTCCACGTTCAGTGACATATCCCATATGTGATATGATTCAGAAATGGAAGAAAATACAAATTAACTTATTTACAAAACAGAAATAGACTCACAGAGACAGAAAATAAACTAATTGTTACCAAAGGGGCAAGGGGGGGGCAGGAATAAATTAGGAGTTTGGGATTAACAGATACACACTACTATACATAAAATAGATAAACAACAAGGACTCACTGTACAGCACAGGGAACTATATTCAATATCTTATAATAACCTATAATGGAAAAGAATCAGAAAAAGATATATATTCATATATATATATAATATATATACAGCTGAATCACTTTGCTGTACACCTGAAACTAACACATTGTAAATCAACTATGCTTCAATAATTTTTTTTAATTAAAAAAAAAGAAATGGAAGAAAATAAGAAGGAAGGAGGGAGGAAGGAAAGAAGGAAGGGAAGAAGGAGGGAAGGAAGGAAACTGGGAACCAAGGGTCTGAGTCCTGATTTACGTTTTACCACTGCCTCACTCTGCATACTTGGGCATTCTCTTTACTTCTCTTGCTTTCTGTTTATATAATCTGTAAAAATGGATTAATAATTCTATCTTTATAAATTGTTTAGAGGGTGATATGGGATAAATAAGTTAGTTGCCGAGTTCAGTTCAGTTTCTTGTGCAGAATAAACTCTCAATAAATTACATGTAGCATTATTATGGACTTAGAGATGAGATGTGACTCTGCAATGAAATTCTCATTTACTCAGCAGAACTTACTTAGGGAACGCATTTGGCTCCTATCTGGATAGACCAGGTGAAGGGGTAGTCCTTCATCCAAAAAACAGACCAATCTTCCCTTCTCTCCAACTCATACATTATTATTTCTGGAAGAAATATTATTTAGTAGAACAAGTTCAAGCTTCCATTTCCCAATGGAGAGACATTGAGAGAATGGTGAGAACAAGAGAAACAAGGAGTGGACACATGGATAAGTTATCATCGATTTTGTGGATGAATATTCAAATAAATGACTACTGAACAAAATCAACCCAATCAAATGCAAAGTATATACTTTCAGATATGTTTGAGTTGTGTTTCAAGGAATTTATCAAGCCACCAAGCTTTTATTTCAAATAGATGATAATAAGTGACATCAAAAACTGTTCTTTTCTATGTTTGTTAGGTATTTTTTAAATGTTATTTAATTATTTTTTTAATTTAATTTAATTTATTTTTGTATACAGCAGGTTCTTATTAGTTATCTATTTTATACATATTAGTGTATATATGTCAATCCCAATCTCCCAATTCATCCCACCACCACCTATTTTATTTGTATTAATTCATTTAATCTGTACAACAGAATGAGATTGATAATAATATTATTACCCAAGATTGGCAATAATATTTGAGATTCGTAACAATATTATTACCTATTTACAGAGGAGAGTTTATGGTTCAGGAAGGTTATGTGATTGATCTATTTCACACATCTCATAAGTGGTGGAGCCAACATTTGGATTAGGCATTCTGGTTCCAGAGTAGCTGCCTTAAACAGCAGCATATACTGCCTATAATTTTCAAGATAATTAGAGGTAAGGGAAGAGGAGAAAAGAACGGCACATCTCTGAGTGAGCTTACTTACCTAAACAGCAATTTTCATTAAGATCTCCTTTCTTAATGAATATTATAGTGAATGTAAAATATTTCATGAAAATAAGAATTTACTGCTGTAGGAATTTTTAAAAATTAATTAACTTATTTATTTATTTATTTTTGGCCGCATTGGGTCTTTGTTGCTGCACCCAGGCTTTCTCTAGTTGCAGTGAGTGGGGGCTACTCTTCATTGCTGTGCGCGGGTTTCTCATTGCGGTGGTTTCTCTTGTTGTGGAGCATGGGCTCTAGGCGCGCAGGCTTCAGTAGTTGTGGCGCACGGACTTAGTTGCTCCGTGGCATGTGGGATCTTCCCGGACCAGGGCTTTAACCCATGTCCCCTGCGCTGGCAGGCAGATTCTTAACCACTGCGCCACCAGGGAAGTCCCCTGCTGTAGGAAATTTTATGATCATTCCACTGAAACAGGTCATCTTAGGGACAAAGAAGAGTCAGCCTTTAAGCTTAATACCCTAACCAGTCTGGTACAACTTCAAAGGAATTAACATACTTCAAAAGCAAATGCAGGATTCACTTGTGTGCAAATAGCAATAAGAATAACAAGGACAATAATTTACTCTGGCTGCACAGAAGTCACAGTGTTCCTATTTCACTTGCAGAATCTCCAATATATTACTAAGTATCAAACATATGAGAAAGAGACTAGTTTGGTTAGGTCACCTTGTACTTGGCCTAGGTGGAATTGCTCTCCATAGAATATTGTTGGAAAGTATAGAAGAAAAGTTATCACAGCAGAATCTGCTAAGGAAATATACCTAGAGCCAGAGATTGGATCAGGGCCACTGTTATACAGACTGAGTCTGAGTCGATTAAAATGGCAATGTCCTATCTGTGGAAGAACACAATTATAGCACCAAGCCATGTCCATAACTTGGGAAATAAATTGAACAGGCACTGCAGCTGTTTTCATGGAATGGGTGCAGAGTGTTATATAGAATTGAGCTTTCACCAAAAAATACAAAAGAGGAAACTGATTCAATACTTATGAAATTAAACCCTTACAGATCATTTTTCCGATTGTTTGAATATGTTTGCCCACTATTTTATTTATTTTTAAGAGTTTTCCAACAATGTACCCTCAGTTTGGGATAATAAATTGTTGAATTTAATTGAATGGAAAGAGAAATTCCTGTGGCTTGGAATCATTGCTTCCTTGTTTCAGAATTTCCTAATACCTTCAGGGCAAATTTGGTGATGAATTTCTAAAATAAAGCAATTTCCAGAAAGTTCCATCCAACAAGGTCCAAGTATTTCCTACCCGTGGATAGAACATGAATCCCTAGGTTCGGCTGAGCTATCTGGAAAAAGATATCTAACTGCTCAGTTTCCTTGGCTGCAAAAGAGGGATAAATTAATACCTAAATCCAGGGTTCCTGAAGATTAGATGCAGTAATGATGTAAGCCCTCAGTCAATGCCTGGCACAAACACTCAATATATATTATATTAAATCAGCTGAGTGGCTGTTCTAGTTGAGAATGCTTTTCCTCTCTGACATACAAACTATTGTGTTCTATGGACAAGATAATCCTAAATCCCTTATACTACCATTTTGCAACTTTTTTGATTTTTAGGAGGTGGTATGTTGCTGTGAAATTATTTCTGGGTCAAGGTAAAATACCTGGGCTCTAGTCATAAAGCTGTCACAGGACAGGGGATTTGAATGAGCCATTTTGCTTCCCTGTGTCTCTATTTTTCTCATATCTAGAATGAAAATCATGTCCTTGCAAATATCTTTTGAAAAGAAACCATTTAAATAAGAATCAAACCAGTGGTAAAATCTCTAACCTGTCTAATGTCTTACCAAGACTAATGGTCCTGACCCACTAATGAAAGATAATTCAGTAATCAATTTCTACACTTTCTAAACCACTCTCTCCAGTGGTTAAGGACTCATGCTTAGGTGGGGTTAAGCATGCAATAAGTGGACATGGAACTTAGTAACACTAACTGGACCAGAAGTTAACTTAACCATGGCCCCTGAAAATGTCCTTAGAAGTTTCCTAAACCAATAGAAACATGGTTAGATGTACAGAAATGGGCACTGCAGGCAAGCTTTTGGCTCTTTCATCACTCTGAAAAGGAAGGAGCACATGTATCACCCCAACCTAATTGTTATTGAAGCTATTTCAGCATATTAGCTGCACAATATAATGAGATAAGCATGAAAGATGGAATTCTAGGTTTAGAATTCAAGTACTAGCCCTGCCACTTTCTAATGAATTAAGTGCTCACTTTCCACATTCTAGAATGGGGGAAATAAATAATACTTTTTTAGTGTTGCTTTGAAGATTAATTGGCAAAGCACATGTAAAGGCCCTAATCTAATTACAGCTCCTAAAAGATAGTCAGTTAATGTTAGTGCTTTTCCTTCTCCTCCAAGATCAGCTGACTCTCACTGTCCAAATTTATGGAAGAGGAAAAAGAAACAAACTTTAGGATGAAAAATAATTTTCTAAATCAATTTAATTTTGTGTCAAATTTTTAGGCCTGAGAATAATACATCTTTGACCTCCACCTGGTGATTTATAACCAGGGAGAAATGCCTGGTTAGTTGTAGAAACTGTTAAATTTCTAAAGGATGCTACATATATAAATCTAAATGTCAGATATCTATTTATTCAGAGGCTCTGTTATCTCATTTTTCTATCCTTGACTCCCACTAATAAGTAACTCCTCTTCCAACCCTGATATCCATCTGGTGTTCTAGCAACTCAAGGCAGGTCAAGGTTTTACAACACCACCACAGCTAACCCACAGGTGTGTGAGAAAAAATGATTGCTGTCAAAGCTGCTGAGCTTTGGCGTGGTTTGTTACACAGCAATACTTAACTGATGATACGCTCTGCATAAAGTGTGTCTTCGCCTTTATAGTCTCCAGTACGTATTTCGTTTCTCAGTTGCCTACTGCCATTAAGGCAACGCCACAGATTTTTGATACGGTACACATTTAAGATACATACTCAAATTTAGTAGCACTACTAAGTGAGGGCTAGCTGCTTTAACAAGGAGACCTCAACATGTAGGATAGTTCAAACCTCTTCAACAGGACTGGGCAGGCAAGCAAGCTGAAGTTGCTTGGTTTTTAAAAGTTCTGAGAGTCATCTTCATTTCCTCAAGCCCAGAAGTTAAAAAGGGCATGGAGGATGTATCAGAAGGGTTTGTGATCCAAGCCTAGAAGTGGCATACTTCATTTCTGCTCATATTTTATTAGCTAGAACTTATTTGTACAGACACACTCACTACAGAGAAGAACAGGAAATGTATTTTAGTTGAGTGCCAGGAAAAAGAGTATAACGTGCGGTTTTGGTGATCAGCTAGCAGTCTCTGCCACACCCCACACAGCCCTTTTCTGAGGTGAGGACAAGAGCTGATGAGGGCACCCTTTGCTTCTTCACTTAGGGATCTTTTAACTACTAAGATCTCTACTGCTGCTGCTGCCACACCTACTACTGCTCCATTTCCTATTTCCTACGACCTTTTGTTGAGTTCTCACTGCCTTCCAGGCACTTAATATGCTTATTTTAGTTATTCCTAATATTACAGATGAAGAAAATTAGATTAAAAAAATAAGTAGAAGAGTCAGAGAAAAAACTGTTACGTCACATTCCAACTCATTATATTGTATATCTGAACATAATCAAATTTGTCTTAGATGATCTCAAGTATTTAAGTGAATGAACTATAGTTCTTCACACACACACACACACACACACACACACACACACACACACAAATGTTAAAATCCCTGACAGTGGCAATGACAAGCTTGCTTGAGCTAAAGAGACAGGTGATTTTTCATGTTTCTCCTCAAAAAATATACTGTATTTCTCAAAATTCCTTGGAAACTGGAGGCCATATTACTTATTTCCAAGATATCAAATTTCAGTAATTTAATCAAAGTTGGTCAATGCAGTAAGAAAAAGAATTCAGTTGAAAAGTGTCTATTGATCCCTTAAAGAGAAACAATTAATGGCAAATACTTGCATTTCTTGTATGTATATAACTATAATTTGAGAAATATATTTAATGAGTAAGGCAAAATCACCCAGCTAGTTAGTGTAATCTCATTCAGAATTAGATAGTGCTTTGCCTATTTCTGATGATTGGGGGAAACTACTATTCTAAAAATGATTGAAAAATCTTTTTATGACAGTCATAAAATAGGAAGAAAACAATAACATGATGCAGTTACATGATTGTAAAGCTAGAAGAGACCTAAAAACTGTCTGATTCATTCATTTTCAAATTTTAATTTTGTTCTGCTTGGAAGGATTGAGTCCAGATTTTAATCCACTCTATCCTCCTGTTCCTATCATATTCCACTGTTACATCTAGAGAAGCATAATAGAACATCTAGAACTCATTTGAGAACTACTTGAAACCCCACTGATTTTATTTTACATGTAAGGAAATAAAAAAGTAGACAAAGTAGGAGAATGATTGAAAGTCATTCAGACAATCAAAAACTCAAGTGGTATTTTGTTTCCTTTTTCCTCAGGTTAAATATTTCATTACCTACTGTAAGAGGGCAGGAAATGGAGGAGAATAGGGCGGTATGCTTGAGGAGTGGAAGATAAGAAAAAAAGAGAGAGTATACTATTACACTTCACTGTGATGATGCAGCTGCTGTTACAAGGGGTCCAATATATGCCAGATCCTCCATAATCTCATTAAATATGATAAGTCAATTTTTTTTTAGTGTGGAAGGGTGACAAAGATGGGACAGACAGTGACCTAGAGGCACCAGGAGCATCAATGCTGCAGTACATCCCCATCCATGGAAACATAAGAAGCGTGGAAACAAGCACGCATGTGCGCGCACACACACACACACACACACACACACACACACACATTTACCCGCCTAAACCAAGACAAAGGATAAATAAGCAGTGTGGGATTATGCTGTGAGGGTTTCAAAACTCACATAGAATAGATATTTTTACTGTATGACGAAATTGAGTCATTTAGGCTCTTTGTCAAGGAAGTGTTTTTAAGAATATTAGTGTAAAGAATGAATTGGAATTAGAGCAAGTAGAAGGGTATGGGAATTAGTAAAACGTAAATATGCAGAAGACTTCGAAGGGCGTTACATAGCTTGTTGTGTAAGTACATGGCTTGTCACTTATTCCTGCTGGCTCACTCTGGCTTCCAAATTGATCAAAATGAAATAATTTAACTTAAGAATGACATGGCCCTTAGCTATTTGAAAATATCTTTCATTGTATTTGGATGACACTAAAGGCCAAATATGTAAGTATGTCATTTTACTTCGGCTTGAAGATTTACCCAAGAGAATGGAAGAGTGGCCTTTCTTCTTTGGTCTTCACCTCTTAAATTCAGGAATTCACAACAGCTTCCTCTATCATATGCCCTGACCGCCTCTGAGTTTCTCGTTAGTCCTCTGGATCTAGTTCAAGACAATATAATTTGGAGATTTTTTGAATAAAGAAGTGGAGACACCTAAACAAAACTATCATGTAATGTCCAATAATCAATTTTATGTCCAAGACCAATTACGGAAAGAAGGCAATCGTTTTTTGGGGTTTTGGGGTTTTTTTTGTTTTTTTTTGCAGTACGCGGGCCTCTCACTGTTGTGGCCTCTCCTGTTGCCGAGCACAGGCTCCGGACGCGCAGGCTCAGCGGCCATGGCTCACGGGCCTAGCCGCTCCGCGGCATGCGGCATCTTCCCGGACCGGGGCACGAACCCGTGTCCCCTGCATCGGCAGGCAGACTCTCAACCACTGCGCCACCAGGGAAGCCCCATGCAATAGTTTTATATCATTTATTTTGGGGAAATGTTTTATATACTAACTAGGAGATGAACCCAATAATGTAATCATGTTTTCATATGTAAAATTACTAGGATAATCAAAAAAGTAAGCCAAGGAAACAAAGCTTTGCTTGGAATACTATAATTTGGGGTATTTATATTTATGAGATTTGGTGTTGCTGGCCTCACTTTAAAGGTGAAGACTATTAAATAACTATTGGAGATGTAACAAAAGGACATTAAGGCAAATTCCAATCCATAGTGCAGTAAAGATAGAAGAAGGAGGGAGGTTGTAAAACAGAAGGATCAGGCCATAGCCTTTCCTCTACCACTGCTTATCCTAATACCTTAGGGATCCACCTGCCTGGGCATCAGACAGCATACCTTTAAGACAATGATAGTCACACCTTACCAGTCCGAAGACAGAGGGCTGAACCAGAATTTCTCTGAGGTCCCTTCCAGTTATAAAACCCAAATCTAAATGCTGGTAAAAACTTAAAGGAGGCAGGTGACTAATAACCTGGGCCTCCATGACAAGTAGAAGTTAGAGTTCTGAAGATTTTCCCATGTTTCTCCCATACTCCCTCTAGGTTGGATCATGAGATGTACTAATTACCAGTCATAGTGGATTGTACTACCCTTGGCCAAATGGTCCAGTTTAGCTGCTCCCAGTAGAATGGTTATGTTATCTCCACCTTACTGAACCCAAGAGTGTCCATGTGATATCCTTTGGCCAAGGGAATGTAAGCAAAAGTGGCTATGATTCCTTCATGAAAGCAATGCTCTCCAAATAGTGAATAACGTAGGACTTAACTGTAGGGTGACCAACCTTCCTTGTTTACCCAGGTTTGAGAGGTTTCCTGGGATGTGGGGCTTTCAGTCCCAAACTGGGATGAGCTTCTCACCCTTGTTTTTAAATGATAAAAGCTCCCCAAAGTGCCTGGTATAATGTTGTCCCACGGCTGCTTAGGATCTCCTGTCCAATACCTTTTTTATCTGCTTCCGTACAAACTTAACATTTCTGTGTTCCATGTCCTCCTATTAAAGGGTTACCAGAAATCTGATAAACCTACAACATTCCATATGAGGTCTCTCCTCTCTGAAAGCACTGCCAATTTAATAGGCATCTTCAAGACCTTATCTCAAAGACATATGTAAGTGGAAACATGAAGGTAAGAGATTTTGGAGACTGCAAGAAGATGCTCAATGATCCTCAGTTCATACCATGCACACTGATATAGTGTAGTAAACACAGTTCTGGATTTGCATATATTAGATAGAGCTTCAAGTCCCCACTCTTCTACAAAATGGTTCTGTGACCTTGAGATGGCCACTTAACCTCTCTGAGTTTGGGTCCTCATGTTTTAGAAATGGAGCGAAAATAACATGGAAAGAATTTTGTAAACTCTTAAAAACCTGGAACATAGTATTACTTTGCAGTGCATTTATAAAGACTGACCACATAGCTAAATCATATTCTATTCATTTCCCAAAGTATTTTTTTTAATTTAATGATCATTTCCCTTACCCAAACTCACACCCATGTATAGCAAAAGAAGAATGGGCAGGTAGTATCTACCCTACACCCATAAATACAGATATGATGTCAACTTATACCAGGGTACGATTCCAACTTGGTCAATAAAACATGGGTAATAATGATTAGAAATGCATATTTGACAGTGTAGAGGGCAGTATTGGTGATAGGGAGGAGTTAGGGTAGTAGAAGGAAAAGCAACTCGTCATTATTCTGAATCTCTGTACTAGAAGGCAAAGAAAAAGTACACCAGAACTCCTAATAAGTGCATTTTCGCTTTAAATGGGAGCTGTTAACTCCCCTGTCTGTCTGTTAACTCTGCTATCACAAAATACCACAGAATGGGTGCCTTGTAAACTACAAACATTTATTTCTCACAGTTCTAGAGGCTGGAAGTCCAAGATAAATGTGCCAGCAGATTCAGTGTCTTGTGAGAGCCCATATACTGGTTCATAGACAGTTGTCTTCTCACCGCAACCTCACGTGGTGGAAAGCACAGGAGAACTCTCTGGGACCTCTTTTATAAGAGCACTAATCCCATTCATGTGGGATCCACCCTTATTACCCAATCACCTCCCAAAGGCCCTACTTCCAAATACCATCACATTGGGCATTAGGTTTCAAAGATGATTCATCTAATTTGCCCCTCCAAACCTATACCCTATTTGCTCCTCCCTACTCTGTGCCCTTGTATGAATTACATCAACGGGTGTCTTTGCCCTCTGGCTCCAAATGGAAACACTGGCAGAGACTGGAGGGAGGGAAGTAAGATTAGAGTATTTCCCTCCTGAATGAACCATTTTCTTGAATGGTTGCTGGGGAGTTGACTGTATCCCTCACCTGAAAGTCACAATTCAGGTCAAAGTAGCCTTCTCCACATGACTCATTCCAGGTTCCCATCATCTCTGATTTAAGGCGATGACAGCACTGTGGTGTTACTGTCCCAGGGACATTTTGCTATCAACTTGTGGTTTCCCTACACCTTGTTAAACCTTCTTCAAATAAGCCATTTTGAGAACACAATTTATTTCCTACCAACCCTTGAAAGCATTCAAGTACCTACTCTGTGTCAGATCTGTCTTAACTACACTTGTTTAGATATATATGTTCTGTTTGTTTTTTGGTATGTAAGAATCATTATTTTCATTTATTTATAGTAACACTTTGTATTGATTATGTCATTGAAAGAGAGTCTCTCTCTTGATTCTGCCTGCTTTAATCCTGATAAGAAATAAATTAGACTTACAAGATCCAGTTGTTCTACAGAACAGAGTCTTGACCAGCCTCTCTGGACACTGGTTTCAATGAAGGCTACCGAAAAGCTTACAAACAGAGTCTCCTGTCCTGTGCTTTCCTGCAAGATAAGTGAAACTGATTGCTGGATAGCTTCCAAAGTGCTGTTTTAAAGGCCTGGATTCTCTCTCATCTTTCAGGCCGTTTCCAACTAACACATGTGAACAATCTGAGCCCTGCCAGTGCATTTCCTGGCAGACACAGCATGTGTCACTTTTATTGCTCATTCAGACTTGGGAATTGAAGTGAATGCAACAAATGCTTACTGAGCCACAATTTCGTGCACAAGCACTTTGTTAGGTGCTGTTGAGAGTACAGAACTAAATTATTGTTATCAGGAATTTAGGAAACAGTTTTTAAATTGAAACAGTGACTATTAGTTGTTACACAGCTTTATGGTTCAAACTTTTACCAGCTATTTATTCACTGTTTCATTTCATTTAAATTTCAGAAAAATTCTGCAAGGGAAGCAATTATTTTTATTTTTATGAATGAAAAACAAGGAGGCTCAGAGATGTTAAGTATGTTACCCATGATTACACAGCTAGTAAGTGGAAAAATTAGGATTTGGATCCACTGGTCCAGGTGAGCCTGGCGCCAAAGCCCATGTTCATCACCATAAACCTAGAAAATGGCACTAGTCTTATTCTGGATTCAAAACAGCTGAGGAAAATGATCTTGCAAAATGTCAGCTGCCCATCGAATCTTACTGCCTTCTCCCTTTGAGCAGCTGGCAGAACACAGGCAAATTATACCATAAATGTGTACAATCATGGTTTCTGAGGGGATGGGTTCCAGGACCCCTGCCGGGATACCAAACGTTGCTGATGCTCAAGTCCCTTACATAAAATGTGTGCAGTACAGGAAGCTGTCTGCTTCTGCAAATTCCGCTTCTGCGGGTTGGGTTCAACTAACTGTAGATGCAAATTCAAACCTCACCTATAAGGAGGGCTGACTGTATTGACTCCTGCAAGGTGAGTCAGGAAAAAAAGGTTGGGAAGGTAGGGGAGCATGTCTCCTCCTAGGTTAAGTCTGCCCAACAATCAAAGGGTTTTTACAGACAGGCTCTCAGACATGGTGAAGCGAAGCCTGGAGAAAATACAGGATGCTTTCATCCAAATGGAAAAGCATAGAAAGCTCCTGATTATTCAGTCTTATTGTATGCATAGTTGGCTGGTAGACAGAGAATATTAGAGTCTCTTTTCAATGTACTAGGAGGACTGATGAATTAAGGGAAAGTGTAGTGATTTCTTCAGTTAGACAAAGAATCCCTTTTTTAATATGATTAATCATTCACTTCATTAATCTTATTTCAAGATGTTACAAAGAAATGTTTCTTTCTTATTATCACACATTACTAGTGTGCCTTTTCCTGGTTACATACCATACTGGTATGCAACTATGCCCCAGAAATTTCCTGTTTAAAACTAGGAGCCTAAAATAGAAGAATTAAATAATTGACACTGTGATAAAGCTAGTTTCTCTCTCTCTCTCTGCTCTAGTACAAAAAATTGCTCCTGGGAAAAACCAATTGCTGGTCCCTTCCTACCACAGAAGCCTTGTTGGGTCTGCATTATAATTCAAGCAATAAGTGATCTAAATTCTTTAGAAGAAAAAAATCTCAAAGGGCCCTCTCTTCTGTTCCACTTTTTAAACAGGAAACATATTTTGCTTTTTAGCCAAAATGACCACATCATTTGCATCTTGGGAAGCAAATGAAGTTTTTTCCCAAAGTTGAATACGATTTCTTAAAGGAGCTCTCCATAATTAATGAGTAGAACCAAATGTCTTTGTACAGGCCATCCTTTTTCAAGATGAAATCTGGCTTGAATGGCAGCAGGTGGATGGTGGAGATGGTCAACTGTGCACGTGACTCAGAAACAGAAGAGAAGTTAGCCTTTAACTTCTATCTGCTCTTCTTTTCATTCACTTCTTTTGGAGCCGGGAACTTGTCCCAGGGCTTCAAAGTATCAAGCATGGAATACGTACAGTGGTTGTGTATGTACTATGGAGTGCAGAATCCAGTGAGCAGGGACAGGCTGGTGATGCATGTTCTGTACAAGTCTTACCATAACATACATTCCAATCCTCCTTCCTAGATTCTGTTAGCGCTCTTTTGCCTGACATGGTGTGAAATGGAGGGTTGATTCAGGACATGAGCTAGTTATATGACTTTGGGTAAGTCCTTTCCCTATGTCATTTCCCCGAATCTCAGGTGTTTCCTTTGTAAATTGCATGAAGTGAGAGTAGACAAACCTTGCTTTTCTCAAACTCTAATATTCCATACACTAAAAAGCAATAGTTTTCATCAGATTCTTCCTCATGGCAAAACAATGTCTTCAGAGGAAGTTTTGAGCTGCCAGTGTGAACATCAGAATTTCTTAGTATGGAACGTAATTGCCATCAATATGATGACTGGATCACTGTTGTTCTGGCCCCTGATTTCATATCTTGTTCCATGTGTAGCAATGGCCAAAGCTCATACTTTGGAAGAACTGAGATATTGATGACCACCCGTGGTGAAGTTTGGCCACTGCATCTGAAACAAAATAAGATTAAGCAATGTACTTGGAAGGCAAGGGTTTACTATAAATTCATTTTGCCAAGTGTGGGTGCCAGCTAAAAATTGTCACTTGCCATTTGCTTCTACAAGGATTAGGTCACTAGCCACTGCAGCCACTGACCTTCAACACAGCCCGAAAGGAGTTCAGGGTGGAGATCAGGAATGAGGCTCTCTGTGCTCTTGGGGAAACTGGCAGAAGAGGCCTTCAGATAGGTAGATATTTTCAGAAGATGTTATGAGCCCAATATCTTGCATCTTCTCACATCTAGAAAAGCACTCAAATCATAAACGGGGACATCTGCTCCTCGTGACTGGCCACAAGCCTTGCCAAACTGTGTGCCTGACTGCACGTAACCCCCCTTACCAAAATCCCATATATACTGACCTCCCTGTCACAGACACCTTTACAGAGCAGGTCCTCAGAGCTATCCTAGATGCTGTCTCCCAGGTTATGGTCCTCATTTTGCCCCAAGTAAAACTTAACTCACAGCTCTCACATTGTGTACTTTTTTAACAGGGGATAACACTATTTGGAAAAGACTGTAACAGAATTTGGCCAGAATAAACTGTATTCAATATTAGGACTGGCCTGGTGAGATATATTCTCCAAGACTTTGGTTATTACAGTTGGACACTACAGCTGTGATGTGTCATCATTGACAAGAAAGTTAAGTCAGTTTCATGTTTCCCAAATATCAGTCATGCATATACCAGCTGCAGAAATTTTTTTTTTTTTTTTTTTTTTGCGGTACGCGGGCCTCTCACTGTTGTGGCCTCTCCCGTTGCAGAGCACAGGCTCCGGACGCGCAGGCTCAGCGGCCACGGCTCACGGGCCCAGCTGCTCCGCGGCATGCGGCATCTTCCCAGACCGGGGCACGAACCCATGTCCCCTGCATCGGCAGGTGGACTCTCAACCACTGCACCACCAGGGAAGCCCTCACCTGCAGAAATTTTGTGAATCCATATTTTTACTAAAATTGATCCTTTATTTTAATATCATTAATTTATTTAAAACAACTTTTTCACTATTATAAACAGAAAGCCATAAGTAGAAGTAAATCATACAATGAGTAAACAAAACACTGCTACTCAATTTTTAAAATTAAAATTAACCAAAAGTTAATTTTTAAAATGAGCACTAAAAAACTCTCTAACAGAGTCTTTAAAACCTGTGTGGGCATACTCTACCAATCGACTCTTTGGCCTTCCCAACACAGTCTCCTGGTTGTGGACACCAGCCAGTGAACAGCTTTTAGTTTCTCATTATCCTGGCTCCTCTTCATCTGGGTTATCATAGGCTGTTTTCTCTACATGTAAGGCTCTTCCAGATCCCCTTCCTACATTTCTGTTCAATCCTCAGGTTTCAGACTCAGCTAAAGGTCACTTTCTCAAGAAAGATTTTCCTGTCTTTGTGACTAAGACAAATTTACCTGTATCTGAAATCCCGGCGTACCTTTCCTTTGTATGCCTTACTCTGTGGCAATTTTACATTTCTTTTGCATTTCTTTGTTTAATGCATGTCTTGCCCAATAGACTAGCAGTTCCAGGAAGGCAAGTCAGGTTTTGCTCACCCCAGCATCTAGCTTGATACCTGATAAACTGTAGAAACTGGGATTCTTATCCCAGGTCAAGCAACAACAAAGGGTGGAACATGAGGGACAATCTTATATTTTCCTGGAAAGAGAGAGGCAATTTTCCCCCACGAGAAATAAACTATTTCCTCAGGTAAGGGGACACAAATGGGAGTGATTCTGGGGTAGGGAGGTTGAATTTCAGTGTCCTCCACATTTCCAAAACCTCTTTGATCTAGTCATTCCAATTGTTGGGATCCCATTCTTTCTCAGTTCTTCTTTTTTAATATTTAATTAAATTAATTAATTAATTTTTATTTTTGGCTGCATCAGGTCTTAGTTGTGGCACGCATGCTCTTCATTGCAGCGCGCGGGCTTTTCTCTAGTTGAGTTGCGTGGACTCAGCAGTTGTAGCAAACAGGCTTAGTTGCCCCGCAGCATGTGGGATATTAGTCCCCCAACTAGTGATCGAACCCGCAACCCCTGCATTGGAAGGTGGGTTCTTAACCACTGGACCACCAGGGAAGCCCCTCTTTCTCAATTCTTATTTTTACATATAAATACCCTTGTAACTCTGTAAACTTAACAATTAAAATATATATGGATCCATTAAGGAAATCTTTATACGTGAACCACCTGATATTATCGTGCATTCCACCAATGACACTTACACCACACTTTGGGAAACCCTGTTAGAGTTAGTATGGGGTTAATATTCCCGAAGTCATATCACGTTTCAATCATATCACCCTCACCTTCTCATAATATCTAAATCTATGTATCTTTCAAAGCTTATTTTCAATATCTCTTCTTATTTAAAGTTTTTCCTAATTCTCGTAAATAGATTTAATCTTTCCACTGAAAGGCACAGGTCCAGAACTTTATCCAGTTTCCATTTTAAAATGTATCACTTATTATTTTGGATTGTACTACTTTATTCCCATATCATAACATCACCAATAAACAATCAAATAATTAACCTCTCCTTGTGAGACAGGGTTTTTGTCTTATTTATATTTTAATTTCTCACATTGCCTGGCACAATACAGACACTCAAAGTAATATATAATTGTATAAATGAATCTGGCATGTTCCATTTTTAAAAAGATGCTTAAATTTTCTGGGCCTGACCTTAAAATCTCAACCCATTCCCTGTGTGTGGGATACTTTGCTGTGGGTGACATTTTTCTTCTTTCTTATATCCCAGTTTTTTATAGAGAGTTCTAAGTTGAGAGAACGGACCTCCCCCTTAGTGGTTTTCACAGTCTGGCTGGAGTAACAAGATGTGGTTTGAGAGCAGGGTCTAACTGTGAAGGTACATTAAGCCAAGGGAACATGAGGAGGCAGGGATGTATCATGGGACCTTGGAGATCAAGGATATCCATGTTCTTTGATAAGCTCTTGTTTGATTAAGTTTAGGAAGGATCCCACAAAGTGGGGTACCCCTGTTCTTAGTTTTTTTCTTTGCTAATGTATTCTGAAAAGTAGAATTGAATATTTGATAATAGTGATAGGTAGCTGTTGTTAGTACAAATCACAGTTATTTATGTTTCCATTCCATTCGGCTACTCTAATGAATGTAATTGCGGCCAACGTGGCCATCTTGCCTCTTCTTTCTCTCATCCACAAACCAAATTAATCCTTCTCCAGCACAGCGCCCTCCATACTACCCTCCTGCTGAAAAGCCTTCAACTGCTGCTTCTCTTTGCCTAACAATTTAAAAATAGTACTTAGCTTGGCGTTGGGTGACTTCTACAGTCTAGACCCAACTCACTTTTCAGTTCCTCATACTCAAGTTCAGAAAAGCAAACAGACAATGTCTAGACTGGGTTGTTTCTAAAATATTTTGACTCAGTACTATTGAAAATGAAATATGAGTTGTCAACATTTAAAAATCAGAATAGAGCACACAAAAATCTGGATTTCTGTTTTTCTTGAAAAATTCAGAATCTCTAGCAATGCTGGGTCTTCATTCTTGTGTGACAATATTCACAAGTACCATCAAGAAGCAGCTGTTCCCTTTCAATAGTCAGACCCTCTCCAGTTCTCCGCAGACTCCATAATCCCCTATGACTCTTGCAAACACCAGCCTTGTTCATTTTCATTGCCTGTTAAACCTCTGCAGACATCTGCATTCAAGGCCCCTACTCGAGCCATAAAGAACAGTTTGCTGTTAGCCTAATTAATCTGCCCCCACTCAGTTGTTGGAATTGTCCCTTCTCATAGGTGGACACACCTACCTTGCCACATCCCATCTCCCAACAACAGTCAATGTCTTTATCAATACTTTTTGTTTTTGGCTGGGGGGGAGAAGAAAACATGGAATATTTAATGGCCATGGGATAGGCAGACAAAGAGTTCTTAAACAGGACACAAAACATCACTAATCATAAAGAGCAACAATGATAAATTAGATTTCATTAAATTGAGAAATTGTCTTCATCAGAAGACAACAAAGAAAATGAAATGGCAGTTCACAGAGAAGGAAAAGAGTTTTTCAATACATATATCCAACATAGGACTTGTATCCAAAATATATAAAGAACTACTAAAGCTAAATAAGGACAAGGCAAACAACCTAATTTTTAAATGAGGAAAATCTTAAACACGCATCTCATGAAAAAGGATACCTAATAATGGAAAAGAATCTGAAAAATAAGTGTATATATAGATATATACACACACACACATATGAATCACTTTGCTATACACACATTTAAATTAACTACAGTTCAATTAAAATAATGGTTAATAAAAAAATAAAACAACGCAAGGCAAAAAAGAGCTTAACTAAATACCCAATAAGAACTTGAAAAAAGTGCTCAATATCAAGAGCCAGAAGGAGAGTGCAAGTTAAAGTCACAATGAAATATCATGATACATCTGCCAGAAAGGCTAAAATTTTTTTTAACAATACGATAGGTCAGAGAGGGTGGGAAACAACTGGAACTCTCATACACTGCTGTTTGGAACAACTGTTTTGGAAAATTGATTGGCAATATCTACTAAAATGAAACATGCAAAATCCCTATGATTCAGCCATTCTACATATCTATCCCAAATAAATGAGTACACATGTCTACTCTAAGAAACAGATCAGAACTGTCATAGCACTATTACATATAGTAGCCCCCAACCAGAAACAGCCCAAATGTCTATCAACAGATAATGGATGAATAATTTATGACATGTTTATACTATGGAATGTTTTACACCAATAATAAAGGATGAACTACTGGTATGCAACGACAAGGATAATTTCACAGAAATAGTGCTGAACTTAAAAAGCTGGCACAAAAGAATACATTCTATATTTTTCCATTTTACAAAGTTCAAAGAAAGGCAAAACTAATCTATGGTGATAGAATTTTCTTCTTAAAAAGTTCCTAAATGATTCTAAAGTATCTAGGTTCAAGAACTACTTATACACTGAGGAGGTAATTGAGGTCCCAAGAAGTTCATCAATACTTTTTAACGCACCCTATCAGACATGCCCTATCTATTTTTCCATGTTCATAATATCTTACAATTTATTTTAAGGAATTCTCATTGTCTTTCCTGAAATAAGGTTAATTAGAAAATGGCTTTTTGATCCTTCTTGAGTTAGACATTGGACAGATGACTAAGAGCAGAGACTTTGTTTTCAAACCAACTTGGATTCAGTTCTCCACTCAGCCACCCACTGGCTTTGTACTACCAAGTTTGAGTCTTTTATGCTTTAAAATGTCAGTTTCTATATCTGCAATGTAAAGCTAAGACTGTGACTCATTTCATAGGTTTTTGTGAGCATTAGAAGAGACAACACACGAAGAGGGCTTAGTACCTACTGGTACCTAATAAGTACTCTCTAAATGTTAACTATACTAACTCTTATTATTAATATGACAGCATTCCTGGCAGTTATTTTCACTGTGCTTTTTTAAAGCAAAGAAACTTTGCAGCTGAATAATCAAAAGGACAATGATCCAGTCTTATTTGCAGCCTATGAAACAAGCAGCAACAAAAATCTTATTTCATCTCTTTTACTAGATAGTAAAACATTAATACTTGACATTTACATAGCACCTGCAGAATATAACACAGCTGGGGTTGGTGTTTCATAAAGGAGCCCTCAAAGAGTTCTACCTTTCGGAAAGATCTCATTAAAATCAAAGCAACATGACATTATCACCCTCCTTAAAGGAATGGCTGAATTATGCATTTTAACAGAGAAACTGACCATAATACAGCATTAGAAATTATCTACTTCTTGTATAAAATTCTTTCACCCTATTACTCCTTCCTGAATACCATGTGTAGACCAGATCAGCTTCTCTCAAGAAAGAAATAATCAGAAATTAAATGATGAGAAACATAAAGAACCTATTGTATGGGTCAAAATAAATAACTGAGGTACTTGCCATACTGGCAAGATGAATGAAGAGGAAGAAAGAGGAGAAGGAGTAGGAGATGGACTTACTATTGCCAAGCACTTCTTAGTACATGATTTCACATAATACTAACAACACTAAGAAGTAGGCACTAGTACACTCTCCAATGAACAGACACAAGAATTAAAGCTTGGAAAGGCTACATAATTGGCTTGTTGATCTAGTGAGTAGTAGAGGTGGGATGCCAACTCCATTCTTTTTGTTCCAAGAGTTCCATTCATATTCACTATGTTCTAATACTGTGGAAGTATCTAAACAAATGACCTTAATTCATTCTATAATCATTTATGATCTCAAGAACTTTTGTTAAATTCCACATAACTAGAATTAGAGAAAACTTCTGGATACTGAGAGAGGCAAGTAAACAATATACAAATGGAATTTCTACTGAATACTCCAGTTAATGATCATTACCTGCAATATGGGACATTTCTCCTAAACGTTACTGAGGTCAAAGAATAGCAAACTACCTATAAAGAGGTTTAAAGAGGATGAGAGGCGCAGACCTTCAAGATGGCGGAGGAGTAAGATGTGGAGATCACCTTCCTCCCCACAAATACATCAAAAATACATCTACATGTGAAACAACTCCTACAGAACACCTACTGAACGCTGGCAGAAGACCTTAGACCTTCCAAAAGGCAAGAAACTCCCCACGTACCTGGCCATGTGGCTGACAGGGTCTTGGTGCTCTGGCCGGGTGTCAGGCCTGAGCTTCTGAGGTGGGAAAGCCAAGTTTAGGACATTAGACCACCAGAAACCTCCCAGCCCAACATCATATCAATCAGCAAGACCTCTCCCAGAGTTTTCGGTCTCAATGTTAAGATCCAGCTCCACTCAATGAACAGCAAAGTCCAGTGCTGGACACCCCATGACAAACAACTAGCAAGAAAGGAACACAAACCCATCCATTAGCAGAGAGTCTGCCTAAAAAGAACACTAACCTCACAGACATGCCAAAACACACCATTGGACGTGGACCTGCCCACCAGAAAGACATGATTCAGCCTCATCCACCAGAACACAGGCACCAGACCCCTCCACCAGGAAGCCTACACAGGCCACTGAACCAAGCTTACACACTGGGGGCAGACAGCAAAAACAACAAAAACGACGAACCTGCAGCCTGTGAAAAGGAGACCCCAAACACATAAGTTAAGCAAAATGAGAAACACACAGCAGATGAAGGAGCAAGGTAAAAATCCACCAGACCAAACAAATGAAGAGGAAATAGGCAGTTTGCCTGAAAAAGAATTCAGAGTAAGGATAGTAAAGAGGATACAAAAACTTGTAAATAGAATGGAGAAAATACAAGAAACATGTAACAAGGACCTAAAAGAACTAAAGAGCAAACAAACAATGATGAACAATACAATAAATGAAATTTAAAATTCTCTAGAAGGAATCAATAGCAGAATAATTGAGGCAGAAGAACGAATAAGTGGCCTGGAAGATAAAACAGTGGAAATAACTACCGCAGAGAAGAATAAAGAAAAAAGAATGAAAAGAATTGAGGACAGTCTCGGAGACCTCTGGGACAACATTAAACACACCAACATTCGAATTATAGGGGCTCCAGAAGAAGAAGAGAAAAAGAAAGGGATTGAGAAAATATTTGAAGAGATTATAGTTGAAAACTTCCCTAATATGGGAAAGGAAATAGTCAATCAAGTCTAGGAAGCGCAAAGAGTCCCATACAGGATAAATGCAAGGAGCAACAGGCCAACACATATATTAATCAAACTATCAAAAATTAAATACAAAAAAAAAACTATTAAAAGCAGCAAGGGGGCTTCCCTGGTGGCGCAGTGGTTGAGAGTCCGCCTGCCGATGCAGGGGACACGGGTTTGTGCAACGGTCCGGGAATATCCCACATGCCGCGGAGTGGCTGGGCCTGTGAGCCATGGCTGCTGAGCCTGCGCGTCGGAGCCTGTGCTCCGCAACGGGAGAGGCTACAGCAGGGAGAGGCCCGCGTACTGCAAAAAAAAAAAAAAAACAGCAAGGGAAAAGCAACAAATAACATACAAAGGAATCCCCATAATGTTAACAGCTGATCTTTCAGCAGAAACTCGGCAAGCCAGAAGGGAGTGGCAGGACATATTTAAAGTGATGAAAGGGAAAAACCTACAACCAAGATTACTCTGCTCAGCAAGGATCTCATTTAGATTTGATGGAGAAATTAAAACCTTTACAGACAAGCAAAAGCTGAGAGAGTTCAGCACCACCAAACCAGCTTTACAACAAATGCTAAAGGAACTTCTCTAGGCAGGAAACACAAGAGACGGAAAAGACCTACAATAACAAACCGAAAACAATTAAGAAAATAGTAATGGGAACATACATATCAATAATTACCTGAAATGTAAATGGATTAAATGCTCCAACCAAAAGACATAGACTGGCTGAATGGATACAGAAACAAGACCCGTATATATGCTGCCTAGATGAGACCCACTTCAGACCTAGGGACACATACAAACTGAAAATGAGGGGATGGAAAAAGATATTCCATGCAAATGGAAATCAAAAGAAAGCTGGAGTAGCAATTCTCATATCAGACAAAATAGACTTTAAAATAAAGACTATTATAAGAGACAAAGAAGGACACTACATAATGATCAAGGGATCAATCCAAGAAGAAGATATAACAATTGTAAGTATTTAGGCACCCAACATAGGAGCACCTCAATACATAAGGCAAATGCTAACAGCCATAGAAGGGGAAATAGACAGTACCACAATAATATTAGGGGACTTTAACATCCCCTTTCACCAATGGACAGATCAACCTAAATGAAAATAAATAAGGAAAGATAAGCTTTAAATGACACATTAAACAAGATGGACTTAATTGATATTTATAGGATATCCCATCCAAAAACAACAGAATACACTTTCTTGGCAAGTGCTCATGGAACATTCTCCAGAATAGATCATATCTTGGGTCACAGTCAAGCCTCGGTAAATTTAAAAAAACTGAAATCATATCAAGTATCTTTTCCAACCACAATGCTTGAGACTAGATACCAATTACAGGAAAAAAAAAAAACTATAAAAAATACAAACACTTGGAAGCTAAACAATATGCTACTAAATAACAAAGAGATCCCTAAAGAAATCAAAGAGGAAATCAAAAAATACATAGAAACAAATGACAATGAAGACACGATGACCCCAAACCTATGGGATGCAGCAAAAGCAGTTCTAAGAGGGAAGTATACAGCAGTACAATCCTACCTCAAGAAACAAGAAACATCTCAAATAAACAACCTAACCTTACACCTAGAGCAATTAGAGATAGAAGAACAAAAAAAACCCCAAAGTTAGCAGAAGGAAAAATCATAAAGATCAGATCAGAAATAAATGAAAAGAAAATTAAGAAAATGACAGCAAAGATCAATAAAACTAAAAGCTGATTCTTTGAGAAGATAAACAAAATTGATAAACCATTAGCCAGACTCATCAAGAAAAAACAGGAAAGACTCAATCAACAGAATTAGAAATTAAAAAGGAGAAGTAACAACTGACACTGCAGAAATACAAAGGATCATGAGAGATTACCACAAGCAACTATATGACAATAAAATGGAAAACCTGGAAGAAATGGACAAATTCTTAGACAAGCACAACATTCTGAGACTGAACCAGAAAGAAATAGAAAATATAAACAGACCAATCACAAGCACTGAAATTGAAACTGTGATTAGAAATCTTCCCACAAAAAGAAAAAACCAGGACCAGATGGATTCACAGGCGAATTCTATCAAACATTTAGAAAAGAGCTAACACCTATCCTTCTCAAACTCTTCCAGAATATAGCAGAGGGGGGAACACTCCCAAACTCATTCTGCGAGGCCACCATCACCCTGATACCAAAACCAGAAAAAGATGTCAGAAAAAAGAAAACTACAGGCCAATATCACTGATGAACATAGATGCAAAAATTCTCCACAAAATACTAGCAAACAGAATCCAGCAGCACATTAAAAGGATCATACACCATGATCAATAGGGTTTATCCCAGGAATTCAAGGATTCTTCAATATATGCAAATCAATCAATGTGAAACACCATATTAACAAACTGAAGGATAAAAACCACATGATCATCGCAATAGATGCAGAAAAAGCTTTCGACAAAATTCAACACCATTTATGATAAAAACTCTCCAGAAAGTAAGCATAGAGGGAACTTACCTCAACATAATAAGGGCCATATATGACAAACCCACAGCCAACATCGTTCTCAACGGTGAAAAACTGAAACCATTTCCACTAAGATCAGGAACAAGACAAGGTTGCCCACTCTCACCACTATTATTCAATGTAGTTTTGGAAGAATTAGCCACAGCAATCAGAGAAGAAAAAGAAATAAAAGGAATCCAAATCAGAAAAGAAGTAAAGCTGTCACTGTTTGTAGATGACATGATACTATGCGTAGAGAATCCTAAAGATCCTACCAGAACACTACTAGAGCTGATCAATGAATTTGGTAAAGTTGCAGGATACAAAAGTAATGAACAGAAATCTCCTGTATTCCTATACACTAATGATGAAAAATCTGAAAGAGAAATTAAGGAAAACTCCCATTTACCACTGCAACAAAAACAATAAAATACCTAGGAATAAACCTACCTAAGGAGGTAAAATACCTGTACTCAGAAAACTATAGGGCACTGATGAAAGAAATTAAAGATGATACAAACAGACGGAGAGATATACCATGTTCTTGGATTGGAAGAATCAACATTGTGAAAATGACTATACTACCCAAAGCAATCTACAGATTCAATGCAATCCTTATCAAACTACCAATGGCATTTTTCACAGAACTAGAACAAAAAATTTCACAATTTGTATGGAAACAGAAAAGACCCCGTATAGCCAAAGCAATCTCAAGAAAGAAAAACGGAGCTGCAGGAATCAGGCTGCCAGACTTCAGACTATACGACAAAGCTACAGTAATCAAGACAGTATGATAATATCACAGAAACAGAAATATAGATCAATGGAACAGGATAGGAAGCCCAGAGAAAAACCCATGAACCTCTCGTCAGCTAATCTATGACAAAAGAGGCAAGGATATACAATGGAGAAAAGACATCCTCTTCAATAAGTGGTGCTGGGAAAACTGGACAGCTACATGTAAAAGAAGGAAATTAGAACACTTCCTAACACCATACACAAAAATAAACTCAAAATGGATTAAAGACCTAAATGTAGGGCCAGACACTATAAAACTCTTAGAGGAAAACATAGGCAGAACACTCTATGGCATAAATCACAGCAAGACTCTTTTTGACCCACCTCCTTGAGAAATGGAAATAAAAACAAAAGTAAACAAATGGGACCTAATGAAACTTCAAAGCTTTTGCACAGCAAAGGAAACCATAAACAAGACAAAAAGACAACCTTTAGAATGGGAGAAAGTATTTGCAAATGAAGCAACTGACAAAAGATTAATCTCTAAAATATACAAGCAGCTCATGCAGCCCAATATCAAAAAACAAACAACCCAATCCAAAAATGGGCAAAAGATCTAAACAGACATTTCTCCAAAGAAGATATACAGATGGCCAACAAACACATGAAAGGATGCTCAACTTCACTAATCATTAGAGAAATGCAAATCAAAATTACAAAGAGGTATCACCACACATCAGTCAGAATGGCCATCATTAAAAAATCTACAAACAATAAATGCTGGAGAGGGTGTGGAGAAAAGGGAACCATCTTGCACTGTTGGTGTGAATGTAAATTGATACAGCCACTACGGAGAACAGTATGGAGGTTCCTTTAAAAACTAAACATAGAACTACCATATGACCCAGCAATCCCACTACTGGGCCTATACCCTGAGAAAACCATAATTCAAAAGAGACATGTATCACAATGTCCATTGCAGCACTATTTACCATAGCCAGGACATGAAAGCAACCTAAGTGTCCATTGACAGATGAATGGATAAAGAAGATGTGGCACATATATGCAATGGAATATTACTCAGCCATAAAAAGAAACAAAATTGAGCTATCTGTAGTGAGGTGGATGGACCTAGAGTCTGTCATACGTAGTGAAGTAAGTCAGAAAGAGAAAAACAAATACCGTATGCTAACACATACATATGGAATCTAAAAAGAAAAATGGTTCAGATGCAACTAGGGGCAGGACAGGAATAAGGACAGAAACATAGAGAATGGACTTGAGGACACAGAGAGGGGGAAGGGTAAGCTGAGACAAAGTGAGAGAGTGGCATGGACCTATATACACTACCAAATGTAAAACAGATAGCTAGTGGGAAGCAGCTGTATAGCACAGGGACATCAGCTCAGTGCTTTGTGACCACTTATGGGGGTGGGATACAGAGGGTGGGAGGGAGATGCCAGAGGGAGGGGATATGGGGATATATTTATGCATATAGCTGACCCACTTTGTTATATAGCAGAAACTAACACAACATTGTAAAGCAATTATACTCCAGTAAAGATGTTAAAAAATAAAACTATTCTACCATTTCTGTCATTTATTTTTCAAGGCAACTTGTCTGACCTTGCCCAGAGAATCTCAGATCATCTGTAGCTGGTTGGGACACAAGGCAGTGCTTTCTGCCCACAGAGGTCGTTCCCTACATTCCAAGGGAGACCAAATGAATCAGGGATATGGAAAGAACACAATTACTAGAGATAACTCTGGAAAAATTAGAATGCCTGCCATCTTTGGTGTTAGTATTTGCCAACCTCTTATTCCCATCTCTTTAAGTTCTTTCTACTTCTGGATTTTTCTTTCAATCTTATCCTCCTTATCCATATAGATAGAACCCTGAATCCCACTCTTAGTCCAGGAGTTCTGCAATCCAAGTATTGTAATGAGTTTTACAAAATTACAAGATATGTTTATCTTGCTATTAATGCTCTCTTGTAAATATATATATACATACAATTGCTTCAAAGTCATATCTATAATAGTACCCTTTCTACTCACTAGCTGTGGCAGTTTTAAAACGTGGCTGCAAATCTCTGACAGTTCTCCTATTGATAAGTTCACTGTCCTTGCATCTGGATGGGCTTGTGACTACATCCACCAATGGTATATGGCAGAAATATCTTTATGTGACTTCGGAAGCTAGGTCTTAAAGGTCAAGCAACTTCCTTCTTACTTACTGGAACACTTTCTCTGAGGTCCCTGAACTGTCATGTAAGAGGTCTGACTACCCCGAAACCACCATAATGGAGAAGTCTTGCATTCTGGCTAACAGTTCCAGCTGAGTTTATTCTTTCTGCCATACCTCCTAAGGCATGACGGCAGAAGGCACCAAATGATTCCATGCTCCAGCCATTCAAGTCACTCCCGGGCATCCGAGTCCTTATAGCTGAGGTCCCAGACATTACGGAACAGAGAAGGTATCCAGGTGCACACTAATAAAATGTTCGTTGTGTTATGATACTTGGTTTTGGGGTGGTTTGTTATGTATCAGATAACCAGAACATCAGAACTTTAATATGCTTTTAAGAATGGTAGATAAAGGGATGGAATGACAGCTACTATTAACCTGGAACCTACACATAGGAGTATGTCTCACTAAAGGACGTAATTCATCATTTGTATCTCAACAGAGAAGAGACTGAAAACTCCTGCTTTGCAATCTATTGAAGGAGAGTTTTACCATTTCCCACTCCTCCTAACACATTTCTTAAAGTTATCTCATCTCATGATGGGAAAAATGTTCAATTTCAAGTGCCAGAGACCCAATTCAAACAAGTTTAAATTTAACATCAGGGCTTATTGGCCCATATGCTGAGAAGAATACTAGATTTGCCCAGAGAATCAAAGAGATACAGGGAACAGGGCTTGGTTTCAACAGACTCAGCCCATCAGGACTTTCTCATTTTGACTGCATTTATTGTTAATCTCTGATTGTCTCTGCTTGGCTTTATATGAATATTACTGAAAATGGTAACAGTACCCAACTTCATAACCTCTAATGTAGCAATATCAGCAGAAGCAAACTTTTTCCCAAAAGTTAATCAGCAATCCTGCAAAAGAATCCTGAGTTGATTTGCTTGGGTCCCAGGGCCAATTATTGCATACTTCTTCTGTGAGTTTTATTTTGTTTTCATGAAAAGTGATTTTTGCACGTTGTGGCCAGTAGAGCTGCAGAAGAGAGATTGTTCCACATATCTGAGAGGTGGCTCAAGACTGTGGACACCCCTGTAAGGTAAACAGAGACCCTTTATGGCATGAGCCTTTCAGAACTGTTTACACCTGATTCCTCCACAGCTGGATTTATGAACTGGTTAACCTATTATTACAGCAGGATTCTTCTCACATACTTCTCCTTAATCTGTTAACGTTCACAGCACCTAGTTAGTCCCAGCTGATCCCAATACTTAGCCACTTCATACCCCATAAGCCTGTCCCCCTTATGTTTGAAACAGGTAGCAACTTTGGAAACACTGACTTATAAAAACTAGAATTGGCTATTTAGGAACATTCTGGGTAGGCTGAAAAAAAACACCCTTTTCCATGTATCTAACACCATCTGGAAGCATTTTATCAAGCAGGTTACTTGATTATTCTATGGTTCATTGCTCTAGAAAATGTTTCCTAAATAAAAATAACTAACAAAAAACCGCATAAATACAAGAACAGAACACTTAAATACGGTGCTTTATTAGCATGATTTCAGTGACCAAGAATTTAGAGAGATCAGTTCCCAAATAAATCAACATAGAAATGATGTATTTGTGCCAGAGGGTATTTAAATACTAATTGACAATATGGCAAAGATTAAAGAATATGTCTAAAGAGTACATCTAAAAACATCATTGAAATAGCTTTAATTCCCCCAAGCTACTACCATACTCAAACTGAACATGTAAAAATACTTTAAAGAAAAATGCAGTAGTCATTCTTTGTCTCCTTATTTATAGCTAAATTTTCCAAAAAATGCCAAAAGGCTTCTTGCTCTTGGATTTTGGTTTATTCTCCTAAAGATAGTAGAAACCACTTTTTAGTTTTTCAATGCTTGAAAAGGATAAACACACAGCTAGAAGAAATTTTAAAAATTGATAACCAAAGCTGCTAAAATATTGAATTAGTTACCTGAGAGGGAGGAGATGAAGTATGGAATTTCATTCTAGAACAGATCTCCAAAACTCAAAAGCCTTTGGGAGCCAGGCTTAAACATGTAAAATAGTAAGATGAACCAATGTGGAGTGGTGGAGACTGAAAGATGAAGAGGGTATTCTCCATCCAATGAAATTCAAAATCACACCGTTTAAAACACCATGGTGGAATAAGGTCAAGGTCTACTGTCTCTTGAATATCAGCAATATTTGATGAATATCAAGGACCTGCCATGTTTCATTCTGCTGCGGTAGATAATCATTATCAGGCACGATGTAAAGTCTTCAAATACTTTACACCATTTAATCTTTTTTTTTCCCAGTTTATTTATTTATTTATTTATTTAATTTTATTTTTAGGCCAATTCTGGGTGACTTCTTTTTTTTTTCACACACACACACACACACACTGTATTTTATTTTACAAGAGATAAATAGACTGACACCAAGCATTGTAAATGTATGACCACAACAAAAGCAACAATGATTGCAATTACCAAACATGAAACGCACTCATAACATGTCATAATATTGACATTCAGTCCAGGAATCCTCCACTGCAACAGCTCCTTTACTTTGCAGTGAAAATTGATTTGTATATTTTTTGCCTCTGAGTCCTTCTGGGATTTTTTTTTTTTATTCAAACAGAAAGTCACAAAAATTATAATCATCCTCATCAGTTCACTCAGTCCCATGTAATTAATTTTTTTTATCTTGATCTTTTGTTAGCACTTTTATGAGTTCAACAGTTTTCCATTAGAGTTCTGAAAATGCTTATTCATTCAGTTCAGCAGTATAGTCATTTACCAGAAACCTGTACTTGTCAGAGTCTTTTCCATGAATTCCTTGAAGATGAAACCCTTTTATATGAACATATTTGCAAAAGCAACAGAGTACACCCAGAACTGTCTGTAAATGACAAAAGACTTAAAAATGACCACAGTTAAAGATTTATGAAAGTTCATAATAATGGAATTGACAAGGAAATTTAGTTATTTCTGAGATATACATTTTAAAGTACTAACTAGAATTATGACTTATAACATTATACCAGAACACATAAGATTTTTAGAAATTTCATGTAATATCTGAAACATTTATATTAACATATTTCCATACAAATAACCCAAAGAAAGTTTAGTATTAGTTGTTTTATTTGTTTGTTTTCTTATACTTCAGGTTCTTATTACTCACCAATTTTATACACATCAGTGTACACATGTCAATCCCAGTCTCCCAATTCATCACACCACCACCACCACCCCCAGACACTTTCCCCCCTTGATGTCCATACGCTTGTTATCTACATCTGTGTCTCAACTTCTGCCCTGCAAACTGGCTCATCCATACCACTTTTCTAGGTTCCACATACATGCATTAATATACAATATTTGTTTTTCTCTTTCTGACTTACTTCACTCTGTATGACAATCTCTAGATCCGTCCATGTCTCAACAAATGACTCCATTTCATTCCTTTTTATGGCTGAGTAATAATCTATTGTATACATGTACAAAAATTCTTTATCCATTCGTCTGTCATTGGGCATTTAGGTTGCTTCCATGACCTGACTACTGTAAATAGTGTTGCAATGAACACTGGGGTGCATGTGTCTTTTTGAATTATGGTTTACTCTGGGTATATGCCCAGTAGTGGGACTGCTGGATCATATGGTAATTCTATTTTTAGTTTTTTAAGGAACCTCCATACTGTTCTCCATAGTGGCTGTATCAATTTACATTCCCACCAACAGTGCAAGAGGGTTCCCTTTTCTCCACACCCTGTCCAGCATTTGTTGTTTGTAGATTTTCTGATGATGCCCATTCTGACTGGTGTGAGGTGATATCTCATTGTAGTTTTGATTTGCATTTCTCTAATGATTAGTGATGTTGAGCAGCTTTTCATGAGCTTCTTGGCCATCTGTATGTCTTCTTTGGGGAAGTGTCTATTTAGGTGTTCTGCCCATTTTTGGATTGGGTTGTTTGTTTCTTTAATATTGAGCTACATGAGCTGTTTATATATTTTGGAGATTAATCCTTTGTCCGTTGATTCATTTGCAAATATTTTCTCCCATTCTGATGGTTGTCTTTTCGTCTTGTTTATGGTTTCCTTTGCTGTGCAAAAGCTTTGAAGTTTCATTAGGTCCCATTTGTTTATTTTTGTTTTTATTTCCATTACTCTAGGAGGTGGATCAAAAAAGATCTTGCTGTGATTTATGTCAAAGAGTGTTCTTCCTATGTTTTCCTCTGAGAGTTTTATAGTGTCCGGTCTTATATTTAGGTCTCTAATCCATTTTGAGTTTATTTTTGTGTATGGTGTTAGGGAGTGTTCTAACTTCATTCTTTTACATGTAGCTGTCCAGTTTTCCCAGCACCACTTATTGAAGAGACTGTCTTTTCTCCACTGTATATCTTTGCTTCCTTCGTCATAGAGTAGTTGACCATAGGTACATGGGTTTGTCTCTGGGCTTTCTATCCTGTGCCATTGATCAATGTTTCTGTTTTTGTGCCAGTACCGTAGTGTCTTGATTACTGTAGCTTTGTAGTACAGCCTGAAGTCAGGGAGTCTGATTCCTCCAGCTCTGTTTTTTTCCCTCAAGACTGCTTTGGCTATTCAGGGTCTTTTGTGTCTCCATACAAATTTTAAGATGATTTGCTCTAGCTCCGTAAAAAATGCCATTGGTAATTTGATAGGAATTGCATTGAATCTGTAGATTGCTTTGGATAGTATAGTCATTTTCACAACATTGATTCTTCCAATCCAAGAATGGTATATCTCTCCATCTGTTGGTATCATCTTTAATTTCTTTCATCAGCGCCTTATAGTTTTCTGCATACAGGTCTTTTGTCTCCCTAGGTAGGTTTATTCCTAGGTATTTTATTCTTTTTGTTGCAATGGTAAATGGGAGTGTTTCCATAATTTCTCTTTCAGATTTTTCATCATTAGTGTATAGGAATACAAGAGATTTCTGTGCATTCATTTTGTATCCTGCAACTTTACCAAATTCATTGATTAGCTCTAGTAGTTTTCTGGTGGCATTTTTAGGATTCTCTATGTATAGTATCATGTCATTTGCAAACAGTGACAGTTTTACTTCTTCTTTTCCAATTTGTATTCCTTTTATTTCTTTTTCTTCTCTGATTGCCATGGCTAGGACTTCCAAAACTATGTTGAATAATAGTGGTGAGAGTGGACATCCTTGTCTCACTCCTGGTCTTAGAGGAAATGCTTTCAGTTTTTCATCATTAAGAATGATGTTTGCTGTGGGTTTGTCATATATGGCCTTTATTATGTTGAGGTAGGTCCCCTCTATGCCCACTTTCTGGGGAGTTTTTATCATAAATGTACAGCATTTAATCTTTATCTCTCTGAGGGAGGCACAAATATCCCCATTTCACAGAAGAAGAAACGAGGTTTCAGACCTCAGAACTCAGACCTACGGTAATTCCTGGCACATAGTAGGTACTCAACAAACATTTATTGAAAGTTAAGTGAATGACAAAATCTTTCCCCTCTGTATTTTATGCTGTGATGAGAGGCTGAGACTGAAAACTTCATCTTCCTTTGTTTGTTGGGTTCCTATTATGTTTTGTCAGTAGGGGCCACTAGAGGGAACTGGAAGAGGGGACGAGGAAAGAGGGATATCCTCCTTGAGCTTGCCATTCCGTTCAGCGTCAGACCAGCCACACCCTTCTCCCAACAGCAGCAGTTGGTTCTGGTCTTCAGTTTCTTTGGTACGCCCGGAACCAGTTTACTGCGTCTTCTCAGAGCTATAAGCAGCAGCTGACAGCACCCCCGCTCAGAGGTCTGAGCCTTAGCTCTACAAGGGCCCTCCTCCAAACTCTTGAGGGATCAGCAACAGCCAGCTGGCACTCCCTCCCCCAAAGCTTGAGTCCTTAGCTCGCACAGGGACATCTTCCAGTTCCTGAGGAGGAGGAGTACCCACTTCTCCTCAGAGGTCTGGATTCTGGTTCTGCAAGTCCCTCATTTGCATTTCTAGATTCTGAAAACCCCAATCCCTTCCCTTTATTTCTCCAGCCTAGCAATGAATGCTGCTTTTTGTGTTATCTCAGTGTTTCATTTTTTGCTGTTTCAGACTTCAAATTTCAGATAAATCAATTCTCAGTATTCTTCTCGACAAAATACCTAGTGTGATTCTGGTTTCCTGACTGGGGCATGACTGATACGGAATAGCTACCTCGTAGGACGGTTATGAAGATTAATTTCTATCTGGTTCATAGTAGATTCTCATTAGCCATTATTTGATTATTTAAAGCAAACCACAGCATTGCCTCTCTCTCCCAGGTTAATATCTTCTACATATTTGACAAGCATACGTTTTATCCCTTCATCCAAGACAGTGTCAATAATCTTGAACAGAACAAGGCTAAGGACAAAACCCTGTTTCACATCATTAGAACCTATCTTCAAAACTGGCTTCACTCTTTTTGGTCAACATTCATTAAGTATATTATTATCCTCTATGATGGAAATGTATTATTTTTATCATCAGATAATGATATTTTCATTTTGAGAAAACAAGAAAACATTGAGTGCTTTAGACAACTTTTGGCTATAACACAATGAACTGAAAAGAAAGCTGGTTGGAAACTTAATCCTAGTTCTTCTGCTACTTGATTAATGTGTGATTGTGGGCAGGTCACTGAACCATTCTGCTTTCCAGCTCCCTTAAAAATAAAATGAGGAACTTGAAGTAGGCAATGTTCAAGATTCCTTCCAGCTTTCTTACTCTAAGTAAAAAAAGTAGTGTTATCTCTGCATATTTCAGATCACTGAGATATTTCTGACACTGAAATGATGATAAACCGACTATACTCCTAACAGCAAGAAGCTGAAATTGGGCATGAATGCTTCCTTCTTTAAGCAGATATGAAGCCAGTTATGTCAAACCTGGAAAAAAAATCCAAGTGAAATAAATTTCTCAGACATGTCAGTATTTCTATGGCTAATTCACTTTGAGCCTAAGAGGAAGGGAAGCTAGTCTAGCCAAAATTATAATTGTGAGGAAGCTACCCATTCCTTCTTATCATGAAAAAGCCCATCTATAATAACGCCAGGGCTGGTGGTATGATGTGATCATAACGCTACCCAATTATCTGGGAGTAGAGTATGTGTTAAACTTGCCAACTAGAACATCAAGTTCAGCTAACAATTCTCTGTGGCTCCTAATTGCCACTGTGGCATCGAGCTGTCTCCTCACCAGGGACTTCAAACAGTGTAGCTGACACCACAGGCAGCAGCTAGCTGAAGTTTCTCCCCTATGTATTTAGAAAGAAATAACCACAACCACAGAAGCCAAAGAAGTTTTGCAGCTTCCCTACTGTCCAGATAAATATTCTCATTCCAGAGTAGTAAAGTGACGGGAGCCTAAAATATCTGCAGAAAGAAAAGCCCAGATCAGAAAAGACAGAGATGTCATTCCCATGATTAACTCTACAATAAAACATTTATCTGATACTTTTCTTCCCCCCTTCCTTCCTTCCTCCCTCCCTCCCTCCTTCCTTTCTTCTTTGCTTTCTTTTTTCCTTTCTTCCTTCCTTTATTCTTTTCCTGCTTTCCTGTCTTTCCCACTTAGAAAATATATATAGCCTCTGTATTTATTAAGCTATTACAGGAGAGAGGAGGAAGAAAGGGTCATCCAGACAAAATGAGTAGAATGTGGATAGTGAATCACATGAGAAGAAGCCCAGCAGCTCCACAGATCTATGAAGCACAGCACTGGGGCTGAAGTCGAGGGCGTGTGAAGGAACAATGACCGAGAAGATGAGGGAAACAGCAGAGGCAAAATCATGGAGCAAATTTATGTGGCATCAGTGTTTGGATCTACATTGTATGTAATGAAAAACCACTGAAAGGAGCTTAGCATTTTAGAAAAATTATTTTGTGGTCAGTGTAGATAATAGATTAGAACAGATGACACTAGAAAAAGAGGGAAAAGATGTTAGAGACCATTGCTGTGTTTCAGGGAAGATCTAGGAGTGTTTGGATTATGATTATAGCAATTGGAGTAGATAGGAGAGGACAGATGTGAAACTCCAAAAAAAAAAAATGAGTTGAATGACTACACATTAGAGGGTGTGAAGGCAAGGGAAAGAGAGGTCTAGGATTACTCCTAAAACTTAAATTGTTTGCTATTTATCTTTGCCAGGTCTCAATTATACATGTTCAGAGGAAGAACTGTCCTGTTTTGCGAGAAAAACTGACTAAAGTTTTCTCTCCTATCTGTAACTATGGTGCCTGAAATTCTTTGATCATGGAGAGTTAGTCCTATTGCTTCAAAGTTGTGCTGTTCCATAGGAATCCCAAATTACCATGCACATCACTCCAGATAGGACTAATAACATAAGCTTATTATTCTTAATTCTTCAGAGAAGTACTCCTAAGAAAAAGAAATTAAATAAATTTTTTTCTCAGATGACTGTTGAGCATAATATTTCCTTCCTATGTTAGTTTTAGTATAGAAACAATATTTTAATAACAACATTTTTTCACTGAGAATAATTTATGCTCTGTCAATATGTGTCAAAGTTATGGGTTTTTTTTTTTTTTTTGTAGCCTCAGTACTACCACAGATCCACAAGAATAAGGATTTACCATTTGATATGCACAGGCTTAAGTGCTCCTCAGGAGAGGCACTCATATTAAGGAGGATGATATTAGCTAGATAAGCTAGATATAAATTGACTGGAAGAAGGAATATTGGCTATTAGTGGTCCAGAAAATAGAAATGAAAGGGAGGGAGGTGTAGAAGGATATTTAATGCAAACCTCTCCTTAAAGATCTTTCTGTATGTTCAGCACATAAACACTGGAAAGAAGTTAAGGCTAGAGATACGTATCTGGGAGTCATTAGAAATTGCATGAAGAGAGGAAAAACAAATAGAGCAAGAATGAAATCCCGGGAAATTCCAACACTTAAGGGGCAAATAACAAGCCTATAAAATAAGAAATGTCAAGAGAGTACAGACTCTTTTTAATAGTACAGTCATATCAGACCACATTGAGGAGATTACCTTTGAACAAAAACTCGAAGAATTTTGAGAGTTAGCTATGTGGGTAATTGATAAAAGATTATTCCAGGCTTAAGAAACAGCCAGTAGTTTCTTAGTAAAGCCCCTAGAAAGTGACTGGAATGTTTGAGTAGCAACAAAAAAGTTAGTGGTCAAAGATGTGATGATAGAGGGTCATGGAGATACTTAAAGGCCATTGTCTTGTCTCTGGCTGTTACTCTGAGTGAAAAGGAGTGCCATTGCAGGGTTTAAGCAGAGGAATGAAGCACTCTGGCCACCATGTTTGGAATAAGCTATAGGACAGGCAAAAACAGATCAGAGTTACTAAAAAGAACACTATTAAGGCAATTGATAATGATGCTCAGACTACGGTAGTAAGAGTGGAGGAAGTAAGAATTGGCTGAACTGTGAATGTATTTTAAATGTAGAACCGATAGGATCTCCTTGTAAATTCTATGTAGGAGTAACAACAGAAAGACATCAGGGATTACTCTGTTTTTGCCAGAAAAACTTCAAGGATGGAATGATCATCATCTGAGATGGGAAAGGCTGTAAGTGGAGCAGAGTTTAGGTGGAAGTACAGAATTCAGTTATGGACATGTTAAGGTTGAGATAAATCTTAGATATCCAAGAGGAGATTTTAAAACGGTAGTTGTTATGTGAGTCTGGTGTTTGAGAGACAGATACAAGCTGAAGCTATAAACTTAGTTCATTGGCATATAGAGGGAACTTAAAGCTCTATAACCAGCTGAGACTAACAAGACAGCAAGAGTAGATCAGAAAAGGACCATTGACTATGGGTTTGGGGAGAAGAGGAACCAGATGAAGACAGGGAAAGAAGGGGGAAAACCAAGAAAATTTGGAAGTCTACAGGCTGAGTATATAAAGTATGTGTAGAAGGAGGGAGAGAATAGTCCAGTACATCAGATGCTACCAATAGGTCAGGATATGGGCTGAAAATTGGCAATTGGATTTAACATCATGGAAGTGATTAGAGGACCTGACAAAAGAAGTTTCAGTGGAACGGTGATGATAAAAACTTTATTGGAAACAACTCTTTTAAGAAATGTTTTTATAAATGGGTATAAAGAAATTGAGGAGACTTGCAGGAGTAGGGTAAAGAAAAGTTTGTTTGTATTTTAAGATGGGAAAAATACCAGTTTACATGCTGATGGAGATATGTGGAGGAATGAATGGGAAGTGAAACAGAGATAGTAATGGTAGAAGACCTCATAAGAAGCTTAAACTGGAGGAAACAGAGAGTACCAAGTGGGTTTGTAAAGAGGATGTCAGAGTCAAGGGAAGGTTTATGAACATTTTTAGGATAAGATAAGCTAGATTGTGGGAGGAAAAAGAGACAGCAGAATTAAAATGGTTTAATATACAGAAGAAAATGAAATCATATATAGAGCTAGTCCCAAAAGAGATGAGTGGAGATAAGAGTATAGATGGAGAACTGATCCATGCAAATTATCCCAATACAGGGATAACTCCTCTTCTGATTCCCAGAAGGATGATACAGATGAGAAGAAAGATTAAGTAAGAGGATAAAAGTGATGGTGTGTGCATTTTCGAGGTGATGTAGAAGGTGAAGACATCTGAGGAAGGGAATGTGTGTTCTGAGTTCAGGAAAGGGGTGAACTTTGGAATATTTGCTGACAGAAGGAAAAGGATCATGACCAAGGATAAGTGAAAAGATGGGTTAACTGGCCAAGGTTAATGTCCACACGAAGTTGAAAAATCATACGTTTATAGTGGTGCCAATTCATATATTATAGTAATTATTTTCCTGAAATTTTCTTCATAGTCCAATTTTAGGAGGTGAGAAGGCAAATGGTCAGTTGATCTGGGGTCTTAGTTTGCGAGGCAGATGCTTTGGAAATAAAAAAGAGCAAGAGTTGATAGTGCTGGTATCCAAGTTGTGTCAATGATTAACCAAGAAGTCTAGGCTAAGTAGTGAAGTAAAATGAAGCCAGGAGGGTCCACATAGAGAAACAAATGGAAAGACAAGGAATAGATGGTTCTTTGAGGTGGAAGAGCAAGTATCTGTGAAAGCTGGATGAGACTGATTTGGACTGATTCCAGATAAGTTAAGAGTGTGGATCACAGAACGGAATGCTGTGATAGTAAAGATGCCTAAGAGTGGAGTTGGATGGGTCATTTACATTAATTCTTGAGTCACTGAGGATATTAGCAGGATATGCGGTAGAGAGGAAAACAGTGACTCAGATGTTAAAGTTTTGCTCTTTCCTTGACAGCTCCCAAGTTAGCTACCAATCCATTGTAGCATTCGTGGAGTTTGCTAAATTCCAACTGAAGATCTACCACTAAAAGTTTGCTGATCACTTATATAAATGTTCCCTTGATGTGTTGTAATAAGTCAGTTACCTCCCTAAACACCTAACCTATTACTAACACAAGAGTTAGGAGCAGAAGAGAAGAGAGTTTGATAACTGTTTCCATTAGTATTGATCCATAGCAAACTACCTCAAAACTTTTCAACATGAAACAACAATTTTATTAAATTCAACATTCGAAGTTCAGCAATTCAGAGAGAGTTCCACAATGTCTGGGGCCTCAGCTGAAAAAAACTCAATGGCTGGGTGTGACAGGACAGTTGGAGCTGGAATTATCAGGAGGTATCTTAATTCACCTACCCAGTGGTTGATGCTGACTATTAGCTGGGACCTCAGCTGGGGCTATCAGTTGGAGAACCTACAAGTGGCCTTTCTTGCTTGAGCTTCCTCATAGCATGGTAGCCACAGAGTGGCAGACTTCTTCCACACTGTTTCAGGACTCCAAAGGTGAGTGTTCCAACAGAACCAAGTAGAAACTGTATTCTGACTTAGCTTTGGGAGTTACATAGTGTAATTCCTACTACATTCTGCTAGTGAAAAATGAGTCTACACCACCCCAAATAAAAAGGAAGGGGACACAGACCTCACCTCTCAATTGGGGGTGTCAAAAAATTTGCAATCATATTTTAGAACTTCTAAGTGGCATTAATGGGGATTGCTTAACCTTACTCCCAAGTTAAATGCTAAGTGTTTGCTGAGCTCGGTTATAAATGTTCCTTGATTCCAACTATATGACATTCTGGAAAAGGAAAAACTATGGAAACAGTAGAACTATCGGGGTTTCCAGGGTTTACGGAGGGAGGGATGAATAGGTGGAGCACAGAGGATTTTTCGGACAGTGAAAAAAGTCTGTATGACGCTGTAATAATAGATATATGTCATTATACATTTGTTCAAACCTGTATAATGTACAACACCAAAAGTGAGCTGAAATGTAAGCTATGAACTTTGGGTAATATGATGTGTCAACGTAGGTTCATCAATTGTAAGAAATATACTATTCTTGGGGGAGTTGATAATGGGGAAGGTTATGCATTTGTCCAGAGCAAGAGGGAGATGGGAAATCCCTGTACTTTCCTCTTAATTTTGCTGTGAACCTAAAACTGTTTTTAAAAAGCCTTAAAAATTAACCTATGATAGAAACTGTATATAAATTAAATTTTAAAAGACAAATTCTTCCTCTCTTTATTATATTTGAAAATTCCCAATTTTCTAGTCAGTGCTTGAACGTTCTCACCCTCATATAGTGTGTTTGGGTACATATTAGTAATTCTCTTCATAACTGAAAAACCATCAATTATATGCTGCACAGATTCATAAAAAACCACCAGCAAAACCACAGTTCCTCACAGGAAAAATTGCCTATCCAGAGTTTATTTCAACAAAAGTGGCAGTAAACAATACAGACAGACTCATTTTTCCCATTCTTTTTCAATGCATGTGACCTCTTGGCATGTTGCAAGCTTATATTATTTCAGTTGCCCTAGTAATTCCTTGTGTTTGTTTAAGAATTGCCTAATGTTTATCACTAAGTATAGGTTACTGTGTTGAATGAATATGCTTTATTTTTATGCTGATGTAATTTAAAAATAGAACAAGTAAGTAAAAAGATAATGGTTTAAGGCAAAAGTCTTTTAACATAGGATACTATTTTGCAGTGGTATTTGTGTTTTATGGGAGAATTGAATCAACTACTAATTCCTCTATTTAACAAAAATATCCAATTAAAATGTAAAGTGTACACTATATTCTGAAGCTTGCAAGTGTCCAGTGAGTTCAGTGAAAACAATGAGCTAAAAGTATACTTACTGGAATTAGAGTTCTGGGTTGTAATGTTAGCTTTGTTGCTTGCTAGCTGCCTCAGCGTAGGTAATTACCCTGAGCCTCAGTTCCCTTTTCTGCAAAATGGAGGTGTTTATCTCAAGTGCACTTTTCTACCAGAGAACAACTACAAAATATTGATAAAATACAAAATATTAACTGTAGACATCAGAGAAAAGCCAAGACAGTTAGGACCTGAAGGGTAAATATCCTGAAGCACAGGGAAATATATTGACGTTAGCCCCACATTCTCTACTGCTTATTTTCTTGAGATATTTGCTCATTGGTTGGCAGTGTGGGACTTGGAGTCTACACAGAAAATGCCAGCAAATCATCCCCATCCTCAATGATTGATGCAAAGACTGTAAAGACAATGCATGTAAACATTTAGTGCAGAGTATAGAATGTGGTAAGTACTCGATACACGTGTAAAAGGACTAAAACAAACATGACAGAGGATCTCCTGTTTTCCCATTGCCTTCTCTTCCTGCCTCCCCACACTTTCTTCCATGTTTGCTATCTAACTCCCTCACCCTATGAACTTTGACTATCTGTTAAGCCACAAGGCTTCCAACAAAACCAGTTCTTGGAAAACATTGTTCTGATAGGTATTATGGTTGTATCAAGGACAATAAGAGCATATGATGTGGAGCATCTTGTCATATGCTTATTTTACATCTTTATATCTTCTTTGGTGAGGTGTTATGGTTTAGTTTTAACAATGACTACTTGTTAAGGGACTCATACACCAGACGGTATCTCTTTTAATACCTTCAGCAATCTTCTAGTTAGGTATTGTTATAACCTAATATTAAGACAGTTATAGTTCATAAATATGAGTTTGATGCCACTTACCAGCTTATGACTCTAGACACGTTACTTAACCTCTCTAATGCTTCAGCCTCCTCCTCATTAAGATGATGACATTGATAATATCTGCTTCAATGAATTTCTTTTCAGATTAAATATAGGTGTAATGAATGCACAGTTATTGGTGTATTATAAACACTCAAAAACATTATTATCATGATTATTACATATGAGATACTGAGGCTTTGGGAGGTCAATAACAACCCAATTGACACAGCTTGTGTGTGTCAGAATTGCAAATCAAACACTCACTCCCTGATTCCAGAATTTGTGAACTTAATTACTATATTGTATCTTTCTCTAAGTCTGTGGGCTGTATCTCCCCAAGGAACAAAAACAGAATTATAGGACACAGCCAAAAAGCAAATCAAAATTTGTGCAGTGGGTTAATTGGCGGCTCCCAAAATATGTCCGTTTTACAATTCCCAGAACCTATGAATGTCAACTTATTTGGAAAAGGGGTCTTTGCAGATATAATTAAATTAAGGATTTTGAGATGAGGAGATCATCCTGGATTATCTGGGTAATCCCAAAATCCAATGACGAGAGTGATTATAAGAGTGAGGCAGAGACAGATCTCACACATACACACAAAAGGAGAAAGCCATGTAATAACAGGGGCAGAGATTTGAGTGATGGGGCCACAAGCTAAGGAATGCTGACAGATACCAGACTCTGGAAGATGCAAGGAACAGAATCTTCCCTAGAGCCTCTGGTAGAGTGTGCCCTAACATCTTGATTTCAGATTTCTGGACTCCAGAATTGTGAGAATAAATTTCTGGTCAATTGTTATGACAGCCCTCAGAAACTAATATACCTTGTTTCAAGGTTGATGTAAATTTAAATTTAAAAGTCATTTATTAATTACCTCAAGTCCTACTTCCTTTATAATACTGCCTAATAAAACTAATTTATGTCAGCCTTGTTTTCCTCCAGCTCCTTCTTTTGAAGTAATTAGTAGCTTAATATATATGTTCCTTGATTTTTACCTATATGCATCACATAATTTGGCATTCAATTTTATTTTCTCAATTCTTCATGGTTAACTTTGTCTCTCCAACTAGGATTCAGGTTCTCCTGAGCTAGAACTACCTAGTAATTTGTTTATAGTATATTCACTTTATACCATGAAGCTGGATCTCATTGGCCCTCAATAAACATCAAGTTATTTGTGAGTGTGATTAATCAAATAGATGGATGACTAAGAACTTCTGTAAATATAAAAACAGTGGGACATGCAGGAAGGACTAGAGACTTCAAAGTCAAGCAGATCTGAATTTCAATCTTGTTTCAACCATTTACTAATTTTGTGACCTGGTGTGAATTACTTACACACTGAATTGAAATGTCCTCATCTGTAAATAATGATAATACTTACTCTCCAACCTTGTTGAAGGGAATAGCAACAGTGTCATTGTTCTTCCCAGAATACATTCATTCCGGGGGTGATAGTACCTAATTTTGCCCCATTAGGTAAGGTCTTCAAGTCATGATAGTCAAGGGGCCATCTGATCCTGGTCAATGGACGGTCAGGTGACCCAGGCTAGGATGTCAGGCTTTCTTCATGGAATTTGAATCTCAAAACCAGTGGCAACTGAGACTGAAAATAATGTTCAAGATGACTTCCTAATGCATGTACCCTGAGATAATTCATCATGTCCTGTCACCTAGAAGACAGAAACTTCCAAAGGACAGGAGCTTCATTGGTCCCTGTCTTTCTGACATCTGGTTCTTTAGCTTTGTCTTCAATCCTATGATTCATTTCATAGGACTGAATTTCCTATGTTTTCATTTTGCTTATGTTTGCCATAGGATTCAATTTTGTGCTTTTAACCACCAAATACTCCTCGACAAAACATGTTTGTCCGGTGACTGGGGCATTGTAGGAACCCAATAAATTATTATCAGTTGTGCTCTTCATTTAAGACACACAGTCACACATAAAATAGACTGGCTGGTATAATTTATAATTTGTATTTTCTTCCTCTGTATCTCTACTGGGGGTGAATTTACGTTCAAAGGAATATTTGGCAGTGTCTTGAGACATTTTTGGTTGTCACAGCTAGGTAGCTATTACATAGGCATCTAGTGGGGAGAAGCCAGGGATGCTGCTAAACTTCCTACAATGCAGAGGACAGGCCCCACAACAAAGAATTATCTAGTTTAAAATGTCAATAGGGCCAAGATTGAGAAACCCTGCTTTAGAGGAAGCAGGACAATACACCATGATTTCCAAGGAGTAAGTGGCATTATTTAGAGGAATTAATCCTTGTGTTTAGAATCAGTTCATTTACTCCTGGAGAGGAAAAAAAAAAAAGAATCAAGACAGTAATTGCCACAAATGTTATGAAGATTTTAATTTCTTTCTTAGCAATGTGCCCACCAATATCTGATCAATGTGCTTAAGGGATTTGTGGTCCTGGGTCTTTGATGATTTCTTTGAAACACTGTATTAATCAGCAGTGTCCTTCCTCCTTTCCTTAGTTCTCACTATGTCCTCAATTTCTTTGATTGAAGGATTGAAGAAACCCCTCATCCTTGAATGTGCTACCACATCTTTAATGAGCCTCTGGCACCAATTGTTCTCCCTTGGAGAAATGACCTAATCAACAAAATCAGTATATATAAAACCAAAAGGTGGAGGGAGAGTTCAGTGAAAATCAATTAGCGTCCTAGTCAACCAAATGTTCTTTTACATTCTGAGTAATCTGTTCCCTATTTCCCTTTCTTTGTAACTATACTGCCCATCGGCAATACATGGTTTTGATAATGATGAGGGTAATGAGATGAACTTCAAGATGGGTTACAAAGTGAAGAAATAATCAGAGAAAAAATAAGCCCTTCATTTTGGAACGGATTGATTTGGTTTGTATTATTAAAAAAAAGCATAATTCATTCAGCTGGTGATTGGTAACAAAGGGACCTTTGATTCACTTTGTTATAAAGCAGAAACTAACACACCATTGTAAAGCAATTATACTCCAATAAAGATGTTAAAAAAAAAAAAAAAAGATGAGCCTCAGGCAAAAATTCCAGTTCTTGCAGTGGAGAGAAAAAGATTTTATATTTTGGGTGCTCTTGCCTGAGGAATTTTTTTTTCTAAATAAGTACTGTGTTATTTGGCAAGCTATAGTGATCTCAGTTTACATAATTAAGAGGTCTTTAAAGGCTGTCCCTAGTGGGTTTCACAGAACTCTGACAGTTTCAAATGATCCATTCAATAGAGATACACTAAATGAAATGACAGGATGAAAATAGTTTTAAATAATTTCCCAGTGCCAGGGACATCTCCCATTAAATATTTTCAATACTTGGATGTTTACTACCTGGACTCTCTCTATAAAGTACATTTTAATCCCCTCCAAAAAAGTCCAGACTTGTGAAACGTTTGGTTATTTTTTGAGATAACTATATCCAAATAAACATTAAACTAAAAAGCCTTTTCCCTTCATAATGCTCTGCCGAAAATTCAAGAATCTAAGAAAAGAGTCCTACATTTCCTGTCACTGCTAATGACAACAGATGATGAGAAAAGAATATTTCTTGGGGACTGGAGTTCATCAGAGCTAATTAAGCAGCAGTAATGTGGGGATTATCGATACTATAGTTCTCCATCCCTGTGAAGAAGAAACAGCTAGACCAATAAAACAGTGCAAGAAAACGAGGTATGCCTGTACTCAGAATTACCTCTCATTGTATTTTCTTCAACTTCCCAGTACAGAGTTGGCCCAATTGCCATAATGCTATGAATGGACAATACTCAACAATGAATAATATTAATCACAGTCTCGTGGCTACTAAAAAGAAAGTATTAATCAATGTATAAACTTGCTTACTGAACTCTAATATTTGTCCTGATTGACTGCTTTCTATTTAAAATTCCTATCCTACATTCTGATTCTACTACCAGAACCCACAGTTAATTAAGCTTGTAATAATAGTAAGCAAGTACCCCGAGATTATTTCTTTAGCAAGGAAAAAATGCCACAAATGCCCACCACAGCTGAATATATCCAAGCATTGTTCCTTGATATCTTGCAGAATCAGACTAAACATAACAGCTGAGGCTCAAAAAACCCACTTTCTCCATGGAAAGATCTATTTTGGTTGGGCTTGGGTTTCTACTACACAGTATTCGTCTTTGTTTTACTAACCACATGCTATCTGTTGCCATCTTCTCTCTTGAGTCCACCCACAGACATTTGAATACTTCCATTAATGGTAAACCACTAGCATCGATGCAAGCACAGCAATAATGCCACAGCCAGCACTGGATCGTAAGACTACAAAGGGAAGAAATCAATGTCTTCAAAATATAACTTTTTCACACATAGTGTCTTAAGCAACAGTGTTATATCTGTATAGCCCACCAAAGCAAGCTGATTGAGCAAAACTTTTTTTGCACCTTTACGTGATTGTGACCAAATTAATGTTAAAGGTAAAAAATTGTGATTTTTTATTTTGGTTACAAGATAGCAAGATGACATTGACATTTTGGGCTTAACTACAGTGGTAACATTTGGGTTGTTTAAATTTTTCAGATGATTGCAGAACAGTCAATTCCCATAATGTAGAGCAACCTGGTCATGTTTATTCCACCTGACACTCAGACACTTGCCAAATAAGACTCTAGATCAAAGCAAAAACTGATATTGTTATCTTTATGTGTCCCTAATAAAAACATTTTATGCTTTTAAGGGATTTTTAGGAAAATTTTTAAGGTAAGAAAATGTTATATTTAGTGCCTTCTATCTGTTTTCATTCTTTCCCCAAGTGGGCATGGTTATTTAATCACCATAATGTTTCTCTCATGATTGCAAGATAAGTCACACACACACACGCACACACACACACACACACACACACACACACACTTCTCTTTCTTCTCAAAACCCAACACAAGCCTGCATTTACTCAAAGTCAATATCTCTAACATTTAGATATGGTTTACATAAAGTGAAATAAATCGGTCTTAAATGTACAGTTCCATCAGTTTTGGTAAATGCAGACATCCATATATCCCAAACCTCTATCAAGATAGGAAATGTTTCCATCATCCCAGAAGGTTTCCTCATGCCCCTTCCCAATCAATTCCACTGTTCCTTCCACTCACACACAAAAGCAGCCACTGTTCTGGTTTCTATCACCATGGATTAGTTTTACCTCTTCTAAGATATCATCAAAATGTAATCATACAGTAGGTACATAAGTAAGAACTCTTTTTGCATCTTGCTTCTTTCACTCAGCCTAATGTTGTGGAGATTCATATTGTTAGGCTGAATCTTTTTTTTATTGTTAAGTAGTTCTCCATTATATGAATATTCTACAGTTTGTTTAACCATTTTTCTGATGATGAACTGATTAGGTATTATGAATAAAGCTGCTACGAACAGTCTTGTACCAAACTTAGTGGACGTATGGTTGTATTTTTCTTGGATAAATACTTAGAAGTTGTAATGCTACATCATAGAGTAACTGTGGCTTTAACTGCTAAAGGTAACTGCTTCTATTAGGAAACTGCTAAACAGTTTTCCAAAGTGGTTGTACTATTTTTCCTTTCCCTATACATGAGAGCTTCTGACAGCATTAGTGTGGGTTTTAACCTTTCTGGTGGGTATGCATCTTGTTGTAATTTTAGTTTGTCTTTCCCTGTTAAATATTGATACTGGGTATTTTTCAAGTGTTTCTTAGCCACACACACACACACACACACACACACACACACACACACACACACACACACACACGATATCTATGACGTATCGGTTCAAGTCCTCTGCCAAGCCATACATCAATTACTGTAACAGGTGCATATAGAGGTGCAAGGTTAAAGAATCTTCCTTTTAACAAATACAGCTGATGTGTGCTCCCACTCTGAGAACAGTCACGAGGGGAAGCTCAAAGCATCAGAGGTGCCATTTCATTCAGCAATTTATCCCCACCGAAAACTCCTCTCAATCCATCTTAAAGCAAAACCTTCTCTGATCTGTGTCAAATACAAATTAGAGTCTGTGTGGATATATAATAGTACCACCATTGGAGTAGGAAAGATTTCAGAGACAGGATTTATGCTAAGTATGAATATCATTAGTTAAACATTTGCTATTAGTTGGCACCATGCTAATCACTTCTGATGTGTAATTATTGCTATTATATTTAAGATTTACAAAAATGCAACCAAGTGGCTATCATTATTCCCCAAGAAAGCTTCAAATTTTCAAATTATAACACCTTTCATTTCTGTATTGATTATCTATCACTGCATAATAAATTACTCTAAAACATAGTTGCTTAAAACAACACACATTTATTATCTCACTATTTTTATGCAGCAGGAATATGGGAGTAAATTTTGTGGATCCTATGCTTTAAGTCTCTCCTTGAACTATCAAGTTGTTGACTGTGGCTGTAGACATCTCAAGACTCAACTGGCTAAAGAGGTTACCAGAAAACTACTAGAGCTAATCAATGAATTTGGTAAAGTAGCAGGATACAAAATTAATGCACAGAAATCTCTTGCATTCCTATATACTAATGACGAAAAATCTGAAAGAGCAATTAAGGAAAAACTCCCATTTACCACTGCAACAAAAAGAATGAAATATCTAGGCATAAACCTAACTGAGGAGACAAAAGACCTGTATGCAGAAAACTATAAGACACTGATGAAAGAAACTGAAGATGATACAAACAGATGGAGAGATATACCATGTTCCTGTACTGGAGGAATCAACATTGTGAAAATGACTATACTATCCAAAGCAATCTACAGATTCAATGCAATCCCTATCAAACTACCAATGGCATTTTTCATAGAACTAGAACAAAAAAACTCACAATTTGTATGAAAACACAAAAGACTCCGAATGTCCACAGCAATCTTGAGAAAGAAAAACAGAGCTGGAGGAATCAGGCTGCCAGACTTCAGCTTACACTACAAAGCTACAGTAATCAAGACAGTATGGTACTGCCACAAAAACAGAAATACAGATCAATGGAACAGGATAGAAAGCCCAGAGGTAAACCCATGCATATACGGTCACCTTATTTTTGATAAAGGAGGCAAGAATATACAATGGAGAAAAGACAGACTCTTCAATAAGTGGTGCTTGGAAAACTGGACAGCTACATGTAAAAGAATGAAATTAGAACACTCCCTAACACCATACACAAAAATAAACTCAAAATGGATTAAAGACCTAAATGTAAGGCCAGACACTATCAAACTCTTAGAGGAAAACATAGGCAGAACACTATATGACATAAATCACAGCAAGATCCTTTTTCATCCACCTCCTAGAGAAATGGAAATAAAAACAAAAATAAACAAATGGGACCTAATGAAACTTAAAGGCTTTTGCACAGCAAAAGAAACCATAAACAAGATGAAAAGCAACCCTCAGAATAAGAGAAAATATTTGCAAATTAAGCAACTGACAAAGGATTAATCTCCAAACTTTACAAGCATCTCATGCAGCTCAATATCAAAAAAACAAACAACCCAATCCAAAAATGGGCAGAAGACCTAAACAGTCATTTCTCCAAAGAAGATATACAGATTGCCAACAAACACATGAAAGAATGCTCAACATCACTAATCATTAGAGAAGCGCAAATCAAAACTACGATGAGGTATCACTTCACACCGGTCAGAATGGCCATCATCAAAAAATCTACAAACAATAAATGCTGGAAAGGATGTGGAGAAAAGGGAACCCTCTTGCACTGTTAGTGGGAATGTAAATTGATACAGCCACTATGGAGAGCAGTATGGAGTTTCCTTAGAAAACTAAAAATAGAACTACCATACAACCCAGCAATCCCACTACTGGGCATACACCCTGAGAAAACCATAATTCAAAAAGAGTCATGTACCACAATGTTCATTGCAGCTCTATTTACAAAGCCACGTCATGGAAGCAACCTAAGTGTCCATTGACAGATGAATGGATAAAGAAGATGTGGCACATATACACAATGGAATATTATTCAGCCATAAAAAGAAATGAAATTGAGTTATTTGTAGTGAAGTGGATGGACTCAGAGTCTGGCATACAGAACGAAGTAAGTAAGAAAGAGAAAAACAAATACCGTATGCTAACACATATATATGGAATCTAAAAAAAAAAAAAATCGTTCTGAAGAACCTAGGGGCAGGACAGGAATAAAGATGCAGACGTAGAGAACGGACTTGAGGACATGGGGAGGGGGAAGGGTAAGCTGGGACGAAGTGAGAGAGTGTCATGGACATATATACACTACCAAATGTAAGATAGATAGCTAGTGGGAAGCAGCCGCATAGCACAGGGAGATCAGCCCGGTGCTTTGTGACTGCCTGGAGGGGTGGGATAGGGAGGGTGGCGGTGAGATGCAAGAGTGGGGAGATATGGGGATGTGTGTGTATGTAAAGCTGATTCACTTTGTGGTAACTAGCACACCACTGTAAAGCAATTATACCCCAATAAAGATGTTAAAAAATTTTTTAATTGAAAAAAAAAAGGCTCAACTGGGGAAAGGTCAACCTTGAAGTTCCCTCATGTGGTTATTGGGAGGATTCAATATCTCATGGGTTGTTTGACAGATGGCCTCAGTACCCTGCTGGCTGGTGGCTGGAGGAAGCTTTCCAGTCCTTGCCACATGGGGCTCTTCATAGGGTAAGTCACAACATGGCAACTTGCTTCATCAGAGCAAGTAAACAAGAAAAAGAAAGAAAAGCAGAAAAAGAGAGAGAGAGGTCACAGTCTTCTATAACTTAATTCAAATGTGATATCCTATCACTTTTGCTATATTCTATTTATTAGAAAGAAGTCACTATGTCTAGATAACACACAAGAGAAGACAATTAGACAAGGGCATAAATACCACTAGGTGAGATTTCTGGGAGCCATTTCAGAAATGTCTACCACAATTTCCACAGTGTTTTACACTTTACAAAGGGTTATCAACAACAATACTTTTTGACATTCATAATACTGTCATAAATGATATTAAATCCAAAGCCAGAAAAGATGATTCAACAATATATCCAAGGCCGTGGCAGGAGGACTTGACCCTGGGAAGGCATACTAGTTCAGTCCCAAGGATGCTATTCATAGCTCCGTGTTGCCCCTACACCAGTACTTCTCACTTATTTTTGTTTATTTGTTTTAATAATGAGTCAAATCCAGGTAATTTTTTTCTTTAAAGCTTGAAACTTTAGTTCAGTGTTTCTGAGTATTAGTAACTCTGAATTCTGTTGCCCAAAATTATATATGAAGATGTAAGAACTTGAGTTTAGTGTGAACTGGCCCAAAGGTCCATATTTTTATTTTTTTAAATAAATCTCTGAAATTAGTTTGTTTGTTCAGATTGACCTTCTTTAGATGCTGTGGGAAAAAAAAATCTGGGCAATTAATGGCTCAGTTTGGTGGGTTTCATAGGATTAATCAAGGCTTTACTATACTGAACAGATAGAGGCCAAAGGGTAACTTTTCAAGAAATGGTTCATTGACATTGCATGTGTTTTAACTTGGAGGATCCTGTTTTGAATTTTAGCATGTTCAGATTCCCAGCCTTGAATTAAGTTGTTTCGAAAGCTCAGGGTAAATTTGCTCTCAACAGCAAAAACCCTCCTAAAGACTATGCAGTAACATTGACTTTGAAAATCAAACTAATTGATCTTGGATCTAAAACCTCAAAAGTTTCACTTGGACCTATCATTTATCTGAGTTCTAGGAATCTTCTGTTGATGGGTCTAAAGGCCAGGAATGAACGGATATTGGTTCCTCTGTACCTGGCTGGACAGAAGGAAAATGTTCTGTGGGGATTTAGTGGAAGGAAGGGAAAAACGGAGAAAGAGAGAGAGGGAAAGGAAAAGAAAAAAAAAATCATAAAGAAAAGAGAAGAAAAGGTAGAAAGGAAAGAAAAAAATTGTTTAAAAGTTTTCTCTGTATAACCTTTACTACCTGAGATAACAATGGTTTCTAACATTTTCCAAGGAACTTCATAAACTAGAGCAGTTATCCTTAGCAAAATGCCAAAACCAGCAGCATCAACTTCACCTGGAAAATTACTAGAGATGCAGATTTTCACTTCCCATCCCAGGTCCACTAAATTAGAAACTTTAAGGTTGGAGCCCAAGAATATGTGTTTTTCCATACACACTGTAATGTACCCTAAAGTTTGAGAACCACAGAAACTAGAGAAATTTCAACTATAGTTATAAGATCATAAGGAGTGTTATATCCTAGGTGTTAATTAGGGCCACTGAAAAGTCCTGGGTCTTGTGTTGAAATAACATTTTTCAGCAGAATATCTCCATTTATTGAGGCACTAGCAAAATAAAGTGCAGTTACTTAGGTAACTATAGAAGATGCCAAGTCTGAATGGGGTTAATGTTAGAAGCACAGTGTCAGTGAGCAAAGTCTAGTTAAAATAAAACAAAAACTAGGAATCAAAGGAACAATCACTACCCCAACAAAAACAAATAACTGACAAGAAGACAAGATCAGCAGCAGACATCTGTGCAGGGCCATCACAGGTGAACTCACCCGGGCACAGACTCATCTCCAATGGACTTCCTATGAAGGCTTGAGTCCCACTCCACGTTCTCTTCTTGCCAATGGTAGACAAGCCCCAACCCGTCTTGAGAAACAAAGCCCTGCAATCCAAGATTTGACATTGTCACAAACCTTCCTAGAAGCAGCAGCTCCAGCTGGAAAATCAGCAACCCTCCTCATAGGTGTTTATGAGCTGTCCACTGTGGTGGCAGCCAAGATGCTTTTGAGCTGCCCTGACACTGAAATCCTCCAAGAGCACTCGATTTGCATATCTATAAAAGGAGCAATGTGACCTGATTCTACCTAAGCTTTACCAAACTGTAGGTCCCTATGAAATCATATTGTAAACAATATCCTAAATTTCTTGCCCCATTCTTCAAAGCACATACAGCCACCTAGAAATTCCCTGCTATCCCCACCCACCTCTCATCGGGTATGTCTAGAAATTCACAGGTACGTCTGAAAAGTGCATACCTTCCTCCATTTTGCCACTCCCCTACCACAACCCAAATCTACTGCCACTGTGGCAGGTTATGTCTATGAAAATTCTGTTTCCCGAAGTCCCCAGACTCACAAACCCTCCAGGTGCCTTTGGTGCAGATCTGTACTTAGGGAACATGAATCTACATGATAACTGAAGGTGTGGAAGCACTTGAAACAAACCAGTGGGAGGAGAGAGGAGAGGAGAGGAGAAGCAATCAAGGATGGCATCATCAGAAATAAAGCTTAGGCAGCCGCATAGCACAGGGAGATCAGCTCGGTGCTTTGTGACCACCTAGAGGGGTGGGGTAGGGAGGGTGGGAGGGAGACGCAAGAGGGAGGGGATATGGGGATATATGTATATGTGTAGCTGATTCACTTTGTTATACTGCAGCAACTAACACAGCATTGTAAAGCAATTATACTCGAATAAAGATGTTAAAAAAAAAAAAGAAAGAAAGAAAGCTGAGGGAATGGAACAAATTAAATAAAGTGCTATAGGAACCTGAGGAGGAATTATAAAGCACACAGATTTCAAAGAACCAGGAGAAAGTCTGTTGTACAAGCTAAGAGATGAAATACCTTTAAGAAAGTTGGCATGATTGGTCAATAAAAGCATTAAACTGCAGAAAATTCAAGTGGTATTACTTTGAGAGGAAAAAAGACTACCAGATTTATTGACAACAGGTACTTGATTACCCTTGCAAAAGCCATTTTTGAAGAGTGGTGAGTTTTGAAGAAGGGGTAGCAGAAATTAGTATTTAGCATATAAAGGGAAAAAAGAAGTGAGAAAGAGAGGACAGAGAGTCAAGTCTACTAATTCAAGAATTATGGTAGTGAAGGAAAGGAAAGGTAGGGAGAGATTTTTAAGGTAAGAGATATTTAGAACGTTTCTAGGCAGAGAAGGAAAAAAAAAACTTTATAGAGGGGGTAACTGAGGAAGCAAGAAAGAGATGAACATCTCTGAAATACCAGCGAGGAAAGAAAGGCTGGGTGTGGATTATCCAAAAGGCCAGAGGAGTTGGGAGGGAAGTTGAGAGGGTTTGTGCCTGAAAGTCACAATTAATTTTCTCAGCAGAGTAAACACTCTGGATGTTCTTGGCACCAACGCACACTGGAAGCTAGTGAGTTGGCGGAAATTATTTTTCAAGACATTAGACCAAAAAAACTAATTGCCTGGCTTAATAAGGCCACAGGCATCTGACAAACATCAAAATGATTAAGAAAGGCTGGAGAGAGAGGGGAGAGAGATAAAGAGAGATGGTAGTGGCAGGGATGAGAGGAAGAGGCAGAAGAGAGAAAAAGAAGGATGAGGAAAGAGAAAGGAAACAAGAGGAGGAGAGGGAAGCAGGGTAAGGGGAGAAGAGCTAAAAGAAGTGGAGGAGAGAGAAGCTGCAGAAAGAAACAGATGCCATCTCAGAACATTGAAATGTCTCATTTGTGTTTAAATTCCTAGAAAGGGGAAACAAAACAAGGACAAACTCTTAAATGTTCTTGTTGACCAGCTGGCTTTCGACCAATGATAAATTCTAGGCCAGAGGTTTGGTAAAAGCTAATGCAAACCAGGGAGAGAATTTAGATCACAGACGTAAATATATTCCCAGGCTAGATAGTTGCAGAGTATTTCACAGGGGAAATCATGAAAAATTTTCCTTGTAGTTGCAGTGCACGTTATTTATAAAGGTCAGGGAAAAAAACAGGATATGGTATATATATTTTTTTGTCTTCTTACTACAAGTAAACCCATACACAGTGAATACGTCATCCTGAGCAGACATGAGCCAGTTGCTGTGCTGTGATGATTTGTGTTTCTTTTTGAGCGCGATCTAGCCTAAAGCTGATCCCGAGGTGGTCCTAGCTCATTTGACAATTGCCTTCGGTTTCACACTCTGTCCAAGGTGAAGATCATCTTTGCAGTGGTTCCTCAGACTTGTCTAAACTTTCCTCCTCTTTTCTAGACCCCTAGTGAGAACTTCCCTGTACAGTGATCTCAGGCCTAGAGAACCCTCGGATTGGGTCTCTCCCATCTTCGTGACATGTGGACGTTTGTCCAGTGACTTGTAAAAGTGCTATGAGCGGTTACAAGTGTTGGTTGTATTTGCAAAGTGGCACAGTTCCGTGGTTTTAAATACATGGTTATTAAAATAAGAACTTTCCTAACCATCAAATATATTCTGAACATATTATTGTGGTAAGGACTGGAGTCAACATGGTATAGTCAAAGGATCAAACTAGATGGGTTGTGGAGTCAGATATATTTAGATCTGAATCCATTTTCTAGCTATATGGCCTTAGGCAATTTACCTAAGTTCTCTGGGTCTTAGTTTCTGTGTCTGTAAAATGTTGTCCATAATAGTATCTATCTCAAGGTCACAAAAAATTTAATCAATAGTCAATCTAAGAAAGAAATGGAAAATTTTATTTGAGCCAAGCTGAGGATTATAACCCAGGAGGCGGTCTTTCAGAAAGCTCTACAGGTAAGGGGGAAAACCAGTATATATACAATATATGACTTTGGAGAAGGGGTATAGGCAATCAACACACATCTTGGTAGAGGGCAACTTTCTCTATTCGAGAGGAATAGATATCTTAGTGGTTTTAGAGCTTTTCGAAGTATGGGAAGATGGAGGAAACTGGGTTCACAAAATTTTCTCCTGAAAATATCTGAGGGTCAGTTTTGCCAGTTTTCCTAGAGCACAAAGTGCCTCAACCTGATCTTTGCTCTGAATTTCTTTCAGGGTGTATTGTAGCTCAGCGACTGCAGTGACTAATGACTTGATTCTTGTAGAACTGGATCGTGGGCAATATTCTTTATTTTAGAACTCCCTCCCTTTCGGTCTTAACGTTGACCAAGTTCTGGGAGGTGTTTCATGACCAGTTTGTCCCATGGCATTAGGAATACTCATTCCCAGGTCAGGCGAGGATTTCATTGATAGGCCACTCAATGTGCTATTACTGGACTAGGTCCTGTTAACAGTAGCCAAAACCTCTGGACCGCCTGTCTTACTAGTCTGTTATGGTCCAGGACATGGATCCCTCTAGTCGCTTCTTCCCATATCTAGAGTTACACTATTACAATCACTGATCTTATAAAATTATATATTTGGTCAATCATTTCAAGTTGCTTGATTATCATTATTTTTATCATAGTCTCAGTCACACATTTGGTAATGCAAAAAACAATAATCTTGTAAAAATAATCTTGTAAAAGGCAGAATACAAGTAATATAGTAACATTACTAAGGTCATAAGTAAGTATTTAAGCTAAGAACTTTCATCAGGCGCAGCCAGTGTCTCCCCAGGTCAGCTAACTCAGTCTGTCCTGCACCGTTCGCTATCTTTAAGGAAAATGATATATTGGCATTTTACATAAAGTTCACCGAGGATCTCTGCACATACAAGGCAAGTGGTGGGTCATTGTGACCCCTTACAGGACTGGGAAAGGAGTTACGTGGCTGGTGTCAGAAGAAGAAAAATTGATCTTTATAGTTGAGCAGGTATTTCTGCCACTGGGGAGTTCTGGTTAATGCATAATACAGATGCACGATGCACACTAGAGGGGAGGGAGGAAGCCTAAATGGGCCGAGAAAAATTTTATGTTTAAGTCTTTCTTGTCTTGCCTTAAAATATGAATTTTATTTCATCATCAAAGAGTTGTTGTGAGGATATAAACCATATAAAGGGTTTGAGCATTAGAGTGACTTGAATAGTGTCCCCCCCAAAGCTCACATCCATCTGCAACCTCAGAATGGGACCTTATTTGGAAATAGGGTCTGTGCGGATATAATTAAGTCAAAATGAGGTCATACTAGAATAGAATGGGCTCTAAATCCAATGACTGGTATCCTTATAAGAAGAGGAGAAAACACATGGAGACCAAGGGAAGAAGGCCATGCAAAGACAAAGATGGAAATTGGAATTCTGCTGCTATAGGTGAAGCCACACCTATAGAAGCTGGAAAAGGTAAAGGATTCTTCCCTGGAGCCTTCACAGGGAGCACTGCCCTATCAATACTATGATTTTAGACTTCTATCCTCCAGAGATGAAAGAATACATTTTTTATTGTTGTTTTAAACCACCAAGCTTGTGGTAATTTGCTATGGCAGATCTAAGAAACTAATACACGTTTATAGTAATTGCTCAGTGAAAATCAACTCAGCATCAGGCCAATTTTACTCTATACTCTTTCTGGCTACTATCTTACGGTCCTTAGATTGGTAACTTAATTTGGTCCTACTTTACCAGCTTTGACCTCTCCAGGTCTAAATTTCAGCCCTGCAGACACCTTCCTTATTCTCCAGACCTGGGCTAAGAAGCATCCTGCATATTCTCCTGGCAGCTCTGCCATTGGCTCTGTGAGTCTCCCTTCCCCAACCCAGCCAATCCAACTCATTCATCCATTCCATACATATTAACTCACCATTTACTATGAACCTGTCAGTGTATGAAAAACTGGGTGTAAAGCAGTGAATGAAAGAGTCCCTCTTTTCATAAAAGGTGTTTTCTGGTGAGAGCATAAAAAAGATTAACAAGTAGGCAAGTGAATATATAATATGACAGATGGTCTTACATGCTATGGGGAAAAAAAGGCAGGCTGGGGGAATGGAGAGCAGGGGCAGGGTGTACATCAGTGTGTCACAAAAGGTCTCTTTGACGAGGTGGTATTATTATTATTTTTTTTTTTGCGTTACGCGGGCCTCTCACTGTTGTGGCCTCTCCCATTGCGGAGCACAGGCTCCGGACGCGCAGGCTCAGCGGCCATGGCTCACGGGCCCAGCCATTCCGCGGCATGTGGGATCTTCCCGGACCGGGGCACGAACCCACATCCCCTGCATTGGCAGGCGGACTCTCAACCACTGTGCCACGAGGGAAGCCCACGAGGTGGTATTTTAATAGTGACCTAAATTTAGTCAAAGAGGAAGGCAGTCATTCTGACACCCAGGAGGTGAGGTGAAAGAAGAAATGGGGACTCAGTAACCTGCAGCATTGGAAGCCATAACTTAGACTTGGGATTTTGCACTGAACGACATAAAAAAGTCACTGGAGGATTGTGAATAGAGAAGAGCATGATCTGCCTTCTCTTTTAAAAAGATTCCTCTAGCTACTGTTTGAAGAGTAGGTTTTGAGGGTGACTTGGAAGCAAGATCAGTTAGGATGCTGACTGCAAAAAGTCCATGCTAAATGTGATGCCTCATTTCTTTTTAATTCTTTCTCCAGAGCTGTGATAAAAGGCAGATAGAAGTGAAAGCATTGATAAGAAGTTACTGGAGTCTGTTTATATTTTGCAGATAAAGCCAACTGTATTTTTTTTTAAATGAATGTAGTTTCTAAGAGAAAGAGAAATTAAGGAACACTCCAAGTGTTTTACTGGGCTAGGAAAGACTAGAGAAGATGTTGGAGAGTGGAGAAAAGAGGTGGATTAAACGTGCGAAATCCAACAAGCTCTGAATATAGGACTGATGAGTTTCCTTCCCTTCCCCTGCAGTCATTACATAGCTCTCAGCTGGTGGAATCCAAATGTCTCAAGTAATGTTAAGACATCACCCAGCTTATAAAACCTGGGAGGCCCAGCTGTGCCTTCCTAAGCACACTGTCTTAAATATATTTTTAATTTGTTAAAATTATATTACCATGTAGCCATTTATAACATCAAATACATGATTTTCCCCCCAAACAAAAGCAGAGCAGGAACTGGAGCATCTGTTCTTTCATGGTGTTTGATTCCCACCTGAGGTGCAGAGAAGGTATGTCAAGTAACACTGGCAGACCATTTTCAACGAAGGTGGACCTCCCAAAACCCACCAAGCTAGACCCAGGTCTACAAAGACAGCACTTGTGGAAGTGGCAGCCAAGGTGCTGAAGATGAACCAGTGTCTTGGATTGCCACTGAAGTCTTTTATCTGCTACTTTGAAATAATGAGGCTAAGAAACTCACTCTTGTCCAAAGTTGCCAATTCCTTTTTCCGGACAAAGCAGCCAATCAGAAGAGCATAAGCAGCTATAAAGTAAAACATTACCAACTCTTCTGTGCACAAGCTGGGGAGGGAAGGTGAAATAGGGAGATTACAGAGCATGCTTTTTCACACTCAGTCTTTTGGGGATGATTTTTGAACCATAAGAAATTCTTCCGGGAAGCAGGGCTACCAGTACAAGGTCCTAGGGAGTAACCTTTTATGACTCCCTCTGCCAAAAAAAGGATAGAGAACTAGGGGATTGCTTAGAAACATATGTTCTTCAGGGAGTCTTGTAAGCGTTACTCTAAACTCTGAGCCAACACAGCTGTGAGGGAGCATAGGTCAAGACTTCACAGAAAGCCAGATGCTGCAGTGAGCACATATTGTTTTAGAGACATATGTGTGTATGGATATGCGTGGTGGATAAATATATACATCGGCATGTGTATGTATACACTGGCAACCCCCCCTCCCCACTTCTCATCCTTTTAGGTAAACTGAAGGAGGAAGGGAGGATTTCCTGTGAAAACAATGTATAACCCTGCTCATCTGGTTAATGTGTTTGGCTGGATCCAATGTAACCAAATGAAAAGGAGGAGTAGGAAGAAAATTTCCTGATAAGACAAACTTTACACAGGGTATTCAGTCTAACTTAATTCAATTCCTAATTATGATTTTTTTACACTATTCAATCTAATTCAGCTACATTCCTAAGTACTATTTATTTGCACTGTTAGGTACTATGCGGGATGTAGAAATAATTCCAACACCAGTCACCCTTATACATTTATAAGCAGTGTGACTTTAGGAAAGGTACCTCTCTGGTGAGATAACTTTGAGTGGGAGCATCCCGTATTCTACCCGCTAATACATCAGAGCCCTAATGGAGATACCCATAGTATGCTATGCTATGGTAGAGAGAGAAATGGGCTGGGACTCCAGCCCCAAATCTGCACTGTGTTACTGTGGCCAGTTCATCTCACTCTACTTCTCCTTCCCCAAAACTATCCCCAGAAAGAGATGGTTTTTTTTTTCATTGTGAAATGAGATGCTTGGATTAGAAAACGGGTCACAAAATAATTGCCTATAAAAGAACTGGGTGGGTTCCACGTATTCCAACAGGGACTGAGGCCCCTGCATGAGGGAGGCAGCTACTCTCCACCACTGTCCGTCCCACTGCTGCCTGTGACAACGTGGCCTCATCTAATTTTCCAAGAAAGAGTAGCCCTCTGCGTTCTTCTATATGAGACTGAACAATTCTTAAAATACTGTACAAGATGAACAAAATACATCTGGAAGCCCAATCCTTGCCCATATGCTGCCAGTTTGCAATTTTAGGATTGGATGACATAATATTTCTTTTAATTCAGAAATGGGTGAGTATAGGGCACAGCTGTACCAAGAGTGTCCCAACAGATTTCCTGCTACTGGCAGAAATCATGCCTGTGAATCCTTGGTCCCTGAACTGGGGCCATCCAAAGGTCACTCACTCCCTGGCCTCAAGCTCTTCTGAAGCAGGATTGCCTAATTCCAAGTCCAGAGGAATCTCTAGGCTGTCACGTGGCATTCACAGCTCTACCTGCCTAGAATTTACAAAAGGACATCTCCTGACCCGGCCAGTGAGTCTCCTCTCAAAGTCTCAGATTCTATACCCACTTATAAGTATTGAAGGCTTTCGTTCCAGAGACTACATTTGCTTCTACGGCAAAGTCCAGGAAACTAGAAAGGATTCAGCATCACTCCGACCCCAGAAGATCTAAACTTTTTGTATATCAGTACTGAAAAAATGAAGAAATAGACTCTGTCATTATAGACCATCCACCACTCCTTGTGATTCAAGGAGCTTTCATATAACCCAATACAGGGAAACTACACCTAACATAAGTAAAAGTAGGCAGAACATTGTCACACAGAGAATGATTGGATATGAGTATAATTATATATATGACAGTGGAGGATACCTCGAAAAGATAGTGCTCAAATTCTTCTTTTAATTTTTTTTAACATCATTTTTTTTTAAGGGCTTCAAATGCTTGGCTATTTACTTACTTACTTACTTACTTACTTACTTACTTACTTACTTATTTATTTATTTATTTATTTATTTATTTATGGCTGTGTTGGGTCTTCATTTCTGTGCGAGGGCTTTCTCTAGCTGTGGCAAGCGGGGACCACTCTTCATCGCGGTGCACGGGCCTCTCACTATCTCAGCCTCTCTTGTTGCGGAGCACAGGCTCCAGACGCACAGGCTCAGTAGTTGTGGCTCACGGGCCTAGTTGCCCCGCGGCATGTGAGATCTTCCCAGACTAGGGCTTGAACCCGTGTCCCCTGCATTAGCAGGCAGATTCTCAACCACTGCGCCACCAGGGAAGCCCTAACATCTTTATTGGAGTATAATTGCTTTACAATGGTATGTTAGTTTCTGCTTTATAACAAAGTCAATCAGTTATACATATACATATGTTCCCATATCTCTTCTCTCTTGAGTCTCCCTCCCTCCCACCCTCCCTATCCCACCCCTCTAGGTGGTCACAAACCACCGAGCTGATCTTCATGTGCTATGTGGCTACTTCCCACTAGCTATCTATTTTACGTTTGGCAGTGTAAATATGTCCATGCCACTCTCTCACTTTGTCACAGCTTACCCTCCCCCCTCCCCATATCCTCAAGTCCATTTTCTAGTAGGTCTGTGTCTTTATTCCCATCTTACCCCTAGGTTCTTCATGACCTTTTTTTTTTTCTTAGATTCCTTATATATGTGTTAGCATACGGTATTTGTTTTTCTCTTTCTGACTTACTTCACTCTGTATGACAGACTCTAGGTCCATCCACCTAACTACAAATAATTCAATTTCGTTTCGTTTTATGGCTGAGTAATATTCCATTGTATATATGTGCCACATCTTCTTAATCCATTCATCTGGTGATGGACACTTAGGTTGCTTCCATGTCCTGGCTATTGTAAATAGAGCTGCAATGAACATTTTGGTACATGACTCTTTTTGAATTATGGTTTTCTCAGGGTGTATGCCCAGTAGTGGGATTGCTGGGTCGTATGGTAGTTCTATCTGTAGTTTTTTAAGGAACCTCCATACTGTTCTCCATAGTGGCTGTATCAATTTACATTCCCACCAACAGTGCAAGAGGGTTCCCTTTTCTCCACACCCTCTCCAGCATTTATTGTTTCTAGATTTTTTGATGATGGCCATTCTGACGGGTGTGAGATGATACCTCATTATAGTTTTGATTTGCATTTCTCTAATGATTAATGATGTTGAGCATTCTCTCATGTGTCCATTGGCAATCTGTATATCCTCTTTGGAGAAATGTCTGTTTAGGTCTTCTGCCCAGTTTTGGATTGGGTTGTTTGTTTTTTTGTTATTGAGCTGCATGAGATGCTTGTAAATTTTGGAGATTAATCCTTTGTCAGTTGCTTCATTTGCAAATATTTTCTCCCGTTCTGAGAGTTGTCATTTGGTCTTGTTTATGGTTTCCTTTGCTGTGCAAAAGCTTTTACGTTTCATTAGGTCCCATTTGTTTATTTTTGTGTTTATTTCCATTTCTCTAGGAGGTGGGTCAAAAAGGATCTTGCTGTGATTTATGTCATAGGGTGTTCTGCCTATGTTTTCCTGTAAGAGTTTGATAGTGTCTGACCTTACATTTAGGTCTTTAATCCATTTTGAGTTTATTTTTGTATATGGTGTTAGGGAGTGTTCCAGTTTCATACTTTTACATGTAGCTGTCCAGTTTTCCCAGCACCACTTATTGAAGAGGCTGTCTTTTCTCCACTGTATATTCTTGCCTCCTTTATCAAAGATAAGGTGACCATGTGTGTGGGTTTATCTCTGGGCTTTCTATCCTGTTCCATTGATCTATATTTCTGTTTTTGTGCCAGTACCATACTGTCTTGATTACTGTAGCTTTGTAATATAGTCTGAAGTCAGGGAGCCTGATTCCTCCAGCTCCATTTTTTGTTCTCAAGATTGCTTTGGCTATTTGGGGTCTTTTGTGTTTCCATACAAATTGTGAAATTTTTTGTTCTAGTTGTGTGAAAAATGCCATTGGTAGTTTGATAGGGATTGCATTGAATCTGTAGATTGCTTTGGGTAGTAGAGTCATTTTCACAATGTTGATTCTCCCAATCCATCTTCTTTTGATTTTTATCAATGTATATTGCACTTGATTCCTTCCTATTAAATTCCATGCATTCCTGCATTTACACACTTAAAGTCTAGATAGAGAAACAGAAATTGCAATATGAATTATTAAAAATATTTAAGAAATAGAATGCCGAACTGCAGAGGAATGGTATAGTTTCACAGGACCACGTCATCTAGCTTGGGTGTAGGAGTTTACTTTGGTACATTATTTCCCCTTCTTTCTGTTGACTATCTCCTACTCATTTTTAAACAGAGAAACTAGCTATCCAGAGAGAGGAGAAAGGAAGGCAGATTCCATTTACTGAGAGATGGAGAGACAGACAGTGGATTAAGGAAGAGAGAAAGTGGATGTACTAAGAATAGAGAGGCAAGTATGGACAAGATGGAGTGCAGTCTTCTAGGGCATGTGAAGACTTTATTTGAAAGTCCATGGGAAGCCACTAAAGGTTTTCTGCAGTTTTAAGTTTATGATTTGTTCCTTTCACTCTGAGGCGGCTTTCTGCCTAGTCCCAGTGGGAGAAGATAGTGGTTTGTTCTAGGATAATTACAATGAAAATGGAAAGAAGTGAATGAATTTGAGAAATATGTAAATTTGCAATTTTCATATTAGCATAGACCAACCTAAACCATAGCATGTGTTTTACAATTTGGGTTGCTTGAATTTGCATACTATCATATTCCACATTCTTCCACATTTTCAACATACAATTTCCCCCCTATGGAATATTAGACAACTTAGTAGATGCTCTCGTTATGGATATTAGCATCTGATGGCCTATTCAAACTATTCTCCTATATTTAATGACATTTTCTTCCCTTTATTTTTTTTACCTCCCCAGCTACCAATTTACCAGAACCCTGATGTGAAAAATTGAAGTGGGGAGAGTGTCCAGGAGATAAATTAGAGAAACAGACACTTCCCCCGTAATCAGAATCACCTCTCCTCTTCAGTGCCTACCTCTCTGTTACAAAGTTGTGCTTAGCTTAGTCTTTCCTTAGGATGAGTTAATTCCCAAGAAAGCTCTCACTTGTTCACAAATATAAGATTTTTGGTAAGACTGCCTCCTACCTATTCACCTCTGATCCTTAGTAGGGTTCACAAGGCAGGCTCAAGCTAAGTCCCCACTACTCAAGTGTGTGACAGTCAGAAGCTTTATCTACTTTTAACATATATACCTGAAGAAAGACATCGCATTTATGTAATCAGGCTGAGTGTTGCATTTTATATTCAGTTTTATGTTAAAGGGGAAAAACTGTGAAAAACTTTGAAATGAATCGAAAAGATTACTAAGTATATTGTCTGAATCAGCTTTCAGATTATTTCAATCTTTCATTGCCTTCAAGCTATTTCATAATCCTATAAATTTTAGAGAAATGATAATAAGGCAAAAGGTTCTTATCCATCAAAATGGAAATTATGTCCAGTGGAATGCAACTGATTATCGCCTATGTATAGTGAACAATTTTACCAGTCTTGCAACTATTTGTAATTTTTTTCAGTATTCCTGATGTTTATATATTTGTCCTTTGCATTCATCTTTGAACTGTTGTAAAATCTTGTTAATTAATGATTTAATTAAAATCTGTGACCATCTTCATTTTATGAGTCATTATTTTACCATTAAAAAAATTGCCTTTAGCAGTGGATTCCATTTGCATCTCTCATTACTACTATATAAGATTGACTTTGATTTGAACTCTAAATATTTTATAATATCTGGCTGAAACCTAACAAAACAAAAGAGAGGGGAAGTATCATATATAGCAAAGAAGAATTCAAGGTCACTCTGTTCCAATATATTATTGAATTTAATTTTTAATAAATCTACAATATTTACCACCTCCTCTGTGCCCAAATCTCTAGAACAGGGGTTGGAAAAGCCCTTTCTGTAAAGGGCAAATGGTAAATATTTTTGGTTTTGTTTTCCATGCAATCTATCTTATAGCTACTAACCTCTGCCATTATAGCACAAAATAAGCCATGGACAATATGTAAACAAATAAGCAGACACTGACCCAATAAAACTTTATTTACAAAAACAAACAGTGAGCCAGGTTTGGGCTACAAATGGTCTAGGATATCTACCTCTTGAATCTCATACTTGAAAAACAAGTTACTACTTCCCTTGCAGTTGGGAAGTCTTAAATGCACTTTGGAGGAAGAGAGTGAAACAGGCCCAGTTTTACAAACTCCATGAAAGAGTGGGTGTTGTAGGAAATGAAAGGAAATGACTGTGAGATTTTCTTCTTTTTTCTTTTTTAAACATGCTACTCATTAGTATAACACAATGACACTCTTTTCTTTCAATCTAAAATGCCCTGTTTCGTTATCACCATGGATTAATGAGATAAAATGTAATGTTTTCTCTCTCACTTATCATAAATATAGCCATTGACCTGCACCTGGCAATTTGTGTAACTCGTACTAGAGATAGACGATTCATTAGAGAAGCAAGGAGCAAAGTGAAAGGGGTAAGAAGAAACATATCACAACATTATACATTTCTGAATAAAGGCATCTCTGCTTTTATGCCTCAAAAAAAACATTAAATATATTGTTATATATTTCTGTAGTCCTTTTTCTGGGTATATCTTACCTTAATATGGTTGTCATGATACTGTATATATAATTTTGTGTATTTTTTTCACCAACAACTATTTCCCATATTATAAGCTTTTCACTGTGTAATTTTAAATATTATAATGTTCTCATTAGGTGGGTTTATAGTTATTTACCATTCTGCTATTCCCACACAATAAAGTTTTTATCAATTTTTACTTGTCATAATTTGTAATGAATATATTAGTATGCATTTTCATATTGTCTTTAACAGTTAAGAGTAGTCTTAGTTATAGACTTATTGAAACTGAGAATACGAATATTTTAAGGTCATATGAACCAGTAGAGATAAGTTTGTGGTACGGAAGTCTGCCATAAGGAAATTTATCTTTTTTTTTTTTTTTTTTACACTGTAAATGATACATGGACATAGGAGAGAAAGTAAAAAATATATAAACTGAAAAGTAAAAGTATTCCTTACTCCTGATCACCAGTCAAAACCCAAAAAGAATAAGTATTAACCATTTATTGGACAGCTTTACAATAATTTTAATGTTCATAGAAATATACACACATATCCTTTTTAAACCCCCCAAAAGACGTAATACATACACTCTCTTAACATCTTGATTAAAGCAGTAAGAAATGTTTTAAGAAATCTTTTTTTGAAAGAAATGAAGGTGATCTCCAACTTTGTGCTATTACAACAATAGTGCAATGAACACCTTTGTTCGCATTTCTTAGAAGAATCAACAGGATACAGCTGGACCACAAGTTCCTAGAAGTCAATTGCTTGTTCCAATTTTAAGAGCAATTGCGAAACTGCCTGCCCAGAGATGCTGTACCAAACTACAGGTATATTCTAGAGGAGAGATCTTAAATCGTTTAAACAAAATAACATTTACTGAGTCTCCAATGTGTGCACATTATTTTTTGCTCAAGGAACACAAGGATGATTATGACATGGTCACCAGTTTATCAGTATATCAGATTAGCAAACTATGGCCCACAGGCCAAATCCAGGCTACTTTTCTAAATAGGACTGAGACCCATTTAGGACTTCTGACCTTCAGAATGTAAAATAATAAATGTATGTGTTTTAAGCCACTAAGTTAGTGTCAATAAGCTATAATGACCATAGGAAACTAATAGAAGGAATGAAGAAAAATAGTGGAGCCGGTTACTGCTACTCCCTATTCTATCTATCTCAGTTACATACGTGTTAAGGGACTATATTGTCTATGCCAATTATGCGTAAGGGAAAATTCCCCTAGCAAGGGATATCACATATTCTGTTTTAGTGAACTTGCTTTATCTTCCAAGGAAACCTCTCCGAATTCTTACAAAATGGATTGGGCTATTTGCTTTAAAATTCAAACTTCTACTAGATAAGAGGACCTCTCTGACACAGTTAATCTCATTCTGTTGAAGGGTCCAAAAGAGTTTCCAAAGCCAAAGGCATGACCAGGAGAAATGAGAACGCCCTCCATTACATTGTTTTTAGAATGATGTCATCCCTCTCTATGAAGTTGGCTGATTTCTTATTTGTAAAGCAAAATGATAAAACCACCTGAGTCCTGGGAACTCAGGACAAGCAAACCTCTGGGTCGGCTTTAGTGGGGACACATTTCATTAATTTACAAATTGTCTGGTTTTCTTCTAGAGAGAAAGAGCATACAAGCAATGGTTAACATCAGAATGCCTGGAATAGCTGTTTATTTGGCTGAAAACAGAAGATAATCCCCAGCTCTCTCTCTGGCAGTCTCAGCTTGAAGTTGCTACCAACAGAATAAACAGATACTTCTTATGCTGTGTTCTTGGAAAAATATTTATATGAAGTAACACACCAAGTACTCAACTGTTTGCGGCCAAAGTCTCAGCCTGAGAGAGACCTTCCCTGATCCTGCCCGTGTACACATTATACATATATATATATACACACACACACATCGTTCATATATTTGTAGGGTCCATCCACTTCACTTAGTGCTTGCCTTTGTCTATTTTGGATAAGAAAAATAAGAAAAGATTACTCATTTTCTTTTTGCATTCCTCCTATAAAAATGCAAATTCTCCTTGAAGCGTACTTTTGGACAAGTCAGGAAAGTGTGGGAAAGAAAGATAAGTACAAAAAGAATACTTTAGCTCTTATCTTGCTATACATGTAGTTTTAGCACAGTTCCTTCCTAGCATATCTATCAACACCACCACTTATACCAATTTTTTACACTACCACTCCTCTTTTGCAAATATCTGCTCCACTCCTAACACTTTCCTCAACAGCCCAATAACCCACAACCTTCCCCCTTCAATATGGTCACGCCTATCTGTTGTCTAGGGTTGAGGTATCTCAAATAAGTGTGAGTTTCCTAAGACAATGTCTCAGGATTCTGGTGGCCCAACCCTCCTAACTACTTAACTTTTATAACATTGATATATGTTACATTTGAACTGCCTCTGAGATAACTGGGCACCTTCTTTGTTTAAATTCATTCACACATTCTAGTCTATTGTATTCTATTCTGTTGTAAAGGGTCCTAAACTTATTCTGTTACTGACTTGTATAACATGGCTCTACAGGTTTCATGTATGTCTCACCATGTCAAAATAGAAGATTTTTACTACTACTCATTCATCTACCATTTGCACAGCTCAGTGTAGCAGATGATGGAAGAATCAGCTTCTCTTTCTACTACACTCTTGTAACTCATTAGACCATACCACAGGTCTGAAACATTTAACTGTTTAATATATTAGCTGTGAGCCATGCACATGGTAGCTGCACAGTAAATGTTTTCTTTGATTATTTTATTCTTCTCTATAAATTCTTTACAGTGAGAAGAGGCTCTTCCACATCTTCTCCATATGACATTTTTAGTTGGTGTAAGAAATTCTTGCCCCAATTTAGTGCTATAACACAAATACAAGTGGAGGCTCTTTTTTTCATCTTGTTAATGGTATGTCAGTGTTCCTGGTGGGCAGGTAGTCTTCCACAAGATTCAAAGACCTACAGTTGTTTCATCTGGAGACTAAGTTGTCAGACAGAGGCTCAGAATCTTCTGCATTCACTGGGAAGATGGGGAAAAGGGACCTCCACTTCTCATTAAACTGGCCTGAGCAAATGTACTTGTGCTTTTGATTATCCCTCTTCTATTCCCTTTCATTGACAAGAGCTAGTCACTTGGCACCACCTAGAAGTAAGGAAGACTAGAAAAAATCTGGTTCCTCGGTGTGCATCCACCTCTTAGCAACAATTCTAAATTAAATGAAAAGCATGGGGCTTCCCTGCTGGCGCTGTGGTTAAGAATCCACCTGCCAATGCAGGGAACACGGGTTCGAGCCCTGGTCTGGGAAGATTCCACATGTGGCAGAGCACCTAAGCCCATGCGGCACAACTACTGAGCCAGTGCTCTAGAGCCCGCCAGCCACAACTCCTGAGCCCGCGTGCCACAACTACTGAAGCCTGTGCGCCTAGAGCCCGTGTTCTGCAACAGGAGAAGCCACCTCAATGAGAAGCCCGCACATCACAACAAAGAGTAGCCCCCGCTCGCCGCAACTAGAGAAAGCCCACACACAGCAACGAAGACCCAACGCAGCCAAAAATAAACAAATAAACAAATTTATTTTTTTAAAAAAAGGAAAAGCATGGATCTTTGATGATCAGTTAGAGTATCTGCCATAGAATTCAACTTACAATTGATATAAGCATGTGTGTGTGTATATGCACATAAACGCACATCTCATATAGGATCTTTTATACATTTGTCAACCTCATATCACTATAGCAAAAAGCAATGTGTTTTATTTTACAAGCAACATATAAATCCTTGAAGCTCATCCAAATCTTTAATTATCTGATAAACCCTTTTCCTCAATTCAGGATACAAAATATGTTCACATCTGTTGTAGATTCAATTATTGGCCTTGATTCTTCATGCCTTTGCCATATAACTTTTCGTTCCTCTATTGGAAAGATATACTTTCATGCCCCTTCACTTTGAGCTCAGCCATGTAACTTCTTTGGCTAATGGGATGTTAGAAAACATGACACAAGGGCTTAAAATGTACTTGTGCATTTGAATATTCTCTCTGGCCCCTCTACCACACCATTGGAAGAACAATGCCTCAGCTATCCTGACAGTCCAAGAAGGAAGAGAGACATGTAGAAGAAAGCTGCTGCAGCTGACCCAGAAATTTTTTTTCATTGAATATTAATTTATTTTTTTACATCTTTAATGGAGTATAATTGCTTTACAATGGTGTGTTAGTTTCTGCTGTATAACAAAGTGAATCAGCTATACATATACATATATCCCTATATCTCCTCCCTCTTGCGTCTCCCTCCCACCCTCCCTATCCCACCCCTCTAGTTGGGCACAAAGCACTGAGCTGATCTCCCTGTGCTATGCGGCTGCTTCCCACTAGCTATCTATTTTACATTTGGTAGTGTATATATGTCCATGCCACTCTCTCACTTCGTCCCAGCTTACCCTTCCCCCTCCCCGTGTCCTCAAGTCCATTCTCTACGTCTTCAACTTTATTCCTGTCCTTCGCCTAGGTTCTTCAGAAATTTCTTTTTCTTTTTTTTTTTTAGACTCCGCATATATGTGTTAGCATACGGTATTTGTTTTTCTCTTTCTGACTTACTTCACTCTGTATGACAGACTCTAGGTCCATCCACCTCACTACAAATAACTCAATTTTGTTTCTTTATTTGGCTGAGTAATATTCCATTGTGTATATGTGCCACATCTTCTTTATCCATTCATCTGTTGGTGGACACTTAGGCTGCTTCCATGACCTGGTTATTGTAAACAGAGCTGCAATGAACATTGTGGTACATGACTCTTTTTGAATTATGGTTTTCTCTGGGTACATGCCCAGTCATGGGATTGCTGGGTCATATGGTAGTTGTATTTTTAGTTTTTTAAGGAAGCTCCATACTGTTCTCCATAGTGCCTGTATCAATTTACATTCCCACCAACAGTGCAAGAGGGTTCCTTTTTCTCCACACCCTCTCCAGCATTTATTGTTTGTAAATTTTTTGATGATGGCCATTCTGACTGGTGTAAGGTGATACCTCATTGTGGTTTTGATTTGCGTTTCTCTAATGATTAGTGATGTTGAGCATCCTTTCATTTGTTTTTTGGCAATCTGTATATCTTCTTTGGAGAAATGTCTGTTTAGGTCTTCTGCCCATTTTTGTATTGGATTGTTTGTTTTTTTGATATTGAGCTGCATGAGCTGCTTATAAATTTTGGAGATTAATCCTTTGTCAGTTGCTTCATTTGCAAATATTTTCTTCCATTCTCAGGGTTGTCTTTTCGTCTTATTTATGGTTTCCTTTGCCATGCAAAAGCTTTTAAGTTTCATTAGGTCCCATTTGTTCATTTTGGTTTCCATTTCTCGAGGAGGTGTGACCCAGAAATTTTCAGTGAGAAGCAAGGTGGCATAGCTGAGTTCAGCCTAGATCAGTGGAACTCTAGTGAGTTCATAAATCTGTGAGAATGCTTACTACTGAATGCTACTGAAATGCCATGACTATTTGTTACACAATAATATTGTGGCAATAGATAATTGGCACATCATATTTCAGTTTTAAAATTTTTGCTTATTAACCAACACTCCTAAACTATCACAAAGTCTTTTTCCCCTCTCTGGAGACATTTTCCATTCTGAATTTTCCAAGAATAGCTGCACTTATGTGTTTTAAATGGTGATTGATTAGCTGTCCTTCCAAATGCAAGGTAGTGAGAGAACTGGAGAGTAAGACCAGTCCACTACTGCTACCGCGGCTTGCTGCCATGACGTGTTGCTATTGAAGACTGTTCAACACAATCCTACAAATATCTGTGATATCATTGGTGTAGATCCCTGTACTAACCATATAATTCCTTGAGGTTTGGCTTTTATGAGTACTAATCTTTATTCATTCGTACCTCCTTAGCCACTGTCCACCAAGCACACCTCCATGTCAATATGGCTACAACCTCAGCATATTGTGTTATATGGTCCTCCTCCAAAACCTTTGGGCCCATGTTTGGGACAAAGTGTATGGATAAGACTTCTTATGCTTCTTTTGGTCTTCCTAGCCAGGCCAGCTAAGTCCATTCCAAACCATTAGGGAGCATCTAATAATGGGGAAGATTAAGGTATAGGAGATGCTGATATTCATCTTCCTTGAAGTCACTGTCATCGCTGCACATTTTATGCAGCCTTCTCCAAATTCCACTCTGTATAAGCAAACAGTGTTTTGAGAATGTGTCTTTTCTCAGGCCACAAAAGTTTTGTTATACCCTTTCTGCAATGTGTTTATATATCTGGTCCTATTCTAGTGATTGCTCCATACTAATAAATCAGCTCCATGCTAAGGTGTTATCTCCATCTGTGAGCAAAGGGCTGGCTAGTATGAGTTATAAAATTATATCCGATCTCCCATCACATTATATCAAATATTCTATTTTAAATATTATTTAAGGGAAAATCATCCAGGAGAAAGCACTTATAACATGGGAGTCTTAGGGTTTACAGAATGTTGGGACTCAAGGTATCATATTCACAAATTGTCAGCCAAAGTTAGTCTCCAGCCAAGGAGCTTTCAGATAGATTTAGCTGAGCCAGCAAATGTCTTTAGGCAGGGCACGTCGTCTCAGTTTTAAACCCCTGTCATGTCCAGCTGCCTTAGAGTAGACAGTTTCTCTGCTTAGCAGTTTCTGCTTTCCTTTACCTGTGCATATCTAAAGACATTTGAATTCAGGATCTCTGTTACAGATCAGTTCTCTCATTTTACAGATGGGGAAAGTGAGGTCCAACTTGATGTAGTTTATATGATGACTGGTGGAGCCCAGCCTCTGGACTCTGAGCCTTGGGCCATGTACTGGGATTCAGAACTCTTATACATTGAGAAATGAATTGACAAGAGTTGAACTCAGAAGCTCTTATTCTCATTCCAAGGTACAAATCAGTGCATCCAGGTGTCAGGCAAGCTAGAATGCAAGGACGATGGACTAGCTATGGCCAGAATAAGGGAGAACAGGCCAATAGGAAGAGAAACAAGACTCTCCTCTTCCTCCTCGAGGACTGAACAGCTGCTGAGGGATGGTAAATATTTCCCTTCTGGGGTTAAAGGTGAATGAACTAAAGGTGCCAAAAGTATAGATGAAAGATAAAACATGTAGACATTAAACTGACTCACTTTGCCCAAGTAAAACAGATGGCTGGAAAAAAGTCAAAGAATCTGGGTCGAAGACTAAATGTGTGGTCCCAGGGGAGGCTGAGATGTTGTCTTATTGATTCGACTAAGCTTTGGAAAATAATCCACAAGTAAACTAAATTAATTCAGACTGCCCTTCCTAAGGAATGCTATCAGATTGGCTGAATGGGGATCCAGGGAAAGAGACTGTCGGTGGAGGCAGTGACTTGAAAGAAAGCAAGAAGAATAAAGAATGTGCCAAGAGAAATGGGAACAGGAACCTAGAATACCTTCTATCAGTGATTCCTCTTTGATAAAAGAAAGAAGAAAAAAAATTCCTATCAGTGGCCACATACCAAGTAGGAAAGACAGAGAAAACAACAAATAGAATTTACCCAAATTTTACAGGGTACATGTTAATACCATGCATTTTGGGATCTCAATAAGAGGTAGATTGGGAGAGAGGAGTAATCTGGGAATGGAGAGGAATGTGGGTTAACTGGACTTTCCCCTGCTACAGGAAAGGAGTGGTGATGGCAAATTATATAAATCTTTATGGGTAAGGGTTCATAATATATGATCATTGATCCAAGAGTTCAGATCAGGTAGATGAGGCAAGACTATAGCCATCTCCAAGGAGAAATAATTCCGGAGGCTGCTGGGTGTTGTGGCTGAATTGAAGAAGAGCTAGAGTTTGTAGCTGGGAAAAGAAGCAGGATGAGGAGAATAAGGGCTGGCCTCCAGGAGAAGGTGCTAGAGAGGGATGGCTGGGTAGTTTACATATCTAAACTCCACACTCCACATGAGAACTGGATTTATCAGAAGGGACCGGGACAGAAACCTAGATACTTGTACTGATCCCAAACCACAGGGTTTAGAGTATAAATGTAAGCTGGCGGCATCTGGTGAAAATTGACCCTTAGATATACTATTTCATTGGCACCCAAAATTTTAAAAAGGTATGAGTTCTTTGCCAACATTTCAGAATCAGGAGTTTTTCATACCAAAAAAAAAAATCTGAACTTTTGATTTCTCTTTAAAAATTATACAGTCAAACAACAACAGCCTTGTGATTTGTGGGGACCCAATAAATTTCACCTCTTGTTCTTCTCACTTGAGTTTATGAATAAATTGAAAAATGACAGAAGAAAAGATTAAGGCAGGCAAGGCAAAGGTCAAAATATCTCATTAATGCTCACAATGTCTAAGATGAAAGATGTGAGTTGGGTGAGCAGAAACAATGAGCTTCTTAATGCCAAACCCCAGAAAAAGCCAGGCTTACGCACCTAGTCACAGGTAGCACTGGACTACTGCAGGAGCAGACTAAAGCCTGCACCTCCTCACACAGGCAAATGCCAGAGAGGAAAAGCAAGAAAGAGGCTGAGCTTTGAAGTCCAGGTCCTCCTCCAGATTTAACTAGCTTGATCAGTCACTTATCTCTAGGCAGCAGTGCATGAAAGCAGGGAGAGAGGCCAGAAGGTTCCTCCATTTGGAGGAGGGAGAAATGAGGTTTTCTCTTCACCCCTGGACCTATCTATATTGCTCATGTGGCAACGATAGCTCCTGGATCTGTGGTCATTGAGCAGAGGTTCTCCAGGCCACTGTAGTCCCTACTACATACTTCTTACTCTTATCATAGCCAGTTTGCTTCACTCATTTACATTACCTGCCTTACCCTTCCAGTATTTGTTTGCAACCATAAGCATTGTTGTCAATGTGGTCATCATACTACACAGTGGGTTAGTGAAGCAAAATGGTTCCAGCTTCACCTCTAAGAATCAGAGAATAGAACTTACAGGTTTTTGGTCTTCAGTAGGGCAGGTGAAATGGACCGAGTCAAGTAGGGATGTATGGTGTGGTTACATTTAAAACTCAAAATCTATCCACATAATAACTGACTTTACAGATAATGGGGGCTTGCAAGTATACTGGGGAAACACAGAACTTTAAGCAGAAAGTAGAATGCAGATGAGAAAGAGGGGAGAAATAAAATAGAAGACTCAAAGATGCATAGTCCGCTTTACTTGCCTCCTCATGGCCCTTACCTTACTGCACTCTAACAGCCTCCATATTTATCTCATGAATGATTGCATTCTTCATGGCCTGGATACAGTGGGCCCTCAAGATATTTTTATGAAATACATGAACAACAAACTAAGAAAGACGTTTTAAGGAAGAAGCTATTTAGGGTAAGTGATGATGAAATATTTTATCAAACAGGAGGTTACTGTTGATCTTGTGCAGAGTGGGTAGATGTAGAAGTCAGATGATGACGTGTTAAACAAGCTTCAATTCCTTTGCAAAACCTTCCCTGATCTTCCCATCATATGAACCCAAGGCAAACTGACCAAACCGTCATCTGTGACACCACTGTTGCTTACACTGTATAAATATTTATCATGCTAAATTACTGTAGAGAATAAATGAAATGGTAATTTGCATATTAAAAACAGACTCACTCCTCTTAAAATTCAAGAGGAGGGAGACAGACAATACACAAATGAACAGATGAGCATATAAAACATAGCAGGTTGCTATAAACACTTTGAGGCAGACTAAAGGAAGATTTGGAACAGAGAAATAATATCCTATGACCACTCTGGATACCCTATTTAGAACAGATGCTACGGAGAAAATATTGGAAGCTGATAGACCAGTCAGGAAATTACTACAAAAGATAATGAGGGTTTAGACCATGTTTATAGTATTGGACATAGTGAGAAGTGGTCGGCTTTTTTAAAAATATATTTTGACAGAAGCACAATGGGATCTGCTGATGGTTTGGATGTGCGTTATAAGAAAAAGAAAGTGGTCAAGGATCCCAAGCTAGTTAGTTTGGGCAGATGGTTGAATGGAGTGCCAGATTACTGAGTAGCAGAAAAATGTGGCTGGAATAGGTTTAGATAAGAGGAAACACCCTTTGGTAATTAACTGTTTTCCTGTCTGCTTCCTGCACTATTTTGTGGATTCCTCCATGACAGGAGTTTTGTCTTTTTTTCTCTTCATGTCCACAATACCTAGTACAGCGTTTGAGACAAAAGAGGTGCTCATTTTCTTAATGTTTGATGAATAAACAAATTACTTGGAAACATACAATATTTATTTCTTAAATTCAATACTGTAAGCTCCACTGGAGTATAGTCTTATTTTGTTACCACTGAATCCCCAGCATCTAAAATAAAAGCCAGCACAAATGTTGAATAAACAGATTCTTGTCCTGTTCTTCCTACTGATATTTCTGTTCTCTGTATCTGGTTCTGGTTAGTCTGAAGGAAATACACAAGTAAATTAATACATGTTTTTGGCATATTCTTAATCACTTAATTGGAGAAAGGCTGCTTTGGAAAACGAAATTCATATTTCTTATTACCAACTGATAGTCATTAATACTGGCAAATCTAACAGTTTCAAATATCAAACTCTCTCCCTGAACTTTTGGTCATTACATGACCTTTTCCCATTTTACTACAATTTCATTTAGAAAGTCAGGGAATACTTCCAAGCACTCAAACGTGTTCTTGTGGTTTAAAGGAACAGATATCTGGCTCTGTATTTAAATCTTATTAAGATGCTAAACAAATTACTGAACTGATTCTAATTTTCTATAGTTTAAAAATCACTTTTAAACATCCATCTTTGTCCTGGACAGTGGCCAAAGCTAGCAAATGCATCTCAGCTGGGGAACAAACTGCCACTTCTTCCTTCAGATCCTCTTGCTACACTGGAGATCGGCTCACACATGGCAAGGAGCTAAGAGTCAGACCTGTCCTTGAATCTTCCTTTTGTTGTAGAGCAGATTTTCTAAATTGCCTTTTGCAGAACACCACAGTCTATGAAAATAAGTTTTGGAAATTGTAGTCTACTCCCTCTGAGAGATTAATAATGCATCTAAATACCCTGTGGTTAAAAGAAATCAACTTTAAATCCATTGCTTCTCAAACCCACATGACTGCAGAATGCTTTTTATAAAGAAGCGTTAATAAGTTATGAGAAACAGTGGGTTACAGAGTTCAGTTTTGTGAATGCTAATCTAAACACTTAGGCTGACATATATATATTATATATATATTAATATATATATAATATATATATTATATATATATATAATATATATATATATATATATATATATATATATATATATATATATATATATATATATATATATATATATATATATAAAAAAGACCCTCCTTTCTCGTCAGCTCAAGTTTTCTGCACTCCTTCCTTCAAGTAACTCTCCCCTGGAGAAAATGAGAACTCTAGATGAGACACTGGAATCTCCACCACCTACAGAATGGGATAGGCGGAAAAAAGTGTTGGTTTGAAAGATGTTTCAAGATTTTGTCTTAGCTCTGTCACTTGCTACTTATGTGATTTTGGGTAGTAGGTCTTTTACATTACTTGACCCTCAGTTGTCACATTTTAAAAACCAGGAGTGATAAGCTGTACCTTACTCATCACACATGACAGTTACAAGAATTAAGTGTTTATTAGAGAAGTTTATAAAGTGCAACAGATTATGCAAACGTAAAGTGTAATTGTAAAATTTCCAGGAGGGTTTTCTCTTTATCAATATTGTTCAACAGAGATATAATGTGAGCCACAAATGTAATTTTAATTTTCAGGTAACTGCATTTTAAAAGCAAAAGAAGAAAGAGGTAAAATTAATTCTAACAATATATTTTACTTAACCCAACATATTTAAGATATTAATATAAACTAAGCAATGTAATCAATTTAAAAATAGATACTTCGCATTCTGATTTTTTGTACCAAGTCTTTGAAATCCGGTGTGTGTTTTATACTCATAGCACATCTCATTTCAGATTAGCCACATTTCAAGTGCTCAGTAGTAAATACATTTTGCTAGTATGGCTATTAGCACAGCTCTATATAAAAGTTTTGTCTGCAGAAAACCAGTGCATTTGTTCTAGTAGATTCCAGAGTAGTCATTTTTACATCACTATAATTCGTTCTGGAGGCTTTATGGGAGAATCCATTTTCTTCCTCTTCACAACTTTTAGAAGTTGCCCGTATTCCTTGGCCCATGTTTCTCTTCCATCTTCAAAGCCAGCAATGGTCTGTTGAGCCTTTCTCACGGCACATCACTCCAACGCTGACTCTTCTGCCGCCCTCTTCCACGTTTAAGGAGCCTTGTGATTACACAGGGTCCACTGGATAATCCAGGATAATCTCTCTATTTTAAGGTCAGTTGATTAGCAATCTTAATTCTATCTGCTACTTTAATTCACCTTTACTGTGTAATGCAACGTATTTATAGGTGCCAGGGATTAAAATATGGGCATTTGGGGGAGGCCGTTGTTCCATCTACCAAACTCCCCTTGTGAAATATTATGCAAATTGTTTTTCTCTGGCTCTGGTTGAAATCTCAGGCAGGTCACATGAATGTTTTCAGTTCCTTCATAATTAAAAAAATATATATCCCCAATGAATATTTTCAACATTTTTAACTGATATTCAACTTTAACTTCTCCTATCCCTCCAATTAGTCTTACCACAAGCCTGGAAATCTGGAGTGGGTAGGGACACAGGTATATGGTTAATTTCTACATACTTCTTGACTACCACTTCCCCATGTCAATAGCTGCTATTTCCCATCTAGCCAGGCTCACGGAGGAGGAGCGCTGTTTTATGGGTTGAACCTCTGGCATTGGTGCCCTTTAATGCCAGTTGCAATTACTGGCTGTCTGTTTCATTGGGTGTTTGTGTGGGCTCTTTAAGATCCTCTATGTGCAGTCCCCATGATATGGTCAGTGCTTCCCCTCAGTTGGATGCTACAACTTGTCTCATAGTCCTGGGGTCCCAGCATTCTTCCCCTCTGCTGGGGTCACCAGGGTCCTCCAGGCAGTCGAATTGGACAGTGACCCCAGGCTAGCTCCCCTCCATGGTGGAAATATAACTTGCTCCCCATGCTGCCCTTAGGGCAATCTAGTCATAACTTAGGACGTTTAGACTATCCAAGCCTGATTCGTAACACTTAAGTTCATCAAACTCCAAGAAGTTGTGTGAATCACTCCAAGAAATCCTTAGATTTTTTTTTCATTGGCTTAAGTCAAGGCAAAAGAACACTTTCTCCTCTGAGAGATATGGAGGGACAAGAAATAAAGGATAGAAGTAACACTTTTACAAATAATCCTTTTTGCTTGCTTCTTCATAGTCCGCCTAGAACTGGATAGTGAGCGGGTAAGCCCGAGCAGAACTTCCTTCCCAATACCTTATTATGTCATGAGCAGGCAGTCAAGCCCTCAGTTTTATGGGATGGCTCTTGGTACCTATTGAATTGCTCTTGGCCTTTGGTGTCTCGATGGAAACTGAGATATATCTATATCTTATAATAAAATGATTTATATTTATGCAAGTATTATAGGGCATTTAAATAAATTGCTTGGACACAGACACTTCTAGTGTAGAGAGGCCCACCCCAAGGATCTTTTTTGAGTCCACTGAAATATACAAACCTTTTGTTTTAAAGCCAAGGAAAGAGGAAGAATTTGAGTATGGGTCAATAGAACACTGAGAGAAAAGTAGGAGAAATAAGGATAATAAAGAGGAAAAGTATGGAATATTTTCTCTGCCATTCCTAACCCCTTGTTCTACTATCCTTCTTCCCTACTATTTAGAAGGTTTTTGACCAACAAATGGAGGAGATATTTTGTTGGAGACCCTGGTCACAAATAATGTTCATCTGGGGCCAAGCTGACAACATTGGTACAGAGTGGAAGTAAAAGATACATTTCTCATCTCTGCTTAGAGCCTAGGACCACCCTGGCATTCCAAGAACTGGTGGCCTCATAAATGGGAGATAGCACTTCAGACATGGGCACTGTTATCCCCATGTGGGCACCAGAAACGGCGGCAATGACACAAGCAGCCCACATCAAATCAGAATAAAAGAGGAAGATTAAGTAGATCCTGCCTGTTGACTACATGCTAAAGAATAAGTAAATGCCTATAGGCAAAAGTAGGAAGCTTAGAGGCACAAGCTAAGTTAAGAAACTTTGGACTATTGATGTCAATATGACTTTATGTTCAAAAACTGGAAAGGTTAGGGACATTTGGGGTACAGAGTATATTACATTATAATGGACTTATTATATAATATGAAGTAACTAAAAAAACAGGCAGATTTTTAAGCCAGTTGAATAAAAGACAAATTATTAAACTATCACCCCCGGGCATAAAACAGTACCAGTCCTTTAATACACTGAACTGACCATGCGCGATTTGTTTCTTTTGCCCAACTGGAGCTTATCCTGAATGTTACATTTATATGACTCCAATCTTCAAATAGAAAAAATTAATTGATTCAAGTATTTTAAAACATGGAAAAACATTTCTAGACACAGGGCTGCATTTTTCAGTTTTTGTCCAAATATGCAATGCAGAACAGCAGAGATCTGTTCTGAATCATTGTGGGCAGGGATCACTAGACCCAGATACACATATATCACCCACATCTTATTTTAGTCTTCCCTTTGATAATATTTAGATCATCTGCCTACCATCCAAGAACTGCAGGGCTTAGAAGAGAACTGAGGAAGCAAAGGGAGTTTATGAAGTCTTTGTGGTGTTTGAGGAATACAGAGAAAGAACATTAAAAAATGAAAGGGGAGAGACATTTTTAGCATTAAATAAACATTTTAAATAGACTACCTTTTTCTTAATGATGATTAAGTATTCCTAAAGCTCTAAATGTTCACCTTTTGTTTCTTGTGAAATGCACATCTCTCTGGATTTCCATGCTGCTACACTCTCCTGCCCACTTCCTACTCTGCTTCCTCAGTGCTTGTTCCTTGACATCTCCTATTTTCTGTCCTCTCACTAAATGTAAGCACTCTTCAAATTTCCATATTCTACATTCTTCTCTTCCTTCCTAACCAAGATTTCTAGGTAGTGTTTCACACCAATGGTTCCAATCATTGGATGACCCATAAAGACAAACTCATCATGTCCCAACATGTGCTCACATTGTCCATCTTGGTTTCATCATCTAACCATTTTCACAAATTAGAAACCTCCAAACAGCTTTAGCTATTTCCTTTGCTTTAACCCCCACATGCAATTAGCCAACAAATCCAATTGTTTTTACCCCTGCATTGTTTCCTGCAGCTATTTCCTCTTTTCTGTCACTGCTGTCTTGTTTATAGTACCCCACCTTCTGCAGTAACTTCCCGTATTCCCTGCTTCTCATCACCCTCCCTTTATTTATCATCCTGTTCTAGTCATTGTTCAAAACTACAGATACGGTCCTATGACCTACTGATGTCACATTTTCTGGCTTTCCATCTCCTCAAATAAAAAAGCCCAAGTACTTGATAAGCCTTTGCCATCCTTCACAGTTGAAACCTAAAGTGCTTTACTAGTGCTTCTCATTAGTACTTTTGTTGGTGCTCTTTATTAATCTTGCACTATTTTGCAGCTCCCACATCAGCTTCATTCCTCTGTTTACCCACCACCCTCTGAACAAAATATGTGCATAATACCTTAAATCCTTCTGAGCTCATGTCATTCTCTTTATATGAAATATCTTATTAGCACACAGACACTGAATAATAATGAGAGCAACAACTACATTTATTGAGCACTTACTATTAGCAGGTGCTGTTCTAAGAGCCTGTCATTTATTAAGTCATTTAATCCTCACTCAAGCCTCTGAGGTAAAAAGCATGATATCCATTTTATAGATGAGAACGCTAAGGCATAGAGTGTTTAAGTAACTTAGCCAAAGTCACAGGGCTGACAAACTTTTACTGAATTCTGGTATCAGCAAGGTGTTTCATTTCATTTCATTTGATTACTAAAGCAATGTCATGAGGTAGGAATTATTACATAAAGGTCACAGGAAATTGGGCTTTACAGAGGTCTGCCTCTAAAATTTTTGCCATTTCCATAATAAAATTCTTCCTCTCTTCTGAGGGAAAAACATAAGCTTTATAGTTGGACTGAAATTTGAGGATCTCCCACTTAATGTAGTCTTGTTTTCTCCGTGATGTTAGTGGGCTGGCCAGAGGATGATGCTAAGCAGGCTTGGACTGCACATTTCGTGACAGGCCAGCTGGAGCACAATGAACCAAGGGAAATGGGTTTGTAAGAAATGATGAATCTGTCTGTGACATCCAATTAGTATAGTTCTGGTAGCATCACTGGCTGAGATAAATGCTATTTAACATCCAGTCTATGGACTATACAGTTTCTAATCTTTAGGTAGTGTTTCCAGATATGCTTTGGAAATCAATACCTGAGATGTTGTGTAGAGCACCTGATTTCAGACTTTAGGTTTTCCTATTTTTAAAATTTTCTCCTGAGTAAAACAGTATATTAAGGTACAAATAAGGTCGTTTTGGCCACGATGCTAATGAGGGGCATTTTCTCCCCTAGTTGTGCGGGAGGTTGCTCTTGCCTCTTCTAATGCATCAGCAGAAGAAATCAAACCACTCAGACATTGCAAAACCACGCTCTTTTCCCAAGTTGGCTGCTTTTCTGGGTAACTAAAGATGACATTTTGCAGCTCAGTGTCAAAGACAGAAACACAAAAGTGAACTCACTGCTCAGATGTTGCTGTATGTAAAATCGAAGAGCTACAAATTCAGCAACAGTGTCCTGCCTTTTGGTCAGTGGCCAAAAATGAAATAACATATTTCACCAAAAAAAGAGAAAAAAAGTCAATTATGAAAGTAGTCTGGGAGACTGCAGATCACTTGAAACTTTTGCTTCTTTCTAACATTATCGTTTGAGAATAATGTTACTGAGGACCAGTGGGCTGTGTGCACTACAGTAACACCCATAGTCATTGCTGGCAGATGTATCATATTTCTAGTCAAGATTTCAAAGCAGAGACATTTCGTTCTGTCCTATGGATACTGAGGAGCTTGGGCAGCAATCGTACCTCTAGGTACTTGCTCATATGCTGAAAAGTGGAAAGTCCCATCAAACCACAACACAGAGTGCAACTACCTCTATACCAAGACTTGTCGTAAGAAATCCTATTTCTGGTAAATGGCATCTCTCTTCTCCAGTCATTCATGCTCAAGTCTTCAATCTCCTTTGAACGCTTCTATTTCTCCACACACATTTACCATAATAAGCCTATTCAATCTTCTTTTGTTGGTCTTGTTCCTTCTTCCTGCTCCAGAATTAAGACTTCATTATATTTTTCAACAGACATTTTTTTTGCAGTTTTTTTTTTTAAAGAAGCTTGGATTAGAGATCCTAATGTTCACCACTGAACAAACATCTCTAGTTATTTTCTTACTACTTTTTCCAGCTTTGTAACAGCATTATAACAAGTACAAAGGAAATATCTTAAGGAGGAAAGCCCTTACGATCCAAACATCTCAGCAATTTTCCTTTTTCAAGTCCTCTACCAATTCAGTCTATATACATAACTGATGGTGTTTTCATATAATCAGTTCACACACATAAATTTATTTTCTACCTTTTAACAAAAGATTTTTATATAAAATGATATGTAATATAAAAATTGTATTAAGCATTGCCATATATAGAGTGTTTATAATTTTTTATTTTTAATGGTTGCATGATAACCATGAGGTCAATATACCCTTTCTTATTTAATCACCTTCTTATTATTGGATAATTACATTGTTTTCAATTTTTGTTTCTTAAAATGATAATTCATCATTCTTTATGTCTCTTTTCAGCACTACGTCAAAGGACAGGATTCATTATATTGTGCATTAGACTTGTTGCATAACGTGCATTTCAAGTAATGTGAGAGTACATGAGCTAAAAATTAATAAAATAAAATATTTTCAATGCCATTTTTAAGTTGCATATACTTTTTGTAAATTGTTCATAAATTTTTTTTTAATTTAACCATCGAGGTCCTATTTTTTATTGTAATCAATTTGCATGACTTATGTAATGTAGAATCAAAACCTTTATCATTTTATATAAATTTTATATAGTATTATCTTAATCTTATTCCTTCCAAGTTTAAAAGTTTTATGACTGAATCAATTGATTTTTTAAAAAATTTTACTTCATCATTTAAAATGGTGCCCCACTAGGGATCTGATAACTACTCCAATCTACTTTCTGCTAGTTATTCCATGATTTCACTTTACTTTATACTTAATTCTTTAATCCATTTGGAGCTTTCTTGGGGTATGTTCTGTGGTCATACTTGTGGTTCACAAGTTCAGAGAATCATATGTGGAGTTTTTTTTTTTTTTGAACAAACATGGGCAGAACCAGAGATCTACATTTAGTAGGTATGAGATCAAAAAATATATATATATAATTAATATATTATTTTTGTGATTATAACATATGAATATATAAATATAATAAATACAATCATTATTTATTATAATGTATTACCCAATTTAGAAAAGTTGCAAGATGCAAAACAGTAAATAAATAATAAATAGAGCATAAAATAAGGATTGGCTCATTTTTCCCCCAGATTTGTGGTTTGTAATTTCTTACTTCATCAATATATTACATTACTCCCCTATTCCTCATTGTTTTTGGTTACTGTTCTTTCAGATACAAATATTTCCGATGTGAAAGGGAGTCATAATTCTTGCTGTCACTACCTTGAGTACATCAACTTAGTTCCATTCATCTCCAGCCTATGTTCACCCCCCACCAAGTTCCTCAAATGCATAGACCTTGAATGTGCAACGGGCATCTATGTCTTGCTGAGGTGTGTAATGTGGCAACAACTAACCACTGGAATGTTAGCAAGCAACGTCTCCAAACACAGAAAGAGCAAGGATGAAACTGCAGAAAGCAGCTAACCAGAGAAAGCTGGGTGTTGAAACACAGTGCTGGCTTGTTCTTTATCCCTTTCCTCGTTCCACACTCTAGCACAGCACCTGTTCACAGCTGTACTCTCCTTAATCCATAGGTCCTAGCTCTCTCAAACAGCACTGAACCTGGAACATGGTGTCAAGAGAGCCTCTCACTTGAAGAACCCAAAGCCCTGACCACCTTCCCTACAGTGTCAGAGAATGAGATTTCTAAATGTACATGTCTCCCAGCCAGACAGCCCATTGCCTTGTCTTTTTTTAGTTTTGTATGACCATACGACTTCGTTCTCACGAATAGAATGGGAGCACAAGTGATATAGGCAACTTGTGCATCACTGCCTGAAAAGGAAATATTTTGTTTACTTATTTCTCTCCTTCCTGTTTCACTTCAGTTAGACAATACAAATAATGTTGGGCCAGTTTCAATCATGCAAAAGAGGATAGCATCATGGGAGATGGTATAGTAGCATCTGTGAAGAAATCTGGGCTCCTGAGTGATCCCATGGAGCAAAGATGCTTACCTGACTCAGACAGATACCTGCTGACATCCAGACAATCATATTTTGGGGTCTCTTCATTAGAATAATTTATATTATTTATATAAAATATATATATATAAATATATTTATATAAAATTTATATATAGGCTCAAACTATTATATCTCTACTCTCTACCCTCAGTTGCCCTTAATCCTCCCTTGTATTTCTGGAATATGGCCACTTTTCCTTTTAGATACTCACAGGCGTGCATGTGCATGCGGCACACACACACACACACACACACACACACACACACACACACACACACACAGAAATATAATCCAATACATACTAGCGAGTGATGTTACTCTGTGCCCTAGTTATGCTCCCATCAATCTTTCTGATGATACTATTCTTGGTAGTTCCAAGGTGATTTACCACTTACCAAGGATGATGACCCAAAGAATTATAAGTTCACCAACTAGTTCTCTAGAATGACTACTTTCAATGATTTTCAAGGTAATTTTCTGTACTCTGTCTCTCAAGAGAGTTTAATATTTATCAGTATTTTCCTACATAAATAATTCAGTATTTCTGGAAAATCCTTTCTGTTCGATTTATCTATACTTTGACCATGCTACAGCAACAGCCTATCTGGTAATTTCTTTCCCCTACTATTAGTTTTCCTACTAAAATCTTTCTTGCACATCTAGGTGAATTTATTTTTCTAAAATCAATCCCCAATCATGTTAGAAACTTCAATAGCACCAACTTTACCTATAACTTAAGTTCATCCATGAGTGCAGCCTCTGTTTTTCACTTTATTGTTAACTCTATCCATTCCCTTTCAAGTATCCTGTGTATCCTCTTTGCCACACTGTTCTCCATACTCAGAATGTCTGGCCACAATCCAAATCTTTAAAATGTCTGCTCATTTTTCAAGGTATAGTGCCAATGTTCCTGCCTTGTCCATGATACTTTCCCTGAGGCCCTCTACTAAAAGCAATGTCTCCCTTTTTCACAGAATTTTGATTTTATGCATTTATCTCATACTTTTTTTTCCCTCTCATGTTTGTAAGCATACGTCTGCTAGGAAAAAAAAGATTCTTGAACATTCTTTTCACCTCTGTATCTCCTGTCGAGCTCACAACAATGCCTTTACAAAAGCAGAGGTATAACAATTACATAATATAAAAATGACACATTGCCTTTAGGTAAATAACAACTACAATCCTATAGCAAATCATGTGGTGATTTTTGCAATTATTTTCTTAATACAATCTCACAATAAACCTGGAGCACGGCCAATTGGTAGATGAAGAAACTGAAGCTCAGAGAGGCTAGTTGGTATGAAACTTGGGTTTTCAACCAGAGCCAGCCTCCTAAGGTGAAGATGTTAGATTGCTTGTCCTACCCTCCACACTTCCCCCCACCCTCTACTCCCTCCCCGACACACACACACACACACACACACACACACACACTAATTCTATTCTACTTTCTGACAGCTACACTTATACTTGATTGACATTTACTCTTTACCCTGCAACTACAACCAAGTTTTCAGCTTTATTCAGAAATTCACCCTAAATATTAAAATATCAATAAAGAGAGTATGTGAGTACTACTTATGGCTAAAGGGAATTACATGCTAGGATATTATTTCCTTCCTTGCATATTCAATGTTATAATTCTTGAACCACTTAAAAGACAATTTATCATCAATATCATTTTTTCTCCTTATACCCAACTGTTGCTTAAAATTCATATTTGTATTTGGACAGCGACTTTTTTGAATGCCTTTTTCTTCATCCTGGAGCTTCCCATTGTTTTTTAAAACCATTGTTTGTCTTTACCATATCTTCAGCTTTTCCAAAACTTTAAATGCACTTTCTAATTTGTTGAATCACATCTTTTCTTAAAATATTTTTCTCCTTTTCCCAGAAAACCATCATCCTGCTCCTATCCAAACTGTTTGATCTGACAAAAATCATCCTGATACGTGTGTCCCTTCAATGTTCCCCTAAACTAGACTTGCTGTAGCTTGGATCTGCTATATTTTAATAATTTTTTTAATAACCTTGATATTTTTAGTCCATACTCAAGTAACTTCCAAGACAAGGATGCATGGAAAGCAAATTGTGTAAAACACAAATGCCTTTATTACACTCTCACACTTAATTAATAGTTTATGGACACAGAATTCCAAGATTGAAAATATTTTTTTCTCATAAATTTTAATAAATTGCTCCACTGACTTCCACATCCAGTATTGTTGATAAGGACCATAATATTAGTCTAATTAATGCTCTTTTGGAAGTGATTCATTATTTTTGTCTGGAAAATTTTCGGAGCTTCTCTTAATTTTTGGTGTTCTGATAAATAATCAGAATATGCCTAGGCGTGTGTGTCTTTTTTTAATTTATTTTGTCAGGCACAGTTGCAGTCTCTTAGGAAGCCAATTAATAACACATCTCCTTACGCAGATGCTCAGTTAACAGAAACTTTTTAAAGTCTGGGTAGAAACTACAATATTATGGCTTCATTAGAGAATACACTTGAATATCAGAATCAAATGGCTTTCTAATACAGTAGCGGAAATCAGGAGGACCTCGTCACTGGTACTGTCTGGGGACTGCCTACCCTACCCCACCACCACAATGTCAGCATCTCTTCACGGAGGAGCCAGAAGAAAGGCTGCTTTATCTAGAGATTTTGTTCCTAAGTAAAACAACAGAGCTGAGCAGTGCAAGTTTTATCATTACAAAGTTACCAATGGTATGAATTGCTCCATGTCCTCTGCGGCAGAGGAAGAGGTGGAAAGAGGCTTGAACGTTAAGAATTTTTCTTTGCCTAGAAATAAGTATCATATATGGGGATTAAGTGTTCCCTCCTAATAGACCTGAGGTAGGTGCTTGGAAATGTGTCCTAGTACCCTATATTAACTTTGGGAAATTCTTCCATAATTTAATAATTTTTTCCATGTTTCCATTTTTTCCATTCTTTCTTTTTGTACCTCCTATTTATAGGATATTGACTCACATAATTATTCTTATTCATTCTAATATTTTGTATATATTTCTTATCTACATTTTTTGCTCCATATGCTTGAAAATTTCATTGATTTTATTTTACATTCCCCTGATTAAGTTTTTTCAACCATCATAGTCTAATTCATTAAGATTTTTTGTTGTTGTTCTAGTGGTTTCTTTGTCATAGCATCATATTCTTTTTTTTTTTTTTAAAGATTTTTTGTTGTGGACCATTTTTAGTCTTTATTGAATTTGTTACAATATTGCTTCTGTTTAATGTTTTGGTTTTTTGGCCCCGAGGCATGTGGGATCTTAGCTCCCTGACCAGGGACGGAACCAGCACTCCCAGCATTGGAAGGTGAAGCCTTAACCACTGGACTGCCAGGGAAGTCCCCCATCATGTTCTTTTTTAGATATATTCATATTTTTAAATACATCTGAGTGTTAATTTCCACCCCACACTAGTGTAGTGCAGAGCCTGCCTCACATGTCCAAAATATACCAAACTTATGATTATTCCACATAGGCTGGTCTTCTAGCATTTGCTATCCTAATGAATGGCTGTCAGATTGGTTTCAATTTGTTATCTTTGGCTCATCTCTTGGATTATCACTCTTTTAGGGATACTTTTCCTAACTTCTGCATCATTGCCTACTTCATCATTGCACCATTAAGAACATTAATTTCTTGTTTATCTGTGTGATGACTTGATTGGTTGTCTATCGGATTAGACTTAAGGACAGAAACGGCATCTATTTTTGTTCAGCAAGTGCAGTGCCTGCGACATGATAGTCATTCATTATATATCTATGGAATGCATGAAAGAATGTACACATAAATATGATACCTCATTTCTGTAAAATCTAGGCACCAGGATTATTAGTATGCCAAGGAAAGCTGTGTTGCAATCAAGAGTACTTACCATTTCTTTAGAATCTAAGTTTATTGTGCTCTCTAAGAGTCTGCATTTGAGTGCTAAATAACTTAGAAGTAATTAGTTGTAATTTTTTTTTTATCTGTAACTAGATTCTGTGTTGGAAATTAGCTGTCTCTAACTTTTATTGTTACCCCAAATGCTATACTTATGTAATTACTGCCTACCTCTCTTTAAGAGGCATAATACATGCTATTAAAAGGAATAAAAAATAATAACAGAATGTTAAATATATATATACTGTCTAATGCTGAAAATTGCTATGGGAAAGAATGAAACAACACAAGGGGAACAAGAGTACTAGAGAGCAAGTTTTGTTGTTGTTGAGTTAGTTAGTTAATTAGTTTTTATACTGTGTGGTCAGGGGAAGGCCTCACTGCAAAGATATCATTTGTGCATAAATCAGAAGGAAGTAAGGAGCGAGCAATGTAGATAATGGTTTAAAAGTATTTCAGGCAGATTAAACATTTTTTTTTTAAAGCAAGTGTGAAGATTATGAAATAACAGCAAGCTTGGTATGGTTGAAGAATGCCAAAGAGACCAGTGGTAAAAAAAAAAAAAAAAAAAGTGATTAAGGGAAAAACTAGTAGATGAGTTTAGAGCAGTGGCCAGATTTCATTATTATATGGGCTTTTGGTAAGGGTTTGGAATTTTACTTGAATGAAATGGGACACCACTGAACACCATACCACATGTCAAGCACTATTTAGACATGAAGATGTAACATTACATTCTTAAGGAGTTGACAATCCAATTTTGAAAACAGACATATAGTCAAAATATTATTGTATATGATGAAGGACTATGAAAAGGCTATTTCCAAGGAGCAATACAGAAGGCCACCTACCCCATCAGAGGAAGATTTATCTAAACTGAGGAAGCAGCAAAGATGTGGAATCAATCTCATCTTCCGTTTTTCCTCACAGTTCTAATGGTTAATGGGCCCTAACAATCGGACTAGGGCCCTTGTGATTCTAGTGTCACTCTCAGAAGGGTATCCAAAGCTTATTTCATGGAGACCTAGGAAGACTTAGACTATATTGCTGGTACATTGCTAGCAACATGGTTTTTCATGTGTTCTCCAAGTCACATCATTCCTATTTCCTGACTGCTGCCATCTTAGAAAAAATCTATTTGATTAGGCGTTTTCTACAGTTTCTCTGATTAGCACTTCACTTTCCCACTAACTCTTGTCTCGGGCTATCAGTCAGTGTTCAATCAGAGAAGTAGAAACCACTGTAGGTGTTTTAGGCAGAGAGAGATGAATAATACAGGGATTTATTTACAAAATATTAGAAGAACTAAGAAACAAGAGAGGAAAGTTCATGTTGCCAAGACATCTGCAACTACAGGGAGCCTCTGCCTTCACTAGAGATCGCAGGAGCCGGCACTCCCAATGACACAGTAGGAGGCTACCTTCCCACTGCTAATCGGGAGACCATGAGTCCACACACATACCAATGCTGCTACCAGTGTTAGAAATGAATCTACCTTCCTCAGGTCTTCTAATCCCATGTGAGTGTTTGCCACTAAGCTAACAGAAATATAGCCATCAAATAAAGTGACGATTCATCCTTGTTTGCCAACAACTTGCCACGTTTTAACAGTGAAAGTCCCATGTCCCTGGAAACCTTCAGTCCCAGGCAAACTGGACCTGTTGATACTCAATTGGCTGGGAGTCTGAGAAATGTAGTTTTCAGGCATCTAGCTCATGCAGTACTAAAAGAGAAAAGTTGCTATGAGGCTGAGTACCAGTAGAAAGTTGTCTGACATAGTCCCTTAAAGAAAGTTACAGATGACTCAGAACCAAAATGTCACTTCTACTTAAATGTGAGCATAACCCACTATTTGGAGCTCCTGTTGCTATGCTACACTTGAACATGCTGATAGCAGACTTATTGATTCAAACTGAGTTATTATGATGATGAAAATCTGACCATTAATAAACCTGACTCTGAGTATAGGATTTTTGTGAGATTAGGTTAGATTATTATTATATAATGTCCATAGCACACTGCCTACACTGAATACCTATCCAACAGAATAAATGACTAGTACTACCAGTACCACTAACAATGATAGTAACTGAGGCCATTTGTCTTTTTCTGATGAGCAAAAGCAAGCTGTAAAAAACAATAATTAAATTGAGGCCAAGTGGAAAAGGAATAATAAAAACTAATTCACAAGTTGACTTCTCCAGTTTCATAGGATAGAGAATATATTTTGTGACTATTCCCATTCATCCTCGCAGAATGTAGATCTAGAAGACATTTCTAGCCACTCTCGGAGAGGAAAGCAAACACATCTTCCTGGTACAATTGTGGCTATGGGCTTGGCTTATTCTAAAAGCAAAGACCTGCCCACTCTTATTCCTGCCCCGAAGCTTGTGCTATGCAAAAAAGACAAGGAACACTCTATTGTCAAAACACTCAATAGAGCAAAGGCTGAGTATCATTTTAAACATTAAAGAATTTCATACCAGTCCTTGGTACCAATAGCAATTCACGGCATGTCCACTGGCTGTATAACCCTTGCTTGATTTTGCTTGTGTGGCTTTTAAAATGTCACATAAATGTATTTAGCATCCATGCTTTTGTTTTGTGTTCTTGAGTAAACACAGGACAATTAGACTGACTGGTAATAAAGCACTCTTTATATAGCAGGATGGTGGAATAGAAATGGCTGCCCTGACCCTGGAGAGCAGACAGCTATTCCAGGCCTCTCTGGTTGTCCACACAAAGCTGTGCAGAGAAGGGCTTTCAGAGCCCAACACCACTGACTTTCAGGATGGAGCTCAGGGCTCATCCCTTAACCAGAGCTTTCATCATGTGTTCTTGGTTTACAATCCCTTATTCTGGCTGCCAGACAGGGCGCTCACAGCTTTTTAACCTGAACAGGGAGAGACCGCATGTTTATCCATCCTGGGGCTCTGACATCTGATGCCCAGCTGTGATGACGCCAGAAGAATGGACTCCAGAGGCATCGCTCCAGTGACTTCTCCCAGGGAACAGTCCCCAGGGAGGGACACAAATCCCTCCCAGATCACAGGGGAGGGAGGCTCCAGGGAAAGGCAGTCAAGGCTGCTGGGGAGCTCAGGAGGAAAAGTTTTGCTGGGTGTGCACGTATGATTTGGGGTTGTAGAAAGAACTAAAGTGCTGCTAATGGACCACTTCTTAGAGAAGACAATAACAGGGTTGTATATTTTAAGACCTGTTACAACTCCTCTCCATACCTTATGTGGAATGCATATCTCCATGTGCTAGCTCTTTCACATTAACACTCTGATTAATTCGCCTCATTCATCCATTCATTCATTCCCTCATTGATACTGAGTGCCTGGACTGTGTCAGGGAACACAAAAAGGAATGGAAACTATTTCTTCAAAGGGTTCTGTGTTATCTGTCCAGTGGAGGCAGGCAACAGCAAGCATATCACTAGAATGTATTGTCAAAAGATTGTATAGAGTTCAATACACAAAAAGTCATTATGGGGACTTCCCTGGCAGTCCAGTGGTTAAGTCTCTGTGCTTCCACTGCAGGGGGCGGGGGTTGATCCCTGGTCGGGGAACTAAGATCCCGCATGCTGCGTGGTGCGGCCAAAAAAAAAAAAAAAAAAAAACATCATGGGAAAATTTCCATTCTTCCTAACACCCAGTCCAAGGGTAACATGTGCTGGTCCTTAGACTATCAGAGACTTACAGATTTGCCTTTTGATAAAGTGGTGGAGTACAGGGTGGGAAAAGGCATAGCTGAAAGAAGGCTGTTAGACAAGAGAAGGTGTTACTTCCAGGGGCCATTTTGTTCCTATACATAAACCTGAAGACTCAGCTCTTTCGTACACTGTTGGCACAGACTTAACTTGTGGTCAACCAAATCATGCCCACAGCAACTACCATAAGTTTTAGGGGATATTTTTACAAACTGTCAGAACCATTTGCCTCTCTCTTACACTTGCTCAACTGTTTGTTTTTTGTTTGTTTGTATTTTGTTTTAAAGCACAAATGCTGAACTTTGTCATTTTTTCCTATTTAATTTCATCCTGTTGGTTGGATTCAATCTCCAAATCTGGTGAAATCATTGTGAATTTTGCTTTTGTCATCCATTATTGTAACTATTCCACCCAGCTTTATGTCATCTGAAAATTTCACAAATATCTCCTCTTTCTCTTTGCTTCAATTCAATCTATCTACCACATGGCAACCAAAGTGATCTTAAAGAAAATCTGATCTTGTTATTCTCTATGCATCCACAACTTAAATATGGTTCCCCATCATGACAAATAGCCTAGCACGAAACTCGAGTACTTTAACAGTTTGCCCCTTATTTGTTTCTTCTTCAACTCCTAACACCTATACTCCCTTATCTCCAAATGTATTAAACTATTCAGAAGTTCTCAGAACTCAATATACAACCGCTGCCTGTCTGCCAAGCTCTGCTCTTCCTTCTAGGATAGTACTTTTCTACTAGATCCCCCTTGATAATTACTATTCATCCTTCAAGCCTCAGCCACACTGTAGCTCCTCTGGAAGAACCCATACCCACACTCCCTCACCCCAGGCTGGTGTTCCAATTTCTACGCTTTTATGATCATTTATATATATGCTAATATGCCACTTCCGACACCAATTAAAACTTAGAGTTTGTCAAACTCTAATGCTTATACAGATCACCTAGGAGTCTGGGTAAAATGCAGATTCTGATTCACTTGGGCTGGGATGGTGAGATCTGAAAATATGCATTTTCTCCAAGTTCCCCAGTCATGTTGATTCTGCCAGTTGTGGACCACACTTTGACTAAAAAAATATATATAATTCCCTGTATATTTCCTTTCTCAACTGTGAACTACTTGACACTAGAGCCTGTGATTTGCTCATCTTTGAATCTCCAGAATCCAACACACATGGGAACACGCAAAACATTTTAAATGAATTCACCCTGTGTTGTTACCTAGTATTAATTTTTTTTAAATGTTGAACAGAGCTACCAGAAACTAGTTTCTGTGTTGACATCAATACAATTGCAAAAATTTATTCAAAGTAAACCTTGGCTTTTTCATTTTTGATTCAGAACCTCTGGAAAAGAACTGCTCTAGACAGCACCTTTTCTCTGATTTTAACTGAGGTACAACAAAGGAGGCAAAAACAAGTTGGCTACAAATAATAGTTATTTTATGGTACTTGCATTCCCTTTTATGCAAACCACTTTCACATACTATTGCTTTTATGTTCAGTCACTCCCACCCTGTGAGACAATGTGTGTATATGTTAAAGGCACACATAAACTTCAAAACCCGACTCACTAGTTTTGATCCCTGATTCTGCCACTTACCTGCTGTGTGATCTTGGGAAAGTTTCATAACATCTTTGAGCTTCTATTTCCCATTAATAAAATTAGAGTAATAATAGTTTCTGCCTCACAGGGGTGTTTTGAGAATAACTGTGTTCATGAGGTAAATAAATGTGAGATGCTTAGACCAGTGCCTGCTCGTGTTAAGTATGGACCATTTTAAAAAATTGAAGTATACTTGATTTACAATATTATGTCAGTTTCAGGTGTACAACATAGTGATTCAATATTTTTATAGATTATACTCCATCTAAAGTTATTATAAAATGTGGCTGTTGTTATTTACACACTCAAAGTTCCTGAGTGCCTGCTGTATGGCACACACTGTAGTCTGAGCTGAGCTTACAGTGATACACAAGATAAAATACACATCTATTCTCAAGGAGCATGGAACCTTGGAAAAACAGACAATATGCAAAGAAACAAACAAATAAATAAATAGTTACAAATTGAAATATATGCTGAAAAGGAGCCAAACAGGGCTATCAGAGTTGGGGACGGGGAGCTGGTTTAAATACCGCGGTCAGAATCAGAAAAGGATGAAGTTGACATCCTGAGGGGTGAGAAGCCAGCTGGGGATGCACGGAAATAAGAGCATTCCAGGCAACTGAAAAAGCCTCTGCAAAGATCTGAGGTAGGAAATGTATGATTATAGCCTCACAGGGAATGAAATCGAGGCTAAGCGAGGTTAAGCGATTTGCCCTTTGTTAAATGTTAAGCCTCAGCAAAGTCAAGATCATCACCTAAATTCCTAATTTATATGACTGTCATCATTATACCACACCAGGTTATGGATCCCTCATGGAAGGGAAGGTGAGGCAAATGACCAGCCATTTGTTCATGAGATTAGCTCAGTAGCTGCCCAGTCTCAAAGGGCCATAATATAAATCAGTCTTGTCATCTACGTGTCAGGCTGGATAGGGGATGATATAAAAGCCCAGGTCTCCTTTAAAAAGCTGTCCAGGAAAATTTGAGATATTTCTAATTTTTATTTTATTTTATGTTTCCATAGTGTGTTAGCCAGAGTTCACTAGGTTATGATGAAATAACAAATTACTCTAAAGTTACAGTGTTTATCAAAACTAAATTTGATTTTTTTGTTTGCCCTACATTTTGGTGATGATTTGCTTGCAACTCTGTTTATCCCATGGTCTAGGCTGAGTGAGAGCAGAACTATGCAGTGGTTCCTAAATGTTCTGCAAAAAAGAGTGTCATATCACTTCCAGTCAGACAACAAAAAGTAGCTTGGCCAAAACAAATTTTATGGCCAAGTTCAACATCAGTGAGGTAGAAATTGGTGGGATGTGTAATCTTCTCCCAGGGAGGTACAGCAAATACACAGATCAATAGTATGATCTGTCAAATGCACTAAACAAAGACATTCTCATTTGAATTTAGGATAACTTAATGGTTATTGAAATAGCGAAATTTCTGAAGTGTTTATTATCAGAATTTTGAGAGGAGTTTCTTTAAATTTGATCCATATATTTATTCAACAAACAATCATTGATGTTGCTGTATCCAGGGTTCTATATCTATTTCCTCTTTGCTCTGAAACCTATATTCTTCTACCCTTAACCTCAAAATCTCCTATGTGAAAGACTTATATATGTGTTTATTCCAACCCACCAAACAGTTAATTCATTCTGATACTATCTACCTGGAGATAGCATCAGATCTCACAAGTCAGGAGCTCAGTCCCATAAAACTGGCCCCACTTCAGTTGCCAATTACAAATCCAGGTGTTACCTGTGCTTTTGACCCACTGGCTATAAACTAGAGGTTCACATGACCTCCTCCTTGGGTTGGACTAATTTGCTAAAGCAGCTCACAGATCTCAGAGGAACATTTACTTACGTTTACCAGTTTATTATAAAGAGTATTATAAAGGATACAGATGAACATCGAGAGGAAGAGGTCAAGGTATGTGGGTAGGGGCTCAGAGTTTCCATGCTCTCTCTATTCCCCCCATCTCCATGTGTTCACCCACCCAGAAGCTCACCCAACCTCATTCTTTGGGGTTTTTATGGAGGTTTCATTCTGTAGGCATGATTGATTAAATCTTTGGCCATTGCCGATTACTTCAACTCCAGCCCTTCTCTCCTCCCCGGAGGACAAGGGGATGGGACTGAAAGTTCCAACCCACTAATCACATGGCTGGTTCCCCTGGCAAACAACCCCCTTCCTAATATGCTTTACAAAAGTCACCTCATTTACACAAACTCAGGTGTAGTGGAAAGGGGTTTGTTATGAACACCAAGACACCTTTATCACTCTTACTGTTTAGGAATTTCTAAGTGTTAGAGGAGTACTGTGCCTGGAATGGGGTCAAAGACCAAATACATATTTTTTTATTATGTCACAATATCACCAAAAGGAGGGACTATGACAAAGAAGGTCTGCTTGCAGTACATACATAGAGGAAAGAAAAGGAATCCTGTCCTTTGTCTTGGTGATTACATAGAACGTATGGTTAAATTTGAACCATTTTAACACCAACATGGTAGCCTTCTCCATTTCTCTCCTTCTGCTTCCTTCCAGAGTCCCTACCCAGTACCCCCATTAATAGCAGAGCCCTATTTCGACCATAAGGTGCTCATTAGCCATCTCACATGAGCTAAGGGCTAAATATTATATAATTTACTATAAAACTGGAAATGATGAAAGCAGCAAATACACAAACACACATAATTCGGAGATGTTTAAACGCTGTTAATAACCCTCCACAAATATATTTTGCACTAAGATGTAGAGATGAGTGGATACCTACTTATAGGCTGGTGCCTTAGAGCCCCACAGGATAATAGTATTGGATGTGAATCTTATACTATGAGACAAACTTGATACGAAAAAATAGAATCTTCTGGCTTTGTCTTATTTTCCACTTTCCAACTAAAGATGACTTTCTTGAGATTAACCCTTTGCTAGACAGAACCAGAGACTCAGAGACTGACAATGTAACTAATCTAAAATCCCTGAAGTTCTACATCACAGGAAATGGTACAAGTATTGATGGAAGTGGTATTAAGATGGTGAACTACAGTGAAAATATTCACTGTAGTTAAATCCACTACTACTGTGAAATACTTTCATATCTGTTAGTGAAAAGCCATACCCTGAACCTCTTCCCTGCTGATAAACATTTTGAATTTTATACCTCGGGTTGAAGCCTTGGCGTTCTCGGTCAAGTCGGAGCAGTGGCATAGTGAGATCATCTAAGTTTAAACCTTAGCTCTGCCACTGAGTTGGGATGCAATACTTGGCAAGTCCCTAACTTCTACTTCTTTTTCTTTACTTAAAAAAATCAAAAGTGGCAATAATTCCTCTGCTTGCCTCATAGGACTGAAATGACAATGAAGTAAGCCTGTATGTGAGCCTTTTATGTCAAACATAATAATAAATACCATGTACGAGGTTTTTTATGCACCAGAAATTCTACAAAGCATTTTACATTCTTGCTTGATTTTTTCCTCCCACAGTGCTATTTGGGAGAAACTATTAACATTCCTACTTTACAGGTAAAGAAACTGAGATGATGAAAGAGCACCTTACCCAAGGTCATATAAATGGGGTTTGGTAGAGCTAGCACTAAATCCAAGATCCCTCTGACTCTAGGATTCAGCTAGTTACCAGAACATTAGAAGAGATATTAAGAGCAAGCTGTTCCTACAGTTTTACTTTCAAGAACTAACACAAGCATTTGGGCAAAGGTAATCACGGTTATGACTTTAATGGCCAGGTAGCAATATCTTTTAAAAAATCTGATCTATATATAAAATAGATAACTATTTAATAAGAGTCTGCTGTATAGCACAGTGAACTCCACTCAATACTCTGCAATGGCCTATATGGGAAAAGAATCTAAAAAAAAAGAGTGGACATATATATAGATGTATAACTGATTCACATTGCTATACACCTGAAGCTAACACAACATTGTAAATCACCTATACTCCAACAAATTTTAAAATTAAAAAAAAATTTATTAAATAAAAATCTGATCCTGACCCCCCCCCACAAAGTTTCAAAATTAAAAAAAAAAAAAAAGACAGTTTCATGGTCTGTGGACTATGTGCCTTATGTCAGCCTCCTAAAACACATGTGATACCAGGACAAGACCAGGACACACACATGTTTTTGATCAAATTTTCCAATTTCTATATTCCTCTGATGACAAAACACATTACAGCCACTTTCCAGGACTTGGTAAGAGTCTCTCTGGTCAAGGTGTACTGAAAGAAGTATACCTCATCTGGCAACATCTATGGACTTAATGGGAAGCAAAGCAGCTTTAAGCATTGAGCCCATACGTTTACTCCACTAGCTTGGCTCCCCATCTGGAACAAAATTGAGGGCATGGAAAATCTCGGACACTGAAAAGGATGGGAGGCAATAAACCCACGCTGACCACAGATTTCAGACAACCATATTGAAACAAACCAGGAACAGCAAGAGAATTTTGGCCAAGTCTAGCTTAGTCAGTAATCTATCTTTGGGAAGAAGTTTCACCGTGATGACCACTTTAAGAATGTAATAGAATCTGCCCTTAAGTTCTGTACTTGTCCCCACTCCGTGATTCATTCCACCCCAGTCTTCTTCCCCAACAGATGGGCACCCAGGATCCTCATAGTCTTTCCTCTACTTCTATCTAGACCTATTCTAAAGAAAGGATTCCAAAAACTGATTCCCTGGGAGGAAAATTATTTAAGTAAGTTTCATGGTACTCTCTCTCCCTCGTACAGAGATTTACATGTTAATGAGAAAAACAGCTGCTACGATAGAATCATCAGCTAAAGAAGTAAGTAATGTAAATAGTAGGGTTATGGATTTCTGACGAATGGATCTGAAATCACACTTATGTTACGGAGCCCCGAACTATTTTACTCCCTGCCACCTCACTGAGGGTTTCTGAATGTAAATATCAAGCTGACACAATAAAGAATAAAGGAAGTTGCCAACAAACACATGAACGAATGCTCAACATCATTAATCATTAGAGAAATGCAAATCAAAACTACAATGAGATATCATCTCACACCAGTCAGAATGGCCAGCATTAAAAAATCTAGAAACAATAAATGCTGGAGAGGGTGTGGAGAAAAGGGAACCCTCTTGCACTGTTGGTGGGAATGTGAATTGGTACAGCCACTATGGAGAACAGTATGGAGGTTCCTTAAAAAACTACAAATAGAACTACCATACGACCCAGCAATCCCACTACTGGGCATATACCCTGAGAAAACCATAATTCAAAAAGAGTCATGTACCAAAATGTTCATTGCAGTTCTATTTACAATAGCCAGGACATGGAAGCAACCTAAGTGTCCACCAACAGATGAATGAATAAAGAAGTTGTGGCACATATATACAATGGAATATTACTCAGCCATAAAAAGAAACGAAATGGAGTTATTTGTAGTGAGGTGGATGGACCTAGAGTCTGTCATAGAGTGAATAAGTCAGAAAGAGAAAAACAAATACTGTATGCTAACACATATATATGGAATCTAACAAAAAATTAAAAAAAGGTGGTGAAGAACCTAGGGGCAAGACGGGAATAAAGACACACACCTACTAGAGCACAGACTTGAGGATATGGGGAGGGGGAAGGGTAAGCTATGACAAAGTGAGAGAGTGGCATGGACATATATACACTACCAAACGTTAAGATAGCTAGTGGGAAGTAGCCTCATAGCACAGGGAGATCAGCTAGGTGGTTTGTGACCACCTAGAGGGGTGGGGTAGGGAAGGTGGGAAGGAGGGAGATGCAAGAGGGAAGAGATATGGGAACATAAGTATATGTATAACTGATTCACTTTGTTATAAAGCAGAAACTAACACACCATTGTAAAGCAATTATACTCCAGTAAAGATGTTAAAAAAAAAAAAAGAATAAAGGAAGACCTGAACATATAAAACACTTCAAAATATCTGTATTGTACTCAGTGCTTGAAATTCTCTTATTCTTTTTCCCTTCTGCTTCCCCCACAGATGAACCTCGCATATTGACTCATATATGAATCCTTCCCTGACCCCCACTGAAGCCTGTTTACTTTCTCCGCTCCTGTAGTGCTTTGTACACATTTACCACCTGTAATTATTGGTGTAAGTAACTGTCCATTCATTTGTGAGGTTCTGAAGGACAGGAAGCAGACTTTTTTTTTAGCTCCCTGACGAGGGATTGAACCCACGGCCCCTACAGTGGAAGCTTAGAGTCTTAACCACCGGACCACCAGGGAAGACCCTACATAACCTATTTAACAAGGTCCCATGATTGCATAAGGTCAGACCCCTATAATAAATCACAAGCGTTCTGCTTCTCTAATAGAGGCCTGGCTCATATGTCTCTCATGATTGTAAATCAGCACTATTGATCATGATAGTCAGAGGCCTTCTCTGACTACAAATTTATCAAAAAGGTTTCCCTCTTCCTAATTCAACCATAGAATAATCATGGTAATAGTGGGAACAATAAACATTTATATATCATCATATTATTTACAAAGCAGTTTCACATTTACTATCTCACTTAATGTTCAAAACAATCCCCATGTAATTTTTTAAAAACTTTTATTGGAGTATAGTTGCTTTACAATGCTGTGTTAGTTTCTACTGTACAGCAAAGTGAATCAGCTATACCTATACATATACATATATCCCCTCTTTTTTGGATTTCCTCCCATTTAGGTCACCACAGAGCACTGAGTTCCCTGTGCTATACAGTAGGTTCTCATTAGTTATCTATTTTATACATAGTATCAATAGTGTATATATGTCAATCCCAATCTCCCAATCACCATGTAATTTTGAACTATCTTTGTTTAACAGATGAGGAAACTGCAATTTTGAAAGTCAGAATGACTTGCCAAAGTTACACAGCTAGACCAAGGCCAAACACTGAAGGCAGCTGACAAAGTTTCACAGTCTTACATTCAGATTGAGAAATTTACATAGCCCCCTTTCCAGCCATGTAACTGTGGTCATACATATTTCATAAGATTGTTATAAAAAGTAACTAAAATAACATATGTAAAGGATTAAGAAAGGCATCTTTAATATAGCAAAGACTCAACAAATATTAACTATTATTATTATCGGTTGTAGTAATATTAATAATAAAAGAAGAAATTGATAATGCAAATTAATCAGTAAATACTGGATACATATAGTCAGCCCTTATCCCTGAGTTTTGCATCCATAGATTCAACCAACCAGATATCAAAAATATTTGAAAAAAAAATTCCAGAATGTTCCAGAAATCAAAACTTGAATTTGCAGAACACTGGCAACTAATTTCATAACATTTACACTACATTTATAACTATTTACATAGCACTTACATTGTTTTAGGTATTATAAGTAATCTAGAGATGGTTTAAAGTACTCAGGAGGATTTGGGGTTATATGCAAATGCTACACCATTTTATATAAGGGACTTGAGCATCCGTGGATTTTAGTATTTGTGGGTGTCCTAGAACAAATCCCCTGCAGATACTGAGGGATGACTGAATTTTAAATAGATAAAGACTAGAAGAAAGCAGAGAGAGGTCTTGTATGAGCAGGACCCACAAGATAGCTGCTCTCTTGCTCTTCGTACATCCCCTGCCCAACCAGGCTCTGTTTCACCTTCACCTTACTGGCATACCCTCCTAACCTTAGCATTCAATCAATAACTACCGGTGTGATCAGCCCAACCCCCAATTAATGATAGTTCTATCTCTTGGACCGGAAGGACTCCATTATGTTCAGTTATCAACAAGAAATGTCAGCCCTCATGACGGTCGCTAACCCAGAAAGTTGTAGGCGACACATTCCTTCAGCCTCCTGGTAACCAGGGAGCCCTTCTGATGTCATTCCCCCTACAACTGGTAGCCTCCTCCTCCCCTAATAATGAAGACTGCTGCCGTGTCCTGCCTGCGATCAGCCACACTGTGGGGTGTCACTCCAGAAGCTTTGCCTCCCACTTGTAAGATTCCCTGTCCAATAAACCATCGATGTCTCTGTCATTGACTCCAGGTGTTTTCTTTGGTCTCGCTGCTGGCCAGTTGCAAGGATTGCAGGACTGTGGGGCACAGCCCCACAAATCTACTTACGTGCTATGTCATCATGGGCAAGTTGTTAAATTTCTATAATCCTAGTTTTCATGACTTATAAATGGGAACGATGCTATCAAGGTATTGCCATTTCTACCCTGGTTCTCAATGACCCATTCCCACACTTCCTGTCCTTTTCCTTAATCTTACTTTAATACCCTTTCTCATTCAGTAATTCCTGGCATTCTTTTCATTTCCTTCTAGGACCCCAAGCCCTTGTTGTCAGAGTCATCTTCTAGTATCTGCCCTAGGACCTCAGTTTATCCTTCTTCCCTCTCACAAGATTGCCAGAGAATTTCTTTTCCTTTCCTTTTCTTTTTTGTAAACATATATTTAAGGTATCTTCCTCCAATCATCCCAGTAACCTAAAATTTCAAGGCACCTCCACCCTGTATTGTGTTCACCGTAGTGGCAATAACTCTTGCTGATCCATCACACAAGACCCCAAAGATAAAGCTCAGCCTGGAGAAATAGGATGAGCATTTGGCAGCTTGCTTTGACAAATGCCTGTGGTTCTGCCCTTGGCACCATTTGCTCTTAATTTCCCCACTGATATTCAGTACTTTTGCCTTTTACTAAATTATCTCCACTTACAATTGCTGTGACTGTTAATTCTCACAACGATGCTGATAATGGGTAACATGACAAAAAGTAGACCTTATCTACCTCAGAGCGTTTTAGCCCAGCCAACTTCATCCCAGCTCAGCCTATCTTCCAGAACGCACCAAACCCAGCTGGAGCTAGGGCGCTCCCCAGAACTCACATCAGAGCCCCATCCAGCCACATATCCCCCTGCTTCTAAATGCCGCACCTGTTGCATTGGACCATCTTTTATTTTGACATTTAGGGTCTTTTTTCTTCTTAAATGAATTCCATTTTTGCTTTGTGTAGTGTAAGGCCTTCTGTTTTCAATAGGTTTCCTTTTGTCAATCATTGACTTCAAAATATTCTCTTCAGCTTACACTTTATTTCCTTTCATCTTCTCATTCATAAATCTCAAAAGCTGTTTTACATTAGTTGTTTTTAAAGTATAATCCAGTTCACTTCCTTTGTCAATGTATTTGCAGTGTAGCCAGCACTGGCTCCACCCTTCCTTATGATGAAGGCTTTTCTCCTAATGCAAATATATGCATGTAGATCTCTAAGACTCTATAGTGATTTCTAAGACTCTATATAACTGAAATCTATTTAACATATTTGAGGAAATTTGGGGTAGTGTGTGAGTTGGTTTAGCAGAAACAGTTAATGTGCTTAAATTAGGTTAGATTACAGTTATTTTTATCCTTCTGTCTCCTATTTGATTTATTGAATCAGCAAACATTTATTGAAAATCTGCTACATTCATGCACCACGCTGGGCATAAGTTGTTGCATGCGGAGCAAAGCAGACATAGTCCTTCTCCTGAAAGTACTTATAATCCAACGTCAGAGACTGATGATAACCAAATAAGCAAATAAATGAAATATATTAGTCCCTTATAGGATAGGCTAGATTCTGTTGCAGGAAGAAGAAACAACAACAACAACAACAATATATTAGGGGTTAAATCAACAAAGACTTATTTGTCACCCTCATTATGGGTCTGGAGTGGATTGGCTAGAGATCTGCTCTTCAACATTCTCTCTTTGGGGACTTAGGCTAGTAGAGCAGCCATCATGATGGATGTTTCTTGTCTCTGCAGCAGAGGAAAAAGAAAATAGTGAATGGTATTCTGGTTCTAAAATGTTTCCCCTAAAACTGACTCACATCCCTCCTGCTCATATTTCACTGGTCAAGGAAAGTCATGAGGCCATGCCAAACTACAAGGTGAGGTGCTGCGGGGTTAGTAAAGGAAATGCAATCCTATCACAGGCCACAAGGAGAAGACATGGAAAGCTTATGAAGATCTCTAACAAATACCACAAGAAGGGACTGTATCTCAAACTGTCTGTTGGAATGCTTTGACGATAAGTAACAGAAAACCAAACTAAAGCTGTTGAAATAATAAGGACATCCATTTTCCCACATAAGAAGTTTAATATCAGCGCAGACTCCAACGTGGATTGATTTAATGGCTCAACAAACATCATCTAGGACCCAGATTATTTTCATCTCTCTGATCTATTATCTTCTGCAAATTGGCTTTGCCCTCAAGCTGACTCCTCTCTTAGTCTCAATATAGGTTCAGTTCTTCCCAGGTTACACTTTGAGGCAAGAACATGTGAAAATGAAGAAAATAACATGATCTCTTCCTATATCTCCTTCAAAGTGAGGAAATATGTGAAGCCCCAGATTTTCCCTCAAGTTCCATTGGGTCGTAACAGTTGTTCCTGATCTAATCCTTGTCAAGCAGAATGAGATTGCTCTGATTGGCTTAGACCAATCATTTGATGATAAACGGATGCTGGGGAATATATCACCCTTTGAATTCCCAATGCCTGTCATAACCTTTGGAACATACCAGGCCTTCATAAATGCTTGTTAAAATCATGTATAAATAAGTGACTAAATGACAATCAAACACATTTCATTTTGGACTGCTTTCTGTAATCCTCTTTATAATTTTTGTTTTTTGATGTTATGTTATTAGTGTATAATTAAGGGAGTTCTGTATTAGTTTGCTATGGCTGTCATAACAAAGTACTACAAACTGGGCAGCTTGAACAACAAAAATTGTCTGAAAGCAAGGTACCAGCAGGCTTGGTTCCTTCTGAAGACCGTGAATGAATGATCTGTTCCAGGCCTCTCTCTCTGGTTGTCTTCATGTCAAATGGCATTCCCCCGTGTGTGCCTACATCCAGATTTTACCCTTTAATAAGGACACTAATCATATTGGATTAAAGGCCCCCCCCTACGACCTCACCTTAACTAATTACATCTGCAACTACCCTGTTTCCATATAAGGTCACATTCTGGGGTGCTGGGGGTTAGGACTTCAATATATAAATTTTGGAGGGGACATAATTCAATCCATAATAAGTGCTATAACAAGCAGTCATAGGAAATTGGCGTTTATTTCCTGGGTGTATATTTTTAGTATTTTCTCTTATGATGTCTCTCAAGAAAAAACTTTTATTTTTTAATGCCAGTATAAACTTATGTTTCCTCAGCAACTTATCTTGCTGACATTATGAATGTTATAACTGATCCCATGTCTCTTTTCCTACAAAATCTTTTTTATATATTTCTGTACATAGCACTATCCTTGCTTCAACTTTTTTATCTTTATCTTGATGTCCTTATCTATTTTTACCCTATTATCGTTTAAAGAACTCAAATCATTTCAATATGAGTAGAGAGGAAAGGAAGGAAGAAAGGAAGGAAGGAAGGAAGGAAGGAAGGAAGGAAGGAAGGAAGGAAGGGAGGGAGGGAGGGAGGGAGGGAAAACAGGAAGGCAGCAGTAAAGAACACCAATGTTCAGAATTTAGAACCTCTAGAATTATATGTATAATAGCATTTTAGAAAACATCAGCATTAATTTTTCAGGTTTAGCAATATTCTACATAACTCTACAGCTTTTCCATTTATTTGTAATAGACATATTGGGTTAAAATATAAAATTTAAGAAAGATTTAGTAAAAATACAATAAACTATTGATTCAGATTAATGGATGAAAATGAAATGAAATGGTGACATTCTAATTGTGGTGTATTCACAAAAGAAGATAGCTCTTTTCTTTTCAAGTCCCTGTAGTATCTTGAAATAGGACAGCAAAGTTTAGTAAGTAGAGATTGCTTGAAGACATGTTTTAATGAATACACAGGAACAGTTTTCAGTTAAAATATCAAACTAATTTATAAGTGAAGGTTAAAGTGTTTGGAAAGTAGATTATTTTAAATTGCAATAACAAGAACCACTAAAAGTTACTGAACACTTTCTGCATACCAGCAAATACATACTATGCACTTCACAGAAGCCCTAAAACAAGCCTATGATATATGTTTTACTATTATTATCATTTTACAGATAAGGATATAAGGCTCAACTAGTTAAGTTTCTTCCCAAAGTCACTGAGCTAGAAACCAGCAAAGTTGGGTTAGAACCAAAGTTAGAACCAGGGTCTGTGTGACCCCAAAGCCCATGCTCTTAAAATCATACTTCTCTCCCAAATGAAAGGTCACTCTATGGTTTTTACTATTCTCAGTCTCCTTTCTAAATTACCATACATTTTGATTAAGTGCATATTTTATAATATCTTTGGAAGCTCATAATTAAGTAAACTAGAGATGATTTAGGAACATCAAACTTGGTGAAAAAAATTCATATTTTCTTCATATTTTATTATTATAAGAAAAATAATATACAAAATATTAAGGAAAATATTACACATTGAAGTCATACAAAATCTTCCAATAAAATATTTTTAAATTTTTTAAATTATGAAATACAAATGAGTTCACTTCATTAACGTATTTTTATAGTAGGTTTATGTCTGATGTGGCACTCTGTTTTTTGTTTGGTTTTTTTAGCCTATTGCAGCATAGCAAATTACCCCAAAATGTAACTACTTAAAACAACAAACATTTACTATCTCACAATTTCTATGGTCAGAAATCCAGGATGGATTTCTGGATTAATGCCTCGCATGAGGTTGCAGTCAAGCTGTCAACCAGGGCTGCGGTCTCATCTAAAGCATCAGGTGGGGGAAGGTCCATTTATAAGCTCACCTATGTGGTTGTTGGTAGGATATGGTCCCTCTCAGGTTGTTGAATTGAGAGCCTCAGTTCTTCTATGGCTACTGGTGAGAAGCTTCCCTAAGCTATTTCCCAGGTGGGCCTCTCCATTGAGCAGCTCACAGTAAGGCAGCCAACTTCCCTCTGAGCAAGCAAGCAAGAAAGCAAGAGAGGATGGCAAAGATGCAAACCAGTCTTTTTGCAATGTAATCTCAAAAATGACATCTCATCCTGTTTGCCACATTCTATTTTTTAGTAGTGAATCAATGAGTCCAGCCCACACTCTACAAAAGGGGAGTAGATAAAGGTGTGAACACCAGGAAGTGAGGATCACTGGGGGCCATCTTAGAGGCTGCCTAGCACAATGACTCTACACCAGTCATAATCTAAGGCTCACTGATTATAATCTTCTTGAGTCATCACCAACAAAAAAAACTCATTCACCCAAGTAGTAAATAAAACATTTTAAACCAATTTTAGAGCTGTTCAAAAGTGTATAACAGTTGAAATTACATTTCAAGATTCTAATAGTTGTTTTGATAAATGCCATGTTGAATAATTGGGGGATACTTCAAAAGAACTTTGGCTCCAAACTTTTCCCTCACATTTTTTTAAACAATGAAATATCTTGAACTTGCAAAATGTGCATGAATTTTGCAAATGAGAATGGATGCTACTAGATGGGCACACTAGCTGCAAATGCACAACAGGGGCCAATATATGAGAAGGCAAATATTTGTGGCTGCCTCATGGAGTGTCACCCACCCGGAGCTCCTGCATGCAGCACATATTATCTGTGCACCATATTCCCTGGGCACTTGGGACATGAAATTCTCCAGCAGCTCCAGGATCTCTCATTTATGGTGGCAACTCTGAAGCTTGCTGCTGGAATATGGTCAAGAGGCAAAGCACTTATTTGAGCATGTTCTACACTAGTGTTTCTCTAACTTTATTGTTGATACAAATCACCCAGGCATCTTGTTGAAATCCAGATTCTGATTAAGTAAATACAGCCTGAGGCCTGAGATTCGACATTTCCGTCCAAGTTCCCAGGTGATCTGATGCTGGTGGGTAGCATGTCTCTATACAACAAAGCTGAATACTAGAGACCACATATTGCTCATCATATTTTTTGCTGCCACTGGGAACAGTGAGGGAGTACCGCCAGACCCCACTCCTCAAGACTACAACCAGAGGATATAATGGAGACTTTAGTTGTCCTACCTTGAAACCCTCAGATCTCTTTTACAGTTCTGTTCCCATCTTCCTACGTCTATGGGCTTTGCTTCTTAGAGCTCACACCCTGCACATTTATTCAGAGGATTACCCCTGAGCTACTGTGCTGTTTTACCCATACTGCCCTCACTTACCAAGAGCCAGTGGTGCTTGGTAAACTGTGTCCCTCAGGGGCAGCCTACAGCCAATGACTGACTTTTGCAGGAGTAGGAAAGTTCAGCTTTCTCACTTTAAGGTGAGACAAAATCTGAGCTGTATTTTATGCTCCAGAGCTCCCAGAAAAATCAAGCTGAGTCTGGCACTTCACTAAGAAATGTCCACCTGCTCAGCTGCTGTCCCTTCTATATCCTGTTTCCCCCACTCTTGTGCAGGTTTCTCCTTACACACAAAAAATCACTTATACACAAATTCTTGTCACAGGTATACACATTGGAGGAGGATGCTTGCTGTTTGAAACCAGGCACCCTGATTAGGCCACCTTAGGCCCTGCCTTCTTCCCCAGGGCCCACGGACATCAATATCTATCTATAGCACATGTATAACTGATACACTTTATGGAAAGCTCTGGGTTAGAGAACCAATTTTGTACATATACACTGTGTGGCAAGAATCATGGAACACATAAGATATTCACCTGTTTCTAAATTTGTAGACCTCATGTTTTTGACATACATGTCACAGAACCACTGCATCCTCATTTGTAAATTTAGAAAAGAAAAAATGTATGACAGATGTAATACTATTTGTAGACTCTTTCAAGTCACTTTTGCCAATGATTCCTAATTTTTTTCAGGAAACAATTTTAGTTGGCATGTGTCCTCCAGCCTTTGCAGTTTGGACTGCAGTGTGTGAACAAGGATGATGAAGACATTAACAATTTTATTTAAAGTAGTTGTATTTTACTTTAAAGACAAAACAGGAAGTCCTTGATTTTGCTGGCAGACTTTTGGTGTTTGAATTCTATTTAAAGTGAATTATGAAAAAAAATCTTATGTTGGGAAAGAAGCTACAAATAGCTTATGAGCCTTGTGTAATAGACCAACATCTCATTATTCTGATGTGAGTTTGTTCCAACTAGTGGATAATTCAAAGCAACTGCTAGTTCCCTTAAATGCCTTGTTATTTTTTAATAAAAATAGCTAAACCTTAGTTCACAGAGACTCATTTATTTTTAATTTTTATTCCCTGCTCACCTTATTCATTATTTTTCATCATAAAGTTAAAATAGAGCTAAGGATTATGAAAACCAAAAATCAGTAATAATCTGAGAACTACAGCTTAAATGTAACTATACTTCCCCCTCTTTGAATAAGCAGCTTTGGACCCACTCTGTTCCCTGCTGCAGGTTTTAATAATAGTAGTTAAGTTGGGTGTTTCTTTCTGCAGTTAATCAAAACTACTTCCCAACGAGACTGAACTTAGCTTTTCCATGTTTAAACTGCAGCTGTTTTTCATATGCTGGTGTTCCAGGAAGGATCTGCAGTCTCCCACCCCCAGGAGAAGGTGGGCAGAGTATGAGAAAGTTCTGTCTTCCACTGTTTCCTGCCTTTTCTGTTCCTGGAACAGGCAAAACAAAATAAGTAGTTTTGTCCTTAAGAAAGCTCTTCCCTCCATCTTTTTTCTCTGTCTAAGCAGTTTAAACACTCAGCAACCAATTTTTTGGCTACTCATATCTCCTGAGGGGAATAAGTGCTAAGGAATATTTTCTGTTATATTCAAGCTTTTGCTATAATAATGTGACACAGGCAGTGACAGAAAACAATCACTTCTTTCATTCAAAAGATGCTTATCCAATGACTATCTCATGAGTCTACAGGCTAGCACAGAGGGAACAGAGATGAGCAAGGCTATTTCCTTCACTTGACAAGTTCATGATTTTGTTGCAGTAACAGAAAGCAAGTATTTTCAAAACAATGAGATTCACTGCTTAAAAGAAATATATGGGACTTGAGTATAGAGGTTAAGTAATTTGCCCAAGTCCCATATTTTTAAAAGTGACAAACCAAGAACTTGAACCCAGTAACACTCCCAAGCCCATGCTTCACTTTGTTCATCTCTGTATCCTCTGTGTGTCTCGGTTTCCAAATCTGGGAAATAAGGATAAGGCTAGAGTACCTTGATTTTAAAGCATTGTTGGTTTTAAAACACGTTGTTTAATAATTCGTTATAAGGAAAGGAAAAAAACTATATTAAATGTACACATGATTGTAAAACTCCATAATTCCTAAAATACTAAAATGTAAAAAATATTAATATAAATACAAAAGAAATACAAGCAGTGCCTCAGGAGATGTTGTCAAGAGCATTTATGAAGTACCTTACTCATTGTCCATCCCATAACAGTTATCTTATAAATGGTAGATCTTACTGCCTTTAGCATTACTGAATTAAGAATAGGATAGTACTTAAATGTGAAGAAAGGACTTCACTATCTGACCCTTAACATAAAGTTTTACACTAGAGATAATACTTAAGCTGACTCTTGAAGATTTACTGTTCAAGAAGATAAGGAATGGAACTGAATTTGAAGCAAAGGGAACAACAGACACAAAGACACACTAGTATGCTGTTTTCTAGGAATCTAAAATAGTTTGCCAAAGTTAGACTGCAAGGCATGCATGCAAAAGTGATGGCACACACAGCTGGAGCTGTAAAGCAGAGCCAGATCAGGAAGGGCCTTTGATGGACCTTGGATGGCATGACATAGAATTTGGTCTCCCAAATAAAAAATGAACATAGGGCAAAGAATACTTGAAATGAAACTTCGCTACAAATTTCATTTGTTGCCATTGAGAAAGAAAATTCATTCTTCATTTCATTTCCGAGATGGAGACATCGTAAAAGTTCTATAGTTTCAACACCTTTAACAGTATGGTATTCCCACAGCAAACTGATGCCTTCCCCATCTAGTGGGCTTGAGAAATCACAGAGCTCTTTCTTGCCAGAAGCTCATTTGATTCTGTGGGATGGGAAGAACAGAATATATTATAAGTTGTTTCTGAAGACTCCGATACTGAGCAGATGACTAAATGACTTGCTCAATATCTCATAGCTAGTGAGTGGCAAAGACTCACATCTGTGTCTTTGGACTTGAGATCAGAAGCCTATCAGGGCTCTTTGGAAAAACTCTCCTTAAATTTCAGTTATATAGAGTCAGATTAGAATTGGGCTGGCCTCTTCCCAGACACATTTCACCCCTGGACCTTTTCTCATACAGATCCTCCTGCCTAGAATGCCCCTTAGCCCCCTCCTCATGACTTTCTATCTATCCAAAATCTTACCACCAGAAAAGAACAAACTGAAGTCCTTCCTCATCTGAGAAGACTGCTCTGCTCCCTCTAGCCCATAGAGTACTTTCTCTGGGGCACCTTCCTGTACTTTTTACATAGCAAAACCAAATTCTTATCATATTAAACTCTGAACTTTCTTTTCTTTCATTTTTGTCCCAATAATTTTATCCTGGTCATTCAGAGGCCTCAATCTTACCTTGAGTAAAAGTAGGATTCTAGAACAAGAATGAAGAATTTAAGAAAGACTTATTGTTTGTTCACATTTGTATACTTCAAAATAGGCTTTTGAATCTAAAGAAAGTACCAAATAAAATATAGGCTATTAAAAATAAAATTGAAAATAGAATGAAAAAGAATCAGATAATCCACTTCTTAATTCCTGCATCTGTACTCAAGGGAAACTATGGGTGGACCACATGGAGATATCAGCAGAGCCAGCATCTTGGGATTGCTACCCAGCCTGAATGGCCAGGACCAAGGTGATATGTGAATATTTTGGGTCATTCAAGGAAGTACCATATGTCATCCTAAAGAAGAAGCTAAATCAGAGTGGCTTCATGGTAGTAGGGTATGGACCATCTGTCAACTGCCATCTTAGCTGCCAATGAATCATCGAGAAGAAGGAAATCCACCAGGCCCTGGGGCTTTCCTGCACACCACTAGAACTGATCATCGCCCTTCATCAAGGGTCGAAGACAATATGAGAACTGTAGCCTGGAATTGCATGATGCTATGAAATTGGTCCAGAAGGAAGGATTCCCTCCCTTCATTCAACTAAATGGGGAAAAAAAAAAAAAAGGATTTTTTTGACCTTAATTCCCAGGAGATGATGTGGAGGGTTGTGCAATGTAAAGTTCAGTTCTAGAAACTGGGTGGGACTGGAGAATGATGAAACCCAATCACATTATAGTTTTTAAATTCCATATGGTTATTAAATATTTGTATATTTATGTCTTCACTCTACAACTGGAGTATGGTTAATACGAGTCATAGTTTTGTGTATCTCTAAAGCACATAGAAACTAGATGTGTAAAAGTATTGATTAATAACAAGATAACTTTTCCAAAGTCACTTGTATAGTAATAGATTACAGTATCAAACTTTAAATTTGGGGACTTCTGGCCTTAAAATAGTTTCTCCTAAAGCCCATATTAACTCATGAAGTAAGTTAAGCACTGGTAGCTATTACATTTTACACCACCAGAATTATTATAACTTTTAAAAACATCCACATGCATTTTTGTCCTTAGCATTTACTCCCTCAGGGTTAGACGTAAATGGGAAAAACACTGGGCAATGAATTTTTGGGATAACACTTTTATGAAGTATTTCTTGACCAACTACACTCACAGGGAGGAAAAGTCTTTCTTAATGCCCCCATTTTACCCTATTGGTATTTCGACCACAGCCCCTATTATAACATAACCCTTCCCTATCTATACATTTCACTCTCTCTCTCTAGAATAGTGGTTCTCAACCAAGACACATTTAGCTATGACTGGAGAATTTTGGTTGTCACAACTGGTGTGTGTGTGTGTGTGTGGCAGGGTCTGGGGGAGGCAGGCGAGGGGGTGATACTGGCATCTAGTAGGTAGATACCAAGGATGCTGCTAAACATCATACAATGCATAGGATAGGCCCCACGACAAAAATTTATCTGGCCCAAAATGTTAGTAAGTCTGAGATGAGACCTTGCTCTAGGGTATAAACCTCTTGAAGGCAGGGATCATGGCTTATTTACCTTTAATCTTAAATGCCTGTAATATCAATAGTGTATTAATAAACTAATGCAATAAACATTGTCATAAAGAGAACTTCCTTCAGGTCTCGAGAACTGTTTCTTCACTTGGGCCAGGTACCTGTTACTCTTGTCTCTCTTTTGCAGACCCCTGAGTTTTATTTATCTTCTAAAGAAGAGCAGCAACATGTGTTAAGTGCTTACTTATGTGCAAGCAGTGTTCTCAGACCAGGGATAAGGCAGGAACAGAAAAAAAAGAAATCCCTGCTCAACTCCTCTGCTTTTTAAAACTTATTAATTTAAGGTTTTTGTTTTTTTTTTCCTTCTAATGATTACAGAAAAGAGCAAGCATAGCAAGCATACTGTTTAGGAAAACTTATGGTGAAAGAACTCAAACCTGCTTTCATGTAGATATCTTCCCAACTTCCTGGGAATTTACTTGTAATTTCTTATGTTACCTATTTCTGTTTGTGGGAGAGAAGGTTATCATTTTCATGCAGGTGAGAAGGCTTCCACAAAAGAATATACTAGAGTGGACATGATGGGGCACAAAGAGACAAAGTAGACCTTGAGGATAAAAGCATAACTGGGCCCATGCTGTGAGGGACATGCTAAGGAATCTAGATGTCACTCTGCGGTCAATGGACAGTTGCTCAAGAGCTGTATCTCACTCTGGAGCTGGCAGTCTGGTCCTTGTTGGTATATTAGTACAATTCTGAAATGAATTTTCACAGTAAGAGGAGTTTCACTGACTTGAGCAGCACTCTCCACTAGAACTTTCTGCAATAATAGAAATATTCTATAATCTACTTTTTATTAAGAAAACTGAAAATTTACCTGGCAGAGGGCATGATTCAGGAAGAGGTTAAGAATAAGGGCCAACCATTCAATCTATCTTCAAGTCCTAGATTGTAGTATCCAGGAGGGCAGTCACTAGCCACATACGGCTATTGAGCACTTGAAATAGTTAGTGCTAAGGAAATGAACTTGTAATTTTATTTTAGTTTAATTAATGTAAATGTAAACACACTTACGGCTAGTAGCTCTGGTATTAGACAATGCAAGTTTGGAAAAACCTATGTTCTAGAATGGAATTGTCCAATAGAAATATAATGAGTGCCACTTGTTTTTAAGTTTTCTAGTGGCCATATTAAAAAATATTTTTAAGTAAAATGATTTTAATAACATTTTATTTAACCCAATTATGCAAAATATCATATTAATATTTAATCAATATAAACAGTTATTAATGAGAAAATTTACATTATTTTAATTGAATCAAGTCTTCAAAATCTGGTATATATTTTACACTTAACAGTAAATCTCAATTTGGATGTTAAATTTCCAATGGTTAACATGGAACATAGTCCTACAAAAACAATGAAGTTGTGTTTAAGAGATAACTCTTTTATACTACTTTCATTTTTAAATTTTAAAATATATTAATTATAATTAAATAACATTAAGTTTTTTTCTTCCTGGGTCACACTAACTCCATTTCAAGCACTCAATAACCACACATGGCTTGTGACTCCCATAGCGGACAATGCAGCTCCAGATAAATAAAAAACTAACAAAATTGTTTTTTGTGTTTTTGTTTTTGTTTTTGTTTGCGGTATGCGGGCCTCTCACTGCTGTGGCCTCTCCCGTTGCGGAGCACAGGCTCCGGACACGCAGGCTCGGCAGCCATGGCTCACGGGCCCAGCCGCTCCGCGGCATGTGGGATCCTCCCAGACCAGGTCACGAACCCGTGTCCTCTGCATCGGCAGGCGGACTCTCAACCACTGCGCCACCAAGGAAGCCCAAAACTAACAAAATTGAGATGAAATATAAAATGAGTTGATCTTGCAGTGAGACCAAGATAATGTGTGATGAAAGGTCGGCACTAATACAGATTTTGATGCTAGGCCTTCCTACCAGAACAAAAGTGGAAAATGAAACAACTTGCAGAAGTGAATTTCCCCATTTCCTGTTCACTTTTCATTCTCTACCCTGTTCTTTCCGAGGCTGCAGTATTTCCAGCGTGTGAATTTGGCCCGTGCTGCTTCCACATGTTCTCCCTGCCGTGGCTAAGGAAAATCTCTATAAGTGCAGAGCTTCAGGGATTCAGCCCAGCTTTTGTTAGATCCTCACACTTCATTCTGCTTCACCACTTTATCCTCAGGACATCACTCCACTGCCTCCACGGAGCTATAACTATTCTGGCTCACATCACTAGCATCTCCTTCGCTCCGGGTTCAACTGGATAAGCAGCTGTTAAGTACAAAAGAGTACTATACACTCCAGAGCCATCTTCCTCTTCTCTCTGTTCCCTGGCTCAGACAGATCATATGTGAGAAATGCTGCTTGTTCAAGGAGAAATAGGCTTGAAAGTGATTTCCAGGCTCCTATATCCAATTTTCTTCCCATCTTATGCTCCTGAGTATTACTGTAATGAAGAACTCCGAAGTGTCAGAGAGGAAGACAGGATGTTACCTCTAAAAGGGTACCCTATCCCTCAGAGTTTGAAGAAATCCAAGAGTCTCTTAATACATGCAGTCCACATATCGTGAAGGTCATCCACATCCAGGTGCAAAGAAGGCCCCAAAAGGATGGGAAGCTTCTATTAAAGAACCATTGCCAGTTGTTCCTTGGAATAGCTTCCCTTGGAAATGACCGGCCCCCAGACACTCACTGTTAGTCAGCCAACTGGCACATTCCAAATTTCCAGTTCCGTTTTTGGACAGTCTAAATTTGTCATATGTTTCAAGAGTTTTCTGTAGGGCATTCTTTTTCTTAATGGACCTCAGGTGCAGAAGGTTGAGTTAATCATTTTCCCCAGTTCATAACACTTTTATTGTCTTTGGTTCAGGAGAACCAAAGATAATAAAATATTACTTATTCATACATTCATTTGCTATGTATGTACTTTTTTTTTTTAAGAAAATGTTGGGGATAGGAGTTTATTAATTAATTTATTTATTTTTGCTGTGTTGGGTCTTCGTTTCTGTGCAAGGGCTTTCTCTAGTTGTGGCAGGCGGGGGCCACTCTTCATCGCGGTGCGCGGGCCTCTCACTATTGCGGCCTCTCTTGTTGCGGAGCACAGGCTCCAGACACGCAGGCTCAGTAGTTGTGGCACACAGGCTCCAGACGTGCAGGCTCAGCAGTTGTGGCTCACAGGCCTAGTTGCTCCGCGGCATGTGGGATCCTCCCAGACCAGGGCTCGAACCCGTGTCCCCTGCATTAGCAGGCAGATTCTCAACCACTGCACCACCAGGGAAGCCCCTATGTATGTACTTTTTTATTGAAGTAAAGCGGCAGATAAGTTGTACATATAGCAACATGGAATACTAATATAAATATTAAATAAAATAAATAAATATTATTTATTCATATATTCATTCATTTGCTATGTATTACGTACTTTTTTATTGAAGTAAAGTTGATTTACAATATTATATTAGTTCAGGTGTACAGCACAGTGATTCAGTATTTTTATAGATTATACTCCATTAAAAGTTATTACAAAATAATGGCTATAGTACTTTTATCCCCTTTTCTCACTTGGAAGTCTCCCTACAGAGGCAACCATTATATGCTGTTTAATATTGTCTCTCTTTTTAAAAAACTTTTATATAAGATGTGTAATTTTTGTGTGCATGTATTTTTTAACTATATAATTTATGTTGCTTATTTTATTCTATATTATTTATTTCATTTCCTAATTTTTCACTAAGGTCTGTAAGTTGAAGGTTCCTCCATGTTGCTATATGTACAACTTATCTGCTGCTTCCAATTGCTGTACAATACCCAGTGTGCATCCAATGAGTAGGGGATCACTCTGCCATCTCAAAAGTATCAAGAGAATCTGGGAGTTCAAATATGCTTAAATGGCTAAAGAAAGCAATAAACAAAGAGCTTTGTTTATAAACCAGGAGAATGATGTATGAACAAATAGAGACTATCAGTTAATGGAAATTATAAAAAGGAACCAAAGAGAAACTCTGGAGCTGAAAAGTAAAATAACTGAAATGAAAACCTAGAAGAGTTTAACACCAGCTTTGAGCAGGCAGAAGAAAAGAACTAGCAAAGCTAAAAGAAAACATTATCTAGTCTAAGGAGAAGAAATTTAAAAATGATAAAGAAAACAGAATCTAAGAGACATTGGGAAACCATCAAGCATACCAACATAAGCCTAACAGGAATCCCATCAGAAGAGGAGAAAGAGAAAAGGGCAGAAAGAATATGGAAAGGAATAATAGCTGAAAACCTCCAAATTTCACAAGACACTATTCTACATATTTAAGAAAAACTACTCTACATATTTTACATATATATTCCAAGAAGTATAAATTCAAAATAGATCCACACTGAGACACGTTATAATCAAAGTGCCAAAAAGCCAAGGACAAAGAGAGAATATTGAAAACAGCGTGGAACAGGGCCTTTGTACAATGAATAGGATCTGGGTGGAGGAAAGGAATGCCAAATCTTTTAGCTTCACTCACCAGGAATTTAGTCTCTTCAATTTGGGGGTAGAGGGGATGAGAAATGCTGGCAGTTTGCCTCTCCGGTTCAGATACCAGAAGCCTTGATTGGGAGCTGAGGGGAGTGGGAGGCTTCTTCTGCCTGTAGTGGAGCTTCCCTCAAGCTGAACTCAGAAGGGGGGATGGGGGGTGGGGAGAAAGCAGGTTGTGGCTCTAATGCCACAGACTCTCATGGTTCTTACTAAGAGTTAGTAGATTTTCTTGAATAAGTCTACTACCTTAGGATAATGTACAAAGACTTTAAATCGTTGTTGGGTTTTTTTTTTTTTTAATAGTTTTTGCAAGCTTTTCTTGTTTCTCACGGAAGTGGATCCACAGAGCTCCTCATGGTGTCATGTGGAAATGCAACTCACCAATGTGTTACTTCTTAACCATTCCAAGATATCTAAAGAGACAGTGATCTGCCTGGAATTCTTGTGTAGTAACATTGCATCAAAAGACGTAGACATAGAGAATGGACTTGAGGACATGGGGGGAGGGAGAAGCTGGGGCGAAGTGAGAGTAGCATCAACATACATACACTACCGAATGTAAAATAGCTAGTGGGAAGCAGCAGCATAGCACAGGGAGATCAGCTCGGTGCTTTGCGATGACCTAGAGAGGTGGGAAAGGGAGGGTGGAAGGGAGGCTCAAAAGGGAGGGGATATGGGGACACATGTATGCATATGGCTGATTCACTTTGTTGTACAACAGAAACTAACACGGTATTGTGAAGCAATTACACTCCAATAAAGATTAAAAACAAAAAATTCCCAGTTGACTCTGTAGAATGCAATAATGTAGTATATTTGTGACTTTTAAACTGTTAATTATCCTACAGTTACTTGAAGATGAGGTCTCACTTTGCCAACACAGCTGGTGCCCTCTGCAGAAACACAGATATTTGTGGAAAGGCCACTGCCTCTCACTGCCCCCAAACTTGTATTTTCTGCATCCTTACTCTTCCTGGCCACCCAGTGTTTATGGAAAACTGTGGAAAATCCCTCCTCCCTCACTCTAGGCCACAATTTGTCACTAAGGTTGGCACTGATGGAAAGATACTTGTACTTCCTGTGTAACACAAAGCCCCTCGACAATATGCCTCTATAATCTGATGATGCCCCACTTTCTACATGCACAGACCTAACTCCATGGAGCTGGAGCTGGAAACCAATCACTGAAGCAAGTATCGTTGGATCCTCAAAATATAAATTCCTCCCTCCTTGCCTTTGCACACACAAAACCTTAATAAGACTCTTTACAGCAATCTGCTCATGATGCCTTCCTGCTTATTAAATATACATATTTTTGCTTGTCTCCCAATAGAAGCTCAAGCATTTCCTAAAGTAAGAGGTGGAAAACTATGGCCTGTGAAGCCAAATCTGGCCTACTACCTGTTTTGGTAAAGCCCGTGTGTTAAGAATGGCTTTTACAGATGAATATTTGTAATCAATTAGATAATAGAGAATACTGATTTTGAGCCCTAAAGTGAAATGTTATCCCCCAAAATAATTCCATTTTTTCACTAATAGAGTTATATTACCAATAAATTTGTACTTAATTATTTGTATTATATTTTGAGTTTCACCATTAAAAATTTTGTATATATGTGCTTTCTTTCTTGGCATATAATATCAATAAAATTTATACTATCTTCCACCTGTCTAACTGGTCCACAAATTCTAACATATTTACTATCTGTCTCTTTAAAGAAAAAGATCTTCCAACTGCTACCATAATGGATGCCCAAGAGAATCTAAGATTGAAAAATGCTAAAGAGTAAAAAAGGTGTGAAAATTGGCAAACTTCTATATGGGATATAGTATCCTGGATCTGCAGGAAAAGACTGTGAAAGCCAGTGACAAAGTTGCAAGGCCCAATAACACAGACACAGATTTGCAGCAGATGTGGTCAATTTATTCCTTTCCTGACCAGATGGAGGCTATAAAGTCAGAAGCAAGGCAACCTTCTTTGTACCAGTTCTTTACACTGTCAACACATAAACTCCAAAAAATGCCAGGCACCTTGCTTTCTTCAGGGCAAAACACTTTCAGTGAATTTTTATTAGCCTAATTCTCACCCATATGCTTGGCTAACCCACCATGCGATGTTTTCTGTGCTCCAGCCACCTGCACAGTAGCATGATATATTTATGTCAGAGGCAACAGGATATGGTAGAAGCTTTGAAAGATAAGAAATAGGAATTTAAGGATTTATTCTGCCAGGTAACAACTAAGTGGCCTAATCTATTATATTAAGTGACAATCTACCAAGTCCTCAGTTTCTTCTCTATGAAATGGAAATTATAATACATAGATACTCCCAAGGCTGATATTCAAAACTTTTAATGGCCAATATAGTGCAGGCATTGATCAATCAGTAAGTATACTGGTCACGAAGAGCAGGAAAGCCACACAAGCCAGACTTATTCATAAGTTGTGTGGGGACTAAATGACAAATTGCATGTCATATGCTCAGCACAGAGTGTAGAACAGTAACTGCTTCATAATTTTTGCTATCATTACAGTGACACAATTCCTTCTCTTCTTCCTAAAAAAATGATTTCCTACCTTATTTGTTAAAATGCAGTGTGTTTTCCATATAGTGATGTATTCATAGTGTCAGAGCTTCCATTTCTTTATTTTGGGGTAATTTTACACAATGAAGAAATGTACTCTCTTGAAATAAATATCTGGAAAGGGATCCTTAAGGTTGGCAGGATTGAGAAACACTATTCTTTTGCCCACAACACTAAGAATAATACTAAGCAGTGAGATTCTTGCTAGAAGTAAATTAAGTTAAAGATTCATAGGTCTTAAAAAATAGTTAACTTGTAAGAAAAGGTTGCAGTAAATTTAACAGGCATTACCCAAGCTCTGACCACATGGAGAAAACCCTCAGGCAGGAAGGCTTTCATTATTTTTCCTCAGTTTTGATCTGTATACCTTAAGTGTTTTCTTGATTGAAAACAAGATATAGAACATTAGCACCAGCAATTAGGAGAAAGATCAAACAAGATAGCCAAGTTCTACAACTTCATTAGGTCCACCATGATGATATAGAGCAGAACTGATAGAACAGAACAGACTTATTGGCTATGCATGCAACATGCTGAGCAATCTTCTGTTTTACATATATTAACTCATATAATCCTCACAACTTTATCAGATGGTACACTGGACACCTTTCAACTACCACATCACACTCCCTTGGTCTCTCCTGCCCAGTATTCCACCACAACTACAGCAACCAGCTCTGCCAAGACTTCTACTAGCTTCATGGTGTACAGCTGATAGCATCTAGCTTCAGGCCACCTATCTTAGTCACTTCAGGCTCTATAACCAAGTATGATAGGCTGGGTGGCTTATAAACAACTGAGATTTTATTTCTTACAGTTCTAGATGCTGGTAAGTCCAATCAAGGTAATCTAGTGAGAACCTGCCTCCTGGTTCATAAGCAGCCATCTTCTAGCTGGGAACTCACATGACGACCCAGCTAGGGAACTCTCTATTGTCTCTTTTCTAAGGGCACTAATTCCATTCATGAGGGTTCCACTCTCATGACCTAATCATCTCCCCAAGGCCCTACCTCCTAATACCATCATATTGGGGGATTAGATTTCAACATATAAATTTGAGAGGAACACAAGCATTCAGTCCATTGCACCACCCATTCCATTTGTTTTTTTTATCTCCAATGCCAAGACTTCTCTTTTGATGCCCCAGAGTAGGACACAAAGGTAACTAACTCAAAGCCTGCATATGCAATCCAGAAATAAAAAGGAGTTGACCTCTAGGCAAGTCTTTATTCAATGACAATTGGGAGCTGACGGATTAATTTTTTCCCCAAATGGACAGATGAAAGGTTTTTCATATGGTTTCTTAGACAGTACTGCAGAATTAAGTAACCAGCAGCTTGTAGCACTGGCCAACTCAGTCATGTATCTTTGTATTGGCTCTCTCTTCTCTGCTTCACTGCTCTTTCTTTATTCCTCCTCCCTGGGACTATACCCTCCAAAAATATACTCACACCTGTCACTAATAAAACTTTGTCTCAGACTCATATTTCTGGGGAACTTGTTAATAATCCAATTAGTACCAAGAGTGGCCTAGATAATAGACTCTCAAGGCGGAATTTTTGAAGCCTGATCACTCACCAGTCAGATGGCAATACAATCCCTATTTCCTACTGGTAGTTGGGGTGAGGATTACCATTGGAATTCAGCAGAATTAGAATTACTAAGAATTTTACCTGTTGTTTTGGATAAAGTGCCAGTAGAAGGTACAACATCGGATTATACAGTGGCTGTGGCAGATAAATGGTATATGGAGCCAATGATAATTATAATAATTATAGAACAGACTGGTTTTATTTGTTGGAAGTCTTGAATGAAAAGCAGATAAGAACATAATTGCCAATTTCAGCTCAGGGCCAGCTAGGAAAGCTATAGGTCCTCTACAAAGGAAGAAGACTCTACTCTCCTGCAACTGCAGGGCAGGTTGTGCTGAAAATCAGGCCCCTGATCTAACTGTAAGGGTGGCAGATCTTTAACAGAGATTAAGTGCAAACCTTAACAGATTTCTTATGTCAAAGTTGGTACCTGGTAGAAAAAAAAAGGTGTAACTGTGTGATCTGGAAGGGGGACATTTAATGAATAAGCGTGAGACTTTTTTTTTTTTTTTTTTTTTTTTGCGGTACGCGGGTCTCTCACCGTTGCGGCCTCTCCCGCAGCGGAGCGCAGGCTCCGGACACGCAGGCTCAGCGGCCATGGCTCACGGGCCCAGCCACTCTGCGGCATGTGGGATCTTCCCGGACCGGGGCATGAACCCGTGTCCCCTGCATCTGCAGGCAGACTCTCAACCACTGCGCCACCAGGGAAGCCCGAGATTTTTTTTTTTTTTTTTGTAAAATCAGATTTATTGAAGGATTACTTAAATACAATAAATTTGCCTCTTTTAAGCGTACAATGCAATAAGTTTTGACAAATTCACACACTCATGCAACCCCAAACATACTCAAGATACAAAATCATCCTTAAAAAGTTTCCTCATGTTCCTTTGCAGTCAACCCCCTCCCGAAATCCCCAGCCTCTGGCAACTATTGATCTGTTTTCTATCCCTAGAGCCTCACCTTTTCTAGAATGCCACATAAGTGGAATTATATAGTATGAGGGTTTTTATGTCTATGTTGTTTCACTTAACATAATACTTTTAAGAGTCATCCTTTTTGTTAGTTTGTTTCTTTTACTTGCTAAATAGCATTCCATTGTGTAGACCACAATTTGTTTATACATTCATCTAAGCCTGAGAATCCTGAACCTCCAGATTTCCCTGGACCTTCCACGCCAGCGAGAACATTCTCCTCCCTCTTGCCAGAGAATAGTTTTCCCTTAGTTGGACACCCTGTACTGTTAAAGGCCACACAGATCAAGCAGGGAATCATAGCCCCTTCTTTAGGAGGAAACAGCACACATACCAAGGGAATAATAGAATCTGTGTGTGTTAGAATAATGGCGCCCCAAAATGTTCATGCCCTAATCCCTGAGACCTATGAATATTACATGCCAAAAGAGACTTGGCAAATGTGATTAAGATTAAAACCTTAAAATGTGGAAATTTTTCTGGATTGGTCTGATTTAATCATATGAGGAAGAGAAAGGCAGAAGAGAAGGTCAGAGCAGTGTGACCAGAGGAGGACTCGACTCACTTTTGCTGGCTGTGAAGAGGGAGAAACAGGGCCACCAGCCAAGGTATGTGGCAGCCTTTGGAAGCTGGGAACAGTCCTCATCTTACAGTCAGTAAGAAAATGGGGGCCTCAGTCCTATAGCTACAAGGTACTGAATTCCACCAACAACCCAAATAAGCAGAAAACATATTCTCCCCTACAGCTTCTAGAAAGGAACTTAACCTGCTGACAACTTGATTTCAGTTCAATGAGACCCACACTGACTTTTGACTTACAAAACTGTGAAAAAGTTGTGGTATTTTAAGTCACTAAATCTGTGGTTATTTGTTACAGCAGCAATAAAAAACGAATATCCTGTATACTAGCAGGAATGGTATATTAGTAGGGATTGTGGGAATAGGGTGTAAAAGTGTGTCTTGGGGGTGTCAGAATAGAAGATGGGTCAGAAAATAGGCTTCTTTGGGGGATATATTCAAACTGGAGCATTCACACTTGGCTTGGCATCCCTATTCTGGCAGAGAGATCCTAAAACACTTCCGGGATCACTCCTTGAAATCTGACATACTGTTGGCCAAGTAGATGGCAGGACCTCCTTGGCATAGTCTTGAGAAAGAGTTAGAAAGCTAAGAGGTAAGAATATCAGAAAGGATTTATTCTGTGAAACCAGAAGGGCTCAGAGGGTATTACTTCCACTATAACAATAAGAAACTCACCAATAAGGGGTATATCTTTGACAAGATTGATAGTGGTTGTCCTCTGTGGGGCAGCATAGATGTTGAGAGATCTTGACACTGGGAATAAATGGATCCTGAAACAGCAGGGTCCAGTTGGCACACTTAAACTTCTGTAAAGGTTAACTGGATATAGTTTAACAATGTACAGTACACCAGATTGGTTTGCAGGACCTGTAGAAATCCGGCAATAGCTAATGTCTCTTGCCTAAGGGCAAGATAAAAGGACAACTGACTAGTATGTTACTCAATTCTTACAATTCAGAAAAATAATCAAGTTCAAATAAATAAAGGTCTATGTCAGCAACCATAATGAAAAATTATAATTCTTTCAGATTCTTTGGACATAGAATTTTTCAGGTTTGACACAGGATTTAGAACTTTTCAGGTTTGACAAAGGATTTTAACACAATGAAAAATTATGATTCTTCATCCAGTTTCCAGATTCAAGTCAATTCACAGACTGAGCCAATTATTGAAGGGGCAAAAGGACCCTGAAATGCCACAGAATAACACATGGCAAAATCCCCTTAATCCTTCTCCCAAAGTGACATATGCCTGTTAGCCAAGGTAACTGTGTTGGAGAAGGGCAGTACTCAGACATTTCAATAACTGTTAAGATGTAGTGTCTGAGCTGACACTGATTCCAGGTGAACCAAAACACCACCATGCTTTCCACTGCTAGAAAAGGAATGTATGGAGGCCAGGTGATAAGTGGAGTCTTGCCCAAATCTCTCTTACATTGTTCTAATGGGTCTATGCAACCATCCTGTGGTTATTCCCCTGGTCAAGTGTATAGTTAGGTTTAGATATATTCAATAGGTAGAAGAACCTTCACTTCAATTCTCTGCTCTATAAATTAAAGTCGTTATCATAGGAAGGACCAAGTGGAAGCTTCTGAAAAAAAAAATAAATAAACAAACAACTCTTTCATCCCTAATCCTGATAGACAATCAGAAAGAATACTTCATCCTGAGAGGAACTGCCCTTAATGCTACCATCAAAGACTTACACAGGGAATTATACAGGATGAAGGGGTGATAGTCTCCATTTTATCTCCATTCAATTCACCTGTCCTGTCTCTGCAAAAGCCATATGGATCATCATAGATGATGGCCAACTATCATAATCTTAATCAGGTGGTAGTCCCAGGCTCAGCTACAGTGCTAGATGTTGTATTTGCTATGCACCTAACGGTCTGGTGAATGCATTCTTCTTGAAACCCACAAATTAGGAGGATAAAAGCAGTTTGCTTTTACATATAGAGAAAAACTAATATTCACTGTTTGCTATGGACTATGCTAACTCTGCTGTGCTCTACCCCAGAACAGTTCACAGTAACCTTAATTGTCTTCACAGTTCGCAGAATACCACACCAGTGTACTAAGTCCTGGCTAAAATACAGCTCAGACCGTAGGTGAGGCCGGCAGCGTGGATCCTCACTCTGTGCAAATCCTCGGGTTAGGCAGCTGCTTCTGGGAAATGGCGGCAGATAGGAGTTTGTGGAAGACCCAGCTACGATTCTCTCAAAGGTTGCCCTCCTCCTGGACTTTGAAATGCTTTACATGATCGGTTTGGGGCTGGGAGATGCCAAGGACATCACAGTCAAGGGCCTTGAAGTTCTAAGACGCTACAGCCGAGGGTATCTGGAAGCCTATACCTCAGTCCTGACTGTAGGGAAGGAAGTTCTGGAAGAGTTTTATGGAAGAAAATTGATTCTCGCTGATAGAGAAGAATTGGAACAGGAAGCAGATAATATTTTAAAGGATGCTGATATCAGTGATGTTGCATTCCTTGTAGTTGGTGATCCATTTGGCGGTGTGGCTGACAGGGTCTTGGTGCTCTGGCCGGGTGTCAGGCCTGTGCCTCTGAGGTGGGAGAGCCGAGCTTAGGACATTGGACCACCAGAGACCTCCCAGCCCCATGTAATATCAAATGGCGACAGCTCTCCCAGAGATCTCCATCTCAACACTAAGGCCCAGCTCCACTCAATGACCAGCAAGCTACAGTGCTGGACACCCCATGCCAAACAACTAGCAAGACAGGAACACAACCCCACCCATTAGCAGAGAGGCTGCCTAAAATCATAAGTTCACAGACACCCCAAAACACACCACCAGACGTGGGCCTGCCCACAAGAAAGAAAAGATCCAGCGTCATCCACCAGAACACAGGCACCAGTCCCCTCCACCAGGAAGCCTACACAATCCACTGAACCAACCTTAGCCACTGGGGGCAGACACCAAAAACAACAGGAACTATGAACCTGCAGTCTGTGAAAAGGAGACCCCAAACACAGTAAGTTAAGCAAAATGAGAAGACAGAGAAATATGCAGCAGATGAAGGAGAAAGGCAAAAACCCATCAGACCAAACAAATGAAGAGGAAATAGGCAGTCTACCCGAAAAAGAATTCAGAGTAATGAGAGTAAAGATGATTCAAAATCTTGGGAATAGAATGGAGAAAATACAAGAAATTTAACAAGGACCTAGAAGAACTAAAGAGCAAACAAACAATGATGAACAACACAATAAATGAAATTAAAAATTCTCTGTAAGGAATCAACAGCAGAATAACTGAAGGAGAAGAACGGATAAGTGACCTGGAAGATAAAATAGTAGAAATAACTACCACAGAGCAGAATAAAGAAAAAAGAACGAAAAGAATTGAGGACAATCTCAGAGACCTCTGGAACAACATTAAACACACCAACATTCAAATATAGGGGTCCCAGAAGAAGAGAAAAAGAAAGGGACTGAGAAAATATTTGAAGAGATTAGAGTTGAAAACTTCCCTAATATGGGTAAGGAAATAGTCAAGTCCAGGAAGTGCAGAGTCCCATACAGGATAAATCCAAGGAGAAACATGCCAAAACACATATTAATCTAACTATCAAAAATTAAATACAAAGAAAAAATATTAAAACATAGCTCAAATTGTTGCATGTTACAATTTGTACCATCAAGAAAGATGGACCACTTACTATTAAGTTTAGACCCATTTACTGGGCTACCTAGAAGGCTACCAGTTTCAACTGCGATCTGAAGCACCAAAGAGTCGTCTTCTTTTAAAAAATCTTCACCATAAATGTACTTATGCTTCTTCTTCTATCTTCAGTACATCCGTCCATTGTCTCTGTCTCATTCTTTCTTTCTCTCTGTTTCTCCCACACAGGCCAAATTTTTATTGTTTTACTTTATTTTTCAAAGAATAATTGTGTTTTCAAATTATTAATTTATGCTGTTATATTTAATAATTCTTCCCATATATTTCATTTGCTTTTACTTACTATTTTATTTGCTTCTAAGATTAAAGTTTACCTCATTTAATTTGTCCTCATTAATACTAATTCTCCTGAAAATCACTTTGATTGCATCCTGTTAGTTTGCATTGTTATTCATTTCTTAATAGTCTGTGATTTCAGTTTTAACTTCCTCTTAGACTCAAAAGTTCAGAAGAGGTCAGTATGTTTTTGTTGTTAATCTCTATGTAATTGAATTTTATTTATTGACATTTGTTTGCTATCTTTTGTTGCTAATGCAACTTTGTGCTTTTAAAATATCCTTTAATATTCTTTGTAGCCTTATAATGGATAACTTTAAAACTATTCCATTGGTATTTAAAAACCAAGTATATTCTCTCCTTATTGAATAGAATAAAATTAAATCAACTTTCTAGCATGATTCATCCATCTTCTCTATATCTTTACATTTTTAAAAATATGTAATTCATTGGTTTCTGAGACAGGGGTGGTATGAATTCTTTTCTATTGCTTACGTTTCTAATAGCTTTTTATATATGTATTTCTTATAAATTAGCATAAGTACTTATAATGCATTATAATTTTTATCTATAAAAATTATTGTTTTTTTCTATGTGATATTTTTCACCTTGAATTCTCTTTTGTCACATATGTCTCCATTCTTTTTGTTACCATTTTCACAAAGTATCAATCACTTTTTTACTTTTTATTGTTTTTTTCTTTTGCATATGTGTCTCACAAGGAGAATATAACTGAATTTGATGGATTTGTTTATCTAACACAAAAATCTTGAATTCATCAGTTTTATCTTCTCTTTTGTCTTGCATGCTACTCAACTAACCTATTAAGCTTTTATTTCATCATTTATGTTTTTAATTATAAAGACTGACTATTCCTTTTGCAGGGATCCATTTTTGTTCACTTTTAAGAATGGGTTACTCTTTCAAATATTTATACAAGTATTATTTATACCTATCTTTATATTTCCTTCCATTTTCTACGCTAAATCTGTTTCATGAGGAGCTAGGGATTCTGTTAAGTTTATTGCTTCACTCTTATGCCTTAGTGCTCTGCAAAAGTTTGGTAATGTTTATACATCAGAAAGTGACTGTTCACTTAGCAAAATATTGTAATTTGAGTGTATTTCCATGGCATAAGTCAAAATCCCTCTTTCTTAGGCGGACAGTCCAGATTCTGACTGCGGGAGTCCTACCTCTGAGGAAAGCGCAGGGGATGAGAAAATGGCTTGTGGCAACCTGGCATGTAAAATGCAGTTTCTAGTCTCATATTCCTGTGTGAGCTATATGTTTCCTCATGGTACCACCCCCACTTTTGAGGTCAACAAGCCTAACTGGCAATCTCATACACTAGAACTACTACTTTCAACTCTATCCCCTCCTCTACACCTATTTCATTCTTCTCACTAACCAACTTTTTCTGCTACACACCAGACATAGCCAACAATGCCTGAATTTTCATTTATTCTACTGTAAACAGCAGACTAAACTAGAACCTCTTATTTCCAACGTCATAAAGATTTTTATGTTCCAATCTTGGGAAAGGTAGCTACCCATGCACCCATGTTTTGTAGCCAGGGAGTCAGGCTGTACTGATAGGATGGCTCTCAGAGTAACCATAGAGATGGAATAGTATAGGGAGAGAGTGGGAAGAGACTGTTACTAGAGAAACTCCTTAGAAACAGAGCAGGTGACAGTCAAAGGGAAAAACATACCAAGTACTTTGAGCAGGATAGACATTTAGTGATTCAATGGAAGAGGAAAAGGAGATTAAAATTAGCTAAATAACAAAAATGTTACATAAACTAGAAGGAACAATGCCAAATGGGCTTTTGCATGGCTCAACAGCTGTATAATGTGAACCTTAGAATGCATTACCATCTAACATGTATATGAATTTTGCAGCTCCAAAATCATCATATGATGCCTGCTTTCCATCTAGGCTATGTAGTATTTCTGTGTATATTTATATATATAGTTTATCCTCAACCTACTTCAAAAAGATTTTGTGTTAGCTTACGATGAAAGACAAGCATATAATCAGATTATTTAACAGTAGAAACAGAAAACAGCATAGATTCTAAGGGAAAATAAACTGAAGAGAAATATGGGTTATAGTTATGACTGAGCATTAAACATGGTTCTGGGCTTCTTGACACCCAAGGCAAAAGGTACTCAAAGTCTAAATAACAGAAGATGCTAGTTCATCAAGAGAAACAAAAAATTTTCCTGGGAAGGAATTTATCATATATTTACTCAAAAGATAATAAAACATATAAAAAGGCAACCTTGAAACAGATGCAGAAGCATTCTTTCTATAAATACTTTCCTGTAAAAACCATAAGTTTAAAAATCAGAGTCTAACATTGAGGGCTTTTTTAGATAAGGCATCTCTTTAGAAGGCTACGATATGCAGTCTTGGCCTGTATATCCTCTTGGACTTCAATGTTATACCCACCTCCTGCACATAGTTAATTTCCACTCGTCTGTTTATATTTGTTGTGGGTGTTGTCTCCTTCTCAAAGCTTGCCTTAAGTAACTTTTTGTCCCTCAGGCTGAGTTAGGCATGTTTCAACATACTACATAGAACCACTGTTTACCTCCATCGTAAGTATATGCCTTTATCGTTGTATCATAATTTTCCTGCTGCTAGAGTCATTGCTTGTTGAAAGCAAGGACTGTGCTTTATTCATTTTTATATTCCAAGTGCCTATGTCAGGGTAAAAGTTTTCAATATTTGTTAAATAAATGAACTATAAAAAGAATTAATGTTTATCTAGCTTGATACAATTTTATTGTTTAAATTTCCCATAGCCACAGACAGGGAGCCTATCTCTATGTTTATCTTTTTCTAATTCCAATGCTGTCAATCATGATTCTGATAGAACCTTAAGATCAGACTAAATTTTTGACTTGTTACTTTGAGAAAAGCTGTACGACTTGGATGTTAAACATGTTTCACAAGGACAGTGGGACGTGTCACCCTCTGGGGAATCATCAAACAGGGTCAACATTTTCCTCAAGAAGTAAATTTGTATTTGTCCATAACAGCTATCATTTATTGACTGCTTACAATAATCAGTTATTCCCTAGTTGATATCATTGAACCCCATGGTTTTAAAGGTCACCTGTATACTGATGACTCCCAAATTTATATCTCCAGGCCCAATCCACTCCCCATAAGCATCTTTTATTCATCAAGTTGCTCACACTAACCATCTTAAAGTCGTTCTTGACTCCTGTCTTTCTCTTATACACATACTTATTCTGTTACCAAGTACCAAGGAGTGTGATTGCTGGACTGTATGGTAAGAGTATGTTTAGTTTTGTAAGAAACTGCCACACCATCTTCCAAAGGGGCTGTACCATTTTGCATTACCGTCAGCAGTGAAAGAGAGTTCCTGTTGGTCTACTTCATCAGTATTTGGTGTTGTCAGTATTCTGGAATTCAACTATTCTGATAGGGGTTTAGTAATAGCTCACTGTTTTGTTTTGCATTTTCCTGAGGACATATAATGTGGAGCATCTTTCATATGTTTGTCACCTGTATATCTTTTTTTAAATTTTTTTATTGAAGTATAGTTGATTTACAATGTTGTGCCAATCTTCGCTGTAGAGCAAAGTGACTCAGTTACACACAAATATACATTCTTTTTTTATATTCTTTTTCATTATGGTTTATCACAGGATATTGTATATAGTTCCCTATGCTATATATTAGGACCTTGCTGTTTATCCATTCTAAATGTTATAATTTGCATCTACCAACCCCAAATTCCCAGTCCATCCCTCTCCCTCACCCCTTCCCCCTTGGCAACCACAAGTCTGTTCTCTATGTCTATGAATATGTTTCTGTTTTGTAGATAGGTTCATTTATGCCATATTTTAGGTTCCACATGTAAGTGATATCATATGATATCTGTCTTTCTCTTTCTGACTTGCTTCACTTAGTATGATAATCTCCAGTTGCATCCATGTTGTTGCAAATGGCATTATTTCATTCTTTGTTATGGCTGAGTAGTATTCCATTGTATATATGTACCACATCTTCTTTATCCATTCATCTGTCAATGAACATTTAGGTTGTTTCCATGTTTTGTCTATTGTAAACAGTGCCACTATGAACATAGGGGTGCATGTATCTTTTTGAATTATAGTTTTGTTCAGGTATATTCCAGGAGTGGGATTGCTGGATCATATGGTAATTCTATTTTTAGTTTTCTGAGGAACATCCATACTGTTTTCGATAGTGGCTGTACCAACTTACATTCCCACAAACAGTGAAGGAGTGTTCCCTTTTCTCCACATCCTCTCCAGCATTTGTTATTTGTAGACTTTTAGTGATGGCCATTCTGACCAGTGTCACCTATATATCTTCTTGACGAGGTGTCTGCTCAGGTCTTTGGCCCATTTTTTTTAATTGGGTTGTTTTGTTTTTTTATGGTAGAGTTTGATTTCTTCGTATATTTTGGATAACAGTCCTTTATCAGATATTTCTCTTGCAAATATTTTCTCATTAATAAATATCTCTTCACTAAAAAAATGAGAATACTAAATTTATTAGTTAGGGCATTTTTTGGGGAAAAGGAAGGAAAAACAGAACACAAATAGTTTCCTTTTAAGCTGATACTGTGAAGTTTACACATATCACTTCTGCTCACATCTCACTGGCCATAACTTACATGGCAACATCTAACTGCAATGAAGACTAGGAAATGTAGTTTATGGTTAACTAGCTTAGGTGTCCAGTTAAAATTTGGTGACATGGGGAAGAACCCAATACTGAAAATAGGAAGAGAATGGATTTTAGAGGACAGTTATGAGAAAACACCACACCCCACAATGTGTAGAAATAAAGAAGCAATTTTCACAAATTAAAGAACAAAAAAATTCTGGGTTCTGTAAATTTCAGTCAGTTTTAATGAGGTATGGAAATATTGAAAGTTATCAGGAGAGACATTTTATGACAACACAATATTTCCCATATTTTTAACCCCAAAATTTCTTCAAGTATGGTTCACTCTAGGTAAAGTGAACAAGTGACAATTGTATGATGTCTTTAGATACATCTATATTTCATTTTAATAGTTATTCCTTTATTAATTGGCTACCTTATTTTTGTGGCAAGCTATTCCAGCTTTTCATCTACAGGAATGATGTAAAGTTTCTTTTAAAAATATATTTAACCCAAAGCAGGGAATCACATTTAAAGAAAAATATCAAGTAAATTATAATATAGATATGAGATTTACATGACAAAAATTACTAAGGTTGTATACAAATGACTTAATCTATACACCTTTAATAAACTTTAAAAATTTCATTCTTTGTTGATATTTCCAAATAAATTAAATACGGTTAAAAGCAAATAAATTACAGTTTTATAAAGTATTTTCATAATTTCAAACTGTTCATATACCTCCACATTCTGAGGTTCTAATGCACTCCCATAATGAGGTACAGCACCTCATTGAGAATCATTAAGTAGTGGAATAAACAGTGAAATTTTTTAGTGTTGAGCTCCTTGCCTGAAATTAACATTTACTGGTTCATGACACTCTTGAGCCTCAGCCCTGTCATCTATAAGATGGGATAGTAACACCTCGCCTAACCTCCCAGATTTAAGTAGGAAACTCTTCAGCCAAAATTAAGTATAAGTGGATCTGCAAATATAAGGGATCCATTCAGCAATAGCAATAATCCTAGACTCAGTAATTTTAGTCAAAGTTTCCAACTGTGAATTAGAGCGCTGTTAACTAGTGAAAAGCCAATCAACGAAGGGCAAGAAAGGAACAGCCATGGGAACCCATGGTCAAAGCCGTTGGAATCCAGTTCACAAAAAGACCTTTCTTCTACACTAGCACCAATGGAAAATTTCACTGACTTCAAGTACAAAATCAACCCAAACAATACAAAGACATACTATTGAGTATTATCCTAATAAATGTCTCTTTAGGAAAGTAGTTTGGGAGATAGTGTTTTCATTTCCTTTAAGATAGTTATGCTACTAGTGTGTACTTTGTAATACAGCATTTTATAAATTATTATTCTAAATAGTAACTAAATTTATTACGATACAAACAAACATATACATACACAGAATCTTTTAGGTATTTTCTCCATTATAGAGAAGAGAAAATTAAGTCTCAGAATTCAAATGTCTTGTCTAGGATCATATATTTACAACAAGGCAACACTTGAAATGTCTACCACATTTATAGACACTCAATATATGTTTATTAGATAAATGAATGAATTAACAAATAAGTTAAACATTGAGAAAACTGAGAAATTTCAGCTCCTAAAATGAAGGTATCTTTTACTCTACCATATTGTTCTTCTATTTTCATTGAGTCACAATTCCATAAAATAGTAAAAATTAACAAAAAAATAGGAGCTTATATTATAAGGGCATTTGCCAATGGCCTAGGCTCTAGCTATGTCGAATTTATAGTTTCAAAATTATTTTATAGTTTCTGCTTTGTGCTCCAGAATGACTACTTTCACCATTCTAAGTTGTCCTCCAGTAGAACACTGCTTACTACAACTGCCAATATTCACATCCTATTTAACCCACAGACCCCTTATAGGATCAGAAACAGCATGTTCAAATTAAGCAACATGTATGATGTAAAGGCTGTTTTATGGATTACTTAAAAGTATTCATGGCTATAAATGTTTCTACCCTTTGATCTGGGACTTTTTATTCATAGTTCTCCACTCTTAAGATCTCCAAAGTTTTCTTCCAACAAGGAGGCCCGAATCTATAGTGATGAATAATGTGGGGGAGCTCTGTTTTTATTTCAGGCTCCTCCCTGCTATGGAGCTTTCAGATCATGTACACAGAACTCGGCAGCCAATGAGATTTACTTCTCTAAGCAGAGGTAATATGTGGAAATAGCTCAGCACCAGCTCTGTTTACTCTGTCTCAACTCACCTAGGGTCATACCATTTCAGAGCTTGTTGGTATGGCCACTTGGCAAGTTGAAATTGTCAGAATGACATGGAAGATTAGATGGAGATGGCAGTGAATTTATCCTAAATTTGAGTGACTTTTGGTGTTCTTCAAATTTTATTTCTAGATCTTACATGTGTAGATCCTTTTAGATACCTATTACCCTACTCAATTGACTCTCAAAGTAGTCAGAAGATTTTAATGCAAATATTCCTATTACTTGCCCTATGGTACCTAGTATGTGGTCTCTGCTCACCTCTAGGTGCCATGGAGATGTAAATGTACTTCAATGACTTTCTGGAAGCCCCTGATTTTGGAGCTGATTGAATGATCAAATTACTTTTCATATTAGGCAGCCCTATCAATAATCAACTCCACTACCACCTTTCCATTAAGACTACATCTGACTAAGAATTAGACATGTTTTTCTGAATGTCAAATACCTAGGGAAAACCACCCTTGATAGAAAACTATCATTAAAATAATGTCAAAAGAATGAAGTACCAAGAGAAAGAGGTAAAATGAAGTCCTGTGGCAAGGAGGTTGCTGCCTCATTTACTGCTCCCGGTAGCAGGAGTGCAGCTTTGACGGTGGACTGGGTTTCTTGAACACAGTTGGGTAAAAAAAGATGATCATGGGCAATTGGACAACAGCACCTTAGACAACTGCACTTAGTGCACCAACTATGAGACCTAAGAGTGCAGATACTTTGCCTTTTTTTTTTTAATCACAGACAAAAATAATCCATCACCAAGTCAACAGTCACCCCATTCCATTTGCATCGCAAAAATCTGAGATGCTTCAGCAATTTTTACCCTAACATGGAAAGTCAGCAATAGGGTTGGGGACTAAGAATGCCTCCTGCCATCTCAGCAAACAAAGGATGTTGTGGTCATCAAGCCATCAACCACTGCAGCCACCTCCAACAGTGTCCCCTGAGGGGACGCAGGATGTGAAAGAACAGGATACTGGCACTAGATAGTTTAGGTGCATATCAAAGGAATGATTTCACTGAGCCCAAACTCTTGCATCTCCCCATACATAGAAAAGCACTACATCCACTAACTTCAGATGTCTGATTTTCTTTAATAAACAGTAATATTTTGATATTCTGACTACCTGGTTTTTGTTGCAAAAACCCTTGTATACACTGGCTCCTCCCTTACCTCTTCGAAGCAGTCCCTCAGAGCGATCTGAGAGGCTGTCTTCCCGGCTTAAGTTCTCAGAAAATCCACCAAATAAAACATAATTCTCAACCTTTAGGTTGTGCATTTTTTTCAGTCGGCAGAGTGTTTGCAAACTGCCACATACTTTCTTGGGAGGAAGCAATAAGTAGTGATTAAAAACAGTGCTCTTGACTTCACTGCTGAGATTTGATTCCCACTTTTACCTAATTATATGTGACTATTACTCTCAGTTGACTCCTGTTTGAAATGGGGCTGGTGAAAGTTTCCATCTCAGATGGTTGTTGTGAGGATTAAGTGGAATAAGGAATGTAAAATGCATAGTATACAGAAGGCACTCACTAAATGCTGGCTATTAGTTGAGGTTCTTGGAAATATTGGAGGCTGTCCTTGCCATCAGAAGTCTTGCTTTCATGTCATAGGAAAACACTGTAGTTTGTTTACCTACAGTGCTACAGCTAAAACCATGTTTCCTAGTCAAATCTCATTTATTTGACCTCATCATTCAAAAATGCACAAACTTTTCTTACATTTCTATTCCACTGAATGCATTATTCCCATTTTACTCCTTATCAATCATTCTCAAAATAATATCTTTAAATGAAATCAATCTCTGACAGTTCCAGGCTTTTTCTACATGGTACAAATGACTGGATGAAAGACTCATGTCACTATGGACAATGTTCCAACGTTTTCTGAATATTTGGTGCTCATATGAAACCCCTGCAGGTGATATTACCTCATCATCACACCTCGCCTTTAAATTGTTAAATACTCTGCTTGCAGATTCAACCTCACACAAGGATTTTATATTTGTATTTTTTTTTCTTGAAGCTGATCTTAATTTAATACATACTGCCATGAAGCAGCTTGCGCTAGATCCACAGAGGACAGTCCAAGCCTGACTGGCTGGCCTTGAAAGCACAACTCCTGTAAGTTAAACAGAGTTCATAGACCCTGCTGTGATCAGCTTCATTCCTCTTGCCCCAGACAGACAGAAAAATCTGCTCATTTTTCATGGTCCCTCCACACACACAAACATAGCCACACAGCCAGCGTTAAATCTCATTAATCGAATGGTAATTTGTTGCAAGCTATGTCTAATGCAATGCAAAAAATTGTTACTCGCCAGATGACCAGATCCACTCATTCTCTTTCTATTCAGAGTGCCTTAATATTCTGGTGCTTGGTATTTGAAGTTAATGAAGTTTTATTGTATGCGAGGCATCTACATAAAGGGTGGTCAATTTATATCAGAGCTCATTCTATGCAATGTGGTTTGCAATGAGGCTGTTTTCAATAAGTTGACTTTTATATTCCCAACCATATGTGTTCAGATGATCATGAGTATAGGATATTTGAGGAGAGCTGGAAATGTGTTTGACTTGTGAGGCCAAACTTCTAACACATCATGGTGGTCTACTCTCGAAAGCATATATATATATATATATATATATATATATATATATATATATATATATATATATATATATATGTACACACACACATACACACACACTCATATATATATATATATATATATGAAATGCATGTATGAACTCAAATCTAGACCACATTTACTTTTTTAAGTGCAAAACAGAATTTGCCAAATATTAGGAATAACAGAAAAATTATAACACTAAACAGGAAACAGTGAAATATTGATATCAGACTTCACTATTCCTAAAGTCCACTGGGCATTTCCCAGCTAGGCCCCTCTTACAGCTCATCTCCCATATGCCTGAGTCCTCTGCCATGTGCAGAAGTCATTGTTTACTCCATCTCCAGAAACCTCTTCTTCCTTCTCGAGTCCTCAAATTCTTATAGACAGGGCTTCCAGAGCTAATATTGATGTTCCCTTATTATTTGAAGCAATTTAACTTAGCATCTTCTCAAATTCCACCTTCAGAATTAAGCCTGAGATTTTCTGAGCATATTTCTAGAGTAAATTCTTTTGTACATGATGAAGCTTGCTTTTTTTTTCTTACCTGAATTAGGAATAAAAAGTTCTCTAGTAGCCATAGTCAAAAATTGTCCATATCAAGCATTTAGCACAGTGTTTTAATTTTCTATTGCTGTATGACCAGTTAACACAAACAAATAAAAACATCATACATTTACTATCTTGCAGTTTCAATAGGTCAGAAGGCTGGGCGCAGTGTCACTGGGTTCTCTGCTTAGTCTCACAAGGCTGAAATCAAGGTGTTGGCTAGGTTGAGTTTTCATTTGGGGCTCATGGTCTTCTTCCAAGCTCATTCAGGTTAGTAGCAGAATCCAGTTCCTTGTGGCTGTACATGTGAGATCCCCTTTTTCTTGCTGGCTGTCAGCTGAGGGAGTCACTCTGCTCCTAGAGGCTGCCTTCAGTTGCTAGTTATGTGATACTATCACAACAGGGCAACTTACTTCTTCAAGGCCAGCAAGAGAATCTTTTTCACTTGGAATCTTTCTGACCTATGTTAAGAGTTCACCTGATTGAGTCAGGCCCATCTAAGATAATCTCTTTCTTAATTAGCTTAAAGTCAACTGATTAGAGATCTTAATTACATCTGCAACTCCCTTTACCTTTGCCACACAGTGTAGCACAAGAATGATATCCCATCTTATTCATAGGTCCTGCCAACAATCAAGGAAAGAGGATAGTACAGCAGAAGGTGGAATCTTTGAGGTCATCTCAGAATTCTTTCTACCACACATGGCATTCATGACAAGGTAACCTTCAGAAAGACATAGTTTATTTTTGCTATACCTATAAACGTACTTTAAGGTGCAAGCACAAAATGTTCCTTGTAATTGCAAAAATGCACTGTGCTCTCCTTTTCATTCTTCCTTTCAACATGCTGTTTTTTCTTTCTAAAACAACCTTTTTCCCAAGACCCTACTCCCTACTTAGCGGACTATTACATATGTCTCAAGATCTAAGTCACTCAGCTTAGAAAACATTAATAAAATCTACTATGGGTCAAGCTCTGGCGACACAAACTCCCTCACAGAGTCACATGCTAGCAGGAGCTACAGAGAGAAATGGAGAGAGGCTTATAGGACTTCTGGTCTAAAGGTAGCAGGATAAAGACATTTCTAAACATTATATCCTTCCACCCATCAATGCAAAATAAAGAGAACAAGAAAGAAAAACACAAGCTATTTCTTTGATGAACTATTAATGGATAAGGTGATGGAGATATGGCAAACAACTTGGAAGATCAGAAAAAGGTCAAATATAAGGGCCTAGGTGGGGATACAGATGAGACGTCAACTGCTTGCCTACATAATCCTGGAGAAATTCTGAGATGTAAGGCACCAGATATATATAACAGAAAAAAACAAGTTTGAAAATCTGCAAAAATAGAAATTATATACCAAAATTCTCCAACCTCACCCCAAGGAGTTGAGTCCAACTGGAAGGATATGGGGGTTATAATATGTGGAATAATTGAACCAGATAGACCCTAAACTTGGGAACACAAGACAGAGAGGAGAGTAAAGGTGAGGACCTAGATTTTTAAAAGGAAAATAATGAAAGACTACATATTGAACAGTGAGACAACCAGCTCCCACCTAGGTATCAAACTTATCATCACTCAACCCCCATAGCTCACTGGCAAAAGACTGGAGGAAGTGTCTTTAGAAAAGTTGAACCATTCCTTAGGGAAGGCCTAGTGATACTGATGTTTGCTGGAGGAGATGGGGGCAGTTCCAAAGAGAAATAGCCAAATTCACCACTGATACCCCTACCATTCAATCAGCCTAATTGTCACTCACATTTTAATGCCTCACTCTTGTAAGAACAGACAGCTATTCTTATACCACAATACAGTGGTATTTCCAACACTTCGAACTATTCATAGTATATAGAGAACATGTAATAGCTATTTGTTGAATGGATGAATGAATGAACAAACGAATGGATTTCGTAACACTGTAAAATTATATTATAAAATAAAATTTACTTTAAAAAACGAATGAATAGCCAAGGATTACCAAACTGTTGAGAAAAGCCTTTGACATGAGAAAGGCTGAAAATGAAATGTTAAAAGGAAGTTGAAGAAAACAAAGACAATGCTAGGGCAAAACATCTAAAAATGAGATAAGAAAAAGTGGATCCAAAAGTAAGAATATTATATCAAAAAATTAATAATCAGAGAATAAGAATTAGCCTGGAAAACTAAAAAAAAAATGATCAAAACTTAAATTCAGCAAAAAGGATAGAAGACAATGACAAGTAAATATTCCAGAGAGTAGAATAAAATGATGAAAATATCAAAAATAGGAAAGAAAGGACAATTCAAGGATCAATCTAGAAAATCCAATATCCAACTAACAAGACCCCAAAAATGAAATATCAAATAAATTATGCAAGTACATTTCCCAAAATATAGAGTCCACCAAATTTTTAGGAAAAAAGGAATCCATACTAAAGTATATCATCTTGAAACTTCAGAACATCAGAAATTTAGAAAAAAATTTTAAACAGAAAGGTCACATACAAAGGTATCAGAATGGCATAAACTTCTCAAAGAAATATTGCCTAGAAGACATTTTTCTTTGAACTTTAATATTCTAAAGCCAATGTGATTTTGAGAATTCTAAAATCAAAGTATCGTTCAATGGTGAAATCTGAATAAAGACCTTTTTAGATATGCTCCAAAAAATTGCCTCCCACAGAACTTTTCTCAGGAAGTTATTCAAAAAGTTGATTAATAATACAAGGCAGATAAAAAGCAATGAAATTGAGTTATTTGTAGTGAGGTGGATGGACCTAGAGTCTGTCAATACAGAGTGAAGTAAGTCAGAAAGAGAAAAACAAATACCGTATGCTAACACATATATATGGAATCTAAAAAAAAAAAAAAAAATGGTTCTGATGAACCTAGGGGCAGGACAGGAATAAAGACACAGACATAGAGAATGGACTTAAGGACACCGGGAGGGGGAAGGGTAAGTTGGGACGAAGTGAGAGAACAGCATGGACATATATACACTACCAAATGTAAAATAGATAGCTAGTGGGAAGCAGCTGCATAGCACAGGGAGATCAACTTGGTGCTTTGTGACCACCTAGAGGGATGGGATAGGGAGGGTGGGAGGGAGACGCAATAGGGAGGGGATATGGGGATATACGTACACATATAGCTGATTCACTTTGTTATACAGCAGAAACTAACACAACATTGTAAAGCAATTATACTCTAATAAAGATGTTAAAAATAATAATAATAATAATACAAAGCAGTAAAATCAAGAAAGAGACCTACACGGGATGCCTGATTTCCAACATGGAATCCCACCACGTTTCCTCAAAACAAAATGCTTATTTTTTCTGCCGAAGTAGTATGACAGTAAGGCATGTGACTACTGGACCTACTTTATACCTCCTTACTCAAAAGCGGTTGCCTAACAGAACAATGGAATGGCCTACTAAACTCAACCAAGACGTGGGCTCAGGTGCAGCATCATCCAGGATGCGGGATGTACACTAAACCAAAGGCAGATATAGCCTACTGTTTCTTAGTCATTAGAATACGTGAGTCTGGAAGTCCAAGAGTGGAAGTAGGATTGGCCTCTCTCCCTATCAGCCTCAGTCACCCACCTGCAGAATTTTTGCTTCCCAGCCCCACGAACTTGGACTCCACTGGGTTAGAGGTCCTAACTCTTGGATCAAAGATGTAGGACTGGAAAACCTTACGGCTGAGACTATCACCTGGTCACTTAGGAGTAGGAATAAAGTAGCTTGTTCCTCTAACCTCCTCTGTTAAGTCTTACGGAGATTATAGCCAGCTGCTACCTTGAAGTCCTGTGACAGACTGAACTTAATGAATGTACAAGGGGTGGCCTGTATTGTACGCCTCTTGTGTGCCCAGCCTTTGATTCCAGTCAATGCTGAAGTAACTAGTTTTGAACAATGCAACATGTACATACATGTACCTTGACCACACTGAGGACTGCAAGATGGATAATCGAGAGGAAAGTGGAGGACTTAGATGACAGACAGGAAAGAAAGAAGGAAGGAAGGAAAGAAGGAATGAAGGGAGGGAGGAAGAAAGGAGAGAGGGAAGGAAGGAACGGATGGACGGAAGGAGGGAGGGAGGAAGGGAGGGAGGGAAGAAAACAGAGGCAATCCCAGAAAAACAAACTTGTTCAGGAATGTAAATATATTCATATACAATACATAATTTAGCAGTGTTTGATTTTTACTCAATCATAATAATGAAAACTAAATATGGATTTAAGAAAAATTATAAAATAAGTATCATGATAGAATAGAGAGGGGCAGTGGGGTGTAAGAGTGAAAATCTTTATCCAACATTATTAGACGTCTCTAGGTGACATCTAAATTAATAAATCAAGTATGAAGAAAATGACTCTTTAGAGATATGGAGGGGTACAGGTTTTTTAAGCCTTTCAGCTTGTTAATTTTTTAAGTTGTGGTAAAACACATGTAACATAAAATCTACTATCTTAACCATTTCTAAGTGTACAGCTCAGTAGTGTTAAGAATATTCACATTGTTGGGTCACCAATCCACAGAACTTTATCTTGCATAACTAAAATTAAAACTCTATACCTATTAAACAACTCCTCATTTCCCCTTTCTCCCAGCCCCTGGCAACCATCATTCTACTTTGTATTTCTATGAATTTGACTATTCCAGGTACCTCATGTAAGTGGAATCATACAGTATTTGTCTTTTTGCGACTAGCTTATTTCACCTAGCATAATATCCTCAGGTTCATTCACACTGTAGCATATTGCAAAATTTCCTTGTTTTCTAAGGCTGAATACTATTCCATTGTATGTTTATATAGCAACATTTCAATGTGCATATTCTGAGACACATCAAGTCAATTTCTAAAAATTATCTTAAGACAGACAAGTTAAACAAAATGAACATGAGGGCTTCCCTGGTGGCGCAGTGGTTGAGACTCCGCCTGCCGATGCAGGGGACACGGGTTCGTGCCCCGGTCCGGGAAGATCCCACACGCCGCCGCAGCGCGGCTAGGCCCGTGAGCCATGGCCGCTGAGCCTGAGCGTCCGGAGCCTGTGCTCCGCAGCGGAGAGGGCACAACAGTGAGAGGCCCGCGTACCGCAAAGAAAAAATAAAAGGTTCGGGCCAGATATTCAGGATTTCAATATGGCTTTTTTTTTTTTAACCCAATAGCTATGTGGGTCTCAGTTTCCCCATCTGTAAAATGAGTGTAATCATACTTATCTCAAAAGGTACCACAAAGGAAAAAAAAAAAATGAACATGAGATGTTCATTATAGCATTGTTTAAAATATAGAAAAATTAGTAAACTAGAGTACATTAATAGAGCACTAGTTATATAAATTACAGTACAGTTTATAGTTCATTCAATGAAATATGCAGCTATCACAAATATTTATATGCTCCTATATTTATTGACATTTATGATATACTAAGATTTTCCTGGTATATTATGGTTTATTCTCAACATATTAACAGAAATAGTTTCAAATTGTATGCAGAGATTAAATTTGTATAATACAGCACAATAGACAAGATGTTAACCATGGTAAGAATAATAGTTGATAGTATTAAACTATTTTTTGATAAGTCTATTATTTTTATTACAATAAAGAATTATTTTTATTTTGAAGGGGTCATTTTTTTCCTACCTCTGCTGTTTACCCAAGTGAAATAAATAAACACTTTATCTTTATGGTAAATTGTCTTTTCCACTCCTGCTCTTACCCTTTCTCTGGCTGCCGGTTGCATTCATTGCTCAGTAATACTATGACTCAATTTTGTCAGAATTAGTCTTCATCACAAAGTCAGGACTATCCTGAGTTGAGGCCATAGTGACCCTAAAATAGACATCCCTATATATAAAATCCTTTTCCTTAACTAGTTTGTAGAAGAAAAAGAAGGTAGAGGGAAAGAAGAGAAAATTAAAATGAAAAAATATGAAGCCATTTGTATAAAAACTGATGATATGCCCTCTCATTTCATTAATCAAAATGGCCAGTAGTGTGAGAGAACAAGGTCAGTGCATGCATGTGTCCCCATGTATTATGTATTTGTATCTTAAAGAAAAGCACGTTTAGAAAATAAGACAATTTTCCAGAAATGGGACCACCCTAACAGTCACCAGTTTGGGGCTCACTTGTAGAAAGTCCTTGCTTTAGGAACATAGACAAGATTAATACATAACAACTAGCTTAAGTGGTCCATTGAGATAGACAAAAGAAAGGTGAATATTTGTCCATACACTAAACGGAGAGAGAACAAATAGTGAAAGGGGAGCGTGTGAGCTAATTCTAAATGCTTTCATTGGTGTGTTCTAGAAATCCATTTTCAGCTTTCTTCTTTCTCCATCTACACATTCTCCCTTGAGTATTTTGCATATCCTTATTGCTTCAATTCTTAAGTAAAAAACAGGCTTATACACAATTACCAATAACAAAATGAACCTGCTTCCATACATGTAGTAAGAATAAAGGAGTTCAAAGGAGAAAGAGGCTATGTCCAATGGTGGAATCCAAGAAGGGGCATTGTTGCTGAGTACTGGGAAATAGGAAGGATTTCCTAGACTTGGTAAGAAAGAAGGAGGGTATTATATTAAATGCAGAAAGGGCAGAGCATATGGAAAGATAAGGAGAAGAAAATATTGAAAAAGTTAAAAGAAACTCAACAAATTAGTTTAAAGTAAAAAATATGTGTTATGAAATATCAGGGGATGACATCAGAAAAATAAATTAGGGCTGGATTTATGTGAGTCTTGAATGCCAAATTAAGAATATGAGACAATAAAAACACAAACCATTATAATCATAATATCATATTGATATTTTTCCACCTGTTCTCTTGCATTTCTGCTTGATTTAATCATACAATTGTTTCTGATACTGTTCTTGCATAAGAAGGTGGTTATTATATTTTTTAAAACTGAACAAATTAAAACCCATCATTAATTCAACAAGAAAAGTGCTGTCAGTTTTAATCTCCTTAATTGCACAGGTGAAAGGCATTACTAGAAGATTTGGCAACATTTGGAAAAACAACAATTCAGAGTTAGAGAAATAAGTGCAAACCATACACAATTCTCAGGGAAATTTCCCAAATCTTTCCAATAAGAATGGACATGGCCCATTCTTCATCCAGGCATGTTGACTATTAACGTCACAATCCATTTGCAATGGGGCTAAACTTTCAGGGCTAGAACAGATTGCTAGTGAAGGCTTAATGACCAGAGGTCTCAAAAAATTTGGCAACAAAATGCTGAGTACTCTTACTGAGTCTGGAAAAGAAAAGCTTTAATTAGTGGTCATCGAAGCACAAAGCAAAGGGTCAGCACACCTACTTAGCAAATGTCTCTTTGAAGTAAAACTGTTTACTGGGCTGCTGATTCCCCACACATCCCTGCAAACAGGTGGCCATGCTTCCCATGCTGATTTGCACTGCTCTTTCTCCTCTGTGTGTGAGTGAATGGTCTGCCAAGTGGAAGGAGACCTGCCAAGATACTAAACTTGAACATGGACACACTCCTCAAAACTTATGTGACTTAAAAGTACCCACTACAACAGTATGCTGATCCTAAACTAACTTGACTCTGTGTTGAAACTGTCTTACATTCTACTTTTAAATTGTTACCATTCTTTCGAGGTTCAAAGAATTTTATTTCACTTAACCTGTCTTCTGGCCCAAGAAGATTTGTCTGTTCTCCCTCAGATAAATTATTCCTTGCCAGTGAGGCAACTCTGTAGGATTACTGAAATGGGTGTAGGAGCAAAAGTTTTCATATTTTTAGAAGGAATGGATCGGCTACACACTAGGCTAGTAGGGTTGGGTTGGGTAATTCTCCTTGCTCCGAACCTTCTTCTCCATTAGCTTGAAATTCCATCCTTAGAAATTAATTTACTTGAGTCTTAAAGTTTTCCATTCTTTAGGATACCCCTACTGAAATGCAAATACCCCCGAGAGCACTCAGCTGGCCCCTCCAGGGGAATGGAATACAGGCTGCATAACTGGTTTGGAGCAGGGACATAACAGCAGAAAAGAAAGAGATATTAAAAGGAACAGTAGAACGACAAAGGTACAATTTTCCTCCTCATCATTTTGTGTGAAAATGGGAGGAACATACCATTGTTTCTAATTTCATCTTCTCTCCCTCAATAATTCAGACTCCTAATCATTCCTTGTTTTCTAATAACCCAGCCTCACCTGAAGAGAACCCTATTCAAAGCAACAAGAACACCATAACTGTGGGAAGAAAATCACGACAAAGCACATTTAGGTTAGAGTCAAACCACTGGAAATTTGCATGTAACTCTCTTGGAGTTAAGCTGGGGCTGGGAGTACTGAGAGGCAAGAGATGCCATGTGTGATCACTATGTGCATGAGTTTTTCTGGAAACATAGGTTTTCATTTTTCTGGAATAAATGCCTAGGAGTTCAATTGCTGAGTCCTATGGTAAGTATAGGTTTAGATTTTATGAAATGGCTTTACTATTTTCCAGAACGCTTGTAGCATTTTACAGTCTCGCTAGCAACATATAAGAAATCCAGGTTCTCTGCATCCTAGGCAAAATTTGGTATTGTCACTGTTTTTTTTTTTCCTCTGTTCTAACAGGTACGTAATGATATCTCATCATCATGGTGTTAACTCACATTTCCCTAATGGCTAGTGATGATGAATATCTTTTCAACTACTTATTCACCATCTCTATATCCACTTTGGTGAAAAAGCTCTTCATATCTTTTGTTCATTTTCTACTGAGATTGTGTTGGGGATGTTTTAATGTTGAGTTTAAAGTTTTTTATATATCCTAACGATAAATCCTTTCCTGGCCATGTGGTTTGCAAATATTTTCTCTAGATCTATGGTTTATCTTTTTATCCTCTTAATAAGGTCTTTCTCAGAGCAAAAAATGTTTCAATTTTGATGAAGCCAGTTTATTGATTATTTTCCTTTTATGGATCATGCTTTATATGTTTATGTCTAAAAACTCTTCACCAAACCTTAGATCCCAACGATTTTTCCTGTTATCTTCTAAAAGTTTTATAATTTACATTTTACATTTAAATTTCATCCATTTTAAGTAAACTTTTGTATCAGGTGTGAGGTATAGGTTGAGGTTCATTTTTTTCCCTATGGACATCCATTTACTCCAGCGAAACCATCTGGGCCTTGAAATTTCTATCCTAGGAGGTTTTTAATTATGAATTCAATTTCCTTAATAGTTATAGTGCTATTTAAATCATCTATTTCATATTTAATTATTTGTGACAGTTTTTCATCTTGTTAGGTTATCCCTTTCTTGGTCTTTTGGCTAAAGAGAACAGGTTTCTATTAGAGTTGGGTTGTGTGTGTGTGTGTCTGTGTCCACTGGCATTTCTAGGTTGCTGGCTTCTCTGGTATCCAGAATCTGTACGAAGCAAAAAGAAAACCCAGGAAACACACCACCATGTTGTTCCTTGGATTCTGAGGTACCAAGCTAGTCAGACTTCTCTTCAACTTTCAGCCTTCTTGTGTACAGTTTATATATAATGCACAGGGTTTTCAGTTGTACTTAGTGGAAGAGATAGGGAAAAGTATGTGTATTCCATCCTCACAAAATTAGAAGTCTAATTGTTATCTTTAAATGTATGAATAAATATTTTTAAGTTTCTCTGTTTTAATTTCTAATATGGTAAACATCAATAGGTATAAACCACATAAATAAAAGTTTTTTGAGGTTGTCAAAAAATTTTGAAGTGTAAAGAGATCCTGATGCCAAAAAACTAAGGAAACACTATCATAAATCATTTTTTAAAGATTACTGCTGAAAAATGTCCAGTGTTTTAACCACAAATAACACACTGGAGTGCATTAAGGGAGTGGTCTCCATGGAGATGTGGAAGAAGAAGCCAAATCTAGCATTTATTTTCCCAGTACTGAGAACAACCTGTGATACACAGGGTGACCACATGTCCAGCTGTGTCCAGAAAAGTTTAGGTTTCCACCTGTTTTCCAGGCATAATTATTAATAATAAGCCCTTTCATTCTCAGAAGTATCCTGCTTTGTGTGATAAATTATATTGTCACCCAGTTTATACAGAACCATCAAGACTGTGCCACCATCCCTTTTTACTCTTTACTCTCTGTCTCAGAAAAACCCCTTAAACCTCATACTTTCAAATATCTTAGGATACAAAATACAAATATAGTATTTAATTTTAAACCACATGTTGATGCCAGGCAAGCTGAGTCTGGAAATGTCCATTTGTCTCATGGTGGCTGCCAAAACAGGACCAGTAGTCACCCTCCCTGAGTCTCTCTCTAAGCCTTGACTGTGTGATGAGTATGTCTTCTACAAGGTTTCCACCTTGCCTTAAGATTCGAGCTAAGCATGTCCCCTTAGGCTTATCATCTAGGACCAGCCAGGAGAAAATCTTGAAGATCTTCTCAGATCCCTGGCAACGCTTTAGCCATATTTTCTCACTCCTACTGCTAGCTCATCTTCTCCATCGTGGGAATCAAGAAAGAAAAAAGAAAAAATGGTACAGATGAACTAGTCTGCAAGGGAGAAATAGAGATACAGATGTAGACAACAAATGTATTGACACCAAGGGGGAAAAGGGGGGAGGGGTGAACTGGGAGACTGGGATTGACATATATATACTAATATGTATAAAATAGATAACTAATGAGAACCTGCTGTATAGCACAGGGAACTCCACTTTGCTGTACAGTAGAAACTAATACAACACTGTAAAACAACTATACCCCAATAAAAAATAAAATAAATAAGTAAAATTAAAATAAATAAAAGCTTAGTTTTTAACACTAAAAAACAAAACAAAAAGCTCAGCTATGATGGAAATACTAGAAAATGTTCCAACATTTGGATGGCTAATACTAGTGAAAAAGCAATTCATTCTTTATCCATTGACATTTACTGGGAACCTACCATACACTCTTCTCTTGAATTATATAATCACAGAGACTGGCATACAAAACAAACTGAAAAATACTCATTTCCTTCAAAATATTCTTTTCAAACACAATTTTTGGAAGAAGAAACCAAACATAATTTTCCATCTTAACATATCCTGGAAATATCTTCTATACACTAATTTTACCATGAACAAACTATATTTTAAAAGCACAAAACAAACAAAAATCTCATACATAACATTAAGAATTTTTGTGGGAATCATTTTGAAAAGTTACGTGAGAGAAAAATATTTTCCCATGGAAAATACGAATTTGAAAATTATCTCATTACTGCATAGATTCTTATCAGACACCCAGAGCCTGAGTTATCAAATCAATTCCTAGAATTCTCAGACATAAGATTTTCTTCTCAGTCAGCAAATTTCAACTCTAAAGAGGAAATGAAAGTCTGACTTTCAGAATTTAAGGAAAGAACAATGTCACCAAGTTTATGTGGAAGAGAAATCTCCCATTTCAGAGACCTAAACTTGGGGCAAGCCCTGAAGAACAAGTTAATTTAAAATGGCTCTAAGTCTCCACCTCATAACATATGCAGAATATGCCACTGCCAGGCAGTGCTCTGCTACACAACAGGCCTGAGAGACACAGAGGAGGAGGAAAATATACTATTACCAACAGAATATTAGCCATAAGAGAAGAGCAGGGTCTGAGTGGCAAAATTAATCATACTACCAACAAATACCACCAATATTAGAAATGTATTTGCCAGTTTAGGCAAAATAGTACCATAGGGAAATTTTTTTCCCTGATATGTGGTTAACTTGTTTCCTCTTTATGAACCACCTTTTTCCTCCTCTGGACTCCCATAATTTAGTTTATCCCCAGGGAACTTGCTTGCAGTTTTCAATCAATTCCTAGAAATTACTGACAGTAATATGTGGCAAATAAGCCAAAACTCCTTCCTCTAGAGCCCAAATTTGACATCTTGTTCATAGAGCTCAGGCTTCACCCCAGAATCCTTCACAACACAGTACACAAGATACTCTCGATCAGTTGTCCTGGGTTGACACAAGAACCCTATTTTCCATCTTTTCCCTAAGGCATGAGTTTAACCACATAAAATATTTATACTTCTAGCCTATCCCTTCTTAACATAATCGTTAAATATTCTTCATTAAAGTCTATCAGCACTTCAAAGCTTACCACCTTCACAGAGCCTTCCCAGTATCCAATCAGAGAAATCCAGTTTCCTGGATTTATTAAACCAAAGCCAAATTTTGCAAAAATTTGCCTTTCAATGTCATATTCAGACATGTACATCCTAATCAGCCAAATAAAGAGAGCAGCATGTGACCTGGTGGATGAGTACACATAAATGTACAAAAAAAATGAGTATATAACACACACTTTTAAAAATAAATGAAGCATTCTACACAAGTACAGTGAAACACTTGAATCGTTTAACTCCTTACTTGTACAGTTCCAGAGCAGAAGAAAATGGTAGACTACCGAAGTAACATACACAAAAATAGTAAAGATGACAAAAGCTAAAGAAAATGAAGCAAAGATAGCACTTTTAATATGAATCAAAGCATAAAATACAAAAATATTAAGAAAATATACAGAGCCTATAATAAAGATATCTCTAAAATTTTATTGAGGTCATAAAAGAACAAAAGAATTAAAAACACTTCTTATTATTTCAAGACATTCCATGTTTCTTGATAAGAAAACTGCTATGAAGAAGTCACCTCTTCTAAAATTAGTTTGTGGTCTAAACCTAATTCTGGGCAAACAAACAATGAAATTTTTTAGAGCGGACATGTAGCTTGTTGAAATAATTTTAAAATTAAGCTAGAATAATAAATTGATGTGATTAAGAAAAATTTGAAAAAGAAGACTAATTAATATAATGTTTAATATTACAGATAGTTTACTTCTATTACTGAAAACATTGAAGTAACAATAGTAATAGTGTATAACAATAGTAACAATAGTTACTGAGGAACTATTATTTGACAGGTTTTGGAATAAACATTTTATTTAATTTCCACACAATCCTCTGTTGAAGACAATATTATGGCCGTTTTACCAATGGATAGGTTAAGTGATTGACCAAAGCTTACATGTAGAGGTAGAGCAACCTGTTAGGTAGGTGCACAGGCTCTGGAGTCAAGGAGATCTGTATCCCAATCGTAAATGTATCCCTTGCCAGCTCTGGGACTTTGAGCTTGTGATTTAACTTTCTGAAGCATCAATTCCTAATCTGCAATTTGAGGATAATAATAGCCATATGACTAATATATACTACCAAGTGTAAAATAGATAGTGGGAAGCAGCCGCATAGCACAGGGAAATCAGCTCGGTGCTTTGTGACCGCCTAGAGGGCTGGGATAGGGAGGGTGGGAGGCAGACGCAAGAGGGAGGAGATATGGGGATATATGTTATATATAGCTGATTCATTTTGTTATAAAGCAGAAACTAACACACCATTGTAAAACAATTATACTCCAATAAAGATGTTTTAAATAATAATAATAATAAATAAAAACATTTTTAAAAGAGCAATACATGAATGAAACAATACACATATGCTTAACAGAGTCCCTGTCACATAGTTGATGCTCATTAAATAAATTCAAGGTTAAAAATGCTGGGGAAAAAAAACATGGTGGGACAGGTATTGAAAAGCGATAATAACAGCTAACATACAATGAGCATTTATGACATCCTGGGTACTGTATGTATGAAGTCATGTTAATTATCCTAACAATATTGGAGGCATTCACTATTATTACCTCCATTTTAGAGATTATGAAACAGAGGCACAGAGAGATTAAATAATTTGCCAGGAGAATACAGCTGAACTGAGGCTCAAGTGATGCTCTTATAGCCACTGTGATCTACAGCACTTCCTCACACACAATCACAGTGTTATGAGACATAGAGATGACGGAGTAGAAAAGCCTAAATGCAGGCTGTGATTAAGATACTATCAAATAGCCTAGGCTTGAGTAGATGAGGATTTAAACAAGAACAGAAACAAAGGAGTTAAAAGGGAGGGAATTAATAAGGCACCTTTATTTAGGAAAGAAATAACAAGATTTAAAAAGCAACCAGATGTAGATGAAACAAGAGTTTAATTTCCAACTTCAAGAAATGGGAAAAAAATGATGTTCTTGGTCAAGATATGGAAAGCAGGAAGAAAAAACAGCCTTAAAAGAAACTACCCAGATTGATCAAACTGGATACTCTACAAAAAGTCAAGAGCAATATTTTATTTAACATTTACTATGGGTCACGGACAATTTAACAGCAATAAAATCCTCTCAATTAACACTTGATAAATAAAGGGAACTTTCACACAAAGACGACACAGTAAATACAAACAATGAAATAATGTATCATGGGGATTTCCTGGTTTAGCTTATTGAAGCCAAAGTCTTATTTTGCCATAACTTGATGCAGACAAGTTTTGCAAGTCTTTGGGAAACTCAGGGGAAACCCAAATATAATTGCTTAAAATTTTGAAGCTCCAATTAACATTCAGAACAAATAACATTCAGAGTTTTGTCAAATTTAGGCTATTTAAGAGACTTTAAAGTTCTCAAAAATCTGGAGTTCTTTTATTGATTAAGACACCCTATAAAATGTCTGGGAATGTTATGGGATAACAACATTCCCAGGTATATTATATTAACTATAAAATCTCCTATATAGACATCATTATCAAAGTCATTCTTAAAAGCCCAAATCACCTTTTTCTCAATCATTCTCACCTCTTCTCCTACTCCTATGTGGATACATGGGTACACACTGACTTAGTCTTCAAAAGACAGGGGAAGAAGTTATCTAAAATATGTCGTTGCCAGGTACTGATTTATTCTGTGAAAGAAAAGGATTTCCCCTTCCTCTTCACAGAATCTCCCCTCAAACTTAGAACAGTCATTGGCCTGAAAGTCCCAACTCTAACTTCTCCAAGAAGAAGACGGCATGATTTATAAAGGCTCCAGGGCTCCAGGCAGAAGAGCAACTGCCAGCTGTTGCTTAAAGTAATCACATCACAACAGAACACAAAGGAAACTCTCATAAGCTTTATTCCCATCACTACCACCATCATTAACAAGTCAGTGTTTCACAGAGCCCTCAGACTATCTTGAGGAGTCTTTAATTCTTTTTTCCTGCAAAATTGTCTTTAAAAGACAATGGAGACAAAACTAGAAAAATTTCATGATACGGGAACAAATGACCTATTGTACTCAACTTCTGAGCCCTGGTTTATCTGACCAAGTCACGTAAACTCTTTGAGCTTCAATTATCTTATCTATAAAATAGAGGGCTAGGTAAAAAGGCTCTAAAATCTAAGCACAGTGGTAATGTTGGGATTAGACTGCTATTCCATCTCAACATCTCAATATGGACTAAAACTTTTTAGGTGGGAGAAGGAGAACCCAGGAAGAAAGCCCTCACTGGACTTGCTAAAGTTGATGTTGGGCCTCATGACCTTCTCTCTTGGAATGACCCTACCTTCAGTTGAAATTATAATAAAACACTACAACTCACCACTACTGTTGTCACTGCTGCTGTTTTTCTGGAATGCTTTAGCATTCTGAGCTCTTCTCTTTAATTCCTTTCCCCTCCCCTCCCCTCCCCTCCTCTCCCCCTCTTCTCTCTTTCTTTAAATATTTCTTGAGCATCATATGTGCAATCACAAATGTTAGCCACTAGGGACAGAGTAGTACATAAAATGGACACAGAACTGGCTCACATGGAACCAAGCATCTAAGACTAGTTGTTTCCTCCAACCACAGCATAAGGTCATCACACCATAACGAAGCCAATGTTTAAGGATGCAAATTTAAGAGAAATTCTCACCAAAAATCAGAGTCTCACATGCATAGATGCTGGAAGAGATTTTAAACTTTTCTTATTCTAATCTCATATAAAAACATTGGAGTGGACTTCCCTGGCAGTCCAGCGGTAAGACTCCACACTTCCACTGCAAGGGGTGTAGGTTCGATCCCTGGTTGGGGAACTAAGAACCCACATGCTGCGCAGCCAAAAATATTAAAAACAAAAACAAACAAACAAACAAAAAATTGGAGTATCTGATAGATGTTACTCAGCCTCTCTTTGAGTACTTCCAGTGTTATGGCACTCACTTCCCCACAGAAAAATCCACCCCACATCTTCAGCACCATATAATATATGACACATGACATCCCTTTTCTCCAAGGAATACAGGAAAATCTCTTTTTAAATGGCTAGTATGCCTCTGGCAGAATATTTTGTAATGCCTCCCCAAGTGATTATTTTCAGAGGTCATTTAACAATCTTGATTATTAAGAACATGTAGTTTGAGATGATTAACATCTTGTACTGACACAAGAAATATTTCAAGTCTAACAAATATCTTAAGAAAGGACTTCCTTTGTGGTTCTGCAGCAGTTCAGGTTTGAAGTTGGTTGTCTGATGAGAGATAAGGCAGACAGATTTTAATGTTTTGTTTTAGTTGTTTTGATTGAAAAAGAGTATATTTAAAATATGTAAATATGATGGGTCTCTAGCAAAAAAAATGGAAAATGAATATACTTATCTACTCTTGCTCTCTTCCATAACCCCAATAAAATGCCAGTAAAGGGTTTTTTTTTAATGCATAAATCCACAAGGACGAGGAGAAATAACAGAGGAGAAAATGATAATAAAATATTAGAAGATGGAAAGTAGATATATTAGCAGTAAATGCCTTAGTGAATTCAAGAAAACTAAACATTAATAGACAACTGGGGAAAGCTCCACTTGACTTGCCCAGAATTCCCTAAAGGCTAGGAACTACTAACAGTTCCCAAAGGGAGAAGAAAGGGGGTGGCATAATAAAGACGGTTGATAGAAAGTCAATTTGAGGAAAGATATCCAGATCTTGTCCCTAATTTCACAAATCTGGGGACTAGCCAAACTTTGGAGGTTTATTTTCAAGAAGGGATAAAGAGTCTTTATGTGAAGAACATCAGGTACATTTTTGAACATAGGTATCTTTCTAAAAAGAGGAGGATGAAGTAAAGTATATGTTAACCCCATCAAAAAGGTCTTAGGGAGATCCAGAGATCTACCCAATAAACAAATAAGCTTTTCTAATCTTGCAGTCAACCCTGTGAGGTGAGAATGGGTCAGAGACACATCTGGGAGTGATCAACTTAGGGATAAAGAATGAGTTAAGATGACCACTACAGGTAAAAGATCCAACACAGGGAGGAAATGAAGGAAACCACTGAGGGACAATGAAAAATGAAGAGAGCTATGAATCAGGCTGAGGGACAGACAACCAGTCCAGAATAGAACAGAAAGAATGCTCTGGAAGAAACTCCATTAACAGTGCAAACTGGTAGAACACCAGTGTTTAATTTGGCGTTGCACTGTGTTGGGTAGATAAAAAACTATCAAATGCATAAACAAACAAAAAACCTTCAGAAAAAACATAAAGCTGTTCAGAGGGGGTAAAAAAGTTACCATAGACTATAATGCAGAAAATTATGCCTTGATCCCTCACTTTAGATGGTTCCTAAAATTATGTACATATTATGGAACACACAGAGGATATCAAATCCAAGTTCAGTCTGAGTATTAATTTCACGTCATAAAATGTAAATATTAACGACTGAATTGACTAAAATAAATATATTAAGAGGTTGGTAGATAGGAAGGCAGAGAAAGTACATGTATAAAGAATGCAGGGGGAGGGCTTCCCTGGTGGCACAGTGGTTGAGAGTCCGCCTGCCGATGCAGGGGACACGGGTCCGTGACCCGGTCCGGGAAGATCCCACATGCCGCGGAGTGGCTGGGCCTGTGAGCCATGGCCGCTGAGCCTGCGTGTCTGGAGCCTGTGCTCCACAACGGGAGAGGCCACAACAGTGAGAGGCCCGCGTACCGCAAAAAAAAAAGAACGCAGGGGGAGGAAATAAAGCTAAGTCCTTATCTTCCATGGTGGGAAAATCAGCCACTAATTCTTAAAACTAAAACTTCAAGAAGTACTATAAGCAAATTATATAGAGATACAAAGGAAAATACTAAAGAATCAGTTAAAATACTTGAAAGATGTTGTGTCTGGAGAGGACAAAACTGGGAGAGAGGCAGAAAGGAAACACTGATTTTCATACCAATGAGAACGCTTTCTCAGGATCAATCTGATTTTTTAAACTGTAAGTATAATTGAGTTATTAAAACAGGAAAAATGAATAGGTTCCCTACAAAGCTCCAGGGCATCTGTTAACAGTCTGAAGAACCAAAAAGGAAAGCGTTTTCCCCCAGACGGAAACTCAGAATCAATGCAACAAAGCCTTGCATTCTAGCCCAGCTGGCAGAGCCCATACTTACCCAGCTGGAAACAGACAGCCCAACATCTGGGTCCCAAACACTGAAACCATGTTTCACCTTCTTCCTACCTGCTATGTCAGATATCGAGGGGCTGTATATGCACTGTGCTGAGGGTTGAACTTGATTGCCTGTTTTTATTTCTAACATATGTAGGCAGAAATTAGGATTTAATGCAAAGAAGGAATGTGTCTCAATGTTTTGCTTTGGAAATCCCTAAAATACTACAGAGTCTATGGCTATGTCAGATTCAAGTTAAATGGCTGACAGAAGGAGTTAAGGCTACTGATATCCAACCAAATAATCTAAGTAATCTAAGACCACCTGTCAATCTTACTGTCTTCAAAATGTCACAGAATACTCCGTGTCTCAAAGACACACACACACACACACACACACACACACACACAAAGGTAGCTGAGATGGACTACAGATTTTTTTAACACAATTTAGTTGGCTTTTGCCTGATCCCACTGACCATATGGCAGCTAATCAAAGGGAATCCCCACCTTATGAAAATAGTATGGAGGTTCCTCAAAAAATTAAAAATAGAACTACCATATGATCCAGCAATCCTACTTCTGCACATTTATCCAAAGGACACAAAATCCCTATCTTGAAGATATACTTGCACTCCCACCGTCATTTCAGCATTATTCACAATAGCCGAGATACAGAAACAACCTAAATGTCCATTGATGGATTAATGGGTTTTTTTTCAATGTAAACATATAGATAGGATAGATAGATAGATAGATAGATGATAGATAGATAGTGGAATATTATTCAGCCTTAAAAAATAAGGAAATTCTGCTATTTGTGACAACATGGATGAAACTTGAGGGTATTATTCTAAGTGAAAAAAGACAGACATAGGCAAATACTATATGGTATCACTTACATGTAGAATCAAAAAAGAAGTCAAACTCAGAGAAGTAGAGAGTAAAATGGTAGTTACCAGGGGCTGTGGGGTAGCAAAAGTGGGGAGAGGATGGTCAAAGGGCACAAACTTTTAGTTATAAGGTGAATAAGTTATGAGAATCTAATATATAACATGCTGACTGTATTGATAATACTGCATTGTATACCTGAAATCTGTTAAGAGAGTAGATCTTAAATGTTCCCATCAAAAACAAAAACAAAAAAAAGTAACTGTGTGAGGTGATGGATGTGTTAATTAGCTTGATTATGGGAATCATTTCATAATGTGTGTGTGTGTGTGTGTGTGTGTGTGTGTGTGTATCAAATCATCACCTTGTATACTTTAAATATATTACAATTCTATTTTTCAATTATATATCAATAAAGCTGGGGGTGGGGGAAGGAATCCCTTCCAATCCATTCCCTCCAAGGCTCACAGGTCTGGATTAACAGGCAAATGATAAACTGTAACTGGCCTTATAAGGAAATTTCAACTTACTCGAGCAAAGCAGCCAGCTAAGACATAATAAAGAGGGCCGACAAAGCTTGTTCACAAGACCCCTTTAATGTTGTTTCCTGCCTCTTGAGTTCTCCTATTTTGGGTCTCAGGATCAGTTAAGGCTTAGAGGAAACTAAGACTTTCCTGGAGGCATTTCTACCTGGCTGAGAACAGATATTATACAGAATCCCTAGGATTCCATTTTCTATTAAATCATCATAAGCCAGAGTGTCACAGATGCAAATTATCGTGCAATAGCATCTGTATGCAAAAATGACTCACTCATCTTCTGTTAACAGAAGGTTCAATTTGAACAAAGCATGAGTCCCAGACTTGAGACCATTGGCAAATGCTCCATGTGTATTTCTCTAGAGCAGCATTAGATGTGACCATGAGAATGTAGCTCTGGTTTTAAGACCATCATATTTTCACCCTGTAGCACCTCCCAGGAGTAGGCAGAATTTTCATATTCAGTTCTTTGGATGATAATTTTTTAGGTAAGGTCTGAAGACTTATTTTAATGTTTGCCTCTATTTTTAGTTCCTTCCTTACCCAGAGTATAGGAATTTCAGCTATTAGCATGGGTTCAAAAGTTTCCCACCAGATGAATTACACCCTAACCAAGCAGAATCCACTACTGATCACTTCATTTAATATCACTTTTAAATTTGGATTTGAAATGTATATGAAATAAGGGTACATATATGCAACTTGTATATCCAAACCTAATGATTAGGAACTGGTCTCTTAAGTCAGATAGGATTGACATCATATTCTTGTTCTTTGCCTTCTAGCTGCATGACTGGGTCAAACTTTAGTTTTCTCATTTAAATAAAGTTGAAATGAAATGAAAGACAGCATCTGGAGCAGTATACACTCAAGAGATATTAGCTATTATAATTACATCATTTTATTATTAATACTTCTATGTAGTTACACTTGGAGAGAATTCATTTTTCAAATAACACCATATTTCTCAAAAAGTTTGACATTGTTGACCAATCCTTTCTGAATAATTTTATAAGGCTTGTGAGAATCAGATTCATATTTTTTTATATTATACACTGTTATCAAGTATAGGTACTTTTTTTTCAGAGAGATCCTGATATATATTTACTTAAATTAACCCTTCTATCTCAATTGATTTTTTTTGCAAGAAAAATTAATATGCCCAAACAAAGAAATAAAAAGTCAGTATTAGAAGGTTGATATATGTGGTGGATTACATTATTTTTATGTATTCACTGTCTTCTCTATGAAAGGATTATCTACTTCTGCCTTATGACCGACAGACTTGATCATTTCACTTACTTTGGCAAAAGAAATGTGAAAGTAACATAAGCTGCTTCCAAGCAGAAACTTTAAGAGCCATCAGGTAATCTCATCATTGTTCTTTTTTCCACCTCCTTAAGATTAATTTAGAATTTCTCTTTCAATTCTGGAACTCTGAAGGAAACACTTGCAAAGCATCTATAATTGAGACAGACAACTACAGATGCATCTATACCCGAGATACTGACAACCCCAAGTTCTTTTGGTATATGTGGGAAATAAATATTTATTGTGGTAAGCCACTGATATTTGGGGATTGTTTGTTATAGCAGCACAACCTAGAAAAAGCTGACCAATACAAAAAGCTCTTAAGTAAGGTATTTCCATGACAAGAAAGCTAAAATAGAGGGTATTGGTTGCTTAAGGAATGAATGAAAAAGAAATTTACTGAAGGCTGGAAAAATGATGACCCATATTATGTAGTGATAAACTGTTTGCAATAATGGAAAATAATGTATCAAATGATCTGTGGCTTTAAGAAAAGAGATTAAGAAACAGAATGCTACTAGATTTATGTAAGTAATTGCTATAAGTTGCATTTGACAGAGAACTACCAGAAAAAAGAAAGAAGTCAATAACAACTGGCCAGTTAGAAGAGTTGTAATATGAAACTGTTTCTCATCTACTAGCATAAGAGCAATTTGAGAAATACTTTGAGAAACAAAGACTAATGAATGTCATTAGTCATGGCAATATGTCCAATACAAGAGTGAGAAAACTATGCCCATATATATAACCCCTCAATTCATTAAAATAGTTCCTGTTAAGATGTTTCAGGCAGATAAAATGACTCAGAGAAAAGAGATGAAAGCTGTGGTTCTCCCCTGGAAATGTCATAGGCTTGAGTTACCTATAAGTATGTCTAAAGAGGTATAGAGATATGTTTCAAAAAGAATTTTGTGTGTGGGTTCTTGGAATAAAATAGATAAGAAGAGTTGTAATTCTAAGAGACCAACAACTTAGATTAAAAGAGACTACCATTTGAGGCTTAAACTGACATTTGCCACTTCCACCTTCTATAAACAAATGTAGAATGAGAAACCTATTAAGCCCCTAGGGAAGGCATTTTCCCCAATTCCTTCCTCAAATATGGGCAAGAAAAAGAGTGGAAAAAGAGGAATCTTCTAGTAAGTGGAGCCAGAGTCAAGCAGAACAATGGACTGATGAACTAATTTCAAGAAGCAGAATCTGGATCTTAAAAAAATGGTTTTTAAAAAATCCATTTCACAGGAGGCCTCTGATTGTCTGCCCTGTACGATTTCAGAATTGTTATGGAACAGTGATTACTGTATACTTCCCATTTGTTCCTTTCCCAAATATGCCTTTATACGTAGCTCACAAAGGTGGGGTCAGAAAAATACTTTTTTCTGTTCATGGGTCACAAAGAGATTCACATTAAAATCTGATGCACAGATTACTGCAATATCCTAGATTAGGCCAGTTGGTGTGATTGGGTGCAAATCTGGTGGATATACCTGATAGACAGGGTCAATGTTTTTCAAGTAAGTCTGGGAAACAACTGTTTGACAAGATGAAGGAGAACTGAAATAGTTTACTATTATGGCCAAGTATTCACTATCCTTTCCATAAAAATATTATATTTTCCTACCCAAATGGTATGAGGTTTAACAATTTCACTTTTTTTTTTAACCAATGAAATTAGCAGTGATGTGTGCCACATCCAAGCAGAAACTTTTAGAGCGATTATATGGTTCTTTTTTTTTTCTCTTTTCCCCCTTCCATGGAAACATCATGTCCAAGATACTGGCATCTCCTTAGCCTGGATCAACCAATGGAGAAACACGTGGACCAGAATCACAACCATCTCAAAGTGAGCAGTAATAGAATTACAGATGACACATAAAGGTTATGTAACACGAGTAATAAAGAAAACCTGGTTGTTTTAAGACAATGAGATTGCTGAGTCATTTTTATCACAGTCTAACCTAACAAAAACTGATCAGTAATATATAGGAAAGCTATTACATTTAATATGATATGCATACAAATGCCACTTCAATTTTTTCAGAAGTAAAAAATGCGCATTGCATTACATTTGCATTACAATGAGTAATCCTGGTGTATGTAGTAGATATATTTCACTTGTGAATTACTAATATATAATAATATTTCATTTGTGCATTATTCATACGTAATAGTATTATATATTTTGAACAGCCTCCCTATATTTTAATCACTTCCCACATTATGAATCCTGCTCTGCTGGGGTAGAATTTAGCACACATCCTTTCAGTGCAAATGCAAACAGGTGACTTATGTCCTGATACAACTGTATGAGACTTGAATTTAGAATGAAGCAACAATCTACAGGAGCTTCATTCAGGGAGATTGATTTTTAGCAAACTTGGAACAGAAACATTTAGTTCTTCAGAAATGGCAGTTGATGGTATGTCCTGCATTCTGTCCGGAGTGAAAGGAGATGGACAGCAGTGACCCTGAGAAGATCCTGCCACGTTGTTCTACATCATGCCTTGTTTCACAGCTTCGGAGTCCATGTCTCTATAACTTCTAAATGGGCTTTAATAAATTCCTGTCTTCTTAATTAAACTAGCCAGAGATAACCCTGTTGTTTGCTAGTAGATATCCAATATATATCAGATATATATTTATATATAACAGAAAAATACTCATTTTGTTATAATTTGTACATAACAGGAGAATGATTCATATTCCCAGTGTAAACAAGGTCTCCTGAACATGACACCCTCCACCACTCTCATAGGTAGAGATTCAAGGAGAGGAACTTCATTACAGGATTGGATAGTCTCAATTTCTTGACTATTTCTGGATAACTACTTTATACACATACTTACACTCCATTGGCTCACACATCTCTCTTGCTTTCATTCATTCTCCTCTAATTAAAGCCCTCATCACCTCTTCCAAGGACTAATACCATGGTTTTCCTGCCTCTAGTTCCTCAACAATCTAATCCAATTTTTAGGCTGCTGCCAGGGCAGATACCTTTCTTCCATATTTAAGAACTATCCACTGACTCCAGAAAAATCCATCACCATGTGGTCCCAATCTACCTTTCTAGACTCATTCCCAACTAAATCCTCTCATGCTCCCTGCCTTTCTGACACATATGACTTCTGAAAAGGGTCGTCAGTGGCACCTTACTCCTGAACACTTTTGTTCAGCCTACCACCAGAAATGCCTTCCACCTGGTCAATGCCTTCCACACCTGCACACACAGGAAATTGGAGGGAATAAAAAAGAAACTCTATCATCCTTCAAAAACAACCTCAAATACTACCTGTGTAGGGAGCTTTTCTCATTCCTGTGGGGTAATTCATCACTCTCAAAGCACTGTGTACCCCTCTTAGAGTGTCTATTTCTATTTGCTTGTATTGTTTTATTTGTTTGCAGATCTCCACATACGTATTACATTATGAACTCTAGCAGAGCAGGGGTCAGATTGAATCATCTCCGTAAATCCAGAGTAGCACTATTATCTTTTGTCTCTAATAAGTACTCCAAGAGTGTCTACAGATAAAAGAAAACAGTTCTGTACGGAGTAGAACAGATGTTACGGAACAGGATACGCATTTCCTCAAAGGTTAAATGGCTCTGCCTCGGCCACAACAGTAGCCACACATTTTGTTTCAATGCGGCAGGGGAGCCTATAGAAAGTGATGAATGAAAAATGTTCTCAGGAAAGATCAGATTACCGTGATGCCTTTAGGGGAGAAAAGACGCATTTGGATGTGCATCTTTAGACTGTAGACTATTAAATGACCTTGAATGTTTGGAAACAGGAAAGGAGCAAAATCCAGCTTCCTCCTTAAGTGTAGGTCCATCAATGTTTAATTATGGATTTAACTATTGGCATCAACCTAAAATAATAAACTCTCCTACACAATGTCACCTCATATGGGCTGTCCAGCGAGAACACACTCAGGCCAGCATTTCTCTCAACAGGGAGAGAAAGGTGACATAATAGATTCTAGTTGCTCAGTGAATCTGAATTATGTGAGAACAGCCGTATGAGTTTGGATGGAGTAGAGTGGGTCACAGGGTGATTTTGTACCTAATATCTCTGTCCCAGGCGACAGAATTCCTTTGCTCTTTTGAAACAAAATCAATTTGTTTGAAACTATAAAATTCAGTCATAAATTATTTGATTTAAACATTGCTCAATTTCAGTGATTAGCAAAAGGTGTAGAATACAATAGGTATTCAATAAAAAATTGTCACATTGTATTGAATTGCAAATGAATTAATGCCTCTTCATCTTCCTCCCCCATCCCCCACCACAAAAGAAAAAAATTAACCAGTTGCTCTGGTTATTCCATGAATAGTATCATACTGAACTGTCTTTTTATAACCTAAGTTAAACTTTGTTTTTATAATGCAAAAAATATTTTATTTATTTTAGTCAATCAGTCAAACATCCGGCTTGACTCAAAGTATTGACTAAATTGACTATATTTTACCAACATATAGACACATTTCATGTTCCCTTTGTTGATCTTCTCTCTATTTAAATTTCTTCAACTTTGGGTTTTCTAGTCAAGTGAGGATATGTATCCTCAACATATTTTGAAATCTATCCTTTTCAAATCAGTCAGCTTACAAGTTCTTGATTCTGCAGTGCTGAAGTAGAAGGATTAAACCACCCTTAAATTAAACTGAAAAACTGTCTAGAACCAAGAACAGGTTGGAGAAGCCTTCAGTCTTAGAATGCAAGCCATTATTCTTTATACTAAAATTAAATGCAACAGGGAAGAAGCAATGAGTTCTTAAACAACCGCAAAGGGAGAAAAGTAGGTATTTATTGATGTGTCTCAATTCTCAATCTGAAATAAATACTCTTTGGGGGCAATAAATTTTGTGTGTGTGTGAACTTCATTTGTAATTCATTAGCTTGACCACATCAAAATGCAACATAAAGAAACAAAAAGGAAACAGGCAAATAAGAAGGTTATATGCTTTTGGAAACTAAAAGGAGATAGTGAAAAAGCCAGGACTTATACAGTAAATGATTGAGAAAAAACAATGAAACAGCTGTTCCATCTTTTTTTTTTTTTTTTTTGCCTATTCTGGATATAAATATAAAAGTGTACACTCCTCCAAAACAGAATAATTCTTGCCTTCCTTAGAGTATAACAAAATCTATGTTTGTAGTTATACAAAAAGAAAAAACAAGTAGCAATTCATGTGCTATTATTCAGTTTTAGATCATGAAAGAGATTGTCATGAAAATATTCACCCCTAGTAATACTAGGAAAAAGAGACTCAGATATAACAGAAATGGGAAAAAAGCTCCTACTATTCTTCATAAATATTTATGAATATCAATTTTTCCAGTCTGCATAAAATAGAATTCTACTTCCTACCATCAACTGAGTAGTGTTGTGACTATTCATGTGATTAAAAATAAATTTGTGATTTGGTGGAAACAACAAAATAGGTTGAAAAAAATTAGGTTTATTGTGCTCAGATTCTCACTTCTGTGCTGAAATCTTCATTGCATTCTGTTGATAATTACTAACCAACATTGCTTTTAGAAAAGACACCCATCACTATACCTGACACTATATAGCCACACACTAAATATTTTTTAAAAGACAAATCTGTTGGAAAGGTATCACTGAGTCATGAGTCAGAGGTCAATTTTGACTATTTTTGTAAAATGACTTTGGCCCCAAACTTCTCTTCAGTATAACAAAATACAATGCCTTTTTATTTAAGTGGGGAAGGGTGGAAGAGTGGGATGAAGGGAACTAACTTTTATTAAATTGCTACTGTGTGCTAGATACTGTGGCCGGTGCTTCCCATATATTATTTATCGACTCCTCACAAAGCTGATATTATTATACCAAAATTACAAATGAGAAACTGAGAAGAGACTACTAGCACATCAAATGCTTTATAGGTAGCATAACAGAATAACATCATTGGTATTTCAACGGAAACACCAAGATAAACAAATACAGCATTCCAAAGTGCCAGACTAAAACAGAAACTGCCAACGTTAGTGTTCTAGACTGGTTTCGCAAACTTTGGTCCCTGTATGCATAATGATACCTGTCCCAAACTGAGTACGTAAAAGTTCGAGAGAGTAAAGAGAAAGGCTTTAAACAGAGTTGCCACCATCTCTGAATCACATGGGGGCCACCATTGCGCCTTTGGCCTAGCAAGAGAAGCCTCACCAGGTCTCCTTGTAGAGCTTCAGATGAGTTTGGTAGGCACAGTAGGCTGAAATCTGACTCCTGCCCGGAAAGCAGGAGGGCAGGAGAGGTGAGTGGGCAAGCTACATTACCAGCTAAGCTTTGGTCAGGTGCATCTGAAAAGAAATTGCACTTCCCTTTGAGAGGTGGTCTGAAAGTACTGCATGCTTCCCGTGGACCGTGGCTTTGAGGAAGAGAAAATGAGCCTAGAGCCTTTTTTAAAGTTCTGCCCAAGACAGTCTTCTAGAAAGAATATCTGGTTTCCAAAAGTGAAAGTACCGGTCACGAGGTCCTCTGAAGAACCAAGGACTGTAAGGATGCAACCACAGAATGGGCATTGCCCTTAGAATGGAAGAGCTGCAGCTGGAAGATTTTAGGAAGATGAGAGACAGACAGACAGACAGACAGAGACACAGAGAGAAAGTGAGCTTCATAGATCTGCAAGGCCAGAGAGGGCAAAGTTATATTCTGACAGCACAATTCAAGAATTAATTCAGTTTCTTTGTCTCCTCCTCCCTGCCTACATTCCTTATTTAGATGGGCAAGAGTAGTAGCTAGTTAGTGGAGTAAAGGTGAAGAGAGTGACCACACCCTCACTCCCAATGCAAGCTGCCAGACACAACTGGGCTCCAGCTGGGAAGAGGGAAAACAATGAACATTAAATGAAACTCCATATTTTGAATAATTTCTGGGCTTAAAATTCATATTTAGAAGTTGAAATGCATTTAGAATTTGACGTGATAATTAGGACATGCTAGGTAACTTGCAAGATGTGAAGTTTCTTTCTGTCCCAGCTGGATTCAAGAACAGAGTCATGACATCTTTCTTCTCTGTTTCCCACAATGCTGGCACCGTGTGGATTGACTGATGCCATGGTTGTAAATATCAGGATGTCCCAGAGATCTCCCCCCAACATGGGACCACCCACAAACCTTAATACAGCCTGGCTCCCATCAGCTGCCCATTATTTGGTATAATGTGGAAAGATGTGGAAGGGCTGAAAACAAAGCCAGTGCCTAAGAAGGGACGTAAAGTGATACAAGGAAGGAAACTGTTCCCTGGAAAACAAGGAAAGGAAATAAAATTGCATGTCATCACCAGCCAGGGAAGTGCCCAGCACAAAAATGGCCCACTGGAGTCAGGACACCTCTCAGCTGAGAGGAAAGAAAAAACTGTCTATATTCATGGAAGATGTTTTGGTAGCAAAATCGTTTAGGTATTGACATATTTGAAAAAGAAATACTACAGCCTTATTCTTTTAACTTGGTAAAGTCTATTACTTCGGTATTTCTCCAAACCAACAGGCTAGAGGTACTCCGAGGGGTAACCTGAGAGTCCTCACGTGTGTTCTACATGCCTGGTACATAGTAAGTATTCAATATTTGTTAAATAAATGAATATGAGTCTAAATCTGTCAATGACGATAATATTAGTTTTCATCACAATATAAATATAACCCTTGGATCTTTGAATGTTTATTATTGTTTAATTGTTCTTTTTTGTTCCTGTTATAGCTTTTCATAGCTTAAAGAACAAAAGAACATAGTTACCATGGACTTAAAGTTCTAAGGCTTGAAACAAAAGAAGCAAATACAATGCCAACAATGGCTTGGGAAATAAGGAAACAGTTGGACATGGGAAAATTAAACTGCCAGGATGGTATAGGGGCTGTGAGAATACCCATTTCAAATCCCTGCCAGGGTAGGTAGCTAATGAACTTCCCGCAGTTCTCTCTCCCTTTCCCCTCACCGGCTCTTGCAAGTCTGACCCGAGTTAGCAACTGCAGTTACGAGGGGCCAGATTACTTATGGAAGTGTGCCTAATGCCCAAATATTTCTGAAGAAATCGAAAATCCACTTTTTTATGTCTAATTCAAGATTTTTAAATATGGGTTCAAATTTTTCTTAAAAATCGTATGCAAACCAAACAATACATCCACCATCTTGATTCGCCCACAGCCAGCCAATTTGTAGCTTCCACTCCATGGTATAAATCCTTATCAGTGTAATTTTTTAACCACCTCTACTAGGATTTGCTTTATTTTCCTTTTCACTGTTCTCATTTCTCTACTGAGGACAGAGAATTCTAGGAGTTCAAACAAAGTCAGGAGTTCTTACAAAAGTTCAAACTGAGGATGGGAGAGGAGACTTCTCGATACCAAGAGAATACCTGAGACGTGGAGATGCTTGGAGGGACCAGTTGCCTTTAAAGCAACAGAAACAGAGTGAACACCCAGTTTTTCCCCTGAGTTCAAAGACAAGGAATAAATGTTAGACAGCTCTTCCTCCATCAGGGGCTCCGTCTGACCTAGCATCTAAATGTGCTTTCAAATTGCCTTTGAAATTTGAGAAGGCTGTATAGTACCCTACTATAAAGTCAGCTTAGCCTGGAAAGCATGTCTTTAATGGCAGTCTAATATCCTTGGGACAGCTACTGTAAGCCTTCTCAGTAAATCACTCCTACTTATGGGTTTAAACTCTATTATGGTCCAGTTAGTCTTCATCAGTATGAGAAAGTCTGATTTATTTGCTTTTCACATTCAAAGTATCTGTCTCGTTGTTAGAAAACAAAACCAATATTTTGTTTGCCTTCTGCACACTGTTAGTAATTGGAGGTCCCTAAATATACATTTATTTTAGTTGTGCAGAGACAGTTACAGAATATAATTAAAAGAGATTTCTAGACCACATTTGTGGTGAGACTGCCAATGACAGACCTGCGTTAATGAACTTCCCTCTCACTCTCCAAGATTGCAAACATCCTCTGGTTTCCCTTGTGTATGATTCAGAGAGAATTCAGCCTTAGGGAATATGAATACAGTCCATGTCACTTTAATCAGTAACAAATGAGTCTCACATTATCCGGTTCTTTCATGCTTTATTCAACAATACTATTGCACGTCATTTGGATTTGCATCTCTAAATTTCAGTTTCCTGGCCAAGATTTCTGGGACTTTCTGGTAAGAACTGGCAGACCCCAAAGTGGTTCCCTCCTCATTTCTAGCCACTTTGACAAATGCCTTTTTCTCTAAGAAATGCATGCACAAGTGCTTACATGTTTTTTTCTGCACAATCTCTGTATTTATAGCAGACTTTGAGTCCTAGAGTTTAGCTCTACAATACGTTTTCTCAGCTAAAATTCTAGGTATAGATTCATATATACAAAAAAACTTAAATTATTCTATCTATAAATGGATAGTGAGAGATTTGACTCACTGCCCAGGGATCTGGGTTGTTGTTAAATCCTGTCCTTAACAGGTGATTCCAAAAAGTAAGAAATTATCTCGAAACTTGTATTTTTGTCTATATAATAAGAGTCTTGCACCAAATAATACCTAAGTCCAGGGACAAATCTAGGTTTTATGAGGTCTGAAGTGTATACAATTTAAGGACTCTTTACAAGAAAATAAATTCAAAATTATGAACACAAAGTTAGATATAAAAAAACATTTATTTATAGTAAGGAATAACAACAAATTACTAATTTTAAAAGGATGACAAATACCATAGACATCACAAAAATAGAGAAAACTGAAATAATATTTTAAATAATAATTGCCTGGTACATCCCTGTATTACTTATCTCCTTACATATTTTAGCTGCATAGTCTTGACTGACTCTTCATTTGCCTATAATTTTGTAATATTATTCTCTACAGATAGAAGAGAAAGGCAATTCAGTCTTTCCTCTAGCAGGGCTGATCATAATTTGTGTTGTTCAGTTTATTATTTAGAAAAGTTTCTTTCAGTTTCACAACCCATTGTTAATAACTTTATGTAAACATTTAATATGTTGTCAAATTTGGGGGAACATCTAACCAGTGTCTTTTTTATACAAGCTGTAAGATTCAGACTAATCTTCCACAGACCAGCTTCTGACTCCATATATTTGAGACTTTGCATCTTCTTTACTATCCACATACACCCAAGCCAGATGCTATAGATACATATCTAATGCAACATTATTTCTGGCACCTTTGAGTGAATCAGAAAAATGGCTGGTCGGAATATTCCTGAAAACCATTCCTATTATGAGATGGCTAGCAATAATTTAACAACAGCTGGAAGAGACTGCCAATCACATAAATCTAGCCCATTAAAATCAAAACTCCAGTTAAATGTATCTTACTTTTTTCATATTATATATATGTGTATATATTAAATATATATTATATAACATATATCAAATATAGATAACCATGTGAAAATATTGCCAGGGATCCTCCCAGGAGCTTGAAAACATCCCATTAAATGAGGGGCCTAAAGTGTAAGTTTCAGTATCTTCACGGTAAATCCATTTCTGTTCTAAACGTTCCTAATTCCAAAAAAGGTTCTGAAAATTAAAGTAGCTAAAATTCAACCCTTTTCTTTTGGCTTAGAAAAGAAAAAGTGGAAGAGTAAAAAGAAGTGAAGGATAAGGAATCATAAATACACAGGCATATGGTTTAAATTATTTTGAGGTTATGAACTGATTTCAATCACTTCTAGCCCATTTCCACTTACTACAAACAAACAAGAGTTGGTTGCAACATTCTCTTGTCAATTAGGTATAAACTACCTTGTATTATTTAAGGACTGAGTTGACCCTGTTCTGAATATAGGGTGGACATAGCTCATACTTAGTCATTTAGATTATTCACTAAAGTTACTACCTTTAATTCTGATATAAGATTGGGTTTAAAAATAGGCACCAGTCTGGAAGAAAGGTGTCAGGGATTTGTTGTTGTTGTTATTTGTTTGGGGTATATTTTTGTCATTACTGAAACTTAATACAAGTTTTGTAGTAATCCTTGAGTTGATCCGAGACCTAAAAACACAATCACAAACTGAAACCCTTGTCTTTAAGGAAATTTTATTAATTAATGGAAAAAGCCCTAGACTCTATACTTATCCATTCATTCAACAAACTTTTATTAATACTTAGTCATATGCGGCAAGCACTGTACTAGGCAGAAGCATGCATGTATAATTTGTGACTCTGACAGTCTTTCCCAAGATCTCTGGGCATGTTGATTCCACTCTTGCCTGTCTTCAAGTTCTGAGTTTGTTGGTGAAAAAACAAAATAACTAAAACAAAGCTGCTTCCTACAGCCATATGATCTTCCTTTCATTGAATTATAACAGATACAAAATACTGCAACCTGGAGTCAAAAATCTAACTTTAAATGCCCTTTCTGCTTCCCGCCACCTATGTGAATTAGCCTGGTGGTCTTCAAAATGTGTTACTTACATTCTTCCCCAAAGGCACAAAATTTAAGTTAATGTCTCAATTCTTTGAAATCAAAAGTTTAAATAGGAACAATGTCTGTGATTTTTGGTATATTGTAAATATTGCTATTTAGAAATAATATGGTTATATTACCTTTTAAAATGTGTCCAGTAAATCTAATATCATAATGATAGATACTTGCTATCATATGTTTAAAACATATATGAAATCTCTTCCTTAACAGTTAGGAATTTTATCTCATTTCTTTTCCCTTTGATCTCCTTGAACCTATTTCCCATTCCACTTGTCTCACACACACACACACACACACACACACACACACACACACACACACACAGTACCCTAGGATAATATACTTTTATGCTTAAGAGGTTATTACTTTATCATACTTGTCATACGTTTCATACTCTACAACAAAATCTTTTATATAAATTTAAAACAAAGATTTAATGCTTGAATACGAACCAATTTTGTTTGAATCCTGTCATAATTATAATTATCACTAGTCCACAATTAAACAAAAAAAATTAAAATTTTGAAACTCATTAAACCAAAAGATAAATTTTTGGAAGTTTATCTCTTAAAAAGGTTGTTTTTTGCAATTAGCTCATGTCTCCATGGATGTCTCTAGAATAAGACAGTTTTCAGTACCGTGTCTATTCTTATTTTTCATTTTTATAGACGTAAATTTTGAGAAAATTTGTTCTTACAATAAACTGAATGGTATGCAAGAGCTTTTCTATTACATATCACCCATTTCTTTGGATTTCCTCCAAGGTATATGCCAAAATTCATGTAGTGGTCTATCATCTAAAATTATTTTTAATAGTCTCTCAACTGACAACTTAGTTATTTCCTCCTTCAGTTTTGTTGAAAGCCAAGAACTGGAAAGTACCTGACCTGTGAAATGATTTGTTATCCAGTCATGAAAGCCATTCACTTTCTCAGTTTCTGGGAAATATACCAAAAAGGTTTTACCAAGTCTTATTAAATGACTCTTGGTCTTTCACACAGCGGCACCTTGTTTAACCCAATATCCTCAGAAACGTTTGAGAAAATCAAAATATTGCTATTTTCAATACACTTTTGGCAATACTAATTTTTAATAAAATAATTTTGTCTTATCATGTGGCTTAAATATATTTTCCTCAAAACCTTGGCACTACAAATTGAACCCATTCAGTTTATGGAAACTATCCACTACATACCCTAACTGGCAAAGTCAGTCCTCATTGTCTAACCAATTTATTGATTCCATATTTACTTTCTGTAAGAAAATGTTTCACTTTAGTTATCAATTCAAAATTAATTTATTAATTTATTATTAATTTATGACCATCAGCTAACTTATAAATTGTATGTTTAAGATACTTAGAAAAACAATGGCGCTTTGCCATGCTTTTCCTTTTTAATGACTTTCTTTTTGCTTTATGTTCATGAAACTCTCCCTTAAAAACAATGGATTTTTGACAGTAACCAAACACACAGTAGACTAACAAATATTAGAAAGCTGACTAATGGCAAGGGATGGTGGGATACAGGAGTGCCTGAACCCTGCTAGTGTAAAAGAAAGGCTAGTGCAGCCATTCCGGATGAACGCTGGTGCAACTTAGTCAATTGCATAGACACTTCCCCTGTGACTCAGAATTTCCACTCTCAGATCTATATCCCAAAGACATTGTCACTTAAATGGGACTGCAATGAGGATGCTCATTGTGGAATTGTGGTGGAGGCAGGGAGTTGGAGATTATCAGTTTGTCTGTCACTGGGAGAATAGATATATATAATGTGGAAAAGGTCACCATCCAATGGATGGATGTTAACATTGCTGTGCTGGTTAATGAAGGAGGAGGAGGAGGGGAAGAAGAGGAAGAGGAAGGTGGTGAAGGAGAAGGAGAGCAAGAGGGAGGGGAGGGGGAGAGGGAAAAAGAGAAGGAGGAGGAGAGGAAGAGGAGGGGGAGGAGAGGGAGAAGGGCAAAGTGGGAGAGGAAGGGGAAGTTGGAGGAGAGGAAGAGGATGGAGAAGAGGAAGAAGAATAGATATATTTTATAATATTTGTGGAAATTAAAAAGACACAATTACATAACTAAAATTAGATGATACATATATTGCAGAAACACACATGAAGTGATAAACATTAAACACATTAGAACTGTTGTTACATTGCAATTTATCGTTATTTTATATACATTATAAATACATAAGATATAGTTAACATTCACACTCTGCTTTCAGATACCGCTCCACCTGAAATAGGACCAGCATCTACACTTAAGGGTACTCTTTTGTTCCTCCTTAAGTCTTCCCAGGCAGGATGGTTGGGGAAGAAGTTCCAGGGCAAAATAAATTATCCAAGGAGAAGGAAAAGTCAGCTCTTAAAAGAATTAATTTGGTCTTAGAATAAAAAAAAAAAAAAAACAGGTGAGTTGAATAGAGGACATCTAGCCCTTGATAACTGGAAGTGATCAGACTCTAGGCCAAAGACTAAGAATTGAGCCAAGGCATCTCCCTCCCTCCTCCTCTCTCATCCTCTAACCCCCCATCACATCTTAAGATAAGCGGGGAGGGATCTAGAGCAAATATGATACAGTGTTAAGTCTGGATAGTAGGCACCAGATGGTGTCTTGTGTTATTTTTTATATGCTTCTGATGCTTGAATTATTTTGTAATTACTAACAATTTGCATGAAACTTGTGTTGCTAATGTGGTATACAGAAAATATTTGTTTAAACACGAAGTAAAAGACCCTTTGCAACAAATCTACAGACCCATCCTGGAAAATCCCAAGGTGATCTTGGAAATTACAATAATCCTCAGAGGATTACATTTCCAACCATTATCATGTGACTTGCTCTGACCAATGGCATCTGAGCAGATGTGACCTATGCCAAGTCCTAGGGGAAACTATAAGAACGTCACAGGCTGAATTCCATCCCCTAAAAATTCGTATGTTGAAGCCCTAACCCCTAGTACTTAAGAATGTGACTATAGGGCTTCCCTGGTGGCGCAGTGGTTGAGAGTCCGCCTGCCGATGCAGGGGACACGGGTTCGTGCCCCGGTCCGGGAAGATCCCACATGCCGCGGAGCGGCTGGGCCCGTGAGCCATGGCCACTGAGCCTGCGCGTTGGGAGCCTGTGCTCCGCAACGGGAGAGGCCACAACAGTGAGAGGCCCACGTACCGCAAAAAAAAAAAAAAAAAAAAAGAATGTGACTGTATTTGGAGATGAAGCCTTTAAAGAGGTGACTAAGTTAAAATGAGGCTGTTTGGGTGGGCCCTAAACCAATCTGACTGATGTCCTTACAAGAAGAGATATTTGGACATACAAAGAGACATTCTTTGTGGACATGATCTCACAGAGAAGAAACCACGTGAGGATACAGTGAGAAGGTGGACGTCCACAAACAAAGGAGAATGGCTCCAGAAGAAACCAAACCTGCCAACACCTTGATGTTGAACTGTGGTCTTCAGAACTATGAGGACAAGGACAAGCACCTACACGTCCCACATCAGAACTACTCCTTTAACCTGGGGTAACATTAGACAGACTGGGAAGCTAAGTGAAGCCACATCAGTTAACTTGTAGTTGCCAACATGTACCAAGAGAATAAATGCTTGCTGTTGCAAAACACATGCACACACATGCACACATAGAGTAGAGCTGTGTGGAAAATACTTTTTGCCTGAGTGCCAAAGGGCAAAGAGTTAAAATCAATATTGCACCACAGCCGAACGAGAGCTGAATCACCATCACAGAAGGAACCTCTGGAATACAGAAATAAATCTGAAATGTGATATAAATTTTTCCTTGTCATTATTACCATTTGATTATTACACATTGTAGTGGTGGCCAAGGTTATGGATTTGACATTACAGTACAGGAAAAATGATTTCTCAGCCCTGTCAGCTGCCTGACTGCACCCACGGTTACTGAAGGCACTTTAGAAAAACAAAATAGAAGTGCAGTTTCAGTTGCCTTGGGGAGGGGAGCGATTTGGCTGGCTCTGAGGTACAGAGTGCTGCTAATGGTAAGTTGCCACAGAGTGATTAAGCTTTTCTTCCTCTCCATCATAACCAAAATAAATCCTCCATGGACTCAAAACAATAAGAAATTTTCTAAAAGCATTCTTGTGAAGCCTGTTGTTTTGAAGTTTGAGTTGAGTGAACAAAATGTGTTTTCATATGTGTTTTGTTATAACCCTTTTCCTCTAACACTTGCAGGTTTTACTTTTACAATAATGAATCTACATTTATATATCAATGGACTGTTAGAATTTCATGAAATAAAGAAGGTTTTCTTCCTGCCTTTGAAATTTTTATTATTTTTGGATCAAAGATGTATATCCTAGATGTTTTACAAATGAGTTTGAGGTCTTTCCAACTCTTAAAAATTTTAGATAGCTAGGTTGATAGTCTTTTTTAACATCTTTATTGGAGTGTAATTACTTTACAATGTTGTGTTAGTTTCTGCTGTATAACAAAGTGAATCAGCTATACGTATACATGTACCCCCATATCCCCTCCCTCTTGTGTCTCCCTCCCACCCTCTCTATGCCACCTCTCTAGGTGGTCACAAAGCCCCGAGCTGACCTCCCTGTGCTATGCAGCTGCTTCCCACTAGCTATCTATTTTACATTTGGTAGAGTATAAATGTCAATGCCACTCTCTCACTTCATCCCAGCTTAACCTTACCCTTCCCCGTGTCCTCAAGTCTATTCTCTACATCTCTGTCTTTATTTCTGTCCTGCCCCTAGGTTCTTCAGAACCATTATTTTTTAGATTCGATATATATGTGTTAGCATATGGTATTTGTTTTTCTCTTTCTGACTTCACTCTGTATGACAGACTCTAGGTCCATCCACCCCACTACAAATAACTCAATTTCATTTCTTTTTATGGCTGAGTAATATTCCATTGAATATATGTGCCACATCTTCTTTACCCATTCATCTGTCGATGGACGCTTAGGTTGCTTCCATGTTCTGGCTATTGTAAATAGAGCTTCAATGAACATTGTGGTACATGACTCTTTTTGAATTATGGTTTTCTCAGGTTATGTGCCCAGTAGTGGGATTGCTAAGTTGTATGGTAGTTCTCTTTTTAGATTTTTAAGGAACCTCCATACTATTCTCCATAGTGGCTGTATCAATTTACATTCCCACCAACAGTGCAAGAGGGTTCCCTTTTCTCCACACCCTATCCAGCATTTACTGTTTGTATTTTTTTTTTGATGATGGCCATTCTGACTGGTGTGAGGTAATACCTCATTGTAGTTTTGATTTGCATTTCTCTAATGATTAGTGACGTTGAGCATCCTTTCATGTGTTTGTTGGCCATCTGTATATCTTCTTTGGAGAAATGTCTATTTAGGTCTTCTGCCCATTTCTGGATTGGGTTGTTTGTATTTTTGATATTGAGTTCCAAGCATTGTCTGTATATTTTGGAGATTAATCTTTTGACAGTTGTTTCGTTTGCAAATATTTTCTCCCATTCTGAGGGTTCTCTTTTTGTCTTGTTTATGGTTTCCTTTGCTGTGCAAAAGCCTTTAAGTTTCATTAGGTCCCATTTGTTTATTTTTGTTTTTATATCCATTACTCTAGGAAATGGGTCAAAAAAGATCTTGCTGTGATTTATGTCCAAGAGTGTTCTTGCTATGTTTTCCTCTAAGAGTTTTATACTGTCTGGACTTACATTTAGGTCGTTAATCCATTTTGAGTTTATTTTTGTGTATGGTGTTAGGAAGTGTCCTAATTTCATTCTTTTACATGTAGCTATCCAGTTTTCCCAGCACCATTTATTGAAGAGGCTGTCTTTTCTCCTTGTATATTCTTGCCTCCTTTATCAAAAATAAGGTGACCATATGCGCATGAGTTTATCTTTGGCCTTTCTATCCTGTTCCATTGATCTATATTTCTGTTTTTGTGCCAGTACCATACTGTCTTGATTACTGTAGCTTTGTAGTATTGTCTGAACTCAGGGAGCCTGATTCCTCCAGCTCTGTTTTTCTTTCTCAAGATTGCTTTGGCTATTCGGGGTCTTTTGTGTTTCCATACAAATTGTGAAATTTTTTGTTCTAGTCCTGTGAAAAATGCCATTGGTAGTTTGACAGGGATTGCATTGAATCTGTAGATTGCTTTGGGGAGTATAGTCATTTTCACAACGTTGATTCTTCCAATCCAAGAACATGGTATATCTCTCCATCTGTTGGTATCATCTTTAATTTCTTTCATCAGTGTCTTATCACTTTCTGCATACAGGTCTTTTGTCACCTTAGGTAGGTTTATCCCTAGGTATTTTATTCTTTTTGTTGCAGTGGTAAATGGGAGTGTTTCCTTAACTTCCCTTTCAGATTTTTCATCATTAGTGTATAGGAATGCAAGACATTTCTGTGCATTAATTTTGTATCCTGCTACTTTACCAAATTCATTGATTAGCTCTAGTAGTTTTCTGGTAGCATCTTTAGGATTCTCTATGTTTAGTATCATGTCATCTGCAAACAGTGACGGTTTTACTTCTTCTTTTACGATTTAGATTCTTTTCTTTCTTTTCCTTCTCTGATTGCCATGGCTAAAACTTCCAAAACTATGTTGAATAACAGTGGTGAGAGTGGGCAACCTTGTCTTCCTCCTGATCTTAGTGGAAATGGTTTCAGTTTTTCACCATTGAGAACGATGTTGGCCATGAGTTTGTCATATATGGCCTTTATTACGTTGAGGTAAGTTCCTTCTGTGTCTACTTTCTGGAGGGTTTTTATCATAAATGGGTGTTGAATTTTGTCAAAAGCTTTTTCTGCATCTATTGAGATGATCATATGGTTTTTATCCTTCAATTTATTAATATGGTCTATCACATTGATTGATTTGTGCATATTGAAGAATGCTTGCATTCCTGGGATAAACCCCACTTGATCATGGTTTATGTTTATGATATCTAGTGTCATAGCATTGTGGTCGGAAAAGATACTTGATACGATTTCAATTTTCTTAAATTTACCAAGGCTTGATTTGTGACCCAAGATATGATCTATCCTGGAGAATGTTCCATGAGCACTTGAGAAGAAAGTGTATTCTGTTGTTTTTGGATGGAATGTCCTATAAATATCAATTAAGTCCATCTTATTTAATGTGTCATTTAAAGCTTGTGTTTCCTTATTTATTTTCATTTTGGATGATCTGTCCATTGGTTAAAGTGGGGTGTTAAAGTCCCCTACTACTATTGTGTTACTGTTGATTTCCCCTTTTATGGCTGTTAGCATTTGCCTTATGTACTAAGGTGCTCCTATGTTGGGTGCATAAATATTTACAATTGTTATATCTTCTTCTTAGACTGATCCCTTCATCATTAAGTAGTGTCCTTCTTTGTCTCTTATAATAGTCTTTACTTTAAAGAATATTTTGTCTGATATGAGAATTGCTACTACAGTTTTTTTTTTATTTCTATTTGCATGGAATATCTTTTTCCATCCCCTCACTTTCAGTCTGTATGTGTCCCTACGTCTGAAGGGGGTCACTTGTAGACAGCATATATATGGGTCTTGTTTTTGTATCCATTCATCCAGTCTATGTCTTTTAGTGGGAGCATTTAATCCATTTACATTTGAGGTAATTATTGATATGTATGTCCCTATTACCATTTTCTTAATTGTTTTGGGTTTGTTATTGTAGGTCTTTTCCATCTCTTGTGTTTCCTTGCCTAGAGAAGTTCCTTTAGCATTTGTTGTAAAGCTGGTTTGGTGGTGCTGAATTCTCTTAGCTTTTGCTTGTCTGTAAACATTTTAATTTTTCCATCGAATCTGAATGAGATCCTTGCTGGGTAGAGTAATCTTGATTGTAGGTTTATCCCTTTCATCACTTTAAATATGTCCTGCCACTCCCTTCTGGCTTGCAGAGTTTCTGCTAAAAGATCAGCTGTTAACCTTATGGGCATTCCCTTGTATGTTATTTGTTGCTTTTCCCTTGCTGTTTTCAATATTTTTCCTTTGTATTTAATTTTTGATAGTTTGATTAACATGTGTCTTGATGTGTTTCCCCTTGGATTTATCCTGTACGGGACTCTCTGTGCTTCCTGGACTTAACTGACCATTTCCTTTCCTATATTCGGGAAGTTTTCAACTATAATCTCTTCAAATATTTTCTCAGACCCTTTCTTTTTCTGTTCTTCTTATGGGACCCCTATAATTTGAATGTTGGTGCATTTAATGTTGTCCCAGAGATCTCTGAAACTGTCCTCAATTCTTTTCATTCTTTTTTCTTTATTCTGCTCCATGGTAGTTATTTCCACTATTTTATCTTTCAGGTCACTTATCCGTTCTTCTGCCTCAGTTATTCCACTATTGATTCCTTCTAGAGAATTTTAAATTTCATTTATTGTGTTGTTCATCATTGTTTGTTTGCTCTTCAGTTCTTCTAGGTCCTTGTTAAACGTTTCTTGTATTTTCTCCATTCTATTTCCAATATTTTGTATCATCTTTACTCTCATTATTCTGAATTCTTTTTCAGGTAGACTGCCTATTTCCTCTTCATTTGTTTGGTCTGGTGGTTTTTACCTTGCTCCTTCAACTGCTGTGTATTTCTCTGTCTTCTCATTTTGCTTAACTTACTGTGTTTGGGGTCTCCTTTTCACAGCCTGCAGGTTCGTAGTTCCCATTGTTTTTGGTGTCTGCCCCCAGTGGTTAAGGTTGGTTCAGTGGCCTGTGTAGGCTTCCTGGTGGAGGGGACTAGTGCCTGTGTTCTGGTGGATGAGGCTGGATCTTGTCTTTCTAGTGGGCAGGACCACCTCCAGTGGTGTGTTTTGGGGTGTCTGTGAACTTATGATTTTAGGCAGCCTCTCTGCTAATAGGTGCGGTCGTGTTCCTGTCTTGCTAGTTGTTTGGCATGGGGTGTCCAGCACTGTAGCTTGCTGGTCATTGAGTGGAGCTGGGTCTTAGCGTTGAGATGGAGATCTCTGGGGGAGCTCTCACCAATTGATATTATGTGGGGCTGGGAGGTCTCTGGTGGTCCAATGTCTTGAATTCGGCTCTCCCACCTCAGAGGCTCAGGCTGACACCCAGCCAGAGCACCAAGATCCTGTTAGCCACATGGCCGCTAGTGTTGGAGGGTCTCCCGCAGAGGCGGGGGGCAGCTGTGGCTCACCACAGGGGCAAGGACACTCGATAGTCTATTTTTATTTGTGAATTATTCCAAGATATTCTTTCATAAAATCCATACATGAAAGTAGCTAAAAATTAAATGAAGTTCTCAGCAGTTCATTGTTTAACATTAAGGACACTAATACACTTGATAATTTCAGATAGTTTCAGAATATGATATCACATGATCTATTATTTGGTTTTGTATTATTTAAATATTACATACATTTTTGATTCAAAAATAGTATCCTTTCCAAGTTATCCAGTCCAAACACTCTCAATGTTCATATTAAATTCCAATATTTTACTTTTTAACTCTTTTAAAGTTCTTAATCATTTTTTTTCATAAAATAACACACTTGAAAATCATCACAATTTACTTGCAGCATTTTAGTTTTCCAATGATGAATATACATTTATATTTCACTGGACTTTTAAAATTTTAACAAGAAGAACACTTAAGGAGATTTTTCACTGCAAGTTATATCTAGCTTGACAATTTACTACTTGAAATAAAAACAATATATTTAGATATTAATATTTATAATATTCAGATATTGACAATAAATTCAAACGTTACTGTTGGTACCCCACCCAAATGCCATAAGCATTCATACTTCAAAAAAGGGCAACTCGAATTTTTCTAAACAGGAGCCCTGTAACTCTTCCCATGAAGGCCTTCTCTAATCACAAGAGCCCACTCAGCCAGTGCACAAGGCACAGCAGACCAGAAGTACTGAGGAGTTAAGACACTCTCCTCACCCCCTAAAAGCCCTCTATCAAAAATTGATGGGATTTGGTGGATAGATACCTCAGCTCCTCACCTCTCTGTTGGGATAACTCTGAGGTAAGATCTACTCTATCCACCAGAGTTCTGCTACAGAATTGAGACCTAATTGTCTAGTAATAACAAGTTCAATAATATGCCTGCATTGGCTTCCTTCTTTTCCTTGTATCACTTCCCACTCACCCACTAGTGCTCCCAAATAAACAACTCACACCCACATCCTTTCCTCAGGGTCGGCTTCTGGGGGAACCCAGCCTAAGACATATACAATCATGAAATCACACACACATTAGAAATGCCAGAAATGACATTAAAGTGGGATCTTTTATAAGCCATTAGCTTGAGGTTTACAAAGGTGGAAAATTTTAATCTGAAAAAATTTAAACCTGTATCAGTTGTCTAATGTTACAATAAGAAATCATCCCCGGGCTTCCCTGGTGGCGCAGTGGTTGAGAGTCCGCTTGCCGATGCGGGGGACACGGGTTCGTGCCCCGGTCTGGGAGGATCCCACATGCCGCGGAGCGGCTGGGCCTGTGAGCTATGGCCGCTGAGCCTGTGCGTCCGGAGCCTGTGCTCCACAACGGGAGAGGCCACAACAGTGAGAGGCCCGCGTACCGCAAAAAAAAAAAAAAAAGAAAAAAAGAAATCATCCCCAACTCAGTGACTTGAAACGATGATTTATTGTTTATCACGATTCTGTTCATTCGCTATGCAGCTTATCCTCTCCTTTTACCTGGATGACTCATGCAGTTGCCTTCAGGAAGAGTCAGCTGGGTTTGAAGGTTCAAGTTGGCCTCACTCATGTATGACAATTGATGCTCATTGTTGGCTGGAGTGACTTGATTTTCCTGCCTGTGGTCTCTCGTTGTCCAGTAGACTACATCCTTACATGGAAGTCCCAAGACAGCATTCCAAGAGAACAAAGACAGAAGTGACAAGACCTCTGGAAAGCTAGATTCTGGAAATAGCAAACACCGCTTCAACTACATTCTACTGGTAAAAGCAAGACACCAAGGTTAGCCTGGGTTGAGAGAGTAGGGTTATAGCCTTCATCTCTTAATAAAAAGAGCTGGAAAATGTTATGCCTATGCTTCCAATCTACCATAAATCCAACAGTCTTTGTAGCAGAAACCAGCTAGATATTCACTAATCCTACTTTCACTTTCTGGACATGAAACAGAACTATATCTCCCAGCCTCCCTGTAGGTAGGTGGAATCTAAGGGCTTAGATTCACGGTGCCTCCAAGTGCAGCGTATTACTCTGTAGTTTGTTGTCCCCGGCCCCAGCAACAGCATGCGCTGAAGATGTCAACATCACAAAACAGGAGCATGGACCCCTCGGGGATTTTTGAAGGGAAACTATTTGATTTTCATTGAACTTTGAGTGCAAAATAAACCTATAATCCATTAAGTCACTGAGATTTAAACACACTATAATATAAAATATCCTGACTAATAAAGACTTTTTTTTTTTTTGCAGTACGCGGGCCTCTCACTGTCGTGGCCTCTCTCGTTGCTGAGCACAGGCTCCGGACGCACAGGCTCAGCGGCCATGGCTCACGGGCCCAGCTGCTCCGAGGCATGTGGGATCTTCCCTGACCGAAGCACAGACCCGTGTCCCCTGCATCGGCAGGCGGACTCTCAACCACTGCGCCACCAGGGAAGCCCGGTGATAGGGATTTTTTTGTTGCTGTTTTTGTTGTAGATTAAGGAGAAAATTCCCCCTCATTTTATACCATGTTAGCAGTCTTCTCCCTACTTAGGACATCTTCCTGATGATGTCTATTAGTTCCTTGGGCTCCGTTAGTCCCAAGGAAAATACAGATGACCAGACTTCCTACTGTGGCAGAGATTCAATTACACAATATATATTTCTGACAGTTCAATTTCACAATTAAACTACTACTGTTCATAGAGAAGAGATGGCTGGTAGGAGCACATGCAAACATCTGGGGAGGTGAGCTTATGACTAGCTTAGAAAAACACTACCTTTGATGATAATGTCCAAAATTTACTTTCATGCACTCTCACACTCTCCTTATCTCTCACCTCTTAGATATATTCCTCTCTATTAGAACAACATTCATAGAGTTTCGCTCTGAAAGACCTTGCCAATTCCTTTAGATGTTAGTTTTCCCTTTGGTTCATAGCTGAAGTGACTTGGTCATATGATAAAGGATATCAAGTGGGTCACTAAGAAATTTTTATCCACTTTCTAGAGCAAAAACTCCTCCAAATGTTTTAAAGATGCAAACCTGTGCCTTTTCATGTCTGGCAATGATGCTGATGATGAGAAAAACCTTCCCAGACCAGGATGATCTATCCAAGATCTATTTATTTTTCCATAATTCCTCTGTTTATGTGTTCTCAGATGACTAATGAGGCCAATCTGGAGCTGGCAGATTTTGCCACAATTTAGACAGATGGTTTCAGTATATGTGTGTAAAGAAAGTTGGAAATGTGAAAATAAAGATATGTTTTGTACCATTCTGAGTTTTTCTAAGAGAACAAAGATAAAATGACAGCGGCATGGAAAGGTTTCAGTGTTACTAAACCATACAATGTGATCCTCTTACCTTATGAGCCTCTGGAATAACTACTGAGAATCACTACACTAACATATATATGGTTTCTTTAGTCCAAACACTTGGGAAAATCTAAACATATGCTCTAGTCATTGCTTTAGAAAGCTTGTATAAGCAATATTAAGTGAACTGTTGCTGATAAAAATGTGACCTCACTCCAAACCTGAGCCCTTCCTAGAACTGAAGCAAAACCAAATATTTCTGGGCAATTTGAAATATAAACAGGGCTGCCCATTTTTCAGGTCTTTGCATGGATGACACATTTCTAAACCTTCTACTTTAATCTAGTTATCCAAAGTTTAGTGTAATCTCTCTTAGATGCGAAACCCTAGAAGCCTTCATAAGTTTCCAATTTATTGCATAGAGCCAGCAATATGAAGACACATTCATTCATTCATGCATTCATTCATTCTTTCATGTATTATCAACTAGTACTCACTGAATACTTTGTGTAAGAAAAGATAGTTGATCCTGCAAAATTCTGGCATGAATACACCCATATCAGCCCTGTATTCAAGAAACTCATAGATTTCAGAGATGCGGAAATAAATTTTTGTGATGCAAAAGACGTATAAACAAAATTTGTATGATAAATGTGTATACCTCCTTGGAGAACAAATGCACTTTTTGCTGCTGATGGCTGTAATGGTAATAACAAGGACGAAGTAGAATGGAGGAGAGAAAGAAGAAGAAACCAAGTATAGTAAGTAGTCCTGAGACATTACTCAGAAATGTGTGCCACGTGAATACCATTAATGGTAATTTGCTAAGCATTTAAGCTACTTCTGGTGGTGGAAGAGACAAGGGTTGTGTATGGGTCTTGGATGCAGGCATAAGGAACAGAACATCTACATGTTGCATCACATGTAGATGCATCACACGGCCCTGTGATGCAGGACAGAAATAAGACTTGGAAGAGTGGGGAACACATTGTGGTCCATGGGGTGGCTACCCATGTACTGTTGCAGTGAAGCTCCAAGTGAGTTTCAGGTTCTAAGTTCTGACTTGGATATCCAGGTCATTATGAAGATATGTTTTTCAAGGTAAGAGAATAGAAAAAGCACTATTTAATATTTTTGTTAGCTAGATTTATAAATTTTAAATGGCATACATTATAAGAACTTCTATTTCTACACTAGCCCCAATCCCACCTACAGACTGTGTGTGTTTGGGAGCCTCTTCATCAAAGAATCACAGGCTTTTTCAGACCAGGCTGGTTTCTTTGGTAGTAATATTCCCTCATAATCTTTGTAGGCATTTGACCTATTTGTTTCCAGTTAGTTCCTGTGTAAGTAACCACAGCCAGAAGTTTCCCTCCCATCTCTCTTGCTCTCAATATAATTGTTTCTACCTTGAGATGATTTGAAACAGTGGGTTTAGGTGGGTAGTCGATACTGTTTATCTGATCTTTGGCACTGGGTTGTCTGCCAGTTTCTGAATAACATGTAATGATAGGGAAGTGTTAAAGGCTTGAGGCCCACCCCTGTAAATCTGGTTTCATCAGCACAACCCCTAATAACTAGCCCAACTTCAACTCTCTCTTATAGAACTTTGCTAAATGTAGCAAAAAGAAGCCAGCACACATCAACAGTGTAATTTTTCCGACAAATTTAGCTAGATAAAGACTCTGTTGGCATATGGTCTGCCTTCCAAGGTATTGCAGATGAGAATTCTATCAAACGTTTTACTAAAGCATAACACAGATCACCAGCTTTCTAGCTTACCGTGTGTGCCCCACTCCTTAAGATCAAATGTTAAGCTAAATGTCAGGACAGTGGCCCAGTTTTAAGTATCGATTTCTATATTCATTGTAGAAAACAAACTCAATTACATGAGACCCAAAATACAGTGCTTGAGCAAGAGTCAAGTTCATTTGTCTCTTACATAGCAGTCCAGTCCTTCAATCAGGCAGCTTTGACATTTCGACATGCAACTTTCAACTCTAGGTCTAAAAGTGACCATTCCACTTCTCATCACCTCCCAAGTGACAGAAAGAAGGAAATGGGTAAAGGCAGCATAGACACATTCATATTAATGATAAGCACAGAAATATATACTTTCTATGTTCATCAGATTGGACTGGACTTACTCACATGGCCACACGGGGTTGCAAGGATAGTGGGAATATGTAGCTGCTACTTGTGTAGCCATGTGTCTAGCTAAGACTGCGGTGTTCTATTACTAAAGAAGAAGAGGGATGTATAGTGATGGAGAATCAGCAGTCTCTATTACCATTACTCATTAGGTCAGAATAGGAGCCAAGAGAGGAAAAAGGAGTAAAAACCACAGAGAGAAGCAATGCTAATGACTAGGTAGGAACCTTCTCCTGAGCTGATTTTTAGTTTGACACCCTGAAGCTGTCAGCTCATTAGGAAGAGTTCCCTCTACACCGAGGCCTCCCTTTCGTCTCCCAAGAGGACACTCCCAAATTACAGAAAAGCCCATCTGCCACTTGGAAGTTTCAATGATTTGACTCATTCTCCATTGTTCTGTTAGACACACATGCCACAAATAAAGAGACTCTTCTGCGTCTGTGCAGTAGTAGCTCAGAAGAGCTCAGAGAAGGGCGAAAAACTCACATAATCTGGAATAGTTTTACAAAAGAAGTAGGACTTGAGGTGAATGCAAAGGAATAAAGAAGGACAGAAGGGAGTCAGGCTTCTGTGAGGATTGATCAGAGGAGCTACCCCTGCTTCAGACTTTGCAGGTCTGCACAACCTTAGAGAGAATGACTCAGAGGCAGGTAAATCAGGACTGGTTTCCACAATAAAGTTCCCAGGTTGAACTTCACCAGGTTACTTAATCTCTCTGTTCCTCAGTTTTTTCATCTGTAAAATGTGGACAACATTTACCTCATAGGGTTGTTTTGAAGATTTCAATGAAAGGATACATTCAAAGTGCTAAGATAATGTGCCTTACACATGGTGTATGGTTTTTTTTTTCCACATGGTGTATGTTTAATAAATGTTACCTAAAAACATGTATCTTGGTGCTTTTATTGAAAGCATAATAGATGGACAGAAAATATATTTTTATTCATAGTAATATTTTTCACTGCCTCTAACATTGTGCCTGGAATGACACAGAAGTCATTCAATAAATAAGTGAATGAATGAGTAAATGAAAACATTTTGAAACCCATTAAAGTAAGCAACCTATACAAGGTTTCCCTGGCTTCTCAAGTTTCTTAGTGGTTCTTAAATAGTGGCTCAAAAATGAAGAATTTACGTTAAATATGTGAGCCAATATACATAATTCTATCTGAACAAAGAAAGTCAAAACTGCTTATTAATTTACAGTGAAGCCATAATATCAGTCTGGGAAAACCAAACATGCAGCAGCACTGAAATATTCTAGAACACACACACAAAGAATCCTGAAGTTTCTTTAGGAAAATGGAGCCATCTACAGGCCATATCAATTTACCATCAAACAAAACTCATTCTTTGAATTAGTCATCACAGAACAGGAAGGCTTTTTTCTTTAATGTCTTACTATTCTTATTTTTTTGTTATTCTCATTCTTCTTCTTCCAAATATGTAGCTCCAGTTCCAAAGCATATCCAGAACACAACCAGTTTTTTCTACCTCCACCACCAGCTGTGCCAACATCACTTCTCCTTGGATCTGTGCAGTAATCTAACTTGTCTCCTGCTTCTGCCCTTGACCCACACAGGTCCATGCACAACAGAGTCACAGCCATCCTTTCAAAGTAAATTAAGTGTCCATTACATTTAAAACTAAATGAATGTCTACCATAAGTTATACACAATTTCAAGTATTGGTGTTAAAGTGATAACAAAGACATTGTACCTGTTTTGTGAAGAAAACAGAAAAATTTATGGAAAAATCATTATATCCACTATAATAAAGGTAAGACCAGAATGAATGATGAAGAATTATACAACTAACTTCCTTAAAAATGACAGAGCATTTAAGCTGGTTCTTGAAGGACAAGCAGACTAGTACCTTCCTAGTCAAATAATAAGAATGGTAGGAATAAGGCAATAGCTGTCATTTAGCTGGAATTGACTATTACCAGACACAGTGCAAAGTGCTTAGATGCATTACCTCACTTAATCCTTACAGCTACCCAAATAAGTAGACATGTTATCTCATTCTGCAAAGGCAAAAGCTGAGAGTTGCCAGGGTTAGGTAAATTTGCCTAGGTATACACAGTAGTGGATCTGAGAGCTGAATCCAGCCTGTTATGGAAGGCTGCATTCTTAAGAACTAGGCAATACTCCCTCTATGAAAGGCAGAGACAGAGATCCTGGTGACAAAGCTACTGCAACAAAAAGAAGATTCTCAGTATCTATTCTGCAGCCCTTTCACTGACCAGAGTCCTGGAGCTTTAAGATGACTGTGATTATTTAAATGAATGCCAATGCCAATGACATTGTCCTGCCAATTGCCAATGTCCTGCCAATCCCTGCCAAAAATATAAATTTTCACATTGCAACACACATACACACAGAGAGATACACCTGCTGCATGAGACTCTGAAAGCAAGAGGCTATAACCAGAACATTAGCCCCATATGGGCAAGCCCTATGGGTTATCACTACATGTCCCCAGTGTACCAACTTGGCATTTAGCGAATGTTGAATAAATGAACAGATGAACTGAGACTCTGACTGCATGTTAAATACCCAGTTACAAACTGAAAGGTAAGAAGTGCCATCGCAGGACAACAGATTGCACAACAGATTGTACGTGGTGCCCAACAGTTGACGGCTTTTATTTTCAAGGATTTGAACATTAAATAGGCAATTGAGCAAGGATTTGAAATTGGCTAAATCAAGTTATAGACTGGGTAAGTCTTGTGCATTTTAAGTCTAATTTTATAAACATGCCTCTCACCAACTTCAGTCAGGAACATGCATGATAAATACATGTTTTGCTGATAATCATTCAGGTAGAGCTTTTCCACCGATAGAGCCAGTAGTAACCATAACAGGGGGCACAGCATAGTGACATCAGTGCACACTGAGTTCCTAAGTGTTATGGTAAAAAAAAACCAAGACCTTGAAATGAGAAGAAATGGGACATCCCAGTGTTCACGAAGACAAGCCCACCGGTTTTAACTCACTCAGTTTCAAGTAACAGAAAGCTTTCTCAAACTGGCTGAAACAATGATTGCCTCTTGTAAGTGATATATTTAAGAGATGTGCCCAACTTTAAGAATCACTGGACCCAACGCCTCAAAAAATATCATTAAGATATTGCTTGTCTCTCCAGCCTTGCTTCAGCATTCCTCTGTATTTGGCTGCATTCTCAGATAGGTTCCCATTTGGAGCTAGCAAAATGGGTTTCAAGCAGCTTCAAACTTATATTTTATAAACTTAGCAATCCTGGTGAGTAAAGAAACCTCCTTTCCAATAATTCTAGCTCGTAAGTCTGTGGATTTCCTCTTATTGTCCCCGCCTGTGTCATTTGCCCATCCCTGAACCAATCACTGTGGCCAAGATCATGCAGCCATTGCTCTGACTGGTCAGGATTGAGCCATGTACTTATGGCTGGAGTCCAAGGATAGGGTCAACTCTGCCCACATGATATAGACTGAGAGTTAAAGAGGACTAATTCTCTAAATACAACTTATCTAAATAAAACACAGAACAAGGAACGCTGGGTTTAAAAAAATACACAATAGACAAAAGGATATGAATGGCAGAAGCTGAAAATATGGAAAAGCATGTTGAATGCGACCCTAAACCTGTTAGACCACAAACAGTCATTAAGCATTACATTAAGGAGTTTGACCAAGTTGTAATTTGATGGCAATGCTGTGAAAGGACATCATTCATCCTTTGGTTGTGGGTGACTGAATGAATGCATATGTGCATGAAAAAGGAAATGAAAGAATAAACAAATGTGGAACTTTTTTGTTTGTTTGTTTTTACTGTACTTTATTAAGTAGCTTCTTCTTGAACATAGACAATTACCATCTTGATACATTTTTTTTTTTCTAAGCAGTAGCTTTTTTTTTTTTTTTTTTACATCTTTACTGGAATGTAATTGTTTTACAATGGTGTGTTCATTTCTGCTGTATAACAAAGTGAATCAGCTATATGTATACATATATCCCCATATCCACTCCCTCTTGCGTCTCCCTCCCACCCTCCCTATCCCACCCCTCTAGGTGGTCACAAAGCATGGGGCTGATCTCCCTGTGCTATGCAGCTCCTTTCCACTAGCTATCTATTTTACATTTGGTAGTATATATAAGTCCATGCCACTCTCTCACTTCGTCCCAGCTTACCATTCCCCCTCCCTGTGTCCTCAAGTCCATTCTCTACATCTGCATCTTTATTCCTGTCCTGCCCCTAGGATCTTCAGAACCATTTTTGTTTTTTTAGATTCCATATATATGTGTTAGCATACGGTATTTATTTTTCTCTTTCTGGCTTACTTCACTCTGTATGACAGTCTCTCGGTCGATCCACCTCATTACAAAGAACTCAATTTTGTTTCTTTTTATGGCTGAGTAATATTCCATTGTATATATGTGCCACATCTTCTTTATCCATTCATCAGTCGATGGACACTTTGGTTGCTTCCATATCCTAGCTCTTGGAAACAGAGCTGCAATGAACATTGTGGTACATGACTCTTTTTGAATTATGGTTTTCTCAGGGTATGTGCCCAGTAGTGGGATTGCTAAGTCATATGGTAGTTCTCTTTTTAGACTTTTAAGGAACATCCATACTGTTCTCCATAGTGGCTGTATCAATTTACATTGCCACCAACAGTGCAAGAGGGTTCCCTTTTCTCCACACCCTATCCAGCATTTACTGTTTGTAGATTTTTTGATGATGGCCATTCTGACTGGTATGAGGTGATACCTCACTGTAGTTTTGATTTGCATTTCTCTCATGATTAGTGACGCTGAGCATCCTTTCATGTGTTTGTTGGCCATCTGTATATCTTCTTTGAAGAAATGTCTATTTAGGTCTGCCCATTTTGGGATTGGGTTGTTTGTTTTTTTGATATTGAGTTGCATGAGCTGCTTGAAAATTCTGGAGATAAATCCTTTATCAGCTGCTTCATTTGCAAATATTTTCTCCTATTCTGAGGGTTCTTTTTTCGTCTTATGATTTCCTTTGCTGTGCAAAAGCTTTGAAGTTTCATTAGTTCCCATTTGTTTATTTTTGTTTTTATTTCCCTTTCTCGAGGAGGTGGGTCAAAAAGGATCTTGCTGTGATTTATGTCCAAGAGTGTTCTTGCTATGTTTTCCTCTAAAAGTTTTATACTGTCTGGACTTACATTTAGGTGTTTAATCCATTTTGAGTTTATTTTTGTGTATGGTGCTAGGTAGTGGTCTAATTTCGCTCTTTTACATGTAGCTGTCCAGTTTTCCCAGCACCACTTACTGAAAAGGCTGTCTTTTTTCCATTTTATATTCTTGCCTCCTTTATCAAAAATAAGGTGACCATATATGTATGAGTTTATCTTTGGGCTTTCTATCCTGTTCCATTGATCTATATTTCTGTTTCTGAGCCAGTACCATACTGTCTTGATTACTGTAGCTTTGTAGTATTGTCTGATGTTAGGGAGCCTGATTGCTCCAGCTCCATTTTTCTTTATCAAGATAGCTTTGGCTATTTGGGGTCTTTTGTGTTTCTATACAAATTGTGAAATTTTTGCTCTAGTTCTGTGAAAAATGCCACTGGTAGTTTGATAGAGATTGCATTGAATCTGTAAATTGCTTTGGGTAGTATAGTCAGTTTCACAATGTTGATTCTTCCAATCCGAGAGTATGGTGTATCTCTCCATCTGTTTGTATCATCTTTAATTTCTTTCATCAGTGTCTTATAGTTTTCTGCATACAGGTGTTTTCTCTCCTTAGGTAGATTTATTCCTAGGTATTTTATTCTTTTTGTTGCAATGGTAATGGGAGTGTTTCCTTAATTTCTCTTTCAGATTTTTTATCATTAGTGTACAGGAATGCAAGAGATTTCTGTGCATTAATTTTGTATCCTGCTACTTTACCAAATTCATTGATTAGCTCTAGGAGATTTCTGGTAGCATCTTTAAGATTCTCTATGTATAGTATCATGTCATCTGCAAACAGTGACAGTTTTACTTCCTCTTTCCTGATTTGGTTTCCTTTTATTTCTTTTTCTTCTCTGATTGCTGTGGCTAAAACTTCCAAAATTATGTTGAAGAATAGTGGTAAGACTGGACAGCCTTGTCTTGCTCCTGATCTTAGAGGAAATTCTTTCAGTTTTTCACCATTGAGAACTATGTTGGCTGTGGGTTCGTCATATATGTCCTGTATTATGTTGAGGTATGTTCCCTCTATGCCTACTTTCTGCAGGGTTTTTATCATAAATGGGTGTTGAATTTTGTCAAAAGCTTTTTCTGCATCTATTGAGGTGATCATATGGTTTTTCTCCTTCAATTTGTTAATATGGTTTATCACATTGATTGATTTGCATATATTGAAGAATCCTTGCATTCCTGGGATAAACCCCACTTGATCATGGTGTATGATCCTTTTAATGTGCTGTTGCATTCTGTTTGCTAGTATTTTGTTGAGGATTTTTGCCTCTATGTTCATCAGTGAAACTGGCCTGTAGTTTTCTTTCTTTGTGACATCTTTGTCTGGTTTTGGTATCAGGGTGATGGTGGCCTCACAGAATGAATTTGGGAGTATTCCTCCCTCTGCTATTTTTTGGAAGAGTTTGAGAAGGATAAGTGTTAGCTCTTCTCTAAATATTTGATAGAATTCACCTGTAAAGCCATCTGGTCCTGGGCTTTTGTTTGTTGGAAGATTTTTAATCACTGTCTCAATTTCACTGCTTGTGATTGGTCTGTTTATATTTTCTATTTCTTCCTGGTTCAGTCTCAGAAAGATGTGCTTTTCTAAGAATTTGTCCATTTCTTCCAGGTTTTCCATTTTATTGCCATATAGCTGCTTGTAGTAATCTCTCATGATCCTTTGTATTTCAGCAGTGTCAGTTGTTACTTCTCCTTGTTCGTTTCTAATTCTATTGATTTGAGTCTTCTCCCTTTTCTTCTTGATAAGTCTGGCTAATGGTTTATCAATTTTGTTTATCTTCTCAAAGAACCAGGTTTTAGTTTTACTGACCTTTGCTATCGTTTCCTTCATTTCTTTTTCATTTATTTCTGATCTGATCTTTATGATTTCTTTCCTTCTGCTAACTTTGGGGTTTTTTTTTTTTCGTTCTTCTATCTCTATTGCTTTAGGTGCAAGGTTAGGTTGTTTATTTGAGTTGTTTCTTGTTTCTTGAGGTAGGATTGTACTGCTATAAAGTTCCCTCTTAGAACTGCTTTTGCTGCATCCCATAGGTTTTGGGTCATCGTGTTTTCATTGTCATTTGTTTCTGGGTACTTTTTTTTTTATTTCCTCTTTGATTTATTCAATGATCTCTTGGTTATTTAGTAGTGTGTTGTTTAGCTTCCAACTGTTTGTATTTTTTACAGTTTTTTTCCTGTAATTGGTATCTAGTCTCATAGCGCTGTGGTCGGAAAAGATACTTGATATGTCAATTTTCTTAAATTTACCAAGGCTTGATTTGTGACCCAAGATATGATCTATCCTGGAGATTGTTCCATAAGCACTTGAAAAGAAAATGTATTCTGTTGTTTTTGGATGGGATGTCCTATAAATATCAATTAAGTCCACCTTGTTTCATGTGTCATTTAAAGCTTGTGTTTCCTTATTTACTTTCATTTAGGTTGATCTGTCCATTGGTGAAAGTGGGATGTTAAAGTCCCCTAATATTATTGTGTTACTGTGATTTCCCCTTTTATGGCTGTTAGCATTTGCCTTAAATATTGAGGTACTCCTATGTTGGGTGCATAAATATTTACAATTGTTATATCTTCTTCTTGGATTGATCCCTTGATCATTATGTAGTGTCCTTCTTTGTCTCTTGTAATAGTCTTTACTTTAAAGAATATTTTGTCTGATATGAGAATTGCTACTACAGCTTTCTTTTGATTTCCATTTGCATGGAATATCTTTTTCCATCCCCTCACTTTCAGTCTGTATGTGTCCCTACGTCTGAAATGGGTCTCCAGTAGACAGCATACATATGGGTCTTGTTTCTGTATCCATTCATCCAGTCTATGTCTTTTGTTGGAGCATTTAATCCATTTACATTTAAGGTAATTATCAATATGTACTTCCTATTACCATTTTCTTAATTGTTTTGGGTTTGTTACTGTAGGTCTTTTCCTTCTCTTGTGTTTCCTGCCTAGAGAAGTTCCTTTAGCATTTGTTGTAAAGCTGGTTTGGTGGTGCTGAGCTCTCTTGGCTTTTGCTTGTCTGTAAACGTTTTAATTTCTCCGTCAAATCTGAATGAGATCCTTGCTGGGTAGAGTAATCTTGGTTGTAGGTTTTTCCCTTTCATCACTTTAAATATGTCCTGCCACTCCTTTCTCGCTTGCAGAGTTCCTGCTGAAAGATCAACTGTTAAACTTATGGTCATTCCCTTGTATGTTATTTGTTGTTTTTCCCTTGCTGCTTTTAATATTTTTTTCTTTGTACTTAATTTTTGATAGTTTGATTAATATGTGTCTTGATGTGTTTCCCCTTGGATTTATCCTGTATGAGACTCTCTGTGCTTCCTGGACTTGATTGACTATTTCCTTTCCCATATTAGGGAAGTTTTCAACTATAATCTCTTCAAATATTTTCTAAGTCCCTTTCTTTTTCTCTTCTTCTGGGACCCCTGTAATTCAAATGTTAGTGCATTTAATCTTGTCCCAGAGGTCTCTGAGACTGTCCTCAATTCTTTTCATTCTTTTTTCTTTTTTCTGCTCTGCGGTAGTTATTTCCACTATTTTATCTTCTAGATCACTTATCCGTTCTTCTGCCTCAGTTATTCCACTATTGATTCCTTCTAGAGAATTTTAAATTTCATTTATTGTATTGTTCATCATTGTTTGTTTGCTCTTCAGTTCTTCTAGGCCCTTGTTAAACGTTTCCTGTATTTTCTCCATTCTATTTCCAATATTTTGTATCATCTTTACTCTCATTACCCTGAATTCTTTTTCAGGTAAACTCCCTATTTCCTCTTCATTTGTTTGGTCTGGTGGGTTTTTACCTTGCTCCTTCATCTGCTGTGTGTTTCTCTGTCTTCTCATTTTGCTTAATTTACTGTGTTTGGGGTCTCCTTTTCGCAGCCTGCAGGTTCGTAGTTCCTGTTATTTTTGGTGTTTGCCCCCAGTGGCTTAGGTTGGTTTAGTGGGTTCTGTAGGCTTCCTGGTGGAGGGGACTAGTGCCTGTGTTCTGGTGGATGAGGCTGGATCTTGTCTTTCTGGTGGGCAGGACCACGTCTGGTAGTGTGTTTTGGGGTCTCTGTGACCTTATTATGATTTTAGGTAGCCTCTCTGCTGATGGGTGGGGTTGTGTTCCTGTCGCTAGTTGTTTGGCATGAGGTGTCCAGCACTGTAGCTTGCTGGTTGTTGAGTGGAGCTGGGTCTTAGCTTGAGATGGAGATCTCTGAGTGAGCTTTCGCCATTTGATATTACATGGAGCTGGGAGGTCTCTTGTGGACCAATGTCCTGAACTCAGCTCTCCCACCTCGGAGGCCCAGGCCTGACACCCAGCCGGAGTGCCAAGACCCATCAGCCACACGGCTCAGAAAAAAAGGGAGGAAAAAAGAAAAAAGAAAGAAAAAAATAAGCGAAAAAGAAAGTTATTAAAATAAAAATTATTAAAAATTAAAAAGTAATAAAAAAGAAAGAAGAGTGCAACCAAACCAAAAAACAAATCCACCAATGATAACAAGCGCTAAAAATTATACTAAAAAAAAAAATGGACAGACAGAACCCTAGGACAAATGGTAAAAGCAAAGCTATACAGACAAAATCACACAAAGAAGCATACACATACACACTCTCAAAAAGAGAAAAAGGAAAAAAATATATATATATATTTTGGGAAGTCTGAGGTCTTCCGCCAGTGTTCAGTAGGTGTCCTGTAGGAGTTGTTCCACATGTAGATGTATTTTTGATGTATTTGTGGGTAGGAAGGCGATCTCTACATCTTACTCATCTGCCATCTTGAAGGTCTCCCTGTAGAACTACTTTTTAAGGTAGGCATTATTGAATCCCATTTAACAATTAAGGAAAATGAGGTACAGAGGCTGAATAGCTTAGTTAAATCACCATAAGTCAGCAACTGAGAATTTTAGCTGAGGACTCAACCTCTTAGTTGAGTGCTTTGAAATGCGGTGCATTAAAACAGAGGCTTGTTCAAAATAGTGGACATAGAGTTACTAATGCACAAGCACAAGTAGAGATGCTAGGGCCCAGGGAAATCAGAAAACTATTGTGTTTGCCTACAGTGTCCTTGAAGTGGAAGCTCATGGGAAAATCGGAGATGCCTCCACATCTGGCCACCAAAGAGTAAAATGGTAGCTTGCAGAGAAGTCTGAAAAGCTACCATTTCTGGTCATCCAAGCCGCAAAATAGGAGCTGAAAGAGATGTCTGAGACGCCATCATGAGTGCGAAGTTTCAATAATCTCCTGAGAATAACAGACTTCCTTTCTCTGTACCTTCCAAGTATTGTTCAAATACCTATCATTGGGAAATCCTAACTCATAACTATCTTGTAAAGAAATCTTGCTGAAATATGCTTCTTGAATGCAGAGAAAACCTTAGAAGTGAGTGACAGCAGTGCAAAGTTGACAACCAAAATCCAGCCCAACTACTTTTTTTAGGGAAAAGTCAGCCCTGGGACCACTGGAACTATATGTGTCCCTGTAATTATAGAATGACACTTGACCTACTAGTGTATTACATTTCTCCCTATTGAGTTGATGTTCCAAGCAAGGTATAAGAACTCTTCCAGAATTTCCCCTATTATCATGATACTTCTTCCTAAAAAGTTACCTATCCATGGATATATGGTTACCATTGAGTTCAGCATATGTTTAAAAGTTATTCTTCCTATATTTTATACAGTGAAGCTCTATTTCACATTCATGCTTGTATTCTGGAGCCTATGAAATACAACAAAAATAATTTATTAATAGTACTAGAATATTCAAACAATTGAAAATATAAGTTGTTATTCATAAATAAAAATAAAATAGAGGCCTATTTTAGTGAATAATTCTTTTTTTTAACATCTTTATTGGAGTATAATTGCTTTACAATGTGTTCATTTCTGCTGTATAACAAAGTGAATCCGCTATATGTATACATATATCCCCATATCCTCTCCCTCTTGCGTCTCTCTCCCACCCTCCCTTAAAGTGAATAATTCTTAATCCTAAAATTCAAAACTGTGACAGGGACTTTCATTATAAAAATACAGCTTAAATCTGAATTCTTAAATATCTTACTAGTCAAGCGTTCTTGGGCAAATGATTTCATCTCTCTTAGCCTCTACTTTCCCATTTGTAAAATGGTGACAATAACACACCCTTTATTGTGGAGATTAAATGAGATAACCTATGTGAAAGCACCTAGGTAACACATGTAAAATTAGTAATACTAATTAGTAATACTAATTAAATAAATGTGAGATTCTTTTTTAAAATAAAAGGGAAACTATGGTCCATGCTTTAAATTAAACAAAGAAGAAGAACACACACACACGCACAAAACAAAAAAACAAAAACCTTATTTTGGCTTTCGCCCAATCACAATACTAAATCACCCCCATGCTATTACTTAAGTTAATATAATTATGTACAAGGAAAGGAAGAGGCATTTACTAAGCATATAATGCATGAAAACATGACCTCCGCTAATTCATTGGATCCTGAAAGCAATTTAGGTTTGGTTTTACACCACATGCAACCTCTCAGACTTCAGAAGCTTTGAATCAGCACTGTACCACCTTGCCATAGATTGGGCACAAGTATAAAAATAAAGAGAAAAATCAAACCATAACTCTGGACTCTATCCAGGGTCTTGTCTTAAAGTCTTAGAAAATGTCTCTCTTTGGCAAAATAAAGGAGTAATCATATCCTTGCCCATGTGGGACCTCTACAGTCTCTTCAAGGTTGTCCTGTTCTACTGTATCTCCCTGACCCCAAATCGTGACTCCTCTGGTCTTTGTGATGTTCTTCCCCTCTGGCTTCAAAAGTATATTCTCACTCCCTTCAGTTTAATCAAACATTTTCCTCTCTTCCCTTTTATTCCAATCACCCATCAGCAGCCGTAGCTGTTTCACAAGTGTCTAATAACCAGCATACAAAACAGGACAACTGAACACTATCACAAAGGGAAAGATTGAAAATTGAACTTTAGTAAAATTAAGAACTTCTGTTCATCAAAAGATATCACTAAGACAGTGAAAAAGCTACAAAAATATATCTGCATTACATAAATCTGACAAAGAACTTAAATTCAGATTTTTTTTTGAAATCTACTTTATATTAATAGGAAAGGACAACCCAAGTTTTTTAAATAGGTAAAAAACTTTGATAGTTCACAAACGAGGAAATCTAAATTCCAATAAGCACATGAAAAGATGCTCAACATCACAAGGCATTAGAGAACTGCTGATTCAAATCACAGTCAAAAAGTCCTACATACCCATTAAAATGGCTAAAATTTAACAGTAACAATGGAATGGATCAGTGTTAGAGGAAACTGGAACTCTCCTATCTCACTGGTGGGAGTGAAAATTGTCCCTACTTTAAAACTATTCGATGCTATCTACTAAACCTGAATAGACACACATATTCATGACCCAGCAATTCCTCTCCGGGGTATATTCCTAATAGAAAGGAATGTGTCCACATAAGAGAAAAGGGTATATTTAAGAATATTCAAAGGAGTCATTGTAGTAGCCAAAAATGAGAAAACAATGCAAAAGCTCATAAACATTGGAAAATAAAATCATGGTGGTAGATTCATATGATAGAGCATCAAACAACAATAAAAAGGAATAAACTACTGCTATACACAATGGCATGGATGAACTTCACAAGCATAATAGTGATCAAAAATACATGTTCCATGATTCCTTTTTTATAAAGTTCAAAGAGGGGAAAAACTAATCTAGGGCAATAGAAGCCAACAGAGTGGTTACCTTTGGTGGAGGAAGGGGCTGACCAGGAGATGCACGGGGATATTCTGTGGTATGGGCAACATTCTCTGTTTATATCGGGAGTATCACTTGAGTATTACACGAATACGTTCACTTTAGGTAAAAGCTAATCAAGTTGTAACTTAAGATTTGTTCAGTTTACGAAATGTAGTTTATACCTCCATAAAAAATACACACACAAAAATCCACATCCTTCTTCACACCTCTAATTAAGACTCATGGATTCCATATAACCAACTCTGTGACTTTAGAGTAAACATAAGTATGATTGGAATTCACCCATCCACACAGAACATTTTCATACTCCATACCCACAAGACCACCTTTTTCCAAAAAAACACTTATAAATATAAGCTGAACTGTCTGCAATTCAGCATTCTCTGGTCAATGGTTTGTGGAAATCATCATGTACAGAAATGGAAAGCAAGAGGTCAAGAGTTTCTAAAACAGTCATCATAATAGTGGCAAATATGAACAGATTATTTACTATACATTAAGCAATGTGCTAAGGCCTCTAGGTGTATTATTTCATTTAATCCTCACAATAAACATTTGAAATAAATACCATTAGTACTCCCATTACAGAGGCCAAGGAAAGTGAGACACAGAGATGTTAAGTATCTTATCTAGGTCCACACAGCTGACAAGCAGCTAGAATCAGGATTTAAACCCAAATATGTCAACTTACCCTGTCAACTCTGTGGACACTGGCCTACCCTGCCCTCCTCCTTGGGAAGCAATCAGACAGAGGAGGTGGGAGATAAATTCTCTCCTCCCTCTCTGCCCAGGGAAGAACTTCACAGTTAGGAAACACAAAGAAAATAGTGTAGATATTTCAGCTTCAGAGCTCCATTCTGGCCAGGAGCACATAGTCTGGGACTGGGGGTGTCCTCCTTGTGAGAGGCATTTCTGCACAATGGAATGGAAAGAGAATACCCAGCCTTTGGAGTATGAGAGATCTCAGAGCTCTCCCTCTTATATGCTCTTGAACAAGTCTGTTTCTTTTTCTACAAAATGAAGATGATCTACCTTTTTCATAAAGTTATTAAGTGAAAGAAAACATTGGTTATCTTAAACCACTGCAGTTTGGGTTTTGTTTGTCTGTTTACCACAATGGAGCAGAGCCTATGTTGTCTAGGACACTTTCCTTTCTGATGTCTCTACTAATCCTCATCACCGTCCTGGAATGTATTGCAGAGAGGTGATTAACTTAAAGACCATGCAGTTTTTAAGCTAAGGTCCTTTCCTATGCTTAGCCACTGTACAAACTGCCCTAAATTCCTTTTCTCCTTCCTTTTTATGTGACCTAACCTGGGAAATTTGGAAGAACACTCAAGTATCTTTATTTCTCTCCTTTTAAATTTAGAACCAAAACTAAAATGTTAATTTCTGCTTCCTTCAATCCAGATCTTATTTTGATCCTTTTCAGCAAATGAGAATCAAATAATTATAACTACCACTTCAGCATCACCTCCTTTAGGACAGATCTAAACCTCTGATCATTTTTGCCCCAAACTTTGTTGCTCTTTCCACTCCTTTTTTTTCACAGTGTGCTGCCATCATCCACACAGGTCCCCAAAATTCATATCGTCAGTTATCTTTCATCCTCTTCTCCCCTTCAACCCATAATACATTGTTTCAAGGTTGATTGAGTTTAGCCCCCTGCCTCAAACCTTACCTACCACGGGTAGTTTAGGAGAGCTGGAACTTTTTACCTTTTAATTGTATGTACCATCTTCCCAACTGGTCCCTCTGTTTCTACCTCTCCTCTCTCCTTGTTTAGGGATCTCTCATCTATATTTCCTGTAGAATAAACTCCAAACTCCTTAAATGACAGGTCAGGCCTGACACCCTCTTGACCTTCTTTTCCAAGTGCATCTAGCTCACTTCTCTTATCACAGTCTATACTTCTGCCAACCTGACATCAGCACCATTCCTTTCACGATCCTTTGTACAAGCTGCTCTTCCGTCCTCTTCCCAATCCTACCCCATCTGTCAATCTCTTACACATTCTTCAAAATACTGCTAAATGTAACTTCCTCTACAAAAGCTCTTTTTTCCCACTCCCGGCAGCCCAGTTGGTTGATTTCTACTCTGAGTTCCCACAGCACTTGATACGTTGAATTGTGATATCTATTTTTCAATTCCTGCCGTTCCTCAGAGTAAAAGTTGTGTTATCTTTATCTTTGTAACCCCAGTGCTTGGCACTCTACCTGGCATATATAGCTTTTATGAAGATTAGAAAAGGTATCTGAAAGAAAGTACATATAGCACGAATGAATGAATTAAACAAATGTAAAAGTTGCAAAGGAGAGTAAGAATCTGATTTGGAGAAAGAGCACTGCATTAATAATCCATACACCTGAGCGTTACTCCATCTATGCCGTTCACTAGCCATGTGGCTGTAAAGGTGTAAGTTTCCTCCTCAGTACTCTTAAACCCAAGGATCTCTGACATCACTTCCTATTCTAACATTCTATAGGGCTTGAAAGAGATCAACAAGCTAACCAATGACCTAAGCCTCTGTGAGCTGCAAGAGTTAATTCACATGCTAATGAAGTTCTAGGGTACAAGAATCCCTTTCCTAACTGAGGCCAGGAGGAAAGAGCCACAGCATTTCTAAGCAACAGCTTTAAAGACATAAGAAAAAGAAATATTGGCTCAGAAACAATATAAAAGGATACTCTCTGGATGTGGGACAAACCACATGAAGTAAGAGGAAATACTTTTTTTATGAGGAGATTCGAGCCAACCCCTCAAAACAAAACAAAACAAAATTCAGACAAAGTAAAAGTCCATTCCAATGCAAAGCACTTTCATTTAGGGGAAGGCAAATGGTGCAAGGTTCTTGCCGAGTTGGACCCAGAAGCTCCACTCTCAAAATAGACAGGAATTTTAACTTTACATGTGTGGTTTTACTATTGTCAATTACGATATTTGTAATTAGCCTTTGTTGTCCTTTCTGGCCTGTGTTAGAACATTTTGTGGTTTCAAGAACAGGGACATACTGGTTCATATTTTGGAAAGGGGAAGGGATGGCACTGAAAGGACGCATAGAAGGAAGACTGACGAGGATCTTATCTGTGCTACCAGCATTAGGGAGAGCAAGGAAGAGGCGAAGTCAAGTTTCATGGGAACCCAGGAAGAACCACCATGACGGCCTCACCAAGATCAGGATATACATAGATTTCACTTAGCAACATCTCTAGTAGTCAAGTAAATTGCTTGTATTTTCAGCAGCCCAAGTTTGCTAAACCATGCTCTATTAACCACTGTTAGCATGGCTCAATTATATCCTTTGCCCCTTTTTCTGTGTGACTTTCAACCTCTGCAAACTCATTACATTATCTCCTCATGTATCTAGGTCAGATATTTTCCAGGGAGGATCTGAACACTCCAGTGGTAACATCTTGTCTGATTAGCAAAGCATTTACACAATGCCACTAAGTAGGCTGCTGGCCAGCCTGCAGATTGCTCACACTTGAGTCTCTACCCTGATTCTATCAGCTCTGGCCAGAGTAAACTGGTCAAATGAATCAACATCAATGTTTACAAAAGAAATCCCTGGGAATGATATTTTGGGTGATGCAGGTACTCTCAAATTTGGTCTGTCCGGGACATAATAACAAGGCCCACTTAGACAGTAGGGGATAGCTTTCCTTGTTTTAAATTGGAAGAAGCTGCCAGTAACTCCAGAAACCTCTGAACATATCTTTAGTGTTCAGCAGTCACTTGAATGACCCAGTTACTCAGGCCAACAGAAGGCCACTTTTCAATGAGTTTTCTGCATCAATCAGCTGTATTGATTAAACTTCTGTTACCAGTTGGCTGAGCTGTGCTGTAGTAACAATGGACCCCAAAATCCTACTGACTTACAGAGGGCGATTTCTCTCTCATGTGTGTCCATTATGGCCGGCTCTGGCCCTGCTCCCTGCCATCTTCTCTCCAGAAACTAAGCTGACAAAGCAGCCTCTATCTGGACTCCACATTCCAGTTTATCCAACACAGTCCTAGCTTATGTCTATGTCCCAGAGTAATTATTAATAGCATATCTTTTCACTCTCAAGAGTTCATCTTCTCACTTTCAAAAATGCCTGGTTTGGACAATAAATCATGTGTCACTTTTCCTATCTGGGTTGATGATTTCCTGGCAAAGAAAAAAAGAGATGTTGCAAAAACACACACAAGCTGGCTCTTAAAAGTTTCTGTTCAGAAATGATGCATGTCACTTCTGCCCACCTTTCATTGGCTAAAGCAAGGTCTCATATCCATTCCTGAGTTCAGTAGGGTGAGAAAGTATAATTGCCCCCAAGGAGGGGCAGCAAGTATTTTGAATAAAATACAGCCTTCCACAGTGAACAATGGCAAACATAAAGAAAAAATAAAATGATATAAATGGTGTGCCTGAGGCATGTGTGTGGAAGAGATAAAAGGGTACAGTTAGAGTTACTACGATTGGGGGCTTCTATAATTTTATCAATTCCTTAGTCTTGCTCAATGCCCTCATTTTTTGAGAGGAGAAGAACTGAAGCCCGGGGAGGAGAAGTAACTTGCTCAAGGTCCTGAAAGTCTGTGGACCGGTACATAACCTGCTAATGTGTCAGTTAAGGAGTGTGGTGAACAGAAAGGAAGGTCTGGTGATAATATAAATCATATATGTCTAAATATAAAGCAATCCCAAGCCACTGAATTTGCATAGCGTTAAGACAGATGTAAAACCAACATCGCACAGAACACAGCAAATGAGAGAGTGCCCAATAACATGAGAAACTTTGTAAGGACTGGAACATAATCCTTCCTCTTTTAGGAGGGATGATTTTGGAGAAACTTCTCCCCTTCTATTCAGACATTTATGGCATATGAGTCTCACTTCCTTCTTGTCACTAGGTGACAAGTCACTGACTACCTCCTTCTACTCCAGGGCCCAGCTGCCCAGAGATCAGTGGTTCCCAACCTCGGCTGTAACCCTCAACCCTGGTCCCCAACCCTCTTCCAAGATTCTGATTCAGTTATTGGGAGAAGAGGTGTTGAGGATTAGCACTATTTAAAAGCTCCCAGGTTATTCTAATTTACATCCAAGATTGAGAATCACTAACATAGGATTTTTTATAATATTCCATGGACCAGGATAATAGACATAATTTTTGGTCTAGCAAACCACTCTGAAAATAAGGAGATTTACATACTATTTCTTATGGACTGAATGTTTGTGCCCCCCCCCCCACAAAACTCATATATTGAAGCCCTAACTCCCAACATAATGGTATTTGCAGATGGGGCCTTTGGGTGGTAATTAGGGTTGCATGAGGTCATGAGGTGGGGCCTGCAAGACGGAATCAGAACCTAATTAGATGAGGTCATGAGGGTGAGGCATCCACGATGGGATTACTACCCTTATAAGAGACACGAGAAAGCTTGCTTTCTCTCCCTCTCCACACTCCCACAAATAAAGAGGGCATATGAGCACAGAGAGGGACAATGCCCATCTACAAGCCCAGAGAAGAGGCCTCAGAATGAAACTACCTGCTTGCACCTTGATCTTGGACTTCCCGGCCTCCAGAACTGTTAGAAATAAATACTTGTTATTTAAGCTACACAATCTATGGTACTTTGTTATGGCAGCCCAAGCTGACTAATATACACCAGTTCTCTTCAAAACTTCTCAAGTCCTATTTCTCACTGCTAGTACTTCCCAAATACACACACACACATACATATGCACAAACACAAGCACTTAGTATGTTTTACTTGTTTGCCTATAATGCATTTTTTAACATATAAGTAACATATAATTTATCACCCAAACCAGACATTTTTGAAAGTGAGAAGGTATACTGTTTCATTGGTGTTTTTAGCTTGAAGATCCAGCATCTCTCTAATGAGTATAATAAGGCTACAGGTTAGGAGACCTTTGGTCTAGCGTTGGTTCTGCTACTTAACTGGCTTGGACACTGGCTGAGTCACTTCACCTCTCTGGATGTCACTTTCCCATCATAAAGGAGAGAAACAACACAGACACTTTTGTAAGGTCCTCTCTTCCAGGGTAGGAGTCACACAGCCATCCATAAGGCAGAAGTTCTGATCCACTTTATAAAATTTATTGAGCTGTCCAAAAATGCCAATACCCAGGACTCTCCTCTTCTCCCCAAACTGGTCATTGGTCCAGGGCAGATGAAACCATTCATTGTCTGGGTGGTTTTTAAAAAAACTTCTAACGAGCAGCCAGGATTAAAACTATGAGCTATTTTACAAATTTTTACCACTGAGAATACAGACTCAGGTGAAGTCATTTGCTCAAGAGCACGTATCTTTCAAGTGGCAAAACCAGAACACAAACTCTAGTTGTCTAGCTGCAAAATTCCACCCACTGCACGTGGTACAAGAACTCCTGACACATTATCAAGTGCCTGATGCTATTTCCAGAGCTTTGGCTGCTCGTATTTGAAAAGTTGCTTAGCTGACTGACCAGCCACACTCACCTATCAGCTGCTGCAGGTGTCAAGCACAAAAACTGGTTTCATTGTGAAGCTGGGATAGGGATATTTTTCCATCTGTGCCCAGTTGGATATACTGGTCTTCCATATCTGCGGTTCAAAGGAGAACAAGATGCACCGAGATTCATTGTGAATTATAAATAGGAATGTTTACAGATATAGAAACGCTCTGGCTTGCATTTCCACATAGAAACTTTCTGGTACACTATATGGACGTTTTGATTAATGTTACATTCTTGGCTCATTCTTCAGTTACTGCAACACACAGATTTCCGTCTACATGTACTATTAACTGTCATCTGAGCTTCCCACTCAATACAGCTGATAATTACACATTCTGGAAGCTGAGTGTCACAACCAATTAACTTGACAGGCTTCACTGATTCGGGTAGAAATGGAGACTGTACAAATCTGTTTCGTAGTATCTCGGTAGATATAAAGAAGTGATTAAGTGCAAGGACTACAATAAAATAATACTGGCTGAAACCCAGGCACATGAGGAGTGAGTAGAACGATTTTGAGCTTTGGAGCCAAACAGACCAAAGTTCAAATCCCAGTTCTGCCACTTCCTAGTTAAAAAGCCTCCAAAAAGTTACAGTCAGCACCCCGTATCCTCAGTTGCAGAACCAGCAGATAAAGAGCGCCTTCTGTACTGTGTCATTGCATATAAGGGACTTGAGCATGCTCGGATTTGGGTACCTGTGAAGGGTCCTGAAACCAATCCCCCGCCGGCCAAGGGATGAGTGTACTTAGCCCTACTTTATCTTAAACTATATACCTACCCAAAAGTGCATTTTTAAAGGTGTCTGCTTCTTCCCCGCCCCCGGCGACAGGGTGGGGCAGGTGGGCGGCCAGGCCTGCTGTCACCGCTCCACTGTCTCCGTCGCCACCGCCGCTATGGCGGCCGCTGCAGCCCCGCGCAATCTCCGCGGGAGAACGGGTCGCCTCGTGGGACAAAATACAGCAGCACTCAGCCTTCGCCCGCCGTAGCCCGGGAGGTGGAAGGGGAGGAAGGAGGAAGAGCCCTGGTTCTTAAAGGAAAAAAATAAATTTCTGTTCAACCTCCCAGCTTAAGAAATGGAACTGATCAATACTCTTTCTTTTTTTTTTTTTTTTTGTGGGGAGGCGGGGTGGTCAGTAGTCGTAGCTCGCGGGCTGTAGAGCGCTGGCGCAGTAGTTGTGGCGCACGGACTTAGTTGCTCCGCAGCATGCGGGAACTTCGCGGACCAGGGCTCGAACCCGTGTCTTCTGCATCAGCCGGCAGATTCTTAACCACTGTGCCACCACGGAAGCCTATGTGATTTGAGGGTTTAAATCACTGATTTAGGAGATAGATTGAGTGATGAAGGAATGATAACACTTCAGTCTCTGATTCTGAATTCAGACTTTATGTATTAACTATTCTGTACCATGCGACTGCACTTGAACTACCTGTGTGTAAAAGGACAGTTTATCATCCTCTATCAGAAGAGTCTGAAACATGAGATTTGAAAAGGTTTGACTCTACCTAAGACTAGAAGAAAGTCCACCTTCTTTTTTTTCATTTTTTAATTTAATTTTATTTATTTTTTTATACAGCAGGTTCTTACTAGTCATCAATTTTATACACATCAGTGTATACATCTGAACAGTACTCTTGAAGCTTCTAGAATTTGACCCATTCTCATATTCCCTTCCTCCGTGGTGGTAACTCAAAGCCTCTCTTAATCATTCCCTTCCTTTCCTCTATAGTTTCCCCACCCCTATATGTATCCCTAAATACACTTATAGTCGGCTTACCTGCTCTGAACTGTAGAATAATGTTATGTGTGCCTTACTGCACTTGTTCCACGCTGTGTCTAGAATTAGTTCACACTGATGTATGTGGCTGGAGATCACTTCTTTTCACTGCTATCTAGCATTCCACCGATTGAATATAAAACAACATATGTAACCATTCTACTGGTGATGTGGCCATTTGAGATCCTTGTTCTTATGATCATTATTAAAAGAAGCACTTCTGTACAGCTTTTCCCAGTGTATCATTGTCAGTTGTTCTAGAGCAGGAGTCAGCCCAAGGGCCAAATCCAGGCTGCCATCAGTTTTTGTAAATAAAGCTTTATTAAAAAATAGTCACGTTCATTCATTTACATATTGTCTATGGTTGCTTCCCACCACTGTATCACAGGATCCCATTTGCTCTCCTGAACAGTGCCTCCTTCCCCCAGACCGCAACACAAAATCTCTGTATCCCTCCAAACAGTCTAGTTTTTTTCCCTTTTTTGAAAAATATCACCATCTTTATAGTCTCTTAAAGAACCACCTGGAATTATTAGCAATTGCTTTTAAAAACTAATTCCCTTTTCTTGAAAGCAAGAACATTAAATTTCAAATACTCTGAAAGGTAAAGGGAAATCCTTGTGTTCATCTTGGGGATAGTAATTTAGACATGACTGAGAGGAATGTTTATGCTGTTTAGAAATAAAATGGTTGTTCTTTTTACAGATTTCTATCTCCTGCTTCCTATACTTCATACTCATCCTCACCCAGAGGCAATCCTTTCTAGGAATAATTCTATTCCATCTCCCTGAAGCAACTTGGTCTAGAAACAGTCAAAAGATGATTCCTTAGGAAACCAAATGTGTGGGCTAGTTTGGCCAAATGTGTGGCTAGCTACTACAAGAAGAATGCCAAGAATCTCTCACATCATGTGAGCTTTTGGAAGGAAAATCATTGCCTCCCATCTTTACAAGTGATTCCAATCCCATGCCTCAGAGCTTCACTGGGCAGTCCCAGAGGTAGCTTCATTCTGAAGCCTGTTATTTGCTTCCGGTAGAAATATGTTGCTCCCTAATAAGTAGTAAATGTGGTTTTTGGAAAATCCTTGGAACTTAATGCCATAGAGACTAGACCTTGGGAAATCTTATTTCCCTTGATAGCCAGCCTTCTCGGATGGGTTCAAAGCCTATTTTCAGCTTTGACATGTTTTAATTAAGCAAGTTACTTGACTACTCATTTCCATGGTTTTTCCAACAAGCATTTTAAAATAGGCAGCAACTAGGAGAAAGGCATAGTGCTGGTACAGATAAAGATGAATCTGAAATAGCCCTTCTCCATATGGACAGCACCACTTACAATATTTGCAGAACTCGGTGCAAAATGAAAATGCAGGACCACTTGTTGGAAAATTTTTAAGATTTTCAAGATGGTGATAACATAGCATTCAACTAAGTGTGAGGTCCTTCTAAACACGGGGTACTGTGCAACTCATGTCTATGAAAGCCAGCCCTCATAATCTAGTGGATGACATAGACACAAGTTAGTTACCTGATAAAGCAACAAAGAACTTATGTTAAACATCTGCACAAGTAACAACTTATCGTATAGACATGTAATTCTAAAGGATAATCAGGGTAAGCAACTGACAATAGGAAGTAGTTAAACTGGACTTTAAATGAGTGAAGACATTTTTATAGGGAGAGAGGGTGACCAAAAGCATTCTCGGCTGGGAAACAACACAAGAAAAAATTTGTGATGTGAGAATGTTGGCTTTGATAGAGGAGAGGCAGGAAAGCTACAGTGATTAGAATGCAGAGTGCTGTAGGTGACGTGGTGGTGATGAACCCAGAAAGGTCATTTAAGGTCAATTACTGGGGTGTCCTGGGAGCCTGAATTCCTTAAATTTGGACTTTATCTTGATTTGGATATATTAAACCTTCCAAGGTTTTTAAGTAGGAGAATTATATAATCAGTTCTAGGATTCCAGAGAGAAAAATAACTCCAGTTGTAATGTGGCAAATGGATCAGAGAAGAAAGGGACCAGAGACAGGGAAAACTATCAGGAAATAGTTAATAACGTCCAAGGGTAAGAAGTTGGGGCTCCAGGCTACAGATAGAAAGGAGACAGATGGAAGACACTGCAGATGGAAAATGCACTGCAGTGCATTTTCTTTGAAAATGAAAAAGAATTGCCAAGAGTGCACGTATTTCTTTTTTTTTTTAATTTTTTAAAACCACTTTATTGAGAGGTACAATTGACATGTAAAGATCTGTACGTATTTAATTTATACAACATGACGAGTTTGGGGATAAATATATACCCATGAAAGCAATAAGGCCATAAACACGTCCATCACTTCCTAAAGTTCCCTCCTGCCCGTCTTTAGTAGCACGTATGTGTGTTGTGTGTGTGTGTGTGTGTGTGCACCCGTGCGCTAAGAAAACTTAACATAATATTTACCCTCTTAGGAACTTGGGTGGATGGGTTATAAATATTCATGCAGCTCTCCTGGAGAACTCAATGCCAAGATTAGAAAGATTGTTCTTGTGCCTTGCCAAGCAATGAACAAGCACAGACCCCCACTAACAAGATCCACAGGGGAGCTGTCAGCAAGGTACAATCATGGCTGTCATGGTGGAGAACAGAAGGACCTACCCTGAGCTGCCCATGTTTGTTTCAGTCAAACTGCTGGGCTGCTGAGGTGTAGATGGGTCTGAAACACCTAATCCTTGCCAAGAGCTGGGCAAACTGGGTGAACTCACCCAGAAAATCTTTTTACATAATTTCCATAAAAGACTAAGGAAAGCATCAATTTTTTAATTGATAGATGGGTAGGAAGCAGGAAAAAAAAATTTTAATGTCCTTGCAGGATCTGTTTAAATACCCAAAGCATCATTTGTCTAGGAGGAATATTTTTTAAAATCGTAAAATTTTTGATACAAAAATAGATGACAATTATTAAAACACTGGTTTCTGGCCATAATTCAAATCAATATAACTGCAGCATCAGAACAAAGTTGTATAGAAAGATTTTGGTTCAAATCGTGATTCTGCAACTTACTATTAATCTGATCTGAGACAAGTAATTTAGCTTCTCTGAGATTTTGTTTCCTTGAAAATGAACATAATTTTATTTGCTTTGCAAACTTCCCAAAATCATTATATGGGGCAGGAGATGAACAAGTACACAGCAAGGCTTGAGGGGCTCCAAAGTGCTCTAGAGATCAAAGATCTTATTAGCAGTGCTACAGACCTTAGTGGTCTGTAACTTTTAATCCTACAGAATTAATTTACTTCCTTATAGCAAATATACTCCCAGAAAAATGTGGATTAGAAACCACTTGAATTGTCATCCTTGTGTGTATGTGTTTTGTTGTTGTCAGTTTTTGCACAAACATATAACAAATATTAGCAGACATCATAACAAGGAGTAAATAGGAAAACCTGCCAGAGCCTTCAGTATGTAACCAAGAAAATATATTCCATGTATGCTGTCTTCTGAGCATATGGGAAATGTTAAAATAAGTGAACCCAACAAATACTTGTAAATCACATTTGTTTTTCTTGCTTCCCTGCCCCCAACAACAACAAAAAACATTCATAAATCATCCATTTTATGTATAAGCACAGTGGTTACCTCCTACTAGGCTGCTTCTGATGGTGCAAACTGGCCATGTTAAGTCCACCTGTTCTGGCATAAGGAATTCGGCTGGCTCTGGCTCAGATATGCCTTAGGTTCACTAGGTGTATATGTGTCCCTCTCCCACTAGAAAGAAAAGACCTTCAGGTCAGGGACTGACTTCTTCCTTGTTGTATCTTCAGCATCTAGTTCAGCGCCTGACACACAATAGGTGCTCATTCAACGATGAAGGAATGAATGAGAATTTAAGAGTTCTCGTAAAAGGATGCACAGCCAGTTTTCTTCTCCATATGATTATCCAATTTTCGTGGGTAGATTTTTTCCTCTGATGTGGGTATTTTTGCAAAGACCACACACACTAAGGCATCCTTTTGCATTTTTTAATAACCCAATTTCACCTAATGTACAGTTCTTGCAATGAGTATGAAATGAGTTTACACATGTAGGGAGTTTAGCGTTTACATGATATGTACTCAATAAGCTAAATATTACATTATTTATCTACAAGAGGCAGAAGAGTGACTCTGAAGCCAGATTACCTAGAATCACATCCTAATTCTTCCATCATTGCTATGTGACCCACATGTAACTTAACTGCTCAATGCCTTATTACTTTATAGCTCTGTAATAGGAAAACAATACAGCTCACTTTACAGCATTGCTGTGAGGCTCACATGAGATGCTATGTTTGAAGATAATGCAAGAAAATGGAACACACGTATGGTGGTGGGAACACAGTAAATACTCAATAAATACTAGAAAATAAAGAAAGCTGAAGAAACATTTGTTAATCACCTGCTTTATGCCAGAAACTCAGCTAGCTGCTGTGGAAGAGAGACAAGACCCAATCCCTCATAGAATTCAGATTCTAGGCAGAAAGGATCTCAATCTGGGTAACAATGATAACAGGGATAGTTACACTTTCCCTCCATTGTTCCTTCAGAGCTCTGGACCAGCACACAATTGAGAGAAAAAGAATTTTTACAGCAGCCATGTAAATGGACTGTTAAATGGCTTCTAACACTTCAGCTCTTGGATGTAATTTGGATACAAATAATAATAGTAATAATAACCTTACCATGCTGAAAATTCTATATTTGATCTCATTTAATCCTTACAACAAAATTGCAAAACAAGTATAGTTACCCTCTATTTACAGATTGAAGTTCAGAAAAGATAAATAATTGCCCGAGGTCACATATCAAGTGTATCCCTTAACTGCACTAACCATGCCTGGATGCTTTCCCTGGCCTTTTGCTGGAACTTGGCAGCTAAGCCGATAAGCTCAGCAGGAGTATATTCTCTCATCATGAACACTTCCTGAATTAGGGACTGCCCTGTTGGCTGGCACGGTTGTTGCTGTGCTTTTCCTTTCCTTTGTGTTAGAAATCAGATGGCCTGGGGCCAGCACAGCATCTTCCCCTTTGTTCTCCTCACTTTCCCAGGAATTCCACCTCCTGGCATCCCAATCAGGCTGTGTCACAAGGGCTCAGACCTTAATCCGAGCGGCTTTCGCCCTCCTAGCTTTGCAAATTGGCACACCGAGGTCTCTGACTTATCAGCCTGTTCTCCCACCTTGTCTGCCAGCCCAAAGCTAGCAGAGCGCTGGACACTGCAGGTCCTTCTCCAACCTCAGCTTTTCTTCCAACCTTCTCACAAGATCTTCAGCCTCTAGTTGGGCATCAGTGGCCACAAAACTGCCCACAGTGGAGGTCAGCCCACCGCCCAGCCAGGCATTTCCCTTCTTTGCCTTCCTGCAAAGAACTTCTTGAAGTTCCTCAAACAAGCACATCAAACCAGCCAACATTTTTGGGACATCCCAATACCTGCTCAGTGGTCCACAAACATCTGACATACTGGCCACCCCTCCCCACATAGAGGTTGATGGCCAACTCGGGATTTTCCCTGTGGGTGCATCTATCCCAAGACCCATTTCTTGTCTCCCGGCTGAAGGAATTCAATTGCTGGTTCACAACCTTGGGAGCTTCCTGGGTAAAATCTGAAAGTGACCCCATATACGGAGGGCAAAGGGAGACCAAAGAAAGAGACAGAGTCCTCCAGATTGGTAGGTGGCAGGTGTAATAATCAAGGGAACCTACATACAAGGCTCGTCTTGGGTGGCTACAAGATGCGTAGATCTCAGCACCCGCCTTCCAAAATCTTAAAAGTTTATTTATAGAGAGAGAGGCCTTAACCAGTTTCAGTCACATATACCAGGCAGATGGTCCCGATACCTAAACTCTCTCTAGGCTCAGTCCCTGAAATGGCTCCAGTTATGGGAACTATGGGTGGAATGTATATTTCAAGGACAGAGAAGGGGTGAGGAGCCTCTGATTGCCCGGGTCCAGCTCTCTGGTCAACCAGCAGTCTCATCCTCTTGATAACCTCCTCCAACTCTAAGTGTAACCAAGTTACATGTCAAGTGTAACTGCTCTAACAAATAAACTCGAAATTGTGTAATGTCACAAACACAAGAGAAGTTTCACTCTTGCTTACATAATAATACTAAGTAGGCGAACAGGAAGGCAGAGACACAGGTTGCCAGAAGCTCTGTCAACATGTATATTCTAATAAAATAGGGAGGAGAAAGAGGATTTAGAAGGGTACGTGGGAGGGCTTTCCCGGTGGCGCAGTGGTTGAGAGTCCATCTGCCGATGCAGGGGACACGGGTTTGTGCCCCGGTCCGGGAAGATCCCACATGCCGCAGAGCAGCTGGGCCCATGAGCCATGGCCGCTGAGGCTGTGCGTCCGGAGCCTGTGCTCCGCAACAGGAGAGGCCACAACAGTGAGAGGTCTGCGTACCGCAAAAAAAAAAAAAAAAAAAAGAAGGGTACTTTTGGGAGATTTAGTGGGCCAGACTTGAAAGTGGTGCACATCCCTTCTGCTAATTTTCCATAGTCTAGAATTTAGACATGTGATCACTCTTAACTCCAGGGAGAAATGGGGAATGTAGACCCTGGCTGGGCAGCCACCTCCTGTGCATAATTCTGTCCTATGGAATGGAAGCACAAATATTTGTGTCTTCAGTCTTCCCTAGACAAAAAGTAAGTACCAAAGGCATGATTCCAATCCAGGTCTGTCTGTCTCCAGAGTCCATGCTTCTAAACACTGGTAATCACAGAGCCAGCCAAGAGCTCAGTATTGCCCCATGCTGTCCATGTTTCAAATCACTTCATCCTCAAAACAACTCTATGAAGTGAGTCCTATTATTTGATAGACAAAACATGACCCAGAAGGATCAAACAGCTTGTTCTGTGTGACCTTGGGCAAGTCACTGAACTTCTCCACTGCTCAACATTCTTATCTTTAAATGGGCTTTATAATAACACCCTTTAGAGTGTGTGTTTGATCAGAACCTGCCCCCACCCAGTCCCTGATCCTGACAACTTCCCAGGACCCTTCCAACTCTGCGTGCAACCCTAAAGCCAAGTTCTGAGATCAGCCTCAAAGGATGTCTTCTACCAGTTATCCCAGGAGCAGAATTGAGCTGTCCCCCAGGATGCCAGCCTTTGCTGGCAAGACAACCTATGGGCTGTTATTTTGGCCTGTACGATGCTGTCTCTAGATTGTCTCACTTTCTAGATAATCCTTGCTGTGGGTTATCCAGGCATTCCACAATAAAACACCCTACTGAGAGAAAAAGGTTTTTGGCTTTTGACCCAAAGATTTAATGTCCTTGCAGCTTTTGGAATACAACATTTCTCCCTAAAAGTTTACCATCAAATGGTGACATCTGTCAAGAATAAAAAGCTATAATTCTATTCATATATTACTTTGAAGTTGAAAACTAAAATTACATTTACTGGACATAGATTTAAAAACCTCTATTTTCAAAGTAACCACAGACCAATTTTTTACAGTGGAGCCTCATATCAGAGTAAATTTCACAGGGGTTGCTGCTTCTGAAAGGATTTCATGTCATTGTGCTTACAAGCCCAGGCATTGGAGCCAAGTTGCATACGCTTAAATTCCAGTTCTGTCACTCCCGCTAGCTGTGCAACAAGGGCAAAGGGATTTACTTTCTCTAAGCCAGTATTTCCCAATCTGTAGAATGGGGACAAATCCAGTGCCTGCCTTAGAGTGTTGCTGTGGAGATTAAAGGACTGAGGGTAACCGATGTGATCACTCAGCATAGTGCTTGGTAAACACTCCCTGGATTGTGTAAGGTAAGAAGGCATTTTATTTTCCCGTTCGTTTTCTTAGATTTAGGGCCTGCATAATGGATCAGACAGAAATTTCCTCTTTCTAATATCTTGAGCCCATCAATCACTACAGTATGATGATCAACCTGTGGGTAGAATCTGCCTCTCATCCTATATCACGAGGGTGGCCCATGGCTCCAGAAAGTATATCCCCCCAAATAGGTTTATCCTGTTCACCCAGCATGTGATTAGTGTGAGGCTAATTTGTACCTCCAGAACTAAAAGAGGGAAAAAGGCTTTATAGTACAGTTGTTAAAAGCTTAGTTTTGGAGCCAGATAGACAAATATTAAGAATCCCGCATTCTGTGTGGCCTTGGGCAAGTCACTGAACTTCTCCACTGCTCAGCATTCTTATCTTTAAATGAGCTTTCTAACAATACCACTTTTATAGGTTTACTATGAGGATTAAATCTGATGTGACAGACACTGTGCTAAACATTTTATAAACATAATAAGTCTTCGGTGAGTGCAGAAATCCTTTAAGCCTTGTAACGGATTCTCATTTTTTCTTCAAATAAAGACATGGTCAATGTAAACGTAAAATGATGCAATCACTATGGAAAACAGTTTGGCAGTCCCTCAAAAAGTTAACTATAGGATTGCTATGTGATCCAGCAACTCTCCTGCTAGGTAAATACTCCCTCCAAAATGAAAACATATGTCCACACAAAAACATGTACACAAATGTCTGTAGGAGCTTGAGTCATAATATCCAAAATGTGAAAACAACCCAAATGTCCATCAACCGATGAATGGATAAACACCATCAAATACTATTCAGCAATAAAAAGAAATGAAGTACTAATACATTCTATAACATGGATGGACCTCAAAAACTGTATGCTAAGTGAAAGAAACCAGACACAAAAGACCACATATTGTATGATTCCATTTCCTTTTAACTGAAGAGTAGTTGATTTACAATGTCATGTTAGTTTCAGGTGTACAGCACAGTGATTCAGTTACATATATAAAGGTTTTATATATATTCTTTTTCATATTATTTTCCCTTATAGCTTATTACAAAATATTGAGTAGAGTTCCCTGTGCTATACAGTAGGTCCTTGTTGGTTATCTATTTTATATGTGGCAGTATGTACATGTGTGATTCCATTTGTATGGAATATCCAGAATAGGCAAGTCTACAGAGATTGGAAGTATCTACAGATTAGTGGTTGCCAAGAACTAGTGGCGGGGAGATGAGGTGTAAACTGGTGCGAGGTTTCTTTTGGGGTAATGAAAATATTCCAAAATTCTATTGTGATGATGGCTGCGTAACTCTGTAAGCACACTAAAAACCGTTGAATTATACACTTAAAACAGGTGAATTGTATGGTATGTAAATTACATCTCAATAAAGCTGTCTACAAAGAATATATAGGCACACTACAGAGATGTTTCAAGTTTGGTTCCAGACCACCACAATAAAGCGAATATTACAATAAAGCAAGTCACATGAATTTTTTGGTTTCCCAGTGCATATAAAAGTTACGTTTCCACTATAGTAGTCTGTTAAGTGTGCAATAGCATTGTGTCTAAAAAAAAAATGTACGTACCTTAATTTAAAACAATTTATTGCTAAAGGAAGTTAACCATCGTCTGACAACTCAGGGTTGCCACAAACACTTAATTTGTAAAAAACGCAGTATCTGTGAAACACAATAAAACTAGGTATGTGTGTATTGAATGGTAACTACATCTACTGTAGGTTCCTGGCTGGGATGTCGAATATATTGGTTTGTGTGTTATAAACATTCAAAATGTAGCTATTGAATGAAGAGCAAAATAGAGAAGCCTAACTTTTCCTCTGAAATGTCCTGCCATTGCCAAAGAGTTTTCCTTCCCCTCCTAGCCAGATATCAAGTTGAATCAAGTGCCAAAGCCAACCTAAAGACGTTGAAAGCGGGGACATTTTTCTTGCAGTAGGTATTCGTGTAGGAACTAGACCCCTTGCTGGCTGGCTCTTTGGTCTAAATAAGCAATAATCTCTCACCTACAAATACACACACTCTCTTCCATACACAACCAAACAGTCTGAAGATCAGAACGTTGTTTTAACAAGGTGACCAGACTAAAAGATTTTAATGACTTATTCAGTCACACCATTGTTTGAATGAATTTTTCCTCGGTGTTTATGGGTTGTTTAAGAAAAGAAACATAACATAACTTATTCATTCATTTAGTTAGTATTTTTAGATCACCTACTCGGTGCCAAGCACTAGTCCAAGTGTTGCATATACTCAAATTATTGATCTACTTGGACCACATCAAACAGAAGCATTTTATCTCCTCAAGATGACCCTCATGTGCTCCTGGAGATCAAATAGGAATGCAAATTTAATTAAATTAAGGTCTGGTCAGCTATCCAGAAAAAGTAAAAAGCATACTCTAGTTGCTTAAGATTTTTAAGCAAAGAATGATGACACTTGACTGTCCATTGAGAAACTATTTCTTATTACTCTGGTCCTATGTCTTCTGTACACACTAAAGTATTTATCCAGGGCTTCCCTGGTGGTGCAGTGGTTGAGAGTCCACCTGCCGACGCAGGGGCCGCGGGTTCGTGCCCCGGTCCGGGAAGATCCCGCATGCCGCGGAGCGGCTGGGCCCGTGAGCCATGGCCGCTGAGCCTGCGCACCCGGAGCCTGTGCTCCGCGACGGGAGGGGCCGCGGCGGTGGGGGGCCCGCGTACCGCAAAAAAAAAAAAAAAAAAAAAAGTATTTATCCAAAGAGAATGTTGAAAGGAATTTATTCTCCAATGAATAACCTGATTCTCCAAACACGAATTTCACTACAGTTTCCAACACAAGAAAGAGGGAAAAATGGCACAGAAGGCGATAGCATGACACACTGAGGCACCAAACTTGAGTCCTCCAGCCTCCTCTGTGCTCAAAGCTTTACCTTGGCTGTTCCCCTGAGCTTTCAACTGGCTTCAATTACCTCTAGATTTAGCTTCAACAAACAACCAAGTATTGAAAACTCAATTTTCCATTCTTCAAAGTGCATTACCAGAAAAAGTGAAATGCAAGGCAACAAAGAGCATTTAATCATTAGGATCTTGCCCCTTGCTGTGGTGAAACCACACGGCTTGGCCCACTTCCAAGGCTAGAATTAATGAATGAGCAGGAATCTCAGGGAAAGCCTTTAACTACAGTCTGCTTAGCCCACAGAGCCTGCCCCTTTATTGCTCTTGGCATGTCTGCCTCTGTTTCTAATGGATCACCTTCCCGGGGGAATACGCACAGGGGGAAAGGTGCAGCCTTATGAATTCCTGTTTCCATTTCTTTTCTTCTCTTTAGAAACAGACTTAAGGAGATTTAATTATGCTGAAGCAGAAAAGTCTTGAGTCTTAAGACTAAGACAGCAATCAACTGTGTTCCCTCTCTGCCATTTCTCAGCTGTGGGGAATCTGACACTTGCAGCCATGCTCCTAGGCTACAGTATCCCAACATCCAACCTTCCTTCAGCTCGGACCTCATGGGCCTCACAGCATCAGCATCACAGATCCCTCTACCTATACTCTACCTTCTTGAAGAGGCAGTGTGTTTTTGAGTCAGGGTCAAGGGCAATGCTGGCTACATCCTAGGGCTGGAACTTCATTAGATAAGCTATAGGTTAAGAGCTTCTTGGCTTCTATTCTAGGTCTCCTCTCCTGATTGCTTCTCTCTGTTGGGCCAGCCTAAAGCTAGAGCAGGAAAACAGGCCTGAGGGTACTTTGTGACATTTACTGTATGTAGGCTACCCAATAATCATATCCTTCTTCTTATACGAATGTCACCTCAATAGGCTTTTAAGGAGTTCCCTCTACCCTCTCTAGACACAGACTGGCAACTGGCAACGAATCACCCTGCCCACCTCTAACCAATGGGTGAGCACGTGACATAAGCTGGGGCCACATACCCTCCTGCCCCCAAATTTTACTCTTCAGCAGCATGATTAGAAAAACTGAACACAGATTTTTTTTCTTGAGGAAGAGGACTGTTTAGGGGAAGACACATTATCAGTTCCTGCTCTAAAGAGTCCACTTATCCACCTTCTACTGCCCCCAGCACACACAGACACACGCTGTTGTCCTGTTCATCAGCCCCCCTTCTGTTCCACGAGTAATTCCACATCCTTCCAATAAATTCCTTCTTTGCATCAGTTAACCAGAGTCAGTTTCTGATACTTGAAACCAAGCAGCTGCATAATAGGTTCATTTTTTTCTCAGTTTAATAAAGCCAACTCAAGGATGTAACTGGTCTCTAAAGATGGTCTATGTTTCCAATCTTCAAGGAAATCTTTGTAAATGTACATTATATTTGTGCGGTACTTCCCAGGCTTTAAAGAACTCTCTCTCTACACACACACACACACACACACACACACACACACACAGCATGTGCATATATATAAGTACGCATTCATATATACACGTGCATGTGTGTGTGTATGTGTGTGTGTGTGTGTGTGGAGAGGGATAGAGAAAGAGAGAATCATTCTCAACTGAGACCAAAATAAAACAAACAGCTCTCCAACTCTGTGACATAAATAGCTATTGAACACAGAAAAAAGTGAAATGAGGTGCTTAGAAAAAGAATGGCATTGTAAATGTCCTCAGATTTTCTGGCTCCAGCCCAGAATGCTTTTAAGTAAACAACACACAAAAGCATAAAACCAAATGCTTTAACACTTACTAATGAAGTATTATAGACCCCTTATCTCATTGAATCCTCTCCATAGCCATCTGGGATACTATTAGGCTTATTTAACACTATGAAGTAAATGAGAATTTCAAGTAAATTGTCTTGTGTCTCAGCTAACAAATTAGAAAAACAAGATGATGCAACACCAGATCGTTTGGAATGCCAAGTCTATGTTCTTTACCCCACATCATATCCATCCTCTACAATGGGGGAAGAAACATACCCTTAATGGACTTAAATCAGAAAACACTTTTAATAAACGTTACTTGATAATAAACAGTTTAACTATGGGAGGGAGGGGTACATTTCTGCCACTGAACATATATCAACATAAATTCAAGGTAGATTCAAGAGTTCAATGTTTAAACATGAAGCAATAACCAAGTAGAATAAAATATAGGCAAGATTTTTCTGATCTCAGGGTGGGGAAAGCCTTTCTAAGCTAAACAAAGGAAGCATCTTAAAGGACATTATTGATATATTTGACTGCATACCAATTAAAAACATCTGTAGCACAAAAAGTACTATGAATTGAATCCAAAGACAAACAGGAAAAATATTTCCAAAATACATTATGCAAGATAAATAGTCTTAGTATATACATATTTCTTCTAAAAGAAAAATTAATTAATCAACACTTCAATATAAAAATATAGTCAACAGCCGTACAGTCAAATCACAGAAGTAATAGATGGGGAAGAATACATCTAATTTAAAAATACAGGTTCTCTAATAATAAAAGAAATACAAATTAAATAAACTATGAGTTTCTATTTTCACACACCACATTGACAAAAGTTTTTTAGTTGTATCAATACTATTACAACACTGAATGCACTGAGTAATTCTGTAGCAAAGACTTTAATAATATGTAACAAACACCTTAAGAAATGTCATTATAACTTGTCTCAGTGGGGAAGTGTTTTAAAAATACATTACATTTATATGATAAAACGCAAGGCAGTTATTAGGTGGTAGGATAATTTTCATCTTCTTTGTTTATACATGTCTATATTTTCCAAATTTTTACAGTGAGTATCTACAGGACAATGTGTGCGTATGTACATACATATAAACACATATATTGCTATACATACACACACGTATATATACAAACACATAAATGATTTTTTTAATTTTGCACATTTAAGTTTGTATGTATTCGTGTGTGTGTTTATTGAGAATTTTAAACTCAATGGGGCATAAATAAGAAACCATTTCATTCTTATCTTATTTTGTCAAATCTCCCTTTTCCCTCCCATGTTGATACCCTAGGCAGAGTCCATAATTTCTGGATTCTTTCAGTGATTTGGAAACTCAGTCTTTTCATTTTAAAACAGAGTCTGTTCTCTGCTTTGGGGCTCTCTCCAGCTCCAACCCCAGGCAATGCCCCAGCTTAGAGGCCCTCAGATGGAGAGGGGGCCGTGGTCTGCACTTGCCCTTTCTAGGTTGAGGTGGGAAAGGACGTGGTGGCTCCTGGGATACCAGCTACTCTCCTTCTTATGGACCCAGCTTTTCCTCTCTGAGGGGCAAGGAGCCCAGGAGGCTCCACTGGTGGACCCCGCAGAGCCATCTTCACATGGCTCCCTGCTTTGCAAGACCCGCCCGTGCACCCACTTCTTCTGCACCCTTTCTCCTCTCCGCCACTCTGATGTTCCCAGAGCCTTTTGTTTCTGAGGCTTCTATCCGAGCAACTAAGCCATTCAGGATAGAGGTCTCCGGGGCTTACCCATCATGGGGAGTGGAGAAAGAGTTAGAATACAGAGCAGGCAACTAAATGCCTCTGGACACCTCAATTTCTCTTCATTCCTGTCCCCATGAGCTCTCGCCCTCCAGCTCCCTGCCTCCCACTCTCCTCCAACTCATTCTCCACCCTGCAGCCCAAGGACTCCTTCTAAAACCCACACCCAACTGCTTAAAAACCTTTGAGTGATTTCCCACACCCTGAGGGTAAGCTCCAAAGCTCCTCACGGGGCTGTGAAATGGCATCTGGTCTCTCCTTAGTGTCTGCCTTCATTTGGTCCTCCACTTCTTCTCCCATCTTAGCTACACTGAATGTTTACCCATCTCCAACTAGCCATACTCTCCCCATTAGGTCTCCACACACGTGTTCCCTTTTTCCAATGTACGCTCAGCCACGCCCAGTCCTATCACATCCGCCTCCCCCTTCACCTAATCAGTGTCTGCCCATTCTTCAGATTGCAGTCTAATCTATTACAATCCCTCAGGGAGGTCCCCCTCCTGAGACAGGGCAAGGGCCCCGTGGACCCTTCCATCACCTGTCATACACTCATTATACTATTTTGCGATCACTGATTTAATTTCTGTGCTCTCTCGTAGGCCGTAGTTCTGCTGAGAGTTAGAATTGCATCTGCCATATTTACAGGAGTTTATATCCTCAAGACCTAGCACCTAGTCACTTAACCCAGAATAATAAATACATAATGAGGATTTGACTATAAACGAATTCCTAAACTTGGATTGAAGGCTGCTTAAGGGTATCTGGCATGGTCCTCTGCAGGACACAAGCTGAATAATCAAAAAGAACTGAATAAAAGGTGTATTTTTTCCAAACTGTGGGCACAGCCTAAGGAAAGCAGCAAGGGTGGAACAGCACCCTAAGATATGTACCTAAGGAAGCACTTACCACCCCAAGGCCCAAAGGGGAACAGGAGGGAGCCTCGGTCAGGATCTACTCAGAGATAGGGCTGCACAGAGAAGGATACCTGATCAGAAGCAAAGCTGATATGAACCTGCAATTCAGCAGGGAGTCAGGGAATGAACACCTGAACTTCTCCCTCCTCTCCACCCCCATCTCCTGTTGGTGTCTTCCATTGCCTGAACAAATCCAAGGCCACAGGACAAGGAAGTACAGTGACGTGGTCCATCTAAACCAGGTTTCCAGGGTGCAGAGCAGGGTGGAGAAGAAGGGGGTGTAGATTTGGAGTGGTACCAGCACCAGCAGAGGTTTCCCTAGCTCTACATTTCTTTGTATCCCCCTCAGTGCCCGGCACAGAAACAGTGGGCCATAAACACCCATGAAAATGGATGCACTAAATTGAATTGAATGAAACAGAATGGAATTGAATTGCTTTGAACTGAATGGAGCGAACCAGACTGCTAAGTAGTTTCCAAGTCAAAAGTTGTCTTATCTTTATGGTATAATCATGGATCTTGCACCCCTGAATTCCAGTACAGTCTCTCTAAGCCTCCTGGTTTAGCAGAGTTTGGAATGCACGACATCCCGTGTTCCGAGCAATTCCAGTGAGTCCTGCAATTCACTGTTACATGACATTGTATGTAACTTCATATGTTATCTTTAATTCCTGGGTCTGCCTCCCCACTAAGTTTATAAGGCATGGTAAATTGGGCAAAGAAATATTGTTTGTCTTTAGGGTTTCAAACCCTAAGAGGTAGTAGACTGTTAGAGGTTTACACACACGCATTAAAAAATGAAAAAAAGGAAAGTGCTACTTTTACGTGGGATTTCCAACATTTTGCAGCAGCATCTGTACAAGCCTCCAGGTGCTGGTATTGGCTCGTACAGAGCAGCACCTTGTGAACACGAAGCTAGTAATTTACCTGGTGCAGCGTCTGGGAGCACAGAGCCATTTGAACAGCAGCTGATGCTGGGGCAGGTGGTGTGCCCAAGGCATTACTGGCATCCCATTAGGAGAGCAGTTAGAGTCCTGGAGTTAGAAGGGTCACACGGGCCGAGTCAGGCTGACTCTAAAATAACCTGTCCAAAAATCAGTCATTTTAGTGGAAACAATTGCCAAACTCTTAAAGTAACAATCAGATGATTAGATAGTCCCCTGTTTACCCAATCATGTTATTGATATTTTAGCGTAGGCCCAGTCTTAAAAAAAGACAATTTAAACCCAGTAATTAAACTTGAACACAATGCGGGACTTCCCTGGTGGCACAGTGGTTAAGAATCTGCCTGCCAATGCAGGGGACATGGGTTCGAGCCCTGGTCTGGGAAGATCCCACATGCTGTGGAGCAACTCAGCCTGCAAGCCACAACTACTGAGCCTGCATGCCACAACTACTGAAGCCCACACTCCTAGAGCCCGTGCTCCACAACAAGAGAAGCCACTGCAACAAGAAGCCCGCGCACCCCAATGAGGAGTAGCCCCCGCTTACCACAACTAGAGACAGCCTGTGCACAGCAACGAAGACGTAACACAGACATAAATAAAAAAAATAAATTAAAAAAAAAAAAGAAAATTTGAACACAATGCAAGTCCAAAGTGTCTAGTTGGACTAGAGGGTCCTTTATGACTCCAGTAGGGGAACAGAACCCAACCTAGCTGCTATAGGAAAATTATTCTTTGTCAGATTTTTGGTATAATAATGAAAATCATAATAATTTCACCCACAGTTAAAACAGTCTGTGTAATTAAATCATGGTATAACGGGATTATACGGCTATACAGAGGCTGAAAAATCACTGATCTTGATGTCAAGATCTGACAGAACACAAAAAAGAAATCCACAAAAACCTCACAAAAGTAGTGTTTATAGAGTCAACTATAAAATAGCACAGTGATGTGATCAGTTGTGTAATATGGAAACTCAAAAAAAAAAAGTTACATCATTCATTAAAACCTACCTAGTCTGTTCATTCCAAAAGAGAAGTTATTTTAAATTAGGTTCAAATAGCATAAAGGGAGGTGGAGATTTGAAAATGATGAGGACACACTTTAAGCCAAAAGATTTTACGTCACTTTGCTGTGCAGCAATGATCGGCACAATGTTGTAAATCAACTCTACTTCAATAAAAAAAGGTTTTTTAAATAGCTATCCACTGATGATGAAAAATCTGAAAGACAAATTAAGGAAACACTCCCATTTACCACTACAACAAAAGAATAAAATACCAAGGAATAAACCTACCTAGGGAGGCAAAAGACCTGTATGCAGAAAACTATAAGACACTGATGAAAGAAATTAAAGATGATACCTACAGATGGAGACATATACCATGTTCTTAGATTGGAAGAATCAATATCGTGAAAATGACTATACTACCCAAAGCAATCTACAGATTCAATGCAATCCTTATCAAATTACCAGTGGCATTTTTTACAGAACTAGAATAAAAAATCTTAAAATTTGTATGGAGACACAAAAGACCCTGAATAGCTAAAGCAGTCTTGAGGGAAAAAAACGGAGCTGGAGGAATCAGACTCCCTGACTTCAGACTATACTACAAAGCTATAGTAATCAGACAATATGGTACTGCCACAAAAACAGAAACACAGATCAATGGAACAAGATAGAAAGCCCAGAGATAAACCCATGCACCTATGGTCAACTAATCTATGACAAAGGAGGCAAGGATATACAATGGAGAAAAGACAGCCTCTTCAATAAGTGGTGCTGTGAAAACTGGACAGCTACATGTGAAAGAATGAAATTAGAACACTCCCTAACACGATACACAAAAATAAACTCAAAATGGATTCGAGATCTAAATTTAAGACTGGACACTATAAAACTCTTAGAGGAAAACATAGGAAGAACACTCTTTGACATAAATCACAGCAAGATCTTTTTTGATCCACCTCCCAGAGTAATGGAAATAAAAACAAAAATAAACAAATGGGACCTAATGAAACTTAAAACCTTTTGCACAGCAAAGGAAACCATAAACAAGACGGAAAGACAACCCTCAGAATGGGAAAAAATGTTTGCAAATGAATCATCAGACAAAGGATTAATCTCCCAAATATATAAACAGCTCATGTAGCTCAATATTAAAGAAACAAACAGCCCAATCCAAAAATGGGTAGAAGACCTAAATAGACCTTTCTCCAAAGAAGACATACAGATGGCCAAGAAGCTCATGAAAGGATGCTCAACATCACTAATCATTAGAGAAATGCAAATCAAAACTACAATGAGGTATCACGTCACACCAGTTAGAATGGGCATCAGCAGAAAATCTACAAACAACAAATGCTGGATAGGGTGTGGAGAAAAGGGAACCCTCTTGCACTGTTGGTGGGAATGTTGATTGATACAGCCACTGTGGAGAACAGTATGGAGATTCCTTAAAAAACTAAAAATAGAATTACCGTATGATCCAGAAATCCCACTACTGGGCATATACCAAGAGAAAACCATAATTCAAAAAGACACATGCACCTCAATGTTCATTGCAGCACTCTTTACAATAGTCAGGTCATGGAAGCAACCTAAATGCCCATCGGCAGACGAATGAATAAAGAAGATGTGGTACATATATACAATGGAATATTACTCAGCCATAAAAAGGAACGAAATTGGGTCCTTTGTTGAGAGGTGGATGGATCTAGAGACTGTCATACAGAGTGAAGTAAGTCAGAAAGAGAAAAACAAATATCGCATATTAACACATGTATGTGGAACCTAGAAAAATGGTACAGATGAACCAGTTTGCAGGGCAAAATTTGAGACACAGATGTAGAGAACAAACGTATGGACACCAAGGGAGGAAAGCCGCGGGGGGGTGGGGATGGTGGTGGGATGAATTTGGTGATTGGGATTGACATGTATACATGGATGTGTATAAAACTGATGACTAATAAGAACCTGCTATATAAAAAAACAAATAAAAGAAAAAAAATAGCTATCGAAAATCACTGGGAAGTCCTGAAACATTTTGAAACCGAGAGAACCAAAGCAAGATGGGAGAAGCAATTATTAAGCTGCTGAAAAGTCCAGAGACAGGGACTGGACCCCAGAGAACAAAGAACAAGATGGATGAACCCACTTCAGAGACAATCGGATCATGCATTGCTCACGTCAAGGATCTGAAAACCCAGGGGGCGTCTCTGATAGAGCCATCTTGGGAAGGTCAGTGTGACACCACGCGTGTGACACCCTCCTGCTCTTCCCCATCTGCTCGTCCTGGACCCAACAACTGGAGAAGAAAGAAGAGAACCTGATAGGCAGCAGAGTCGAGGGCGGGGTGCCTCTACCCGTCATATGACCGTGGACCAAGTCTGAGCTTGATGGAAGGGAAACAACTCTGATTAGGATATAAGATTGAAGACTTGACTTAGACCAGACTATATTTTTCAATACCTGAAATCAGACTGTTTCTTTCTGTTAAAGTGACTTGGCAGCTATGGGATTTTTTCCAAGCTGTTATCAAGGGACAGGGAAGAGAGAGCTGACACATCAAAGAAGGCAGCAGTAAGCAGAAAAGAATGTTATTTCCTCTTTGTCTTCAATTAATTCAATCAAGAAAACAGTTACTTGTGGAACTAAGTGTTTACAAACCCCAATCACACTAATATTAATGCCCCCCACCGACACACAGAGTATTTTAAGAGGCATAGAGCCCACACAGAAAAGTTTGTCTGATTAGTCAGTCTGAGTCACTTACACATTCTCAAATTGAAGGAGACCAAGCCCCAGGATTGAGGGTCCTGATGGTCCTACCATAATTATGTAAAAGTGGTAAAGAACATTTCCCCGAAGGAAGGGGTGCTGGAAAAGAGAAACAAACAAAAAACAGTGGATGGACATTACAGTACCAAAGTGGAGCATATCACAGCAGCTGACCTACATGTTTTGGTTTTGTCTCAGTTGTCAGTAATCATCTCCTTCTGTCTTTTTCATTAATCTACTTTTTAAACTTCTCCCTTGAATATTAGAATTGATTAAAGGAATCAAAGAGCAGGACATCTGTGAGGCAGAGGGAGTGTGGGGTAGACTTCAGGTCAGCGGGTTCTTCCTGGAAGCTGTATGAACTTGGGACAAATGACCTCATAACTTTTAAGCCTTAACACTCCTTTAAAAACTTACAAAATTGACCTAACAAAGAAAAAAAAAAAAAAAAACAGTCAACGGTCACATGAGTGACTTCAGAAGCAACTTAATTAGGTATTGGTTTTCCTTAGAGGAATAAAATATATAATCTATATTATGGTGCATCCAGTGGGTTTTAAAGATAAGATCAAGAAACATAAAAGTCACCTTTTATGTTAAACAATAAAGAGATTTATATAATAAACTGCCCAGGTAATAAGTAAAGGCCTAAATAGAAGGGAAAGAAAGAGGATAGAAGAGAAATAGAAACGGAGAACAAAAATTTCAAGGAAAAGACAGAGGCAGAGACAAACACAAACAAATTACAAAGAAAGAAAAACCAGGCAGGGTGAGCGAAATAAGCTAGGGGGTGGGGTGGGGTGGGGAGCGGGAAATACAAGCTAATGTCTGTATGATAGCAGCGCCATCTTGTGGCATAAAAGGATAGTGCAGCTGATGGCTTCTGACGCCTTCCTCTCTCTCAACTGTACAGTAACTGCGAACAGTAATTTCACTTTCTTGGTACATTTGCAACAAACCAAGTGAAATCAAATAGCGGGAAAAGCCCAATGTATGGACTGAGGTTTCCCAATTCTTCCTAGGGGAAACAATGGCTCATAGAACATTCCAAACATTACAAAGATGAGATACACCTGAAAACATTCAGAACAAATCTAAAAATAATGGCATTTGTAAGTAAAGTTTTCTTAATATTAAGTTTCCTGTGACTTACTTCTGTTTCATTTACCTCAATTAATTCATTTATTCATTCAACAAAGAATATTTATTGAACATACATGATGTGCCCCAAATAGCACTCTGTGGGTGGGAGATACAGCAGCTCCTGACCGATGAAGCTTCTGTTTCAGTGGAAGATAAACAATCCAGAAATAAACAAGTAAATATAAAGTGCCAATTGGGATTGGGTGCTACAGTGCTAACCAAAGTGGCAGATAGGAAGCATGGGGGTGAGAAGGCATTGCTGCTTTATCTGGGACGGATAGAATGAAAACGAGCAGAGACATGAAGTGAGGGAGTGAGTCATGTGGCTTTAGGGGGAAAACAGACCCAAAGGGGACTAAGAGACAGAGGTGCTCAGGCTCTGGAGTCAGACACACTTGAGCTAGAACCCCAGCTTATCAGTTACCAACTCTATTACTTGATCTCTCCAAGCTTGCATTTCTTCAACTACAAAATGAGAATTAAAATGCTTTCTTTGTTATACTCTTGGAAGATCAAATGGGGATAAAATGTTGCAAAGGTTTATGCATATAAAGTGCTTTGCACAGTGCCAGGCACATGGCTCGTATACAAAAGGGGGGAGGGATAAATGAGGAGTTTGGGATTAGCACGTACACACTACTATATATAAAATAGGTAACCAACGAGGACCTACTGTGTAACACAGGGAACTCTACTCAACATTTTGTAATAACCTATAAGGGAAAAGAATCTGAAAAAGTATATATATTGTTTATATATATGTATATATATATATATATGAATCATTTTGTTGTATACCTGAAGTTGACACATTGTAAATCAACTATCTTTCAATAAAAAAAAAAACAATAAACATTAGCTATGTCAGTTTTTTGGGTTTTTTTTTTTTGCGGTGTGTGGGCCTCTCACTGTTGTGGCCTCTCCCGTTGTGGAGCACAGGCTCCGGACGCGCAGGCTCAGAGGCCATGGCTCACGGGCCCAGCCGCTCCGCGTCATGTGGGATCTTCCCGGACTGGGGCACGAACCTGTGTCCCCTGCATCGGCAGGTGGACTCTCAACCACTGCACCACCAGGGAAGCCCCCTATGTCAAGTTTTGATCGATGTGACATTATAGACACAGATTTGAAAAGACCTTGATTCTTACGTTTTTATGGGATTGTTCAATAATAATAGCTACTATCAATTGAGTGCTTACTCTATTAACCTTATGTTAAATCGTCACAATATGTCAAAAAGGGGTAATATTGTTTCCATTTTACAGATGAGGAAACTGAGGCCCAAAGAAGTTAAGTAGCTCGCCCATGTTCATTCATGCAGTCTGTGTGAGCCAAAATTCAGACCCAGGCAGTCTGACTGCAGAATCTGTGTTCTTAGTCACAACAGGAAACTAGCCCTCAATTAGCTGTGCGCAGAAGGCAAGTGCTGGAAGCCAGAATCCGAACCCAGACTTCTCATTTCTTCCCCTCCATGTACCTCTCATTCGGAATTGATTTAATCTCTGTGATTCAAATTTGATCATTACACCCAAACTGCACCAATATGATGCCAAAACAATTGATCAGTGAAAAATAAGATTTCAAATCACCTACCCAGTTGTTTTTCACATTAGGGGAAATAACCCATTAGGGAGTTGTGAAACCAATTTGGTCAATGGTAATCAGCTTCTTTTAAAAAAATGAAATAAGGCTTCCCTGGTGGCAAGAGTTGAGAGTCCGCCTGCCGATGAGTGGTTGAGAGTCCGCCTGCCGATGCAGGGGACACGGGTTCGTGCCCCGGTCCGGGAAGATCCCACATGCCTCGGAGCGGCTGGGCCCGTGAGCCATGGCCGCTGAGCCTGCGCGTCCGGAGCCTGTTCTCCGCAACGGGAGAGGCCACAACAGTGAGAGGCCCACGTACCGCAAAAAATAAATAAATAAATAATAAAGAAAGAAATGAAATAGATAAAATGTAAAACACCATATAGGTACACATAGTATGGATAAGTATTTTCAAGTAAACCTTTGTTTCAGGCGCGCGCGTGCCCGCACGGGTCTATTTAAGTCCTCAGCACTCTCTGTATTGTGATGTAAAATGCATTTCTTACAGTGCGCCTCAATCTAAATATCTAAAAAAAACACTGATTTAGGTGATATTCTTTAATCTTCTCCAAAAAATGATTAGTTGCTCAATTATACTTTTTGATTTCCAATCTAGCCTGTTGAAATCAGGTATGTACATCATAAGATGAATTACCAGAATGGAATTTTCATGCCTTGTTCAGATATGTTGCTGTCATGGACAGACCAAGTCTTTACCTATATGTTATCAGCAAATCTGGAACAAGAGTACAATTTTTACTCTTTAGTGTTTATTATTCTTCCCAAAGACTTATTGAATATTTTTTCTTTCATTGAGGAGACAAGTCATTTTAGCCTCCAACACATACTGCCTCAGTTTGCTAATCATAAAATTTATGTCACACACTGAAAAAGAATAAACAAATTACAAGCCTTAAAGAGACAGGTTGGATTTTCAACCAGTAGGTGAGCTTATAGACCATATATTCAGCCATCCTCAGGCATTTTTCGAAGTTGGAAATGTCAGGCATTTATATGGTTTATTTGTAAAGCACTAACAATAATTGAAACGTTATGGTCTTATTATTTGCCAAAGAAATTTATCTAAGCAATTCAAGTGGTTGAAGGTTAAGGGTGTAGAAAAATGTCATGTGACACCAAATAAAATTTTATTACTGTTTTTGCGCTTACATAACTTAGAAACACCTACTTAAAATAAATAAATAAATAGATTCCTCCCTTATGACAAAAGTTTAATCTTAGCTCACACTTTTAGAGACATGACATAGGGCAAAGGATGTTTTGATAGCTTTAGAATTTTTTGATAAAATATGATTTGGAGCCAAAAATATCAATACTCAAAACTAATCTATAATCAAAATATCAATCAGTTCTCGCAGTATGGACTTTGAGGCCAAAAACAAACAAAACCCAGAAAACCTTCAATGTGTCTGATAGTTTAGTTCCATGGTTGGCCTTCCTTGGTGTCCTTCAGTCAGTATCAGAGAAATTTCTGAAACTGAAGAACAGAGGTGATCAGAGCTCCTTCTCTACTCACCTTCCATATCACCACCATCTCTAATGCTACCACTTCCACCATTACCAGACCTACAAAGTCTAGAGCCCTCTGTGGGGAAAGCAATGAGTTCCTAAGTCTTGTCATCAGCCCACCAGCCTTCATGTAATAATCATTTGCTTCCCTATCTCTCTGCATCTCCACAATTCTATTCACCAACCACAGAACAACTGATTTCCAAGAAAAGACTTAACACTTCTATGGCCCTGATTTTCCTGATCATTTCTGGTTTCGAATACTTTGCCCTCCGATCCTCAGAAACAGGATTGAAATTGTGCCACACCTCCATGGTTGCAGCCTCTGTGACAGGTATCACTTATCGCTCTTTCCTGCTGAGCCCAGACACAGCTTCAGAATCCTCCTCAACCCTGCAACTGCGGCAATCGCTAGCAGCTAAACAGAGTTGACATGCGATTGAATGTATTTGACCTTCGTGTTACACACCATCATAATGTCTAAAACCAACACTTTGACGTTCAAACACTATATCTCAGACCGTCCCTGGCATTTGAGAGGGGAACAAAAACCAATGTCAGACAACATGTTTGATTTTAAAGTTTGGAAGAAAAGGGTTGCAGAATTTTGCATAATAAGGAAACGAATAGCTTCCAGGGAACAAAAATGGCCATGATTAATATGAACAAATAATGGGAAATCTAGTTCATCCCCATGTCTAGCATTTTGCCCCATTGATCAACCCAAAATCAAACGTTTTGTCAAATAAAGAGCTGTTAGTTTTTAGATTTAAACAAAATTGACACTACACCTATGACAATGTATTCCCTTTCTGGAGGACATTTGCAGTAGAAGTCACATCTCAAAGGGGAACCAAAGGATTTCACTTTAAAAGGATTTGACTTTAAAGAATTTCAGCCAGGAGAAAACTGGAAATCTTTGGTTATGGCAAGATAATATATGTAATATATTAATTTATGTCTTATACTAGTCTAAACTAAGGTACTTATCCCACTCTGGACTCAAAAAGGAGCCAAGCTCCCACGTTTTTCCCCATGGAAAGTGGGCAAGATCCCCACAAAAGACACAGAGTATCATCTGAAGAAAATATCTGATCTACCCAGACATCAGCATTAAGCTGAGAGGAAGTAGTATTTGAGTATCTTTTAGAAGGGATCAGTTTAATTGAAAGAACATATGTTGGAGGCTCGCTTCGGCAGCACATATACTGAAATTGGAACAGTACAGAGAAGATTAGCATGGCCCCTGAGCAAAGATGACACGCACGTTCATGAAGTGTTCCATATTTTTAGAATCTGAAAAATAATAGATATATATACATATGTATAACTGAATCACTTTGCTGTACACCTTAAGCTAACACAACATTGTAAATGAACTAGACTTCAATAAAAGAAAAAAATTGGGTACGTTGGGTGGGGGGGGGAGAAATTGGATCCCCTTCCCCCAATTAATGACATTAAATGCAGGAAACTGACAGGCTTCTTTAGTAAAATAAACATAACTAAGTTAAATAACAGCTCTGCAACATAACACACTGTGTTTGTAGTCAATGCATTTAATCGGAGTTTTTGGAGTCTTCATACTAAAGTGGAATAAAAATTGTTTTGAGGATTAGAGATGGTATACACAAAGTCCTTAGCACATAGTAGGTGTCCATGCAGTGCAGTCAGGGCAGCTTCAGGGGCTGATGTCTTCACGGTCATGACATCCTTTGTTTACTGATATAGCAGGTGACGTTATTTGTCCAAAGTAGAGAGAGGAAAAATATATTGGTGACATGTGGGACAGTTGAGGTTGTTTCCTCAGGAATTGGTGGGTATTGATCCTACTCTAGCACGTGCCATGAAGGAAACGTACTGTCTTCAGCTGATACGAGCCCTTAGGGGATATGTTAGCATCCCATTGACACAGGGGTATTCTTCCCAAAGAAGATGCAGAGCTAGAAATGCAGAGCTAGAAAATCAAAGCCCAATGTTGATCTACCTGGCACCAATCAGTAGGTACAAATGGTGTTTAGGGAGTTTGCAGCTTTCCTATCACCCTTAAAATGACATCATATAATCAGTAAGTCTTAAGTCTACCCGTATTCCGGGGACCAGAAAATCACCCCAGGTCTTTACTTCATCCTGCACTACTACGTATTACCACTAGATGACAGCAGTTGGCAAATAACTGCGTAGTCCAGGCTGGGACTGATTTTTTTTTTTTTTTTTTTCTTTTTAAGGCAGAGCCGGATCCACACTTGGGAAAGTAAAGCGTGGAAGGAGAGTCACACGAAATAGTCTTTCAATAGGCTTCCATTTTCATTTTTCTCCATTGTTCCCCATCTGATAGCCCATTTGGAAAAACATGCCCCTGGGTATTCAGTATGTGAGGATTCCAAAGAACAATTGTCAAAGTGTTCTTCCATTGCTGTATCACAGGCCTTTGACTCTTCAAGTGATACTGGAGGTATAAAGAAAGTACTGTAGCAAATATGGCCTTGCAGTAGATCATGCATCTGATTTAAGACTAGGTAAGTAATGATTTTAGGTAACTCAAGGATACATTTGGTGAAATGTGACCTAAGTAACATTTTGACATGTATAGACTTAACAAGACTTAAGTTTGCTCCCTTTGAGTGGAACCAAGGACGATGTTACAAGAGGAGAAGGGAGACATTTTCAAAAGTAAAGCTGCAACGAAATAAAATAAGGCCCGCTTGGAGAAGAAAAACAGCCAGTGTAAAAAGAGAAAAAGTGATTTATCCAAAAGATCAAAATCGGTAACTGCTGTTTCACTGATTTGGGCTGAGTTCTCTTAGCCAGCATTCTGCTCTAATTGACCAATCACAATCGTCCCTCTGAGAGAAAGGAGTGTGCAGATAAAGCCTATGTAGAAGCAAGGACACAGCCCCTGGCTCCTATTCTCTCTGAATGAAGAGATCCACAAGTTGTCTCTGGCCTTGGGAAAGCTCTCCCGGCACTGAATGTGCTAAACACTTGAATTCCATCAACTCACCTGATACTCCCGAGGACAGCGTGTTAGCAGCAGGGGTTATGGGTTGGATCCCTGGTCCGCGGAGCTAAGATCCCACACGCCTTCCGGCCAAAAACCTGAAACATAAAACAGAAGCAATATTGTAACAAATTCAATAAAGACTTTAAAAAACAAGGGAGAAGAAACGCAGGGTCTAAGACCAAGACTCTTTCCTCCGCCAGGGCAAGACGTGGCAAAGCGAGAGGAGATAACACCAGCCGCTGAGGGCTCTGAATTCAGCGCAGGCACCTGCCCCTGTTCTCCATTCGGTTCCGCTGACGGAAAGAATCGGAAGAGTGGGAGGTGGAGAAACGTGGGTCCTACCTGCGCCAAACTGAGACCACAGCCTGCAACTGTTCCCTACGACCACCCACGATGATTGGGCAGCTCACGTCTGTGTTTACAGTAGAGACAGCCATTTCTGTGCTACAACCTTGTCTGTTGTAGTAATGAAACTGCTTGCTATTTGTTTTGTTTTGAGCATCACATGGCCACTTCCATCGTAAAGCTTCTCACAGGTCTTCGCTTAATGGTTTTGGCAGACATTGATGACTGGAATGGAGTCATCAGAAGGGACGGTTTTTTTTTTTTTCCAGCTTTATAGAGATTAAATTGACATATAACATTCTGTAAGTTTAAGGTGGATGCCTGTTGAGTTGATACATTTGTATGTTGCAGAATGATTTCCACCAAGAATGGAGATTTTTTAATCCTATCATTCCTCCTGCATTTATTAGCTAGAATTATCCAATAAAGAATGTTCTCTCAACAATTGTTGAATTACCTGAAACAAAAGAGGCGGGGTAGATGCTTCTTTCTTACCGTCTATTTTCAGAATAGTGAGCTGGTGCCCACGCAACCTCCAAACTAACTTGTTGATTTTACATACTTGATGTGTTTCACAGTGTTGTAATCATTATTTGTTTTTACATTCTTCCCAAATTTGGCCAGTGGGAAATCCTTCAAGTTGGCTCATATAATCTTGCTCTGGGGCATAATAATATGCCCCTAATTCATCTCAAAACACTTTCTTCCCCAGAAGTAAAATTAGGCATTTTTCCAAGGATCCCTGTTCCCTTTAAGATGGAAGTGGTACTTAGGTTTTACGTTCTGGGTACCCAGAGTGATCATTTAAACTGAGTTGGTCATGCTTCTAGGCCTTTTCAGTGGACAGGGCTAGGAAATTTGTAGTTTTTAGAAAGAGAAAAATAATCATAAATACTGATATTTCTAATTCAAATCAAAGATTACAGAATTTTTACTTCAATTCTTTTATTTTAAGTTTGTCTTTTTTTACTCTGAAAACCTTATCTCCTAAGGGTATTAACTTAATTTCTTAATTGCTTTACCTTGCACTCTATATAATGGTATTTAAAATAATAATGTGAATATTACCACTAACAACTAGCTGAAAGAATTCAATCTAAAAGATCTCTTTTAAAATTTATTTTATTGAAGTATATTTGCTTTACAATGTTGTGTTAATTTCTACTGTACAGCAAAGTGATCAATTATATATACATATACATTCTTCCATATTCTTTTCCATTATGGTTTATCACAAGATATTGAATATAGTTCCCTGTGCTATACAGTAGGGCCTTGTTGTTTATCCATTCTCTATATAATAGTTTTCATCTACTAACCCCAAACTCCCAATCCATCCCTCCCTCACCTCACCTCCCCCTTGGCAACCACAAGTCTGTTCTCTATGTCTGTGAGTCTGTATCTGTTTCGTAGAAAAGTTCATTTATGTAAGAGATCTTTATACTTTTTTTTGTCCTTAGGATATATCTCCCTAGGAATGTGAAATCGAAATATGTCTTTTAAAATCAGTTGAAATAATTCTTGAGATGGTTATGCCACAGAATTGATATAAAGTTAAGTTCACTTTTTTCCAGTTTATTTTAAAGTTTTAGGGCTTGTTGTGTTTTGGTTGCTTTTCTCTTTGATTTAACTTTGTTTTTAACTATGTAAAATATTTACATGATTCCAAAGTCAAAAAAAAACAAAAAAAATTTCATAGAGAAGTCTATGTCCCCTCCATATCCTCTAATTCCTTGTTCCCTCTATCCCATTTTTTAATTAATTTTTGGTTTATCCAGCTACTGAGATTATAAATAAGTATTTCCTATGTCTCCTCCTTTCTTATCTAAACTATAGCATTGTGCAAACATGCATGTGATGCATTTTGTTTTTGTTACTTAACAATATGTCTCGGCCGTCACTCTACATTACGACGCAGAGGTCTTCCTGATTCCTTTTCACAGCTACATAATATGGCATTGTGTGGATGCTCCAAAGTTTATTTAACTAGCCTCCCTTCGATAGACATTTGGGTTGTTTCTAGCCTTTTGCTAATTGGTTCTCTACATTTGTCTTATTTTGCCCGCCCAAGAGTCCAGTTGGTTTGGCTTCGTCTTATTTTATAGAAAAAGAAACTACTGCATAAGTAGTTAAGGACTTGACCAAAAGTCACAGAGTTAAGTGGGAGGGAACCAAGGATTCTCCCGCTTCCATAATTTCTGTTCTTTGCACAAATCTATATAATTCATACTTCGGTGTAAATAGCTGGTAACACCTTTGTTTTAGAGTGAGAAGGAAGGGGAGGAAGTGAGAAGCACATGCTTTAGGGTAGATTGTGGAGGAAAATTTAGCCTTAAGTTCAAGGCTGGAATTTCAGGTCTCAGCCAGACTGTGGGAGGAGTATCTGAGGGAACAGCTGGCCTCTCTGGCATTGTCCCCAGTCAAAGGAATGCCACACATCCACAAGCAGGTGGGTCTATTTTTGGCAGAAGGACCTTCTCTGTGCCTGCTAAAATCACATCTTGTCCCCTTCTATCGCAGGGCACTCAAGACTCCCTTTAAAGGATATAAAACAGTCCCTTCTCCACTCTTCCCTCATCTGTGACTACCCCCTTTGTCTTCTTTTGTACTCTGCAGACCAGGGGGAAAATGTTACATATACTAAACCGCACAGAGCAAGCCCAGTTCTGATAAGTAAACATCATTTTACAGTCTTCTTATGGGAGAAATTAAGCTGATATTTACAGGAAGACTTAAAGACTTGGAACAGAATCTTTCATTAATTTTCCCTTTTTCAGAAACGAAATTGAGCTATTTGTAATGAGGTGGATAGACCTAGAGTCTGTCATACAGAGTGAAGTAAGTCAGAAAGAGAAAAACAAATACCGTATGCTCACACATATATATGGAATTTAAGAAAAATAAATGTCATGAAGAACCTAGGGGTAAGACAGGAATAAAGACACAGACCTACTAGAGAATGGACTTGAGGATATGGGGAGGGGGAAGGGTAAGCTGTGACAAAGCGAGAGAGAGGCATGGACATATATACACTACCAAACGTAAGGTAGATAGCTAGTGGGAAGCAGCCGCATAGCACAGGGAGATCAGCTCAGTGCTTTGTGACCGCCTGGAGGGGTGGGATAGGGAGGGTGGGAGGGAGGGAGACGCAAGAGGGGGGAGGTATGGGGATATATGTATATGTATAGCTGATTCAGTTTGTTATAAAGCAGAAACTAACACACCATTGTAAAGCAATTATACTCCAATAAAGATGTAAAAAAAAAAATTTCCCTTTTCCCATCACTCTATTTTTTTAAGGGACAGTGTCAATTCTGAAGGAACATAAGCCCATATCATTATGTTATTTTAAAATGAGCATCTCAAGGTAGTGCCTCATCTAAGAATATGTTTCGCCCAATCTCCTCCCACCTTCTCCTCTCCAAAATAATCATATTTAGAATAAAGCACGGAGACCACTGTAAGACAGGAGGGTCAGCAGCTTTTCAACTTCAAGACACAAACCATATTCACTGCACAGTCCTTCCCAAGGCGAAACAGCGGCCACTACATCTTATAGAGATTTTCCAAAAGGGCTTAAACAAAGGAGCTTTCATCTCTGCCTGAGTAGTCGGAATACGCCATTCCCTCAGTAGTCTTGTTAATAAAGGTTGTATTGTGCCATTGCTACACTTCTGAAACCAAACAGCACAAGTAAATTAGGCAGATTATCATTGTACTGCAGACGAGGCAGCAGGGGGGATCTGATCTGACCACGTGAGGATCTGATCTCATCATGGATCTGACCAGCTTTCCAAGCTAGTCTGGCTCAGGACTCTCCCCAGCTCAGCTGGGTGGACCCACTCAAGTAAAGCCAGTACCCCATAACTCTGACCTTTGTCTTGTCAAGACCCCATAACTCTGACCTCTGTCTTGTCAACTTCGACATGTGAGTCAATGCCTGAAAGTTCACTCACTCAGCATACAGGAAGTTACTTTCTGCCATGTGTCAGAGAGGAGGAAGAAATTTGTGAGCAACACACACACACTCCCTGTTATCTGAGAGAAATGGGGAGAAATAGGGATATAGAAAGACAAATCTATACAAGGTAAGTGTTACAGCAGGACCTTGGGTACATTTTAAGCTCTTTCTGCCTGTTTGTAAAGGAGGATGACAAAAGTAGCTAAATCACAAGGTTGTTATGAAGAGTAAAACACCTAGTATCAGGCACAGGGTAGGTGCTCCACAAATGTTAGATAGAGTTAGTTATTAAGTGAATTTGAAGTTAATGTGAAGCTAGGTCTTCTCCCTATCCTTTCTGAAGCATATCTTTCTCCTCCAGGGTTTCATTTAATGAACCCAACAAGCCTGTAACATAGATGCTACCCACATTTGGAGAAGTTGAGGCCACAGAGATGAATGGGCTTCTCCAAGTCTTACACTTCACATAAAGTAGTGGTGGAACCCAGATCAACTCACATCAATTCAGCCCCCAAAATTCCTTATGCTTTTAATCCATACCTTACGCTACATTCCCTGTGAGAATCAAAACTATGAATAAATACCCAGAAGAGAGAGAGATTAATTCTATCAGGAGGCATCTAGAGAGGCTTCTTGAAGAAAGAAAGTGAGCACACACTGCCCTGCTAATCCTCCCATGGCTCCTTACTGCTTTACAATAAAGTGCGAACCCTTCACCAAAGCCAGAAATCCTCTTTTCCTTTCAGCCCTTGTATCGGAGTCCCCAAAAAGTCCTATAAGTTACACCCACGAATTTTATCCCAATACATCATTTTTATCTATCTATCTACTGCTACCACCCTAACCCAAAGTACCACCATCTCGTGTTCAGTTTGGTTTCCCTACTGATCTCCCTGCACCCCTTCCTGCCAACCTAAAATCCATTCTCTGCACAACAGCAAGGGTAAGCTTAAAATGCAAATCCGACTGTGGCACTCCCCCACTTTAAAGTCCTCCAGTAAATATCATTTGTATTTAGAGTTAAATCTAACTTCCTTTCCGTGACTCTACGTATACATGATCTGGTGTCTGCTTATTTCTCCCACTTCATCTAGTCAATGTCTTCTCTCCACTCATCATCCTGCAGCCGTAAATGCCTCCTTTATTTTATCCAACAGAAAACATTTTTGATCTCATCTCATGGCTTTGCACTTGCTGTTTTCTCTGCCCAGGATGCCATGGTCTTTTCTTCCAGACTCGTTCCGCCTTATTGTTCAGATCTCAAATATCACCTCCTTAAAGAGATCTTCCCGAGACACTTCATTTAAAATAGGACCCCATTCCTCCTGCCCCTCCCACCCGCCCCGTTTTTTCCTATTACTGCACACTGTCTAATTCCTTTAAGGTGCTAATCACACTCTATAATTTTTAATGACATATTTATTTGTTGACTGGATCCCCATTGAAATGTGAAACTCCAAGAGGATGGGGATCTTGCCTATATTGCTCCATATGATATCCAGGGCTTGTAGTAGACATTCACGACATAGTTATTAAAAGGATGCAAGGAAGGGAGGAAAGCAAGTTTCAACAGCATTTTTTCAGAAGCATAAGACTTGAGCAGGTAAATGTATAAGGAAAGTAGGGAGGCAATTCAGAGCAGAAGGGACAGCTTGAACACAAATCTTGAGTCAGATGAGTTCAAGATTTGTTTAAAGAAGGACACGTGTACTAATGTGCCCAGAAAGTAGCTGTATAAGGAAACTAGGATCTTCAATCCGTTTACAAATGCTTGTCAAATGCCTGTGATGTCACAGATACTGTGCTGGACGTTCCCGTTACATACTGCTGCATAGCAGATTATCCTAAAACTTAGTGGCTTAAAACAATCACAATCCTTTATCTTCCTCACAAAGCTGCAATTTGAGCAGAGCTCAGCAGGGGCAGCTCATCTCTGATCCACGTGACACTGGCTTGGTAGACTCAACTAGGGGCTGGAAGATTGACTTCCAGGACGGTTCACTCCCATGGCTAGTTAGCACTGGCTGTCGCCTGGGAGCTCGGCTCCCACTGTGAGCTGGGGCCCACGCTTCCTCTCCCTGTGGGCATTTCTACAGATTGCTTGAGTTTCCCCACGGCACAGTGGTTGCATTCCAACAGCAAGGGTCTAAAGGAGAGACACAAACGTGCGTGGCATTTTTATGACCTGCCTTTGGAAATAACGTATCATCCCCTTCAGCTCTACTGTTTGAGACAGTCACAAAGTTCCATCCAGTTTCAAAGGGAGGAGACAGGGAATCCACCTCTGGATGGGGAAGTGACAAGGTTCTAGAAGAATACTTGAAATAGGAGATATTGTTGCAGCCATCTTTGTGAAATAGCAATACAATCTACCACTCAGGGATACAGCAGTGAGCTCGGAATTACAGTACCTGCCCTCAGGAAGCTCGGACTGTAATGAGGAAGACAAACCCATATGGTTTTGTAAAGTGTAAGTTCAGTGATGGAGGAAAAACAAAGTGTTAAGCTGAGACCAAACGACCTGTTGCTACGCTCACAATTTAACAGCTTAAGATAATAATCAGTTGCTTTCTCACAGTTCCAGTGGGTTAGGAATTCAGGAGTGACCTAGGTGGTTCTGGTTCAGAATCTCTCATGAGGCTGCAGTCACCACATCAGACTGGACTGCAGTCGTTTAAACTCTTCCGCTTCCAAGATAGTTGCTGGCAGGAGGCCTCAGTTTTTTGCTACATGGACCCCTCCACAGTGCTGCTTGAGTGTTCTCACAAAATGATAGCTGGCTTCCCCTAGAGTGGGTCATCCAAGAGAGAGGGCAAGGAAGAAACTGCAACTCCTTTTATGACCTAGTCATGGAAGCCACACACCATCACTTCTGTTATATTCTATTCATTGAGCCCATACTCAAAGCCAGAGAATTAAGCTCCGCCTCTTAAAGGGAGAAGAATTTGTGAACATGTTGAAAGCCATCACAGACCTTATCTATTATGCAATGGAAAGAAATTTAGGAAGAAGTAATAATTGGGTCAGACATACTTTAGATAGATCACCCTGCTGGTGATACGCTGGATAGATTTGAGAAAGGTAAGACTGAAGGTCTGCAGACAAGTTAGAAGAGCCCTGAAATATCCCAAAGAGAGATCAAACAAGTCTAAGTGACTTGTAGCAACAGAGGGTGAGATGGGTTTAAAAAATGCTAAGGAGGCAAAATTGTGTTATGAAAGAAATAAAAGCATTCAAAAATTAAATGTCATATTTTAGACTTGAGTGTCTGATTGGAGTGATGGTTACCAATCAAGATGGAAAATCCATGAGACAAAGCAGATGGAGGAGAAAGAGAAAATTCAGCATTAGATATTTTGAGTTTGAGCTTCCAGTTTTAGTAAATGAACAGTGGTAGGTTTTTGTTTGTTTGTTTGTTTTTCTCTTGCCACTGCAGCATTTATTTTTGTCTTATTTTGTTAACAGCCTCATTTTTACAAGGTGATCCTATCCTCACCCACTCTGCTTGGACAGGGCCATACCCCGTGATGTGCTGGTAAATGATCTCTCCAAAATAAGTAAACAAATAAAGCCCTAGTTTGTAGTGTGGATACTCCCACCTTTTCAAATTTAATGCTCGCAACAGTTTAACAATCAACTCAGAAAATTACTGGAATGTTATAATCAACTGGTCCTGGTACGATGGGACTATATCTCTGGTTTAGCAATGAATCACATGACCCAGATCTAAGCCAGTCAGCACACTGAATTGCTTCTTAACATGGTGACTGGTTCAGAGATGGCATTTTAGCCAATCAGAGCCAATGAGATGCAAAGAGATTCTTGTTATGCATCTGGGAAAATACTTTTATTTTTCCTTGATACTTGTAATTAAGAGATAATGCAACAGCACTATGACGCCATGTGAAGTTTCAGAATGGAGCCAGCCTGCTCTGTGCAAAACAGAACTGAGAGATGGAAAGAAAGTAAATCTAGATGACATTATTTAAGCCATAAATCTAGGTGTAGCTAAAGCTAACTCTATTCATAGACGTTCCAATTAAGTGAGCCAATAAGTTCTATTTTCCTTTTTCTTCTTTCTTTCTTTATTTTCTTGTGTAAGTAAATTTTGTTTTTCCTTTCCTTTACATTCAGAGTTTCTCAGCTGGTATTATGTGTGACATCCAGATCCTTGGTTATATAAATCTGAAGCGCAGCAGACAAGTTCAGGATTGACAGAATTTAGTGAAAATTTAATCCATGAGAAGAAACAAATTCACCAAGGGAGAGAACCATCCTGCTAATCATAATTTTCTTAAAATTCTATAGAATGAGAGATACGGGAGCAACGTTAGAGATCATCCAATCAAACTCCTTCACTTAACAATTATGAAAACTGTGTCTCTAAAAGGTTCAATACTTTGTTCAAGATTACTTGGCTCTTTAGTCTTTAGAGCCAAGACGAAAACCCTGATTTCCTGACTCCTATGTATCCCTTTTCCCAATCATGGCAAATTCTGAGCTATAGGATCTAATTTAGCTGAGCAACTACATATCGTATTTATATTATGAATAAGTAAATGTATCATATACTACTTTTCAGTTTAATGGATAGCACTTTACTACTTCAGAGCACCTTGTATAATTTAACCTTCTTGCCAACACTGTAAAGTAGGTGGGACAAGTATTTTAGAGATAAGAAAATCTAGGCTTGGACTATTTGAATGACTTTTCAAAGGTCAAATAGCCAGTGAATAGTAAAGCCAGTAATAGAATCCAGGACACTTGATTCCTTCCTCCAATGCTCTTTCTTCTGCCTCTCTTTCAACTTAATGATGTTTCATTGCAAGTGCTTAAGGTGTAATTTAGATAGCACAACTTCCCCGGATTTGAGATGGCTTCTCATAATCGTCAGAAAAATATATTCTAAGATGTTTGCTCTCTGCACTATTTCTGTAACTCTCCAGGCTGCTAAGACTCAATCTGCTTAGTAATCAAGGTGTCAGCACAGATGGTTTCACAAGAAATGTATTTGTTTCCAGGGCTACTGTAACAAATACCACAAACTTGGTGGCTTGCAAAAATGGAAATTTATTCTGTCACAATGCTGGAGGCCAGAAGTCCATAACCAGGGGTCCTACTCCCTCCAAAGGCTCTAAGGGAGGATCCATTCCATGTCTCTTCCAGCTTCCAGTGATTGCTGGCATTCTCAGCTTGTGGCCACATATCACACAAATCTCTTCCTCTGTCTTCACATAGACTTCTCATTGTGCCTGCCCTCTGCGTATCTCCTATAAGGATACTCGGCATTGGATGTAGGGCCCACCCAGACAATCCAGAATGATCTTCTCATCTCGGTATCTTTTACCTTAATTACATCTACAAAGATCTATTTGCCAAATAAGGTAACCTGCCCAGGTTCTGGGGATGAAGACATGGATATATCTTTTGGGGGGCCACCATTGAGCACACTATGAGAGGCAAAGGAGAAGGATTATTTATTTATTTATGTGCTGACAAGAGAAGAGTTATTTATCCGAAGGTCAGAAGGCTTACAAGTGGAGTGAATCAAAGATCTGCTGCACCACCAGTGATGACAAAGCACTCTTTTCCAAAGGTGACCTTCAACTCATTTACAAATTTTGAAAAGATCTAAGTGGTCCATAACACATTCTCTGAAAAGAGCCCTTGCCATCAGCTTTGTCAGCTAACTGTGGGTCACAGGCTAGAGGGTGAAAATGTATCCAACAAGTAGTGACTTGCTTACATGCTTAGGCATGTGCCCTGTTTATACGATACCCTCTGCCAGAGTTAGCTTCATGCCAAGAGGCAAACTTGAAAAGCCACTATTGAAACAAGAGCTCCTGTTTTTGTCTGACCAGAATATCAGATTCTTTGCATCATTCACTCTCTTGGAGAATCAACCACTAGACCATCTGTGCTTCTCCCATTGTCCTTTAAGTGAAGATTAATATGTGTTTGTTTCCAACTCCAGAGCTATGTCTGTGATGTGTCATAATCTACAGAACTCACATTTAAGGCACAGTCTTTCAGAGGCTAGTGGCAGCTCTACTGTGTGCTTATTCTTCCAAGGGAAAGACACCTTCTTGTTTACAGTCTCCAAAAGAGAAAAAGAAAGGAAATACGCTTACTGAGCATGCTGGGCATGTTCCATTTGCCCCCAGATCTACTCTCCATCCTTCTCTACTCTGCTCCCCAGATTACTTCCTGTGACCTTAATGGACTCTCTTACCAAATGGCTTCAAGTTGGGTTTGGCCACTAGAGAATTCTGAAGGAACTGGAGGGAGAGAAAGCAAGAGGGAGGGAGGGAAGCTACTCTGTTCATTTCCCAGGCCCCCAGTTGTTGCCAAGGGCTGGCAATATCTCTCACGGAGGTCTCAGCGCCTCTCTGGCAGCTCCCTCGGCACAGTCTTCTCCATCTCCAAGTCCCAGGAAACACTGCTTTTACCCAGACTTTCAGGCCTGGAGCTGGTATCCCTAGAGTATTGCACTATCTTTTTTTTGGTTGTTGAAGTATAGTTGATTTATAATGTTGTGTTTGTTTCAGGAGTACAGCAAAGTGATTCAGTTACACATATACATATATATATATATTCTTTTTCAAATTATTTTCCATTACAGGTTATTACAAGATATTGAACGTAGTTCCCCATGCTCTACAGTAGGTCCTTGTTGTTTGTCTATTTTATATACAGTAGTGTGTATCTGTTCATCCCAAACTCCTAATTTACCCTGCCCATCCCACCCCATCCCACCTCCTGCTTTTCCCTTTTGGTAACAATCAGTTTGTTTTCTGTCTGTGTGTCTGTTTCGGTTTTGTAAATAAGCTGATTTGTATCATTTTTTAGATTCCACACATAAGTGATATCATATGATATTTGTTTTTCTTAGTACGATAATCTCTAGGTCCATCCATGTTGCTGCAAATGGCATTATTACATTCTTTTTAAGGCTGAGTAATCGTCCATTGCGTGTATGTGTGTGTGTGTGTGTGTATATATATATATATATATATACACACACACACTACATCTTTACTCGTTCATCTGTAGTATATATATATATATATACTACATCTTTATCCATTCATCTGTTGATGGAAACCTGGATTGCTTCCATGTCTTGGCTATTGTAAATGGAGTACTGCACTATCTTTTGTGGTTTTCCTACACTTCGCCTATACATTTTTCAAATAGTCCTGCTACTACACTTTCCCCAAATTTTCCTACTTTGAATGGACCACCTGTTTCCTAAAGGGGCTCAGGCTGATGAAGCCCAATCCTTTCAAGGTTTTCTTCTAGACGTCCCTTTATTTCAGTGATTACAACAGTCCTACAGGGTAGGTACTCTTAACCCCATGTTACGATGAGGAAATTGAAGCTTACTGAGGCGACATAACTTGTCCTAGGAGACAAGCTAGCAAGTGAGGAGTTAGGATTCAAACCCAGATTTGTCTGACTTCAAAGACCTTGGATTTTTAGCTATTTCTCCTCAACACTGAAGAAATGTCTTTTTTTATTATTGAGTTATAATTGACATATGATATTAGTTCCAGGTGTACAACATAGTGATTTCATATTTTTACACATTGCAAAATGATCCCCATGGTAGATCTAGTTACCATCTGTCACCATATAGGGATATTACGATATTATTGAGTATATGCTCTATGCCGTACAATACGTCTCGTTACTTATTTATTTTATAGCTGGAAGAAATGTTTTAAAGGATGCCTGGAGAAACAAAGCGTTTTAAGGCACTAAAATGCCAGAATGGCTTAAATGCTTTATCAAGGTTAAACTTTATAAAGCCATTCTGAGGGCCCATCTCTCCTTAGTATTGCATAAGGAGAAGAAAAAAAAAAGACAGCCCTACCCAGCAGCCACAATAATTGGAATGTAATTGACATCTCTACTGTATTCTCCTAAAAAAAGGCCAGGAGTAAATTACATTTTCAGTGCAGAGCCAGACTTCTTAAAAGCCTCTTTCTTTCCTTCATCATTCTTTCTATGTATTCCATATATGGCAGCTACTCACAAACTCTTTTCCAACCCATCCCAAGCTTTCAAGATTTCTCCCCACAGGCTCCCTGTCTCCATCTTTTCTGGATTCCTTTATGCTTTCTGGATATTTTCCCTCCTACCAGTAACTCTGCCCTTTCCAATGAAAATCCCTGTTGTCTCTTCCAGGCTTTTCCAGATTTCCCTTTGGCACCATGTCCCATTAACACAGCTAAAGAGCTGGATTGATTTATCTAGCTTAACAAGCGTCTTCTGGGGAGAGTGGGAGTTACGTTAATATTTCAAATAATTTTTTCTCTACATAATATAGATGTACTCAGTTTTCAAGGAGAAAAGATTTTGGTAGCACATATGAAATCTATACTAAGGATGAAGGATAAACTATAAGTACTGGAGCATGGGAAGGGTAATGAGAGGGGTAAAGGGAATATTCAATTCACATCTTATTCATTCCCTCAACTTCCCAGTGGGCTGCCAATGTAGTATAAATATTTGTTTCAGTTCAATTGTGTGAAACTCCAGACGTATTTTATTTGAGAAACAGCATTATGACTACCTATTTTATCCATCATAAATTGTGTTTGCACTTAAAATTATAATTACTAATTAATAATGATATTTATTTCCCTATCAATCGATTTACCATTAGTTCTTCTGTGTCCCAATTTCTAACCAGGTAACTACACAGTCATCCCAGCAATACCCCCAAAGCAACCTCTACCTCCTGGAGAATGATTATAAAATCCACTACCTTTCACATCTTTCCTTAAACACCTTAACTGATGGAAATTCAGGAAAAGATAGAATGGGTCTACAGTCAAGACAAGCTATTTGCAGTAGGGGCTTTTAAAAAAAAAATCATTTATGGGTTGAAAGTAGTTCATCTGGAAGTATTCTCTTTGGCAAGGTAAAAAAAAAAAACAGTTGACTAGCTCTGGGACTTAAAAGACAGACCCTCACAGGAACATTAGACAATAACCCAATTCATCCTGAATCCACAGTTCATAAGATGACAAGGATCTTCATTTTTCTGGCCTCAAGAAAGGCATCAACCAAACTGAAAAGGAGACAGTTTGTTCTTTTTCTAGAGCCCGGTAGGGTAGGGAGTAGAGGAGGTGAGAAAGCTATCATTTGCTGAGCCCTGCTGTGTGTGAGACACTATTGCATAAGTTAATAACTTACGCTAGGGCACAAAATAAGAAAAGAAAGCAAATACAGAGGCCAAGAGTTAAGGAGTATTTGTATGTTCATTATCTGGTCTCTCCACCTCCACTGTTCTAGAAGTTGTAGCATCTCGGGGAGCAAGCAGCTTGTCAGTCTGTTGCGGAATCCCCAGAGCCTCACATAGCACTTGGCACATTAAAAGGAGCTCAATGAACATATGCTAAGTAAATGAGCAAATGAATGAGTTCTTTCTTACTTCATAGCCCAGGGTTATCCTACTCCACCTTACTTGTGGCTAGAAAAACAAAACTCAAACGGCGCTTGCTCTGAGATTTTAAGATGTCTCCTCTGCGGTGTATTGATAGCAGGATAGAGTTTCTTCCTTTACAAACCAAACCTCCCCGTCCAGATAAATTATCATGGAAAATGGCACAGTACCATCAAATTGGAAATGAAAACCACAATTCCTGTTTGCAAACAAACACAATACCCTTAATGGTCATGGGAACACCTAACTTCGACTCCCACAGTTAACTTGAGAGCGAATTGGAAAGTTCAGCAGAAAAATTACATTATAATGAAAATTCCCATGAACTAATGCTGCTTTAGTTTTGCTTTGGCTGTATCTGCAGCCAAAACCCAGTCAATCAACCAGTTGTTCACCCTACACTATACCAAAAGAGTGGTTTGTCTGATTTTTTTTTTTTTTTTGGTCATTGAATTGATGAATTGCTTTGGCATCAGGTAGCCAGCTTTTATCTTGGGAAATAATAATTTTCTACTGGGAGAGCTATTCAACAGTGTGGTAGTACTTTATCACCAGCTGCGCATAAGTGGTGCTGTTTGCAATTTGATAAACGTGCACAGAGGCTCAGAGGTCCCCAAACACAAGTCTGATATGTAAACATAATCAAATCGTACTATTAACCAGGGGATCGAGTTGTCATTGCTCATCCTTCTCTGTCTTTTTCAACTTCTCGGTAAAAAAATCCTCATACTTCATTCTGCACAGGCGAAGGGAGGGATAGTTTTCAGTCTTAGATGGCACTAGAATGAGAGTTAAGTACCTTCCACCTGTTCTAAACTGAATTTGTGATTGGAGAAAACCACATCAAAACAATTTCATAAGAAACTGGAGCACTTCCAAAGGCTTTTAAGCTCATTTCAAAATACTGAGCAGTACCTAAGGAATGCAGAAGAATAGCTTATTCTTTCAACTTTTCTCTACCAAAGACTTTGGAATCATAGAATTTCAGGTTAAGAGGAACTAGAAATGCCAAACACACACACACAAATAATACACACACACACACACACACGCACACACACACACACACACACCCCTCCTTTCTAGACAACTAAGAACTAAAGTTAATTATTTAATTTAAGCCTTGCCAACAATTATGCCTTTTCTTCATTTTAAAGATTATGAAACTGAAGCAGAAAAATGAAGCAACTTACTATGTGTCCTATACTTGGTAAGTGCCAAAACTGGAACTCAATTCCATCCCTAAGCCCCAACGAATACACTGCACCACTTTGTTTCTATGATACTGCTGCCAACCTATGCTTGACTTCCTTTTTTGGCCATGAACTCAGCCCATCCAATCCTCAGACATCTCTGTTTGAGTTGTCTGCTCTGTGTTAAAAGTTGCCTTTCTATAACTCCTACCTACTGAACCTAGATGTGGCCTGGGGCCATACTGAATAAGTGTAATCTCTCTTCCAAGTGACAGGCTTTGGAATATTTGAAGCTGACAATCGTGTCACATGGAGCTCTCTTTCTTGTGGGTTAATATTCCCAGATCCTTCAGCCGTCCTTCCTATAACATGGTTCACTCTCTTAATTGTTTTCTACTTTATACATGTTTCTCTTCAACTGTCATCTGGCCTCACCAAGAAGACCGGAAATCTCACCATCCTCAATCTATTAATGCAGAAAAAATCGAATTAAGATTTCTCCATTCTGCACCAATCCTATATTTTGAAACCTCCACTTTATGGGCACCCAACCTTGCCTCAGAGTCTCGCAACCCTCACACAGAGTGTGAAATCTCTAACAATGCTCGTCTGAAAACACTAAGCAAAACCTCTATGAAATTAATCAGAGATCCCAATGGGACTCTGTATTATGCATCCTAATCCACTTGAATGTCCTGTCTCTCTCCTCAAAGCCTCATGGCCCAAGGATATCCTATCTCTAAGGAGTTCATAAATTCTTAAGTGTCTGCCACAAACCCAGTCACTCTTCTAGGAAAGTGGTCCCAGGTGGCCTTCCTTGCCAGAGTTGTCATTAATGTCAACAAGGTATAGTCACCTGTCACCCTTGCCATTGCTGACAAGACTGTCCGAAGGGGCTGTACAAGGTCTGGTTACCTTTGGAGCAACTATCATGAACTACAGGAAAAATGATGAGATTCTTATCAAAGGTGTCAAAACAACCTCATTATACACTCTCCTTAGAAAATATGTCAGAAAGGTAGTCTCCAAGCTCAAACGTGTGAGAAATATGTTTGCTTTAATTTCTTGACTTTATTTCTATTGCAAGTTCCCAGATTACTAGAGGTTTAATCCTAAGAAATTGAGGAGTCCCTCTCCTTTGGAAGGGGTTACCTCTAATTTGAGGGGATTTTATGGAGTGCTACTGCATCCTGCGACGTTGGGATGAAGGCATCTGATTTGGTTTATTTAACCTCACAGGCATCAACTGAGCTGTCTCCCTTTTTAGGTCCCCTTTCCTGTCTTCAATCATTGATTCAATCACGTTTGGAATATATGGTCTCCATTCTTTCTTTTTTTATTTATTTTGGCTGCGCCGGGTCTTAGTTGCAGCACGTGGGATCTCCGTTGCGGCATGTGGGATCTTTTAGTTGTGGATTGTAGACTTTTCGTTGTGGCATGCAGACTTCTTAGTTGCAGCATGCATGTGGGATCTAGTTCCCCAGCCAGGGCTCGAACCCGGGGCCCCTGCATTGGGAGCACAGAGTCTTACCCACTGGACCAAACAGGGAAGTCCCTATGGTCTCCATTCTTGACTCTAGGCTTTCTCCTGGTTCACTTCCTAAACACTCAGGGTCATTCTTCATACTTAAGCCAGACAGAACTACAGGAAACTCAGTAGAGCTGTTTATGACTCTTTCCTCCTTTGCATTTTCCCAAATCTCTGGGATAGTCTGTTCATACGCATCCTTTCAGATTCCCTCTGAACGCGTAGACTTTTGAAATACAAATATCAAGGAAAAACTCCTTCTTTCACCTTCTGACGTGCCATCACATTCCTGAGACAATGAGCTCAGAACCTCTTTCCTGTTACGTAATAGCAGAACGATATTCTAGGAATAAACACGTTTAAAATGACATTCCAAAAAGCATTAGTCTCTTGCAAGTAGAAGATGAGGGCACACAAAAAGATGGAAAAATCACTCAAACTCAGCAGCTGCCCCAAATGAGAATACAGGAAGTTTTCTGGTTACCATTACTATCCTTATTTCATAGGTGACCAAACTAAGATTACGGGAGGTTAAGAAACATGCGCAAAGTCACCTACCTAGTAAATAGTAGAACCAGGATTTGAGCCCAAAAGTCTGACCCCAGAGTAATGCTCTTAACTACTTCTGTGACAAGGAAAAGAGGCAGGAAGGAAAACCGTAATGAAGGGCAATAGTGAACTAATGTTATGAAGAAACAGAAAATGTATAGTGCCACAGAAGTGTGTAATGAGGGTCAAAGGAAGAATGGAGGGGATCTGATCTAATCTGAAGCTTAAGAATAGATCTCTCTGAAGAAGTGACCTTTGGGCTGAGATCAGGAAGGTTGCCTAGGAGCTAACTGGTCACCAGGAAGAAAGAATAGCACGTGCAAAGGCCCTGAGGCAGGATGAGCACAGCTGTGTGTAGACCTGAAAGGAGGCCAGGACGCCTGGAGCAGAGGGAGTGTCAGGGAGACTGGTGAGTGATGAGGTTAGAAAAGGAAACAGAAGTCACTTCTGGCTGGGCCTTTTAAACTATGTAAATGAATTTTACTAGAAATGGCCATCCCATCAGAAGAACCTCAAGTCCTGCGTTTATATTATCTCTTCAAGCATTCATCATGAATGAACTAACAAGACTTTGAACTCACAAGGTGTAAAATCTGATTGGTTCAACTTGGCTGACGTAGTCCCCACTTATCCAATCAGCAGGAGGGGCAGGATCACATGGTCTTCAGAGTCAATCATCATGAGGAAGAACGGGCGTTCTCATACAAACAAATATATGTATCTGGGCACAGGTTGCTGCATTGACCAGCATCTCTGAAATTACAAGATCCCCAGACATAGGTTTCCCCTGGGCAGTGGATTTTATTGTAAAGATAAAACGGGACATTAAGTAAACCCTGATGTTCATTCAGAAAACATTAGCTCTAGCAATGCACTGCACACAGCAAAAGCACTAGCCATTCCATCACGTGATCAGCCTCGCAGCAGCAGGCCTCCAGTCTGAATGCGCTGCCGTTAAGGTTTCCTGGCATTGAGTCTCAGGGTCTGCTTCTTCTCCTCCTGTTATTATGACGTAACTCTCTCTATCTTCTGGTCCAGTTCCACAAAAGCGAGGGTCTGACTGAGCCGAGCAGTCACCTTCTAGTATTAGGCTTCCGTGTTGAGGAGCATGATTCCCATGGGTCATTTCTGGGCAAAAGCTAAAGAGACCTGCCATCACCCCAATGACATTTCCTCCCCGGAGAGCAGAAGGCGGCACAGTGGTGCTGTGGGTGGAGCATGAAAGCTCACACGGTGTTGTTTTTAAGTTAATGTGCAACCAACATTTTTAAATAGAAAGCTTTCTTGTAAAACTCCAGATTTCCAGCTGCCCTTGAAAACCTGGAATATCAGACAACACTAGCCACAGTCAACAGATACTGCATAGTGAGTGACCTGTGACCCCTTTAGAGGCCCATAAGCTCTCAGTTCAACATAGTCTCCAATATCCCTACGGTCAACCAGCTTCACTGATTTAACTTACATGCCTGACCCTTGTAGGCATCTGAGTTGGCAAGCACTAAAGTATGTGATTACGTGCACTTTTCTCAAAAGGGAGTTCATGGTGAGGCAGGCACTTAGAGTCACTGACTACAAGACTGTCACAGTATCAAGTTCAGAAACTCTACCCTAGTATAATTTCACTGCTGCTGGCAACCCCTGAAACAATTTTGAGATAGTCTCTGAACGCAGTTAACTGGGGTCCCTGCCAACTGCTGCGTATAAGGCAAGTGAATCTTCACTCTACTGTGATAGCCTAACCAGACTCGACCTGACGATTCTGAGAAAGGTTAAGGATAGAGGAATGGCTCCTAGACATTGGACCAATTCCATTCCACATCTTAGGTCATCCCGCACTGCCCTAATAATACCTGTTACAAAACACAGTAATAGGATCTCCTTGCCAAGCTATGTGCTCCTCCTGGCTATCAGATGGCCCAGAGGAATGGATATTCATGCTGGTAAAATTGGGCACTTAGCCCCTAAACTAGCACGTTCAGGCTAGCATGTAGCATGTCTCAGTCTTGAGATGTTACGGCTTGTAAAAACGCATCTTACGGGCCAAACTGGTGTCCACCTACCTGCCAACCACGTGACCTTGGCCGAGGCCCTTCATCTTTTTCAGCTTCAATTTCTTCACCTACAAAATGTAGATAATAATACGGACCTCAGTGAATATTTTGAGGATTAAAGGCAGTGATGGGTGTCTTCCTTCTTTACCCAGGTAGGGTATAAAATAACTTCAAACCCAGCAATTTGAATTACATTAAACCTCTCTAGCCACCCCCACCCCCCTCACCTTATCATCTTAAGAAGTTTCTTCTGGCCTCTTTCAGGTTACCACTCCTCCCAGGGCTTTCCCCAGTTCGAATATTTAGCCCTCGTTTTACAGAGAGAAAAACCGCTCGGTCCCACAGGTGGCTGCATACTTTCAACGAGGCTGCAGCTGCCACTGTTTCAGAGTAAAAGCCGCCTGCCCCCCTTGGCTAATTCACTACCAAAGCATCCCACTGTGCTACCACCTGCCCCTGACCACCAAACCCGCGAGGCCGAGATGGGGCCCGGCTCAGTGCAGCTGCTGCGGTCAGCAGGCGTGCAGCATGGGTGCAGAAAGAACCTCTGTGGATGACACAGGAGGGACCTGTCTCCCCTGGAGGCATATGCTGCTATGGAAGCTTCATTTGCCTATCCCATCTCTTGGGTCAGTTTTCATATTCCTGACGTTTAGGCTACCTGGCTGATGTTTAGGTTATAACTGATGTCTTCTCTCCCCTATCCCTGCCTTAACCAAGAATTGGTTCAGTCAGCAGTGATTCTCCTTTGCTTTACTCTAGCATAGAGACAAGAACACTAAGTATTCAATTTTCCTAGCTGCAATCTAGCTAGCAGTGGTGATGTGACACAGTTCTGACCAATGATATGTAAGTTTAGTGACACACACTGTCAGCCACTTTCCCAAGACAGACCTCCCACCCAGCGTGGCTGAGTTGGAAAGCATTTCTGACACAGCGTCACCCTGTGACAGAACCATTCTTTCTCATGACTTCCTTAGTCTCCCAGGTCCCTTGAGGTAGAGAAAGACCTTCCATCTCACACTCTCCAGCCCGTCTCCTACAACGCGATGAGTTTGTTTCATCCATGAGAAAACATCACAAACGGGTAAAAGTCCTGGTCCAGCAGCAGGTACAGAGCAGATGCTCCTCTTGACCTTTTGATACCATTTGAAAATTCAACCACGGCATATACTATCTTCCTGACTAAAAATTTACTATCGTTAGTGTCTAACTGAGGCTTTTTCATTGTGTTATTAGAAAGAAGCAACAGAGCATTTAGAGGGAAATATATAACTGTCCCAAGCATTTTGTGTCTGAAACAAATACTTCAGGATTTGGATAAGTAGGAGGAAATCTAGATTCTATTTCCAATGAACACAATGCTTGACTAAGCCATAGAACCAAGGATGTAAGCTGTCTGGACTTAGACTACTTTAATCCCATCTTGGACACAATGCCCAGTATGTTTTTGGCCTTCGACCTGGGCAAAAGGCAATGTCTGTGACCCATTTTGAGTCACGACAGCTTATTGGCTCATACCGAACATCTCTTCTGTTCTTAAAAAGTGGATTAATGTGGAATTTGCTGTCTCTGCTATGATCCCTTAAAAGGGCTACGATTACGGAGCCAAGCAAGGCCATCCGAGGTGGAGGCTCATTCTTGCTGTTCGTGCACTTGACAGTTTTCTCTGAGTGGTTCCCCAGTCCCATGCCTCTAAGGCCACAAGTGCGCTATCCTGCAGGGCCCAGCCAAAGAACTCCGGGTCGTGCCTTTCATCAGTACATTCAAGGCCAACGCCACGCGAAATTCATTTCAGCTGTCTCCCAGCTCAGTTCTCACTTCTACAGAGAGAAGAATCCGCTAATGGAGACCTTTGGTTTCAGTGTCAGTATGAGATTGTGCTGAAAGAAGAGACTTTTTAATGTAAAAATAGAGAGAAATTATTTAATTCATCATCAATCAGCAACTTTTCTTTAAGAGTTTGCTGAGTACCCGGAGCGGGGCAACACGTGAGTGCAGTGATAAATAACATGGGCCCCGGAATCAGAAAGACTTGGGTCTGAGTCCTGCTTCTGTCAGGAATTTAAGGTCGAGCCACACGATAGTTCCAGCATTCAGTCATTCTGAAATGTAACTCTAGGCAATGAGGGGCACATTCTCTCTTAGCATAGCAAAACCAGATGATTTGCTTATACGAAATGGGTTCTGTGTTATGGTAGTAGGAAGAAAACTAATCTCTCATGAAGGATAATAAAAGGTTTTTTTCTGAATGAACCTTTCTGCCTGCCCGGTATCATTGAATATCCATTCTATGGTATTGTTGGGACCAGGCTTTTTCTATCCTCTGGTCCCACCATCCTTATGACATGACTCTCATCCTCATGATGGCAGGAGATGTGTTGCACCTTCAGCCATCATGCCTGCTTCCCAATCAAGAAGAAGGTAGGAGGACCACAGGTCTTCTACCTAAGGGAAGCCCTTCCCGTCAGACTGAATTTACGTACCATTGGTCAGAACTGTGTCATATCTCCACCGCTAGCTGGATTGAAGCTCGGAAAATTGAATACTTAGCTTTCTTGTCTCTGTGTTAGAGCAAAGCAAAGGAGAATCAGTGTTGAGTGAACCAATTCTTGATTAAAGTAAGGATGGGAGAGAGAAGACATCAGTTATTTAATGAGCTATTCATTTATGTTATGTTTATTTCCACAATCAAATGAGGGACTAGGGTTCAGGGAAACGGCAACAATTACCCAAAACGTAAAGGTAGGAGTCCAGCCCAAGTCATTCCTACTCCAATATTTTTGCTCTTAAAAAGAACTTTCCTTGCTTTGGACAAGAATCTAGAGTTTCCCTTTAAGCACCTCAAGCCAGAGTAATGGTCTCCATTACAATGTAGAAGTAACAAGCATGTTTGCAATTGGCAAGATACCTCCTTTACTGGCTTTAGGACGCAGTGAGATTGACAATTTAGTTGATTATTCAAGGTAGAGGCTTGCAAACCCTACTAGGCACTGCAGCTACTGATCTCTTAATACAATAGGCAAAAATACATCTATTTTTGGCCAATGATAAGGTCTCCAACTTGATTTAAGTACCAGTAACTTTCTCCACTTCTTGTAATGGTTTAAGTGGATGAACTAATATGACTTTTACAGTCATTTTCTTTTAAGACGTAAGCAGAAGGATGTTTAAACCATTTCCTCAGAAAGTAAAAAGCAAAGAGATACGGTTCTTGGGGCTTCTACAAAAAGGTGATCGACAAGGCATATAAATTGTGGCTGCTAAGAGATTAGTGATAGCCAGAGTTAGAAGGATTTGAGTTGGCTTCCAAATAAACCACAAGTGCAAGCGTCTGCGTATCATTCGGGGGACAAGGTCTTCTGCTTACTTCAATGCCTGATTCTTTAGGTGGAAGGTTTATCTTCACAGTGTGTTGCCTAAGACCAGACTTCATAGAATATAGAGTTGCATCATTTCAAGATAATACCTACCTTCAGAAGGCTCTGTGTCACCACACAAAGGTGAGCCATGGACAAAAGCATAGCACTCACTAAACTGCATGGTCCATAGAGTAAGGTGTGCAGCTATAGTGCTGGGTATCAGAGAAGTGACAGAATCAGAGAATCGGCTTTGGAAATTGGCCCACGGTAAATGACTCACTCACTCATTCCACAAACCTTCATTGATCACCTACTGAGCTAATCGCTGTGACCCTATTTGGAATAATCTGATCACAGATGAAAGGGGACAGTGACCTGCTTTAGTGTGAGTGTCCAGTTAAACCAGGCACCATCTCGCTTATTAAGAGCTACTTTGAGAAGAAACCTTCACCCTTCCCAGAAACAAGGGGGAGATGAGCCCACAGTGACTAAGAGCATGACAAACTAATTCTTACTAGGACTTTGGAAGGTTTTGAAGCCTTAACAGGCAAGAACTTTTTGTTAAATAATCAAGCAGTTCTTTCTGAGAATCACACAGGGCTTATCCCAAAGTAAGTAAAAAGCTATTAGTCACCTGATGGGTTAGCCAATTGTTTATTCAACATGGTCTTTAAAGTAACCAAATGTGTACAAATTGAACTTTTGGAGCTATTGATGGTCATGATGGGGCATGAACTGATGACCAACTCCACTTAGCAGTTTTCTGAATTGAGCTGTTGAAACAGGCACCAAATTCATGATTTCACGTACCCCAGCACTCATCACACCTAGTAGCAAATTTTGAATTATATTGAAATAGTCTCCGCATTATATGTCCTCTAAGGGCTGAAGATGTTCCTTATTCATCTGTGTATACTCAGCAGTTAAGACAAAGCCTATATATGAATACCAAGTTCATTTTTCTCTCAAAGGTAAAATTCACAACTGGTTAGGAAAATCACTTATGTCAGAGGTATAAAAATAAATCACTTTAATAAAAAGACAAAACAGGTGGATGAATACTTTTATTTGAAACCTTCTGTTACATTCTTCTTGGAGCAAAACAGCAACAAAATCTCTCCGTGTATTTACATGAAGAGGTGAAATCACGTCTTATTGTCAGTTCATGCTGCTATAACAGAATATCATACTGGGTGGCTTAAACAGTAAACATTTGTTTCTTACAGTTCTGGAGGCTGGAAAGACCAAGATCAAGGTGCCAGCAGATCCAGTGTCTTGTGAAGGCACTTTTCCTGGCTTGTAGACAGGTATCTTCTCATTGTATCCTCATGTGGCAGAAAACAGAGAGTGGATGTCTCTTCTTATAAGGGCACTAATCCCATGCATGAGGGCTCCATACTCATTACCTAATTACCTCCCAAAGTTCCCCCCTCCTAATACCATCGCATTGCAGGTTAGGATTTCAACATATGAATTTTGTGGACACAAACATTCAGTCCATAGCAAACAGTTTTCTAAGGTGAAGTTTTGAGTGATACCTTTTCTCCTAAGAACCCTAGGCATGATTTACAACTCAAACAATATATGGGAACAAGTCCACAATGCCCTGTTCTATCATTTCACTGCTTACTTGATAGATTTCTGTACAGGTTCACAGCAAGACATGCAGGCACACAGCAAGACATGCAGGCGCTCTCTGTAGATAATAATTTGGTGTTATTTCAAAGAAATGTTCAATAGTTACTTATTTGGGCAGGGAGAAACAGATTTTTCTCTAAATAAAATTTATACTGAAACAGATTCACTTACTAATTCAAATTCACTTATCAAAGCACTGAAATAATTTGGCAAAACCCTTTTATTTCTCTGCAATTCTTGTTTCTCTTTCATTTTCCTGTGATACTTAAGAAACAAGTCACCTTATTGGGAGGCATATTAATGTGTGCAAAACTTAGATAATGAAACAAATTCTGGGACACAGTACTGTATCATGCATTATTCATTTTTAGAATTTCAACAGATTTTCAGCGATGCCTGGACATGTGAGTCACAACACTTGACAGAGATAGGTGGGTGATAACAAGGAGGGCCTTTCTCTTTTTGACTTGAGGAAGCTCTCTATTTTGTCAGGAGCAGAACTCATTAAGCCTCCCAAGTTCTGTGTGGTAGGAACTTGAGACACCATAATTCTGATTTATTCTAAAGATGCTTTACGCTCAGACTGGGCTCTAAGATGCTGCATTTTGGGCATGCTTCTTTAAATTCATTAAGACCCCAGAAAGATCTAAAACAATCTCATTTAGTAAAACAATAGGGCTTTGAAGGAATTTAAAGCCCACAGCTGTCTCAGCAGAAGGCTAAAGGAAAGAAGACGTTATCATAAAGATATTTGTAGAGGTGGCCTCTGTCTAATGAAGTGAAGCCCAGTAAGATTCCCAGGAGATTCACAAAGCTTTTAAGAAAAAGGAATCGGCAGAAATAGCAGCAGCTTGGATTGAAAGGAACAGATAGAGACAAAATGAAAAGAGGTCTTTAGAACCACTGAGAAGGCTACAAACTTGAAAACATGGCTACCTTTCATGAAAGAGAGAAAAATAACGCAGAGGTAGAAACAATAGCCCAGAAAGTGGAGCCAAGAGTCATGAGGGATTGTTTCCAAGTCTTTAGTCTTACTCACGCAACTACCAACCTGCCCTGCTGAATTTCAGAATTGCTATGAATTTACAACTCCTATATACCTTCAATTCCTCCCTTTTGAGAACAGAAGCATTTATAGTAGCTTTAGAGTAGAGATAAACAAACTACAGAATACACAAAACCAAAATTTGGTTCTTTCAAAAAATCAACAAAATTGACAAACCTTGACCTAGACTGACCAAGAAAAAAAAAGAGATAATACTCAAATTCCTAAAATCAGAAATGAAGGTTGGGATATTACAACTGACCTAACAGAAATTAAAAGATAGCAACAAATTAGATAATCCAAATGATATGGACAAATCCTAGAAGTATACAAACTGCCAAAAGAGACTCAAAGAGAAATAAATAGAAAATCTGAGTAGATCTAAAACAAACAAAGAGATTGAATCAGTAATTGAAATCCTTCCAACAAAGAAAATCCCAGGACCAGATGGTTCTACTGGTGAATTTTACCAAATATTTAAGGAAGAATTAATATCACCCTTTCACAAACCCTTCCAAAAGTAGAAGTCATAGAAACACTTTCTTACTCATTGTAGGAGGCCAGCTACTATTAATCTATTACCAAAGCCAGACAAAGACACCATGAGAAAAGAAAATAACAAACTAATACCCCCTATGAATATAGATGCAAAAATCCTCAACAAAATGCTAGCAAAGCAAATCCAGCAGCATATTAAAAGAACTGTACACCATAACCAAGTGGGAATGCAAGGTTGGTTAACATCCAAAACTCAATTAATATGTTATACCAATAGAATAAAGCTACATGATCATCTCAAAAGATGAAGAAAAAGCATTTGACAAAATCCAACATCATTTCATAATAAAAACTTTCAAGTAGATAGAAATAGAAGGAAACTTTATCAACCTAATAAAGGGCATTTATGAAAAATCCACATCCATCATACTTAATGTTAAAACTTTACATCTGGGCTTCCCTGGTGGCGCAGTGGTTGAGAGTCTGCCTGCCGATGCAGAGGACACGGGTTCGTGCCCCGGTCCGGGAAGATCCCACATGCCGCGGAGTGGCTGCGCCCGTGTGCCATGGCCGCTGAGCCTGCACATCCGGAGCCTGTTGCTCCGCAACGGGAGAGGCCACAACAGTGAGAGGCCCGCGTACCGCACAAAAAAAAAACAAAAAAAAAACTTTACATCTAAAATCAGTAACAAGATAAGTCATCAACATTTTACTAGAAGTTTGAGACAAGACAATTGTTGGGGGGTGGGGGAGAAGATGGAAGAAAAGAAGGAAGGGAGGGAGGGAGGAAGGAAATGAAAGGGTATCCAAATTGAAAAGAAAGCTGTAAAACTATCTGCAGAAGACATGATCTTACATATAGAAAAACCTAAAGAATTCACAAAGAAGCTATTAGTGCCAGTAAACTGGTTCACCAAAGTTTCAGGATACAGTATTAATATACAAAAATCAGTTTTATCTCTACACACTAGAAAATGAACAATGCAAAAATGAAATTAAGAAAACAATTATACTGATACTTATAATAGCATCAAAATCAGTAAAATACTAAGGAGGTGCAATACTTATACATTGAAAGCCACAAAACATTGTTGAAAGATATTAAAGAATGGCTAAATAAATAGAAAGACATCCTGTGTTCATGAATTGAAAGACAATATTGTTAAGATGTCATTACTACCAAAAATGATCTACAGAGTCAATGAAATTCCTACTAAAATTCCAGCTGCCTTTTTGCAGAAATTGACAAACTGAACTTAAAATTTATGTGGAATTGCAAGGGACCCTGAATGCCAAAAGAATCTTGAAGAAAAGAGAAAAGTTGAAGGACTCATACTTCCCAATTTCAAAACTTACTACAAAGATAGTCAAAACAGCATATTACTGGCATAAGAATAGACTTACAGATCCGTGGAAAAGAACTGAGAGTCCAGGGATAAATCCATACATCTATGGTTAATTGCTTCTTGACAAGCACATCAAAGATATTCAATGGGGAAAGAATGCAAAAGATTAAAGTTGGACATCTACTGCACACCTTATACAGAAATTAATTCAAATAATGAATCAAAGACCTAAATTTAAGAGTCAAAATGCTGGAGATTTGTTCAAGATGATGGAGAAGAAGGAGGTGCACTCACTCCCTCTTGCAAGAGCACCGGAATCACAACTAACTACTGAACAATCATTGACAGGGAGACACTGGAACTCACCAAAAAAGATACCCTGCATCCAAAGACAAAGGAGAAGCTGCAATGAGACAGTAGGAGGGGTGCAATCACAATAAAATCAAATCCCATAACTGCTGGATGGGTGACTCACAAAATGGAGAACACTTATACCACAGAAATCCACCCACTGGAGTGAAGGTTCTGAGCCCCACATCAAGCTTCCCAACCTGGGGAGTGTGGCAATGGGAGGAGGAATTCCTAGAGAATCAGACTTTGAAGGCTAGCAGGATTTGATTGCAGGACTTCGACAGCACTGGGGGAAACAGAAACTCCACTCTTGGAGGGCACACCAACTAGTGTGTGCATAAGGACCCAGGGGAAGGAGGAGTGACCCCATAGGAGACTGAACCAGACCTATCTGCTAGTGTTGGAGGGTCTCCTGCAGAAGCGGGGGTTGGCTGTGGCTCACCGTGGGAACAAGGACACTGGCAGCAGAAGTTCTGGGAATTACCCCTTGCCATGAGCCATCCCAGAGTCCGCCAATAGTCCCACCAAAGAGCCCGGTGAGCTCTTTCTGTGTTTTAGTTTTGTGCGCTATAAACACAGGAATTCTGATGACTTCTATTTTGCATTGTTTCTCATTTAACAAATATATTAGTGGGGAAAAAAATCAATGGGGAAAGAAGGAATTATATAGACCAGCATTCCATAATGGCAAGAGGCAAAAAGAGTATTGTTAATCTATTCAGTGGCTCTAAAGACAATAGGACTTAAAGATGAAAAACATAGAATGCCTGCCCTCAAGATATTCCCTGTCTAATAGGAAAATAAATAAATGAACACTGTGGTTGATGCTATACAAAAGGACCATAAGAAGTACTGTTGGACTGGAGTGGGGAAAAGTTCAGTTAACCATAGCTGGGGAGATAGTATAGGTTAAACAGTGATTAGAGGCACCTTCACAGACGCAGTGGTACCAGAATTTAGAGGGATGAGCTGGATTTCTCTGAACACAATAAAAGTTAAAGAACACTACAATCAGAAGAAAGTAAATATATGGGCAACACACACAATAACATGAAACAAGATGTTAAATTCTTGAAACTGCAACAACCTCAGGAGGACTAAAATACATATAGTAGAGTGATGAGAGATGGAAATGAAAAAACAGGCAGAGACCAAACAAAGCTCATTGCATTACTTGTTCCATGAATAATTAGTTGCATAAATTCATTAGGAGGAAGAATAAAGATGTATTTGTCCTTTAATTCAATTATCCCATTTCTGATCATTTATGCCATAAAGATAATCCAAAAGAAGAAAGATACTTTATGGGTGAAAATGTTTACTTCAGATTTAACTATAAATGCAAAAAAAAAAAAACACCCCAAACCTATAATCAACTCAAAAGTCTGATGGGAGGGACTTCCCTGGCGGTCCAGTGGTTAGGACTCCACATTTCCACTGCAAGGTGCACGGGTTTGATCCCTGGTCGGGGAGCTAAGATCCTGCCTGCGGCACTGCACAGCCAGAAAAGGAAAAAAAAAAAAAAGTCTAATGGGAGATAGAGTGACTTAAAAAGTCTTCCAATGCAATTAAATGCAACTATTTAAAAGGTGATAGACATAAGGCTGCAGGATATAGAAAATATGATACAATGTTAAATGGAATAAGTAGATAGAACAAAATATATAGTATGATTGCAAATATGTAAAAAAATTCTGTCCCCGCTATGGTGGGATTGGCATAGGACAGGGGTCGATTTCTTGACACGCAGAAGCAGCCTCACGAGTAAGATGATATTTGTGCCTACTTATTAATGTGCATAATTATTCATCACACTCTCCCTTCAATTCTCAAGAGGCTCCCAGAAGGCACATGAAATTCTATGGTCATCCTCTCATGGGAAGAAATTTTACCCCAAGTAAAGAGTCCCATAGTTCTGGAAATGATAGTGGGTCATTAGGGAAGGGGGTAGTTTTGAGCACAAAATGAGGTAGATTACTCAAATTGTGTTTTAGTCCCACACCTCACTCTGTCCCCTAAGCTGTTGAGGGTATTACACAACCACATTAACTTTAAAATTAAAGATTAAACATCTGTGTCTCTAGTAAATTGAGATCACAAGGCAAGTTATGTTTTAGGTGTCACAGTGCATACTGCAAGAGCGTGGAAAAAATATTTCTCCCACTTCAGTGATGAATATTCGAGCAAGAAATAGAGAGGCCAAAAGTCACCTCACGTGGAATGGAAAATCAGCAGAGAGAATATCAGATATGAGGAGACCATAGAGTTAGGAGAGTCAGGGCAAAAAAGAAATTGATACGTAGGGATGCACAAGTTTTTGCACTCGTGTTTTTGTTTTAATGTATACTTGTGGAAAGGATGAGAAAGTGACGTACAGAAGGGAAGAGCAGTTGTTTTAAGGCAAGGGGAATTTAAGGGTCTTTTTCCCTTTCTCTAAAAATTTTTATGTAGTTCTGCATTTGTGACTTTCTCATAATAATACTTTTGTCTAAAATGTTGGCAGTTCTCTTCGGGCACTATTAGAAAGCAGAACCACTAGGGTGTACACATGTGTGTGCACATACACACACATATACATACATTTTTTACAAGAATTTGACCTTATACAATTTTAGGAGTCGGTTAAATGGTCACTCTAAGGCTGTTGTCTTTGTGTCTGATGCTGGAACTTGAAGTCCTCAAGGTAGACAATCAGGAAGAGAAGATGAATATAAAGTGAGTTCCAGCAAGATCCAGCTGGAATCCACAAGCATAAGCTGGAGCCTAGAAGGAGAGGCTGAAACCCATCAGTTCTTACCTGCATGGATGTTCTGTAGGATCCAAGGCCCTTCTTCACAGTTAAATACACACAGCTGGCCTGAGAGTTGGCGTAATGAAAGGAAGTTTCAGGAGAAGCACAAGGAGTTGCAGGCTCACCCCGGCATCGCCCCAAACGGGTGAGCCAGCAGATCAGTGACAGCACCTGCGAGCTACAAAATGGCATCTGCATCACATCACCATCTGTATGTCACCCAAGAATATCTCTTTTGTTCAACCCTAACCACGAACATACAAGAAATGGGAATTTGGGGAAATGTAGGTCACTGTGGCCAAGGTGAAACCTGACAAGGCCACCACAAAGCCAAATTGTGCTTTTTGTCAAGAACACCAACAGTTTCCATAACAAGACTGTGAAAATCTGAGCTCAAAGGAATCTCTCTTTTGCCGGGCTATCTTCGGTAGTATTTATTTAGAAGCATTTTATTTAACCTCATTCAGTTTCTTCCTTCATTATAAAACGAGGTTAGTAGTATCACCCGTTTTAAGTACGTTTCTAAGTTATAAACCATAGAGACTAATTCGGACGCAGGATTTCTCAACCTCAGCACTACTGACATCTTTGCCAGATCATTCTTTGTGATGTGGGACTCTCCTGAGCATTGTAGAATGTTTACCAGCATCCCTGGCCTCTACCCACCATGTGCCAGCCCCCTCCCCAAATGTGACAGCCAAATATACTTCAGACATTACTAAATGTCCCCTGGGGGAGGAGGGCAGAGTCACCTGCAGTTGAGATCTACTGGTCGAGTGGATTTAGGCAGAGAGGAAATGACAAAGATTCTTTGCTTGGCCAAACTTTAGGCTCCTGAACCTTCTCCTAGCCCCATCTGTGTACTTTCTTATAAAATCTAGTTTTAGTAAGAACCCTGCTAAGTCAGTTTAGCCAAAATCCCCCAACCTTAATATCTAATTAGGTTCCTCACTCACCACCATCACCCAGGTGATATCTGATCAACCTGGTCTGTCGTCAGAAGAATCCTTTTAGGTTGGCTTAACCAGAATCTCCTTTACCCTTGATGTTTCCTCTCAGTAATTTTCCATCTACTGACCCCCACCCTGGTCCTTGGTTGTAAATTCCCATGTGCTCATGCTACATTTAGAGTTAAGTCCAATCTCTCTTATTTACTGCAAAATTCCATCACAGTGGTCCCTAAACCTATCACAGTAGCCTCCCTTCCTTGAATAAAGTCTTCCTTACAGTGATTTAACAGTGTCATTGAATACATTTTTTTCCTTTAAGGGGAATTCATTATAAAAAGATGTTGAATAGCTCACAGACTTGCTGGAACAGTAGATAACCAGGTTTGCGTCTAGAAAGCAAGGAACAATGTGAGAAATTATGCCACAGAAATTTCCTAGAGAGGAAATTACTATTGCTGCTTCTAGGCTCTGCCCACTATAATCTGCACGGCTGACACCACTGACCCTTGACATCGGAACCTCCCTCCCACCCCGCCCCGGAGTCCCACTCCCTCTGCTGTTCAGGGTTAGTCTAACCCTAACCCTAACTCTAACCCTAACGATGGCTGCTGCCCCCACTAAAAGCTTCGTTGTGCTCCCCATTTCTTCTGGTTGCTAATTCCCTTTGCGAGTCTGCAGAGCATACATATGACCAGAGGAGACTGAGTTTATACCTATCCCCCTCTTAGCTGCATGAGAGGCTGGGGAAATGATTATCCAGTATCCTTCTGAGTCTCATGAGTGGGAAATTCTTCACACACAGGATACACTTCTAAAGCTGGGTGGACCAAATGAATGAGAATATCCACCAGACATATCAAGCCAATTGATTTGAGGATTATCTCTGATAATGAATGTGAAGAGTGTAGCAAGTTCCTGGCTTTAATTATAGAGCATCTGCTCCTTGCCTAGCAGAAGGCTAAGTACTATGATGGGTCCAAAGAAGTCAGGGTTCCTGAGCTCCAAGAAATGACAGTCAACTCCGACAATGGTCCAGAGTTGACCTTCCTCTAAGGTTAATCCCTTTAGCGCTGTCCTGTGTCCAGGGAGAGCAAACTCTGCCTTTTGGTTTCAGAAGACCTCATTACTGCTATTGGAAAGAACATTTTGGTCAGAGATAAACAACGTTTCCACTTCCTTGTTTGGAAAGCTATTTAGAGAAGGGGAAATGAGTGAGCAAGGGTTTCTGGTGATGTGATGGATGACAAAAGGCTTCTCTCCACGCTGCAATGGCCCAGAAAAGGCAGCAGTCACACACGTAATGCTCGTTACTGCTAATGGGAGTTGAATCTGGCATCCGGAGAAGAACATGCCCTTGGAGCTGTGCTTCCCTCTGTGGACAAATTGACATTGAGGGAACCTTTGTCATAAATAATGCCTGCCATTCAAGAGAACATTCAGCCCATTGCTGCGGAGGGAAGACAAAAGAGTCACTGAAGTTTCACAGACTCTGGGAGCTCTCTTTAGGAAGACGAAAGAAGGCCCAACAGGCCTCAGAGCTGCAGTGATGGATAAAAGAAGTAAAGAAGGGGTTCTGAGTTGCTGGGCCTTGTGATGTCTGTACTATATGCATATATGTCAAATATCCAGGCACAAAATGAAAAATTCAGTTCCTGTTCCCAAAAGCTGCAGTCTACTGTTTTGTGTTATATATTTTGACAAAAAGTAAAACAAAAAATAAAACACTATTTCAGGGTCGCAGTCCATTTAACCAAGAATTCTATCCCTGGAAGACTGTTTAAAGGTATCTTGGTGAAGGGCCCATGTTATATAAATTGACAAATAAATGAATGAGTGAAGGCTAAATGAAGGATAAATAAATAAATACAAGGCTTAACAACCAGCCTACTTGAACCTGTGTGCCTGTCATCCACCTCCAAGCACCTTTCAGAGAGTTCATTTTAAACTCTTCCAAAAGAGTTGACGACCAATGGCCTAAACGCTCCTCAAACCTAACTGTTCAGTTTGTATGGTAAATCTCATGAGACAAGTACTATAGAGCGTTGTTTCACAAAATGTTGTCTGAATGGAGTCCAGTTTACTGGAAACTTCAGTTTAATAATCTGTGCCAATCCTTTCAGCATCCCCTTGTCACAGGCCCCACCCCCACCCCCCACCCCCACCCCCGCCACCACCTGCAACCCATGCCTCTTATGCTCTGACCATATTGGGCTTTTTCCCATTGCCTAAATAGACCCAGCTCCTGTCTGCCTCATGGCCTTTGAACATCCTGTTTCCCCTAGCTGTGCTCTAGCCTCACCACCATTCAGTCAGCACCTCCCTAATGAGACCAACTCTGGCCTCACCCTAAGTGCTACCACCGCTGACAAAACCCCTCTAATCACTCCATTCACAGTGGACCTTTCCCCTCAGTCCAATCCTTTGCTTGTCTTCATAGCACTTCTGATCACTTGTACTGAAGGAGTTCAGAACCTGCCACCTTAAAATAGGCCACTTTAGCATATGAAGTATTTTGAGGTAAAGGTAATCAGAACAATCAGATGCAGGAAAAGCTCTTTATCTCCCCCTTAACTGCCTAAAATAAAGTATAAATTTCCCCTTTTCTAAAGGAAATTTGCATTTATAAAATAATTTTCCATTAGTAAAGGCATCTGTGTGAGGAGAAAACTACTCCCAGAGACAGTTGGAGTTTTTTTTAGCAGTACGCGGGCCTCTCACTGTTGTGGCCTCTCCTGTTGCGGAGCACAGGCTCTGGACGCACAGGCTCAGCGGCCATGGCTCATGGGCCCAGCCTCTCCACGGCATGTGGGATCTTCCCGGACCGGGGCACGAACCCGTGTCCCCTGCATCGGCAGGCGGACTCTCAACCACTGCGCCACCAGGGAAGCCCCCAGAGACAGTTTTTTTTTCACCCAAGAGACTCTTAATTGCATAACAAGGCAGCCTTTATTTACCAGATATTTCCTCCCCTCCCCTCCCCTAATTCACTCCCCCACCTAAGTGTCAAACCTCTATTCTCCATAACTCAGGATAGTATACAAGTCTCAGCTGGACACCTCCTTGAGTCTTATATTTTTATAAAACTCTCCTGTGTAGGTATGTAATTAAAATTAATCTTTTTCTCCTGTTAATTTGTCTTGTGTCAATTTAATTTTTAGACCAGCTACAGAACCTAGAAGGATAGAAAGAAATTTTTTTCCCTCCCTTATGCCATCCTTATTTGTATATGTTCTTGCTTTTTCTTTTTTTCTTACTACAATTCAAGCTCCATGAAGACAGATGCAGGGTCTACTTGACTCCTTATCTTATCCTCAGGGCTAGCAGAGTAGTTATCACATGACATGAGATAAACAAATAAACGCTGAATAAATAAATGAACATATTCCCACCCCTCTCATTACAATTTTAGGAAAATGAGGAAAAAATAAAACAAGTTTATATTAAGAGATACATTCAAAACAAAAATTTCCAGCATGTATCCTGTGGGCAACAAATATTCAACCTAAGTATTACCTCTTTTACATTTATAACCAAACAAAATACCTCATTCAATAAGAAAATCTTGGAAGGCAGTAAGGAAACCAACATTTATTTATCTCTTACATATTACAGGATCTATGTCATTTCTTGCAGTTCCTCCAATAACTCTGGGATAGATATAATTAGAAAAACAAACCATAGCACTTTATTGTCTTTCCTTATCTGCAGATGTGAGACATAAATAACAATGAGAAATAGCCTGTGCAGGTCTCATACCTCAGGGAAAACTGGGATTGGTACAGATTAGAATGGTCAGAAGTGGCTTCATAGGAGATGTGAGGCTTACATTGAGTCTTGAAGAATGCGGGACATTCAGAAGGTAGAGAAGAAAAGGATGGTAAGTCCATGCAGATAGCAGAGCTTGAACAAAGTGTAAATAGTACAGGAGTCAGCACAAAGCATCAGAAAAAAATAGTGGAGAAATCAAAATGGCTGGTGGATCATGACAGGGAAAATTTAGAAAGATGGATTCTGTCGGCATGCTGGAATTCCTTAAATACTGGGCTGAGGAGACTGCATTTTATACTCCACACAAGAACAAACCATGAAAAGATTGCTTATGATGAAAACTGCATTTAAGGAAATTTAAGTTGTTTATGAATAGGTGAACTGTCATAAAGAGAAGCTAGAAAAAGTTATGAGATAAATAAGTACTGGGGTTGTAATGTACAACATGGTGACTACAGTTGCTATATGGTATATTTGAAAATTGCTGAGAAAGTAAATCCTAAAACTTCTTATCACAAGGAAAAACATTTTTTTCTTTTTTTTTTGTAACTATATGAGAGATGGATGTTAACTGAACTTATCGCGGTAATCATTTTGCAGTATATGTATGTTGAGTCCTTACAAGGTACACCTGACTCTTAGAGCTGTATGTCAATTATATCTCAATAAAACTGAAAAAAATATTGTCTTCCAATACAGAAAAAAAGAAAAGCTGGAAAAGGGGAGGCTTCTTAAAGAGCTAATGTTCTTATCTAGGTGCTTGGCAGCAGAAGTAAAAGAAAAGTGTTTAATTGTATTGTCAGAGTGTTACTGAGTCCAAGCTCACTCTGCTTGCTGCGAGGCAGGCCAATAAACTGGGAAACGGGTGTTGAGTCAAGGAATATTGACTTTATTCAGAAAGCCGGCAGACGGAGGAGATGGCAGACTAGTGTCCCCAAAAAACATCTTATGGAGGTCTGGATGCCAGTTTCTTTTATAGAACAGAGAGGGGGAGGAGATGAGGAAGTAAAGTAAAAAAGCCATTAGTCTTGCAAAATATCTCCCGGCTTGGCCAGCATCAGGGGGAAGGGGTGTGTTAATTTCTTCTTTTCTGCAGCTATTCACAGGTGGGCAGGGTCAGATTGTCTCCCTGTGAGCTGAACAAAGGCACTTTAGTTTAACATTCAGGCAGAGGGGCAGGGTTCCCTGAGGCAGGCAATTATGTATGATTTTAATAATAAAAGCAATGAAAAGCAAAGGTTAAAATAAAAGAAACAGATCCAACATGGAGTCAGATTTTGCTCTTCCCTGTTACAAGGGTCCATTCAGAAAAACAGAAGCCACTCCAATCATTTTAAACAGAAGGTATTTAATGCAGAGAATTGGCTACACAGATGATATAAGAACTGAGAAGTAAAACAAGGGACAGTGAGGCAAACCAGGAATTAACAAAATCTGGAAGCTGTTACCGCCACCAAGGTTGGGGCAAAAATTGGGAAATAGGGTCTTACTGGAGTCTAGGTCTGGGGCTCTCTCAGAAGCTGAAGATGAAGACAGCCTGCCAGGACATAGATGCTGTTTATCAGAACATGGAGCCATGCAGCAGCTCTATCTGCTGCTGGTGATGCTACTCATGGAGAAAGGACACAAAAAATATCATAGTCTCTCCTTCCTTCAATCTCCCATTAGTGGTTCCTTTGTTTGAACCTAGACAGAAGGCAACTGGCCAAGATAGTTTGAAAAATATATTTTCCTACATGTCAAAGCAGAAAAGGAGGTTAGGGAATGTTTCTGAGAGTTTACAGGCAAAAAGACCAACATATCAGTTAAAGAAAAGAGCAGCTGGGACTTTAGGACTAGTAAACCATAAAGGGTAAAAAGTGTCCAGGTATATACTTCAATCACGCCATGAAAAGAAAAGAAAGAAATTAAGAGAAAAGGTTTACAAAGAACAGCATCATTTTGCAGATTATGGCGTTGAAAACCAGAAAAGTGAAGTTATCTGACTAACGTTATGCAGCTTTTTCTTGAATGAATCCTAGGTTGAAACTGACCTCTTCTTCCAGGTAGTGTAGTACTTTTTCCATTATATTCTATTGTTCAAATTTTGTACATGTTCCTCACATTGTAAGATTTTTTTTTAATGTAGAAGCAAATACAGTAGGTGATTTTCAACTGAAAAGAGAATTTATCAGGCTTAATCATTCAAAAAAATTTTTTTTAATTTTATGCAACAAGTCTTAATAGAAGTTCTCCTTTATCCACATTTTTGAATGCATAATTCTGTCACATGTAGAGAAAAAGATGGCTTCTATGAACACCAAGGTTCAAACTGTGTGCTAAATGCTTGCAAAAATATTCCCATATGAAATCAAAGTGGCATGCATCGTGAGGGACACCTTTCCAACTTGGCTTCAGAAATTTTTTCAAAAAAGTCTATCTCCTGCTGTGTCTTTATGCAATTATACACAGCATGATTAGATGGAAAAAAAAGATTCCTTAAATACCATGTACAGCTAGAATAAAGTTCTAATCAATTCAATTAAATAAAATAAATTAAATAAAGTTAAATAAATTTAAAATTTTAAATTTAAATAAATTTCAATTAAATAAAGTTCTAATCAATCAATTTTAAATTGTTTCAAAATATATCCTGGGTACTAAGACGATCATCCTTAACTTTTCTTATTTTAGTAGAAATTAAGTTCTGTTTTTTTGACCAATACATTTCTGCTCAAGATAAAATATCAAGAGGCTTAAAATTCTAATCAGAAAATACAAATTTAAGTGAGATACTATTTTTGTCTGTCAGGTTGGTAATGATTAAGAATGAAAGTATCTAGTTTAGCAAGAATGTGGGGAAAGGGGTAATCTCATATTCTTCTAGAGCAAGTATAATCACTACACTTTAGGGCAAGTGTAGGCACTATAATCATTTTGCAGTCCAACTTGGCAATATGTATTTAGAGTCTTTAAGAAATATTTATGCCCTTTGATCCAGTAATTCCAATTCTAGTGATTTGTCCTAAGGAAATTATCAAACAATAAAAGAATGTTCATCACAATATCATGTATAGTAGGGAAAAGAAAGGATACTACTAAATATCAAAAAAGACAGTGTGATTAAATAAATCAGTGATGTCATATATGATATAATATTTTCGGACCTCAGTAACCAAGAATAAAACATTGGCAAATAATATGTCGGTATGATATATCAGTTTTTATATATGCCATTTTATAAAAGGTAGAAAGATATTACAATAATATAATCCAATTCTCACAAGCTTTGTATAATATAAGTATATGCAGCTGTGTACACACATACATACACATACACATGAGTAGAGAAATGCAAATACTTTAGAAGTTTAGGCACCAAAAATATTTATAGAGCTTATGTCTGCCTGGAGATGATATCAACTTCAAAATTTTGCTGTCAAGATCCAATTGCAAATATATATATAATTGACATACATAAAATAAAAGGTTTTTATTTACATTAATGAGTAATACAGATGTGAAACAACTTCCTTGTATGTCAAAGCCTCGCTTGGGTAAATCGGATAATAGTTTTCACATAATGGGAGGATATTTCCTCAAATTTTGAGCTAATCACAATGTAATGGCTACAGATAAAAATGTCAGCATTCATGGCAGAAGTATATAGGTTGGCTACAGATACAAGAGCTTGATAAAAGTCAACAAAAGCATTCTTTGAGAATTAATTGGCTACATGGAATTTACAGTAAAGAGTGTTGCATATTTTATTATTACTTGTAAATTGTGCATCCTGTATCTTTTATACTGGTAAAAATTGTAATGAACATACACACGTAAAAAACGAATATTTTGTTTATTTTTATATTTTACATTCATATATCATATTGTATATAAACATATAATAGTATATATAATATAATTAGTGTATTATACATATGTGTGTGTGTGTGTGTGTGTGTATACACACACACACACAATCTCCCTATCAGAGGGCCTGGGAAATAGTAGACCTTCAAAGAACACCAGTTACTTTCTTGCCTTTACGATGTTTTCCTTATGTAGCACTCACCCCACTCTATTCTATGCCTAACATGATCTGGCTCCAAGAATACAATCAGGGGGCTTCCCTGGTGGTGCAGTGGTTGCGAGTCTGCCTGCCGATGCAGGGGACACGGGTTCGTGCCCCGGTCCGGGAGGATCCCACATGCCGCGGAGCGGCTGTGCCCGTGAGCCATGGCCGCTGAGCCTGCACATCCGGAGCCTGTGCTCCGCAATGGGAGAGGCCACAACAGTGAGAGGCTCGCGTACCGCAAAAAAAAAAAAAAAGAATACAATCAGGGATAGAGAAATACCTCAGGAAGGGAAATAAATCAGGCAGAAAACGAATAAGCTTCTAGAACTCTTTGCAGTGTCTCTGCACATATCCTGTCAGGCCAAAGCTTTAAGCTGATGCCAGCTTCCAAATGACAGCAGGATGACAGGGCTTCATCACCCAGTGCATGATCTTAAAGGCTACCTTACTGATGTACATAGACTGAGGATAACCTCTTTTTGAGAAAGTGTTCTCTTACTGCCTTTTAAAAGCATGAATCAGACCCTGGAAAGGCTCAGGTTCATTACTTTAAAATAACCATATAAAGGAACTTATATCCACATATCCAGGCCTAATGGATTCTGCCCCCTGAAAGAGGCATAATTTTGGACTCTGCTTCTAAGCGCCTGTTGGGTTTCCATGGGAACAAATGTCTGGGGGTCAACTCTACTCATCTTGGGGTTGGGGAGCTATACGAATGGGTGAGAGAAAAAATCTGTCCCCTTTGGGAGCTGATTGGGTCTAACTATGAGCATATATTTGGCCATTACAGAGGAAGGAAAGGGCTTGATGTGATATGGGGTTTTAAGGCCAGAGCCGTGAACACCTCACAGAAGTGTGACATAATTTTTAGCCCCTCCAAATGGCCCCCTGGCAAGCTGTTGCCTGACCACCTTTAGTCTGCTTTCCCTTTTGTTCAACGAAAGGGTAGATGCTATCTTTTCGGGCTATTCAAAACGAAGAGAGAAAGGACTCTCAGACCCCATCCTTCAATCTGATTTAATGGAAATGAAAGTCAAACTGAATGGAACAGTATCTGACATATAGTAGCATTACAACAAATATCTATCCAAATAAATATTTACAATGTATTATTAAATGAAAAATAAGGCTTTTGAGCATTGTGTAGTATATAATATTTTAAAATATACACTTATCAACTAAAGTATAAGTTCCAGTTCTTTTGCTTGCTGAGTAACTTTGACCAAATCGCTTAATTTCTCAGTGACTAAATGTCTTCATCCTTAAAATTGGGATAATATATAGTAACCACATAGGGCATTTTCATGAGAATGAAATGTGAAAATTCACATAAAGATTTAGCATAATCTTTAATATTTAGTAAATGTCCAATATGTCTGAGCTTAAAAATATGCATATAACTGCTATATATTATTACCACATAAACGTGGACAAAGAATACACTAAGGGTGTAGATCAGGTTTAAAAAGAGAATTATCTGGCGGGTATATGAAGAAAGAAAAGAGGAAAAGGTAATCAAAAAGACAAAAACAACAAATATAATAAGACAACATTTATGAATTATAAAATTATGTCTATATATACATTTTAAGACATATTTTCAATAAAAATAAATGTCTTGGGCTTCCCTGGTGGCGCAGTGGTTGAGGGTCCGCCTGCCGATGCAGGGGACACGGGTTCGTGCCCCGGTCCGAGAGGATCCCACATGCCGCGGAGCGGCTGGGCCCGTGAGCCATGGCCGCTGAGCCTGCGCGTCCGGAGCCTGTGCTCCGCAATGGCTCAGAGGCCACAGCAGTGAGACGCCCGCGTACCGCAAAAAAATAAATAAATAAAATTGATAAATTTGACTTCATTGAAATTTAAAGTTTTGCTCTTCAAAAGACACTTTTAAGACTTAAAAAGGCAGTCACAGACTGGAATAAAATATTTACAATGCATATATCTTACAAAGTACTTTCATCCAGAATACATAAAGAATTCTTACAATACAATAATCAGAAGACAAATAACCTGACTTTAAAAAATATATGTATATGCAAAAGCTTATACTTCACAAAATAAGATGGCAAATAAGCCCACGAAAATATGCTTATCATTCATCATTAGGCAAACTATTAATAAAATCACAGTGAGATACCATTATATACCTATTAAATGGCTAAAATCAAAAAGATTGACAATACCAACTATTGACAAGTATGTGGAACAATCAAAGCTCTCCTACATCATTAGTGAAAAGACACACTGGAAAACAGTGGGAATTTCCTTTAAAATTATGCATAATCTTACAAAATACACAGAAATTCCATTCCTAGGTGTTTATTCAAGAGATATGGAAACATTAGTTTACTCAAAAGCAGATTTATTCACAATAGCTCCAAATCGGAAAGAATTCAAGTTTCCATCAAAAGCTGAATAACTAAACAAATTGTGGTGTGTATATAGAAACAATGAAGTACAATTCAGCAATAAAAAGGAATGAATTACTGATAAAAGCGATAACATGAGTAAATCTCAAGAACACTCTTGTTAAGTAAAAGCATCCAGATACAAAAGACTACATACTGTATGATTTAATCCAAGTAAAACTCTAGGAAAGCCAAAACTATAGTAAAAGACAGCAGATTTATAGTTACCAAGAACCAGGCGTCAGGAAGAGAAAATTGACTTTAAAGAAACATAAAGGAACTTTATAGGATGATGAAAATAGCATGATTACTGTAGAGGTTACACAACTGTACACAATTATCAAAACTCAACAAATTTTGCACTTAAATTAGTGGATTTTTATAATGTGTGAATTACACTTCAATAATGTTTATTTTTAAAAATAGAGTGCAGGAAAAAATCGCCTATGGCCCTAGTGATTTAATCATCAGTGGAAATTTTGTGTTGCTGTAATTTAATTATCAATAAATACAATTGCCTTAATTATAATAATGTAGCATTTTGCTGATTAGTAAATTGCATGTAATCTGGCACATGCTATGGTAATGAAACAGAAGGTTCAAAATACAGATTATTCTAAGGTAACAATACCAAGTATCACTGAGGATAGAGAGCAACAAGAACTCTCCTACACTGCTGTGGGAGCGTAAATTGGTACAACTGTTTCGGAAAATTCTTTTGCATTATTAACCTTGTTTTGTACGATTAACCCTATGACCCAGCAGTTTTATGTGTACGTATGTATCTGATAAAAATAAGGTCTTATGTCCATCAAATAAAATATACAGTAATTTCATAGATGCTTTATTCATAATACCTCCAAATGGGAAATTCATGAAATGTCCAAACACAAAAATTATTATGGAGAAATAAATTGTGATATATTCACTAAGGAATTCTATTGAGAAATTTACAATGAACTACTGTTACCCACAACCATACAGATAAATCTCATAGGCAACGTGGAACAAAAAAAGTCAGACCCCAAATTCCATTCAAACTGTGTTAGAATAGGCAAAGCAAATCTAAGTTGGTAGAAGTCAGAATGGTGCTTCTTCAGTGGGTAGTATTATCTGGGACGGGGCATGAGGGAGACTTCTGGGGCACTGAAAACATTCTGTCTTGATCTGGGTGGTGGTAACACATACACATGTAAAAATCCATCGAATTGCACACTTAAAATCATTGCACCTTACCGTGTGTAAATTATACCATAATTTTAACAGTTTTCAAAGTTTAAATCATGCTTTTAAAAATTATGAAAAACATAAAATAATTATGATGTATCACAGCCTTAGAATACTAAATACTATTCTTGTTCTGTGGATAAGAGACTGAGAGAACATTCTCAGTCTAAAAGACTGAGAGTCTTTTAGAACATGCTCCATGTAAAAATCCTTCTGGAAGGTATTAGGGAATTCTCAGGATCAGATAAGATGAACCTTCAAGCCATATGAGAAAAATGTGAGCTCTCAATTTATTTAAAATGTCAACACTTTCCTTACTCTTCCAGTGGTTATTTCTTTTTAGTTTCCTGTAAGGGTTGAGGACAGACCTGGCTTGATTGGTAGTCACCAGGTTGTACTTTAAGCCCCTGCTGCCTTCTGAGTAGTAATGTGCACTTGGACAAGTCAGGTACCCTCCCTATGATTTCAGATTCCCAAAATACTATTACTAGCAATAATGAGAACAGCTTCTGTCTATTGAATATTTGTTATGAGCTGGACACTGTGCCTTCCACTTTGTACACAGTATCTCCAGCCTTGTGTGCAGGGTCTTATTATTGACAAGCAGCACAAGACTGTGTTCTCTGGAGTCAGATTCTGAGTTAAAACCCTGGCTCTGTTTCTTCCCAGCTCTGTAAATGTGGGCCTCAGTCTCTTCATCTATAAAATGAGAATTAAAAAAACATTCCTCCCAGGACTGTTGCTAGGATTAAGCAGATTTATATATATAAAGCATTGAAAATATGCCTGGCACATACGAAGGGCTATAAACATATTTGATAAATAAAAATGACAAAAATAATTTTAAAGATGAGAAAACACAAGCTCACAGTGGCAATAGCATAGATGGAGCAGAGTGCCACACTCTCATGTGTAGACAGTGAGGGGATGCATTGTATGCTGGATTTTTTTAATAAGAAAAATAAGACTTTTTATTATCCTAATGCCCTGACAATTCAAAACACTATCGAAGATAAAATACTCTCCAAATGTTCTTGGACCACACCTACCTTGGACAGCCCTGCCTTGAGGTTAAATAACTTGCCCAAAGTCATAGAACTGCAGATGAGGAACTGAGATTCAAACCCATATCCATCAAATTTCAAAGTCTTCACTGACTAAACCTCCTCTAAGGGCCATCCTTGTTCTTAGAATGTATCTCTTAGAATCCCTATCTGCTGTATATAGTATTGAGGTCTTCTCTTGAAACATTTTTTATTCAAGAAATAAATAGTAGTACCTACCATGTATTGAGCTCTCTTCTAGCCACTGGGCATACAGCAGTGAACCAGACAATGTCCTTTCTCTGTTAGAGCTTATATTCTAGTAGGGTGAGACAGAAAAATGAATCCGAAGTGTTATTATGTTCAGATGGCAATAAATCCAGTTGACCCATGTGCAAGGTTGGAGTTAGGGGTGCTGAGTCTCTGTGCAGTTGAAAACCTGAGTATAACTTCACAGTCAGCCTTCTGTATCCAGTTCTGAATCCTCAGATTCAACCAACTGCAGATCCTGCAGTACTGGAGTACGGCTTTATTGAAAAAACCCATGTATAAGTGGACCCAAGCAGTTCAAACCCTGTTGTTCAAGGGTCAAATGTAACTGAGGAAATAAACCAGGCTGATGGACCAGAGCTGTGCTGCTCAATAGAGTAACCATTAGCCATATGTGGCAACTGAATACTTAAAATGTAGCTAGTCCAATAGTTGAAATGTGATGTAGGTGTAAAACACATATGGATTTCAAAGATTTAGTACTAAAAAGAGAGTGTAAAATATCTCACTTAGCTTATATTTCTCTTTAAATCCTTGAAGGTATTTATATTAGCTTTTTTTTTTCTTTTTCTTTTTGCGGTACGCGGGCCTCTCACTGTTGTGGCCTCTCCCGTTGCAGCGGAGCACAGGCTCCAGACGCGCAGGCTCAGCGGCCATGGCTCACGGGCCCAGCCTCTCCGCGGCATGTGGGATCTTCCCGGACCGGGGCACGAACCCGTGTCCCCTGCATTGGCAGGTGGACTCTCAACCACTGCGCCACCAGGGAAGCCCGTATTAGCTGTTTTAAGATCCACATCTGCTAATTCCATTACCTTTATCACTTTTGTTTTGTTTATAATAATGGATGCTTCTCCTGGTAGTAAGTTGTACTTTTTCTACTTCTTCACATGTCTAGTATTTTGTTTCTATTAGACCTTGGACCCTGTGCATTTTATAATGTTGAGTGCTGGATTTCCTTTTAAGATACATTCCTTTAAAAGGCATTGGACTTCATTCAGGCAGGCACTTAAATTACTGTACTTGTTATTCAGCTTGAAATTTGCCAAGTTTTCTTACAAGCTTTTTAGTGCAGGTTTCAAGTGTCCTTAACTCTAGAGCTAGTTTATTCTCCTTCGTAAGGCAGGACCCTCCAGTGTCCTGAGGGCTTCAACACGAACTCTTTACTGTGGTTGACCAAAACTCAGACATCTCCCAGCCCCGTGTGTGTTCTAGGAACCCTTCAGTTTACAGTTCCTTGGTTGTTTCTTTGCCCAGCCTCATGGAGGCTCACCTTTCACATCTGTAGGTTACTATTCAACACTATATTCAAGGGGGCCTTTATGCAGATTTTGGAGAGTTTTTTTCCAGGCAGCTCCCTCCTTTCTGGTACTCTGACCCTTAAATTCCAGACACCTCACTCTTCCAAAATTCCAGCCTCCATCTCCTCCTATGCTCTGCTGGAGTGTCCCCTCCCTTCACTGCAATCTGGGAAGTGCCTCTGGACAGACAGCCCAGATGAACATAAAGTTCACATTATTTATTTCTCTTCTCTCATGAATCACAGTCCTGCACTGCCTGTTATCTACTGTCCAGAAACAGTTATCTCATATATTTCATGCAGTTTTCTCATTGTTTACTGTCCCATCACAGTTACTCCATCACAGTCAGAAGCAGAAATAAGCCTGTATGAAATTTGGCCATTTATAAAAATTAAAATATTTTATTTTTAGAAAGTAAATGCATTCCAAGGGCATCTCATCATAAGAAGCATCTAATCTAGTCCACCGATTTTCAAACTTGGTTGCACTTTGGAATAACCTGGAATATCACTCCAAGGGTTTCTGATTTAGATGGTCTGGGATGTCATTTGGGCATTAAAAAATGTTAAAGACCCCTTGTTGATTCTACTAATATGCAGTCTAGCTTGAGAACCACTGATGTGATATACTGAAGTATTTACTGACTGACATTACACTACAAAGAAGTGGATGACGTGTGGTTTTTTGTTTGTTTGTTGTTTGTTTTGCGGTACGCGGGCCTCTCACTGTTGTGGCTTCTCCCGTTGCGGAGCACAGGCTCCGGATGCGCAGGCTCAGCGGCCATGGCTCACGGGCCCAGCCGCTCCGCGGCACGTGGGATCTTCCCGGACCGGGGCACGAACCCGTGTCCCCTGCATCGGCAGGCGGACTCTCAACCACTGCACCACAAGGGAAACCCTCCATTGGCACTTTTATCTTTGCTTCATCCTCCTAAGGGAATGTGAGGCATGTGTGATTCCTCTTTTAGAAGGTTTGCTTTACTTGTTATTGCTACAGTTCACTCCTATCATTTCCTAATAATGACAATAGTATAAAAAGATTTTTTTTAATGCTTCCCATAGTTTTTTCATGTAATACCCATAGGATTATTACTGGTTATGTTTTATGATATAGAGATATTATAGATGCCTATATTTTTCTTTCTACCAACATGTAAAATGCTGATAAGTTAAAACCCTAGAGGGTGAGGCTTGACCAATCAAAGACAGGAAACAAGAAGAAACCTTGCCTAAAGGCATTCCACAAACATGAAGTGATCACCTAATATATTCCAGGCACTGTATCTGCTTAATAATATTACATGAAACTTTGACATAGACTATGCTGTCTTGTTTCTTTTTATGGTAAAAGGAGGTGGTTTTTTTCTTCTTTATCCTAGAAGCTACTTAAAAACTGGAATTAGTGAGAATAAAATAAAAGAGCTTGCATGCACAATGTCTTTCAAAAACGGCCATTTCTCTTAATGATAGCAAGTCTTGGAAATCTTGCTGAAAGCTACATGACTCGTTTAAAGTAAATGAGATTTCATCTTCCCATAATGATCATATCAGGGAAAGAGGAAATCTGAGAGATCAAGTGGATTACAAGGGCCAGAGACATCTCTAAAAACTATGAACCAGCACAGAGATGCAAATTTCCAATTTTTGGTCTTCAATGACAGAATTCAAAAATAAATTCAAACTATTATTACCATAATTCCATAATATAAAGAACATTTTAACCCCAGTAAGAAGGAAATTATCTCAGAATTCTAAAATTCTGCTATAAACTTAACATTATGAAAAACTCATTAAATATTTTATTTTTCTCAAAAGCTGGTGGGACTCAGGGTTCCTTCTGTCCTCCTTTAGTAGTTCATGCTTTAGTTTATTCTTCACTCATTTATTCACAAAACCTATGGTGAGTGCCCACTATGTTCTAGGATTGCTAGCAAAAGATGGAGATCTCTAAATACTGCAAAGTATGATTTTCAAAAAGTTAAAAACATGACTCATATGATCAATTTATTTAACTAATTTAATATGGAATGATCAAAGGGAATCAGCAGAATCGTAAAATAGTAACAAAGAGCATTTGAGGAACTGAGAATTTATAGGGATTAAAGAAAGAATATTGGAGTAAAATTGCTAGGTTAAGTAGAAAACGAGTAAACTGTCCTCTGTAGTTAAATTTTCTACGAGACAGAAATTTGCATCTCTATTAAACAAAAATCTACCAGTTAAAAGGTAACATGACAGAATTAGGGCCCTGATCCATAAAAAATACAATATCAAATACAGGCATTTTCTCCTTGATTATTAAGTAGTCATTGGGTAGGTCTATTAGTCAATGTTCCAGAATGACACTGAAAGGACACGCAGTCCTCTTTGCCTTATTTCTAAGTATCAGATAATTTTGAGAACAAGAAGCAGATTCTATGGGCTGGTCTATTACAACTATACTTCCCCAGCTGCTAGAAAGGAAAAAATAAAAGGATTAAAGAGAATTAAGCCCTCAGAATAAATAAACATATATAGAACTTACATGTGGCACTTTTTTTTTTTTTTTTTTTTGCAGTACGCAGGCCTCTCACTGTTGTGGCCTCTCCCGTTGTGGAGCACAGGCTCCGGATGCGCAGGCTCAGCGGCCATGGCTCACGGGCCCAGTCGCTCCGCGGCATGTGGGATCTTCCCGGGCTGGGGCGCGAACCCGCGTTCCCTGCATCGGCAGGCGGACTCTCAACCACTGCGCCACCAGGGAAGCCCCTGCATGTGGCACTTTTAGTTCTCACGCAACTGAGCAAAGTGGTTATCACCAAGCAAATTTTAAAAATGGAAAAATCAAGGCTGAAAGCATTGAGATCCCACAAGAGGAGCCACTATTCTCAAATCCATACATGTCTGTTCGAACCTTCAAGCACTTTCCAGTAGGCCATGTGGCCACTCATGAAATTCACAGGTTTGCTGAGCCGTTCACTCACTGGTTAATTCGAAGGCATTTATTGATCACCTCCTACACACTCAGTATCTCAGGCCTGGCCCTGAAGCAGGGAGCTAAACAGGTTCTATCTTCATTTTATCTCTGCCTCATCAGCTTACATTCTAAGGGGCCCCAGGCCTTCATTTTAGCCAGTTGTCACGCAAGCATTTCCCTCTGACATATCAAAACACAGCAAAAACTAATTTGAAGTCATTTCTTTTTCTTCTTGGAAGCATGCCCCTCTTTCTGCCACTCAGCCCACAGACACCTGCCTGTTTCATCCGGCAGCCTCTCCCCTTTCCTGCTACCTCTCATCTTTCCCTTCCAAAGCCATTTCATTCCCTGAGTTCAGAGCTGCCGAGCTTTCCTTGCAAGTCAGACAGACACCTCACGCGTTCTATTCAAAGGTTTCAGATGCCTAAACGACCAGCAGCTGCTCTTGGGAAACCTGAGCCCAGAGCCCTTTCAAGCAGTGGCTCCAGGAACTCCCCTCCCCTCTGGGCCTGGGATGGACAGAAAGTCAGCCCAGGCTAGAGCTCACTTTCACACAGGACACATGTCTGAGAAGCCGGTCTTTGTTACGAAATGTCACAGCTACGTGAACAGTGGGAGCATAATTCAGGCCACTTTCTTGGTGGTCATTCACAATGGATTAGGTCACTGGTAAAACAGAACCCAAAGGTCCCCAGTGTAGAAGGGCTCCCTTTGGCTTTAGCAAGAATGCAAAACGTCAAGAGGGTGTACCTTTACAGCTCATGGAGACTATTATTTGCTTCCTTGTAAACTGGGGTAAAATTCATTTCTGTTTTGAGCTACAGTGATGTGACTGTGCAATGCTTAAACAGCAGGCCACAGAATCCTAATCTTTTAGACCTGTAAGGACTCTACCAAAAAAAAAGAAAAAAGAAAATGGTAACTATTGAGGTGATGGATATGTTAATTAGCTTGATTGTATTGATTATTTCATAATGCGTACATATATCAAAACATCAAGTTGGGGCTTCCCTGGTGGCGCAGTGGTTGAGAGTCCACCTGCCGATGCAGGGGACACGGGTTCATGCCCTGGTCCGGGAAGATCCCACATGCCGCGGAGCGGCTGGGCCCGTGAGCCATGGCCGCTGAGCCTGCGCGTCCGGAGCCTGTGCTCCGCAACGGGAGAGGCCACAACAGTGAGAGGCCCGCATAACACAAAAAATTTTTTTAAAAATTAAAAAAAAAAAATCAAGTTGTATACCTTAAATATTTACAATTGTTGTCAGTTATATTTTAATAAAACTGGAAAAAAAATCATATGTCCCATTCCTCTGCTTTCAGACAAGACTCCACAAGATCCGTAACATTCAAATCAGAGAAATCCAGTCAGAGCCCAAGGGAAGTGGGGTGGAGCTTCCCACCTTTCCCCTCAATCAACCAGTCCAAGGTTTAAGGATACTCAGCTCTCAAATACATTTTTCCTGGGGCATAAGTGAAATCCCTCACACCGGAGCCTAATCCTTTCCCCTTCCTCTTGTTCTGTAATTGCAGAGGTGCCATAAGACTGGTCAGTATCTACTGAAGTGTGACCCATTGCAAATACTTAAGCACAATCTCTAAATATTCTCGCCCCAAATGTCTGAAACTACGCGACTGGTATAGGTAAACCGTGAAGTTGAACCGTGAAGTTGAACTAGAACCCAGTGAACTTGTCTCTGTAAACTCCCTGGGGGTCTGAAACGGGAAGCTCTAACTAACCTGTGGGGAAAGGCATTTTTACTTCCTCCAGAAGGACTGACAGCCAGGCTCACTCTTATTATTCCCAGACCAAAGGCCAGGAGACAAATGGAGGCCCACATACCATATAACAATATATTTTAAAGGTATAAATCAAGCTGACAGACTGTTGGTTAAAGTATGTTCTATCCACCTTCCTTGAAAAGTACACCTTCATAATGACAAAATTGAACAATATTTTTAATACTGTTAAGTTTAAATGATTGTAAGTCAGTATAATATCAAGATTACTGAATTTAATTCAAGTTACAGTGTTCTGTTGGTAAGCCGCCAATGTCAGAATGAGTTCTAAAGACATGCCATTCATAAATTATTATGTTTTTCATAAAAATATGCCTTGCCTTTATTTCAGCACATCACTAATTACACTGTTAAAGATTTGTCACATAATCTGGGATCTACTGCCAGCAAAGCCAAATTAGACAAACTTTCTTGAGTCATCAGAGTTCTTAGTTTTTTAAATTCAATTCAATGTAGAGAAATTTCCCTCTTCCGAGACAATAGCAATTAGCATTGTCAATGAATTCTTTAAGCAAAACAGATTCAGAAAGTAATCATAATTTTACATGTCATTTAAAAATTTTTGATGTGGTCACATATAATAAATTATGATCACAAAAGTATCAAAATAATTTTATCATATAAGGCACAAATGCACTGTAAATTTAGCATCTCTTTATGAAATATTCAAATTCATAAGACGTGCGTTTCATTTCTCTCTTCTAGTGAATCTCATATGTTATCTAAATTTAATTTTGTTGCTCTAAGAATGATTTAGTCATTATTCTCAGCATGTGTCTGAGAGTAGTTATGATGTCAGACTTGATATGTTTCATCAACATGTTCCTCCATTGCCTAGATCCAGAAAACATATGTAATCTCTGATTTGTTCCCAGTGTCATTGCTATGAACATCGAGACCATTCTCCCAGTAACAAATTCAGATGATGTACCTTACATGGCACACGAAATATTTCTGTATTTCAGCCAACATTCTACTTTGCACACTTTATCACCTTACCCACCATTTGGTGCCATTATCTTAGGCCTTTCCTGATTGATCTTTTAATTACTTAAATAAGCTGAATCGTTTTTTTGAGAATTTTGTTAAATTGTATTAAATATTTTTATAAAGTACAACTTTTGCAATCCTAGCTTCGGTACCAATCTAATTGCCAATGTGAAAAATCAGTATCATGCTCCACATTCATTACATCTAGACCAATGCTGTCCAATAGAATTTTCTGCAATGATGAAAATGTTCTATATCTGAACTGTCCAGTATGGTAGCCACGCTCCACGTGTGACTAACGAGCACTTGAAATGTGGTGAGTAGGACAGAGGGCCTGGATTTTTTTTTTTTAAATAACCTCTCTTTTTTTTACAAAAAAATCTATTTATTTATTTGGCTACACCAGGTCTTAGTTGCAGCACGCGGGATCTTTTAGTTGCGGCACGCAGAATCTTTTAGTTGCGGCATGCGGTATCTAGTTCCCTGACCAGGGATCGAATCCTGGCCCCCTGCATTGGAGGCGCAGAGTCTTAACCAGTGGGCCACCAGGGAAGTCCCAGGACCTGGATTTTTAATTTCGTTTAATTTTGGTTTATTTAAATCTAAATAGCCACCATATTGGACAGCATAGATCTTGACCTGCATATAAACAAATTTAAAAGTAATATGAATTTTTCACACTGTAAAATATTTCTCATTTGGCACGTTAATGTATGCCTTCTTGTCCCTACCTGGAAACCCTATCTCCTTATGTAAAATTGGCTTCATGCTACCTGAGAGAAAGAACTTGTTAATTAATTTTTCTTTCTCTTAATTAAGAGTTCTGCCACTCAAATTATTTCCACGCCCTGATACAGTGTCTGTCTCCACTATCTTGTCCCATCCAGGAGAGGGAGTGGAAAAATGTTTTGTTGATGCCTGGGTTGTGTGTCTTATGTGAGACTTTCTAAAACGGTCTTAGGTCAAAGGCTCCTCTTGCCCAAATCTAGGATGAGGCATGTGGGTGAAAAGGAAAATCTTGAGTTGAGAAAGGAGGTGGGGAGAAGAGAAAAGAAAGTAGGGCACATAGATTGGTTTATCCTCACCCTCCTTCTTGCTTTCTCTCTTCAAGATGCCCAAATGTGGAGAAAAATGGTAGTCAGCAGCTTCTGACCACAACTTTTTTTCCATGAAAATGTTCACTGTTCTGAGGGAGGAGATCAGAACTTTGTGTAACCAACATGCAATAAGTAATAATTGATTGAATGACTCAGTAAGGCCCACATCCATATATACCACCCCCACCAACACTAGGAGGGACTTTGCAATCAGCCACTCTTTGGGATCCAATAATTTGACACATTTAACTGTAGTCCTGAGAACCTCTTGACAAACTACATCACCTCCCTGGGATTCAGTTTTATCTCTAAATCAAGAAGTTTGCAAATTGGAAAACAGAACCCATCTTCTCGATCTTCACTAACGTGCTATTCTGTGTACTGTCCGGACTTCTAATGGAATTGTTGAATCTGTCAAGTGAGAGGACTATAAAAATGGTACATCCAGGCAGTCCTCATTAAAGGAACACCATTTTAGGGGTATTATATTTGTTTGCTAGGGCTGCCATCACAAAGTACCACAACCTGAGTGGTCTAAACACCAGAAATTCTTTGTGTCACATCTCTAGAGACTGGTAGTCCAGGATGAAGTAGTTGATAGGACCACGCTCCCTCTTATGGCACTAGGGAAGGATCTGTTGCGGCCTCTCTCTTAGCTTCCGGTAGTTCCTTGGATTGTGGCAGCATAACTCCGATCTTCACATGGTGTTCTCCCTGTCTGAATGAGTCTGTGTCCACATTTCCCCTTTTTATAAGGACACCAGTCATACTAGCTCATAGCCCACTTTACATCTTGATGACTTCATCTTAACTAATTACACCTGCAATGACTCTATTTCCAAATAAGGTTCTATTATGAAGTTCTGGAGAGACCACAGCTCTGCCAACTCCTTCGATTTTGGCTCAGTGATACCAATTTCCCACTTCTGGCCTCCAGAGCTCTGAGAGAATACGTCTACTGTTTTAAGCCATTAAGTTTAAGCCATGATAATTTGTTACAGCAGCCATGGGAAAGTAATTCAATACATCTGAATCCAAGTTTTTCATCTGTTGAGTTGGGGATGGGAGACAGAATAGATAGGCAATTCTCAACTCTTGCTGCACGATACCATCAGCAGGAGAGCTTTCAAATTATTCTGATGTGGGGCTGGCTCCAGAGATTCTGGTTTAATAGTCTGGGGTGAAGTCTGAGTAGCAGTACTTACAAAAGCTCTCCAAATGTTTATAGGTTGCAGGGAAGCTTAGAAACCACTAGACTAAGTGGTTCTTCCTGAATCTAACATGCTTTCATTCTATATTCTCGTACTTTAATACCATTACCTGTTTGAATGTGGGATAAGAAATCCCCAGAGAGGACAGGAGGAAAGAAACCTCCAGGAGAAACCAGGACAAAACTGAGTGATATGAAAGAGAACCAGAGGGACATAACAGCGAGTTTCAACATGTCCCTTTGGTGTTCAATAGCCTTCCTCTCCTGGAGAGAGTGAAATCACTCCTAGTAGTGAAGAAACACTGTAGAAGTAGGTGACTTTCAGAAAGGCTACATCCAAATGGCAAGCCAATTTACTTCTGTGCTTCACCAGAGTGAAAATCAAAGGACCAGTGGGAATTCAAAGGACTCCCTTTCTTAATGATTCATTTATCACTTTATGAAATATTTATTACAGTACTTTCTTGGATGCCATCCAACCTTTAGTCATTCAACAAATACATACAGGTTGCATACTGTGTATCAAGCACTGTTCTAGGTATTGAGATCCAGCCAATATCCAGAAAGATCCTATACTTGATGAGATCCTGGGGAAAAAACATGGTGTGAGGAAAAATAAATCAGGGATGGGGAACATGAAATGGGGTGGGAGGTAGTGCACATGTCTGGACAGGGAAAGGCTCCCAGGAGATATATCTGAGCAAAGCTCTGAAGTGGGTGAGGGAAGAGCCTTGGGCATTCACTTAAAGAGCTTCCCCAACAAAGGGAGTAGCAAGAACTCATGGCTACTTTAATAAATCTAGAGAATCATCTGTCTTCGGAACTTGAATACTTGATTCAAGAATCAATGTATTCTCTTCTGCTTTGCCCTATTTCAAAATAATTTGGAAATGGAAAATAGGAGAAACTGTTTAAGTAAAGCTTGAGTATGGGGGACACTGCATTGGTGAAGAATTGGTTCTATGAATAAGACCCTTTTATACTCTTTTTAGCAATAAAGAGCAAAAAGAGCCTTTTCAGGCAAATACCCCCAAAGCAAAAGTTGAGCCACTGTGGGGCTTCAGTCTCCAAAGGGCAAGTTCCTTGACAGGAAGCTCAAGGGAAGAACAGTGACCAAGGCAGTAGACGCCCCTAAGCTCCACGCTGTTTTTCAGCACTGTGCTGTGATTTCCCTTTATCATTTTTGGACCAGTCCCCTTTCCAATTGGGGATCACAGCTGCTAAGAATAAAGTGGTGTCTGTTCTACTGGCAGAAGGCACAATGGCCCACTCATGTCATCAATGGGAGTCATTGTTTGGGAAATATTGCCATTGAGATATTTTTAAATGTTAATGAATTAATTTCTGTTTCAATGCTGATTGTCACTCAGTTCCTTTTGTTTTTAAATGCAGGAGAGTTTTTTTAAAAAAACAAATTGTTGTGGATCAAAAATATTTCTCATGAATATATAAATTCAGAATTTCAGGAACCTCTAGTATTATTTATTTAACCAACTCACTTAAAGAAGAGAATGCAGCTCAGAAAAGCTGAGTACTTGGCTAAAGCAACAATGCTACTTGATGACAGACTTGGAATTAAGAACCAGTCTCTGTGCTCCATCCAGCATTCTTTTCACTATAGCAGCCTGTGCCATCAGAAATATTTTTGTTAGAGGGATCTGTAATTCACCATTAAATTTTCTTGTCAAGTAAGTATATTCTCCCAGCAATTTTTTTCTTACTACTCAAATATGGAGTCCAGTCAAATTTCTCATGGCCTTCTCGTCGAATCAATGCTATCTTTTCCACTCAAGGAAAAATAGTCCTTGTACACTGGACAGTCTCAGGGAATCAAAGGAATGTGTTGTTCTTTCAGATACAGGCATGTTTCTTCATGCAGCCTGTTTGGTGGCTTGTGTGGACATTAGCTATAAAGCGTCCACCCCCTTTAGGTGTCCTGGTCAATGGTTTGTTGCTGTTAAATCACTCTTTCCAGAAGCTGAGGGTACATCAGCCATCTCAATACAGTGCCCTGAAGACTGCATACTCAATGAGCCTCATTGGAAAAAAAAGGGGGGTCCCTTTAATATTGTGGAACATATAAGTGTGATTCAGTCCACACTTACATCAAAAAAGCTCTGCTTTATCTGAATACCCATTATTCTGCTGTCATTAGAAGAAAACATGACCCTGGTTTAGATATGCAGATTGAGCACACAAAAAAAATAGCAATAAACTTGGAGTTCAGAGAATTTTTGCTTTAGGTACTTCATTCAATCATCTATTCAACAAAAATGTTCTTAAGACCTATGAAAAGTCAAATCCTATTCTAGGTGTTAAAGAAAAAATTATTCATGACACTTGGTAAAGATGAAAGGCAGACTTCATTCAGAGGGGGGCTACTGAGATCAGTATGGGGACCACTGTAATAGGGTCTTGTAGTTTAGAAGAGATATTGGTCTCAACTTTGAACACAACCTGGGCAAGTGGAAATTTATAGCCAAGGAGCAGGGTGGGGGTCAGTAGATAGAAAATTACTAAGAGGAAACATCTGGGGTGAGGGAAGATTCTTTCTTAACCAACCTAACAGGATTCTTGCTGAAGGCAGGCCAGGGTGATCAAACATCACTTGAGGGATGCTGGAAGGTGAGGAACCCAATTAGATATCAAGAGTGATTGGGGGGGACCTTCAAGACGGTGGAGGAGTAAGACACAGAGGTCACCTTCCTCCCCACAGATACACCAGAAATACATCTACATGTGGAACAGCTCCTACAGAACACCTACTGAACACTGACAGAAGACCTCAGATTTCCCAAAAGGCAAGAAACTCCCCTACGTACCTGGGTAGGGCAAAAGAAAAAAGAATAAACAGAGACAAAAGGATAGGGACGGGACCTGCACCTCTGGGAGGGAGCTGTAAAGGAGGAAAAGTTTCCACACACTAGGAAGCCCCTTCGCTGGCGAAGACAGGGAGTGGGCGGGGGGAAGCTTCGGAGCCGCGGAGGAGAGCACAGCAACAGGGGTGCAGAGGGCAATTCCTGCACAGAGGATCGCTGCTGACCAGCACTCACCAGCCCGAGAGGCTTGTCTGCTCACCCACCGTGCGGGTGGGGGCTGAGAGCTGAGGCTTGGGCTTTTGAGATCTGATCCCAGGGAGAGGACTGGGGTTGGCTGCATGAACGCAGCCTGAAGGGGGCTAGTGCACCACAGCGAGCCGGGAGGGAGTCCAGGAAAATGTCTGGACCCGCTGAAGAAGCAAGAGACCATTGTTTCGGGGGGCACAAAGAGAGAGGATTCCTTTCCCGTGTGCCCACAGAAGGCAGAGTACCACCTAAGCAAGCTCCAGAGATGGGCGCAAGCAGCGGCTATCAGTTCGGACCCCAGAGACGGGCATGAAACACTAAGGCTGCTGCTCCTGCCACCAAGAATCCTGTGTGCAAGCACAGGTCACTACCACACCCACACCCCCCAGGAGCTTGTGCAGCCCGCCACTGCCAGGGTCCCGTGATCCAGGGACAGCTTCCCTGGGAGAACACATGGCATGCCTCAGGCTGTTGCAATGTCATGGCAGCCTCTGCCGCCACAGGCTCGCCCCGCATTCCAATTATGACTACTGTACCCCACCCTCTCCCTGGCCTGAGTGAGCAAGAGTGCCCTAATCAGCCGCTGATTTAACCTCCTCCTGTCTGGGCGGGGAACAGATGCCTGATGGTGACCTACAAGCAGAGGCGGGGCCAAAACCAAAGCTGATCCCCAGGAGCTGTGCGAACAAAGAAGAGAAAGAGAAAGGGAAATTTCCCACAACCACATAAAAGGATGCTCAACATCACTAATCATTAGAGAAATGCAAATCAAAACTACAGTGAGGTATTGCCTCACACCGGTCAGAAGGGCCATCATCAAAAAATCTACAAACAACAAATGCTGGAGAGGGTGTGGAGAAAAGGGAACCCTCTTGCACTGTTGGTGAGAATGTAAATTGATACAGCCACTATGGAGAACAGTATGGAGGTTCCTTAAAAAACTAAAAATAGAACTACCATATGACCCAACAATCCCAGTACTGGGTATATACTCGGAGAAAACCATAATTCAAAAAGAGTCAAGTACCACAATGTTCATTGCAGCTCTATTTACAATAGCCAGGACATGGAAGCAACCTAAGTGTCCATCGACAGATGAATGGGTAAAGAAGATGTGGCACATATATTCAATGGAATATTACTCAGCCATAAAAAGAAATGAAATTGAGTTATTTGTAATGAGGTGGATGGACCTAGAGTCTGTCATACAGAGTGAAGTAAGTCAGAAAGAGAAAAACAAATACCGTATGCTAACACATATATATGGAATCTAAAAAAAAAAAAAAAAAAAGTTGGTTCTGATGAACCTAGGGGCAGGACAGGAATAAAGATGCAGACGTATAGAATGGACTTGAGGACACTGGGAGGGGGAAGGGTAAGCTGGGATGAAGTGAGAGAGTGGCATGGACATATATATACTACTAAATGTAAAATAGACAGCTAGTGGGAAGCAGCCGCATAGCACAGGGAGATCAGCTCAGTGCTTTGTGACCACTTAGGGGGGTGGGATAGGGAGGGTAGGAGGGAAACACAAGAGGGAGGGGATATGGGAATATATGCATACGTATAGCTGATTCACTTTGTTATACAGCAGAAACTAAAACAACATTGTAAAACAATTATACTCCAATAAAGATGTTAAAAACAAAAAGAAGAGTGATCAGATATTGAGGTTTGAGGATTCTGGCTAAACAGACATAGCAGGATTCTTACTAAAATTAGACAATGCAGAAATAAACATGTAAATCCAAGAGTTGAAGCCTAGTTGAAAAAGAGTTTAGGAGAGCGTGAGTAGTTCGGTCAAGAAGACAATCTTGGTTATAGGTTATAAGGGATGATGCTGAGCTAAGGCAGGTTTCCCGCTCTGTCATGATTTGCAACATGAACTTTGAAAAATCAGTTTTATATGTCTCGCCTTGGTCTTCTCATTTTAAAATGGGAAGTTTTAATACTTGCCTTGAGATTTACACAGAAGAAATATCAACACTTTATAAACTGTGAATCACGTTTCAAATGCAAACAACGATTTTAAAGACAGTCCTTGTGAGGGATGCTAGTAATAACAATAATGTGCGAATTCCTGTACTAGGATCTTTTAATCATCCCAACATCCTGCCAGACAGGCAGCATGATTTCCTTACAACCTGCCGTAACTGAGGCACAGTGAAGTGAAATGTTTGCCCAAGTTCCCAAGGCAGAAGGTAGAGGATCTGGGATTCAAACCATGTCTGTGACTTGTTAAGTTCTGAACTGAAGACCATGCATATGTGACTTCTACAAAACAGAACTGACTTCAATTTAGCAAGAAAGAACCATAAATGACTATAAAACTCTTGGAGCAAAGTAACCAAACTGGTTTGTAAAATTTTATGCACATACAGTGACCTACTTCCCCTACCCCCAGCAATAGAAAATGTCTCCCAGACCCCGATGTCTTATCTCTTGATACAAATTCTAGAACCATCAAAAGCAATAATTGAAATCATATCTCCAGGTCAATCAGTCTTCAAATTTGACAGCTTAATCAAGAGATGTGTGGTCACCACTGTCAAAAAAACCTTTTTTTTTTTTTGTATCTAGGCCCAGGCAATTTCAGGACGATAAACTCAGATAAATAAAGTTTACCTGGAGTTCATACAAATACAAATTTCAGGAACTGACCTTTGCCGGCCTAGACACTTTTTTCTTTCTTTCTTTTTTTTAACCACAAGCAAAAAAATCAATAGCAAAATCAAAACCAAATCAAACAAATTAACTGAAAAAACAAGCCACAAAAATTTCTAATTAGAAATTTAAACATCTAGGAAGAATTACCTAGAAAAGAAATTTTCTGTGGGTTTGCTCTCATCTTTCCTTTAAGGTGTCATTTTGGTTCTATGTGCAAAAGTGGATTAAAATCAACTTCACAGGCAGCCTTGACTTAAATCAAGGAGACAGTTCCATCATTACCTGGAAACTTTGCAGCCACAGCCCTGCTCCCATGTAATAATCCAAACCTTAACCTACGGCAAATTTGAAATGTTATATATATATGTTTTAGGTAGACGTGTGTTGGCGGAGAAAAATCAACTCATCAGACGTGCTCGTCTGCCACCTGGCTTCCTCTGGGTGCCTGAAACATCCCTCAAATTAAGAACATATCAAATGGAAAGAAAAAACAGCAAAGACCAAAGCTGAAGGCTCAATTCCAAACAACTGTCCAAAAACAATGTTAACATCACTCTTTCTCAACTCTAAAAATGGCTTTTTTTTTTTTTTTTTTTTTTTTTTTTTGCGGTACGCGGGCCTCTCACTGCTGTGGCCTCTCCCGTTGCGGAGCACAGGCTCCGGATGCGCAGACTCAGCGGCCATGGCTCAGGGGCCCAGCCGCTCTGAGGCATGTGGGCTCTTCCCAGACCAGGGCACGAACCCATGTCCCCTGCATCGGCAGGCGGACTCTCAACCACTGTGCCACCGGGGAAGCCCTAAAAATGGCTTTTAATTAATTTATTAAAATCATTAAATTATGCCATTATAAAAAATTCATATTTTTAAGATATCTTTTCTGTGCTTTGTGTAGTCCATCCTCCAGTTGCCGAGAGAATGCTCACTTGAGCACAAATCTTCACTTCGCCCGCACGTATGTCGCCTGTGTGTTATGTTTATCGTGCCATACAGTACAAAGTTGGATATAAATGTGTTCATTACTGTTTCATGAAATGTATAAAGACATCTGGGTTGCTTTTCACTCATAGCAAACCCCTTCCATGTCCTGTCTCTTTCTGCTTAGCCTTAAAACAATCCTGTAAAGTAACTGAAAAAGGTACCATCACTCCCGTTTTACAGATTAAAAAAACAAAGCCTCCAAGAAGTTAAGTGGCTCGCCTGGCAAAGGCTAACAGACTCAATGTCGTGTTGCAGGAAGAACAGGACACTGGAGCTGAGCAGACAGACCTCTAGTATTTACCACCTGCTTTCCTTCCCTTCTCCCTCCCTCGGTCCCTTCCCCTTCTCCCTCCCTCAGTCCCTTCCCCCTCTTCCTCCATCCTTCCCTGCTTTCCTTTCTCCTAGGGGTCAATAATTATTGAACTCTTTGAAGTCCAGGCAGACATCCTGTTCAGTCACTGACTAGCAAATTCATGGCCATACTCCCATTCCCGGCATCCAAAAGCAGAAACCCCAAATCTGACCAGTGTCAAATTTGAAATTGCAGTTCCTTCATGTCTTCCAAATCTTGAACTTTCCTTCCATCTTAGCTATCATAGGTATTTTTGTTGGCTAATTTGGATAAACATGTATGTTGTTTACCAGTCCACATAATTTGCACAACTGTGTCTGTTGGGATCGCATGAATATTCTTTTGTCTCCAAGTATCCTTGAGAACAATGATTTAAGCAACAAAGTTTGGGGTAATAAAAAACTGAGCAGACTTCCACATATGAGAAGGACTCAACTGGAAGATTAAGGAAGAAGGAAAGAGAAGTTTCACCCCTTGTCTCCAGCAAGACCACATTTCTTACAAACACCCTCACAATGCAGCTGCTATTTCTTGTTTCCAGCAATAATGCAGGGTCATTACTGTTGTCTTTAGTCACATGATGTCAGCTTCTGACCCCTCCATCCTTCATTCATGAAGTGAAGAAACATACGAATTGCTTCACTGTGAAGTTTGAAGGAGACTCCCTGGAGGCAATCAGCAATTTCATGATTAATGTCAATAGCAGAGATCAGTGAGCTATGGAAACGGGAGCTGGAGAGGGAAAGATAAAAGAGAAAGAAGAAGCAGTTGCATGGGAGACTACAAAAATCTACTTGTAAGTCAATTACCAATTTCCACATTTAGGTCTTCCTTGAAGGGAGAAAAATCAGTCTTTCCCAGAGTATGTGTAAAGACATGATGTTAATAGGCTTCACCACAAAAAAAAAAAAAAAAATGAGGGGTGGGGTAGGAAGTCTTATAGTCATTATTGGGCTAAATAAAATTTGAAATTTTGTAGACTTTAATATGTGAATGGAAGTGGTAAGACAAGATGAGTACAGAATACATTGGTTTTACCAGATTTATGTGATCATGGAAACAATTTTCTTACAGTCTATGACACAGAATGTTCTGTGGAACACACTTTGCTCAGTTATACCTGTAAAAAAAAAAAAAAAAGAAGAAAGAAGAAGAAGAAAGAAATAAGAACTCCAGATAAGATATAGTTGAATTTCTCACATTCACATAGTAACTTACAGTTTATCAAACACTTAACTAACATAATCTCAACATAGGATGTTTTGATCTCACTGTCCCCTTGAATTTTACCTAATCCCATATGGTCCTCGATTAAAGCAGCTCATGACCCTTGTAAACAAGGAGAATTCTTTCTCCATCTCCCTCCAATTTCTCCCATTCTTTTCATCCAGTGTTCTCTCCTCCTTCCCCCTAGACACTAAGGTCCAGCACTTTCTTCTCTTCCAGTAGGATCCTAAAAAGAAGGGGAGTTCTAGGAGTGCAACTAGTTATCAGTTCAACTGGTGTTGAGTACGTACCATATGATTAGTTACTAGTTGGTGATGCTGAGGTTGTCCCATGTTTCTGGCACTTGGAAATGCTAGAGAATAGCAGCAAATCAGGTTGCTGTATGTATAAAGGTAAATTCCAATTAGATTGACATCCCAGCTTCACTGCTGCTGTTGGACAAAGGAAGGAGACAAAAGTATGTCTTCTGCCACTTTACATTGTAGACATTGCTGGTGATTGGATAAAGCAGGTAAAAATAATTATCTAGTAATCTCTGTGTCATTTTTACTAATATGGAATCTATAGGAGCGAGTTGGAAATTTTTTGAACATGGCTTCTCTCAACTCTTGGTCCATGTGATATGGAAAGGATGAATTTCATCCCCCTGATCCAGGGCGTGTCACATGGCCAGACAACTCCCTCCGTTGTTCAAAGGGATCAATTGAGGGATGGGCACATGACGTCAGTGGGTCAATTAGTGTTGACCCTCGGCACTTTGCTGAAACTCTCAGGAAAGAGGAGCTCTTTGTTCTCTGTGATCATTAGCTGTGAGAATGATGTAAGCCTAGAGATTTTGGTGACCAAAACCGCCACATTACTTCCATGAGAATGAACCCGAAACTGGGGAAGGCAGGGCCAAGATAGAGAGAGAGAACAAGGTGACTTACTGGTGGCATTATCTGAGCTACTGGATGCCTTCCTGAAGCTAGAAACACTTCTGAATTTCTAGTTTTATGAGCCAATAAATCCTTTTTTCCTAGAGAAGTTTGATTTGAGATTGTAACTAAATGGATTTTGATTAATGCACGTTAGAATTCTTAACCCCTAGAAAGAGACTGAAAAATATATCCTTTTACTCATTTTGCCAAAGATGATTAGAAGGATTTCAAAAAATTAATGTTTGCCTTTGCTAGAAACTTAATATTCAGAGATATTTAAAAATATTTTTTAATTGTTAACTTGGAAAAATAATTTCATTATCATTTTTAGAATGGTCCATTTTCTCTTAGTTTAAAAATGTATTAGCATAAAAATATTCATTGTAATTAGTTTTTTTAATCTCTCTGTATACTTATGTACCCCTTTTCTCCAGTCATGTATACTTGTTTATTCACTCTTTTTTTAATCAATTGACTCACAGTTTTTTCTATGTTATTATTACTCTTCACATTGAATCAATTTGGTAGTTATTGATCCTCTCTAGTTTTTGTTTTCTACTTCACTTATTTCTGCTTTTAAACTTATTGTTTTTCTTCCCTCTACTTGTTTTATGTTTAAATTGCTGGGTTTTTTCCAAGGGCTACAAATTTCCCTATAGTACAGTTTTAGATTTTTGGTAGGAAAAAACTCATGTATTTCAGTTCTAGGTATTTTCTGAGCTCCATAATGACTACTACTTAATCAATGGGTAAAAATGAAGTTTAATTTTTTTATTTGCTCATTTTGCTTTCCAATCATGTCTGGTAATTATTTAGTTTTATTTTTGTTGTAGTCTTCTAGTTGCATTGGGGTTATAGAAAAGAGTCAATATATTACTACTGAAACTTTGGTTTTCACTAAGGCATGCTTTGGAGGTAGATACATAATTGGTTCTGGCAAATGATCAATATATATTCACAGTGTAATTAGCAAATGTACATTTGCTAATCGTTAAATACAGAGTTTGTTGTAAATCCATTAGATAAAGCTTCTTAGTCGAGTTTTTTAATTTTTCTATGTTTCTCCTCATTTTTATTTTGGCTTGATTCATTCATTCACTCATTCACTTACTCAACCAATGCTCTGAGTGACTACTACCGGCCAGGCACTACTTCAGAACCTTGAGATACTGTGGAAACGATAAAAACAAAAGTTCCTGTCATCAGAAGGCTTCCTATGGGGGAAACCCTGATAATTTAAGAGAGAGGGAAGAAAGAAGGAATGAAAAAGAATGGAGAGGTATATGGTATCTGAGGGTTCGATTCACCCAGCTGCTGATGTGGAACCCACAAATCCGGAGGGCTGACTGTAGTGCCATTTTTGATAAGGGACTTGAGCATCAGTGGATTTTGGTACCCTTGGGGGTTCTGGAATCAGTCCCTCTCAGATACTGAGGGATGGCTGCAGAGAATTACAGGTGGTGATAGGAACAATGGAAAAAATAAAGAAAAAAGATAAATAGTGCAAGGATGGGAAAGGGAAGTGGTCTGGATTATATGTGGGGTTCACAAGAAAGGGCCCACTGAGAAAGATACACTTGAGAAAAGACTCAAGAAAGTGGGGGTGTGAGCCAAGTAGATTTCTGAAGTCAGAGAAATTAGCAAGTAGAAAGGTCCTACAGTGAGAGCACACTTGGTAGGATCAAGGATCACGACGGACCAGTGAAGCTACCACAGAATAAGTAAGGGAGAGGCTAGGGCGTGATGATTTCAGCAAGGAAGGCTGCTGGGGTACAGTGAGGAGGGAGACTGAACGGGGACTTTTAGCTATTTTCAGGACTTTGGCTTTTATTCTAAGTGAGATGGAAAGTCATTGGATGCATGTGGAGTGATTAATATGAGTAAAATCATAAACAGGTCATTTGGATATCTTTTGGTGGGGGGCAGGAGGGAGAGTGAACAGCTGCAGTAGACAAAGGGCAGAACCAGGGAGAACAGTTAAAAGGTAATTGAAATGTACATGTAAAAAACTATTGGATGTGGCACATATATACAATGGAATATTACTCAGCCATAAAAAGAAATGAAATTGAGCTATTTGTAATGAGGTGGATGGACCTGGAGTCTGTCATACAGAGTGAAGTAAGTCAGAAAGAGAAAGACAAATACCGTATGCTAACACATATATATGGAATTTAAGAAAAAAAAATGTCGTGAAGAACCTAGGGGTAAGACAGGAATAAAGACACAGACCTACTAGAGAACGGACTTGAGGATATGGGGAGGGGGAAGGATGAGCTGTGACAAAGCGAGAGAGAGGCATGGACATATATACACTACCAAACGTAAGGTAGATAGCTAGTGGGAAGCAGCCACATAGCACAGGGAGATCAGCTCGGTGCTTTGTGTGAACTAGAGGGGTGGGATAAGGAGTGTGGGAGGGAGGCAGACGCAAGAGGGAAGAGATATGGGAACATATGTATACGTATAACTGATTCACTTTGTTATAAAGCAGAAACTAACACACCATTGTAAAGCAATTATACTCCAATAAAGATGTAAAAAAAAAAAAACAAAAAAACTATTGGAGCCCAGGCCAGAATGGTATCAGAGAAGGTAGTAAGATGAATGTATTCAAATACGGCTTAAAGATATAGCTAGCAAGATTTGCAAACAGATTAAATACACTTGGAGTATGAGATAAAGAAAGGAGTAAAACATGACTCCAAAAAAAGTTAATCTCTTCCTTCTTTCCATAACACTAAAGAGATTTTGAAAACTTTTCTTATCATGCCTCTCCTTTTTATATGTATTAGTTTTCCAGTATTTTACTTCCATCTTGCTTTACACCCACCAAATGAATCACTGTTCTCTTTATTGTTTTATATACAGCCGTTGCCATTTAGATTTGCCCACAGTACTGTCTGTTGTTTTTTGAAAACACACCTAATTTCTTGGATCACACTTCTTTCTTCTATATTCAACTTCCTTTTATCTAAAGTTTATTATGTCAGCTATCAATTTATTGATTCCTAGCTCGAAATTCACCCTTCAATATTTGCTCTGCAATAGTGGAAGAAATTCCTTTCAATATTTCTTCTTTACAATGAGTTAAGCTTTCTGGATAGAGGGCATGGATGGGCACTTCAGTAGGGAGGAGAGCTCCTGTTTTATCTGGATGTACTGTCAGTGAGGGGTATAGGCATTAAGACATTCAATGGTGCTTGGCCCTAGCCACACACCCAGAACATATATGGCTTTTTGGTCTAGCCTAGTGATCACTTGTCATGGTCTCAATAGGGACACTGTGAGTTCTGCCCACACTGGCACCCTAACTCCCTCTGCAATACTCCCTCTCCCTGAGGTTTGTCTCCTATGACCTGTGGCCCATGTACCAGACTTCTCACACACTCTGGCATCCTGACTCTCACTGCTTGCCCCTGCTCTGAGAAGTTTGTCTCCAGCAGCCCTCCTGATGCCACAGCCCTCCAGACAGGAACAATATATGGTAACCCCTCACCCACGCCAGCGCTCCACCTGTCCTGCAGACCTGCATGCCTGGCCACCACCTGTAGCATGCGTGTGGCTTGCCTCTGCATACTGGAGTGTTTAGAGGATGTTCTCTTATTGTCATTCTAGCTGCTTTTTTTTTTTTTTTTTTTTTTTTGCGGTACGCTGACCTCTCACTGCTGTGGCCTCTCCCGTTGCGGAGCACAGGCTCCGGACGCGCAGGCTCAGCGGCCATGGCTCACTGGCTCAGCCGCTCCGCGGCACGTGGGATCTTCCCAGACTGGGGCACGAACCCGCGTCCCCTGCATCGGCAGGCGGACTCTCAACCACTGCGCCACCAGGGAAGCCCTCTAGCTGCTTTTAAGATCTTTTCTGTGTCTGTGCTATTCGGCAGTTTGACAGTGATGTATCTAGCCCCTCCCCACTTCTGTTGAAACCAAGCAGGTCCCTGTGGGACCTTCCTGGGGACAGACTCCCTGTGTCTCCCCCTTCTTATTTGTAGAAAAACTTTAGCCTCCTAGGCCTTCCACCAGTTCCAAAGAGCAAACTTAATCAGAGAAGTGAGAAAACGCAGAAACAAAAGAAAACAGTCAAGCAAGACAAAATTATAATACTTTAGCCATCAAGCAAGTCAAGGACATTTAGTTCCTCCTCAAGGGCCATAGATAATATCCTTAAGTTGTTTTGCAGATACCAAAACCCCCCACCAGTGGAAGAAGTTAACTGCATGCTGATCACCAGCGCATAGACCTCAGAGTGGTTGAAACTAGAAGGTTAATGATTGAAATTCTCAAATCATCACCCTGTTACCTCATGATCAACCAATCGAGAACTGTGCATAAGCTGACCACACACCCTGTGACCCTGTCCCTCACACTGTCTTTAAAAACCCTTCCCTGAAAGTCATTGAGGAGTTCAGGTCTTTTGAGCACAAGCTGCCTATTCATCTTGCTTGGCACCCTGCAATAAATGCTATATTTTCCTTTATCACAACCCAGTGTCAGTAGATTGGCTTTACTGCATGTTGGATTAGTGGGCCCAAGTTTGGTTCAGTAGCACTGTTATGTCCTTCTTGCACTTTCAAATATGAGAATCTGTGCCTTTCATCAATTCTGGAATATCCTCACCCATTTTCTCTTCAAACATTGCTTCTTTCTTATTCTCCCTCTTTTCCTTCCGTCCTCCTTTTTGACATACGTTAGGCCTCTTCATCCTAACTTGCATCTCTTTAACCTCTCTTTGTAGTATCTACTTACCCCTCCGTTCTGATAATTTCCTCAGCTCTACCTTCTACTTTCCCCTATTCTCTCTTTCAATGTAACTAATCTACAATTTAACCTATCTATTGAGTTTCTAATATAAATGACTCCAGGTTACATTTCCAGAATTTCTATTTGATTCATTTTCAGATTTGCCTGTTATTTTTTATAGCTTCTTATTTTTAGTTTTTTCTAAAGTTCTTTTGTAGTTCTTTAATTATCTTAAATGCTCTTATTTCATCATTTGAATTCCTGCTATTTGTTGTGTCTGCTGATTCTCAGGATAACTATTTTCTTAAATTGATTTATGATTTATCATTGTAAGTTTTTCTTCAGAAAGAATTTCTCAGTAAAAATCTTATGCATCACCGTTGAGAGTACATCCTTCAGAAGAAAAATTTGGCCTTCTGAAAAATGCCAGAACTATTTTTGTGTTAATTTGTCATCATGGAATCCTCAAACCATGCAGGCAGTAAAAAGTACAATCTCTCATCCAAGTGCGAACATGCCAATGGTTAAATTTATCAGAAGGAACTTTGTTCCCACTCAGAGTCCAGGATGACAGACAAGGTTCCTTTTCATCTTACTGTGCCAATGGTTCATTTGTGTCTAATCTACCCTTTCACTAAAATGGTAGCCCTTGAAGGGTCAGACTTAATACAGTGGTCTCAGTTATAAACTTTTTTCTCATGTAGGTTCATTTTGTCCTGTCCCAGTATGTGCACCTAACGCCCTAGTTTACTAAGACTGACAACCACCAACTTCAGGACTTCCACAGTCCTATAATATCAAGTCACTTTTTTACAGCTCCATTGACACCTCATGTCTACCCTTACTCATTGAAAACCTAAGCTATGAACTCAAAAGGATGTTGTCTATATATTTTTTTAACATCTTTATTGGGGTATAATTGCTTTACAATGTTGTGTTAGTTGCTGCTGTATAACGAAGTGAATCAGCTATACGTATACATGTATCCCCATATCCCCTCCCTCTTGAGCCTCCCTCCCACCCTCCCCATCCCACCCCTCTAGGTGGTCACAAAACACCGAACTGATCTCCCTGTGCTATGCAGCTGCTTCCCACTAGCTATCTATTTTACATTTGGTAGTGTCAATGTGTCCATGCCTCTCTCTCACTTCAGGCTATCTGATATTCCACCATGTTTCCAGATGTAAAAGTATGACTATTATTTTAAAATATTTTTCCCATAGTAAAATGTAAGTTTTCCTCATTCTGACACAAACAGTTGTAAAAAAGTTGTACTGCAACTGGCTTTACAACTGACAAATGAGAAATGTAATTTTCCTATTGCTCATTCTTTGCTTCCCAAAGTGCTTCTGTTAAACTAAAAGTCTAAGAGCAGAGAACATATTTTTATTTGAGTCTTCTGAGTCATATTAATTAGGCAATGTTTTCAAAGTGCTTTTTGAGATGAAACCATTATTCATCAGCAAACCCAGTTTTTTGTTAACATAATGATGGCTCCTTTTAAAGATGCTCATTGGCCCACCTGCCATGAAAGAACAATTTCACCTTTGCATTAATGACTGGAAACATCATACCTAGGCATCCTACTTATGAGTTCATAAATAAAGACTTCATAGGCAGAAATATATATAATTTTACTGTTACAACAGCGATGAAAAGTCACTGCAATGAAAGTGAACATTTTGGCAATGCTGTGCACCTCCTGAAAATAGAAAGTTGCTTGTGTGGGAACCACAAGAGAAAACCCATTATTCTCATTGTTTCCATATCATTGTTTCTATACATAAGAAAAATATTTTCATATTTCTCAGCAGACTAGACCTTACTGAAGTAGTCCATTCCCAACAACTGGCCTATGAATATGGTTTTAAGCTAGTTCTATTCTATGTCTATAGAGGGGAAAGAACGATTAAATGATTTTTTTCAGCATTTAAATGAAAATAACAGTAACGAGTAACTTAGCAGTAACAAGAAAGTTTCTCTCAGGTTCTTCTCTAACATGCAAAGAGAATATTATGCTCTCTAAAATGTTATCCAAAGATTCTTTGGCATTTTTTTTCAAAATTATATTTTTATCCACTCTGTATTTCATTGGATATCAAATATTTGATATGGCATTTGAACTGACTTAATTTTTTCCCAAGGGCTAAAATGATTTTTTTATAAATCTTCCCTACAGAATCAAAACTATTTGGAAGGCAACATTAATAGCCTTCTCTTCTGAGAAAAGTGAGAGGGCTATAAAAATCTAGCATAGAGAGCCAAGTACACTACAGCTCTTATAAACCTTGAATCTAAAAATAAACCTTTTCATGACACTTGTTTGAAAAAAAAAAAAGGTTGTTCTAAGAGAATATTCTAGAAATAAATTTAATCCAAATGTCTCTTTTCAAAAGAATTAGTTTTGAAGTCGTTGTTCCATAATAAAACAGCCTAGTATATGAGCAATTTGCTAGCTGTAAAGTAGGCATTTGGGGGTGTTCAGTTAACTTTTTTGTGGATCCAGAGGCCCTTGAATGGGCTAAGTACCCATTTATGAAATGGTGCCCCAGAGTCAAAAAACTAAGAGAGCAATGAAAAACACCTAAATAATTGTCAACAATCAGGTTCTATCCCAGGATAATCTACATGGTTCATATATAACATAAATCTAAATGAAATTTTTAAAAATCTGATGATATATAATGTTGAGAATCTGGTTTCTAAACAGAAGTCTTATTTCTTAATTTCAAAAATCGATCAGGTTGGTTTATGAGGTTCCGTGCTATAATAAATTTCACTGTGCCTAAATAAGGAATGTTAAATAGCTGGGCCAAGAAACTCTCTACCATCAAGGAAGTTAGTTAGATGCATTTTAAGGGGCTGCAGGTGTGTCTGAAATTCAAAATTTGGATGTTTACCTTTACATATGGCACTAGGTGTTGGGTACATAAGAGGTGAATATAAAATAATGGTCCGAAGTTCAGAGGGGAGGCTGACATGTAGATCCGCAGTTATAAAACAGTGATGGCAGGAAAAAAACGAGCGATCAATTCTACTTGGGAAGCTCAGAGAAGATTTCTGAAGGAGGTATTTGCAGTCAGATTGAAAGCTGAGCAGGAGTAATGTAGGTGGACAAGGGGAACAAGGGGCATCCCAGCAGAGGTATGAAATAGGATTGCAGATTTGGAGAACTGTATAAGTTCAGTATGATTGGAGCATTAAATATACCTGGGAGAACAGTGGGAACTGAGGTTCCCAAAATGCACACATACATATATTTACACGTTAACATTTCAGCCTTTTAAAAAAGATGACTTAGAATCAAATTATAAGAAGGGTGTATTATGTACCTTGATGGCTGAAAACAACACATATTTATTATCTTACAATTTACATGGGTCAGGAGTCTGGCCAAGGCTTAGCTGGGTCCTCTGCTCAAGGTCTGACAAGGATACAGTTAAGGCATCTACTGCCATGTGCTCACCTGGAGGCTTAGCTGGAAAAGAATTCACTTCCAAGCACATGCAGGTTATTGGTAGCACTAATTTCCTTGTGGTTGTATGAGGAAGGGTCCCAGCTCTTTGCTGGCTGGTAGCTAGATGTCACCCTCACACCCTAGAGGCTGCCCACAGTTCCCCACCATATGGCTCTCTCCTTAGGCAGTTCACAATATGGCGATTTGCTTTTCAGAGTCAGGAAGAGAATCTCTCTCACTGACAAAGTCTTATATGATGCAGCCTAATCAAAGGTATGATATCCCATCACCTTTACCATATGCTATTGGTTATAAGGAAGCCACTACTTCTTCCTACACTCACTAGGAGGGAATTACATGAGTGTCATTCATTGAGGTGTCACCATAGGGTGTGTCCACCTCAGAGGGCTTGATGGAATCTTCATGGAATCAAATAGAAATTGAGTATCTAAACTGTTTTGATGTCATTTTCAATTCCTAATTTTCCAATGACTCATGTTAGAAAATTGGAGGTAAATTCCTTTGGAAAATGATCAGCGCTAAGATATAACAACACAACACATAGAAACATAACAAACATTCTCAAACAAAATAATAGAAAATAAAGCTTTGATGAACTAATAGTGCTCAAAATAGCTATAAAAATTCAGATATTACAAATAATATTAATTCTGTATTTGATATAACAAACTAAATATTCAAAGGATAGCAAAAATGACACATTGGATTCGGTCATCACAACCCCTCTTCCCGTGGTCCACAGCGAGGTAACAGGTGCTGAGAGCTATTCAGAGCTTTGTGAAAACTATTTGGTCTCTGGGAGTGATCATTTCGGAATGAGATACCAAACAAAGCAATAGAAGTGGCAATTCCAAATGCAGCAAGTGATTACATGGAGTGACTTATTTACTAAAACCAGAGAGGAGAAACTTGAAAACTCCACTTATTCACTCAACAAGTATGGACACCTCCTACATGCCAGGCATTGAAAAAGGCACTGAAGACATGATGGCAAACAAGGCAGACTCAGTTCATGTCCTCAAGGAGTTCTCGTGACCTTGTGGTGTGTGGGTATAAAGTGAGCTCCTGTAGACTTGCCCTGCCTGGTATGGTACCCACTGACCACGTGTGGCTATTGAATATATAAAATGTGGCTAGTACTGATTGAGATCATTATATACTATACTAAACTATAAGCTTAAGATGTACATTGGATTTCACAAATTTACTAAAAAAATATATATATATATAAACTATCTCAGTAATTTTTATATCAATTACAAGTTAAAATAATATTTATGCATTGAATTAAATAAATATATATGTATACATAAAATATATTATTAAAATTACTTTCATCTGTTTCCTTTCATGTGGCTTACATGTGTGGCTTGCATTGTATTTATATTGGACAGTGCTCTAGACTAGGGACTTCTCATTTCTATGTCTTTTGTGCCAAAGATGGTGCCTGTCACATAGTTTACTCCACACCCATCAGGAAGCAGTAAAAGCAGAGAGAGAGGGACCACCTGGGGCTGTGTAACAAAGTAAAGGAGAGTTGTTATCAAAATTTCTCTCTAAACACTGCTGTTCTTGGAACTAGACAGTGGTGATCTACCACTAAAATATATATATATATATAAAATAATTGTTTCTTCTCAATTTTCAGAGGGGGAAAGTCAAATAAAAGAATTTTCTTTAACTACTTTTTTTTGTTTTTGTTTTATTCATTTATTTATTTATTTATTGGCTGTGTTGGGTCTTCGTTGCTGCGCGCAGGCTTTCTCTAGTTGTGGCGAGCATGGGCTACTCTTCCCTGTGGTGCGCGGGCTTCTTATTTCAGTGGCTTCTCTTATTGCAGAGCACGGGCTCTAGGCACATGGACTTCAGTCGTTGTGGCACGTGGCCTCAGTAGCTGTGGCTCGCAGGCTCTAGAGTGCAGGCTCAGTAGTTGTGGTGCACGAAATTAGTTGCTCTGCGGCATGTGGGATCTTCCTGGACCAGGGCTCAAACCTGTGTCCCCTGCATTGGCAGGCGGATTCCTAACCACTGCACCACCAGGGAAGTCCCATTAGTATATTTTGTTCATGAATTTTTCTTAAATCTCTGTTACCAGTTGTTGCTTTTGTGCTATAAAATAAATAAGAAGTTAGTGTGATCAGTGGAAAAAACTGAAAAAGAGCCTCCATCTAGCAAACACTGAGAGCTTCCCTGGAAAACAGTTTTCCAGATTCCTTTGCAATTTATTTCCAAACTTCTTTCAAGTCCAGTTTACTTTTGGCTTCTGATCTTTAGTATCATGTCTTGTTTGGGATCCTCTTCTGCCCTTTGGACAGAAGTCAATATTTGCCTTTGCTAGCTTTGATGTTTGTTGCTACTAAAGATATTGGTTCTGTCCTTTTCTGGACTTGGGCAGGAGGAATCATAGCTCAGTTTTAGCCTCTTAGCCTTCCCGGCTAATTCTAAATTGTACCCACAGAAACAAGGTGTTAGACTGAGGAGACATTATTGCTTTCCACAGGATGAATCATTCCTAAGGAAAAAAGCATCAGCTTCCATAGTCTACTTGATACCACAGATGACCTTGTCATACTCCCTATAAGAAGAGGAACATTTTTCTGCGCCAAAATCCATGGCGGTGGGAGCTTTGGGAAGTTATTGAGAATCTAAAAAGTTACCTGTTCTTCAGATTACTTGTCAGGAGAGTGGGATGCTGAGAAAGAAGATGTACATGATGCAGAATGCACAGAATAAGAACTGTAAGAAATATCAGTTCCCTTGTTTTTCTTAAATTCAACTTAATTTGATTCTCTACTCCAACCCACCAGGTTGGCAGACTATTCAATCTCAAGCATTACTGGGGTCTTCTCTCCGTCCCAGGTTTGCACCACAGTATGGGATCTAAAGATACAGGGAAGGTCTTCTAATTGCCAGTCTATATGAGGACCACTGAAGTCTCAGAGCTCAAGTATATTGTAGTTTAATGTGCCACTCATGGAGTCTGGGAACTCTTTCTAAAGCTGAGAACCTTCACAATAGAGTTTCCACCTCCTTATGCCCTCATCATACTCCTAACTTCTAAGTCCTTGTCTCCTCTTTAGGGACAGGCACAGAGCAGTGTATGGTATACAGATGCCCACTGGTCTGGGGACACACAAATCTTTCTCCTTTTCCACTTTCAGGGGAATCTCTTTTCATTTCCTAGCCCTCAAAAACCTTCATCATCTCACCTCTTTCTCTGGGGCACGATATTTTTAAATACCCACAGTATTTTATAAACGACAGAAAGCATTATTGACTTCAGGTTGCTTTTACTGAGGCTCTGGCTCCTACCTGGTACAGGAGGCAAGATGCGGTACAACAAGGAGGAAAAAAAAGAAAATTAAAATTTTAACCAATTAACCTGGGACCAACACTGTGAAAACCACAGATTTAAATAATGGCATCTTTGTTTTTTAATCTGTCTCTAGTAACCAGTATTGGACGTGGCTCAATAAATATAGATTATGTAAATGAGTTAATGAATGAAGAGTATTCAGTTAGATTTATATCGGCCCCACCTTTCCCAAGGTCTGCCAAATTTAAGTTATCTCTGTCACTTTCTCAGGCTGCCCATCTAAATTTGTCTATTAACATGGCTACTATCTTGTGCAAACAAACAGACCTCGTAGTCATGGTCTGAACCTTCAATGGTACATGCATCAGACAAGCAGAATGCAATCCAGGACATTTCAAACATCTTTTAATCAAACAAAAAGTCAGTGCACCTATTTTCTTTACCCTTCTGTATGAGGAACTTTGATGGCAAGACTGTTCATTTCCCTACCAATTCTAATGTGAAAAGAGTCCGCAAATTTCTGCTCGTCCCACGAAGCCTGCAAAATCAGCTTCCATTTGAAGAAAAATAAATGCAAAGATAAGACAGAGTGGGGGTGAGACCCTGGTGCCTTCACACATCTCCATGTTGACAGAACTCAATTTTTTGCTTCACCCACTAAAAAAAGTATTTGTATCCATTTCTAGCCTTCTCTCTTTTGATCCTCTTCAGTTGAGAAGCCCTTCCCTATATTTCCCATACAGCTCTATGGCTTACGTGACTGCCTAAAGGGCACCGTGGGTTTTCACATGGCAAGTGTGACAAATTTCTAGAGCACAGTGAAGACGATGAGGTAATGTAGAGTCCCATTCCGTCGGAGTCATTTATTTGGTTTTCATATAAGGAGCAGCCACTTGCTAAACAGAAACATTATCCTCCACGACTTCATGTTTCCACAGAAAGGTCGTCCCACTAAAGTAACACTCCTGGCCTCCTTCCCTACCCTTTTACTCCTTCCCAGCAGGGAAATGATTTATGCAAGTGAGGAGCGTGGGAGAAGAGACAGGACAGCTCTATTCCTTAAGAACTATTGGGTTAGCCCTGCCTCTGTGATGGGGATTGGAGAAGCTGTCTTGGACCAAAGACTCTGTGGTTGAGTGAGTACGTCTGTCTAATCCTAGAGTTCAATATTAGGAAGCAACATCTTCCAGCCTGGCTGTGGGGTCCCTTAACAGTCCAACACTACTGTGTCATGTTCACTGTGAGCTATTGGGAATACAAATACCCATAACAAAAAATCATGGTCCCTTCACTCAAGAAACTCATGGCTCATAGGAGAGACCAGGCACATAAACATATAATTACAATGTAAAGTGGTAAGTAGTGACTGAGAAAAGCACTGGGTACTAGGGGAACACAGAAAAAGACATCTAGTCCAACTTGAGGGGTTCAAAGAAAGCTCAAGAAGCAAGCTGAGTTTTCAATGAGAATTAAAATTTAGCATCAAGGCAATAAATAACAACAAAAACTACCATTTATTGACAATGTGCCATGTTCTAGGCACATGCTTTACATGAATTAGCTCATTTAATCCTCATGACAATCTATGAAGTAGATTATTAATCCCATCTGAACACGGAGGACACTGAGACTCAAAAAGTACATTATGTTTTTCCAGCTCATACATCTTGTCAGTGATGAGGCATATGCACGTTTTTTTTTTGGTACTTAAATCAGGATTCAGCAAACTTTTTCTGTAAAGGGACCGATAGCAAATATTTTAGACTTTGCAGATACTCTCAACTCTGCTGGAATAGTGTGAAAACAGCCAGAGAACCTGCATAAATCAGTGAGCATCGCTGTGTTTCAATTAAACTTTATTTATGGACACGGAAATTGGAGTTTTATATAATTTTTCTGTGGCACTAAAATCAATTCTTCTTCTTATTCTGAATTTTTTCAGGTATTTAAAAATGTAAAAGCCATTCTTAGCCATAAAAATACAGGCCATATTCAAACAGGTGCTAGGCCGGATTTGGCCCTCGGACCGTCCATTGCCAATCCCCGCTTTAAATCATTTTCTACCCGACTTCCTCTCTGATGCTTGCTTGCAGTTTCCCGTCTCCTTTGTGATGGTGGGGACCTTTGTTGGTTTTAGTTGGTTTTTATTAAAGTGTGAGTTACTGGATTTTCTTTGATGTCTTCTAAGGTAGAAAATAATTTCTCACCTTCCCAAAGTGCCCCATAGCTGAAAGTAAGCATGTCACAACTGGGACTTCCCTGGTGGTGCAGTGGATAAGACTCTGTGCTGCCAACGCAGGGGGCCCAGGTTCGATCTCTGATCAGGGAACTAGATCCCACGTGCATGCCGCAACTAAGAGTTCACGTGCCACAACTAAGGAGCCCGCCTGCCACCACTAAGACCTGGTGCAACCAAATAAATAAGTAAATAAAAACATTTTTTTAAAAGTCATGACTGATGCTGGCACCAGTTAGAACGCATCACAGTCTCTCTGCCCTGATGTGACTCTGAAACACTTGGCAGAACTTTACTTCTTGCTCTTCCAGCCCATTTTGTTTCTACCTTGTTATTCCCAGGCACATTCCTCTGAGTCAATAAGTTTATTCCTTTATAAGTCCAGACGGGGAGACTGATAATAAGCAAAGTGATGACTTCAGAAAATGGCCCTTCATGGAGGTGTCGGGTGAGCCCTAAAACATTCCTTCCATTTTCCAAAGAGGAGAAGTTAAAGGCTCTAGTAGACAAGGTGGTATGGAAGCCTCCTTGTAGGAAAGGCCCAAACAAAGTAAAATTGTCGAAGTTGAAGTCTGACACTTGTGATAATGGTGAGGGGGTAGAACTTTCTGAGCACTTCCATTCTTTCTTAGAGTCTGTTATGCCTGCTCAGCACCTCTTACCTATCTGCACACTTAGGTGCCCAGTGTCCTCAAAACGCCCCTTGCTCAACTACTCAGATCAAAGCCATTGGCAGAATGGCCTTTGGTATTTCGAAACTATAATGATGAGAACTCCATTTTTTTCCGACACCCAGGGATGGATCCTTTTTGGCAGAACTGCTAGTCGCTTATCCTAAAGTCCATTCTCCCTTTCTTTCTTAGTAATAGAACTCAAAATTGTTACCCAGGCAAATGACTGTCTAGAAAAAAGGTGAATTTTCCTAGCTTCCTTACAGCCATTTGTGAAGAAATGACTATGTTCTGAACAATGATATACAAGGCAGACTGTATTCAGTAGCTTTCAAGAAGCATACTTAGGTATCTGGTGTGCACCCCTGCTCTCCCTTCCTATTGTCTCTTTCTCCTTGAAATAAAGTTGCTATGGCTGTTGCTCCAGTAGCCACTTTGAAAATGACTATGAAAGCCACACACAAGGGATGCTGGGTGGAGAGCTGGAAGGAGCGTTGGTCCCTAATTTCATTTGGCCATCAAATTAGTTCCGGACTACCTCTGGATTTTTTATACATGGGCAAAAAATAAATCTTTATCTTACTTAAGCAACCACTTTATTGGGTTACTATTATACACAGCTGACCACACACACACACCCGCCCCTCCCCGAAGTCTAACAATCATCATTTGTTACAATTGATACAATCATCATGTTAGCCAAACTCATACAGGCAGAAATATTGAATCTCTGACTTTCTGAGGAAGTTCAAATCATGAACCACCAAGTACTTAGCGGTGAGTAAAGATGATCAGGGGCACCTCTGAGACTGTTACGGCAACTTCCTGGCTCCCACTCGTCAGATCAGTTCTCAGCTCAGCTATGAACTTCACGGTTTTCCATCTTACATAGGGACACAGGGTAGGATAGAGGTCAAGAGCAGAAACCCATGACCCACCCATACCTGCTCAACCTCTTACTCACCGTGTGTCCAAAAGTAGGTTAACCTCTTTAAGCTTCACGTCCTCATCACTAAAATAGTAACTACTTCATAGGATTATTGTAAGGCTTAATAAGTTAATGTAGGCTAAACAGTGTCTGAAACAAAGAGGTGCTATCTGTGTGCTGTTATTATTAATATTATCATCATTAGTATCTTTGATGCTTTGGACTTGATGTTGATAGCACTTGATCTTCCTAGTATAGAGTTACTATTTTATCCTTTGTAAGTTCATTTAAAATATTGTTTAGGGTTTCTCTGGTGGCGCAGTGGTTGAGAGTCCGCCTGCCGATGCAGGGGACACGGGTTTGTGCCCCTGTCCGGAAAGATCCCACATGCCGCGGAGCAGCTGGGCCCGTGAGCCATGGCCGCTGAGCCTGCGCGTCCGGAGCCTGTGCTCCACGACGGGAGAGGCCACAACAGTGAGAGGCCCGCGTACCGAAAGAAAAAAATTGTTTAATTATAAAAGAAATAAACGTTCTCTATTAAAAACAGTTAAACTGCACATAAGTCAATAAAGTAAAACTCAAAATGTTCCTTAACATGTTGGTTTCACTATGATTCCTAGGGTCAATCATTATTTTTTTTAATTTATTTATTTTATTTAGTTTTATTTTTTGCTGCGTTGGGTCTTCATTGCTGCGCGTGGGCTTTCTCTAGTGGCGGCGAGCGGGGGATACTCTTCCTTGAGGTGCGCGGGTTTCTCATTGCGGTAGCTTCTCTTGTTGCAGAGCACGGGCTCTAGGCACATGGGTTTCAGTAGCTGCAGCATGCGGGCTCAGTAGTTGTGGCTCACAGGCTCAGCAGTTGCGGTGCATGTGCTTAGTTGCTCCACGGCGTGTGGGATCTTCCCACACCAGGGCTTGAATCCACGTCCCCTGCAATGGCAGATGGATTCTTAACCACTGTGCCACCAGGGAAGCCCTCAATCATTAGTAACGGTTGTACATGTATCCTTTCGGATATGTTCCATGCATGGAAAAATATACATAGACATATGTAGAGAGAGAAAGAGAGACACATATGGATATGCATATCCTATTGTTTTATACAAAAAGCTCCTACTATAGCTACTATTCTATTATTTGCTTTTTTGACAATATTATTATTTTATTGAGATGTAACTGACATATAACATTGTATTCACTTTAGGTGTACAACATAATGATTTGATACATGAATATATTGTGAAATGATTATTACCATGATAACTTTAGTTAATATCCACCACTACACATAGTTACAAATTTATTTTCTTCTGATGAGAACTTTAAAGATCTACTTTCTTAGCAGCTTTCAAATATACAATACTCCATATTGTACATTACAACCCCAGGACTTTGTCTTAAAACTGGAAGTTCGTACCTTTTGACTTAATATGATCTTGACATCCTTAAAAATGTTTGCATTGTATTCCCTATTCACGGACAAATATGTTGTTTCCAGTTTTTTACTGTTATAAAAAACACAGTACCTTTGTGCATTTGTGTGAGTATATCTGTCAAAAAATTCCTGAAAAGAAAGAGCTGGGTCAAAGTCCACAAGCATCATAAGTAGTGCTGAAAAGCTCTCCAAAAATTTTGTTTCAATGTATAGCCCACTGATAGGGAAAGGAGTTCAATCTCCCTACACTATCTTTAAGATTATTATCAAATGTCTTAGATCTTTGCCAGCCTGAGAGATTAAAAACAAAATGCTTTATTGTTTTAATTTTTATTATTAGTGGGGCTGAGAAGCTTCTGCTAAATTTATCATTTATCTGTTTTTTCTTTAAAAAATTTTTTTTAATGTGGTGTTTTTTGTTTATGTCCTTCCAGTATTTGAATCTTGCCGTTTCCTCGAGGACTCTGGCTCCGTGTGCCTTGGGTCACCACGCATAGGGACTCCTGCTGTAATTCAATCTCTTTCTGACTTCTGACACCAGCCACTCAGCTGGCATCTTGGCCTGAGTGCTTGGTTCCAACTGCCCTCGTACGTAGATGGGAGAGGGGCTCTGGTGGGCAGGTTTGGACACACTCATCCAAAAGGGTTAAGTGACAGAATGAAAAACTATAGCCCTTCTTTCCTAAGTCATATCTCCTCTGTGAGTCAGAGGAGTAGGTTGTATAACCCTAGGCCTCTCCAAGCTGGTGTGAATCCTCACCCAGAGTCCAAGATCTCCAACAGCACCACATTTCCTAGTGAGAAACCATTACTCTTAAGTGAAGACTTTGCAGAAAGCCCAACAAGCTCTACCATCCTACTGTCATGCTATGTCAGAGTTGAATCCCTTTAGGAATGGTTGAGAGGGGCAGGGTCCTCCAGGCAATAAGGTTTCCCCAGCCCGGGGCCGTCTTTAGCTCACAAGGTTGACTCTGGCTAATACATTTCTTAGAGCTCCTGGAAGCACCTCTCAGAAGCAACTGAAGCCTCAGAATACAAAGGAAATACTAGAGAAAGTGGAGTCTACGAAACCAAGCTCTGGCTTTGCAAAGTGCATCTGTGGGCCATAATTGGTAGGTACACATAATTGGTAGGTACACAATTTGAAGAACTTGTTTGTAAGAACCTATGCAAAGCCCGGTGTTGTGAGGCAAGCATGTATAAAACCTTCCAGAGGCCTCTTATAGGCTCCTTCACTGTCCCCTAAGAAACAGCATGGTTCAACCCACTCTGCCTTATTCAGGGAAGCCCCTTCCCTCTTCTCCCACGGATGCTGCAAAATCTTGCTTTTCATCCCCTTCAGGGAATACCTGAACTCAGGAAGCTGGGGCACTTGGCAAAAGCAACAAAGTCCCCTTTAGAACAAAGAGGCACAGCTGTAAATGCAGCTCTGAGAACACGCCATACTAACTCACAGCGCTCTCCAGCGAGGAAAACCACCTGACCTCTGAGAGAGGCCGTGCCTCACTTAGTTTGAACCAATCACCCACTTATTACTCATGCTTTTCCAACCCCCCTGTGCCCTCCTCAAACCACTGGGTCTGCACCAGTCCTGCTCTCCGTTTCTTTCAAGTTCCAACACAACACTTACTGTTCTGACCCTGTCCTTCTCTGAGGGTGCCCACCTTCCACATTTTCCTGGACACTGAAGGGTTCGGTCCCTATCGCGATGGGCTCCTTTGAGTTCACAGAGTCAGAACGGCACGGTGAAACTCTCCAGGACTTTGATATCCGGCAGAGGTGCAGCTGAATCCCAGCTCTGGCATTTGCCACCTATGACCTTGGGCAAGGTACGTAAGAGTTTCCTCCGTTGTCGGGTGGATAATCACAGTTGCCCTGGAAAGTTGTTCCAATGATTAAATCAGATAATTATGTAAAGTGCTTAGCTCTGTGCTTGATTCATGCTATGAGATCTAAATATTATTCTTAGCTTGACCTCTCTTTTTTGGTAGTTTCACATAATCCTTTTCTTTCAAATCCAAACTGTCTATCCTTTGAGATCACAAACCAAGTCCTATGTTTTTTTTAAACCCCATAAAAGTGTCTAGCCCAGGCTGTTTATGGATTAGTCAATAACTGTTTCTGAAATTATTGGAATATTTAGACAATATGATGGTAAAAGGTGAGAAAGACAGTAATCACGTGTAAGAGTTGATGGCCTCAGCAGAACTGGTACAGTGCTGTATAGAGCATGATTCTCCAGATACTGAAGAAAAATGCTCAAGTTTGACTCAGAAAAGCTGCGTTATAATAACCTTGGCAACCTTGGTAAAGTCACACAACCTTGGGTTCTCGTCAGAAAATAATGCTTAACAAAACCTGCCTACCTTTCTGGGACATGTTGAGGTTCAACTGCCACCATCTATATGAAAACATTTTCAAACAGTAAAATATAGTATAAAAATGAAAGAGCTGAGAATGGCTGGGTAAATTAGACTTCTTAAGATTACCTAGGAAAGGAAGAAAGAGGTAGGCTGTTTCTCCTGGAAACTGCCCAGTGTCTGAACATTGTTAGGATTTGTAGCCTTGAAATGTGTACATAATCTGATCCTCCCCTGGATGACAGAGGGTCAGGCTGTACTTCCCAAGACTGCTCAGAACCAGATCTGCTAGCCCCTTCCACTCTGCTCCTGTGCCCAAGTTAACCCTACAGTGGCTAAAAGCTAATTTCTAAAATATTAGGAGACTTTATGGGGAGCAAAATCCAGGTACTTACCCAGAAATGTTCTCTGGCTTGACTCCATTTACAAAGAATGTACAGTGCAGAGAATTCTGAGACTCCTATGGATACAAATAAACCCCAAATTTATCTCTATACAAGTCTCATTTTTAGCACTTTTTGGGTCAGGTTGGTTTCTTTTCATTTGCTTTTGCTGCAAGCTTGTGGAAGTGTTTGCTTCTTGACAAGTAGGAGTTGGGAAAGAGGTGGAAAATTACAATCTGATAGCCACACCATGCCTTTTGGGCAAGAACCTAATAGAAAAACATCGAGTCTGGTGTTGAACCATACAGCAGAAAACAGAAGGTCTAGCATCCTATTTCTATCACTAGTTTGGACAGTGGTATAGGCTGAAGGCGCATACCATGAAGCAGAAGAAAGTCCAACTGGCTAGTTGCCATAAAACCTACCTTGTAGCATTACACTTACTGTATGAGCAGGGATGGGACCTCCTTGGAGCTCAGAGGTTTCATTCTATGCTGTGAGAACATGAGATTGTAACAGATTATGTACTGAAGACTGAAGACAGACCAAACATATGCCAACTTCCCAGAGACTGATATAAACATCCAGAGCTCCAATTCGGTTATGTATAGTGGGAGGTACCAAGTCATGACCCAAAGTTCAAATGCAGCCTGCAGCAGTCTTTGTTTTGCTTGTCATTTATTTTATTTCTGGGGCTAAATAATATTTTATGCAAATTTGAGCCAAAGGTTTTTCCAGCTTACTGTGGTATAACTGACGTATAACACTGGGCAAGTTTAAGATGTAAAACATGATAATTTGATATACATTTATATTGTGAAATGATTACCACAGTTAGGTTAGTTAGCACATCCATCACTTCACAGAGTTATCTCTTTTTTTTAATGGTAAGAACTTTAAAGACCTACTCTCTTAGCAGCTTTCAAGTATGCAATACAGTATTGTTAACTACAGTCACATACTATACATTAGATCCCCAGAACTTATTCATCTTATGTCTGAAAGTTTCTACGTTTAACCTCCTTCACCTATTCTTCCCCACCCATCTGGCATCCACCAATCTACCCTCTGTTTCTATGAGTTTGGTTTTTTTAGATTCTACATGGAAATGAAATCATAGAATATCTTTCTTTCTCTGTCTGGTTTATTTCACTTAACATCATGCTTTCAATGTCCATTCATGTTGTTGCAAATGGCAGGATTTCTTCTTTTTTATGGCTGAATAATATTCCATTACACATATAACTCACATTTTCTTTTTCCAGTCATCCATTGATGGACATTTAGGTTGCTTGTGTATCTTGGCTATTGTGAATAATGCTGCAATGAACATGGGGGTGCAGATATCTCTTCAAGATAGTGATTTCATTTCCTTTGGATATATATTCAGAAGTGGGATTTCTGGATTATGTGATAGTTCTATATTTAATTTTTTGAGGAACCTCCATACTGTTTTCCATTGTGGGTGCACCAATTTATATTCCCACCAACAGTGCACAGCATTCCCTATTCTCCACATCCTCGCCAGAACTTGTTAGGTCTTGTCTTTTTTTTTTTTTGCGGTACGCGGGCCTCTCACTGTTGTGGCCTCTCCCGTTGCGGAGCACAGGCTCCGGACGCGCAGGCTCAGCGGCCACGGCTCATGCGCCAGCCGCTCCACGGCATGTGGGATCTTCCCGGACCGGGGCACGAACATGTGCCCCCTGCATCGGCAGGTGGACTCTCTCAACTACTGCGCCACCAGGGAAGCCCCAGGTCTTGTCTTTTTGATAACAGCCATTCTAACAGGTTGAGCCAAATTTAGAAAGTCATTTAAAAGTATATTTCTTGATTGTTTTGGCAAATCAGAGCATCTGGCTCCTATGCTTTTCCCAAATGACAGCAATCACTGCCTGTTCCTGAACAACACTGGCTCTTGACAGGGAGCTTGTGCTCTCCAGGTTTGCATATCTCTCACCTCTGATTATTATCCAACACGGGGATCATTTATCATGGTGTTTGCAGAGAAATATCTCATCTATACTTATGTCTCTATCAAAATTTGGAAAATTTAATAGAAAACTAGAGGGCAGAGTATTTTAAGAAAACTGAAAGAGGACATATTTCCTTTTGGGGGTAAAGAATAAACATCCTCATCAAATACATATATATATATATATTTATCTATCATCATCATCCTATGGTCATAAGCGTCTCTCTTCCCCAAGGTAAAATCACTTTAGCCGTGAAAAACTTGCAGAGCTTACTGATTATAATTGACTTTTTGTGACAGAATCTAAGTTCACTCTAAGTTGATTCTTTGGGGGAAAACAAAATTCTCTCTTAAAAGGAAAAAAAAAAAAAGAAGATAGAAGAAGGAAAGAAAGAAATCCCCAACCAGACTGAAACACATTTTTCAGTCACTTGATTTTCTGGAAAGAAAATAAATGGCAATAAAGTGTTTTGCATCAGTGAAAAAAATAAGACTCCCTTGCTCTGACTGTAATCTACAGCTGCCTTTACTTGGGGGCATTGGTGCTGGCGACATTGAAAAGAATAGCCATAGTTTTTTTAGCCTTTCAGAAAGCCAGTGAGACAGAGTTTAAAACATACCAGTGTTAGGGCTGCCAAAGACTCATTCTTTGGAAGAGAGGTTGATCCTCTTGTGGGTTTCCCTGTCAGAATGATTGTAAAGGCCCTCACTCAGAGGACCGCAGATGTAAAATCTGAGTTTCTATCAACTGAAGCTTAAAATATAGTGAAGGTGGCAGGGTGACCCAGTGGAAAGGGGACAGGATGTGGAGTTTGTCAAGCCTCAGTCTGAATTTCAACTCTTCCACCCAAAATTGATGTGACCTAGAATGGGCTTATTTCTCTGTGTTTCAATTCCCTATGTATGAAACATGGATAACTTCTGCTTCACAGAGAAAACATAAATTGACCCATTTTAGGCACATTCAAGTGTTGATTCTGATTCTTTTGTTTGTTTGTTTCCTTTATGTATAATAGTGTTAGCTAACATGGACTGAAATGTTTACTATCTGCCAGACCGATGCCCCTTCACCTACATTCCAGTTTTCTCCTGCTTTTAAAGTTGCTCTAGTCCCTTTCCTAAATTTGAATACACTAGAGCAGGAGTCATTCTTTTTTTCTGTAAAGGACCAGGTTAGAAATATTTTTATATTTTTGACCATCTCTACTGTCAAAGGGTTCAAAGGTCAAAGGGCTCTATAGTTTGTCAGATTATTCAAACCTGCTATTGTAGTATGAAAACAGCCACAGATAATATATAAACAAATGTCTGTGGCTGTGTTACGATAAAAGTTTATTTACAAAAAAAACAAAGAGCTGGACCAGGGACCTTAGTTTGCTGCATCAGAAACCCCTTGATAAAATGTAAATTTCCAGACCCTACCAAAGGCCAGAATCATCAGAATCCTTTGGAGTGAGGCTTACGTTTCTGCGTTATTATTCCCAACTCTATTTTGAAAAAAAAAAAAAAAAAAGTATTAAGCCTATCAATAATTTGAAAGAATCGTACAATGAATCCCCATTTATCTTTCACTAAATTAACTTATTATTAATTTTGCATCATAGATCTCCTTCTCTTTCTCTTGTTCTCTGTCTCTATGTTTGAAAGTCAGTTGATACTTTGCCACATTTTCTTGGTAATCCCTCCCTTTCTCCATCTGAAAGTCAGTTACAGGCATCAGCACGTATCTTCTAAGAAGAAAAACTTTCTACGATTATCACCTGCAAGGAACTTAATTAACATGGATACAATTATATGATCAAATATACAGTCTGTATTTAAATGTCTTTAATTGCCACACACAAAAAATTCCTTGTAGTTTTTCTTTTATTATTGAATCCAAGGTCTTGCAATTTATTTGGGTTTCGTGTCCCTTTAGCTTCCTTTCTTTTAGAAAATTGCACCCTGTTTTTTGTCTTCCATGACTTGACACTTTTGAGAAGCCCTGGCCACTTATTTTATAGAATCCCTGCAATCTGGATCTGCCTGTTTCCCCATATTTAGATATTTAGATGGTAGATTGGATCAAGCAGCTATATGGTGATCTGCGCACCTTTACTGAAATATATCCTAAGGACAAAATGAACTGCAGAGAAATTTTGAACTTACTAAGTAGGTTTGTTTTTGGTACTGCTATCAGGATAGTAATAGTAATTCTGAAACAATTTCTTTTTGTAATGTAGGACACACCAAAATGAATAGCTCTATTGACATGTATGAAAACCAGATTTCTCACATATTGGGAGACACAAATATGGAATAAGGAAAAGTAAGAAAGTATCTCATGGTGTAGAATTTGAAATGATAATAGGAGTATGAACTCTATCTACCTATCATCATAGTTTAAGTAAGCACACCTAGTCTCCAGATCTTGATTTTTAAATCACATTTCACACTGAAAGGAACCAGGGGTCCTTAAGGAATGGCTGATCCCAGGGCTAGGCAGATAAAATACAAGTTGATCCTGAAATGGCTTGTTATGCCAGAAAGCAAAAAGCAAAAAGCAAAAAAAAAAAAGTGCTTGATAATGAGGACCTGTCAAAAGAACACAAGAGGCAGCTTGAAGAGGTTCATACTGGCCATATTTGATATATTTAAGCAGAAAATAGAAAAATGATAGTAATGAATTAGAGCGCATTAGATAAGAATCTATATCACAGTGAAATCCAAAACCAACAACAAAAATCACTGTATATAGAAAAAAGTTCCTTGCTTCAGAAGCAATAATAAATGTGGAAGAAATTATTGAATTTGATACCTGCTTTTTTAACATGTTCCCCAGGTGGTTCTAATTCCCTCCAACCACTGGGAACAACTACTAGGTGTCTCCTTGACACTGTTCAATTTTATAATAGCCATGAATCTTAAACATAGCCCCAGGTCTGGAGAACCTCATACTTAATAGAAATATATGAAAAATAGAAATTCTAGTGAACCTGTGACAATTTGTTTTCTCCTTCAAAACACTTCTGAAAGTATTTTCCGTCGCTGTTTAATATATCAGTCATTCTGGCTACTCCTGAAACCTGCCTTTCTATTGTAGCGTGGTCCTAGGAGAAGTCCTGCTTACTTTCTCCATAATCCCCTGCCCCTGCAGTGCAAAGTCTTATCACCCGTGGAGACAGGAAAAGGAGGCAGCTGCCTGGGATTGCCTCCAGGCTCAGCCTCTTGCTTGCTCTATTTTTTTTTTTTTTTTTTTTTTTTTTTTTTTTGTCCCTTCACCAGGCAGACCAGAGCTTTCAGGCAGTGATTGCCAACTTCGAGTTTAGTCCAGTGGACACTGCGTGTAAATACAGTGTCTTGCAATGCCTCAGAGGGCTTGAATTTTCATTCCAGAAGTAGGGTAGTAGCCCTTTGCCTTTAAATATGTCTTCCGCCTCTGGGTTTCCAAGTTTTGCAATTAATTGGGGCTACTTTTGCATAGTTCTAGTTTAATTATGCAGAGAAGCAATTCAAAAGTTAGCATATAGTTATGAATTTCTCTCCCCATAAACACTTTTCCTTTGCTCCCATATTCAAATCGATTGCTAGACCCTATCAATTCTGCTTTCAACATTTTTCAAGCATCATCCTTTGACTTTTCACTTCCTTGCTACCACATTTTAAAGACGTGTATGGAAGAAAGTTTGATTTCTTATTCCTCTTTACCTTTGCACCGGGACGTCTTCTATGCCTACTTAGGCCAACTTGCTAAAGTTTTAGTATGTGGTGGGATACACCTTGCCTACTAGGATTTCAGAGTCATTTTATTCAACATGTCTTCAGTATGGGATCTCACCTATCCTTCTACAGTTTTAAAAAAGAATCAAATTTATATCCCTTAGGAAAAGTGACTTAAATTTACAGCATGGATATTAAAAGACTGGGAATGGTTGGTTTCAGCAGAAGTAGTTATGGAAGAGAACAAGAGAGAGTGGAACTCAATAAGAAAAGAGAGAGGATAAGCATCTATAACTACAATTCTGCCTCGAGCTAGTCTTGTTGCCCAAAGTCACCACTACAACATTCTAAACACAGTGAGCAATCAGATAACTCACCTGACCTACTGGCTGGCTGAGAGCCTGGGTGGTCGTCTATCTAGTTTACCAAGGATCCACCCAGCTATCCACCAGGTCTATGCAATAGAGTGTGTTGGCCAACGCACTTGAAATGGATGATGTGCCTGTAGGCCTCCTGGGGCACGCCAGAGAAGAAGGAACCTGCTCAGCCTTCTGTTCAAGCGCTGTGCCCCAGTCTCAGTGCCTCATCTTTAAAATAAGAGTCACTCCTCCTGTGCCTTGAAGAAACTTTGAGAGCCAACGTGGAGTCTTCCGTGGGTCTCCCCTTCTTGCAGCAAGTAGCCTCAAGGGTCCCCTTGGGCTAAGAATTGCATCTGGGCAATTCCTCGTTTCTCAAGGTGGTCTCTGTTGCCAGTTAAGACTCCTCAGTAGGTCTCTGTGAGGTTTCAGTGGCCTCAAAGCAGAGGGTCCAGATGGGGGCCTGACTGAGCCCTCTGCTGTCAATCTCAGCTTGCTCTAGCTGCAGCCACTAATGACAACCTTGTTTCCTTACAAATTCCAGCCTGTGACTTTCCAGCCATGTCGTTACTTGTAAAAAACCTATTCTTCTGTTGTCTTTGATGGGGTCAAAAAAATTCATGTAGTTACATAAAAATATCTGATTCACAGGGAAGCCAACTATATGTCTTGTGTTGGGACAGTTCAAAATGTAGTTCCTAGACGACTTTTGCAAATCGTTCTTGTTGCCAGACGCGCTCAGACATTGCTGTGCAGTTGTAGGGGAGGATGGAGGGAAGGGGAGGGGAGATACTTTTTTGGTCTTTTTGCTTTTTACCTTCCCCAAGAGGGGACAGTCTGGCCAGCTTGCTCCAGTAATGCAATAAAGACATTGCAATAAATAAAGCAAAAAATAGTGAAACAGTAGGGAAAGGGGCAGGGCACAACCTTTAAAGGAATGACATATCCTGAGGACACGACATAAACTGATTACAACCAAATAGGTCCAAGATGGTGGACGAGTCAACTTCCTCCAGACCTTGAGCCCCAGTATACACTCGCTGTAACACATCAGCACTCTAAATGACACATCCACAGGCACCATGACAGTTCCAAGGCTGACCATAAAGGTCAAAAAGTAGGTGGTGGCCCAATTCCTGGGAATCTCCATCCATTATGCAAAATAGCTAGAATACTCCTCCCACTCATTAGCCTACAAATTTACCCACCCCTATAAAAACTGACAACCCCATACCCCGGGGCTGCTCTCGCCTTCTGAGATGGCCCACACACTGTCCATGGAGTGTGTTTCTCTCTAAATAAATCCACTTCTTACCTGTCACTTTGTCTCTCACTGAATTCTTTCTGTGATGAGACATCAAGAACCTGAGCTTCATTAAGTCCTGCGACCAGGTGTGTGATCTCAGTTGAAAGACTGTGGGTTTTGGCCGGGTTCAAGTCCCAGCTACGTGGATGCAAGTCCCAATCAGGGTTTTGGCCAACTTTGAGTCTTGGATGCGTGGGTTCAAGCCCCAGTCTGGGTTTTGAGTCCCAGCCTGAGGGTTCAAGTCCCAATCTGAGTTGCACAGTTTTAGTTTCAATAGTGAGAAGAAGAAATAAAATAAGAGTCACTAACCAGAATTATGATTCAGAGTCTGGAACCTGGCTGCCTCCATTCATTTCACACTCAGTACTGCAGCCCTCTCATTCTCCCCATGAGTTCTTTATGTACATGTCTGTCTTGCTGTCTTAATTATCTTTGTATCCTTCGGTGTGCCTGTCTCCAGCACCTTCCACAGTGTTTTATAAGAGCAGGTACTCAGTAAGCATTTGGTCAACACGTATGTACACAGGTAGGCCTCAGCTTAGGAGCTCTGCATTTCAAGCACTCTCCTGCCCCTCTGTCATTCTGTTCTCTAATTTCCCCTCAGATGTCAAGGAGCTTTCTGCCTCCTCTTCTTCACAAGGTAAATACCTTATATCCAAACTCCATTCTGTAATTGGATAAATCCCCCTAAAGATGCTCAACCTATCTTCAGGAAACAGCATCAAAAGTACAATGATCCTATTTTCCAAACGTTAACACTGGAGCATGTGTTCTAACCAGTAAAAATTGACTCAGTAGGTATTAGGAAGTAATACAGTCTCTCGCTATCCGAGGGGGATTGGTTTCAGAACCCCAAAGGATACCCACATCTGAGGATGCTTAAGTCCCTTATATCAAATGGCATAGAGCAGTCAGCTTTCCATACTGCAAGTTCCACATCCACGGATTTAACCAACTGCTGATATAGAGGGCCAACTGTAGTTGTAATTAAGACAGTTCCTGACAATCCAAAATGTATGATGGTTGAGGCTCAAAGAGGACAAGGAGAATGGATTGTGCTGTAATCCTCCAAGGCCCTCCTTTGTGGTCTGGCCCAGGCTATCTCTCTGATCTCCCCTCTGGTCTCTCTCTTCCTCCCAGGGGCTGCTCCAGCCATGCTGGCCTCCTTTGGTCCCTTGAACCAGGCAAGCTTAGTTCTATCTCAGGTGCTTTGCTCTGGCTCTTCCCTCTCACTGGGACCCTCTTCCCTAGATCTCTGCAAGATTCCCCTCTTCTTACCATCCATGTCTCAGGCAAAAGTCACCTCCTCACAAAGGCTTTCCTTAACAGTGGCCTTGCCCCTCGTCACTCTAGACCCTGTTGCTCTGTTTTATTTTCTTCCTGGTATTTACTTCTCCGTGAAAGGGTCTTAAGTTTGCAGTCTTTCTCCACCTCCACCCTACCGCCCACTATGATGTGAGCCTCATAGGGCACATCCTACCATTTGTCTGCTCGCATATCACAGCACCTAGAACAGTGCCTGGGACAGGACAGATGCACCACCAAACTCTGTGGAATGAGGGAGGAACACTGCCCCTTCTTGCTACTGCTCCATCACTATCCTCTGCTCTGTGCCGCTGAGGATTTCGTGGCCTGTTTTTGCAAGCCTAAGTCCACCCAAACATCTGCAGGAAAATGCACCTCCCACAGCAAAGGGGCACCCATGGGAAGATCCCACTTTGGGCTGGGTGGAAATGGAAGTCAAAAGTTTAGGACAGAAGGAGGAAACAGAACTGGAGACAGAGCTAAGTAAAAGAAATCTGGTTAAAAAAAGGAGGAGGGGACTTCAGCTGTAATATCTGGAATGCTCAAGTTGGACTGGGATTCATAACCCAGTTGTGTCTTTGTCACAAACCCACCACGTGGCCTTGGATTTGTCACTGCTCTTCTCTGAGCTTCAAAGGCCACACGCATAAAGTGAGGAAGCTAGTAGTCTTTTCAGACCTGTCCAGTGACCATTCTTCAAAAGGGGAGACCTAAGAGAACATAATCTGTCCTAATTGTAAGTATTACAGGGCTGCGGTGCAGTAGTCCCATCTAGAACCAAGAAATGAGGTAAGTAAAGTTTACCTTGGAGAGTCAGCCTTACTGCTCAGGGGCCAGATATGCAGAGCTGTGTGAGGGATAAGAAAGGGCTTTTAGGCCAGCAAGACCACAGTAGTCATCAGCTTCAACTTACTAACATGTCTAAAGAAAAGAATGTGTCAATTCTGGAAGGGCCGGGTGTGCTCTAACTTTGGAAAGCAGGAGAGGCCAGAGAGACAAGGCTGGCTGCCCCTTTCTACACACATCTAGGGGAAGGGTCTAAACCCTCAGGGCTTTCCTCCCAGTGGAAAGGCTGGCCTCAGTCCAAGGTGAACACTGGGGCTGACAGGTTCTGAGCATTTTTAGGACAGTGTAGGACAATGATTAAGGTCCAAATTCTTCACACCTGGGTTTGTATCCTGACTCTGCCATTCATTAGCTACAGGACCAGAACAAGTTTTACAATCTGTACCTCCGCCTTTCCACCTGTGAAACAGGAGAGATGATAATAGTAAGTATCCCCAAGAATTACTGGGAGGATTAAGTGAACATGTATAAAGCACTTAGAATAGGGGCTATTATTCTAATTCCATTGGTGAAGGCATCTCTGGCTGACATGTATACCTCAGGCCTAATGATACTGAATATTTGCTCTTCTCCTTCTGATGCCACTTTCAACAAGCAACCTACTGCTTCCCATGTAGGGCTGCTTACCCGGAAAAAAATGTGCTTATCACAGAGATTCTGAGAAATTCCCATCCCGGAGCTTGCAATTTCTTATGGCAAATTGATACATTACTTCTAGTTATGCCTGGGCCTCTGACATCGCTTGACCACAGAGGCAAGATCCAGGTGTGATGTGAATGGAGGATTTCAGTCCAAGGGCGATCTGTTTTGATTTCTAAATCATCACACTGGCATCCTGGTGCCTATCTCCACCTCAGTGCGTTTGGCAGCACTCAGGCTCCTGAAGAGCGACGTGTGTGAGTCCTCAGCCTCTAAAGCAGAGGGCAGCCCCCAGACGGTTTTCCTACCCAACACTGGAGCCGCCTGTGCTGTCCCGGCCGTGAGTACCTTTCCATGAAAGAATAAACAGCTTTTGGAACACTGGTGGGTTAGAAATATAGGAAATAAGGTTGCTACAAGCAGAAGTATAAATCTAAGCATTCCCCTTGACCTACCTGCAGTGACTTCTTTTCCTCAAAAACAAAAAAAACAAAAATACCCAAAACTCAAATGTTTCCATTTCATTCTGGGACCCTGCCTGGAATACCAACCACCCGATCTCTGGGGATTGGTCTGGGTTTTTAAACATTCTCAATTAAAAGTGTGAGTCATTCTGGAAGGGTTAGAGAACTTCCAATGATAATACACATCGGTGGGAATGTGTTCAATAGATTTCTTTCCTCCTGACACCTTGCTGGGTTGGGTTTACCTTTAGGAATTCTCAGATTTGTGAATTTTGTTTTGGTTTTTGGAGAGAGGGCAGAGAGAGGAGGGAAAAGGAGGGAAAGGAGAAGTGTGAAACACTTCCAGAGTTCCATGAGACCTGCTTAGGGTCGGGGAGAACTTGAGAGGTTCAAGGACCAGGAGGGTTCTGGGAGGTTCATCTAAGACATGGGTTATGTTGGCATTTCCGCATTGGCCTGAGAAAGTAACCAATGATTATAATATCATTTCCCAGGAAAAATGCAGCTAGAGCTCCACATATGTCACTCATAAAGGAACTTTTGAGAGACAGTCCATTGCAACTGAGTTCTTAAATGGTGGACTTTCTATATTGGATCTCGGGAAGAAAGAGAACGTCACAGGAAGCATTTGGGTGGCACTGGGGGGAAAAAAAGATAGGTCAGAAGCAGAGAGCATATAATGTGCTAGAAATGGAAGAACATCTGTCTCTGGGGTCTGGGGCAGGTAGCGACCTGCTAAAAACCCCAGCCAGCAAAGACACCTCTCCAGAGACCCGGCAGAAAGATGTCCTGCATTTAAAAAGAAGTTTCTCGCACTCGGGTTATGCTGACGTTTCATTTTGGGGTCTTGGGACAGCCTTCCCTCGTGACTCTCAGGGAACCCAGGGCCTCTGCCTGAGTCTACCTGACAGTCCCTGCGAAAAGGAGAGACAGGTAAGAACTCAGCAGGAGAAGCCGAGACTTGGTTTGAGGAAGCCAGAGGGAGGAGATTTGAATCTAGACACCCCTGGGGGGTAGGACTGAGAGGCGATTCTACAGAGGGTGTGAAAGGGGAGGGGGCTTGGGAGCATCAGGCAGGGGACCAACGCAGGACACACAGACCACGCCAACGTGCGGTGTGGGCGCCCGCGGAGAAGGACGGGTGGAAACGAGACGCCTGGGGCGGGGTGGAGGGGAAGCTGTCCCTGCGGCGACGTGCGCTCGGAGGAGGGAGGCGGGGAGGGTCGAGCGGGCGCGCGGCGTGTGACCGCCGAGGCTGCGGCGGCTGGAACAGGTGAGCGGCCGCCGGGCGCTGGGTCCCCGCCCTTCCCCGGGAGCGACTCCCCCTACCGACCCTCGCCGGCGCTTAGCCGTTACGCGGCTTCCCCTCGGTTTGGGGTTTTGCCACTGGCAGCTGGTTTTTTTCCCCTTTCCTGTTTCTGTCTCTCCTTCTTCTTTTAGGTTGCTCCACCCCGCCCAGGATCAGGCCAGGGGGAACCGGCCGCACCGCGGTTGCCAACTCGCGCAGGGCGCTTTGGCGAAGTCCCGGAGTGGAGTCCCGCGTCCCGCCTCCTTCCTGCGGGGCGCGCTCTCCTAGCTCCCCCCCGCAACCCTTCCCCACTTTTCCCCCCTTTTGCAATCACATGGCATTTTAAGAATGCGGGAAAGATGGCGGTAGCGGCGGCGGCGGCAGCGGCGGCCGGGCCGGCCGGCGGGGGAAGCGGCCGAGCGCAGCGGAGCGGGCTGCTGGAAGTTTTGGTGCGGGATCGCTGGCACAAAGTTCTGGTGAACTTGAGCGAGGACGCCCTGGTTCTGAGCTGCGAGGAGGGCGCTGCGGCGTACAACGGCATCGGGACCGCCACCAATGGCTCGTTCTGCAGGGGCGCCGGCGCGGGGCACCCGGGCGCGGGCGGCGCGCAGCCCCCGGACTCGCCCGCCGGGGTCCGCACCGCCTTCACCGACCTGCCCGAGCAGGTGCCCGAGTCCATCTCGAACCAGAAGCGCGGCGTGAAGGTGCTGAAGCAGGAGCTGGGCGGGCTGGGCATCAGCATCAAGGGGGGCAAGGAGAACAAGATGCCCATCCTCATCAGCAAGATCTTCAAGGGGCTGGCGGCGGACCAAACGCAAGCCCTGTACGTAGGGGACGCCATCCTGTCCGTAAACGGGGCCGACCTGCGGGACGCCACCCACGACGAGGCGGTGCAGGCGCTGAAGCGCGCTGGCAAGGAAGTGCTGCTGGAAGGTGAGGGGTTAACGCCGGGCGAGCCGCTCGGGATGCGCAGCGCACGCCCCCCCGCCCCCCCGCCCCACCGCAGCCGCATCCTCACACCCACCCGCTTGCTGTCACCCACCAGGGGGCCGCAGCGCGCTGCTGGCGGAGTTTTGACAACTTTTGCCCACCTGGGGGCAACTTGTTCCCTCCCTAGGGTTGTCCCAGGCGTTGACCCGTCAGGGGTGTAGGAAAGGGCTAGGCGAAGAGGGTTTCTGTGCCGAGCACTGGGTCGGAGGCGTAGTGATGTTGTCTCATTTTTTATCCGCGCAAAATCCTTGTGTAGTGTAGGGGCTGGAAGTGAAACTGGCAATGAAGTGTACGCGCCCGCGTTCCGAAGCGAGCTCACTGAGTAATAGCAACTCTGACAGTTTTCTGCTTTGGCACAATTTTCTTCTCAGGAGCCTGGGCTGCCCAGCTAAAAAAAAGGGTTGAATCTCAAAGGGGCCAGAGAGGGGTGGCAACGTGTGAATGCTAGAACTCCCACCACCCTTCCCGATTTCCTCCTTTCAAATTGGAAACTGGGCTTCTGGCTCGGGAGCTGTGCCCAGGGCTGGGAAGTGAGGTGCAGCTGTATGCAAAAGTTCACTTCTGCTGCCAGGTGTTTGGCCGGTCCCTCTGGATTCCAGGTTGCTCAGGTGGAGGGCTGGTGAAGTGGTGTTTCTGCCTGCATCTTCCCCCGGTGTTTCCCCTCCATTCCCCCAGAGTGATGTGGAAACAACTTTGCATTTGTAAACAGTTTCCCCTGCGTGTGAGGTGTCTTAGAAACTACTCTCTTGAGATCTTATGTCCCCATTCTCCTAGTTACCGAATGTGAGCAGAATAGGTAGCACCGTTTTGTGCGCTTTTGTGACTGTGGGGCGTTACGTGGGGCAGAAGGGTAGTGGTAAGGGGATGACGCATTCTCCTTTCCCACTACAGCTGCATTTTTCACTGGATGCCTGCCACTCTGCCCCTTAGCTTGCTTTCAGCACTAATGTCATGGAAATATCTATTTATTCAGCTTTTCCCCTGCTGTAGATTGAGTTATCTGGGGTCTTTGATTTAGTTTGGGTCATCTCCCTTGAGCTCCATGACATGCTTGCTGAGTCAACGAATAAATGAACCCATGGCCATTGAAACAATGTTTCAACTGAGATCTTGTAAACCAGGTGGTTGATTTAAGCCTAAATTAAGAACTTAAGTCAATTTCCTGCTCATCAGTTGTGGTGCTGGTGTGTGAAACCCAGAAAGTTCGAAGTTGGGAAACCAACTGTTCCCTGTAACAGCTGATGCAACTCTCTGGTACATGGCCCACATCCTGGCCTAGAATACATGTTCCCCCCCCCTTATTTGTCTAGAGGATTTGTGATGTCTTCATATTTAATTGCTACCCAGGATCCAGAAAGTGGAAGGCTATTTGCTTTGGCTTTATGGTTAACATAAATAAACAAAAAAAGTTTTCTTGGTTCAAGTGTGTGTCGGCTTCTGTGACAAGGGGCAGGTGGAATCTGGAGCAAGTGTAGTTTGGACTATAAACGGCTGAATACCTGCTTGGCTTGTAATATTTACTGCAAAATATCAGGGGGCACATAGGCAGGTGGCTTCTATTTCAGGCACTGCCCTTCATTATGTCTCTTCTTCTCCTCAGTTTCACTTTAATGAATAGTGATTTAGCAAAGAAGTAAAAAAAAAAAAAAAACTCTCTCACCCCAAAAGAGGAAGAAAATGTGACTGGCTACAGTTTAAAATAAACTTAGACGAAGAAAAAAAGTCAAGCAGTTGTCTGACTTTATTGGTGCAGCAACTGAAAAGTGAGCTTTGTAAAAATCTCTGAAGGTAACATTCTTACAACGGATTGTTGTGTGTTCCAGGCAGGACCTCTAGGGGCAGACCTATGGGCTTCTTAGACACGACCCACCTGGGCTTTGGGCAGCAGTCTTATTCCAGGCCTGAGTTTTCAGAAATTGACTGCTATTAAGATAAGCAAGAAACCCTCCCCCCACCAAAAAAAAACAGTGTCTCTTCTTCTGAGAGTATTGGTCCGAAATGAGGTGGGAATGATCATGTATCATCAAATCAAATAGCACACAACCTCTCTTTTGTAGCTTGGCCTAGTACAGGGATTCCCAGCTGAAGGTACTTTTCAGAATCACGGGAAGGGCTTTTTAAAATCACCTATCGGGACTTCCCTGGCGGTCCAGTGGTTAAGACTTCGCCTTCCAATGCAGGGGGTGTAGGTTCAATCCCTGGTCCAGGAGCTAAGATCCCACATGCCTCACAGCCAAAAAACCAAAACATAAAACAGAAGCAATATTGTAACAACTTCAATAAAGACTAAAAATGGTCCACATCAAAAAAAAAAAATCTTGAAAAATATTTAATAAAATAAAATCACCTATCTACTTGCTACTGCACTGAAATGCCATCTTGATTTCAGAATTTCTACATAGGAAAGTCTTTGCTGATGTAATCTAGTTGGACCAGAGGGCTAAGGGAGATGTATTAAAGATATATTTATATGGCAAAGACACTGTTTTCTATTTAGATTGCTTTTTTTGGTTTGTATGATTTTTGAGGGAGCGGTTGGAGACTAGTTTCATCCCTCAACCGCAGCCAATATGACCCCCATTACATGACATGCGCCCCCTAGTGGAGACTGACTGCCTCTACTAACGGTACATCCTGTGAAATGAAACCCCGCCCAGCAAATTTCAATGCCAGCGTTCTAGTCTTAGATTCTGCCACAGAAGGATGTCAACCTCCCTGAGCCTCAGTGTTTTCTGAAAAATGAGAATAAAGAAATGCTTACTTACTGGGCTGCTGTATGGAAGAGCACTCTGAGAATTTAAAAAGGCCTGGGGAGGGGGGCGGGACAGAATGTATCAAATGCCTGCTGTGATTATTTTTACAATTCACATGAAGATGAAATTGCCCCTTCTAAGGGACACACCTTTCCTATTCCTTTACTAGAGTTTATATTTTTAAATTTTTATTTTTTTGTTGTTGTTTTTGTACTATAGAACTGTAATGTTAGGAGACCTTTGCTCTGGGAAAAGAGAATCACAGCAACAGCTAGTATCTCTTGAGCACTTAATATGTGCCAGGTTTTACTTATATTTGTTCATGTACACTTCTGGTAACCCCATGAGGTTAGTCCTACTGTTGCTTATTTTACTGATGGGAAACTAAAGTTTACAGACTTTACACGTTTAAAGTTTACAGGTTATTTGCATAAACTACCAGAGCTAGAAGGCATCCAGGTCTATCAGACTTAAAAGCTCATACTTAAAACCTCCAGGTGAAATTGATACTCTGAGCTTCTGCTTCAACTGCGTGCTTGAATCAGTTGAAGCTTCATCAGTTATTGGGCTCAAGATGTCCTTCCCCACTACTCGAACGTGCTGACATGCTTGGGACGGCTTTGAGCAGGAAACAGCAATTGTGTGGACCGCTCAAAAGGGAGAGACAGGAAAGAGGATTGAGTCTCAAAGCCCTAATCACCAAGTGTCTGGCTATCAAGACGGAGCTGCTGTGATATGGCCCAAATTTACAATGTGACTGAGCCTCCATCATTAAACACAGGGCGGGCAAAGAGACTGAATTGCAATTCAGACTTAAAGAGTGAATAAACTATGCCAGTGAAGTCAGTGTTAAACCAAACGTGCATTAAAGTTAAGATCAGAAATCTTCACACTGTGAACTCATTTCCCATTTTAGGGAGGTGGGAACAGGGACCCTGCATTCAGCCATGCAGATATTCAACCTCACAACTCCAGGGGTGCACCCTCTGGAGTTGGGCAGGGCGTACCTGCATAGACGTCTTTGGCAGCTCTGGGTACAGAAGGGGGGGTGGGGGAAGAGGTTTTTGCCCTTATATTAATAGTAAAATCATAATTTGGCCTATATCAACCTTTTTGTAACTGAAGCGACAATAAAATTGGTTTCTTCAGAACTTTGTTGAGATCGAGGAGTGCAGAATGTTCTGGAAGTGGAGGTGAGGGGTGGACAGAATTATCCTTGGCTACAGAGGTCACTTATGGAACTAGACTAGAAAAAATAGAAACGCAAAGGAGAAAGTCAGAGACAGTTGTTGGCATTAACCTTCTCCATCAGAGTTCCTCCCTCAGTACTACTCCCAGGAATGCTTGTCTGCTGAGATCATCTAAAATGTCACTTTCATAATCACTTTCTCCAGTGGTGGAAGTAGGGATGATGGGGCAGGGAGATGGCAGGGTGCAAGGGAAGGGCAGTGATATTGCTGGCATTCAGTCTCAGGATTGGATGAGAATTTGAAGTTTAAAGAATATTAATTTATTTAGGATGTACAGATTCTTAAAGAATACCCAAGAACCCTGGAATTAGAATCTTGAAACTTGAGTTATCTTTTAACTAATAATTACACTTTTGGCAATATACTTTATTTCTTTGGACCTTAATTTTCTTCATTGGAAAGCTAGAAAGCTGCAGTAAGCCATCTCTAAACCTTATTTCACTTCATAACTTATAAATTCAGACCCAACACACTTTTATTAACAAATCTTTCTAACACCCCTTTTATTATCATGAAATGAATTTCATAAATATAACCTAACTCTAATTTAAATTTAAAATCAAAATAATGCCCTATTATTAACATGAAAAAATGGAGAAATGAAGTGAATTATAAAAAATATGTTTCAACAGATAACTGCATGGTACAACTACACCAGAGGTCATAATGAAGGAGGTAGATGCTAGGACTTGTATGTAAAATTACTATCGATGCATAGCTACAAATGAAGATGGGTAGGGGTATGTAGTATCACTTGGGATCTGGAAAAATCTTGCCCTGTGAAGGACTGGCTCAGACGTTGCAAGGTGTCTTGGATCCCTGGCGGCTATCACTAAATGCTAGTCGTATGCCAGCATGACCCACCTTGACCTCTAAAATGCCTCCATAAGTTTATGAACTGCTATTGGGGAAGGGCAAGAACCAACCTCTTAAGAACCAGTGTTCTGTAAGAATGCTAATTCTACTTTATAATGCCTAACCTTTTGTAAACTCTTTTTACACGTGTGATCGTACCTAACACTTATATAATATTTACCTTGTACCAGATGCTGTTCTTAGCACTTTACGTGGACCAAATCAGTGGTATCTCACAATACCCTGATGCTATCAGTATGTCTATTTTACAGATAAGAAAACTGAGGCCCAGATCAATTAAGCCACTTGCCAAAGAAACACAGTGAATAAATGCTGAGGCTGAGATTGAAGCACAAGCCTTAAAGCCTTTGATCCTCATGAACAGCTGTACAAAATAAGCGGACTAGGGATGCTTATCCTCAACTTGTTGATTAGGAAAGTGAAGCTCCAAGAGGTGGAATGATTTGTCTTTATGAGGCCTTTCTTCTACTTTCTTGTTTGAAATATTCGTTTTCTACTATGGCTGTAACAAATAACTAGAAACCCTGGTAAATTAAAACACACATTTACTATCTTACAGTCTGTTAAAGTCAGAAGCCCGATGCTGATCTCACTGAGCTAAAATCAACGTATCTGCAGGGCTGCATTCCTTTCTGGAGGCTCTTTTCCAGAAGCTTCTAGAGACCACTCTCCTGCCTTGACTCATGGCTCCCTTCCATTAAGCCTGGGGTAGCATTTTGAGTCCGTCTCACCTCTAATCACTCCAACCTCTATTATACCTCCGTCTTGCATTTTAAAGGCCCCTTGTGATTACATTGGTCACATCCAGATAATCCAGGATCATCTCCCCATTTAAAGCTAATGTTTAGCAACCCTAATTCAATTTGCAACCCTAATTCCCCTTTGCCGTGTAAGGTAACATATTCACAGGATCTGGAGGCTGGGCATCTTCTTTTCAGGGGGTGGTGGAGAGGGATAATTTTTCTGCTACCACATCTGGTTTGCTAAAGTCATAATGGTGCAGAGTTCCCAGGTAGGACTTCATGAATACACGGAACCACAGTAAAGAATCACTTCCTGTCTCACTGCAAAAGAGTTCTTCATTCATTCATTTATTTATGCCTCTAACGAGTTATTTATTCCGTGTCTTCTATGTGCCACACGCCACTAGGGGATTGCCTTCAAGAAGCAACATTTGAGTGACAGACACAGATCAGCACCGGATCAGCACCGTACAGGCAACTACAGGATGGAGTGAAAAGGGCAACATGCGGGGTTTTATGGGATGCTGTGGGTTCCCGCGGGAAGGGCAGCTGAGCCCCTCTAGGGCTAGGGAAGGCAAATGCCTCAGGGCACCCTAAAAAAGAGCTTGGCCATCAGCTGTAGCCCAGTGTGGCTGAGCGGGTAGAATGTGACCTTCAGACCTTGATGAAGGTCAAGACTGAAAAAAGACCAGAGAATTGAGCAGGGGGCAAGGCTGGTAAGCCTTGTTACAGAGTTGGATTTCATTCTGAGGGTGAAGTGTTTTAGGCAGGGAAATGTCACGCTCGGTTTCACATTTCAAGAAGCTCGCTCTCTAGGGCGGTGCTTCTAGCATGAGGTTGGCAGGGCTTTAGTGAAATGACTGGCTCCCTGTTTCCACCCAGCTGCCCTGGGACACGGCCACTTGACCCTGAATTATACTTGGGGGCAACTCCATGAGTAAGGCTTAGGTTTGCAAAGGGGCTTTACTCACATTACGATTTTGTCACCAGGTCACCCCTTTGTGGATGCTTGGACAGGTGTTACAATCTGCCTTTTGCACAGGAGGGTTAGGTGACTGGTCCCAGGTTACCTGTCAGTGACAGAGCTGGAAATCAGATTATCTAACACCCCATCAGCTCTCCTGCTGCGCGCTACATAAACTCAAGACATCGTGTGGGGACCAAAAGAAGTCTCAGAGGAATAAGCCTTGGCCTCTGATTTGGGGAGCCTTACAGTAATTAGGGAGGCAGGGTATTTGAGGCTGACTGTGAAATACTTGAGATTAGTAAGACAAATAGGGTGATTTTGACCCCAGCATATATAGCATAGTACCTGGCAGACATCAGGCTGTTAAAATGTGTTAGAAAAGGAAAAAATGGAAGGACAGATGGAAGGAAGGGAGGGAGGGAGGGAGGGAGAGAAAAAATTGGGGGATTTAGCAGTGACCCTTTTTTTATGACTCCCATCCTCCAGCACTCCTGCTGTTGGACTATGGTGATAAACATCTGGCATCCGATAATGAAAACTATACCTTTTCCTGTAGAGAAGAGGAATAAAGAAGGGACTTTATAAACCTAGGAAGCACTTACTTAACATAGACCAGTCTTGAAAGTTCCCAGAAGAGGAGCCAGGCATGATTTTAACAGTGATCCGAAAATGTAATTAATTATCCTTTTCGTGTTATATTTATAACCACTTTGCCTTTGCCCCGCTGTGGCCCAGGGACCTCCACATCTGAATAAGTAAGAACGCTTTCTACCCAAGGAGATGAAAACTCTCTGCTTAGATATTTTAATTGTTTCGTTTTTAAGCTTATGTATCAGCCTGAGAATTCAGACCATGTTCCTTAAGTGAAGCTGATCGGAATGGTCCTTCAGTTCCTTCTTTCTGCCGGGGTAGGGGATGTTCTTCTTGTTCAGTGGTGCATTTTAGCCGTCGCCCCGTGAAGTATGTATAAAAATAACTCGCTGCACATGGCTCCACACTTGTGAAAGACATCTAACCAAAGCTACCAGTGTTCGGTTTGGCGAAGGGAAATCATTCTCTGGCAGCTAGTGGCCTGCTAAGAATTCTACTTCAGATGATGCATTTCAAAGCAGTTCATGTTAAAGAAAAGCCAGAATTTCCCCCCGTATTTATAACAGGTGTTTTATGTACCAAACCTCATTACCCACTTCACTGGCTTTGATCTATAATAATGCTTGCCTTTAGCCCTGGTCTGCAGAGTGAGACTTAAGAGAAAATATATAATGTGCACCACAAAGTAAATATCCTAACAGACCCGCACAAATGAGCCGCATTCCCAGCGCAGAATAGACAAGATGGACAGGTTCATGATTAATAATGATTATCATGGATCTTAAAAGGATGACCCGTACTTTAGCTCAGTACTTTTAAAAACTGCTCCTCCCTGTGGACTGAAGCGTCGTTCTTAGCATGTTCATAAGTGTGGGAGGCTCTGTCTAAAACGTAACGGGTTGCTGAGGATGACTGCAGCTGACATGTCCAGTTTGTTTGCATTGCTGTTCAAACTGCTCTTGTTTCTTCCTTTCGCAATTTTGTTTTTTTTTTCAAAGTGGTAAAAGACAATGGTTCAGAGGGTGGGCCTTGGATTTATTTTGTCTGGGCTCGAATTTGCAAGCCACCTCTTTCTCCCTGTGTGATCTTGTGCAAGTTACTTAATTACAAGCTTCAGTTTCTTAATCAGTGGGTTCATTGTAAGGAGTAGAGTGATTATGTATGTAAAGTGGTTAGCTCATTGCCTGGAACCGTAGTCTGCACTAAATAATTAGTAACTGTGTAATATGTCAGGTCTCATGCTTATCTAGGTATTATTTTTGGATAGAGGGTTCAATCCTATAAGTAAAATGAAGGGTTCAATCATACGTTCTATAAAGCCTTTTGGGGGGCACAAGGGACAGCTTGGGATTTGCCATGTTAGGGAACCAAATGATGTAAGTGATGGCTTAGGAGAGTTCGTTTGCCTTGCAGGTGTGAATTATGATCCCACAAGGGTGTATTTCACTGATGAGTTTTAGTCGCATCAGGTGCTTTCCATCAACCAAACCACAGTGTAGGGTGCTGTGGCTTTTAGTTGGCAAATGTGAACTGTGTCTTAAAATGCTGATATGCAGGAACATGCAGAGGAGTGTTTTGTGAAGGAACAGTAGGCAAGTAGGGATTTAACCTACACAGCAAAATTCAAAACTCTAAAATTTTTTCTAGTCATTATAGGAATGTGGAGATCTTATTAATCCAAAGAAACCCAAATGTTTCTTTTACAAAAAATGTAAAATATTTATATAATCATTACTAAGTCAGAAATATACTTTAGTTTTTTATTCTGTTATTTAGTACTGTGTTTCACGGTCTCCAAGAGACCATCCAGTGGAAGATATGTCATTGTTTATGTACCCTGAAGAAAGAAAAAACTGTCTAAGATGGGAAGTCTGATAGGTTACCTGCATAAAGTTGGGACACCAAAGGGCTATGCCTTCAATGCAGGAATAAATGAAAAATAAACCCATCACACAAAAAGGGACAACGAAGGCACTCATTTCAAATTTGGTACTGGTGGAAGGAAGGAAGAATATATCTCCAATAATTTTGAATTGCAGGTTGGTTCTAATAAATATTTAGGTCTGAATATACAATGTCAGTGTGAGTTTTAAAAAGTACTTAGGCAGATAATCTAAAGTGTTTTCAGATAGAGAGAGCCCCCGATGAATGATAGGAGAAATTATAAATACTCTCTGCAAGAACTTGGTTTCCATCCCCACCTTCAGAGATTTTAAGGCCCATCCCCCAATTCAAAGATGATAAAATACGAAAAGAAATGGGCAGTTTGAATTGATGAGGTATGGTGTAAAATTGTTACACAACTATTTATTAAAATAATTTTTCTTTTAATGTTTGTAAGGTGGCACCTTGTTGGTAGATTGAAGCAAAAATCTGTAGAGGGATGAGATGAAATTCCTGTTCTAAAATAGAACAGCCCAGAGGGGAGACAGGTGTAGAGTAATAAACTACATTTATGTAAATTACAATAAGTTCTATAATAATAAAAAGTTATAAAGGAGTAAATGTTGTAACAGAACTTATGGAATATCTGAAGGTACTAAGGATATATGAAGTGGAAAGGAATGCTTCACAGAAAAGGTGACTTGAGAGTAGGATTACATAAGCAAAGTGAAATTTAAAATATAGGTAATTACATGGCTATCTGGGGCCCTGCATTTCAAATACTTTCATCTGAAATGTCCTTCATCTGCAATGAAAATCAAGGTTAATGATTTTTCTTTTTTGCTTGCGATATCCATATACTGTCCTCTGTTCTGTACTTCTTAGAATTTGTCTAAATCAAAATACTACATGTTTATAGCATTTCTTTGCCTACCCTCCCCCAGATCTTCTCTCCTGTTCCCCAGAATATTAGAATATATAGCAGTATAGGCATATTATTTAGAATATTCTAATAGCAGTATGGGCATATGATTTAGAATATTGGAATACTTTTTTTTACATACTAGAATATATATTCTAATATTCTGAATCATATGCCTATTACTGCTATTTCTTGATATATCAGATTTAGCCATTATTGACTAAATCAGTCTCTGTTTATAAAATTATGATAATGTCAGTATTGCTCCATTTTCCAGCCAAGTAATATTCTATGATCAGGTCTTTTGCACTTACTAACAGCTTTTCTTTTTTTTCCATTTGCTTAGTTTTCTTATGCCTAGCTCAATTTTTTTTTCCCAAATGCAGCACTAATGTATCAAATTTCTAGCAATAATTTTTTTTCAGATTTTCACACATATCAAATAATCCACCCATTCTGTTTATTTTTCTCCTGGAGCCCTGCCGCTCTGGACTGGTCTGTCTTGGCCTGGTGTATGGCCATCTTCCTCGGGTTGTCCTTGGCTTTATCCTGTGTCTGTTTTCCTGAATCTACTATCACCTTCATTTGTTGTTTACTCCCTAGTTTTGCTGGAGCACTTTTTTTTTTTTTTTTGCGGTACGCGGGCCTCTCACAGCTGCGGCCTCTCCCGTTGCGGAGCACAGGCTCCTAACGCGCAGGCTCAGCGGCCATGGCTCACGGGCCCAGCCGCTCAGGCTCCAGACGCGCAGGCTCAGCGGCCATGACTCACGGGCCCAGCCGCTCTGCGGCATGTGGGATCTTCCCGGGCCGGGGCACGAACTTATGTCCCCTGCATTCGCAGCGGGACTGTCAACCACTGCACCACCAGGGAAGCCCCGGAGCACATTCTTCAGTGGCTTTCTGAGAAAGAATGTTTGGGAGGTAAATATGTGATAATATCTTTAATTTGTTTTCTCACTGGGTTGGTCCTTTGATTGTGGTGGTCTGAGGTAGCAGTCATTTTCCCTCAGCAGTTTTCAGGGTTGCTAGTGAGAAGTCTTAGGCCATTCTCGTTCGCTTTCTTTTATGTGTGAACTATTTCTTTTTGCTGGAAACTTTTTTTTTTTTTTTTGCGGTACCCGGGCCTCTCACTGTTGTGGCGTCTCCCGTTGCGGAGCACAGGCTCCGGACGCGCAGGCTCAGCGGCCATGGCTCACGGGCCCAGCCGCTCCGCCGCATGTGGGATCTTCCCGGACCGGGGCACGAACCTGTGTCCCCTGCAAAGGCAGGCGGACTCAACCACTGCGTCACCAGGGAAGCCCTAATACTTCTTTTTATCTCTGATATTCTCAGTTGTATAGACTGCCTTGCCTTGGTGTGAGGCTTTTGGTAATCAATTTTCCAAGCACTTAATGGACAGCAGTAGGCTGAAGCCATAGTTCCCAAACTGTGTGCCAAGATATCCTAGGGTGCCCCAGTGAACTCACAAGGGTACCATGGAATATTTTAAAGTTTCAAGGAAAACAGCACCATCTCTTGGATACCAGGCAAACTGTTAAAGGGTGTTTCAACATTAGATTGCTGCATTCCTTCAATAATGTGAATATCTTTGCAAAGCCGGGTTTTCTGCGATTACTGTGATAAGAAATTAAATTAAATTAAAAATAAGTACCACATGAAATGAAGGTGGCAGTATCCACATGATTCCAAAGCTTTAGAAATTGTGTAGTGCCCAACAAGTGCTATGTTTTTAGGACTTAAAGATGTACTACGTTGTTTGGACTTAACTGCTTAATAAATTGAATTGGTAGGTGTTTCTTTGGGCCTATGAGTGTCATGAAAAAAATAACTAAGACATTTAGGGTGCCATTTACCGAGTAGATTGGGGTCTGTGGTCCAAAGGCTCTTACACGTCAGTTCTGGAACAGTTTTCTTGTATTATTTATTTGACAGTTCTCCTTTGCCGTTTTTGCTCTCTGTGTGTGGAAATCTTATAGCTGGATGTTGGACCCTCTGTATGGACACGCTAAGAAACTAATTTTTGTTGCTATCTTTTTTTCCTTTTTTTCTCCAGTTGTCCTTCTCTTTCATGTTTGTTCATTTTTATGAACAATTACTAGATTTGTATCTACAACTGCTGTATTGAATCTTTAAAAAATTTTATCTGTTCTATCTCTAAGCTCCAGAACATTCTCTTGGTCTCATTGTTCATTCTTTTCTTATAGCATTCTCTTGTTTTGTGGATACAATATCTTTGCTGCTCTCTAAGAACCCATGAATAATAAAACCCAGTTTTCTGAAGACTTTTTTTTGCACTAATATTGGCTCAGATGTCTCAATGTACCTTTCTGTCCACTTAATTTTTCAGTGTGTTTAGGCATATCTGATAGTGTCACGTATTCTGAGATTTGTTCCATTTTTGTGTTCCCCGAGAGGCAGAACCTGATAAGAGTATCTCAGTGTAAGAAGTTTATTTGGGGTAGAATCACAGAAAACACTGGTAGTAGAGTGGGAATGTAAGACGGTGATTGGAACAAACCCATAAAGACCCCACCGTGAGCCACTAAGCCACTCTGGAATGCATCAGATCCTAACTGAGGGGTGAGGAAGGGGGTGAAACTTATTCACCAGCTCGCCATCATCATTTCGTTAAGGTTGACTGCTGAGGGTATTACCTCTCTGATACTCTTGCTGGCATCTCTGCGAGGGTCACAAGTACCCTCCTGCCAAAAAGATGCCCTCCAGGCAGAGAACTGCAGGTATTCACTCTAAGCAGCCTTCTCTGCATGTAACATTGACTGCAGAGGAGACATGATATACTAACTTGGGCTTCATCAGAACCTCATTTCCTGATTTAAAAGTGTTTGGAGGAAATCGTGATGGAAGATGTACTGTGCTCAGACCCATTTCTGTCCCAAAATCTTTTGTAAAGGCTGGTTCAGACACAATCAAGATGGAGTATATTATCCTCGGGAAGCCTTGTAAGGCAAAATTTTGCCCACCTTTACCTGATTTTTAATTTCTTTGAGTGTGTGGTTAGCAGAGAGGCTGGCAGTTCCACTTAGTTGATTGCACAGTCCCTGCAAGTAGGCTATGCACAGGTTAGATTAATTGAACCAAAGGGGAGCTCTGTGTTTCTCAACCTCAGTGCTATTGACATTTTGGACTAGATAATTCTTTGTTGGGGAGCAGGGTCCGTCTTCTGTGACGTAGGATGTTTAGCAGCATCCCTGGCCTCTACCCACTAGATGCAAGTAGCGTCCTCTGCCCCTACTTATAATAACAAAAAATGTCTGCAGACATTGCCAGATATCCCAAGGAGGGCAAATAGCCCCTGGTTGAGAGGCACTGGTGTACAGCCTATAGTACCGGTTCTCAGACTTGGCCATGCGTTAGAGACACCTAGGAAGCTTTAAAAAACCTCATGACTGGATCCCTCCCTAAGGGATCCTAATTTTAACTAGTTAGGGATTTATTCTGGGTATTAGTCGGTTTACAGGCTCCCCAGGTGATTCTAATGTACCTTCAGGGCTGAGAACCACTGGCCAAATCGATCTGCTCATTAACTGTGAAGTAGTGAAACAGAGTCTAAGGCAATCAGGAGTGGTGGGGCCCGTGGTGGACTGGGTTAATCCAATGTCATCTTAAGGTGGGCAACTTCGGCTCTTACTGCCATGTGGAGGAAGATCTCTTTTCTGTTTTGTCTCTGGAACTTGCGATTTTCCTTTATTGACGCTTTGGAGTGCACAAAATACATGAACAGCAAGCCCCTCTTTTGATAATATGATTCCTGTTCCAGGGACAAAGGAACTATTGAGTCTCAGAGGGACGGTCAGAAGTGTAGATGAGGCATGAGCAGAGTGGACAAACTAGCTTTTGAACAATAGCCTCACCTGTCGAGAACTTAGTTTTCTCATGGCTAACGTGGGGATAACAATAGTACTTTGTGGGGCTGATATGAGAATGGAAAGAGTGAATACAGAACTTAGTACAATATCTAGTACTGTGCATTGTATCAAAGTATCAAAGTGTGTTGGTTACTATTATGATAGATTTGTCTTCCTGCATAGATTATATGATCATAAGAGAAGGGATCAGGCCTTGTCTACTTTAAGAACTTCAATGAACTGAACAGAATTGACTCATCGGTAGTTGTCTGTTGGTCATTAGCCATGGCCCTAAAACAGCAGGATTTGGGCAAAACTAAGAAACAAGCAGCTTCATTTGGTAAAATTTACAGATGGTTAAATAATGTACGTGGTGTTGGATCAACAATTATTTAACAGTGTCTCCATGTCGTAGGTCTTTATCAATACCTGGTTGAAAGAGGGGCCTAAATTAACAAAACCAGGTGCTCTGTCCCAATCCTTCTAACACCTGGAAAATAAAATTTTGAAATGGATTTGCTGGTTTAAATATATTTTGAACACTTTACAATTTTTACGTGGGTACATTTTATTTTAAATTATACCTCATGTCCCAGAATCATTATTTCTCATTCTGCCAGAAAACGTACTCTCCACAAATTTATCTTTGCCTCAATAATTATGAAATGACAGGAGACTGTATTTCCAATATGGTATGTTTATCAATCTGTATTTGTCAGGGAAAAAAATGAATATAACTTTACAACTGTTCCAAGTACTGAATTAAGTTGTCTATCCTTTGAAAACGTCCATAAGGCGTGGAAGGATGATCTGAAAGAAGAAACTTTTTTTTTTTTTTTTTTGCGGTACGCGGGCCTCTCACTGTTGTGGCCTTTCCCGTTGTGGAGCACAGGCTCCAGACGCGCAGGCTCAGCCGCCATGGCTCACGGGCCCAGCCGCTCCGCGGCATGTGAGATCTTCCCGGACCTGGGCACGAACCCGCGTCCCCTGCATCGGCAGGCGGACTCTCAACCACTGCGCCACCAGGGAAGCCCCAAGAAGAAACGTTTTAAAGAATGAATCTCAGCCACTGATTTGTAAAATTCCATTCTCAGCTGCTTAATTTTTTTATATATGTTCATATTTATATACGTGTGGGCATGTAATGTAAAATATGCACATAAAATATATTTTGGGAAAATGGAAAGTTTCCCTGATATAGTTGTAGAGAAAGAACATACCTAGAAAACACACATGACACTATATGACAGCTTTGCTAAATGAGTGTTGTGGACAGTAAGTGCTGCTACACACGTAATGAGGGGGGAATCCTGAAAGCTGTGGACAGTACGGAATGCTTTTACAGCGCCAAGGCCTGAAGTGGACACAGATGGTTCATTCTTGTCTGCCACTGCGTCCTTCCACGCTGGGTAGAAGTAGGGTGCTTGCTTGCAGGGCAGGCTTCATCTCTTTCCTCATCAGCCCCGTCCCCCCAGGCTGGAATAGTTAGACTTTTGGGGGCCGGTCCCAGGTCTTGGGAGCCTCCCACTTCCCAGGTTCTCTCTGTCAGGTTTCATATCCAGACTGGTCTCCTTCATCTTTGGCTTTCCTCTCCAGTCTTTCTAACACATTTACAGATTCCACCCCTTGTTTTAAGTTAAATATGTCCCCTCTAAATTCTTGTGTTGAGGTTCTATCCCTCAATACTTCAGAATGTGACATGGAAATAGGCTCCTTGCAGATGCAGTTAGTTAAGATGAGGTCATACTGGAACAAGGTGGGCCCTGACTTGTATCCTCATGCAAAGGGGAAATTTGGACATGGACACACACACACACACACACACACACACACACACACGCAACCTTGTGAACATGAAGGCATAGATTGGGGTGATGTTTCTACAAGCCAAGAAACTCCAAAGATTGTTAGCATGGAACTGATTCTCCCTCATGGCCCTCAGAAGGAACCAACCTGGCCAACACCTTGATTTCAGACTTCTGGGCTCCAGAACTGTGAGAGAATAAGTTTCTGTTGTTTAAGCCACCCGTTTGGGGTGCTTTGTGATGGCAGCCCTAGCAAACAAATGCACCCGCTATAGGAGGTTTTAGAATAAATTCCATTAAAATTTGGCAAGGAGTTTAAGGAGTGGGTGCATGGTCACTGAGTTCTAGCACATTTTTTTCTCTTTGTCAAATGTCTGATGACACCATCTGTCTTTTCTAAGTGTTCAAATAAATTCCTCATCACCTCTAGGTGTGTAAGTCAGCACCAGTAGGGCTGAGCAATGGTAAAGGCTGTTGCAGGTTGATCTGTGCTCATGAAATAGGTGGGAACTAGCTCTCTGTTATGATGCATACAGCACTGCAAAGTTTTGCTCTCATGCATCTTAGCCTTGCTGTGAGTACTGTTACTTGGAAGCAATTTCTCTACTTTCTGGCTGTGTCAAAACCTGATATCCGCGCTACTGGAATAAATCATTAATGTCATTCCCCAAATGTTCACATATACGGTTGCTGGATGCAATACAGTTATTTGATTTAAATAATTTAAGTATAAGTATGTCCCAAATACTGCGTGGGACATAGTTAGGCTAAAAAATTGGGCTGCTTACCTGAAAGCCAAGTTTAACTGGGCATCCTGCATTTTGATTTGGTAAAGCTGGGAACCCAATTTACATTGCTTTCAACATTGTAGCCTTAAAGCCAGCCAGTGACAAAACCATGAGTCACTGGAGTAAGCCAATCAGAGGGTGGATCATTTAGAAAGGGTTTTGTAAAGATACAAGTAAACCAAGGAGCTGCTCAGAAGGTGTGGCTAAAACCTAATATTACCACTGTGACCTGAAGTAGTTCTCATCTGAAAATTGAAGAATTGGCATCTTGATGCTGTAGGTGTAAAACTAATTAACAAGATTGTTATTACTAACAACCCCCCCCTTTACATCTTTACCCTGATTTCTTTCTAGCATGTCATACCCATAGTACTTCTATTCCTTAGTACAGCTGGCCTTCAGTATCCCTGGGGGATTGATTCCAGGACCCCTGTGAATACTAAAATCTACTGATGCTCAAGTCCTTTATATAAAACGGGGTAGTCTAGGCAGCCTTTGGTATCTGCAGGTTCCACATCCGTGGATACAAGGGCCAAATGTATGTATGTATGTGTGCGTGTATATATTTATATATAGTGCATATATTGTATATTGTTTATTGGTTTCTTGTCAGATTCCTTCTGTTGGAGGCTCTATTCCCAGTGCCTAGAGGATTACTTGGAATTCAGTAGACACTCAGTAAATACTAGTTAAACTGAATGAATGAATGCGTAAATGGCATTCTTTAAGTAACCCAAGGCTTTACAGAAGACCCTTTAGTTAGTCAATTTAAAAGAAAGGCTGACCCTCTGAGCTTTCTATGTGAAGGTCTGAAAATTTTCTGCTGTTGTGAATTAATTTGGGCTAGTGGGGGCTGAGAGCATGGTGGGAGAAATTTAGAGATGGAAAGGTCCTTTTTTCAAAACTTTCTAGCATTCCGTTCCAAGTTTTTGAGTTGTGTCAGGCTGCAAGACATTGTATGGTCTAAAGGACTTCTCAAAGTCTCTGCAGCTTCTTGCTAACTAGTAGTGAAGTTAACCTTCTTAATACTGAATTCACCAGCCATTTCCTGGTTCCTCCAGTTGGTTTCGTGAAGGGGAACAGAGGCATATGGGAAGAATAGTTTCATCGCCTGGATCTTACCCTATTATTGCCATAACTAAACCAGTTGCAGGATTTTTTCTTTTCCGTGGCATTAAAAAAACATGATCATGCTTGACCGATATTAAAAATAAGTTGAAGCATATATTTATCATTGAGAAAGACACTGTGAGCTAGTCACACTTATGAAAGTCCTTTCATGTGCTTCAAATAGCAAATATGTAAAGATGAAAAAACACCTAATAATTTTTTCGTTCCTTGGCAGCAGCATTAACATTGAGATTAAATCTTTGGTTGTTAATGTGTTCTAGAATCTTGTAAATAGGATTTTTTAAAAATCACCTTAAAAAAATCTGTATTTGACTAGTTAAAACAAAGTGGGGTTTGAAGTTAAACAGGCTGAGTTGCCGTTGTGCAACTCCCCGGACCCTCACTGCCTAAATCTTCATAATTCCAGTTATCAGAAGCCAAGGACTCTGGAAGAAAAAAAAAAATGTTTTTGAACTAGAGTTGGTCCCTTGAGTGGAACACTTAATAGATTGTATGCTGAGAGATTACCTTTGGGGACAGCATTTGTTCGTGGGCACCCGGTGTCCTCTCTCTTAGATCTTGCCTTATCTTTTCAGCAGCACGATTAGAAGTGGCGACTGCAGTCGCAGTGGAAAAATCCAGCAGGAGGTTATCATATTTAATGTTTCGGAAAACTTCCTTTTGAAGGCGATAACAGTATTTCTTAATCACCGTACTGCTGGGCAAGCACAGGTGTGTTGCATACCGTTAAACCACTCTCCTTACGACATAATGTTGTTCTTTGAAAGTATTTGGCTCTCCTTCTACCTCTTTTTCCTCCCACCCCCTCTTTATGCCAAAGAAGGCACATTTCCCAGACTTACTCTCCACACCGAGCAAGGTGTTCTTTCAGAAATCCCGGATGATTTTTTTTTTTAACTCATTCCATTCCAGTTGCATTTCCAAGCTCATGATGCATGTTTCTTATTTGGTTTCAGTCCACACATTTTGACTGAGCATCTCCTGTGTAATGAGCATTACAGCAGCTTCCAGAGGTAGAAGCAAGTCCTCGAGGGGCTTCCAATCAATCCACTGGGGGAAAAGACCTACAGCGTAGCCATGTTTTTCTCTTTTCTTCCGTTAGAGTTTGTCTTGCGCTGCGTCAGGGAGAACCATGGTGTAAACAGATAGCTCAAGCCTAGTAATAAAAAGGGTGGGTTGGAATAGCATTTCAGTCAATTTTGGTCGCATTCAAAGTATGAGTCTTGAAAGGCAAGTGAGGGAGAAGCACAGGACTTCTTGATGTGAGTCAGTTAAGAAACATTTTGTAAAACCAGCTACCTTTTAATTTTAACTGCAGGATACAATCCTCAATCTTTGGTCAGCCGTGGGAACCTGCTACAATTTTAGCCTCAACCTACTTTCTTCTTCCTTCATGAACACTAGGCTTTAGCTAAACTCTTCTTCTTACCTCCTAAAAACACTGTACAGTATAGGATCTGCCACAATACTTGGCTAGCAGCAGGTAATTAGTCAATATTTGGAGAATGAGGGAAAAAATCAATATGAATGTAGGTATTTCCTCTTCCATTTCAATTCCAAATTTCTGAGAGAGAGAGGAAATCTGACTGGTATGGCTTGGGTGAGGTGTCTCCCCTTTGTCCAGATAGCTGTGTCTGGGAAATCGTGTCCAGGGCAAGGTGGTCAGTCAGCAGGGGTTTGGAGCATCTGCTCTGGGAAGGGTGTCATGAGTATGACCTGCTGTACTTCTGGGCTTAAGGAGCAGAATTTATTGAGAGATTGTAGAGGATCAAGTATCTGGAAGGAGCAGCAGGGAACAAGGAGTCTGTTGATTTTCCTTCTTCGCCCTTGTAGTTGGACAGAGGTTGAAGGAATGGCCAGCATTGGAAAGAGTTACAAAGGAAGTGGTATTTTCAGGGGAAAGCCAGGCTTCCGTCAGGGCAAGTAGGAGGAGGGAGTGTTTAAGAAAAGATTGAAGATAAGGAGAAAGAATCTTTTTTCACAAGTAAACATAATTCATTTTAGTTTATGCTTAATTATGGGTATTGACATTTTTTTTTCTCGTTATCTCATTGTGATCAGATATGCATTTACTGAATACATAAGACCAAGTCTGCATGGGTAACATTGCTTTTATTTTAAATGATGCATTCCAGTTCCAAACAGTAGTGTTACAAATTGAAGGGAAGTAACCCACTTTTAGGTTGGGATTTACCCATGATTGTTGAATGACTCAGTGAAAAGTGAGTGAGTGAATGAGTGAGTTAGTATAAAACATAAACTGAGAGTGAGAAGTGGGTGTGTTTGGAAAACTATCAGCTTTATATAATTGACTCTTCTGAGAAATATTTGCTACTCTCTGTTGGTTTGCTGCCAGAGCTTGTTTTCAAATTAACCCAGATTAGTTGTCTCAAGTTAGATAGACAGATTTGCAAAAGCTTTTTAGGCAAATGTACAATTGCATATTATAGGAGAACTATTGATTAGATAAACCAAATAAGAGGAAAATTCTCCCCTTGTAAACTTCCTGTGAAGTGCCCTTGCTGTAAAGACCTGTCCAGGAAGAGTTGCGTAGAAATCAAAGCGAAACTTGTCATCCTTGCTTTTCTTTCTGGGTGGAGAGCAAAAGGTAAACATCATGGTCGAATGGAAAAGTAAATGGATTTTAAATTTTTATGTGTGTTTCCCCAGTTTGAGGTGCTCAGGCTTCATTCAGCTGTACAGTTAAAATTGACAAGACCCCTTAAAATGGGACATAGTCACTCGAGGGTTGAACCTTCCAGTATAGCTATCGGGCGGATGCTTTTGGATGATGACTTTGTTGTATAACATTTGTTATGTTTATATATAAATGCAAGCATATTTATTTATAATTTAAATTATTATTACTTCCTTTGATCCTAAATTATCCTAGAGTATGTATTCATTTAGAGGAGGTAATGTTATGGTTAGCATTTTCCATTTTATTTAGTAGAGGAGTTAACAGTGGGTAAATGTAAAGTGAACTTCTTCTTTCAAATCTTTTTTTCCAATTGATTTTAATTTTTAAAGGGACATTCCTAGAAAAAGAAAATATTCAGTAAATTCTGTAAATGTTGTTCGGAGGAAGGCTTCAAGGACCTGGTCATTGCCTGGTTTTGTGGATTGAATTGTGTTCCCCCAATATTCATATGTTGAAATCCCAACCCCCAGTACCTTAAAAGGTGACCTTATTGGAAATTGAGTTCTTGCAGGTGTAATTAGTTAAGATGAGGTCATACTGGAGTAGGGTGAGCCCATCCAATGTCACTGGTGTCCTTATAAGAAGAGGAAATCTGCGCACTCAGCCATGCATAGAAGGAAGACCATGGAAGAGACACAGGGAGAGGACAGTTATCTACAAGCCAGGGAGAGAGGCCCAGAACAGATCCTTCCCTCACAGCCCTTAGAGGGAACCAACTCTGCTGACACCATAATTTTGGACTTCTGGTCTCTAGAACTGAGAGGCAATGAATTTTTGTTGCTTAAGCCACCCAGTTTTTGATACTTTCTTATGGCAGCTCTAGCAAATGAATCCACTTGGCTATGTAATCTGATGAGCAGGGGTGGCTATACAGGGTGCCGTGGGTCCCCCCTCGCTAGAAACTGACTTTCATTTTGGAAATTGCAGTTCCATACCCCACCTCCTGGTATTTCCCTTCTTCTCTTTAACATCAGACATTTATAATGTCTGATGAGGCTGAGTTGTGATATAATAATTTTCCAGGGAAGTCTATTGTATAGTCTGAAACTTCCTAAATAAGAATGGATCCCTTCCCTGCGTTGCAGAATTCATAAAAAGAGGCAGGTTGAGAGGGCATTGATAAGGTACAGAACTAGTAGAGAGGCTGGATTCTTGCTTTGGCTCTAGCTGTTAGCTGTGTGGCCTTGGACAGCTCACTTCTCTGAGTCTCAGTCTTTTGATTTGCAAAACAGAAGATCTTCTCTATCTTTTTGTGACTGTGAATGTAAATTCAAAAATCTAGACTACATAAGACAAAGTAAGCATACACGTAATCATAACATTTAATAGCCTTTTTCCACTTTCGTATTCTCCAAATAAAAATGCCGTTGGTTACAAAAAAAAATTGCAAAGTACAGAACACCTTATAATGAATATCACAGCCTTCTGCTTCAGCCTAGTTTTAACTAGTTTTAAAGTGAAGAATCCCCACCCTCCTTAACTTCCAGCTCACTTCCCAGAGGAAACCACTTTGAACACTTGCCATATTTAGCTCTTTTAGTGGTTACCACCCTATCTTTAATGATATGTTTATGCTACATTTCCTTGATGATCAGGTCCAGACATTAGCTCTTCACTCCCCAACGCTTACTAGTTTTAAAGTGAAGAATCACTGATTCAGCAGACATTCCTAATGCCTGTAGGTCAACAGAGTCTCACTCTCTGTGGATCTAATTTGAGAACAGAACTCTAGCTTCAGTCAAAGGGAAACCAGGGATTAGATGATTTCCACAGGGCATAAGACAAGATGTCGGGAAGGAGTTTGGTTTAATTACTCAGCCTCAAATTGGGCCTGAACTGTTATGTTTTTACTCCTTTCTCTTTTTTAATATTTTTTAAATTTATTTTTTATTTTTGCCTGTGTTGGGTCTTCGTTGCTGCGTGCGGGCTTTCTCTAGTTGCGGCGAGCGGGGGCTGCTCTTCGTTGCGGTGCGGGCTTCTTATAGCTGTGGCTTCTCTTTTTGCGGCACACGGGCTCGAGGCGCGCGGGCTCAGTAGTTGTGGCGCATGGGCTTATGTGCTCTGCGGCATATGGGATCCTCCCGGATCAGGGCTAGAACCCGTGTCCCCTGCATTGGGAGGCGGATTCTTAACCACTGCGCCACCAGGGAAGTCCCTCCTTTCTGTTTTTCTGCACATATTTATTTTAAAAGAAGTAAAATAAAACAAAATATTGTATGTTATTTTTATAAAAAGGAAAAGTATCTACCCTGATAGCTCATCATTGATTAAAAAAGAAATTAAGAGATACTTGACAGGTTAGATGCTTGGTTCTTAAATACTAACCCAGCTGCTCAGAAAGGGTCAATTGGTGTTCATTTGTGGCACTAGTTTGATTTGGTTTTGCAACTTCCCTTTTCTGGAAAATTGCAATTGGCTATCCAAAGAGTAAGATACGGAGTTGAAGAAACCATTACTGTTTCTTGGAAACACAGCATTTCTGCAATACAGATTTTTCTGGAAATGCTATTAAGTAAATGACATTGGCTTATAATTTAGAAAACCTCTTTTTCATCCATGATGGCAATAAAATACATTTTACAAAGGTTGTCATGTTGACAACTTGGGGTTTCTTTGAACCTGTTCAAATAATCTGACGCGTCTGCTGTTCATTTCTAACTCTTGATCACGTTAGATGTCTCATCAAAGTGGAGACGGGAAACACTGATGTTAATGGAGTTTCGAATTTAACTATCATATATACCATAGCCACATATTAAGATATACATTAAGCCACATAGACCATAGCCACATAGATACATACTAACTCATAGCTTAAAGGGAGATATTAAAGGATGTGTCTACAAATGAGACAAACAAATTTGGTGGTGAGGTGAAAAGAAATGTAGAAGGAAGGGTTGGATTTTCAGCACTTTTTTCTATTTACCAACCCTCTTTCTGGAAACTCTCTTAGTTCATCCACCAGGGATCAAACCTGGGCCCTCAGCAGTGAAAGCATGGAGTCCCAACCACTGGACCACCAGGGAATTTCCTGTCTTGCCTTGTTGACTTCATAATAGCACTCTTTCCGACTTCTCCTGTTCTACCACCTATCTTTTTTTTGGTAGATCATCCCCTATATGTCCCTAATAGGCTTTGGCAAGTGTCCATCTGTAATCTACTTCTTTTCTTCTTCCATAGTTCTAACTGTTATTTATTTGCACACAATTCTTAGATCCCTTTCTCTAGCTGCTGCTCCTATCCTGAACTTCCGGCATGCCAGCTGGACATTCCTGCATGAGTGACCCGGAAATTTCTCAAATGAGACATGCCCCAAACAAAATCGTCATTTTTCACTCTTCTGTTCAAACTTAACCTCCTCCCAGTGCCCTTCAGTTGGGTTACAGACTCATGCTTTGCCCACTTATCCAACCCAGGAAACGGAGGCTTGGGCTCTGCCCCTGCCCATCTCTCAGAGTTCAGTTCATTCTACCCACACAGTTTGCAAATCCTGATGCTTCTTTCTGTGCCCACTGTTCTTGTCCTAGTCAGGTCTTATCATCCTGTTTCTAGGCTGTAGCAACATCTTCATAGTTGGGCTGTCAGTCATCAGCTTCCGTAATCCTCCATTATTTAATTTTATTTTTTGCCAGAACTGTTTCACTTAGTAGGTGTTGTGATCATGTCATCTCCCTGCTCAGAAATCCTTGGCTAGATCCCTAGTGACTATCAGGCTACAACCGAAACTTCACAGCCTGACATCCGCCGTTTCTTCATCTGTCCCCACTGGACCTGGCACCCAGTAGACGCCTGATGAATAAATGAATAATGAATGAAAGAATGACCAAATGAATGACTCAACAGGTATTGAGCGCCAAAGATACACTCGTCTCATGCTGCCAGGAAAGCTGTTTCCCTCCTTCTAGAATGGATGAAATGGTATCCAGTGTGTCATCACTGTGCACTTTCTCATGACTATCCAGACGTGATCAGTTTCCTCTCAGTTTGTGACTGGGGGATGTGTTATTCACACCACAGTCACAGCAGTTAGTATCCGTCATGGTTATTTACGTGTGTGCTGGGTATTCACCGAGAATTGGACCTTTTAGGGCAATGAAGACTCAACCCCGAACACAAAGCTTGGTGCACATGGGAAATCATCCCTCATTTGAATTCCCACCACCACTGATTTCTTTCAGACTCTCAGTATCTCTCACCTGAAGTTCTATAATAACTTCATAGGCGTTTTCCCTGTCTTCACTCTCTCATCCTAAAATCTACTCTTCACAGCCCTGCTAGGTTAATTCTTTTGACCTAAAAATGAAAAGTTTGCAAAAGTGTGAGAACACTGATGAAATCAGAGGTCGGGATTCTTGATTTAGAGGTTGTTGCCCTTTTGAAAGCATCTGAAGTTTTCCCTGTTTTGGTAACTCTGATGGTTTTAGAGATGTAGGCACCCTAGGTTGCAAAATGAATAGAATGTCATTTTGTGGGGCATGGGAGATCTTTCAATAAATTTTAGCTGCCTAACCATTTTGCAGTATTTGTACTTTGAGAGTAAATATAGAGTTAAGAGGAAATGTTCCTGGGAGCAGGAAGGAGACATGTCTAAGCCTAAAGTGAGCCTAATAAGTGTATTTCCCCTGCTAAGGGGTCTTGGAAATTACCTGAGTTGTCGCATATAAATACGGTTATTGCAGCTTGACGAGGTTATGTTCACATGCACATAGTGTGTGGACTGACGCAAATGACTGGACTTTGTCAACAGAGCTGAAGTTTGCAGGACAGCTAAATAAGTTGGAGACTTGAGAAAGGGAGAGTTCTGAGAAACATCCATCTCACCAAAGCGTTTCTGCTGCTACTGCAGATGCCACTGTGAATTGGAATTGCTTATTACTTCAGTCACTTTCCATAGTGCTTTGGGGGATACCATTGCCTTTGTATTATCTAAGTCTGTTCCTGCCACCAGTGACCGGAAAGCCTAGGGCATTTTTATTTTTTATTTTTTTTGCGGTACGCAGGCCTCTCACTGCTGTGACCTCTTCCGTTGCGGATGGACGCACAGGCTCAGCGGCCATGGCTCACAGTCCCAGCCGCTCGGCGGCATGTGGGATCCTCCCGGACCGGGGCACAAACCCGTGTCCCCTGCATCGGCAGGCTGACTCTCAACCACTGTGCCACCAGGGAAGCCCCAAACCTAGGGCATTTTAACAGGCAGCCTGTTACTTGAGAGTTGGCTTCATGTTCCCTGTACTAAAGTAGACATTCCTCCTGGGATTTAACCTCCTGTGCAAAGCCTGAACCACTTCGGTAGGAAAAATGTGGCCCTAATCATGTTTGCCAGTCACCCGTGGCTTGCAAAGTACTTAATGCTTATTAACTCATTAATCTTCTCCATGAACCCTGTGAGGAAGGTAGATGTCAAGTCGTGTTTTCTTCCTTCCAGGGGTTGTGAATTCGAAACACAGATTTGCACAGGCTGTAGAAGGCACATGTATGGCCAATCTTGGGAAGTGACCGTACCATTTTGAGCTTTGTGAAATCAGCATATTTTAGCAGCTGATTCTTTTTTTTCTGGTAACTCCAAGACGGCTCTTTAAAGCCACCAAGCAAAAGTCCTCATTGAGTAAATCTAGCAAGGAGACATGGGCTGAAAAATAAAACTTGAAGCAACAGCGACTGTTGGATGGGGTGGGGAAGAGATACTTACAACATCAGGACCATGACGCATGACCTTGAGGTTGTTCCAAATTCAACATGTTTTATCAGTTTTTTGAGGCTCCTGTTTATCCAAGGGGTAAGGGTTAGTTTAACCAACTGTTTTCTAATCTCCTTAAAAATATTTATGAATAAACCATGGCAGGTGCTCTTTTAAGAGACCCAGTCTCTGGCTTCGGAGAGTTCTTTTCTTCATTCTAAATCTGAGCAGTAGAAATGCATCCTAGTTGAAGATTGGGATTAAATGCTTATAGCTGAAGCTGGGATATTATTCCTACTTCTAGGTAAGAGTGTTATTTCTGTCCCTTAGATCCATAAATTGAAGGTGATTTCTGAGGATCTGCCCTGTCACAGGGCCTGATTTTAATCAACGTGCTTCTCAGATAACCATATTGCCGTCTTATTATTTTCCTAATGAAGTATGCAGAGCCCAAGGACATGCAGACTGTTGATTCATCTATGTGTGCATTTATTCATTTCGCAAGTACTTCTTTATTACCCACCATGTGACAACATGTGCTAAGCTCCTGGGGGGTGCTGAGATGGCCAGGCTTAGGAGGAAGAGCAGGTGGGCTATTTAGCTCTAGGTCTCATGTTCATAAAAGGCCTCAAATTAAGACTCCTGACCTTGTTCCCAAATGAAGTTTTATTTTGGCTGTCAATAAGGGTAATTTGTGAAATATAAGCATTTTAGACTGTATGAGGGTTCTGATAATCCTGCTTTGGCAGGTCTTAATTCCATAGCATATGGGGAGTTTCGAAAGAGGAAGTGACCTGGGCCAGGTACCACCTCTGAGAGTTTTTAGGAATGGCTCTGACACCCTTCCTGTGTCTCATTGCCCCCCAGAAGATCAGGCATCCTTTCCCCCAAGAAAGAAAGAAGGTGGTTTGCCGGGATGAAGGAGCATCTCCTGGCAGCAGCCGTGGAAAATAAATGTTAGATGGAAGGGGCAAGAGACAGCCTCTGGGGAATAGAACTGAAAAGGTATGGGACATCGTAAAGCCCCCTGGGCAGTTAAGGGCACAGTGAGACTAGAATGAAGCTTTCCGAATCTGATGTGCTCTTCTCTTTCCTCCATAGAAGGGGACCTTCAACGAAAGATACTGTGCTTTACCTTGCTGCATGGTCCCCTACATCACTCCTTAGGATACAGGTTGACTTCAATTTGCCCTCCTCTCTCTCCCACACCCTCACTCCTTCTCTCCCTCCCTCCCTTCCTTCCTCCCTCTCTTCCTTTCTTCCTTCCCTCTCATTCTTTCTTTTTGTCTCTCTCACTTTCTCTCCTTCTTGTTTAATTGAGTACATCCTGCTTTATACTTATTGCCAGTGTCTTCTCACTACACTAGTCCATTGTTTCTACTAACAATAGAGGTTGGCCCACATCAAAAGCCAAAAGCTTGGTTTTTATCAGAACAATATTTGTGTTATGTGCTTTGATCTTGCTTGACTCTCCTGCCTGGGGCCAGAGCAGGACTTTATCACAACAGTGAACTTGAGGCTGTGTGTTCTCCTCCCTGGAGCTGGGATGGCCAGGATGCAGTCAGCCTGTTGCAGAATGAGTATCACTTGGACTAAAAACCTGCAACCAGTTTTTCACAGTAGGTCCCAACTACGTAAGGCAGAGAGGGAGGAAAAGAAAAAACCCACACAAATATTACTCAGCCATTAAAAAGAATGAAATAATGTCATTAGCACCAACATGGATGGACCTAGAGATTGTCATACTGAGTGAAGTAAGTCAGAGAAAGAGAAATATTGTATGGTATCGCTTATATGTGGAATCTAAAAAAGAAATGATACAAATGAACTTATTTACAAAAGAGAAACAGACTCACAGACTTAAGAGAAGGAACTTATGGTTACCGGGGGGGAAGGGTGGGAGGAAGGGATAGTTAGGGAGTTTGAGATTGACATGTACACACTGCTATATTTAAAATGGATAACCAACAAAGACTGACTGTATAGCACAGGCAGCTCTGCTCAATGTTGTATGGCAGCCCGGATGGGAGGGGAGTCTGGGGGAGAATGGATACGTGTGTATGCATGGCTGAGTCCCTTTGCTGTGCACCTGAAACTATCACAACATTGCTGATCGGCTATACTCCAATATAAAATAAAAAGTTAAAAAAAAATAAAACCCACACAAACAAGCAACCCCCTTCTCCGCCTAAAACACAGAGAAGACAAACTAGGCCAGAGTGACTTATTTACCTGCCTGTCCTGTTCTTATTATTTCTCTTTCTTTGGGTTTTAGACAAGTGCAATATGACAAAAGTTTAACTCTGTGTTTTCCCTGGAGTTCCAGAGTTATCTTTGAGCTGCCTGGTGGATAGCACACTCAGTGTGCCAAAGGCTTTTCAAACTCAGCGTGCCAAGACTGCACATACCGTTTTCCTCTAGAAACCTGCTCATCCTCTTCAGTTTTCCAAATCTGCCCCCAAGATCCCAAGCTAGAAACGCTGGGTTCAGCCTACACTCCTTTCACGCACCATGTTCTGTCAATTCTCCCGCCTAAACGTCTGTGAATCCAATTACTGCCACCTCTCCACCCTGTACTCCACATGACTTCCAGGAAGATCTGTCCAAAATGCAAAGCCGAATGTGCCATTCTCCTTTCTAAAAAGCTCTGAGCATCCCCCAGACTCAGAGCATCACGTCTGTACCCGGAAGCATGGTAGAGCCACGCTGCAGCCCTGTCGGGGTTACCTGTAGCCACACTGAGTGTCCGACCAGGCCTTCACGGGGTGTGATCATAAATGCCCCTGTATCTTTGCTCTAGTTAGTTGCATCACCTGGAATATACTTTTACAGCTAGTCACATTCTGCTCTTTCTTTCAGATTCAGCTCAACTCTCTCTACTCTTTATTTTATTTTATTATTATTTTTTTGCGGTACACAAGCCTCTCACTGTTGTGGCCTCTCCCGCTGTGGAGCACAGGCTCCGGACGCACAGGCTCAGTGGCCATGGCTCACGGGCCCAGCCGCTCCGCGGCATGTGGGGTCTTCTAGGACTGGGGCACGAACCTGCATCCCCTGCATTGGCAGACGGACTCTCAACCTCTGCGCCACCAGGGAAGCCCATTTCTCTACTCTTTATCAAGTCTTCTAAGGCCTCTCAATTAGTTGGTGGCTTCATCCTTTTACCTGGAGTGTAGCTTACTAGAAAGAACATGAACTTCAGAGTTAGACCAAACAGATCTTGAGAACGCGTTTCACTCTGAATCTCAGTTGTGAGCCCTTTACAGAAACTGTCTTAGATGAATACTTATGTGTGACTTAGCATCATAAATACAGAATTATTATCATTCAGTGGATAATTACAAAAGTGGGAGCTCAAGATGGCAGAGTAGAAGGACGTGGGCTCACCCCTTCTTATGGAAACATCAAAATCACAGCTAACTGCTGAACAACCATTGACAGAAAAACGCTGGAACCTGAATCTCAGTTGCTTCATTCAGAGCATCGACACAGTGCCAACTTTGTAGACTCATTGATAGGATTAAACAGAATGGCACTGTTTCCAATAAATACCAGTTTCCTTCTCACAAAACTGTAGAGATATATAGCACAGCGGTTAAAAGAATATGGCCCTGAATCCAGCGCATGTGGCTTTTATAAAGCCCAGCACCACCACTTACTCATATCAGTGACCTTGAGCAATGACATTCCCTTGAGCAAATTACTCTTCTTTCAGTGTCCTCATCTCTGTGATTATAGAACCTACTTTGTAGGCTGCTTGGGAATATTAAATGAGATAAATGTAAAGTTATTGTGTTTGACACACAGTAGTCATGCAATGGATGTTGGCTGTAATCATTTTTCCCCCGCACTTGCCATGCTATATCACAATTATTTGTTTACATTCTTCTTTTCCTGTTAACTTGAAGATTCCTAAAGGGAACAGGCTATGCCACACTCGTGCGTGTATCCTCAGCGACTACCAGGAAACATGGAATAAGCATTCAGAAGGTATTTCTTCAAGTGGATAAAGCCAGGAGCATTTCATCCGAAGTTTTCATTCTGCACCACAATTAACAATACAGTCTGGGCTCCTTCCCGGACATTGCCCCGTTCTCCTATCCATGCCAATCACCCTTTATGATCCATTCAAAATTGGCTCTTTTAGGAAGCCTCCCGCCATGTTACCCCAGGTCCATTCAGATCTCTCCTTTAGATCTCAGTTCCTGTTGTTTTATTACTTTTAAAGTCCATTATTATTATGATGATTTTGCAAGTGTATCCTCTGTAGCACTGGAGACTTGTCAACAGAGGGGACTGCCTTCTTCCCTGGTCTGTGAGTGCTGTTGGTACCAACAACAGTGACACGCTTGTCAGTGCTTTTAATGAAACGTGTTACCTCTCAGGCTGCCTCTTATGGCAGCGTCTTTTCTTCCCCTTCCTTCCTTCTCTTCCCGTTCCCTCCAAGGGCTCTTCCAGCTTTTGAAGAATGTGGTTGATCACTGCTTTTGACTAGAGAGCTTCCATTCCTGCTCTGGACCCAGAGTCTGTCAGTTTAAGGAGTTTCTCTCCTCTGTCCTGTCTGTGGTGGGCACACAATTTTTAGTGTTCCCTATCCTTATTTCAGTTTAGTAGACCCCAGTTGTATTGGAGACATTTATCTGCGTCCTTTGTTATACTTTATATTTTTTAAAAAAGTGTGTCCCTGGGCTTCCCTGGTGGCTCAAGTGGTTGAGAGTCCGCCTGCCGATGCAGGGGGCACGGGTTCGTGCCCCGGTCCGGGAAGATCCCACATGTCACGGAGCGGCTGGGCCCATGAGCCATGGCCGCTGAGCCTGCGCGTCCAGAGCCTGTGCTCCGCGACGGGAGAGGCCACAACAGTGAGAGGCCCTCGTACCGCAAAAAAAAAAAAAAAAAAAAGTGTGTCCCTAACCTTATATGTGAAAGGCAATCCAGAGGGTTCTGGACAGGACAGATATAGGACAGAGATAAAATATGTATTGTAACATTGTTACCCAACAGAAGTCCTGAGAGAAGCTTATTTTGGAAGATTTCTATTAGAAGGGCTAAATTCTGTTCTAAAGATGCTCAGAGAGCTTGATGTAAATTAAAGCTGTATGATTTGGGTTAAGTTTCAAAGAAGGCATGATTATATTTGTTTTACACATGTTTTTCCATTGTTTTCAAATCAGATCCTCGAGTTGAAAATGATTCTTGTTTGGGAAGAAGACACAAACCAATCAAGGGCGTCTCCAGTTCAAACTGGTTGACTATTAAAAAGAAGCATAAGCAGACAGCACTTGCATTTACATCATCTTCATTGTATTCACTTTCTTAGTAAAGAAACCTAAATGCTTGTGATCTAAGGGAACAGAAATTACTTATACATTTTCCCCTGAATCTGTCCTTTTCTTTATTTATGTACAGAAACAAAATTTTCAGGTGCATTTTCCTAAAGAATAATTGTTTCTCCATTCTTCACATAACAGAAATAATAGAGACTAAAAGAGAATGCCACCCAGGGTTTCCTTTAATTCCATAAATTCTGATTTCCTTTTATCTTATTCTCTGGAGTCTGAGATTCTAATTTTTGACTGAATCCCTGGACCTTTCTCTTTTCCCAAAACATTGTTCACCTCCCTCTGGGACAAGAAGTTTCCTTTCTCAGAGATCCTGGGCGCCTGGCTCCATTCTAGTCCAGCCACAAATCCGGTATCACAGCAGCTGTCAAATATTCCTGATCTCCCCAGCTAACACCTTCCCTCACCCTTCCATTGAGTGAACAGTCTGGAAATAGATGGTCCAAAGTGACTCTTCCTGTTAGAATTCTGAGATCATTACTCCATACCTCTGTCTGTCTTTCCCATAACCCAGCTTAATGTAAACATAGGTAAAGATTGGTACCAGAAATAAATTGCTTAAAAAAATAAGCATGATCCATTTACATTAGATGAGTCTGCATTTTAAGAGGTACATCTTGGACACAGGATTTATAGTCTCCCTTTTAATATTGAAGATTAAATTGGTTTGAGGTCCAAATTTTCAGTAAGCACTTGAAATCAGGCAAAGAAATGCCCAATTATTATGCATGGTTCCTATCATGAAGGCCGGGGTGGATATAGGGAATGAGGTGAGGGAAAGTAAGGAAAAGATCCACACTGACTTGACGTTCTGCAGAGTGAATGGTGATTGTTTTTCTTGCCTTTTTGTGTCAGTCCCTTCACTGGGATCAATGTATGCTGGAAGGAAAAGCCACTTGGCAATGTAGGATTAGTAGAAGACAGCATCACAAGACTGATTACTATAGAGTCAGATGTTGCAGCAGTTATAGACGTAAACTGGTAGGAAGAGATGCATTTCATGATGGAAAAGACAGCTGGGATGCATAGAAATGTTTCTCACAAAATACCATGGCTGATGATAACCAGCTGCCCAGTGATTAGCAAGAACAACTATGTGTAGCAGAGAGAGCCCTGGGCTAGGAGTGCAGACCTGCCTGTGTTCTAGGCCCTGCCCAACAGCAAATTTGCTATGTGAGTTTGGGTTGATCACATAATAATAATAACATCATAGGTATTGAATATATGGAGCATTTTGTTAGGCATTTTATATGTGCTGGTTATCTGTTGTGCAACAAACCATCCAATGCTTAGTAACTTCAACCACGTATCATTCTCTCTTACAATTCCATGGTCATCGTTTGCAGTGGAGGAAAACTGAGGCTCAGAATAGATGTACCAACTTGCCAGGGTCACAAGCCGACAAAGAGTAGAGCATGCTGTCAGGGCGTCATACCCTCTCTTTCAGCACCTTTTAAATGGAACATCTGGCAAACCTTACCAGCACCCCCCTCTGATGTACACTACTTCCTGCAACCCTCCCTTGCTTGTTTCTCTCCAGAACCCTTATTACCATCCGGTATAGTCCATGCATACTTGTTTCATGTGAGTGTTGTCTGCCCCTCTCACTAGAATGTGGTCAAATGTAAATGATGTGGTTGGAGTATAAAAGAGGTACAAGTACAAGCTAGTGTTATTTGCACACAGGAAGTACTACTGTGTCCCCTATAGTATTCGGTATGACTTTAGGATGTCCCCATGATGAAGTTCTGAGGATGTGGGCTGCTGGGTATCCATCACTCCTGGCCTTAGGGTGCCAGTACACAGGCGAGGGGCTAATGGTTGGTGCCGTTTTGCTAGAACTTGAGTGGCATGAGGACGATGTGTTCCATGGGACTCAGTGGTGTGACGATGTACAGGTGGGTTAGTCTCCGTTTCAGGTTAATTGTTCCGGGCTTTGCTGCTGTTTTCTACGGTGAGTTTCACAGACAGAAACAACTGCCTCTCTTTCTAGCAGAGCTCTCAGAACATCAAAACCATTGTCCGGCTCTTGGGTGGATCAACAAAGCAATTGAATGCAGTTGCAGTGAAATAATGCAGACCCCAGAAAGGTCCAGCTGCTTGGCTGGGCCGTGACCATCTTCCCCAGTGATGCCTGCAGGTCTTTTGTGGGGAGTAGAGAAGTAGCATCTCTCTTTTCATTCATCAGAGTCATTAGTTGCAATTTATCGAGAATGAGAGAGATTAGAGTTGGAAAGTGCAGAAGGATATATTAATATATATATATAGTATATTAATAATAATGCCACCATGCTCAAGAAACAACAAAGCCCGATAAAAACCTAGTAACAGAAGAAACGTTTTATTGAGGCATCTTGCAAGGGATTTCTGTGTTTTATCACATCAAAGGCTCTGAACAACCCTCTGAGGAAGTAGTACCCCTGTGTAGCAGATGAGAAGCCTAAGGCACAGAGATGCTAAGTGATCGGCCCAAAAGTCGCACAGTAATGTGTCAGAGCCCAGGTTTGAACCAAGATACTTTAGCTGTAGAGCCTGAGTTCTAAACAACTATACCACTAGATCTTTCTACTGCCTTTTTTGCTTTTTTGTTGATAGCATTGTCAAGGTCTAAAGAGTGTATAAGCAAGTCAATGAATGCATCTAAGATGTAAGCTCTTTGTATTCTTCAACTATATAAGCATGGTGCGTGTGCAAACAATTTATAGACGTTGCTCACAGTTATCAAGTACGCTGGAGTGGGAAGTGATTTGAGAAGCAGTCTATTCCAGCTTCCCACCCAATGCAGGGATCCCCAGGGAATCATCCTTCAGGTTGGCTTCAACTTTAAGGTCAGGTGAATAAAAATACTAACAACCAGCATAAGAACTGATGTTAATAATTGCTGTAACCATGGAAACAAACTAGAACACAAATGACAAAAAAGGTTCTTAAAAGGGAATAAAACACACACACAGAGTAATGACTAGATTTGGGAACCCAAGTCAATGAATAAAGGCTGGATAATGGAGGAGAGTGGGGTTGGGAGAAGTATAGACACTAAATGCCTGGGCATCTATAAACCACGGTCAGACCCGTTTTTGTTTGTTCATTTGTTTTGGTTAGGTAAATAAGATTTTTTGTGTGTTTGTGAAAAAACTCTGTGATAACCATTCATATAATTAAAAATAAGACGCCTGTCTTTTAAGTGGATATGGGACATAAAAGAGCCTCTAAAGGAAAAAAAAAATAATGGAAAAGAAAAAGCAAGGACACAAAAGAACAACAGTAAACCCCCAAATGTATGCAGTATGGCAAGTTCATAGGTTTAAATTCTTCTATTAAAACATAAAATGTTTCAAAGTGGATTAAAAAGCAATATTCGGTCATTTGCATTCATTACCCGGTGAATTAAAATGGTCTAGTCAATTGTCACATTGTACAGTATTTTATTAGTTAATATCTTCTCTAATTACCTTGAAGACAGACTTTAAGTCTTATTCACTTTGGTATTGCCAGTGTATAGCTGGTATATTGTTGTCAAATATACGTTAGATGATTTAATAATAAAAAGATAATACGTGGATAACAATATGAGGAAGATAGTATTTAATCAAAAAGTATTATACACAAGAGAGTGGGTGGTTTCACATTGATAAGTGATATAATCAATGATGAAGACATAATAGATTTGTATGTGCCAAAGAGCTTTGCTATAAAACATATGGAGCAAAAACTGTTAGAAATGCAAAGATAAATTGGTGGTAAGAGTATGGGCTTTGTAATCAGTCGTACCTGGATTTGAATCATGGCTTCGCTGTTTATTAGCTTGGACCAATTATTTATCCTTTCGGAACCTCATTTTCATCATCTGCAAACATGGAAATAACCTCATTGTTGTGAGGATTAAGCGAGGGAATGTAGGTCAAATACTAACCCACAGTAGTCAGCCGTCCCTCACCACCAGGTCCCTTAATTTTTTGGAAAAAATGGAAGGGAAGGAGAAGAGGGGGGGAGGGAGGGGAAGAGGAGCCCTGTTCTGTTTAATATATCACTGCTTGGATGTACCATTATTTGTTCTCTTGATGACATCTTTTTGGATGGCCATTAGAGAGTTTCTAATATTTTGCTATCAGAAACAAGACTGTAATGAATATTCTTAGAAATATGTCACTTTGCATACGTGTGAAAGTACTCCAAGAATTAGAATTTATCCTGAGTCAAAAGGTATGTGTGCTTATGACTTGGAGACTATTGCCAGATTACTCTCCAGAGCTATGGTGCCAGTCTACTCTCCACCAGCAAAGTGCTGAGAATGTATTTTTCCTCATACTCTTGCCCATTACATTGTGTTATCAACTTTTTGATCTTTGCTTATCTAATTGGTGGAAAAAAAAATTGAAACTTTGATTTGCATTTCACTTATTTTGAGTGAGGTCAAGCATCATATTGTAGATTTAATTTTTTTTTCCTATTTCTGTTCTTTGCCCATTTTCTTGTTGGTGTTCTTTATAGTTTAAGGAAATTAGCCTCTTGTTAGTTGTAAAATATGTTTCCCATTTATCTTTTGACTTTGCTTAATAGTATTTTTTTCATTAAGACATTTAAAAAATGTTTATATAGTCAAATTTATTAATCTTTTAAAAATGACATTCAGGGTTTATGTCATATGTAGCAGGGCCTGCCTTACCTTAGATTATTTTAAAAGGTCATTTTTCTTCTAATATTTATTGGTTCCATTGTTTAAATTTACGTCTTGATCCTTCTGTAATTTATTTTGTTGAAGGTGTATTGTTTTAAAATGACCTCTACATTTTATGTACTAAAACCCAGTTGTACTAATAATCCCATGCCTTTTGGTGTCTAACACAAAGATAAGACCAGGCAACCAGTGCCAGATACCAGCAAGGTGGTTGTTGAAGAGAAATATGTTAGTGCTGTTAGGACAAAGACCCGTGAACTACTAGTTACAAGGAAACTGATTTCCGCTCCTCCAGGAAGAAAGAACATTTTAACAAATAGAGAGACCAACAATGGCATCACCTCCTTTTTGCAGGTTTCTTTGTGGCTTAGTAAGCTATTTTTCTGAGTATTCCAGGAAGCCTGCATTCCTCTGTCTGCTTTTCAAGAACTTTGCACTTTACAATGAGCATCATTAACCAAGCAGTTCTTGGGAAATAAGCACATGTAGTAATGGGATATGTAGAACTCATACTGTCTAAATAACAAAATGAATTTCCTGGGAATCACATACCTTGTGCTGGAGGTAGACGTTTCTGAGATAGTCCATTGCAGTGATAAGAGACTGGGCTTCAGAGTCAGAGGGCCTGTGGGCCTGGCTACACATACCTCTGAGCCTTAGTTTCTTCATCTATAGAATAGGGATAGTAATACTACCAAGGGATTGTAGTCAGGCACTCCTGAAAGTTTAAATGATTGATAAATACTAGCTATTTTTATTACTATCCTGTTTTGGTACAATTCCATTGCCTAGCCTTTTTTTTTTTCTTTCAGCAAGCATTTATTGAGTGCCCACCGGGTACTGAACACTGTACTGGATTCTGGGGCATGAAGAAGGTTAAACAATGTACCTGTCATGAAAGACCACAGTCTTAGGTTGTACAGAAGTATGGGGACAAAATACTAATTAGATCAATAAAGCCAAAAGCACTGTACAAATTCTAGATTATAATCCAAACTAGAGAAGGAGTGGCACATAGAGCAAAGTACCTTATGTTGGCACCAAGCCTGTGAGTGCACAACAGCTGGTAGGAAAATCAAGTAGCAGCTTCCTCTGCACCCTCCAAGCCCAAACAGTCCCCTTCTTTCATGCACGTAACGAGAGATGACAGCACGGGATCAGGTCCTAATGCACAGGCTTTCATGAACCCAGTCCTTCTTTTCATCCTGATTAGAGGATAAAGAAAATGGGTTTCCTGGCTGGTCTCATCCTGGTAAACATTTTGCCTGCTTTACAGAACTGCCACCCTAGTTAAGTGCAATTTGCTGGACCTGCAGTTGGTGGAAAACAGCAGGGCCTTTGTCAGTGAATAGAGCTGTAGTGACAGGGGGGACATTTATAAAAATGCTGGTGTGTCTCATGCCGCATGCCAGCTGGTGCTGTTAGTGCTCTTTTATGTGACTCTTGAAATTCACTATAATCAATTCTGAAAGTAAAACCAAGGCATAATGAGTAATCAAATTCAGTTCTCTGGAACCCATAGTAGCGGTGGTTTTAAACGCCGGGTATTGTCTCACTGGAAGTTGAAAACTTCTGAGAAGTTGAGGAAAAAAAGGTTGATATTTGTGTAAAGAATCATATGGGTTCTTTTCCAGTGGTTTTATTTTTATTAAGAACCAGCAATCCGTGAGTTGCAGGAATACCATAGACTAGGCACCTTGGAAACAACAGAAATTTATTTCTCACAGGTCTGGAGGCTAGAAATTCGAGAACAGGGTGTCAGCATGGTGGGGTTAAGGGCCGTCTTCCAGGTTGCAGACTTCTCATCGTATCCTCACATAGTGGAAGGGAGGGCCGAGGGATTTCTCTGCAGTCTCTTTTATAAGAGTGCTAATACCATTCATTAGCTAAGCACCTCCCAAAGGCTCTACCTTTTAATATCATCACACTGGGCATTAGGATTTCAACATATGAAATGAGGGGCAGGGGGAGACACACTCAGACCATAACAACATGGGTAACTGGAACCCATGGATTTACGTGAATCCTGCAAATCCTGGTCTGAGTTACCATTTTGAGAAAAAGAAACACTTCTATTAAAAGTCTCTGGTTGCCTCACAGGGTGTTCTATACCAAGCATAGGGGTGGGTTAACTATGACCTGTGGGCCAGTTCCAGTTCACCACGTTTTTTGGGGGGTTATCTGCCTAGGAATTAGGCTGTGTTTGTTGTTTCCTGGAACTGTAGGTGTCAGAGGCTGAATTCTTCTGATGTCCTTGTTTTTGTCTGCTCTGTTGTCTTGGGTTTCCCTAGAGACTCCTTTAGAAATATGATCAGAGCCTTGCAGTTAGCAGCAATCCCCTGTTATTATACAGTAGCCACACTGATGTGGTGGCAGCATGTGTGCGAGGGGAAACACTCTTTTATCCTTTGATTATGATTAGGTCTCAGTCCTTAGTCTCCATCATTGCAGATTTAAGAGCCTTTTAATTTCTTTTCCTGTTTATATTCTTTGCTCATTTTTCTGTTGGGTTGATTAACTCTTGTAGGCATTCTTTATCGTTTAAGGAAATTAGCCTCACATTAGTTTCCCATTTGCCTTTTTTTTTTTTTTTTGTGGTACACGGGCCTCTCACTGTTGTGGCCTCTCCCGCTGCGGAGCACAGGCTCCGGACGCGCAGGCTCAGCGGCCATGGCTCACGGGCCCAGCCGCTCCGCGGCACGTGGGCTCCTCCCGGACCGGGGCACGAACCTGCGTCCCCTGCATTGGCAGGCGGACTCCCAACCACTGCGCCACCAGGGAAGCCCTGCCATTTTTCTTTTGACTTTATGCTCTTTTTTTATCCACAGAGAAAACCCCCCAAAAAGGTGAATACATTTGACTATATACAGTTCTTCACAAGTGGTTCTCAGAAGTTTTTTTCACCCCTTAGATGAAGCAGGAAGACGAGGAAGGGCTGCAGTTGGGTATTTTCCTTCTCTTAGCTCGTTTGGGTTCTAATCAAACCCCAGTAGTTTAGCCTCCGGTAAAATAGTTTCCCTTGAAGACAGGCCTTGTTAAGGAGAACAGAAGAGTCTGGGTATACAGTTGACCCTTAAACAAAACAGGTTTGAACTGGATGGGTTCACTTATACGTGGATTGTTTTCAATAAATACGTTCTACAGTACAGCACGATCTGAAGTTGGTCAGACCTTCAGGTGGTTGGTTGGTAGATGTGGAACCATGGATACAGAGTGCGGACTGTAAAGTTATATGCAGATTTTTGACTGTGGGGAGTGGGGCGGTGGGATGGGGTGGGGGGTTGGCACCCTTAACTCTCACATTGTTCAAGGGTCAACTGTATTTCAGAATGGTTACTTTTCCTCTCCTCCTGCTGGAGGCATGAAGGGCTCATTTTCCAGTCTTCACGTTGAGAACCTGATGGAGCTCTCGGAGATAAAACTCAGGAAAGTGTGGGAGTCCCTCAAGTCTAGGCCTCCAGGAGTTTTAATCTCTCAAGCTAGGCCAAACCCAGTCTCCAATAATTAGTAATTAAAGGCTGATCAGCCAATTGCAGTTTAGGTATTCCTACCCAATGCTGGCTCCAGCAGAATTTGTGCTCCTGGTAAGGTGTGAATCTCTGTAGCTACCTGTCTGGCCATTTGTGGGAGCATGGTGATTTGCTCTCACACATTTGTGACCTCAACTCTCTAATGACCTAAGAAAAGTTGTTGATTTGTAGTTTCTCATCTTTTTTTCCTGTTGTGAGGATGGGAGCGACAACTTCCTAGCTCTTCGCGTGTCAAACCAGAAAGCGAGAGTTACCACCACCCTTTTTTGAACAGCCCGTGAGCTAAGAATTAAGTCGTTGAAAAAAATTTAAAAGAGAATATTTTGTGACTTGTAGAAATTATATCAAATTCAAACTTCAGTACCCAGAAATCAAATTCTGCTGGAGCATAGCTACTCTTATCCATTGATACATTATCTACGGCAGAATCGAGTAGTTGCGAGAGGGACTCTATGGTCAGCAAAGCGTAGCATATTTACCCTCTGATCCTTTATGGAAAAAGCTTGCTGACCCCTGGTTTAGCACATTCTGGGTGCAGGTCCTGATTAAGTTCAAATCCTTTTTGACACTGTGCTTGAGTTGGAAATCAACATTGAGCACCTATCAAGTACGGGACAGGATCATCATATTCAGAGATGAGTGAAGACATAGGCCTGCCCCCAGGGAGCTTACAGGCTTGTGGGGCAGACTAAGGGTCAACCAAATAAGCATTTACTGGATTGTTTCAGAATGAAAGACATTGGAGTTAGCTTGCCAGAGAGCGTCATTAGAGCCCAGCCTATCGGGGAGAATAGGAAGTACTTGGTGATGGGCCAAGGGCTGGGTCTTCTTAGAGTGCCAAGGTCAGGAGATCGTTGGTGTGCTGTACTTCCTTACTCAGTGTCGATCGCTAACAGTGGTGGATGCCCCGTGACTGCTGTGGCCACCTCACTATTGTAATGCCACTTTCAAATAGGCATAACTGTGTCCAGTGTGGTTTTCAATTCTTATGTTACCAAGAAGTATACTGCTTTGGGGAGGGAGTGTGCTCATTTATCAAAAAAGTATGTGAAGCAGACTACCAACCTAATGACCAGTGAATCAGGAGAATTCCCTAAATGTTTATAAACAAGTAGAAATATGTGAACATTTCCAGGTTGGTCTTAACTTTGTTGGTCATATTTGCTGCTCTCTTTCTATCCTCTGAAGCTTGCTTTGGGTTTCCTGCAGAAAAAAAGCTAAACCACTAACTGTTGAGCTCATATATATCCTATAATGCAGAGTGAGTCTACTATGATCTCCATAGAGCATAGCAACTTTAGAACTCATGGCCATAACCTGTTTTAAACTCTTTCAGTCCTTATTGTTATGTGTATAACAGCTGAAAGATATCAGAAACACTTCCTGATCTTAAGTGGGTTGATGCTGAGGAAGGTCTGTGATGGGCTTATATAATAGGGTGGGTGTAGGCAACACGTAGATAGTACAGTCTGGATTTCCTTATTCATTGAAGATAACTTCAGTGAGGTCTGGAGTCTTTAGGAAAGAGAGATGACCACACTAGCCTCTTGGGTCTTCTTTGTGTTAAGTGTTAAGGTCAGCCGAGTTCCTGATTTAATAGTAGCTTTGAGTCTTTCTGGCTGTGTCCCCAAACTGCAGTCTGATTGCACACTATGCTGTGGTCTGGCAGGGGAACAAAGGTATATTCCCTTACCTTCTTCTTAGATTCTTTATCGGAGTGATTGTGAAATCCCCTCAGAAAGTCTTGTAAGTGAGCCATCAACAGATGACATTGCATGTAAATGGAGCTGGAGAAATAATGAAGCAAATGACCCATGCAGAAGTGACCTAGAGACTGTCATGCAGAGTGAAGTAAGTCAGAAAGAGAAAAACAAATATCTTATATTAACGCATATATGTGGAATCTAGAAAAATGGTACAGATGAACCAGTTTGCAAGGCAGAAATAGAGACACAGACGTAGAGAACAAATGTATGGACACCGAGGAGGGAAAGGGGGCAGGTGGGACGAACTGGGAGATTGGGATTGACATATATACACTAACATGTGAAAAACAGATAACTAGTGAGAACCTGCTGTATAGCACAGGGAACTCTACCTCACTTTGCTGTACAGTAGAAACTAACACAACATTGTAAAACAACTATACCCCAATTTAAAAAAAAAAGAAAGTGACTGAGGCACAAGTAAAGAGCATATTCTTGACCGTCTTGCAGCTCTCATAGAATTTAGACTTGACAAGGACTTCCAACTCAATGCAGAGATCACTTTCATGAAAACTGTGTTCTGTTATCATCATCCAGGTCCTTTCTGAATGTGTCCAGAGGTGGGGAACTCATGCCCTCACCTCAACCCATATGCATTAGGGACCACTAATGATTACGTTATAGGGATCTTGTGGTTGCGAGTGACTCCAAACTCAAACTCGTTTTAGGGAAAAGCAACATTTTTTAGCTCTCTTGACAAAACTTGGGAAGGGCAGGTTTCAGGGTTGAGTAGAAGCTAGGTTTGAATACTGGAAATCAATCAATTTCTCCATCTCTTTCCCTGCCTCCCTCACTTTCCTCATTTCCTCTTTCCCTCTCTGATTTTTCTCTATTCTCTTCCATCTTTCTAAGTAGAGATGGGCTTTCTCCACTTAGTGGAAAACAACACGGCCACCAGCAACTTCCCAAGCTCATATATCCCTGCTTCACAATTAGAAAGGGTTTGCTGTTTGTTCTTTCTGGTTTCCGTGTTCCCAGTCGGGGGGGAAAGATCTGATTAGCCTACCTTCATCTGGTGTCTATACTCACGCAATCAAAGTAGCCAGGAAGGAAGGACACCCCCATTGGAATGTTACGGTTGGAATAAAGGAAAGTCTTTCACAGAGGAAGGGAAGAGTGTTAGGCTGATGAATCTAGGGATGCACATTAGAGACATCCTGGGTGCTTGGGAATGCTTTCCTGAATTAAAACTGCGTGCTTGCACTTCCTAGTTTTGCCTTCTCTTGAAACACAAAGTGCATTAATCCTTTCTTTGTGACCTTTCAAATATGTAAATACAGCTTCCACGTATGACCATTTGGCCTCTTACAACAATCTCCTGGCCTATGTCTCCTGTCCTGAGTGACCTTCTCCTTTCGCTTTCGGCTCCAATAGGACCTTCTTGGATGTCTCCCTACTTACTCTTTTCCTTTAGCCTCCTTACTCACCCTGTCATTCCACCTTAGTCCCCAGAGTTCCCCTTAATCGTCGCTCGGCTGGCCTTGGCAGCTGTGGGCCTGTTACCCAGTATCATGTAGGAATGCAGTTCTTTCATTAGAAAACAGGTTTGGGAACCTGATAGATCTGTTTTGATTCCATCTCTCCCACTGAGTAAAAGTGTGACCTTGAGAAATTGACTTAGCCTTTTGCAGTGTTGTCATGAGGATTACGGACTAATACCTACGCATAGTCCCTAGCCCAAGGTCTGGCATTGAGTAGGCACCCAATAAAGGATAGCTGTGGTTATTGTCATCACGATGATTACCTTAATTTCTGACATCCCATAGGTGAGGGGCATGTGGCTAGAGACCAGATCCTCTAGCCTTTGTCCATGGAGAAAAAGATGAGACTTTTCCTAACCTGGAAAAGGAAAAAATTGGCAGGCACAAGTTGGACCTTGGGACTTCAATTTCTTTCTCCCCTGCAGGCATTAGATTTCAATCTCTGTGCCTCTGGGAATGTAGCAGTTGATTTTCTCTTGTTTTCTACCTCAGGTCTTAGGCCAATTGTCTTGAGGGAAATAAAACCTCTGTTATCCCAAGCTAGGGAATTGGACAGAATTCAAATTCCATCCAGGTCAGCTATTAGAGACCCTAAAGGTAGAGATGATTCTTCTCTGGGGCTTTCTTGAAAGTGTCAGCCCAACTCATTCAGCTCAGTTGAAGAAAGACGGTTCTCATATTATTACTCTGGGTAAATGTCTTGGCATTTGAAGCTCTCCAACTTTTGACTCTAGTTTAATTTTCCAGCTTTAATTCCCTTTACTTTCTAATACTTACCTTCTGCCATTCAGAAAAGGTCAATTTACTGTCCCCAAAGCTCGCCCTGTGAATAGGTACCTCTGAAATTTCCCTATATCATTACCCAAGTGGGTGTCCTGCACCAAACTAAATCCATCTTTACCACCTTATCCGTTCATCCATCCATGCCCATCTGTCCATCTATTGAATAAGATAATATTTGTTCTATTCTGTTATTAGTGTTCTGTTCCAGGTGCTAGATGTGACCAACATCAAGTTCCTGGTCTCGTGGAGTTTATATTCTAGTGAAAGAAACAGAAAACAAATACATAAAGAGATGCTTTAATGTCAGGTGTGTTAAGTGTTATGCTGAAAACTAAAGCAAAGTGAGGACATAGCAAATGATGTTGAGGATGGGAAGGGTAAGGGAGTGACGCTATTAGATACACTCATTATGAATCTTAGACTCTTAATGATTTGGAGGATGGGAAGTGGAAGTTTAGGCAGTCCGGAATACCACCTCGTTCTCTGAAAGATGTCTAGCCACGGAGACAATACACCATTGCTCTTAAGAGCATGGGCCTTGGAGTTGGATTAAACTGTGTTTGAATTCTAGCTCAACCACATGTCACCACTTGCTGCCATCTCAGAGAGGAGATTTTTTAAATGATATATATTTAATATTAATTAATGATATATTTTATTTATTTTAAATTATATAGTACGTGTGTGTGTGTGTGTGTGTGTGTGTGTGTGTGTGTTTGCTAACCCCTGTGTTTCTGGGAACTTTGACGTAGCCAAGTTGCCTGACCTGAGATCAGATTGGATTTTTCATTACCCTTTTGTCTAATGAACCAAGTAAAACTGCCCTTCTACTAGGCTTGGCTTTTGATTTTTTTTTGTTTTTAAATGTATTTAGTATTTATTTATTTATTTATTGGCTGCGTTGGGTCTTTGTTGCTGCGAGCATGGGCTCTAGGCACGTGGGCTTCAGTAGTTGTGGCTTGCAGGCTCAGTAGTTGTGGCGCACGGGCTTAGTTTCTCCACGGCATGTGGTATCTTCCCGGGCTTGAACCTGTGTCCCCTGCATTGGCAGGCGGATTCTTAACCACTGCGCCACCAGGGAGGTCCCAAGGCTTGGCTTTTGTTAATTATCTCTTTAAATTGGATATTCTTCTTTTCTCATGCTGTGTGTCATGACATAGTGTTTGGGGGAGGTTTATAGGCAAAAAAAAAAACAAGACCGTCACCAACAACGGGTCGCAGGTTACAATGCCAAGATTCTCTGAAACATCTCAAAGGACACAGTGAGCTGGTGCTGGGCGGCACCGTTTGTGTCTGACTGCTTTAAGCTAGAACAAGGTGAAGGAAAGGGAATGGGTTGGAAAAGTTACCCGGTCGTAACAGCTGACATTTATTGGGTACCCACTGTGTGCAGACACTGTACTCAACTCTTACATGATGCTTCTCTTTTAATCCTCATACAGTTATTATCCCCAGCTTCCAGAAAAAGAAATGGAAGCTTACAGAATTTAAGTCGGTAGCTCAAGAGGTTGTAACTAATACGTGATGGAGCTGCTGGCTTAAGAAGTTTTTTAAAAAATATAAAATAATTCTTTGGCCCACGAGGGAAGAAAGCTTTAATCACGAGCCAAACGCATAAGGGAAAAGAAAAACCGGGACCAGCTGTAAAGGCAGGAGTTTTCTTCCAGTGCCAACTACAATATTGCCACCACTGCAGGTAGAGGTACGATCAGCGGGGACAGACTTCTTGCACGTAAAATCTAGCCTTTACGATTTAATTTGTGTGGATATCTGAAGGAGCTGTATGAAAAAGAAATGGAAATAAACACATATAAGGAGTGGCATGAGGGGCTTTGTAAACCCTTCCGTCCCAAATTCTCTCTTCTACCCTGTTGTCACGTCTGAAATTCCTTCATTAGTGACTAATGTCCTTGCATGTTTTTTCTAGATGTCATCGTCATGTGGGCAACACATTCATAGCCTACCAGATTTCATCAAAATTCAGAGTTTGTCTTTTCACATCCACTGCCTCCTATTTCCTACCCTGAGATAACTTAGTGTCCTCACTTGGCCTTTCGTTTCTACACTGAATCTCACTTCCTCATCCCCTCCATTAGCACTTCTCCACTCTGTGAATCTGTCCCTCACTCCTTTGTTCTCTAAAGCTGACAGTGGGTGATAAAGGGTCAGTTATTAGGTGGAATCTCTTAGCCATAGATAATATGATTCCCCTCCTTAGCACACAGTGTGGTAATATTCAAGCAGCAGGCTAATTCTGTTGAGTTTTCAATATCTGAATCATAATATTCTAGGTCGGGGGGGATGGCTGGAGGAAAGAGACAGAGTTCTTTTAAATTCTTCAGGAGCCTTTCCACATTCTTTTTTTTTTTGTGGTACCTGGGCCTCTCACTGCCGCGGCCTCTCCCGTTGCGGACCACAGGCTCCGGACGCGCAGGCTCAACGGCCATGGCTCACGGGCCCAGCCGCTCCGCAGCATGTGGGATCTTCCCGGACTGGGGCACGAACCTGCGTCCCCTGCATCAGCAAGGCGGACTCTCAACCACTGCGCCACCAGGGAAGCCCCCTTCCCACATTCTTAAATCACAGTCCCCTTTGCTTGTGCATAGAGCTGGTTCTGATTGTAAAATGGAAGCCAGCTCTTCATTTTCCACCTGACTTCATGACAGATGGAAATGTCTCTTCCGCTTCTCCTTCCTATCGCTCAGCATCCTTCTTCTCTAAGCAAATGAGCATTCGTGACCCTTAGTAAGTCAATTCCATTTAAACAGAAGGCCAGACACACCCCAGTGTATTCAGTTATTTTATAATCAATTCCCTTTTCTGCAGCATCTTTCTTCCAAGGGTCAGAGAGCACTTTACGAACTATACTGGCAACATTGTCACAAGTCGGAGCACAGTGAACGGCATCTGAGGACGGTGATTTAGGAGAGAGTGAATATGAAAAGACAAATTTGATTTTGATCAATGGATGATAAGCTCTTCGTGTGCTATCTCCATAGGCAACACCTAGAGAAATCAGCTCAACAAATGCATCCCAAACGAAGGAATTTCAGGCAAGCCGGTTGGTACTGGAAGTTAGGAACACAGCAAGTTATTTCACATTGTGGATACTTAGTAAATCTCTGCTGAATGATTAACCATGTAAATGCATTCATTCAAAATGTTTGTTGAGCTCCTGCTAGGTGCCAGACACTGGGCTCAGCCTGGGGATTATAGAGGCGGGGGGATGCTGCCACAGGGTGCAGTAGTGAATGAATATACCATAGTGCTGGCCTTTAGGAAGCTCAGATGAAGACACGTGAGACAAATCAATGTAATAAAGATGATTAGAAGACACAAGAGAACAAATAATGAAGATGAAATTTATATAGCAGAGGTTACAAAACTGGCATATTTACAATGACCTGTTCAGAGTTTAAAAAGTAAATGTTCTTTTGAAAAATTGGGAGATCATACACACCCACCCACCCATACACACATGCACCCCTCAGATTTTGAGCTTCCTTTGAATCTCTCAAACCTGACAACATGAGCCCCTAATTCCCATTATGATATCTGGTGTATGCTGAGTAGCCTTTTAGAGACGGTGGTCCATCTCCGATTAGCCCCAGGTTCCCCGCTCCCACCCGTGCACGGTACAGACAAGTTCAGTTATATACAAGTGACCCTCTTTTGCATATATGCGTCCTTGCCACCCTAAGCGTTTAAGTTTGAAAAGGCTGCTGTAGGGTGCAGTGGGGAACGAAGAAGGAAGGAGTCAGTCCTATTTCGAGAGGTGTCAGAGAGGAAGTGAGTCTTGAGTGCTGTTAAAAGCTGAAGTTTTAATTAGGTGGTAAATGGTGGATGGCCATTAGGGGAACTGTGAGGTTTGCCGGAAGCAAGAAGATATCTTTTCCTGGAGTGAGAAGGCAAGGCCAGATCATGGGAGACATTGCTTGGCGAGCTAAGAAATGTGGGCAAGTTTACAGCCTCTTTCTCTCGGCAACACCTTCTACTCAAAAAGACGACGATACAATGGCTTCTAAAAATTGAGTTCAAGATAAAGCCACCTAGTTACTAAGGCCAGAATCCTGAGTTCATCCTTGATTCTTCTGTCTCTACCCCTTCATGAATTTATTATCAAGCCCTGCTAATTCCACCTTCTAAGTATTCCTTGATTTCCATTCCTTTCCAGTTTCATCTCTTGTTCACTACATTCCTTCCAAGCCTTTGCACAGTTCCTAGATGTGTTTCTTCTCACCTCAAGTCTTCCTACATGCTGTCTCTCTGCCTAGATCTTAGTTTCCCTATGACAAGCTCTGGCCCACCCTTCAGGTCCTAGCTTAATTATCACTAACTCAGGGTACCTCATTTTGACCTGGCCATGCTCCCTTTGTCTTCTTGCACAAGATATGGTCTTCCTATGTATGTTCTCAAAACATCCTTATGCTTCTCCACCACAGAAAATATAACGATTTTATTGCTTGTGTAATTATGTGTGCAGTGGCCCTCGCCATCATTCAGCTGTAAGGTCCAAGAGAGCAGGGGTAGGTTGTGTCTGTCTTGCCCACTCCATCACCTGTCCCAACCCCAAGCAGGTAGCAGCATAGTAACCACCACATCGTATGAGTCACATTATCGCCGTGGAGTAAAACTTATAAAAATAATTATAAAAAATAATGCTTCATATAGTAATAATACTGTGGTGTATAATCACTGCCATATTATTGCTGAGGAGTAATGACAGTGACAGGCTGTATGGGCAAAGGAATCTGGTTCATTCATTCATTCCAACCGTATATATTGGAGGTGCATTATGTGCCTAGTATTGTTTTAGGAGTTAGGGATAGAGCAGTCTCTGACTTTGTATGCCCATTGATGAGCGCATAAATGAAGGAGACAGGAAAGGATGGGCAGAAAGGAAGGAGGGAAGGAAGGAAGAATTATTAGCCTAAGTGATGGAATAATCTGTCTGCAGTAGAGAGGCCTGGCCTTGAAAGATCAATGAGCTTTCTTAATACTTCTTAATAATGAAAATAATCATGGTTATGATTGATTCAATTGAAACAGTTTCTATCCACATCCCATGATTACTAGAGTTCTATAAAGTGAAAGCTTTAAAGCTCGGAAAGGATCAGGTAACAGCTTTGATGCAAAGACTTGAACGGTCTGTTTGCCCAAAGAAGAAACAGAATCTGGACTCCTAAGGAGTTAGGTAAGTTCAAAATGGGCACTTTAGCAGACAGGGATTCCAAGACCAGCACAGACTTTTCCATACTAACAGTTCAATACTGCAGCTGCTGAGTACCAGCTACCTAGGCTTTCGGTGGAAATGTAAAGATGAGAAAAATAGCTGGCTCCTAACTTCCTATAAGTCTGTTTCAGTTTTCTTCATTGCAAACCTTTATCAGCATTTTTCACAAGACTTTCATAACAGCCGTAACACTCAACAGGCAACCACAAGACAGGGGCCTCTTCACAACGTACAGACAGCCAACCACAAGACACTACCAGGGAAGTAGAATAAAATGCACCAGGCACATACAGAGAGGGACTGTAGCGGTTTATGAAGAGTATCTTGATCCATTCCCTACACATGGAGAAACCAATAAGTTTAAGTAGTCTTTAAGAAAAGAGAGTTTTGGCTCCTCAGCAAGCAGTCTGGTCAACTGCTAGCATATAATGAAAGGAATTAGTTGAGACTTAGCCTCCATCACAACAAGATTCTGCAAACATGTGAAGAGGAAAGAGAATGCTTTTCCTTTCTCTTTTATTTTCTCCTGCAACCAGTGAACTGTTGAAGGTCTGCCCTAGCAGTTAATTTTAAAAGTTGAGGAAAACAGGTTGTTGGAAAAACTAGCTGGAAATAGGCTCTGACCCAGACCTTCTAACTAATCCCTGGAAGGCTGTACTCTAAATTTTTTCCAGACCTTCCTCTGATACCGAGTTTGAAAAATCAGGCAAACTAGAAGATTATTATTAATATGACCAGTGTTTGAAATAATATTTTTATTACTTATATTTAAACTATTAGTGAAATAGCTAGCCTTTATTATTTCCTTTCTGGGTGCCAGGGACCATACTACCCACTGCACATATAATTACTAACAATAACAAAATCAGTACAGGGTTGGTAGTAGTATTTCTATTATTTTTAGAAGAGGAAATTGAGTCCCAGAGGGATGCAAATGACTTAAAGTCCCACAGCTGTGAAGTCACATGGCTGAGGACTCAAACGCTTGAGTCTGTCTTCCTCCAGAGCCTGGGCTATTTCCACGGCACTGGGCTTAATGAAACCAGAACACCACCCTTTGCAGTGAACAAGGATATGTCATTAGCACCATGCTAGTCTTTTGCTAATACTTTTTTTGAAGTATTAACACCATTACCCTGGAAGAAATTTTCATATTTTATTTTCCTTTGGAATCCACTGCCTTGAAGTTATATAGTCAATTCAAGCACTAACATGTCTCCCCTTCTCTGGGCAGCTCCAAAGAGTTCCTGTGGCCCCCGATGCAGGAATTTGACTTTCCCAGACAGCAAATCACTTCACCCTCCTTTTCCCTCTCGAGTCTTTACAAGTCCTGCATGTGCCAGATGCTTCAGAAAACAGATCCTTTGTATTGAATTTCCAGACCACAATTCCCAGATTGCGGAAGGATGAGGACCAAAATATTTTTATATTCCATCAGCTCAATTTTTTGTGGATAGATATATTTTTAGAGTCAGTTAAAAAGGAGGAGGGGAAAAAACCCACTCCCGAGCAAACAACTCCCTGATCTAACACAGAGAATGCAGGAGTCCTTACGTTCAGTGGAATGGACAGGATGTCAACAGTTGCTACAACAGAGCTTGTTTTTCTTTGTTTTTTTTTTTTAACATTTATTTATTTATTAAACATTTGGCTGCGCCGGGTCAGGTCTTAGTTGTGGCACATGGCATCTTTAGTTGCGGCATGTGGGCCCTTAGTTGCAGCATGCATGTGGGATCTAGTTCCCTGACCAGGGATTGAACGTAGGCCCCCTGCGTTGGGAGGGTGGAATCTTAGCCACTGCGCCACCAGGGAAGTCCCCAGAACTTGTTTGAATAGAGTGAGAATGTAATTTCTCTCACCTGCTTCAGAGCGGAAAGGGGGATGAAAGGTTTGGGTTAATTAGAGAAGTCAACAGTTACTCTTTGGCAGGTATCAAACAGTTAAGCACTGGCAAAGAAGTCCATTCAAGACCTCATCAAACAGACAATGCCTAGCAATGTGTAAAATGTATCTTTTGGGGGAAAAGTAGAGGGAAGGAAAAGGAAAAAATAATCACTTTTTTTCTCTCCACTCGGAGACAAACATGTTTAAAAATCGGTGTATTATTCTGGATTAATTTGTTTGTATGCGTACATAGGTGTGTATGGGTATGCTTATATACATATATATTTTTTAAACAAAAATAGGACCGTGCTACATATTCTGTATCTTCACCTGCCTTTTTTTACTTGAAAATACAACATGAACCTCTTTCACTGGTTGAAAAAAATATTATTTTTCTTTCTTTTTTTTTTTTTTTTTTGGCCGTGCTGTGAGGCTTATGGGATCTCAGTTCCCCTACCAGGGATTGAACCTGGGCCACAGCAGTGAAAGCCCAAAATCCGAACCACTAAGCCACTAGTGAACTCCAGGAAAAAAAAATTTTTTTTTTACATGATTGTTTTTCATTGCTTCAGAGAATTCCTTGAGTGGATATATGAGTTATTGGCTATATATGTTGATTTCTACCTACCTATTATAAACTCTCCATGTTGACATTCTTGTAGGCGAATCCTTATTCAATACAAATTTCCTTACGATGAATTAATAAAAGTGGCATTTATTGGGCTAAAAGCTCTGCATATATTCAAGATTAAACTGTCCTCAGAAAGATCTACAGTCTGAATATAGGAAATACCATTTCTCTAATCTTCACTAATACTGAATATCCATGGTCCTGAGTAATAAAAAGAAAATCATCATTTTAAAAGCCAGCGACTTATTCATTTTGGTTGGCAAAAATTGCCTTAAGACTGCAACTTTTATATAGGAGAATGCCTCCTTGACCTTTTTTAGGTGAGAAAGGCTAGACCAGGGGGTGGAAAACTCTCTTCTGTAAAGGGGCAGATAGTAAATATTTTAGGCTTCGTAGGCCAGCAGGTCTCTGTTGCAGCTACTCAACTCTGCAGGTAATGGGTATGGCTGTGTTCCAGCACAACGATGTACAAACACAGGTGGATTTGACTTCTGGCGCTATGGTTTGCCAACCTTTAGGCTAGACCCTCAGCATGGTCTTTAAGGATAAGATTGAGACAAAGACTGAACAGTAGTGCCTTGCAGGATAGAGTAACTGGTACTTGGGACACTCTTGGTAGGAGGGGCAGCAATTAGAGGGGGCGAAAGTTTGGGGGAGGTGGGAGAGAACTCAGACGAGTCCAGTATCAGGGCAGTTAGCAAGGCTTAAGGAGAAGCCTGCCAGAGAGCAATTCCCTCTGGTGGGGGTGGCTGAGTAAATTTGGCCGAGGAATTTCGTCACATCTAAGGTTAATTTTAACTTATTTCCTGTTATGCTCCAAACAGGAGGCCTCCTCCATCTTTCTCAAGCCTCTGGTAAGATTTTGCTACACTTGCTACATTGTGGTTGTGTGCTTTGGAAGAATGAGGGCAATAGGACCAGTTCCAGGGGTGGGAAGAGGTGACATTGGCTGTGGTGAGTGAAGTGTTTGAGAATTAAACCAGAGAAGGGATCCAGGCAAATTGTGACAGGAGAATGTGATCTTGCTTCTCCCTCAGAATCTTCAGAAGTTCTGGCGGAATGCTGGACTCTACTCTCCATCTGTGGGATGGGGCTGTATCAGGCAGCATCCTGGCAGGAAACAGATGCAAAGCTGGAGCAGAGTCGTGGGCAGGGCTAAGGGAACCGGCCAAGATGGGGACGGGCCCAGGGACCAGTAAGAGTGGAGAGCCATCAGCACCCCTAGGTGTGGGGAGGTACGGGAGAGAATAATGTCACCAGGGGCTGATGAGGGCTGGAGCCATCTAAGAGGGACCTGCTTGCCTTTGCTTGTAGCTGTGTGCAGCCTAGATCAGAGTAGACATCTAGGTGGCTGGGCCTGTTAAAATAATCACTCAGACCTCTTTTTCCCCATCTTTGTTCTCCTGCCTGTGTTCCCAGTGGCCAGACCAAATAAGTAAAAGTCAGAGGGCAAGGAGACTGGGCAGTGGAATTCCCAGAGGTCAGTCTCCCAGTACACCAAGAGGAGCAGAATGACCTGGGGGCAAAGAGTTGTAATCGAGAATACTATTCACTTTATTTGGATAATAATAATAATAAAAAAGGATATATCAGAAAACTGAAGGCCTTGGGATATCTGGGTTTTAATAAATCTGCCAAATTATTTAATGAACAACCATATTTTATTATTTATATTTTTTGTTTTAAACATGGCAACAGTGCTAGGTGCTTTAGACGGAGAGAGGAAGAGGGGACAGCAGATACATCTGTGATTCGTACTGGCTGCTTGCTCTTGTTCTGGTTTTAGGAGGCTAAAATATGCCCCTAATTAATCGATGTGTGACATCTATTCAAAGTTTCTTTTGTCCTGGGAAAACTCTACCAACACTAAAAAATAATAATAAAATATTAAAATAAAAGGAAAATGTTATGGCTGATTACAGCAGTTATAATTATAGCAATACGTCACATTTACTGGTAAAACATCGAACTTATGCTACATCAAACATATTAAGAGCAGCTGAAAAGGATGGTTTTGTATGATCTATATTTGGTGTGAATGATCCATCTTCTCCAGAAGAGTCAGCCTCCGAGGCTGGTAGAGGGGCCAAGACAAACGTTAGGTCATAATCATCTTGTGTAGCTCTAGGAATCTGTACATTTTTCTATTGTACGGAATTGCATTAACACTGATCTTCACTTATGTGGATCTGTTGGCGTTTAGAGGCAAGGGAGAGGTACTAGTTAATTTTTAGTGTAAGAGATGTAGATGCACCTTCTTCTCAAGGTTGATTGAATCAGATTCTCTTCCTAATGAAACTGGAAATAAATGGAGGTGAAGACATGTCTCCCCAGCACATTAGTTTCTTGTCGGAGGGATTCCGGGACCAAAAAAGAAGCACAACATTTTCTTTTCTTGGCCCAGTACGATAACAGTAGTGTGCTCTGTGCTTTAGCCTGAGACACACAGTTTAGGAACAGATTGAGGCTATTTCGGCACCATCTGCCAAGATAGTAATGATGACACCCACAAAAGCCCACCCCTCCCAAAGCCCCTCAGTCGCTAGACTACCTGCTGTTAGTTGAATGTTTTATTCATAGGTTGCAAGAGGATCTTATTCTATCAGGAGATAGAGAATTACCACTTGTACCATTGCTGCAAAACAAGCTCGATGAAATTTTCAACTTCCTTCACGGATGCACAGCCCCTTAAACACAGACCTTGGCGTGAGCCTTCACTCAGCTTTCTGTTAATATGGGCTGATTACTCCCGCTCACATTACAGGTCTCAGTTAACTACAGTGCTGCTGGCCAGGTATCGGGAACATCGATTGAGAAGCCAAGGAAAGGGTGCTGAGCGTGTTTTTGTAATTACCTCTGTGTTGCATGCAATTTCCGGACTCCAAGTGATAATGAAACACAGACACTCAGTGTCATTTTAAGAACTGTATCCTTTGAAGATTAAGCTTCATTGCGCTTGTCCTCACATACTTTGTCCCTACTAATCAGAGGTCTCCTTGCAGGACTGTTGAGCAGAAAGACCTAGAAAGAAGCATTTTTGCTTCCATAGTACGGTCACTGACTTAGAACCCAAAGGTGCCAGAGCAAGTTGCCAACTCCAAACCCTCTTTAATACTCACAAGAGAAAAACAAGTCTATTCATTTGTATTAGGCTTATATTAATGGAATGGCCAGAAACCTAGCAAGTAAGAACATGTTCGATGTTACCTATCTTCCAAGAACAGCTGAAGTTTTGATAGTTATCCCAAAGGATGACTGGTTCATATGGTCGACATCTGCTTGTAGAACTTTTGACCTTTCCTTTAGGAGTTCTGTGACTCTCAGGTTTTGACTGTGCACAAGAAGTACTTTAAAAGTTTGTATACACAATACCATGTTGGGCACTTTGAGAAATTTCTCAGCAGTAATTTTGGCCCTTCAGGATTTTTGCCTTACATTTAAGAACCCAAAGCCAGTCCCCACTCTCTGCAGAAGATGAGCTGTCACCCCTGTTCAGCAGAGTAAGTCTGTAACCTGGTTGTGCGTATAGTCAAGGGTCTTCAGCCTCCTGATAAGTAACTATTGATTGTTCTCTTAGTCTATTCAAAAACATATACTACTATAACAAAAAAAAAAACCCCATATAAACCGGGTGGTTTATAAACAACAAACAGTTATTTCTCATAGTTCTAGAGGCTGCAAAGTCCAAGATAGAAGTGTTGGTACTTTCTGTATCTGGTGAGAGCCCACTTCCTGGTTCATAGTCGGCTGTGTCTGAACTGTGTCCTCACATGGCAAAAGGGGCAAGGGAACTTTCTTGGAACTCTTTTATAAGAACACTAATCTTATTCTTGAGGGTAGAGCACCTCCCAAAGGCCCTACCTCCTAATATCATCAACCTGGGGGTTAGGATTTCAACAAATGAATTTGGGAGGATGGAGGGGGGGACACAGATATTCAGTCCATAGCAATAGTAAAAACAAACAAATAAAAAAGGCTTTTTAGTCATTTTATTTTATGCCATTTTAGCTACAGCATTTTCTGATTGTAACGGATAATAGGCATAATGTCCGTGACCGGGGACAAAAAGGACAGAACGGATTATTTGTTGTGCGGAGCCTTGTGTGGTGGCTTTAGGATGCAGCCTCCTTGCTTCCTCCATGCTTTTCTGTGACTGCAGAGGCTGGTTCAGTGTGCAGTTGTCATCTTTTCTGTGCAGTTGTCATCTTTTCTGTGCAGTTGTCATCTTTTCCCTAAATGCATTGTTTTGCATTTGCCTTTAGGGAAGAGGCAGTCCTTCTGGGGACCCTCTGCAGGACCTGAAGAGTCCTGTATTGTAACCCCACCTCACTTTACATTTCTTTGGAATGTCTTATTTTTGCCCTCTTGGAAATCTCTATACATTCTCTCTTCCCAATTATTATTAAAAATCTGCTGGGAATCACTATCGGTTTTACTTGTCTCCCACCCGCAAGATGTGAGTTGATCTGTCCTCCTGTCTCCCTTTGGCAAGAACCACAAGAGAGCCCTGGCTTAGTTTTGAGAAATTCATGCTGCCTTTGGGACCTCTTCCGATGTTTGTGTGGGGTTCCCCGTCTAAAAAATACCCATCAGTCTGATAATTTCCAGAAAGAGAAAGGGAAGTTTTTACTCTGAAAGAGAAATCCATTATTTCAGCCTGTATGGGGATCACTTCAAGCTCCTGAAAGAGACAGCCTAATGAAATGCCACCAGTGTGGCTTGAAATAGTTAACAAATGCCGGAAAGATGGAGAACTTCTACCCCCAGATGGAGGTGGAAGCTGGGCTGGGAGTCACACAGCTGGGGCAGGCTGCTCAGGGGCCATCTGTCAATCAAAACCTTTGCCTTCTGTAGGAAAATAAATGGCCTCAGACGAATGTGTTGCTTTCAGTTGGAAACCTCCTTCAGAACAGGCGAGCTGGTCACCTCTCTCAATAATGTGTCCCTTACTCAATAATCCTAGGTTGGTACACTTTTCCTTATATCTCGTGAAAATCTTTTTTATTGCTTTTCAAACGAATACAATATAATGTCCAGGAGAGGCAGGAAGAGGGTTTTTAAAGGCACAGTTTTCTACCTCAAAATGCTTTTCCTTAAGCCAAGGGCCGTAAATTGGCAGGCAGTGTTTTGCTTGTCTGGTAGATGGCTTGACATTTTTTTTTAGTTAAATGTCTTTGATTTTGTTCCCTTGTTTCCACAGACCCTGCCATTTCCTACTGTTTTTCCTTCAGCCCATTCACATGTGTGTTCTACCTGCCCAGCCCCTGTGGGTATTTGGGCTCAGGACTCTTGATTTAAACTCTTATTTTCTCAACTTGATAAAAGACAATAGTAACACGGTCACCTCTGCATCTCCTACACATACCAAACTTCAGTCCTAACCCTAGGATGTTTTTGGAGAATGAAGAGTTAATATGTGTTTTTCTCCCATATAGAAGGTTTCTCTCCCATTAGTAAATTGGTAGCATTTGCCAATTTCCATGGTATAAATCCTCCCACCATGGCTGATTCCAGGCTGCCAATACAAAACCATCAAGTGCTGATGTGGGAAAAGATGCACAAAATCAGTTGTGCAAGCCAGCCCCAGCACACTGCTCATTGTTGCTGCAGTCGTACCCATGGTCTCTTCTGGTTTATTTCCTCAACTCTGAGCTAATCAGATGAAGAGGACATTACTCCGATTGTGGCAATGGACAGAGCAAAATGCCCAAAGAAAATATAGAATATATTGCTCTGGTGAACTTTAGAAATTATATCAAACATGAGGTCAGCAATTTTTTTCCCCTATAAACAGCCAAATAGTAAATACTGTAGGCTTTGTAGGTCACATACAGTCTTTATCACATACTCCTTCTTAGCATGCCAGCCATACAAGTAAGGTCAGAAGCCCGTCAGATCGGTCTGTGGGCTACAGCTTGTAGGGTATAAAAGAGTAAACATGGGAAGATGGTCAGATTCATGTATATTTTAATTAGAAGGGGTCAAATACCCTAATTCTAACTATCTTTCTCTGAGTACCAATGCACAGAAAGAACATGAAGCAAAGTTACCTAGAGATTTTTAATGCAGGGAAATAAAATTAATGAGTAGTTGCCACTGAGACTTGGTAGACTTGGTCATATGTCTGGAATATAATCATCCTAGGATAATGCTTCATCCAAAAGGAAAAGCGCTATAAGAAGTGGAGGTGGATGCACTGAACACCAAAAACATGCATCCTTGGACCTAGACGTTATCATACTAGGTGAAGTAGGTCAGGCAGAGAAAGACAAATATCATATGCTATCGCTTATATGTGGAATCTAAAAAATTATACAGGCACTTCCCTGGTGGCACAGTGGTTAAGAATCCGCCTGCCAATGCAGGGGACATGGGTTCAAGCCCTGGTCTGGGAAGATCCCACATGCCGCGGGGCAACTAAGCCCGTGCGCCACAACTACTGAGCCCGCGCGCCTAGAGCCTGTGCTCCGCAACAAGAGAAGCCACCGCAAAGAAGAGTAACCCCCACTGGCCACAACTAGAAAAAGCCTGCGCACAGCAACAAAGACCCAAAGCTGACAAAAATAAATAAATAAATGAATAAATTAAAAAAAATTATACAAATGAATTTATTTACAAAACAGAAACAGACTCACTGACATAGAAAGCAAACTTGTGGTTACCAAAGGGGGAAGGGGGGAAGGATAAATTAGGAGTTTGGGGTTAGCATGTACACACTGTACATAAAATAGATAAACAACAAGGTCCTACTGTATAGCACAGGGAACTATATTCAATACCTCATAATAACGTAATGGAAAAGAATCTGAAAAAGTATGTATATACATATATATATATATATACACACACACACACACACATATATGTGTGTGTGTGTGTGTGTGTATATATATATATATATATCGAGAGAGAGAGCGAGAGGGAGCTGAGTCACTGCCGTACACCAGAAACTAACACAGCATTGTAAATCAACCACACTTCAATTTTTTAAAAAAGAAGGCAATGCATCCTTGTGTGCAAACTCACTGCCCAATGTTTTGTGAGGACAGAAGACTGATGTGATATTACTGTGCCTAGAGATTAAGAGCATGAGCTGTGGGTTCAGATCCTTGCTCTGCCACTGACTAGCTGTGATGTCATCAGTCTTAAACTCCCTGGGCCTCAGTTTCCACATCTGTAAAATGACAGTCATAACTGTAACCACCTCATAGTCCTGCTGGGAAGATTGAGTCGATAGATTTAAACTGCTTATAATGTGTGTAGCACATGGTAGGTGCTTTATTACTGTAAATCCAGTAAAGGGAATGGACGATGCCTTCTTAAGAGATCACTCTCTGGAAAGAAAGATGTGGAAGTGATGGGAGAACCTGAACCTGGGTGCTTTTTCCTGTATAAAATATGAAATAGAGCATGTGCCAAGTTCTTGACCATGACAGCTTCGTGACTCAGAAGACAGAGAAAGTGATGAGGGCAGCAGCCTCTCTCCTAATCTTGTCTTCAGCCCTATTTATAAGGGGTCCATCACTTCCCTTTCCTTCCAGCTCTCTTCATGTCACTAGAATTAAAGAATCCAGTATCTTGTCTGTTGCAAACACAGATCACAGAAACCTTTTTATGGGAAGGATGCAGACAACTGCTTTCCTGTTAAATTTCTTTTAGGACCATTGGCTGATTTCCCCTCGGTCTGCATGGGTTAGTCTAGGAAAAGGGGTCATGCATGACTGTGTCATTTTCATTCATCCCAACCCCCAACTTCTCTGTTAACTTCGCAATTTTGAATAAGTTGCTCTGTGTTTATGATCCTCTGCTTCTTCACCAATAAAATAGGAGTAATAGCAACACTTCCACATCTGGGCAGAAGGCAAAAATGTGAGGAAGAATTAGAAAGCACTCTATAAGCCCAAATACTTTGTAAATATTTAATACTTAGTAGTTGAGGTAAATGTCAGGGGAGTATGGAACACAACATTCATCTTTTTGTTATGACAGCTCTTTAGATGTGTTTAATTTCCCAGTCCAAACACTGTGGACCCTGAACTTTTCTGACCCCTTTCTCCTTTTCTTATTTCTCTTCTTTCACAATACCCAAATATTTCCCACCCAACATCAAATCACAGTTCATTTTAATTCCTCAGCAAAGGGTAATTTTAGCTTATGAGGTGCCCCGATGTCCTGCTGTCCATCTTGAGTTCCTAAATGCTGTCACAGAAGAACTTAGGCTTCACTAGGAAATTCCCTTTTTTGACAGAAATATCCCTTTGTGTTCAAACTGGACTGAATGCCTTTATCCCAGAACAGCCCCCATTGTTGGAAGTCCTCCCTTCTCGTTAGGCTAGCTTATTCCACGGACAGGCTAAAGGCATTTCCTTCCAGCTTCACAACCCTGCTGGGTCCTTGTCACTAATGAGACCCAGCGCCTGCTACTGTCAGCAAAGTTTCCTGATTGAGGCTAGGAGGGGTATAGGTAAATGAAGGCGGCAGGGGGATTATTTAAAAATGACACTTAATAATGCATGGAGATTTTTCCAGATTAACTCTGTTCTTTTGAAATGACAAGAGCTTTTCAGTAAACACTTGTCTGGATGCGGTTTCGCAAGGGAGATTTGCCACACTCTGAGGAGAGCTTTTGCTTCTAGTGTTTGTTGCTGTGCCCAGGTCACACCCACCTCAGCTGCCCAACAGAAGAGCAATTCTTATGAACAATGATTTGTTTTGCAGTTTTAGTTTATTCCTAAATTGCAGAAATGGTTGATGAGTGAAGTCTTCTGATAACTTTTTATTGGAACAGAATAGAGCATAGATTCAGGAATACTTGAGGCTGACATGTGTTTGGTGAAAAAAAGAAAAAAACAATAAAACCTCGTGCTTTTTTCTTTAACTTCATGGTGATGCATGCAGTCATCTGAGGCTAGATATCTTATATTTATAGTGTGCTTTGCAATTTGCATAGGACTCGTACTTTCACGTGCTTCTCGGCTTTAAAGTACTATTATTGAGGGTTTGGGGTGATGATGTTCAGTGACAGCTTTAGAAGACAGCTGTGATGAGTGATTGGGAGTTGGGGGTGGTATTTCTTTTACATTTAAGAAGGAAGGAAGAAAGGATGCATGGAGGGAGGGAATGAGAGAAGTCAGCTACTTAACCTCGTCAAGACTTGCTTTTCTTACATGAAAAATGAAGATAATAGTAATCCTTACCCTGTTTGTCTCACAAGGTCTTCGATCCCCTGCAGTAACCTCTATATGAAAGTCCTACTTCATCCAAAAAGTGCTTTAGAAGTTCTAGTGGGGTTACTGGTTATATTATGATGATGCATGGAAAGTCCACCCAGCCAAAATTGTTTCATTCACTGGCCTCCTGCACTGTGAAATTCCCAGTTTCAGGGGTAACACAGTAACTCCATAGCACTCATCAACACAGTAACTGGATTGGTTTAGCCACTTACATGTTAGCTTCTAGGGAGACCTAGTAGGGATGAAAAATGGGATTATATATTCTGATAAATAAGAAGGGGTTGACAAGAGTTCTGAACTGGAGAACAACAAGGAGAAAATGAGGACTGTATTGCAGGGGTAGGTTGAAGCCAGACTAAACAAAGACAGACCTTGACGTCCAGGCTGGCCCTAGAACTGCCTTCAGCCTTAAAACTCAACAACTGTTCTGACCCCTTAAGCAACTTCAGAACTCTTACGTCTCCCCAGTCTCTGGGTAGTCCTATGGTTAGGTCGTTCTGAGCTTGTTTTGGTTTTCATTTCTTCTATCAAAACTTGTCGGTTTATAGGAGATAATGTCAGGTTTGGACCCAAATTGCCCTTCTTTCCCCTCTTAGAAAACATCAATAGAAGGAGTATATGCTATACAAGTCATGACATTTGTTTAAACAAATTTATAGCTAACTTTTCTTTAATGCTTCATAGTTGACAAAGTATTTTTCAAGTATTATGTAATTTATTTAGAGCATTGACTCTGTGAGTAGGTATCCTAAGTATTGGGGGGAAAAGGAAGGTAGTAATACATACCTGCCACCCAAGATTGATAGGATTAAATGAGACAATGTTTATCAAGCACTCTGCTTAGCCCCCTGGCATACAGAAAACACATATTTCTAATGCCCCTCGTTTATGGATGAAGAAACAAATTCAGAGAGGTTATGTGATATGTTTAAGGTTACAGGACAAGGATCCGTAGGTCCGACTGCCTCTCCACCACGCTAACATGGCAATGAACAGTCAAACCACGTGACATTTAAGTTTGGATTCCATGTCACAAACTGTTGAGAAACAAACAGAGACAAAAAGAGGAAAAGGAAGAGACATAAAGAGAAAGAAGAGAGGGGGAACACTAGCATGTGCTGTGGTCTGAATGTGTGCCCCCCAAATTCATATATTGAAATCCTGATGCGCAATGTGATGGTACTAAGAGGTGGGCCTTTGGGAGGTGCTTAGCTAATGAGGGTGGGACCCCTTTGAATGGGGTTAGCACTTTTATGAAACAGATCCCTCAGAGCTCCCTGGCCCCTTCCATCACATCACAGATACAATGAGAAGTCTGCAGCCTGGAAGAGGGCCTTCACCCAACCCTGCTGACACCCTGGTCTTGGATTTCCAGACTCCAGACTGTGAGAAATAAATTTCTGTTGTTATCACCTACCCAGTCTGTGGTATTTTGTTAGAACAGCCCAACCAGACTAAGAGAGCTTTTTATTTTTGCCTGTGTTGGGTCTTCGTCGCTGCACACTGGCTTTCTCTAGTTGTGGCGAGCGGGGGCTACTCTTCGTTGTGGTGCACGGGCTTCTCAGTGCGGTGGCTTCTCTTGTTGTGGAGCACAGGCTCTAGGTGTGTGGGCTTCAGTAGTTGTGGCTCGCAGGCTCTAGAGCACAGGCTCAGTAGTTGTGGCACATGGGCTTAGTTGCTCTGTGGCATGTGGGATCTTCCCGGACCAGGGCTCGAACCCGTGTCCCCTGCATTGGCAGGCGGATTCTCAACCACTGCGCCACCAGGGAAGTCCTAAGAGAGATTTTAAAATGTTGACTTGCTAAGACATAGGTGAGAGATAATAAGTACTTCATCTAGGCACAGTTAGGATATCGTAAAAAAATAAGTGTGTGTGTGTGTGTGTGTGTGTGTGTGTGTGTGTGGTTGTGTGGCTTTAGTATGGTATGTAACCAAAGGGCTTATGGGAATGGAGCGCATTTAATTTTCCTCCAGCTTCTAGTTTCTTAGGCTTCCATGTTTTAGCCCTGCTGCATCAGACCTTGCATATTAATAGATGGTTGGCATGGCAATCCTTGGAGGGCCCCAGGGGAGGGAGAGGTCTTCTAATAAAATCCAAACTGGTTCAGCTGAAAATTTTGTGAAGTCTTTTTATATCTACTTTGTTTCTTGACCTCCCAACAAACATCATGGAAATGTCATTTCCAGCCACAGAAGTTTCGGTACCTTGATAGAATCTGAGGGGAAGTAGACTCACGTTCATTGGTTCCCAGCTCTTCTTTGGGGCCCCCCTACCATCATTCAGCATCTCTGACTTCCGCCTGCTGCAAAGTCTTAACTCACCTAAGGTCTCTTCAGAATCCCAACATTTGTGCTGGGCCTTAAGCTGTTACTCCCTACAATCCACCAGCCTAAGGGCTACCTTCCAAAGAGCACAGTTAACAATAAGGAGACTTGGGGGGATATTGTGACACAGCTCTGGAACTGTTTGAACCAGTCTCTTCCTGCCTCCCCCACGTTCCCCCGGCATCCTTGGAGAATCCCAGGTGACTCATTTGTTGCCTCCCAGGTGACTCATTTGTTGCCTCGTGTAGTAGTTTGCTTAGGGCTTCCATAACAAAATATGCAGACTGGATGGCTTCCACAGCAGAAACTTATTTTCTCACGGTGCTGGAGGCTAGAAGGCTAAGATCAAGGTGGTGGCAGGTTTGGTTTCTCCTGAGGCCTCTTTCCTTTTTCTCACAGATGCTGCCCATGGCCACCTCCTCACTGGGTCCTCCCATATCTTTCCTCCGTAAGCACCCCCAGTCTGCTTTTGTGTGTCCTCATCTCCTCTTCTTAGAAGGACACTAGTCACATTGAGTTAGAGCCTACCCTAACAGCCTTATTTTAACTAAATCCACTCTTTACCGGCCCTCTGTCCAAATACAGTCACATTCTGAGGTCCTGGGGTTAGGGCTTCAACACATACATTTTGAGGGGGACCCAGTTTAGCCCATAGCACCTTGACAGCTGTCAAATCTTCATGCTTTGCTGCCTCCATTGTTTGTTCCTTTTCTGGCCTCACCTCCCGCCAGGGGTTGTCTCATGGAGATCTCTTGTCTTCCTCTGCCAGCCCCTCTCCTGTGTTCTGACTCCTGTGAAGATTTGCTGACTTCCAGGCGGACTCGGGTTTGCGCAGACTTTGTTGCATTGACCTCATGTTGTCAACATGGCCGCGGCCACTGCTGAGTTGGACTATGGCCCCCTTCCACCAGAGTGATGACTCTTTTTCTTAAGACATAAAATGGGCAGATGTGTGTGTTCTCTCTCAGATGCGCCTAAGTATCTTGGCTGCTTTTCCTGTCACACTCTTTCTATTTTATATATCCTCCTTCTTGGAATTTCACACATCCACTCCATGGGCTGGGTTGAAAAACAATTGGCATTGTGTTTAATGCCAAAGCTTCCTTGTCAGCTTATAGCCGTTCATCCTAGAATCATCTGCAAACTCTCAGAATCTCTATGCTGGGGGGGGGGGCTCTCTTTCCTCCTCCAGGACTTCCTAGACAATTCAAAGGTAGCCATTGTTCTGTCTAGGGCTGGCCAGAATGTCCAAATGCTTCAGTCATATCTCATTGGAAGTTACACCAACCTGTATTAGGGAATACAGCATGGGCTTGATCCCTCTGGCCCTGGGGTAAATCCTAGAATTGCCTAGAATTAAACCCTATAATGGCCCCTCATTAAAGGAGTATTATTTCCCAAAGGTCTCAAGCTTCTTCATCTCTAAAGTGGTGATAATGAGAGTACCTATTTCTTAGTGCTGCTGTCAGGCATTAAATACGGTAGCTTAAAGTCTGGCACGTAGTAAGCACTCAGTCAATATTAGCTTTCATGACCATTATGCCAATAAGACGTCGTGGCAGTCTTGATCTTTTTACGTTAGAAGCTTCCTTCTTCCTCTTTGTGCTCCTCTTTTTATTCAACAAAATATTTATTAAATAAGTGGTATGTTTTAAGCACTGTGCTAAGGTCTTTGCATTCACTGATCTTACTGGATTTCTCACAGTAAGCCTTGCGGTGGGTATTATTAGGAACAGAACTTTACAATCCTGGGAGTATAGCCTTGAATAAGACAGATGTTGTAGCCTCTTCCCAGAGATTGCAGCATAGTGGGAAAGTCAGATGTTCGACTACAATAGTCATCACATCAGCCTCCTCTACTGGAGGTGGTTGGCTACTTCTTCTAGTGATCACGGGATCCTGGAGTTTAAATAGAGTTGGCCTTACTATTGCTAAGTGCTTCATGTTGTGAAATTATATCCCCAACCTCTGGCATCCCTTAGGGCTCTTATCAGTGAAAATCCGGAAAGCTTAGAGAAGGAAGAGAGTGGAAAGCATATGGTCATTTGTATTTTGTTAGATTAGAGCTGATTATTTATTATCACCTGGTAAAGAAGACACACAGACCCAAGCTCCAGTCTTTCTTTCAGGAGGCACCAAAGAGCGTGGAATTCCCAGCCAGCATCCTTACAGAAAGCAGTTACTTGGTTGGTGGAATAGGAGTTTAGAACAGACCTATTGCTTGGAGATCCAGACTCACTGAGCCTGCCTGGGCCGTGCGACTCCGCAGAGCAGTATACCGAACACAGAAATAATGTTTTAGAGAGAAAAATGATACAGACGCCTATGTGTACACCACCAGTTGCCAGCCACAGCTACCCTTCCTAGCCCGCCGTTAAAAACCACAGCCAGATTTTCAATACGGGTAGACATTCTTGTCTGCACAAAGTGATCCCTCAGGTACAATGACTCACTCCAGGAAGAAGGAGGAACAGGCCACCCAATGATTCTGAAATAAACTATTGTACTTTTTTTTAAACCACTTTGTAAGTACTTCTCAGAGGTGATATTTACCTGCCTAATACTTTGCACACATATAATTTTATTCCCAATCAGGGCCTCTTGGGTGAAATTAGTTTCCTTTGTCACCCCGGTGATGTTTGTCACATGAACTAGCATTACGGACGTTGCCTAATAGCTGTAGTTCTAACTGTCCCTTGCAAAGATGTGTTTTAGTCTAAAGTACGATATAAACTCCTGAAGGCATAGGCAAACAAGGGTTGACTTTTGCCCATCACATAAACTTCTGCACCCTTTCTATCTGTCAGCCTGCAAGAGTCTCAGAGAAATAGTGTATGTGCTCTCTATTCATAAAATATTCCTGGGCTCAAAATAGAAACGATCAACTCTGCACTGAGGGAAATGACAAAATGATGTGAAAGCAAAAGGAGAACTTCTCATGCTCAAGAACCCAGAACCCACATCCCCTGAGCTAGGTTTCCGCTTTTCTGGTTAATGGTGAGGAATAACCAGCAAAGTCTACCTTAAATATAAGTTCTGCTAGAGACAACAAACATCATTTTGAATGTCCTTCCTTTTGTTTTTTTTTTCCCCCATCATAAACTATAATGCTGTCTTCCTCTTAGTGGTTCAAAGTTGCAGAAATGAGGAGAGTTAAGGTATTTGATAACCAAAAATTATAGGAAGCTATTTAATAACCAAGGGAGACTTGAAAAAATAGTAGCTGATTTACCGAGTCATATCAGTGCTTTGAAGAAAAGAACACAGCTGTTACATCCTATGAAAAGTGTGGGTAATAAAATCTTTACAAAGGTGTTGAGCTTTCCAACTTTATTTTTCTACCCTCGTGGAAAGATAAGCATCTTCAAAAGAGCCAAATTGCTTCCTATGGCTTTTTGAGTTTTGAGACACTGCTCACTGTTTATACAGCCCTCCCATTTCCATGAAATAAAATTGTCATTCTAGTCGCCTTTGCAGAAATTACACAGCATTGGGGAATGTTGAGTGTTTTCCGTTGAAGTTCTTATTAGGGGAAGTTAAAAATTCAACAAGTCATAATAATTACCCAGAATTAAACCCATGGTATCTAGTAACAGCTGGGGTGCTGAATGATAGGGAAGTTCTGCCACGGACATCTGCGGGTTTGGCTTCTGGTTCTGGGTTTTGGTCCTTCCTGAGCGATTCAGGAGAAGTCGCCTCTCAGTGAACCCCAGCTTCCTCCTTCGTGACGTGACTTGATGTCTGCATACTCATCGATGTCCTTTCCTGCACCAATGTTCTGTGACTCCTGGCAAGACCAGGGAGCTAAACTTTTCTAATGAAATATTAAGCAATCAAGATTTTAGGTCTCAGAAGTCATCTCTTCTAAGCCCCGTCCATCCAGAATGTCATAAACTGGCCCAGAGAGATGATATTGGTTCTCCTGGTCCATTTCTAATGCTCTGCCATTGACCCCCTTTCACTCTCTCTGGGTCTGAAACCAAGGAGCTGCTACTGCCTCATTTTATGGAACGTGTGTGGTTCCTTAATATTGTGATTGTATAGTTTTTTTTTAAAGAGAAAAAAAGACAGAGCTAAGCATTCTTTTTTTCTTCTTCTTCTTTTTTTTTTCTTGAACAAACTAAAATAACAGGGTATAATTTGACCTGGATTTATAAAACTGCGATTTATTCATTGAATGGAAAACAACTGTACTTTTTCTTCTTAGCTATTATTTTCTTTAACCTTCTTTTTTTCTTAGCTATTATTTATTAAGCCACCCCATGCCAGGCACTGGGCTAAGTTCTTTTTCTAGACATACTATTTAAAATCTTTAAATTATCATGAAAGATAGGTGTCATTATGCCCATGTTACAGAAGATGAAATTGAAGTACAAAGATATTAAGTTGCCTAGAGTCACTCAGTTTGTGATGGAACTGAGATTCCAGTTCATCCCAGTCATCCTAACCACAATGTACTGTATATATACACAGATATATATCCTATACATGTATATATCAATATGTATAAAACATATTGAGGAGATGTAGGTAGTGGTAATGTTTCCACTTCCATTTCTAAAACAGTTTGTTGCAAAATGAAACTCATTTTAAACTCACCCCCCAAGGATTTAGAATTCATTGCAGTAGCCCCTAGCATAGGGTAGGTTCTCAGTTTGGTTGAACAGATGCTTGGATTTATAAACATGGGATTTATGTATGGGACATCAGTATGGGGTCGGTGATAGAATCGGCAGTGCATTTGTTGATGTTGAGTTGAGATGATGGCAGTCTCCGTGTTTGCACTTTGACCTGATACCGTGGTCATTGGCACGGTGCCTGTGGGGACACTGGGACATTAACCCACACTCTGTGTTTAAAATATGTCGGTGGAAAGATTAGGTCTGATAAACAGATTTCTCTCCAGACATGTTTTGCAGTAGTCTCGCTCTTGTGGGAGGTTGATGATAAGTTAGACATGGTCCTTGCCCTGGTTCTTTAGCCTGTTCTGAAAGGGACATGACTTTCACTTTGGGGATCTTTGAAAGGCATAGAGCATGTAGGCAAAGTGTGGAGTTTAACTATAATTGATAATGATTATAGCTGTACCTACATAGGGAAATCTTATTTTTCAAAACAATTTTCAAGAGTTAATGCATGCATGGGCTACATAATTCAACAACTACCAAAAGTCCTACCTCCAGCCCTCCCTCTCATTCACCCAATTCCCCTCCCAGAAGCAACTGGCATCTTCCAGAATATTCCAGAGATACTCTAGACATATATAAGCACTTAGGCATTTATGTATTTTTTTTCCACCAAGAGTAATACATTTTATACAATCCTATACCTTGCTTGGAAAACAGGATTTTAAAAAAGTGTCTAGCATTGAAGGGTCATTTAGTAAATATTCTGTTTAACAAATTAATCCACAAAGGCAACAGCAAGAGGGAGGGGGTGGGGGAAAGAATATTTGCGTGGCTGGTAATACCATTCCCCAGTAAAGCTCAGAAAGATGTCTGTAGGAAGCTGGCTTCTAATCTCCATTTGTTCCTCTTGCTACAGTAGGAAGCTATGAGGTGTAGGTAAAAGATCACAGGGCTTGGAATCAAACTCATACTGAATTTGTTAGCCATTGATTTTCCCAGTGATCAGCAAACTGAGAATTCTCATAGGAAACTACCCAGCCCAGTGCTCGGTACATGGTGGATGTGACGCAGGAACGATAGAAACTCCTGGTCTTTCATGAATCTCCTCTGCAGTATTTTCATTCTACTTCAACCTGGGTCTTGTTGCAATATTCTACATACTGTGGAAAAAATCTGGCAGTAGTTTTTCTGGTCTCTGAAAGCAGTGGCCAGCATATACTGAGTGTTACTCTGTGCCAGGCACCGTGCAAAGCACTTTGCGTACATGATCACGTTTAAGGCTCACCGAAACCCTATAAGATTATTGCCATTATTTTTCAGACCATAAACTGAGCAGAAAAGTAAAATAATTTTCTCACAGTCGCCCCTTGGGTGAATGACAACTACAGGACTTGAACTCTGAGCTGCCTGAAACCAACGTGCATACTTCTCACACACTCACCTGCTCCTTGTCTGGATCTGATAGTTTCACACCTGTAGACACAGCCTTTGGACATCACAGGCAAGAATGAACTTGTTACCACCTCAGTCTAGTTCTCCACACACATCCCTGAAGTTTTATGCAGCTTTACACACCTCGTTGCAAACACAAGTAACAAGATGAGTCACACCTTGAGCCCACATGTCAGTGTTCTTCTTTACTTTGTTGGTCAGCAGGTAAGGGCTTGTACTGAGGTGCATTTTCTGATTTCTCCTACTCTCATCTTCCAACCCTCCATTCAGGAGCCCTTCCAGCTCTTGATCACAGTAGGAGCCATACAACTCTTGCTGCGTAACGCAAAAAGAAAGGGAGAAAAGTGTTGACTGAGAATTCTAGCAAACGTTATTTAAGCTGAAAAGGAGCGCTGCAGATTGACTGTTAGACTCTTAGTGCTAGGAATGCCCGGACACTTTCTTGTCAGCCTTACGGTTTCAGATTTTTATGACTGTTTAATTACCACCGCTATCCCACATTGCCCGCAAGTGCCTCTTCCAAACACTATGGAAGTTCATTGTCAATTGCAACCAGCTACGTTCACACTCTACATTGTGGGTCTTTAATAGCTTTCTTAACCCCACAGCGCTGTCACAAACAGTCCGATAACGACTCCAGTTTTCCCTCTTAGAACTCATTTTTTTCCCTTATGTACCATGAAAACAAAAATCGGATGAAACTGTTATCTTTCTGCAGAAGAGTGATTTTCCTTGTAACGATTACTTAAACAGGAGTCTATTTCAAAATGTCCACCCTCATCTTACATGGTTTCAGAAATCTGTTCATAAATATATTTCGCCATTTGGATAATTCTGGGAATTACATATTTGTAATATCGATGTTGAAAGAGGAGTTTAATCCACAGAGGGTGATTTAATCAAGAAAATAGCTTTGCTATTGGAATATATGGTTCTTTACAGAGCAACAAATCGAATCCTTCCTTATCCAATAAAATTTATACTCAGTGGCCAAAAGTGTCTCTGAGGACATCTGAGAAACTAGGGAAGAGAGCATCTAAGGGCTAAAATAATATTCAGGGTTTTTAAGTGATAGCTGATGATTTTTAAAGAAACGTAAATTTTGAGCACAATAACCTAAATGGAAAAAGAATTTGAAAAAAGATAGGTACATGTATATGTATAAGTGAATCACTTTGCTGTACACTTGAAACTAACACAGCGTTGTTGATAAACTATGCTCCAATATAAAATAAACATTGTTTAAAAAGAAATGTAAGTGTTAAAAAATAGATTTTCTAAACTAAATGAACACAGAGCCCTTAAGTAAGGATGAGCAAAATAGTTTTGGTTATACTGCACCAGTGAGCAGGGAAAACTTTGGTTCCAGTTAAGTATATGGTGGAAACAGAAGCCTTCTTGTGGTGGGAAGGGAGAGGAGAGTAGTTTCAGTGTAATGAGATGCTGACCTCTCAAAGGATCATTGATCAGGTTGATTAGATTGGTTTATAGCAAGTCAACGGTCATATCATATTTTAGGCTTTTGGTACTAGGGGTCTAATTCATTATTAGTGTTAACGATAATGATTAACTTCATAGATTTTGTTAATGATATTAAAGGATTTCCACATAGCAACTTTTAAGAAAGTCTCTCCTGCCTGATGAAGCACCTGTCTTAAGGTAAGAAGACAGACTAGATAATGTCTTTAGAGTCGTTTCAGCGTATGTTACTATGATTAATACTGTGTATGGTCGGACCTTTTTGTAGGCATAACAACTGTTCTTTCTCTGCTGCAGCTGCTGCCACTAACTTCCTTCCTCCAATCCTCTTTTAGTTTGGGGTCCTCTGAAAGCAGAGTCTGAGGCAAGGACTTAGGCACAGGTGCTTTATTTGGGAGGTGATCTCAAGAAGCTGGAATGAGGGCAGAGAGATTGATACAGGGAAAAATGGAAAGTCCAGGAAGAGCATAACATTGAAATATTAAGCTGGTGACCACTTTGGGCAACTGGGGCTTAATCTCATTGGGGACCCTTTAAGAAATCGTTCAGAATGCACCCAGAATAATCCCCCCTCGCCATAGGTTTGAAAGCTGCAACATCATCCACCAACTCCTCCCCCTGCCCCTGTTCCCTCTCTTCACCTCCCCCTTCCCTGCCTTCTCATTAACTCCTCCACGCTGAATGAATGGCTTCCGCAGCTCTGGAGAAAGTTCCGAGGCAGAGAGGTTGAGAAGCCTTAAGATGGGAGGCTCTCAGTATTTAAAGACCCGTCCACCACAGCCGGAGCTAAATGAAGTCAGACGTGGTTCAAGTCACAGGAGGCCATAGGGAGGGGGCACGAAGCCCCCATTAGCAGCTCCCAAAATATTCTAACTCCTTTTACCTACCAGCCCTTCTTCTCTACCCCACAGCCCACTTCACTACTGTTCATTCGCTCTCTGCCTTGTACTTTTCAACCCACTGCCTTCACTGGTCCCTAAGTCTCCTTGCTTTTCCCCTCATCCCCATGTCTATCTTCATTCAACTGTGCAATTCTGCCACCCCTGCTTTTCTTCCTCTGTTGGTGATATCGTCCTTGTTTGGGGGCTTATCGTTTTTAAATCTGCTTTCCATTTCATCAAAACAGAAAAAGGCCAAAAAAACAAAAACAAAAAGGGTGGGGATGGGTTTCCAAAGCTCAAATCTTACATTGGGTTAGTGATCGTAAAAATACTGTGAGCTAATTTGCAGCTGTCGCTTTAAAATCTAGTGCTTTCTTTCCATCAAATTACTCTTTTCCCTACTCCATGTTCCCTAGAAGGGAATCGCTACTGAAAATAACTTTTCAGCATTTGGAAGCCGGAATGTGGTGTGGCTTGAGGATTTGGGCTTGGTGGGGAGAGAGCTTTATTCTGAGAGCTGCAGGAAGACGCACACCCTGCTTAACAGGTGGCCCAAGCTGATGGGACTTCATGTTCTATAGCAGCAGTGAAGGAATGTACGATGGACGCCAACTAGAGCCCATTAGAGCAGACAGGCCCAGGCCCATGGCTGTCACTCTAAACCTGAACCTTGTCAGGGTGTCCAAGAGCTCTGACTCTCAAATTACCCACACACATGCTGTTTGGTGCCCCTGAAACGGGGGTCTGTTTCAAGGTCTGTAGAAACATGAATTAACCTTTGCAGCAGAAAGGCTCATCAATGTCCAAAGCCTTTTTTCTCTCTGCTGTTGTCTGTCGGTTTCCTTTCCAACTACAGGGACCCAAACGATCTTTGCAGAGACTGAACTAATCTCTTTCCTTCATGGGGAATGAGCAAGAATTTCGGACTCCCTGGCTCGAGCTCCATCAAGCATATGCCTCCTTTGAGTTCCCAAAACATATTGTTTATGCTTCTGCAGCAGCGATGATGGCGTTGTAGTGTCATTTATCTGTTTGCATGTCTGCTGTCTTCCCGTGAGACTGGAAGCACCTTGTGGCAGGAAACATATCCTAGGATGAATAACAGCTGCCGTTTGTTGGACATTCAGTATGAGCTAGGCATGGTTCTACGGCTGTAAGCATATTTCATTTTCTTTGCGGTAGTCCTGCTGGGAAGGTATTATTATCTTCATTTTGTAGGTGGGAAAATTTGAAGTTGAGGGAGGTCAAGTTTGCCCAAGGATATACAGCTTTTGAGGGGGCAGAGTTGGAACTTGGACCCAGTAGCCTCTATGTCTAAGCCAGAGTGCATGACCAGTGAGCTGTATGGTGTCGCTTTGTCAAGCAACCAACTAGGAGTGAATGAAGGAATTCACAGAGCAGGCTTAGCAAACCCCAGGCTCGTCTCACACACTTATTTCCACTCTGCATTTGGAAGTAATGCCAGTCACACCCATCCTTCTACACTGAGGAAGAGCCTTTGCCTTGCTTTCTGAAAATAATTCCAATTGGCTTTCTGTATGGTTTGTAACGTTGGCATATACACTTTAAGTCTTTTCTAAGCGTGTACAATATGTAGTATATATGTGTGTGTATTTATATATATATAAAATATTGTGCTGTATATAGCTCATCTGAACCTTCTTTGTTCATGTAACAACATAACGCTATGAATATTCTTCCATATCAAAATATCATTTCTCTGATATAGCTGGAAACAAGTGTTGTGATAAAATAATCAGATTGGAAGGGACTCTCTGAAGTCACCACCCACCTTTATCTAAAGCGGTGGTTTCAAACTCATTTTTAACCATGACTTATTTTTTTTTCCAAATAAATCTATAAAGAATATCAACAAACGGCAGTAGGGTTATATTTGTATGAATTTATTTCATAACTGCAGCTTTACACATTTACTTATTGAGAAGGCAACCAACTAGAGTAATAAGGCTGTTTTGTCTAGACAGCCCTTTTTAGTTGGAAGTTAGGGATGGCAGTTGAAGTTTTATGCGTGCCTTGGCATCTTGTTTCGATTGTGCTGTGATGGGAAGATCATGGACCACACAGCTGAGTGTCTGTGAGTGGTCATCAATATGTAACCACCGCAGTTAGCTGAGTATGTGCTGCAGGAGAAGCTTGATTTCAAGGTCTGTACAAACATGAATTAACCTCGTAGCAGAAGTCCACACCTTGGTGTGTGCCAATGTGTCAGAGTTTCATATAAGACACATTGAAATCTGGGAGTACCGCTTTTTATTATCATTTTAAAAAATAGTCGAAGGTAAATTTTCACTAGAATATAAAATCTTAAACAAATATTTGTGTAACCCCTTAAAGCACGCATTGTAGAAATCTAGGATTCCATGACACTCTAGAGTTTTCTGGAACTCAGCTAGGAAACCACTGATAGAGCATCCTCCCACAAAGTCTAATAAATTTATAAAAGCTGGAAAACAGGGAGGCTACCCAAGACTGCTTCAGGAATACACCCAAGTATTTAAATCCCCTCATTATGGTCAGAAAAATTTTCCTCATGCCTGGCTCAAGTCTCTTAAGCTGCTACCTGAATTCAGCACAGTAGATAGAAGTTCTCAGAAAATCCTTGGTGACTGGTAGCTTGAGGCTTCTGTGGAGGGGTAACGTAGTTGGTCACCTTCCTTCTCGCCAAATAAACATGTCTTCTCTCACCACTCCTGACGTAGCATCGTGGGTACCCGGGATTCGGCAGCATCATTTCTGATTAGCCCCCAAATCCTGCCAAAGCAGTAGTGACTTCTTTAAGTCACCTCAACAGAGAAGACATTTAACTTGATATGTTTTCAGAGTTTGGGTTTGGAAAAGATCCTGGTTGATGCCCTTCATAGCACTTCTGTGTGTCTCTCATCCATCTTGTCATAGCTCAGTCCAGGATACAGGTGGTTGCAGTGAGTCAGGCAGAACAGGAAAGCCCGTAACTTGACCTGTCCACTTGAGCCAACTAGTTGTTTGGGAAGTTGGATTCACCTGCAGCAGATAGGAACAGGAAGTGGTAGGCAGATCTGAGGAATAAGGAAAAGACCCAGTTGTCAGAATGGGGTCACAAGGTCAGAGAGTCAAGAGCACTTGGTACTGATGGGCTGTGTCTTATGCTGAGGGTGCTTAAATCTATCCTTGCTGGCTTACGGCGGGCTTGTATGAGAACCAGGGTGCTGGCCCCTAGGACAGAAGCCAAGTAGGGAGCTGGGAAGAAAGCAAAGCTTCAGAGTTTGGATGCCAGGCAAGTTCTAATACACTTAGCATTGGGCAACCCCAGAGGGCATACATAGGGGGTTTGTCCACACACTCTTATGGGGTAGCTGGGTTCTTCTGGACATGGCACACCAGGAGGTGATTGAAATTATTTAGAGAGCACTGCCTTATCTTGCTGTCTGCTCCTTTGTCCTCGCCCATATATTCACTACATCACCTATCACCAGAAGGTGTGGTGGTAGCCCAAACTTCTAAGGGAATTTGCAGCTGTTCTAATCCTGATAGTGAGTATAAAATTTTTATTGAAATATATGGATAGTTTGAAATTGTTTTACAAACAGGAGAACAAGAGCTTTGGGTTTTCTGAGCCTTGGGTCCTATTCATGTAATTGGGTTCCTACATGAGAGAGAAAAAACGTCAGGCACATCCCGTGATAGGAGGAATGGTGTGAGCAAAGGTGAAGGTTGGGTGAATAAGTACGTTTCGACCCCAGCACACCATATTGGCTCTTCTCCCTTCTTGGTCCCTCTCTCTCCCCACATCCTTGTTTGTGCTTCTTGGAATTACCCTCCAAATAATTCACCTGCACCCAAGTCCTTATCTGGGGCTCTGCTCTTGGGAGGAAGCCAAAGTAAGAGAGTGAGTTTGACGATGAGACCATCGTCTTCCACTGAGTGTGCCGCAGCTTTGGGAGAACATTCTGTGGGGTGATGACCGAAGGCAGGCCCATCAGCCGAAACAGGCATCTTGACCTGAGCAAACCAGGGAGACTTGGCCAGGCCAATTATCCATGCATCCAAGAAAGCAGGGGTGTTCCTGGAGCAGGGAACTTGCACAGGGGGTAGTGAGGGAGGGTTGGGAACAGTGGCTTGGATCCAGTTGTAGACAACTTGGACAACCAGGTTAATGAGTTGCTTCTCTGTTCAATTCCTCGGCAGTTGGACAAGTCTTTCTTATACCCCGCTGTTTGCTTCTGACGCAGTGAGAGAGTTGGGGTTGGAAGCAGGTCCTGATCGATGCCCTCCACTGCACTTTCCTACTCGTGGTATCAGTGGAGTTCTGGAGTCACAAAAGCCCAGGCAGAAGAAAGTATTCTACTCTTCCTTTCTTGTAGAGAATTGACATTCTTTTGCCTCAATGCTTGTAATATTTGGGGTTTCTAAGGACCCACAGGGGGGAAATGTGCTCTATTTTGCTTTCCTCTTGGTGGTTTTAATTTCCCTTAACCTCTTTGTCTGTTCTGGTAGCTCTGTTGTGCCTCGTACTCAGCCCTCCAAAACCCTCACTTCCCACCTCCCAAATAATGCTTAGTCTTTCTTTCCCTTTCCCTCCCAAGAGCAGTTAGTGAGCAAGGGATGTGTCAGAAGCAGGCCCGTTCCTAATATTTTCAGAGCCCTGGGCATGAATGCAAGTGGAGATCCACATGCTATTGGCCTAAATATTTTAACATTTTCAAACAGATTTTAAAAATTCAATAAAATCTATTTGGCCATCTCCTTTGCTGGATCATATTTAAAATTCTCAGGTCCCTTGGAGTTCCAGTCCAGAAACTGGTAGGGGAGAGCTGGTGGGAGAGCAGGCAGAGAAGTGGCCCTGGGGACACCTTCATCCTCTCTGTCTCCACCCTTGGCTTCACAGAGGCCACTACATGCTTTGTGCTCATGTGAGTGGACAACTAAGCCCACACAAGCTCTGTCTAAGCTCTGCCTCTACAAACATGCATTACTTTTGCTCCTCTTTGAGCCTGAGGTTGGCATACTCTGGCTCAATCAACCTCAGAAAGAAAGACAGGGGCCAATGAGACAGCAAATTCCAGGGAACTGAAAGGAAGGGAGTCACAAGCTCCAACTGGGCAATCCCCTTGGCCTACAGGATTCATCACCCCATGGGGAAGGGTGTGGCCAGAGAAGGACCAGAGCAGACCTCTTTAAGAGTAGAGCACAGGGCGATGTCCTCTCTTGCCTGGTTCAAAGGGCAGGACTTCTCAGAGCTGATGGGTGGATACATCTAACACCTCTTTTCTCCCAACTTCAGCCTGTCCTCAGGCACCCTTAGAAGTGCTCTCTTGTTTGAGCCACTTGAGGAAAGAGGGCTCTGTTTTTCATTTCATTTTTATTTTTTCTAAAAACACCCTGAAGATCCTGCCTCTAAAAGTGGGGGCATTGAATAAGCAGCTTCTAACCCTGACCCCATTTCTGTGTCTGGAACACACAACAGAAAGTTCATCTTGACTCTCCCTGGCTTCCCTCCACCCTGGACATTATTCTTGGCCATTTACCATCAGTGCTGCGGGAAGGTCTCATCTGATAATGCAAGCCCACTAGGTAGACTCCTGTCCAGCCTCTGCAGCAAGAGGTGGAGAAGGCAAACTTCGTGCTCTGGAGGCCTAGCATTATTTGCTAGCTGAGAATCTCCATCAGTAAAACTGAAATCAGAGAGAGAGTGTGTCGTGGCAAAGTTGGAACAAAAAGGCAGCTGGTGACCTGGTGAGTTTTAATCATATTCCCTGGGCCACTGGAGTCACCCAAGCATTCCTTTGTCTCGGGCCGCCTTTCTGCAAAGGCTCAGTGACTTAGCTCTAAACTTGTACAGTGGGAGAACAGTCTTAATATAGAGTGGGCCGTTTGAATGGGGTTCAGTGGGCTGCATCCCGGGCTCTGTGGTAGCCGGTGATATTACATATCATCTAGGCAGGACTGAAAGGAACATTAAACTGCATTTCCATTATCAGCGAGGTCCTGAGTGGCCTGTGGATCAGAATCAGAGCATTCTAATCAGTCTGCCTAATGTCTTCCTGGGCAGCCTCCTACAGGTCTAGGATTAGTTGGCACAGGAAGGCTGAACCACCTTTCACAGGGGAAAAAGTCATCCACAAGAAAGCCTGAAGCGTGTTGAGCCAGGGAAAGGCTGGTGACAAGTTAAAGGGCCTCGTATTACGAACGAAAGGGCCACTTCTGGGGAACCTAAGGATTTCTGCAGAGAGGATCGGCTCTCTTGGCTAAAATTTGCGAGAACTCCTGTGAGGGGATCAGTAAGAAAATTGCTTTTCAGAGAAGCCCAGGCTCTGGACCTCTTGAGCTTTTGCCCTTGCGTGAATTATTTAGCAGTCCTCAGAACTACTTCGTAGGGCTAGCAACACCTTCTATTTCCAGTGCAAAATCATGAAATTTTAGAATTTCAGGTGGAAGAGAAGGTAAGGGCATCTAAACAGAAGTGTGATGCAGAATTTCAGGTTGAAGAGAAGGTCAAGGACATCTAAACTGTGATGCTCAGTTCCTCTCCAAGGGGCTGCCCAGGGGACTTCCAGCCTCTGTGAGAAACCTCCCCTGACAGGGAACCCACTGCTTGTAGCTGAGGGCATTTCTGATTGTTAAAAGTTCTTATTCCCTGAAGTCCGGAACATCAACTGTCCCAAAACAGAGACCTATATTTTAATCTCTAGCATCCTCTCTGAGTGAGGAAGCACACATATTTGCAAAGTCAGCTGCTGGAAAAGATGATTAACTATCAGTATTGACCTTCACAAAATAGAGTCGTTTGCCTAGAATGCTGGCTAAGGAATCAGTTTTGTTCTGTGTGACGGTGTGAAGAGAATAACAGAATATAATGTGAATAGCTTAAATAGGGATAAAAAAATTAAGGTTACTGATGTGGGACAATACTTTGAAGTATATTTCAAGTGAAAATTGTCAGTACTAATAATAATAGAATTCCACACAGACTATATACTTTATCCTTGGGCAGTTAGTCTGTGGCAGATATGCTTAAGGTGAGAAAATGTATTCCTTTATTCATTCATTCATTTATTTTATATTTACTTTTTTATTGAAGTATAGTTGATTTACAGTGTTGTGTTAGTTTCAGGTATACAGCAAAGTGATTTAGTTACACGTATATATTTACATATATGTATGTATATATACATATATATGTGTATCTATTTATACATTCATAAAACATTTGTTCGGTACCAACTCAGCCCTAAAATAGCCAGAAGAAAGACTTAAATTTTTTCATCTATGAAGGAGCCCAGAATCTGGTCAGAGAGAAGATGATTTAAATCACTCACTGTGGCTCACTGAGAAGAGGATTCCTGGGGTTCTACCAGGACTGAGGAAATGTACCTGGATTAAATCAGAAGGAATTTCCCAAGGTAAATGGGACCATCATATATTGATGTCAGCTAGTTCTCTTCGTTGCTTTCTCAGAAACCCTAGTCCCTTGATGAGTTAGAGATTTGGCTTTTTGATTAGTCCAGACTCTGGTTAGTTTCTCAAAATGTTTCCCCCACTGCCTTGCAAGCAGGATGATATCATGAATACAGGGAGTGCTTAATAAATGTGAAACGAGGAGGAGAGAAACAAGAAAGGAGAATGCCACCTCTCTTACTTGTTATTTCAACCTCTGGTAATGGGACCCTCTGGTCTCTGCCAAGTAGTTGGTCTCAGTACTTGACATCACTTGAAATCTTGCATAGAAATGTACTCAAGTCCTATCCATCTTCTTTGCTTATCATACTTCTAGGCATCTTCTTTTGTTTATCACTTCTTTAAAGGGGACATCTTTAAATCATACAACCCAACTCTATTCTTTTCTCTTTTAAACTACTCCCCCCCCCCCCCCCCCCATGCACAGCTCATGTGATGCAGGCTTGTTTGCTGTTGTTTTCTGGACTCTGTTGAATACTGCCAGCCTCACATTTTGATGAGAATCAGGAAACCTGAGCATTGGGTAGGTATACACTGTAAACCTCACTTAAATATCAGCAACTTATCCTTCATTAACACGATAATGAACCAAATTCCCTGTTCCTCTCCTAAGGATATTGTGAGCTTAAGGAGACCAAACACAGGCTTTGACTTTCATGCGTTCAATCTAAACTTGTTTTGGAGAAGTGAGTGGCTTAAGTTGAGAATGAATGACCTTGAATGTACTTTACTTATTAAAGGAAATGGAGCTATGCATGTCGAGGAAAAATGAAAAGAAGAGAAAATTACAAGATAAAGGTTGGATCTATTTTTTTACGACTCCTAGAGTTGTGTATTGAAAGAGAATTCCACTGTGATGGGGATTTACGTCTTTTGGGTACGTGAAATTCCTCCAGTTTGTGCTATTATGTAGCTCATCTTTTCACAGAAATCCCAGAGTGCTGACAGATCAAGAGGTTTAACATTTCAGATCCTTTCAGCATTCAGCAAATGCAATAAATATCAGAGGTGGCTTGGGTTGAATGTAAGAGCAGATTTTGTTTCTGCAGGAGAGAAACTTAAACCCACAGGCTTGCAGTAACTTTGAGGAGATTTTCTTCTACACCTCGCTCCAAATGTGACTTGGTATTTTAATAAATTTTGTGTATCTTGTTGCTTCCCTGTAGGGCATCATTCTTGCCCAAGTTGCCGCCTGAACAAGGGGTCATTTCTAAAACTCTTCTGTTAGTTCACTTAACAGAGGCTTCTGAACTTTTTGCGTGAGGGTTTGGAATTTATACCGACACCTCATCCTCTAAGACTGATTCTTGGAAAAACTCTTTGGGAATAGTATCTGCTTCCTATTTAGATTGAAGACCATGCTTTTAGTGAAGAATGTCTCTGCCAGAAAGGACTTAAAATATCCATCTCAATGATTCTGTTTCTTTCTAGTGTGTATCTATTTATTGTGGCCAAATCGCCTTCTGTGAAATGCAGTATTGGTGTCATACTTATGCGGGCCAGGCTCCAGTTCCCTTGGAAAAATTGAATTACACAGCTGGCCAGAACTGACAGCATAAGCTTTGGCTTTTGCTGAAGGCGAGCGTTATGGATGGCTTTTCACATGCTGGTCTCTCAAATGTAATCTTCTGATTTAGGTCGGCCGCTATCTCTGTGGTAGGCAAAAGGGAATGTTTCAGAAATACACTGGGAAGATACTCTTGGCATATCTGCATAGCAAAAAATTAATTTCTCCTCTGGAAGGCTAAATTCAATCCAGTTCCAACCCAAACTCCAAATATATGTGTTTCTGACGTGGGACGTCCTTAAACATACAAAGAATGCGATATGAGAGATGCTAATAATGAACTCCTTTCTCTAAATATACTCCAACCTGTGATAGGTTTAGATATTCTCCTCTTGGCTCTAGCACGCTCATGTTCCTGGGTTTCCTCTATTGAATAATAATAACTGTTTTTTGGTAGAGCCTTTAATAGGTAATAATGTACATTATTTTAATGCTTCTGTCAAATTGTTATTATTGGGCATGAACTATTATCACACACTACAACATGGGTGAATCTCAAGAATATTACGCTGAGTCAAAGAAGCCAGAGACACACATATACATACTGTATGATTCTATTTATAGACAATTCTAGAATAAGCAAATCAGGTTGCTTTAGGAGTGGGCAGTAGGGAGGGTTGACTGAAAAAGAGCATGGGGGAAATTTCTAGGAGGATGGAAATGTTCTGTGTCGTCTTATGCACTCTTCTAATCTGACTGAATGATGTGTTTAAGATCTGAGCCCTTTACTTTATGTGAATTACACCTAAATTTTAAAAATTATGATTTCTATTAGTATATATACATGAGGAGCCTGAGTTTTAGAAAGACCAAATGAGTTGTCCATTGTCATGTAGCTGTGGAGAGAACTGTGCCTCAACCCAGATGACGTAACTCATAAGTCCAGGTTTTTCCACTCTAAAACAATTTCCAAGAATGGTCATATTTACATGACTCCACTATGAGGTCAGTGAGTTTTCAGAACTTTTCTTCCTGGGAATAGAGATGGCTTTCCAAAAGCACATGAGTGGGTACTGGAATGAGCAAAGAGAAGGGGGCCAGCATCACAGATTCACAGCATGTGTAATGGTTAATAGCTAGTGCTGGAATCAAAATTCTCACTCTGCAACTGACTATGCATGTGACGTTGGGCAGGTAAACCTGTCTGAGCTTCATCTTCTTCATATGTAAAATGGGTTGCTATGACGCATAAATATAGCCATTCATAGACAGTCCATAGGTGTCTATGAATTATCAATGAATGTTTGCTATTATTAGTCACAATTTTGGTTAAAGGAGGAATAAATGCCCTTGTGTTATTCACAGGTTTACTGTACTATACTGTAGTATTTACCTATATGTATTATAATGTGAAATCTTTGTCTCTCCTATACCTGTCCAAGTGGCTACATAGTTAACTTATCATCATATTAAAGAAATGCATGTAAAGCTAAGAGTCAGTAGTTCCAGTACTTCTCTCCTTGACTTCCTTGTTTTGGCAACAGGCATTGTCGAACAATTTATTACTATATGTACTTCATATGCGGTGTGTATAATGTCATGTATTTTTCCAAGTTCTGGAAGAAAATTCATTCTGAGTACAATTCACTTATAAATCTATGATTCCATGAACTCTGGGAATGATTCACTGAAATGGCTTAATGTTTGTAAATGACTGTAGAACTGGAAGGGACCATCTTTTGGAAGTAATTAGTATATTACATAGTTTAATGTAGGTAGACTTTCTTAAAGCAGGATATTCCATTTAAAAAGTGTTTGAGTATTACTCAAGGATTTTTAAAAAAAGAAGACTTTTTGAGACATGATAAACAGAATATATGGCTTTTTTTTTTTTTTTTTTTTTTCCAATACGCGGGCCTCTCACTGTTGTGGCCTCTCCCGTTGCAGAGCACAGGCTCCGGACACGCAGGCTCAGCGGCCATGGCTCACAGGCCCAGCCGCTCCGCGGCATATGGGATCTTCCCGGACCGGGGCACGAACCCGTGTCCCTGCCTCGGCAGGCGGACTCTCAACCACTGCGTCACCAGGGAAGCCCAGAATATACGGCTTTGATGGTGAAGTTTGTTTTTCCAGCTTCACTTCTATTATTATAGATAGCATATTAGACTGTAAATGTTTGATTATTATATATCAGAGCCCTCTTTAGCTGGCTCAGGTCACAAATCCTGCATGACTTCTAGGCTTGTCCAACAAGGTAATATATTTTAGATAAGCACTATCTGTTGAACAAAAAAGGAGTGAAAAGTTTGGAGCTTGATAGGAAATAAAGCACTTATATATTTTTTTTCATGAAGAAATATTTTAAACTTTCTGGTTCAAGATGCCTGACAACATCTGCAACTTTTGTTTCCATGGCATGTTTGCATGGAGCGAAGCCTGGATACCCAGGACGATAGACAATAAGAATGTCTAGTCTATAATTCACAACCAGGATTTTCCATTTTGCAACCCTTCAGCTGGTGAGGTGGAGCTTGTAGGACCTTGCCTCAGAGGGATTTGGGGGAGATTTTGCCTTGGGGTAACAAAATTTAGAGTATATAAAGATTTTTTTAAATGATTTGTTTAAAACTCTGCAATATTTATAGATGTTATTTACATTAAGATAGTCCAAGTACTCTTTCAGCCTGTAGAAAACTGTTGAGTTTCATACGTAGAGTCAGTTAACCATATCATCATATTAGTACTGCCTATAAGTAATGTTACGAACCACAAAATTGATTTGAGATATTTTTCAGGCTGCTTGTCCCGGGCTTGTTAAAACTCTGGTTTTAGCCTCTGCCAATGAACACCTGGTTCCAATGTTTCACCACAAGTAATGGTTTGTCCCTAGCACAAGCCAAAAGGATTTTCGGTTTGCATTCTTCTCTAAGTGCAGGAAATAGCCCTTCAAGGTCGACCAGCTGTCTCTTCAGGGTGTTCTGAATATGTGCTAAACATGATCTAATTGAAGATTTATAGTAAATATATGACTTACATGTATTAGCCTCATTTAAGAGGTGCAGATACTAAGGCTTAGGGAGGTCAGGAAATGTTCCATATAGCCATTTGTGGAGGAATCAGTAGCATAAGCCAGATTGGACTGACTCTCAAATCTGTAATCTTTTACCTAAACTATATTGGTTCTTGAATAACCCAATCATTTTCCTGTTGTTTAGTTTGAGCTTTCCCTTCATAACACCCACAACCTCCTCCTTCTTCTTTCCTGCTCCCAGATTAGATCATGGAACATAGATAGTGTTTTAGAACAGGAGGAAGAGTTTAAGTCATCTGTTCATTTCAACAGCTACTTCCTTCTTAAGCTTTGATCTTTACATTTGCCCTTTGCTTGGCCCTTAGCTGTCTGCAAAGAAGATGGGGCAGGGGGCGGTGGTGGAGATGTGGATTACTTGGAACATAAGAAAATATCACTAAGGTTGGAATCCCTAAAATGACTCTAGGATGATACACACCTGCCAGCTCCCTCTGTCCTAGTGTTCTAGTTCTCTATGTCTGTCTCTGGGAGTTTGCCTTGGTTGGAAAGGATAAAGGGAGCTACGTGCGCCTTTTAAAATAACAGACACTATACATATAGTATCTGGTTTAATACACACAACAGCCCCATGTGATTAGTATTATTTTCTTCATTTTGAAGAGGAGAAATCTCAGGCTTAGAGAGGTTTAGCAACTTGCTCGAGATCTCAGAGCTCATTCAGGAGAGTAGATTCTACATTAGTTTGGATTTCAAAAGGCAGCTTAGCACAGCACAGTGGGGAAGAGGAAGGACTTTGCAGTTAGATCCAGGCTTGAGTGAAACACCATGACTTTGAGGCTGTGAGGCCTTAGAGTAATTTATTGACTTCTGTGTCTTCATCAGTAAACTGTGAGTAATAAGAGTACCTATCTTTCAAGGTTGTTGTGAGAATTAAAAGACGTAAGCTATGTAAAATTCTAGACCTTTAGTCAGCACTCAATAAGTGTTAACCATTATGACTGTTATATTCCCTCTTCCCCCTGGGATTGAGATGAAGCTCTCACCACTTCCCAAAGCTTCAGACTCACAGTTCTACTGCCTTTTGATCTCTGTCTTCATGGATGGTCTGTCTACATCTCAAACCTTACATCTTCAAAACCGAAATAGTTTACTCTCATGTCCCAAATCTGTACTTCTTCACATATTTTCTGTTCTTTTTAATGGCATCACTGTCTACTTAATTAACCAAGGTATTTGAAAGCTTGGATTTTATAGATAAGGAAGCTTAAGAACATTGGAGGTTAAATGATTGCTAATGACCACACAGAAAATTAGGACCCCGGCCAGGATGGAAATCCAGGTATAATGAGCTCTAAGTACTTTACCTTACATCTTTTTCCTTTTTTCCTTTCTTTCTTTCTTCACTCCCTCACTTATTCATTCATTTTTTTTAAACCTTTCAATCCTATACTTTTAATTGCTTCTCGTCCTTTAACATTGCCTAGGGCCTCAAGTATTATACTGAATAGAGTGGTAATAATGGGTATCATTATTTTGGTTCTGATTTTCAAGGAGATGCTTTCAGCATTTCCTCATTTAGAATGTTTGATGTCAAGTGTTTTTTTTTTTTTCTCTTTTGTTTTTACGTGTGTGTGTGTGTGTGTGTGTGTGTGTGTGTGTGTGTGTGTTTTGTTTTATCAAGTTAAGGAAGCTACTACCTTCTATTTCTGGTTTACAAAGGGCTTTTTTGTTTCATTAAAACTGCTTGCTGGTTTATATTATAAAATGATTTTTCTGATTGAAGTAATCGTATGTTTTTCTCCTTTTCTTCTGTTAACATACTGAATGACATTTATACATTTTCTTATATTTAACTGATCTCGCCTCCAAATAATCCAAATTTGTACTGTCTTCTAATATACTATTTGGCTTGGTTTGCTGATACTTTGTTTACTATTTTTGCTTTAATTTATGAATGAAATGGGTTGGCAGTTTTCCTTTCTGAAATTTTTCTTGTCTGGTTTTGTTATATTAGCTTCATAGAATAAATTGGGGAGGCTCTTTCTTTGTTTTCTGAAATAATTTGATTAAGATTTGAATCATCTATTCTTTGAAAATTTGACAGAATTCACTAATAAACTCTGGTTCTCTTTTCTTTGTGGGAAGAATATTGACCAGTGTTTCTATTCCTTTAAGAGTTATAGGACTAGCCATGCTTCCTATTGCTACTTAGTTTTAGTAAGGATCCCCCCCGCCCCCTGCCCCAGGAATTTGTGCATTTCATTTAAGTCTTCAAATTCATTATCCTAAATATGTCCGAAGTTTTATTTTATTATCTTTTTAGTCTCTCTCGTGTCTGTAGTTATTTCCCCTTCTATTTATTTATAATACTGGTTTTCTGTTACCTCTTTTTATTTCATCAAACATGCCAGGAGGCTCTATTTTTTCAGTCTTTCCTTTGCTGCTTTTAGATCTTTCCCTTGTGATGTGGAATAGTTTGACAATTTGAATTCTGATATCATCTTTACAGAATATGTTTATTAATTTAATCCTCCCAATATCCACAGGTTTTTCCAGCACCAGTAGCAACTCATTAGTTATTAGTCACAATAACCTAGCCTATGTCTCCATGTCACTTGGACCATTTGCATTGCTACAGCTGGGGTTATTAGATTTATTCGATTAGATATTAGATTTAGAACATAAAAGACCAGATTCCAGGTCTGCTTCTTCCTTGAGGTAAGATAATTAAGCCCTCTGAACCCCAATTTGTCCACCTTTTTTATTGTTAAATTTTCCTATGGGTCTATTTATTACAAAGAGTTGTATCTCTTTTCTGATGCTTACCATCACTCCTTCCTTGCCTCCTTAAAAAACAAACCAAACAACAAAACAAGCCCTTCTATCTTGGCTGCTCAGGGTCAAGAGAAGCTTCTGGAGGCTTAGAGGGAAAACTTGCGAGGTTTTAGTCTCCTGGATCTGGCATTTAGATCCAAGAAGCTTGCTTAGGCCTCTCCTCTGCCATCCTGATCGGTTCTTGTAGTTCTTGGCAACTCCTCTCCCAAAAGACTCGTAAGCAAGGTCAAGCTAAGTTTGGCCTATGGGACAAAATCCAGTGCATCAGGTGTGACCAATAGGCATTAGTTCTGTTGAGCAAGATGTGTCTGTGTGCACGTATGTGTGCTTGGGAGGGGGTAGAATTTGGTGGGGAAAGTTGTTAGGCTCTTGCCTCCTGGGCCATGGAAATCTCAAGCAAATAAATGCACAGCCAGATTCTTACAGGACTTGGAGATCGTGCACGGTTCAGCGGGGATGACAATAAGTATGAAATGAGATTGTGCCCTTAGAAGTGTTTTAAACGGTAAAGCCTGTTGAAAATGGCAGGTATTCATAACATCGTCCAGTTTAATGGACCCTAATGTTTCAAAGCCCGCACCCCCATCTCCTTTACTCTCGGATGCTTCTACAGTCGCTTTAGGTCTGCAGCATATCCAGGTTAGGGTGAATAAAAAATCTCAGACACGGCCTGAGTCTGCCGTTGGTCGTGATACTTTGTTTACTTAATGTGGTTTCTTTCGGAAAAGCTTGATGACTCTGGGCTTCTGCCACTGAAAAGTAACTGCAAGTTTACTGAGCCCCAAGTCTGATTTGCAGGATGTTATTACCAAGCTACATCTGGAATAATAGAAGTTTATTTTCCAGAGATACCTGTCAGGAGGAAGTGAGAGCAGGACTTCCTGCCTTTTGACGTAAAGTCCTATTCACACATGATCTTCTGTCTAGGAAAGAGTAAGAACAATATTAGGGCTTGAGCATTCAGACATCCTTTCTGCCCATTACTCATTTCCTGTCTTCAGATGTTAGGGTATAGCTGTTAAAACAGTTACTGTATTTTCTGAAGGAAGAGAAACTATGATTATTTGCGATGGTGAAGAGCTTACTGGCAAATTGTTGGAGGATCAAGTCTGTAGACATTGTTAATCCATATTCTCTCAAGTACTTATTAATACCTAATGAATACGCTTCAGTCCAATTGTGTGTGTGTATTGAATTGTATGCTGTAGCAAACCCCAGATTTAATTTATGTGCAGTAAATGCATGAATGAAATGATACTTTATGCACTGCTGATTTTGACAGTTCCTAGAGTTAGAAAAGAGATCGGTATTCTTGCAATACATGTTCTCATTTAAATTTCCTAACAACAGTAACAGCAACATAATAGCAATAGTTATATGTGAGTGCCAAGGATGTGCCAGGCACTGTTCTAATGGCTTTGCATACATTTTAAAAATTATTTAACCCTCATGACAGTTCTACAAGATAGGTCGTATTATTATCAGGTGAGGTAACTGAGGTTCAGAGAGGTTACATACCTTGCTCAAAGAAGCCCAGCTTGTAAAGTAGAAGATTTGGGGTTCGAACCCAGATTCTGTGACTCTAGAGCCCATTTATTAAACTAGTTCATTTTATTGTCTCTCTAAAGAAGACACTGTTTTCCTCATTTTCTAAATGAGAATTCTAAGATTTAGATATTGTAACTAACTGTCCCATTGTCACATAACTAATATGTAGCTAATAAGCATATAATAACAAAGAAATGTACAGCATGACTTCGCATGGTATACAGCCATGACCTGCCCTCACTGTACTGGAGTCATTGGATTCTGCATCTTAATGAACCACATTCCAGGAAGAACATAGAACATGACAGCTTGAAGGGATTTTAGAAGCAATCTGTTCTTCTGCAGAGTAAAAGAATCTTTTCTGCAACGTGGGAGATAGCTCATCCAGTTTCTGCTTGAATGTTACTAGCAATAGCGAACTCACTACTTCACAGTGTTTTCTTACATTGAACCCAACTGTAACGTCTATAATTTGTCTTCACTGACTGTGGCTCTACCCTGCAGAGATACACAGTGAGTTCGGCACAGCTTTCTGTTCTTTAGGCCCCATCAATCTTCACTTTTCTAGGTTACCTTCTAATAATGGTAACTGACCCTTATGGTGTTTACTATGCCAAGTTCCTTAGAAGTTTTTTTACTTATATTAACTCATTTAATCCTCACAATACCTATGAGATGGGTGAAAGAAATAACACATGAAGAACCTAAGTTATTTACTCAAGAGCTTGGTGATAGAAAAGCTAGGAGTTGGACCCCAGCAGTCAGACTCCAGAGTTTATGCTCTTCACTACTATGAGCTAATGCCTCTCATTTAACCTATGTTTTCTTTATTTCTTGAATCTTTGACAAGCCGATTACCCTCTTTACCCTCATTTGAACATTGTCTAACCCATTAGGGCTTCAGGTATGGGCTGATCAAGGTGACAAAGAGGGGAACTATCCTCTTCTGAACACCATACATGAATCATTGGAGCCTAATGTCCTATTACTTTATTATGCAGTCATAACCATGGCCATCCCTAGAACCTTTCTACACACAAAACTGCTTATAATACAGTTCTCCTATCCTACATGTTACAATGATTTTTATTTTGAATACACAATGACAGAATTTTCCATCTTATCCCTATTATATTTCATTTATTTAGTTTGGGCTTGGGTGAAACTCTTAAATCCTTATTTTGTTATCTAAGGCATTAGGCCCCTCTTCCAGCAACTCTTTAGGGACCTAAAATAGTAAAAGCAACGTCTATGATGCCTGTCATACATTAGGTCATCCATTAACTCCTTTAGGCCCTGAGAGAATGTGGACCAGGAACCCGATAACAACTGGCTATCAGATGAGGAAGGTACTAGTGGTTCCAGCCTCCTTTTTGCCAGGCTTGTCTTTTTCTTTCTGTAAAGCCAAATATGTATATTTTATCTGTTTATAAGGTGCTCTAAATGCTTTGTGTACTCTGCAGAGTAAAGCCACCATCAGAGAATACAAATTATAGGAGTAAGATTTGGATTCATATAAGAAAAGGAGTATAAGAAAAACATTCCAGACAAAAAAGTCTTTTTAAAAGCATGACTTATAAATGTTCATGGTTGGACAAACAGGATTCGTTCAGGCACAAGCATCTAGCCATGTGTAGAGGCAGCATCCAGAGTGCAGGAAAGAACACGGGTTCGGACTGGCGGCTTTGGAGCCGGACTCCCTCGGGTCAGATCTGGCTCTGCCAATTGCTGCTGTGTGACCTTGGGCAAGTCACTTCAGCTCTCCATGCCACACTCCCCTCGCTTGTGAGGTAGGCATTATAATAGTCCTACTTCATAGAATTGCTCTTAAATAAGCTAGTATACTTCAGACATTTAGAGTAGGGCCGGATGCATAGTGAGTAGTCAGTAGCTGCTAGTTAGTATTCTAAAGCCCTTTGTCAGACAAGGCCCACTGCCTGTTTGGGTAAACAAAATGCTGTTGCAATGCAGCCACGCTGATTTATTGACATATCATCTGTGTGTCTTTCATGCTACAATGGAAGGAAGTAGTTGTGACCAAGACCCTAAGGTCCAACAAATTTTATATCTGGCCCTTTACAGAAAGAGTTTTTGCCAACCTTCATTCTTCAGGATAGAGGACAAGGATTTCTGAGCCTCGTCTGTTACTCCTTTGTCTTGAAACCTTGGATCAGCGACAGATACTCTCTGGCCTCTGCTACTTCTGTTATAAGCCTCCTTCTCCTGAAGAACAAATCTCTGAAAAATCGTATCTTGGAGATCCTACTAACTTTGTCTTTCATTTGCTCAAAACTTCCGTGTTTCACAGCCAGACTTTTGTGTTAATTGCTGTGGATATAGATGAGAATATCAATTTTTTATTTTTTCTAACACTAATGAATACTTAGCATGTGCGGACCTCAATTCTAAGCCCTTTATATGTGTTAGTTCATTTAATCCTCACAGCAACTCTTTGAGGCCGGCACTACTCTTTATCCCCACTTTACAGATGGAGAAATGGAGCCACCGAAAGGTTGAGAAAATTGTCCCAAGCTCACACAGTTGGCAGGTGGCAGTGGCAAGATTTGGAACTATGCAGTGTGGTTCCAGAGTGTAGAGTTTTCACTTCTACTGTAGTCACTCAACTTTGAGGACCTTATGATTCCACCAGAGAGACCTATATGTGAACAGATAACTGCACGTGATGTGTGTTTAAATATTTGTAAGATGAACCAGCACAGTGCCTTGCGTGGCATAAGCCGTCGTCATAATGTTTAGGTCCTGATGCTGTTAATATCAGTGGGGATCGCCACAAACCGTGGTTGGAGCTTAAGGGAGGCATGCCTGGAGGACTTCAAGAAAGAAATCTTACCTGAATTGAGACTTACTTGATATTAAGAGGAGTTTGCCAGAAAGCTTTCCATGCAGAGGAAAAAACACATGTGCAAAGAACGGAGGCATGTTCAGAGAATTAAACAGTATTTCTCCATGGCTGGTCTGCAGACAATGGGGACCAAGAGGTAGTCACTGATAGGAAGTGGGCAGGGCCAGAATGGCTCTGTAGGAATTGGGACAGACCCAAGTCCTTTAGTGGGTGTCTCTTTCAGAGCAGAGTTCTATATCTGTTTGTTTATTGTCAAACACACACCCCAATCCTGCTCATATGCACTGGAATGTAAGCACCTCAAGGGCAGGCACCCAGTCTGTTTTGTTCACTGAAATAACTCCAGCACTAAAGGCCATGCCCATAGCAGGAGCTCATTAAATGTTTGTTCAGTTAATGGATAACTAAACCAATCAGCATCCTTCTGGGTGGTTGTAGGACTCATGGAATAGGATACTTTCCCTGGGTCCACCTGTCATCCCTGGTGACAATGAGCTTGCTTTGTTGAAGAGTCAAGGCAGGAGGTCACCTCAAATGACTCTGCTGTAGAAAATAGGGTAATTTTTGAGTTAGTTTTTAAAGTAGAGGCTTAGCAAATTCATAACCAGTTTATTTTAGTCCTGACTCCACATATGAAAATTCAGCATCCTCACCCACAATGTCCTTGTGACCTCATGCGAACCTTTGGTCATCCTTCAAATGTCTGAAAATCCTACCCTCAAGGACCCACCTGGCAAAATATAAGTGAAAAAAATATTGGAAAGTGAATGAAAACAATGATTCTTCTAGGCCACTGTGCCAAAGTAAAGAAAAAGTAACCTAAGTATATAAGCTCAACATAGGTTTGTTTTCATTTGTCAGGTGCCCATAGGGCTTGGTAAAAAGTCAGAAGGCACATCTGCCTGAGGCCTCAGGATTTGGCACACATTTTAACGGTGATGTTAAATGTTTAACAGCGATTTCCCAAGGGATCATCGAATGTTTGAAGGGTAGGAGCCTTATTTCCCACCCCTGACATGTGAGGAGAATGAGGTCTAGAAGGTGAAATAACTTGCCCAGGGCTGGAGAGGTAGTTAGCGACAGGGCTGGAACTGGAACCAGGTCCCTGACTCCCAGGGTCAATTCTCTTTGCAGTTCACCGCTCAGCCTCCTGAGAGATTAGCTGTAGTTTCTGAGAAGCTTATATTACCTCTTTCATCATTTCTTGGTCTTTGTGGAAATATTGATGATCTCCCTCTGCATCTTTCCTAAGATGACCCAGGAAATGGCATTAAGAGAAGTCTCTTGCGTATTTCATTGAGTCAGCAAACCCCATTGTCACCAACTTGTCCCCAATTTGCAAGTTTCACTGAAGGTCCCAATACTCAGGTTTCTTGGCTCCAGCTGAGCCTTTTCCCCTTAATCACATTAGAAAATGTACATTTCATGTTCACATCCCCTAGAGCAGTGAAATATTTCTTTTCCTCCTGTAATCTGGAAATCCCTTTTTTGGTGGTTTTGTTGTTATTTTTAAGAAGAAAACTTGCACATAACAGAGGGACTTGCTGGTTCTTCAGAAACCAGCCTGGTAGGAGAGTTGATTGGATTTGCCTAAAGCATTTCCTCATTAGTAGCCTGTGTGTGCTTTTCCTTTCAGATGTCACCTGGCCTCCTCAACAAAGATTTAATTGTGGCAACTTGGGGCCTTTGCAAACGTGGGTTTCCTGAATGTTCTTTTGAAATCTTCACAACTGGGCATCTTTCAGATGAAAAACTGGAAACATATTGAAAGTGACTTGGCGCATTATTGGTTTGGAGACCACTTCTCATTTCTCTTCTACCCCTATTTTGTAAGGGAAGATTGGAATTTTAATTGCTCAGCCATGGTTTTTAATTCATGATGCCCAGAAAGGGCATGGTTTATTAATTAGTCCTGATTATGAGGTGCCCTGAGCCTGGGCCTGGCTGCTTCTTGATCAGTTTCAACAGTTCTTTGCCTGAAATTACTGTCTGTAAGCACATGGCGGTCTAATTATGCAGACACTAGCTGTTCAGATCTGCCAGGTTAAACCCTGTATTATACATATGACAGTGCCTTAAAAGGCATTTGTTGAAATGCCAGTTTATTAGTTCAGCCTTACAAAATCCAGCTCTCTTATGTTATAGGCAAATAGCCTCTTAATTGGATGTTTTCTCCCAGTACATGAAAACGTTGGCTTAAATACACAGACACACACAGACACAGACACACACACACACACACACACACACACTCATCCAGTTAATTTTTTTAAAAGTGCGAGAAACAGTATTGCTTCATGGTTAAAGGTAAGGACTCTGGAGCCAGGCTGCCTCGATTTGACTCATGTGTCTGCCACTTTCCTGCACTCTAACGTGAGTTTATGAGTTACTCTGTCTCTCTCTCTATTGCACAGTCTTTAGTAAAATGGGAATGATTGCAATGTCTGTATCCTAGGGTTGTTGTGAGGTTCAAGTGAGTTAGTACACAACAAACACTTATCAGAGTTCATGAAACCTAGTTCTCGTGTTTTTTACTGATTGCTCCAATACATTTATTTGTGGTTATATCTTATAAAATCTAGTTGTGTTAAGCTGGCACGGTTAGGGATATCTCCATGTGGCAAAAGCTAAGAATTGTGTCCTAATGTCTATTCTCTTTTTCTTCCACAGTAATAGCCTCCCCTCACACCAACTTTTAGCCAAGTTGGCATAGAATTGTCCAGAGTTAAGAGTAAATTTCTTTTCCATGTAGAAGTGGCCATGTGACTAAATTCTGGCTGATGGGTTGTAAGTAGATAGTGTGTCAGCTTCTGAAAAGTGACCCTGAAGGAAGGGTAGTGTGTCTTTGACTTTTTCCTTCTTCCTAACGATGGGAATTTGGTCACGATGGCTGGAACCCAAGCAGCCCTCTTGGGTCATTAGATGGCAGGTTAGCAATGTAGAGCAGGAAAGGAGCAGAAGCCTGAGGACCTAAAAACTTCAGGGAGCAGAGTTGCCCTAGCAGCCCTTTTCTTTCACACTAGACTTTCGGTAAAAGCAAACCTTTATATTATTTAATACACTGTAATTTGGGGCACCTATTGCTGTCAAATCTAGTCTTAGGTAACATCTTACCCTCCCTGAATTAGACCACATTCATTATTTTGATTGCAGTGTGTAGAAGTTTCGGGACACTAAGGCACAAAGAACCACGGAAAGTTTTCACACACTCTTAATTTCCTATTAGAGGCACTGCTTTACAACACCCAGACATGGCTGCAGTGCTTTTACTGTCTGAATGAGGGGACTTAGCCTCAGGCCTCAGTTGGTGATTGGAGAGGGCACCGCTTGACAGTAGAATTATGCTCATCACTGATGGCCAAATCTTGTAGAAACTACTTGTAATATCCCTCAGAAGGGATAGTCTGACAATTTTATTGCTTCCCTTGGGCCAGAAATTGTGAGCCTCTGGACAAATCCAAGACAATTTTCTTTTGCTCTCGTTGCTATACCCAAGAACAAGTTTCTCCACTTCCTACAAATATCAAAAAGAAGCAGGACTCCTAAACAAAGGAACTTTAAGCAGGATTGTGGTGGTGTTGCTAGTTCTTCCTCAGGATAGATATGGAAATAGTTCAGTGATCTTAGTGTATCTTGCTTAGGAGCAATGATGATAATCTCTTAGTCTCCTTTATTTCCTTGAAATTGAATCTTATTTTCTGGCGGTGGCAGAGATCTCAAGACTCATTTAGGGATTTTGCTGAGCCATCTTCCCAACACTGGTGAAAAGGAGAGATGACATCTAAAGCTCTCAGAGGAAACATAGGTTCTAAGGAAGAGTGTCTGATTTCATACTTGGTACATCATGAAGAGTAATGATAAATGTTCTTCTTTATCCCCCTTCCAAACTGAGGTCCAATTTTCCTTTCCTATGGAATTGTGATAGAAATTATAAATCAGAGTACATTATATAAAAGAAGGACTGTTATTCTTACCTCTACTTTTAAAAGTCCTAGCTGCCCTTTAAGGCCAAGTTCAAATGCCACCTACTCCATGAAGCATCCCTGGATTCTCACCTCCACAATGCTCACCCCCTACTCCAGCCAGAAGGATAATAATACAATCAAAGTAGAATCTTCAATCTCAGCTGATACTTGAATTTCCCATATATCAATAAGTATAAGTCTACAATATACAAAGCTAAGCAGAGTTCTAGCTACTGCAAAAGCATTTTAGCGATGGAAATTCAGTACCTTCAAAAGAGAATTAATTTATTCCAGTTTTTAGACAGCTTAATTCTGTCCCACTAAATTTTCTGCATTTGTTTATAGGTATGTCTGTGCTCCTCTTTAAATACACTGCCCAGAAATAAACAATATTCCTTGAAATACACTGTCCCTGAATCACCTTTCTTCTTCTGTTACTGCAACCTGTGCTAACAGGTTTGCAGCAACCATGGAGCTGTTTTCTCCCAGTTGCACTTATATTCAGTGAAAATTCTGAAGTCTTCTTTTTAAATATGTGTTGGTGCTAAATGACATCTCCTCTGTCTTAAATTCATGTGGCTGGTTTTGAAATTTAGTTTGGGTCCTCCAATATATAGATCCATATTGCATGCATGTGGGTATGTTTGGTCTGCTTATTAAAGTGTTGCAAACCTAACCTGTCACTCAAGCCCCTAGATCCATTTGTCTGATGAATTCTTCCAAGGTCCTTTATTCTTATTATAGCTCATTCTGCTTTATGCCACAGTTCATGTACTTGTTTTATGCAACTGTCTTAGGTGGGGTTCCCTAGAAGCAGAGCCTCTGTCTGGGGAATCGGGCAGCAGCTCTATAGTCTCCCAGGTTTGACGGCTTCTGATGGTCCAAGAGCAGTTTTCCAGAGCAGGAGAGTAGCTAAGAATTGTTCTCAGCCAACACACAGCAGCTAGGATATAGGTGCCCTAGCTGCTGAAAAGGATCTGCCGGGACACCAACAGCACCCACTACAGTCAGCCATGATTTTGTAACTCTTAAGTATGGAAGCCACGTATTGTTTATTCCTGCAGTCTCCATGAACCTGAGTCCAAGTCTTACACAGGGAAGGCACTAGTTTGTGGAATTGAATCACCAGAGATCTGGAGGAAGTGCCCCCTGGTTTGCACCCATTCCAATCCACTGCCATTTCTAATAACAAATACCTCTAAGGGACTTACCATGTAAGTGACAGAGAGAAGGATATGGAAGCTTATATTGCATATTCCAAGAATCCAGTTTCCCTGTCCACTTGAAAGGACCAAATGCTTAAATTTAGAATTGGCAAATACCACCTTAGTAAGCATATCAAAGAGCAGAATTTTAGTCTGCTCCATTCAGCTTTTAAATGATTTTGTTTCTTTAAATTTTATAAAGTAATATATGCATATGGCTAAACATGAGAATGGTATAAAAGAGTAAGAAATGAATAGTAAAGGTCTGTTTTTCCATCGTCTTGACTTGCAGTTCCACTCCTAGAGCTAACTACCGTTAACATTTTCTTGGATTTCTATCCAGAAATAGTTGTAGCTATACGAGGATAAATATCTATGATTTTATACACAAAATGAGTACAGTATATGCACTGTTCTCTAAAGTTTTTTTAGACTGTTAATAGATCTTAGAGGTTTTTCTACATCAACGCCTCTATAGCTATCTCATTTTTTTTTTAATGAATGTATAAACGTCTTACAATTTATTTAACCTGTCCTCTTTCTTTTTAGTGGACATTTAGGTTGTTTCTAGTTTTTGGCTTATACAAGTAATATTTTTGCCATCACAGATTTTTACCATTACAAAATAAGTGTTCTTCTATGTATTTCTTTGCATATATGTTCTTTTTTAAAAAATTTTTTAAATTTTATTTATTTATTTTTGGCTGTGTTGGGTCTTCATTGCTGTGCACAGGCTTTTCTCTATTTGCAGCAAGCAGGGGCTACTCTTCATCACGGTGCGCAGGCTTCTCATTGCGGTGGCGGATCATGGCCTCTAGATGCATGGGCTTCAGTAGTTGTGTCATGCGGGCTCAGTAGTTGTGGCTTGAGGGCTCTAGAGCGCAGACTTGGTAGTTGTGGCGCACGGGCGTAGCTGCTGTGTGGCACGTGGGATCTTCCCAGACCGGGGATCGAACCTGTGTCCCCTGCATTGGCAGGCGATTCTTAACCACTAAGCCACCAGGGAAGTCCCTGCATATATGTTCTTAATACTATTAAATTGAAAAGCCTATCCCTGAGTCTCAACAGAATAATGGAGACGTGGATAGTTAATGTGGCCACCAGATTCCCTACATCTATACTGAATAACTGTGTGTCTTTTAGCCTAAGATATGCTTTCTCACTCTCTGCCCATTTGTTTTTCAGCCTCTTTCCCAGAATGCACCTCATAATCAGAAAAGATAGAAATTGTCATAATTGAAAAAAGCTGAGAGTAATTCTCAAGTTCAGGTTATCCTTATGTCAAGTTCTAAAAACCACGTCGGTACATAATTTAAGGAATAGAAATTCTGAATCTTGTTCAGATTTTAAGAGTCTCTGTTTAAGAGCTTATCTAATACAAGTTTCAAAAATGCCATCAGACTTTCCAGAAATTCAGCCCTGATGTACTGAAAAGTGCTTACTGTTGTCTTTTTGCTTGCAGTGAAGTATATGCGGGAAGCCACACCCTACGTGAAGAAAGGCTCCCCAGTATCCGAGATAGGGTGGGAAACGCCTCCGCCAGAATCCCCTCGGTTAGGCGGCGGGTCCTCAGATCCTCTGTCATCGCAGTCCTTCTCCTTCCATAGAGACCGGAAAAGCATCCCTCTCAAGATGTGCTTCGTCACTCGGAGCATGGCCTTGGCTGACCCTGAGAACAGGTAAGGATGGCTAACGGCCTCCTCCGTATCTCACTGCTCTTTGGCCTCTGCGGCTGAAAGAGCGCTTTTATCAGGTTGTACTTGTGTCTGGAAACACTGGACGGTTTCCAAAGAATAGCCTGAAAGGACCACGATGCAGGAATGTATATGTCAAGCTAGGCCTCCCTCTCTTTCTTCCTCCATCCTTCTTTTTCTTCCTTTTATCCTCATGAAGAATCTGTATACTAAGCTCTGGTTCTGGAAAGAGTTGAATCAGTGGAGTCAGGATCTTATGTGTCTTCCCTGGGTCTGCCTCTGCCAGTATATGGAACTTTGGGCAAGTCTCTCGGAGCACTGAACCTCAGTTTTGTCGTATGTAAAATGGAAATAGTTGAAATCAATGCCTCGTTGAGTTGTGAAGATTCAATGAGGAAATCCATGTGAACTGCTAAGCCCAGGAAAACCTTCCATGAATCTAAGCTATATAATACTATGTATTATTCCTATTGGTTTTTTTTTTTTTGCCTGCACCATGCAGCATATGGGATCTTAGTTCCCTCACCAGAGCTCGAACCCCTGCCCCCTGCATTGGAAGCACAGAGTCTTAACCACTGGACCACCAGGGAAGTCCCCAGTACTATGTATTGTTGATGTTAGGTAACAATAAGCAACTAGGCCTCTCTGGGCCTCGGTGTTCTCAACTGTGTACTTGGAGGGTTTGATGAGAGCATCCTTAACACTTTTCGGCTCTGAAGCGCTCTTTATCCTCCAGAGAGAAAAAGGAGTGGCCTCGATCCAAGCCTGGAGTGCTATTTCCCAAAGCCTGTACATGACATCTTTGCCACAGGAGAGATATATAACCCAATCCATGGCAATTAGAAGGAATCCAGGCAAGATGAGCCAGTATTTGGGGTCCCTATTCCCCCCAAAGTTTTCCTTTATCTCTGCTGACAGAAAACATACATCTGGAAGGAAAATAAAAGACGTGTAGAGAAGAGAGAGAGAAATTGAGCCAGAGAAGGGGGAATCGTGGTGACCTTTGCATCCTCATTCAAATGCTAGAAAAAGAAACAGCTCGACTGGCCCTTATTTACAAATGAGTGGGACAGCTGCAACCCCACCCCAACCCAACGAGGAAGTATTTGGCTGGGTTCCGAGCTGCTGATGGGGAAAACCCAAAGGAAATAAGAGCAGGGAGAAAGTTGCCTCCTTGGCTCACAGCTGAGTGCTTTTTTTGTTCTCTTCCCAGTAAACTTATGCTAAGGAAGCTGCTAGCCCTTCTGACCCCAGTCAGCTGCAGGGTCTACCCTGCTCCCCGCCCGTCAGTTCTATCTGCATAGGGATCAGAGATCAGCCATTGTATGAGCGAGCCAGGGGGTATTAGCAAAAGATGAATCTGAGAAGGCAGATTGGGAAGGAGGCAGAATTCTTAGATGGTCCATTCCCACCCGTTCTCTGTTTTGCTTCCCCTCCCCCCAATTTCTACCACTTTCCTGGGCCTCCAGTTGACATCCTGGTTCCTGAGTTTCCTCTTCCCTGGGCTTTTACCCACTCAGTCAAACAAGTCCTTTCTCCCAAGGGTCTGAGGTCTAAGGTTTCAGATCTGATGAATTCATAATTTATCCAGTGGCTATCTTGTGCTGGGCAGCATGCTAATTACTTCAACCCAGAGACTGCAAAGTGGCAGCCTTTAGGTGTCCCCAGCCCACAGATATGTTTTTTTAGTGGTCTATCTAGGGTTGCAAAGAAATTTGAATTAGTTGTTACATTGAATAGTCAGAAAATTTCGCATTAAAAAGCCAGATTTCTGGACTTCCCTGGTTGTCCAGCGGTTAAGACTGTGTGGTTCCACCGCAGCGGGCACAGTTTCAATTCCTGGTCAGGGAACTAAGATCCCGCATGCTGCATGGTGCGCCCCCCAAAAAAAAGAAAAGAAAAAAAAAAGGTTTCTGCAACTTTCACATGGGCTATAAGAAATTACTTTATTAAAAAAAAAAAGCCAGATTTCTAGAAAAATAAGAAGATCTAATGATATCATTAGGCCTATATTGCTGCAGGCAGGCCTCCCATCTATAGGAGCCCAGTAGAGTCTTATCCTTTGAAAAGGGAATGAACTCTCCTAGTCACTCCTTTTGCCTTACACTTAGGGGATTCCGTTAATTACCTGTCTGGGTCTTCGCATTTCCTGCCTTGTCCTTGAATTTGTAATCATGTTTAGTCCTCTGAGTTTCTAACATCATCCCCACTCTACAGATAAAAATAACTGAGGCTCAGGGCTTACGTAAGTTCCTGTGGTCATATAGTTAATGTATGATACAACTGGTCTTTAATGTCATGCCTATAGAATGGGTGACAGTGTCAGTTTACCATTCCCAGAAAAATACAGAGACTAGAAAACTCGGGATATTGTAGAAGTGGTTAATACATTAGGGAGAGAGTTTGAGTAGATGATTTCTAGGGTTCCTTTCAACGGTGGACTTACATGCTATCATATTTCTCCCAATCATTTAATTACATTGTAAAGAATATTTGGGGAGATATCAGGCCTTAGTTCAAATATTGGAAGCTTCATTTTGTCAAGCCAGTAGAGAGGATGCATTTAAAAAAATTTTATATTATTGAAGTATCGTTGATTTACAATGTTGTGTTAATTTCTGCTACACGGCAAAGTGATTCAGTTATACATATATATACATTCTTTTCCATATTCTTTTCCGTTATGGTTTATCACAAGATATTGAATATAGTTCCCATTTTTAAACTTTTATATCGGTGCTCTTCAAGTTGACCATTGATAAGTGTATGTAGGGCCTCCTAGGTGGTAAGGGAAAGCCGGTCCTGCTGGGGTGTGAGAACCAGTAGGGCAAGACTGAAAAAGAGAATCCAGCTAAGCCAGAGGGTCCAGGAGGGGATTTTGGTCCAAACAGATACAAAACTGCTGACAGTAAATTAACCTTTCACAATGTGCCCGTGTATCAAATCACCATGATGTGAACTTTAAATATGTTACAATTTTGTCCGTTATACCTCATTAAAACAGAAAAAAAGAAAAAAACCCCAAAAGACTAGGGGTTTAATTGAGTCTTGACCCTGGTTGAATAAAAGAAGAAAAGAAAAAAGAAACATATTTTATGGAACTCCAGTCACATGCCGGGCAGAGTATAATGTACCAGTCAGAAATATGGACTCTGCAAAATTCAACTCTGTGCTGAGTATGAGACACACCTAACACAAAGTGATTTTAAAAGGCCAAAAATATAGGCTGGGCAGATTATATAAGGCAAATGCAAACTAACAGCAAAAACAGAAAGCATCAGTTTTGATCTTGATATGTGACAGGGTAAAGTGCAGACTGAAAAGCACAGAACAAGACAAAGAAGAACTGGTTTATGTTAAAGGCCAGAGTTCACAAGGACCAGAATTCAGCAGTTATGCATGCACATCAGGTGACACAGCAGCAACCTTTACAGCAAAATATGCAGAAAATGCAAGAAGAAATAGAAGCATACTAAAATTAGGTAGTTCAATACTACTCTCAATCCAAGACAAGGCAATTGGACAAAAGATAAACAAAGATACAGAAGACCCAAATGACATAATTAAGGGATGTCTGGACACATCACAGTCTTTGTACCCTGATAATAAAGAGTACACTTTTTTTTTTCTAATCCACATAGAACATTCACAAATTAACCATAGATTGTCACAAAAAAAAGCAGTAAGTTCCATAAGGTAGAAGTAATACAAACAACATCCTCTGATGATTGTGGAATAAAACTAGAAAATCAATAACTAAACCAAAGCACAGAAAGCCTTTCTTCATGGAGTTTCAAAAGCTCTCTCTGAAATAAATAACTCTTGGGTCAAAAGGGAAATAGAAACTGAAAGTGTACTATTTTTAAAAATAATGAAAATTATGCAAATATTAAATATAAAAGGGAAAGAAGTTGAAAGGGAGAGTGTTGCCTCTTCTGTCAGCTAGATCTACGGTGGAATCTTAGCTCCACCACTTACGTGTGAATTTAAGCAAGTATCTCATTTAATCCCGATAACAACCCTAGCTCATAAGTACTCTAATCTCTATTTTATGGACAACGAAACTTCGTTGAGAAACAAGAGTTGAAGCCAACGGGAAATCTGAGATTCAGACCCAGGCCTGGCTGGCACCAAGCTCAGTTTCTTAAACATGACACCCCATTGCTTCCGATTTTAGCGCCTGGCAGAACAGCTCACCTGAACTGTAAGCACCATGACCAGGAATTAACAGTCTCCTGGATGCTAAAACCTCAGCATCTTGGGGCTAATCCCCTCGGTTGGTGACACACAGCTACTCATAGTTTGCATTAAAAGCTCTAATGTTTGGGCTTCCCTGGTGGCGCAGTGGTTGAGAGTCCGCCTGCCGATGCAGGGGACACGGGTTCATGCCCAGGTCCAGGAGGATCCCACATGCCGCGGAGCGGCTGGGCCCGTGAGCCATGACTGCTGAGCCTGTGCTTCCAGAGCCTATGCTCCACAACGGGAGAGGCCACAACAGTGAGAGGCCCGCGTAGAGCAAAAAAAAAAAAAAAAAAAGCTCTAATGTTCAATTTCTCAAATTGAAACAGCCATAGAACAGCAGGTAGCATTGCTGCTCTTTGTGTAAAAAAGGTCACCCAGCAGGCACTGAATACACAAGAATATGTCACTGCTAGTGTTGGTTGTCAATGATTACAATAGTTCTTTTGCCACCTCGTAAATATCTCCTGTGTTTCACAGTCAGCTCTTTGCCATCATGGCCACTGCCCTAGTCCAGGCCCAGACTATCCCAAGTCCTCTGGACTATTGGGACATATTTTCTACTGGATGCTTCCAAGGTTCTAGTTTGCCCCTCCCCCATCCCCTAGCATCTACCCTACTCTCAGCTAGTTAAGGGAGTGTGAAACACTCAAAATTTATCCATTTGGTCAACGTGGCTTCCGTCACCTTCACTAATCATGAAACTCCTCAGTATTGCATAAAATCCCCATGAGATTTTGGATCTTTCCTAACTGTCCAGCGCCTCTGCATCTCATCCGTTATGCTCCAGGAACCCTTCAACAATTTCTGCACACCCTACACTTGCCACCCTGACAGCGTCCTAGTCACCCTTTAAGCCTCAACACAGGGGTAGCACAGGTCCTGCTAAACATTGTATATAGATCCATTCATGATAGCATCCTTTATAATGACTTGTGATTTTTTTTTTCCTAACATGATTACCCAGTTCTTAAAGCCAGAGGACCCTTGAGGTCTGGGATTCCCCATGCTTTTACTTTGATATCCCAGCTTTCTAAAAATTATTATGAAGAGAGGGAAGCAGCAAGTGATAGAGTAAATGGAGGGAAATATTAACAGTAGGTACACCTGGGTATTCATATATTCTTGGCACAATTGCTAATTTTCCAAGTTTTCTCTAAACTTGAAATTATTTCCAAATAAAAAGTTAAAGAAAAATCCACACACTGCCAAAAATAAGAATCCCAGCTTTCTAGAACATTGCTTGATATAAAGCAGGCATTCAAAAATATACGATGTTAATAAATGATAAATGGCATATTTATCTGCCCAGTTTTGCTATTCTTACCTTTTCAAAAACTTCTTTTTAAAAAAATCTTCTACTAAATATTCTTGCAAATAAAAGAAAAAGCACGGTTCTATCCTGCCACGCTCAGCAAATTTAAACCAAGACAATTCATTAACCAAGCCCGTTGAAAGCAGATGGACCAATGCAGTGGGTGTTATACAAAGCTTTGTGCATGACTCTGTGTACTAGTAACAGATCCCACTGTAGATCTTCATGGTTAAATTACAGAGCACACAATCTTTCTTGAAAAACAGTGCACATCTCTAGTTACAGCACGTAAGTGAAAAATGCACAGAAAGCGTCGTTGTGGTTTCAAATGGAAAAGCTCCGCTCATCACACCATGATTCAGAGGGATGGGATCTCGTAAATCCTATAGGACCCATGGATTTGTTCCCACAAAGTGCCCTTGGTGATATCCCCATAATCCAGTGCCCAAGCTTCTGCCACAGAGGATCAGAAACCTAATTGGAGGCACAGTGACGTTGGATCCATCTCTAAGGGGTGGACTCATATTAACCAAGCAAACTAGGGTTCACTTGTAACGGGCAGTGCAGTTGTCAAACAGATGTAAACACCTGCATGGGAGGATCTGTGTGTCCCCGTTAGGGGCAGGCCGTATTAGAAGACAAATGTAAGTAATAAGCAGAATACCAGAACTCCAAGTAACAAAAACACCGTGGACTTTCAAGGCAGCCTAAGCAATGCATTCTCTCCATGTAGGCCAGCTATGTGAGAAATTAGATTGTCACCAAGGTTATCAGTACAAGATACGCCAATCGACCATAAGAAGTATATTTTCCATGAGGAAGCTGGAAGCTGTCCTCTCCTACATCAGAAGAGCTTTGCCACGTGGCCGTTATGTTAATTTCTGCTCTACTCAGACTCCCATCTCCTTTGGTCTGTATGTAAATGGCCCGGGGTTCCCCCAAGTGGCTCTCTACTGTCCCCTTAATTTCACATGATCTTATACCTGATGGGGATCAGAACAGTGGACTGAATTTTTGCTGATCAAATTATATGATTTTCCAGCCCTGGCTCCCTGAATTTGCTCCAGTATCCCCTGGTTCAGAGTTTTAGGTGATCCCAAATACTTCAGTTACACATTTATAAACAGATGGTCTTTTAGTGACCCCCAGCGGAACAGTAATCATTTTACTGGTTTCACCTTATTTTCTCCTTTTCCCACTGTCTGGGGACACATTATTGTCGCCCCCCCCCCCCCATATCTTACGTAGAATTCTAAACTATACTCTTTAAACTTAGAATACTAGTGAAAAATCCTCTCCTGCAGTACATCCAGAAAGAAGATTCATGAGGTACTTATAACCACCTTGTTTCCACAGTAAGTCCTTGCGTATGAAAAGTGTTTCTCCTGTTAAGAGGCTCACAAAACATGTATTTTCTTGGTTCGGTTTTCTTCACTCTTGGTTGGACACATCATGGTGGCCTCATAACTGAAAATACCACCAGCAGATCATGATTGATGTTACATTTTGGAAACAAAGGAAAAATGAAAAATCAATTATATTGGTGCTGTAGTAAGTGGACACAGTTTAAATATCTAAAACAGAGGCCCAGATTAACTAATATCAATGAATAAAACTCTAGATTGAAGTTAGAAAATGTGAGTTTGAATCCCAATTCTGTTACTTATTCCCTTTAACTTGAGACAGATTATCTAATCTCTCTGATTCCCAGGTTCATCTATAAAATATGCTTTAAAATACTGACCACATACGATTGTTGTGATGATTAGATGACTTAATGTAGATATCCTCTAATTCCTGGCAGCATAACCATGGCATAAATGCAGCTTTCGATCAAAATATCCTTATTCCTGCGTGCAAGAGGGGTGGGGGGAGTTTTTTCCAGCAGAGAAGTTTCCAGGTGATCTCCCCAAGCTGTTGAGCAGAGGCTGTTTTGTAAGACATTCTTTCACAGAGGGGTTTAGCCTTTTGAGACGTCTGGCTCTCTGCAGAAACTTCAGTTCCAGTTTCCCAACTCCTGGGCTCACGAAGCCTTAGCTGTCATTTATGTATCAAGACGGTCCTCAGCCCCCCACCACTACCTGATGCACTCTCTGACACCACCCCACTCCACCCCGTTTCATCAGGGATGCCTCATGGTCAGACTGAATATTCACCCTCCTGGTTTTCAATGCCCTTGTACCCTTTTTTTTATACCTCGGAGTTTCCTTTTCTTTCTTGCAAGCTCAGTATTACATTAAAACATAAAGAAGCAAACTTTTCTTATTATATCTTATCCAGCATATCTAGGTGTTCATAGCAGAAGGGTTTCTGAATCTGTGTAGACCACCATTGTGCTGGAACGGGAAGCCTCCTCTCATGACTGCAGACTTGCTTGTAATTGGCCATGTGTATCATGAACAAAAGTCAATGTTCTATTTTTTCAACTTATTTAGAAAAACAAGTTAAACTTTACCATCATGTTGAAAACTAAAAACAAACAATTTGAGTATTAACCTTTGGATGATCTACCACTTTCATTTGAAAATGTGGGCTTCCCTCTACCACCAAGAGCACAATTTTGGTCATGCTTATTCATCTGTCTATACCTGTCCGTTTAGCTATCTATCTATCCATCTCTGTATCCATCTACTTATTTATCATCTTCATCAATCACATATCTATCTATATCTATCTATCTATCTAGTCATCTCTCTATCCATCTACTTATTTATCATCTTTATCAATCACATTATCTATCTATCTATCTATCTTTCTTTCTACCTATCTTGCTCTCTGTTCTTGTCTCTTACTCAGACAAGCCCAGTGAACTATTTTGTTACTGTAGGAAGAATACACATAAAACAAGAGATGGCCTTGGTGTTTGTTTCAACTGTGCTCACGTTCTGCATTTGGGAAATATAGGAAATGGAATATATACTATTATTTCAACAATTTGTTTAAAGATAATGGGAAGGGGAAATTCAGGGAGATTGGGCTGAATTAGTCAGAAATCTGACATAGGAAATAAAGTCCTAATCAGTTGTATTGTTTTTAAGTGTACATAGTGAGACAAAGGAGGCATGCCTCACAGCATTCATAAAACAGACCTAAGAAAATAGGTAAGATGCTCCCTTTTTAAAGTTATTTTAAATGAAAGTTTAAATTTTATCAAAAAACAATAAAGGCAGATAGTTTAAAAATCAAATAAATCTAAAAGATTTGTTTTACAAAAAAAGCAATGGATTCTTACCATTAATCTGCAGCCCATTTGTAAACCAATCCAGAGACTCATGTCTGAGATCTGGGAAATTTCCTCATATTATTTATTTGATAAAATTCTCCTCTGTTTTCTTTGTTCTTTCTCTCTGCCTCCCGTGTTGGAAGGATATTGGACCTCCTAGATTGATTTTCTAAGTCTGTTTCTTTCTCTATTTCCACCATATTTTTTTACTTTATTTTTTGACCGTTCTCATGAATATATCTTGTTTAAATTTCAGCTATTATATTTTAGCTCTTTTTGTTCTCTGAATGTTCTTTTTTAAGAGAATTTTGTTCTTGTTTTATGGATCCCATATTTTCTCTTACTTCTTGTAGACTATTAATTAGTTTTGTTTATTTTTCATTGTGCTCTTTGTTTCTCCAGTTACCTTATTTCTGCTTGTTTCGATTTCATATTCCTTGCTGGAGGTTTTCCTCAAATGGCTGGTGACCCATTGCTATCTGTTCATTTTTTACATGGAGAGACTAAGAAGCCTGTTGGAACCTATGTGTGTGAGGAGTGGGGCTTAATCATTGTTGAGAATTCATGCACAGTTGCTGCCTGCTGAGTCAGCCATCCTAAGAGGCCCCTTCTGATTCTGCAAATGTTGGTGTTTGGAAGTTTGAGTTACTTAGGGGAGAACCATCTAGTCTTTCTGTGGGTGTGGGTGGTGGGAAGAGTGGAGAACCTCCCTCTGCCAGCTTTCTCACTGTCCCACCACTCAGCTTGCAGACCTCACACAGGACCCTTGTTTTGAGCCCTGCATCATCCCCAGTCCTCTCTCTGGAGGTTCCAAGCCGCTGCAGGTTTGCAGATCCAAGGGGCTCACACTTCACTGAAATCCTGTCTTCAGCCCTTCAAATTGTAAATTCCTTGCCTCTTAGTAAGGAATTAAGAGGAATTCCTTGCCTCTGACTCTGTAGTCAGTTACCTGGTTCCACTGCCGTCGGTCCTTCACACATGCATTGAACTCTTGCCTCTCTTATTTTCTTGTGGGTTTTATACCTATTTTACTGTCTTTTTCCTGGGATCTTTTAAGGGAGGGGAGATGAACATGGGTGGCCAAGCCACTATGTTTTTCCCAGTGAGAACCCTTACACGATTTGCATCTTTGTATACAACAGGGTGCACCAAAGGTTCATTTTAATGAGCTTAAAAAACATTTTCATAGCCTTGTTATTTTTAAGAAAATCAGTTTCCTCCATAGATACACTTCAGGACTGTATTCATCCTAATTATCATCCATTTTTAACCAGTGGGAGATGAATTAGTAAGGCTTCCCTGGCAATGGTAAGCAAGTTACAAAAGGGAATTCCAACTATCCTTAGTTAGCCTTGAGAAAAAGAGTTGAGGAGAAGACTTGCCAAGCATGGTTCTGTGATTTCATCAATACACCAGTAAAATGAGTTCATTTTAGTCCATTCTTGTGCCTCTAAACACCATTCCAGGAAAATCTCAGTTTCCCCTCTTCTAAGAGCACTTTGGGACATTGAACTTGACCATCTGGGTGCTGAGAGATTTTTGCTAATGTTGACTCTCAATATTTAGGTCTTGATCCTTTGCTCTTGATTCATTAATTGAACTCCATTTGGTTTGCAAAAAGCTGCCCCAGGATTTCCAGCTGAGATAATGAAGCTTCTGAAAATAACTCCAGTGCTCTCACGCAGGCGTTCTCTATTCAAGCAGGCATCACCTACCGGGCAATGGGGACAAGGGGGAGAGAGGGAGGTTCACAGAGCAGTCCCTGCCCTTCGGTCCTTTGACGCATGCGTGGAATTTTATTCTCCTTAGTAGAGGATGGGTTTGGGGCACAAAGAGCTGCAGACGCATTTAGAACAACACCCACTTGGATATACAGAGCCTGTGACTGTTGAGAGATACTCTGTTTCTAAATAATAGGAATTTTGACATTGCCAGTCCTTCAAACCAGGTTGAGATTTCCTTCCTTCTCTTAATTTCAACTTTTAAATAGATAGTTTTGATCATTCTTTGCTAGATGTTGAAGCGGCAGCAATGACAGAGCTGTTGCCCTGACACAGCTTGCTGTCAGGTGGGAAATAGGTACAAGCATGCCGGCAATTACAAAACAATACTACGGAGGGGCGACGAGAGAAGCGAGGGTGCTGTAGGAGCTGTCTCATGGGACAACTGCCTAATCCAAAGTTCTGGTTTTGGAGGCGGTGGGTGCAGGCAATAAGGGGTGATTGTCGGAGGCGGTGATGTCTATGCTGAGACTTGAATCATAAAATAGAAGTTAGTCAGGCCAAAGGTCACTGCAGGGAGGCAGAGAAGGGATTCTTGGCAAAGGAAATAGTATGAGTCTAGGCACCAAGGAAGAAAAGACATAGTTCTGATAAAGAACTGGAAGAAATCGGTCTCTTTGGAGCAGTCGATGAGAAGACTGTGTCAAGAGTCTGGAAGGGGGCTTCCCTGGTGGCCCAGTGGTTAAGACTCTGCGCTCCCAATGCAGGGGGCCTGGGTTCGATCCCTGGTCGGGGAACTAGATCCCGTGTGCATGCCACAACTAAGAGTTCACGTGCTGCAACTAAAGATCCCGCGCGCCACAACTGAGACCCAGAGCAGCCAAAAAAAAAGAGTCTGGAAAGGTTGTCACAATCTGAGCTAAGCCATTTTATGGTTAGACTTCATCCTGGGAGGGTCTGGAGCAGTGGAACAACAGGACAGAGATCCCTCGGGCCTCACGGTGAAGCAGGGGCTGGAAGCGGAAGGCAAGACTGGAGGCTGGGGGAGCGGTGAGACGGCTCTCGCAGAAATGGAGGTGAGAAATAATCCCAGCTTCTACCAGAGTAGGACAGAGGCACTAAGGAGAAGTTGGACGAATTTGAGAGATTTTAAGAAAGAGAATCTGCAGGAGTTCATGATAAAATGGACTTGGAGGAATGAGGGGAAAGAAGCTGCCCAGAACTAATCCATGGAAGCAGAGCCACACACCTGGCCACTGTTTCCTAGATGATTACACTGGCCCTGAGTGAACGGGACTGAGGACCCGTATGTTTTGGTACAGGGTTGGGGGTAGGTAGAGGCTTAGAACAAGTTTAGGCCTTTGGAGATACTGCCTCCATTGAGAGTGTGAGTATGACATCTTTGGACGGTTTTATGTCCCTACCTGGATTCACAAGCATCCTGAGGACCAGTAGCATGACTTGGCTTTCTTTCGCATTTGCCACATTTCTTAGAAGACCACATAGAAATCACTCGCTAAATATAGAAAGGCAACTGCAGTGATTCCACTCAGGGTCCTGGCAGGTGTCTGTCTTGAAGGGTTAACTGAAGAGCTTTTAATGAAGGGACTGTTTATGGAAGAGTGGGCTGGGTTAAAGGAACCAACAACGGATGGAGAGGCGCCCAGCATTTAGCAACAGCAGGAAGCTATTCCTACCTCCTGGGACCGAGGGGCAGAGGGCACAAGTTTCTGCAGCCCAGTGAGGACCCTGGGAGATGCACAGTGGCCCAGGAAGGGTTGGGGGTAGGTCAATACCCTCAACCCTTCGTTTTTTTTTTTTTTTTTTATAAATTATTTTATTTCATTTATTTTTGGCTGCTTTGGGTCTTCATTGCTGCACACCGGCTTTCTCTAGTTATGGCGAGCAGGGTCTACCCTTCGCTGCGGTGTGCGGGCTTCTCATTGTGGTGGTGTCTCCTGTTGCGGAGCACAGGCTCTAGGCATGCAGGCTTCAGTAGTTGTGGCACGTGGGCTCAGTAGTTGTGGCTCATCGGCTCTAGATTGCGGGCTCAGTAATTGTGGCGCATGGGCTTAGTTGCTCTGTGGTGTGTGGGATCTTCCTGGACCAGGGCTCGAACCCGTGTCCCCTGCATTGGCAGGCAGACTCTTAACCGCTGTGCCACCAGGGAAGCCCAACCTTCTCTTCTTCTGCCCTAGAATCTCCTGTCGATGCTTCCAATTGGCTGCATGCAACTGGGAGCCAGAAGCTAGGGAGCCTGAATGATTAGTTAAGAGTTTGACATCTTGGAGCACAGAGCAAGGCAGAGAAGGGCAGAGAATGAATCTGGAGGCAAACATAGAAAAAAATCACAAAAGTGTATATACATTCTGCCTTTTTGAACATAGGTCTGATATGTTTATGACAAGTTATATACAAGTTATATACTAGTTATAAGAAAAATGTGGTTGACCCCAACACTTCGTTTCCTGATCTTGTTGGATAAAAACGTCTTGGACAGTCCCAAGTCAATATTTGTAGGTTCCTGCTTAATAAATGGTGTTATGCCCCGTCTAGAGTTTTTTGGGCCTCACACTGTTGTGGCCTCTCCAGTTGCGGAGCACAGGCTCCGGACGCGCAGGCTCGGCGGCCATGGCTCACGGGCCCAGCCGCTCCGCGGCATGTGGGATCTTCCCGGACCGGGGCACGAACCCGTGTCCCCTGCATCGGCAGGCAGACTCTCAACCACTGCGCCACCAGGGAAGCCCCCGTCTAGAGTTTTGATCGAGATTTCTTTTCACCACGGTGATGCGAGCTGGATATAGAGATGACAATTGAGAAGCTTAGAGAAAAAGACAGTTTATTTTACGCAGGCTGGAAGCTGCCAGAAGGACAGGGAAGTGGAGTGGACAGGGCAGCATAGCTAAGAAATGGCCTTGATGATCATTGTTGTCATCTCTTCGGAAAGTGGCAGAGGTCTGGAGGGGGTGTCCTCTTCCATTATGACAGAGCTGAGGGCTGGAGAAAGGGCAGGTGAGAGCAATGCTGTGACTATACCAAGCTGCTTTTGACAGTGAAGTCTCCATAAAAAGGCAACAGGTAGACAGATGGAGATGTGAGGAGCCGGGGGTACCTTTGAGCAGTACCCGTTGGTCAGTGGGAATCAAAACTGAAAACTCTTTTTAACATGCATTTGCTCTGATCTAAAATGCCACATCATATACCCTTTAGAGACACGCTTTGACTTGAAATATGGTGCTTTTTTTTTTCCCCCTAGAATAAAACCCTCTCCTCTACCTCTGTTATGAAACACACAGTAAAGGCCAAGGAGTACAATGTGCTTCATTTCCTGTATTATTAAATATTCAGGCAATTGCAAAATGTTTCCTCATGTTACTTGGAAATGAAACACTAGATCCAGAAGTTAGAATTCTCGGAGCTATTTTCTCAAGCTCTCTGGCAATATTGTTTTACTGGATGTGTTGTGTCATCTTGAAAAGATGATTGACTTTCAGGCCAGGCTAACCTGAGTTCCATTGCTAGCTTTTCTACTTATTATCTGGGTGATTTTGGTCAATTTACTTAGCTTCTTTGAATTTTTTATATATATATATAAAATGAGGGTGATAGCATTTCTATGTATGTGCTGTTTTAGGAATTAAATAACTTGGTATGTGCCTAGTTACCTGCCACATAGTAGGCACTTAATCCCTTCCCATTTAGCTTTTTTTCTGGTGCAGAAATAGCCAACCCTAATAAGATTATCAAGAGAGTCTTTTAGTGTCATGAAGATATGTTAAGAATGTTTTAGATAGTTTTATTAAGTGCTGGGAAAGCCCTGGGAAGAATATTGAGTTCGAAAGTATAAAATACCTGTTTAGGTAGATGAAAACCCCATCGTGATTTTTATACACTTCTGTCTGATACCGCATCTGTAGTAGTTGACAGTCTGAAGAACTGGGTCAGTCTGCAAATAGTATCTTTAGATTGATTTCTCCAGGAAAGAAAGAGACAGGACTTGAATCACTAAGAAGGGGTAGACTCCTACCAAGGCCACATACAGTTTTATAGAAATATTCCAATAAGTCTTGATGGAAGAATTCTCTAGCCAGCTGTCAGATATGTAGAGAAGGAGAGTGATAGAAAAAAAAAAAGCGCATGCATGCGCCAGAGTAGGAATTAAAACCAAAATATTTCTGCGGATACCACAGTAATCCCAGGATCCTATTGACTTCAGTTTGCATCAGTTTTCCAGGCTTCACAAATCTATTATCATTGTGTCTATGTACAGAGTTATAACAGTGCTGTTGATGGGTGACCAGCAGTATAGAACGTGTATTTTAGTCATTTCTTTCTGGATGTGCAGATTCTTCTGTTATGTTCCATCCATCTTTTCTTTTTGAATTCTTTTTTTTCTTTTTAAACATCTTTATTGGAGTATAATTGCTTTACAATGATGTGTTAGTTTCTGCTTTATAACAAAGTGAATCAGTTATACATATACATATATCCCCATATCTCTTCCCTCTTGCATCTCCCTCCCTCCCACCCTCCCTATCCCAGCCCTCTAGGTGGTCACAAAGCACTGAGCTGATCTCCCTCTGCTATGTGGCTGCTTCCCACTAGCTATCTATTTTACGTTTGGTAGTGTATATATGTCCATGCCACTCTCTCACTTTGTCCCAGCTTACCCTTTCCCCTCCCCATGTCCTCAAGTCCATTCTCTGGTAGGTCTGTGTCTTTATTCCCGTCTTGCCCCTAGGTTCTTCAAGACCATTTTTTTTTTTTTTTTTAGATTCCATATATATGTGTTAGCATACGGTATTTGTTTTTCTCTTTCTGACTTACTTCACTCTGTATGACAGACTCTAGGTCCATCCACCTCATCACAAATAGCTCAATTTCGTTCCTTTTTATGGCTGTTGAATATACAATATTCCACTGTATATATGTGCCACATCTTCTTTATCCATTCATCTGTTGATGGACACTTAGGTTGCTTCCATGTCCTGGCTGTTGTAAATAGAGCTGTAGTGAACATTGTGGTACATGACTCTTTTTGAATTATGGTTTTCTCAGGGTATATGCCCAGTAGTGGGATTGCTGGGTCATATGGTAGTTCTATTTTTAGTTTTTTAAGGAACCTCCATACTGTTCTCCACAGTGGCTGTATCAATTTACATTCCCACCAACAGTGCAAGAGGGTTCCCTTTTCTCCACACCCTCTCCAGAATTTATTGTTTGTAGATTTTTTGATGATGGCCATTCTGACGGGTGTGAGATGATACCTCATTATAGTTTTGATTTGCAATTCTCTAATGATTAATGATGTTGAGCATCCTTTCAGTGTGTTTGTTGGCAATCTGTATATCTTCTTTGGAGAAATGTCTGTTTAGGTCTTCTGCCCATTTTTAGATTGGGTTGTTTGTTTTTTTGATATTGAGCTGCATGAGCTGCTTGTAAATTTTGGAGATTAATCCTTTGTCAGTTGCTTCATTTGCAAATATTTCCTCCCATTCTAAGGGTTGTCTTTTCGTCTTGTTTATGGTTTCCTTCGCTGTGCAAAAGTTTTTAAGTTTCATTAGGTCCCCTTTGTTTATTTCTGTTTTTATTTCCATTTCTGTAGGAGGTGGGTCAAAAAGGATCTTGCTGTGATTTATGTCATCGAGTGTTCTGCCTGTGTTTTCCTCTTAGAGTTTGATAGTGTTTATAAGGTGAGAAATGCACCATTTTCAGGCAGATGCTTATAGTTTTTGATGTCTGTGGAGGAGAGGAGAACTAACTAAACATATGGGCGTTGAGCTGAATGAACTAACCAAAGCTCCATTACAAACCAATGTTCAGAGCAGCTGAGAGTTTTTGCTCCAGGTCTGTGTGTTGTAATGGAAAGAGTTTGTGCCTTTGAAAACAGAGGGACCTAGGTTTACATCCTGGCTCTTTGGATCTTGGACATCTTATGTTATCCCTCTAAGCCTCAGTTAATCCATCTATAAAATGGGCATTATAAGACCTACTTTTCAGAGTTGTTACACAGATTAAATACCTCTCAAAATGAGGTATGCATAGCCTCTTAGATAAAGTAGGTTTTATCAGGGAATATATAAGACCAGTAAATGAAGAAGTGTACTTTCCAGGAGCATGAATTCTTCTCTGAATTTTGGGAGAATAGAATTTATTATGGAGTTCATTCACATGAATTTTAAAGCCAAAACATGGGACTTCAAACAAAATTATGCTTGGAGTTATTTTAGCTCAAACCTAGATTCCCTGAAAGTTGTTAGAAGAACCTATATATATATAACAGTATTTAGCAGATGTTGTCCGTCACATCACAGTGAAGCAATAGTAACCAGCCTAGGTAACTTAAACAGAGAGAGATTTAATATAAGGAATTCACTGCTTACAAAAAATGGGGAGCCTTTGGAATGGGTCTCCCTTAATGACCCTCAGAACTATATAATACTGATATAATCAGGAAAGTGGGGAACCAGGAGGTTGCCACTGAAACTGTTGAAATTATATAGCACCAGAGCAGTGATCCAGGAGTCAGGAAATTGGAATAAAGAGGCTGGAACCTTGCATCTGCCTTGTGACACATAGAAAGTTGGTGATTGGACACCACAGCTCCAAGCCAGCTGCCATTGCCTCTTCCTTTTGATGCTGCCAGCCTTGTTTGCCAGCAGTGGCAGTTAAAACATTAGAAGTTTGTCCTCCTCTTCACTTCCACCTCCCAAATCTCATGGGAATATGTAAAACCTATATCTGGCATAATCTTATATGTCTCCAGAACCCTAGCTGCAACAGAATCGGGAAAGGTGGATAAGTTTTTCTAAGCAGTCTACGTTATAGAGAGGGTATAATGGGCTGAGTTAGCCTATTCAGAGTATCCAACACATAGTGTTGGCTACATAGTGGGAGCTCATTCTCCTCTCTTTTTCTGTAAAGACTCAAAAACAAGAGGTTAAAGGAAATCCTGTGCCTTGATATGGTTTGGGGAATTGTGGCAAAGATAGGACCTCCTCTCCTGGATCAGTTTTGTAGAGTTTTGGAAATAGATGATAGTGGCAGGAACAGTAGTGCTCACCGCATCCATTTGTTCCTCTGAATTTCCAGGCCTTCTAGTAGTTATGTTGGGCCTTGTGACTAATTCTGTCTAATGAAATATGAGCAGAAATGATGGGCACACTTCTGGGCTGAGGCTGTGATGGGCACATGTGTTCTTGGAGATACAAGTACAAGATGGGGGAGCTTCCTGAGTGACTCCATGAGCAGATCCCCACCTTACCCACCTGGGACCCTTTATGGACATATAGCGTGTTATTTTCATAAAGTTTGGTTATGTGGGATGACTGAGGTACCAGGATCATTTGATACCACATTAAACCTATCCCATCATGACTAATGCGATCAGCCTGTAAACGCGCTAACCAGTCAGTCAAGCTGATTGATATTTACTGGAAGACACCCGTGTTTCTCCTGAAGCTAGGAGTCTTCAGTAAATGAAATTTTCTCTTTCCCACTTTATATAGTTTTTAATTTAGAACGCAAAAACAACCATATAGCTTTTTTTTTTTTTTAGTGCATGAGCATGTGAATGAGCATGACTTAGCAAGTGAATGAGCATGACTTAGAGTTACCAGATGAAGGACCATCGGGCCTTTTCACACTCAGAACATGTGAAAAGCATCCTTTGTTGTTGCAATTATAGCTGTTGCTTTTGGGGACTGTTATTACTTGTGGCCAAGGCTCTTTCCCTCAGGGGCTAGAGGACACCTGTTTGGTCAATGAAGAACAGACTTGAAAACACTTTCCTCTCTAATTTACCTTTGCCCCTTTACCCATTCTCTCAAGTTTTCATCTATATTAGCTTCTCTACAATAATTCTCAAGCTTCTTTTTTTTAATCTTGTCACTGCATAATTGATGTGAAAATAAAGTGAGATAATGTATGTTAAAGTAGTTCACAATCTATAAAGATATAAGAATGTAAGAGAAAAACATACCTCACTGAAGATGTCTATATCTCATCACCCCTTCATCAAGGCCCAAAGAAACCAAAACTTCCCCAACTTGAGTCTCCATGTATCACCCTTTTACAGCTGTTACAATGTGATGGTGTTACATTTATTTGTGTCTTTATTTGATTAACATCTGACTCTCCCCCTAGCTCCCTGAGTTCACTGGCCATGTTTGCTTTTGCTCATCAGTGACTGGCTCAGGGCAGGTACTGAATAAATAGTCGTTGGATGTATATATGTAGGGATATATGGATGAATGGATTGATGAACGGAAGAGAGAAAAAGAACACAAGAAAGACCCAGGAGATAGGAAAGCGCTTCTCAACTTTCCTCTCCAGCATTTCTGTAGTCTGCAGGTTACCATCGATGGGCCAAACAGATGTCTAGAATTTCTTCAGCTATGATCTTTATGGTACCTTGTAAGTTCCCAAGGTACTTCTGGTTCCCAGATGGAAAAATTCTTCCTTACAATGATTGCCTCAGTCAGTATGTTAGATTGCAAAAACCATGAGGCACCATTTATGAGAGGAAAACTACCCTCCAATTATGACCAAAGGGCAGAGAATTCGTTGTTTTCAAGGGAACCTCGGTTGACCTCTGTTGGCCTCTTTGTAAGAGTTGGATAGCTTTAATATTGTGTACCTTCCCTATTTCCATGTAGCCAGTGCTCTAATTGCATGTTGTAACCCTTCAGCTTAGAATTACTTGTCTCGAAGAGCCATGAACTTGGGCCCAGAGGACTGGTCGGGGGAAGGACTGGACTAAAGACTGGCCTTGGGAAGTCAGTGTCCCTCCTCTTCCAGGAGATCCTGGAGCTAATCAGTCCCAATGGAGCCAGAGGACCCCAGCTCCAGGCATTCTGGGAATCAGACGGAGTTTGTGCCACTCCAGGTGGTGCAGCTGTCCCTCCATTGCCCTACGTAACCCAGGCAGAGAGGATGGCTTCCAACCACAGGAAATCAAAATCCAGCCTGCAGACAGATGTTATTGAAGGTCCACCCAGGAAAACAGACTACTCTGGGCATTTTAAACAGAGGCAATGAAAGGCAGGAAATTGGTTATACTGGTGAAGGAAGAGCTGAGAAGCCAACAGGGGTGATATGACCACCCAGAGCTGAGCAAGCTCTCTTAGACTGAAGGGACAAAGTAGGGAGGGGGTGTACCAGCATCCAGGGCACAGGGCCACTCGTATGGGGAGGGAGAGAGTCACTGATTAAGCATACAGATTCCTGGGCCTACCCCAGACCCACAGAACTGGAACCTCCAGAAAAAGAGCATACAAATCTGCAGTTTTAACACATTTTCTTGGCATGTCTAATCATTGGTTAAGTATAGAAAATCCTCTTTTGAAATAATCAAACAAAAGCAAAAATCCCCAAATATAAAACTTGATCCAGTAGACTTGAGATCAAATACTGGTTGTGCCGGGATTCACTAGTTTATAGCCTCGGGCATATTTGGGCCTCAGGCTCCCTATCTGTAGAATGGTAGTAATGATGTCAGCTACATTGTAGGGTTTCTAAAAATGGAAAGAACATGTGTACATGAACCCTGAATGTGGCAGAGCTGCTAGGAGGCAGATCTGGGACTTGAATCCAGAACTTTCTAGTCCGTGTTCACCATGAACTTTCCATTGAAATCTGTCTTCTTTTTGACTTCACAGAGGTGTCTACGTCAGAATTCTTTAAAGAATTTCTTAGGTGTCTCCAAAGAATTATAAATTTGATTCTATTCACAAAGCTGTAATACATGCCTACTTAGCAGAAAGTACTCAATGAATAGAGCAGTGTGTTATTTGACACCTTGCTGACATCGTCCACCTAGAACCACCTATTCACCTCCCTACCCACTGACTCCTAACAGATGGACTTCATAAACTCCGGTCATTCTTTAGTCATCACACCAGGGGAGATATCACCTACTCTGGGAAGTCTTTGCGGTCTCCCTCTCTCAAGACAGAATCATTGCTATTATTATCCCGAGGAACCCTGGCTATCATTTTTACAGCACTTACTGTATTAAGACCAAGGCAGTAAGTGACAGAACTGGGTTTGAGCCCAGCCCTTTTATTCCAAAGCTCATATGGCATAGAACCATAACTTCACATACTCTCTCTCTCTCTCTGTCTTCAACCCCCTTCTAAAGTTGCCCTACGCAGACGTAGAGAATGGACTTGAGGACACGGGGAGGGGGAAGGGTAAGCTGGGACAAAGTGAGAGTGGCATGGACATATATACACTACCAAATGTAAAATAGATAACTAGTGGGAAGAAGCCGCATAGCACAGGGAGATCAGCTCGGTGCTTTGTGACCACCTAGAGGGATGGGATAGGGAGGGTGGGAGGGAGATGCAGGAGGGAGGAGATATGGGGATATATGTATATGTATAGCTGATTCACTTTATTATAAAGCAGAAACTAACACACCATTGTAAAGCAATTATACTCCAATAAAGATGTTTAAAAAATAAATTAAAACTGAAAAAATAAATAAATAAAAATTTAAAAATAAAATGTAAAAAAAAAAAAAGTTGCCCTAACCATTCTGGAGGGGGGAAAGGGGGGAAAGCCTATTTCCTCCACTGAGCTCTGACCTTCTAGTCATCCATTCCAGAGCAAAACCCCATGTTCCATTCATTTTTGTGTCCTAGCACAATGCATGATTTATAATAGAGCAGAGGTCAAAGTATGGTCCCAGACAGCAACATCAGCGTCACCTAGGAATGTATTAGAAATGCAGATTCTTGGAAGTCTGAGGGTGGGATCAAGCCAACTCTATTCTAACAAGCCCTACAGATGACTCAGATGCACAGTCATCTGAAAGATGCACACTCCCTCCTACCTGCTCTCCAAAACACAGGCTCTCAGCCCTCTGTGTACTCTTAACAACCATTGCTTAAGCAGCTTTATAGCATGTGTGGCATCTTGTTATCATTGCCTGATTCTCTCTGTGAACTGATTTCTTAGTGCAGGTGTTTGATCTAGTGCATACTTAACTAGCCAGTACCTTATTCAGTGCCTGAGCCCTGGTAGGTGCTCAGTACATGTCTGCCAATAGAAGGGGTGAATTCATGAAGACAGGGAAGCTAGACCCATGCTTTCAAGAACACGATACATTTTTAAGAGCTGGAAGGAACTTTAGAGAACAATTCATACTAAACTGAAGCCCAGCTGAGGAGGGTTCCCAGGTTACAGCAGTGACTTAGTGGTAAAATAAGACATGAATGATGTCTTGATGTCTTCGAGCTCCTTGCTGTTCAAAGTACGATACAGAGACACCAGCAGCAGTGCATCACCTGTGGGTTTGTGAGAAACGCCACATCTCAGGCACCCCCTCCAGACCTGTTATACCAGAACCTGCATTTTACTATGATTCGTCTCACTACAGTTTGAGAGGCATTTTCATTTTGACTCAATCACTGAGCTTTCACCAAATTAATCTCTCATCCTTTGGTTGACTGTCCTTGTTTTTGTTTTCTAAAGATGAAATTCAATTTCCTAGTGAATCCACGTATGTGAGGAATTTATTAAGGAGGGGATGGTGGTGGTGAAATTAATTAAATTCACTCAGTGCCTTGGAAATAAAGCTTTAACAAATGATCGGAAAAAGTTCCTTCAGTGCAGATGGGACGACTGATTTCTCGTTTAGAACAGCACCCAACCTGGCTCAGATCCAGGCAAAATGTCAGCTGCTCCAGCTCATGAAAGGTCAACATATTGTTTCAAACACCTTTTATGAAATGCTCATCTTGGACTTCCCTGGTGGTGCAGTGGTTAAGAATCCACTTGCCACTCAGTGGTTAAGAATCTGCCTGCCGGGCTTCCCTGGTGGCGCATTGGTTGAGAGTCCGCCTGCCGATGCAGGGGACGCGGGTTCGTGCCCCGGTCCGGGAAGACCCCACATGCCGCGGAGCGGCTGGGCCCGTGAGCCATGGCCGCTGAGCCTGTGCGTCTGGAGCCTGTGCTCCGCAATGGGAGAGGCCACAACAGTGAGAGGCCCGCGTACCGCAAAAAAAAAAAAAAAAAAGAATCTGCCTGCCAATGCAGGGGACATGGGTTCGAGCCCTGGTCCAGGAAGATCCCACATGCCACGGAGCAGCTAAACTAAGCCTGTGTGCCACAACTACTGAGGCAGAGTGCCACAACTACCGAAACCCGCATACCTAGAGCCCATGCTCCACAACAAGAGAAGCCACTGCGATGAGAAGCCCGTGCGTCGCAAGGCAGAGTAGCCCCTGCTTGCCGCAACTAGAGAAAGCCTGCGTGCAGCAATGAAGGCCAAACGCAGCCAAAAATAAATTAATTAATTAAAAAAAAAAGGCAGTTGCTGTTTTAAAAAAAGGAAAGAAATGCTCATTTCAAAATTGGAAGCACTATGAAGATGGTTATATGTAAGCCAACACCTCAATGTCATCAACCTTGTACCCTTACTCCAGCCTGCTTTGTTCCCACAGGATCTAAGGTGGAACCATTTGAGGCTTTGTTTTCTCCCATCTGAAGTAGAGCCAACTTTCTGTTATGGTTATGGCAAAAGAATAACAGTGTGAAACAGGGAAGCTCATTAGCATAAAATATTTCCCTCTAGAGTTTCAACTTCTGCCCTTAAGTCTAAGCCTAAGGGCTGCTTACAATTAGTAAAATCATGTGACTTGAGTTCCTTATTTCCTCTAGCTGTCCAGGATGCAAAATGAGTGATGGTGTTGGCAGGCACGAGAACAAAGGAGGGAGTATTAAAAGCATGGGTCATACCCAAGTCCTGTAATTGGTTCCTTTCAAAGTTATTTGCTGTATACCATACAATACCATACTAATCAAAATCTCAGCAGGGTTTTCTATAGAAATTGACAAACTGATTAAAAAATTCGTATGGAAATGCAAAGGACCCAGAATAGCCAAGCAGTTTCAAAGAAAACAAAGTGAGACGACTAACACCACCTCTTTCAAGCATTTTTATAAAGTTACATGATCAAAACAGTGGGGTACTAACTTCAAGATAGATGACTTGATCAATGGAAAATAATAGGGGTCCAGAAAAAGACTCATACGTAGACGAACAACTGATTTTCAAGAGAAATGCAAAAGTAATGGAGAAAGGATAGTCTTTTTAGTGAGTGGTGCTGTAAAAATGGCATGTCCAAATGCGAAAAAAACCTTCGCTCCGTACTTTACACAGTGTATAAAATTAGTTCAAATGTATCATCAACTTAAATGTAAAACTTAAAACTATAGAACTTCTAACAAAATAAGGGAAGACTTTTGTGAATTTGGGTTGGGCAAAGGTCCTATATATGGCACCAAGAGTGCAATCCATAAAGACTGATAAATCGGATTTCATTCAAATGAAAAACCTATTCGTAAGAGAATGAAAACACAAGAAAATATTTGCAGAGTAATACTTGATAAAGGACTTGTATCCAGAACAGTGTATTAAAAACTCTCTAAATTTAATAATAAAAAAGGAATAATGCAGTTTTTTAAGAGCAAAAATGTATACAGACACTTCACCATAGAAGATAGATGGATAGGAAATAAGCACATAAAAAGATGTTCTACATCATTAGGCATTACAGACGTGCAAATTAAAACCACAAATGAAATAACACTACACACATTAATCTGGCTAAAACTGAAAAGACTGATCATACCAAGTGTTGACAAGGGTTTGAAGGAATTGGAACCTCCATACACTGCTGATTGGAAATGAAAAATTGTTACAAGCACTTTGAAATGCAGTTTGTCAATTCCTTAAAATGTTAAACACACGTCTATCATATGAACCAGCAATTTCACTGCTAGCTGTTTACCCAAGAGAAATGAAAGCATGTGTCCATAAAAAACCACAGTTGTTCATAGCAGCATTATTTGTAATAACCAAAAACTATAAACAACGCACATGTCCATCAAAAGGTGGTGGATAAACAAACAGTGGTATATTCATACAATGGATTACTGCTTGGCAATAAAAAGGAATGAACTATTGACACATGCTACAACATTGTATGAATCTCAAAATAATTGTGCTGTGTGGAAGTCAGATAAAAAGGAATATATACTGTATGATTCCATATATTAAAATCCTACATAATGCAAACTAAGCTATAGTAAGAGAAATGGAGGGAAGAAGAGCCATGGAGGGTATACATGTGTCTAAATCTTGTACACTGAAAATTATGTGCAGTTTATGGGGCTTCCCTGGTGGCGCAGTGGTTGAGAGTCCGCCTGCCGATGCAGGGGACACGGGCTTGTGCCCCGGTCCGGGAAGATCCCACATGTTGCGGAGTGGCTGGGCCCGTGAGCCATGGCTGCTGAGCCTGCGGGTCCGGAGCCTGTGCTCTGCAACGGGAGAGGCCACAACAGTGAGAGGCCCACGTACCGCAAAAAAAAATTTTAAAAATTATGTGCAGTTTATTGTATGTCAATTATAACTCAGTCACGCTGTTTAAAAAGAAATGCAGTTATAGAAAGAGTTTCCAATGAACTGGACTATTTGCTGTTTGAGAATATCCTCTGCTTCTGCGCCTCTCTGTCCCTGGTCGTGGTCCCCCTGTCCCGCAGACTGGAATGCCCTCCATCCATTCTCCACCTGTCAAAATCCACTTACTCCATAAGCCCCATCTCAAATGCCTTTGTCTTCCAGAAGTATTTCCTGATCCTTGCCATCTAGCAGCTTTCCTTGGATAACCTATGCTTCTTTAATGGCATACCTGTTCTGCCCTATGCTCTGCCACCACCCTCACTAGGCTGTAAATGGACTACATCCAACTTATCTTTGTATCCCACCACGCCCCACCATGCCTAGCAGACTTCTGTATCCATGTATGGTTTGGTGGACCCATTTCTCCAAAGATACAAGTATTAATTCATAAATCAAATGGTCAGGATAGAATGCTCTTCCACTCTGCTGTAGTTTAACCTTTAGTATGTAAATTGTTCTCTCCTCTGCATTTCTACTGCTGGTACCCCCATAACTGCAGAGATGTCCTAGCAGGTGTCTCTCCCCTCCAGTCCCATCTCCCCAGCATGATCTCCCTAAAATACAGCTTGGTCATGTCACTTGCTGAAATGAAATTCTGTCAGTGGGTCCCCTTCAGCCTCTCTCCCCTGTTTGTCCCTTCACTTTCTTGCCCACATTTCCCCTACACTTCGTCTAAGCCAAGACCCACACAGAGTTTCCATAACGTGCAGTGTGGATTTCCTCTACTGTCCTTTGCTCAGGCTGCCCCTCTCCTTGGGATACTCTTCCCTGGGCTAGCCAACTGACTCCATCAACGATATTCTAACCAGTGTGCTATGTGGCCTTTCCTGGAGGGCAGTCATTGAGTTCTTTTTTTTTTTTAATTAATTAATTAATTTATTTATTTATTTATTTTGGCTGTGTTGGGTCTTCTTTGCTGTGTGCGGGCTTTCTCTAGCTGCGGCCAGCGGGGGTTACTCTTTGTTGCGGTGCGCGGGCTTCTCATTGTGGTGGCTTCTCTTGCTGCAGAGCACAGGCTGTAGGTGCGCAGGCTTCAGTAGTTGCAGCACGCGTCCTTAGTAGTTGTGGCGCACGGGCTTAGTTGTTCCCCAGCATGTGGGATCTTCCCGGACCAGGGATTGAACCCGTGTCTCCCGCATTGGCAGGCAGATTCTCCAACCACTGTGCCACCAGGGAAGCCCAGTCATTGAGTTCTTTGTCTGCCACTACCCACTCCCCCCTCACCTTTCAGTCCCTGCAGACAATAAGCTCCTCGAAAGCCATGGCCATATTGTCAGACTCAGTGTCCCTAGCACCTAGCAGACTACCTGGCAGAGAGCAGACCTTCAATAAATCTTTTTGAATGAATGATTCAAACATGATTAAGGTTATATGTACTTGCGCTAGCCTCAAATCTGTCTTCTTTCGGTTTCTTTTTTTGGAGGAAGTATATTGAAGTCTCGGTAAAAGCAGTCTGGGCTAATTGATAAGCAGTCCTCATGCAGATTGCCCGAGGGTACAAAGCTGGATATAAAGTTTAATCAGTTGCCTTGAACATCTGGAGGGAACAAATGTTTGGAATGCCTTGAGGCAGAGGCAAGTCTCCCTGGCAGCAGCCATAGAAGTCACTGCATTCTTTTCTCCCCTCCAAGGCCTGCCCCCTCCCACTGTCACCCACCCCAGTCCCCGGCACCTCCCCTACCCCATGCACTCCCATGCCAAGAAGTAGAGAGCTTTGAGTTAATTCCTTCATTTGTAACAATTTTCCAGTTCCACTATTTTAACATATATTTTCTTTAAAAAAAAAAAAAAAGCAAATGAAGTCAAAACAAAATCAAACAAATCTAACCCACAGCCTTGCTGCTTCACAGAGAAACTGACTCTCTTTCCAACTTGTTTCACACCTTGGCATTTACTATAAGAATGAGGAAGATTGAATTTCGTGTAGCGTGACCTTTTGAAACTCAGGATGATCATTTGCATTATTCTGATTTTCACCCTCTCTTGCAACCAGTACAGAATTGCATGACAATTTAAAACTTGTCTAGATAGTTCAGATATAGATTTTTTTAAATAGCAATTTTCTGGGTAGCTGATTCATTTGTTCGTGCTTGTTTAAATCCTTCATGTAATGAAAATGATGATTGCTATCTACAAAAGAGGTGAAAGTGTCTTTGAGCAAAGCCTTCACAGAGAAAATAATTATGAAGCTGTCATTTCCATAAATACCTTGACAGTGAAATATCTACAAAATACTATAGTGAGTGTTTCAAACACAGAAAGAGCTACTAGCCTCAAATTCAGGATCAACCCTCTGGAAAATGGTAGAGAAAGTTGTTTGGCTCCAGCACACCATGAGTTCTCCATTCTTTCCCTATTCTCTGAACTTGGAACTTAACATGGTTGTTAAGAAGCTGGATTCTAGGGACTTCCCTGGTGGCGCAGTGGTTAAGAACCTGCCTGCCAATGCAGGAGACACAGGTTCAAGCCCTGGTCGGGGAAGATCCCACGTGCTACAGAGCAACTAAGCCTGTGCGCCACAACTACTGAAGCCCGTGTGCCTAGAGCCCGTGCTCCACAACAAGAGAAGCCACCGCAATGAGAAGCCTGCGCACCGCAACAAAGGGTAGCCCCCGCTCGCAACGAAGGGTAGCCCCCGCTCGCAACAAAGGGTAGCCCCCGCTCGCCGTAACTAGAGAAAGCCCACACGCAGCAACGAAGACCCAACGTGGCCAAAAATAAATAAATTTTTATAAAAAAAAGAAGTTGGATTCGAGGCTCAGTAATATTGATACTACTGCCTGTAAGTGTGACCTTGGCTAAATCACTTCTCCTCTTCCAGAAGTTAGGGTTTTGTTGTTTTTTTTTAATCTTTAAAACTAGTGGTTGGCTTAAATGACCTCTAACTTCCTTCTGGATTGCTAATTCTGTCTTTGATCACTCATTCATTCATACATTAAACTACGATAATTTTGGTTTCTGCCTTTCTTTATCTTTATCTAGTTCTCTCATGCTAACGAAAATTGCCAATGGTCTTTTCCACTTCCTGAATCCAAATTCCCTGGCAGCTCTAGTCCTTTCAGGTGGTAGAACTTCTTCAAATTTTTCTTGCCCCATCCAATTTATGTCTCCTCTTTGCCTTTCTCTCGGGGCCCTCTTCTCTGCTGGTGGCTATTAATAATCTTTGTTGAAGGGTTCACGTCTATTAATGGTTTAAGGTGCTGCCTTCCATAGCTAACACATCTTTATTTATATAGGGGTCATAGACATACAGTAGTGCTTTTGCCCTTATATTCTCCCCTTTTCTTCTCCTCCCTCCTTGAAAGACTTAGTCAAAATTAAAACTAAATGGATGAGTGATATTTTGGTGCTAGTGAGGCACTGTTCTCTATGTAAGCAGCTGCCAGTTTCACATGGTTAATTATTGCTTAAGTAATTTATAGAGAATTTAACAAAAGATTCTCTGCTCCTTGAACAGATACAAACTCTTCTCTTGTGTTAGGAATTTCTTATGATATTTGAAAACTTGAGAAAGTGTGTATGTTTGTCCAAGATTGCTGGACAGTAATCTTAGTGATTACAGGAACCATATCCGTGTTGAGTTGCCCTTCTCCTCATGTGCCTAATGCCATGTCTAGTAGGTACCAGACACTCAGAAAATAATTGATAAGGAAATAAATGAAAAAGGCATCTCACAATTTTGTAAATGAGGCAGACCCATAAGTCTTACTTTTTCACATGAAACTCTGACATAGAAGAGTTAGATGACATCCACTTCTATTCTTCTCTCTCAGAGATAAGCACTTTGAATTAGCATTCCTCGTGGCTTCAATTCTGTGTCATCATTTTACCCTGTTTTACACATTTGCAAGGCTGCCTGCTTTTACATCTAATCCGGGTAAGTCTCACAAGATCACAAATTGATTATTTTAGCCCAAGAAAATCATCTATGGCAAATTGTGTGATAAACATTATAATATGAAATAAAATACAATAAATATTTCTGAGCTGAATGCTATTGCACTTCACCCATGTAAACTAGCCTTCTCGTGGGACATTAAAACATGTTTGACTTTATTTAATGTACCAAGCTTATGACCTAGAACTGAAGACACTTTGTACCATAGAATTAAATTCCATTCTTCAAGACTAAAAAGGTTAATTTCTAGTAAGGGAAAAAATAAAAATGTCAGTGCAGGCAGTGATAGAACTTTATCTGGAAAGGGAGTTACTACAGAGATGAGACAATCTTTCACTAGTAGACAGAGCCATCCATTCACTTAGCCCAACCAATACTTATGGAATACCCTCCTCCATGTGCCAGACAGTGGGGGTGAAATGAAGATAATTCTGCTATATGTCATACCCTCAAGGAATTTATAGTCTGGTGGGGGAGATAAACTATAAAAGGATAAATCTTGAAAGAAATTATCAGATGACTAAAAATGAGAACTCTCTCCAAGGGTAGGGCAATAAGGAGCTACATGTCAAAATGCTTTCTAGATATTTCTAGAAATATCAAACAGATAGCATGAGTGCTGTCAATCCTCACCGCCATGCCCATGGCAGACAGCAATGTATGATTATGTTACTTCACCTCATTGAGCCTAGAATGAGACCTCTGGCTCCTTCACAAGACATCATTTCAGGAAACCACTACTTTTTAATCAAAGTTGACCTAGAAAGTAGAACTTGTATCCCACCTGAGATATTGCTCCAGCTCCACTATGAAAACTTGGTAACTTACAGTCTGGCTAGCTTTTCTGAAAGGGAGATAATATTGATAACACTTGGAGACTGAATGAGCACCAGGAAAAAAAAGACAGGAGGCATCAAGGATTGGGTCACCCAACCTGGATTATTGGGAGGATGCTGATGCTGTGAAGACAGAGTAACCACAGAATGCTCTTGGAGAGTAGCTGGTATATGTATATTCTACAAGTATGAAGTTATTACAAGACACCTAAATGAAGATGGAGCATTTATAATGTTTCTTGTCAAATCTGGACTTCGTTTTTTTTTTGTCTTGGTGATTGGCACTGTCATTCATTCAGTTGTATAAGCCAGAAAACTAGGCATCCTAGACTCTTCCCTTTTCCTCACTCCTCATAGCTAATCCATCATGAAGTCCTATCAGTTTTGTTTTCTATACATTTCTAATCCACGTACTTCATACGATTTCCACCACTAGATATTGTGCGGGACATACTTAGAGTAAAAAATGATTCATTGTTTATCTGAAAATCAAATTTGACTGGGCAGCTTATATTGTTATATGTGAAATCTGGCAACCTTAGCCCAAATAATCTGATTACACAGAAGCAGAAATAGGTCTTTAGGCTTCAAATGCTATGCTCTGGATTGAACCATGGGGTGGATTGTTTATTTTGTCAGTATATTGTACTAAGATTCTAGAGACAAATGTATATTTATCTGACCTGCATTGCACCTTGTATATTTACATGGCTTTAAAAAAAGAAAACTCCAGTTGAGTAAGGTCAAACCACAGAATATTTTATGAGGTACAGATGAAGTGTGGAGTAGAAGAACAAAATGTTTTCTCTAGTTTGACATTAGCTGTCTCCTCTTCCAAAACTTTGATAACGATATCGCTCCCGTAGGAGAGACCAAAGTGCTGAAATTCTTCACATATTGTGTAAATTTATGTATTAGTGAAACACTGAAACGAGCCAACGTGAGAGATATTGTCAGGTTCCCTCAGAGCTGAGCAGAATACTGTATCATGCATGACCTGTTTTTGAAATGGGGTTTTGTGAAAAAACAGCAGAACACCTTTTTCTGGCTTCTGCTCACACTTGACACATTCCTTAGATGATCTCGTCAGCTCCCATCATGGCAACCATATTCCCAAATCTCCATTCTTAGCTGGGGAGTGTAGTTTTAAGCAACAGAATCAACTCTGGCTGAGGATATTAGGGTGCTCGCATATCTCCCGGAGTTCAGATAGCCAGGCTAGGAAGTTCAACATCCAACCACATGGTGAAGGCTGTTCTAGAAGAAATGCCACCGTTGCCATCGCTTAACAACCATCCACAGCCCACACAGCTGCCTCAGCTTGCTCCTGTGACAGCTGGCACTGGCCGAGCTCTACCACTACTGCCATCAAGAGCAGGGTGCCTCCACCACTATACGTGCCAAAGGATGGACCCTGTACTCACCTACTTTCTCACATTGCCTCCTTCAGAATTGCCATTTTGAGTGAGTGGCTCGGTGCCCTAGTGGTGAGGAGGGCTGAGAACTGGAATTCTGGCTTCTACTTTGGGGAAGCTCAACTCAGAGTTTGGAAAACTTTCCAAATACACAGGAAGGGTGTTCAAAAGATATTGAGCAAAGCGTGAAAATTCTTCTCTACTCTTTTAAGCAACAGACCATGCTTTACAAACGTCCTGCTAAATGGAACGTAATGACTGAGACACAAGCCTTGCAGTTAGGTGAACCTGGGTTCCAGTTCTAGCTTTGCCTCTTACTAACTGGGAGATTGGACAAGCCTAGCCCCTCTGAGGCACAATCTTCTCATCTGTGCTGTAGACACATTAATACCATTCCCCTCACAGGACGGTGATAAGGATAAAAGGAGGACAGTGAACTCGTTTGGTGGTGGAGTTTACATCCCACAGGACAAATCCTCATCCTCCTTTTGAACATTATTACTGCCATATTTTACCTCTTTCTTTAGCGTTGTCTTTTTCACAGAAGACTATCTTTTTTCTAGTGAATTGTTTCACTAACGACATATCGCAGAAGGTATGCAAGCATTCACTGTCTTCAACTTTTTTTCTAGTATTTTTTTTCTGATTACATTGCAAAAAGATGAGAAATTGTAGAAAAGCAGAAAAATAGAAATAAAAATGCCTCGGAATTCCACTATCTAGGGGTAGCCACTGTTAAAGGTCTGCCATGTATTTGTGGGGAAATTTTGTATCAACCACCAGAGTCACAGATTTGTGGAACAGTAAACAACCATGTGGTTTGCGTTCCCCTTGATTCCCTGTAGTTCTGCAAGTCCATGGGCCACCTTCCTACTCACCACCTTCGTCTGTGTTTTCTCCAGCCTCACATTGGAGGGGAAAGGTCACTTGAAACCTTCGTTGCCAGGTTGCAAGTTATGTTTTATTTATTAATACTGTGTTAGGAGGCTTCAGTTTTGTGTGTCAGCCTTGTGTTTCTAAACAGGGGAAGTAGAGGATGCTGGGAAATATTATCTGGCTCTGTGAGAGCCTTTGAGAGAGTGAGAGGGGAAGAAAATGACTCTTTTGGTGTGAGGTTTGCCAAATGATCTCTGAGAAGCTGTGATATCATTCATAGGCCTTGCCAGGCTGCATGGAAACGGCTCATCTTGGCAGACATCTAGAGCGAGCATATAATTCCTCGGGGTTGGTATGGGCCTTTATCAGAAATAGTTCCATAGGCAGTATTTACATAACTGTGGTGGAGTGTGAGAATAAACACAGCTGTGGCATTGCCCTAAATATTTCTATTCAGTAGGGAATTAAAAGAGAACTTTATCGCTGAATAAAGATAAACACAATTCATCAAGCAGTGGTCAGTTCAACTGGGGAACAAAACAGGAGTTAGAAAAGACTGGCCTGCTGAAAATAGCTCCAATCAGCCAGCCTGACTTTATTGCTCCTTCCCTCCCTCCCTCCCTCCTCCTCCCCCAGTTCCAGAAATGTAGAAATCATCAGCTCTCAAAGAAGTTGTCTAGGTTTTTTTTTTTTTTACACCAAGGAGGAAGTGGAAGCCCCTCAGTCTGTTTACTGCGTGTAGACCTACTGTGAGCCAGTATGCTTCCGGGTGCTTTATCTATGCGTCTCATTTTAGAAGGCTTCCCTTTTTTTTCGGGTTGTAGAATTGAATGTGAGTAGGGAGTAAGATTATTTTGCCAAGGAGAAGATTTTTTAATACCAACATGTGTTGGAATGGAAGCAGGATTGCCACAGCTTTAAGTGGTCTGCATCTTACAGGTTCCTTTCAGCATTCACATATATATAGGGTGCTGGCGATATTCTGTTTCTTGTTCTGGTAGTGGTTAAATGGGTGTTTGCTTTGTAATAAAACACTGAGCTATACAAGATAAAACCACGGTAAAATACTGTGTTTTAACTGAACAGAGGATAGCAGCTGATTTTTCCAAGTTTCTCTATAATAATTTCAATTTCTTAAATTTCGAAACATTATTCATTTACAAGAAGATGTGCATGTACATAAATGTAACAAGTAGCAAGTAACTAACATAAACATAAATAGTAATAGAAACCCAGGAAAAATTAACTTTAAATATTTTATGAAGACCATCTTGAAGACAGGAAGAAAAAGTAGTTAAGGACTCTTTTCTTTGAAAGTGACAGACACTCAACTCAAACTACTTAAATGAAAAAGGGAAACCAGGAAGTTCAAGGGGGTGACTCCAACTACAGGCCTGGGTGGATGGAGTGATTCACATGATGTCATGAAAAATCTGTCTTGGCTCTAAGCATCATATATTTTAAACATTAGTGCAGTCCCAGGTCAGCTATGCACAGGAAGATAGTTCCACGGTTTATTAGTTTTCTAGGACTGCAGTGACAAAATGAGCACAGACTGAAAGCTTAAAGGAAAAGAATTTCATATATTCTCTCTCAGTTTTGGAGGCCAGAAGTGTGAAATCAAGGAATTGGCAGGGTTGGTCCCTTCCCGAGGCTGTGAGGGAGAAACCATTCCAGGCCATCCTTGGCGTTCCTTGGCCTTGCGATGCTTGACTCCAGTCTCTGCTTGCATCGTCACCAGGCCTTCGTCTCTGTGTCTCTGTGTATCTTTTCTGTCTCTTCTACTGAGACTCTCATTGGATTTAGGACCCATCCTAATCCAGTGGGTAGATGAATAAAATAAGCATCTCATTATCATCCTTACTTTCATTACTTCTGCAAAGATTCTATTTTCAAATCAGTCACATTTGAGTTTCTGGATAGGCATGAATTGGGGGAGACACTATGCAACCATCTACACATGGTGAGCTTCTTGGGTGCAGGGACCATGCATTCTACTTTTCTCTGCAGCACCCAACACACATTGAGTGTCTGGAAGACTCACCAGTACTCACAGCATATTTTCTGTGTGCATGGGTAAAGACATCGCTGCATGTTCCCAACTCCATTTTGTAACCCAAGAGATTTACTGGCATTTTCTGTTTTAATAGGCATGACTGTCTCTTTACTAATAGTGTAGCTAAGAGAGAGCTGACTTGCTTATATGTGCCCATGGGTCCAGATAATATAAAAGCATTGCGTCCACTAATATAGTTTCTTTTTCCAGTAACTGAGACAACAACACAGTCTTAAAATGCCCAAAGCTTAAATGACAACTGCTAACATCAGGATTTACCAGTCACGAAGCACATTCACAGTTATTATCTCATTTGGTTCCTTAGTAATAACCCCATGAAGGCTATTACTATCACTTTCATTATAATGATCATTATCACTTTCATCATCATCATCATCATCCCTGTTTGATAGGAATAAAGAAACTCAAGGCTCATAGAAACTGTGACCTATTTGCGATCTGTGTATGATTCAGGACTTGTAGTTGTGTTTGAAAATTACACAGCTCAAACTGGCTTCTGCAGAAGGGGAACATGGAAGAAAATACAAGGATATGCTGAGTGTCAGGTACGGCTGGATCCAGGTCTCTCATCTTTCAGCTCTGCTTTCCTCTGTATTGGCTTCATCTGCAGGCAGACCACCCCTCTTGATGGCCAGATGGCCATCAGCAGATCCATGATTATAACTGTTCCCTCTGTATATATGATGAGAGAAAAACATCATCTTAACGACGACTCCTGAAGAAATCCTGGGCCTGGCTCTCCTTGGCCAAATTGCATCACACCTACAACCTTTAACCCATCAAGCCCCCAAATCACATAGACTGAGAATGGAGGTAAAGCCTGTTACCAGAAAGGGGGGGAGTAGAAACTGGGCAGACAGAACCACAGATGTCCATAGGAAGCATAGTTTATAAATGACAGAGCTTGGGCTTTGGGACAATGTTGTTTTAACCAACAGGCCAGTCCGGCTCCTCCCCCTCCCCTCCCCTCCCCCCTCCTCCTCTTCTGTTCAAATACAGTGAATACACAGTGGGTACACATGGAACAAAATTCAGAAAATACAGAGCTATACTGTGAAAGTTTCCCTTCTTAAGTGAGTGGGTTTGCTGATTCATTTTGGTTCTAACATTCTGCAAGGATTGATTGTGTTCTCAGTTGCTTGTTGGCATTTGTATTCAGGCGGGCCAATAAGACAGTTTTTATAATGTGGCTGTGTTTTTATGTGGCTTGCAAACATAGTTTGGTGCTATCTCTATTGTGAAGATATGGCTTCGATTACAGAACCTGGCTTTGGGGGACTATTGTACCTCTTCTGTTATTAAATGTGTATATGTTTATGTCTCCATATGTAAAGTCTAGCATAGAACTATTTTTTTTGAAATAAAATTTTTTTTAAATTTTTTAAAAAAGAGAAAGTTTCCCTTCTTATCTTGTCCTGTCACTCCATTTCCCTCCTAACTGAACCTACTTGTACATCTCTCCAGGCATAGTCTCCACATTTACAAACATTTATATGGATCATTTTTACATTAATGATATGATACTGCTCTCACTGTCTGCCCTGTGCATTTTTCACTTCCATCGTATCAGACATTTTTTGGTTCTCTGACTCTCATGACTTCAGCCACCCAACCACAGTGCCATTTTTACACACCACTTAGTTATTTTTCCACCCCTGAGTTTTTCTTTTCTTTCTCCCCCCACCCCGGCCACCTCCCCTCTTCCTACTTTATTTCTCCATCTTTATCTCTCCTTTAAAAATGGATGAGGTAATTATCAGAGTTGAAAGTGCCTTTTTAAAGAATGAGTTACCTGAAATATTTGACCCTACAAAATGGTTCTTTTGGGGTAGGTTGTCAGCAAAATACTTCAGTACGATGAAACCATTCCACATCTCTTTTCACCCCCAGAGTCACTGGTTAGCTCAGGCAGTTCAGAAAGCAAAAGGACTTCAACAGATAGTTGTAGCTCTAGTTATGGCTAAAACTCAACATAAACCTCATAAAGTCCTTTTAGGTGGAACAAATTAGGAAGTTGGGATAAGGGATAATGTAGAATCAGGTTTGCCCCAAATCTTCCAGTATCTCTCAAGAAACTCATGCATCTCTCCCCAAAGTTATTTTTTTTCCATCCCAAGATGTTAGAAATAGCCCTTGTATAACTTTTTAGTTTCTCCTGGGGCTTGCATTTTTTCAAGTCCAAGTACTCTGAAAAAGAGTCTCAGGGCCCACCCTGGAGGACTCTTCCTCGCCTCATGGGACCACTGCCATCTTCTTGTACGCAAATTGGGAAGACTCTTCATTGTAAACCGGAATACAAACCAGAATTGATCAAGATTAGCTTGGCACTGTGATATCCCACGCATACGTTATCTCATCTTTGTCTTTTCAATGATCTTGAGAGGCAAGGTTGAGCCATCTTACGGATAAGAAAATTGAAGCTTAGGGAGGTTAAGGAACTTGGCTCACAGCCAACAAGTTTTAAAGTCAGCCTGAACCCCAAAATCTATATGCGTAACAACTACCTCCTGACACATGTGGGTTTGAATTGTTTTCTTTAAAAATGGGCCACTGAAAAAACTACTGCACAGCCAGCCCAGGAATAGGATTTTTCTCTCCTTATACTCCAAGACATGCATTGCACCTGGTACATTTACATTTTGGCAAAATAATATTAAATGACAAATTAAGCCAAAGTGTGTGTGTTTGAGATTTGTGCTAGGTAGTGTGATAAGTAACCACATATATACATAGTCACTCCATGACCTTGACCAGCATCTTGAGTTGTCTCTCGGAAGTTCTGGGGACTTTCGTGCTACCAGCTACTTGTTGTTTGGTTTAGCGTGTAGAGTACATTGGTATTAAAAGGAAAGGTTGGTACTCTTCTTCCTCCTTCCCCTTTGGGTTTAGGGAGCAGTGAATGTGGATCACTGAATTCTTTCATTTATTCATTGCACAAATAATTGACATCATTTCTGTGCCAGACGAGCCAACAATTCTTCACCCACTATCATTTTTGGTGATTTCATGCTGCTCCCGTATGCTGTCAGTGAAAGGCTCTTTCTCATCGCCCTGTTGACACTGACCCCTCTCTTGAGTCACGTTCTGTCTCTTTACAGAATCTATAAAGCTGACAGAGCTGCAGCTTTGTCAGAAAGAATGGTCTCCCTCTTCACTCAGATCTGTAAGCCCTTCCTAGGCTGTTGATTCACAACCCCGAACACTCGCCCTTTACATTCAGGACAGACTCTCCAGAGCCTTACTTCATCCAAGGCCTGTCTGTGGTGGTTTTAAGATATGTCCCCAAATCCTTTGATTCTCTTCCCTTTAAGAAGTGAAGCCTAACTCTTCCTCGTGAGTGTGCGTTGGACTTAGTGCCTTACTTCCAACACAAAGAATGAATCAGACATATATACACTAATATGTATAAAATAGATAACTAATAAGAACCTGCTGTATAAAAATAAATAAATAAAATTCAAATAAAAAAGAAAGAATGAATCAGAACTGATGGTATATGACTTTGGAAGCCAGGTGATAAAAGGAGCAGTAGTTTCTTCTTGCTCTCTGGGGGAAACCAGCTACCACGTCATGAAGACACTCAAGCAACTTTTGTGAGATAACAAAAGTGTGGAGTTTTTTTTTTTTTTTTGATGTGGACTATTTTTTAAAGTCTTTTATTGTATTTGTTATAGTATTGCTTCTGTTTTATGTTTTGGTTTTTTTGGCCCCGAGGCATGTGGGATCTTAGCTCCCAGACCAGGGATGAAACCCACACCCCCTGCATTGGAAGGCAAAGTCTTAACCACTGGACTGCCAGGGAAGTCCCAAAAGTTTGGAGTCTTAAGCCACTTAATTCTGGGGGAATTTGTTACTCAGCAGTGGATTACTAATACACTTTCCAAGAGCCGTCTGTTGTGTTGCCCTTCTGGTGACAATCCCCTACGGGCATAGCTCTTTGGGGGGTGGTTTGAGCTTGAGCTCAGAAAGGCCTGCCATAATCCTTAATCTATATAATTTGTGGAACATGTAAAGCATTTACCCAGGCCTCAACCTCTAGAAATTCTTAATAGGTCTGGGATGGGGTCCAAATATCTGTATTTTTTTGTTTTGTTTTGTTTTTGTTTTTGCGGTACGTGGGCCTCTCACCGCCGTGGCCTCCCCCGTCGCAGAGCACAGGCTCCAGACGCGCAGGCCCAGCAGCCATGGCCCACGGGCCCAGCCGCTCCACGGCATGTGGGATCCTCCCGGACCGGGGCACGAACCCTTGTCCCCTGCATCGGCAGGCGGACCCCCAACCACTGCGCCACCAGGGAAGTCCCAAACATCTGTATTTAATTAAATGATTAAAAAAGAAAAAAAAAACTACTCAGGGATTCCTGAAGAATACTTTTGATGGAGAACTTCCGCTGCCTTCTTTTTTTGACTATAAAAAGCCACAAGCCTCTCTATTCTGTATCCCCTCTGTTCCTTCTTTGAGACCGATGGGGCCGGGTGAGGTCAGTTCACTTTTCAGCATGTTCACTTCAGCCACTGGGGACCCTGGCAAACAACCAAGCTCAATGCTTTTTTCTTAGGACCCCATAGAGCACCCTTCTCAAACTGAAATTGCGTCAGATTTACCTGGAGGGGGATCGCTGGGCCTCACTCCCAGAATTCCTAATTCAGTGGGTCCAGGTACGAGTTGAGAATTTATATTTCTAATAAGTTCCCAGCTGATTCTGCTGCTGCTGGCCTGTGGTCACACTTTGAGAACCACCACTAAAAAGGCATAGGACCTGGTATTTAAACTTTGCCTCAAAAACAGTCCAAGATCCCCCCTGTAGTGCAGGCAACAACAACAACAAATGAAAACAGGCAAACAAAACCTCACCCATTTTGCCTGAAACAAGTCATCCACGGTGACAGAAATTCTGCTGGTGGTTATTTGAGGGGAAAATAACTGGAAAGGGAGTGTGAGGTGACGTCTGGGATACTTGTAATATTCTGTTTCTTCATCTGAGTGGTGGTTACAGGAATGTGTTCCCTTTGTGAAAATACATTTACCATCTGTGCACTTTTCTATATGTTACGCTTTAAAAGCTTACTTAAAAATTAATAGTAATGATAAATGCTGTCAAAATCTGGGGAAAATGGGCCTCCTCTTCACTAGCCTGGACCTCTGTGTATAGGCCAGCTTTCCTCTGGTTACGCTGGCAACCCAACAAAGAAATAAATTATTCTTTCTTTCTTTCTTGCTGGCATCATTTTTGTACGTGTGTGTGTGTGTGTGTGTGTGTGTGTGTGTGTGTGTGTGTGAGATACCTGGCTAGTGGCTGCTTCCCAAACTGTCATTAAGAAAAAAAAATCCAGGTCTTCAAAGGAAAATATTCTAAGAGAAATATTTGCATGTTTTAAATTCCTAGAATAATGGATATTGATAGAATAATTTGAAAAGCAAGTTGAGCTCTCAGTAATGTTTTTGGAGAATCCTAGTTTGTGTTTGGCTACTCAACTTTACTGAGAACTTTGGGAGGGAAGGAAAACTCACCCTAGATTGACCACCCATTTCTTTGAAAAGTGCCTAAGAGGCATGAGAGTATTTTCTTCTGGGTAAGAACACATGTCACCTAAAAAATTCCCTGTTTCATCACATAAAACCTTTGAAGTCTTAGCGAGAAGACTTGTTTTGCAAATTTCTTACCGAAAAAAATCCGCTAATTGTTGCTAAAACTCCCCTAGAGATATTCTACTTTTTAAATAATTCTTTTTCTATCATTTCAGTTTATGGGTAGAAAAGGTTTACTCACTCTAAAATGTTGGTTTCAAATGTAAATGAGGCCAGGTTACACTGGGACTTCTAATTTTCTGGTGATCTGCAAAACTGTTATTTTAAATTTAGGAGCTAAGTAGGACACTGTTGGCCATATTTGTTGGTGCTGATGCCTTGAGACAGCTGTAGAAGACAATGGATGCTCCCTTATTGGATGCCATCCAGTCTAAAAGGAGAGGCATTGTAATTCAGTATTTAAATTCACGGTCTTTTGAGCCTCAGCATCATGGGTTGAATCCCAGTATCACCAACGTTGTGGCCTTGAGTCAGTTCTTTCTCTGTCCCTCCAAACTTTAGTTTTTGTTGTTTTTTTTTATCCTGTTAAATGAGGTAAATAATATCAGTCATAGGGATATTACAAAAATTATAAAAAATAATATAAAAGCGTTTAAATTTTTGCCTGACACATAGTAATGCTCAGTTAATGTTAGCATAATTATTGAGGGATGAAGGGAAATTGATACATGGATCATTTCATTTAGTTTTGAATTTCCCAATCCCTGTATCTTTCTAATGCAAACATGAGTGAAGAAATGTTATTTATTTGCATGTATACACACATGAATGAATAAATAAAATGTATGCTTTTCTCTCTGCAATAAAAATTATCTGTCTAAAAATTATAGATGTGGAGAACAGGTTAATGGTTGCCAGGGACTTGGGATGGTGGAGGGGAGGGCAGCATTTGTGACTGTGAGGGGTGAGTGGGGGGAGAGTTATGTAAAATAGAAACCTCGGAGTAAACTGGGTAAAGGGTATACTGAAGCTCTCTGTCTTAATTTTGCAATGCCATGTAAATCTGTAAGTATTTCAAAACAAAATTTAAAAACTAAAAGGATTTGTCTAGAATTTCTGCCTTTTACCGTAATTACAGTATGTAGATCTCACTCTGAATCTCAGGTGATCCCTTTGGAGTTCTGGCATAAACTTTGGTATTTGACTTTAAATATAACACTTTTGGGAATTCCCTGGTGGTCCAGTGGTTAGGACTCCGTGCTTCTACTGCCGGGAACCCAGGTTCGATCCCTGGTCGGAGAACTAAGATCCTGCAAGCTGCCTAATGCAGGCAAAAATAAATAAATAAACAACACTTTTCGTGCATCTCTCTCCCCACTGTTACCCTCTCCTCGGCCAACTCACTCCTGCACTGCGCTTGTCCAAGTATTAAGTGGTAGGGAAATGAGCCACAGACAGGATTCTTAAAGAGTGCAGTTTGGTCGTCTTTGATGCTAATTCACAATTTACCCTAGCAGTAGGATTAAGCAAGTGGGTAGATATTTCAGTCTACTTCCCACCAGCAGCAGCTAGGTTGTGAGTATATTGTTAAAATCCTCTGTGGATTGAGAGGTAAGGAAAATTAATATCAGCTCACAGTTTGGAAGTCTTAATATGATACTACTAAAAACCCACTCAGCTGAGTAACAGGAAAACCAGACATCCTTAATTCAGGTGATTGGATGGTTGGATAGCTAGGCCCCCAGTACCTCGACCAATGCCTGCATACAGTCAGTGTTTGTAGATGAATGGATGAGTGAGTGAATGAATGAATGAATGAATGACGGGGGCATTAAGGTAAACCACGGGAAACAAGTTAAAAGTAAGAGTAAAGAATTAGTTCAACTTAGCGGGGAGAGACAATATAGAGGTAGGAGGTGGGGAAAAAGGTTATTACGGAATTATATGAACTCTCATCTGTGTGAAACTTTTGAAAATTGTAAAGCACTATAAAGAATCTTTTATTCAATTGAAAAATAAAATAAAAAATCTTAATTGAAAAGCTAAAAATTAAAATAAAATGTGTAATAGGAAAAGAAAACAATTAGTTCACCTTTGAGGCCCAGGACTTAGGAAGCATGATCTGCCAGGGAACCTTCCAACGCTTCTCTCTTTGCTTCTCTAGGCAGCTTGAAATCCACTCTCCAGATGCTAAGCACACGGTGATCCTGAGAAGCAAGGACTCAGCCACTGCCCAGGCCTGGTTCACTGCCATCCATTGCAACGTCAGTGACCTGCTCACACGAGTGATCACCGAGGTCCGAGAGCAGCTGGGGAAGACGGGCATTGCTGGGAGCCGGGAGATCAGGCATCTTGGCTGGCTTGCAGAAAAGGTAGGGAAAACGTTCCCCCCGTCGTAGGCATTTCCCCAGGCTTTCCCAGCACTTGCTGCAACCACTGAAGTCAGGTACCTCATTCCACAGGCTGATCCTCTCATTGGGATTTCTCATCTGTCTCCAGCAGATTTTCCGTTGCATTATGCAGGGGCTGTGTCTTCAGCAACCTTGATTCCCCACAGACGGTCCAATATGTGGCAAAATGCAGGTGGTCACTAATTGTCTGTTGCATGGATGAATGAGTGAGATAGTGACCGAACAGTCTGATTCTCACATGTACACAGGAAGGGCAGGGGAAATAACTCAGACTCACAACACAGCTGTTCCCTTGGGAGGGAAGGAAGTTGAAATTGTTGCTTAAAAGAGGGTTCGTGTGGGGTTTGATGGACCTGCTTGTTAACATCGACGCATTTACAAATAATAACAATGATAATAACAGCAAGGATTTCTTAAGCAGCTACTCCATGCTGACTCTTATATATTATCTTTAAGTTGTATTCTTAAGCCAGCAGGCTCTGAATGTGTCATCATTTATGAGCACCTATTTTGTGCTAGGCACGGTGCTAGGCAGGTGTATAAAGATGAAAAAATGCTTAATGTCTTTCCCCAGGGAGGACAGCTGCTGTGGAAGGGACCTAGGGTCATGGTAACACTGTCACTTTGACTTCTTTTCCCAAGTGGTGTGATACGTTGAAGATAGTAAAACTCACTGCAGCAATCTCCTGGGAGTTAACCCTCCTCTTGATTTCAAAGGATTGAACCTTTGCCATTGCCCTTACATCTGATTGCTGTCCCTTGAACTTGACCTTCAGTGCTCAGGAACACTGGGCTTTGGTGACAGTCTGACCTCCCAGTGACTCACATTCTAATAGGTGGTAAATGGGAATAATGATTGTTGCAATAACAGCTTTCCTGCCAGTGAATCATGTCATCTGAGAAGACCCAGTCCAATGGCAACTGAAAATAATACTTGAACACAGCATTCGGCAGTTTTCCACCATTGTTCTTTGTTCGCATCAGTTCATGTGTGGGTCTCAGCCACAAAGTTCAACACAGAGTGGGCTGTTTGGTATTGTCCCATCTCTCACAGGTTTCAGAGGACTAAAGGGACAGTGCAGGTTGTGGTGGCACCAAGATCGTAATAAACAAAAACCACAGGTAGTCTCTCATGACACCGTGTGTGGGGATTCCTGACGAAAACAACACTGCAGATCTGGATGATAGCATTTCAGAAGTCGTTCTCTAACCCTCTCCGCTTTTTACTCTCTCCAAATGTATGTGTTTTTATTAGGAGAAGTCTCATTAGTCAGGGATCTTTCAGTTGCAAGTGACAGAAAGCTCAGCTCAGCTTGAGCATGAAAGGGGACCTACCACTTCTGAAAACTGCAGTGTCCAAGGGTAAGCTTCAGGCATGGTGGGATCCAGGGACTCAAATAATAATAATAGACCTGCCTCTCCATCTCTTTGTACCCTGTCCACTTTGTTGGTTTATACCCTAGCAAGCCCCCTTTACTTGGCCTAAGAGTTTCAGGCTCGTGGGGGCGGTTTTGTTTTGATTTGTTTTTGTAGCTGTGGCTATTTCAGTGAATAGAAACCTCTTTGCTCTCGTTAGTTCCCACAGAAGTCCTAAGATCAGCCTGACCCAAACCATGTGCCCCGTTTGTTGAAGGGAGGTGGTTCTCCCATGGAAAGTTAGGCCGCTGTGCAAGGAAAAGACTGAATGGGTTCTGGGAAAGCGAAAACAATAGACATTCGCTATAGAAGGAAAAGGGGAGGAGTTGATTGGGATGAAAAGTGTCCTCACTCGGTTAGGGTCCGGAATGGACGTGGAAGTGTACTGCATACTTTAGGATCCAGCAGGAGGTGGATGGCAAACTCAAAAGGGATGACTGGAAGGGATTTAACATAGCAATAATTTATAAGGTGTGGCCGAGGCAAGGAAAACCAGTAAGGGATGGAGAAGCACTCCAGAGCTCAACAGTTAGAGGTCACTGCCACCCTTTAACCTGAAATGGCCAGGAACGGGAGCAGTTACCTGAAACCAGCGAGACTTGTAGCTATAGAAAAAGGCATCCATTAAGAGCTATGGTCTTCGGGAGAGAAACACAACCCCTGCCGATCCCTGCCTGCCCATCTCCTGCTGGTGTCTCCCATTGGCTGAGGCTGATCTGAAGACAGAGGCAAGAGAGCCCCACTGATGCTCTGTTAGGGTCAGACTCCCAGGGCTCCGACCAGGGCAGAAAAGGATGGAGCGTGGATCTAGAGGCAAAAGGAGGCTGTCCAACACACATCCCTCTACCTTGCAAGTAACTGAGATGGTCTCAACTCTAGAAGCTACTTTTCTCTCATCTCTTTTAATACCAACTACATTTAAAACCATTACTGTCTGGATAGCTGAAAAATGATATTGTGTCATTAGTAGTGATCTTGACATTTTTTCCAAAGGTTCCATTTTCTCACTTATAAATTGTCTGCTTATGCCTTTTGCTTATCCCAGGTTATCAGTAGACACGTTAAGCATTCCTGTGGAGCAGTCATAAAGGTGCATAAAAAGCTTTCTGCTTTTAGAATATTCTTATTCTTTTGATGTAATTTCAGATCATCATTACAGATGTTTCTTTAAATTGTAGTATGCGCTTTATCCGTAAGAGCAATCAATAATGAGTTATCATGGATAATTATCAGAGGCAAGGATGTCTTTTATTGCTTTCATCTTCAGAACTTCTTAAAAGATTACCATAGATCAAGTCCAAGGGAGCAAATGCAAACTGGAATTTTTTTGAATAAATATTTAATACTGAATCCTAGTGTGTAGACATATGAATGGTTTTTAGCAAAATGTTAGAATGAATGGCAAATCCTTAATACTGTGGCTTTCTTATATTATCACAAATATCAGAGAATTCACTTGGTATTTGTAAAGATATAAAGTATGATCCTATATATATTCAGCTGTAATTTACCTTAAATTGATATCCTTTGTCTTTTCCTATACTGTCGATCTTTGATTTTTTTGGATTAATAGCAGTAGCTCTAGGACAAGGTCTGTACATATTATATTCAATTTCAAGTTTTTAAAACGCATTTACATGAACTAAAACAATATGAAGCAACATTTTCCCTTCTAAAATCCTATTCAGTGCAAACCCTAAAACTTCCTCTACACTACACAGAAGGAAAACTTTATATTTAACGTTATTCTTCATTGTGAGATGGTCCAGGGACTAGAAGAATGTCTCCTAAGAAATGCTTAGGTCTTGAGTCAATGGGGAGAGTTCAGTACACTCCAAGAGAGGAGAATGAGAATGAGAAAAAAGTGGAGTTTGTAGGGAGAGCAGACCACAGACTGGTCTAAAGGGAAGTGGGGTCATCCTGAAGGAAGGCGGTAAGCAAATCTGGTACCTTGGATGGCACCCAATTATGGAAGATCTTGAAAGCTGGACAGATGGTTTGAATTTGATTTGGCAGCAATAGGAAATCTTCATGTAGAAAATCAGAGAGAAGGGAACTTAGAAGTGACCTCTGTGGACGGAACGTGTCTCCCCAGAATCCGTAAGTTGAAACCCTAATCCCTAATGTAATGGAATTTGGGGGTGGAGGCTTTGAGAGGTAATGAGGTTTAGATGAAGTCATGAGGATGGAGAGCTCCATGATGGGATTGGCGCCCTTATAAGGGATGAAGACACCAGAGCGCTCGCTCTCTACCACGTGAAGATACAGCAAGCAGGTAGACTTCTCTAAGCCAGGAAGAGAGCCCTCCCTAGAACCCCAGGCTGACACCCTGATCTTGGGCTTCCAGGCTCCAGAACCGTGAGAAATAAATGTTTGTTCTTTAAGCCACCCAGTCTGTGGTAATGTGTTACAGTAGCCTGAACTCTGGGACCTAGAAAATGGAAGGTGTTTTATTTATGGTCACACTTTAAGTCAAGATACAGGAATAATTAGTGAATGGGACAGTGCTGTGATATAATTTTTAATTTTTAAAAGAATCCAGTGCAGCTCATTCATGGCGATCAATTTAATTCTTTCCTTGAATTCTGGCAGCCATGCCCTGAACTCTCTACAGAATCAAGGTCAGCTCTGCAGTCGCCTTTGAGTGGGGCTGTATTCCTTGTCTCCTTGGTGTCCTCGGTCCTGTGAACTGACACCACAGTGACAGGTCCTGGACTGCTTTCCCCTGTGAGTGCCCTCACCTGTAGATGGGCCAGGTGCACCAATATAAAGTCTTTCCTATGATCATATTAGTCTCAAGCCTTTTAACTCTTTGCAAAGCCCCAGTTGCCCCAAAAGGCCCATAAATGCTCATCCCTACCCTGAACAATAAAATTCATTATGCTCCAAACAAGTTTTTTCAATCATCTTTCTTCAGTTAATCTTCTTACAGTCATTATTGAGGTGTTTTCAATGGTCCAATTTCAGACAAGAGAAAAAGAAAGAGAGAATATAGGGCTTCCCTGGTGGCGCAGCGGTTGAGAGTCCCCCTGCCGATGCAGGGGACACGGGTTCGTGCCCCGGTTCGGGAGGATCCCACGTGCCGCAGAGCGGCTGGGCCATGAGCCATGGCCGCTGAGCCTGCGCGTCCAGAGTCTGTGCTCTGCAACGGGAGAGGCCACAACAGTGAGAGGCCCACATACCGCCAAAAAAAAAAAAAGAGAATAAAATAAGGAATAATAAAGAAAAAATAAATAGAAAAAAATAAAGTTGTGACCCTCTCACTACTTAAGAAAACAATAATAAACAGGGATATGGCAGAATTGTTAAATTCTGTTTTGTGCTCAGTTTGTAGGTTACTGTCTTTGCTTTACCTTGTTATCTCAGTTTGCAAACACTTCTTGTCAGATTAAAAACACAACACAAAAAAAAAAAAAAAAAATACCCCGTTGGTAGCTCTGAGATGCAAGTTCAATTCTCAGCTTTCCTCATTTCCACTAGTTTCCTTCAAATGGGCAGTTTTATAGAGCTGTGCCTCCCCAGGGTGTTGTTGGAAGAGATGAAGCTGGTAATTAGTATTTATTATGTGCCTAGTCTGTCTCAGGCAATGTGCTTGAAATAATCCCTATCCTAGGAGGCAAACTTGGAGAAGTTAAGAAACTTTTCTAAGATCGCTCCTCTAGAAAGTGGCAGAGCCGGAGTTTGAACCCCTCTTTCTAACTCCACAGCTCAGAACTCTCCACTAAGCTGAGCTAATAAGGGACCCAGGGAACAAGTGTCCATATGAGTGAGACCCCCCCAGAACCCCGTGTCAGAGCACCACTACATACCAAAAGCACAGTTTCAGAACTAAGAGACGTATCAAAATTACTCAAATCCTTCGTTTGCCTTTATGAAAATAAAGGGTGTCTTTGTCAGTTCGGGCTATCACAAAGTACCAGAGACTGGGTGGTTTATAAACAACAGATATTTATTTCTCACAGTTCTGGAGGCTGGAAGTCCAAGATCAGGGTACCAGCATGGTTGAGTTCTAGTGAAGACCCTCTTCATGATTTATAGACAGTCCTCTTCTGTATCCTCAAGTGGCAGAGAGAGAGAAAGGGCTAGCTGTCTTCTTATAAGGACACTAATCCTATCTTGGGGGCTCCACCCTCGTGACTTAATCACTTCACAAAGGCCCCACCTCCTGATACCATCACATTAGGGCTTCAACATATAAATTTGAGGAGGACAGAAACATTCATTCCACAGCAGAGGGAATTTACATACCACGACAGAGCAACACTTACTAAAATCTTTTCTCTCCTGTCCTACAAAGACTGAAATTATCTTTGGTAGGATAGGTTAGAGGAACACTAGAATACACACACACACACACACACACACACACACATACACACACATTGTCTATTAAATGCAGTAAAAAGGATTTGCACTGGTCCTTTCAGCAAAATATTGACTTACTGTGTGGCTCAGAGGCTAATACACCATGGTAACTGAAATCTGAACCATGTTGTTGAGAGACTGGGATTATTTAATTAAACCATGATAATTGGAATTCATAGATGTTGGAAACATGCAAAGCAAGGCCGATGCTGTGTGTGTTGTTCATCTCTGTTTGGTCTTTAGTTCTTCTAGATCGTTGTTAAACATTTCTTGGATTTTCTCAATCGCGCCTCCATTCTGTTTCCGAGATTCTGGATCATCTCTACTATCATTACTCTAATTCTTTTTCAGGTAGATTGCCTATTTCCTCTTCAGTTATTTGGTCTCATATGTTTTTACCTTTCTCCTTCATCTGTGACATTTTTTTTTGCCATCTCATTTTTGTTTTTATGAGTGGGATTGTGTTCCTGTCTTACTGGCTGTTTGGCCTGAGGCTTCCAACACTGGGGTTTGTGGGCTGTTGGGTAGAGCTGGGTCTTGGTGCTGAGATGAGGGACTCCATGAGACCTCACTCTGATGAATATTCTCTGGAGTCTGAGGTTCTCTGTTAGTCCAGTGGTTCAGACTCGGAGCTCCCACCACAGGAGCTTTGGCCAGACCCCAGGCTCGTGACCCAAGATCCTGCAAGCTGCCTGAGGCCGCATAAACAAACAAACAAAAATAACAAAGTAAAAGACAGAATTAGACTAGGAAACTAACAGATATGTTAGGAAGAATATAAAAATATAGATGAATCAACAACTGGAACGTACATCAGTACCACAACATTAAAAAAGAGGAGGGAAAAGAAAAAAAGGGATGGGATGGGGAGGCCTCGGCTGTGGAGGGCGGGGCCTAAGCAGTGGCGAGGTTTGGGCAGTGGGAGGGGCCAATGCTCAGGACCCACAGGGCTAGAAAGGCCCTGGGGCCTGTGGGGGGTGGGGCTTAGGCTGAAGGAACAGAAGGGGCCCAGCCGTGCCCCCCACCCTGGTCTCAGAGGATAGGGTCCTCACCTGGGAGCCCAGCAGACTTCCTGGGCTCGAGTGGGTGGGGCAAACGCCCTCCTCTCCTCTCCTGCTCCTCCGGTCTGGGGTCAGGGAGGGGCCCTCCCACCTGCCTCTCCTGATCTCCCGGGCCTCCCTCCTATGCCCCCAGGACCAGTACGGCCGGTGGGGAAGGGGGAACCTTGGAGGGCAGGGGAGCGGCCTGGGAGCTCAGCAGGCTCCCCAGCCCAAGTGGGCCAGGTGATCGCCCTCCGCTCCTCTCCCTCTCCTCCCGGAGAGTCCCTCCCGCCTGCCTCTCCTGATCTCCCCATCTCAGGGGCGCCGAGCCTGTCTGGCCTCCACTTCTTCCCCCTCAGTCCCCCTACATCCTACCAGTGCACCTTGGGGTTCCTTCCGTCTCCTTGGGTGTCAGAGTTCTCCACCAGCGGCAGGCAGGCGCCCTAGTTGTAGGGAGACGCTAACTCTGCATCTTCCCACGCTGCCATCTTCTCTGTTTTGTTTCAGGACTATCTTTTTTTTAAAAAAAGTTTGAGTGCTGTAGCATATTGCTTCTTATGAAATATAGCCTAGGGGGTTGTGTATTGTACCAAAATAGATTTAGAAGTGAACACTCCACTGTCTCTCTCATAGAAGTGTTCTTCCTTGGTGTCCCAACTCCAGGAAGCACACCAGTTATAATAAACAATTGTCTTGGACTTCCCTGGTGGTGCAGTGGTTAAGAATCCACCTGCCAATGCAGGGGACACGGGTTCGAGCCCTAGCCTGGGAAGATCCCACATGCCGCGGAGCAACTAAGCCCGTGCGCCACAACTACTGAGCCTGAACTCTAGAGCCCGTGAGCCACAACTACTGAGCCCATGCACCTAGAGCCCGTGCTCCACAAGAAGAGAAGCCACCGCAATGAGAAGCCTGAGCACAGCAACGAAGAGCAGCCCCTACTCACCGCAGTTAGAGAAAGCCCATGCACAGCAACAAAGACCCAAACAGGCCAAAATAAATAAACAAACAATTGTTTTGTTTGGGCCGCTTTAACAAAACACTATAGACTGGGTAGCTTATAAACAACAGAAATTTATTTCTCACAGCTCTGGAGGCTGGAAATCCAAGATCAAGGTGCCAGCATAGTCAGGTGAGGGCTGTCTTCTGGACTGCAGACTTCTTGTTGTGTCTTCAGATGGGGGAAAGGGCAAGGGGTCAGGGACCTCTCTGGAACGTCTTTTGTAAGGCATGGATTCCATTCATGTAGATTCCATGTCCTTACAACCTAATCACTTCCCCCAAAGCCCAACCCCATAATACCATCACCTTGTCCGTTAGTTTTCAGCATATGAATTTCAGGGAAACATTCAGACCACATGTAGAATTAAATATTTGCTTCGTGCTTCATAGTGATTTCATCTTCGTTTCCTTTGACATTCCTGAGAACTCACTGATTCTACTCCATCTAACTACCAGAGCAGAGTCGAGTTCTGTTCTCTCAGTGAGTGAGCATGAGGCTGTGTGCCCAGTTTAGAGGTGGGGACATCCTTGCTCTGCAGGAACACATTCCCTTTCAGGAAGAACACAGGCACAATCGGAGATGTTGTGCACGCCTCGTGGTTGTCATGGTGAAAAGTGCTTATTGGGATTCTGCCCAAAAAAGGTGTGATCGTTGAAAATAAAAGCTACTCTTTGAACTGTGCTGACAAGAAAGCCGATTCTCGGTGTTGGAATGATTAGTTTGACCTTTCGTTTTTAAGTGGTTTTATGAAAATATGAGCACTGCATGCACCGTAATTTTAAACAGGGAGTGTTGGGGTTTTTTTCTTCTTCAAACCAGACCTACAAAAATCAAGCTAATTTTAAATATCCATGTAGGGTCAGGTAATCATCTCTAAAATACCAACTGCTGGGAGTCTTTACCTCCTTCTTCTACTCTTAAAGAAAGGGAAACTGTTTAGTAATAACAAGACAGTCCTACCCAAAAATGTCCTATTAAATAATTACTTTGAAACATGACGGATTTGGAGACCTGACGAAGCCTTTCTTTTCTGATACAGTTTTTCTGGTCCTGCTGGGGTTTGCTGTCCTCCAGGAAAAGGTGATAGGAGGTGTGTGAGCAGTATTCGTGTGCCAAATGATGCATTATGGGGATGCCTTGAGAGGCCCCAGTCTGGAAGAACAGGTTTTAAAGAGCTGTTTATTACTATATCCATTTAAGGAGGAAGTTGGTAGGAAGGGAACAAGGAAACAGGAAGGAAGGAAGGAGGGAGGGAGGGAGTGAAGGAAGGAAGGAAGGAAGGAAGGAGGGAATGGGAGAGAAACACATGCTTTAATAATTTTACCTCCGTTAGATTGAAACCAGCTTATGTTATTCAGAGGATAAAAGTAACATTTGGATTTAAAGAGACATGCTTAAAACTTTCACTTGGATCCCTGATGCATGGCATTTGATTCCTGGAATAGCACTTGACAGTTCAGCACTGTCTTATTTAGGTGATAATCCTAGTAAATTCTTCATGTGAGTGGAAGGGCAAATGAATAACCATGAAGTCTCATGGGTCCTGCAAAGGGATTTTTTTCCTCCCCTCAATTTTTAATGAGGCCCCATATTTGTCGTCCTCCCCAATGGCTCCTGGGAGCACGATGTGTTCGGTGTGGGCTGTGGAGCCCACGCCGGGCTGCTGGCCTCTGCATTTGAGGAGTCCTCAGCTGAGACTCTGACCCAAGTTCCAACACATTGTTGGCTCCATCATATTGATTCCTGGCTCTGATATTAATGTGCAACTAATGAGTTGCATGGCGTACATATTAACCCAGGCTCTGGCAGTGCTAATGCCAGACGAGCGATGAGATGGAGTTGGGAGGAGGGCAGCGAGACACCCAGTGCACTGACATCTTAACAGACGTGAGCAATTAGCAAAGCTGTGTTGCAGAATCACCATTTCGTAGCTTACAGGAAGTAATAAGCCATCAAGAGGTGGAAAAACATGTCTTATATCTCCTCTTAAATAAAAAATCCTTCTGCATCAGAGGGGTGCTCTGTGAACTGTGAAGTAGGGAGGAAAGTTGAAATGTTTAAAGTCAGGTAATAGCTTTTATTACCAAAGGGAAGCTGAGTGACTTCCAGCCTTGCTGTTGAGTAACAGTAGATTTAAGACCTTCAGGCATGGCCACGTGGCACTGACCGCAAGGACATTGGTGACATTTCAAGGCAGTGCTGTGTTGTCTGGTTTTTTTTGTTTTTTCAGGAGATGGCAGGTTGGAGGTACAAAAGGGCATGCCACTCTGGCCTTAGAAGGCAGTTGTGCACAAAAATTTCTACCAGCACATCCTGGGAGACATAATATGTCAAAGAAGGAATCGTGCCTAGTTTTGGTACCCAGAGCGCCTAGCACTGTTGCTGGCTTATAGTTCAGGGCAAATGGATTGAACTGGTTAAGGAGTTGAGAAAATTGATTACAAACTCAGCCATGCTACAGAAGACAGTTATTTGACTTTGAACAAGGCACCTCTCTTAAATTTGTTCCAACTGCCTTATTTTACAGATGAGGAAACTGAGGCAAAGAAAGGTAAATGGTTTTTCACTTTACTGCACTGCTTCCATTAAGCATTAAGTTTATATAAGAAAGTACCTGCTATGATGGCATGGATAAACAGTGGACACCAAGCCCAAAAGACCCGGTTTTGACCCTCACTCTGCTCACACAAGCTCCTTCGTCTTGGGCAAACCACTGATAGTTTCTCTGAACTCTTACATGCAACCCTGAAAAAGGCAATAATGATGCATGTGTAAGCTCTTTGTAAACTGTAGAGCTCCATACAAATTGCTATTATTATTAGGACCACTATACAGGGTGGAGATACAAACATGATCGCTTTCCTCAAGTGTGCTCTGTCCAGGGCTGGAGTTAAATTTTAGCAGTTGACTATGGACAGCACGATACGTGCTGCGGGGATATGAATGAAGTCAAATGAAAACAGGGATTCACTGTTTGGAGGGACACCTGGAAGGCTCTACAAAGACAATATTTGAGCTAGCTTTGAAGTAGATGTCTTCTAGGTGACAGCCAAACAAGCCCACTAATAAACAGAAAAAAACAAACAAAAAACCAATCCTAATAGGACTTCCAGCAAACTCACAGGACATTCACCACGTGTCTGACACTGCCGTCTTGGTAGTTATGTGAGTTGGCTTCCTGTCACCTCATGTCTAAAGGTAACTGTTCTTTCTCTGATTTAATTTTCTGCAGAGACTGCCATAGGAAGCACTAAAAAAAAAACCCTGTAGATATTCTAAAATAATTTAAAATAATGATTCCAGTTTCTTTATTGACTCCCCCCTGCCCCTGCTGCTTCTAGTTGCTATTTAATAACTTTTGATTTTGCTGCTTCTCTCCCATCCCCACTCTTTGGTCACTGGCCAGCAAGTGTCTAAGAGTGACCATGAAGCAAGGTCTAATTACTTCCAAGCTTAGTGGTGGATAAAACTAATAACAGCCAGTATTAATTTCTTAAGTGCTCTGTTTAGCATTATCAAGAAAATTTAGCAAAGTTAGGTTAATTGCCTGCGGGAGGGTCAGCCCTGCTCAAGGGCATACGTGGGCTACAAATGCAAAACACAGTCCCTGTCCTCAGGTAGTTTATAAGCTGATCAAAAAAGGAAACAACAAAGTGAGAAGTTTCAAAATCAAACCATGATCCACAGAGAAAATGTGCAAGGCAAAAACCAATCCTGTTGGATTAAATAACAGTATAAGTCTTCCTGTGATTAATTAGGTACATCTGAGATCAGGTGGGCTAGGAACATTGGTCCAGCCTCATGGAGAGCCCCTAAGGAAAGATTTGGGTGGAAAATATGAATTTAGTAAGTCTCATCTCCAGTACCCTTAGGGATTACATATTTTCACAAGAGGCATCAGGTCTGTGCTATGATTCCAGAGTATATCAAGCCAATTTGTCAAGTATTTCCTACAAAGCCTGGAAAACATCAGGCAGAACTGTGGCCCAGCGCTGCTGGAATATCTGTGCGCAGAGACATGTTGAATATTAGATAAAGTGACACACGTTTCTCTTCTCTCCCTTCCAAGCAGAAAAAGAGGAAGAATGAGAGAGAGGGTGACATGATTCGTTTTCACTCGCTTCTGAGATTTTTTTAAACTTATTTTTCTCTTTGAAAATTAACGGGTGCTTGTTGTAAAAACTATTGTCCATTCATCTTTTAATTTGATTATGGATTTTGCAAGGGTGACTCTGCAGTGCGGGCAGCTCTCCCCAGAGACACTCCCTTGATGATGGGGAGGCAGGTTGAGTTGGAACTTCACATCTTAGCAAGAGTCTCCTCTGATGACTCAGGGCATCCTGCTCCCATCTGATGCCTGCTGGCTGGACTGTTGCTGGTAGGTGGTCATTGGATCACCCATAGAAGTCACTGGTGGGAGAAATGCTCCAGCATGGAGCTATACACATGGTCTACCCCATTATTTCCCGAGGGTTAAGGAACACTGGGTCATGAACTACACGAGAGGGAAGCAGGCAATTCTACACTGAGTTCTTCCTATGTTAGGATCTTCGCTTTTTCTGTTTCTTTTTTTTTTTTCTTGCCTGCTAGTGGATTTATTGTTTTTATTTTGTTCTTTTATTTTCCCTCTCTACTTATTTTGTAAATTATATAGCCTTTATCTGTTGTTTTAGTAGTTTCCCTTTAATTTTCAATATGTGTATATGACTTCACAAAATCTAAACAAATTAATATCTCTAACTCATTCCCCCAAATGTAAGGATCTTAGGAAGCTTTTGCTCCACTCCTGTCCTACATGTTATTTTGTTCAATGTCTTATTTGCCATCTTGTTTTACATTCCCCAAATTAGTGGTCACTTTTTAAATCCAACAACAGACACTTGCTTAGATTTGCATACAAGTTGACTGCTCTCTTTGCTCATCATTGCTTTCTACACCCCACTTCTCCCTTTGGAATTCAGTTTCCTTCTTGATGAAGTACTTCTTTAGTGCTTTTCACTTCTGTTTTTGTTTTTTTCAGCAGGAGTTCTTTTCTTATTTTCAGCATCTTATTCCATGTTTATGGTTTCTAATATTTTTAACAGACTTCTATGTTAGTGTCTGTCCTTTTACTGTATATAGTTAGTTGTGTTAGTTTGCTAGGGCTGCCGTAACAAAGTACCACGGACTAGGTGGCTTAAACAACAGAAAATTTATTTTCTCACACTTCTAGAGGCTCCAAGTTTGAGATCAAGGTGTTGACAGTGTTAGTTTCTTTCTCTTGAAGCCTCTCTCCTTGGCTTGTAGACAGCCGTCTTCTCCCTGTGTCTTCATGGGCCGTCTTCTCTGTGTCTTCACTTGGTCTTCCCTCTGTTTGTGTCTGTCTCCTAATCTCCTCTTTTTAAAAGAATAAGTCATGTTGGATTAAGCGCCCCCCTTATGATCTCATTTAACTTAATTACTTCTCCAAAGACTGCATCTCCAAATACAGTCACATTCTTAGGTACTAGGGGTTAGGACTTCGACTGTGAATTTGGGGACTAGAGGAGACACAATTAAGCTTATAGCATAAGTTCTTAGTGTTCTGATAACCCTATATGATGTGTCTGTTAACCCATTCTCATGGAAGATTTTTATCATGTGTTGTGAAATTTTGGACTGTAAACTTATCTCCTTCGGGGGCTTAATTATTGGAATACTTAGTGCCTGGGTCAAAGTTGTGTCCCTACAGAACAGCTTTATCTTGAAGGATCTGCCAGGTGCAGCCAGAGGTTCAGTGGCTCAGGTCAACATTTTTGATAATTGCTCAGCTTGGGGTTTCATGGACCATGTGGGCAGTGTAAATGCTGACCCCAGACCTTCGTGGGCCATAGCCTGTGGTTATAAATGATCAGAGGAGGCCTTTTATCCTATTCAAATCACAGGGTGTTGTCAAGGAAATTTTTTTCTGTCTATTCTTTCACTAACTGTGAAGCCCTTCAAGGGTTCAGATTTATTCATAGACAGCAATTACAACTTCCCACCTTGCAGGCATGGCCTGCCATGGCATTGGGCAGCAACCCGCTATTCCCAAGGAGTGCTGAAACCTGGTTTTGGTTATGGAAACCAGTAACCTCTCCTTCAGTCTACCCCAGCCTCTCTACGCCAGCTTGGCCGTAGCATCAACCCATTGCTTTGCAGTTCCCTCTTTTTTTCTTGCACCTGAGATTTTGAGGTATTCATTTAAAAGGATATGTGTTAGATTTTATCCAGCATTTTTAAGTGTTTCAAGATAGCTAGTCTCCCACTGCCAGAATGAAAATGTAAATGATGGGTTCTAGGGAACAGTAACATCTTTATAATGATGAAGAGTCCCTTTCAAGAACTGAGTATTGGTTTAGATTTTCTTTGAATCCCTCCAGTCTATTCTTTTTAATTTTCTTTACATGGATTTGTACTTATTTTTATTTACTTTTAGCTGCTATACATAGGATCTGTTCAGTTTTCACTTTTCCAGACTGTATATATGAAGTCTATGATTTCTGTGTATTAACGTTGTACCTAGCCAACTTGTTGTATTCTTCTGTTACTTACAAGTTTTCCCATTGCTTCTCCTGGGTTTTCCAGTTATAGAGTCATCTCAACCCCCAAATATGATCATTTTACCTCTGTCTTCCAATTTTTTTATGACCCTATTTTTTTTATTTTGCTGGATTGATAGTACTTTCTTAGCAGTGTTATATAATAGTGAGGATAGAAAGCATTCTGATATTTTCTTTTCCCTAACTTGAACAGGAATGCCACTTGTGGTTTCTTGTTAAGCTTGACACTGGCTAGTTCGCAGATTCAAGTAACTGACATTTCTGTAGGTCTTCAGAATTTAAAAGCACTTTTCTGTACATTGTCATCTTGAATTCTCACCACCACCTGGTTTTGTGAGACACAGAAAAATGCCCAATTTGCTTAATTTTCTTTTAAAGACGACTTATTGAAAATTGGACCTGAGTGGGCAGTGACCTTCAACTGGTACATACCGGTGGAAGTTTTATCCACTTTTGGTTACCAGATTTAATAATAAGACCTTCCTATTCAGACTTCCTATTGTTTATTTCTTATTGAAAACCCAAATTGGGTCTTCTCTTTAACTAAAAAGCAAGTGAGAAAAATCCAAAAGCAGTGGAATGTTTTGAACTGGAATAGATACGTCTCAGTGTAAACTTTTAGGGGAATAATAGCTGTTGCTTTGAGATGCTTGTATAAAGTGCTGAAAAACCCTCATCTGTTCTGTTTGTATTTACACAGTTGTTGATATTCACTAAGGCTGCTCTGTAAGTTTGTACAGTTCGTGCACCCCACAAAGGTGCCCAGCAGTGGGGAGTAATAGGGCAAAATCCAACTGACATTCCACTTGCCAAGCCTCCTGCGTTGGGTGTTAGCAGGAACCTGACCCCACCAGAAGAAAGGGCCCTTTATTTTCAACATAATGACAGTCTGTAGCTAAATGGTGTACCTGCAGGGCTGCTTCTTCCCAGAAGAGGGCGCCTTTTCCTAATTCTCTTAAAGAGGACATAGGCTGATACCACAAGCCATGGATTAAACCCTCTCCCCTAAAGCATAAGTCCATACACAGCTCATGGGGGTTACGGTGCAAATTCATGCTAGTGTTTTATAGGGGTTTTGCCTAATCTGGACTTTTAAAAACTTATTTATTTATTTTAACATCTTTATTGGAGTATAATTGCTTTACGATGGTGTGTTAGTTTCCGCTGTATAACAAAGTGAGTCAGCTATATGTATATATATATCCCCATATCTCTTCCCTCTTGCGTCTCCCTCCCTCCCACCCTCCCTATCCCAGCCCTCCAGGTGGTCACAAAGCACCGAGCTGATCTCCCTGTGCTGTGCGGCTGCTTCCCACAAGCTATCTGTTTTACGTTTGGTAGTGTATATATGTCCATGCCTCTCTCTCGCTTTGTGCCAGCTTACCCTTCCCCCTCCCCGTGTCCTCAAGTCCATTCTGTACGTCTGCTTCTTTAGTCCTGTCCTAATCTGGACTTTGTTTTTACAAATGTGAGATAATTTTTGCAGAGGGTTCCCTTTTATAACTCTCAGTTTTGAAACATTATACCGCTTCATCACTGTCAACAACACGCATCTACTGGGTATTTACTAAGCAGGGATCACTAATACACACTAGGTGGAAAAGAGTTGAACTCAGCATGTCTGCTTAACAAGCAGTAGCCAGAGGTGTGTGTCATGGATCATCTTGTAGATGTATTACTTTTGTTTGAAGCGACATTTCTAAAGAAGCACAAGCAGACGTGGTAAGGTCACTGGAAGCCACATATTTCCATCTGTTAGCCTTGCGGCTATTTCCTGGGAGGTTGGCAGTCTTTGTGGGAGCTGGAGGAAGTAACATCTTTTTCCAGAGTGAGTTACAAAACGCGGGAGAAGCACATAAGGCTCCTGAAAGCAGATGGAAGTCTTCGTGCTCTTCTGCAGCAGAGGACTCAGCCCATCTCTTGCTGCTCCTCCAAGCTTCGGAGAAAGGGAACTGCTGAGTCAGCACTGACGATTCAAATGAATACGGGGGGGGGGGGGCAGGGAATTGTGTACATCGCCCGCTCTACATTCCTCACACATGAAGGAACGTAAGTGTGGGAAGGTTCTTTACCAATCCAAGATCACATGCTTGTCATGGGAAAGTAGAGACTAAAATGCAGCACGGACCTCTACTCTGGGATTCAAGAGGCCCCTCCTTGTGAGATTTCAAGCACTTTCATTCCTTCAGTAACAACTTACGATGCACCCACTACATGCATTCATAGTCTCTGGAATAGCAATGGCTTGAATAAGGAAGCACCTCTTACTGGAGACAGTTGCCTGGCTTTGAATCCTGATTTCTATGTGTCTTACCTGGGAATGATTTCTATAGTTCAGTCTTTAGATCTGATGTTTCTGTTGGTGGAGTAGTTGGATGTATGAATATGGGACACAGGCTACCTATCCTTAGGCTAATACTGCAGTGGCTGATGACATGACCACACGAGAAAAGAAGAACTGATACTTTGGGAGCTTGCTAGAGTGAGCTGCTAGATGTGGAAGCCTAACTGACAGGTGATTGGGACTCAGAACCTGAGAGCACCTGAGCCATGAGAAAGCAGAGGATGCCCATCTGCAAAGAAAGCTGAACACACACATGAAGAAGCAGAGGTGACACCTGAAGAGGAAGAAGCTGCTTCCACTCCATCTGCCTTTCCATTTCTCAGGGGGCCTGGCTCACCTTCCCTCCTGGTCTTTGGGTTCTGTGAGACCTCTCCAGCCTCACTTTCTACGCCCCCTCTTGATTTGGTCCCATATTTGTCATTTTTCCTTTTTTGTAATCAGTGTCTGAACCAAAGTCAGCTGTCACTCTCAGACACTTGGACATGGAACCTTTGGGGGAGCAGGGGTCCTTTCACCCAAAGTCTTCACCTCATGACTCTCTTCATCCTGCTGAGAAGGGCTGCAGCCACCTCTTCACCGTCCAGGTTAGAATCCACACTGGGGAGATGAGGCCTTGACTCAAACTTTCTATTCTGTTAGAAAGAGCTCCAACAATTCACTAAGAGCTCAATCAATCCACTAATCCCCCAAGTGATGAGTGAATTGATTATTGAACTGAATTTTAGGTCTGAACATTTGACGTGATCCCTGAATGAAACTTGAATCCCACAGAACTTCTGGGAGACTCAGCCGTTGCCCTGTCTCATCCTGGGAGCACAGAGAACACTCGAGAGCACATGGTCTTCCTGTCCTGTCCTCCAGGACTGTGGTTCTCAAATGTTTATTTGCATGAGAATCATCTGGAATGTTTGCTGAGACACAGGTGGGTGGGCCCCACCCCAAGAGTTTCTGATTCACTAGGTCTGGATTGGGGTCCAAGAATTTGCACTGTTGACAAGTTCACAGATAATGCGGATGATGCTGGTTCCAGATCACGCTTTGAGAAACAGCTTTAGAACAAAACACAAGTGATAACTAGAGAGTGCATACTAAAGAGTCCAGGGCTGCTTTTGGAGATGATGAACGTATTCTAAAATTAGGTTATGGTGATGGCTGGCCACAGAACTCTAAAAATATATGAAGAATCATCCAATTGTATACTCTCAATGGGAGAATGTTGTGGTATGTAAATCACATGATAATAAAGCTCTTTTCAAAGAGTCATGACTTTAATTAGAGTGGGTTGCAAGCAATATTTTTCTTTTAATTAATTGGAATGAAATAGAAAATATCAGCATGTGTTTTATATGTTGCATTAGTCAGGGTTCTCCAAAGAAACAGAAGAACAGGATATATACAGAGACAGAGAGACAGAGACAAAATCTGCAGGGCAGGCTGGCAGTTGCGGCAGGATTTGCAGTTGCAATCGTGAGTCCAAAGGAAGTCTGGAGACAGAACTCTTTCCCCTACTGGGGGACCTCAGTGTTTTCTCCTAAGGTCTTCACCTCATTGGATGAGCCCTGCCCACATCATGGAGGATAATCTGCTTTATTCAAACGTACTCTGATTCAAATATTGACCACATCTAAAAAATACTTTCATGGCAACACCTAGATTGTTTAATCAAACAACTTCACTCCATAGCCTAGCCAGACATATAAAACTGACATAAACAATTTACCATCCACACAGTAAAAATATCACTCCGTGAAACTGTTGTTTCCATTTGCACATAGATGAACTGGCTTGCGATTTAAAATGTCTTCGTGACTGTGATTCCCAGATTTAAAAGTACGAAAGCCTCGGCTTTAGAAAACTTCATAAAGTCAACAAAACAAACAGAAAACCTGCTTTCTTACTTTTGGTGAAGGCACACTAAATGGAATGCAAGGAAATCTTTATGTGCCTCCAATTTAAAGACCCAGTGGGGAGAACACAGTCTCCAGACTCCAGGAGCCTCATCTGGCTGTCAACGTTATTACTCTAGACAGCCATATGTTTGTGACTGTCTGCGGGATTGTAACGCCAAGCCTGGGATGATTGAACCGAGTGGAAAACACGTGTAGGCTGGCAGGCACATCTCACAGACACATCAAGATGATTAAACAGAGGCTCCCTGTATCATTAACATGCAGCCAAAGCAGTTCTCGTTGAGGAGGCTCTTTTGACCTGGCAGCTTCTAAGCGTAAAAACACTGTGATTTCATATAGGTTATCACAGAATATTGAGTAGAGTTCCCTGTGCTATACAGTAGGTCCTTGTTGGTTATAAAACCTATATGAGAAAAGAATCTAAAAAAGAATGAATATTTGTGCATATATAACTGAGTCACTTTGCTGTACATCTGAAACTAACGTAATATTGTAAATCAACTATACTCCAGTAAAATTTAAAAATAAAGAGCAAATAAATAAAAACACTGTGGTTTCTTAAGCAGTTCCGTGCTTAGCTGATGCTCCTGAGCTCCCACTGCGTCCCCAGGCAAGGCTCACAGTATGAGTCGTGGATGGGGTGAGACACAGCAGTGGACGAAGTTGTCTGTGATACGCATTACTATGTATTTTTTATTTTGTAAAGGGCTGTGAAATTAAGGATCTTTTTTTTTTTTTAGCACGAAGGATGTGGTGAGGCTCTCAGTGGGACTAGAGATGGGGTCAGGCTCGGTATGAGGTACGGAATGTCTGAGCGGTATTTTTGGTAACACATTTACAATTTAAAGGTTTTTTTAAGGTAATTTCATATTGTCTCGTCCAAGTAAGCTGTCTCAGGATCTCAGATACTTTCATCCTCATGAGACTAGTGAAATCTAAATTCTAACATCGACATTCACCATCCCTAGGTAGGTAATGAACCCCCGCCCCCGATGTGGCCACCCCCTATCCCTTGAGACCAGTCTGATGGTGAGAGCCAGAGCTGGCCCCATTCTTTGCTGAGATTTGGAATCATTCCCCAGAGTGAGAGTGCCCAGCTGGCCTGGCCCAGCTGTATTCCCAGCAGTGCTAGGAGACAGCCGGTCCTGATGTAACCCCACAGGGAAGCAGCTTGACTGCCGTGCCTCTTCCCCTTTGTCTGGGTCCCTTGGGCATCAGGCTCTTTTACCCACTTGAGTGTGCGGATGTGCTGGCACGATTTTCCTTCTCTCTGTACTACTGGCTTCTCCTTCCAGCTTTAGTGTAACCAGTCCCCCTCTCAGGCTGTGCATAGCTGTGTCGGGCTCTTGTTCTGTCCACCAGTCAGATTAACCTTGACAGCCCTGCTCTGTGACTTATGCCTCTGCTTCCTTCACTCCCCATCTTGCAGCGACGGCCCATCCATTTCCCCGTGACCAAGCCCAGTTTTCCCAGTTTTCCCCCCATTTCATGGCCAGCCTGAAACTGGACTACAAAACCATGCAATCTGGCTGTAGAGACACTACACCATGCTGACCAAGACAGTCTGTAGGTCAATTAAATAATAAATTGATAGATACAATAATAGACAAGTAGAGAATTTCAGCTATCTATTGCTAAGTAATATCTACAACAATTAAATGCCTTTTTAATTGGGGTAGTGGCTTCAAAACAACCACCATTTTATTATCTCTTGCAATTCTGTGGGCTGACTGGATTTATCTGGAAAGTACTTCTGCTCCATGTGCTATCGGCTAGAGCTGCAGTCTGGGGGCTTGACTGAGCTGCCCCATCCAGAATGGCACACGCATACGGCTGTCCAGTGATACTGGTTGTCAGCTGGGAGCTTGGCTGGGATTGTCACCTGGAGCACCTTGGTCCTCTGTGTGCCTTCTCTGTAGGGCTTGGACTTCTTGAAGCATGGCAGTTGGATCCCAGGAGTTCCAAGTGTACAGAAGCAGAAATTGCAGATCTTTCAAAACCCAGTCTCAGAAGCTACAACAGCATCACTTGTGCTGCATCCTGTTAGTCAAAATTAGTCACAGGGCCAGCCTAGGAAAGGGAAATAGACTCCATTTCTTGATGCATTTGTATCCATCTTTAATCTGCCACATCAAGACAGATCAACAGATGAATAAAGAATAGGTGAACTGAAACCTTCCAGTTAAAGTTTTGAGGAGGTAATGGTGGTTTTTATGTACTTCAATATAGTTGCTTCACTATATTTTCTGAAATACATAAATTGCTATTTTTTAACTTTAATAAGTATAATACATGCATGTATGTGCATATGTTATTAGTACAACGTGATGAATTTTAACAAACTGAACATACCCATGCAACTTGCATCCAGGTCAAGAAAGAGAACATTATCAGCACCCGAGAGAGCTTCTTCAATAGCTATTGCTTCTTACTGTGACCAAAAAAGTGTTGAAAAAGAAGGATCTATTATAAAAAACAGCAATTCTTACCAATCTTCTATCCTTTACAGGTAAAACCACATCTTTGACATTTGCAAAATAACCACCAACCCTTCATGATTATTTAAATTATAGATTTCAGGGCCCAATTGACTAATATCCATCAATTTGTAACAAATGAATGGAAGTGCATTTTCCTGACAGTTGAATGGCCAGTCTGAATGTTTAGTGAATTGACCAATGGCCTATATTTCTTAGCAAAGCTTTTATCATTGTCAAAACGGTATTTAATTCTTCAAATGTGTTTTGAAATGAGGCATAAATAAATATAAAATTAGGGGTTTTAGCAAAAGCATCATCCAGCAATTAGCTTCAGAAACACACACAAAAAAATCTGCATGTGCACATAGTGTCATTTTGTCCACTTTACTATTTTCAGAGGTAGTAGCTAGATTCTCATGAGCTAGAAATCACACAATTACACAACTGACTATTACACAGAATTCTGATTAATGTGCATTTATATTTTGAAATGGGCACTGATAAAAGATCAAGAACCAAGGCTTGTTCTTATTCTTTAAGTCTTGACTTAAAGTCTCCTCATGGCATGCACCTTCCCTGGCCACCTTATTTAGAGGAAGGACCCTTTCTTCCCACCTTGTTTGTTATCTACCTAACCCCTGTGATACCTTCAATAATAGGCTCAAAATATAACCAGGTCCTAAGCCCTGGAACCAGTGAATGTTATCTTCTATGGAAAAAGGGTCTTTGATTATGTAATCAAGTTCAGAATCATGTGATGAGGAGGTAATCCTGGATTATCCTGGTGGACCCTACCAGTAACCACAAATGTCTTTATAAGAGGGAGGTAGGGGGAGGCTTCATACAGAAGAGGGAAAGTGATGCGATGGAAGTGGAGAGGAGAAGTCAAAGAGAGAAGATGCTATGCCTTTGGCTTTGAAGATGGAGGAAGGGGCCCCTGAGCCAAGAAATGCAAAGAATGCAGCTCTAGATGCTAGAAAAGCAAAGAAAGAATTCTCTAGAGCCTCTGAAGCGATTGCTGATCTGTGGACACTTTGACTTTAGCCTCGTATCACTAATTTTGGACTTCTAGCCTCCAGAACTGTAAGAGAATGAATTTCTGTTGTATTAAGTCACCCAGTTTGTGGTAATTTGTTACAGCAGGCATAGGATACTAATACGTACCTATCACAATTTGATTTACTTGTTGGCTTATCTTCTTTTTATTCTTTCCTCTGCAGTTGGGTGCTTGGCATAGAGTAAATGTATACAAAGTGATACTGAAGCTAATGACAAGTTGGAGAAGGTTTTTGGAGGAGTGCATGAACATTAGACAGTGGGTAAAGTAGGGGAGAGCATTACAGACAGGGGGCGCTGTTATGAGCAAACGTGCAAAGGTGAGAATAAATTAACATGGGGTTTGGGGATATGAATGAAAAAAGAAATGGCCAAATAAACTCTGAGTTCTCATTGAGAAACAAGAACACTCTCCCCTGGAGGGATGACATGAGAGCAGATTAAGCAGGACTTTGAAAACCCAGTAAAGATGATAGGAGTAGAAAGGGATGCAGTGAAAGCTGGATAGCTTTGGACTGGTGGGCAAATGGTTTACCCAGTGGGCAGTTATAAGCATCAACAAAGTAGCCTCCCTTAACAAAAGAGAAAGCTTTATCTTTGAGGAATTAATGAAGAATTTTGCAACTGGAAAATCTACCGAGATATTCTTTTAATTTTAGCATACAATGTGTGTTCTGTTTTAAAATTAAATCTTGGTTTTATTTTGAATTACATGTAAATAAGTAAATCCACAACCTTTTTAGGACATTAAGCCTCTGCAGATCTTAAGCCTTTGAAGCTGCAAGATGGGCTAGAAAGCACTGGTTCATCCCTGGCCAGGGCTGTGTCCTGCCGCTGCCCCATGTGGCTCAGAACAGTGGATCGTTTCCAGTCTGCAGAGATCAGCAAATGGTGATCACCGATGGTGGCGCTCTCAAACTCTTGTTTTGTATATTGATGACTTACGTCCTCAGTAAGAGCTTACCAGTCAAAATGGTGATTAATTAGCAAACTCACTAATTGGGATCCTTCCTTGTGGTTCTGTTGTGAAGGATACTCATTTTTCCACTGGTACTTCCGAAAACCGCCATCCTGTAAAAATGCCAATTTAGCAAGAACCCTGGCTATGAAACAGGCATGTGCAAATCACACATGCTTATAAAAATCCATCACACCCCTTGTGGGGGGCAGATTAATGCCCCTCACGCCCACCAGATGTTGTATTACTTTTCTACAGCTGCTATTACCACAAACTTCAAAGTTTGAAATGATTCAGAAATATCAAAATCATTTGAGGTTTATACATGAAGGCATGAGCTTTTTAGAAGAGACTCCCACTTTGTAATTGACAAAAGTAATAAAGGCTTATCAAAAACTCAAACAATAGAGAATTGGGTAAAGTAAACAGTGAAAGTCCTTCCTCTCTTCCTGCCTGATCTTATCCTTGAGCAGTTCAGTATTTCCCGTCTTCAAGACAAGGACTTTTTGTATTTGTGAATTTGAGCCAGCTTTAAAAATAGACTCCCCGGATGCCTTCCTAGATGAGGTGATTTATGGGATTAGGAAAAAGCCCTGTCCAACTTGCCATCTCCCCAAATAATGTTCTCATTATGCCATTTTATGGCTGAAACTCCATCATTAGCAATTCATTTCTTTGGCTTAATGATTTGGTTTCTTAAGATGCAGATACCTCATACAAGACTAACCCTTTAAGCCCTAACGATCTTTATAAGAATGAGCTTATTTAAATTAAGACTTTCTCTCTCCCTCCTCCCTTATCTCATCACCTGCTTTGTTTATTATCACAGTTTGGAATCATTTGTGTGTTTCGGTGCTTTTTTTGTCTGTCACCACCACAGACTCTTAAGTTTCATGAGGTCAGGGACTACTTATGCCTTTGTCACTATCCAGTTACTGGGATACAATGATACCAGATGTGCTCAATAAAGATGTGATTGGATGGAAGACCTTGAAATAATGGAATCAGACATGAGACCAAAGGGTGCTGGAACATTATGGAAGGCAGGGCAATACAGTGTGAGAGGGTGGGGCTGCCTCCCAGGCCTGCTCTTCTGCTGATGTGTACCCGTCAGCATCTAGGGCTTCCTTCCTCTTGGCTCCCACTTCCGTTGGTGGGGCTGTGCTGTGGTTAAATAGCTTGAATATCACACCTGATGCCATAATAAAAATTTACTGACCTCACAGTTTTCTTAATTACCCACCCTGTAAATCAAAACTCTCTGGAACTGATTTTTTAAAGTCTGAGACGATAGAAAATCAAAGCAAGAGTATCTGTTTCATTGGGTTTTTTTCTCTCTGAGTCCCAAAAGCTGTTTTTTCCCCCTTTTTCTTTTTAACAGCTGTATAAACATTTGCAAAAACAAAAAACCATGAGAACAGGGTGTGGGTGAAGGATCATTTGCAAAGGAATCCGCTGTTTGCAGAAATATTTACAGAAAGGTAGCAACCTCCACGCACCTGTTATTCCAGGTGTGCACATCGAATTCACTGACCATGTTAGCACTTGCCTTGAATGGCGTTCAATGCACAGGGAATTGGGGAACTAAGAATAACAACGCTTCCGGAATAGGAGAAAGTAGACTTGACTCAATGGGACTCTGATATAAGCCTCATGATGAGTGGTAGCAGCCACCAGAGTTTAAAATTGGATATTTATTGTTTGTTGATGATTTCTGTAACATCTGTCTCCTCTTCCAGCCTATAAGCTCCATCTGGGGAGTCTGGTTCTGCTTCTTACAACATGCCCAGCTCCTGGCCCAGTGCTTGCATATAGCATGGGCTCAAAAATATTTGTCCCGTGAATGAATACTTATTACCTCATTCAGTTAGGATGGCCAGTACTGGTGGTGTGAATGGATTTTTAAAAATTGTTCAGCTTCTTAGTTTGACATAGGACTGTTCATTTATCATTTTTGTCTGAGTAGCTTTCTAGCAAAGCTTTCAGACTTTATTCACACTTTAAAAAAAAATTTATGCTGACAGATGACTCAGCTTTTCTCACGAATGGTGTTAACTGTGGATCATTAGTGACTGTTATAATAGAAGCAGTTGGAAGAGATTGTCCCCGAAGATTCTCGTAATGAGAAACTAGTAAAATTAAACTCAAGTAGTCTATGTTCTTCTTTTTACATGTTTCATCATCATCATCTTCAACTGAACGATCTCATGTTCAATTTAATTTAATGAGAATGGCTCTTTGCATCCAGAGACCAAACGCTTGCATATTACGGAAATCACTTCCTTTAACCTAACTCACACCCCTTTGCACACAATGAAGGTGAAAGAGTTTTTACAATGGTGGGAGAGAAAAGGGTGCAGACTGGACTGTGTAGGACACTCAGGGGGATGAGGCTGGAAAGGACCCCAAAATTTGTTGGAGGCGAGGTATGAGGCAAGGGAAGAGACCAGAATGAGTGCCTTTACAGACTCATAAAACAGGGCCATTGTTGCTACCAGCTGCAGTCCTTCTATAACCCATTGCGTTGTCATGGTTAATATGTTTTCAATCCCAAACCTTACACTCCCCACACTGTGAGTTTAAAGCCAGAGTTATTCTTAGACATTCCTTCCTGACAGTGAGCGAGGAGGTCCTGGAGTTATGCGTCTCTGGCAAATCTTATCTAGAATAGCATGTAAGCCTTTGATCCTCAGTTCTTAAGATGGATGGGAGAAAAAAGTGACTCTAATGAAAAAGGTCACCAATTCTCTAGGGGTCAAAGATGAAGTGGACTAAATCTAACGGCGTTTGGTAAATGAAAAGCACATAAGAAGATGCTATAGGAAGATGTAAATTTGGGAAACGAAAGAGGAAAAGACAAGACGTGTGTTCTTGTGGGGTTGGGGATGGCTAATTTTCAGAACTTACTGATGATCCAAGGGCCAGGGAAAATCCAGGAGACAAGTGTCTGAGAATCCATGATGCTGAGTGTCGGATGCGTTACAGTGTATGTTTTGTGTGTTAACCACTTCTGCAGATGCTTTCTTTAGAGAAGTACAGTCAGTGTGTGCTGCATCCCAGTCTGTGTGTTCTGCATCAGTGGATATGGAGGGCTGACTGTATTGCCACTTTATGTAAGAGACTTGATACAAGGATCCTTTTATATAAGGATCTTGGTATCCACGGGGTTAAGGAACCAATCCCCAGCAGACACCTAGGGATGACTGTATAACACCTCAAAGACAATTCATTCCAGAGAATCAAAAGTGTTGTCATGTTCAGTTGAGACCTATGATTAGCACAGGGGTAGCCAGGATCAGACTTGTTAAGGATGTGCTGATATGACAGTGGGCATCACTTCATGTGATGAGCCCTGTAAGGCCAACGAAAACTGTGGGGATTCCAGGAAGCGTCATTATTAACAGTGTGCACTTTTACAACACACACTCCTATTGACACTCTGTATAATACTTCTAATACTTCCTACTTTTCATATGTTACCTCATTTGATTCTCAGTTATCCTGTGAAGTAGATACAGTTTTTTCCTTGAATTAGACCAGCATGAGGCACTGGTTAGAAACCAGAGGAAAAGAGCAGGGAGAAGCCAAGTTGCACTAAGGGATGACTAATAACGTGAAGGCAAAAATTTCGATTTCAAAACTCTCTGCAGAGTTAGCACATTGAACTGTCACTGGATAGCAGTTAAAACTATTCCTAAATGAAAATTTCAGCTATAGTTTGTAGCGTATTGAAACCATATTAGCCTATTTTGTCTCTTTACAACACTGGCCAAGTTAACTTTTTTATATTTGTTGCTGATTTACTCTCTTTGCTGCCTCGTCTAACTTCCATTAAGTGGCCTGAGACAGGGAGCAGAGTACCTAGCACACAATTTGTGGTAAATAAATACTTCTTGAATGAATGAATGAGTTCTGAAAGCAGAAAAAAATGACAAGAATGACATTTCTTTTCAGAAAACAACATTCTTTTTAGATTCTTAATAGTGTACTACATTAGCAGTTTTATAAATTTGAAGTTAGATCTCAGATTTAATTAGTATGAGGGTAATTTTATATGAAACCTGTCATTAAAAGTCCTCCCGGGAGATTCAGGGTCATCCAGAAAATGTCCACCTTTGGAGAGATTGCAGCTCTGACCTGGTACTGCATTTGAAACTGTGCCTTCTTAACAGTGTCTCATTTAATTCTGCTGAGCTATTGTAGAATGTTCAAATGACCTTGGAATTTTCCTCATGATTCTTTTACTCCTGAAAGTAGCACGTTGACCACAAAGAGATTGTTCGTTGCATAAGGGAAAGCTGAAAGAGAAAACGTTATTAGAGAGAGAAAGAAAAGCACACGTCACCCTATGTTTTCACAGTTACTTTTCTATCTGGAAATGACATTTATATTGTTTCCTGTTTGATACCTACAAAGAGTGCACCCACAGACATGAAAGAGACCTCTTTTCAGAGTAGGAGGTGCCTGGATGTGTGATCCGCCAAATGCCTATGAACTTGGATATTTAGACAATCCTAATAGGGTAGAGATGGAGGACATGCCTGTGTTGGAATTGTCAGAAGGGGATGAATATGAAGGAATGTGAAAGCTGAAGCTAGGAGGTAGAGTGTTTTAACTGGACATATTGTCACTCCTAATAATTTTGGTAATTCTAATTCTCTTAATAAAAAGAAGGAGAAAACAGACTTTGGGTGGGCAGCCAGCATTTATTCCCATATTAAGTAAATACAAAAAAAATCATGAAAATGGTACATTAATGACTAGAGTTTGGAAAAACTACTGTGCAGGAATCAAATGTCCATGGATATCCCATTAGGAAGAAACGAAGAGGGAAAATCCCTGAGCAGAGCCTTTTCTAGATTAGAGGTTTCCTTGGGCCAACACACCTTTACTCAGGTCAACTCATTTCAGCAACATTTATCATACTATTGTAGACACTGATGAAATGGTTAAAAAATAAAAGGCTAAGGGACTTCCCTGGTGGTCCAGTGGCTAAGACTCCACGCTCCCAGTGCAAGGGGCCCAGGTTTGATCCCTGGTCAGGGAACTAGATCTCGCATGCCACAACTAAAAGATCCCGAGTGCCACAACTAAGACCCAGCACAGCCAAATAAATAAATATTAAAAAAATAAAATTTAAAAAAAGAAGGCTATGATCCAGTGTCAGAATGAGTAATGGGCCAGGGAATCCCAAAGCAAGCTGTGCATCAGAATCTCCAGACGAAGTTGCAAAAAATAGAGCTGTGTAGTGTCAATACCTAGATATTACGATTCAGTGGATTTGGGATTCTAGAATCTGTACTTTTAAGGAGTCCCCTGGTGATACTGAGGCAGAGAATCCAAGGGCACTGGTCTTTGGAAATCACGGGTAGAAAATGAGTGCTCTGTACAGTATGATTGTGCACATGGTAATTGACACGTTGATGTTTTCAAACAATAGTGGACACAAAAATTCCCGAGCCTTTGCTGTAAATGCAGGGTCCTGGTGCCACCCCCAGTGCTTCTGAAGAACTGGATCTTAGAAGGGGCAGACATCTGAATTTGTAACTAGCAGCCCAGCTGATTCAAAAGCAGGTGATCTGCACGACAAATGTTGAGAAACACTGATTTTTGAGAACTTGATATTTTCCAGGCACTGTGCTATAAACCATATATACACAGTATCTGACTCCATCCTTCAAATAATCATATGGGAGAGGGACTTTTATTACCCCCATTTTACAGATGTGGAAACTGAAGCATGGAGAAAACTGGGTCAAGATCATACTGTAAATAGCTGAGTTGACTTGCAGACTAGAACTGTCTGACAGCAAGATTTATGATCTTAATACTAGATTGCCTCCTTGCTTTCAGGAGGTCAGAGGAAAAAAAAAAAAAAAAGAATCTTCCCAGTTGAGGCAGGCTTTATGAAGGTATTTAAACAAAAGTAGGATAAGGGGACTTTGGAATTTGTTGCTTGGTCCTTGGACACATAAAGTTTGAGCTGTCTCTAAAATGAAGCCTTTTTTGCTTTTGTTTGTTTAGTTATAAAACTCTGAGAGCTCCAACTGAAAGCAAGCAAGCGTGTTGATATTTTTTTCATACAGTAAATAGTGGAATGGTGTCTGACATTATTGAATAGCTGTTGGACTAGGCCATGACTTTAGAAAATGCTGATGTGTTTTTGAGGCTGACACTCCCTACATTTTTTTTGCCTTTGATAGTGTTTTTTAAAATTGAAATACAGTTGATGTACAATATAATCTTAATTTCAGGTTTATTACGTAATGATTTCACATTTGCATATAGTATGAAATTATCACCACGATAAATCTAGTAACCATCAGTCACTATGCACAGTTATTACAATATTATTGACTATCTTCCTTATGCTGTATGTTACATCCTCGAGACTTATTCCTTTGACGAGCTGTTGGTTTTCTCCTTTAAAGGATAAATAAAGTAAGAAAATAGATAAGGAAGCCCGCAGATACAGTGAAAACAGAACAAAGGATGCTGAGGCATAGATTATTTTTTTAATAACTTGCTCTTTTAGATTTAGTGATAATGTCAGCTGTCTTTCAAAAGATAACTTTTTAAAAACTTATAAATTTCTGCTGCCTATTAGCAGCCCTTTAGAGGGCAAATTTCCTGGGCATTAGAGAAATGAAGGCTGTAAGTCAAAGATAACTTGTTTACCAGACAGGGACTGTAATTGAAATAGCCCTTTGGAATTAATGAAAGTATGAAATAGCTTTTCCCCAGCAGACCGAGAGGAGTCTAATTTAATTATCTGTGAGTGTCACAGATTAGAAGCAGCCTTTCATTCACTTCTAGAAGCTGAGTATGGACAGCCCATACCTAGTGAAGGGAACAAGGAATTGGAGCCATGGGTATGTGAAGAATGCCCATGGGAGAGTACGGTGATCACAGGCCTCTGGGCTCCAATGGCAGTAACGGTTAGGTCCTATTTACGGTGTTTATCGGGGGCCTGAGACACCAAGGTATGACTTCAGTCCTTCGGCATTCAGCCAGAATCTACTGAACGCCCCCCTGTATCCTAGGCGTTATGTAGGCACCATGCATACCTAGATACAGCATGGAACCGTGAGTATTTTGTCCAACTGGTTTCCTTTTGGGGGACAGGGGGCAGGAGATTTCAAAACAAATGCCAAACTTCATATCACTTCATTCCATACGTTATTTTTCTAACTTGAACTAGTTGTCACCTGAGGTAGGCAGAGTAGTGGTCTCCCAGAGGTGTCCACAGCCTAACCCTCAGAGTCTGTGGATATGCTGCCTTAGGTGGGAAAAGGAACTTCGCAGATGTAATTGAGTTAAAGCTCTTGAGGTGGTCAGATTTTCCTGGATTATCCAGGCGGCCCCAATTTCATCACATGGGTTCTTACAAAGGGGGGCAGGAGGGTCAGAATCAAGACAAAGGATGTGGTGACAGAAACAGAAGGAGCAATGCCATGTGGGGTCATGAGCCTAGGGATGTAGGCGGCAGCATTTGGAAGGCAAGGAAATGGATTTTCCCTTCCAGCCTCTGGAAGGAAGCAGCCCCGCCAACACCTTGATTTTAGAACTTCTGACCTCCAGAACTGTAGGATAATAAATACCACTATGTTTGCAGTAATTTCTTAGAGCAGCAATAGGAAACTAATACACAAACTTTTAAAAATAGGGAGAACTCACATAATAATACAGATTTAGGGCTTCTTTTGAAAAATCAGAGACTGGGCAATGCTGAGCCCACAGTCTTTCCTGGCAATGATAGGCTAAAGCTGAAAAGAAGCTACCTTATAACTGGGATGTGGTTAGCTTGTTTTTTTCTTGTATCTGGTCCTCTGTAGTCTCTGAATTTGTGACTGCTTGTCTAGAAGATTCTGTAGTTCATATAGCCTCCATAACATTGCTGAAAGCATGTGTTTTGAATCGACCGTTATTTTAAGCCATGAGCTGGAAGGGTCAGAAGCCACTTAACTTCCTAGTGGTTCCAATATCTAGAAAGGTTTGGTAGTTACAAATATTCAAACACTATTTCATCGTCTACTGTACTCATCTGTTATATGTCCCTAAACACATGATATGTGGATGATTTAAAACTACACAGCACGTTAAACTGGACCTCACCCTCTTAGAACTTGCAAACATTTGTACTGGGGTGAACACCACCCATGAGGAAATGTGTTAACCAAAATAACAAAAACATGCACATTAAATTTATAGTGTAATGGAATGTTCCATCACCTTTAGAAAACAAACTGTGTTTCATTTACTAGCCCCTCAATTGTTCAATGAAGAGTAAACATAAGAGACTAATTTTCGTTCTAAATAGAAATATCCCTTTAGTGGAACAACCTATTATGGGCTATGAGACATTTACACCTTAGTCTTGAAATACTTTAATGAGATGTGAGACTGGGGGAGTCAAGAGCTTTGATGAAGGGAAGGGAAGTTAGGAGCTTGGATTAGACTGATGTCTGGCCTGAGTGAAGCCCTACGTGCCAGGAGGTGGGAAAGAGGGGCAAAGGGAAGGACCCGTGGGAAACAGCCTGCTGCGCGGGTGCACAGAACAGGATCCCGGCTCTCCAGCCTGCAGGAAGCATCATGGCTGAGTTCCCAGCCGTCTTCCCTCCTACCTTTTACCTCATTTTCCCACATCATCCCCCTTTTCTTGTAGGAGACAGCTTTGTGATACGAAAGTATCACAGCTTTGAAGACAGGAACTAATGTAACCTTGGCTGTACGTGGCTTCTCTGAACCACAGTTCTTCTACAAAATGGGGATTATAATAAATGCCTCATCGTGTTGGAAGGATTGAAAGAAGTGAAACATATCACAGTGCTTGTCTTATTTCCTAGAGCTGCCATCACAAACTGCCGCAAACTGGGTGGGTTAAACAACAGAAATGTATTGCCTCACAGTTCCGGAAGCTAGAAACCCAAGATTCAGGCGTGGGCAGGGTTGGTTCCCTCTGAGGGCTGTGAGGGAGAATCTGTTCCTTGTTTCTCTCCTAGCTTCTGCTGGGTTGCTGGCAACTTAGGCATTTTGTGACTTCTAGAAGCATCACCCTGATCTCTGCCTGCGTGTTCATGTGATGTGCTCCTTGTGTGTGTGTCCAGATGTCCCCTGGTATAAGCACACCAATCATATTAGATTAGGGGCCCCTGTATTCTGGTATAACCTCAACTTAATTAATTACATCTGCAATGACCATATTTCGAAAACTGGTCACATATTGTAGTATTGGAGTTAAGACTTCAACATATGAATTTGGGGGAGGGGGCAACACAGTACAACCCATAACGGTGCTCATCATAGAGCAGGCTCTTAATACGTGTTTACTCTCTCAGCCGTATCCTCCCTTGATAAAGAGAATTCTTCCTTGTCATATAGATTTTTAAATTGTCAGATTTAAATGACTCAATCTAATAAGCCTCACACATGTCAGAATGGCTGTCATCAGAAAGCAACAGATAACAAGTGTTCACGAGGGTGTGGAGAAAAGGAAACCCTCTTGCACTGTTGGTGCGAATGTAAATTGGTGCAGCCACTGTGGAAAACAGTATGGAGGTTCCTCAAAAAACTGAAAATAGGGCTTCCCTGGTGGCGCAGTGGTTGAGAGTCCGCCTGCCGATGCAGGGGACACGGGTTCGTGCCCCGGTCCGGGAAGATCCCACATGCCGCGGGGCGGCTGGGCCCGTGAGCCATGGCCGCTGAGCCTGCGCGTCCGGAGCCTGTGCTCCGCAACGGGAGAGGCCACAATAGTGAGAGGCCCACGTACCGCAAAAAAACAAACAAACAAAAAACCTGGCTGTGCACTTACCTCCGTGGATATGTGTGATCTGCCCTAAGGCTGGCTTCATTATGAAATACCGGGGACCAAGGCATTACTTTTAATAGAGCCACCAAGGCCTCTGGGAGAGTCCATTAGCATCTGACCTTCTGCATACTCAGTAAATAAGATAACTTTCAAAAAAATCTACTCTGGGTCTGCAAGTGTTCAAAGGGAAAAAAAGACAAAACTGGAAAACTGACTGAAAATATAGTGGGTTCAGACCATTTTCTTATGATTAATTTCTTGTCTTAACCTTGCGCTCCCAATTCAGAACATGACCTGGTTTGGAAATAGGGTCTTTGCAGATGTAATTAGTTGAGTTCATATTGGAATACAGTAGGCTCTAAATTCAATGACGGGTGTGCTTATAAGAAGGCCACAAGAAGACACACAGAAAGCAGTCCATGGGACAGCGGAAGCAGAGATTGGACACATGCAGTACGAAGCCACAAAACACCAAGGAGTACTGGTAGCTACCACATGATAGCAAGAGGCAAGGAAGAATTCTTCCCTGGAGTCTCCAGAGGGAACATCGTCCTGTCGACACCTGAGGTGACTGATGTATCTATCACCCAGGCGCCAGAGTCTCACCTCACTAACTTGTATGTTGACTGTGGTGAGCATTCCAACCATAAGCCCAGAATCTGGGGCATTACTATATATGGCTTAGAGGAGTCCAGACCCAGTGTCACAGTTTGGCAGAAGAGAGCAAGCTTGAACCTGAGGACTGCTGCTGTTGGTTGTTGGGAGAGTTGGCGTATAAAAATGATGTCCTCTTTAATTGCCCCACAGTCGGACTATATTTTTCATGCCATAGTTTTCACTCTGCTTTCTCCAGCATTTTTCATCACTGTCTGGACATCCAGCAGACAAAAGGGATCACTCAGTCTGCTGCTCACTCTAAGCCGCCCTTGAATTCACCGTGGAATCCAGGTGCCAAACAATTTGGGGATTGTGTGAGAGGCGAGAAATTAGTCCTGTGAAGCTGAGGCTCCCCCAGAACCCCGTCCTGAACCTTCTTTTTCTAGCCTTCTTCCCCTTTCTCCTTTGCTTTCTCTTTCTTTGCATTCTCCTCTGCGTCAAGCTGTGGATGACCCATCTGGCTTCTGAATGCTGGGTCTTGGTGTGGTTCAGGACCACTTGGAAGAGAGTTGCAGGTTGCGTGGGACTTGCTTAGCGCTTCCCTGTGCTCCCTTTGGTAAATTGGAGATGATCTTTATCTGCCTCTCGGAGAGTTGGTGCAGGGATTATCTAATGTTTGTAAGGCATTTGGAAGTCGATAACTGCTAATTATTTTACCCTGCTATCTTGTCCTTTGTTCTAAATACTTTGCAACCTGAGGTGAAAAGACATAAATTAAAAAGTGGTCGAGATAACCATGATCTCCAAAACAAAGGCTGTGATTGACCTTTTATGAACTGCTTTCACTCTACTGTTAGTCACTCCGCTTATGCTACACCTTCCTTCCTGAGCAGGATGGATGGAAGAAGAGTGCACTCAAGGTACGCAATGGAGAGAGTTAAGCTGCCAGTACCTGCCGTATGGGAAGAGCTTTATATGCATTGTCTCATTCAACCCTCATATAATATGCATAGGAGGTCATTATTAGCATCTTACACATCAGTGAACAAGTGCTTATGGCAGTTCTTCTAAGAACTGGTAAAGCCAGATTTTGAAGATGTTGTTTGGCTCCAAACACTTCTTCCTCACCTTGTGCTCAAGTAGAAGGAGAAAATAAGTGTGTTGTTTGTAATGAGGTGGATGGACCTAGAGTCTGTCATACAGAGTGAAGTCAGTCAGAAAGAGAAAAACAAATACCGTATGCTAACACTTCCCTCAATTCTTTTTTAAATTGAGATAAAATTGACATAGAACATTGTGTAAGTTTAAGGTATACAACGTGTTGATTTCATACATTTATATCTACTTCCCTCAGTTTTCAACCTTGACTTCTTACCACTCTCTCTTAGATTCTGCTTGTCTTTTCATAAACCTTTTCTCTCATGCTCTGCAGAGGTGACTGTGCAATATCCCCCTATGGGATTTAGCTCACTTCAGTTGCACATCAGAATAATTTCAAAATTGAATGTCTGTTTCCCTGCTTTTTCGCTTCACCTTCTTCATTAGAAACATGATCAGTTCTTGAGTCTCTGACCGATGCAGCATCTGATGGCGGGAAGCTGGGTGGAGATGAAAGTTTCACATCCGTTTCAGGAGTCACGTTTCAGTAAAATGCAGACACATCCCCAGAACTGTTGCATAGACACTGGAGAATCTTTGGGTGCCAGGAAATTTGGACTTGTAACAGAAGTTGTCACCAAACTACAACCTAAATATTCAAGCCTGAAGAAAAGTGTCCTTGAAAGGCTTTACAATGTGGAGCTCATGTGGCCCAAAGTATAGTTTTAAAAACCTGTTCTTCAACATGAATATTTTCTCCTTGGAAAGTCGGTGGTCCTCATGAGCAGACTTCTACCTTTGAGCATCCACATAGTATCAAAACGCACATTCTGTACACAAGGATGGTGGGGATTGCCCACTCTGAGTCTTCTTGCAGCAGAATTAACTTATCAACACAGAAGTCTTTAATAAACCACAAAATGTTTTAGGGCTTTGGGATTATTCATACCTATATATGCCACTTAACATGTGGGTGAGTTTATGATTCCACCATTAGAAAGGTCTGCACTTTACTGATGGTATTTACTGTTGACATTTATTTTACAAACTTAATATTGTTTTTGAAGAATGATGCTTAGTTGTGTTCACATTTAAGTGACTGGTTCCAGTCAGAGTTAATGGATCAGATGTGACGAGGTAAGTAAGACAGGCGCTTTGGGAGGACTGTTTGTAGCTTCTCCAGTCCTATTTAATGAGCTGGAAAAGTAATTTACTAGGTTTAATGTAGAGGCTGGAAAAAATTTATTCTAAACCCCCCAAACACTTTATGCCTTGAGACCACAGCTTATTCACCTTGTAGGGTCTGGTACATTGCCTTCTCTAACAATTCATTTTGATCTCTTGAAGATACTGTTGGAAAAAGCAATAAGCTAAGGCTCAATTTTTTTGTATGCATAAAATGCATAAAGGGGGAAATAAGCCAGGCAGTCATTCACATTCTAGTATAAATAGCTCTACAGGGGATTTCTTCATTCTAAAAAGTAAATGTTTATTTGGAATTGTTGGAAGGTGGGCATTCAAAAGTAAAGGTGATCATTGTGTAATGAATTCTTCCTGGGAGGAGAATGAGTTGAAATTGTCAGCACCAAAGATAATCGTGTCTTGCCTTATAGTTTTTCCCAGGGAAAGCAGGTAGTTATATTGTTGCTGTTTCCAAAGAATACGTTTTTTTGATAAGTTTAAAAATTGGTGAGCCTGCCACAATTTTCCCACCCTGAGTTTCACCATCTGCCAGGTACCAGGCTCAGCACATAACATGCACTGTCTCATTTAATCTCCTCTCCAGCATTATGAGGTCCATGCTACTAAACAGGCTCTAAATGATGTTTAATCTGCATTTTAGACATTTTAACTCAATCTTCACAACAACCCTCTGATATAGGTACTATTATTTCCCCATTTTACAGATATAAAAACTGAGATACAAAGAGAGTAATTGACTTGCCCAAGATCCCACGGTCTTGTGGGGATGTTGTAGCAAATTGTGGAGCTATGATTTATGTTCAGGCATTCTAGCTCCAGAATATACTGTTGTATATGTTATCAGTGAGGAAACAGAAGGACAGAGAATAATAACTTGCTCCAAGTTACACAGGTCAGGCAGCCTATAAGCTACATAAACCTACAAAAGCTCAACCCTCATATCATCCTGCACACCTTCTCTTTGATCAGTCATTTGTAAAGCCACACACACTTGCTTCCACCTCAATACAGATCTCACTGTGGTGCTTAGAAAAGATAATGATAAGCATAGTAAGGGAAGAAATTGCTTTATCATTTATTTAGCTTACTGTTTATTTATTTAGTTTACTGTTTCTTTTATTTCTGAATAAATTGGAGATGGTGGTGCGTTATGAGAGAGTTGAATCATCACTGGATTAACTGCCAGTATCAAAGACAATCTTAATCTCGTCCACAGCAGTGTTTGTTATCTTTCATGATGATAAGAATCACCTGAAGATCTGGTAAAATGCAGATTCTGATTCAATAGGTCCGGGATGGACCTGAGATTCTGCGTTTCTAGCAAGCTTCCAGGTGATGCTGATGCTACTGGAACATGATCTGTGCTTGGAGTACCAAGGCTAGAGCACTGAGCTTTTCCAAACTGATCAGAAAGATTTATGCCAGGGCCCAGAGTTCAAGTGGGAAGGAGGGCATTTTCATGGGTGGAAGAACACTTAGGGAGTCTGGTCAAATCAACACTGGGCAGAGGAGGGATGGCTCATGAGATAAGGTCTGAGCTACACAGACTCTCAGGATTGAAAGGAACTTTAAAGGTCATCTGGTCCAAACATCCAGCTGATGTTTGAATCCTCTTGTATCCCTGCCAGGTCATCTCAGCCCTTGAGTTACAGAAGTATTCTCCATGAAAGGAAATAAACATTCAGTTGAACAAAAGAATTTTAAGATGGTGCCTGAATCACAGAAACAATCTAAGAGTGAAAGACTGGGGGAAGAGCTGTGACGTCTCATGCCTGTGGAGACAGACATTTGCCTCCATGGTATATTTTTGGAGGCTTTGGATATTTATTCAAAAGCTTTCAGACCTTACCATTTCATAATAAAAACAATGCACTCTACCAGAGAACCAGCTGGGAGTGCTTATTCCCCTACGCATTTGCGTCCCACTATGAAATAGAGATTTCAGTGCTGACTGGCAGGTGAGAAACAGTGACAGATGTTTGGCTGCTGGGCTACTTCTTGGCTGCACTGACTGTATATACCAGGGCCCTTGAGAAAACATATTTTCAAGGATCAAGAATCATGCAGCCGGGGCTCCCCTGGTGGCACAGTGGTTGGGAGTCCGCCTGCCGATGCAGGAGACACGGGTTCGTGCCCCAGTCCGGGAAGATCCCACATGCCGCGGAGCGGCTGGGCCTGTGAGCCATGGCCGCTGAGCCTGCGCGTCCGGAGCCTGTGCTCCGCAGCGGGAGAGGCCGCAACAGAGGCCCGCGAACCACACACACAAAAAAAAGAATCATGCAACCATGAATAGTTTCTTCTCATTTTGATTTTTACAACCTGAACCAAAAGGCACTTGTATTGTTGAGTCTTCTGACTGGGGGGATGCCACCTTCTTTTCAGGTACTCTTTTCTCAGGCTGTTGCTTGATGGGTCTCTGCTTTCTGTTTCAGGTGCCCGGGGACAGCGAGAAACAGTGGAAGCCAGCCCTGGTTGTGCTGACTGAGAAGGACCTTCTAATTTATGACAACATGCCACGGAGGAAGGAAGCCTGGTTCAGCCCAGTTCACACGTACCCTCTTCTTGCCACCAGGTAGCCATGGTTTTGTGTCCGGGTATGATGTGTGGTCTGTTTGAAACTATTTTAATCAATTACAATTATTTCAGCATCTTATGATATTACTGCTTCCTCTTGCAGTAAGAGCTGAGAGTTCCTCCAGGATATAGCCACACGTTTTTAGCAGTTTATTGATAGATTATTATTTATGACCAAACACAGGGCAACACAAAGCCAGAGAACAAACTGCTTCTCCATCAGGAAGGAACAGTGCCATCTGTGATATGGTCCCAGCCTAGTCACCTTCCTGGGTCTCCATCCCATTCCCTCTGAGATGAACTATACCAGTGTGTTTACAGTCTTGACGTTCAGGTAGAATTAAGAAAGGGACTTCACTTGGTGGCACAAAAAATGCCACATGGGAATGTCCCATTGTGCTTTTTAAAGCTCACTCAGCGGGAGGCCCCATAACAAGTTCTTCTGCAGTTGTGTGATGCTGCCCGTGGAAGTGGGGCTGCCAGGGTCTGTTTCTTAGTACCTTCAATGCATACTTAATGTTCATGTGACATTATCCTAATACATCATATGCTTACCCCCTTCTTTAAGGCCGTATATCCTGAGCATGACCCTATATCCTGAGCATGAAAGCACATCAAACCAGAGTCTTGCTTTCACGCCTGGCTTCTGCTGCGAGCTCTTTATGTATGTGCCTTATGACAATGGGTGCAGTTTTCATTACTCCTGTTACCTCTGTTTCTCTACCTAGAAGCTATGTGTGTTAACATAATGTTTGTGGCCCCTGCTGGCACAGTGCCTGGTAATTTGGGGCCCTTAAATGTCTGTTGAATGAATTATTGAACAATGTGGGGCAAACTCTGGAAGGAGTTTGGTCCAGTGGATGCAGCAGAGTGGACTGAGGTTTGGGGGCATCTGTTCTGAGCAAGAGGTAGAATCAAGGTGGGTTCTCCGTTCTGAAGGGATTGAGATGCCTGACAGGTCATAGTCAAGGCTCAGGTGCAGGGAAGAGGATGAGACTCAGTGGCAGAGCAAAAGTACCACAAACTCAAAATGGCAATAGTGAATAGAGCTGAAACTCCCTAAAATCCCTCTTACTTCCACTCATGGTTGGTTATGGAGAACAGCAGAAGTAACCTGAAAATGCTAACTATTGGCCCCAGAGGTGAATAGAGGAAGCCTTCCGGGGCTAGGAACCAGGCCTAGATCACTTAGATATTAATCAAATAAATAAAATGAAATAAAACAGTAATTTAATTTGAGTCTCCTCAGCCTCAGAAATTTCGGCAGGCTAGCTATTCAAGTACTACTGATGTTTACAATAAAACCTCAATGATCAGAATCCAAGCATCCTGAAATGTTCCTGCGAAGATTCAGGCTATGTCTTGGGGTTCATTAAAATTCAGCACAATCCCCATCACTTTCTTTTTTTTTTTTTTTTTTGTGGTACGCGGGCCTCTCACTGCCGCGGCCTCTCCCGTTGCGGAGCACAGGCTCCGGATGCACAGGCTCAGCGGCCATGGCTCATGGTCCTCCGCAGCATGTGGGATCTTCCCAGACTGGGGCACCTGTGGCTCAGGGCACTCATTGAAGAAAATCATAGATATGAACCCATAAAAAAGCAAAGCCCCCAGAAGGAGAGATGGGTGCACAGACACAGTGAAGGGCATCTGAGTAGGTTTGGGTGGGGCGCCTGTCATAGGCTCATGAGCCATAGGGATGTCAGGTCTGGATTATGAGCAAAACACATGAATAGCCTAAAACCATAAGCCTGCGTCCAGTATGGAAATAGGAAATGGAAACCCCATTCAGTGCAAACTGCTCATTAGAAGATGCAACATTTCAAAAAATCAATGTCTGCCACCTAAATATAAAGGAGCTGTAGCGGGGATACTTGACCTCTCATCTCGCTACCCCTCTCCCAAATTACTGACCTCTGCACTGCAAAACACTTCACTATGATGTGCGTATATTAGCCGTAGGAGCAATGATAAAATTAGGCCCATAATCATGACCCTGATCTTAAGCTGGAAGCCTGTGAGGCAGAGGTAAGATGTTAAGGCAGCGCTGGCAGTCCATTCTTACTTCAGCCCCTTGAGCTAGTAGGTAAGGAGCTGTCTGTCCTTGAGCAGCAGGCTGGAGATGCAGGAGCTGAACTTCCCATCCTAGTTTTGCTCCCGCGAAACCAGTCTTACCCCGCCTGATCACTTCACCTCCCTCTTCTGAGTCCTCATCTGTTAATGCACTAGGCAGAATGCTGCCCTCTGCCAAACCCAGGGAGAGATGCGCTTTGGGGAAATGGGTTTTTCACTGACCTTGTTCATCAGCTACCGTGGTTTGCACACATTGGTCACGGTCAGCTCCCCTCCTCGACCCTGTGGATGTGTCTAGAAAAAGACTTTTGGCAAACAAAGAGCGAGGAAAACAACCCCTCCCTTCCCCTGTGTAATCACGTGGGGGAGATGCAGCCCCTTTGTAGCTCCAGGCTGTGAAGCAGCGTTCATCTCAGCTGAGGACTGAAACTCTTGTGTCCTTGCAGGTAAAGCTGGTTCTCTGAGGTGGGAGGCTGGGCTGAGGATGGTTTAGAGAAACCACCGTTAGAAGCGGTAGAAGTCCAAGGAAACTCTGGATCATTGCATTATAGAAGCTACCCCAGTACTTCCAGTGGCTTCTTCCCCGACCGCATGTTGAAGTTCATCAGGTGACTCTTTCATTTACTTTCCATGTGTTCCAGGCAGTCACATGTGGCACTGTGTCCTTGATATATGAGCATTTGGGCACATAGCCTGTCTAGTAGCGTTATTTGTCTTTGAGGGCATTTCTCTAAGGAAGAGGAGTCATGTCTTTTTAATATTTCTTTTGAAAACCTTTTATTGAGGTAAAATTTATAAACAGTACTGTACATGAATCTTAAATGTATGGTTCAATTAATTTTTATTTGTGGATACAGAGCCACGTCTTCTAAAATTTTATTATAGGTTAGGGTGTCTACTAATTAATCATCCTGGGTAACGTTATCACAAAGGCCATGGTAGTACCATTTGCAAATAGCTAGACCCAGCTGGTAATAAGCCAGTGGCTGACCTTTGTGGAGGGAGCATAGATCAACGCCAAGGGCTTTACATGGATTCTATCTGAGTTTGCAAAACTTATCCAATTTAAGAATCACCTGGCTGTTTATTAAGGATTCTGGCCCCAAGGCCCTGCCCTGGAGATTCTGGCTGAGCAGGCCAGGGTTACGAGTCAGGAGTCTGTTTTGTTGTTGTTGTTGAAGAAAGCAGCTTCTTTTTTAAAAAAGTTATTATTTTATTTTTGGCAGCGTTGGGTCTTCATTGTTGCTTGCAGGCTTTCTCTAGTTGCGGCGAGCAGGGGCTACTCTTCATTGCAGTGCACAGGCTTCTCATTGCAGTGGCTTCTCTTGTTGCGGAGCACGGGCTTCAGCAGTTGTGGCTCTCGGGCCCTAGAGCATAGGCTCAGTAGTTGTGGCACACGGGCTTAGTTGCTCCGTGGCATGTGGGACCTTCCCGGACCAGGGCTCGAACCCATGTCTCCTGCATTGGCAGGCGGATTCTTAACCACTGCACCACCAGGGAAGCCCAGGAGTCTGTTTTTAACAAGCATCAAGCACATGTAGTCCTCAGGGATACCACATTTAACCCTCACAACCCTACAAGGTTTAAGGTTTATTCTGATTTCACAAAGAAGTAAGCTGAGGAACTAAGAGGTTAAGTAACTTACCCACAGTCATACAGCTGGTGAGAATCAGACCTGAGATTCTGCTTCTGAACCCACCTTCTTTACCACCATTCTCTGCAGCGTCCCAGGAGCATGTTTCTTATTCCCTGAAGTTTTGGTGGTTCTTTGAATCTGCTCAAAGCATTCCTTAGCTCTCCTAACAACTTAATCATGAATAGATGGCCACTCAGATCCCCCAACAGAGTGAGGACGGAGCTGGGGATGCTCTCAGAGACCTGGAGTTTCTACCCAGGACTTAGACCAAGGGTTCTCAAAGTAGGGTCCCAGACCGCAAATTCTCCATCCCACTTCAGACCAATTAAATCAGAAACTTCTGAAGTGGAGCCCAGCCCATCTGTGAGTAAACAAGCCCTCCAGGTGTTTCTGATGCAGGCTAATAAGAACCACTGGTTTAGAAGATTCCTGGAAGGCTCTGCTGCCTTCCAGGGTTCATGGTAGGAAGGAAATGCCATAGCAAGGACTGGGTTCTTTCTCCTCTGTGGTTCTTCGGAAGCACTGTTTTGCCTCAAGCTGTGATGACCAATGATGAATTAGTTCAAAGGGTGTCCTGGATCCAGGTGCTCACAGCTCCTAGAACGTACAGTATGGCTGCCCTGCTTTTTCATCTTATAGGCATTCTCCATGGGTCCTTTGCCCTCTACCTCAGCTTCCTTTGAATGACTGTGCAGTGCCCCACTGCATGGATCCTCCAGTGCACAGGATGTCACTGCACAGTGATGACTTAAGTACAGCCTTATTTAGCACGATGCCTGGCACATAGCAGGACGGGGCAGCTGTCAGTCCTCTTCTCTTTGCTTAGCGGTGCTGGGAAGCATTGTTCGGAATGTTAGAGACAGTCTTGCATGAGAGAAACTGGCTGGGAGTGTCACCAGTAGGAAACAGGTTTCTTCTATGATTGAATTATCCCTCAGACAGTACAACATGGCTCCAAATCCCAGCTACTTACCAGCTTTGGAAACTTGGGCAAATCATACCATCTCTTTTTGCCTCATATCCCATGTTTGTAATATGTGGATGATATTTGTACCTGCCTGGCAAGGTTGTTATAAGGATTACATTAGGGGCTTCCCTGGGGGCACCGTGGTTAAGAATCTGCCTGCCCATGCAGGGAACACGGGTTCGAGCCCTAGTCCGGGAAGAGCCCACATGCCGTGGAGCAACTAAGCCCATGCACCACAACCACTGAGCCTGCGCTCTAGAGCCCATGAGCCACAACTAAGGAGCCAGCATGCCACAACTGAAGCCCACGTGCCTAGAGCCTGTGCTCCGCAACAAGAGAAGCCACCGCAATGAGAAGCCCGCACGCCACAACGAAGAGTAGCCCCCACTCGCTGCAACTAGGGAAAGCCTGCATGCAGCAATGAAAACCCAATGCAGCCAAAAATAAATTAATAAAAAAAAGAGGATCACATTAGACAGTGTAACGTGCATATGATATGATGGTACATGCTAAATAAATTTAGTTATTTTTACTCTTATCTCCTTAAAAAATAAAAGAACAACAACTTTATTTAATGGTAGAGAGGAAAGATCACAGTATTGGATTTGACAGACTTGGGTTCACACTCCAGTTTTGCCCAGTTAAGCCCAAGTTTACAGGCTGTATGATCTTGAGCAAATCACTTCTCCTCTCTGATCCTCATTTTCCTTGTCTGAAAACATTTTCCTTGTCTGAAAAATGTCTACTGCAGAGTGATTATGAAAGTTAAAATATGATGACTGTATGCTGCCACAACAAAATACCATAGACTGGGTGGCTTAAGCAACAGATAATTATTTTCTTACAATTCTGGTGGCTGGAAGTCTAAGATCAGGGTCCAAGCACGGTTGGTTTCTGGTGAGAGCTCTCTTCTTGATTTTGTAGATGGCTGCCACCTTGCTACAGGCTCACATGACTTCTTTGCATGCATGAGGAGAGAGAGAGAAAACTTGAGCTCTCCAGGGCCTCTTCTTACAAGGACACTAATCCCATCAGAGCATGGCCCCATCATTAAGATCTCATTTAACCTTAATGACCTTGGTTCTATCTCTAAATATAGTCACATTGAGGATTAGGGCTTCATCGTATGAATTGATAGGGTAGGGGTGGAGCAGAATTCAATCCATTGCACTGACTTAACTACAGCCTTATTTAGCATGATGCCTGGCACATAGCAGGACTGGGCAGCTGTCAGTCCTCTTCCCTTCATCTTAGCAGTTCTGGAAAGCATTGTTCAGGAGGTCAGAGATAGTCTTTTCTTTTGCACAGAAAGAACTGGCTGGGACTGTAGCCAGTAGGAAACAGTTTTCTTCTAAAATCAAGTTATCCCTCAGCTCAGACAGTTCATAGTTGATTTGCTGATTTGTTTTGAGGTTTTTTGGGGGGGCCTAGGCACATCTAATTTATATTTTTCTGGGAGATGAAAATTTGATTGTATTTCAAGGCAGAGGCCCTAGAAACGCTCACAATGTTCTTGGTGTCAGCCTCCATGCAGAGAAGTCACAGGCGTCACTTTTTCCACTGACAAAATCCCATGGTGCCTCTGTACATTGATGGCGCAGTTCATAGCAGTGTGCTCAGGAAGTTTGCAAACATGTTGTAATTTTAGTTGTTCTCATCCTTCAGCTTTTTATGCATCCCTGAGAAAACATTTTTTGCTTAGCTAAAAGCTTATTTGATGTTGCTGAACATTAAAAAAAAGAAAGGTATTCTTGCCCATAAGGAGTAAGTGTGTTGGTTTTTTGTCACTGTCGTCACAAATGACAAGTGAGATAGGTCTACAGAGAGCGAGGAGTAAGGTTGCAATATTTCTGGAATTCTAGAAGAAGTTTAACACAGAAATTCTGCTCACCCAGTCCCAGTGGTTGGTGAAAAATTCAGAAGCACAGAGCTTGTAAAAAGAATGACGCTGCTCTGAGCCCAGTTCCCTGACCTGTGGGTTTGAAGTAGCTCAAAAAAAAGGAACAGATGGATATGCACGCCTCTCCTTTGATATCACTTGGGAACCAGAGACATGGAACATTTGGGGGAATCTTTGGTGCCTCAGGAACTAACCTGTTTCTAAGTGCTAAAAGTAGCTGCTGCCTCAGGCCAGCCTCAGACACTTTAAGAACGCTTTCCACTGGAAAAGGCTGGCCAATTGCATTTGTCAAACATTACATTATAATCAGCCCCTGGTTTTCACGCTAAGCCTAGGAGCCGCCCGCACTCTTACAGACTGTGGGCATATTCCATGGGCATTCCCTAGGGTAGCATGAAAGGATCTACGTGCCCAAGAATCTGCACTCTGCCAAACTGAAAAGTGTCGGGTTTGCCTACACACCCATCCATTCCATTTGTTCCCATATACCTAGTACACATATTAACTGTCAGCCTCCTGCCCTCCTTCTTGCCAATCCAGGAGTTCTTCAGAGGTGGTGAGTGGGAGATTAGCAGAGTGAGGAGATTCATGGACTTTGGAATCAGACAAACCAGGAGTCAAATTCTGAGACCTCTACTTGCAAAGTGATTTGGGGCAAAATATCAATCTCTCTGAAAACAAGTCTCCTCATCTATATGAAGGAGGTAATGGTATCTTCTGCTTCATATAGTTATTAATAGGACCGATTGAGACAGTGTATGTAAACGTTTAGCAGATTACTGAGATATAATAAGTGATTGATAAATGCTAGCAACTGTTATTATTGGGGAAAATATTAATAATTGGCATTAATGTATGAATGAGAAGTAATTGGACCTGTTTGATCCTACCTGTGATACTGTATTTATCAGGGACTTGTAGTGTCTTAAACCAAAGTCATTGTGATGTAAGGACTGGGTTAATTAACAGTTGTGGGTTTGTTTATAGGGAGAGGGAAGTGTGAGATGGAAATAGGGAACCTGGAACCCCTTACCTCACATCACAAAGTTAGTTCTGAATGCTGCCTGTAACAGCATTGCAGGTAGGTGGCTAACTGATGGCTTCATCCTTGGAGAAGGAATTTCAGTTCAATTTAAGAAACTTTTAACAGGCTCCTGTTAGGAGCCAACATGGTACTAGAGGCTGATAGTAGGGGAATTAAAAAAATGCGAGAGATAAAAGCCAAATGTTGTAAGAGCTGATTGTTCAGTTATGCACTCATGGCTTTATTTTCTCAGTAAACCAGGGCTGATTTTAATTGTCATTACCTTACCTGGAGAAGTTCTTGAAGGTCTTTTAATAATATGTATTCTATACCCATTGTGATATACGTTGAGGTAATTAAAGCATAGATGGGATAGAAGAATATGTAAAGATAATCAGACGATTCAAAGAATATATCTAAAAATTAGAGTTCTAAAATTGCTCAATAATTAAAAGGCTATTAACTTGAAAGGAAAAACTTACCAAGACATTGGATGATCATGATGTGACAGCATCCATCAGACTGTGAGTCTTGTTTATCCCTGGAGAAGGAAAGCACATGGATGAGTTAAGCCCATGGATGACCTGAAGTCTTCATTATACTCTCTCACTTTAATTTCCTTCCCACCTAAAGTTGACCAGGTGGAGTTTGGCCCCTTTTCCTGGTATGATGGAAAGAGTCTTGTGGACCTGGGCTCAAATGCTGGACACTCAATATGTGGTCCTGGGCAGCTACTTTACCACAGAGAACCATGGATTCCTTGTTTGGAAAATGGAGCTCATAATACACTGTCAAGAGTCATTGTGGAGGATAGACGAGATAGTTTATCAGTGCAACTTTTCACATCTACTTTCCTCCCTCTTTATAACTGCCGGAAGCTGGCTCTGAATGATTGTGAGGCCATGGGGAATGTGTGGATGATGATCACGTGTCTCTGGAAATGCACCTGGGTAATACCATTAACTAGTCAAAACTGGGCTCCAGTCTGTTTTGCTGCTCATCCTCCTATGTTCAGTGGGTCTTTGCTTACACTCAGTATCCCTCAATGATATCAACTTTCTGAGAGATGGGACCTTGCCTAAGTCTTTTACCACCATATTCAGATGAAAGAAGTTTAGAAGGTAGAAATGAGGTAAGTGTTCAATTATTCTTGGCCGAGGGACAGCACGCTTGTTCTTGGGCAGCCCTTCCTGTCTGATAGTTTGGGGTTTATTAGAGATTATTTCCCTTCACTTCTTTCCTGAAGAGTCTGTTGACTGCTGAGCCCCATTAGGGGTGACCAGTTGATGAAAGTATTCAAAAGGAGCACCAGAACCACTGAAGGGATCTAACCGGCTGCTTTTCCTCCCTCCCTCCCTCCCTCCCTTCCTTCCATCCTCCCTTTCTTTCTCTCTCTCTCTCTTTCTTCTTCCTTCCTTCCTTTCTTTTCTTTACTTATTTTTGTGTGTCTTGCATTGTGGTATGCAGGGAGATGCTAATTACAGCAATTAAGTAAAATGAGGATGTAATATTGCTTAGCAACCCGGTTACCTAATCTGTAATTTTACTAATTTGGCTGAATCTGTGTGCTGCAACTGTTTTTGTTTTAATTAAGGATATTAATAATAATGTTTTTTTATGGAACATTTTATGTGAACACCTATCCAGAATTAAATTAGTGCATAAGCATCCCTTGTGAGATAGATTTTTTTGTTTCTGTTTATCTCAAAACCAGTCAGACAAAAGGGGCATATCTGAGGATCAAGAAACAATATGCAGCCTTATGTCATACCTCAGTTATTGATAGAGAAACAGGTGGCCTGGCCTCCCGCAGGAATGAGTATTTCTACTGTCTTGTTCCCCCAAATCTTCGACAAAGAATTTGACTTGAAAGTGGGCTTATCACACAGCCCTTCTGAGCCTCATGGAATCCACCACTTTGGGAATTGGAAGTAATTTTAAAATGTTTTGCCCTTTCTTTTTATCTTATAGAAAGATAAATGGGTTAGGGACCCAATTATATATAATTCTTCAAATGTACACTAGATCCGTGCTAGCCATGAATGTAAAATCTTAATGACTTTCATTTTTTTGATAAGATGATTACCTTCTACTCCCAGACCAAAAAAAACCCCAAACACTCAGACTCCCTAAGCAACCAAGCTACTACTGAAAACACCAGTTGCTAAAGATGGATTTGAAAGAAGAAACAGGAAATGGATGTTAGACTAATCTCGTAGAACATCCAATCCCAGATACCTTTCAAGATCACTTTTTTTTTAGGACTGAATTAATCTGGAAATTAGCATTTTAGTGGATGCAAACCAAATTCTTTGGATTTAGCCGTAACTACTGTTTGGTGTGGTTGAGGGATGGAGGGTGGGAGAGAAGTCAATATCTCATAGCAGTAATTAATCACAAACTTCTTGGAAAAGAGTCCTCTTTGTAGTCTAGCTGTTCATTTAGTCATTCATTTAAAAAATATTTATTGAGCGCCTGCCATGTGCTTGGAGTTGTTCTAGGTGCTAAGCGTACAGCAGGGGATAATCAAATGATAAGTCCTGCGCAGATCAAATTAATTATAATAATGCCTATTACTATATATTCTGTGCCAGGTGCTGTTCCATACAGTATTCCTGTAACTCATTTCATCCTGACATATTGCTAACCCCAGTTTCCATCTGATGAACCCAAGACATGAAGAGTTTAAGAAACTTGTCAAGGTCATACCATTGGCAAAGAGCCATTGGGGTATCTGCCTCTCTGCTATGTCCCCTCCTACCTATGGCTTTATTCTCTTGCTCTACTCTTCTCATGTTATATGGTCCTATTCACTTGTTCAATTATCTACACTCCTTGCTAACAGGGAGTGTAAAATCTTGCTAGAGTTTGTGGCTTTGCTTCCAAACATGGAAATGTGTATCTGAATTTTGTACTGGAACAAAACATGTCCTTCGGCTTCTCAAGCAGTTTCAGATAAAACTTAGAAACTGGGTGTGAGACCAGAGGGCAGACAGCACAAGCAAGAAGAACTACAGTCCTGCAGCCTGTGGAACAAAAACCACATTCACAGAAAGACAGACAAGATGAAAAGGCAGAGGGCTATGTACCAGATGAAGAAACAAGGTAAAACCCCAGAAAAACAACTAAATGAAATGGAGATAGGCAATCTTCCAGAAAAAGAATTCAGAATAATGATAGTGAAGATGATCCAGGACCTCAGAAAAACAAAGGAGGCAAAGATCAAGAAGATGCAAGAAATGTTTAACAAAGACCTAGAAGAATTAAAGAACAAACAAACAGAGATGAATAATACAATAACTGAAATGAAAAATACACTAGAAGGAATCAATAGCAGAATAACTGAGGCAGAAGAACGGATAAGTGACCTGGAAGACACAATGGTGGAATTCACTGCTGCAGAACAGAATAAAGAAAAAAGAATGAAAAGAAATGAAGACAGCCTAAGAGACCTCTGGGACAACATTAAACGCACCAACATTCGTATTATAGGGGTCGCAGAAGGAGAAGAGAGAGAGAGAAAGGACCAGAGAAAATATTTGAAGAGATTATAGTTGAAAACTTCCCTAACATGGGAAAGGAGATAGCCACCCAAGTCCAGGAAGCGCATAGAGTCCCATACAGAATAAACCCAAGGAGAAACACGCCAAGACACGTAATCAAATTGGCAAAAATTAAAGACAAAGAAAAATTATTGAAAGCAGAAAGGGAAAAATGACAAATAACATACAAGGGAACTCCCATAAGGTTAACAGCTCATTTCTCAGCAGAAACTCTACAAGTCAGAAGGGAGTGGCATGATATACTTAAAGTGATGAAATGGAAGAACCTACAACCAAGATTACTCTACCCGGCAAGGATCTCATTCAGATTCAATGGAGAAATCAAAAGCAAAAGCTAAGAGAATTCAGCACCACCAAACCAGCTCTACAACAAGTGCTAAAGGAACTTCTCTAAGTGTGAAACACAAGAGAAGAAAAGGATCTACAAAAACAAACACCCCAAAATCAAGAAAATGGTAATAGGAACATACATATCAATAATTACCTTAATTGTGAATGGATTAAATGCTCCAAACAAAAGACACAGGCTTGCTGAATGGATACAAAAACAAGACCCATCTGTATGCTGTCTACAAGAGACCCACTTCAGACCTAGGGACATATACAGACTGAAAGTGAGGGGATGGAAAAAGATAGTCCATGCAAATGGAAATCAAAGAAAGCTGGAGTAGCAATACTTATATCAGATAAAATAGACTTTAAAATAAAGAATGTTATAAGAGACAAGGAAGGACACTACATAATGGTCAAGGGATCAATCCAAGAAGAAGATACAACAATTACAAATACATATGCTCCCAACATAGGAGTACCTCAATACATAAGGCAACTGCTAACAGCTATAAAAGAGGAAATCAACAATAACAAAATAATAGTGCGGGACTTTAACACCTCACTTACACCAATGGACAGATCATCCAAACAGAAAATTAATAAGGAAACACAAGCTTTAAATGACACAATAGATCAGATAGATTTAATTGACGGTTATAGGACATTCCATCCAAAAACAGCAGATTGCACTTTCTTCTCAAGTGCACACGGAACATTCTCCAGGATAGATCACATCTTGGGTCACAAATTAAGCCTCAGTAAATTTAAGAAAATTGAAATCATATCAAGCATCTTTTCTCACCACAGCGCTATGAGATTAGAAACGAATTATAGGGAAAAAAACGGAAAAACCACAAACACATGGAGGCTAAACAATACGTTACTAAATAACCAAGATATCACTAAAGAAATCAAAGAAGAAATCAAAAAATACCTGGAGACAAATGACAATGAAAATGCGACGATCCAAAACCTATGGGATGCAGCAAAAGGAGTTCTAAGAGGGAAGTTTATAGCTATAAAAGCCTACCTCAAGAAACAAGAAAAATCTCATGTAAACAATCTAACGTTACACCTAACAGAACTAGAGAAAGAAGAACAAACAAAACCCAAAGTTAGCAGAAGGAAAGAAATCATAAAGATCAGAGCAGAAATAAATGAAATAGAAACAAAGAAACAATAGCAACGATCAATAATACTAAAAGCTGGTTCTTTGAGAAGATAAACAAAATTGATAAACCATTAGCCAGACTCATCAAGAAAAAGAGGGAGAGGACTGAAATCAATAAAATTAGAAATGAAAAAGGAGAAGTTACAACAGACACCACAGAAATACAAAGCATCCTAAGAGACTACTACAAGCAACTCTATGCCAATAAAATGGAAAACCTGAACGAAATGGACAAATTCTTAGAAAGGTATAACCTTCCAAGACTGAACCAGAAAGAAATAGAAAATATGAACAGACCAATCACAAGTAATGAAATTGAAACTGTGATTAAAAATCTTCCAACAAACAAAAGCCCAGGACCAGATGGCTTCACAGGTGAATTCTATGAAACATTTAGAGAAGAGCAAACAGCCATCCTTCTCAAACTCTTCCAAAAAATTGCAGAGGAAGGAAAACTCCCAAACTCATTCTATGAGGCCACCATCACCCTGATACCAAAACCAGACAAAGATACTACAAAAAAAGAAAATTACATACCAATATCACTGATGAATATAGATGTAAAACTCCTCAACAAAATATTAGCAAACAGAATCCAACAACACATTAAAAGGATCATACACCATGATGAAGTGGGATTTATCCCAGGAATGCAAGGATTCTTCAATATACGCAAATCAATCAATGTGATACACATATTAACAAATTGAAAAATAAAAACCATATGGTCATCTCAATAGATGCAGAAAAAGCTTTTGACAAAATTCAACACTGGTTTATGATAAAAACTCTCCAGAAAGTGAGCAGAGGGAACCCACTTCAACATAATAAAGGCCGTATACGACAAACCCACAGCAAACATCATTCTCAATGGTGAAAAACGGGAAGCATTTCTTCTAAGATCAGGAACAAGACAAGGATGTCCACTCTCACCACTATTATTCAACCTAGTTTTGGAAGTCCTAGCCATGGCAATCAGAGAAGAAAAAGAAAAGGAATAGAAATTGGAAAAGAAGAATTAAAACTCACTATTTGCAGATGACATGATACTATACATAGAGAATTCTAAAGATGCCACCAGAAAACTACTAGAACTAATCAATGAATTTGGTAGCCTTCCACCTGTGAGGCTGCAAGGAGAGGTCTGCAACCTGGTAGAGAGCTCTCACCCAATTATGCTGGCACCCTGATCTTGGACTTACAACCTCCAGAACTATACACCAGAAATACATCTACACGTGGAACAACTCCTACGTAGCACCTACTGAACGCTGGCAGAAGACCTCAGACCTCCCAAAAGGCAAGGAACCCCCCACGTACCTGGTTAGGGCAAAAGAAAAAAATAAACAGAGACAAAAGGATAGGGACGGGTCCTGCACCAGCGGGAGGGAGCTGTGAAGGAGGAAAAGTGTCCACACACTAGGAAGCCCCTTCGCGGGCGGAGACTGCGGGTGGCGGAGTGGGGGAGCTTCGGAGCCGCGGAGGAGAGCACAGCAACAGGGGTGCGGAGGGCAAAGCGGAGAGATTCCAGCGCAGAGGATCGGGGCCGACCGGCACTCACCAGCCGAGAGGCTTGTCTGCTCGCCCGACGGGGCGGGCGGGGCTGGGAGCTGAGGCTCCGGCTTCTGTCGGAGCGCCGGGAGAGGACTGAGGTTGGCGGCGTGAACACAGCCTGCAGGGCGTTAGTGCACCGCAGCTAGCCGGGAGGGAGTCCGAGGAAAAGTCTGGACCTGCCGAAGAGGCAAGAGACATTTTCTTCCCTCTTTGTTTCCTGGTGCACGAGGAGAGGGGATTAAGAACGCTGCTTAAGAGAGCTCCAGAGACGGGCGCGAGCCTCGGCTAAAAGTGCGGAGCCCAGAGACAGACATGAGACGCTAAGGCCGCTGCTGCCGCCACCAAGAAGCCTGTGTGCAAACACAGGTCACTATCCACACCCCCTTCCGGGGAGCCTGTGCAGCCCGCCACTGCCAGGGTCCCGGGATCCAGGGACAACTCCCCCGGGAGAACGCACAGCTCGCCTCAGGCTAGCAGTCACGACGGCCTCTGCCGCAGGCCCGCCCCGCACTCTGTGACCCTCCCTCCCCGCCGGCCTGAGTGCGCCAGAGCCTCTGAATCAGCGGCTCCTTTAACCCCGTCCTGTCTGAGCAAAGAACAGACGACCTCCGGCAACCTACACGCACAGGCGGGGCCAAATCCAAAGCTGAGCCCCTGGGAGCTGTGAGAACAAAGAAGAGAAAGGGAAATCTCTCCCAGCAGCCTCAGAAGCAGCGGATTAAAGCTCCACAATCAACTCGATGTACCCTGCATCTGTGGAATACATGAATAGACAACGAATCATCCCAAATTAAGGAGCGGTGTGGATGAAAGGCTCTTGGTGCTGCAGCCAGGAGTTAGTGCTGTGCCTCTGAGGTGGGAGAGCCAACTTCAGGACACTGGTCCACAAGAGGCCTCCCAGCTGCACATAATATCAAACGGCGAAAATCTCCCAGAGATCTCCATCTCAACGCCAGCACCCAGCTTCACTCAATGACCAGCAAGCTACAGTGCTGGACATCCTATGCCAAACAACTAGCAAGACAGGAACACAACCCCACCCATTAGCAGAGAGGCTGCCTAAAATCATAAGTCCACTGACACCCCAAAACACACCACCAGACGTGGACCTGCCCACCAGAAAGACAAGATCCAGCCTCATCCACCAGAACACAGGCACTAGTCCCCTCCACCAGGAAGCCTACACAACCGACTGAACCAACCTTAGCCACTGGGGACAGACACAAAAAACAACAGGAACTACGAACCTTCAGCCTGCAAAAAGGAGACCCCAAACACAGTAAGATAAGCAAAATGAGAAGACAGAAAAACACACAGCAGATGAAGGAGCAAGATAAAAACCCACCAGACCTAACAAATGAAGAGGAAATAGGCAGTCTACCTGAAAAAGATAGTAAAGATGATCCAAAATCTTGGAAATAGAATAGACAAAATGCAAGAATCAGTTAACAAGGACCTAGGAGAACTAAAGATGAAACAAACAATGATGAACAACACAATAAATGAAATGAAAAATACTCTAGAAGGGATCAATAGCAGAATAACTGAGGCAGAAGAACGGATAAGTGACCTGGAAGATAAAATAGTGGAAATAACTACGGCAGAGCAGAATAAAGAAAAAAGAATGAAAAGAACTGAGGACAGTCTCAAAGACCTCTGGGACAACATTAAACGCACCAACATTCGAATTATAGGGGTTCCAGAAGAAGAAGAGAAAAAGAAAGGGATGAGAAAATATTTGAAGAGATTATAGTTGAAAACTTCCCTAATATGGGAAAGGAAATAGTTAATCAAGTCCAGGAAGCACAGAGAGTCCCATACAGGATAAATCCAAGGAGAAATACGCCAAGACACATATTAATCAAACTGTAAAAAATTAAATACAAAGAAAACATATTAAAAGCAGCAAGGGAAAAACAACAAATAACACACAAGGGAATCCCCATAAGGTTAACACCTGATCTTTCAGCAGAAACTCTGCAAGCCAGAAGGGAGTGGCAGGACATATTGTGTTGAAGGAGAAAAACCTGCAACCAAGATTACTCTACCCAGCAAGGATCTCATTCAGATTTGATGGAGAAATTAAAACCTTTACAGACAAGCAAAAGCTGAGAGAGTTCAGCACCACCAAACCAGCTCTACAACAACTGCTAAAGGAACTTCTCTAGGCAAGAAACACAAAAGAAGGAAAAGACCTATAATAACGAACCCAAAATAATTAAGAAAATGGGAATGGGAACACACATATCGATAATTACCTTAAATGTAAATGGACTAAATGCTCCCACCAAAAGACACAGTTTGGCTGAATGGATACAAAAACAAGACGCATATATTTGCTGTCTACAAGAGACCCACTTCAGACCTAGAGACACATACATACTGAAAGTAAGGGGATGGAAAAAGATATTTCATGCAAACGGAAACCAAAAGAAAGCTGGAGTAGCAATTCTCATATCAGACAAAATAGACTTTAAAACAAAGACTATTAGAGGAGACAAAGAAGGACACTACATAATGATCAAGGGATCGATCCAAGAAGAAGATATAACAATTGTAAATATTTATGCACCCAACATAGGAGCACCTCAATACATAAGGCAAATACTGACAGCCATAAAAGGGGAAATCGACAGTAACACAATAATAGTAGGGGACTTTAACACCCCACTTTCACCAATGGACAGATCATCCAAAATGAAAATAAATAAGGAAACACAAGCTTTAAATGATACATTAAACGAGATGGACTTAATTGATATTTATAGGACATTCCATCCAAAAACAACAGAATACACATTTTTCTCAAGTGCTCATGGAACATTCTCCAGGATAGATCATATCTTGGGTCACAAATCAAGCCTTGGTAAATTTAAGAAAATTGAAATTGTATCAAGCATCTTTTCCGAACACAATGCTATGAGACTAGATATCAATTACAGGAAAAGATCTGTAAAAAATACAAACACATGGAGGCTAAACAATAAACCACTTATAACGAAGTGATCACTGAAGAAATCAAAGAGGAAATCAAAAAACACCTAGAAACAAATGACAAGGGAGACACGACGACTCAAAATCTATGGGATGCAGCAAAAGCAGTTCTAAGAGGGAAGTTTATAGCAATACAATCCTACTTTAAGAAACAGGAAACATCTCGAATAAACAACCTAACCTTGCACCTAAAGCAATTAGAGAAAGAAGAACAAAAAAACCCCAAAGTTGGCAGAAGGAAAGAAATCATAAAAATCAGATCAGAAATAAATGAAAAAGAAATGAAGGAAACGATAGCAAAGATCAGTAAAACTAAAAGCTTTTTCTTGAAAGGATAAACAAAATTGATAAACCATTAGCCAGACTCATCAAGAAAAAAAGGGAGAAGACTCAAATCAATAGAAGTAGAGATGAAAAAGGAGAAGTAACAACTGACACTGCAGAAATACAAAAGATCATGAGAGATTACTACAAGCAACTCTATGCCAATAAAATGGACAACCTGGAAGAAATGGACAAATTCTTAGAAAGGCACCAGCTGCCAAGACTGAATCAGGAAGAAATAGAAAATATGAACAGACCAATCACAAGCACTGAAATTGAAACTGTGATTAAAAATCTTCCAACAAACAAAAGCCCAGGACCAGATGGCTTCACAGGCGAATTCTATCAAACATTTAGGGAAGAGCTATCACCTATCCTTCTCAAACTCTTCCAAAATATAGCAGAGGGAGGAACACTCCCCAACTCATTCTATGAGCCCACCATCACCCTGATACCAAAACCAGACAAGGATGTCACAAAGAAAGAAAACTACAGGCCAATATCACTGATGAACATAGATGCAAAAATCCTCAACAAAATACTAGCAAACAGAATCCAACAGTACATTAAACGGATCATACACCATGATCAAGTGGGGTTTATTCCAGGAATGCAAGGATTCTTCAATATAAGCAAATCAATCAACGTGATACACCATATTAACAAATTGAAGGAGAAAAACCATATGATCATCTCAATAGATGCAGAGAAAGCTTCTGACAAAATTCAACACCCATTTATGATAAAAACCCTGCAGAAAGTAGGCATAGAGGGAACTTTCCTCAACATAATAAAGGCCATATATGACAAACCCACAGCCAACATCGTCCTCAATGGTGAAAAACTGAAAGCATTTCCACTAAGATCAGGAACAAGACAAGGTTGCCCACTCTCACCACTCTTATTCAACATAGTTTTGGAAGTTTTAGCCACAGCAATCAGAGAAGAAAAGGAAATAAAAGGAATCCAAATCGGAAAAGAAGTAAAGCTGTCACTCTTTGCAGATGACATGATACTATACATAGAGAATCCTAAAGATGCTACCAGAAAACTACTAGAGCTAATCAATGAATTTGGTAAAGTAGTAGGATACAAAATTAATGCACAGAAATCTCTGGCATTCCTATACACTAAGGATGAAAAATCTGAAAGTGAAATGAAGAAAACACTCCCATTTACCATTGCAACAAAAAGAATAAAATATCTAGGAATAAACCTTCCTAAGGAGACAAAAGACCTGTATGCAGAAAATTATAAGACACTGATGAAAGAAATTAAAGATGATACAAATAGATGGAGAGATATACCATGTTCTTGGATTGGAAGAATCAACATTGTGAAAATGACTCTACTACCCAAAGCAATCTACAGATTCAATGCAATCCCTATCAAACTACCACTGGCATTTTTCACAGAACTAGAACAAAAAATTTCACAATTTGTATGGAAACACAAAAGACCCTGAATAGCCAAAGCAATCTTGAGAACGAAAAACGGAGCTGGAGGAATCAGGCTTCCTGACTTCAGGCTATACTACAAAGCTACAGTAATCAAGACAGTATGGTACTGGCACAAAAACAGAAATATAGATCAATGGAACAGGATAGAAAGCCCAGAGATAAACCCATGCACATATGGTCACCTTATCTTTGACAAAGGAGGCAGGAATGTACAGTGGAGAAAGGACAGCCTCTTCAATAAGTGGTGCTGGGAAAACTGGACAGCTACATGTAAAAGTATGAGATTAGATCACTCCCTAACACCATACACAAAAATAAGCTCAAAATGGATGAAAGACCTAAATGTAAGGCCAGAAACTATCAAACTCTTAGAGGAAAACATAGGCAGGACACTCTATGACATAAATCACAGCAAGATCCTTTTTGACCCACCTCCTAGAGAAATGGAAATAAAAACAAAAGTAAACAAATGGGACCTAATGAAACTAAAAGCTTTTGCGCAGCAAAGGAAACCATAAAGAAGAACAAAAGACAACCCTCAGAATGGGAGAAAATATTTGCCAATGAAGCAACTGACAAAGGATTAATCTCCAAAATTTATAAGCAGCTCATGCAGCTTAATAACAAAAAAACAAACAACCCAATCCAAAAATGGGCAGAAGACCTAAACAGACATTTCTCCCAAGAAGATATACAGATTGCCAACAAACACATGAAAGAATGCTCAACATCACTAATCATTAGAGAAATGCAAATCAAAACTACAATGAGATATCATCTCACACCAGTCAGAATGGCCATCATCAAAAAATCTAGAAACAATAATTGCTGGAGAGGGTGTGGAGAAAACGGAACCCTCTTACACTGTTGGTGGGAATGTAAATTGATACAGCCACTGTGGAGAACAGTATGGAGGTTCCTTAAAAAGCTACAAATAGAACTACCATATGACCCAGCAATCCCACTACTGGGCATATACCCTGAGAAAACCATAATTCAAGAAGAGTCATGTACCAAAATGTTCATTGCAGCTCTATTTACAATAGCCCAGAGATGGAAACAACCTAACTGTCCACCATCGGATGAATGGATAAAGAAGATGTGGCACATATATACAATGGAATATTACTCAGCCATAAAAAGAAACGAAATTGAGCTATTTGTAATGTGGTGGATAGACCTGGAGTCTGTCATACAGAGTGAAGTAAGGCAGAAAGAGAGAGACAAATACCGTATGCTAACACATATATATGGAATTTAAGAAAAAAAATGTCATGAAAAACCTAGGGGTGAAACAGGAATAAAGACACAGATTTACTACTAGAGAATGGACCTGAGGCTATGGGGAGGGGGAAGGGTAAACGGTGACAAAGCGAGAGAGAGGCATGGACATATATACACTACCAAACGTAAGGTAGATAGCTAGTGGGAAGCAGCCGCATAGCACAGGGAGATCAGCTCGGTGCTTTGTGACGGCCTGAAGGGGTGGGATAGGGAGGGTGGGAGGGAGGGAGACGCAAGCGGGAAGAGATATGGGAACATATGTGTATATATAACTGATTCATTTTGTTGTGAAGCTGAAACTAACATACCATTGTAAAGCAATTATACTCCAATAAAGATGTTAAAATGAAAAAAAAAATTAAAAAAAAATGAATTCGGTAAAGTTGCAGGATACAAAATTAATGCACAGAACTCTCTTGCATTCCTATATACTAATGATGAAAAATCTGAAAGAGACATTAAGGAAACACTCCCATTTACTATTGCAACAAAAAAGAATAAAATACCTAGGAATAAACCTACCTAGGGAGACAAAAGACCTGTATGCAGAAAACTATAAGACACTGATGAAAGAAATTAAAGATGATACCAACAGATGGAGAGATATACCATGTTCTTGGATTAGAAGAATCAATATTGTGAAAATGACTATACTACTCAAAGCAATCTACAGATTCAATGCAATCCCTATCAAATTACCAGTGGCATGTGTTATAGAACTAGAACAAAAAATCTTAAAATTTGTATGTTGACACAAAAGACCCCGAATAGCCAAAGCAGTCTTGGGGAAAAAAAATGGAGCTGGAGGCATCAGACTCCCTGACTTCAGACTATACTACAAAGCTACAGTAATCAAGACAAAATGGTACTGGCACAAAAACAGAAATATAGATCAGTGGAACATGACAGAAAGCCCAGAGATAAACCCACGCACCTATGGTCAACTAATCTTTGACAAAGGAGGCAAGGATATACAATGGAGAAAAGACAGCCTCTTCAGTAAGTGGTGCTTGGAAAACTGGACAGCTACATATAAAAGAATGAAATTAGAACACTCCCTAACACCATACACAAAAATAAACTCAAAATGGATTATAGACCTAAATGTAAGACCAGGCACTGTAAAACTCTTAGAGGAAAACACAGGAAGAACACTCTTTGACATAAATCACAGCAAGATCTTTTTTCATCCACCTCCTAGAGTAATGAAATTAAAAACAAAAATAAACAAATGGGACCTAATGAAACTTAAGAGCTTTTGCACAACAAAGGAAACCATAAACAAGACAAAAAGACAACCCTCAGAATGGGAGAAAGTATTTGCAAATGAATCATCAAAGGATTAATCTCCAAAATATATAAACAGGTCATGCAGCTCAAACCCAATCCAAAAATGGGCAGAAGACCTAAATAGACATTTCTCTAAAGAAGACATACAGATGGCCAAGAAGCACATGAAAAGCTCTCAACATCACTAATCATTAGAGAAATGCAAATCAAAACTACAATGAGGTATCACCTCACACCAGTTAGAATGGGCATCATCAGAACATCTACAAACAAGAAATGCTGGAGAGGGTGTGGAGAAAAGGGAACCCTCTTGCACTCTTGGTGGGAATGTAAATTGATACAGCCACTAAGGAGAACAGTATGGAGGTTCCTTAAAAAACTAAAAATAGAACTACCATATGACCCAGCAATCCCACTACTGGGCATATACCCAGAGAAAACCATAATTCAAAAAGACACATGCATCCCAGTGTTCACTGCAGCACTATTTACAATAGCCAGGTCATGGAAGCAACCTAAATGCCCATTGACAGACAAATGGATAAAGAAGGTGTGGTACATATATATACAATGGAATATTACTCAGCCATAAAAAGGAACAAAATTGGGTCATTTGTAGAGACGTGGATGGATCTAGAGACCGTCATAACGAGTGAAGTAAGTCAGAAAGAGAAAAATAAATATCGTATATTAACACATATATGTGGAACCTAGAAAAATGGTACAGATTATTCGGTTTGCATAGCAGAAATTGAGACACAGATGTAGAGAACAAATGTATGAACACCAAGGGGGGAAAGCCACGGGGGGGGTGGTTTGATGAATTGGGCAATTGGGATTGACATATATACACTGATGTGTATAAAATGGATGACTAATAAGAGAATAAATAAATAAACGTTTAAAAAAAAAAGGAAATTGGGTGTGAATTGCACCTTGAAACCCTGTCCCTGGGCGCCAGTATTTTTTCTAGCTGGGTAAGAAAGTTATCTTCTCTAGGGAGATAGCATTTCCTTGGTCTCTGTAGTGTAGTCCCCACTGCAGATAAGAGACAGATGGTCGTATTTTTAAGGATACACTTGCTTAAAAATGTAAACTAATTGAAAGATAAATAATAGCTGTTTCAGAGTCCCCTGCCCCCCACCCCATCGAGACTGCAGATCAGGAAAGATCTTTGGCAAGAATCTTGAGAGGAATGTAAAAAGGCTGTTCCTGGCAGGATGGGAAAAACTCAGGCAGACAGATTCTGTCCTTAGCCCTACCCTTTCAGAAGTCCAAATGATGACTTTTAAAATCTTACTGTCCAGCTGACATTTACTTGGTACATTGTATCCAGAATCTGACTACTGTAATGTGTTCTCAAATGCAGTCTGCAAATGAAGAGCCCAGTAGGAGCTTTTCACTGGCCCCAAATTTCAAAGGATTTCAAAATAGGTCAATTGTGTATGAGTGTGTGTGTTTGTGTGTGTGTGTACTTCCCTTTGTAAAATTGAACTCACATTTCAAAAACTTTTGAAAAACTTGCATTGATGCCGTTACTCAGCCAACATGTATTGAACACCGACTATGAATCAGGTAAGATACTACACACTGAGGAATCAATGAGAGATGGGACAAGGCTCCTAACTTGAAGGACATTAGGGGAGATGACGTGGTGATCTTAAGCAGTGGGGTAAATGAATTGATAATGATGTGTGGCGTCCAGAGGAGGGACGCCTACCTTGAGGAGATCCATGCTATGCTTGGTCTTGAGCACCAGCCGATCACTGTGCTGTCAACAGCAAGTCTGCTTCCCCCAACATCTTCCTACCCAGGAGCTGTCAACTTTGACACACGAGCAACAAACCTTACATACAGAGAGGGCACCCAAGAACTCCTGCTGGCTGCCAGCCTAGGCAGTCTGAGCCTTGCTGGAAATGTCGCTACCTCACCTTAGATCCCAAGAAGCAAATCATCTACTCCAAGTGTGGTTCTCCCAAGAGGGCCCAAAGTCCAGGGACGGCTTTGATCTAACCATAGACTCTGAAGGTGAGAACTCTACCATCCCTGGGGAGTCGCTGACCAGCCCATGCTTGAACACTTCCACAGATACTGCAGACATGTATGCTTGCCCCCTTCCTCCTTCCCGTTCCTCACACGGTCTCTCATCGCCAAATTATGTTCTGAGTGATTTCTGGTGCTCAGTTGAAAGGATGGAAGAAGAGGCTTGAACAGAGCAAGAAGCTCGTCGAAGGCCCCCCAGTGCACCCCTGAATCCAAAAGGATCGTGTAACTTCAACTGGCAGGTCTCAGCAGCCCTCGTGACTCACTTGCTGGAGGCCAGTAGGTTCATGTAAGGGATTAATGAGGCCATGAGTGTAGGTTTCATCCCACATGGATCGGTTAACTTCATTCTGAGAAAGGCTATTCCACAGCCACAGGCTGCAGGTGTCAGGTAATAGGAGCTAGACATGGACAATTTAGACTAACGCAGACACAAACGAATGCAAGAGGACACAGATGAGTTCATCTAGTATTCCAGCCCTGAACTGCCACTAACATTAAACAAACAAAACGTGTATTCCACACTGAGTCAGAATGCATATATTTTTCAGTGCAATGGAAGTCCTGATTCTAGAAATTAAGGTGAAATATTTGGTTTCATTTTAGTCCCATAGCCTTGTAAAGCTCATCTTTACCTTGTGCAGTATATGTTGCTTAGAGAAAAATTTAAGAATTAATAAAGTAGAAATAAAATCAAGCATGAAATTGCTTGACAGTTTAATGGATTTTTTTTTAAGCTTTTATTTTACAGAGTTCAATTGCATATTTGGAGCCTTTCAATGACTACAGGTGCACTTCTCCACATTCACATATGTGTTTCTAAAATAATTTGTTGGGACTGTGTAGTACCCCATCCAGAAGATGTGTACCCAAGTGCATTGTGTGGATATCTGATGTAGTTCATTTGATTTTCATCTGGAAGAAGTATCCTTTTGTTACCAGTATGCACATTAGGTAGCAGAAAAGACAATTTGCTCTGTCTCACAGTTTACATACAGTACTGTACGTTTCATTAACCAATATTGGTATATTCAAAAGAACACATAATTCAGCATGTTCTTCAGATTGCAAATCAACTTGTTCTTTGACACAAATGTTAGATAATTCACACTTGGGTAGGTGAAAAATCCATTTTGCCTCTTCCCTTTTCTTCTTCAGTGAGAATTTGGTGATGAAACAAATAACAAAGTACACCAATAGTCCTCCCCACAAAGGGCTTTTTTTTTTTAATCATTATTTCCTGTAACACGGTGAATTTCCCCATCAAGGACTCCCTGTGCCTGGTATTGGTCAGCTAGATACAGGGCTTCCTCATACCTTGTTACACTCTGTTAGTAATTTCATTCCTTTATATCCAGACTTACCAAATGCAAAATTCCTAACAAATTGCATTTTCCAGTTATTATTGGCTTTAATTTTATAGTCTCTCTAGAGAAAAAGAAATATTGGTAAGAAATTCACAAACATGTGACATTCTTCAGAGGGTGGTGTAACTTCTTTTTTGCTTCACTTGTGCCTCTGTGTTACATTTACACTATCCCTGGACTGTGACAAAGTTGATGTCCTCTGGGTGGAAATTTAGCGGATAGAAAGTGAGAACGTGAACGGGGAAGGCATCAGGAAAATCATTTTTACTGAATGCTTACTATGATGCACTAAATACTGGATCAAGTCCTTTATATATTTTCTTTTTGTGTGTGTGTATAAACATGACATTTAATGCATTTAACATTTATGTACCCTTAGGAACATAAAGAATCAGGTTTGTTTTTTCTTTCCTTAAAAAAAAGTAATTTTAACTAAAAAAAAAAGTACCCAGTTAAAAGCAAATAAGAGTAGAAAAAGATATATAAGGAGAAGTCAAATTTTCTACTTCAGATCTGTTTCCCAGGGCAACCACTATTAGTATTTTCTTATATGTTCTTATGTAAATATTTTATAAACACACAAAAGCATATATAAATATGTAAGTGTGTGTATTACTCCTTCCCCACCTTCTTTTCTTAAACAAATGGGAGCCTGGTCTATTCACTTTTGTTTACTATAGATGTTTCATTTCTGTAAGCATCAATACAGCCCATTCTTTCCACAAGCATATATATTATAACTGAGTATATATACTATGAGTATATATATATGATGACATTTAACCAGGTATTCCTAGTCTTTTGCTTTTATAAACAACGTGGCATTGAAAATCCTTGAATATACATACATTCCTTCACATACTTTTTAATTTATGTAGAAGCTGCCCCAATGTATACCCCAAATCTGTTACCAAACTTTTTGACCTCTTCATTTCTCTTTGGTTAACATTAGCATCTCATTGTTATTTTGATTAGCCAGCCATCTTCTGTTTAGTTCCACTGATCTTCCCATTTCTACCTGAATGAGTACTAAGCTGTTTTGAATAATACAGCCTTAAAATATATTTTTATGTCTGGTAGGTTCAGTCTCCTTATATTTCTCTATAAAAGGAGCATTTAAAAAATATTTTAAGGACAACATTTCAGATTGCCTTAATGACAGACTCATACAAATCCGTCACAGGCTGACCTTGGAGATATTGTGGTTTGGTTCCAGATCATCACAACATATTTTCTTTATATACTTTCTTACATTTAATCCTAATCATATGAGGCAAGAATTATATTTTTAAAGTAAGGAAACAGAGGGTAGGGGCAAGGGATGGAATAATACTTATTGATTACAAACCATATCTAGGTTCTGTACAAGTACGGTACACAGATCATTTCATTGGATCTTTATAACACTACTTTATGAGGTGGTGACTCTTAGAACATTTCACTAATGGTAGAAGAGGGTTCTAATGCAGTTTTTATGCCTCCCAAACCTATGTCCCTTTTCGGTTTACCATGCAGCCTGCCACCTGTGCCCAACTGACACAGATTTTAAGATTTTAAAAAGGAAGAGCTAGATATATTTCTTGAAGCAACTAAAACGTAAACACCTTTGAAGAGAAGAACACTTTTGAGCAAGTAAGAAAACACAATAGGAATTTGTGCTTTCTGTACATACTTCTTCTTAATGAAGTTTTATCTGATCCTCAATCCCTTTAAATTCTTAGGCTTTTGAGAAGTGCTTTCCATTTTCTCTACTCTCACCCAGATTTTGAAACCTCCCAGCAGCTTCTCAGTTACTCTTGTTCCCTTCTTATTACAAAACACCCTCCTCCCTCCCGACGAACTCGACTCAGTCTCTACATGTTAAATCCCCGGGTGGCGGCACCCATGTCAGCAGACATTTTCCTTCACGCTGTCCTGGACTCTCCTCTCAATGAGATTCATGGAACTTCTGTCTTGCGTTATCTTTTTACTGGGGTATAATTGACAAATAAAAGTATACACGCGATGCTTTCATGTCCATGGATATTGTGAACTGGTTACCAATCAAGTTAATACATTGATCATCTCACATAGTTACCTCTTTTTTCACAAATTTTAATTAGCAGATTTCAAGTCTACAATACAATATTATTAACTATATCACCAGGCTGCTCATTAGATCCTCAGAATGTATTCATCTTACAACTAAAAATTTATACCCTTTGACCAACATCACCCCATTTCCCCCAGCCTCAGCAATCATCATTCTACACTCTGCTTCTATAAGTTTGCCTTTTTTTTTTTTTTTTTTTTTTGCGGTACACGGGCCTCTGACTGTTGTGGCCTCTCCCTTTGCAGAGCACAGGCTCCAGATGCGCAGGTTCAGCGGCCATGTCTCTCTGGCCCAGCCACTCCGCGGCATGTGGGATCTTCCCGGACTGGGGCACGAACCTGTGTCCCCTGCATTGGCAGGTGGACTCTCAACCACTGTGCCACCAGGGAAGCCCAAGTTTGCCTTTTTTAATAAAAGATTTCACGTATAAGTGACGTCATACAGAATCTCTCTTTCTCTGTCTGGCTTATTTCACTTAGCATAATGCTTCCAGGTTCATCCATGTTGTTGCAAATGGCAGGATCTCCTTCTTTTTTAAGGCTGAATAATATTCCATTATGTATATATGCACCACATCATCTTTATCCATTTGTCCACTGATGGACTCTTAGGTTGTTTCCATATCTTGGCTATTGTGAATGATGCTGCAGTGAACTTGGGAGTGTAGGTATCCCTTTCAGATGCTGATTTTGCTTCCTTCAGATATTTCCTCAGAAGTGGCATGGCTGAATCATATGGTAGTGCTAATATTAATATTTTGAGGAACCTCTATACTGTGTTCCATAGTGGCTGCACCAAGTTACATAACCACCAACATGTACAAGGGTTCCCTTTTCTCCACATTCTTGCCAACATTTGTTATCATTTGTAATGTCTCTATCTTCAAAGAATTGTACAGCCAAAAACCTTTTTCAATTAACCTTTTGCTTCAAGTCAGCACTGCAGACCACATCTCCCACTGAGTTTCAACTTTGTAAGTAAAAGAAAGCTCCTCAGAGTTAAACGAGCCCGTCGCTAGAAATTCAGTGGGCTACAGTATGTTTTATTTCAGTGATAATTTTGGTCTACAATATTTAAGCTTGCAAGAGAAAATAAGCTTTTGGATTTCCTCTGTACAATTTTTAATCTAGAGGTAACAAGCCCTTTGCCTAAGAAAATAACTCTCTCATCCACCAAGTGAATAGACACCTGGAATTTCTCTAGCCAATACTGAAGTGTTTCTTTCCGTATTAAAAGATAAGGCTGAATATGCAAATACCCTGGAGAGAAGTAATATTTACTAAATTATACTCATTCTCTCCTGCAAATTATTGATATGAGAGTCTCTCCCAGAAGGAGGTTGGGGTATGGAGGAGAAGGAGAGAGCATAAGAGATTTCAGTGTTTACAGGGGGCAAGTGGGAAGCAGGAGCCAGTGCCTGCTCAGAAGGCAGCACTCACAGCCTTTGATTCCTCATGTTTCCGCTGCCCTTTCAGAAAATATTTACCATGAGAGTCACATTTTATGCTGTGAATGTATGTTCTAAAGTCAGTGTGAAATCATGTACAGTAAAAATCACCCTTGGAGGTGCATCAGACCCAGGTGACAGGCAGAGCCACGACGACGTTGCAACAGCCCTGAGGCTGAGTGGAGGTGAGAAAACAGGCTCACGGATTTTAGGGCTGTGCCTGGGTTCCACAACCGGCAAGTGACTGAGGCACCACTTCATCCAGTTCTTCCAACTTTAAACCCTTCTGTCTCTCAAGTGTTGGGTGCCTGCCACAGTTCCCCGACCAGGGATCAAACTCAAGCCCCCTGCAGTGGAAGCGCAGAGTCTTAACCACTGGACTGCCAGGGAATTCCCCAGAATCTGCTTTTTACCAAGACCCCTCCTGCCAACCAGCTGTGTGGCTCACAGGGTCTTGGTGCTCCAGCCGGGTGTCAGGCCTGAGCTTCTAAGGTGGGAGAGCCGAGTTCAGGACATTGGTCCACCAGAGACCTCCCAGCCCCTTGTAATAACAATCGATGAGAGCTCTGCCAGAGACCTACATCTCAACACTAAGACACAGCTCCACTCAACGACCAGCAAGCTACAGTGCTGGACAGCCCATGCCAAACAACTAGCAAAACAGGAACACAACCCCACCCATTAGCAGAGAGGCTGCCTAAAATCATAACACGTTCACAGACACACCTAAAACACGCCACCGGACGCAGTCCTGCCCACCAGAAAGACATGATCCAGCCTCATTCACCAAAACACAGGCACTGGTCCCTTCCACCAGGAAGCCTACAAAACCCACTGAACCAGCCTTGCCCATTGGGGGCAGACACCAAAAATAACAGGAACTACGAACCTGCAGCCTGTGAAAAGGAGACCCCAAACACAGTAAGTTAAGCAAAATGAGAAGACAGAGAAACACACAGCAGATGAAGGAGCAAGGTAAAACCCCACCAGACCAAACAAATGAAGAGGAAATAGGCAGTCTACCTGAAAAAGAATGCAGAGTAATGACAGTAAAGATGATCCAAAATCTTGGAAATAGAATAGAGAAAATACAAGAAATGTTTAACAAGGACCTAAAAGAACTAAAGAGAAAACAAACAATGATGAACAACACAATAAATGAAATTAAAACTTCTCCAGAAGTAATCAATAGCAGAATAACTGAGGCTGAAGAACGGATAAGTGACCTGGAAGATAAAATAGTGGAAATAACTACCACAGAGCAGAATAAAGAAAAAAGAATGAAAAGAATTGAGGACAGTCTCAGAGACCTCTGGGACAACATTAAACACACCAACATTCGAATTATAGGGGTCCCAGAAGAAGAGAAAAAGAAAGGGACTGAGAAAATATTTGAAGAGACTATGGTTGAAAACTTCCCTAATATGGGAAAGAAAATAGACAATCAAATCCAGGAAGTGCAGAGTCCCATACAGGATAAATCCAAGGAGAAACACGCCAAGACACATATTAATCAAACTATCAAAAATTAAATGCAAAGAAAAAATATTAAAAGCAGCAAGGGAAAAGCAACAAGTAACATACAAGGGAATCCCCATAAAATTAACAGCTGATCTTTCAGCAGAAACTGCAAGCCAGAGGGAGTGGAAGGACATATTTAAAGTGATGAAAGGGAAAAACCTGCAACCAAGATTACTCTACCCAGCAAGGATCTCATTCAGATTCGACGGAGAAATTAAAACCTTTACAGACAAGCAAAAGCTAAGAGAATTCAGCACCACCAAACCAGCTTTACAACAAATGCTAAAGGAACTTCTCTAGGCAGGACACACAAGAGAAGGAAAAGACCTACAATAAAAAACCCAAAACAAGAAAATGGTAATAGGAATATACATATTGATAATTACCTTAAATGTAAATGGATTAAATGCTCCAGCCAAAAGACATAGACTGGCTGAATGGATACTAAAACAAGACCTATATATATGCTGTCTACAAGAGACCCACTTCTGACCTAGGGACACATACAGACTGAAAGTGAGGGGATGGAAAAAGATATTCCATACAAATGGAAATCAAAAGAAAGCTGGATTAGCAATTCTTATATCAGACAAAATAGACTTTAAAGTAAAGACTATTACAAGAGAAAAAGAAGGACACTACATAATGATCAAGGGATCAATCCAAGAAGAAGATACAACAATTGTAAATATCTGTGCACTCAACATAGAAGCACCTTAGTACATAAGGCAAATGCTACAGCCATGAAAGGGGAAATCAACAGTAATGCAATCATAGTAGGAGACTTTAACACCCCACTTTAACCAGTGGACATATCATCCAAAATGAAAAGAAATAAGGAAACACAAGCTTTAAATGATACATTAAAAAGATGGACTTAATATTTATAGGACATTCCATGCAAAAACAGCAGAATACACTTTCTTCTCAAGTGCTCATGGAACATTCTCCAGGATAGATCACATCTTGGGTTACAAATCAAGCCTCAGTAAATTTAAGAAAATTGAAATCATATCAAGCATCTTTTCTCACCACAATGCTATGAGATTAGAAATCAATTACAGGGGAAAAAAAACATAAAAAACGCAAACACATGGAGGCTAAACAATACGTTACTAAATAACCAAGATATCACTAAAGAAATCAAACAGGAAATCAAAAAACACCTAGAGACAAATGCCAATGAAAACATGACGATCCAAAACCTATGGGATGCAGCAAAAGCAGTTCTAAGAGGGAAGTTTATAGCAATACAATCCTACCTCAAGAAACAAGAAAAATTTCAAATAAACAACCTAAACTTACACCTAAAGCAATTAGAGAAAGAACAAAAAAGTCCCAAAGTTAGCAGAAGGAAAGAAATCATAAAGATCAGATCAGAAATAAATGAAAAAGAAATGAAGGAAACAGTAGCAAAGATCAATAAAACTAAAAGCTGGTTCTTTGAGAAGATAAACAAAATTGATAAACCATTAGCCAGACTCATCAAGAAAAAAAGGGAGAAGACTCAAATCAATAGAATTAGAAATGAAAAAGGAGAAGTAACAACTGACACTGCAGAAATACAAAGCATCATGAGAGATTACTACAAGGAACTATATGCCAACAAAATTGAAAACTTGAAAGAAATGGAAAAATTCTTAGAACAGCACAACCTTCTAAGACTGAACCAGGAGAAATAGCAAATATAAACAGACCAATCACAAACACTGAAATTGAAACTGTGATTAAAAATCTTCCAACACACAAAAGTACAGGACCAGATGGCTTCACAGGCGAATTCTATCAAACATTTAGAGAAAAGCCAACACCAATCCTTCTCAACTCTTCCAAAATATAGCAGAGGGAGGAACACTCCCAAACTCATCCTACGAGGCCACCATCACCTTGATACCAAAAACAGACAAAGATTTCACAAAAAAAGAAAACTACAGGCCAGTATCACTGATGAACATAGATGCAAAAATCCTCAACAAAATACTAGCAAACAGAATCCAACAGCACATTAAACGGATCACAACATGATTAAGTGGGGTGTACCCCAGGAATGCAAGGATTCTTCAATATAGGCAAATCAATCAATGTGATACACCATATTAACAAATTGTAGGATAAAACCCATATGATAATCTCAATGGATGCAGAAAAAGCTTTTGACAAAATTCAACAGCAATTTATGATAAAAACCCTCTAGGAAATAGGCATAGAGGGAACTTACCTCAACATAATAAAGGCCATATATGAAAAACCCACAGCTAACATCATTCTCAGTGGTGAAAAACTGAAACCATTTCCACTAAGATAAGGAGCAAGACAAGGTTGCCCACTCTCACCACTATTATTCAACATAGTTTTGGAAGTTTTAGCCACAGCAATCAGAGAAGAAAAAAAAGGAATACAAATCGGGAAAGAAGATGTAAAGCTGTTACTGTTTGCAGATGACATGATACTATACATAGAGAATCCTAAAGATGCTACCAGAAAACTACTAGAGCTAATCAATGAATTTGGTAAAGTAGCAGAATACAAAATTAATGCACAGAAATCTTTTGCACTCCTATACACTAATGATGAAAAATCTGAGAGAGAAATTAAGAAAACATTCCCATTCACCACTGCAACAAAAAGAATAAAATACCAAGGAATAAATCTACCTAAGGAGAAAAAAGACCTGTATGCAGAAAACTATAAGACACTGATGGAACAAATTAAAGATGATACAAATAGATGGAGAGATATACCATGTTCTTGGACTGGAGAATCAACATTGTGAAAATGACTATACTACCCAAAGCAATCTGCAGATTCAATGCAATCCCTATCAAACTACCAATGGCATTTTTCACAGAACTAGAACAAAAAATTTCACAATCTGTATGGAAACACAAAAGACCCCGAATAGCCAAAGCAATCTTGAGAAAGAAAAACAAAGCTGTAGGAATCAGGCTCCCTGAGTTCAGACTCCACTACAAAGCTACAGTAATCAAGACAGTATGGTACTGGCACAACAACAGAAATATCAATCAATGGAACAGGATAGAAAGCCCAGAGATAAACCCACAGGCATATGGTCACCTTTCCTTTGATAAAGAAGGCAAGAATATATAAACTGGACAGCTACATGTAAAATAATGAAATTAGAACACTCCCTAACACCCTACACAAAAATAAACTTGAAATGGATTAAAGACAAATTTAAGTCCAGACACTATAAAACTCTTAGAGGAAAACACAGGCAGAACACTCTATGACATAAATCACAGCAAGATCCTTTTTGACCCACCTCCTAGAGAAATGGAAATAAAAACAAAAATAAACAAAAATAAACAAATGGGACCTGATGAAACTTAAAAGCTTTTGCACAGCGAAGGAAACCATAAACAAGACGAAAAGACAACCCTCAGAATGGGAGAAAATATTTGCAAACAAAGCCACTGACAAAGGATTAATGTCCAAAATATATAAGCAGCTCATGCAGCTCAATATCAGAAAACCCAAACAACCCAATCCAAAAATGGGCAGAGGACCTAAATAGACATTTCTCCAAAGAAGATATACAGATTTCCAACAAACACATGAAAGGATGCTCAACATCAATAATTATCAGAGAAATGCAAATCAAAACTACAATGAGGCATCACCTCACACCAGTCAGAATGGCCATCATCAAAAAGTCTACAAACAATAAATGCTGGAGAGAGTGTGAAGAAAAGGGAACCCTCTTGAACTTTTGGTGGGAATGTTGAAAATTGATACAGCCACTATGGAGAACAGTATGGAGGTTCCTTAAAAAACTAAAAATAGAACTACCAATATGACCTAGCAATCCCACTACTGGGCATATACTCTGAGAAAACCATAATTCAAAAAGATATAAACCACAATGTTCATTGCAGCACTATTTACAATAGCCAAAACATGGAAGCAACCTAAGTGTCCATCAACAGATGAATGGATAAAGATGTGGCACATATATAGAATGGAATATTAATCAGCCATAAAAAGAAACGAAATTAGTTATTTATAGTGAGGTGGATGGACCTAGAGTGTGTCATACAGAGTGAAGTAAGTCAGAAGGAGAAAGACAAATACCATATGCTAACACACACATATGGAATTTTAAAAAAAAAATGTTCTGAAGTACCTAGGCACAGGACAGGAATAAAGGTGCAGATGTGGGGAATGGAGTTGAGGACATGGGGAGGGGAAAGGGTAAGCTGGGATAAAGTGAGAGAGTGGCATGGACATATATACACTACCAAGTGTAAAATATGTAGGTAGTGGGAAGCAGCCGCATGGCACAGGGAGATCAGCTCGGTGCTTTGTGACCACCTAGAGGGGTGGGACAGGGAGGGTGGGAGGGAGACCCAAGAGGCAGGGGATAGGGGATATATGTATACGTATAGCTGATTCACTTTTTTATACAGCAGAAACTAACACACCATTGTAAAGCAATTGTAGTCCAATAAAGATGTTAAAAAAAAATCACTCTTGAAAATCCCTTTAATCTCCCATAAAATGCAGTTCTCCTCCATGTCTCAAGAAGTCCAGCATTACTGTTCTTTTTCAAGCTTTAACACTGATACACAGATTGCTACTTCTTCAGCTGAGTCCCCTGGTTGTCTGCTTGCATTTGGAGTCTGTGAGCCTGAGAAATGCATGCAGAAGTGCAGCCAGATGATCCAAAGTACAAGAACACAGGGGGTAACTAAGTCTAACCCAGGAAACAACAGATTTCCTTTCTTGTCTCATGCTCTCACTGGGTCATACATATGCCCAGGAATGGAATGGGAGAGATGGGATTTTCCACATTATTTAAATTGTTCTCTCAATCATTTACTTAATTGTCTTCCTTTCTGGTTGAGTAAGTATAGCTGAATTTGTCTAAATAAAGTTAAAGTCACAATATTCAATTCCTCTGCATAGTCAACCGGATGCACAGTTCTCGGCCACTATGCTAATCTCCCTCTACCATTGGCCAGGCACTGGGTGAGGAGATGGCAGAAAACCATGGTGAACATTAGGGTATAGTGGACCTTTTGGTTCCGGATCAGAAAATTGAGAGCAAATCACCAATTTGGGGCTTTTCACAGGTGTATCAGGTGAATACAGTAGTTTCCATTTTGATCATTTCTCTCTGTTTTTCTCAACAGGCTAGTCCATTCAGGTCCAGGGAAAGGATCACCCCAGGCTGGTGTAGATCTGTCCTTTGCAACACGAACTGGTACCAGGCAGGGTATTGAAACGCATCTCTTCAGGGCTGAGATCAGCAGGGACCTCTCACATTGGACAAGGAGCATAGTACAGGGGTGCCATAACTCAGCTGAACTCACTATTGAAGTCACCACAGGTGAGCATTGTTGGCTTTGGTTTTGTGATGTCACATCCTTATGGAAAGAATGCACTGTTTACTCCACCACAGCCTCAAAATTGTTTCCATTACTGGCCATTTGGGGTACTTAAAATTCCAGAGATAAACTTAAATTCCAGAGGTAAATTTAAAATTCTTCTAAATTAAGGCACTGAATGCCCTACTAAAATGGAACCTAGGGGTCTGATTGTGAAAATATCTCATCGTCATTCAGGAAAAGTGGGTAACTTGGATAGTCAGATGTCATTTCTACCAAGGTAAACAGTGCAAATCTAGAACATTTCCATCATGGTAGAAAGCCCTGATGGTATCTGCTCTGGATGAACAGGATTTTCCCACAAGACCTCTAAGGTTATGAAATAAATGAAATAGACACCAAGAAAACAATACCAAAGATCAATGAAATTAAAAGCTGGTTCTTTGAAAAGATAAACAAAATTGATCAACCTTTAGCCAGACTCATCAAGAAAAAAAGGGAGAGGACTCATATCAATAAAATTAGAAATGAAAAAGGAGAAATTACAACTGACACCGCAGAAATACAAAGGATCATAAGACACTACTACAAACAACTATATGCTAATAAAATGGAGAACCTGGAAGAAATGGACAAATTCTTAGAAAGGTACAACTTCCAGGACTGAACCAAGAAGAAACAGAAAATATGAACAGACCAGTCACAAGTAATGAAATTGAAACTGTCATTAAAAATCTTCCAACAAACAAACGTCCAGGACCAGATAACTTCACAGGCAAATTCTTTCAAACATTTAGAGAAGAGCTAACACCTATCCTTCTCAAATTGAACACTCCCAAGCTCATTCTACAAGGCCACCACCACCCTGATACCAAAACCAGACAAAGATACTACAATAAAAGAAAACTACACACCAATATCTCTGTTGAACATAGACACAAATATCCTCAACAAAATACTAGCAAACAGAATCCAGCAACACATTAAAAGGATCATACACCATGATCAAATGGGATTTATCCCAGAGACGCAAGGATTCTTCAATATACGCAAATCAATCAATGCGATACACCATATTAACAAAATGAAGAATAAAAACCATATGATCATCTCAATAGATGGAGAAAAACTTCTGAAAAAATTCAACACCCATTGATGATAAAAACTCTCCAGAAAGTGGGCATAGGGAGAACTTACCTCAACATATGGCCTCAAAGGCCATATACGACAAACCCATAGCAAACATCATTCTCAGTGGTGAAAAACTGAAACCATTTCCACTAAGATCAGGAAAAGACAAGGATGTCCACTCTCACCACTCTTATTCAACATAGTTTTGGAAGTTTTAGCCACGGCAATCAGAGAAGAAAAAGAAATAAAAGGAATACAAATTGGAAAAGAAGAAGTAAAACTGTCACTGTTTGCAGATGACATGATACTATACATAGAGAATCCTAAAGATGCCACCAGAAAACTACTAGAGCTGATCAATGAATTTGGTAAAGTTGCAGGTTACAAGATTAATGCACAGAAATCTCTTGCATTCCTATACACTAGCAAAGAAAGATCAGAAAGACATTAAGGAAACATTCCCATTTACCACTGCAACAAAAAGAAGAAAATACCAAGGAATAAATCTACCTAAGGAGAAAAAAGATCTGTTTGCAGAAAACTATAAGACACTGATGAAACAAATTAAAGATGATACAAATAGATGGAGAGATATACCATGTTCTTGGACTGGAGAATCAACATTGTGAAAATGACTATACTACCCAAAGCAATCTGCAGATTCAATGCAATCCCTATCAAACTACCAATGGCATTTTTCACAGAACTAGAACAAAAAATTTCACAGTCTGTATGGAAACACAAAAGACTACGAATAGCCAAAGCAATCTTGAGAAAGAAAAACGAAGCTGTAGGAATCAGGCTCCCTGACTTCAGACTCCACTACAAAGCTACAGTAATCAAGACGATATGGTACTGGCACAAAACCAGAAATATAGATCAATGGTACAGGATAGAATGCCCAGAGATAAACCCACAGGCATATGGTCACCTTTCCTTTGATAAAGAAGGCAAGAATATACAATGGAGAAAAGAGAGCCTCTTCAATAAGTGGTGCTGGGACAACTGGACAGCTACATGTAAAAGAATGAAATTAGAACACTCCCTAACACCATACACAAAAATGAACTTAAAATGGATTAAAGACCTAAATGTAAGGCCAGACACTATAAAACTCTTAGAGGAAAACATAGGCAGAACACTCTTTGACATAAATCGCAGCAAGATCTTTTTTGACCCACCTCCTAGAGTAATGGAAATAAAAACAAAAACAAACAAATGAGACCTAATTAAACTTAAAAGCTTTTGCACAGCAAAGGAAACCATAAGCAAGACGAGATGACAACCCTCAGAATGGGAGAAAATATTTGCAAATGAAGCAACTGACAAGGGACTAATCTCCAATATATACAAACATCTCATGCAGCTCAATACCAAAAAAACAAAGAACCCAATCAAACAATGGGTGGCAGACGTAAATAGACTTTTCTCCAAATAAGACATACAGATGGCCAAGAGGCACATGAAAAGATGCTCAACATCACTAATTATTAGAGAAATGCAAATCAAAACTACAATGAGTTATCACCTCACACCAGTCAGAATGGCCATCATTGAAAAATCTACAAGCAGTAAATGCTGGAGAGGGTGTGGAGAAAAGGGAACCCTCTTGCACTGTTGGTGGGAATGTAAATTGATACAGCCACTATGGAGAACAGTATGGAGTTTCCTTAAAAAACTAAAAATAGAACTACCACATGACTCAGCAATCCCATTCCTGGGCATATACCCTGAGAAAATTGTAATTCCAGAAGATATATGCACCCCAATGTTCATAGCCGCACTATTTACAATAGCCAGGACATAGACGCAACCTACATGTCCATCAACAGAGGTACGGATAAAGAAGTTTTGACACATGTATACAATGGACTATTACTCAACCATAAAAGGGAACGAAATTGTGCCATTTACAGAGACATGGATGGACCTAGAAACTGTCATACAGAGTGAAGTAAGTCAGAAAGAGAAAAACAAATATCGTATATTAATGCATGTATGTGGAATTTAGAATAATGGTTCAGATGAACCTATTTGCAAAGCAGAAATAGAGACAGACATAGAGAACAAATGTATGGACACCAAGTTCGGGGGTGGGATGGATTGGGAGATTGCGACTGACGTATGTACACTAGTGTGTATGAAGTAGATGGCTGGTGAGGGCCTACTGTATAGCACGGGGCGGGGAGAAAGACGGTAAAATCTGTTTGAAGGACATATATTAAGTTAACCTTAAAAATGCACTCCAATATACATTAGATGCAGACAAATACTGTTTGACTCCACTTACACGAGGTATGTAGAATAGCCAAATTCATAGTCAGAAAGTACACTGGTAGATGCCAGGGGCTGGGAGGTGGGCAGGGGAGGGGGAGTGGGGAGTTAGTGTTTAATGGGGCAGAGTTTCCATTTAGGAAGGTGAAACATTTGGGAGATGGATGATGGTGAGAATTGCACAACAATGTGAATGTACTTAGTGCCACTGAACTGGTTAAACAGTTAAATATGGTTAAAATAGTATATGGTTAAATATGGTTAAAATAGTATGTTTTATATTATGTAACTTTTACCACAATAAAAAAAATTCTTTTAAAAAGAATTAATTAAGTGGAATATAAATCCTTTCTCCATCTCTGCTCTGAAGCAGAACTATTCCTCTATCCTAAACGAATATCTGTCTCTTGAGGTTCCTGAGTTAGGTGTTTCATCCAGGGAGGGATGCCATATAAAAACAAGACATTTTGTGTTTACTTTAGGTTAAAATAAATTAAGTTGGCCTTAAAAAAAACAAAACAAAAAGACCTCTTAGGTACAGTGTTTCCAAACTTCAGTCACACTGAAAACAAGAACAACAAAAACAAAGTTTTTTAGTTGTACCCTCAGAAGCCTCCGATTGCTGATGCCTATCCCTAGAGATTGTGACGCAGCAGTTCTGGGGCAGGGCCTGAGAATTTGCATCTAGTACGATACCAGGCAGTGCTGGTGCTGCTGGTCCGTGGACCACTCTGTGTGCAGTACTGCACTAGGGTGCAACTTCCTCCAGCACCCAGGAGGATTCTAAGAGATGGGACCCACGTCAACGTGTAGTAGGGTTTCTCCACATTTCCTTTACTGGTGCAAACATGAAAAACCAGATGTTTTGTAGAATTTCTGCTGCAGCATCTCTGAGATAATCACTGTCTTTTAAAAATTATCCTGAAACTAGTTAGTACCCCCCAATATTTTCCAACATTGTTGAAAATGTCTCTCGGAGTGTCACTGAAGTTTTTATTTTTTAAGCCACTCTGTATGGCACGAAAAACTAGAGTTTCAAACCTGAGAGTTGGAAAAGGCTCAAGTCACCTGAAAACTAAATTTAATGAAGTTATACGTGTAATTGCAGAGAAGTCCAGACTCCTTGCAACAACTTCTGGTGTGTTCTAGAAAAGAATGAAGATGGCCAAAGGGGTTTGGTTTAGTTTACATTCCACAAATTTCATAAAATCCTTCTCTCAGTAAGCTGAACTCTACTTTGACAGGAAAACAATGAGGCTGTTAATAGAGTAGCCAAAGGAGAATAACAAAGAATTGTGTGGACTGAGCTAGCTGGGTGGTGGGAGAGAAGAAATTATGGAAATGGCCAAAGGTGCAGCCCAGTTTCAAATGGAAAGATGCCTGCAGAGAGTTGGGGGGAGGGGCTTATGTTTTAATCAGAGCTTCAATTAACTTGATAATGGGTTCAATTTATCCTGTGTAGATTAAGAACGTCTTCAGATACCTGATTACATTATATATAAAGGCCACGAATACCACTTTAGGTCAATTAAAATTAAAAGTAACCAGAGTCAATTAATTCAAACCATCCAGTGGCACAGCTTTCAAATTCAAACATAGAGGAAGGGGGAAAAAACATGTTTAGAGCTCAGGCACCCACATATTCTGCAGATGTTAGAAGTGAAAACTTTCAAAAACGAGGATTCGAGATGGGAAGTCATAACTACATCTGTGCCGTGTCTATGTTATGTTTTGGTCATCCTTGAACTGGACGGGTGGCAGGGGTCTAGGGCCCTTCTGAGAGGATAACTTAAGACTTGCCAAGGGGCTCTTCCCTGGACTCATTAGAGAATGCACCTTTGGAAAATACCAACCCTTTGTTACAAGTTGAAAGATGGCTGCGGTCAGTCGAAGGAAGGGGTATATGTTTTAACCAATTAAAAGCCACCTCATTCTGTGGGCAGATAGACACTCTGTTCCTTCCCCCAAACTCTGAGGGGCTCCCCCCACCCCAGTTATTAGTCTGAGAGCCTCTTTGCCAAGATCCCTCCCCACACGCCTCCGTGTCCTGAGCACCAGCGTGTGAGAAGGCTGTACAAGACAGACTGGAAGGAAAGAAATCTAAACCACTGGGTTGTGACATGTTCACCTCTCTGAGCTTTGCTTTTATCACCTATAATATTAAACTAAGGTCCTGCTTCTAAAGTGTGCTGAGGTGAAATTCAGTTTGGTATATAAAGCCGAGCTGAGCTGAAGTTGGTAGAGAGTAATCAATACTGCCTATGTCCTCCTATCCCCAAAGAGCTTTCAGATGTATATGAAGGCCAGAGCCAATTGACTTGCCAGGGCCGGTTAAATGTGGTGTTTTGTGAGGCAAAAAAATCCAATCTGATACTTTTGCGTTTTTTTTTTTGGCCGAGTGGCTTGCGAGATCTTACTTCCCCGACCAGGGATCGAACCGGGGGCCGGCAGTGAAAGTGCTAAGTCCTAACCACTGGACCGCCAGGGAATTTCCTCCAGAACTTTTTTTTTTTTAAAGTCTTTATTGAATTTATTACAATATTGCTTCTGTTTTATGTTTTGGTTTTTTGGCTGCGAGGCCTGTAGGATCTTAATTCCCCAACCAGGGATCAAACCTACACCCCCTGCATTGGAAGGTGAAGTCCTAACCACTGGACTGCCAGGGAAGTCCCTGTTGGGTTATTTATTTATTTTGCGGTACGCGGGCCTCTCACTGTTGTGGCCTCTCCCATTGCGGAGCACAGGCTCTGGACGCACAGGCTCAGCGGCCACGGCTCACGGGCCCAGCCACTCTGTGGCATGTGGGATCTTCCCGGACCGGGACACAAACCCGCGTGCCCTGCATCAGCAGGCAGACTCTCAACCACTGTGCCACCAGGGAAGCCCCCTAGAACTTTTTAATTAAGGGTTTTAAACACTCACAAGTCTTCCTAATGGGAACTTGGAATCAGGTAGCAGTCCCCCTGTCCAGCTCATAATCTGAGAGCGCTGGTCTCTTTTCCTAAACGCAAGGTGGACCACAGAAAAATGCTGGCACCTAACCTGATCAGAAGGTTTTACTTTTGTTCCGTTGGATCAGAGGGCACCTTGTGGACACCAGCTGAGGTTCCTGAATACCACACTGGACAGAGGGAGGAAACAGCATCCTTCACCGAAGGTGCCACACCTGACATCGATCTACAGCAGCAGCTTTTCCAGGACCCAAGATGATCAGATCATCAGGGAAACTCAAAAAGCACTTCTTTCTGTTTATAAAATGAGCTTTATTCAACTTTTTTAAAATTAAAAATCAGGTTATTTTTTCACTACTCACTCCTGACTTCTTACGTGTGTTTTTGTTACCTTGGGTAATGTCACTGGGGGATTGCTTGCTTCTTTCACCAGGTGGTAGACATGGCATTGATTGATCGATTGATTGACTGTGTGTGTGTTGACGATGATCAGAGGTAGCTTACTCTAAATCAAATGTCAGTTTTTTCCAGCTTGATACAAGGCCATTGGAACACCCGTCTCCCTACATACATGTTGTCAGATGGTCATATAAGGGCTAGAGCCCAGACAAAATCCAGCAAAAGGAATTTCTTTCAGTTTATTTCCCTTAGTTTCACAGGGCAAGTTAAATTACAATGTCACAATCAATCTAAGGAGAATATTTTCATGCATGATTATTAATTTTTAACTTTAGAAAGAAGTTGGTGGCTGGGCCCTGGGTTTGGGAAGACTAGAAGCTTAAGTGCCTGGGAAAATGGATGGACTTCCACTGTTCATACTTCTGTCTCCATGTGTCTCTCTCAGCTTGCACCTATAAAAACCAGGAGTGCCGGTTGACCGTACATTATGAGAATGGATTTTCTATTACCACTGAACCACAGGAGGGTGTCTTTCCCAAGACAATCATACAGGCTCCTTATGAAAAGCTGAAAATGTCTTCAGATGATGGAATCAGGATGCTGTATTTAGATTTTGGAGGCAAAGATGGAGAGCTTGTAAGTGCACTTTTCTTTAGACAGTGTGGTTTCGTATATTTTGTCTTGCAGTACACCCATTATGGCCTGCAAACATAACGCTGCCTGTATTTATTTAGCATTTGACTATTTACAAAGTACTTATAGGTTCATGTCTTAATTGAACCTTTAAAAACAGTGAGGGGATCCAATTTTTTCACAGTTCCTTACTTTGGTCTCATTTCCCATGGGAATATTACAGAAATATTTGAATCAAGGAAAGGATCCTTTACAAAGTCAGCATTAAATTCTTTTCAAAGAGGGTCCCACCAGCTTTAAGATATACCATTCATTGTTTAAAAGTATCAAGCATCTGATCTAACCTGGGCATTGCGCCAGGTGTCAGGGATGTAGGGATGTAAAACACCAGTCCTGGCAACCTGGGGGTTCTCAAAGGAGCAGAGAGCATGAAGAGTACAGACGGGGAGGGGGTGGGAAGGGGCAGAGTGGAGGGGGCAGTGAGGAAACCCAGCAAAAGTGGTCAACTCTACCTGAATGGAGAGAGGGCCAGACAAGGACCCAGAAGTTTTGAGCTCATATCAAAAAGTGTCCAACAAGCTCAGCAAGTTTGTCAGCTAACATAACATTTGTACTTCTCATATCATTGCAAATTGCCCATGTATTTAAAATCATGATTTCCTGTGATCGTTACCGCCTACCATAGTGAAAAAATATGTTACTCTAGTTCCACTGAAGGGTGAAAGTGGCACATTCCTCTACTTTCTAGCAAGTATAGTTCTCAAGAAGACATAGCATCTCATTTAAGCTGTGGAATGTAGAACTTCAAACAGGACCTTGATTTGGAACTAGTCTCTGTCTAGGTCCTTCCTAGTCAACAAATATCTGTTGACTCACACTTGATAACGGGGACAGGGGATATATAAAATGCAGAGATAAACCTCAATTTTAAAGATCTAGTCATTTTAACTCGGCTACTAGCCTTGCACAATTCTCCCTCTCCCTACTCCCGTCTCTCTGAAGGAAAGGGCCAGGGCCACACTTGAAAGCGCATAGGAGCCGGAAATCTCAAAGTTTCAGCACCACTGTCCTAGGTCATGCAATACTACTAGCCCCAGTGCAGTACCAGGTTTCTTCCTATGGGTGTCACAGGAGTCATGACGAAGTCAGTGCCCCGTGGCTGACAGGTGATCTGAACTCACTTTCTGAGAACAATTTCCAGCCAGTCATTTTTCTAACCTTTAAAATGGATCCGCAGAATTTTTTAGAGTTTTGTTGTTTATTTGTGTGTTCAATCGGTAAATTCAGCCTGAAGGCACCAGTTTGGAAAGAAGAAAGTGGTTGGAAAGTCCATTTTGCTGAGAATGCTTCTGGTTCAGTTGCTGCTCTCTCCATCACCCAGCTGTGCACTTTTTCCTAAGGGTGACTGCTCCCTAGCAGCAGGGAAAGGAACAAGAAGCAGTCTCCTGTTTTATCCATGGCTTGAAAATTCAAGGCTTTTTTGCCCATGAGGAAAAAAATCACTTGTGTCTAAATTTCAGCCTTTCTGCCTGTAATTACAACCTGACTTGAAAGACTTAGGAAGGACTGATTTTTTGCTGCCAATATATTAGGCTGATAAGCTCAAGTTCAGACACAGCTCCCCCAGGGTCTAGCTATGCAACCCCCAGAGGCAGGTGCCAGGGAGGAGGAAAGGAACAGAGGTGAGCTGTACAAAATGCAATAAATGGAGGGTCAGGAGACCCTTGCTTTCTTTCTGAGTGTGGAACTAACTCACCAATTGTCTTGCGCAAGTCCTTTTATTTCTTTGGATCTGAGTCTTTATCCATAAAATACAGTGACTGAAGTAGATAATCTTTAAGGTTACTTCTAAAAGTTGCATTCTGTGTTAGTGAAATAGAATATGGTGATTAAGCCCAGACTCTGGCATCAGAAAGACCTGCGTTTGAGTCCATGCTTTCTCTTTACTGCAAGATCTATGATCTCAGAAAGTTTTATAACTTCTCCAAATCTTAGTTTCCCTTATAAAACATAGAGATAGTAACGATAGCTACCTCATAGTGATTTTATGAAAATTAAATAAGATAGTATATAAAAAATATTTAACACAGCACCTGGTTCATGCTAAATACAACTTAACTTTGCTGGATGTTATTTTATGATCAGGTTGTTATTCCCCAACAGTGTCATCATCAGAACAGAACTGGGGACAGTGGATGAGAATTGGGAGCAACACACTCAATGCTCCTGAAATAGGTCAGGTGATAAAAATTCAGCCTATTAGGCTCTGACCACGTGCCAGCCCAGTAGGAACACACGGAGAAAGATAAAACTTTAGAGGGGGCCTTAACAGACAAGTGATGTATGTGATTACAACAATCTACGAGTATAGGACAGTGAGGACACAGCTGCTTCAAAACCTGGGTTCCGCATTTTATGGTTTATAAGGAATTTTCACATACAGTATCTCATTTTAATACTCTACCCGCTGTGAGTTAGATAGGCCTGGGAAAAATTTTCACTGACTTGTCCAAGATTATGTACACATCTAAAAAGTATTAGAACCACGACTGAAACCTATGATGTGAAATTTAGTACCGCTTCATACTGTACCTAATCCGACATAAATAATATCACTATCGTGATACCAAAAATAAATGGTTTAGACAGTCAAGAAGGGCAACACTGATATTTATGCTATGGGTATGTATAAATTTCACAGAACTTATTTTGGGAAAAAAGATATACGAGATGTAAGGAATAAGCTCAGAGTTATTTTTTTATCTCACTGGGGGGGCAAGGATTTAAAAACACAATTGCTCCAGTTAACACTTAAAAGCAGGAAGTGCATAGATCTGTTTGATGTGTAAATCACTATTTTGTATCAAGCATTAGTTTAAAATCTTTCATATTCTCTTCTTTTTGAATTTCAGCAACTGGACCTTCATTCCTGCCCCAAGCCGATTGTTTTCATCATTCATTCCTTCCTGTCAGCTAAGATTACAAGGCTGGGGTTGGTGGCCTGAACAGAGGAGCGAATTGCCTTTGAGAAAAGGAGGGCTGCGATGCCACCGAAAAGTGTCATATCAGACACCATTTGCAGTGATGCACCAGATGTAGCATGCCACTGTCAGCTTTAGATCCCAAGAGTCCTGTGTAACAGTCCCAGACTCCTCTGTCAATTTCAGCAACCATAAAGGGTACCTTCAGAAAAATTCCACAAGGATTATCAGAATGAAACTGTTTTTTTAGAACAGTAAAAGGGTAAAGAGGTGAGGCTGATTGGAAATACACAGCATAGCTTTTAAATAATGACAATCAAGGACATGAACATTAGAACAGCATGTGCAGATCTTAATCATACCAGTTTCTAGGCAACTGGTTCACCCAGGTAAGCAAGGGCTGTATAGATGAGAAATGGACATTTTTCACCTCTCCCCTCCCCACCCCAGTAATAAGGACCCCTTGTTTTATTGTGCTTTATTTCCTATTTCTAATTGAGTTGACTTTCACTGGTAAGGAAAGAAAAGTACTTCAAATGGAAACCCACCTTTTATTTAAGTATGAAACAGCTGTTACTTTTTCTTAATGAATTATCTTTCAATGATATAGAATGATTCTGAAGTGTTCTTATTAGCATATGATGAGTGGGAATTAAATAAAGCATCAGATACTGATCTGAGCTGTAAGCTGGTGGATTCTGAGCCAAAGTAGACTGCTTAAATTGCAAAGCTTTGCTAAAGAGTGGTGTGCGTGAAAGATGATTAATTCTGGGACTACACTCATACCCAAAGTCTGCTATCTTAGAGCCATGACTTATAGCTTTATTTATAAAAGCAAATTATGGATTTTTTTAAAAGATTGTCAATGGATATATATATATATATATATATATATAAAATAATTCATGCGGGGTTAACTAATTTTCCCCATTTTGTGGTTTTCAGTGGAAGTACTCAGCAATTTATTGGCCCTTGTTTCTGCCTGTGCTTGTATGCATGCATTTTCAAGCAAGTAATAGAGCAGCCTTATATGATTCTGGTTAATGCTGGGTTTTACATAGAAAGCCAATGTTATAATCAGACCCATCAAACCCATCAACAGCTCTTTTGGAATTCCAGGGAAATAATATAATGACCTGATATTTTTCTACAAGAATATTTTCAGACATCGTATAGCATATTACTGATTTAACACTTTTGCTTTTATCTTTCAAAACAAATTCACTGAAAACACACCTATTATTTGATTTTAAAGTCACTTTTCTCAAATCTTGAAAATTAGCTCTAGAATTTCTGTATTTGTAACTGTTCTCTCCCCTATAGTTTTACATAGACAAATGTTTCAGGTTAGGTTTGTGTGTTATTTTTCAGAACCGTATTTTAGCAAATACCTATGCAAAGAGCTTTAAAAAGTAAAACTGTTTTAAAAGAATGTGATTTTGTTCACTCAGATACATGTGTTTCTTGAGTTTTACTTTAGATCAGCATTTTATTTTAGATCAGTGTTTCCCCAAAGTAATACAGGTAACATGTAATACAAGTTCCAAGGGGCATTGATTGACTGGTGTTTTGTCGGGGGGCAATTAAAGGGATTGGTCATCAAAAATGTTTGTTCAGGGCTTCCCTGGTGGCACAGCGGTTGAGAGTCCGCCTGCTGATGCAGGGGATACGGGTTCATGCCCCGGTCTGGGAAGATCCCACATGTCGCGGAGCGGCTGGGCCCGTGAGCCATGGCCGCTGAGCCTGCGCGTCCGGAGCCTGTTGCTCCGCAATGGGAGAGGCCACAACAGTGAGAGGCCCGCGTACCACCAAAAAAAAAAAGTTTGTTCAATACTGAGTTAAAAAATGTTAAACAGATTTCATGATTGCAGGCCTCCTCAAAGACTTTATTGCACATTGCGATTCTGCAAGGGGGGGCATCCTGTGTGCCATTCCTAACGCTTACCTACAGAACTCCTCTCTAAAGGAGCATCTTGTGAAGCTAGTGTTAAAACACACACACACAAAACAAAACAAAACAAAAAATACATTTTGGAAAACACAGCTTTAGGACACTGATTTTGTTTTGTTTCCTATTTTAAAATGCTAAAGAGTGAAGTCCCAGCCTGAATATTGTAGGAAATCTTTGATGAATTGTAAATTGTAACGTACTCTTTCATTATATATTTTCAAAATCACTGGATTGTTGTTATACGAGAGAATTATAGTTGTGTATTGTAAATAACATATTAAAATACATATATTAATGCCAATAGCTTAATTCAACAATGTGTAATCTAAGGTGCTCAGTACTACATGAAGTGTGAGTTAATTACTCATAATTTAGTTGCAGAGATCCTATTATATATTTATAGACAAAATGATCATAATTACAAATATTATTTCTTCATCACTTGAGTTTTGGACTGATTAATATCTGGATGCGGGTCAACAGAAACTACATTCTCTGTGTTTATAAAAGTTTAAATATTTATATTTTAGAAAAATATATTTGAATAAAGTTAATGCATTTTCTGAATTAAAATGTGTTATTAGCAAGAAATAGAAAATTTTACTAAGAGAATTGTGTAGATAAATCATTTTTCTTCCTCAAAGTTAAATTGTATCATATCAGAGTGGCTATGATGAATCAATTTAAATACTCATTTTTTCTCATTCTGAATTCAACAGGTTATAAGTTTACACTGTAGATTTAATCTTGTTGATGTGTGTTATGAATGTTGTGAATAACACAAACTCATACATCTGGATCGTGCGTGGGTATGGTTAGCAAATCAACTGAGTGATTTTGGGGGGTTTGTTTTTGTCCAGTTCCCTCTGTGCTCAATCTGTTTCTTATTTGAATTGATGAATTATTAAACTCACAATGTCTGTCCTTTTAGGGGCAGACCAACACCAATGAATGATGTCTTAATCTATATTTTGTGGGAAGCTGCCCATTTGTTAGATGTGATTAGGTGAGCCCTTTGGTGTGGTGACATATCTTTAAACCATCCCGTTGGAATTTAAAGAAAGCCAACAGGAAGATTGCTATCAGTTTTTTTTTTCTGACTTGAATTAAGCAGGAGGAACAAAACTATAAACCTATTCAAAAAAACACTTCAGGCAGAGACATTTCATTAATTCTATCAATTGATGCATTAAAATGCTGAAAAATGCATGTTTCTTTATCCAAATGCTTGTTGACCCTGCTTGGTTGAAGTCAGAAGGAGGTCTTAACAGGCAGAAGGATTCTTCTGAAATTAATGAGCAGGGCCTTTCTGGCCCCTGTTACAAATACTGGATACTCTATCTTGACAGGATTGGAGTAGACTGGGGTAAGGGAGTAATTTTTGAATGTACCATGAGTTAAAAAAAAAATGTGCCTATGTTTATAGCACTGTGGCTATCATGTAAAATTGATATATGAATTAAATAAATATTTATCTCTGAATATGGTGGGCTGGCTGGTGGTTTCCTAATAGCCACAGAGGGATATGGGTGTGTAAAGACACATCCTGTTAGTCTGTGCCTCCAAGACTGGCCTTGAAAGGTGCTAGTGGGTGGAGGTGAGGGGATGATGCCACTAGCAATTTTTTTGTGTGTTTTTGTGTGTATAGTTCCAGGATGGGTCTTCACCTGGGGCTTAGGACTTTCAACTCTCATTTTAACTAAATTTTCATGGGATTTTACCTGTACACCAAGCTCCAAAAACTCATATTCTCATAGAACTTGGTTCGTGTCTAACTTAGTTGTAACAAATGTAACAGGCTGGGGTTGAGAAGTCTTTTACTATTTGAAAATTTAGTACTATTGAGATTTAGAACTGTAGAATCTGTTTTGAAGAGACTTCAGAGGTCATCAAGCGCATTATTGCTCAAAGTTTACCTATAATTTTAGCAATACTACCTTAGTATTGATATTTTAGGATATGGAATTTGCTAGTAATATAGCAACATGGTGTATACATATAAAAATGAATGTAGGGCTTCCCTGGTGGCGCAGTGGTTGAGAATCTGCCTGCCAATGCAGGGGACAAGGGTTCGAGCCCTGGTCTGGGAAGATCCCACATGCCGCGGAGCAACTGGGCCCGTGAACCACAATTACTGAGCCTGCGCGTCTGGAGCCTGTGCTCCGCAACAAGAGAGGCCGCGATAGTGAGAGGCCCGCGCACTGCGATGAAGAGTGGCCCCCGCTTGCCACAACTAGAGAAAGCCCTCGCACGGAAACGAACACCCAACACAGCCATAAATAAATAAATAAAATTAATTTTTAAAAAATGAATGTACACCAATTATAATTTTTGGAAAAATCTGTACCACCACCACATACACTATAATCCAAGTACTACATTTTGAGAAACATTGACCTTGTAGCATATGCCACTAAATTCAGGAATCTCTTTCTGAACATCCCTTGTACTTGTTCATTCCACCTGAAATTGAAAATTTTCAGCTATACGGAGGAGGCTCCTTATCTCCTGAGGCCAGCCATCCCATTGCCGGATGGCTAGAGTTGTTAGAAAATTCTTACACTCGTAGAGCCAAAACTTAACGTCTGTGTCAATTTTAGTCATCACCCTGTTCTACTCTAGAAAACACTGAAAGTCCAATCTCTTTTCCACGTGAGTGTCCTGTACAAAAGACAAATCAAGGCTGGGGGCTCGTAGGTAATATAAAATGATCTGAAAATGGCTTTAAATAGGATATTTAAACTTTCTCGTTTTTATCTTTAAAGAACCAATTGGCCAAGATTAAAGCTTCCACAATACTTAGTGGTGGGAAGTGATGGGAAAACAGGCATTTATACACCCATTAATAGGTATATATTTGGAGGGCAATTTTGCAATATCTATAAAAATTTACAAATACATGTACCTTTTGACTTATGGGAATTTGTCCTACAGATATATTACAGAAGTGCACAAAGGCTAACGTATAAAGATCATCTTTGCAGCAACATTCGTAACAAGAAGCTGAAAAGGTCCACGTGACCGTCGATAGAGCTAAATAAATCACGGCTCACCAATACATCAGAATATTCTGCAGCTGTTACAAAGAATGGTCCATCTAATATGGACAAAATTTCTAAATGCAAGTTCTGAAAAATGCAGATATAGATATGTAGTTATATAGTCCATTTGTTCTTTAAAAAGAAGTGGTTCTCAAGAAGAATGGTACTGCGGGGCATTTGGAAGTCTGTGCTACTGTTGTTGTCACAATGATGGGGCTGGGGCGGGGGAAGGGGTGCAGGAGTATGACGCTATCAGTTTGATGAACAGGAGCCAGGGTTGGTTAGATTCCCTGCAATGTGACAACAGTCCTCACATCCAATAGAACCATTTCCCACACAATTTTTGTGCCTGCTGAGTTAGGTGAAAAACACGTATAATGATCTGAGCCTAGACCTGACTACATTTTACAAATGAAAACATTTTTTGACTCATTCAATATATTCTGAATTTTCTAGGTATACAACTACCATGCATATAGAAGAAAGGTTGTGTTTTTGTTTTGCTCAGGGCATTTTATAAAAACAAGTCACTGGTAGCGAGTGTGTTTGTGGTACTTGAGTCAAACACATGACGGCTATTATATGTGCCTCATTCATGCTGAATCCAACTAAAAGTCAAATATTCGACTACTTCATTTTGTCTTTCAGTGTAGTAGTACCCCAGCTTCTCCATATTGAAATGCATATTATATTATCATTAATCTTTTCCAAAACTTCTTTACAATTAGGGGATATCAATTAAAACAAATTTCTGAGTGCATGTAAGTTAGATTACTCTACTAGGCACATCCTGTGTATCTCCTCAGATTCCCTCAATGCGATTGCCTGGTCTCCCAGACTTTTCACCCGCTTATTCAACTTCAGGCATCACCACAGACAGCTCTGCTTGACCTAAGTGTTTCTGCCACTTAGAGCCAATCCATTGCTTGCCTGGAAACGCTGCTTCCCCTGACCTTTCCCCTGGGCTGCTGCCAGGCAGCCAGGCTAAGGAGAGACATACTTGCATTTCTGGGTTCTCTCATCAATGCCAGACTTGGATGAAAAGCCGCTCTGTAGGGCATAGGTGTCCTGAGCAGCTGCTAAAGGTGATGACCTGAGCAACCCTGATCTGTAGGCGATTTATTGAAACCTTTGTGGAGCCAAAGGGGAGATGATCACAGGAAGGAGCTGGGCAGAGAACCTTCCTCTGCCTCCTTCCTGTGGACCCGCCATGCACCGTACATCCTGAGAGGCATCCCATGTGACTGCACACCTGCTAGGTGACTGGCCGTGTCTCTCTGCGCTTCATGAAGCAGCAGCCGGTGTCATCATGCATCACCTGCCTTGCTTCCCTGCCCCCTGCCCGCTTCTTGTCTTCACTCTCAGTGAAGGCCTTGGAATTGGGCCTCCTAAATAAAGCATCAGCACCTAATCCTTGCCACATGTTTCATTTTCTAGGGAACTTGGCCTAAGACCAGTATTTATGAATTTCACCTGATGACAGCAAAGGGCCCATTAGAAGGGGTGTTGGGTCTGCTCGGTTGAGGAGAGATGGACGTGTGTATAATACGCTTGTACTTGTATAAAAATGTCCACAAGGATACATTTTTTTAAAAAGGCCTCTTACTATCAGTTACTGCTGAGAAATGGGGCCAGGGAACATATGACTATAATACCCACTATATTACATGAACTTCTTAAATGTGCATTTAAAAATCCTCTTTTAAAAAAGGTTTTCTGGGGCTTCCGGGAAGATGGCGGAAGAGTAAGACGCAGAGATCACCTTCCTCCCCACAGATACACCAGAAATACATCTACACGTGGAACAACTCCTACAGAACACCTACTGAACGCTGGCAGAAGACCTCAGACGTCCCCAAAGGCAAGAAACCCCCCACGTACCTGGTGCGCGAGGAGAGGGGATTAAGAACGCTGCTTAAAGGAGCTCCAGAGACGGGCGGGAGACGCCAAGGCTGCTGCTGCCGCCACCAAGAAGCCTGTGTGCGAGCACAGGTCACTATCCACACCTCCCTTCCGGGGAGCCTGTGTAGCCCGCCACTGCCAGGGTCCTGGGATCCACGGGCAACTTCCCCGGGAGAACACACGGCGCGCCTCAGACTACTGCAACATCATGCCGGCGTCTGCCGGCGTCTGCCGGCGTCTGCCGGCGTCTGCCGGCGTCTGCCGGCGTCTGCCGGCGTCTGCCGGCGTCTGCCGGCGTCTGCCGGCGTCTGCCGGCGTCTGCCGGCGTCTGCCGGCGTCTGCCGGCGTCTGCCGCCGCAGGCCCGCCCCGCACTCCATGCCCCTCCCTCCCCCGGCCTGAGTGAGCCAGAGCCCCCGCATCAGCTGCTCCTTTAACCCCGCCCTGGCTGAGCAAAGAACAGACGCCCTCCGGCGACCTACACGCAGAGGCGGGGCCAAATCCAAAGCTGAGTCCCTGGGAGCTGTGAGAACAAAGAAGAGAAAGGGAAATCCCTCCCAGCAGCCTCAGGAGCAGCGGATTAAAGCTCCACAATCAACTTGATGTACCTGCATCTGTGGAATACCTGAAGCGACAACGAATCATCCCGAATTAAGGAGGTGGACTATGAGAGCAAGATTTTGATTTTTTCCCTTTCCTCTTTTTGTGAGTGTGTATGTGTATGCTTCTGTGTGAGATTTTGTCTGTATAGCTTTGCTTCCACCATTTGTCCTAAGGCTCTATCCGTCCGGTTTTTTTTTGCTTTTGTTTTTATTTTCTCTTAATAATTACTTTTTTATTTTAATAACTTTTATATTTTATCTTACTTTATTTTACTTTATCGTTTTTTTTTTTTTTTTTTTTGCATTAGGCGGGCCTCTCACTGTTGTGGCCTCTCCCGTTGCGGAGCACAGGCTCCGGACGCGCAGGCTCAGCGGCCATGGCTCACGGGCCCAGCCGCTCCGCGGCATGTGGGATCTTCCCAGACCGGGGCACGAACCCATGTCCCCTGCATTGGCAGACGGACTCTCAACCACTGCGCCACCAGGAAAGCCCTACTTTATCTTCTTTTTTTCCTTCCTTCCCTCCTCCTTTCCTCCCTCCCTCCCTCCTTTCTTTCTTTCTTTCTTTCTTTCTTTCTTTCTTTCTTTCTTTCTTTCTTTCTTTCTTCTACTAATTCTATCTTTCTACTTTTTCTCCCTTTTATTCTGAGCCGAGTGGATGAAAGGCTCTTGGTGCTGCAGCCAGTGCTGTGCCTAAGAGGTGAGAGAGCCAACTTCAGGACACTGGTTCATAAGAGACCTCCCAGCTGCACATAATATCAAACGGCGAAAATCTCCCAGAGATCTCCATCTCAACACCAGCACCCAGCTTCACTCAACGACCAGCAAGCTACAGTGCTGAACATCCTATGCCAAACAACTAGCAAGACAGGAACACAACCCCACCCATTAGCAGAGAGGCTGCCTAAAATCATAATAAGTCCACAGACACCCCAAAACACACCACCAGACGTGGACCTGCCCACCAGAAAGACAAGATCCAGCCTCATCCACCAGAACACAGGCACTAGTCCCCTCCACCAGGAAGCCTACACAACCCACTGAACCAACCTTAGCCACTGGGAAAGACACCAAAAACAACAGGAACTACAAACCTGCAGCCTGCGAAAAGGAGACCCCAAACACAGTAAGATAAGCAAAATGAGAAGACAGAAAAACACACAGCAGATGAAGGAGCAAGATAAAAACCCACCAGACCTAACAAATGCAGAGGAAATAGGCAGTCTACCTGAAAAAGAATTCAGAATAATGATAGTAAAGATGATCCAAAATCTTGGAAATAGAATAGACAAAATGCAAGAAACATTTAACAAGGACCTAGAAGAACTAAAGATGAAACAAACAACAAGGAACAACACAATATATGAAATTAAAAATTATCTAGAAGGGATCAACAGCAGAATAACTGAGGCAGAAGAACGGATAAGTGACCTGGAAGATAAAATAGTGGAAATAACTACTGCAGAGCAGAATAAAGAAAAAAGAATGAAAAGAACTGGGGACAATCTCAGAGACCTCTGGGACAACATTAAATGCACCAACAGTCGAATTATAGGGGTTCCAGAAGAAGAGAAAATGAAAGGACCTGAGAAAATATTTGAAGAGATTATAGTTGAAAACTTCCCTAATATGGGAAAGGAAATAGTTATTCAAGTCCAGGAAGCAAAGACAGTCCCATACAGAATAAATCCAAGGAGAAATACGCCAAGACACATATTAATCAAACTGTAAAAAATTAAATACAAAGAAAACATATTAAAACAGCAAGGGAAAAACAACAAATGACACACAAGGGAATCCCCATAAGGTTAAAAGCTGATCTTTCAGCAGAAACTCTGCAAGCCAGAAGGGACTGGCAGGACATATTTAAAGTGATGAAGGAGAAAAACCTGCAACCAAGATTACTCTACCCAGCAAGGATCTCATTCAGATTTGATGGAGAAATTAAAACCTTTACAGACAAGCAAAAGCTGAGAGAGTTCAGCACCACCAAACCAGCTCTACAACAACTGCTAAAGGCAAGAAACACAAGAGAAGGAAAAGACCTACAATAACGAACCCAAAACAATTAAGAAAATGGGAATAGGAACATACATATCGATAATTACCTTAAATGTAAATGGACTAAATGCTCCCACCAAAAGACACAGATTGGCTGAATGGATACAAACACAAGACCCATATATTTGCTGTCTACAAGAGACCCACGTCAGACCTAGAGACACATACAGACTGAAAGTAAGGGGATGGAAAAAGATATTTCATGCAAACGGAAACCAAAAGAAAGCTGGAGTAGCAATTCTCATATCAGACAAAATAGACTTTAAAATAAAGACTATTAGAGGAGACAAAGAAGGACACTACATAATGATCAAGGGATCAATCCAAGAAGAAGATATAACAATTGTAAATATTTATGCACCCAATATAGGAGCACCTCAATACATAAGGCAAATGCTAACAGCCATAAAAGGGGAAATCGACAGTAACACAATAATAGTAGGGGACTTTAACACCCCACTTTCACCAATGGACAGATCATCCAAAATGCAAATAAATAAGGAAACACAAGCTTTAAATGATACATTAAACAAGATGGACTTAATTGATATTTATAGGACATTCCATCCAAAAACAACAGAATACACATTTTTCTCTAGTGCTCATGGAACATTCTCCAGGATAGATATCTTGGGTCACAAATCAAGCCTTGGTAAATTTAAGAAAATTGAAATTGTATCAAGTGTCTTTTCCGACCACAACTATGAGACTAGATATCAATTACAGGAAAAGATCTATAAAAAATACAAACACATGGAGGCTAAACAATACACTACTTAATAACGAATTGATCACTGAAGAAATCAAAGAGGAAATCAAAAAATACCTAGAAACAAATGACAATGGAGACATGACGACCCAAAATCTACGGGAGGCAGCAAAAGCAATTCTAAGAGGGAAGTTTATAGCAATACAATCCTACCTTAAGAAACAGGAAACATCTCGAATAAACAACCTAACCTTGCACCTAAAGCAATTAGCGAAAGAAGAAAAAAAAAAAACCAAACTTAGCAGACGGAAAGAAATCATAAAAATGAGATCAGAAATAAATGAAAAAGAAATGAAGGAAATGATAGCAAAGATCAATAAAACTAAAAGCTGGTTCTTTGAGAATATAAACAAAATTGATAAACCATTAGCCAGACTCATCAAGAAAAAAAGGGAGAAGACTCAAATCAATAGAATTAGTTATGAAAAAGGAGAAGTAACAACTGACACTGCAGAAATACAAAAGATCATGAGAGGTTTCTACAAGCAACTCTATGCCAATAAAATGGAAAACCTGGAAGAAGTGGACAAATTCTTAGAAATGCACAGCCTTCTGAGACTGAACCAGGAAGAAATAGAAAATATGAACAGACCAATCACAAGCACTGAAATTGAAACTGTGATTAAAAATCTTCCAACAAACAAAAGCCCAGGACCAGATAGCTTCACAGGCGAATTCTATCAAACATTTAGAGAAGAGCTATCACCTATCCTTCTCAAACTCTTCCAAAATATAGCAGAGGGAGGAACACTCCCAAACTCATTCTACGAGGCCACCGTCACCCTGATACCAAAACCAGACAAGGATGTCACAAAAAAAGAAAACAACAGGCCAATATCACTGATGAACATAGCTGCAAAAATCCTCAACAAAATACTAGCAAACAGAATCCAACAGCACATTAAACGGATCATACAGCATGATCAAGTGGGGTTTATTCCAGGAATGCAAGGATTCTTCAATACACGCAAATCAATCAACGTGATATACCATATTAACAAATTGAAGCAGAAAAACCATATGATCATCTCAATAGATGCAGACAAAGTGTTCGACAAAATTCAACACCCATTTATGATAAAAACCCTGTGAAAGTAGGCACAGAGGGAACTTTCCTCAACATAATAAAGGCCATATATTACAAACCCACAGCCAACATTGTCCTCAATGGTGAAAAACTGGAAGCATTTCCACTAAGATCAGGAATAAGACAAGGTTACCCACTCTCACCACTCTTATTCAACATAGTTTTGGAAGTTTTAGCCACAGCAATCAGAGAAGAAAAGGAAATAAAAGGAATCCAAATTGGAAAAGAAGAAGTAAAGCTGTCACTGTTTGTAGATGACATGATACTATACATAGAGAATCCTAAAGATGCTACCAGAAAACTACTAGAGCTAATCAATGAATTTGGTAAAGTAGCAAGATACAAAATTAAGGCACAGAAATCTCTGGCATTCCTATACACTAAGGATGAAAAATCTGAGTTGAAATCAAGAAAACACTCCCATTTACCATTACAACAAAAAGAATAAAATATCTAGGAATAAACCTACCTAAGGAGACAAAAGACCTGTATGCAGAAAATTATAATACACTGATGAAAGAAATTAAAGATGATACAAATAGATGGAGAGATATACCATGTTCTTGGATTGGAAGAATCAACATTGTGAAAATGACTATACTACGCAAAGCAATCTACAGATTCAATGCAATCCCTATCAAACTACCACTGGCATTTTTCACAGAACTAGAACAAAAAATTTCACAATTTGTATGGAAACACAAAAGACCCCGAATAGCAAAAGCAATCTTGAGAATGAAAAACAGAGCTGTAGGAATCAGGTTCCCTGACTTCAGACTATACTACAAAGTTACAGTAATCAAGACAGTATGGTACTGGCACAAAAACAGAAATATAGATCAATAGAAGAGGATAGAAAGCCCAGAGATAATCCCACGCAAATATGGTCACCTTATCTTTGATAAAGGAGGCAGGAATGTACAGTGGAGAAAGGACAGCCTCTTCAATAAGTGGTGCTGGGAAAACTGGACAGGTACATATAAAAGAACGAGATTAGATCATTCCCTAACACCATACACAAAAATAAGCTCAAAATGGACTAAAGACCTAAATGTAAGGCCAGACACTATAAAACTCTTAGAGGAAAACATAGGCAGGACACTCTATGACATAAATCACAGCAAGATCCTTTTTGACCCACCTCCTAGATAAATGGAAATAAAAACAAAAATAAACAAATGGGACCTAATGAAACTTCAAAGCTTTTGCACAGCAAAGGAAACCATAAACAAGACCAAAAGACAACCCTCAGCATGGGAGAAAATATTTGCCAATGAAGCAACTGACAAAGGATTAATCTCCAAAATTTATAAGCAGCTCATGCAGCTTAATAACAAAAAAACAAACAACCCAATCCAAAAATGGGCAGAAGACCTAAATAGACATTTCTCCAAAGAAGATATACAGAGTGCCAACAAACACATGAAAGAATGCTCAACATTACTAATCATTAGAGAAATGCAAATCAAAACGACAATGAGATATCATCTCACACCAGTCAGAATGGCCATCATCAAAAAATCTAGAAACAATAAATGATGGAGAGGGTGGGGAGAAAAGGGAACCCTCTTGCACTGTTGGTGGGAATGTAAATTGATACAGCCACTATGGAGAACAGTATGGAGGTTCCTTAAAAAACTACAAATAGAACTATCATATGACCCAGCAATCCCACTACTGGGCACATACCCTGAGAAAACCATAATTCAAAAAGAGTCATGTACCACAATGTTCATTGCAGCTCTATCTACAATAGCCCGGAGCTGGAAACAACCTAAATGTCCATCGGATGAATGGATAAAGAAGATGTGGCACATATATACAATGGAATATTACTCAGCCATAAAAAGAAAGGAAATTGAGCTATTTGTAATGAGGTGGATAGACCTAGAGTCTGTCATACAGAGTGAAGTAAGTCAGAAAGAGAAAGACAAATACCGTATGCTAACACATATATATGGAATTTAAGAAAAAAAAATGTCATGAAGAACCTAGGGTAAGACGGGAATAAAGACACAGACCTACTAGAGAATGGAGTTGAGGATATTGGGAGGGGGAAGAGTAAGCTGGGAGAAAGTGAGAGAGTGGCATGGACATAAATACACTACCAAACATAAAATAGATAGCTAGTGGGAAGCAGCCGCATAGCACAGGGAAATCAGCTCCGTGCTTTGTGATCGCCTGGAGGGATGGGACAGGGAGGGTGGGAGGGAGGGAGACGCAGGAGGGAAGAGATATGGGAACATATGTATATATATAACTGATTCATTTTGTTGTAAAGCAGAAACTAACACACCATTGTAAAGCAATTATACTCCAATAAAGATGTTTAAAATAAATAAATAAGGTTTTCTGTTTATGGGTAAGTAATGTTCTGATAGTAGTGAATAATATTTTTAACTTGTTTATAAAATCTTACATAACAGAACTATTTGAATATAGGACTTGAAATTGATTATCATGTCACCCAGTCCTCTAAATTACACTAAATTGGATTTCACTAGGGGAAGCAAGTCTAATACCTCATTAAAATAACTAAACCATGTCCAAGTAAGGGATGGAAACACATTTGTCTGATAACAGAAAAGCAGTAGGAACCTGTATTTTGGCCTTTTATCCTCCATTGTTTTTTTTCCTTCGACATAAAAAAAGCAGTTTATTGCAAGGGTATAAGACTCGACACTGAGAACATTGCTCAGACATTGTCAGAGCAAAGAGTAGGGCAGAGGCGGAGGACGGTGAAAACAAGGATGACCAGTGCGCACAAGAGAAGTGGGAGCTGATGCACACGCAGCCTATCCCCCAAGGCACAGGTAGCATGCGGGCAAGGCCTCTAACCCTGAATCTAGCCTCGGGCTGAGCCCATCCTGCTCTCACACTTGGCCTGATGGCTGTGATTCTGCCTTAGCTTGGAGCAGCGCCTGGGAATGTTGAAAAAAAAACTTTGTTCTTTTCAAGAAATAAAGCCAGTTATATTTTCAGCAACTTTCAACTGTAATTCTTTGGATGAATATAGTCTATTTCTTCCCAAGAACTCAAAGGAAAGTCCAGGAAAGACCTTCACAACCCCTCATTAATTGCAGTGTCCCTGCTTTGTAATTTTCACCTGCACAAGGGGTGAAGGAAATGCTCCCTCTGCAAGTTTTCTGGGTCTCACAAGAAAGGCAAACCCAGTCCAGAAAGAAGCGACTTCTTTCTTCTTCAAGTCAGGCCTTCGAACTAAGACCTTAATCAGTGAAGTTTTTGCAACTTTCCTTCTTGCACCTGGCCTCTCAATGAATTCTTCAACATGAACAGAACATAATGTTTACACAAAACAAACCACTTCACAACCTAGTGGCTTAGAACACAGTGCCATATTATCTCACTATTCTGTGGGTTGCCTGGGTTCACTCACAGAATATGGCTGTATGTAGCTGGAGCATTCTGTTGGACTGAGGTCCAAGATGCCTCACTCACTGTCTTGCAGCCGGTCTGGCTGTCTACTGGGTCACCTCAGTTCTCTTCTGTATGGCCTCTCAACATCTAGTAGGCTAGACCAGTTCCCTTATGTGCCTACCTTACATTCAGGCAAGGTTCTACAAGAGCAAACCGGAAGCTGCAAGATGGTCAAAGCCTAGGTTCTAGCTCACACCATGTCATTTGTACCATATTCTACCAGTCAAAGCAAGTCACACTGCCAGCCCAGATGCAAGGACGAGGGAGATAGACTCCATCTCTTGATGGGAGGAGCTCAAAGCTTTGTGGCCATGTTAAACCTACTGCATTCCACTCTCTGGCCACAATTATTTTCATTTCTCTTACATACAAAATATGCTCATTTCCTCCCAATATGGGATAAAGTCCAATATTTCATGATTTTCATCAGTCCAGATAGGGATGAGACTCAGGGTGTGGCTTTTAAAAATCCAGAATATTGTGACCTAAGAAACCTAAGTTAACTGCCATCTGTACGTCCAACATACAATGGTGAGGCAGGGACAGGGTAACTGCAGCAGACACTTCCTTTGTTAAGGGACTAATCACTAGTTCATAGTAATTCTGAAATCCAGCTGGGCACATGTCACCATTTATCCCTTGCCGGGGCAGGGGATGTGACCCAGGGTTCATTTCTGCTACCTGGGAGTGGTACTCTAATCCATTACTATTGGCTCTGCCCTTTGGCCTCTTGGCTTTGACTTTCTGAAAAGTCTTTCTTTTCCATAAAAAAAATAGTCCATATTTGCAACTGAACACTTTTCTCACCCTGCTTCATGCCCACTGAAATTTGGTGGCTCAGAAGTCTCTTTTCATTTTGATACAAATTCCTTAAAATGTTATGGACTTTCTGTTGCTAAGAAAATTCAATGGAGAAAGAACTGTCTTTTCAACAGATTATGCTGGTAAAACTGGATACCCGTATGTCAAAGAATGATGGTGGATCCCTTCTTCACACCATACACAAAAATTAACTCAAAGTGGATCATAGACTTAAATGTAAGAGATAAAACCGTAAAGTGGAAGGACAGAATTGAAGAAAATATTTGTAAATCATAGATAAGGGACTAGAATCCAGAAAATATAAAGAATTCTTATAACTCAACAATAAAAAGAGAAATAATCCCACCTAAAAGTCCTTAAAAAAGGATTTGGTGGACATTTGCGGAAAGAAAATATGCAAATGGCCAATAAGCATGTGAAAAGATGCTCAACAACATTATTTATCAGAGAAATGCAAATCAAAACCACTATGAGATATTACCTCATATTTCCTATCATTTGTCAAAAGAAAAATAATAACAAGTATTAGCAAGGATGTGGAGAAATTGGAACTGCTGGTGGAAATGTCAAGTGGTGCAGCTGCTTTGGAAAACAGTCTGCCTTTTCTCAAAAAATTAAACAGTTACTGTTGAATATATAGTCCAACAATTCCACTCCTAGGCATATACCCAAAATAAATGGAAATATATGTCTATGCCAAAACTTGTATATAAACCTCCATGGGAGCATTATTCATGATAGCCAAAAAGTGGAATCAGCCCAAATGTCCATCAGCTGATGAACGGATAAACAAAATGTGGCAGATTCATACAGTGAAATGCTGATACATGCTACAACATGGATGAACCGTGAAAACCTCATGCTAAGTAAAAGAAACCAGACACAAAAGACCATAAATCATATTAGTCCACGTACATCAAATGTCCAGAATAGGCAAATCCAGAGAACCGAAAGCAGATTAGTGGTTGCCAGTGGTGAACAGAAAATGACTGCTAGTAGATACGGAATTTCTACTGGGGTGAGGAAAATGTTATGCAATTAGACAGTGGTGATGATTACACAACTTTGTGGATATACTAAAACCTGTTAGATTATACACCCTAAAGGGTGAATTTCATAATATGTGAATTACATCTCCAATAAAAATAAAATGTGTGGGCTCTCTATGTATCAAGTTATAGTCTAGTCTATTAGATGAAAACCACACCCACAATTCTTTTCAGGACAGGTCCTCTTTACTTTGGGTGTCAGAGTGCCACGGGGCAACACCCTGAAGATTCTTAAAAGCCCTTTTGTCTTGCTACGAGAGTTTACTTTAAATATTTCTAAGGTCTTAATAAAGAATTATATCGCTAGACCTTTGGTTTGATCTTTTTCTTGAGGCTATTACTTACTTGGAGAATATTTTGCCATTAGAGATACTAGAAGCGGGAAAACATTTTATTTTCCAATCCAGAATGTTCTAAGCCCTCTGTATCTCCTCAAAGTGCTGCTAGAAAACTGAACAGTCCCTCCTCTTGTTCATCTATCTTGTCCTGCACCTTATTGTATTCAGCCAAATAAACAAACAAATGGCTCATTGACACTTCTAGCATTCTGTCTGGAAATAACCTTAACTAGATCCATGAGTTCATTTGGTACAAATTCTCTTTTCCAGGTTATGCAGGCAACAATTTTGCCAAATGTACCATCACTAGATAACGGAACTGAGCTAGTCCAGCCCTGTGGCTCCCTCTTTCTCCAAAAAAGAGTCCTTATAAAGAGCGGGAGCTTTAGGCATTATTCCCAGCACTGGGAAATAACTCCTCAGAACATCTGATATCTAAGCTCAGCCTATATTCTCCCTCCCACATGAGGTCCCGCTCATACTTATCGTATATATAGACAGAACAACTGGTCAGCAGGGTTCCTCTCCTGGAACACAGCCCAAAGTATGTACAGCTGAACCTCAGTTCAGCCTGCCTTTTCTTCCATGACTTTTAGTCTATTCCAAAAATTGACCTGAAGTCTTTGGGCCTTTTAGATCTCTCCTTTGTACCTGCTTTCAAATTTATCTGAAATATCTTGTCACTTTTTACTTTGAAATATTTTTTATGGGAAGTTCACAAAAGGTATGAAGTAGGAGCACTGCATGGAAGTTAAGTTAAAGTAGTATCCGAGTATGGAAAGCGTGCAGGTATAGGGAAGGCTTGTAACTCCCCTTCTCCAGAAGCCCAAATAAGGGAGGCTGCAGCCCAAACCTCTGACCCTGTGGGAGTCTAGGCCCTGACGTGGATAATGTGGAGATCAGCTTTGGAATTCCAGGAAGGCATCTAGAAATTTAGAAATTAATTTCTTTGACCAATTAAATTTACTGAAAAAGCGGCCAAAATATTTTTTAAAATGTTCACCCTCACTATTTTCAGCCATCAGAAAAGGAAACGGGGACTCTGCTGGTGGGTGTACACACTGATCTCTCAGAAAGGCAATTTGGAAAAATTTACCAAAAATCACAAATTCCACTCCGAAAAACTTATACTAAGGAATAATCAGTGATGTACCAGGAATATTCATTAAAGTTTTATTTTTAGTAAGGAAAAATTGAACTCATATGTCCAACAATGAGGGACTGATTTAACAAATTGTGGTTCATTTGTATCATGCAGTTATTAAAATGATGATATATGATATAAAAATCATTTTATATCATAGATCATTAAGTTATATCACATTGTTAAGTGAAAAGCAGGCTATAAATTAATATAATATACACACACATCACACATATAAACACACGTACACAAACATACACACACATACGACACCAATTCTGAAAATATTTTAAACATAATGTTTAAAAATATTAACAGTGGTTACCTATAGACAGAAACAATGTTAGAATTTTTTTCCACTCTTTTTTGCATTTTCCACATTTTCCAGATTTTCTGCCATGGGAAAAGGTATTTTTTTTCTGGGAGTCTGTACTTAGTCATTTTCACTGTGTCTTATTTTCATAAGTTTTGCTCTTTCTTCATTTTTGATCCCAAATAAAATGAACAGCTCAACAGTGGTGGCTCTAGGGCAGGGGTAAGGGAACATGGCTAACTGTGTGAATTTTCTTGCCAATATTTTCTAAATCAGGGGCCATCCAATAAATCATGCTATTGGAACACATGAGAAAAACCACTGGCAATGTCTTACTTAAGACTTATTAATTTAAATAGGCCTAACAACAAAGACATTTACCAAGAAGTAAAGAAATATCTTTTTCTATTTATTGGAATAATTAAATAACCAAGAGTAAAATTTGTAAACATATATAAAAATATTAAAAAATTAAAATATAGTAAAACTATAAAATAAGTATACAATTATAAATACATTAACTGAGCAACCTCAAAACTATATAAATATAGGATATTTATGAAATTCTTTAGAGATGTAACATCTATTCTTTGAATAAAGTTTGAAATTTGTTTGTAATTTTCAAACTATGGAAGGAAAAAGTAAATAATAGCTCTGTCCAATTTATAATTATCCAAAGAGAATGATTTTGTGCTATTTCTTGCTTGTCTTTTCTAATACCCATTCAATCACCTAGGGAGAGAAAAAAATATGATTATGGTACATTTCTATTGGAAACACAAGTGATAGAAAAAGATATTGTTAAAATTTCAAAAGAGTATGGTAGAAAATTTAAAGCAAAAAATAACCTGCCAAATCTTAAAATATATATTATCTTGAAAATACATTTTACTAGCAGATACCAGTGGGGACAGGGAAAGGGGAAGGGGCAATATAGGAGTATGAGATTAAGAAGTACAAACTATTATGTATAAAATAAGCTACAAGGGTATATTGTACAACACAGGGAATAGAGCCAAGATTTTATAGTAATTAAAAATGGAGTATAACCTTTAAAAATTGTGAATCACTATATTGTACACCTGTAACTTACATAATATTATACATCAACTATACTTCTATTAAAAAAAAAAACTAAGGAAATGATTATCACACACACACAAAAATCAGTAGAGCGGTTACCTCCAGAGGTGATGCAGTGGGATATGGTGGGGAAGGGATTCTTTGGGGGTTTCCAAGGTCCCCACAATATTTTATTTCCCAGGTTGCACAGTGAGTGATCCCAAGGATATTCTCTTTTAAAATTATGTTTTTAAATTGTATGTGTTAGGGAGGGTGGGAGGGAGGGAGACGCAAGAGGGAAGAGATATGGGAGGGAACACATGTATATGTATAACTGATTCACTTTGTTATAAAGCAGAAACTAACACACCATTGTAAAGCAATTATACCCCAATAAAGATGTTAAAAAAATAAATAAAAATAAATTGTATGTGTTTCTTTGCATATGTGTATACATATTATATGTTAGATCATGAATTTTTAAATGGAAAAAAAACCCCACATTTTATGTTCTTGCTCAAGAACACTTTTTGCTGAACTTCCGCTGTGGAATACAGTAGTGTTCTCGCTGGACAAGATGTTCTCACTGGACAAGCAGTTTTCTCACTGGACTCTATTTTCTCACCTTTATTTGAAAAATGTACTTTCAAAGCATCACTAAGAAGAAATTAACTAAACTGAAAATAGCTAATAGAAATGGATTAATTTTTCCAGCTCTTTGGATTTTTTTTTTCTGTTTCTTTCTTAACATCAGTTTAGAAGCTCCTTTGTTAACAGAGAAATCTCTTAAATACTACTAAAGATTCTGCTTGCATAAGTCTATTATTCACTATTTTAAAGAGTGGTCATAGGGACAAAGTTGAAAAGACCACTCACTAATTCTTACTGCATATATTACAGCATCATAGGTACTAACCTGCAATAAAATAGCAATTTAATTGAATGTCGTTTCTTGGGAATAATTTATTTACCTGTACAACATTGTTGCTTGCTGTTTTCTTCATTTCTTCAAATAGACCCCTTGAAGTTTTAAGATCCTAAACATAATAAAATACAGCAGCTTAAATCTGCACATTAAATTACAGAGAACAAGTCATTATTAAAAACTTGAGATGATCCTAATTCTGTAAGTATCAACATGAAGAGGGAGATACTACAAAAAAATTAAAGTAACAGATTATAATTTAGTTCCTGTCAAAGTACTCTAACCAAAATACATCCATATATACATAAATCCATGCCACTCTAATCTCAAATACTCAATGGCACTGACCAAACCTAAGCCCCATCCTCAACTATGAGTAGCCACATTAACTTCATTACTCAGGAAATGAACATACAGTTCATATTTATTTTTCAGATAAAATAACTTTTTTTCTCTCTCTTCTTTTTGGCTATTTCATTCCACCACAAAGAGGGAATGACATAGGAAATAAAACTGAAATCTCTGACTTGTAAAAAGGTAATGACTATATCAAATTATATTATAAAAATTTTAAAACCCAATTGTATTTAAAAAAAAAAGTAATCCTCCGCTGCACTTCCAAGCTATGTTCCATTGAAGTAGTCACTTTGAATTCTTTAAGCTCTTTCTCTTATTTATACCTTCATGTTACTAAATAATAAGCTTATACTTTATTTCGTGATTTAACAGTTCTAGACAGTGATTGCTGTTATCCCAGATTCAGGTCTCTGAATCCTCCCACCTCCCTTCTCTTCCTCTCAGTAACAGCTGCACCACAAATTTTTGATTAGTAAATAGTCAATGTTTGCATTTTATACCTAAGCAAATATAGTTCAATCCTGAGCTAAGTAATGTATAACGGTTATAATTTCTCTTTCATCTGTTTTGTTTATCCTGTAGTTGAACTACGTTTGCTTAGTTTTCCACGTGTATAATCCTACCCCCACCCCACAATGCTGTGAAAGACTGATTAAATGTACAGCAAAGTTCTTCAAACACTCAGGGATCCTGGATAATCTCTCACTTCAGCTTTTCGTTTTTGCTTTTGTTTTCTTAATTGTATTTTTTTAAACTGGAGATCCTCCTCCCATAGCCTGCTCCAATTTGGTCCAATTGCTCCCTCAGCCTGGTCCCATTGGGACTTATCTTCCCCAGTCTAGGTTAGTTTTTCTTTTATTTCTTGATTCAGTCCCTTGTTCTATTGAATTTCATCTTCTCACAGATTTGTCAAAAGGGTAAAAAAATGACAGAATTTTTCAGACCTTCCATGACTGAAAGTATCTGTACTGAATTTTCATACCTGACTGACTTCTAGACCAGGTATAAAATAGTAGGTAAATCACTTTCCTTCAGAATTTGAAGATACTGTTCTACCTTCTTCTGGCACACAGAAAAATCCAATGCCACTCTTATTGATTCTTTGTATGTAAACTACTTTCTCTCCTGGGAAGCTTTTAGGAAATATTCTCTCTGTCCCAGGAGATGTGACATTCCACAGTGATGTGGCTTGTAGAACTGTCATCCACTAGGCTGGACAAGCTGTGTGCCCTTTCCAGCAGAAGGAGTGCGTCCTTCAGGTCTAGAAAACTTTCTGTTATATTTTTGAGTTTTCTCTCCTCTAGTCTCTATTTTTGAAACTCCTATTATTAGCATATTGGATCTTTTGGATTAATTCCCCCATTTTCTTATCCTGTGTTTAATGTTTTTATCCTTAATTTTGTCATTAATACTAATTTCTGGTAAATTTCTTAATCTCAACTGTTCAGCCTTTCTATTGTACTGATTTTATCATATTTCTAATTTTAAGGAGCTTTCATGTTCTATAGTTTTTGGAAACAGCATCCCATTCCGGTTTTGTGCACCCAATTATCTTCTCTCTGAGACAATATAGTTTTTTATGAAGTTTTCTTCAGCTTTCTGCTCCTTCATAGTTCCCTTTGTTCCTTCATGTTTTGGCATCTGCTGTATTAGAAGCTTTTCTAAAAAGTATGCTAACTCTTGGCTGTCCAGTCATATTTTAAAATGAGATAGTAAAAATCTTACTGGAAGCTCTGTCTGTACAGAGCTTGTTCATTGGTATCTTTACAAGGTAGGGGAATAAGGGGCCAGTTGGACTTTTTACCGTGGCCTCCAATTCTTTTTTCTCCAGAGACTATTTCCTGCATTGTCGCAGGGGTGGGGTGGGGGGTGGTGAGGATAAAACTATGTATAATATACTTATCTGTAGTTAACATTGCGGGGGAAAAGCGTGCAGAGCAAACTGAAGGCTCCCCAGTTCACTCTGTAGATCTCTATTTAACTCCTCTTTTTTTTCACCTGGCACCTTGCCCCTGCTTTCCATGATACTTGGTGTCTCCAAGACCTGAGCAGGTCACAGACCGTGTCTGTTGAACTGGCTTGCCTCTCACAGGTGTCCCCAGGCAGACATTTAGGCTGTCACTTCTTCTACTCTGTTATACCACGCTTCCATGTATTTTTTTTGGTTCAACAATGTATGAAAACATTTCTACATTTCTCCTTTCCTCTTTTCTTAGTTTTTGTACTTTCAATACTGTGTTTCTTGAGAGATATTAGAAGGGAAGGGAATCGAATGCATGCGGTCCATCTGCAGTTTTAATCAGGAACCCATATAAAATTGTGATTCAAGTCAGAAACTCTGAAAACTGGAACTAATCTAACACCATCTAAGTTTTACAAAATTGTCATCTGAATGGCCGATCTGTCCAATGTCTTACAACAAGCAGATAATGGATCCAAAATTAGAAGCTGGGTGCTTCGATACTCCCTCCAGTAGTTTCACTATATACTAAAATTACTTGAATAAGTTGAATAAAGTAAGTGGAAGCTTATTATCAACTTAAGTCAAAGGCTTGTTAGGGAAACACTGAGGATACCAGTTAAAGTGTAGTTTTCTACATCTGAGAACTAAAATCAAATAAATCAAATATAAACTTTTTGACTCCAATTTTTCTACCTCCATTAAAAAAAAATTGGCAATAAGCTATCAGTGTAAAAAATACTCAGTCAATATTATCTTGTGTCAAATAGGAACATTAGAACTTGACCTCGATTTTGCCATCAGTAGAGAAGACACTGTACCTTTAGATAGAACTTCGAGATCTCAAAGAGACGTTGGCTGCAAGCCGTGAAACATTCGTGAGCCTCAGTAATCCTGTGTTTCTTCAGGGTTTCAGTAACTACTTCTTTCAATATCTTGAACAGAACATAGTATAGAACAAATATGTCTTGGAAAAGGTACAAACATATTATTTCAGCTTTAGAGTTAAGTTCTGTGAATCACAGAACCATGTAGCTATGCTAAAGATAGATAAGCTCATTAAGACAAAGCATCTAGAAGAAAGGAGATCTGAAACAGTGACACGATCACACGTGTCGCAGGCTATCTGTCAGGAAGAAAGGACCAGAGTATCTGAAGAGAGGAATTCATATCCTGAGTTCTGAATCAAAATCTGAGTGTAAAAGGTACACACAGCAGGGATATACAGGTGTGTACTTATTTTTTATTATGGAAAATGTCAAACACTGTAAAGAGAATATTTGTAACAAATCCTCATCTCGATGTATCTACTACCAGTTTCAAGAAGGATCAATTTGTGGCTCTTTCTGTTTCACTTATACGCCCCCACTCACTTTTCCATTATCCTTCTTGCACTGAATTTTTTTTTTCCTCCATTTTTTTGGCCATACCACACAGCTTGCAGGATCTCAGTTCCTGGACCAGGGATTGAATCCGGGCAAGGCAGTGAAAGCCCAGAATCCTAACCACTAGGCCACCAGGGAACTCCCCTGAATTATTTTAAAGTAAATTAAAGATACCATTTCATTTCATTCATAAAATTTTTAGACAAACGTTTAAAACGAATCAAATGAAGAAATTTCTTCCCGTGCAGAACTAAGAGAGTCAGGAAGTAAATCTTTACCCGTGTGTGTTTCTGTGATCTGGATTCCTTACTGGGCCTCGATGTTTTTGATTCAGGCACACTTTTTTGACCTGAACTGGCATTTGTAGTGACTTTGGGAGTTTCACTGCTAAGAACTGGAAGAGATGGACAAGTCACAGGTAATGATCTCTCTGCCCGTGGCTTTCTGGATGTCACTGCATGATGATGATGATTAGTAATGCCACTTCTCTGAGAAAGAAGAGAATCTGAACTTTCAGATTTCACAAGTCTAATGGGGGGGAAAATATAATGCAGATGAAGTGAATCAACAATGAAGTCCATTTTCTGTCTTAAATGTTACAACCATAACCATTGACATATAAACCCAAGAAAAGCAAACACAATTTCTTGCCACTACTGCCTTAAATAAGCAGTCAACATCATATTATACAGTTGCTCCCTTAGTTCTTCAAATGAGTGACTAGAACACAGAAGGCAATGAATAACATTCTAGGATTTCAGCTAGTATTAAAAGCTAATAGGAAAAACTAGCAACATTACTGTCACCCTCCCCGTTAATTTACAATTTCTCACAGAAATCAGGGATGGCACTCCAGGCAATGCTATTTATAGATCCAGTACTCATCTGCCAAGTACTTATACTTTTCTATTAAGATAATTTTGATGAAGAAACCATAATAATCATGCTTGTTGTAGCTATGCAACTACCTGAGCAAAATAAATAACAGTGTTAAAACAAACAGAAATAAAACTATAAAAGTAGCTCTTGTTTCAATCTTTCTAGAATGTTTAAATTTCCTGTTACAAGATAGGGTCTCATATTTTTCAATTCTGTTAACCTAGAGGCCACAGTGTACTTTCTTGTCTGGAACACATATCTATCAGTCACAGTCAGAAATAAAAAATATTATTACAAAATACAGTATCCTAAATGTCAATGGATTTGCTTTTTAGCTTTATCGCATGTAAATATTACCATGAACTTGTAAAGTCCTCATGAAAATAATTTAGTTATTCCCCATCAGGGAAAAAGGATTCTAATAATTTTCACTGTTTAAAAGAAGATTTGAAAGTTTCACTTTAAGATATTTGATACTTTTTGAAAGATTTACATATAATAAGAATTTAAGGTTTGTTTTAGGTGCCAAAGACCTAAATTTGACAAAGGTTCTAAAGATATATAAATTCAATAGAAATTAGAGTGTTTATCTCATAAGCTTCTAATTTCTGTTCAGGTATTTGGATATTTTATTTAGCTAGCAAATAAATTAGCTAGAAAGATCTCATTTTTCATATATTATTATGTAGGCTTTAAAGCTATATTTTATATGAAACAAGTTGTTTTAAAACGGTACCTCATGGGAATTTCCTGGTGGTCCAGTGGTTAGGACTCCTCGCTTTCACTGCCATAGCCCAGGTTCAACCAAAAATGGTACCTCATGAAACCCCTTGTTTAAGGGGCCAGTGTAGGTAGGAAACAGTGAGAAGAGAGCTAACAGAAAAACTGCATCCCTAAACATCCCCTTCAACAGAGCAGCTCAGCTGCTTAATCTATTGGATAAGATCGCCAGTGTTCCATGGCTTAAAAGCTTTACAACCCATCATGCTGATGGGCTGTATATTATAAAGCAAGAAACAATGTGTTTTTTCCAAGTCATTTCCTTGTATAACTTATAAGTATAATCATCAACTGCTCACAATACAAACACAATTCCTGTATGAATGAATTACATTAAAATCTGCACAGAAAGCAGCTTAAAAATCTGAAAGATTAATTCAATTACCCTCGGCCTAAAATACTTTCTGTCAAGATACTATCTTTATGTACTTAATATACCACCTTTTGGGGGGATAAAGGCAGTTCAGATCTTTTGATCTCCTTTTTCCTCGGGAGACTTCAGTCCGGAGTTCACTTTGTAAAGCTTCTCCATCAGGGACACTTCCGGGCTCTGACAAAACTGCTGGAGACGGAAGAGGGCTCAGTACGGTAGGTACTGGAAAACTTTCTCTGGTGCATGTAGTTTGAGTTTCATAACGAATAAGACGAGACTGAAGTTCTGAAAATCCCCCATCTCTTTCTAATGCTTTTCGGTCATCCAAGCAATATCTAAACAAGAGAAAGATCTTTAAAATCAAAGACTCCAAGGCAGCCATGGGCTTTTCCCTGCCAATTAGGGAAAAGCAAAACATGTGCTTAAAAAGTTCTTACTAAACTTCCTAATAATTGTTGGAAGGTTGAGTGAACGGCCAACTTCCCTCACAAGTTCAGTTTTTTCCAGCCTGCTACACAACATGGCAAAAGATTAAAAAAATTTGAAGTACAATCTGATTCCTCTTTGACTGTTTCTGGGCAACAGATTAAGTTAATCCTCTGGCTTATTTTCAAAATAATACAGTTGCTGTTTTGATACTTTTTAAATCTCTACCAACCTCTGATACTTCAGCATGGCTGATATGTAATGACGTGAAATGCTAACTTCTGTTAGAAAGAACAAGTTTATTTTCAACACAAAGATTAACAGGGTATAAAGGCATTCTAAACTGGCTCACCAAACACAGCTCAGAACATTTTGAAATTTCCCTTTGAAACTCATTTCCACCTTACTGACTGATTGACAAATTTTCCTTCAAACACTTCAGCTGTGTGTGCATTTGGTTTCTAGCTAAATCTGATTTAACAACAATGAGATGTTTGCTCAGTGATTTAACATCAATGAGATGTTTGCTCAGTGAATGCTTCTGGACTTAAAGAAATCCCATCTTAGGGACTTCCCTGGTGGTCCAGTAGTAAAGAATCCGCCTTACAATGCAGGGGATGCAGGTTCTATCCCTGGTAAGGGAACTAAGATCCCACGTGCTGCAGGGCAACTAAGCCCGCGAGCCACAACTATTGAGCTCGCACCTCAACTAGAGAGCCCGCGTGTCGCAAACTACAGAGCCCACGCACCCTAGAGCCTGCACGCAGCAACCAGGGAGAAGGCCGTGCGCCGCAACAAAGAGCCTGCGCTGCAAGGGAAGATCCCGCGTGCCTCAATGGAGATCCCGCGTGCCACAACTAAGACCTAACGCAGCCAAAAAATAAATAAAAATAATAAATAAATAAATGCTTTGATAAGGCTTAAAAAAACAAAGAAATCCCATGTTGTTAAGTACAACAAATAAGCGTATCAAGAAAATCACCAATGAGATGTGTGACCTTGGAATACCCTTCACATTCTCCCCTTCTACATCAAGGAAACAGTTTCACATATACGATGACAGGACTTTAAACATTAAAACCTTTTTCTGTTATCTGTCCTCTTTACTTGTAAAATTCTAAGAAATTTCCTTAGAGTCAGAACTTTGGGTCTATAAGCTTTTAGTTCAACACTCAAGGAGTGTATCATTACCCCAACCTGATTGCCTGACGGAGGTTTTCTCTTTCTCTTGTGATACATATTTGATTTCTAAGAGTACAGACTAGAGAGCCAGACTCCCTGGATTTAAATCCAGCTCTACCACTGTGTGAACATGGCCAAACTACTTAATTTTATCTATGCTACTGCTGCCTCTTCTGCAAGATGAGATTCGTAGCAGTTATCTCAAAGAGCTATGGTGAGGATCATGAATGGGTACACGTACGCACTCAGAAACAGTGCCTGGAACATGCAAGCAAAGCTGTCAGTAAATGTATGCTGCTGCTCTTATCATCACCATCATCATCATCAGTGGTTTCATTTTCTACCACAGCAAATCTTATGCTATGCTGATGATATGTAGCTCAGCCAGGATTCAGACCCAGGTTGGTGACTTCAGAGTCTGACTTTAACCAATTTCGTATGCTATCTCTCACGTAAAGTGTAAGGGTCATCTTACTTAGGGGTCAACCCACGGCTGAACATTAGAATCATCTGAAGAGTTTTTATGAAATACTGATGCCCAGAGTTTCTGATTTAATTGGTCTGGGGTTGGAATCAGTCTTGGACATTTTTTTAGAAAGCTACCTAGGTGATTCTAAAGTGCAGCTAGGACTGAAAAATCTCTGATATAAACCAACAGTTTAATTTAACAGGTGGGAAAAATGAGCTCCTAAGTTATACTGTTAACTGGTGGCAGAAGAGTGACTAGAACCTAGGTCTCTCAATTCTCTAACATTCTTTCTCTAGTCTGTTGTTTAATAAAACACATTTCATTAAAAATCAGCCCCAACCCTAAGGATTACTGATGAGTCCTATTTCTATCCTGGGCGATTGACAGAATCTAGAAAACCACTAAGAACCATGAATGTTAAGGAAAAGTTCTAGGAGAGAGGAAATGTAATTCCTGATTGGCTTACAGGAAATTTTTCAGAGAAAAATAATGCATAGTTTGACTCCACATGCATACTTTTTTCTACTCTAAGATTTTGATTCTAAGATGCAGATTTTTTCCTTCCAGTTTTAACATCTCTTAATCACAGCTGTTCATAATGTCATGCCTCCAACTGAATTATGTGCACTGTGCATATTGACTTCAATTGTCATTTAAAATGTCTTCAAAGTGATTTTACTATGATTTGGCATCAAAACAAAAAGTGACTTTGTAAATAAGAAAAGAACAGAAACAGAGTAGCAGGGTGCGTATGTGATAATAGTGAAGAAAAATATTCACTGTTGGATGAATGAGTAAACTTCCACATTTTCTTGCAAATCAATAACCAAATGCTTTATGTGTCCAAAGAAAGAAAAATACCTATCAGAAGATGAAGCTATCATTGTCCTGTAACTACAAAATAGGCAAGATACTGCCTAGCACACACCAAGCAATGCCGATGAAAGCCGGAAAAACTGCCAAATCTCTTGGAATACATGAAAGAAAGTTCAGAGCAACAGGAGGCTGGTGTGGCCAACTGACTCTCAGTTTGACAGTGGAATTCAATTTGTTGTTAAAGAAAATGGTGCATCTTACAATCAATGGTATCTTACACTCCAGGATAGGAGAGAGAAGTGAAAAACAAGTCAACTGTGGATAGATTTCATTTTGGCTTAAGTAAACATTGATCTGTACTTGAGCAGTTTATATATTTCTTCCAAATATTTCTTATGTTTGAGTAGAGGAAAAGCTCAAGGATTCCAGAGGCTCACGGCAATGTAAGAAGAGAGAACTTTCTTTGCAGTGTCATATTTACTTTGAAATTTCACTTGAACTTTGCTTCGAGTAGAAATTTAATCTACATGTAATGTGAATAGGCCCTCACACTATAAACCCAAATCCTGAAAAAAAGCATGTTTCTGGACTCACTGTGCTCACCTCCTGCAACTTTCTTAGTTTGATCTCAATGGCCCCAGATTAAATTTACAGCAAGGAAAATGGAGTCACAAATTTGTTTATTTGCTTATAAGGGCAGGCAACTTTCACTTTTTAAAGTCCTTAAATTCTTATTTCAACTGTTTTTTTCATACTCAGACAGACAGAAGTTCAATGTTGTTGCATGTATACATACATTGTTCCTTGTTATTACTGAGTAGTGCTGCTTTAATACCAGTTAACTTATCTATTCTCCCATTGATGTACACCTAAGGCTATTTCCAGGTTGTGGGTATTATGAATAAAACTGCTCTGTGGGTTCTTTTACCAGTCTTTTTGTGGTGTTAGGTTTTCATTTCTCTTAGGAAAATGACTATTAGAAATGCTGAGCCAGGGAGTCTGAGTATGTTCAGTTTTATAAGAACCTGCCAGATCCTTTTCTGAAGTAGATAAATCACGTTATACTTCCACCAAAAATGTTCCAGGGTTCTGATTGTTCCATACGCTTGTCAACACTCATCGGTCTTTTATTTTAACCATTCTGGTGGCTGCACAGTATTTTATTTTATGGATGCACTATAATTTATTTAACCAACCTCCTACAGTTAGACATTATTTCCAATGTTTCTTATTTTAAATAACACTGTGAAAAATACCCTTGCCTAATAACTTTCCATGTAAACGCTAATTTTATCATTAAGTGAAGTTAATCTATCTGATATTATAAACAACTGCATGGCTTTTGGTAGATTACCAAGCAGCCCCCCAGACAGGTTGTAACAATTTATATTCCAAGCTGGCTTATTCATGTCCCTTTACCTCCACCATGATTTTATGGGTGAAAAGGATTCTCACTGTTGTTTCAATTTACATTCTTAATGTAAATTTAAAAAGCTGACTGGTGAAGAAAACAACTCTTCACGTGTATTGGCCATATTTATTTCCTGTTTCAAAAACAAATGGTTTAAGATGTTGCAAACTCTTCCATAGGGGCCTTTATCTCATTTTCTTATTGATTTGTAAGCATTACGAAGAAAATTTACCTTCTCATTTATGTCAAAAAATATTTTCCTCAGTTTAATCCACACTTTTAATCTTGTTTCTGTTGATAACTGACATTACTGTTTTAAAAATTAGGACAAATCTATCACTCTTTTTTGATTTCTTCCTCTGCTAGAACAGATTTTCCCCTACATTTTATGCTAGTTCTTTACTTTCACAGTTTTCCCACTTTTAATTCTTAATACATCTGCGATTTATTTTGATATTCGGCGTGAACAAAGAATCATTTCAAACAGATTTATTTTTATTTGAATACTTAATCAACATTCTCACTACTATCTACGGAACATTTTTCTTTTGCCCTCTGATTTGAAATTCTTTTTCTATCAGATCAAATTATCATGTATTCTTGCTTTTTCCTTGGAATTTCTACTTAGGTCCAGCCCCACACTGTAATTACAATAGCTTTATAATAAAATTTTCTAGTAATATAATACAATTTATCTCATTCTTTAAACGAGAGGAGACTTCTTACCAGATAAATTATAGAATTATTTCATCAAAAGGTTCAAAATCGACAAGAACTGTATTAAATGTTTGCATTGATGTCAGGAGAATTAACACCTTTATAACACAGGATCTTCCCATAGAGAAACAAGGCATGTTTCCCCTAAGTAATCAACATTGCTTTTATGTCCCCTAATACATATTATTTGTAAATTTTCCCATTCTACATTTCTTACAAGAATACTTCTGATATTTATGATTTTATCTATTTTGAATGGGATCATTTTCATCCTGTTAAAAACTGGACATGGCTAGTTTAAAGGAAAACTTGTGTCTTTTATATGTATTTTATAACTGGCTACCTTACCAAATTCTACTACTTGTAAGTCTTTCAGGTCTCTTCTCTGCAAAATAAAAAGCAAATACAAAAAAACCTTTTGGTATCCGTTTTACTACATGTAACTCTTTTAAACTCTTTAGTTTTCCTTATTTTAACTGATTGGCTAGAACATATAGAAAAATGATTAAAAAGAAAAAATTGGTCAGAGCAGGTATCTTTTTCTTGCCCCTGACTTTAACGGAGAGTTTAATTTTGATGCTCAAAAATAACCAAAAATTTTTGCTTCTAGTATCAAATTTGACATAACTTTACATATTCTTTAAATAAAATAAATCTTATTTAAGCATAACAAGAAACCTAACCATTCCTAGAATGACCTGTTGTCACTAAGGTCTTGAAAATTTAACCTAAAATACATTATCTCTATCATTCCATTTCTTGTCCTGGTGAAAATGGTAGATGTGCACATGACCTCCGGAACTCCTAATACCTCTAAGCAAAAGAATCCTTGGAAATTTCATTCATCTGGTCAATTAGAATTCCATAAAAATGTACACATAATTAACATGTTGCAAATGAGAATGCATTTTATCTAACAGTTTCTGAGCAATTACAATGACCAGGGAATATTAATGTGACCAGTAGTATAAATACACATTTACAATGTAGGGACTAAAATAATTTTGACTAAAATATCTAGTAACTAATAATAGGATGTTTAAATGTAAAACTGATTAATCATCAAATAACTTTTTTCCAACAGAAGACAAATTATTTGTGTATGTACTGCTTAGTTTTTTGAGGTTTTTTTGACATACTTTCTCTTTGCTTCTCTGTCCCAATTTATATCATTTTATTAGTCACTCTTCACACTCACCTAAGATAAGCTACATCAACAACACACAGAAGAGTAAAGTGAAAGTAAAAAACTCACTCAATTCCATGATAATGACATACTGAGGCTTTTTCAAAAGGTAAACCCTGAAGTTTCCGAGGACTGAGTTCTGGTGTCAGGACAAAAGTCTTTTCCCTGAAACAAAAAGTTTTTCATTTGTATTTAAAGTTTATTTAGTGATGAAGAGAAAGTTCAAGAAACTGTCTAAAGAAGGAAATCTGACTTCCTTCTCTATAACTGGATCTCATATGGGACAAAGAAGGAAATGAAGTGAGGTTAAGCCTATGGGTTTTGTCACTTACATTTTCTGTGTCCCATGTTTCGGAAGTTACCATGCTACTTCACAAAACTATTCTGAGAAATGGTTAAATCAAGAATAGAAAATGGTTTCTAGTGGAAGTTCAAGAAACAGCATTATTCCTGAAGAATATTTTTTTCTTGGTTTAGGAAAATGTTTATGAATTTAGCTAAATTCTTTTTTCTAGGGGAATAAAGTCAAACTCCAATCTTTAGTGACAAAAGAAGTATTTACTTCCTCCTATAACCACATGAGGAATGCAGATTTTTCTTTGCCTGGGAATGAAGTCATTTTGACACCTACTTTAAGAATCAGTGACCTTTTAAATATCAGAGGATAAAAAGACTAACTGCTGATTTCAGTTCTTCTTCTGAAGTAAGTTTCCAATCAGCAGGTATGTTGGAACTAATCATGTGGTGAGCTTACATAAAATATTCATGTTCTACCCCTCCACACCTAGACCTGCAGGGGTACATCAAAATCTCAGGAAGAAGCCTGCTGCAATTAGGTTAAACTCTCCTAGTTGTTCTAATAAGTGCTCTCCTTCTCTTCCTGAGTTGGGAGGTACTGTTCTAATGAACTGAATCATGTTCCTAGAGCTCAGAACAGGTTAGATGGGAATGGGAGAATTATACAAGTGGTCTTTACACAGTTAAGAGGCAGAATGAAATACCAGGGGCTTGAATTCAGAAGACTTAGAAATGGTATACATAAAAACAAGTAGATAGTAGAGTACCATGAATAAATTGGCTATCACATTTTCCCCCCTTGGCTTTAGTAATGAAAACTGCCCATATGCCACCGAAAATTAAAAATTATCTCTGAGTACTAAGATAAGCGCTTGAAATTATTACATTAAAATGTAAGACATATGCAAGTTAATGAATCCCAAAAACCAGAATTTATATTCAATGCATCCATTTAAACAGTTCTGAATAAATAACATGAATAAATTGCAATGATCCCAGTATTCTGATGACTAATTATTAAAGTGAATAATTTTATAATATAGAACTATTTAGGTACCTAGCATTTCACTTCTTTCCTTTGCCATGTTGTCTTCCATTTCTTATTTTAATCTCTCTAAGCAGCTCTATCTATTTTTGTTTAATTTTACTCACACCTTGTTCTTTCTAAAGGTAACACTGTAATACATATGTATTTTGTCAATGTTTAATATTCCTCTGGTGTATATATAGGAGTCACTCCTGTACTTTGTTTAACTTAGTATTGCATTTCGGTGGTTCCTTGCATGGGTAGACATTTAATAAAAGTCTGCAGGTCCTTGATTCATTACCATGAAAGCTCATCCTTCAACTTTAATTTTAATAGAAGATATATTTGATAATGACACAGTTCTTTACTAACATCAAGGAATTATAGCAAACTTCCCTAAATAAATCACTGGTAAACTACAGAAAGAATTAATAGCATCTCCCCTAGACATTGCAGCTAGAAAGACATTCTGGTCAAAAAGAGTACAACCTACATAATCAGTTTTGGCAAACCCATCTGACTCTGCCAGTTCACGCTTAATGATTTGGAAGGACAGTAATCCAATAACTAAACAGATGAAAATGTGTACATAGTTCTTCCCTTTCTTGACTCCCACAAAAAAGACTATCAATCTCTCAAAGCTATGAGAAAAAGAAAATTACTCTAAAATCACACTATTTTTATGTCATTAAGATCATTAAGTCATTAAGACTCCAAATTATTAAGATCCTCATGTTTTCAAAGTTGCTCCCCATCTCTCTCTCTTTAGTGAACACACACATGAAGGCAATATGCTCTAACATTAGTTTTGAGAGCTAACTATTTTCAAATAAATCCTTTCCAAAATTAACCCTTAAATTCAATATTTGCCAAAACAAGCTTTGAAAAAGTAATCAAAATGTTCTATAATTCTTAAGGTCCTTTGGAAGGTTCTCAGAATAATGGAATAGAAAAAAGAAATTGGGGTAGTGAACAAATTATTCAAATCTCACAAGGGTATGATGCCATAATTTTATCCGTAATTAAGTAAACTTCAGTAATATCCAGAATTAATTAGTAACTTAGTGGAAGTTTTCTTGGAAGTCAAATTAGTTGTAAATTATTCATGTAGACACTGAGTTCTTCCTTGGTAATGGTATAGCTTTGAAAGCATTTTTATTACACTTCCCCAATCTCTTCAGTTGAAAGGCTGTCCTTTTTGCTATTAGACATAACTGACAGTGTCACGGTAAGTAGTGGCAAAATCAAAACTAGAGAGTGATACAGAAAAGAGAATTTTTAAAAATATCTGCAAGTCAAATTACAATTTTTTCTTAAAAAGTATTGCCATCTCTATACAAAGTAGAAGCTGATTTCTAAGAGAAATATGCTGAGGTTGCTTTTATTATTCCTGTTTCCCTTACAGTCAATACTACAAAACAGTAGGACATTTGGCTAAGGTAAAATGTGAGGATTAAGGCCAATTGATAAATGCTGGGCTCAAACTTGTAGAATTTGTCAAAGTGTCACAGAGCATTAATTAACTGGAGAAATGAGATGCCATGTGTTTTTTAAATGATTGCTTAAAAATTAGTTGAAATTGTAAGTTTGTAACTTACCCTTTCTGAATCTGTAAAGGTTGAAGATCTCCAATTGGTAATCCATCTGAGGTAAAGAATTTCAGCAATTCTTTAGCATCCAATAATGTGACTGAATCCCGTGGACCCTCTTTGTGGCCCAGTAACTGTTCAGATGAACGAGGTAATGAACCAGTTCTGAGAAAAAAATGTTATGTAGATTTATTAAAAGTGGATTAGGGCTTCCCTGGTGGCGCAGTGGTTGAGAGTCCGCCTGCCGATGCAGGGGACACGGGTTCGCGCCCCGGTCCGGGAAGATCCCACATGCCGCGGGGCGGCTGGGCCCGTGAGCCATGGCCGCTGAGCCTGCGCGTCCGGAGCCTGTGCTCCGCAACGGGAGAGGCCACAACAGTGAGAGGCCCGCGTACAATCAATCAATCAATCAATCAATCAATAGACAGAGTCAGAACTAGACTGATTCTGAATTAGATACTTGTTCTATTCTATAACTCTATGAACCCAAAAAGTTCCAGAAAGTTTTAAAAACGGTAAAGAGGAAAATAGTTTCAGAGAATGCTAAAGGTTTTATCAAGCACTGAGTCACAGATCATGACATTACTGTCACCAAAGCAAAAATAAAATCTTTCAATACCTACACGGAACATTAATTTCCTGACTTTATATTAATTCAACTATTTCCTGATTATTTAAGCACTCAAATCAAGCATTTTTACTGATAATTTTATGATTAAAATGTTGACATTATGGCTTTAGACATATTTCTAAACATGACAGTGCCTCTTTCCTCTTCCTATTCCCTTATTTATTTATTTATTTATTTATTATTCATTCTTGGCTGCACTGGGTCTTTGTTGCTGTGCGTGGGTTTTCTCCAGTTGCAGTGAGTGGGGGCTACTCTTCGTTGTAGTGCACGGGCTTCCCATTGCAGTGGCTTCTCTTGTTGTGGAGCACGGGCTCTAGGCGCATGGGCTTCAGTAGTTGTGGCACACGGGCTCAGTAGTTGTGGCCTGCAGGCTTTAGAGCACAGGCTCAGTAGTTGTAGCGCACAGGTTTAGCTGCTCCATGGCATGTGGGATCTTCCCAGACCAGGGCTGGAACCCGTGTCCCTTGCATTGGCAAGTGGACTCCCAACGACTGTGCAACCAGGGAAGCCCTCCCTTTATTTTTAAATTGAAAATATAAATCTAATAAAAATAGTCAAACAGAAAAACACTTAAATATTTTCTCTGAACTTTATACTCCAGGAGGGCAGGAACTACATTATGAGTTTAATTTAATTTCTGTGTGGCCATTCTTTAATAGTGACTCACAAAATCTTAATGAATATTACTCTCAATCATTTTATAAGCCAGTTGCAATGGGGAAATGTATACTTTGCATTTACATAGAACCCAGGACACAAGAATATCAGAGCAATTTAAAAGCCCAGTTTGTGATGAATTATACTATCAAGATATGTCTTAGGTTAAAAACAAAACAAAAAATACTGACAACACTTTGTTTATTGTTTTCAAGCTTACAAAGTATTTTTTCATACATTATCTCATTAAATTTTCACAGCTTTGGAGTAGAACTGGGATTGTTATCCCCATCTTAAAGATGAGGCAACAAAGTCACACAACAGGTGACTGAGTTTGTCTAAAACCAAATTCTTATGACTTTTAAATTTCACTATGTAATGGTCCTGTATTCCAGCTGAACCTGCTTTAACACAAAACAAATTATGAAAATATATAACATAACTTTTGTCCCCAGCCAAGAATTTGATGGTATTTTCCCATATTTTGAAGTGTCCACAAATATTGATTGAACATTTACTCTGCAATTATCATTGTAAGGTACTGAAAAAAGAGTTCACTGATGATAATTTACAGACTCATAATCACTGCTCTCAACTGTGTAGAGGTATGACTTGAAGTAGGAGAAAGAAGGTGAGGAGAGTGAAAAGAGATAAATACACCAATGTAGAATGAGGTAGAAAAGGTACAATAAAATAAGTTTCATGAAAGAAGTAATAACACAGTTTTTTAACTGCATCATTTATAAAAGTCTTAAGAGAAAGGTGCTATTTGAGCTAGACTTAAATGACAAGCAAGCTTCTTCTAGTTCAAGATGGTGGATTAAACATACACATTAACCTTTCCACTCAAACAAATAAAAATCGAAGTACTGGGCACTAAGTCTATAATAGGATTGAAAAAAGGAAGAAGGAAAAACAGTGGACCAAAGAGTTCAATGAATTTCAGGAATAAACTAGAACAAGAGCCTCAACAAGAATTAGAGAGAAACCTACAAAAAAGGTAGAACATGTCTTCTTTTTTCCATCCCACAAAGCCACAGAGGGAGTCTAAACTTGAGCTTGGAGTGGCAACGGGCAGAAATCAGGTGACATATTTTCAGAACTCTACTAGAACTCTTGTTCTAGTACGACCCTCCCACACCACATCTTATCCCCATGCTTTTACCTCCAAGTCAAAAACCGAAACTGTGAAATCCAGAACTATGTGCCTGTCCTACTGTTGGTGGTGGAGCCCCCAGAATAAAGCCCCATTATTTTAGTTATGGGTAAAGGACCAAGGCTACCTGCCTTTTGATACCCCCAGGGGCCCTATATCTCCCCTCCCCCAGCATTAATTCAGGTGTGAGCAGGTAGGGAACAGAACTACACATATATAGAGAAAATGTATGCAACTACCAGTATAACATAGCCTAGTACTAAATTCTTAGCTATGAAGAATCAAGGGCCACCAGACACTAAAGAACTACACCTAAGAGAAAAACACCAGAGGAGCAAATAAAACAGATCGAAAGGATCATTTAAGGAACAGATAAAACAAGTTAAAAGAAAACTCCAATTAATATTCTTATAGTATCTTCTCAATTCTCATTATTAAAAGAACAGGTAGCTATGAAAAAAATAGGGTAGATAACAAAAAAGAATTATTAGGAATTTTAAAAATGGCTGCCAAAAATTTAATAGAAACGATGGAAGTGAAGGTCAAGGAAATATCCTAGAATGTAGAGCAGAAAAGATGAAGAGATGGATTATTGAGAGAAGAATCAAATTTGAATGAAAAATCAATCCAGGACATCTAAAATTAGTTAAAACAGATATTACAGAGAAGAGAGAAGAAAAAAGAAAACAGAAGGAAGACCACTATTAAAGAAATAATAGAAGAACATCTCCCGGAGCCGTAAGGCATTGGTGGTTCAATGGTAGAATTCTCGCTTCTCCCAGAGCTGAAAAAAAGACAAAAGGCTTGAGACCAGAATAGTTCACACCATGATGGCCTCATGTAATTTCAGAACATTATGGAAAATAGAAAATTCTAAAAGTCCCAGACAGGGTAAACTACCTATTAAGGAACAAAAATCCATGTTGCATCTGACTTCTCATTAAGATACGAGATCCAAGAAAATGCAGTTCTAATCTAGAAATGTATTCAAAAGAAATACCAGGATAACAGTTGTGCAGGTAGAAAGGGTCAGTCCAAATCAGAGTAGCAAGTCAGAGAGGTGCAAGAAAAATGACTTCAAGAAAAAAAATATTGCCTATTGCAAATAACATAAGGTGCCAGAGAAAGAAGAAGGATAAATGGTGAAGAGAAGTAGAGATGTTAATTTCCTCCCCTTTCACAATGGGAAGTTAAAATATACAATCTAAAATTCACGGGTGGGCTTTCCTGGTGGTGCAGTGGTTAAGAATCTGCCTGCCAATGCAGGGGACACAGGTTCAAGCCCTGGTCCCGGAAGAGCCCACATGTCACGGAGCTACTAAGCCCATGCGCCACAACTACTGAGCCTGTGCTCTGGAGCCCACGAGCCACAACTACTGAACCCGTGCGCTACAACTACTGAGCTTGTGCCCTAGAACCCACATGCCGCGACTACTGAAGCCCCTGCGCCCAGAGCGTGTGCTCTGCATCAAGAGAAGCCACGACAATGAGAAGCCTGTGCACCACAGTGAAGAGTAGCCCCCGCTCACCACAACTAGAGAAAGCTTGCACACAGCAACAAAGACCCAATACAAACAAAAATAAAAACAAATAAATAGACATTTAGAAAAAAATAAATAATCACGGGCAAGAAATGCAAGTTCTTTTACGGGTAACCTGTCCTTTTCTCAACCTTCTTTCTAGATTGTCATTTCCCTCCTGACCTATAAACGTTAGAAACCTTCAAGGAATGGTCTTAAGCCCTCTTTCCTTTTTCTACATGGTCTCACCAAGTGATCTCATGCACTAGCATGTATTTAGAAAAACCCTTTTAATGACAACTGCAAACTGACTTCCAGATTTCTCCTCTGATCCACCTAACATGTCCACTTGCATAAGCCATAGAGCAAACTTAGCATCCTTAAAGTAGAACTCTCGATTTTTCTCCCCAAATCTGTCCTTACTCCAACTTCTCTCCAATCTTCCCCAAACCATAAGTGAGAACACCACTCACATGCTATTCAAGCCAGAAATCTAAACTGTCTTGGTTGCCTCTCTTTCCCTGTCCTCCACATCCAGTCCATCACAGGAAGGTTTTTTCCCCAGCTAATAAGCACCAAAATATATCCCAAACTTGTTCTCCACTACTACTCTAGTTAGAAATCAAAGTTATCTCTCAGCCTACAGAAAAAGCCACCCAACTGATCTGTCTGTTCCTAGTATCCTCCTCCTACAATCTATTCGCCACGAAAGAGTAAAAGTGATTTTGCAAAATCAGATCACGTCACTCTTTGGTATAAAATCCATCAAAAGTTTACCAATGCACTTACAATATAATCCAGAGTCTGTATGAAAACCTATAAGGTCCTGCGTGACTGAATGTGCTTCACCCATTTATCCATTAGGTTTCAGCTCCAATGTAACCTCCTCAGGGAGCCATCCCTGACCATCCACCTCATCTCTCCACGCCCACAGCAAGTAAAATCACTCTCCTTCAGTCCCTCTGTTTCAGTCATTACACATAGAGTAATTTATAAGTATTACATTTACTTGTCTGGTTACTCCTCTAAGAGGAGAGCCTGACACGTAGTTGGTACTCAATAAATCTGTTGACATCTATAAACAAAATGTTGTTATAGCAAGTCACAAATGTTATAGCAAGTCATAAATGTTATCAGCAGAGGATCTAAAGATAAAAATGTGATTTGGGGGAAGTGAGTTGGAGGAGGGCAATGCAAGAGAGCCAAATCCCTTCTCTTTATTCCATTATTCTACCACTCAACAATTATGTACTGAGTGCCGACTATGTATTGAACCAAAAACAAAACAAAAATAAACTCTGCCTCTTAGAGATAGTTAATAGATACTACACAAACATAAAAATGTAAAACAGGAAGAGTTTAAAATAGCTCAAAGAAGAAGAGTACTCTTTCTTCATTTTACATGTTCCTGTATTGTTTAAATTTTTCTTACATATTCATATACCTGTGTATATCTATAGAAGATGGTCTGGAAAGACATCCACTAAAATGTTAACTGTGATTATGTACACCTAGAAAGTACAAGTAGAAGGTAGTAGAAAAAGAGCATTTCGTGGACACACTACTCTGTAGTGCTCTATCTATCTATGGATTTATAGTAAGCATATATTTCTTTTATAATAAAACCATAAACTACTAATATCTCATAAATACAAGGATTAAGATTTAAAAAGTCATTAAAAAATACTGAGCTATTTAAATATTACCTCATTTTTTGTTTAGCTTTTTCAAAAGTTTCCAAGTTTTGAAGAACATGCCTTTCTGGCCACTCCAGAGGATTGGTTTCCACTAGACTTGAAGAAATACGTTCCACTGGATTAGAATCTGAAGAGAAATATGTAAGTACTGAAAGGTGTTAACATACTGAATTTTGCTATATAAAAATGTATGTAGATACATACATACATTGTGTGTGTGTGCACATGTGCATGTGTATAAAGGCAAATTCGATTAATTGTACAGTACTTACCTCGGGCATTTATTAAGGATATCTCTGATGGCCTGAACTGTGCAAAATACCATAGAAAAGTTTTTTGGAAATGAAAAAAAAAATCAGTATTAAGCTTTATTTTACTATCTCCTCATAATAAAAGTTATGAGCTAGAATTCAGAAGATAAATTAGCACTGTAAAAACTCATATGGAATGAAAGCATAACTTTGTTATTTTTGTGAAATTAGTTTTAAATGGAAAGGAGACAACTCTGTGGAGAATATACTGGATATATTATGTGATTTCCATACTACAAAGAGGAATTATCACCAGTATCCTGAGAAATTCATATCTTTAAAAGAGATTACCGGACTTCCCTTGTGGCGCAGTGGTTAAGAATACGCCTGCCAATGCAGGGAACACAGGTTCGAGCCCTGGTCCAGGAAGATCCCACATGCTGCAGAGCAACTAAGCCTGTGAGCCACAACTACTGAGCCTGCGCTCTAGAGCCCGTGCGCCACAACTACTGAGCCTGTGCTCTTGAGCCCGCGAGCCACAACTACTGAGCCCGCGTGCCACAACTACTGAAGCCCGTGTGCCTAGAGACTGTGCTCCGCAACAAGAGAAGCCACTGCAATGAGAAGCCCACGCACCGCAACGAAGAGTAGCCCCCGCTCGCTGCAACTAGAGAAAGCCTGCGCACAGCAACGAAAATCAAAAGCGCCCAAAAATAAATAAATAAATTTATATTAAAAAAAAGTGAGAATCATTAAAAAAAAAAAGAGAGATTACCTCATTCTCAAAAGTACAGTAATACCATAAATAACTTACGATGTTTGCAGGTAAAGGTTACTTTAGAAATAATTCTCACTATGTATTAGTGTAAGATGCCTTAACACACATTTTCAAGTAAATCGCTAACGTTAAATATTATTCTACCACTAATAAAATATTATATGTAAGGGTGTGCTTATCTTTCCAGCCAGTATGCTTCAATGAACTAACACTGAGATTGTTGATAACACTGCAATTCTCATCAAAAACATACAGGGACACCTTCCATTCTCATTATAAATTATGAGTACATCCCAACTGTTTTAACACTGGCAAAATAACTAACTGTACTACATTTTGGATTCAAAAACTATCTGGTGTTTTAAATTGTTTGAACTATTACACACTAATAAACTGACTGAAAATTACTGGACATTAGCTATTTGACTAACCATCAACCCTGACAAAAATACCCATTTTATAGTTTGGGGTCTTACAAAGTGATAATGATTTGGTAAGAAATTTTTGAACAAAAAAGAAAAAAATTAATCATAAATGAAAACAGAAGCCAACTGCATAGTATTTTTCCTTTACTTATTAAACTATTTAGTCAAATAGCTTAAAATATTTTTACTGCCTATACTGGACTGCCCCAACCAAAGACCATCCAAATATAGCACTTCCCATTTTTTAATAAGGGTGGTGAAATACTATTTTATAGAATAATGAGCTTTATGATGAAATAATCTACTTTATAATGTTGGCATGGCTTTTCGAAAAAAGTATAAAGAAAAAAATCATTAGTAGTTCTGAACAGTTACAGGCTGTGTTCACAAAGAATACAAGCCATTTTAAATAAAAGTTAACATTAATTATTCCTAAATATTACAATATAATTAATTATTAACTTTGACTATACAATCTACATAAATATAAGTGACACAGGCTAAATATTAAGGAATGGATAGGCAAACATTCATATGTATCATGTCTTTTGGGGAATAACTTAATTCTTACAATAAAATGAAATACAATATTTTATTTATGTGGCAAGCAGGACACGGAGCCATGCTGACAATCAAAAAGGAGCCTCTGAGAAACCAAATACGCTGCTTCATTTTATTTATTTTTAAAAAATATCTATTTATTTGGCTGTACTGGGTCTTAGTTGCAGCATGCGGGATCTTTATTTGCAGCATGCAAACTCTTAGTTGTTGCATGTGGGATCTAGTTCCCTGACCTGGAATCGAATCCAGGCCCCGTGCATTGGGAGCACAGAGTCTTAGCCACTGGACCACTGGGGAAGCCCTACCACTTCATTTTAAAACAGTGTTTTAGGGGCTTCCCTGGTGGCGCAGTGGTTGAGAACCTGCCTGCCAATGCAGGAGACGCGGGTTCGTGCCCGGGTCCGGGAGGATCCCACGTGCCGCGGAGCGGCTGGGCACGTGAGCCATGGCCGCTGGGCCTGCGCGTCCGGAGTCTGTGCTCCGCAACGGGAGAAGCCACAGCAGTGAGAGGCCCGCGTACCACAAAAAAAAAAGTGCTTTACTTTACAGGAGAAACAAAGAAATGGAAGTGATACAAAAGGTAAGTAAGGACTCAAAACTGCCCTACAGGGCTTCCCTGGTGGCGCAGTGGTTGAGAGTCTGCCTGCCGATGCAGGGGACACGGGTTCGTGCCCCGGTCCGGGAAGATCCCACATGCCGCGGAGCGGCTAGGCCCGTGAGCCATGGCCGCTGAGCCTGCGCGTCCGGAGCCTGTGCTCCGCAACGGGAGAGGCCACAACAGTGAGAGGCCCGCGTACCACAAAAAACAAACAAACAAACAAACAAAAACTGCCCTACAAAATCATAAATCACAGCAAACAAAAAGGAAAGTAATATTTCAGATAACAATATGTGGCTAATGAATACAGGCCATGATAGCCTTACATTTCAAAATATGAATGAATCACCAAAAAAAGGTTATAATTGGTAGATTGTGTTTATTAATAGGGCAAGAATTATAAACATACACTAGAAGATTCTTATTAAAGTATTTGAAATCAGAAAATTGTGATCTTATAGCATTATCCAGAAAAGTCATTTATGCAGTGTTTATGTGCCCCAACAGTCCCAGGTAAAGGACACTGTTTTTTGAGTTCAGATATCACATTTGGCATTATGAAAGTCTTTAGCAAGTTATGGCAATGAGTAAATAAAATGGTATGTCTATACTCTCATTTGTTACACATGCTAGAGTTTTCACAAAAAAAAGAAAAAAAAACGGATCAATAACCCTAACAATTCCTAATAACTCCTAGTGTGCATGGTTGCAAATAATGGGTCAGAATATGAAATATAATTGACCTTGCTGCTTCTTTTGCTGTAATTTGCATGTAGGTGTACAGTTGACCCTCTGTATCCACGAGTTCCGCATCCACAGATTCAAGCAACCATAGATAAAAAATATTTGGGCGAAAAAAAATTCCAGAAAGTTCCAAAAAGCAAAACTTGAATTTGGTGTTTGCTGGCAACTATTTACATGGCATTGACATTGTATTTATAACTATTTACATTGTATTAGGTATTATAAGTAATCTAGAGATGATTTAAAAGACAGGAGTAAGGTACAGAGCTGGGATTCAGCCTTGTTAGTATTGCTCCAGAGCCCATGCTATAACCAAGAAGCCATGCTCTCTCACTTACTGAACATATCTTGCACTTACAAGTAACCTTATACTGTCTCCAACATCTTTCAGATTACTACGCACTATTTAACTTTGGTACTGATATTAACAATAGTGATAATGAAAATACAAACAACAGGTAACAATTTTTTGGCACTGATTGTGTTCTAAGTGTTTTACATGTATCAACTCAGTTAATCCTCATAATAACCCTAGTAACTGGGTAATATTATCATCCCCATTTGAAACATGAGGAAACAGAGATATGGAGAGATTAAATAACCTGCCCAAAGACATACGGCTAACAAGTGACAAAGCTGAGATTTAAACCCTGGCAGTCTATCTCCAGAAGCCTGGGCCCTTAAATGTGGCACTAGATGCTGTATTTATATTTTGTTTTCCAAACAGATCATAAGCCTGTAGAAAGCCAAGGACCCAAATTTTTACTTCTTTGTGTGCCTTCATGGCATCAAACAGAGAAAAGGCACTCAACAAACATTATTATTAACTTGATTCTTTGGTCATTTTCTTATTAATGTACGAATAAAAATGATTCTCACAGAATAAAAACAAAAAAATTATCCTGTACTTTTAAAATGCCAGGCAATCTTCAAATGCTTCTTTGTTAGATCTTGAAAAGCTTCACTCTATTCAAATTCATCACAAGAATGGAAACCAGGAAAACAGAAAGAAATGCAAGTTAATATAGAAATTATTTCCTGCTCCCTCAGTAGAAGCTTGGTACTGTTCCTGCTATAATAAATGGCAAATGTGGAGCATCTTATTATATGTACTTTTAACTATATTAAATTTACTGAGTAGGTTCTACTTTTTTTATCTTATGAAAACATAGCTTAATGGAAATCCATCCATTCTAGTAGCTTAGTAACAGTTTTAAGGGGAATCACCTTAAAGTGTTTCTCCCTCTGCTCAGAAACAATTATACTGGACATGCTTCAAGAAAGAAATTATCAGAGAATTTCTACTGTTTAAATGATGAAAAATACAGCTTATTATATATACATACATACTTGTATATACAAGTATATATCACTATTAAAATTTATGATAGATTTTTATTTGATTGATATATTTTATTAGTTTTAATAATAAATAACCATCATAAATGCCACACACAAAAAAGAACTAATGTTTAAAGTAACAGAAAACTTACCATTTAACCTATTGGAGGTGTTGTCTGTCTTTATTAGACTTGTTTTAGGGATAATAGCATCAAAATGATCGAAAAAGCATTCCCTTGTGAGTATTAATAGACTTTTGAGTTCATCCACAGAAAGTACTTCTGGCTGCTTTGCTAACTTTCTCCTTTCTGTAAGACAACAAATCAATATGATTAACAATATAACTGTCATTTTAAAGCCTTGCGAGCTCATCTACTAGTCTTTTATGGGAAATATTTTCAAAAATAAAACAAATGAATCTCTCCAGCAAATTAACGTTCCTGGGTAGGCCTGTTTTCAATTTAGTCCCATTTGAAGGTAACGGTAGAATTTCCAGTTTTGTGAGATAAACAGAAATACAGTGACTTGTTAACACTAAAAGGTGACCAACGGTAAAGGCAAGTTTACGGAACTTTTCAGGAATACACTGCAGAGCATGAAGAACAGCCTTATGTTGGTGTTTATGTGAAAATAAAACCTGTAAGACTTTCAGTTAAATGTGGTGGTTTGGCCATTTCCATCTATTTCTTCTCCCACCCAAAACTTAAAATCACAACAGAGGAATAAAAGAGGACAACAAAAGAAGACAATAAGTAGTGACAGTTTTCAACAAATTTTGGAAGATAAGATAATGCTGGAGTGGTAACTGAGAGTTTGCAGAGCAGAGGAAGTGTTAACTTGGGTGCCTGCAGAGGTATCAGGAAGGTCCTGAGCTAAAACAAGACTAGACACACATGGACGTTCTGTATCTAGCCTCCAGCCCTCAAGCCAGATGACTCTGCTCTCATCTTTTTGGGTAGAAACAGAAAAGGAGTCTCAGACTGCAGAATGTCAGGAACATTAAAAGGTGGTACTGATGCTGGAGTTACAACTAAGAGATTAAGTAAGAGTCTACATCCTGAAAGGTCAGACTCCAACCCTGGGGCCAGAAAGCTAGCAGCTACAAATGCCCCACTGAAAAGACTAAAGGATTCTCCTTTTCAAAAACTGAATGCCCCCATAGAAAAGAGCTTGATACTGACATTACAGTGGAATTAAGGATAGGAGCTCACAACCAAAATGTTAAGTAGCTACTCCACCACTCTTGAAGCTTCCCAGATATTACATTATAGTGAGACATAAAATTTCCCACTTAGGACAGACAGAAAAAAAATCACTAGACATCTAAAGAAAGGTACTGAGGGGAGAAGGGACTCTGCATTTCCATGGTCTTATGTTTAGACGTGTAAGGACTTTGATTCAGTAATGCTCCCAGCTCCCCTTTCCCTCCCATCACTCACTGAGCTAGTCTGGAGAAGAAACTAGGCACGTTCTGATTAAACCTTTCCTCTCCAACTTTCATCTGAGCTAGCAAGTTCTTAGGATACACACTCTCTGCAATGCAGTGAGGGCCCTGCCCGGTCAGGGTTGATCTGCAGGTGTCCCGCTCTGGCTGTCATTCAGGGGCTAAATTCAATTCTGGGTATATGTAGAAGAAAACCCACCATAGATCTAAAAAGTCATATCCTTCAACTCAGTAATTTATCTCCATCAGTGTGTTTCTTAAGTTTATTTCTCAATTGGTTCCAAATTTGGGAGAGAAAACAGGTATTATTTACTAGGCCCCTCCAAGCTAAAATAAAGTCCAGGATGAAAAGGAGAGGCTAAAGCAAGCAAAAAGAAAACAGGAGCCCAGCAGAAATAAAAACATTCCAGGGAACAAAAGAAAACTTGCCATAATTAATACTCTCGTCGAAATAAGAGAAGATACTATACTCATGAAACAAATACAGGATGCTCTGATAAAGGAAGTCAATGAACAAGAAAATATTTTTTAAAATTAATCACATGAGAGCTCAAATTTTTAAAAGCTGCAAGACATCTCCCAGAAACTAGAACGAAGAGATAATAATATGGAAACAGGAAGGAAAAGCAGGCATTCTGTCCAAAAAAAGCTGACATATAACTAATTAGAGTTCTAGAAAGAAAAAAAGAAAATGGGAGAAAAAATTATTACAGAGGTAAAAATTTTCAGACTTAAGAACGTGACTCTTCTGTTGATATGGCTCATCAAGTACACAGCTCAGGGCTTCCCTGGTGGCGCAGTGGTTGAGAGTCCACCTGCCGATGCAGGGGACACAGGTTCGTGCCCCGGTCTGGGAGGATCCCACATGCCGCGGAGTGGCTGGGCCCGTGAGCCATGGCCTCTGGGCCTGCGCATCCGGAGCCTGTGCTCCGCAATGGGAGAGGCCACAGCAGTGACAGGCCCGCGTACCGCCAAAAAAAAAGAAAAAAAAAAATACACAGCTCAATACATTGGAGAGGGGGGGATAGGGGAACACGCACATTATGATTCAGAGTAAAGCTTTCAGAGACAAAGCTTCTGGAGGTAAAAGTTCTAGAAGGGGTAAAAACAAACCAAAAATAGGCCACTTCAAAGGATAAGACTAGTATGAGATTTGTCAACAGGAACACAGCAACATAAAACACAATGGCATAGGGACTTCCCTGGTGGTCCAGTGGTTAAGACTCTGCTTTTCCACTGCAGGGGACACAGGTGTGATCCTTGGTCAGGGCTCCCGCATGCCGTGCCACGTGGCCAAAGAAAAAAAAAAAAAGACAATGGGACAATGTCTTCAAAATTCTAAGGGTAAACAATTTTTAACCTGGAAGTCTATATGGATTATCAATCTAGTGAAGATATTTTCAGACATGCAAGAGCTTGAAAAATGTATACCCCATGAATGAACTTTTACTCAGGAAGCTACTGCAAGATATGCTCCAACCAAACAAGAGGGGAATTCAAAGAAAAAGGGAGGACAAGGGGTCTAGAAAACAGGAGATTCCAAAAGAAGAGAAGAGGAAACAGGAGTCTCTTAAGATGTCAGTAGGTCTAAGGAAGCATTTTGTCTAAAATACAGTAAAATATGAAACACTCCAGAAAAAAAAAAACTATGAGACATAAAAAGGAACTACTGAGTTTGAACATGCAATAAATTTACTGATAGATGTGTGGCAGAAATGTTGGAGGCTCTGGGAAAAACATAACAGTATTTTGCCTGTACAGAAGAATAGGCAAATTAAAAATAAGGTGATTATCAACCTTAAAAAAAAAAAGATTATACAAGAAAGGAGAGTTGACCATCATCATATACTACATGACTCAGCAGTAAACTTATACATAGGTACATAGGTAGGTAGGTAGATGGATAGCTAGACAGGAAGAGACAAAGGAAGGGAGGGAGGGAGAAAGAGAGAGGGAAACAAAGAAAGAAAGAAAGAGAGGGAGAGAAGGAGGGAGGGAGGGAGGGAGGGAAGGAGGAAGGGAGGGAGGGAGGAAGGAGGGAAGGAAGGAAGAGGGAGGGACAGAGGGAGGAGGAAATGTTAAAACTAACCATTAGTTTAACCCCAATTCATGATTTCACTGTAAAGGATGGAAAGGGAAAGGGAAGTTGATGTGGGAAAGCTAAGTATTCAGTTCCATAGTTAGGCATTAAGATAATGTCTAAAACTGGTAAATCAAGAAATAACAGCATACATATGTTATTCATAAAGCTGGAGGAAAGGTCAAGGAAAACCAGCCGGAAGAGCTGAGGGCAGCTGCCTGTGGACAGAGACAGAAAGATGGGGAGAAGGCAGGGCACTGCTGTTTTCCATTTTAGGTTTTTCAATAGCATTTGAAATTTTTAACTATACCCATGTACTACTTTTATAAAAATATTTCATTTTTAAAACACTTCTGAACTAATAACATTTTCTTCTATAATAAAATAGTGAACTATAAATTCGTAGAGAATTCAATTCAACAAATATTTATTGAGTATGTACTGTCTGCAAAGCACTGTGCTGTGCCCTTAGATACAGAAGAGTAAAGCATATTCCATCACACTGTGTGAGGCTGGCACATAAATAATACAAGGGAATAGCTGGATGCCTCTGTAAAATCCCACCTCACCAACCTGGATGTTGCCAGGCTCAATCCAGTTCTGATCCAAAATAAGTAACACATGATTTCTGCAGTCCAGAACATTAGTAATGGTAAAGTAAGAGTTGTAATAAATGCTGCTTTTATTACATTTTCTTAGTGAAGATGAAGCTTCAGTTGAAGCTTTTTATTTTCTTACCATCTTCTGGGAGCCATCTAAAATGAAAAGTTGTCAAAGATTTGCTTTCATCTGAAAGATGCACAGTAAGTAATGTGCTACAGAAATTAGCCCCAAATTTTTATTAATGCTAAAAATATACTTAAATAATGAACCTGACCTATGCTTATTAAAACTGTCAATTATATTACAATAACGGGCAATCTGAAGAGCAGGATATGACTTCCTATTGACCTTGATGACTGGGCAATAGAGAGAGAAAACAGATAAGGTTTAATAGGGTTATGAGCAGGATAATTTACCTAGGTGAAAAATAATCTCTACACAAGTGAGTTTGCAACACAAGTGGCAGATAAAGATTTGGGAGAAAAATACTGGACTAAAGTCTAAAAACGAATTAGCAAAAGAATGCTTTTCCTAAGAAAGCTAGTAATAACTCAGGACTTAACTAAGAAAAATAGAGTGTAAAATATCTAAAAGTATCAGCAGATGGACCACCAATCAGGGCTGCACTGGGTTCTATAGATTTAAAAAAGATGTGGGAAACTCAGAGTAGTGACCACAATCCTGGAGCAAAATGTCAATACTGCTATTTTGGTATTTGTTTTGTATCACACTGAACAGTTTTTTATTTAAAAATTGTTCAGCATTCTTAAACCTTTTCTTTAAAAATCAGTGAAACAAGATACTTAATATTTCTAAATACAAAATTTATAAATTATAAAGATCAGGTAAAACATAAATTATAAAATTTATATATCATTCTAAATGTTTATATCTAAATATCTATACATCTATATCTAGATATAGTATGGAGGTTCCTTAGAAAACTAAAAATAGAGTTATCATATGATCTAGCAATCCCACTCCTCAGCATATATCCAGAGAAAAACAATTTGAAAAGACACATGGACCCCAATGTTCATTACAGCACTATTACAATAGCCAGGACATGAAAGCAACCTGAATATCCATCAACAGAGGAATGGATAAAGAAGATGTGGTACATATACAATGGAATATTACTCAGCCATAAAAAGGAACGAAATTGGGTTATCTGTAGAGACATGGATGGACCTAGAGACTGTCATACAGAGTGAAGTAAGTCAGAAAGAGAAAAACAAATATCGTATATTAATGCACACATGTGGAATCTGAAAAAACTGGTATAGACGATCTTATTTACAAAGCAGAAACAGTGACACAGAAGAAGAGAACAAACGTATGGATACCAAGGGGGAAGTGTGGGGGGATGAATTGGGAGATTGGGATTGACATATATACACTACTGATACTATGTATAAAACAGGTAACTAATGAGAACCTACTGTACAGCACAGGGAACTCTACTCAGTGTTCTGTCATGACCTAAATGAAAAAGAAATCCAAAAAAGAGGGTATATATGTATACATATAGCTGATTCACTTTACTGTACAGTATAAATTAACACAACATTGTAAAGCAACTATACTACAATAAAAAATATAAACAAATAAATAAAAATTAGATATAAATTTTAAGAATAGAATTAATAAAAATAAATTATTCTAAAAAATTAAACCCTAACAGAAATTTTATTTGATTTTTGTGTTATTTTAAAAAACAGAGTACCTCATTAATGTGAGTAAATTTTCATGCAGATTTTTCCAGTTGCTTGTTCTGATGCAGTATACTCAGATAAACAGTGGGGGAGATAAGAATAAGTTTACTCCATGTCTTATTGATAATTTTCAAAAAAAATTTGAACAACTTTTTGTTTTCAAGCAAAGACTACAATCTGTATTGATACTGAAATGTTAATTTTTTTCCCAAAGAAAACTGTTCCTATTATATCAGTTTTCATCATGTATAAATTAACTGTATCGATTTAAATACTTTTATATTTATATTCACTTCTTTGAAAATCACTGAAATAGACACTAAGATAGTCTTACGTTGGAAACTTCATTTTGTTGTCATTCTCCTCTGTCTTTAGAGATATTTGAAATCTAAACAGATGCAGCTTTGTCCCCAGATTTTCAATTCATTATTAACTCTCTGGGTAGAGGAGAGATTGGTTAAGCAAATAATTCCATCATAAATAGATTAACTGGATCATTAATCTTAATCAAGATTTAATGCTCTAGATTACAAACTGGCTAGTACATGGATACCCCCAGAGCTGATGTCTCCAGCAGCTACTAGCTCTGAGGCTTCCTTCAACTTCAGGCCCCCTACTTGCCCTTGCCCAGTGCTGTGGCATCCTTACAGCTGCTGCCTGTTTTACAGCTCAGATGCTGGTAACTTCTACATTTTCAGCATTTATTTAGCACTTTCTTCCCCCTCCCCACCCCCAGCAGAGCTTCCAATCACAACTACTAGGCAACAACCTAATTATAATTATATTTCCCTTCCCAACCAAGCAGGAGGGATGGCCTTACTGGGCTTAACTCCTCTTACCCAAAGGAGAGATACACCAACTTCAGATAGCTGCCCATTCTTCCACTCTCACAGTTTTTCTGGTTGGAAGGGTAAGGAAGAGAGGTGAAGATGAAAGAGAGGGGAGATGTTGAAGGAACTCAGTTTAAAGAGCTGACAGAGGCTTATGGCAAAGAATCAAAGCCTAAAGGGGGTTTAGCAGGGCTAGAACAAAGTCAAGAAGTGAATAACACTAAGCTAGCAGATGTTAGAAATAAAGGAGTTTTATCCACAAAAATACTAGTATTTCAGCATTTTTTTCCTTTTTCTTTTTAATTGAAGTATAGTTGATTTACACTGTTGTGTTAGTTTCAGGTGTACAGCAAAGTGATTCAGATATATACATATAAATATATATATTCTTTTTCAGATTCTTTTCCATTACAGGTTATTACAAGGTACTCAATATAGCTCCCTGTGCTCTACAGCAGGGCCTTGTTGCTTACCTGTTTTATGTAGCATAGTCTATATTTGCTAACCCACACTCCTAACTTATCCACCCCCCACCGCCCCCACCTCCCACCCCACGGTCTTCTTTGGTAACCGTAAGTTTGTTTTCTATGTCAGTGAGTCTTTCTGTTTTGGAAATAAGTTCACTTGTATCATTCTTTTAGATTCCACATGTAAGTTATATCATATGGTATTTATCTTTCCCTGTCTGACTTACTTCATTTATTGTGGTAATCTCTAGGTCCATCCATGTTGCTGCAAATGGCGTTATTTAATTATTTTTTATTGTTGAGTAATATTCCACATCCTCTTTATCTATTCATCTGCTGATGGACATTTAGGTTGCTTCCATGTCTTAGCTATTGTAAATAGTGCTGCTATGAACGTTGGGGTACATGTATCTTTTTTTTTTTCTTATTCTAGTAAAATAGCTTTACAGTGTTGTGTTAGTTTCTGCTATACAATGAAGTGAATCAGCTATATGTATACCTATATCCCCTCCCTCTTGGACCTCCCTCTCCCCCTTCAGTTTCCACCTTTTCCAGATACATGCTCAAGAGTCAGATTGCTGGATCATATGGTAACTTTATTTTTACTTTTTTTCCCTTGGGTTAATATGTAGTACCTTTTATTGAAACTAATTTGCCTTTCCTAATTATACTTTCCTTGAGCTAATATCATTTTCATAGTTAAAAAAAAGTGGTTCAAGGAGTTTAAGACTACACAATTACCTTTGTACAATTGAAAAAGTAGATAATTCTTATATGAATAATCAAGACCAAGTATTCTAAAATTATTTTCCATTGAATAAAACAAAATACTGAATCCAAGGTATTTTTTAAATGCTTTTAAAGAAAAGAGTGGGGCTTCCCTGGTGGCTCAATGGTTGAGAGTCCGCCTGCCGATGCAGGGGACGTGGGCTCGTGCCCTGGTACAGGAAGATCCCACATGCCGCGGAGCGGCTGGGCCCGTGAGCCATGGCCGCTGGGCCTGCACGTCCGGAGCCTGTGCTCCGCAACAGGAGAGGCCACAACAGCGAGAGGCCCGCATACCGCCAAAAAAAAAAAAAAGTGATATTTTTCATTTTATAATGTATCTACTTAATAATCATTTTTTCTATATGTAACTAATGAGGCCTCACAATTTGAATTAGTTTCTTAGAAATTCTATATCAATTAGCTTAAAATAAGTCCAGATTAGGTACTAATGAATGATTATTTATAAAAACAATGTTAAGACTGATAACCAAGTTAACATTTAGTAATAGAGGAAAAACCTTAAATAACGACCCTTAAAAAAGTGTCAATTTCTTGAATAAAGAAAAATCCATAGTGCCAACTTCACTCAGTATGTGAAATGTGCTTAGTTATGATTAAAGTCTAAGGATCAATGCTCACGTTAACATATTAATTTCTCTAGATTTGTATTTTCTTCTATTTGCAGTCTCTATCCTCCAGTATAGCCAAAAAGATATAAAGAGAAATTTTGCAAAAATTACTACATTAACCAGAATAATAAAACTTAGGTGTCTTTTCTAGCATACAGTTAAAAATAATGAGAAACAAAATTTTCCTGGACAAATATTATTATAAATGTTAAAAGCAATGTACAATAGCAATATACTGAATCTGGTGGGAAAAAAGTTACAGACCTTTTCTACCCTACCTCACCTCTATCAAGAACAGCTCTACAGGGACTTCCCTGGTGGTACAGTGGTTAAGACTCCACACTCCCAATGCAGGGGGCCCAGGTTCGATCCCTGGCCGGGCAACTAGATTCCTGCATGCATGCTGCAACTAAGAGTCCACATGCCACAACTAAGGAGCCTGCATGCTGCAACTAAGGAGCCTGTGTGCTGCAACTAAGGAACCCACGTGCCACAACTAAGGAGCCGGCAAGCCGCAACTAAGACTCAGTGTAACAAATAAATAGTTCTACAAATGAATATCATATCTAAAAGACAAAGTGTATAAGAAAAAGTGACAAAATAACAATGCCTTAGGTCTGAACAAGTCAATATTCCTACACCAGAATCAAATGCACCAATCATTACTTACTCAGACATTCTTTCAAAGCCAAAGCCTGAACATTAGCTAACTGTTTCTCTCTCTGTATAAGCTGCTCCCCAGAGAAATTTGGAAGTGACAAAAGGTCAAGAGGAAAGCCTGAAAAACAGAAAAAAGTCAGTATTTAAGACGATTTGTAACAAAAATCAATATTCAGTCCTCAAGAAATGTGTTATAACATAATTAAAAGTCAATTACTCATCTTTCTTGACCTTGCATATTTCAAAGTAAATAATAATAATTGAGCAGCAGAAAATAAGTGTACTAAATTATTTTGCATTTTAAACTTTGACCTCCTTCTTAAATTGAGAGAATTTAGGTAGCAGAATAGAATTCCTTCCACCACCTTTTCTTCTACCTGCTTGGCTCTTGAAACTCTTACACAAAACACAGACAGAGTATGGGAGCTGGTCTCCAAAGATGGCTTCCCAGTGAATCACACTTCCTGCCACTCATTCACCGTGCAGTCCTTCCACAGTGAATCTAGGTTGGCCTCACGTAACTAATAAGGTGTAGTAAAAGTGACAATGAATGGCTAGGTCACAGGAAGCCTTATAGCTTCTTAGAACAACTGCTCTAAGAGCAGTTAGCAACCATAGAAGGAATCAGACTCCCCAGAGACCATGATGTTGTGAGGAAGCCCAAGTTGGCCAGGAGGACAGGTCACGTGAAGAGGAAGTAGGCTCGCATCTGTTCCAGCCATCCTAACCCAGGCACCACGCGTGCGGGTTAAGAGCCATCTTACACACCAAGCCCTGTTAAGTCTTCAAAATGATTGAAGCCCCAGCTGTGTGTGACTGCAGTCATATGTGGATCTTCAAAACAGAAACATCCAGCTGAGCCCAGTCAACCTACAGGACTATGAGACATTATAGTAAATCGTCATTATTAAGCTGCATTTGGGGTAGTTCGTCATACAGTGATAGGTAACCAAAGCATGGAGCTTGGAGAGAAAAATAAAAAGATGGGCAATAAAATAGAACGAGACGCTTGAGAGAAAGTAAGTGAAAATAAGAAATAAATACTAGAAAAATAATACTTGTTTAAAGTGGAAAACACTAAAAATTTTCCTATTTGGAATTGAAGGCTGGCCTACTAAATTTTACTAAGTATAATGTATAAGGGATTAATTCTCTGCACTCTAAACTGTCCAAATATGTTATAAAATATTTAAAATAAAAGTAAATTTACTGAAAGTGAAATGGAGTTTGGAGACAATAAGTTCATTAAAAGTTAAGTATGTACACAAAGAAATGTAAAAATGTTTTGTTTTCCACCTAAAGTTAACACTTACTCAGTTTGGTCTCTTCTGTCTTTGCTTTCATCTTTCCATGAATTAAACTGAGTGCAAATGAGCCATTGATTTGGTTGGCTGAGTGAATCAATGTGGCTTTACACTTTCTGTTGCCATTACCTTGTAACAAGAGATAATAGCTAGAACTCTCTCCTTTCACTTCAACATCTGGAACTAAACAAAAACAATTATTTTGTTAAGTATGTGAAAATTCAGCAGACAACATAGCAGAATCATACATTTGATCCATAGGATATAATGACATGTCTATGTTATTTCAAAACAAGGTGTTACCCAATACATTGGGGGCAGTAGTTGTTCATTTAACTGAGGAAGCTGTTAAAGCAGAGAATCATAACAAAAATGATACTCACAAAGCATATACGTTTTACTTTACATTAATGTAAAGTAAAATTTACATATATATTTTACTTTAAATTAAAACTATGTGTACTCATTCATTAACTTTTGATGTGGCTCATTAGCATTCCATATGTCTTTCCTGTATATCCACACCCGTAACGTATCAACTACTATTTCCAGCCTCTCCTTCTTTAAAGTGGAACAAACTGACGCCTGCAAGCACACACAGCTCAACTGTGGGAGCAGAAGTGTACAGATATACTTAAGGGTAGCTTTTTGGTCCCTGCAGTGTGCATCCATAATGTATTTTACAGGAGGATTGGAGAGCATTCATTAATCTGGCTTGCCAGAAACGTGAAGGTCAGTTAAGACAGTCCAGTGCATTTTAAAAACAAATCAAGTGAGGGTTACAGTGAAGGTTGAGGAAAAACTGTGAAGCCTTTGAGACTAAAAATAGAAGTAGAATCCCTTTTGTTGAAGATGGTGAATTGGACATAAGCATTTATTTTCATTATCTCCTGAAATTCCATGAAATGAGAATAAATTTAAAAATAGCATAAAACTACAAGAACCAATGTCTGAGAGAAGAGACAATAGCAACTAAACCTTGAAAGCAGGAAAGCAGATGAACAATTGGTAACAGACCTCAGACTCTCAATTGTTAAGGAAGCTGAGAAAAACAATAGGGAAAGCTTGGAAGCAGCAAAATTTATACTATAGCCCCTGACAAGAGACTCTGGGATGGCACTGCAAACAAAATGAAGGTGAAATAGGAAAGGAGGTTGAAAGTCTACCTGAGAAGCAGTTTGGCTCCTGACCTCTTCTTATTCTATTCAGGCAAAAGATTGTCCTCTCCCCAGCCCAGAAGACTAGTGGTTATTCTCTGGAGAAGGTAAAACAAAATGCCTCTGGCCTGGGAGATTCAAGACAGAGCTTAGGGTTGGAGTTGAATATCACTGCATTAAGTGAATGCTTGTATAGTGAATATTGAGGCCCTTTACCTTTCTTCACCTACAGAACTTCCACAGTTCTGGAAGCCAGAGAGCAGAATTGAGCCTTCTTTTAGAAATACGGTCAGTACTAGGGGAAGGACCAAAGAATTCCAGCCTTGGGATTGCCTAATGTCTCAGTGAGATCACCCTAAAATGAAGATCAAAGCCAACAAGCTCCAAACATGCGCTCAGATTTTCCAACCAGCTTTCTCATACCCCCTCTTAAATATGACCAGGCAGCCAAACACTATGGGACGTCAGGGAAAGTCTCTAGTATGAAAACCATATGACAAAGCAAGCAAACAGAAACAAAGTGACTTGTAGGGAAGCAAAGAATATACAGTAAAAAGAAATCATAAAACAAAAGCAAACAACAGACAAATCAGGCACTAAAATCCTCAGAGAAGAGACTATATTGCATCCATTAAATAAGAACAGGAAATTGTAAGAAAAGAACACTAAATAAGAAAGAGCTCATGGAAATTAAGAAAGCAGAAATATATATTTCAACTAAAAGGTTAGCATATAAAGTTCAGTGAATCTATCAGAAAGTAGAGTAAAAAGTCAAAGAAATGGAAAATAGGAAGAGAGACACACACAAACCATAAGGAACAACATTCTACCAGGAATATTAGAAGAGAGAACATAAAAAAATGGAGGGAAGGAAATTATCAATAAAATAATGATAAGAACATTTTTCCTGGGAATACCCTGGCAGTCCAGTGGTTAGGACTCGGCACTTTCACTGCTGGGGGCCAGGATTCAATCCCTGGTCAGGGAACTAAGATTCTGCAAGCTGTGCAGCACAGCCAAAAAAAAAAAATAATAATAATTTTTTTCCCAATAAAAAAAAAGCTTCCAGGCATGCTAGAATAAAATAGACACACCAAAAATAAAAACAGACCCACCAAGGGGCATCATCATGAAAATTCAGAAGACTAAGAAGAACAAGTATATTCTACAAAATACCAGAGAAAACTTAGATTTCTTATTTAAAAAATGAAAAATGAGAATGGCACAAGACTTCTAAGTAGCCTCACTAAAAGCTGGAAAACAATGGGACAACTGGGAACAATGGGAACAATGCCTTCAAAATTCCACTGGAAAAATATCCTCCAACCTAGAATGCTATATTCAAATGAGACGGTAGAATAAAAACTTTTCTAGGCATAGAGGGTCTCAAAAATTTCCCTCCTATGCACCTTCCCTCCTATGCACCTTTTCTCAGGATGATTTTAGAGAATGTGCTCCACCAAAATGGGAAAATGAAAAAAACAGGAAGATTAAAGGATCCCAGGAACCAACAAAGAAAGCATACAAAATTTCTATGATGAAGAGAGTCTTAGATCCAAAAGCTATGGAACAAATCTGGAAAGTAAAACCAACCAGTCTAGATTAGGCAGGTCATAAAGATCCAGAAGAGATTTCTTACATATACATGATTGATAGGATGGTTAATATGCTTTAATGTACTGAAAGGAGTTTCACAACTAGGGGAAGGCTTTGTGATTGAATTTTTTAAGAAAATCATTAACTCTAGGTAAAACAAACTATTGTACAGGAAAGAAAAATAAAATATAGTACATGGCTCAACTGTGAATAGTGATTAGATCATAATAATTAAAACAATGAACATTAATCTAAAATTACTATATGACCATTCTGGGAGGACTGAGAAGAAAATGTGAAATGAGGAAGAATGTAAAGGAAATGAGAAGAATGTCAGTGTGTAGTAAGGGCAAAGTGAAAAAGGATTCATACTTCTCAGTGTGGGAACTTACTATAAAGCTACAGTAATCAAGACAGGGAGGCACTGGTATAAGGACAGACATACAGATTAATAGAATAGAACTGAGAGTCCAGAAATATGCCCTCACATTTACAGTCAAATGGTTTTCAATAAAGGTGCCAAGACAATTTGATGGAGAAAGAACAGTCTTTTCAAAAATGGTCTTGGAATAACGGGACATCCATATGCAAAAGAATGAAGTTGGACCCTTACCCCCTACCTCCCAATATGTAAAAAAAAAATAATTCAAAATGGATCATAGATGTAAATGTAAGAGGTAAAACTTTAAAATTCTTGGAAGAAAACAGACAAAGGCATAAGTCTTCATGACCCTAGATTAGGCAATCATCTATTAAATATGAGACCCGAAGTACAAGCAACAACAACAACAAAAAGAAATAGAAAATTGGATTTCATGAAAATTAAGCATCTTTGTGCTTCAAAGCACATCATCAAGAGAATGAAAAGTCAATCCACTATGGAGTTTGGGTGATAAATGTGTCAATGTAGGCTCATCAATTGTAACAAATGTACCACTCTGATGTGTGATGTTGATAAGGGGGGAGGTTATACGTGTGTGGGGACATGGGCTAGATGGAAATTCTCTGTACTTTCCACTCAGTTTTGCTGTGCACCTAAAACTGCTCTAAAAAAATAAAGTTTGTTAATTTAAAAAAAAGTATCCATATGACAAGGCTGCTGTTAGGATTAAATGTGAGACGCTGCATGGAAAGTGCTTAGATCACTGCCTAAAGTATTCTAATTGCTCAATAGTACCAATTTAAAAAAAAGTCAACCCATGAAATAAGGGAAAATTTTTGTAAATCACGTATTTTATAAGGGATTTGTATCTAGAATATATAAATAATTCCTACAACTCATAACAAAGAGACAACTCAAAAAGTGGGTAAGGAGTCTGAATAGGCATTCCTCCATAGAATATACAAATGGCCAATAAGCATGTGGAAAGAGTGGAAAGATTCTTAACATCATTGGCCAATACGGTCACGTAAATCCAGACCACAAAGAGATACCACTTCACATCCCTTGGATGACTATAATCAAAAATACAGACAATAACAGGTGTTGATGAGGATGTACAGAAACTGGAACCCCCATAAATTGCTGCTGGGAATGTAAAATGGTACTGCCACTTTAGAAAACATTTAGGCAATTCTTCAAAAAGTTTAACATATAGTTAATATACAATCCAAAAATCCCATTCCTAGGTTTATATCTAAAATAATTTTAAGCATATGTTCACACAAAAATATATACACAAGTATTTATAGCAGCATTATTTATAATAGCCCCAAACTGTCAAACACTTCAACTGATGTGTGAATAAATAAAATGTGATATATCCAAATGACTGAAATATTATTCAGCAATAGAAAGACATGAAGTACTATACTACAACATGGATGAACCTTGAAAACATTATGCTATCCTTGAAAGAAGGCAGTCATGAAAGACGACATACCGTATGACTACGCTTAGATCAAGTGTCCAGGCAATCTACACAGACAGAAATAGATAGTGCTGCCTATGGGCTGGGAAGAGAAGCAGGCGATGGGAATCAGGAGTAACTGCTAATGGGCGTGGGGCTGCTTTCTGGGGAGAAGAAAATGTCCTCAAATTGATTGTGGTGATGGTTGCACACTCATAATCCATCCTGTAATAGACTAAAAACCATGCAATTGTATTTTAAATGGTTCAATTGTATGGTGTGTGAATTATAACTCAATAAAGCTGAGGTTTTTAAATTTATAATGATTTTAGGAATGTAAAGTCTGCTCACTAAAAAAGTTCTTAGCGTTTTGAGATATATACATAATATATATGTGTGTATTTATATACAGTATATATATAGTATGTGTGTGTACATATATATATGCTAAGAAAAAATCTACTGTAACTTTATTACAACAGTTTATTTCACAGATATGAACACACTGTGGGTTAAAGACTATCCCCCCAAAAAACCATGAAGTACAAAAAAATTTTTTGCAATTAGCTAGCAATAGAAACAGTAATCCTGTTCTTAAACATCAGTCCTAGAAAAGGAATTTAAATAAAGGTTATCAGAAAGGAACAACACTGTTACCAGTTGTATTTGAAACTAAGATTTACCAAGAGTTATAGTGACCTTAATTCATTTACCAATTTAGCACCTTGCCAATTCAAGTTATATGCCTCTTCAATCCATGATATTCTTTCCACATTTATTTTAAATCCTGTCACCCAATGAAGGTACTATAAAGCACTTTAATCACTGAAGCCTGTAGTTACAACAATCTTATTTTCCTCAAGAGAAAAATGTTTATTTTAAAGAACTCCCCTAACCATAATGACCATGTAGTCATTTAAAAAACTTTGCTCCAGATTTGGCAGGTGTTAACTGAAGACTTATCAGATAACTTTTATGTAAATACCACAGAGACTAACTGATTTACAATTAGCATAGTTATTCAATTCCCATAGCTCTTCCTAAAGAAATAAGGGAAAATGATTACAACAAAACATTTCTATTTTCATCTGTTATTTTTACACTATCAACTTATAAGAGATTGATTGGCTTGCATGCCCCCTCTCCCACTAAAAAAACATCCACTTTGGATCTACTATATAGGTAAAATGGGAGAAGCAGAAATTCCAAGTGTCCTTTAGTTGTATCAAATTTTACGAATAACATATGAACTATAATGAAGAGATGTACCACTATTAGTTTCATTAGCAAACAAAATTCTAGTATAATAAAAATCAAGTCATATTTTATATCAATAAGTTTCTCAGTGGTTCTTAAAAGCCAGTAACACCCTTTCTTTTCTTGCACTGTTAGTGGGAATGTAAATTAATACAGCCACTATGGAGAACAGTATGGAGGTTCCTTAAAAAACTACAAATAGAACTACCATACGACCCAGAAAATACCACTACTGGGCATATACCCTGAGAAAACCATAATTCAAAAAGAGTCATGTACCACAATGTTCATTGCAGCACTATTTACAATAGCCAGAACATGGAAGCAACCTAAGTGTCCACCAACAGATGAAGGGATAAAGAAGATGTGGCACATATATACAACGGAATATTACTCAGCCATAAAAAGAAACGAAATTGAGTTATTTGTAGTGAGGTGGATGGACATAGAGTCTGTCATACAGAGTGAAGTAAGTCAGAAAGAGAAAAACAAATACCGTATGCTAATGCAGATATATGGAATTAAAAAAAATGGTTCTGATGAACCTAGGGGCAGGACAGGAATAAAGACACAGATGCAGAGAATGGATGTGAGGAAATGGGGAGGGAGAGGGGTAAGCTGGGACAAAGTGAGAGAGTAGCATTGACATATATACACTACCAAATGTAAAACAGATAGCTAGTGGGAAGCAGCTGCATAGCACAGGGAGATCAGCTCGGTGCTTTGTGACCACCTAGAGGGGTGAGATAGGGAGGGTGGGAGGGAGGCGCAAGAGGGAGGGGATATGGGGATATATGTATATGTACAGCTGATTCACTTTGTTATACAGCAGAAACTAACACAACATTGTAAAGCAATTATACACCAATAAAGATGTTAAAAAAAAACAGTTCAACAATATAAAAACAAAATCATATTAATGTACAGAGGAAATAATATTCCATATTATAAAATGAAAAATATCCCAGGATGATTAGGGGAACAGGATATTCTGGTTAAGTGAATAGTCTAAATTATTGATGAGTATTATATATATTTCTTAAGAAGCGACTAAATAATATACCCAATTAGTTTGATAATTATGCCAAAAATTAAACAATAAAATAAAATCTAGCCTTCAATGTAGGCATTTTAGGAAGCTATACACTTTCCAACAGTTACATCACTGTAAATTCTAGACTCAACTTTTGAAATGGTCCTTAGGTCAGCTAGGGAATCACAAGAAAAAAATGTTAATTACTTTACATTGATAAAGCAATTACAAAAAATGTATTGCCTAGCTTGATCCCCCACCTTATTCATCAGACTAAGCTTTGAACAATTTATCGTAAATTTAAAAATAAATCGTAAACTGCCAGAGACTCTCCAAGAAAATGCCCTGGGGCTCAATTTTAGAAAGAATCTAACATGGTTTAAGAAATAATAGTATTGTGGAATAGGTGTTAGAAGCCTCCTACTGAGAAGATTCCAAAAATGTAGAAGAATTTATAGATTCCACTATGACTATTTCAACCAATTAAATAACATTAGGATCATAAACTGTATACATTTCCTCTTAGTTGAAACACAGTAAAATACACAATATGAAAGCTACAGTGAATAAAGAAGTTATTCAGAAGATATTTCAAGATCTTACTCACCATCATGAACAACAATGATCCTTTATTGTTTCACAGACATAGAAAGGATTTAAGATAGGACAGAATAACAAAAAGCTATTGCAGAGTTTACAAAGTGTTTACCTTCATTACCAATAGTGTCTAACAAGTTTGCAAGATATACTAAACAAGTATATTATCCTCATTTTCTAGCCAAGGAATTAAAGGTCTAAAGTAGTTATTCTTAAACCTTTTTCTGCCTCAAAGCATCTGAAGGACTTTCAGAAACAGTGGCTCTCCAGCCTAGAGTTGAAGAGAGCATGCCTAGTGCAGAGGCTCTCAATACTGGATGCACATTTGAAACACTTGGGTGCTTTTACAAACTACTGATGCCCTGATCCTCCCCAGAGATTTGCATTTAATTGTTTTCAGGTAGGGCCCAGCTTGACTTTTTCTTTTTTGATAACTGCCAAGGTTATTCTAATGTGAGCTGGTATTAAGAATTACTGAACTAGGATAGAAACAAAACTCTGCATTTAGGTCTAAGAGCCTTCAGGTGATTTTTGCCAAAAAAAAAAAGTTTTAATGAGGTATAATTTACATACACATGTCAGAGTCTAAGTTTGACTAGTTTAAGGAAATTATACAATTGTTTATCCATGATTATAATTCAGTCTGGAAAGCTTCCATTATCTTTGTAGTCAATCTCCTTTCCTGCTCATGGCCTCAGGCATCTATTGATCTGCTTTCTGGTCCTTCTGCCTTTTTTAGAAATTTCATATAAGTAAAATCATGTACTAGTCTTCTAAGCCTGACTTTATAAACTTAGTAATATTTAGGTATACTCAAAACTTTTCATGTCTTTTTACTGCTGAGAAGGATTCCATTATATGGACGAAACAAACCATGTTCATCTGTTCACCAGTTGACGGATATCTGCATAGTTTCCAATTCTTAGTTATTATGAATATTGCTTTTATAAACAGCTGCTTGCAAGCATGTGTGAACATATGCTCTCATTTCTCCTGGATAAATACCTAGAAATGGAAGAACTGAGCTGCAGAGTTAAGTGTAAGTTTAATGGCCCAACTGTTTTCCATAGTAGCTGTACCGTTTTACATCCCCACCAACGTGTGAGACTTGCAGTTTCTCTGCATCCTCATCAAAATATGATAGTCACTGTTTTTAATAATATCCATTCTAGGGCTTCCCTGGTGGCACAGCGGTTGAGAGTCTGCCTGCCAATGCAGGGTTCATGCCCTGGTCCGGGAAGATCCCACATGCTGCGGAGCGGCTGGGCCCGTGAGCCATGGCCGCTGAGCCTGCGCGTCCGGAGCCTGTGCTCCGCAACGGGAGAGGCCACAACAGTGAGAGGCCCGCGTACAGCAAAAAATAGTAATAATAATATCCATTCTAGACACTTATTATAGAATCACATTGTGGTTTTCATTTTCATTTCCCAAAAGATTAATGATGTTGGGTATCTTTCATGTGTTTTTTTAGCTCTTCATGTATCTTTAGAGAAATGTGTATTCAAGTCTCTTACCCACTTATTAATTGCAATTTCTCCTTACTACTGAGTTGTAAGAATTTTTTTTTATATACCTGTCCATTGTAAGACATATGATTGAAACTATTTTCTCTTAGTAGTCTTTAAAGTTTTTTCTTAATAGTTCTTCAAAAAGGAGATTTTTTTTAACATCTTTATTGGAGTATAATTGCTTTACAATGGTGTGTTAGTTTCTGCTGTATAACAAAGTGAATCAGCTATACGTATACATATATTCCCATAACCCCTCCCTCTTGCCTCTCCCTCCCCCCCTCCCTATCCCACCCCTCTAGGTGGTCACAAAGCACCGAGCTGATCTCCCTGTGCTATGCAGCTGCTTCCCACTAGCTACCTATTTTACATTTGGTAGTGCATGTATGTCAATACAACTCTCTCACTTCATCCCATCTTACACTTCCCCCTCCCCATGTCCTCAAGTCCATTCTCTACGTCTGTGTCTTTATTCCTGTCCTGCCCCTAGGTTCATCAAAGCCATTTTTTTTCTTTAGATTTCAAAATGGAAGTATTTTTAAATTTTGGTGAATTTATACATTTTTTTTTTTCTTTTTACAGATCATCCTTTTGGTATATATGTTTTTTAATAGAGGTTTTGTAGTTTTAGTGCTTACATTTGGGTATATGACTCATTCTGAGTTAATTTTTATGTAAGATAAAAGTCTAAAAATTACATATTTTATATACATATATATGTAATTTTTGAGTTTTTACATACGGACATACAATTATTCCAGTACTGTGTTAAAAGGACTATCCTTTTCCCATTGGCATCTTTGTCTCTATTCTGTTCCACTGATGTGTGTGTATTCTCCAACACCACACTGTCTTAATTAGTATGGCTTCATAGCAAGTTGTGAATCAGGCAGTGTAAGTTCTCAAAAGTTGTTCTTCCTTTTCAAAATTGTTTTGGCCATTCTAGATCCTTTGCAATTTCATGTAAATCTAGTATCCGTTTGTCAATTTCTATGAAAAGTCCTCCTGAATTTTGTTAGAGATTAGATTGACTCTATAGGTCAGTTTGGAGAGAAGGACCATCTTAATAATACTGAGTTTTCTAATCTATGAACACAGTATGTTTCTCCATTTACTTATATCTTCTTCAACTACTCTCAGCAATGTTTTGTAGTTTTCAGTGTACAGGTTTTGCACTTCTTGTTAGATATAGTCCTCAGTATTTTATTCATTGGTGTCTGGTCTAATTTCCTTCCTTCTACTTCACTTGGATTTAGTCTTCTAGCTTCTTGAGGTTGATGTTTAAATTACTGATTTTAGATCTTTCTTCCATTCTAAGATAAGCATTTAGAATACTCTTAGTACTGTATTAGCTGCTTTCCATAAATTTGATATGTTTCTATTTTCATTCAGTTAAAACTATGTTTTTAATTTCACCTATGTGCTATTTAGAAGTGTGTTTAAAATTTAGTTTCCAAGTATCTAAAGGAGTTCTCAGATTTCTTTCTGTTGTTTATTTCTAATTTAATTCCACTGTAACTGGAGAACATACTGTGTATTGTATCTATTCTTTTAAATTTATTGAGCCTCATTTAATAGCCTGACAGATATATGGTCTATCTTGAAGAATGTTCCATATGTGCTTGAAGAGAACCAGTATGTTCTTGAGTGGTGTGTTTAATAAAAGTTAATACAGTAAAGTTGGCCGATTGTTTTCACTACTGAATTCCTAGCACCTAGAATAATGCCCTGAACACGACGGGCACACGATAAATATAAATATTTGCTGACTGAAAGAATACTTTGACTCTGCCACTGAAATCTCTTTCAAGATCTTTATCTAAGTCCTCTACCTTTTCTCAAGATCAAAATTATTTATAAATCAGTTACACTGAGTCATTTTAACCTTAGTTTCAGCTCACTATTTTGAAACACTTCGATCACACTGACTTGAGTATGAAGAAGGCACTTGCTTCCTCAATTCAAAATGCTTCATTAGTCCTTGCTAATAATTTTTTTTGCCGAGTACCTTTAAAATGTTTCCTTTCAAAAGAATTCCAATTTTTTAAAAAATGAGGCAACAAAAAAAAAAAAAAAAAAAATGAGGCAACAATAGAACTCAGGATTATGAAATGATCATGGATGACCGGTAGGAAGACTTGAGTGGAAATTCTGATCTCACCCTGTGACCTTAGACAAATTTGTTGATTTCTCTGTACCTTAGCTTTTTCATTTGTTATATAAAATTAGGCAGTGATCAACATCCAATTTTTTGACAATTTCATAAAACATCTCTGTGAACATATGGTGAGCCAGGCTCTTTTCATTATACAACTGGCTTTTCAATATAGTTTTAAATATAGAAGCCTTTCTTCAGAAATGTAATAAGGTTTAGTTAATTGCATTTGTTCATATAGTTTTTTTACGCTTTTCCCAGTACCATAATACTTTCTGGGTATTTCACTGCAAAACACTTTTAAAAATCATTCTTTAAAATTGGGCATTGTTCTTCTATTTTAAGTCAAACCATATGAATTGCTGATATTTTAACAATTTTTGATATACAAAGAGAGGTTCAAACTAATACATATGTCCTATGTATAATACATTGATACATCCCTTTATTTCATCAAGGGATGATACATTAAACTTAAGCAACTGATAAAAACTGGAGCACAAATTTTGGTTCACATTGCAGTCCATTCAGTCTTTCTTTACTTTTCCAGACAGCGGTTATTACTAAATAGAAATACACTACATATTTCACTTATTATTTTACAAATATTTTTGAGTACCTATTAAGTGTCAGGCACTGTTCCAGGCACTGAGAATAAAGCAATGAATAAAAGTAAAAAAACTTCACTTTGTCTCTTCTCACTTCTAGTGAGAGAAACGTACACACATTTAGTATATTAGATGGTAATCAGCACTAAGGAGAAAAATTAGAGCTGGGAAGATGGAGATGATGTCAGGAAAAGAGTCCATTTGCAATTTTAGATGGGATGGCAAAAATTAGGTCCTGAATTAGAAAATGACTTTGGAGTAAAGGTTTTCTGAAACTGAGAGACCCAGCCATATGCCTATCTGGGGCAAGAACTAAACCTGTTACCTCCACTAACATGTAAGCTCCCCAAGAGCAAGTTCTTTGTTCAATTTACTGCTGGTCCAGCATGTAAAACAGTGCCTAGTATACTGTAGGTGCTCAATAAAAATATCTGTTGAAAAACTGAGTATTTCATGCATATACAAACATATAAATGCTTACTTCACACATCTGAGCTGTTATCTGTACCACAAAAGGTAGCATAATAATGTTTGCACACCTTGTTTTATTTATGTAATATCTCTTAGGGATTGTTTCAGCCCCTCCTCAGTGCCTCTTTTCTATGTTACAGGATAAATTCTAGAAGAGGATGAGCCAAGTCTGTCTTGCTCACCAGCAACCCCCAGACTGCGGTACCATACCTGATTCATAGTATCTACAAAGCATGAATAGAAACGTGACCGATTGAATGCATGAATAACAACATGATAAAGGTGTAAAACCAGGGAATAGTTTTAGGAAACAGTACAAAGTTTAGTCTGGAGGATAGGGGACAAGGAAGGCGACAGCCAAGAACAGTTGGGCATGATTCAGCAGGTTATGGGGAAACAGAGTTTTGATTTAGGAGGCTGATAGTTAATACCTTATTTTGTAGTGAGAGAGGCCATTAGTAGTGGCACTATGAATGGGATAAGACGTTTTCCTATGTAAGAGGCATCAAAACTTACACTAGCTAAAACTTGACTACTCTTTACAAAAGAAGTTCTGTCAATGGGATAAATAATTTCCCCTACAGAAAGGGTTATGGGTAAAATAGAACTTAATAATCAACTGTTCAATTTGATTGTTTCTACTTCTGAGATTAAAAAAAAGAAGATTGTAAAGTGTCAGCTTAATCAGCCCTTAATGATATGGCTTAATCAACAACTTGGCTTCGAAGATGGTCATGTGATATATGTCTAATTATTATTCAGAAGTTACTAATACTAATCCCCAAATTTTAAGAGGTGATAATTTAAAAAAATCAAATCAAGCCTCATGATAAGGTATTTTCTTAAAGTTGCAATGAAAGTCATGAAAAAAAAAAAAAACTAAGAGTAAATTCTAAATCAGTAAATTATCTTAGAAAAAGTTACAAGAGGAAAAATAAATAAAGGGTTGTCCAGGATACACTCAAGTTTAGTTAAGAGATGTTACTATTCATGTTAATAAGTTGTAAACCTATGTAATATTGAGAAATGGATATTATCCTGTGATTTCACGTAGTACAGTGAAACTGACTCTACTGCCACCCAGTAAGTCTACTTCTGATTTTGTTTTAGCATCTGCCAAAATCACCAGGTATACACTTATTCCCTGTGAGCTGAGAAGGGTTAAAGCCACAGTTCTTCACGAATTAGTGCAGTGCAATAAACTACATTAACTATGTCTCTTCCTCCAGGAAGCCTTCCTGAATTCTTAAGGCTACGTTAGGTCATACACTCTGAAAGTATCCTCCACTTTACTTTCACCCTGATGGATAAAGAGATTTATAATGATTTTTCAAAGTGCCTTCTTCACTTGACTATAAACTTTACAAAGAAAAGGACCATGCCTCTAATTCCTCAAGTGTAAGAACCCAGTTTGACTTCCCTATATTTCCCACACTTTGCACAATACTCTATATTATGCAATAAATGGTATTTTGATATTGATGTTAATGATTATAACTCTTTAGGGTCTTCCAACTACCATTTACTAAACCATTTTCTAACTTTTCCTCCACTTTACCTTAAATTCAGGTATTTCTAAAGGTCCTATCCTTGGCTCTCTTCTTTAGCCATGTTGTCTATGTGTTTTTTCCCAACCACTCCTGTTTCCACTATCACCTTTATACACCCGCGGTGGACTTTTACACTGGGGGCTTCCCAGTATTCAGACCCTTGTATAGTCACCTCCCTCTTGAATCTGGCCCATTCTTGTGAGTAGCTTTAAATAAGAATACAGCAGAAGTGACACTTGGCCAGTTTTGGGAATAAGCCTTAAAAAGTCCTTGTCACCTCAATTTTTCTTCATTTTGGAATCTTGAGTAGCCATGTAAAAAATTCCAGCTAACCTGCTCCAGAGATTACAAGAAGAAAGCACGTGGCAAGGAAAAGGCGTTGAGACTACATGGAGAGAGAAAGACAGCTGTTCCTGCATCCCATCTGAGCCCATCCTCCAAACAATCCACAAGTTCACCGCAGCCACATATCAGTGACCACTGGTAAGACTGGCAGAAGAACTGCCCAGCTGAACCTAGCTCAAACACAGAAGTATGAACAAATAAAGTGTTTGTTCTTTTAAGCCACTTAGTTTTAGGGTGATTTGCTGTAAAACAGATAAACAAAAGAGCTGGTAAACTAAAAATCTAAATCTCCTGCCCTGACCATCCTCTAGAGATACACATCTAAACTTCAAACACTAACTTTAAATTTCCACATAGATATTATCTACATTTCAGATTCAACACTTGCTAAAATGAATTTTAGTATCTCACCTATTTCCTATAAAGTACTGTGTAAACCGCTGATTTTAAAATTGTATTCCTCAGAATTCTAAGGTTCTAGAATACTTCTAGAGATTACAATCTGGGTAGATACATTTCAATTCCAGTTCTTAGTCCCATAATATCACAGGTCACAAAAACTAAGTATAAGCTCAGAATTAAACTAAACAAATCATCGTCCAATTAAAACAGAAAACACTGAAACAAAGTACGAAGGAACACACTTTAGCTATGTGACTTTGGACAAGTAGCTAACATTTTGACCTGCAATTACTTAATGAAGTATTAGAGATTGGATCTAAATAATCTGATTTTATAATAGAAATTAATGACATCTTGAATGTAATAGATTATTAGAGAGGCAACACAGTGCAGGGGTTAAGAGCAGAGTGCCTGGGTTCAAACCCTTGGAGATGTTAGAGCTATTAATTGGCAGAATCTTGGTTCACATCCTGTTTCTGCCAGTTAATAGCTCTGTAACTTCTCCAAGTCCCAATTTCCTCACCTGTTAAATGTTTATAAGGTTATTTTAGGTTTATAACGTTATTACAAAAATTAAATGAATCAAGATTTCTAAAGTACTTAGAATACTGCATAGCATATAAAAAGCTGTTAAATAAATTCTACAGAAAATTGTAATCACAAGTTTGTTTTTTTAATATAACCATATAATAAATTAATCTATTTCCATAAATTTTATTCCTGAAATGTCTCTAAGAAACCCATGTTTAATATAATTAACTATCTAATTAACCAAAATTTCTGCCTTTAGAACACTGATATTTTATGAATGAATAACGTTGTATATACTTTCTGTTGCAGTAGGTTGATAAGAAAAACATCTTAAAATGATACGGGTCCTCTTAATCAGTAGTAATAATATATTTTCTCATAAAGAAATGTTATCTCCATTTCAAAGTTGATAAATACATTATTTATGTGGCACCATTAAAACTTAAAAATTTACTACTTACCACTGATTGTCTTAGGCTTTCTAGCTATATATTCCTTCCATTTTCTTGAACTGAGCTGGCTGGGAGGAGGAGTAAGTATGCTACTAATGGTACATGGCAATACAAAAAGAGCACCAACCTGGATAAAACAGAACATATTTTTAGTGAGTGCACAATGAAATCAACTCTAAAATAGCGTCATCTGACAATTTTCCACTCATATTCCACCTACATAACACGTATTTAGTCACATTCTTTCCCAAGAATTCCACTATAAAAACTAAAAAAAGAAAAAAACAAGAACACTGCCCTACCTCCACCAAAAAAAAAAAAAGCCAGAAAACAGAGAAAGGATTCAAAGTTACAGGTATCCGTTTTACTTCCACTGAGTCATGTATCTCTGAAAACCGTATTCACAATGTTTAAGTTTAGGTTGTGGGTATAATTTCTTCGTATATCTGCAAATCAATGAGAGGTCACGAATTCTAACCTCAAAAGATTTTGTCATACCGAGTTATACTTTTATAAACTTTTGACTGGATGGATTATTGGTCTGGCTTCAAAATTAGAATCTAAAGGCAATTTCAAAACTTTTGTTGCTAGATATCAGAGATTTAATGCTAGTAGGTATAAAATTTAGAGAAACCATGAATCATATGCCAGAAAACATACAGCAGCTTCTAACTGATTGATGAGCAAACTCAACTTATTCATCTTTGTATTCCCAGTGCTGGGCACACAGAGGTTTGTTAAATATTTGTCCCCCCAAACCCACCATAATATATTTAGGTAAATTCTCAGTTTGGTTAAGCACTGAATAAAACAAACTGCAACCTTGAAAGCTGTATTTTGCCTGTTATTTTAGAAATGTAAGCTACAAAATCAGCACATCCCAATAAATACATTTTTTGTTGTTTTTTTTTTTTACTTTTGGGGAAATTTAGGCAAGGCATTTGCTATCAATCTCAAATCTAATGCAAAATCACTTTTAACTGTCCTATGTAGATAGAAGGGTTACATGAGATATGTGACACAAAGTTAATTAATACTTTTAGTTGCTATTTATTATTTTTACTTACGTATTCTTAACTAACGAATATGAAAATAAGTCTATCGGGAGTAAAACAAGGAAGGTAAAATTAAATATGCTTATTTTTCTTGATTATTATAGCCATAACCTTTTTATTTTAAGTCAAATGTATTTTACATAGTCAAGCATTAGATATTAAAAATAAAAATATTTAGGAATGGAAAATAATCATTAACTATAAAAGATATATATTTAATTTCCTAAACACTAAGTCCTAGTTCTTCCTTCTTGCTTAAGTAAGACTTCTTAGACCAAAATGCATAACAAAACTGTCTGGCCCAAAGGATGACAAAGCTGTAATGTGAGTATGCCAGATCAGGGCCCAATTATAGCTTAACAATTATAAAACTGTTACAATTATAGTTACAGCTTAACAATGTAAAGATACTAAATGCAGTTCATTGCATAATTTATAGCCTGACATAAATGTGTCCTGACCCATCAGCAAAGGAAGTGACCACATTTCTGAGACAGCCTATTTTTGATTAAACATTTGCTACAAATATGAAAATAAACTTTTCTAAATCCCATAAGCTATAATTCCCTACAAAATAAATTTATGTCAATAGTTTACACTACAGTCACAACAAACTTGGATTCTGATAACTTGTTCTCACTCATACACTAATCATTAGATATACTTTGAGAGACTTGAGGATGATCCTTTTATGTTAACATTCTATTCCAAAATTTAACAGCCAAATAACATTTCAAACCCAAGTTTCAAAACTTTGATTCAATCTTTTCAGCAGGCAAACCCCCAAACAAGCAGGCACTATGGCAATCATGTTTTTAGCCTTATAAATTCTCCTCTTTAATAAAAATATTCCCTGTCCATGTGATTAATAGACATCATGATTCCCTAACAACCCTATTTTGCCTTTTCTAATCTAATAAAATAAGTTTTCTTCTAAAAGGCTTTTATTTTTATTCTGAGGCTAATCAAACATCTTTTTTAAGCTCAAAAGTTGACTTAGGATCACATAAAGCACTAGAATTTAAGCACTTTGACAGCTTCCCAAGGAGGGAACTTGTCCACTTTATTCTCTCCAGTATTCTCTCCAGTTGCAACAAGCAACTGGCAGGCAGTCCAAAAAACAAAAAGAAAAGTTGAATAAATAAATGAAAACCATGTTATAAAGCACTGGGATTATTTCAAGGAATGACCGTGGAATTCAATTTTTTTTTCAAAAATGTAAAAGACTAACTATGACACAGTGTAAAAGGACAGTGAACTGCTTCACATTTAGAGATTTAGCCAAATTACATAATGTATGTTTCTAAAAGTTATCCCTTTGCTGAATTAAAGTAGGAACATATATTTAAAGTTCTATTTATTTGTCCCCGACTGACAAAGTGTAGTCCAATATTTCAGTCATTGTCCGAGAAGCAACAAATTTAAAATAAAACAATTGAAAATACTATATTAATAGATATCAATAGTTTAGCTTTCTTCTAGGATTAGAGTTGCCTATCTTCAATATCTAGATGGGTTAAGAATTATTTTATAACCGAGTTAAATTATAGGTATATGTCTGATATTGACTTGAAACATTACCTATAAAACTAATTCCTAAAAATTTCATCATAACTTCAAAATATCTAGAGGATATCTAGTGCTTTATAAATTTCAGGAAAATGTTTCACTTAAGTGTGTCTATCATTTGGGCCACATAAACTTCAAAGACAATAATTAGATAGCAACCATCATCTGTATCATACTGTACAGTTTATAAAATATATTCCAATTTGGCTTTCATTACAACTTTTTGAAATAGGCAAAACAGGAATTATTATTTCCAGTTCACAATTTAAAAAGCTATAAACCAGTGAGTGGCAGAGCTAGGACTTAAATCAAAGTTTTCTAAAGTACACGTTCTTTTACTTGAGACTTTCTACTATATCATATTCCCTCCCTCCCTTATTTGATAATATAGGTGAGATGATTAATGATAAATGACATTCTCATTTCCTGGATAGGGTTACATAGTGAACTATTTAGCTACTTGGGTTAAAATATGAACAGAGTTGTTTGTTTGTTTGTTTTTATTCTTAGTGTTTTTTCTTCTTCTGTTTTTTTTTTTTTTAACTATACCACTTCACAAGACTTCTGTGTGCAAATTTCTGTAGAGATGTACGATCTTATTAGCCTGTTTAAAGTACACCATCCACCCTACTACCCTATCTCAGCCTGCTTATTTTCTTCATAGCTCTTATTTTCTATTTTTCCTACCAAAATGTAAGTTCCATGAGGGCAGTCTTCATCTGTACAATCCATCATTGGAGCCCTAATATCTAATACAATGCATAAGGTAGAACTAATGTTGAATAAACAAAAAAAGAAATTTTAAATTTCAAAATGTAGCACATTGGGTACTTCAGAGGTGAAAAAACAGGCTAACATTATCTTCAGACTGTTCCTTTAAAGGCCATTTCATCAAATAAATACTCTGATACACTGCTGCAAGTCAAAATTTTGAGGCTGCAAGTCAAAATTTTAAGTTATTATATAGCCAAGCATCTTAAGGCCAAAATCATATTTTCTTTACTACATCAATTTTCTAAGGGAACTATAACCAAGATTTGATTAATAGTGCCATGGGGAAACCATAATTATAACAATCATTTTTCTCCCTGCAGGACTATTTGATAATTGAGTACTTGTTGTTAAAATAATAAGAAAATGTTATGCAAATATTGCCAATGAACATTTTGTGCATTAAAAATTGTTTTCATAGAAACAAGGTAGTTGAGCAAATAACCAGAAAGAAAATTTTAGTTTTTCCCATTGAAAACTGTACTTGACTTTATATGATTCCACTTAAAATTCTTTATGTTGTAGTTAAAAATTTTTTAAATATACCAATTCTACCATATCATTATATATGTTTTATATATATATATATATATAAAAACTAGTCAAATAGCTGAAAATCTTCTAAACATCACCAAAATTAAAAAAGAAGAACTGAAAACTTACAAATGATAATTTAGTGAAGTTTGAGACATTTTTCTCACCTCCACCTACCCATCCTACCATGAGAAAGATAATGCAAGCATATACATATCTTGCCACGGAACTGAAATCAGATGTGAAAGGGGAAGGTTAACAATAATCTAATGTGTTCTAAAAGCAATTATCATCATGAAGCTTATTTTTGAAAATCTCTTCTAAAAAAAAAAAAACATCACTGCATGTCTGCAGAAGACTTTGGGGTTATTATGAAAAGTCCAAAGTATCTTAACATGAATTAGGACCAAAACCTTATGTTAAGTTAAAGAAGCCAAATCATCACACAGAAACAGATTTTAAAAAATACATTCCCTTTTCTCACACATCTGTAAATGTTAAAAACAAAACAAAAACAAAAAAACACCCTCTATACCTTGCCACACAGGGAAGAAACCTGCTCCAACAGCAGCTTGGAATTCTGTTTGGTATTGTTTTCTGTCAGTCCTCTGCACTAAGGAGTTAAAGAAATGATGAAATGGTAATTGTCAAATAATTCAACTCCCTAAAATAAGTTTGATTCTCCAATTCACAAGGTACTTAAATTCACTCATCAAAATTTTTAACTGTGGGAACTCACAATTACTCCTTTCCAAGGACAATTATTTTTCTGATTCTGAAAATACATCAAGAAATAGTGATACTATAAATAGCATTACTCTAAACTATTAGAACCAGAGATTTGTACAAACTGGAGCTTCTGAATAAAAATTCAAGAACACTGTACTAGGGTTTCATTTCTGGCCAACAACAAATTCTTTTTATATAAAATATTGTTCTTAGATCTGTTCCTAAAACTTCTTAGATATATTTTCTTAAAAAAGAGTCTAAAATATGTTGAATGTTTACAGACATATGTGATAGCATTCTTATTTACTTAAGTATTTAAAAAGATACAGTGGACTGGCACTTGTATCTATCCTGCCAATGGCAAGAGAAACATCTGAACATTCCAATAGTATATAAATTATTTTGTTTTTCTTCACAGATCCCTAACATTTCTCCCACTTACCTACCCCATAAGCAATGAGTAATAATTTCAGGAAGTCTTCTGCCTATTTTAGAGGCATAAATATCGTGCCTGAAGGAGTATTCTTTTTTTGCAAGCTGTAGAATTTCTCTTAAAGCAATGGCAATGAAAAGTATACTGATATTATAAAAAAGAAAAACAACAACAAAAGTATGGGCAAATATTTAAATGTGGTGGTACCAGGAAACAGTCTTACTTGACACAGAAAAATTGTGATCTATAATGAACATGTAAATGAAAAGGATACAACTCAAATTCGATGTCTGACATATAGCAGGAAGGTAGGTCTGATAATTTTATCATCTGCACAAATTCTAAAGCGGGGCCATAATAATGAAAAACCTAAAAAAGAAATTAAAATTATGTAAGACTTTAAATACTATAAATAAAATGAAAGTGAACAAATTAGTGATCAGGGTTTAAATCTTTAAAATGGGTCTTAAAAAGCACGTATTTACATATTATGCAAGACAAACACTTAATTCTCTATCAAAGATAAGAATTTCTTCCATATCAATTCTACCTTTCCGAGTAGAGAGATATGGAGATTTCTTACTAACTGGAAAGAGTTTTAACAGGAGGAAAATGAGTATAGAAAGAGGCAAGCAACAGAGGACAAGAGTTCTCAACTTTTCCTATTTATCTCTAGGAATACAGACAGATAAGCCAGGAGGCTAGGATGTTGAAGAGGGTCTGCGAAACTGAGAAAGAGAAAGAAAAGACACTCCAGGATGAACTTTGGTATGCTGAGATTAAAAAAAAAAAACAAAAAACAAAACAAAGTCCTTGGAGGAAATACTAAAGTAATTAAAGAGAGAACTAGTAAAACAAGAATACTAATTAACAAAGAAAGCTCCACTCAGAGAAATGAAATTCAGTATTTCTTTGGATAGAGTCTAAAACTAAACTAAGAGTGAGCTAGTGAAGAAGGTAATTCAAGAGTTGGGGCTAGAGTGCTTCACAAGAAGGGCAAAGAAAAGCAAACACATCTTCAAACACACAAAGTTTTAAACTTGCAGAAAGCTGAGTAATTTCATCATATATGATTATGTGTATGTATGTGTATGTACACATAAATACACAACACACCTAGTGTGTATTTATATATATGTATGTATGCATGTATTTGTTTATGCATAGAGAGGCTTACATTTATTTAAGACGTTGAACCCTAAATTTCTCTCAATAGCAGCAAAAATCAGACACATTATTCATACTTGAATGGTGTACTACCAAAGAAGAAAAGTTGAGGTCATCAATCTTATGATTATAATCTTTAGAAAAGAATTTAATATTCCTGTGAAAGATGGTCATGGTAAGTTACTTAAAGTAAGTAATTCTGAACTATTAGGAAATGTGTCAACATCAGAAATATGTCTTTTGTACCACCCTTTGATCAGAAAATATTACCCATCAATTTGACATCCTTGCAACTTCATGACCACTATGTTTTGTGCATTCTTGAAATGCATCCTTCAAAGTGAATTTCTAAAGTGCTTCTATATAAATACTTCTTCTTATATTATTTGTCCAATGTGAAAAAAAAAGCGAACCAAACCCCTCTTAATTATTATACTTTATAATTACTTGCATTTTAAGAATAAATCTATGGAGACATGGGACAAGAATCAATACCTCTTAAACTGTAAATGAAGCTAATGTCAGGTACTATATCAGATGCTCATCTCTTACTCCATTTAACCCTCATAATTTTGTATGATAAGTGTTTATTACTATCTCCATTTCATAAATGAATTAATCAATCTACCCAAGGTGACAATACCTCATAGGTGACAAAGTCAGGTTTCAAACCGAGGTCTACCTAACATCAAAGCCTGTTCTCTTTCCACTGTATCATACGCCCTTCAAACTGAGTCTTAGAAAGGTCACATGGTAAAGTTCAAATCAAAAGTGGTTTCAGGGGCTTCCCTGGTGGTGCAGTGGTTGAGAGTCCGCCTGCCAATGCAGGGGACACGGGTTCGTGACCCGGTCTGGGAAGATCCCACATGCCGCGGAGCGGCTGGGCCCGTGAGCCATGGCCGCTGAGCCTGGGCGTCCGGACCCTGTGCTCCGCAATGAGAGAGGCCACAACAGTGAGAGGCCCACGTACCGCAAAAAAAAAAAAAAAAAAAATAAGTGTTTTCAGGCCTATACTGATCTAAAGTTAGGATCGTTCCATTTTGAAAACAATTTAAAACAATGATAGTTTTGCCAACATTCAATACTGATAATACAGTATAATTTAAGCACTTAATTATAATTATAGTAAAAGTTATGCAAGTGAGCACACTTAAGCACATATATTAGTAATGTTAATTAAAGATTCAAACATATCTTATGAAATATTCATGAATAGATGATGGCAAAAACAATTAAACATAGATTACCTTTGGCAAAATACTCTTATCCTTTGATGGTATTATCTTTTTGTCAAGAAAGCAAGTTTTTAAATTAGATGTACTAAAATTCTTAGGTGTGACTCCCTTTAAACAAAATTCAGGAAAACTAATTTCACATCCAAACTGAAAAGAAACGAAGAGAACACAGTTACAGGCATCATGAATTAAGTTACAAAGATTAATACATCTCATTGCAATGTAAAAGTTGAGAGGAAAACCATATGTAAATTTATTTTTGATCCGCAGTTCTTCCATTTATGTACATATCATTCGTATTTCAACTTTCACATGAATTTTTCATGAAAAGCTCTCCTTGGCCTTTCACTAGCCCACAAGAGGATACTAAGCCCATTCTCCGCAACCAGAGAACAAAGCAACCCCCTTTACATATAGTTGTTCAGTACCTGCTTCCTACTGTCTTAAGTTCTGCAAAAATAGAACTTGCTTGTCTCATTCACCACTAGATCCTTAGTGCCTCACACATAGTTTGCTTTCAATATAAGCTGTTGATAAAAAGATCAATTCCTGCACAAGTAGTAATAATAGGGGTACTAACAGTAATGGTAATGACAATGATAGGTAACACTTACTGAATGGTTACTTTGTGCTTTAAATAATTTAAACCTCATAAAAATCTGAGTTAGGAACTACTATTATACCTGTCTTACAGATAAAGATAACTGTGGCACCAAGAGGCTAAATATTATCTAACATTTCACATAAAACTAGCAAGAAACAGAATTAGGATTTGAATGCAGGCAATCTTAACTCTAGAATCTATGTCCTTAATCACTATAATGCCCCTAAGCTAAAAGCTATTCTCCACCAAAAAAAGTGATTTCAAGTTTTAAATGCAGCCTGGGGAGATATGGACATTTAATTTCTTATCCATAAAAGAATAAAAGAATCACAGAACCCTGCCATTATCTGTCTGTATGTAGACACGCAATTTCAAAAAATGTATACAAAAGTAATTCTCCTAGCTAATTGTATCCTGCATTCTTCTTGTAGGCTATATGACTTGTTTACACTAAAATCATTTGCAAAGAAGATTTATCTGCAGATTTAACTTCCCCAAGATAAAGAAGAGCTGGCATGCAACTCAACAAGAAGGGCCCAGCCACGTTAATTCCTGTTGTCTTATTAGAAGTTTTATTAAACTATAATTAAGAGTGAATTGAAAAGGAAAAAAAAAGTCTAGTAATTAGTACAATAAATCTTTATAGGAACAGAACGATCTACTCGTGCTCCCATACTAAACAAACATTAAGAAACTTTCTTTTAGTTTTGCCTATAGACAGAAACACATAAAATACCAGGAACACTGATTTCAACATGGACACAGCTTATAAAAACCACCAAACATATTCATTCACGGTAAGGGATCGCAAAATAGAATTGGAGCCTCATAGAAATTTAACATTAGCGGGGTTTAATCTAATATTCTCATCTTATAGTTGAGAAATCTGGGGTCTAATAAGGTTAAAAAAAAATTGTTCAAAATCAGCTGGTTAGCAGAAAGCACTGATCACTTAAGGTGGTATCATAGGTAAGAAAACATGTTCTAAGCAGTTTTCCAGGAGTTTACATATGCAATGAACTAAAGCAGCTTGGATAAACATGAACTCAACTAATGTTAAATTCTGCTTTAAAAGAATGTTACATTCTAGAACTGCAGTGCCCAAAACAATCACAGTCACTATTTAAATTTAAATTAATTAAAGTAAAATATAGTAAAAGATTCAGCTCTGTGTTTGAAGTAGTCAAGTATAAAGTGCTAGCAACATGAAGCCAGCGGACTATTGTATAAGGATAAATTCAGAACATTTCCATTAATGAAGAAAGTTCTATTTAGATAGTGCTTTTCTAGAACATCTTTATATGGTACCTTTTCATTAGGATTCATTTAAACTATCTGTGTTGTAAATAAGGTCGAAAGGCCTGCTTTGCAAACTGTGATAACAGAAATCCACTTACCTTCCTTTCCCATATCTGAATCTTTCCCCTCCATAACTCCTTTGAATCAATAGCATTTCTGAGATCTTGTAAAGGCACAATATTAGCAGAAAGGTATTCGGCAATTTTCTGACAACTTCTATAAATAAAAGTTTATGATAATTAAATACAGGGTTTTAAATTTGACTTAGATTTAATGGTTATAGTTAGCTACAAGCCAAACAGGCAAAAATGCAAAGTTTATATTGCTGCTTTTATCAACTAATACTATAGAACATTCATTAAGTCAGTCTCTGAAGAAGTTGCTATCGTGTGTTCATTTAATCTCAACATCCCCTTGAATTATGAGTAATTACCCTTAATACTACAGATGAACAGATTTTCCAATTATTATTTATTAATTTTAACGTCAGATATACACATATGTACACACATATACACAGATTGAATGAATTCTTATCTTCAAAAGGAGAACTGCTCTCCTCAATTGTTCCCACACAGTTCTGTATGGAATTTCATAATAGCACTTATCACAGACTATCATGACTATTTGCATTCCTGTCCCTCCCTGTATTTCAATGAAAAAGATCAAATCTCACTTTCTTATTATCAGTATATATTGCTGTGCTTGGCATAAAGATAGTGCTCAATAAACAACTGCTGAGTGAAGAAAATCATGAAGTTAACAAATCTAATACTCATTTAAGGATCAAAACTGTAATACACAGTTGATCCTTACTAAAATGTCATAAAACACAACAGTATATATTTATTTCTACATTGCACATAAAACAAAAAACAAATATGACATTATAAATCTGGTGTATCCATGTATCCATGGTATTTATCACAGTGTTCACTGGACAATACAAACCTGTTTAAAAACACATAATGTGTTTGGAGAATTAATGCTCAATAATAGTTGTAAGAAAGCATCAACAACAGTTACTAAAAACTTAAAACTTCTCAGAAATATAAAGTATGAAATAAGAAAAATGTAGGTTCTTCTCAACAGCTAAATCTCTAATCACAGTATGACATAAAACTATCTTGTCACATTTTAAAAAATCTTCAAAGGCTGGGTCTATTAAAAACAGGGTAGCAAGTTAATTGTAAAAGCGGACAACACAGATAGTGGTCAAATATGAACAAAGAAGCTTACGTTTCACAATGATTTCCTGCTATGGTAATTTTTGCTGAATACCATTCCTTCAAATGTTTTAATGCTCCTACAGTAGGCAAACAGTCTCTCAATTTAGGTGGATCTTTGTCAGAAGGCAACAGTATTATATCTATCATTGCTCTACCTAGAAAGAGATAAAGGCATTTTTGTAATTTTTTAAAAACATTTTTATTTTATATTGGAGCATAGTTGATTAACTATAATTTTTTAAAGATGTTAGATCTGGGGGCTTCCCTGGTGGCGCAGTGGTTGGGAGTCCGCCTGACGATGCAGGGGACGCGGGTTCGAGCCCAGGTCTGGGAAGATCCCACATGCCATGGAGCAGCTAGGCCCGTATGCCACAACTACTGAGCCTGCATTCTAGAGCCCGTGAGCCACAACTACTGAAGCCCACGTGCCTAGAGCCCGTGCTCCGCAACAAGAGAGGCCACCGCAGTGAGAAGTCCGCACACGGCAACCAAGAGTAGCCCCCGCTAGCCGCAACTAGAGAAAGCCCATGCACAGCAATGAAGACCCAGTGCAGCCAAAAAAATACATACATAAAATAAATAAGTTCAAAAAATAAATAAATAAAAATAAATTTTTTAAAAAAAGATGTTAGATCTGAAATGTCTCAAAACAGTACCTTGAACAACTGAATTTTACGTTTATTTAGAAGATGAAGGATTTTAACTTTAATTGCTGAAATTCTTCAAAAAAATATACATCTTCAGGAGTTCAAAATTTTTAAATGTTCACATTTGATTTAAAGCCATGTTACCTTGAAATAGCTAGCATATGCCAGAAAAACAATGAACTATATCATAATTACTTGCCAATTATGTGCCAGTGGTTAATTATACATTGCTCTTGAGATCATCAATGCTATTGTTGTACTGAACAGAGGGAAAAAAACCTGTGCAATTCATTATGTTCTTCTATACTTTATTTTGTTATATAAAAGGGAATGAATTAGTATAAAACTGTAATGTTCAAATAAATTATTTCTATTTTTAAAGAACAATAAAGCACTCAGAAAACTCAATTATACTGACAACATCATTGGTTCCTGAGAAAGAAGGTTAACTTCATGAAACTTTAAATTTTATAAAATGATAAATTTTACTGAAGGACCAGAAAAATCAAAATGAAACAGAAACCAAATAAAAGTTTGATAATGAAAGTATTCCAATTTGCCAAAATAGCAACTGTACATTCCATATTTTGAACTTCATATAAAAATCTGACACGTTTGTTTATCAATGTATTCAGTTATCTTCCATATAGGATCTTTTATACTAAAATATAACATTGAATATAAGGATTAGACTGTGAGCTATAAAGTCCTTTATGATAATCACATATGCTTTACTCATCATTGTATACTCAGCTCCTAGTACAACGCCTGACATATAACAGACACAACAACTATCTGCCTAATAAATGACCTCCAATAATAAAAATATTCAGAAAAGTATTCAAAAGTATTTGTGGATGCCAAAGCGTACCAAGGTTTAGATGAATCAGCTACTTGATTCACACAAAGGAAGATTAATTTAAGACAAAATACAGTTTTAAGAATAGTATGATGCAGTATTTCATAAAATATGCTTTCTATTATAGGAAAAAAATGGATTGTGTAAAAAAATGCTGAGTCAAGGGCTTCTTTTACTGCATGACTTTCTATTTGATAATATGTATAGTGACTTCACACCATAAAAGTATGTTATCCAAATGATCTAGGTTAAAGAACTTCTTTTTCCAGGATTTGCTCATGGGAGTAGAGTTCTATAGAACATTGTGGAAAACAATGGTATATACAGTGCAAAGCTGCTTCTTCAGTAATAACTGAAGAAGGAAACAGATGAGTAATTTCTTAAGTTCTAATTTTTGTCTAAGTAAATGAAAACAATTAAGAAAATTGTGATGTCTCAACAAGGTACTTTATTAAAGTAGTAGAGTATGTTTTTTAACAACTTCATATAGAAAATTATTTTTCATTTCAAAGTTAGAAGTGAGAACACGAGCATAAAGAATGAATTTATCACTCATTCACAGAAAGTAAGATAAGGTACAAATTATTGAAAGTAGTCATAAAATATTACCAGGAGCAGGAAGTTTGTCTGATAACTGATGCAAATTTTCTGCAGATTCTTCATATAGGCTAAAATAAAACAGTAGGTTAGGAAAAAATATATATACACACATTACATATAATCATAATAGGTAATATTAATTAAATGGATCTATGTGCCATACACTATTAAATACTTAGCATTCAGCATCATCTCATTTGATCCTCATGACAATCCCATGAGGCACTACTATAATACTATTTTTATCCTCACTTTAAATAATTCACCTAAAGTCCACATAAGCTGTAGCTGTGGAAGCTAGGATTACCCTGAGTCCAAGTTCTTAGCCACACCCCCAAAACAAACAAACAGCATTAACAAAAAAGGGGAAAAAAGTCCTCCCTAAATTATATCTAGTATATTAAATATAAATCATAACTAATAGACCATTTTTCTGAACCTTAAAAGTAAGGTATTACTAAGTATTTAATAAAGAAGGCTACTGCTTTTCTCTGAATGGCACATAACAGCCCTGACAGGAAAATATGATACTCTCCTCCAATTCTTTAAAATCTATTCATTTTACCCATATGATGAATTTTTTTTTCTCAAGATAGTTTATTATATAACATAAAGGTATTTAAATCCTTTATTATAAACTCACCATTGTCTAAAAAACTTAAGGCGCCTTACGGTAAAGTATAGTTTTCAAGCTCCCTCTTGTGGAAATAATTATTAGGTCACTTACTAGAAATAATCACTTTTATACTTGCCATCTTCTAATAGTGGTGAGAAAACATACGGAATGGTAAGAGCCCTAAGGCTAGAAGGCATCTTAGAAATCATCTAAAAGGATCTCAACACTTTACAGATGAGAAAATAAAGCACCAGAGAAGTTAAGTGACTGGCCCAAGATTATATAATTAGAGACCACTTCTATTAGCCTCTGTTACAATGCCCTTTCTATGGTTCTACAATGTCTCCCTTCATTAATCAGTATAAACAAATATGATTTGAAAACAGGAAAACACAATTTGAAAATCTGCAGCAATTTATAGAAGTATAATATTTGAATATTAAAATAAACAAAGGAGTTTTTTGTAATGAAGTATTACAGAAGACTGAAATGACAAGAATGAATTATGGTTCAGAGATGGTATATTTCATGAAGAAAAAAATTATCAAAACTCACATCACCTGGATCATCTTATATACTGTACCACAATTCAAAAAACCTAAAAGTGAATTCAATCATCTACATACACCTCAGAAACTATGGATTTTAAAGGTGCCTGAAATGCTGAAGATACATATAAATTGAAGAAATCATATATTTCAGTCTCAAACAGCAAAATGAAAATGATACTGTGGTTTGAATGCCAGTTATTAACCTTAAATAAAGTTTCTATTCAAGCTCTTGAAATATAACATCAGGCAGAAGTTTGCTTCAAGAAAGTGACATATTAATAAAAATATCAATTTTTATGATTCCTGCAATTATGCAAGCTTAAGAAGCTAAACATTTTCAGATACCAGTTTGTGCATTTTAAAGAATTTTATTCAAATAAAAGGCCCAAATTGCCTGTCTTCCAAAACAAAGAGTTGAAAATTTGAATTATGTAAAATTCCCTCACGATAGCTGCTAACATATCAAATCTTCACTCTCACAGCTAAAATACTATCTAATGTCAAATATTTTAAAGACATGATAGAAAGTACATAAGCATACTCAGCCAAGGATAATGATTCCCTGCTATTACTATCTTCGTCCTCAAAACACTCAACAGCACTCAAACATTCTTCGATATTTCTTTGAAGAACATCTTCAATTTCATCTTTTTCCACACCAAAATGTATCTCTTCCCAGTCAGAACTACAAAACTAATATAGCAAAAGATTGCATTAAATAATGGGTTCATGGAATTATTTATATTAACAAAGACATTCACTAGTGACTATTTTCTTATTTATATTACCTGATAAAATCCACATATTGCCTGCACTGCAAAGAACCACTTCCTGGAACCTGGTATACCGCCTACCAAACAGCCTTGAAAACAAAATCATACTTATTAGAAGAAAGGCATACCACAAATAAGCAGATGTTATAGCATACATACTTAGAGAGTTATGTAATTTATATATATATATATAAAAAATATGGATCTTTAAAAATCTCTGCTAAAAATTCAAACAGGAGAAGCTGCCTAAAGAGCAAAATTATTCACTCGCTATGAATACTCTGCTTTAGTTCATCACAATTCAAAATCTACATCATTATATTAATCATCATGTCAAACACTAAACTCTACTATAAAGATGTTGAAAAATACACCCACTCGATTACTCTTGAGTAATACAAAACCGTGCAAGTCATTTTAAGGGAAATGGTTCCCTCCTCAAACACCATGAAGGTTTGGTTCAGCCTTGCCAAAGAGAGAGGAGTTAAAGAGTAACTTCAGCCTAGAGATAAAGAAGATGCTCTTCTTGGAGGCTGGAATATTACATGAAGATACAAAATTAAGGGTCACCCCAGGGTGTGAATCAAAAGAGCGATGAAGAATTTAGAGCTACAGAATTTGTATTCAAAGGAGGGAGAAGGAGAAATGTGATAACTGAGCCGAACTCATGGAAGCTAAGAATGATGCTAAGTGCCTATTACCAGTTACTGCCAAAATCTCAGAAGACTTTACCTCCTACTTCCTTAAGAAAATAGAAGCCGGGCTTTCCTGCTGGTGCAGTGGTTAAGAATACGCCTGTCAATGCAGGGGACACAGGTTCGAGCCCTGGTCTGGGAAGTTCCCACATGCCGCAGAGCAACTAAGCCCATGCACCACAACTACTGAGCCCGCACTCTAGAGCCCACGAGCCACAGCTACTGAGCACACGTGCCATAACCACTGAAGCCCGCGAACTCTAGGGCCCCTGTGCTGCAACCACTGAGCCCATGTGCTGCAACTACTGAAGCCTACGGGCCTAGAGCCCGCGCTCTGCAACAAGAGAAGCCACTGCAATGAGAAGCCCGTGCACGACAACAAAGAGTAGCCCCTGCTCACCGCAACTAGAGAGAGCGCATGCACAGCAACGAAGACCCAACATAGCCAAAAATAAATAAATAAATTTATTTTAAAAATTAAAAATAAAAAAATAAAGAAAACAGAAGCCATTATAACTCCCATAACATCCTGTCAGCAAACATATTGCCCTTCCTGCATTCCCATTAGGTCTTTCCTCATTCTTCCTGGTTACATGTAAGAGGCACTACCCTTCTGATCAAGGTTATCCCTCAGACTTCTGCCAGGACCCCAGGCCACTGACTTTCCTGCATCTTCAATCTCTCCTTCTCTGTCATTTCCTTCCCATTAGCATTTAAATATGCACAAGTATTTTTCAAATTATTTTTTTAATCACTTTTAAATTCACCTACCTTTTCCAGTTACTACTATATCTCTTTCTTTACTCTTCAGGAAGATAAACTTTCTAAAAGCACTATCTGCACTTGACTGTCTCTATTTCCTGTTTACCTTTTCTATTCCCCTTCTAATCCAATTTAATCTGTTCTTCTGTCTCCAACATGCCACTGAAACTACACTTACCAAAGTCACCAATGACTAATGTGTTTCTAAATTTAACAGTTTTTAGTCCTGTTGGTACTTGACCTCTCAACGTAAGACTAAGAAAGGAATCGAAAATGACACATTTGACTACTTTCTCCCGAAAACACTTGCTTTCTGTGGAACCTATCTTTCCCACTGCTCCTTCTCATTCCTTTAAAAACTGGTGTTCAGCTCCTTTAAATACTGGGATTCATTTCAAGATTTTCTGCTATTCTCACTATCCAAAACAATCCCATTCTTTCTCATGGCTTGAACTGACATCTATATGTTGATGATTCTATAATCTGTTTCTCCAGCTTCACTCTCCTTTGGAGTTCCAGACACATGTATCCAACTTTTACAAAATATTTTCGCTTTGCAATCTTACAGGCAACTAATCACATGTTCTTAATTGAACATGTCATAGTCCATCAAAATCTTTCTTGCAATACTAGTACTGGCTTAAATTATACCAACTTGAAAAATTAATGAGTATTACCAGCACTTGGCAAACTGGCTAAGGTAGCATACAGATATTAGAAATAATTTCCCAAAGGTGACAGTTGAAACCCAAGAGACAGGTTCTCTGATGAAAGAGAAAGGAACAGATTGTACAGTCACGAGAACTATAAAGGTATCAAAACAAGCACACTCTCCCTGACATCTCCAGAAACTTCCTTCAGCTTTTAGACCTGTTTTGATAACTCCTTTTTTCTGAGCCTCTGAAAGACACTCTCAGATAGAGGCCAAGAAAAGGAAGAAAAAAAGAGGATAACTAACAAAGATGTAAATACATGGATCTGTATAATGCCAATAGAAACCAAAGGAGAAAAGATTTTTACAAAGTAAAGAGTATTTTATTTTCAAAAAAGTCAAATACTTTGAAAAAGTTAAAGCAGATAAGAATGGAGAAAAGATGACTGAGTTTAACAATTATGAAGTGCTTTTAAAAGAATCAGTAAGAGGTAAGGATGGAAAAATAAAAGGTAAGGAAATGGGTATAAGATTAATGATGTATTTGTACTCATGACAAAATCACAAATCCTCCTTATAATGCCACATTACTCTATCTTATATGGAGCTGAAGATGGGCAAGAAAATCTCATAAAGGGAACAAAACTCAAACTGAGACCCTAAAATAATTTTCATAACAACTTTATGACATCCAAGCATCAGGAAGAGAGGGATAGCATCTTTTCCATTTTGTATTTCTTTCATTGCTTCCCTATCCCAGTGACTTGTACACAGTCAACAAGTGTTTCTTGGACTCCCATGTGACGAGATTAATTAAATTTATTTCCAATGCAAATGCTGTGCCAGTGAAAAGAGGGGTTTATGTTTTACTTACCAGGGAAGGTACTATCTTCTGGATTAATTGAAGCATTAATGCTTCTTTTCAGGAGGTGATAAACATTTGCTGCTCTTAAGTCTGAAAAAGAAAAAAACAAACTAAGTCAACTGGGTTCAAGAGTTACACAATGTAGACCTATTCCAGTTTCATCATCAGAGATTCTCAAGTACACTATATTGTACATAAAAGAACTACACTCTGTTCAAGTTTTGATATAATAAATCTAAAGCAAGCAGAGAAAATAGGTAAAGCTCCCGGTTTGCACATGCCTGCCAGTTAACACAAATCCAAAATTCCCCCAAAAGAATAATTTTAAACGGAGAAGGAAAATCCTGTTACAATACTCTGTACACAACCCCATACACTTCCTCCTCAAAGCGCCGCTTTATCAAAACAAGCTAAATAAAATGCAATACAGGGCTTCCCTGGTGGCACAGTGGTTGAGAGTCTGCCTGCTGATGAAGGGGACACGGGTTCGTGCCCCGGTCCGGGAAGATCCCACATGCCGCAGAGCGGCTGGGCCCGTGAGCCATGGCCGCTGAGCCTGTGCGTCCGGAGCCTGTGCTCCGCAACGGGAGAGGCCACAACAGTGAGAGGCCCGCATACCGCAAAAAAGAAAAAAAAACTTAAAAAAAAATGCAATACAGATTCTAGACAGGAGCACCAAAAAGCTGTGCATTCTCAAACGGTCGTAATTGTCTTAAATTTATGATTTGTTTTGTTTTTTTTGCGGTACGCGGGCCTCTCACCGCTGCGGCCCACTCCCGCCGCGGAGCACAGGCTCCGGACGCGCAGGCCCAGCGGCCATGGCCTACGGGCCCAGCCGCTCCGCGGCATGCGGGACTCTCCCGCACCGGGGCACGAACCCGCGTCCCCTGCATCGGCAGGCGGACCCCCAACCACTGCGCCACCAGGGAAGCCCTATAATTTGTTTTTTAACTTAGTTTACGTGTGGAACGTCTCCTCCCGTTAGGATGTAAACTCTAGGAGAGTAAGATCCTTTTCCATCTTGTTCCTTTCTGTATTACCTGCATTTGGAACACAGGAGGCAGAACTACCTATTGAATGCATATATGTCCAAAGAACAGAAATTCCATTTCCAAGGCGTAGGGAATTTATACAGTTAAATATTTACTGTGTCGGAAACTTATGAGCGCTGGAATCTTACATCCACAATTTTGTCCCTATTTTTTCTACGGAGAAAATATTTTTATCAGCCCTTACCAGGTCGATCCCAGATAGAATCACAGCTTCCTGGGACAACTCCATACAGGTCACTCCGGCAGAACTTGATCACAATTTTTTTCTCCTCCCTGCAAGCCGTTCCCGCTCTTTCTCAGCCCAGCGCTTACCTGGCTGTTTCTCGGTACCCTCAGAGGACGAAGCCCCTGGCCCATGCTCCGCCACCGCACTCGCCACCGACGGGACTTTTTCTTCCTCCCAGATCACTAGGAGTAGGTACCGATCCATCTCTCAGGGCTGAGGCCCCGTTTCAGGTCTCTGCTTCCACATCCAAACAGGCCCGCGCTACTGACGCACTTCCGGTTCCTTCTACTTAGGTCGGCTGGAAACTGTGTGCCCTCCATTGGTTTTCCGCAGCTTTTCCAGCAAGCGAGTTACTTTCGGGGGTTATCCTCTCAATAACTAGATCATTTCCTCCCTTCATGACGAAGCTGCTACGGTGGCAAGATTGGAGGAGATGCAGGAAAAGCAGAGAAGCAGACGAGTGCTGGCTTGTCCAGGATCCGACATGTTCGGCTGCATGCGTTTCCCGCCGGGCCCTTGATGCTGCGGGACAGGTCTTGGATCCTGGAAAAAGGACTGTCCTGCTACTGGGGAAACATGTCGAGTTTTTCTAGGGCGCCCCAGGTGAGATCGGACTCTTGTAGCTCGATGGCATTCATTACGCTGACAGAAGGAGGTCGGATTTAGTGAAGCTGAGTAGGATGGGAAGCCGGGTCCTTGGGCCAGGAGATGCTTCGGTGAAGCACAAAGGGTGGTGATTCTGACCACCACTTGCTGTCGTTTTCTTGGTACTCCTACCCTCCCCTTTTCAGCCAACCCCTCTCGTGTTTCTCCCCCCCCCCCCCCCCCCCGCCTCGGGAAGAAGGAGGGAAGGTCAGAGAGGTAATAAGCTGGATCATATAGGGCATTGTAGACTATTGTAAGAGTTTGATTTACTGAGCAAAATAAGGGGAGTAACATGATCTCGCTTAAGTGTTAAAAGGAGCATTCCGACTGCTGAGTCGAGAGTAGACTGTACAGAGATGGGGATTGGTGGAGAAGAGAACCAAAGAATCTGTTTGGAGGCTATTGAAATAATCCCGGCTAGACATGATGGTGGCACAAACCAGACTTAGTAACTGTGTAGTATTGAAAAGTGGTCACGTTCCGTTTTAAGGTGGAGCCAACAGGATTTCCTGCAGGACTGTATGTGCGCCGACAGCAAAAGAAAAAACAAGGATTATTCCAGGGTTTTTTGTTTCAACAACCGGAAGAACGTTCCATCAACTGAGATAGGCAAGGCTGAGATTGAAGCAGATTTCAGGAGGAAGAGCAGGAGTCGGCCTAAGCCGCCTCTTACTCTAGTCCTGCTCCAAGTGTGATTCCTTCCTTGGACTGTTTGTTACCTGTCCCTAATGAGGTAAATACAGGAAGTAAAATTAAACATTAAAAAACTGTAGCAGGGCTTCCCTGGTGGCGCAGTGGTTGAGAGTCCGCCTATCGATGCAGGGGACACGGGTTCGTGCCCCGGTCCGGGAAGATCCCACATGCCGCGGAGCGGCTGGGCCTGTGAGCCATGGCCGCTGAGCCTGCGCGTCTGGAGCCAGTGCTCCGCAACAAAACTGTAGCAATTTGACATTGTGGCAGTATTGTAATTGTTTTATCAAAAGTTTTGTTTTTTGTTTTGTTTTTTCTATCAGGTATTGGTCTGCAGTGGATTGGGGAAAAACTAGTCTTCTGCTGCATATGGTTTAAGAAGCACTGTAGTGTATATGCCAGGTGGGCAATTGAATGCAAGTGTAGAGTTCAGGAAAGAGGTCCAGGCTGGAGATGTAAATTAGGGAATCATAAACATACAAATGGCATTTAAAGTTATGGGTCTGGATGAAGCCTGTGTGGAAATGTGTAAAGAGAAGAGAGGAGGACCAAGAACAGTTCTGGAACATTTCAACATTTCAGAGGCAAGAGAAAGAGAGAACTAGCATGATAGGAAAACAAAACAAAACAAAGCAATAGAGGATGGTGTCCTGGAAATCAAGTGAAGAAAGAATACCCGGGAGAGGGGAATGATCAACTGTGTCAAAGACTTAGAATTGACCAGTGGATTTAGTAATGTGAAGGTCATGGTAAACTTGGCAGGCAGTAGTGTGCTGGTGATGGTGTGGGAAGATAAAAGGCAGGGTGGAGTAGGTTGAAGAGAGAATGAGGAGAGACAAATTAAAGTAAAGACAACTCTTTGCAAGAGTTTGCTACAAAGAAGAGGAAAGAAATGAGGCAGTCGCTGGTAGGGAAGGGAGGTCAGGCGTTTGTTTTTTTTATGGATAATTTTAATCATACATAAAAGTAGATATCACCCAATTTCAAAATCTCACAGCCAATATCATTTAATCTGTACCCCCATTCATTTATTTCTCTTACTTATGAATTTGAGGTAAATCTCAGACTCATATTATTTCATCAGTAAATATTTCAATATGTTCTTTACAAGATAAGGATTTTTTTTAAAAATCCCATTACCATTTATCAAAGCTAAATGGAAATTTAACAGCAATTCCTTAGTATCATCAAATATCCAGTATGTGTTCAAGTTTCCAATTTTCTCACACATATCATGTATATTATATAAATATGTAATATTTTTACGGTTTCTTCCTTTGGATTAGGATCCAAAGTAGCAATAAGTTGCTATTTTTTTTATGTCTCTCTTAATAATAGGTTCCTTTTCCTGTCTTTTTTTCTTACAGTTTATTGAAGAAACAAGATTGTCCTGTAGACAATTGAATTGAATTTTTTTTTTTTTTTAGTGCATAAGCTGAGAGAGGGAAAGTATATGGGCTAGAAGCTTATTTGCAAAGGACATGATCATCTATGTAAAAACTGGAATTTACAAAAAGTTACTAGAACTGATAAATGAGTTTAGCAAGGTTGCAGGATACAAGACCAAAATACAAAAATGTAGTGCATTTCTATGTACTAGCAACAATCAGAAATTTAAATTAAAAATACAATACCATTTACAATGGCATCAAAATATATGAAATAAACTTGACAAAAGATATAAAAGGGGAATGGGGTAGAGACTAGAAGAATGAGAACAGGAAAACAGCAGATTGGTAAGCAGTTTTATAAGCTGATTTGAAATTTGTGATAATTAAATTTAAGATAAAACCAGAGAGCCTAGTTGTACTTTTTCCAGCACTGTTTGGCTGCTTGTGTATATCCATGGAGAAAGCATCTGATCAAGATCTTTCTGGCCTGTGCTTTTCTTAGAGTTTGAAGGCAGTGATGGACACAAAGACAGCGGTTTAGTCCTGAGCCAGCCTAAGATGTCTATCTAAGGCAGTGTTTTAAAATTTAAGTTTATTCAACATCATCCATCTATGCTTTTCCAGCTACATTCTGCTATTTAACTCTCCCTTGGAATTAAACTCCTGAATAGTCTTCAGTTCATAATTGGCCACTCATCTTTCAATGTTAATGTACCTTCCAATCTCAAAATATTTTTGAAGACCTTCATAAACAACTTCTACTTTCATAAGAGCTTTTTGTGACCCCTCCAGATTCTATTCTATGCGGTACAAAAAATATAAGTCATAATGTAAAGGGAAATAATATCTTTGGAATGTTTTTAAAAAGAGCATAACCCATATTGCTAATAGAAAAGCAAGCAGGAAAGATCACTGTGTTAATCTTTGCAGAGTAATGAGAACAGATCCCCCTTTTCCAGAGATAGAAATGAGAACAAAACAAAAAAATTATTTAGTGATAGGATCTTTTTTCATAATAATTATTGATGTTAACTGTAGATTATGTGTGATGGTATATAATAGCAAACTCAGCTGTTTCCATTTAATTAGAATTTTCTTTGTTTCCTCTTCTGTCTTTTCAAGCAATGGGCCACTTTTGCTCGAGTTTGGTATCTCTTAGATGGGAAAATGCAGCCCCCTGGCAAACTTGCTGCCCTGGCATCAGTTAAACTTCAAGGATTGCATAAGCCTGTGTACCATCAACTGAGTGAGTATCATTTTAGACCTGTTGTTGGTAATCACAGTTTTCATGTCAGGATAGAATTTTGAAGATGTTTGACTGGGCTGTTTTTTTTATTTTTTTTTTATTTTTGGTTGTGTTGGGTCTTTGTTGCTGCGCGCAGGCTTTCTCTAGCTGTGGCGAATGGGGGCTACTCTTTCTTGCGGTGCGTGGGCTTCTCATTGCGGTGGCTTCTCTTGCTGCGGAGCACAGGCCCTAGGCACGTGGGCTTCAGTAGTTGTGGCATGTGGGCTCAGTAGTTGTGGCTCACGGGTTCTAGAGCACAGGCTCAATAGTTGTGGCGCACGGGCTTAGTTGCTCCACGGCATGTGGGATCTTCCGGGACCAGGGCTCGAACCTGTGTCCCGTGCATTGGCAGGCAGATTCTAAACCACTGCGCCACCAGGGAAGCCCTGGGCTGTTTTAAGGATCTCTTTTTTACTGAGGATCCCTTATTCCATTCTTGTTAAAAACCTGTTGGGGGCGGGACTTCCCTGTAAGATCCAAGTATCAGTTCTTACTCTTCATCTTGCCTCACCTGTCAACAGCATTTTTTGTAGTTGATCATAGTTTAAACTTTATTTTGAAACATGAAATATACAAAGATATATTTAGATAGATAGAGATGTATTCCTCTACCTATATATGAATATAGATAATATTTTAAAGAAAATTAATAATAATGGTGGTGAAATGAATACCCATACACTCAGCATTTGGGTTGTTTTCCTCTTTTTTGCCGTTACAAACAACATTGCTATCAGTATTCTTGGACCTTTTTCCCAGGGCACATGTGGAAGAGTTTCTCTGAGGTCTGTCTGTAGGACAGGAATTACTGGGTTGAAAATGGGAACCTAGTTAGTCTTTATATGCAGGTGTTTTCATTATTCCTCATCTCAGTAACATTGATGTTGTCGTTCTTTTTAGTTCTGACTACTCTAGTAAATGGGAGATGCTCTTTCTTTGTGGTTTAAATTTGCATTTTCCTGATTGCACATGGAGCTGAGAATCTTTTCATTTGTTTATTGGCCTTTTGTCATTTCCCATTTTGTAAAAGGTCTATGCGTTTCTTTTTCCCATTTTTCCACTGAGTTGTTTGTCCTTTACTTCTTTCTAACTTTTATTATAAAAATGTTCACATTTTCAGAAAAGTTCAAAGAGTAGTACAGTGAATTTCTCTATACCAGCCACCTAGATTACCCAATTATTAATATTTTATCATATTTTTTACTCAACGATTTGAAAATAAATTACAGATATCATTATACCTCCCCCTAAATATTTCAGCATATGTCGCCCAAGAACAAAGATATTCTCCTATGTAACCCAAACGCCATTATCACACCTAAATATTAACTTTTATAGCCCTTCCTGTATATATGGCCATCGTTTGTCATATTGTTTTTCTGGGAAATTGTATTCCAGTTTTCAAATAAACATGTTTACAGTGATTATGAACACATGAAACATACCCAGTATATGTTAGTAAAAACTTAAAACAACATATTTGTAAATTGAAAATTGCGTGCAGTTTGTTTTGATTTTAGTGACATCTTATGGACATGAAAAGTCCAAAGTTTTGCTGATAAAAAACAAATATTAAATATAGTGAAACAAAAATGCAATTCATTCTTTAAGAAGTAAATTTCTAATTTCATAGAAAAGCTATTCTCCATTACCAGGGAAGGATGGCCGACAGGCAGCCCCAAAAGCTCCTCTGGTGTTCTAGCAGCACGCTTATTCATCAGTACTTAAGGAATACTTTTGCAGTAATGACGTGCTTGTAAGGAAGCAGAACTTTAATTCAGTGGACAGATAAGTGCTACACTTTAAGAAGAATTAGGTGGCTACTACTGATTCCACCTGCTCCCAAATTCTGTGAAAGGAGGGCATTCTTAACTAACTCCTAACTCCAGATCATCTTGATCTTGACCCAGACCACAGTTTCCATAAAAAAATAACCTTATAAGTGGAACGTTGGTTTGCCACAGCATCTCACAAAGTCCATGGACCTGTATGTATGTTCAGATACATAATGTATACAATATTTGAACTATTTTATAGGCACTCCCTTCTCCTTCTGATTAGAGCTGCCCTCCTGAATGGGAGACTTGGGAGCTCTTTGAACATGTTTGCTTTTCACTGATACAGGAAAAGGAAGGCCACTTGGTGATTTTTGGATTGTGCCTTATTCTTCTTGAGGATTCCATTCTTTTCACTGCCTACAAATTAATCAGTTAAGGAGAACCATATGAGCATTTAAAAGAAGCAAAGGGAAACCTTTCTTAAGCATTATCTAAAGTTATTAGATCATCTTAAAATACTTCTGGTGCACATGGAATGAAATCAAACGAAAGTTTCACACAGTTCTTAAAGGTTAATGTTATGAATGTTAGCACACCAAACAATTCTAACGATTCACTAGTCTAGTATTCACTAGTATTCTGCCTTGCATTATTTATTTAAATCTTTTAAGGATTTGTTAGAAAAAAAAAGTTTAGAATGCTCTTCTTAAAGTTACACAGCTAATGTATGTTTCTCTCTTACTATTCAGTTGCGTCAGTCTATTTCAAATGTTAACTCTGCGTCGTTTAAATTTTACAGTCTTAATCGCACATTTATTCTTCATCTCACTCCTAGAATATCATTGTACAAAGCACTGAAGCTTTTGCGCCATGTTATATGTAGAATGCATGCCTCTTTTAAAAGGAATATTTACATATTATCATAAATTTGAACAACACACCTTGTTCCTCTCACAACTTCTTTACACTCAGTAGATTTTGTGGTAACTTACATGATCCTCTGTCACATTAGCCCTTCAGAATTTCAGGGATGCTAAAAAAACGTTGAAGTAGGCATTTGGACATTTGTCCTTCAAGGCTGGAAACAAACATAAAGGCCAAAGCCAACCTTTGTTGCTTACTAAATTGGAACAGCTATTTTTCAAACGTTTCTCAAACCGAATCTTGTAAGGAGACCCAATATGTAAAAGCAGTGTTGCACTGGATGAAGGAGACCTTAGATTCCCTGACATAAACCTTTGAGTTTTCCCTTTGATTGAATTAGTTTGAATTTTATTTGGCCATTTAATTTAGCACCTAATATTATAAAAAGAAATCAAATAGGGTCAGAAATCTAAGTTGATAAATTTTTGTAAATAAACTCAATTCCTTTTTCTAAAAATTGCTTATTACTAAACTTTAACTTTTAAAAAAAGTTTTTAAGTTTGAAAGATATTAATTAACGTCTACCATCTCTTGATCAGGCAGTAGAGTTCCAATTTATATGTATTTGGTGCATATTGTAAAATGTAAAATGTTTCAATTAAAATTTTAAAATGACATATATCTATTTATTTGGATTAACAGAAATTTAGATAGAAATGATTGCACTGTATCCAGGATTTTAGGCTTTAATCATAATATTGGCTTTTGTTTTAATACCTAGTGCAGTTAAAAAAGATTTAATTGCTGGTTGGTTTTAATTAGAGACAGTGGAGAAGTGCTTCTAAGAATTATTAAATACAGTAGAGATTTGGCATAAGTTATTAAGGGAGAATAATTTTTCCCAGATTAGATGTTCATACCTTAGAGCTGAAAGAACACGATTGTCAACTGATTTGTGGTATTCTTTCTAATGTCCCTTGAGATCCTTTTTGAAGTAAAAATGTGTTTTGAATGGCGCAAAATGCTTTTTGCATATTTAAAGCTTAAACAACATTTAAAAAATAAATTCAGGTTTATTAGAAAGTTAAAGATTCCATTTTTCCTCCAAATAGGTGTCACAGAAAGAGCCTGAACAGGGAGTTAAATACCTTGTTGTGAGCTTTGACAAATCACTTAATCTTAACAAGCCTTAGCTTCTTCAACTCTAAGTGTCTGGTTGAAAGCTAGTGTAATTTCGGCATTATTTGGGACTGTGTAGGCATCTTCTCACCCTCTTAATTTGTTCTTCAGGTTCATTTGCCCAACTGCCTTAGTAGTCCACCATGGGTCACTTTTGGGAACTTTAGTCACTTAATTTGCCAAATAGTCAAACTTTCCTTTTCAACCAGCTAACAGCAAGCTTCCCATTCCCAGATCTTTCCTTCCCACCCCTGGATTCCCTTACACGCTAATGAAGAAAACTCACCTGCTTTATCCTCTTTCCTTTACCCTTGCCTTATATAAACTATGAACTTCTCACTGAAAATTCTGTCACTCACATTCAAGCTCTGCGTAGACTCTTATAATGTAATCTTCAGTTTTGAGATACTGTACTTATTTATACTTATTTTTTCAGTGGTGATTTTTTTCAAATAGATAACCTTCAAGAATCTTTTGAAGTTTGTTTTTCTATTACTAGAATAGGCACTTAATAAATGTTTCTGACTACTTGATTTTGTCATGTACAGTGACTTGTGAAAACTTACACGTTGACTTCTCAGGTTTTTTTTTTTTAGATGAACAGCCAGGCCTAGGGGTACTTTTCACTGGAAAATTAATCCAAAACATATATTTTGATTTTCAGATCATCTGTTGCATCAAGTATATGTGTACTCATAGTTTCTAGTCGCGGTTTAAATTTAACTAGTTAAATGTGTTTGGAAAAAAACCTTGGGTTAGTAGTTAAGCATAAGACCCTAGTATTCTTTTCTCTGAATTTGAAAAGAATAATCAATTATGATGTTTTACATTTGTTTCCAATTTACCTGTTGGTAAAACAAACCATTTTTCATCTATATGCATATGGTTTTCATTTTCTTTTATTTTTAAGGGAAAATTTGTATGAGATATTTAAAAGTGGTGAAGTGTAATTAATAGTACATTTTAATGAAGTGTAATTATTGATCGGCAGAGAAAATAGGAGTAACAGTAGTTTGCCTTTAAAAGATGTGTCATTGTTACTGGCATCTTTATTGAATTCTCTTTTACCTTCCAGTGTTGAGATTTTCCAACTGTCCAGCCAACTCTTTCGATGCTTAGATGTTATGTGAAAGAGAAACATAAATCTATTCAATGATTTTGATGTTGCACTGTGACTTGCTTTATATTTTTTGATGTGTTTTTTGGACTTTGATAAGCTTTATAAAAAACCAAGCTCACTTTTTCTTAAAGTCAAGAATTTTCATATAAAATCTTTTTTTTTTTCTTTGTTCTTTTTAAATCTAGGTGACTGTGGAGATCATGTTGTCATAATGAACACAAGGCACATTGCATTTTCTGGAAACAAATGGGAACAAAAAGTATACTCCTCACATACTGGGTAAGATAATGCTTTTGTCAGGGAAGATAGGCAGTTGAATATATTACTTTAAGAATATTATTGGTCTTATTTAAAAGAAAAAAGGTTTTTTCGAAATTTAAGAAAATACCAATTTTGTTCATGCCACATGTATGATTTACTCAATCAAAAAAACTGCAATACTGTACCAAATACTCATGATTACCTGAGAATATTCGTTTTTCCTGGAAGCTTTTCATATAACCTCTCTGATCTAGATTCTTCCCATTTTTTAGTCAGTCTTCTCACTTCTTTCTTTCTGTTTCCTATAATTCATCTTACTGCTGTTTCCAGAACCATCTTGAACTTCTAAAAGCACATGAGATATTGAAAGAATGGTGAGTGAAATCCCAAGTTTGGAAGATACCTAAAATCTCCACAACATGCCTTTCAAGTTATAGGTCTGCCTATCTGAATAGTAGCTATCTCCTAGCTCATGAGGCAGCCCATTCATTCTGCCTTTGATGTGGTCTAAATTTTAGAAAGATCTCAATGCTCTTGAGTCATCATCTGTTTTCCTCTAGCTTTCAGAATGGTCTTAGTCCTTTTTTGGACAGTGTAAAATTATATCTTCCACATGACATCCTTCAGATAGTTTTGAGACAATGATCAGCAAGTACCCACTGATCTGTCTTTTCTCTAGACTAAACACCTGTAGTTCCTTCAAAGTTCTTTTTATGGCTTCCATTCAGATGTCTTATCTCCATTATACCTTGGTCACTGTTCTCTGGGTGCAATCACTGCTTATCAGTATCTTTCTTAACTAAATACACTCACCTGGCTGTGTTTTAGTGGTTTTCTGGTATAATGTGACTCCACCATCTTTCAGTTATGCAATCTTCTATTGTAGTAGAACTTTTCTTCAAGGCCATATCACTATGTGCTACATTGAGTTCACCATCAGTTAAAACTTATAGGTCTTTTTCAAACATGCTGCTGTTCAACCATGTATCCTCCTTCCTGTGTATTTTAGTTGCATTCTAATCAACTGTAGTACCTTAAGTTTACTCCATGTAAATTGTATCTCTGGCCTTCTAGGATCTTTTGAGATGTTGATTATGTCATGTAATGTGTCAGTTAACCCCTCAGTTTCAGGTCATGTACAAATTTAGTTAAGCATACCTTCTTCAGTATCATGCAAGATATGATTAAAAATGTTGGCTTTTCATTCTTGATCAAAATTATTATTTTTTATTTCCAAGTGCACCTTCATCTTAGACAGGCAGACTTTGATATTCCCATCTGTTTCTTTTCCTCTCTTGCACAAGTAGGTCTTAAATGCTTGGGATAACTTTTTTGCTTCCATTAGCCAGCCTTTGCCCATTCCTACACTTAAACACTTTCATGAACTCTTTATTTAATGTAACAAAAATGAATTCACATCCATCTTTAGTAATTTTTACTGTTGGTAAATCTCTATATACAAACCAAGTTTTATAAAATTTCCAGGTAATTGGGAAAGAAATATGAAAATACAAGATAACAATGTGATAAAACATAAAGTATTTTTTTCCTGGAGAGAAAGAATACAGGAATAGAAGTCTAGACAGGTATTTCTTTTTTTGAGGCTGAAATTCCATGAAGCAAATGAAAGAGCATGAGTTTGAAAATTATCCATCTTTCTCAGCAAATTTCTAAATTTGCTTTCTTAAGTTTTATTCCTAAAACGTGTTTCTCTAAATCATCTTTAAAAAGTTTTCAAGTCTTGTTGAAAGAAACTTATAAAAGGAATCATATTTAGGTAACCTTACATTTTTCTTGCAGTCTATTGCCTTTACATTTTATTTTTCCCTTCCTCAAAAATCATTACCATTCAGTGTAATAAAACCTTGCATCTGTATGTTGTTTTTGTTTTAAATTTCTTAAGCACTGTCACTTGACTCTGATAAAAATCTTGAAAGGTAGATGGGGCAGATATTATCATTTTCCTTATATGAGCAAACTCATACATAAAGAGATGAAATGAGTTGCCTAATATTATACTGGTAGCCACTGGCAAAACCTAGATTCCAGACCTGGATCTGGGGTATTCAAGTTACCAAGATGCCCTCAGTACTATCCCAAATATTTTTTTTAATCTACATTTTATATATAATTTTGATCTGAACACAATGAAATATTTTATTACTTAGAACCAACACATGACTTCCTGTTAATAGGAAACAGGAGCACGACTTGTTTAGAGTATTAACTTGCCTTCAGAACCAAGTAGTCTACCACTGTTTTCTCCAAACCTGACCCCTAGCTTATTCACTTTGTCTGATTTGTCAGGGAATGTGAAACATTCTGGCACTTTGCTTTTTTTTTTTTAATTCAAATAGTGATAAACTAAGCAGTGATAAAAATGTTTGACTGAATGAGTGAATGAATGAATGATGAATAACTTTTAACTTCCAGTAGAAATATAAATAGTTAGCCAAGAGATTTTCTAAGATGTGGAACTTTTTATGAAATAATGATTGCTAATTTGACCACTTAAGAGAATAGCATTTCAAATAGCATAGGTTACTGCTTAATTTTTAAGACATTGATGAACAGCATAGTTTCGAGAAACAAGTATAATTTCATAATAAAAATAGTTTTCATATTATAAAAGAATGTTCATTTCAAGAATACTGTACCATAGCCTACTCCCAATTTTAATGTCTTTGTTTCTTTTAATAGCTACCCAGGTGGATTTAGACAAGTAACAGCTGCTCAGCTTCACCAGAAGGATCCAGTGGCAGTAAGTTTATAGTATTTTTTATTATATCACACAAGTTTTGATAGGTATTATTTCGTTATCATTCAATTCTATATGTTTTTAATTAGTATGTTTTGCATTTAATCAAAGAATTTTGATGCTTTTCTTTTTAATTTCTTAACATCTGCATGATCACCTAGAATATGATATGATTGCTGAAAATGTTTGGGGGAGACAGATGTATGTTTGTATGTGTGTATATATGTTTATTTTCCATTATATCAAATATGCTAGGTATGTTGTTCCAATCTTAAATTCTCACTGACTTTTTCGTTGTTGTTGTTCACTTGATTTACTGATTACCTGAGTTATGTTAAAATCTCAGTTGTGGATTTATTAATTTTTCTTTGTAGTTCTGTCAGTTTTTTGTTTTTTTGTTCTGTATGTTTTGAAGATTTAGTGTGAGATGAATTAACTTAAGTTTGGGATTATAATCTTCTTAAGGAATTGATCAAGGTATATACTGACTCTCTTTATCTCCAATAATGCTTTTCAACTTAAGGTCTGTTCTTTTTATATATTAATATAGCTATATCAGCCAATTTTTTAATTTTGTTTGCCTCATATTTCATTTTACAGTTTAATTTACTGAGCTAGATTTTATTTTCTTTTTTATCCCCTTCTTTCTTGCCTTCTTTTGGATTGACTGAGTTTGCTTATTAGAAGTCTAGGATTAATCAATATCTTTACTTTCCTCAAAATCAAATCAAGGCCCCTAGAAGATTATTAATACCTATTCTCCCTTTCAACCTGTATGTTTTCTCTGTTCAAGATTTTTAAAAACTCTTAAAATTCAGCATTCTTGTTATTGTCTTATACTGTTACTGATTCTTTATGGTCTTCTTTGCTTACGATCGCTTCTTGTAACTGGGATCAATGTCCTTCTCCTCGAAGAACTTCTTGTTGACATTCCTATCATAACATTCTGAATAGTGAACTCTCCTTTTCTGTCTGAAGCTATATTTTTGCCTTCATTCTTGAAAGATAGTTTTGCTTTTATATGCAATTCTAGGATTACCGATTTTTTTCTCTCAGCTTTTTGAAACTATGATTCACATAGATTTTAGTGTCCGTTATTACTGTTGATATCAGATGTCACTTTAATTGTTTCTTTATGTGTATTCTGTCTTTTCTTTCTGAATACTTTTAAGATCTTTTCGTCGACTTTGGTTTTTATATGTTTCTTTTTGGGCTTTGTCATTGTTTTGCTTGCGGATTGGTGTCTTCCGAAAATTCGTCAGCTCTTCTATGTATCTTCTAATATCGGCTCCCTTTATTCTCTGTCCTTTCCCTTTGGAAATCAGATTATACATACATATACAAATTACTTCAATTATTGTATTTTTTTCCTTTTCTTGAAGCTTTTACTGTTTGTTTCTTTTTCAAATTTGCTGGTCGGTTTTGACAGTCTTCTGTTCCCTTTGTCATACTTTGGTTCCCTCTTATATTTCTTTAAAGATATTAAACGTAATTCTTAGCATTTATGTCTGATTCTGATATTTGTGGTCTTTGTGGGTTTGCAATTTATTGTTTCTGTTCAGGATACTTGGAAAGTATATGTACCTTGGAACTTCATCTCTGGGAATTTTTGAGACCTACGTTAAAAATGAATTTCTTCAAAAAAGATTTACTTAGCTTCTGGCAGGTACATGGGGCCATATATACGTATATACCTATATATATATGTATATATATGGCATCCTAAGACCTCTTTAAGCTATACTTTCGACCCCTGGATTTTGGTCCCCATAAAAAGGGTGAATTTGGGGCCTTGTAAGGTCAGGTTCATAGTTTAGCAGTTATCTGTCAGGAAAGACTTTTGTTTTTTCATTTCCTCACTCAGCACCCTGAGTATTGCCTTTCTGTTGAGAAGCTGGGTTTATGAGGTCATCTTGATCCTACCTCCTAACCCCAAAGTCATAGTCCTGTAAAACCCAAGCCCTGCACTAAACTGATGCCCTCAAGGCCAATGCCAGCCCTAGGACTCTTTTGTCCTTTCTTTTACTTTTGGCCTCTAGTCAGTCCCATGCTTTTAAAAAGATTTAAAAAGCAATACTGTTAACTTCACTAATGTTTATTATGTTATCATTAGAGTTATATACTGGGAGAAATTTCTAATCCAAATGCTTGTCCTCAGTATTGCTAAAAGCAGATCCTCCTTTTGCCATTTCACAGTTTTATTTTTTCTTCCTTAACTCTTGATAACCTAGTCTTTAAACTGTACTCCTAGATTTGGTAGCATTTTCCCCATTGGGACCTGTTTTAGCTTTTTACTTAAATGAGCAAAGTGTTAGACTGTGAAGACACTCCTTTTTACTTCCCTAAAATGGTGAATAAAAATAAATGTCTATTGTCAGGATGCAACCATTTGTTTGGTGTTGTACTGCCTATAATTTTCTTGGCTAAGGTGGTGGTGGGGAAGGGCATGTTTATTATTATAAGGTCTGACATGGCATTTAGACGTTACATGCTTTACTGTTTATTTTTACTTTTCATAATTATAAAAACATGCTCAGAAATTGCTTCTTAAGAAATATTTAATGTTCTGCTTTATAATTCATGTGTCTTTAGATTGTCACGGGTCAAAATAAAATATCCTATTTTGACTATTAATATGGATTGCATATAATAGTAAAAAGTTGTTAGGGCTACTGGTAATATATACTACAACTTTTACAACAAATTATAGTTTTAATACTTATAAATATGTTTCAATGTTTTTAAAATTAGTTTCTAGTTTATTCAGGTATGCCAACTATACACTAGGAGGCAGTATAGTCCAACTTTTGATGTTAAGAATTTGGCTTTGGATAACATTTGTAGAAATTGTTTCAAATTATTTTTTATGAACAAAGATTGAAATGCATTGCAAAATGTTTGGTGACGGCTTGGAAAATATTTAGAGTTAAATCCATTTGAATTTTTACCTCATTAAAAGATCTTAATTTTTTTTTTAAGTCTTAATTTTGATTGTGTTTCTAAAAAGACTGACATGTTAACGAAGAGGTAAGTTATTTTACTTCCAATTGAAACACTCAGTGTTTTTCTGGAACAGTAGGTCTTCTTCCAGCAGACATAATTTGCTTATCAGTACTTGGTATATGTGGCTTTTAGGAGAATTTGTTTCATGAAGCATCTTTCTGATTATTAGTACGATCTTGGAATATTACTTGTAAAGTACATTGATTAACATATTTAAATAGTAGGCTTTTAAATATTTCAATATATTTTTATAATTACATAGAAGATCACTAATTCTAAACTCAAATAAATATATTGATTCAGCCCTTTCCTTATATCCTTTCTCCCTCTGTCATACATTTTAGTTTCCTTAGGAGTCTCTGTGTTCTTGTATTTTTCTTCTAATATGGTTCCTTTCTTATGTTTATTCCCTCTCCTATAGTTTATAAAGATACTTTATGTGAAACAAATGTCACATGCCTGGGTTACACATTAGATGAGGAAAGTATTTAATACTTATTAACCTTACCTTGTTCTATCTTTCTCACTTTCTGAATTCCTTAGAGTTTATGCTTAAGTCTATACAGCTAGAATTACTTCATTGCATATGCAAGTTGTGTCACATTTATTTTTTGGGGTATGTATATTTGTATGTCTGTCATCCCCTTTTTCGCTCACCTGGCAGCTTGTAACCCTTTCATACTTTCCAGCTTTCTCTAATTTGAGTGTTATGTTTGCATTTTTTAATAGGGCATATTTTAAAAATACCAACTTGTTAATTCAAGTAAATACAACTAAATGTTTTTAAGAACATGAAAACCAAATACCAAGTAACCCTGCTAATGCAACAAAATTGCTGTTAGGATGATATAATGACAGAAGATACAATGACTTGCTTATCCAGACAAGATGCTGAGTAGTCTTAACATTGTCACTTTCTACTAAAGACTTTTAAAACATTAAAAATTTTAAAGACTAATATCAGTGCTGCCCAAGAGAAATTTCTGCTATGATGGAAATGTTCTTTGTCTGACCACTTGAAATGTGGCTTATGTGATTCAGGAACTGAATTTCTAATTGCTTTTAATTTTAACAATGTAAGTCTGTATTTAAATAGTCTCCAGAACATAAAGTCTCAACAGCACTAACACAGAAAATAGATGGAAAATATATATGGGATGCCATTAGCTTTAGTACATAGTGAGGTAGTCTGATGTGATGAGAAAATAAAAAGATCAGGAAATCCTCTTATAGTGCAATCCTATTCCAATGTGTATTGTTTTAATGGGTTTAGTTTCATACATGCCAAATGATATCCTTGAAATATGAGTACAGATGGAAAAAATCAGTTTGACTCTCCAAATGTCTCTTAGTTTTATGAAGCTTTTGCAGTATATTTGTATACACTGTATACCAGGAGGCCCCCAGGAAATTATGGAGCACAAGGTGACACTGCGTGCCTTTCTCTTGACAAAACATACATAAAATCACATTCAGGCCAACAGTGAGGATAACCTTAACAAGGGGAAAAGTAAATCATGAAAAGGTTAGTTTGCCGTCTTGGGAGTGGGTATGACAGGGAGAAGGGACTTTGTCTTCTTGAAAAGTTACAGAGAGAAACACATTATAGGTGTGTTTGCAAGTCCTGTATGTCTGTTCTGGGAGTAAACCTACCTGGATTGAATCCAGCACCACCACTTAATAGATACATGAAATTACGGGGTGCGGTTCTGTAACCTCACTAAATTTGTTTCCTCATCTGTGAAGTTGGCCTTAGTATCGTAAACAAGATAACGAATGTAGTGCAGTGACCGCTGTACACACAGTAAGTTTTCAGTGAATGCTAGCCATTACCATTGTTACAGATTGGTGACTTACAGAGTCAGTCGCGTGACTGTATGGTCAGGCACAGTTTATGAATTGGAAACCTCCTGATCTCCCACCTGGAGGAAACGAGATTAAGCCTCCCTAGGATCTGCTCTAATCTGTATGTAATAGGTTATTATTTTTTTAATAAATTTTTTAAATTATTTATTTTTGCTGCCTTGGGCCTTCGTTGCGGTGCGCGGACTGCTCACTGCGGTGGCTTCTCTTGTTGCGGAGCACGGGCTCTAGGCACGCAGGCTTCAGTAGTTGCAGCACGTGGGCTTCAATAGTTGTGGCTCGCAGGTTCTAGAGAGCAGGCTCGGTAGTTGTGGCACACGGGCTTAGTTGCTCCACAACATGTGGGACCTTCCTGGGCCACGGATGGAACCCGTGTCCCCTGCACTGGCAGGCGGATTCGTAACCACTGTGCCACCAGGGAAGCCCTGTAATAGATTATTTGAGCCACAGTTTCTTGTATAAGCTTAAAGAATTTTTTCTTATTCTATCTAAAATTGACACACAAACAAGTTATCTGTTATCTCTTCCTTTTGTCCCTTTTCTAAATAAAAATAAACAGATTTGAAAGAAAATAGTAATGTACAAAACAATAAAAGTTACTTTTCTGTTACTGCCACATATATGCTTAGGTCTCAGTTTCATTTCTTTCGTATTCACATTGAATCTTAGCCCACTCGTTTTCATCACTATCTCTTATTGTGTTTATATCCCCAGCACATTTTTCTTATTGAGTCCCCCGTGTATCTGTTTTTCAGATTGTTAAACTAGCTATTTATGGCATGCTGCCAAAAAACCTTCACCGAAGAACTCTGATGCAGAGGTTGCATCTTTTCCCAGATGAAGTAAGTCACTGATGATACTTTCTTAAATTTTTTTTAACATCTTTATTGGCGTATAATTGCTTTACAATAGTGTGTTAGTTTCTGCTTTATAAAAAAGTGAATCTGTTATACATATACATATATACCATATCTCTTCCCTCTTGCATCTCCCTCCCTCCCACCCTCCCTGTCCCACCCCTCTAGGTGGTCAAAGCACCGAGCTGATCTCCCCGTGCTGTGCGGCTGCTTCCCACTAGCTATCTGTTTTACATTTGGTAGTGTATATATGTCTATGCCACTCTCTCACTTCGTCCCAGCTTACCCTTCCCCCTCCCTGTGTCCTCAAGTCCATTATCTAGTAGGTCTGCGTCTTTATTCCCATCTTGCCCCTAGGTTCTTCATGACTTTTTTTTTTTTTAGATTCTGTATATATGTGTTAGCATATGGTATTTGTTTTTCTCTTTGACTTACTTCACTCTGTATGACAGACTCTAGTTCCATCCACCTCACTACAAATAACTCAATTTCGTTTCTTTTTATGGCTGAGTAATATTCCATTGTATATATGCACCACATCTTCTTTATCCATTCATCTGTTGATGGACAGTTAGGTTGCTGCCATGTCTTGGCTATTGTGAATAGTGCTTCTATGAACATTGGGGTGCATGTATCTTTTCAAATTAGCACTTTTGTCTTTTCTGGCTGTATGCCTAGGAGTGGGATTGCTGGATCATATGGTAGTTCTATTTTGAGTTTTTTAAGGAACCTGCATACTGTTCTCCATAGTGGCTGTATCAATTTACATTCCCACCAACAATGCAAGAGGGTTCCCTTTTCTCCACACCCTCTCCAGCATTTATTGTTTGTAGATTCTTTGATGATGGCCATTCTGACCGGTGTGAGATGATATCTCATTGCAGTTTTGATTTGCATTTCTCTAATGATTAATGATGTTGAGCATTCTTTCATGTGTGTGTTGGCAGTCTGTATATCTTCTTTGGAGAAATGTCTTTTTTGGTTTTCTGCCCATTTTTGGATTGGGTTGTTTGTTTTTTTGATATTGAGCTGCTTTCTTAAATTTTTAATTAAATGTTTTCTCATTTTAAAAATTGTTGTATTTTCAGTAATTTTATGTCAACTTCTGAAATATTTTTTGCATTTTATAGTGAATGCACTATAATAACAATTGCTTCTATCTTAAATCATAAAGTGAGCCATCATTGGACTAAAAACCAAAAGTCTGTAAGTTCTATATTTTCATTTTAATAACTGCTTTCTTTGGAAGAAGGAACTATGGTCTACTTTGTTTGGAATAAGAAATTATAATTAGAGCCCCTGTTAAATTGAGGGTACTCATAGATAATTTCATGAACTACAAAAAAGTATGAATTTAGTTTACTTTTTTTGTGACCTGTAGCTTCTATGAATCATAGATTAATAGCTTGGCTTTGGTTGCTAATTATTTCCCATGATTTAACTTGAGAATACTTATTCCTACTCAGAATTTGTTCAGCTAAAAAGTACTTGAAAATAAAAATAGACATTTTTATCCATAACTGTTGTACTGGTATAAGTACTTGGTTTTTCTCTCTGGTATAATATAATGAAACACTATAGAGGTTCTATAATAAAATAGTTGAGTCCAGGCCATGGAATCGTACTGCCTGAGTTTGAATACATGCCCCCACCGTCTACTGACTTCATGGCCATTATTATCTCTGTTTTCTTATCTGTGAAATGGGCATAATAATAGTACCTACTTCGTAAGATTGCTGTAAGGGTTAGATGAGATAACATTCGTAGAGTACTTAGACCAGGCCCTGGAACAGTAAGTTCTAGTTGCTATCAATATTATGGGTTATAATTGTTGTCCTTATAGTTCCTACTAGAGGAATAAGGTAGAATTCATTCCAGGCTATAAAGTTATTCAACTGTTCAAGACACTTGTATGTTCTGTTGTTAGTTTAAATAATGCATGAGTAAATTATTCAGGCTTTTATCAAAGTGGCTAATTTATTACCTTTACTTTGCATGAATGAGTAGAATAATTTCCCACTATTCACTTTACCTCTGAGGTAACAAGTATGGGAGCAGTATCATTATATAAGGATAAATGACTTTGGGCATGAAATCACAAGAATTTTAAAACTCCTGTTTCTGATTATACTTTCACATGCTTTTAGGAACCATAATTTCTACAAGGAACAAAAAAATAGTAATGTTATTTTTACCAGTTATAAGGTAGATACATTTCAGCATAAATTACTTAAATAATTTCAGGCTATAAAATAAATGAGCCCATTTCTCCAAAAATGGATTGCTAGATTTTTTATTGTCATGACCATGGGGAAACAGGCACTCAGACATTGCTGGTAGCAGTACAAAATGGTGCAACCCACAAGGAATCGGGGAATTAGGTAACATTTAACAAAAATACATACATAAGGAGATTCATGCTTGATCCGGCTATCTTATTTATAGCAATTTACCCTGAAGATACACATATACAAGATTATTGTTTCCACATTATCTACAATAGTAAAGTAATAGAAATAAATAAATGCTTATTCATAGGAAATTGGCTAAATTATGCTATATCTATTCAGTTGAGTACTATGCAATTATAAAAAAGGAATGACAGATATCATTGTAATGATAAGTAATGCTTTCCAGGATGTACTGCTAAGTTTAAAAAAGCAAAGTGGAAAAGAATATAGATAGCATACTACCTTTTATATGCATTTATACATATGTATGTTTACATACACACATATATATTTATCTCTCTTCTTTTTGCGTAAAGAAACACAGGAAGAATAAATGAGAAAATGAAGTTGGTTACTTACTAGATGACGGACACAAAAAGTTGAAAGGAGTAGGGAAGAGAATGAGATTTTTGGAGAATACCTTTTAGATTTTTTTTTTTTTACTTTAACTTTTTTATCATGTTGAGGTTTTATATATTCAAAAAATAAAAGGACAATACCAATAGAAGTAAGCAGAAGTAGTGCACAGATTGTGTTTTCTAAGTGCTATTCCCTATTAAAGGAATGTGGTTCTTCTTAGAAATGTTGTTTCTAGGTCCGGAACAAAGAAGAAGGTTATTTTGGAGTGCACACATGCACAAGATTATTATTTCTGCATTGTTTATAATAGTAAAACAATAAGTAACAGAAAGTAAGACAGTGATCAAAACCCGATGGAGAAATATCAAGAGAACAGAGGAGGCAGCTTGAAGTGGTGCCCACTGACCAAATATGGACTGTGTGAGCCTTGAATGGTCATAATGGTGGATTACCTTGAATAGAAAACAAAAATCTATGAGCCCACAATGATAGTCCCAAAATTATTTTTAACTGATTATAATTTCCCTTCTTTCTGGAGAAGGAAAAGCTCTTCTTTAGAGAAGAATGTCATCTAAAAAATGTAGAAATAATACTGAATTAGAAAAGCCACCATTATCAGCATATTCTGTATCTATTGAGTAAAGCATTATAGAACAGGGTATTCACACAGTTTCAAAACATCATGTCACCAAGTACTTACTATTTAAAAAGAGAAAAGATACTTTTACGTTAAAGCCATCTGGTGAACCACCACTCATAACCAAGATATTAAATATATCATCAATATGGGACAAACTGACATCACGTGCCTCCTGCTATGAATGAAGCACTGAAGACCCAGCATAAACTATATAGTGTCCTGTCAGAAGTGTTTAACCTAAATCTAACGATGAGGAGAGAGTCCTACACATCCCAAAAAAGGACATTCTGCAACATAATTGGCCTGACCTCTTCAAAAATGTTAATTTCATAAAAGAGATAAAACAAGGAAACTCTTCAGATTAAAGGAAGCTAGACTAAATATATTATGTATGTTAACCAACATAATAACATAATAGCTGTAGCATGTGATCCTTGACCTTGGATTGGAAAAATTCAATTTGGGAAATTTGAATATACACTGTATATTAGAGTAAAAGGTGTTTCATCAATGTTAGTTTTCCTGAACATGAATTTGTAATGTGGTTACATCGGAGACAATTCTTATATTTAGGAAATATATATGCTGAAATATTTAGGGATGAAATATTTGCAGACCACTCTCAAATGGTGCAGTCAAAAAGAATGTTTTTGGTGTATGTGTTTATGAATAGATAAAAAGAGAAAGCAATCATGTCCAATTTGAACAGTCAGTGAATTTAGGTGAAGGTTAGATGAGTGTTCACTCATTTTGGCAACTTTTCGGTAGATTTGAAATTCCTTTAGAAATTGCAAAAAAGTGGGAGTTCCCTGGTGGTCCAGTGGTTAGGCCTCCACGTTTCCACTGCCTAGGGCCTGGGTTTGATCCCTGGTCAGGGAACTAAGATCCTTTAAGCTGCGTGGCACGGTCAAAAAAAAAAAAAAGTATAAAGAGGAAAAATTTCAAAAAAGTAAATGATCACCTCACCCCTGTGTTTCTTTTTTCTACTTTTATTCTTTTCCTTATTTCCCTCTTAGGTTCACCACCTGCTCTGTGCAGAGGACATAAACGCATAAAAAGAAAGTTTTTCTGGTTTCATGTGTAATGCTTAATCAGCATCTTTAATTCCTAACTTTGCATTGATTTTGTCCATTCTTTCAGTGGATTCCTTTAATAGTGGTGAAATTTGGTAAGCTCATTTCAGTCAAAAGTCTATTCAATTCAGCAAACATTTACCAGGAACCCACTATGTCCCAAACTCTCTATGCTGAGTGAGCAGTTGGCAACTTTTAAAATTGTCTTTGCAAATACAAGCTAAGGATTTTTTTTAATGGCTTCCCAAAGAAGTGTGAAATAGTCATAAATTTTCGTGAATACCAAACTGGCAGATAGACTTCTTTAGTAAGTAAAAAAATAAGGACCCCTTAACAGTATTTCATGTGTCCAGGCTTTCTCTGCTTGTTCTGATTCTGTGTGCTTACACTTGCATATTTGAATATGCTGGGGAAGGGAATTTAAATATTTTTCAAATACTTTTCAGTGAAGAAACACTTCTCAGTAGTATTTATTGTGTTTTGTATATGTTGATAGTGACCCAGCCTATCCAAACCATAATTTTAAAGTCATTTTAAATTTTAAAAAATATTTTTTAATTTTTGCCATATTAGGTTTTAGAATGAGTTTATAGTGCAGTAGAGCTCTGTGATTCTCTAAAATTATTTTTAAATTGTATTTGATTCTTGACATCTTGAATAACTTATTTGATGCCATGTCCTTGCCCAGATATTTGATTCCCAATTATACTGTTGCTCTCTGCAGACAACTGTAATTTACTGTATAATCATCCTTCTTTTCTGAAAATGTTTAGGAACACACTAAAATGAAAAGAGGGAATTCTGTCTACGATCCCTGGGGAAATGCCCATAGGACACTTCCATATTGATACCTTACTGTTTTTTTGATAGACTCTCCAAAATTAACTGATCATTCAGATCCACAATATAATTCTCTTTCCCTTATTTTTGTTCCATGAGCACAGTATAAATGTTAATTCTTCTGGTTATTCATGCTCTTCATCTTATCATTCCCTTTATTTAGTCCACTTCCTGTTCCTTTAAGATACCTCTCAAATGTATGCTTTACTCTTCAGCTTGCTTTTCGTTACCCAAGTTCAGACTTTCTCATATTTTACCTTTCCTTTTATTTTTCTGAACATTTGGATATATTTCCAGGGGAAAGTAGTTCTGGGCAAGTGCCATTAATAAAGGCACCGGGATTTGAGTGTAGACCAACGCCTGAAAGGTGGGGAGGTTGTTTACTCAGAAGCCATGGGCATTTGCGGAGGGGTGAAGTCGGAGAGGTGCGCTTCCTGGTTTAGCTAAGGAGTTAGAACTTCATCCTGAGAGATTTTTAGCTAAGGGGTGACTTCTTTAAAACTGCAAGCCTTTAGAAGCCATGATCTTTTTATTTTCCTTTATATACTCAGCACCTAGCACAATTTCTAGTTCATAGAAGGAGTTCAGTAAATGCTTGTTGGCTAAATGACGCAAAGATCCAGCAGATGTTCATTTTCGAAAGTTTTTTTTGGCAACAACATGGAGCATTAATTGAAAAAGGTTGTGGCACTGGAAGCAACAGACCTTGTGCATACACTCATCAGATGAAACATTGTGAGAATGAGCCAAAGCAGTGCCTTTTCTGCAGTTGAAAGGAGGGGGGAAATGTAACAATATTCAGAAAAAGTAGAATTTATTGACCAGATACTTGTCAAAATTGAAGACATCTAATGTATCATTAGGAATAGGTTTGTCAAGATTAAAATATAGAATGTATTACTATAATGAGATTACTTATGTCACTGATTTAATGTATTTTTCAGGGATTTTTACAAAGTTTTAATTTGAAGATTGTGTTGTTCTCATTTTATAAACATTCTTTTATTATTTTTTAATACTAAGAATTACGAATTTATTACTAGGGAATATATTTTAAGAAGATTAAGCCTAAGTTTTTATTTACTCTAGGATATACCAGAAGATATTCTTAAGAATTTAGTGGAAGAGCTTCCTCAACCACGAAAAGTGCCCAGACGTCTAGATGAGTACACACAAGAAGAAATAGAGGCTTTCCCAAGAGTTTGGTCTCCGTAAGTCTTTCTTTTCCTTCCTATTTTTGTTTTTTAACCTGAGTTTAGTTTCTCCTGTTTTCATATCCAAATGATAAGATCCTTGAGGGTAGGAAGAATGAACTTCTTTTCACTCTCTCGGATACTCTTTGCAGCTTCTACCTACAAATAAGCTCTAGATGTAGATGGTAGAACCAAAAGTCTCGAAGTCTTAAGACCTTGCTAGGTAAGTGCAAAGATGTTCATATATGCCTATAAATTATCAGATATTTTGTTTGGGATGACACAACTTGGATCGATTGTAGTCTCTTGGGATAATAAATGAATTGTTCTTACCTAAAACAAAGTGATTCTCTGTTTTTTCAGATTGCTTCACTAAGCCAAGAATATGATCTAATGAAAGTCATTAGTTCTGGATACTTAGAGTCAATCCAAATAGAAAAACAAAATAAAAAAACACTTTTGCTCTCCTCTATTACAATTTCCTCTACCTATGAGCCAGAAAGCTGCTTAGCTTTGACATACTGTCCTATCTAATTGTTTCCAGGCTGTTTTGCCTGGCCTACCAGGCTCTTTGTAACCTCATCAGCTTAAATCCTTCTCACTCCACTGTGCTGGTCTAGCATAGCAGACTGTGTAAGCTTGGCACCCTTTTTATGCAATTTAACTTTTCCATGACTTTGTTCTGCTGTTACCTCTGCCTAAAACAACACGTCCCTCACCTCCTCCTCCTCCTCCTCTGGAATAACTCTTACTCATTCTTTAGGCCTTAGTTCAGATGTCAGTCTCCTTTAAGAAGCCTCACCTAAACATCAAGAGCAGACTAAGTGCTCAACCATCTTCTGCTGTAGCACCTGCCGTGTAGCTCTGTCATTACCACATTTACCTCCTCAAAAGCAAGGGCTGCATTTTGTTCATTGTTACATCCCCAGTGCATAGAACCGTACCTCACCTGATAGGGCCTCAGAAATGTTTACAGAATTTACACAGTAGGTTTAGAGAGAGCCACGCATCCTCGTTACTTGATCTACAAAAGACAGCTAATCTTCCCACAGGATACTTAACCACTGTACTCTGAAAATCCATATCTCTTGACGGGCTGTTTGGCCAGATAAGTTTGTGAAAACCTAAGTTTTCCCAGGATTACCAGTATGTCCAGGAATCTAATCCTTGACTTTCATTGTGTGTGTATATATAACTTCACTCTTTGCACACAGAGGTCTTTAGGGTATTCTGTTTAAATCTTTTTGACTTTGCTGACTTGTATAAGGTTCACCTTTAATTAAATCTGCATATAATGAGCAAAATAATATTATTAGTGATCATTTACACTTTCCAGCTGGCCCGCACTGTGCTAGGTGGTTTGCATACATTGTACCTAATTCTCTTACCAATAAGATAAAATACATTATTCCTGTTTTTAAGACTAAGCCAAAGGTTGACTGGTTTGTAGTACAGCCTGAATTTGAAACTAATTGTAGCTGATTCCAAAACCTGTGTTCTTTCCACAAAAGTAAACTGCTGCATTAATTAATTTATTTATTCAACAAATATGTATTATGTGCAAGACACTCTTATGTGCAACACTATAATAAGCACTAGGACACATATTTGAAAAATTACCATTAAAGCAATTATTTAATTCCATTTTACAAACTTTTATTGAGTTTATACTACGTGCTATACCTTTTGACAAATGCCAAGGAAATGCAGATGATGAAGCATTTAAATGAAACTTCCTGCAAAAGTCCTTCCTATAATCCTTGAGCTGGGTTAGGCCCCCTTTATAGGGTCTCATTGTACATGTTCCTTTCCTTTTACTGTATTTATTCTAATGTAATTAAATATATGCATGATTACCTGTTTAACGTCATTCCCTTACGAGACTCCATGAGGGACGTGTATGTTGTCTTGCTTAGCACTGAGCACAGTGACTGGCTCATTAAGTGGGCACTCAGCAAATATTTACTGAATGAATAAATGAAGAAATAGAGTATCGTTTTATCAGCTTTTATAAATGAGGTTAGAAATAATTTTTAGAACGTATGAAGGTAGTAAAATGCTCCAATTTAATACTAATTCTTCATGTCAGAATCAGTGAAATTGACCAACTTATAAAACCCTTTGTTTTATTGTTTTTGTTCCTGGTCACTGTATCATCTGAATTATCCGGCTGCTTTTCAGTTGATATCAAACAAGTGATTAACAAACTCTATGTGAAAAATTGAAAAAATTGGCTTTATGATGTCTGTTATTTTTATCAGCTAGTTATTAGGATACATTCTCATGTTAAGTATTTCTCTCTAAAATAAGGAAGTACATTTTCTATTATTCCCTTATGTTCTGGTTTTGATTGCTTGACATTGACATACTTATGGACGAGAAACTATACATTATGTGACCTGATTTGATTCTAACAACTGAATTAAGTGTGGAGTGCTTTTCTCTTTTCCCTGGCTAATTTTTAGATACCTGTTTAATAGTTTGCCTTCTTGTCAAAACCTAAGATTCTGTTTTTAATTCTTTTTATTTAAATTCTTTTTTTTCCTCCAGATCATATAGTGGTTTATTTAGATAAATCAGTAAATAAAAGGTTTTAAAGTTTGTTCCACATGCTATGATAGTTACAATTATTCCCTCCTTTGGCATCTGAGAAATGAAGCTTCTGAACTACTTTGATGATGTTTAAACTTTAGGAAAAATCATTTTAGTTTAACTTGTTCTTAGAGATTTACATGGTCATTTAGTCAAGACATATCCAATGTACCTTTTCCTACTTAAACTACATAGAACTTACATTTATCCTTAAAACTCAGTCCATATAAACATAGCACATTTTTCTAGGAAGATGTTAACATTTTTACAAGTTCCTTAAAAGAGACGTGGAATTTGCCACAAATTGAAATTAATCCCTAACTTATAGAAATCATTTATTAGCTTAAATTTACCACCCTGGAACCTTTTCTTTACTAAAAATTCACAATAATATAGACTGCACATAAAATAGACAACATTTACTTGAAACATAATACTCTTTGGAAAGTAAACTCAGGCATTCAGTTGAAAAATATTTTAATTTGGGGGTTTTTAAAAACTACTAAATGTTTGGGCTTCCCTGGTGGCACAGTGGTTGAGAGTCCGCCTGCCGATGCAGGGGACACGGGTTCGTGCCCCGGTCTGGGAAGATCCCACATGCCACGGAGCGGCTAGGCCCATGAGCCATGGCCGCTGAGCCTGCTCATCCGGAGCCTGTGCTCCGCAACGGGAGAGGCCACAACAGTGAGAGGCCTGCGTACCGCAAAAAACAACAACAACAAAAAAACTACTAAATGTTCATTGTAGAAAATAAGAATAAGATATATACGTAAGTATATAATTTCACCATACTTAACATTTTGGTGTGCTAACTTCCTGCTTCTTTGTGTTAGTTTTTATGTTGTATGTACGTTTGTGTGTTTTACAAATTTGGGAAATTATGATTTTTCTCTAAATATGGTCTCACTGCACATTTTCCCAATTTACAAGATTTTTTTCCCCACAAGCATGATCTTCAATGGCTGCAGGATATGACATCAGTTTTATTCTGTAAATCTAAGTATGTCATATCTGATTTTCTTATAGAAACTCTGTCATAATTAAACTTATATTCCTAACCAAGATGGATGTGGTACTTTTTTTTTTTTAAACTGGAAATACCAAAGGTGCTATTTAGTTAGTTATGTGACCAAACACATATTATTCATATAGAATTATATATCATGAATATTCTAAAGTGTATTCTAAATCAGTTAATCCAGGCAGTATAATAATGAAATAACCATTCACAACAAATTATATTTAATGTTATTATAGTCAGAGAGTACTCATCAAACTGTTCATTTTACTAAGGGATTACTGGTTCATTTAAAACAAATCAGAAGGTGACTGAATGCCTTCATTATATTAATGGAATGAGAAAGGGTTTTTCTATAATTATTTTTAAGGAGACTTTTAGTGAAACTTAGAGCCACTTGATGCATTATTGAGTTACTGTTTTGAAATGGATTTTCCTGCCCCTTCTTTTCATTCCAAATTTCCCTCTGGCAGGAATATACATTAGACACAGGCTTTCCTTTATGCTTTATTAAAGTTGTGATCCTTCCTCACTAGTGGCCACACAATATCTGTTAACTTATGTTAACTTATATCTGTTAATATTATGTGTTAATAAAGTTCAAGTGTAAAATAGTATATACATTAGAACTACAATTAAAATATTTGATACACCATGCAGTGCAATCCCTTGAAAGTGAGATTCCTCATTACTGATAGATTTGCTTTTATGAGAAAAAAATTTTTTTTCTCCTTTTGGAGAAGGAACCTACTTAAAATATACTTTTTGTTCCACTCAAAATAGCTAAGCCAAGAATATAACCTTCCTTTGGAATGTAGTAATTGGAAATTATTCAAGATAGATCTGATGGTGAACCTGCAGAGACTTGACTGAAGCAGATGTACCTGGATTGCACCATAAATAAATACAAACAAAAATAGCTTGCTTTGGTTTTTGTTTCCCTAGCAATAAAACCTAACATATGTTTATGTTAAAAAAATGTACATTTTTTAGTTGCAACTGTTACTAGCTTTTGGTTCAATGTAAGTTCTTTACCATTTCTGTTAGAGACAAAAAGCTTCTGAGCAACAGTAACAATTGACAAACTAAGCTTTGAACCCGGTAGCTGATTAACAAAATTATTTTAATCTCAGTTAACAGCTACCATTGTTGGGATTTCATTTAAGTTATTTTCAATCACTTAAAAAGTTGTATTCCCTCAGGGCTAACTTCAGCATACTCTAGATTTTGTTAGGCTAGTTGTTTATTTATTTTTAAAACAATGGTAGACCAGAAGGAAACTAATATTTATGAGGAAACTATAAATATTGTTTTATAACTAAAAGCCACTTTCTCATATGAGAAGTATTGCCTATACACCTCACTTCTTAAACTAGTGTGTATACTTGGTGTATTAGTAGTTTTTACACCTCATGGATATGTAAATTGTGTCAGAATATGTTATAAGGTTTTATCTTGTGTTTCTTGATGGTACAGAGTAAATGTGCATTTGCCATGGGCAAGTGGTGATTGTAGGGTACACACTTAGAATTTGTTTCTCAAAGATAAAACAGTAGCACTTATCTCTTTTTCACAGTTCAGTTGCCTGAGATTGTAGCTTTCAAACGGTCAACTTATTTTAATTCTGTCAATAATTATTTCCATGGTCATTGCAGTTTTGCCAACACATTACAAAACCACAATAATCATGGAAATTATAATGCTGTCACTGTAATGGAAATTTTTCATTATGTAGGGTAAAAATAAAACAGTTCATTTGAAACTTTTAATTTTCATTTCTACAAAACTCTGTAGGAGAGCTTTTCTTAGGAAAAACTAGGTATGTAGAAAATTCCAACTTAGAGTTGCTTCACATTATCCACAGATTGATGAAACAAAATCAAAAAAGAAATATGTTTTTTACTTCTCACTCGTTAAATCAGTAATGCTTTATTTTAAGCATAACCCTCACCTTTGTAGAGAAACTAAGTGTGGAAAGTTTCAGCATCAGTAAACGCTTGAAAACAGACGTTTATGATGAAAACCTATGTTCCTGGTCTAACTCTCTTTACAGAGTGTGCTGTTAGAAGTGTGCCTGCAAAAGAGAGAGAATATGAGGATGACAGTGAGAAGGCTTGAGGACAACCGTGATTGGCCTTGGAATTGTCTTTGCTGAAAGTAGGATTAGATTTAGGGAGTTTAATAGGTAATCCATGCAGCTCTGTAAAAGAAAACGGGTGCCAGGAACGATAGCACTGCAGGAGGGACTTGGTGAGCATCCTGTCCAGTCTATAGCTCTGGAAGTCAGCAAGGATTTCAGCTTTCGGCTTGCCCTTCGATATAAAAGCTACTCATCCCCAAAATGTACAGATTTTCGGTTTTAGTTAAATGAATGCCCAGAGAAAAATAATTTTACCTATGGCTTTATAAAATGTGCTTCAGATCAGAGACTTAGTTAAAGACGGTGGAGAAGGATTTTTACCTTTTCAAAACCCATAAAGATCTGGGACCTGGACATCTTCAAGATTTTCCATAATTGTGTGCTAGTCTAGTCATGTGGCATTTTCGTACAAGATTTAACTTAATTTGCTACTCTTCACAGTCAGAAGTTATTAGCTGGACCTGGGGAGAAAGCTTACGTTCCAGCTTTTCCATCATTTCAACCAGCACAGCGTTGGCTTAAACCGTAGACCTCAGTATTTCCAGTCCTGAATTTTGCTCATATTAAGCCTTCTAAACTATACTGTTCTTTTGGATATGAACACATTAGGACTGGTTGTTAAAATAAAAAGCAATCTTTATATAAACAACCAAAACCAAATCATTTACATCTGCTAGCCTAAATAGAGCTTATGACTTAAAAGTGGTAATTGAATGTAACAGTAATTCCTATTAATTTTAATTGGAAAAATTTTTTGATTTTTAAAAAATTTTAACAATCTTATGAGTTTATTTTTTAATTTTTATTTTATATTGGAGTATAGTTGATTTACAATGTTGTGTTAGTTTCAGGTGTACAGCAAAGTGATTCAGTTATACATGTATCTATTCTTTTTCAGATTCTTTTCCCATATTGGTTATTACAGAGTACAAATAGAGTTCCCTATGCTATATACAGTAGGTCCTTGTTGACTATCTATTTTATATATAGTAATGTGTATATGTTAATCCTGACCTCCTCATTTATCCCTCCCCCCCGCCACCTTTACCCTTGGTAACCATTAGTTTGTTTTCTATGTCTGTGAGTCTATTTCTGTTTTGTAAATAAGTTCATTTGTATCATTTTTTTAGATTCCACATATAAGTGATATCATATGATATTTGTCTTTCTCTGTCTGCTTTACTTCAGTTAGTATGATAATCTCCAGATCCATCCATGTTGCTGCAAATGGCATTATTTCATTCTTTTTTATGGCTGAGTAATATTCCATTGTACCTAGAAGTGAGTTTAGTTTTTAAAAAATCACTGTTGAACTTTTTCTGATCAGGTTAGTGGTACAGTGTCTGGGGCAATGAGTGTAGCAGCACCATTGCTCTATTACCTGTACAGCTAACATCTTTAGTTCAAGGAGTATGTGATGTGACCAGATTTTCTGGAATGGTTTATTCTAAATAGTTCCATTCTTACAGTGGAAGTGACTTAAAACTCAATCAGACTGACCTTTTGTATTTCTTTCTTTTTTTTTTTGATATACAATATAGTGTTGTTAACTACAGTCATCATGCTGTACATTACATCCCCAGGACTTTTTATTTCTATTTTTTAATTTTTAAAAATTTTTTGGCCACGCCACATGTGGGATCTTAGTTCCCCAACCAGGGACTGAACCCGTGCCCCCTGCCTTGGAAGCGCGGAGTCTTAACCACTGGACCACCAGGGAAGTCCCTGAGAATTCAATTCTGATTAATGTAATGTTGCTGTACATAGACTAGCAACTTTTTAAGAACCTAAATACAATGACATTTGCTCAGTTACTAAAGATACAGTTAATCTTTTTTTTTTTTTTTAATATTTATTTATTTATTTGGTTGCTCCGGGTCTTAGTTGCGGCAGGCGGGCTCCTTAGTTGTGGCATGCAAACTCTTAGTTGCGGTACGCATGTGGGATCTAGTTCTCTGACCAGGGATCGAAGCTGGGCCTCCTGCATTAGGAGCGCAGAGTCTTATCCACTGCACCACCAGGGAAGTCCAAGTTAATCTTTCTTTCATGATAGATGCTAAAGGAATTTTAGTACCCAGGCTCTGTTGATGTTATCATAATTTACAATTAGTTATTGTTGTATCAGAAAAGCATAAAACTGCCTGTTAATAAAGTCCTCTGGTGGGTAAAGAGCCAGAAGGATACTATATATCTATTAGAATCATGTCTAGCTAACGAGGAAGTGTGTTACCTTCTATTAGGCACAGCACAGCTTTAGAAACTTCCTACTGAAAGCGTTTCTTTTGCTTCTTCAGCGTCTTCAAATAGTCGCCCCCTCCGTCTTATGAACAGCTCTGTCGGAGGTCTGAGGTGAACCCTTGCTTGTCAGTGTGCGGTCCACGGACCAGCATTGCATCACATGGGAGTTTGTTAGAAATGCAGAATCATGAGACCCTCTACAGACTAACTGAATCAAAATCTGCATTTTTACAAGAGCCCAAGCAATTTGTATGCCCACTGAAGTTTGAGACCCACTCAGCTAAATAGCCCTCCCCTCCCCTTTCTTATATTATCTTGGATTGCCTTCTTTTAGTGGGAGTAAGCAATACAGATGTGTTGTATGTGTACCTGCTTTCATTTGTGTAGGTGGAGAGAGAAACAGAACCATATTTAGTGTAAAAACCTCACTCTTCCCCACAGGGGTACCTCCTGTAGCCATGTAATGTTTGATTGTCTCGCACATGAGTTGATATTTCTAGCTCTGCGAACATCCAATGTACCTAGTCTCTTGGCTATGATACTGTTCCCCCTCCGCCCGTTAGAAGCAAATTAACCATCTGCAAAAGATTCCAAAAGCGGAAAGGATGAGTCTGCAAACAAAGTGGCATTTTCAAGGCGGTCACTATAATTACAAGTATCTTACAAGCCTCCACTACGTGCAAGATACTGTGCTAATTGCTGGTAGTATAAGATCAATTATATTGGGACTGTGCCTTCAAAGGATAGGAGTTGTGTAGAATAAAATGGTGTTTGCAAACACTGGAGTCAGAAGGTCTGCACTAGATCACTACCATCCACTTCCTAGCTGTGTATCCTTAGACAAGTTACTCAGCCCCTCTGAGCATCAGTTTTGTCAACTGTAAAATGGGGTTGATAACAGTGTCTTTCTCACTATATAGTTAGGAGGGTAAAATGAGATAGTGCATGTGAGGTAGTTAGTATATTTCATGGCATCCAATAAGCACACAGCACTGTTATTTACATACATAACAACACTTATTCACTTACTTAGGGCAAGTATGTAATTTGAGAAACACCGTAATAGAAGTATGCATGAAGTTCTCTGGCAATCTCGGGGAAAAGAGCCGTGCCTAAGTTAGGAAAGGAAGAGTTGTGTAGGGTTTCCCAGAACATGTGACTTGGGGGGTGGATTTTGAAGAATTAGTCAAGTCCACCAGGCAGAGAAGAGATAGGAGATACTCCAAGTGCAGAAAATATCAAGTACCCAAGTCCAGAGGTCTGAAAGTTTCTATCTGGGCAATAGCAAGTAGTATAATGGGACCAGAACGGACAGGGTGTGGAAAGAATGACTCAGAAAGGTTAACTGGGACCATGTCCTGGAGGGCTATGTGTTGAATTCTGTGTTTGAATTTGACAAAGCCGTGGAGAGCTAGTGAAAGTTCTTCCACTCTATGGAAGTGGGATAAGAAAGAATCTATGTTAGAGACTCTCAGATGTCTTTCCCTTTGCCCCATTTCTCCTAAACTCCAAATCCTACTTACTAGCTGCCTGCCATGGCCAGATTTCATCATATTCAAAACAAAATCCTTCCCTTCAGAATCTGTTCTCCTGCCTGTATACCCTCTCCTGAACAAATAGATAGCGTTGCCATTTCCTGAGTTCTTCAAGGTGAAAATTAACAGTCATCCTTGAATTGTCATTTTCCAGTAGCTCCTTCCTCTGTCATGCGCCTGGTCTCTTCCCTCTTCCCCTCCCTGCCCTGGACAAGTTAATTTTCTGCTTCTTGAATCCTGAACCCATCCTTTCTTCTTACTCATCACTGCCCCAGCCCTAACAGAGCCATCATCTTAACCCTCCTCACTTCCTCCAAAATGTCTTGAAACAAAATTGGGCTTCATTAGCCCCCGATTGCCTTCAGGTCACTGTCGACATTTTTTACGTGACAGATTACACCCTTCGTACATGTTCCCTATTTTACTTGTAAATTCCACTAAAGGGTACTTTCGTCATCTCATTGTTAATAAATTAACTTTTGGTGTGGAAACAACCAGACTGTGACTAAGCACATTTAATTTCACTGAGTGGAATTGCAGAGACTTCTTGTTAGGGCTACTTGTTAGAAATCTTAGAAGATTTCTTTCCAGTGGCATCACCGCCACCCTTTTGTAATTATATGAACCAGCTGGACAAGAGAATAAATTGTTTCTTAAAATGCACTGGTGTCTCTTGACTAGGAGCTTTGATTGTATTGAGTCACATACCCAAGATTCAAAGGGTGCACTTTGGAGCCCCTTCCAGCTATTGTATCAAACTGTCATTTCCCAGACTTTGGATTCAGTTTTTACATTTGAGAAGAGATTTCAGAAACAGTGACAAAATGCTGCAGTTTCTCTTCTTGTTGTTACAGAATGACGATATGGTGAAGCATATTTGGTTAGTTTCCCAGATCAGTGCCTGTGTTCCTCATAGTTAAATAATAATTTTAAATTGTAATATAGTTCATTTACTTAGTTACCAGACTGTTGGTCTTCCTATCTGGGCTATCTGGTCTCTTTGTCTTCTTCTTCTTTTTTTTTTTTTTTTTTTTAAGAAAAACATGATTTAAATGTAGAAAGGGATGAGATAAGTTGTTTCAGGACAAACAGAGTTCACCTGTTTCCTTTTTTAAAGGGATTCAAACTGTTGAATATTTTTACAGCTGTTTCAAAAATATCTATTTAGTTTACTAATCACTAAATTCCTTCTGAAAATTCTGTAGGAGCTCAATACCTACAATTACACTACTCTGTAAAAGATAACAGGACACTAACAGTTTTTGCATTCCATAATTTCCTATTCCTCATTTTCTCCATTGTTAAAATTTAACATTTCTCTGAAAATGTTCTTTGTTTTAATTTACTACTGGAAGGAACTTTCAGGTGTGATTAATCCTATAAATATATAAACAAAGAAAAGACTATATATGTATATAGTAAATTAAAAGACCATATATGTATATCATAAATGTGTGTGTAATTAAAATATCAAAGGGCTGGTGTTTATACGTGTGTTTTGTATGCTCCTGTAATGAAAATTAAATTTAGCATATGATAAAATAATACAAATAGGGAAACTGCTCATTCAGAATTTGCCATTATTAGGCAAATCCATACCTTTATATATAATCCTTTCTATTAAAAGGGCTTTTGGGAAATTGAATTCAAGCTTTTAAGTCACTACATACATTCATGCATAGGCACACGGGGGCCTATATTTATACTCTGCAAAGAACTTGAGAATTGTCCCTTAACTGTCTACTTTGCGATGATTTGGCCTTAATGTTTTTCACCAAAAATTTAGATATGATATTTGTGGATATTTCTTGATGAACAGTTACTTTCATTTTAAATTGGAAAATAATCTTCTTGCATCATGCGGGAGAAAATGAAACTGATTTGTGAAAAAATAAATGTTGATTTTTGTCTTTCAGACCTGAAGATTATCGGCTATAAGAGAAGGAAAATTTCAGAAAATAACAGTGCGGTGATTGAAACTTCTTCCTGATGAGTTTCTCCTTCCTACAGGGCAGGGTGAAACAATTGCTGCCTTTTGACAAGAAACCTGTTTTGGGCGCTGAATGTTTGTGAGGAAAGGTCAGGAAGGGATATTCCTTCAACAGGAAATTGCAATAAAATACATTATTTTATAGAATTGTTTTATTATGTAATCTGATTTGAATGTTATAATGATGATAAGAATAAAACTGCTTACTTGGTTAACTATTCAATTTCTCACTTAATGAAAAAAACCAAACCCTAGGTAGCACTGCAGTTAAAATTGCCAAGTGCCCATTCATGCAGATTTCCTCACGTTCCAGCTCCCTGTTTTTGACACCTGGGAAAACAAGGCCCACCTTCACTTTTCTTTTCAGTGACTATTTTATCTAACCTCGCATCATCTGAGTTCATCCCTCCAGCTCAGTAGGGTAAGGTTTGTCCTGAGGTATTTTCAAACTGCTTCACTTTTTTCTGTGTCCCATAGAGCCTCTTGGTTTCCATGACACCAAAATAACAAAGTAATGCCTATCTGCTCCCTAGAAATCTCACTGCCCCACCTGTGATGCTGTTTGCAGACCCCTGCACCGTGTGTCCATATCTCTCCTGTTGGCTCCTATTCACCTCTGTGCTGGGCACTGAGGTTGGACCACCGGGATCAATGTGTCCAGCAAAATCTCCTCCCTGGGAATTAAAGTGCTGAGACACTGCGTTTGGGCATTTTTACGGTAGTTTTCTTCTCTTGCCCTAGCCAATCAAGGAGTGTCTCTGACCCCTTCTCCCCTTCATGCAGCAAACATGTACTAAGTACCTGCTATATGCCAGGTGTTGGGGAAACAGAAATCACACATGTCTTCCCCCAACACCTCCATGCCCCACCAAAGAGCAGAGTATCTATTGCAGGGCGGAAAGGAGCTGTAGATAGATTTGTAAATAAGTGCACCTGGGTGTCAGACGTGCTGATAAAACTACGTATGAGCTGTGATATAAGTACATTAAATATAAAGTACTGATAGTAAGCACCTGATAATATGCCAAAAACAACTGCTTTATATACATTAAAATTCATTTAATCCCTATATCACCCTATAATGTACATAATGTTACCTCCCCATTTAAAACTGGGCACGCTGAGGCAGCAATAAGTAACTTGGCCAAGGTCACAGAACTGCTAAGTGGCAAAATCAGGTTTGGATCCAGGCAGTCTGCCCCAAAAGTCCATGGACTTAGTCGCCACTAGGCGAGAAAAAGTATTTATGTATCACAAATTCTGTAATAAAGCAAGCGTGACCCGGTACAGGTCAACAGCTACCATTCAAGGAAGTGGCAGTTACAGTTTAAACTACTGGACCAAAAAGAAGCCCCATCCCTTTTGATGTGGTGATCTTGGGTGTGAGCCCCCAGCTCCCAGTGCAGCAGCTTTAGTAGGGAGGAATTCTTGTCTGGTATATCCCAAGCACCTAGAACAATGCCCGGCACATATTTCTTGATTGAGAAGGGCTCACTGAAGGAAGCCCTTGTTTCTAACACAGCTGCAGGATTTGAAAAGGTGAGATCATAGCGACATGCTTTATAATAATATTGAGCCCAGTCATCATACCGTCAGCCCTCCACATCCACGGATGCAGAACCCACGGATTCAGGGGGCCTATTGTATCACGCCATTGTATGGATGGGACTTGAGATCCTTGGATTTTGGTATCTGCAGGGAGTCCTGGGAACCATTTCCCCGTACATACTGAGGGACGACTGTATTGAATATTCAGGAAGAATATTGAGACCGATCACCATAACCCTCATTCTCACTTGCTGTGCGAGAGTCCTTTTGTAGGGGGAGGGGTTGCCTGAACTACAGACCCAAGTAGACCTAAACGGGCTATATTGTTGGACTGAACTGCCCCTCCTGCTGTTGGGAGTTAGCTCCATTTTGCATTCGGAGAGAACCAGAGCAAAGAGGCTTTTGCACCAAGTGGCCTTGAGAAGCAGAAGCTATCAGACTTCCCAATCCTGCCCATTTGCCATTGCTTGAGAGTTTAACAGCCAGATCTGTGCGTTTCCTAGGAGAACACAAACACAGTAGCCAAATAAAAATCAAAACTCGCGGGCTTCCCTGGTGGCGCAGTGGTTGAGAGTCCGCCTGCCGATGCAGGGGACACGGGCTCGTGCCCCGGTCGGAGAAGATCCCGTGAGCCATGGCCGCTGAGCCTGCGCGTCCGGAGCCTGTGCTCCGCAACGGGAGGGGCCCCAACAGTGAGAGGCCCGCGTACCGCAAAAAACAAACAAACAAACAAACAACTCGCTGTATAGGACCCAGGAACTTGAGGCGGGGAAGACAAGCTGAACCGCTAGAATTGTAGCTCCAATTAAAGTAGAATGAACAGAAGAAACAGAAAAGAACTTTAAAAAATACGAACACTTACAGAAAAAGAAGGAAACCCTAGTTATTCCAACATCACATGGGAAGGAAAAGAAAGCTTATATATATATATATACATATATATATATATTCTGCTGCGATGTGTGCCTGTAACGTGCAAATTAGCGCAGATAAGGAATGAAGTCACTAAAACCAAAGTTATATTTGTCCACATGCAGTTTTTCACCAGGTGCTATGTGTTATGCTATTAACACCAGGTAAATGAGAAAAACACCATCCAGTTGAGCATAATGACCTGTGAAAGAATAATACACAACACCTGTCTCTCCATTTTACCTACATGCATTGCCTGCTTTGTCTCCTCAGTAAAACATAAGTGTCCTGATTCTAATAGCAAAGGAAAAGCCTTAAATATTGCAGAGTTTTGAAACATAGAAAATGTGATTTTGCAGTAGCCGGCGGGGGGGGGGGGGCGGCGCATAAAGTAATCACATTAATGAATACAGAAACAACACTGAAAAAAAAGACAAGAGCTTAATCTTAACCTCCCAATAATCACCTGCTTCCTGGGGCACTGAAAACTGAAAAGCACTCATTTGCAGTCGGTAAGGATAACTGCAAACCTCCTGCAGCAGGAGAGCACTTTGTGTCATCTGATCTCATTTGGGTTCCCACAAATAGCTTCCTTTTGAGAGGGGTCAATTAACAAAACAATAAAAGAACTATTGTTTCTTTAAAACAGCAACCCAATATTTTCTCTCCTGAAGGAGAGATAAAAAACATATTCAGGCCAATGAGGAATAGGAGGAACCAAACAGGCTCAGTTGGGGAGGGTCCACCTGGGGCTTCCTGGATCCAACTCACCATACACAGAGTTTGGGGTAGAGGAGGGTGGGCCCTTCTATGACGCTTTAGTCCCCTCTCAAGTTTCTGAATTGCCACTTTCCAGGTCCCCTTTCTGTCTTAAGCCCATTCAGCGGAACGAAAAGCAACAATAAGCCACAGCCATCTACCTCTGATTTCCTGTTTCATTTAAAAAAATATAACCTTCCTCCCAGCTATTCTCCATGGTTCAAAAACCACAACTCTTCACCATCAACACCTCTACCGAGCAACCTTCATGTCTTGTCACAATAGCATACTATATTTAATATAATGTTTCCTTATTAGGAACTTGTGATATTTAAAACTGTGATAGTTTTCTTGTATCACTTGCAAGACGGTATAAGGTTTGAGCTTTTCTGCCTCAACTCCATTTTTCCCATAAAACCATAATCCATCACGCAGGAATTATTTTTTAGGAATGCATATGCCGCATTATAGGACAGACAGGTGTACTCACTGTAAATCCTGGTTTAGCTCATTCTTCCATCAGGCGGACTCTTCATCCAGGGTCCTACGAGGTCACACTGGCTCAACCCCAGCAGAAGTCACCACCTAGGATATACTGTACAAAAGTCTGCTGCCGTCCCTTTATCATGTCTGGGTTGGAGTAGGGCCCACCTACTAGTGACGTCATTGCCACAGCCTGCCCTCATCTCCAGGCCTGGGGTATCCCCAGGGTTCCATTAGGACCTAGCAGGTGGGCCAAGTTAGAACTAACTTCTAAAGCAGGTCTTTAAAGCCATCCTTTACCCAGAATGCAATCCTTTCTTTTCTCATCCTACTTCTTACTCTAAATTTACAAAGCGAATACTAAGAACTATGGGCACTGAGATTGATAAATAATGTCTCTTTGTTTAGATAAACTGGGCCACAAGCTGGCCCAGAGGCTAGGGCCGTAGTGATGAAGTAATGCTGCCATCTTTAAAAGTGACTGAAGAGCAGAATTTTGTTTTACTTGTCAGGTGTAACCCAAACGAAGGAAGTTTTTTTAAAAAAATGCATGTAAATTGCAGTTATCAGATTCTTACTAGAGTCCCTTCCTCTCCTTTCTTGCTAATTCCCTCCTTGCTAGATCCAGGCACCGTCACTATGCCTGTGCTCCATCTTTTTTCTATGCTGCATGATTTGTTTTCCTACCTTCTCCTGGAAAAGGGGTTTAGTACCACAGTCGGCCAAGAACAACATTAAATGTCCAGGTGTCTCCTGGCTGAAAATTCTCCCATAGACCGGTAGCAAGTTCTGAGTCTGCAAAGCCTAAAAGCCCCAGGAGGGATTTTGCTGCCTATCTCTACAATGCTAAGTTTGAATTGGATAGAACCCTATTTAAGAAGGTATGATCTTTCCAAGGCAGACATTAAGACTCCATATCAACTTAAATACAGGTTCTTGCAGAGAAATAGCCTCTCTCCCTCCCCCCCACCCCGTCTCTCCGCAAAAACTTAAAATAAGAGAGTTGAGTAGTTTTGCAGCATCACTACTGCTCAGGGCTTCACCTTAGATGAATGTTAACCTGAGATCAGCTACCAGTAAAACGGCCAGTCACTCCACCTGAGGCCAACTTTTATTAGGCTGTGGCTGCCAGGAAGGTTTAGGATACATTTTCCACATGAAGATGGCATAAACAGGACCACTGAAGGAGACACACACATTTTTGCCAGTGCCATTTGGTCCATGAGAAGCTCTTCGATTTTCAACAAAGTCTTTATTTCAAGTCTTGACTTTGCTTTCACTGCCTTCACTTTTCAATTCCAAAGTTAATACCTATTAAAGTCTTGCAAACAGTGGCTGTCAGAAGAGCATCTGTTGCTCGTGGCACACCTGTGCTTTATCTGTTGGGGTTATGGAGCTCCAACTCGTCAACCTGTATTAAACCATTGAGAATCAACACTTTAAAAGGATGATGCCATCTGGCATCTTCTTTACCAATCGTGAAACTAAAAAGGGTTTTTATTTTACTTTTTTGAATTTTATTTACTTTTTTTACAGCAGGTTCTTATTATCTATTTTATACATATTAGGGTTTTTAATATTTAGAGGAAATTCTGAGCATAAAGCCTATCCTTCTTTTACTTTTTGGCAAATTCACAAAGTCCAAATAAAATATTTTTATAAGTTGTTAGAAAAATATTATCAGTTACTTTATTATTATGCACTGTTACCGGCACAGTGGATATGCAGAGCCAATAAATCATGGAGAAATATGCGTATGTGTGTCCTTCAGAAAATCTAATCTGGAAGTCTAAACCATGGAAGCAGTGATTACTTAGCCAGCTCTCTAGTCTATATTAACAAGGAATCAGCTGCTCTGTTGCAGTCACTCAACCAATATTTATGCTCCAGAAACTGTTCTAGGTGTTTGAGATGCATACGTGAATAAAAGTTTCCTGCTATCATGGTGTCCCACTGTGATTTATAATAAAAAAATATATATGCTATATATATACTCTCTATATATTTGATATATATACTTGATATATACATATATTTAATATATATACTTGATATGTATATATATTTGATATATATATTTATACTTGATGTATATATACATATACTTGATATATATACATATATTTGATATATATACTTGATATATATATACTTGATGTATATATATACTTGATGTGTATATATATATATATATATATATATATATATATATATATATATACCTGATATATATCTATATATAGATAGATACTTGGTCTTTGTCCCTCTTTCTGGCACAGAGCTCTTAAAATCCTCGGCATTTCCTAAGTGATGAGAGCCATAAAGTTGTCGTTTATTATGTTAATGAGGTGCTTTTGGACCACATCTAAGGATGACAGGGAGGGGAGAGGAGATGGAGTTTGAAATAATCAACGACAGCCAATGATTTACTCAGTCATGCCTATGTAATGAAGCCTCCATAAAAACCCAAAGGTCAGGTTTCTGAGAGCTTCCAGGCTGGGGAACCAAAACACATCCACATGTCAATGTGCTGAGCCCCAAACTCCATGGGGACAGAGGATCCTTTGCTCAGGCCTCGCCCTCTGTATCTCTTCACCTGGCTGTTGATTCGTATCCTTTCATATTCTTTGTAATAAACCAATAATCAAGTAAGTAAACTGAAGTTTACTGAGTTCTGTGAGCCGCTCTTGCAAAGTAATCGAACCCAAGGAGGGGATCATGAAAACCTCTGATTTATAGCAGTCAGTCAGAAGCACAGGTGATAACTTGGCCCTGTGACTGTCACCTGAAATGAGGGCCTTCTTGTGGGACTGAGCCCTTAACCTGTGGCATCTGACGCTAGTCCAATTCTGATGCTAGTGTCAGAATTGAGTTAAACCTGTGGGACACCTGGACAGCTTCCATGGAGAGGGAGTGATCCATGAGGTTATATCTGGAGGAAGAGCATTCCAGGCAGTGGGAATGGCAAGATGTGATAGGACATTACCTGGCATATTCCAGGAACAGCAAGGAGTTAGCATGGCCTCCCACCAAGTTAGTTCTGGAACCCAAACACCCTCCGTCTTATAACTCCAGCCTCCTAGAAGACCTTGGAGTCCCCTGCATTCAGGTGGTAAATGGGAAAGAAACAGGTAGACAACACACACATACTTCTTAACTCCCTTGACTCGGAAGCCACAAACATATTTCATAGGTTGAGAACATGTCACGTGGCCATGCTGAGGGAGTCTGGAAATGAGAAAATAATTTGTGCTCAAGAAGAGAATATAATTTTAGTTGAAGCTAGCCTGTCTCTAACACAGCAACCAATATGAATTATCTGGCATTGGTGTTGGGCTGCACCCTGCAGGCCTGCAAGGCCTCTACTCACCCAGCTTCAAGACAGAAGAGCCCAGAGTCAGCGACAGAGACATCAGTGGTTTAATGGATGGGGGAGCCTACCTCTCTGAAGCAAGGTCCTGGAGCAACACCCCACCACGTGCAGCAGACCACGGGCAGGACAGGGCGCAGTCTTCACTCCCAGGGGGAACGCGGAGATTGCCAGTTACAGGGGGAATTGACCTCAGGTTGGCTCATCGGTTACCGGGAAATTTGCAGAGGGGCACGCCCCTCACCACCCCTGGATAAGAACAATCACTAGCTGGGGCCTGGTGCAAGCATATAGGAAGGTCAGTCGTGTGAGTGGGGTGTGGGTGAAGCAGGCACCGGTCGATCAGGGGACGTACAGAGAGCAAGAGAACAGTCACCTTGAGTTGCCTGACCGTACAGAGTGTCTCTTTAGTGATACCAGATTTAGGGAGATGAGAAGGCCAGTCTTTAATCAGTTAAGGGAAGAATGTATGGTCAACAACTCCAAGCTAGTATAGGTCCCTAATGAGTGACAAAGCAAGTGATTGATTCCAAACACACCTGATATTGCTGCAGTCAGTGCCTGCTTTGATAGGCACAAAAATTAAAAAAAAAACAAAAAAACAAGTAAATGTTAGGGTTCAGAAATGGTGTCCAAGCCATAATCTTTCTGGTGACCACAAATGTCATTGTTCAGCTGTCTAGAAATCTGACTGCAGAAACCATCAGGCCATTCGCACACTGCCAGGCTGCTGGGTAGATGCGTGACCGGGTTCGTAGTCTTTTTAATTACTCTCCATTCTTCAAAGCCGCCTTTAGCCATGCAGGTATAGACCCAGTTCCTTCAGAAAGCACTCCACATGTGGACTGCAGATATTTCAGGAGAAGAAAAGTAAACTTTCCCAATGCTCTAGACAGACTGTTATTGCTACCTGTACAATCAGCTTTTGAATTGTATCCATTTTTCTAGCTTTTCTGTGGCCTGTGGTCCTTCAAGTTGTGGCTCGCTCCCGATTTGATAAAACATGCTCACACTTGAGAGTGGAATCAGAGATAGAACTTGTTGGCAACACTCCAAGAACAAGAGCAGGTGGCCAGTGACAGTGGAGATTTAGTTAGCAAGGCTTCTACTTGTGGTGTCCAAATCTGATAACTGGAATGTTTGTAAAAAGAACTCTATTTGTGAAGTTTGATCCTTTCAGCCTGCAAACTTGTCAGCTCAGAAGCATAATATAACCATATACATGAGAAAGGACAGGTAAAGTGCAAGCACATGAATTTTCTAATAACCAAATCCTCTTCAATACATCTATTCAATAACTGAGCACATTCAAATAACAGTGATTTCTCAGAGGGAAAGCCCAGCTGGTTAACGATTTTGTGACATGAGTTTTAGGGCATAATAGGGATACGGTTTTATCAGGAGTCACTGAATGTGGGCCAGATGACAGGACAGGGAAAAATGGAGATGAAATGTCTCCGGTAATTATACATATCTTTTCTGTCTGACTCAGTTTTGTTTTGTTACCATACAAAATTCATTTTAGAGCTGAAGAAAAGATATTTTTACTTCTTTGGATTCCATTATAAAACTTCTTTTAAGTTAGGTTAGAAAAGTTGATTTTCACTACGTTGGTCATGGTAATGTTTTTAATCAATGAGATAAAATGCAATTAAACATTCTAGAAACAAACAATGAAATATGGTTATTTATGCCAGTGTATGTTTTTTTATTACTTAGCAAGATACAGAGAAAAAAGTAAATCATTACTAACATTTGTGCATTTAGATATGCTACCAAAACAAGCAAATTATCCCAGCCCTCCTACTGCCTCTTTTATTCTGCTTTTAAAAGTAGCCCTGCCTCCACTTTCCTAAACATCAGTGACTCATATTTCTTCATTCATTCACATCATTCATTAGGATGAGACTATTAAAAAGGTAATAGATTATTTTTGTAAAGTAGAATTTTGCTCTGAAATCTCCTGTGATTTTCCTGTAAAATTTCTGAGAGCACACGCTTGTTGCAAAATATTTTTCAAACAATACAGAAATGTTAAACATGAACAGTTAAGTGAAATGAACACTTTGCACAATCCCATAACCAGGAAGTAAGCCTGGTTAAGTGTCTGGAGTTTATTCATCCCAATTTTTCAATATAGATGAACAGAATAATAGATAAATATTGTACATATTGTTCTGCAACTTGCTTTCTTCATTTATCAATTAGATTTAAGCATCTCGTGTCAGCCGAATTTCTAATCAAATTATTCAGTCTGATAAATAACGTAAAACTGTTGCAAGTATATTCGTGTAGTTAATTTTTGTTAAGGATAGAGTTATTCTAGAGAGTACAGAATAACCAGGACTTCGTGACAAAAGAATTCTCTGAACTCTGAGCTTGTCTAGCACAAATGGACCATTTACATCAGTGTTTCCAATGCCACAGCAAATCAGAACCAAAAGTTATGATTTTTTTAAACCAAATATTTTGGTTCATACCTTGGAAACTTCCATTCTGCATTTGAACAGCCCTTCTTTGGGGGGACAGGCCCAAAGGGATTAAGTTCTGGTGGTTGTCACAGACTAAATTAGTCATCCAAAATCATTCTTCACTGTCTCAACCTTCTTGAGTTTGTTATCTGCCGTTAATATCGTACTTACTCTGAAAAAAGCAGAAAAGCCTCAAAACCAGCATGCCATTCTAAAATCATTCTCTCTTCCTCCTCAAGTTTCTAACTCAGTGAAATTCCCACTCACTCAACCTCCCAAACTTGCAATCTTGAAGTCATTCTTACCTTCTGCCTGTCATTTCCCAACCTTATCCCATCAGTCAAGTTCTGCCCATAGTACATACTTCTTCATCAGCTCTCAAATCTCTCTCCTCTTCTTATTCCTCACTGCACCACTGTGGTCCAGGCCCTCGTCATCTGAACTACTGCACCAGGCAGCGTGGTACATACAGGGAAGGGGTCATGAGCTACGAGAGCAAACCAATTAGAGTTAGAATTCCTTCTTTTCCTCTTCTCTGGATGTGTGTCATGTTACTTACCTTACATGTCTGATCGTTTGTAAAAAGGGAATACTTACCTAACTTGTGGAAATCAACTTAATATAAGGAATCCGGAATAGAGGCTAATACGTGGGAGGTCTTCATTAAATGTCTTTTTCTTTTCTTGATCTTTCCCCACACCAGTCAATCTTAAATTTACACTATATAAAAATTGTGTCTGCAAATAATACGCCCAATCAGGTCACTTACCTACTTAAAGACCCCTACTGACTTCCTATTGCTTTCAGGCAGAAATCTGAACATTTTTTCATGGGATAGATCTTCCACAATCTTGTCCAAATTACCTTACCTGCTTCAACTTAGAGCAAGAAGTTAGGAAGCTCCTACACCATCATATCCACCTTTTCTTTCCCTGCACCCTAATACGTGGCTGAACCCGTGGCAGATACTAATTAAAAGTTTGATAGATGGATGGATGCATGCACAAAGAGATGGATGAATACATGAACACATGAATGAATACATGTATAGGAAGACAAGATTTAAATACCTCTTCCTCACATTCTGAAATACTTAATAGATCTTTCTAAGAAGCTGATCATTCATTCCTAGGCATTATTGCTGTCTCCCAAATGTTCTGGCTTATAGCTAGAGGAAACTCTTCCCACTGTAGACTGAGTATATGATTTGACTCAGACTATAAATCAAACTGTGCTAGGGTGAGATGATTCTACAAACATTTACTGAGCAGCTGTTAAGTGCTAAGCACACTGTGGACAGTCTGAGACCGCTTAAAGTATGCACACAAGTAAAATGGGAGCTCAGAGGTTAAAGAACTCACTAGAAAAGGGGACTATGGTGTCATGGTTATGGAGGTTGTCCAGGTGGTGATGGTGGGGTTCAGAGAAGGCTTCACACAGGAGGAGGAGCCTGGTCTTAGTTTCAAATGGTGAATATGAATAAAAGTAGGTCCTTTACTTCTTTGGGACAACTGAGGGAAGTTGGAAATTAAATGTTATTATGGAATAACTGTTACTTTCATAAGGTGTGATAATGAAATTGTGGATTTGAGGAACATAACCTAGATGCATGTTGAAGCGTTTAAGGGTGACGTGTCATGATGTCCATAACTTGTATCAAAATACTTTAAATTTATGAAACAAATATGCCCAAATGGTAAAACTTATTTTTTAAAGGAGATGGTATATATTTATTTGCTAGTCTCTCTACTTTTCAATATGTTTAACATGTTTCATAATAAAAGTGAAAACAAACAAACAAAAATAAATAGGTCCTTTAAACTGGGGTGGGACAAAGATGAAGGTTTCCCAAGTGGAAGAAAAAGCATGCCAAAGATAAATAAGAGAGAGCACACATCAAGGGTTTTTGCAACTAGTTCACTGTGGCTGTAGTCTGGAGAATATTTAGCTGAGAGATACATTTCAAAATAAAATAAGAAAAACCAGGTTGGAGAGCTTGTGGAAACAAAAATGAAAAAGGGATAGTAGAAGGTAGGGAAATGTTCCAGGTGATCGCATCCATTTGCATAGCCTTTAAATACTACCTACATGCACCTGACTCCTAAATTTATATCTCTAGCCCTGGTTACTCTCCCAAACTCCGACTTATGCTCAGTTTTCTCCTAAACTAAACTTTTCAACCACTCTGCCCCAAGTCTGTAATTCTAGGAATCAAGAGTTTCTAACCAAAGTGATGAAAATTCTGAGGAGTAATGTCCTTTTATGAAATTACACTTTATTACTTTCAGAAATGATATAAAGTATAAATTAAAATGTAAGTATATTCCTGCCAAAATAGGTAAGTCAATAAAAATGTACTTCAAAATAAGCTTTTATTACAAGGCAATGTACTGTAAACATAAAAATCTTGAATTTGAATTACACCTTTTATTATGAACATTTCACTCAATAAAAATCTCATGAACTGGGTCCAAGTGATGACAAATTCCAAACTAATGAAGTGTTCCCACAGCTTAAAAAAACAAATTTAGATCACCAAGTAAAATCAAAGCCAAGTGTATTTGCACAACTCAAGAGTGATATGGGGACTTCACTCGTGTTGCAGTGGTTAAGAATCTGCCTGCCAATGCAGGGGACACGGGTTCCATCCCTGGTCCGGGAAGATCCCACATGCCACAGAGCAATTAAGGCCATGAGCCACAACTACTGAGCCTACACTCTAGAGCCCGTGAGCCACAACTACTGAGCCCGTGTGCCACAGCAACTGAATCCCATGCGCGTAGAGCCCGTGCTCCACAACAAGAGAAGCCACCACAATGAGAAGCCTGCGCACCGCAACAAAGATAGCCCCCCGCTCGCCGCAACTAAAGAAAGTCAGTGCGCAGCAATGAAGACCCAACGCAGCCAAAAATAAATAAATTTATTTTAAAAAAAGAATGATATGAATGGACTAGAACCTCTAGTGTTTATACTTCGCCATTTATATCAAACTTTGAAGGTCTTCTGAGTGACATAAGAAGTCTTTGCATTTCCAAGGGCCAAACACTAACGTATACAGAATATCCTCTCTACTCACTTGTTGAAGACCAAGAAATCTGAGATACAAGGGAATGCTATGACTAGTGACACACCCCAGTCATTTAAAGAGTTCTCTCAGGTGATTCTGGGCCATTCAATCTTGTGCAAGCTTTCCTCCTCATTAGTCCTGCTTTCTACATGTGGAAGCATGCGCCATAACTACAAGGGAACCACTGTTGGTTATCTGCTCACTGTCTTCTTTCATTTCTTGCAAAGGCAGCAAACAATACATTTATGTTTACCTGGATCCCCAAAGGCACACATAGACCCTTTTGTTTGAATACTTTGGATGGGAAGGTCTTAAACCAATCTGTGTGGTGAGGGGACCCAAAGAATCTCAAGAGACCTTCCTGATCCAGGAAGACTCCAGCTTCTGGTGATAAATGACCCCATCCTTACTTCTGACAATTACCTGTTTTTAGGGAGATGCTATAGAGGAAAAGGAATATACGTTCAGTTTATGGTTCTCTTTCATTTCTATTTTCAACAAACAATTAATAGAACCCAAATCTTTTTCAAACACCTAGTGTTTTCCTTTATGAGCAAAAGACAAATTATAGTTTAGAAATTAGAATCTATTAGATTCAACCTCATTTCTTCTTTGTCTTCTAGAGTTTTTCTTAAAACCGAAAGATAAGTTCTTTAGGCAAACATTTACTTAGCATCAGTCTTACATTTTCACAGTCAAGTCTGTCTGGTAGGTTATATAGGAATAATAGAATTCTGTCAGTCTGTTAGGCTCAAGTCAGCTGCCTTTTTCTGTTAAGTATCCTACCACACTCAGAATGAATGAATGAATGAATGAATGTTTGAATGAGTGTCTAAAGGTAGGCAGCTGTCATTTTTCTGGTTAAACCTAAGCCAACTACAAAAGTTTAAGGTGACATATAGAAATGGAATAAAATAAAAACAATCCACATACATTGTTTAAAATTTTTATTTGCTTAAAAAAAGAATGGAAATAGGTTTGCAAAAATATATCTGCATGTACAAAGTAATCCATGTGGTTAAGGAGCGCAAGCTCTGGAACATACTGCTGGATAAATTATTCATCAAAATTGGATCTTTTTCCATCAGAATCAGTGGGAAGTCATTATTTTACATGTCAAAAGCCACTGAAAAAACTAAATCTATTTTTACAATCACCAAATTCGGAAAGGTTATATTCTAACACATATTCTTGGATACCAGTGGAGCTAGTTACCAAGTGATCTCAGAGTTGGACAGATCAATTTAGCAAGAGGTAGTTTCTCCAATCATGTCCCTCCTTTCTTTTCAGCAAGGTCATTCCTAGAGGGGATAAGGATAAACAGCATAATCTTCGAGTCCCTTTGAATTCCTGTTCTGCTGGGACCCCATTTTCCTCAAAGACAGTCATATCTGTCTTGTTGCATTTTAGGACTTGAGATCATCTACCACAGAAAAGATTCCAGAGTTCAAACTTCTTGGCCAATTTTTCTTTGAGCATGCCATTAAAACAACAAAGAGAAATCAATCCTATGGTGTCATGGATTAGGGGAATTGTTTTAAACATACTTTTTGTTAATATAACAATATTATTAACAATATCCAAGGAGGAGATGTAGGCTGGTGAAATGAGTCCCCTCCCAAAGGCAGCATACAAACCACATAACGACATTCTTCTTGAATAAGTTGCCTTAGGAGCTTTTGCGGTTGGTCCTCCAAGTTCTCCTGAGACTATCAGATCCCAGAGCCCCACAGCTCCATGGCTTCCAGCTCATCTTGGACAGGGGTGAACTCTGGCTCATCAGGATGGGGAACTAGAGAGGAAGAGTGGGGGTGGGGACGTGATAGAACCCAGGAACCATAAATTGATATCCTCCCCTTATATGGGTCCATAGAGACATAGTCTCTAAAGTACAGAGATATCCTGCTCGGGTAGAAAGTAGTAGCTACCTTTATCCACCACAGTGCTTGCACCTTTGCCAGGAGGTTTCAGATGGTTAGCGAAAGAAGGAAGGTACAGATATACCGCAGAAATTGTTAGGAAACTAGAATCACAGCCAACTGCTTAAATATTACATGTTTTATTTACAAAAGAAACCCTGAAATCTCAGCAGAATGATGAAAGAAAAATAAATTTTAAAAACCCATCTCATGTTAGAAGTCCAACACCAGGGGGCAGTAGGGAGGGGAGGTGATCAGAGGAAGAATGGATAGTAGGGTGGTCAGGGAGAAAGGTGCCCAGCAATTTGTGTGGCTACAGGAAAGAGGAGAAGACACATTTAAGTAACTATTCCTGGGCCTTCACCTAGGGAAGCTTGGGATAATTCTTGGTAGACAATCTTATACCTACGCTCAGGCTGATATGCAGCAGTCAGTTTCTATAACAACTGACACATGTGATTTGGTTAAGTTCCAGTCTTATCATTGTATGTGCTTGGAGCAGGGAGGGCAAGAAATGTGACAGTGGGCAGGTAGGGAAGCAGGTGAGGCAGGGAAACAGAGTGCCCATTGTTAGGGGCAGGGGATGGGTGGTGGTGGTCAACAGGACAGTTCTGTATCTGCAGCCAATTGCCCAGGCCAACGTAATCAGTGGAGGAGTTCCACATCAGTGCTGGTAATCATTGTAAGGGATCAGATCTTAATAAGGGACAGGGATATTTGAGAGAACGGGGAGGGAAGAGATGAACAGAGAAAAACACATCAGCAAAACTTTGACCAGTTCCTCTGGCAAATAAGGTTAAATTTCTTCTAAAGCAGAAAATTTAAATTCATTGGCTAATAAGCTCATTGCCCCAAAGCAGTCTTTGAACCTCTCTCTTGATGCTTCCAAGTGTGACTATGTTAAAAAATGTCCCATTACACAACCCTCCAGCATGCAGACCACAGATGTTTTCAGGAAGCATAATCTTTTCAGAATCTCAGTCTAGTGGTTAGGAAGAGGCAAGGACAGCATGGCCACTTTTGTTTCTTAAAATAATCCTTGGTGACCTAAAATGCATGCGGTGGGCAGGATGTCACCCAACAGTATCTCCAGGGCCCTCCTAATTACGGGGAAAGTTCTAAGTTTGAGGTTTCCCCAAAACAAGAGTAAAACTTTAGAGGACTTCGTGGCCACACCACAGAAATAACACAGAATGAGAGGCCCCAAAGAATGTTCAAACATGTCCCTCAATGATCAGATATGAGGTCAGAGGCCAAATCTGTGTGGATCGCCATTTGGAAGCAAGGAAGACTTAGATGTGGTATTATTTTAAATTTCCTCTTCAGAGGTAACCTCTATATTAATTTGTACTTTACAGAAGATGCCTCTGGATAATTTAAAAGGTTGTGAGCAATTCAAGCTCTGCTTCCTGTGCATAATAGGTCTGCTTTTATAGCCCCCTCACCATTATGATACTAAGCATAGCAAGACATTGCTCAAAGCCCACAAGGGCTGACACTTACCTCCTACGCTGTAGGCAGAACATGAAGAGGGGTCGCAGTATCCAGGCTGGCCAGAAGGACCTTGTGGTCCAGGCACCCCCAAGTGACCTGGTGGACCCCTTGGTCCAGGAGAGCCAGGGGGTCCAGGGCTTCCTGGTCGACTTTCCCCGGAAGGTCCTACGAAGTACCCACCAATGAAAACAGTTGGTCTTTTATCATCACAGGGTGAGTTTTCAGACTACCAAGAAGTAAACTAACTCTTACAAGAAGCCATATTACACATCTTAACAACTGGGGTGATCTGCCTCTCTCTACTCATTGAGTTCTATTCCTGAACTGGATTTCCTGGAAGAGGATCATACTGCAATCACATGTTCTCCTGGAGGTCAATGCTTTCAATCAGCTCAGGAAACCAGAAAGCAAAATGTAGTCTTTTTTTTAATCACCTCCTGGATATGAAAGGGAAAGGAGCATACCACTGTCAACCTTGTTTTCTTTATGGAGTTTCTGTTTCCCAATGCAGGTTCCTTATGAATTCAATGTATGGCCATGCACACACACACACACACACACACGTACATATGCACACACACATGAACACACTTGATCTCAACCTTATAACTTATCCTGGTTTATGGCCCCAGATAATTGGAATAAATTAGTCTAAATTTGAAAGAAATTATACTGGAGGAGAAAAATGAGAATTCTGAAATTGGACCCAATATACGAATCCAAAATTTCTTTAGGCTAGCTTGAATCAATTGAGAACTTACACTGAGTGAAAGTGAGACGGGGACTAAAATTTCTGTGAATTTAAGAAGTATGTCAGTCTGGCATTTTTCTGGTTTATGCGTTTGCTTTGTTTTGCTTTAGGCCTGGATTCCAACAGTGCTTAGAAGGCCTTTTTCAACTAGAAATGAAACTCTTCAACTAGAACCACAATGAAAATTAGGAACACGTATCACCTTATATTTGAAAAGCGTTGTGACTCTCAGATGCATTCCGTTTCATTCAATTAACATTCACTAACCACTCATTCTGTGTAAGGCATGAGCTAGATCAGTTCCTCATACAATCTCTAATAACAGGAGTATTTATACTCAAAGTGAATCCATTGCATTAGGAATCTCTCCTACAAAAGGTATTTTCCAAAATCATCATTAGGTTGGAAAGAAAAATCGGTAAGTCATTTGATTCAATATGGCTAAGACGGGGATTGTAAATATACAGTTGGATTGTAACCTTATAACTTTAATAACAGAGTATGATCATCTGGAAGCCATTCTGAAAGCACATAGTAGAATACACAAAACTCATTCAGTAAGGTGACCATGGTGGCAGAAACTATGAGTGTTCATCCAATATCCATGCGTTCCCCTAGATTTTGAGACTCCCTTACAGGTCGGCTGGGGCCATATGGCTAGTTTCAGCCAGTGAAATATGACTGGAAATGACATCTTTCATCCTGCATTCAGGAAGCTGATGTGCCTCCTTTATCTTTCTCCCAAGGCCTTTTGTTCCAAAATGGGGGGAAAGTTACCGTACCCACATCAAACTTTGGGTAAGTATCAATCCACTAAGCACTGGGGATTGATTTGTTACTACAGCATAGCCTAGCCCAGCCTAACTCACGCAACCAATAAGATCCCAGAATATGCTGTATCTTTGGGGGTTTGTGTATTGGGAGGTTCGTTACTAACAAACTAGCCTTCCAATGAAAGGAACGAGAAATATAGCCATTCCAGTTGGACACAAGGATGTAATATGGCCATTTGCCTCACCTGCAATGTCAAGTGAATATAGAGATTTAGGATTTCCACCTTACAGTTTCCTGTTAGGTAGGAAGAGTTACCTGCTGGCCCAGGGGGGCCTCTTGGACCTTGAGTTCCAATGCCTGGATTTCCTTTATCTCCCTTCACACCAGTTAAACCTATTCAAAAAAAGAAGAAAAAAGAAAGAAAGAAAGAAAAGAAAGTTCTCCTTAAAATGACATCTGGGTGGTTCTGTTTTTCTGGGTTTCGAAAGGATATCGCTGATGAAGGCAATGATGAGGGTTGATTTAGGGTTACGGTTGTCATGGGACTTTTAAATTGAATCCTGACACTGGTGACTTCTGCACAACCACATACAGAAGGCTGGCTCTGTATCTGAGTTGTCTTCTGTATTTGTAATACTGCAAGTTTATCGTCCTCCCTCCCACTGAAGTGGCTCAGCCTGCAGGGATCTGGCCTGTGTCTTTGCACGCACCAGGCCATTGGACGCATGCAGTTGGCACCCCATGAGTAACACAATAGAAATCACAAGTGGACATATCTAACATTTTCCTTTTGGTCCACCCTGTAATGTATCTGCAAAAGGCATGAATTATAATTAGGCAGCAAAGTTCTAAAGAGCGTGAGTTTCCATTAAAAACTTGGAAGCTTCAGGACGGCCTGTGTTTGATTTGGCTGATTCAGCCCCATAAAAATCTAAACCTATTCATGTTTCTTTTCCACTGAACAAACTTCTTATTCCAAATAATTTACGCTGGTGTTAACAAACTATAGATTTTTACAGGCAGAAAAACAGAGAAATACAGGCTCTGACACCTCATCGTCCAAATGGGTCCTATCACAAGACTGCTGAACAGGTGACAGCATGCTATATTGAGGCCCGATTCGTCAGACAGAGAGAAGAATCAGACTGGGGTCTGGGTTACCCTGGCTCGCATCACAGAAAGTCTCTAGTATCTGTTTTTCATGTACAATAATACTTCGGAATAATAGAATGCAGAAATACATCTCTTCATAATTACAAAGAAATTATGTGTGAACTGGCAAAGCCTAGGAGGGAACATAAATAAAGGAAAATAATTTGATAGGCAGCAGGCATGCAAGTGATCTAAAGTGTTTATAGTTACAAATAGCTTTTTTTTCCCTTCTAAGTGCAAGGCATGTTCACTGTAGGCAAATTAGAAGATACAAAAAGCAAGGACTCCAGTCCTAGAAAAGAATCACTTTTAACATCTTGGTTTGTAACTTCCAGAAAGAAAGGTATTGATGTAGTATTTGCTCTGGGAATAGCAGTGTTTTTCTACACTGCACATATACTGATGGTCCTTTCGTTTGACGTTTTGATGTCTGCTGTGTTCCTTGTTGACCACCTCTTGGGGTCAAGGTGGTATACCTGTCACCTTTAAAAAAGCCCTTCTTCCTTGTTAGCGGTCCTCAGGGCTGCTCGATCCACCTCAATGCTTCCCTAACATCCATGCCTATTGCATGTGGCCTTGGTGGTGTTTTCTGAGCTCACGGAAGACCAGTACTGCAGGAAGAGGGCAGGGCACTGAGCACCAAGCCTCTGACCTCCTGTTCTGAGACTCACTCTTCTCCTAGGAACTGACAGGAAGAGAGTTATTTCTCAAAAGTAAAACTACAATCATATCTGAGTTTAAAAATCACATAGACAAGCCAACATCTAATGCTCAATTGCTAAATCAAGTTGTTCAGACAGAAAATCACCATGAGTACGTCTACTGGGAGTTACCCAAATAGCTACTGGTTTAGCTAACTGGGTAATAACTGGAGTGAGTACTTTTATTTTTTTGCTTTTTATTTTTTTGTTTTATTTTTGGCTGTGTTGGGTCTTCGTTGCTGCGTGCGGGCTTTCTCTAGTTGCGGCGAGCGGAGGCTACGCTTCGTTGGGGTGCGTGGGATTCTCATTGCAGTGGCTTCTCTTGTTGTGGAGCACAGGCTCTAGGCGTGTGGGCTTCAGTAGTTGTGGCACGTGGGCTCAGTAGTTGTGGTGCCGGGGCTTAGTTGCTCCGCAGCATGTGGGATCTTCCCGAACCAGGGCTCAAACCTGTGTCCCCTGCATTGGCAGGCAGATTCTTAACCACTGTGCCACCAGAGAAGTCCTGTGAGTACTATTTTTAATAGGAGGTAGATGCTCCCTCACTTGCGAACAATTGTGCCCTAACGTGCATCTGGAAATTTAGCAGAAATAGCCTCTTCTTCTGTGAGAGTTGGAGTTGCTTTCCCCACAGGGAACCACTGATTTTTAAAGAATTAAAACACAAGAAAATACACCGATGACTAACAGCAGGCTGCATGATTAAATGCACAGTGATTCAGAGGCCTCCCGTGACCTTACAGTACCTAAGGATCAATGGTAAGGACATGGCTTCCCCACAAGTGGAAGACGTAGGCTGAAGACAACATCCAGGACAGTATCCTTGGGAATAAGCCCCTGATAAGAGTTTCCTGACCTATCCTTTGCTTATTCACAAAGAATGCAAAAGGTGGGGAAGACTGGGGAGTAGAACGTCTGGTTGCTTTAATTTTCTAATTATGTAGAGAAAAGCAAGTGGCATTTGTTATTATCTGCAATACAAGTCAAAGTAAGAGAGGAAGGTCCTCAAAAGAATAGTCCAGCCCCTCAAGATGCCTTAAAAGAAAAAAAGAAAAAAAAGAAAGCTTTTAAGGATGTAGTTATATATTAACAGAGAATTTTAGATTTCCTTATCCTTGAAGTTATGAAATGTTCCAACTACATGTAGGCTAATATATCAATATTTGTCTATGTCTTCACTTGTGTTTCTCAGACTGAAGGAATACTCAGGTCCATGACAACCGATAAATCTTTCTTTTGGAATGAAAAAAACTTGTTAAAAAACACCATTCAAGGGACTTCCCTGGTGGCCCAGGGGTTGAGAATCCGCCTGCCAATGCAGGGGACATGGGTTCGAGCCCTGGTCCGGGAAGATCCCACATGCCACAGAGCAACTAAGCCCGTGCGCCACAACTACTGAGCCTGTGCTCCAGAGCCTGTGAGCCACAACTACTGAGCCCGTGTGCCACAACTACTGAAGCCCGCGAGCCTAGAGCCCGTGCTCTACAACAAGAGAAGCCACCACAATGAGAAGCCTGCGCACCGCAACAAAGAGTGGCCCCCGCTTGCCCCAACTAGAGAAAGCCTGCACAGCAACGAAGACCCAACGCAGCCAACAATACATATATACATACATACATACATAGAGTTAAAAAAAAACCAGACAACCACTATTTAAGTACCTAAGATGAGGACTGAAATTGAAAGCTAAGCTTAGAGGCCTCAGATCTCTAAGAACAGAACTGGATATACTTTTGATAAGCCTTGTAGGCTGTGATTAAAAGAAAGGAAATCAAATGTTCTAAAATGTCAGCCTGTGACTGTCCATGAAATGACAATAAAGTCTGGGCATAGTCATTCTTTACAGACAAAATGCAGTCATCGCCCATAATAAGGGCTCCCTCATACATCTCTTTTGTGAGGGTCCAAAGTGGGGCCATTTGGTGCTGAGATGGGGTCACCAGAGCAAAGACATGGGAACTCCTGAGTTCACAGGATATTCCCTCCTGAAATACCCTTTCCACCTTGGGTGTCTCCATACATACTCCTCATTCTTAAAGACTCAACTCAAAGCTTCTTTACAACCACAACAGGCAGAAGCACAACAAATTCAAGGATTATCTATCTCAATCATGGCTATATCCCCTACATTTCCATGGTGCCTTCCACATAGTACCTAACCCACAAGTATTTACTGAATGAACAAATGAATGAATGAATGAATAAATAATTTGCTTCCGTATTACCTGTGCCTCCTTTGGCACTTACCCCATTGCACTGCTTGTTCTCATGTTCACCTCGCCCGGCACCATGAGCCTGATGACTGCAGGGACCATGCCTGATTTATTGCTCTAGTGTCAGACCCAAGCACAATCTCGCACATAGTAGGTGTCCAGTAAATACAGGAAGGCTAACTGAATGACTGAATGTCTACACCAAAACGCAGCTGACTGTTAAAAAGCAAGCATGACCTTTGAAGGATCAAAAAAAAAATTCCTTAGGCTGGAACTCTGCTTTTACTTTCACATGTCTGGCTTTTGTGAAAACTGTTTTTTTCTCACAAGCTCCTTATGTGGCAATATTAACTACTAGCGTTATTTAGAGATGAGTATCATGGACTCCAATTAAATTTAAGTTTCTGTCATTTTTTAAAAAATGAGCATAGGGACTTCCCAGGCGGCGCAGTGGCTGAGAGTACACCTGCCAATGCAGGGGACACAGGTTTGAGCCCTGGTCCGGGAAGATCCCACATGCTGCGGAGCAACTAAGCCCGTGCTCCACAACTACTGAGCCTGCGCTCTAGAGCCCGCGAGCCACAACTGCTGAGCCCATGCGCTACAACTACTGAAGCCCGTGTGCCCAGAACCCATGTTCACAACAAGAGAAGCCACTGCAACGAGAAGCCCACGCACCACAACGAAGAGTAGCCCCTGGTCGCTGCAACTAGAGAAAGCCCGCACACAGCAACGAAGACCCAACGCAGCCAAAAATAAATAAATAAAATTTTTTAAAAAATTGAGCATAGATGACATAAATGAAGATCTAACTTACTAAAAATATGATTTAGCTAAGATTAAAATATCCTTAGTTTTCTGTGGAGTTACCAAAAATATTTAGAATAGAATAAAATCTTTTCTATTATTTATTCGTTCATTCTTTTTTTCTTTTTTTAATGAGAATTTTTATGATCTACTCTCTTAGATCTTACTCTCATTAGAATTTTAAGATCTTGCTCTCTTCTTTCTTTCTTTTTTGAAACTTTTAAAATAGACTTTACTTTTTGAGGTTCACAGCAATACTGAATAGAATGTAGAGAGTTCCCAAATATCCCCACCCCCTACACTTGCATGGCCTCCGCCATTACCAACATCCCTCAGTAGAGTGGTATATTTGTCATATTCTTTCTTTTTTAAAAGTCTCATGAGAAACCACATCAGGGCTACCTGATTCTCCCTTACTACTAATCTAACACTGACCCTCCACTATTTTCTCTTACAGATCTACTAAGGCAGAGACATGTTTGTTCTAGTTCATCGTTATATTCCTAGTACCAGGCACATATTAGTCACTCAAGAAATATGATGAATGAATGAAATACAAGGTCTGATTACAGATTTTGACAAACCAAGGATGTGAACAGTTGGTGTGTCAGCTATTCCTATAAATGGCCTCAACAGGTTTTGAATGCTAGATGCTTTACATGTACAAACCCACTTAGTCTTCACAAGAACCAAGATGGCAGGCACTACTGTTAACCCTAAAAGAGGCCTGTGATTCAGAGAGGTTAAGTCGTTTGTCCTTAGCTAGTAAGTAACAGAGCCAAGATTTCAACATGGGCAGGTTGATTCTGAGGCCTATACACTTAACCACAACACTCCCGGCCTCTCCATCCCAAGCTGGACCTAGAGGCTGAGTTTGTCTTGTTTGCTGTAGTCATGGCTTCCTGAACTGCCTGTCCAATCAATCTGCACATTTCCTCTGGTCCCACACTCAGAAATCAGCCCTGTGGTTATCATATTTCTTCAGCTTACTTCCCTTGGTTCACACACTTGCCCTCTGCTCGGAGCAATACTTGGGGTTGACTTTAATAGGATTTATCCTGCTCACACGGATGACTTGCCCAGGATCTGGCTTTTGGTTATCAGTTTCCTATTTTCCTTGGCCTGTTGGCCTCTGAGTGGGAAGATTTTACCCATTCCTATGGTCCCATGACCACACCAAGCACTCAGGCTGGAGTCTCATGCTACTCCGAGGAGCAGAGACATTCCCTCTTTATTCCAGACATTCGGAGCAACTCTCAGAATTTATGCCCAGGCAGATATGCAAGGCCTGGGTAATGTTTTCATTGTAATTCTACCAAGAAGCCACAGAAAATGTGAGACAAGGCTTCAGCTATGTTATTATATTGTCTGTTGCCTGGGAAATGGCTGGTGATAAATTCCAAGTATAGTCTGTTTTTCATTCAATGTATGCTTGAATGCCTGCTAGGTACAAGGTACTGGATCAAGTACCTAGCTACAAGGTGGCAGATTAATTGGACTCAATCCAACAAGTATTTAATGTCCTTTTCCAGCCTCTGCTATTTTTACATGCTTGGCCCATAGGATTAGTACCAGCATGTGGAGCTCCACATTTTGTGCTATGGTGGCCAAGACTGGAAAATACATATTGGTTTGTTTTTTTTTTTTTGCGGTATACGGGCCTCTCACTGTTGTGGCCTCTTCCGTTGCGGGGCACAGGCTCCGGACGCGCAGGCTCAGCGGCCATGGCTCACGGGCCCAGCCGCTCCGCGGCATGTGGGATCTTCCCGGACCGGGGCACGAACCCGTGTCCCCTGCATTGGCAGGCGGACTCTCAACCACTGTGCCACCAGGGAAGCCCCTACATATTGGTTTTAAATGTAAAAGAATCTTTGCAAACCACTGCTAAGGGTCCCTCTCCCTATTGCCTTTTTCATAAAACAACTAGTCATCTAGTATGCCTCTATAATTCAGGGCTCAGCCAGGGAATGGTAAACCACTCTAGATCTTTCAGGCAGAGGGCATTTAATACAGGGATTTGGTTACATGGGTGACAGAAGGACTGAGAAACCAAATAGAAATGATGAGGCAACCCATAACATTAGCAACAGCAGGAAGCAACTATCACCCCTAGGTGTGCAGGGACAAAGAGAGGAAATGGTGTGCCTGGAGCTTTCTGGTAGGATCTAGAATGAGAGTGAGAGATGCTCCAGTGGAAGCAGGAGCCACACAGGGGCTGTAGCCACAGCTGGAGTGGCAGAGGAGGCAGGGGTGGGGCTAAGAGGAGAAATAGTCTGACTTTTCTCCTCCTCTTACCCTCTAATCCTCCGCAGTGCCTCCCATTGGCTGAACCTGCTCAGGAGCAGAGGGCAAAGAAGCCTGGAAACACAGTGATGCACAGCTAAAGGAGGGAGAGGAGCAAACCGAAAGCAAACTCCCAGTCCAGTCCTAATATCAGGTACTGAGAATTCAGAGTCAAAAGCATCCTTCCTGCCTGTCACAGGTCACCATGCAGTAGAGTAAACAGACAAACGAGTAGCTATAATGCGGTATGAGAATTGCAACAACAAAATATGAGGGCGTCAAACTGAGGCATCTGTGGGGGATCTCAGAACGCTTTCCAATAGAGCTGACCGTTGGAGTTAAATCTTGAACAGCAGGCATTAGGCAAGGAAAGAAGGGATGGATGGAAATGCACATGCAAAGGCTTGCTGATGAGAGAGAACAGGGAGCGCCTGGGGAGCTAGAAATGGTTTGGAAGAGCTTTGGCGGCTGCTGGCTGGGGAGTGGTCTAGGTCACGTCCGGACAAATTTTGTGTATCAGACTGAATTTGAATATAGGCCTTTACGTGCAGAGAACTCCTTCAATACTTTCTACCTACCCTATTTCCCCCCTTTTTTTTTTGTTTGTAGTAAGTCATACTATTTTTCTTAAAGAGGAATTCAAACTGTTTAAGCTTCGGGACCCACAAAACATGGGTCTGCCTCTGCTGGATGCTACAAAGCAATACAACTAGCTGAGGTGGACCAGAGTCCCACAGAGCACAACCCCACCAACAAACACTGTGCGGGCTTCCCTGGTGGCGCAGTGGTTGAGAGTCCGCCTGCCGATGCAGGGGACACCGGTTTGTGCCCAGGTCCGGGAAGATCCCACATGCCGCGGAGCGGCTGGGCCCGTGAGCCATGGCCGCTGAGCCTGTGCGTCCAGAGCCTGTGCTCCGCAACGGGAGAGGCCACAACAGTGAGAGGTCCGCGTACCGCACACACACAAAAAACAAAACAAAACAAAAAAAACCACTGTGGTAGTCCCACTGAAAAGCTGAGGAAAACGCACTGAATCATTAAGTAGTGCTACCCAGTAGCCAAAGGAACCCACTCACCAGATCAAGAGCAAGACAACAGGATAGTTTGCACTTCAATGTTTTCTATCGCTCAGAGACATGGTAGTATAGGCAGGAGGTCCTCAGGTCTTTTGACCACAGACATCTAAATTAGACACACTTACATTTGGGCAGTGGAGGGCAGGGGGAAGCACAGAGGGAAGAGACAGTGAAGGAGGGAGAAGGGAGGACAGAGGAGAGAAGATGATGAGGTACCCAGCTCATCATCACACACTAACCCTATCTCGTTGTTTGCAGGTTGACAGTTCACAGCTGCAGGGGTGGAGCAAAAGAGAACAGGGATTAAATAGGGCACCAGGAATCCTGGTGTTTTGTCCATCTAGTTTTGCCACTGATATTATGACCTCATAGGTACATAATAAGAAGGTCAGACCAAACGCCAATCTATCACTTTCAGCTCCAAAGTTCTGATTGCTCTTCCTCAAATGCCATATCATTTCCAGAACTGACTGCTGGGAAAATTATAAATGATACAAAGTTAGCAGGAAAATGAGCCAATTGCTGTAGCTTAAAAAATGAGTATTGTAGGTTCAGCACGGATATTCAGCCATTTGATGGTATTTAAATAGATATTTAAATTAGAGCTTGGTCTGGTCTTTATTCTTTACAGAACTGAAAAGTGATGTGATGCTCTCCACTCTCGGAAAAGAAGGGAGTTTTGTCAGGGCATTGGGACAAGGCCAGGGTCTATGGAGTTTAAAACAAAATGTGTTATGGCCAACAGCCCTTCATAATAAGCATGAAGAATCACTATTAAGGTAAATACATCCTGTATCTAGGATCCTCATCATGTTTTTCTGAGCTAGTAAAAAGTCCAGAAAAGTCAAATTACTTTGCTATATTCACATAATAATTTAATGTCTAGGTTAAATCTAGAACCAAAGAAAATGGAAAGGGTTAATGAATATATCTTCTCTATGTATGTTTTCACCCATCTACACAAATGCATTTGGTATACTTATTTATTATAATGTATTTATTGCTTTAAAAGCAATGTCAAAAAATTCACTGAAAACGGTTTATCATAGCTAATATAAACAGTTTTAGTTTTATCCTATAAACTAGTACATGGTATACTTCCATTTCACTTGTTTATGTTCAAGGCCAGAAATTTAGAAAATGACAAAACACATTTCTACATTTAAAGATAGGGAGTGGGGAAAAGAGAATTGGATGAAGGACGTCAAAATGTACAAACTTCCACTTAGAAGATAAATAAGTACTAGGGATGGAAAGTATGACATGATAAAAATAATTAATATTGCTGTGCTTATATATGTAAATTGTCAAGAGAGTAAATCCTAAGAGAAAAATATTTTCTCAAGAAAAAATCACTTTTTTCCAATTTCTTTAATTTTGTATATATACCAGATAATGGATATTCACTAAACTTACTGTGGTAACCATTTCATGGCATATGTAAGCCAAATCATTATGCTATATGCCTTAAGCTTATACAGTGTATGTTAATTATATCTCAATAAAACTGGAAGAAAAAATGATAAAAAATAAAGTAAAGGGAGTCTCTCTCTTTCTCTATTTCCAGATTTGTGTGTGTACACGTGCACGCACACACACACACACACACACACACACACACACACACAGAGGCAATATAGGCAGAAGATCCTTTGACCTTTTTACCACAGACATCTAAATTAGACACACTTAAATTTGGGCACTGAAAAATCCAATGCTTTTTCTATGTATTTAGGAAATGCATATAAAATATATCCAGTATAACCAAAACTTCTATTTAAAAATTTCACCCTGCTTTTCCGGCTAAAATTATATGATGATGATTTGAAGAAAATGCTGACGCTGTCAACTTGGCAGTCATTGGCTATTAACAGGATGTCTTTAGATTGATGAACTAAACCACATGGGCTTCTGCTTTTATCATGGCTCTAGGGTTGAATGAGAAATGGCAGCCAAAAAGCTAGCCAAGTGGTAGTTAACACCATAAATCACTTATGAGTCATGAAATAGCTATCAGATAACAGGTATTATGAGGAATAAAAGGAAAACAGACATTAAATTTGGTTTGTGGGGAGCATGTAGTCTCATTGGTGAAACAGGATTAACAGAGGTGAAACCAATAAAGGACAATTCAAGAAAGTATATTCTACCTTGGCGCTAAACAACATGTTTTACACGGTAATGAGGTAGGGATCGGCCATCCATTCATCTGTCAAATATGTGTTCAGCTCCTTTGTGGAGGATGCAGAGATGAAAGGCACAGTCCCATTCAAGGAACTCACAGTCCAGTGGGAAGACAGACAAGTACACCAACAATTACAATATAACGGGAAACTGCTACGATGGAGGCATGTGTTTGGGGACCAGGGAGTACAAACGAGAGAGATGTTACTCAGATCTTCCACCTGTTCATCCAGTTGGAATAATGTAGTGTAGCAACAACAAACTGGCCAAACAAATAAACCACAGTGAGGGATGAGTGGTCTGGCAGAGCTGACTCTTGAGATGAGTTTCAAAATTTGAGTCTGATTGAGCCAGAGGAGGAAAGAGAGCTCTGGGGAGTCAGAATAACATGTGAAAATCCATGAAAGGCTATAAGAACAGGGCACAACAGGAATCAGCCCTGAGTATGGAAAGGAAAAGGCATGTATGAAGATGTGGTACACCAAAATAGTGGTCTGAATTCTTCACTATTCTGCAATAGAATTATGCATCTGTTCTCTTGCAACAGGCTCATGCATCTCCCTAGCCCTTGGATTTTGACTTGGCCGTGTGACTTGCTTCAACCAATGGGATATCAGTGGGCAATGATGTGAACAGAGGTTTGAAATATGACTGGTGGGTGGGTTGCCCTGTTTATTTCTGCCAATGCCATAAGGAGAACATAGTCTAGGGAGCTACTGCCCCCCCAGCCAGGGCCCCAGCAGAGCAGAGCTGCCCTTGCCTCCCACAGACATGTGGTGAGAAATAATATCTATTGCTGTATGTTACTGAGATTTTTGTGGTTTGTTACGCAGCAAAAGCTGACTCATACTGAGAGCCCTGAGTAGTTCAGTTTGGCTAGAGCAAAGGGTACAGACTTGAAGTGAAGCTGACTGGGAAACATAACCTGGGACTACACAAAGATATCTTCCTGAGATGGCATTAACGTTGGGCAGTATTTCCAGCATATTACCCATCACCTAAGACAAGGACTGAAATCCAATGCAAAGAATCTGCTACAACCGACTACACAGACATTCCAATTAAGGATTTCAAAAAAAATTTAAGCTACAGAAACAACTATATCAGTTTTCATGGCAAAAAGTAAACAAAACAACAGTTACAGTTTTTTGTTATTGTAATAGTCATATTACAGTAGTACGAAGAGTGGGGACACAATTTAATGATAATTTTAATTTGTCAATGCCTTTTTAAAATAATTCTTTGTGTTTGACTGGCAAATGATTTTACCCTGATTACAATGAATTCCAGAAATAGGGACACGAAAAGTGTTAGTCTACAAAAAGCCTTTTCCAATAGGTGCTACTCTTTCAAGGTGCTTAAATCTACATCTTATATTTCCCTCTAAAAAGCTGCATCTGGCATTTGAATACTTTAAAGGAGGAGGGGGAGAAAGACACCCATTTAAATGGCAAAAACAGGCAGACACATCATGAGCCAACCCTCCACAAGTGCACTAGAAGTCAGACTGTGTGGAAATCATTCTTACAGATGAAAGCATCACCGTGGTTACATGGCAAGGGCAGAAAACCTTGGTTGAATTTAGAACAATGTGATTAAATACATACTCACAAATTCTATGCTCCTCCCTTCAAAGGTACAGCTTAGCCCCCCTCTACTTGAGCATGGGCAGGGCTTAGTGACTCCCTCCTAATAAAGAGAATATGATGAAATCAAAGCTGTGACTTCTAGGACTAGTTACAAAAGGTACTGTGGACTCATCCCTGCTCTCTTGCAGGGATTACTGGCTCTGAGGAAAGCAGCAGCCATGCTGTGAGAACATCCAAGCATCCCTATGAAGAGACTTGTCCTTCCCATGCAAATATAAGCAGAGTAGTCAGGGAGGGCCTGAGACCCTGCTAATCATTCCTGATAGTAAGTGAGCCAGCCATCCTGGAAGTAGCTCTGCCAGCCCCATTTGAGCCTCCAGCTAACTGTAGCCCTGACTGACATCTTAACTGCAACCTCATGAGAGACCCTGAGCCAGAAGCACCCAACTAAACTATTCCTGAATCCCAGACCCATAAAATCCACGATTATATATGTTTTGTTGTTTTAAGCTTCTAAGTTTTAGAGTAATTTGTTCATAGTAATAGATCAATACATAGGGCTTCTTTCTGCAGCCATGGTAAATGCAAAGGGTCATTCTGTAACAGGAAAAAAAAACAACAATCTACAAAATAAAAGATGGTACAAAGAGATAAAGAGATAGAGCATTCATTGTCAATGCCTTAAGGTCACTATACATTAGGAAAACACAATCCATCAAACCTTCAGAGAAAGGTCTTATTCCAAAGGACATTCAAACTGGACTTTACCGGATAATTAATGGGTGTGAAAAGAGAAAACTATTTCCCTGGAATTCATCTCTCAGGATATGAGAGGGAGGGGATAGGAAAGCAAGAGAGGAAGAAGACAAACATGTATTTCAGCAGATTTTTATCAGCAATGAAAAGACGATGTCTCATGCAGCTGAGTATCAACCATAATACAACATCACAGGGAAGACTTGTAAATATTTAAGCATCAACCAGTAACTTATTATGAGAGCTCTACTGGCCCTCTATCTTTCATCACGTTGATCTGTCCCATAAAGAGAATTTTTCCAGGAATAAACCAGGATACAAGGGACATTAAGAAGTTTCACAGATGCTTACCATTGAGGCATTCCTGGCTCACAACTACTATGCTTCACTTCTGAATTTGTGACCCAAGTTTTCTGCCAAATGTATCGTCTATGCCAACAGCTCTTTTCAGCCACAGGAATTGAACATAAGAACCCTACTTCTCTCACCCAGCTTTGAATCCATTGGGGACCTAGCTTTTTCTCTAGACTTCTCAGCCCTGTGGATTCACAGTAAACTGTGGCACGAGCATAAGGGACTCAGTGTTAGCTTTAGTGTGTCATCTGCTGCCCTGACAGCCACTTCTCTGTCTCTGAAAGGTGGTGTCACTGACTTAACGGCAACCAGAAGATGGCCGATTCCTTTTCTATCTGTGTTTGCTTAGGGGAGTTCAGTTGTGTTTCATCTTATCCTTCTCCCATCCCCCTTTTCTCATTTTCTGAAACGAAGACAATCTTTTTCAAGTTAACCACAGAACCTGACTGATAAAAATTGATCTCTAAAGATTGTCTTTCTTTACATCCAGTCATTAGAAATTTGGTCTTCGGTGGCAGGGAAAGCTCAAGGAGAGACATTTTCCAACTTCAAGAGTCACTCAGGGATTTTATCCTCAAAGAACAATAACAAATTAATCCTGAGAGCCAACAGAGGTTAGAAACTGCCCTAGCGTCAAGCTTTTAGACAAACGTGATATTTTCTCTTGATTAAAATGACATTCCAGGGCTTCCCTGGTGGCGCAGTGGTTGAGAGTCTGCCTGCCGATGCAGGGGACACGGGTTTGTGGCCTGGTCCGGGAAGATCCCACATGCCGCGGAGCGGCTGGGGCCGTGAGCCATGGCCACTGAACCTGTGCGTCTGGAGCCTCTGCTCCGCAACGGGAGAGGCCACAAAAGTGAGAGGCCGGCGTACCGCAAAAAAAAAAAAAAAAAAAAATGACATTCCAATATTAATATTTTTTAATCCTCAATAATAATATTGGAGTGACTAGAGCTCTTACATCCAAAAGATTTGATCCCACAGAGCAGACGTAAAGTGCTCATGAAATTTACAGAAACTAATGAAGTCCAGCAAAGGGAAAGTCTTTGCAATGATAACTTCCAGTCATTTCCAGTAAACTTTTTTTCAGGTGCTGGCATAGGGAAAGACATGACCCCGTCTAGTAGGAAAAAGGACATAATGAAAAATCAAGAGATGTATTAACCAAAAAACATGTGCCTGAAAAAGTAGGAGAAGGTAATTTACATTTATTTGCATAATGCCAGTGATGTACTTGCTATCTTAATAGATCTTCACTGTGAACACAATAGAGACAAATGCAGAGACATAAGTAATTGATAAAGCTCAACTATATCACCTTGAATTTGGAACTGTTGCATTTTAATAATTCTTAAATACAAGTACATTTTGATTTATTCTTTATGTTTCCATTGTAGTTATGCTGGAAATCTGTATATTGGAATAAAGTATTTGACCATAAATTACTCTCCTTTTACTTCTTTATATTACATAGTACGACATTCTATTTTTTTAAAATTATGTGTGAAGGCAGGTAATATTTATTATCTATAAGTTTCAGTTTAGAACAGTAACAGAAATGTTGCAAATTATTTGTTATAAATAGGAGACAATATGTTTGCTAGGGCTGAGAATCATGGCTTTATAGGTTTCAAGTCCCTTCCCACCTCAGGACCTTTGCACATGCTATTGCTGTCTTTGCCTAGAATGCCCTCTTCTGACTTTCTTTCTTACTGATATGGCAAACTCCTAAACTTTCAGGTCTCGGTTAAAACAGCACTGACTCAACAGAGTAAGTCAGAGTCCCCTCTTCCATGTTCATAGAGCAACCTACATTTTTTCATAACACATAAAAACTGAAATTAAGCTATTCATGTATTTTTTTGTTTAATATCTGTCTCTATGCAAAGTACATAAAAGGCAAGAGCTGTATCCCCTGTTTACCACTGTGCTGTTAACACCCAACACCAGGCCTGACATGTAGTAGATGCTCAGTAAGTGCTGGTTAAATGAATGAATGAAGATTCAGAAAGATTAAGCAGCCAGGATTACATAGCTAGTATGTGGCAAAGTTAGGATCCTAACCCATATATGATTGATGCCCCAAACTGCATTCTTTCCTTCCCATCATGCTGTTTCCAGCTAAAGCAGCATCACGCATAGTAAGGTGAAAACGGTTTCTCTTCTAAAATATCGGAAGTGAAACAAGATTAAATTACTTTGTTCCAGGTTTCTCCCTATTTGCCCCCAGGCTGAGACACTATAATAGAAGTATAACTTCTATGGCCAGATCCATGACCAATTTCCCTATAGGTTACTGCCCTACTGGGCCTATGCTAAAATCCAGAAGAACTGTCAAGTGCCAAAATATATAACCGTAAAAAATGCTTTTATCAGGGACTTCCCTCATGTCCCAGTGGTTAAGAATCCACCTGCCAATGCAGGGGACACAGGTTTGAGCTCTGGTCCGGGAAGATCCCACATGCTGTGGAGCAACTAAGTCCATGAGCCACAACGACTGAGCCCACGTGCCACAACTACTGAAGTCTGCGCGCCTAGAGCCCGTGCTCCGCAACAAGAGAAGCCACTGCAATGAGAAGCCCGCGCACCGCAACGAAGAGTAGCCCCTACTCGCCGCAACTAGAGAAAGCCCACGTGCAGCAACGAAGACCCAGCGCAGCCAAAAATAATAAATTTTTTAAAAAGTGTCTTTATCATGTTCATAGGTACCCAAAACAGGTCACCTGACTTCTCAAAGCTGGTCATCTGCCAGGTCACGGATGCCCCAAGGCTATCCAAACACAGCAGAACAGAATGCATTAAGAAGCTTGCAAATAGTACAACTATAACTCACTAAAACACTGGTTAGTGTAGCAGTTCACATGCTATTAACTGTGGATATTAGGAGCCATAATGAAACAGGGTTCACCAAACCCTGCACAGTGCTGGCCTCCTCTGTGAAACGCCTGCCAAGCAATGAATTTAAAGGTGACAACAGGGCAGAGGTGAGCAAGCACAGATATTCTGGAATCATACACATCTGGATTCGAATTCTGGTCCCCTGCTGTTCAGCTGTGTGGCCTTTGTGACAATTGACCATCTGGCTAAGCCTCAGTTTCCTCACCTAAAAATGGGGCTAATACGGATCTCATAAAAGTTTTATGAACATTAAAAATATACTAAGCAACTGCTGGCTTATTAAGTAATTGCTTAATAAATGATAGCACCGTTTCTTATCAAAGGCCACAGTGCTGTCTTCCTCTAACTTCTGACAGCATGTACTTTCCATATAACTTGCTTAGCAGTTGCCATCTCCCTACTTGTACATTCAGTTAATATATCATATTCTTTCCTTATCCAAACCGTGTCTTCTATTTTATCCAAATGAGGTTGTATATATGGGACCGAGCACAATATTGCCAGATGCATCTGGCGCCTAACATAACAAGCAAAAGCCATAAATCATAGTATTATCTCACACACTGCCCAGCCAAGAGCCTTACATAAACCTTGAATTTCATAAATATTTGTTGATTTATTATAGAAAATAAACCAGCTATGAATTCCAGCTGTTATGGATATACAATCTAAACATGAAAATCTTTAGTTGGGTGGTTCCTCTGATCCAGTATATTTTGGAGAATCATGGAAACTGAAGGAGTTGCATGAAGACTGAAATCAGGGAAATTTCCCAGTTCTTTTCAGATAAATAAGTAAACTGAATTTTGTGGAATCTAGACCAACTAAGCTACTGTTGTCTGGGTTCACAGATGGTTCAAGATATCAGTGTGGATAATGAACATGTAAATAAATGGAAAAAGGAAATCAACAGATTGGTCATCTGGGAATGACATGCAGAGATCACAATTAGAAATTGAGTTGTCAAGACGATCTCGTTAGAATCACACAAGGCTAACTGGAGAGTGAGTTTAAGTTAGAATAGATAGGACTCAATTGTCACAGTTCAGGGAACAACAGAGGAACCTCAGAGCTGATCCCACCCATTTTTCTAAATTTTGGAAGCCAGGCTACAGAGCCATTTACCTGAAGATGGTGCAGTTTAATGGGGAAAGGCAGCGAAAATGTAGCCTAGTCCATGGAGGAATCGCTTTTCTCTGACATAAGTTAACAGTGAGGAGAGAAAGCAGGCGCGTCACATTTTGCTTCTGTGATGCAAGTGGAACCCCTTCAATTCTGGGTGCCAATAATGAGCCAAGTCTCAGCTGGAGTTTAAGCTTTGGAGGAACAATGTGGGCTGCAGGATCTCTCTGAATCATTAAAGTCTGAGGATTCTCTTTCTACTACAACCTATGGGAGAAGACAGCTAAGAGACTGTTCCACACAATCTTATGAAAAATACTTTAAGTTAAAGGAGACAAAGGGTTAATGAGAGCGAGAAAGACAATCAGATGGAGTGAAAATACAGTCTTCTGTTAGGAAATAAGGCAAGTCGTGAATGGTCGTCTACTTCGCCGAGCTGATGTGGAAGGAATGTTTGCAATTTCTATTCTCTAAAAATGCATATTCTTTGGATATTTCAATGATAAGAATGGCGTTAATCAGGGGCTTCCCTGGTGGCGCAGTGGTTGAGAGTCCGCCTTGCCGATGCAGGGGACACGGGTTCGTGCCCCGGTCGGGGAGGATCCCACATGCCGTGGAGCGGCTGGGCCCGTGAGCCATGGCCGCTGAGCCTGCGCGTCCGGAGCCTGTGCTCCGCAACGGGAGAGGCCACAACAGTGAGAGGCCCGCGTACCGCAAAAAAAAAAAAAAAAAAAAGAATGGCGTTAATCAAAGATCTTGAACTAGAACAGTGTATTTCAAACTGAGGTCATAAAACCCAAAGGTGCCCCTTAGCCATTTTTTTTTAATTTTTATATTGGAATATAGTTGATATACAATGTTGTATTAGTTTCAGGTGCAAAGCAAAGTGACTTAGTTATACATATACATATATCTCTTCTTTTTCAGATTCTTTTCCCGTATAGGTTATTACAGAGTATTGAACAGAATTCCCCATGCTGCCCCTCAGCCTTTTAACAAAAGAAAACAGGAAACAATAGTAAGGGAAAGTATTATTTCTATTTGCCTCAGTTATATAAGTTTGAATGCACACACATGCACATGCATACAGCATCATGATGTAAAGTGTATTTCTTCTTGTTCATTATGTTTAAGAAGTTTGAAAAACTTTTGAAAAATTAGAATAGAGAAATCAGATGGAGTACTTCTGGTGAAAAATTAGCCGTATCAATAGAGTCATGAATTTTTTTTTTTAATGAAGACTCAGCAGAAAGTGAGGTTCCCCTCAATGCTATGCCAGAATCTCAACACCCATATTTCTTACAGTCTTACTTTTGTAGCTTATTATTTGTCTAAGTACACCGCCTAGTAATAGCACTTATTTTTACTCATTATAATAAAGTGTCCTTTTAAAATTGTATTCTACACTATAGTGATAATCATATTTTATACAGAAGAAAAATCAAACTGATCTCTGGTTTTTATTTCCAGTCCTGACATTGGCTGACTTCTAGCCTCTTTGGGCCTCGATATCTTTATAAGTTTCTTTTTTATATAAAATGAGAGGGTCAGGAGAAAAGATGGCTGAAGTTTCTTCAGTTTTAAAATTCTATTGTTTTGATTTCGTGGAAAGGCAGACATTTTTCTGTATCAATCTTTTCTGGGTTTTTGGACCACAAGGCTAATATCAAAACATGAATCACTTTGCTGTATACGTGAAACTAACACAGCATGGTAAATCAACTATACTTCAATAAATACTTTTTAAAAAAAATTATTGTGCTCCTTGCAACCATGAATCCCAATTGCAACAGGATTGAAATACTCTGCTGGGAATGAAAAGTGCCCTGGGCACTGGCCTATAAACCCCTACCTTAAACCCCAAAGCGCACCCTCCCAGTTGGTGATCAACCAAAATCACCTTCCCTCATGCTCAGAGGGCATTTCTCACTTTCTCTTACTGTCATCCTACCTGTGTTTGTGAAATACAGGATTTTGCTTATCTACTATACTCTTTCGGAATATATACATACATGTATGTCAGCAAATTATATCATGGAAATTCATATTTTGAGGGCTGTCTGGACCACTGTTTGAGGATCCTTGGCTGACTCTTCTCTGATCTAAGCATTCAAGTGTTCTTGCAGAGCAGGAAAGACTCAGTCTGGCAGGAACGAGGACAGGACTTCCAAAAAGAACAAAGACAACTTGTGACTTGCCGAGTGTGACTCAGGCGCTGGCTCTGTGCTCCCTGAGTCACAGCTGATCCATCACCAACCCCATTAGAGGGTGTCCTGTTGACAGAGGTGGCCACCTTCCTGGCTGCCAGATCGCTGGTACACTGCGAGGAAATTATGTCCTTCTCTACATCTGCTGATTTAGTGCCCTGGCACAGGAAAACCCTTTAGAAAGGAAAATCAGAACTGGGTTGCAATCAAAGCAACAATTATCTGATGAGGACCTATTATTGCACAGCAATTCAGACCTGAGCCCTGCTTTCTGCCATCATGCTGTTCATTAACATGTGATGACTGCTAAAATGGGTGGGAGAGATGGTCAGAGCATCAGGTATTCAGGGGGTGGAGACATCTGTTGGTCCAGAACAATCAACAAAAACTTCATGCATGAGACAGGGGTTAAGCTGAGCCTTGAACTAAGAGTGAGATTCACATAAGGCAGGGAAAGGAAAGGACATTTCCAAAGGGGGAAGAACAAAGTGTCCAAAAGTGCAAAGGCAGAAATGCACATGGCCTGTTGGCATGGATCAAGAATAAACATGAGATATTATCTTGGTAATCTGCATTTTACATCTCAAGTTTGATCAAAAAAGTATATCCTACCCATCTCATTAAAGCAATATGACTCACAAGAGCAGATAGGTACTAGTTAGCTTTTCTCCCAATCTACATTCCATAAAATTGTGTCCTAGAAAATACTTTTATTGGTTATCTCTTTTCCTGTCACTTTCTTTGTGGCTGATACGTAACCCCTTTTCCCACTCCTCTTTGACCTAATCTGCTTCTGGAGTGGGAGATCTTGGCCAATTACAGGATAGGGTGAAATTCAATCGAAAGAATCCATTATTGTCTTACACAACACTGCTAAGACCTGTAAAGGGTAGAAGAAAAGGCTAAGTAGGATCTCTATTCGAAAGAAACTTTAGTAGGAAAGATTAAACATTGGCCCATGGAACTGTTAAATAAAATACTGCCTCATGTTATAGGAAGATGAGCCACAAACAGTATTTAATTTGAAGTTTAGAACTGGCATGGTCTACATAAGCACATGTAAATCATATGTTGATATGACTCATGCCTTACCTCAAGGCTGACCGTTGCCTGGTATGGGCACTGCACAAAAAAATGTACCAGACCTAGGAAGTGAGTTCTCTACTTGCCATGACACATGTGGACAAAGAATGCTGCTTGCCATACGAGCAAACAAAAGATGTTGTGTCCATCAAGCCAGCAGCCACTACGGCTGCCCCCACCAGTGCACCCTGAGGAGATTCAGGATGGAAAGGAACAGAATACTGGCTCTAGGTAGTTAAGGTTCGTATCAAAGGAATGATTTCAATGAGCCCAGACTCTTGCATCTTCCCATTCATAGGAAAGTGCTAAACTCATTAATTTGAGATGCCTGTTTTTCCTTAATTAACAGTTCTCTTTTGATGTTCCCACTACCTGGTTTTTGTTGCAAAACTCCTACAAATCCAGGTCCTCCTTCATCTCTTCGGAGCAGCTCCTCAGACCCATCTGAGAGGCTGCATCCCAGGCTTAAGTCCTCAGTGAGTCCGCCAAATAAAACATAATTCTCAACTTTTAGGTTGTGTGTGTGTTTTTTTTTCAGTTGACACATATGTTTGATGCTACATCTGTCCAGAGTGGGGTATCATGTTGTAATTCTACCTGGATGGGCATATTTTTTTTAATTCATCCATCTAGTGGGGACCTCTTTCTCTCATGAGCTCAAAAGCCTTTTAGAGGTGAATTGGGGTTTCTGATCCTCCCTTTGCATACAAGCAGGCGTGGCTCTTAATAAATGTTTTGTAGATTACTCAATTTTCTCAATATTGGGAATTAATAAACAAGAAGCTGAAGAATAGCTGGAATAGAATTAATTTAGGTCCATTATTTGGAACTTTATCATTGCATAAGCACCACCGTTACACTCTTGTTTCGGCGCACTCAGTGAGAGGAGTGGTCCAGCTTACCTCGTTCTCCTGGGGTCCCTGGCACACCCGCATTTCCTGGGAAGCCTGGGGCACCTGGGGGTCCTTGTTCACCAGGGGTTCCAGGGGAGCCTGGTCTCCCAGGCTCTCCAGGAGGCCCTTGGATGGTCCGAATTGATGTTGACTGGCTGGGAATCTGGTTGAGGATGGCTGTGTACCTGGCCATATGACCTGAGACACGAAGGACAAAGAAGCATTCGATGAATTGTCACACTTAGAAAGGGAGAACTGAAGGTATTATCTGTCAAGGTTCCAAACAATTCTGTTAGACACCCACCAACAGGAAGAAGCACATCCCTCTGAAATAAGTTGATTTCCAACTGAAAACTTTTTGCATTTTACTTCGGATGATATTAACAGCTGGACTGTATTCAAGTCGCATCTCATGTGTTTGGAATTCCACAGCTCACGTCAGCATCTCAGTAAACATCACTGACCAGAAATCATAAATTTTATCTTCACCCCCAACATTTATCTGACCCCTAAATCCTCACCCAGCTGCCCCTTTTCCCCAGCGATTTCCACCCAAGTAATATGTCTTTCTTCCAACCCACAAAGCCTGTCCCACCCTCTTGCTCAGTAATCCCCAGACAAGTGCTCTGTTTCAACTCATTTCTTCATTGCCAAGGCTTTTTGCAGAAACCTTTACTTGGGTCCCAGCTGCAGAAACTCTGAATAGCTTTATTTTTTAAAAAAATCTGGCGCTCTCTCCCAGAATCCCTTAACTCAGCTGTGCCTGGAAGAATGTATTTTAATAATTAGAAGTATAGATTGAGAAAGTATTTGATACCATAATGCCCCATTTTTCAGCATCATCAGGAGATAACATTTTCCCAAAGAAGTGAACTTTCCAGATGACTGTCATTTATTCCTTTGTAAACATTGAACCCTAAATAAAGAATAGTAACCATTTTTAGAGGGATGATTTCTAAGATATAGTCAATGCGTTCTTAAGCATAGGACCATGACTGTAAGTAGGATTGGCCTCCTGGTGACCCGGGAGCCATTAGTAGGCATGTCCATGAATGTGTGGGTGGGATCAGACATTTCCACATCTGCTTTTTCAGCTTCCTCCTTTGATAAAAGGGCCATCCTTTATTATTGATACTTCTCTAGCTGTCATCACCTCAGCCTCACACAGCTTCCCACATAAACTTTCCTAGCATAATTCAGATCTGGACTAAAAACCAGGTAACTGAGCATGTGAGGAATTCTATGCTAAATGATAATCAAGTTCTGAGGTGAAGCCTAAGGAAGGAAATAAGAAGCCCAGAGAAACGTGAAGGGGTGTGTGGGCAGATGATTGAGGTACCAGAAATAAAGCTTCTGGGTGGCTTGGGTTTTGCTCATAGACTGGCATAAAATCTCTTCTATTGTTTTCCTCTGACAAGGACATTGACAGGCAGGGCCTCCCTATTTTACTGACATGGTTCAGCTCTTGTATAACCCCTGTTGGTTTCTATTTCCTAGAAGTTATTCACAAGAATCTGAGAATTGCTGATGGGAAAAACTGCATTTTGGACTCTCAATTTTTAGGGCATGTTTCAAATAATCACATATTTATATAAGATTTTTATTCTACAGTGGAATAAGATAGCAACTATTGTGAAATCTTCCTTATATTATAGTCAGTGAGTCATGTTAGGATTTAACCCTTAGGTTTCCTTAAAATCATTACCCACCCATTTACAGTGTATACTTGAAATGAGAAACTTACAAAATAATCCAAGGTACAGGTTAGCTTTGGACATATTCTACTTAATGTTGTTTCCCTTTTATAATTAATTGTATCTTCAGAGACCCTATTTTGGCATTAAACTTAAGTAGTTTCATTTAACTGATAAATTCTTTCACAACCACTAGTTTGGGCAATATAATACAAAATGAAATAAAGTTAAAATATAGGGAGCATTACTACTACATCTGAAGAGAGTAGCTTTGTATTCAGTTTGCCCTAAGATTTACGTCTTAATGAAAACTCTTCCAAGCCCCTGTAGACCTTCACTCCATGCTTTCTGCAGGATGAGATCTGGGTTTATCTACTGCAGATGGAATTTTGGACCCAGCCAATAGCACCTTCTTGGACACTTACAGGATTCCCAAACTTCCCAGGTTAAAAAAATATAACCTCAAAGCTGTTAAGGCAGCCGCTTAGGTAATGTTGGCCTTGGAGATGGTGGATGCTACAGAACCAGGGGGCTTGGCAGCAGAGCTAGGCCAGAGCTGTCTGGGCTTGAGAGGAATATTTCATCTCCTTGTGGCCTCAGATCTTTGTGGAACTAAACAAATGACTGGCAGAGAGAAGGGCCCACTCTAGTAACCCTCTGGTTAGATTACTGAGACAAAATATACAGTCAGTGGGCAGGGGAGAAATGCACAGATGCGTGGGTATGGAAGTGAATGAGCATGAATCAGTAACTGAAATACTGGCCTGTGGGAAAGTTCAAGTTTAAAATGAAGAAATGGGACAGGTGTGATATAAAGTGTGTTCCAGTGTAATTTTTGGCACGGAGCCCAAGTATCATGTCAAATGTTCACATGAAGCCTGTCCCCATGTGTGCATGTATGTTTGTGTGTCCACATTTTTTCTGGTATAAATCTTAAAGAATAAAGGGAAGGGCCTTGGGCTAACCAAAAGCAATGGGTAAGAAAGAGATATGGATTTAAATCTAGGGGCTTGAAGGTAGCTTCTGATGCCTTAGTTTGGCAGCTTTCAAGTGCTGAGAACTTGAGAAAAAAATCTATCTATCTGGAGAGATGAAGAAGAAATAAAAGATTTGATATGGACAGTCAAGTTAAACCTATATGGGCAAACAGAGAGTTTTTGGACAAACAACAGAGAGGAATTTGGTCTCTGCACTATCGATGCAGAACTCTAGCGTAATATGTAATGATCACTTAGATGGGTTAGTGATGGCCATCTGTAAAGCTTATGTTTCTGCAACAAGACAAAGCTTAGTCTTTACGCTTGTGTGAAAGGCAAATTCCCATCTGGACGTGTAATAAAAAAACATCTGTAACTATAACGCACTTACTTTGGATGAGCTGTTCGCACACCTGATGTGCCACTGCTCTCACCATGGCTTGAGACTGTAGGTCACCCTGGATGAGAAAAAAGCAGACTGCTGACTCTCAGCCACAAACCCAGCCAATGGCAGGACTTCCAGGATGGAAATGGGACTTGACTCATTGTTGCCAACCTGGGCTCTTTGTCTCCTAGCAACAGGTAGGATTGACCACCATGGTGCACACGGAGAAGGTGTAAGCAATCTGGCACTCATGGTACAAGGTTCCTGAGAGCCTTTATGAAATTAAAAAGTTCAAGTGCTTCTGGCCCCAGATTCTAAAAAATTTACTAGTTTTGTAATAAACCCATACGTATTTAATGCCTTATTTATCGCTCTTTACAGTTTGAAAATACAGCAATTTCTCAACCAGTGGCTTACTTAATACTAACAGCAACTCAGAGGAAAGATGTTAAATCCATCTTACAGATGAACAGAGTTAAACATACTGCCCAAGTGTTCACAGAGGTAACTGGATGAGCCCAAGGTCACTGCTGTTTCTACTAGAGCCGACAGCACAATTATATGAGCAGTGGCACAATTTCTCAAAGGATATAGAAGGCCCCTGAAATAAACTGATCTAAGTTTCGCAGCCAGTTCTTTGATTCCACGCTGCCTTTGTCTTCCTTGGTTCCCATATTGGAAATACACAAGCCTCAATCTACCGCTTGGCATTTTGAATAGAGCTTTTACTTTTCTGAAGCCTTTTCACATCCATTATATTATGTCTTCATTAAATCCACTTTGTGAGTTAGATGAGTTTGATTCTCTCCATGTTAGCCTGAAAGAAGTGGCCTAAGGTCATCTAGCTGGATAGCAGCAGATCTGCAACTAGAAGTCAGCACTCCTGATTTCTAGCCCACAGGGTGGTTTTCCCTTGAAAATGTGCTCACAGCCAAGCGAGTTGAGGAGAGGGGGAAGAGGAGTGGTATTAGAGCAATGAGTAATCATGAGAGTAAATGGTTATCCTTTATCAGGCTTATGCAACAAAAGGTGTGCAGTCAGCTGCCACTGGTCAACACTCCAGAGGATACTTACTCTTTCTCCTCTTTCTCCCTTTGCTCCAGGGACACCCTGTAAAATTTTAAATTGTCAAGTTACTTGTGACACTGCACTCGGCCAAGCATGACAGTGTATCTTTTCTTATTGTATCAACATTTTTTATTAGCTCTCATAATTCTACAGCAAAAATAGATACACAGCAACAGGGTTAAACAAACAGCAACCTGTAAACTCATCAAGCAGAGACAGCTGTTTTAAACATTTTACTCCTCCAGCCTTTGAATGCACAGACACAATAAGTTTGAATACAAAATTGGGATCATGCAGCAATACTGCTTTGCAACATAGTGTCACTGAATAAGTCATTCACATCGTTTCACACAAAACACCACCCTCTGAATTGTACTTTACTGATGCTGCATAATTGATTTCACAAATCTCTGCTGAAAAGATAAACTTTTAATTTTTGAAAGAATATCTCTCACAGAAAGGAAAAGATCTTCCGACTTAAGAGTTCAAGTAAAAGATGAAATCTGTGAAATCCCACATCCTCACTCTGCTTTCCATCCAGAATAACAGCAAACAATTCTTTCTCCCTGAGTCTCCCTGATGATACGAGCTTGTATTAACACGAACTGTCAGCTGAATCATTATTTTGTTTTGTGGCTTAGCTACTCTTTGATCCATAGGAAACTTTACCATATCTGTAAAAACTTTTACTGATAAAACAATGGCGTTTTTAGTGTTTCTGCAATGAAGTTACATGTATAATGCAAAACATGTGTCTTCAGAATAATTTCATCTTTTTGTTTCAACTCCAAGGCAGCGTAATAGATTTACTGAACAACATTTTATCCTCTCTATCAAAAGGGTAGTGAGTGCCATTTAGAGATGGAATTTGCCACATTGTCAGACTGTTCCCAGTTGTTACTATAATCTCAACAGGTCCCAAATCAAACTCATATCATCTCCAAAATCTCTATTCAGTTAGTCATCCAAATTCAAAATTCTGGGTTCACCCCACGGTGTGCAGGTAAACTGGCTTTCTGGAAAAATGAAAAGCCCTCACTTGTACTGTTTGCTGTTTTCAGAGGTGTAAATGCTTGTACTATGGCTGATTTCAAGTGACAAATGTGCTGTCACTGAAGATGGAGTTTCAAAGGGAAGAGAAGCACAAAATCTACTCTCCCAAGCACGTACAAGCCAGTCCAAGCCCATCACTGGTTATATCTTTTACCCTTCCTTCCCTTGCCTCCTTTTTTTCTTTTTGAATTTTATTTTATTTAATTTTTTATGCAGCAGGTTCTTACTAGTTATCCATTTTATACATATTAGTGTATATACGTCAATCCCAGTCTCCCAATTCATTACACCACCACCGCCCCTGCCACTTTCGCCTCTTGGTGTCCATATGTTTGTTCTCTACATCTGTGTCTCAATTTCTGCCCTGCAAACTGGTTCATCTGTACCATTTTTCTAGGTTCCACATACATGCGTTAACATACGATATTTGTTTTTATCTTTCTGACTTACTTCACTCTGTATGACAGTCTCTAGATCCATCCACATCTCTACAAATGACCCAATTTCGTTCCTTTATATGGCTGAGTAATATTCCATTCTATATATGTACCACACCTTCTTTATCCATTCGTCTCTCGATGGGCATTTAGGTTGCTTCCATGACCTGGCTATTGTAAATAGTGCTGCAATGAACATTGGGGTGTGTGTGTCTTTTTGAATTATGGTTTTCTCTGGGTATATGTCCAGTAGTGGGATTCCTGGGTCGTATGGTAGTTCTATTTTTAGTTTTTTAAGGAACCTCCATGCTCTTCTCCATAGTGGCTGTATCAATTTACATTCCCACCAAGAGTGCAAGAGGGTTCCCTTTTCTCCACACCCTCTCCAGCATTTCCTGTTTGTAGATGTTCTGATGATGCCCATTCTAACTGGTGTGAGGTGATACCTCATTGTAGTTTTGATTTGCATTTCTCTAATGATTAGTGATGTTGAGCAGCTTTTCATGTGCTTCTTGGCCATCTGTATGTCTTCTTTGGAGAAATGTCTGTTTAGGTCTTCTGCCCATTTTTGGATTGGTTTGTTTGTTTTTTTTAATATTGAGCTGCACGAGCTGTTTATACATTTTGGAGATTAATCCTTTGCCCATTGATTTGTTTGCAAGTATTTTCTCCCATTTTGAGGGTTGTCTTTTCGTCTTGTTTGTACTTTCCTTTGCTTTGCAAAAGCTTTTAAGTTTCCTTAGGCCCCATTTGTTTATTTTTGTTTTTACTTCCATTACTCTGGGAGGTGGATGAAAAAGATCTTCCTGTGATTTATGTCAAAGAGTGCTCTTCCTATGTTTTCCTCTAAGAGTTTTATAATGTCAGGTCTTACATTTAGGTCTCTAATTCATTTTGAGTTTATTTTTGTGTTAGGGAGTGTTCTAATTTCATTCTTTTCCATGTAGCTGTCCAGTTTTCCCAGCACCACTTATTGAAGAGACTGTCTTTTTCCCATTGTATATCCTTGCCTCCTTTGTCATAGATTAGTTGACCATAGGTGCATGGATTTATCTCTGGGCTTTCTATCCTGTGCCATTGATCTATGTTTCTGTTTCTGTGCCAGTACCATATTGTCTTGATTACTGTAGCTTTGTAGTATAGTCTGAAGTCAGGGAGTCTGATTCCTCCAGCTCCGTTTTTTTTCCCTCAAGACTGTTGTGGCTATTTGGGGTCTTTTGTGTCTCCACACAAATTTTAAGGTTTTTTTTGTTCTAGTTCTATAAAAAAAATGCCATTGGTAATTTGATAGGGATTGCATTGTATCTATAGATTGTTTTGGGTAGTATAGTCATTTTCACAATATTGATTCTTCCAATCCAAGAACATGGTATATCTCTCCATCTGTTTGTGTCATCTTTGATTTCTTTCATCAGTGTCTTATAGTTTTCTGCATACAGGTCTTTTGTCTCACTAGTTAGGTTTATTCCTAAGTATTTTAATCTTTTTGTTGCAGTGGTAAATTGGAGTGTTTCCTTAATTTCTCATTCAGATTTTTCATCATTAGTGTATAGGAATGCAAGAGATTTCTGTGCATTCATTTTGTATCCTGCAACTTTACCAAATACATGGATTAGCTCTAGCAGTTTTCTGGTGGCATATTTAGGATTCTTTATGTATAGTATCATGTAATCTGCAAACAGTGACAGTTTTACTTCTTCTTTTCCAATTCAGATTTCTTCTATTTCTTTTTCTTCTCTAATTGCCATGGGTAAGACTTCCAAAAGTATGATGAATAATGGTGGTGATAGTGGACATCCTAGGCTTGTTCCTGATCTTAGAGGAAATGCTTTCAGTTTTTCACCATTGAGAATGATGTTTGCTGTGGGTTTGTCATATATGGCCTTTATTATGTTGAGGAATGTTCTCTCTATGCCTACTTTCTGGAGGGTTTTTATCATAAATGGGTGTTAAATTTTGTCGAAAGCTTTCTCTGCATCTACTGAGATGATCATATGGCTTTTCTCCTTCAATTTGTTAATATGGTGTATCATGTTGATTGATTTGCATATATTGATGAATCTTTGCATTCCTGGGATAAACCCCACTTGATCATAATGTATGATCCTTTTCATGTGCTGTTGGATTCTGTTTGCTAATATTTTGTTGAGAATTTTTGCAGCTATGTCATCAGTGATATTGGCCTGTAGTTTTCTTTCTTTGTGACATCTTTGTCTGGTTTTGGTATCAGAGTGATGGTGACCTCATAGAATGAGTTTGGGAGTGTTCCTCCCTCTGTCATATTTTGGAAGAGTTTGAGAAGGATAGGTGTTACCTCTTCTCTAAATGTTTGATAGATTTCATCTGTGAAGCCATCAGGTCCTGGGCTTTTGTTTGTTGGAAGACCTTTAATCACAGTTTCAATTTTGGTGCTTGTGATTGGTCTGTTCATATTTTCTATTTCTTCCTGGTTCAGTCTCAGAAGGTTGTGCTTTTCTAAGAATTTGTCCATTTCTTTCAGGTCGTTAATTTTATTGGCATATAGTTGCTTATAGTAATCTCTCATGATCCTTTGTATTTCTGCAGTGTCAGTTGTTACTTCTCCTTTTTCATTTCTAATTCTATTGATTTGAGTCTTCTCCCTTTTTTTCTTGATAAGTCTGGCTAATGGTTTATCAATTTTGTTTATCTTCTCAAAGAGCCAGCTTTTAGTTTTATTGATCTTTGCTATCATTTGCTTCATTTTTTAAATTTATTTCTGACATGATCTTTATGATTTCTTTCTGTCTCCTAACTTTGAGGTTTTTTTGTTCTTCTTTCTCTAATTGCTTTAGGTGTAAGGTTAGGTTATTTATTTGAGATGTTTCTTGTTTCTTAAGGTAGGCTTGTATAGCTATAAACTTCCCTCTTAGAACTGCTTTTGCTGCATCCCATAGGTTTTGGGTCGTTGTGTTTTCATTGTGATTTGTTTCTAGGTATTTTTTGATTTCCTCTTTGATTTCTTCAGTGATCTCTTGGTTATTAGGTAGTGTGTTGTTTAGCTTCCATGTGTTTGTATCTCTTACAGATACAAACACATTTTCTGTAATTGATATCTAGTCTCATAGCGTTGTGGTTGGCAAAGATCCTTGATATGATTTCAATTTTCTTAAAATTACCAAGGCTTGATTTGTCACCCACGATATGATGTATCCTGGAGAATGTTCCATGAGCCCTTGAGAAAAAAGTACATTCTGCTGTTTTTGGAAGGAATGTCCTATAAATATCAGTTAAGTCCATCTTGTTTTATGTATCATTTAACACTTCTGTTTCCTTATTTATTTTCATTTTGGATGATCTGTCCATTGGTGAAAGTGAGGTGTTTAAGTCCCCTACTATTATTGCGTTACTGTCAATTTCCCTTTTTATGGCTGTTAGCATTTGCCGTATGCATTGAGGGGTTCCTGGGTTGGGTGCATGAATATTTACAATTGTTATATCTTCTTCTTGGATTGATCTCTTGATCATTATGTAGTGTTCTTCTTTGTCTCTTGTAATAGTCTTTATTTTATAGTCTATTTTGTCTGATATAAGAATTGCTACTGCAGCTCTCTTTTGATTTCCGTTTGCATGGAATATCTTTTTCCCTCCTTTCACTTTCAGTCTGTATGTGTCCCTAGGTCGGAAGTGGGTCTCTCGTAGACAGCATATATATGGGTCTTGTTTTTGTATCCATTCAGTGAGTCTGTGTCTTTTGGTTGGAGCATTTAATCCATTCACATTTAAGGTAATTATTGATATGTATGTTCCTATGACCATTTTCTTAATTGTTTTGGGTTTGTCTTTGTAGGTCCTTTTCTTCTCTTGTGTTTCCCACTTAGAGAAGTTCCTTTAGCATTTGTTGTAGAGCTGGTTTGGTGGTGCTGAATTCCCTTAGCTTTCATTTGTCTGTAAAGCTTTTGATTTCTCCATCGAATCTGAATGAGATCCTTGCCGGGTACAGTAATCTTGGTTGCAGGTTCTTCTCTTTCATCACTTTAAATATGTCATGCCACTCCCTTCTGGCTTGTAGAGTTTCTGCTGAGAAATTAGCTGTTAACCTTATGGGAGTTCCCTTGTATGTTATTTGTCGTTTTCCCCTTTCTGCTTTCAATAATTTCTGTCTTTAATTTTTTTTCTTTGTCTTTAATTTTTGTGTATTTGCTTACTATGTGTCTTGGCATGTTTCTCCTTGGGTTTATCCTGCCTAGGACTCTCTGCGCTTCCTGGACTTGGGTGGCTATTTCCTTTCCCACGTTAGGGAAGTTTTCATCTATAATCTCTTCAAATATTTTCTTGGGTCCTTTCTCTCTCTCTCTTCTCCTTCTGGGACCCCTATAATACGAATGTTGGTGCATTTAATGTTGTCCCAGAGGTCTCTTAGGTTGTCTTCTTTTCTTTTCATTCTTTTTTCTTTATTCTGTTCTGCAGCAATGAATTCCACCATTGTGTCTTCCAGGTCACTTATCCGTTCTTCTGCCTCAGTTATTCTGGTATTGATTTCTTCTAGTGTATTTTTCATTTCAGTTATTGTATTGTTCATCTCTGTTTGTTCTTTAATTCTTCTAGGTGTTTGTTAAAAACTTCTTGCATCTTCTCTATCTTTGCTTCCATTCTTTTTCCAAAGTCCTGGATCATCTTCACTATCATTATTCTGAATTGTTTTTCTGGAAGGTTGCCTATCTCCACTTCATTTAGTTGTTTTTCTGGGGTTTTATCTTGTTCCTTCATCTGGTACATAGCCCTCTACCTTTTCATCTTGTCTATCTTTCTGTGAATGTCCATTCCCTTGCCTCTTGCATGTCTATTACACACACATACACACACGTACATGCACACTTTTTGCATTGCAATTCCTCTTATATCTATCTCTTCCACTCCACCACCAAGGTGCTACCCTACCCATCTCACACCAGTGCATTTGCAACTTCCTTCTAGCTGGCTTCTCTAACTAAAAACCCTCCCTTCCAGTTCATCCTCTACAAAACCACTAGTCTCATCCTCCTCAGATACTACCAGCATACAACTTAGAAAGCTCAGTGACTGTTGATTGATGGCAGCTCTTTCTTCCTCTATTCAGAAATCATTCAGTGATTCTTAGACATCCATGTGACACAGTCAAAGTCCTCAAATTCAATGTCTCGTTATTTAGCCCCATCTTCCCCACCTCCTGCTCATCAAAATTACAACTTCTCATTCTCACAGACCTGGTCTAGTCAGTGTATAAAAACATTTGAAATGTGAGAAAGGTATTAAGCATATAACTTATAAATTAGGTATCAACAATAGGAATATTCTAATGCAATACTTAGTTCAAGTATCACCTATCTGACACTAAATTTTCATTGTAGTATAGCTACAAGTCATTGCATGGATTTCTCTTCTCTCTGTGCAGATGGTAAGACCTCTAATACTGGGGACCATAACTTATATTACTTTATGTTTCCAAAACCACCTAGCCCATTTTTTGCATAAAAGAGTCACTCGAACATTCAACTAAGTCCAATATTAAATTTAAATATTTATTATATATCTAGGACTGCTGCCTACTTCCTTTCCAAGTATTTGACACAAAGCAAAAACAAAAATCAGCAAACAAGAATAAGTAACTCTTTCACAGTTTTTGTGTGTGTGTGTGTGGTACGTGGGCCTCTCACTGCTGTGGCCTCTCTCGTCGCGGAGCACAGGCTCCAGACGTGCAGGCCCATTGGCCATGGCTCATGGGCCCAGCCACTCCGCGGCACGTGGGATCCTCCTGGACTGGGGCACGAACCCGCATCCCCTGCATCAGCAGGCGGACTCCCAACCACTGTGCCACCAGGGAAGCCCCACATTTTTAATATATTAAGAAACTGTTTGTAAGTACTAGTAGTTTAATACTCAAGCTGATTTTACCATGTTCCAAGCACTGTCCTCGGTGTATTAACTCATTTAACTCTTATAACAGCCCTATAAAATGAACTCATTTAATCCTTGTAAGATTCCTATGAGATAAATATATTTATTCTTTATAAGAACCCTATGAGATATTACTTCCATTTTACATATAAGGGAAGTGATGTACTGAGAAGACAAATAACTTGCCCAAGGTCATACAATAAGAAAATGGAAAAGCTGGGACCTGAACCCAATCAGCTAAGCTCCAGAATCTGCACTCTCCCCAGAACACACTACTGCTGCCATGAAAGAGAACACTGCTCAACAAATCTGCTAGCCAGAATCATCTTTTTCAGTGAAGATAATATTTTGCCTAATTAAATAATAATTTAAAAAGCAAATATATATCTCCCAAACCTCACAGCAGTCATTCAGAATTAGATTTTTGTTTTGTTTCATTTTGTTTGTTTTTTTCGAGTGACTTATCATTTTGTTTGAGTCGTTTCTTATAATCTATTTTATCTTGAATATTTTTGTTTCTGAACCAATGTGTTCTTTGCTATTTCCACTGCTAGCTATCATTTATTAAGTTGTCTTGTCTGAAATGCTTGAAACTTAGAAAAAGAAACTACAGGGACTTCCCTGGCAGTCCAGTGGTTAAGATTCCACGCTTCCACGGCAGGGGATGCAGTTTCGATCCCTGGTTGGGGAACTATGATCCTGCATGCCATGCTGCGCAGCCAAAAAAACAAAAGAAGAAGAAGTAAAAAGAAAAAAAACTACAGTGCAAACCTGAGTGATAAGGTAAATGGACAGCATCAGCTGTGGGCACCTTCTGGTATATAGAGATGGATGTATTTAACTGGGCCTGAAATTCCTCAAACTCAGCCTCACAACGCTTGTTACTAAGTAGCTGCAGGACATAGCTAGGCAGTCTCCAAGAACGATCCATTTAGTGACTATATCTGAATGGCAAGAAATTATTTTTTATTCCAACTTCTCTGACATTTTTTCTTTGATTTTTGCAAAGTAAAACAAAAACAAACTAAAAATTCCTGAGTGAGTTAAGGTTCATAACGCCACCAAAGTATGCTTTGAGGGAAAACACACATTCCCTGTACATGTAGGTGAGAAAAAATGGCACATTTTCCTTTAATTTCAGGAACCTTGAAATGTAAAGAAAAGAAAATACAGTAGCTACATTCACAGATTCACAGAATTTTAGTCCTGAAGGCAAGAAGAATGATCTCATGGTCCAAGCTCCAAATATTAGATGTCTGCTAACCAAAATCAAAACATCCCTCATTCGGCTCTAAATGTCTCCCACATCTGACCCCAATCTGTAAGAATAACCTTCTCATACTCACCTGCACATCAGCCTAACTGGAAGGCAATCATACCTTCATTCTTTCTTTTAACAAACACTTATTAAGTACCCTCTATGATACTGAGCTGGGGTCTAGGAATCAGAACATGAGTATGATAAAATTTCTGCCCTCAAGGAACTCTCCTTTCGTGGAGAGATGGACATCAATAGTTGAAATGAAGTCTCTCAGCCTGAGGACATGAGGGTGGCCTCACACTGGAAGTGCACAGTTTAAGAGAGATAATAGCCAGAAGCTCACCAGGTAGAGAAAGGAGGAGAAAGCAACCCAGACAAATGGAAGAGCATCCCCAAAAGGCAAAAAAAAAAAGTGTGAAACAGGATGGCATATATTGGGGGAGCTTTAAATAATTTGGGGTGACAACTCCAAGGGATGTTGTCATACCTCCAAGAGAAAGGACGATGCCAGATCAAGTTGGAGGGTAAAGTAAGGGCCCATCGTCAAGGGCTAGGTATACGTGGCTGAATATTTGGGCCCTATCCCCTGGTGACAGGGATCCACTGAGGAGATTCAAGCCAGGAAATGACACAACATTCCTCCTGCAGTTCTTCTGCGAGGGGAGATACCATATTTTAGCTTACGCTTAAGCCTCAGGTAGGAATTATGACCGCAACAGCATTAATGCCCATTCTGTCCTGGGAAGTCAGCAGCTAAAAGCAGGGTTCATGAAAGCAAACATTTTCCTGGCACCGACTATAGGAAACACACTGCTATTTTCAGTGGGGCGGTGTGTCTTTCTTGGTCTCTTTCCCTCCCGCCTTCCTAGACAGACATCCATGGGAAATCAATCAAGGCCTTTACACCGTGACACTGAGCCTACTTTACTAGACACGCCAGTCTGGCAGCCAGTAGGCATATGGCTCCTCCCAGCCCAAAACACAGGGAAAAGTCTGGGCTGGACGGTTCAGAGAACAATTGGCTTTTGAGAGAATACCCAGTGCTGTCTCTGATATAAATGCGACCATCATTGGACCTTTTCTGTTGATTTATAACAATAGAAGATAATATTATTAACGAGTGTTTTATTTCCAGGAAAAAATGTATTGCTATTTTTCTATGCCCCATATTTAAAGTCTATTCTAGAGCTACAAAAGGCCAGATGTATAAGCAGGGTGGGGTCCTACTTACCTAATGTATTTCATATCTCACTCTACTGCTCCCACACCCCACTGTTCTCTCCCAAGTACTCCTAGAGCCTGTTCTTTCCTATCGCATTCCATCCCTCTGCAGTTAGGGTCAACCTAGCTTGGGTTAAGGGAAACTACACAAATACATTTGTTTATTGTCTAACCAAGTTAAACCAGTGTTTTGGTTGTTTGTTTCACCTTAAGGTGCCTCAAAGTCTTTGCTCTCCTAAGACTTGTCATGACTTTCTGAGAAACAGATTTAGTATACACTATCTCTGAGACTTCTTTCCCAGAACCCCTTGCTCTCTGAGCCCTGCTGACATATTCTGGAACTCTTGTTTCCTGGAGCACATTTTGGGAAGTGGACTGAAGCCTGGTAGCAGAGATAATAGAAAAAGATGTGTGAGGATAAAGCAATCAAATTTTCTTCTGTGACCCATTAGCGATTTGATATGAAAAGAGGAGATCTAAAAGGTTTTGCACCATGATAATGTAGCTATCTTAAATAAGTATATGGCTTTGTAAAATGACAACTAAGGAGAGCTTTGAGTGTGCAAATTAGGATGTGTTTGCTAAAATCTGGAGGCATTTTTTATGTTCATGTCTTATGTGTGTTTGTGTACCTGCATATGTGTCATGTGAATCACAGCCTAGAATAGGACCCTGAGGGCAAAATCAGTTTATTGAAATGGGTTTCAAGAATAAAGAGCGACTATCTGAGTAGCTAGAGGGAGAGAGTTTCTTTCTGAATGAGAACCAATGTTTCTGTTATGCCTTCTTCAGTGTGGTAGGCAGAAAAAGGCCCCTGAAGTGTTCATGCCCTAATCCCCAGAACCTATGAATATATTACTTTATGTGGCAAAAGGACTTTGAAGTGTGATTTAGTTAGGATCTTGAAGTAATGTAGGGAGATTATCTAGGATTATCTGGGTGGCCCAAATGTAATCACATACATCACTCAAAGCAAAGAAACTTTCTGGGCTATGTTTGGGGGAGATATGCTTATGGAAAAATGGTCAGAGAGATGTGACACTGCTGACTTCAAAGTGGGCCACAAACCAAGGACGGTGGGAAGTTTTTAGAAGCTAGAGAAGGCAAGGTAACAGATTCTCCCCTAGAACTTCCAGAAAGGAAAAGCTGACACCTTGATTTTAAAACCCAGGGAGACTATATCAGGCTTCTGACCTACAGAACTGTAAGATAATAAATTTTTGTTGTTTTAAGCCCCTGAGATTGTGGTCATTGTTATAGCAGGGAGTAGAAATCTACTTCATTAACTTCTCCTACCCTCACCCTTCAGATTTCACTGTTCCACGAATCCTTAGCACATCTGCAATGTATATACATTGACACTTCTCAATTGCTTTAGTTTATGGATACAGATTTGGTACCTCGCAGATAACATCAGAAGGCTGACTAATAATTACACCCAGAAGGAACAATTTGCAAGTCACAGAAGATGCCAAGTGTGCCTCTGGAGGCTGTACTTCAACAACCTTATTTTACAGACGAGGAAACAGGCCCAGATAAGCTCATCTGTTTCTCCCCCATCCTACCCCTACCCCCTCCACTGATCACATTTAAGCACCAACCTAAGAGATTAGAAGCACAAAAATGGGAGGTAATTAGTTCCATTCACTGGGCCTTCATTTACACCACTATTCGCGAATGTGTGAGTGTGTGTTTTAATGGCAAAGTCTGTCTTTCTCACAGAGTTTAGAAAAGAAAAATCTCTTCTCATTTTCACTAATCCTGGACTTTCTCCAGCCTTGTATTTCTCACCCAGGAGACAGGCCTAATTAACAGATAGTATTGTACCCAGTCCCTGTAAAGATGGCATTGAGTTGACTTAGCCAAATAAGAATAACAAACAATGGAAATATATATAAGCAGAAGCTTAGCTGCAGATGATTCCCTGTTGGGACCGTTTGTCTTTAGCCATGATATATGCACAGTCTGATCTTAATCTTTATCCTATAGGAGATTCTCTGTTTTCCTCATGGATTCCCACAGAATCCAGTCCTGAAAAAAACATTTTGACCAAAGAAGATGCTGTAAATTTAAACACGTAAATAAACCAGAGGGATAACTGGGCAACCATCCTGACTGGCTACAGCCACATACTCACAGGTGGTCCGAGGGCGCCTTGGGGTCCCATGCTTCCTGTGATTCCTGGGACTCCAGGGGCTCCGGGAATGCCCTAATAGACAGGAATACGGAGCAAAGGTGAGGACTCACTCATTCTCATCGAAAACAGCTAGCTCTCAAGAGAGAGCAGCAAACATGCACAGTTAACCTCACCTCCCCGCCCAACACCAAGTCTTCAGGATTCACTGCTCATTCCTGTTTCCAACTAACATACCACAAAAGTAAGGAAGACAGTTTTGGAAAAGTCTCCACTCTGTCGGTTAGATGTAGTTCTTTCAAATTCATATACACACTACTATATAGAAAATAGATAATCAACAAGGACCTACTGTAGAGCACAGGGAATGCTACTCAATACTCTGTAACGGCCTATATGGGAAAATAATCTAAAGAAGAGGGGATATATGTATACGTATAACTGATTCACTTTGCTGTACACCTGAAACTAACACAACACTGTAAATTAACTATACTCCAATAAAAATTTAAAAAGAAAAAATAATTCAAGTCTTAATCTGTGTCTAATAAAAGTAAATCAATGCAGGTGATCTTATGGCAAAGTGGCTCAGAGGTAGAATAACCAAGCCACATGGATACATTATTTTTTAAGGATGTCTTAGGAAGAGCTCTGTACCAAGGGATGAGTTGTTACACTATAGCAAAGATGGCCGCCAAGGTGAAAGGTTTGGCAGAAGAAAATCTCACAAAAGAGATGAACTGCTTTAAAGCAGTACTACATCCCAGTAGTTCCTGGAAATACTTACAATTGGCCCTGGTGGTCCCGGAGGGCCAGAGGATCCATCCTTTCCAGGAAAGCCCTGGGGGAAGAAAAACATGGTGTGTCAACTATGCAGTTGCTTTACATGGCTTTCAGAAAAGGTGCACTTAATCCCATTTAATATCTGGGGGCAAGTCCTGTCATTTACTCTGGACTTCCAAGGATTCACTGCTTTTATACCCTTCATGGGAATTGTTGTTGGCAAAGACTTTTGTGTCTGTTGGCTCTATGAAATTGTCCGATGTAAGAATTTCAGGTGTAAGAGATACCACTTACAAACATAAACAGGAACTTGTTTCCAGAAAGTGTTTTTCATTAAACTAAGCATAACAAGTGAGAAGGGAGATCAAATCTGGTCATTAATGACCAGCCAAAAAGACGAATTAGTGTCTTTCTGGACCTAAGGGAGTTGGGGGCAGGGAATCCCTATCACAGGAATCTATATTACAGATTAGGAGTATTACAATATCTGCAACTCTACAGCTCTTCAGGAGCTGCCTGGGGGAAATCTGGGGGGATTTCCTGCTGTAATGATACAGTTTTGACTGCTGAGCAGGTTTACTGAATGTGTGTACATGTTTGCTTCCCATTCCGTGATGGAAGAGTTTAAGGCAGAAAGCAAACGATGTTCTTTATAAAAGTATCTTCCTCAATTATTGAATGTGTGTATGTGCATGTTATTTTTATGTGAATGTTAAAAAAAATAGAACAGCTGGGGTGACTTACTCTCAAAAGGTTGTAGTTCTTAATTGTGGGTGCTGGTCCTTCCAATGCAGTTAAAAACATGAGAGAGGATCTTCCATCTGAATTTTATAATAGTTTATAAAATTTTGTTCAAGACATTACATTCTACTATATGGAGAAATGGACTTTTCATCTTGGGATTTGTCCCCTACTAGAATAACCCATTCTCATCTCAAGTCAACTCAAACCAACATCTCCTGGCTTCCTTGCTGCCTCTCCCAATTCCCTTTCTGAAATGTGTGCCACTTTTCCAGTGAGCTGTCTTTTCCATTTATCTGGCTCATGAAAATCCTTCTCCTTAGGGGTGCCCATCCACATTCACATTATGTCTCCTTATGTCAAGGTATCAAATAAAAGAGAGTCAAGATGAGGCTGGATGAAAGGAAATGGTGTGAGTTGGGAGAAAAGGTACGAAATGAAAGTTGGCATGAAGAGGGGGTAGGATAGGAAAAGCAATGGTCAGCAAGGCCCTTTCATCATACTCTCAAGCTCAAATACTAGCAAGTCTTTAAACCAGCTAAGGCAGAGGATTCTAGAACCCAGCAATCTTGATGGTTTTCCTTTTCTGCCTGGGCACATTATGAGGTAACATCTCCCAGCCTCCTGTTCCAGCACTTCTGTCAGAGCCATGGGGCTGAGTTCTGGCCTGTGGAAAGGGGCCAATTCCACTTCTGGTTCATAACAATTTCCTATGGGTAATCCTCCACTTTCTTTTCCCCTTCTTTAACAACTTTAGGGCCCACATGTTGAAGATCAAAGTGTCCCAAGACGGAAAGACCTTGAGTCCCTAAGTGACTGTATGGATTATAGACTAGCTCCACCCCACAGCCCCACTCCTCTACCTATTCTGTCGACAGCACTGGCTGTGACCAAACAACAGACTTTTCATTTCATTTCATTTATTTTTTTTAATTGCTCGAAACCACTGAGATTTTAGGGTCTTTGTTATAACAGTTATCCTATACTAATATAAAGGCTAGTGGTTTTTTTCTCTACTACTCCTATTCATTCACTTTAGTTATTCATTCAAAAATATTATTAAGTCAGAAAGCTTCAGTGATAGGCCCTGATACAGATTAAATTACACACACACACACACACACACACACACATACATACATACATACACACACACACATACATCCTTCTTTGGATCTGCTAGCTAAACAACAAAAATTAATACTGACATAGGCTGAAAGAAATTATTTTACATGGAGTTTAAATATAGCATATCCAGGAAGAGGGTGTAAAAAAATCAGAATTTGTAAAAGAAAAACAGAACCTTAGAACTCCTCCAGCCCAACTCCCTCATCTGGTCAGTGAGAAAACTTAGGAGGCCTTACCATTAAAAAAAATTTTTTTTAATCTACTATTATTTTCTAGATGAAGTTCACATACGAAAAAAAGGGACTCTGAGCACATAGTCAATAATTTAAGAAGACATTTTTCGAAGGACATCATTTGCTTCCTGCCTTAAAACTCTTCCAGCACTGGAGGGGAAGCAAACACACACTCGTGTGTAAGGCCACATATGACACACATGGCCCAGCAGTCAAAAGTATAGCATTGCTGCAGGAAGCCCTCCCTGACTCTTTTCCAGGCTGTGTCCAGAGAGAAAAAAAATCTCAAAAACAAGCAAGGGCAATTTTATTCAGAGGGAGGCAAGCCATGTCATACTTTCTGAAAAGAAAACTGTATTATTCCAAGGAAGACCTGCAGGAAATAATACATTGACTCCCCTCTCCCAATCATGTTTACAAAGCAATGATCTGTCAGCGCTCTCCTTCATCGTGGCTCTGGAAGGATGCTCTAGAGAACAGTTTTGAATTCACTTGATTTACAGACACCATGCGTGTATCATCTGGAAGCGAAGAGGATGAAATGTCGTTCTTATATAGGCGCTAAATTGGGCCGAGAGGCTATTGCTTCTGTGCGATCAAATCAAAAGAAGAGACTACATGTTTGTTCACTCTGTGTTCTTCCACCGAAAGCACATCCTCAGAAGCTGAGATTTCTTTTTTTTGTTTTTTGAGGGCAGAAATCATGTCTTATTCACCGTTCCTTTCCTAATTCCTCCCTAGCACATGGTTGGCACAAAATAGGTACTAATAAAAAGTTAAATTTGAATAAAATTGAGGCACCTGGAAGAAGTGTTCTGGTTATCATGTATAAAATACATTTATCATTTCTAAAATAAATAAATATGATTTGCAGGTATAATTAGTCCGGAAAAGCATAGGGTGGGCTGAGGGGTGGGGGATGCCAATCTTATCCGTCTTTGCTCTTGAACCCTCCACAAGCCTGGAGGAAAGGGATCGGAAGCTGAAATTTCATTTCAGTGACTATCTGAGAGGTGGTTTCCTAGAAGCAGACTGGGTTGTTGTTCCTTTGATTTATAGCGGGAGTGTTCTTGGGAGAAAGCTTTTAGGTATGAAGGAGGCAGGAGAGTGCAGGCAGAGAGGGTAGGTTAGAATTGGATTTAGCTATGACTGGCTTCAGTCTGACCCCATGGGGAGCTCTGGAGTGTGAGTTACACCTCAGAGTTGACTTACCACAAGGTTTTATATACCCACATCAGTTAGTCATTGACTGGAGCCAAGGTGGCAGTTCCAAGGGTAGTTCTCTGTAGAAGAGGTAACTGAGTTGTTAGCAGTCAAACCCGCAGCAGCCGGGGGATGGAGTACACCTGCCAGGTAAAGGGGCTCTGACCGGGGCACCAGTAGCATCCATTCCAGTGCATTTTACTCTAGCTCTTTCGTTCATGGAATGTCATGAACGATTGCACATTTTTACATATAACAGTTCAAGAATAAAGGCGTTCTTAAGGGTACTGTGAGTTTCCTGTTTCTCTCATTCCAAATTAAAATTTACTTGCTATACCTGGTTATAATTAAAAGGATGTTAGGCTCAATATTATTTTAGAAACCTTAGCAAAGCCCTTTTTCCCCCAAATCTCTTCCTAACCCTAAAAAAGTTCACAATTTCATCACATAGTTTTATTTTATTACTTTTGAATCATGCTTTAAATGTATCTTTGAAAGATTTGTTTTACTTGTAAGCCTCACATTTGTCACATTACTGAAACATATTTGCAGAACTACTATGCGCTGGGCATTTTGCTAGGTTTGGGGTAGACCATGATGAACAAGACAGTTTCTTTTCAAGGAGGTGACGGTTTTGAGAAAAGTCAACAATTGAAAGTAAATGACAATGAGCTATGATGATACACTAGAAGATTCCATGGGAACATGCAGGAAGGGCACCTAATCCAGGTGTGGGGTTTCACAGGAGAGGTGGAATTTTAAGTCAAGGGATCCAGGATGGTTGGGACACTGCATCACTCTCCCTGCTCAGGTACCACTGCAGCACCCACATTACAGCCCAGCCTCACATGCCAGTCAGCTCTTTATATCAAAGCAATAAACTCGATGAAAAGAAAAACCACATAAAATGTCTGCATTTTACATGGCAAAATCATCGGCAAATTCTGATTCAGCTTCACTTTAATCAAAGCCAGCTGAATGGTTTTCAGCCCTAAACAGCTAGAAATGGGTTTGCACTTCCCCAAACATTTCTAGATCTATAAATTATCCATTTCATATCAGGAAGCCAATCTCAGTACATGTGTGTTTGCGGATTAAGCACCCTCATAAAAAACAGAAAACTTTAATTAAGCAATGAAGAATGTATATTAGGGGATAGAAGATTAAACAATAAGCATAATGTGAGAATTCACTTAAACCGATACGTTTATTTTTTAAAGCGCAGAAAATCAGCCACTTACAAACGGGTGTTTTATAACATGAGTAGCTCCAATCATTTTTCCTTTTTGAGATTCCCACCTCAAAATATTAATACGCACCAACAGCCCACATTAAAAATAATTTTTGCTATAAAAACTTGAAAGGCTTTTTATAATTTTTTTGGAAAACATCTGGCTCTGAGCAACTTATTAAGTTATGGTGGGCTATGATTTGTCAGCAAAAGGAAATCTATCCAAAATGTGTCTTCAAAAATCACTGATGTTGGAATAAATACTAAATTTAACCATGGTTGAAGTTAGCAAAGTGTAATGTTTTACAGACATTTAACTAATTTATTAATTTTCATTTTTCTTTTCCATACACAAGAGCAAACATATGCTTTTTTCAGGTGGCAAGCACTTTTCGTAGGCTCTTAAAAAGTTTGTAGTTTCAAGGTACTATCTATGGCATCTAAAGGATGAAACAGATGTGCCCACAAAGTGTGTTGTAACTAAAGTTAGAAGCTAGAATATTTATGTTTATGTAGATAACAGAAATAGCACTCAGAGCTAGTGACTCAGTTATGATATTCACCATCCATGCCTTCTTTGAAGCCTGCAAGGGTGGACCACGGACACGAACCGTAATTGGTAGTAACACAGCCAACTGTTAAGGTCCTTTGACGGACACCACACTCTCAGGTAGAGTGGGATCTGTAAGCAGCTGGCATCTGATGAGTTTGTTGAAGCGGAACAAACTCAAGCAATGAAGACTATAGACACACTTGAAGAAACCCCATCTGCACAATTTCAACCCTGAGAGCAACGGCAAGAGACCAGCGTGGCAGTCAGCCATAGGAAATAAGGCTTTACTTGCAACTAAGGATTAAGACCAACCACCAGATGAAGAGGCCAAGGGGTAAAAAGCCACAGACTCTGTAAACACTGGCCCAGGTTAGAGATCCAAGTTCAATCCTGAGTGTGATACTATGCTGAGTCACACTGGGGATTTTCAGTTTCTCACACACACACACACACACACACACACACACACAGCACGTATGTGTGTATATATATGTTTATATATACATATATTTTATATATGTACACAATACACTACTTTTTTAATGTACAAATATATATATATTACATATATAAGTTAAATGTATATATAGAAATATAAACATGTGTATAGTTTTAGTAACCTGCAATGGTGACTTCAGTGAATTACAACCACAGCAATATTCTACCCAAGAAACTACTTTGACACACAAAGGGCTTAACATAATATACTATCCAGTGATTCTAAAACCTAGCTGATTATTAGAATCATTAAGCTTTTTTTTTTTTTTTTTTTTGCGGTATGCGGGCCTCTCACTGCTGTGGCCTCTCCCGTGGCGGAGCACAGGCTCCGGACGCGCAGGCTCAGCGGCCATGGCTCACGGGCCCAGCCGCTCCACGGCATGTTGGACCTTTCTGGACCGGGGCATGAACCCGTGTCCCCTGCATCGGCAGGCGGACTCTCAACCACTGCACCACCAGGGAAGCCCTCATTAAGCAGGGAAGCCCTCATTAAGCTTTTTTAAAACTATACGTGCCTAAGTCATACCCAAGACCTTTGTATCTGAATCTCTGAGGCAGAAGCTCAGGAATCTGCATATTTAAAAAAACAAAACAAAACACAAAACAACAATTTGGTCATTTAAGTTGTGGAACTGCTGGTTTACAAATATAAAAATGTCTCCCCTGACCCCAAGGGACAGTGTTAGAACCAGAGTGCAAGACAGATAGCATTTGTACCCTATGCCCCAATAGAAGCATCTTTAAAGCCAGTAATAACATGATACTAATTTCCTAAGTAACAGTTCTCTCCTCGGATGGGCCACTATCCAAGTAAAAGTGAAAAGTAATCACAGAAACATATTCTTATGTGTGAACAATCAATTTCTACTTCCTCAAGAAAGTCACCCAAACTGGATTCCTTCTCCACAAAAAAATGCTGGGTGAGATATCTTCAGTGACGGAGTCCTTCTTATTCATATTTTTACTGGAAGAGTTGCCCATATTAACAAAATCCCACTTTACCCTTTAACATAACTTTGTGGAAGGAAAGAGTGCAGTGTTGGCGCCTGAGAGTGGATTCTAATCCTGGCTGCAATGCTGGCTTGCTGTGTGGCATTGTTTGAGTGACTTCAACTTTCTGAGCTTCAGATCCTTTGTCTTTATAATGGGGTCACAGTGCCTAGCATTCGTGATTATTCTGAGGACTGGAGGACATAACATTTGTAAAGCACTGCACTTAGTCAAGAATCAATGACAGTGGCCGCTGCCCTTTTAATTAAAATAATCTGCCAAATCCCAATTGCATATACTGTCATCACTGTGGTTGACTGGGAGAATGTTTTCCTGGGATTTTATGAAAACCCGTTTAGATCCATGAAAAGGAAAATCGTGTCGTTCTCTCCACTGGCTTTGTGATGAGTTTTACATTTCCTCTTCTGGAGGAAGGAAGATACTCAAGGGGATAATTATCATGAATCTTAGTATTTAATAAAACAGTCCTTAGATGAATCTCTCATTATAGCTTGACATTTATGATAGGAATTAAATCCAGATCGTTGACTCAAGTTCAATTTTTCAAGTGTATTTTAAGTCCAACTCGCTTTGATGAAGTGGGACATTCATCACAAGTATGGCCTTTGTTTACATCAAACCCACATAAAAAGGAAGCGTGTTCCAAACGTCCTTTCAATGTGGACTCCAAGAAAATTAAACGACAAGCCACTTGCTTTTTCTTTAGACTTTTTTCATAGTTCATTAAAATCTTCTAAGGTGCCTTAATAATGCTAAGGACAGGCATTATAAAATATTGCACTGTCCTGACTCATTAGGTCTACACTGAAAATAGTGGATACTTGTATCAGCTAAAGTTGAAATTTTATATAGAAATTCTATATATGAATTAATTCCCACAATAGCTCTATGGAGTCGAATATTATTTTTTCCACTTCACAGATGAGGAAAGTGAGGCTTGGGCTTTTTAAGTAACTGGTTCAGTGTCACATGGCTGGGGTTCAAACTGAGGTCTGGCTAACTGGCCAAGTCTCTGATATTTACCACTGGACCATCCTGCTTCTCGTAACCACACAAGTTCAGCAGAATTCATATGTAGAACTTTTTTAACTGTATTTCACCTTTTAGAGATGAAAAAGGAAGGCTGTGGTTATGGCATGAAGACAGGAGAGGCAGGGAGCAGTAACTTGGGGGGAAGGAAGCATTCCAATTTCAGTTTACTTGGAATTTTAAAACTAACACCCTTGGTACAAAGGAGGAATTGCTACCTTCCAGATGCCATACCATATATATCTCCTGGTCATTTTTATTTCTTGTCTCTCTGACTTTTTAGAAAACCATAGTAAGAATTGGAAAATAAAAATAATTTTAAAAGTTTCTATTTGGAATGCTTGACAGAAAGCTGGTGGTCTTGGATATGAGGGAGCCTCAGAACTAGAAAAGAGGTAGTCTTTCCTTTCCTTTTCAGTTCTTTCTTTCACTGCTTATACTTATCATCCATGTCTTGCCCGTTTTTCCTGGTTTCTCTAAGGACCACCTGGGTGTCTAGGGTGGGGGATGAGAGATCCACCCTACATCAGAGGAACCCAAAGATCACAGGGTGGACCCTGGGGTCAGAGACACCAAGAAAAGAAGAGGAAGGAGGCGAAAAGGGAGATGGCAAGATTGACAGTGGAAAAGAAAGATGAGACAAGGATGCTGTTGGCTGCAATGACTCAGAATGAAAACTGATGCCTGAATACATTTGGCTGTTAACTCTGCACTTGCGCTGTTGCTTTATATGGTGTGGTCCTGCATTGTGCTCTACTGGCTTCCCAGCAAGAGGCTGAGACTGGTTCAGTGACGAAGTCCAACTTTTGCTGGACTTGCTTATAGCCTGAGGCCCAGGATCGCCTCTACAAGTCAAAGATTCCCCTTGGGAAAAGCCAGAATAAGCTAGAAACATTAGAAAACATGTTTCCTGTTTAAAGAGGAGACGCTTAATCTTTTTTTTTAGTCTCTGCTAAACCCTCCTTCCTTATAGACTAAATGAATAAGTGACATTGGCACTGGCTCTGGGTAAGGGATGCTAACCTTTCCCTAAGCTAATAGTCAAGGTGATGGCTCTAGCTTTGGGCTATGAATTCTTAACAGTCTATAAGAAAAGACAATGATTAACAAGGAAGAATGACCAGTAAGGAATAGCCCCTCACTCCTACAGCACACCTCACTCACCTACTCTCTGCAGCTCTCCAAGGAGCTAGAAGCACTGATTGGACATCACCACACATATTTACCCCAGCTTCCTCCTTCCTTGCCTTGAGTGGTCTTTACTCACTCAAGATCAGAGGAAATGAGGCACAGTAATGGGAAGTCATTTCAGGGCTTCGAGTAAAGAAAAGACAAAATAACCTTGTCTTCCTGATTCCCCAGACAGTTTTCTGGAATTAGTTTCTCAGGCATTTCAGCAGTAAGTTTCATCATCCAGTGTGTTTGCTCTCAGTCTGTTCTATGCCATGGTTGTTACTGTCATTATTATTACTTATAATTTATTATGATTATTACTACTACTATTATTATTGCCTTTCTGAATGCAACTTTGCCTTTTAGGATAGCCTAAGGCAGAGCAGGAATAATCTTAAGTGTCTGTCCTTAGCTCTCTTTCAGCAACACCCTCTCCCACAGCCCAACCAGAAAGAAGGAGCTCCATGTCTGAGATCTGTTCCTACCACTATGAAAGTTGGTCCTGGACCTCCAACTGTACAATCCTGCTAAATAACTATCTAATTGTTTTAGACCCTTTACTTTCATTAAGACCCCAGATACTTGACTAAACAGATCAGAGCCTCCTAAATAACTCTGTTTTCACCCATCTTTCCTCCCAGCTTGACTGTTTCCGATGAAGACCCATTGGTTTTCCTGGCCCCAGGGAAGAGTCATGGTCTTGATTCCACTTCCTCCTTCTATTTCTTCCTGGTAGATGATGTACAAATTGCCTCCTTTAGTTATTGAAAGTCTCTCCTGTTCTGGATATTTTCCTTCTGGAGGTAGTAATGAACAACTCTCTCTAGGCTGAGCATAGAACATGGCACATAGTATGTACTCAGTTAAGATATGTGCTCAACTAATATCTTATTAAATAAGATGTTACGATATTGAAAAAAATATTGGGTTGGCCAAAAAGTTCATTCCCGAACAAAATTTTGGCCAACCCAATATATAAGTGGTCCCTTCCTCAAGCAGGGCAGCCCGTCCTCATGCTACACAATTCTAGGCGGCACCACTATATTTTATTCTGTGTTTTCGGCACCCCCTCAAGTTGTACTCTGGAATAGTATTGCCCTCAATATCTTTTCTAAAGCAGTTGTCACAGGATTTGCACAATCTTTTTTTTAACATGGCCCTATAAAGAAAGAGTATCCTCTGGAAACCAGTTTTAAAAAGCAATTCCATTCCCATCCAAGAATTTTTCAAAATAGGAATTAGAGACACTTGAAAGTTTTACCTCCAGATTGAGCGAGAGAGGGAAATAAAATCTATGTACATATATATTAACGCTTTATTACATGCTAAGACTTTTTATCCTATAGAATAAAACATGTTTGGAAGAATGGCAAAATATTTATAAAAAGTCTGCATTGGTATATTGGTTTTAAAAAAAAATTCCAAACCCAAACGATCTAGACACTAATCCAATATGTTTGATTTGGGAGTTCCTTGCCAAGACTAGCCTCTACGCATGGATAAATCAAGTAAATTCACTGAACCAAATCTTTAGAATTGCTGTTTTCAGAGCTTCAGAAATCATGAAGGAATCTAGGTGTGTAACCACACAGGATTTTAGCCTAAGCCCTTTGCCAAAACATACAAATACTTTTAGACACTCCTTCCACATGTACAAGAAACCTACATAAATCTAACTTTTAGAGAATGCCTCTTTTAGATACCTTCACCTGGACATGCTTTACAAACTAATTCCATTTGATAGATAGAGACTAAACTGAGATTTTAAGCAAATGAAAGCTGGATGTGAAACCAAAAAAAAAAAAAACAACCCAACATGGAAGGAATTTAAATTCACACACCTACACTCCTATAGAAAAAATGATTTCCTTATTCTTGAGCAGTATAGCTAAAGGCAGCCTTGTTTGAGTAGAGAAGTGTGTCTTCCAGCCAATCGTTTGCTAACCTAGTGGGTTAGTTGTCCCCAGAAATACCAGGGAATGTCACCAAATGTGTTGTCCTTTACTGGATTGGATCTAAGTGGTGGACACTACATATAATTCAGTCTTGAGAGAAACTGTGCAGCTGCCCACATGTCTACATCAGTGTCCTTTTAAGGAAGACCAGCCTCTCTCCCTTGCTGAACATGTAATGACTTCCTGTTGCCTTCCTGTTAAAGCTCAAAATCCTTGGGCTGAAAAAAAGGTAGCTGTTGTGAGTTTGTTTTTACCACTTCAGTTTCATCTCTTGACAATCTCTCCACACCTGTGTGCACACATGTGTACACTCGTGCACGTATACACACACACACACACTGCAGTCTAATCTCCAGCCATACGGAACTAGGTTCAGAAATGGAAATGCCCCACCTTCTCTTCAACTCCACTCCTTTATATGCCATATAGGCTGTCCTCTCTACTTGCAATAGCTTTCCTTTCCTCATGTATCTGGCTAATTTCTATCTCTCAGTTGAAATCCAGTCTGTATGGTGCCCCCTCTGGGAAGCTTTCCCTCACCCTCCAAGTCTGGCTTAGTTATCTATTCTTTGCGCTCCTACAGGGCTCTGTCAATACTCCCATTATAGCATATGTTTCTTATTTGGTTCTATTTCCCCCCAAAAGCTATAAACTCTTTGAGGACAAGAACCTCAACCCTGGCTCAGTGAAGACATGTTGAGTAAACAAACTCTAGTTGTTAACTCGTCCCTCAACCATCCTTATACTTTCTTTTATTGCTGTCCACTTGAACAGGAATTGATAATTGATGCATATTAAATAAATGGAGAATATTACAGAGAGTCATAATTACTAAATTCCAATTCATATGATTCTTGATTTCCTTTAGGTTTGCTCCCTGAGAATTTGAAACAACTGGAAAATCTGTTAGACCAAAGCACACTATTCAGTGCAAACTATATTCAGGTTACGGGAACATTCAGAAAGAGGTGTGGTTAATTTGGGAAGGTTTGATGAAAATTTCTAGATTTTGAGGAAAGTTATAGACATGGAAGAATACCAGTTAAGGGAAACAGATGCAGGATTGGTAGAATGCAGATAGATGGGAGGAAAAAATAAAGAAAAAAAAAAAAAACACCTGGTTTGCCTTCCTTGCATAGAACTTGCCAACAGCAAGAGTGACTTGGTGAGAAATCTACTGTGCTAACGAGCAACCTTGGGCAAGTCCTTACCCTTTGGCCTGGTGAGCCATCACGTCCTGGTGAACCAACACCTCCTGGGATGCCCTAGATACAGCAAGGACAGGAAAATGGCAGAGTTATCAAGTTATCGAAACCAATTACCCTCTCACCCAGCTTCCCTGAAATAAATCAAGGCCTCCAAACAAACCTGATAGCATAAAGGTGAGGCCTTCCTGACTGAGCATTCAGAACCCAGAAGTTATTCACCAGAAGGAAAAGAAGTGTCCCCCACCAGGGCTCACCCAGGGGAGCATCAGTAGGACCTAAGAGGGGGCTGAAGTAAACGAATACACGCTAATGGTCCTTAGTGTAGAAACCACTCATTGCCAAGATCACAACTACAGACTTCAGAAGCTACAGTCTTCTTTCTTCTTGGCAAAGCTCTAGAGCTGAGAGCAACGGAATAAAAAAATAAAAGTAATACCTGTGGGCCAGGAAGTCCAGTCGCTCCTTTCTCTCCTTTTTCGCCTGGCATTCCCTGAACAACCAAAAGGACATGGGGTTAAGTTCACATAGGTAAATAGGTAAATTCTCAGTCTTTTCTTTTTCTCCACTGACTCTTTTAACATTTCCAACATTAAATTGCTTTCACACTAACATCCAAATACAGCGTATTTCACTTTTCACATAAGCTACACCACCTAGGTAAGCATGCCTACAGACCAGAACGTTTATATAGCAGAATAGTTTAAACACAGTGTATACAGTCTGATATGGCTACGCTCATACTGTAAATATGTGAGGGGAGTTGAATATTTCAGTATTATTTATAGTTTAGATTTTAAAGCTTATATCTCTCTATATTTTTGTTTTGTTTTGGCTAGAAATTTATAAGAATGGAAAAGCAAACACAGTACCTGACAAGTAGCAGGACCTCAACAAATAGTTAGTAGTAGTAATAGTGGTAGTAATTATACAAACTGGCATGTTAATGCTTTCTAAGATGTGAAAATAACTCTGGAAAAGACTTCTTAGCTAGGGAGACACAATCATATGCACAGAAAGATTGCTAAAAATGTACTTAACAGCATCATGCTTCAAATACTAATGACAGAGATTGGCTTTTATTCCTTAAATCTAGATCCGTCTAGTAAGATCACTGAAAATCAGTGAGTGGGATTGAATTTGTTTTCATTGGTACAACTTATACAAAAAAAATGTGGCTGTAGAGAGTATACTGTCTATAATCTAAAACTCAGAGCACCACACTTTGAGGCCTGTTGAGATAAAGATCATAATTAAAAGGCTTTCATGAAGCTATTTCCACAATTACTACAAATGCAAAATGAATAACTTAAATTTGTATAACATTTGTCACTTTCTAGATTTTCTCATACCCCCTAAGGACTTAGTCAAACAAGAAAAAGGGCCATACATGTCAAGCCCTGCTTTCTTTTCTATAGACAAATTACCTACTCCCTAGGCACATATCTGTTTGTAAAAGACCCCCTTCGTTGAACAAAAAATTGGCTAATGAATGAAGTCTCAATTATTACTTTCAGTTCTCAGTTCTTATTTTTAGGGGTTGGAAGAGGCTGAGGATCATTATCAAGGCACAGAAGACAGAAGTTCATTCTATATAACTCATGGAGAAGTAATAACAATAAAACCCATCTGAATGTTTACACACGACTCACAGGCATTCCTTGAATGGACAGACCACTTGGTCCTTGGGGTCCAGGAGGACCCTGAGGTCCCGGAGGGCCTGTTTCACCCCGAGGGCCATCTGGTCCCTGGAAGGCAAGAAGTCATCCCAAAGGTAAGTTAAACCCTCTGGTACCCAGAAATATCTGCTACCCAGATATTTCTACTTACGGCGTTTATAATTTATTTCATTAACTAATTTTTCCTATGACATAAAACACTCATAGGATAACAAGACACCAGGCCTCAGATGATCCACCTCCCAGGCAAAGTGTCATCAGTAAAGCAAAAGAGTAAACACACAGTAGTTGCTGCAACTTCATTTATTTATTTTTGCTTACATAAATAGGAACATTGTGCCCATTATGTGAGTAACTAGACGCCCACACTCCACAACAAACCCAAAAGATATAAGTGATACAAGACTACCCTCTTGGTTTGTGAAGGTTCACACCATCCAGCCGAACTATAGTCTCTCCCCCTTCACTACCGTGAACTATCTATCTCTGGGGCACTCGTCTGCGTTTACTGAAGACATTGCCTCCCTTGTAGTGTATGAGATGGAGCCAAGACATCAAGTATCTGCCTGAGAAAATGTGTCACAATCTCAAAAAATAAAACAAAACAAAAAAAGAAGATATCTTATGGTCTGAGTTTTGAGCTGCGTAGTACCTGATTAATTATCTTCAGCCTTCTTTCACTGACTTCTCCCCTGTAAGCCTGCCCCCACCCTCCACATTCACTCTTACCTTGCTCTACTTGTTTCCAATTTTCTAGTAAAACAACATTGCAATGTTCTCTTCTCCATGAATAAATACTATGCAAATTTAATAAGTCACCATACTGAAGCAGTAAGTCAAGCAAGGTGGTTGGAGCGATGATTCGGAGCAACATGGTGAAAATGAGATAGTAAATTATAAAGGGCCTTGAATGTCATGCTAAGGAGGGTGAATTGTGTTCTCAAAGCAATCACACATGACTGCAGGTTTTAAGAGTATGATGTGATCCAGTATAACTTTAAAGAAATGAATCTGGGGGCAGATGTGAAGAACCAATCAAAAAATCAAGCCACTGGAGCCAGAAGAACAATTAGAAGATTTGCCAAAAGCCAGGTACAGGATGATGGGGCCTGAACTCAATTAGTGGCTGGGCTTCTGCCAACCCTTAGGGCACCTTTGTGCAAAGTAGAAAAATGTGTACCTTGACATGGATTGGCACCAACTTGGTCCTCTTAGTTGGTGCCTTTGTACAGTGTACAACCTGAACCACCACATTTGATGGCCTTGGGCAGTGAGAATGGAAAATAGAGCTGTGTGTTTGATTATACAGTACCTGGTGGGAGGGGAGAAGGAGGAGGCTGAAACCTAAGAAATTACCTGGTGGACTGCTGCCTAGTTGTGATTCAGTGCTCCCTCGATACATCTTTTTGCAGATAGAGGAAAAGAAGACTATATATGAGCAAGAACTGCCTAAGCAACTAAACCACTTGGAACACTGACACTCTATTTCTTACCCAGAAACCTTTCTTTTCACTTAAGTTACTAAATTTTTTTTTGATGAAAAAACACAAGCTTTTAAGAATAAGGGGAAAGGCTTCAACACAACTTTCATAAAAACATAAGGAGCTTTAAACTGCGAAGGGTGAATATTACTTAACTCCAAAATTATATTATGGCTAGTGATGTGAGAGGGAGGAAGAATGTTACCTTTGGGCCCAGGTCACCTTGTTGGCCCTTTGGTCCTCGGAGTCCTGGACCACCCTGGCAAACAGATGTTAAGTATTAGCACAAAGACAAATCTGAAAGCAATATATTTCATTCATTTTACTTAATAATATGGATTATGTAATTCTCATTTTGTATAAAGGCCAACACATTGTGTAATGGTGTATGTGCATCATGATCCTGAACGGGAAATCTACCCCCCAGATTCACCTTTTCCTGCTGATGATTACACAATTGGAGCAAACGTTCTATGCAAAATCCCTTTAAATTAAAAAAAAAAAGCTACAGGATCTTTTAATTGAGTGTGTAAGAGTACAGCTATTGATGACGCAAATAATAAAAATATACTGTTAATCTAAAATTATGCATGTCCTATACCAAGACTTTGAGATTAAATTATTTAATTAAATTGTAAAAAGCATATAAAACAGTAACAATTTAACTTTCTTTATTTATACCATAAAAAGCTAATGACATTAGTGTTTCTGAAACTTCAGGTATTTGCATTTTCCCCTCAAAATTTTTGTCATATTAATGCACTGCCTGTACTATTATTTAATAGCATTTTCTTTATATACATACATACATATGTACATACATAATAAATATGTATATATGTATATATGTGGATATGCATTCTTTGTAAACATATGCTTTGTATATGTGTACATACATATATGCAAATATACACTGAATATTTTTTAATTGACTCATATTTCACTTAAATCTATTTTGAAAGCAAATATTATGTACTATAGTAGATGGAAAAACATATATATACTTAAGTATATAAGTATTATATAATATTTAGTAAGTATATAAGTATTCTTATATACTTACTAAGAATATAAGATAAACCTAAAAATATGCTATAAATAATGTTGGTAAATTTAGCTAGCTTTTGTTCCTAGTGAAGTCTGTGAGCAATTGGTTTGCTCTTTGTTAAAAAGGGGCATGGGTAAGTATTAGAAGGGTCATATGGGCACCAGTCTGAGAATATTGCTTTCACTTGAGCAGAAGGATGAAAAGATCATTGAAAATGGAATAGCTTTCTCACTATGTGAGTCCAGTTGATTTCCTGCTATGTCTATGACTACTGAAAATCATTTTGTGTACCATCAGCAAAACACTTGCATCACTTGGGAAAAGACTGGATCAGGTGATAGCTAAGGCTTCTTCCAGTTTAGCAATTAAATTCACTCCCCCGCTCCCATCAATATTAGTTGGTTGCTTACCTTCCAGACTTTTAAAATACAATTAAAAAATTGTGTTTTATGTATGTGTATCTATAGAAAATATTACCTATTATTAGTGTTTTTGTGGTATTCTTTGATATATATAGATTGCATATGTGATAGAACACTTTACATATATTTTTGAGTTAATATGTTTTTCCATAACATGACTAACTTATTCTAAATGAGTTGCACAGTTATCTGTACAATGGATAGTTTGTTTAACCATTCTTTCGTTATTGGAAATGGAGGAGTTTTGCCCACAATTTGTTGCTGTCTAAACGATACTACAATTAACATCCTTATACATGCCCTGAGTACAAACTTTAAGATTTAAGTACAAATGTTAATATTTAACATATCATCAAGTAGAATTTTCAATGAAATTTAATGGATAGGCAGATATATTGCTAAACTGTGCTCCAAAAAAAACTGTGCCAATTTATTCATCTGCTAGGAGTTTGAGGGTCTCTGCTTCTCTAAACCTTACTAGCACTTGATATTGTTAAACTTTGCATTTTTATGAACCTGACTCGTAAAAACAATACCTTACTCCTATTTTAATTTTTATTTCCCTTAAAACTACTGTGATTGAGCATCTTTTCATAACATTTGTCCATTTACATTTTATTTCAATACAACTAACAATTTATATACTTCACCCAGTTTTCTATTGGGTTACAAGTCTTTTTCTCTTTAATGTACAGAATTCTTCATATATTTGGATGCTACATCTTTAACTGTTATAGATGATGCAAATGTTTTTCCCAACTGTGGCAGACACTGTTGGTTGACTATCAAAGAGTCTTCTCTGACTCCTTTCATTTTTCCAGCTATAAAGACAGAGATTTGCTTGCTCAGCCTCCTTTGAAACCAGGAATGGTCATGTTAACTGGTTTGCGCCAATTTGATCAAGAAGCCGCAAGCCTAAGGAAAGCATATTTGGAAACTGGAACAAGCTTGGGTCTCGATAAAGTTGCTGAGTGCCATATTTGCTTGGGATCATCTACCTTTAGGTCTTTTGTTGAGCAAACAATAAATGTCCAAATGCCCCAATGATTTACACCACTGTGTTAGTCAAATTTTCTGTTTCTTGCAACAAGCCCAATGCATCCCAATTAACATACCCATTCTGGCACACCTCTTTAATTTTGTTTGCTCATCTTAAATGATTGTTTTTTTTGTTTTGTTGCAGTATGCGGGCCTCTCCCTGTTGTGCGGCCATGGCTCACGAGCCCAGCCGCTCCGCGCGCATGTGGGATCCTCCAGGACCGGGGCACGAACCCGCGTGCCCTGCATCGGCAGGCGGACTCTCAACCACTGCGTCACCAGGGAAGCCCCAAATGATTGGTTTTTAACTGAAGGTTTTGTCCAAATGTGGCAATTTGGCTCACAGATATCCACACACGATGTACCATGTCTATAAATCCAGGAACCTTTTTATACTTATTTTCCACCTTACCCCTAAACCTTATCATGGAGTAGATGACAAGAATCCAACAAATGTTTGTGGATATAAACTTCTATCCTTTTAATAAGAAAGGGTTAGTCTAGGCAAAAGAAATATGGTTCTTTCACCCATGGCTTCCTATGGCTTTTCTAGAGTTTTATTGGCACGTAATACCACTGTGTAAATTCTTGAGTGAGAAAATAATCACGACTATGTTAAATCATCAGACGGGGTTTATTGCATATTGTTTGGGATACTATTTCTTCAATGGTTTATTATACTTTAAATATTTGAAAATGTCAGTAGCTTTTCTGTTTTACCTCTCTTTCTCTCCAAGTCAGAACTCAACCCTTCTCTTTCACTTCTCTGCTGCTTTTTTTCTCATTATGAAGTTTGACTCTTAGGTCATATGTAAATATTTTGTAACTTGTTCCAGCAGCACTGCAGATGAAAAAACTTGATAACCCTCCAGCTAAAAAAGCTTATTAATGCTACTTAAAATAAAATAAACATTATTCTAATTAAGAGAACTGAAACCTTAAATACCAGGAATGAAGAAGAAACAAAACACCAGAGCAGCAGGCACGTACACTGAGGCTGCCTTGGGGGAGGAAGGGGAAGATGCTTGTGGGTTTGCTGGAAAATGTGTATTTTATAGCCCACACAAGGCAAGGAAATGTGAACTGGGACCTATGAGAAGTGGAGGAAGCATAGAATATGAAACATCCTTTAAAGCTGAGGAACTTGAAAGGCTGCCCTCTGAATGAGCTAGAACAACAACACGAAGTCTCAGTAGCAGGTGGAGGATCAAGATGTTTTTTCCACTTTAGCTATGGGAGGGGTAGTAAATGCCTCCACTAAGAAATATTACCCAGGGGCTTCCCTGGTGGCGCAGTGGTTGAGAGTCCACCTGCCGATGCAGAGGACGCAGGTTCGTGCCCTAGTCGGGGAAGATCCCACATGCCGCGGAGTGGCTGCGCCCGTGAGCCGTGGCCGCTGAGCCTGCGCGTCTGGAGCCTGTGCTCCGCAACGGGAGAGGCCACAACGGTGAGAGGCCCACGTACCAAGAAAAAAAAAAAAGAACACGGACACAGTTTTACAGTCATCATAAGTGAAAGCTCTCACACCTGGCAACATCAGACAGTGCTGGTGAGAGGCAGGGCAACTAGACCTCTCATACAGAGTGTGTGGGAGAGGATATTGGGACCACCACCTTGAAGAGTAATTTGGGGTTTTTTCGTGAAGTTGAACATGCACCTTCTTTTTTCTCCAACAAATCTAATTCTAAGTGTTATTGCAAGAGCACTTACTCAAGCTTGCAAAGAGACATACAAAGGACATTCACTGTAATGATACTGTAGTAGGAAAATACTCCACAGTAATGGGTCAATAAACTCTTGTTTATATAGTGGAATTCCTTACAGAAGGTACAACGAATAAACTAAACAATGTGATTAACCTTGATAAAGTTTTTGGGATGAAAAAAAGCAAGCCACACACAGTCGAAAATAAATCTTTGTTTTCAATTCTCAGATTAAACTAAAGACAACTCCTTACATCTGATCAATGGGTTATAATACACAAAATACGTTGATACATATTTTTCTGTGTATTCCTCACAATACCAGTTCAAGAGGTGGGTGTTGTTTATACATGAGGAAATGGAGGTTCACAGTGGCTCCATGTATTACCTAGTCTTATTTAAATTTAATGCTTTTACCATTAACTCCACATTTGCTTCTTTGGGATAAAGAGTCTTTTGTTAAAAAAAAAAAAAAGTATCAATATTCGGGTCTACAGCCAGAGTTTGAAAGAGTGTTCTATGTGCCAAAGATAAAGGAGAGACTGATGGGATATATTCCAGATACATTCAGCAGATTCTCTTCCTTTTTGTTCAGTTTGGTAAGTGTGCTACACAAATGAAGACAAACTATGTTGGTGGGGCCGACCTGGAGCAAATGTCCATGCTGCACGCCAGCTGTCAGCGAGGGGTATCTACGCATGCGTGCTGACCGCACCGGTTGCCAACAGCAAGCCACGTGTAAGCACAGGTCCGCCTCAGAACATTCCTCCTGCAAGGTCTGGATTTCATGTGCTCCTGCATCTTCTCCCTGTTTTCTTTGTCTTTCTGCCTTGATCTATTTGCCACTTCCTAACCAAAGACCAGCTATATCATACTTATCTTAAAGAAACGCTGATAACCCCAGGTTAGCAGGTTAGACGTAAGTATTTAGACTTATTACAAAAGAGCTATCACAGTCAATTCAAAGACCCAGAGAGTGCAATTATATACATTTTATATTTTTAAAAAATATTTTCTTGCCTATTGGGTGTAAGATAGACTCAAGGATATATTGTACAATGCAGGGAATATAGCCAATATTTTATAATAACTGTAAATGGAAAATAACCTTTAAAATTGTATAAAAAAATTTTTAAAGACCTATTTGTAGAGATATATAGACAGTTACCAACCTATGCTAAGAATTTTTAAATGTATTCTTTGAGTGAAATATGATATAAATTAGCATGATTTTGCAAATTAACATCAACACCAACAATAAAAACCCTTCCTTTTGTAGTATTTGACCAAATGAGAAAAGGTTATGTTTACTTTTTACATGTATGTTTACATGTATGAATCTATATATATATATATAATGTTTATAAGAAAAAAATGTTTTCTTTCTCTCTCTCTTTCCCTCTCTCTCTCCTTTCCTCTCTTCCTCTCCCCTTTCCTTCCTTTTTCCTTCCTCTCCCCTTTCCCCGCCCCCTTCTTTTCTGTATGAAGTTCCAGTCAGTAATGGAGAACTTCATGCTCACATGGGATACTTTTCCCAGTGATTTTGAAAAACCTCCCTTCACTATCAATGTTGATATAGAATGGGCAGAGGGGATGTATGCAAATCTTACAGCAACAAGCAGGGGGCCAATGTTGGCAACATTCACACTGAAAATAAGCCACAGGACTTCAAAGGGAAGATTCTGAATAGACAGCACTGTGAGACACAGTGTGCTGCAGCAGTTAAGAGCATCATCTATAGGAGTCACGGAGACCTGGATTTGAAGAGCAGCTCCTCCAAGCTGTGTTCTTTAGGCAAGTTACTTGACCTCTCTGTGCTTCAGTTTGCTTGTAGGATTAAGTGAGTAAGTATTTAGCACAGTGATGGGCACAGACACGCAACAAGTGATAGTTATAAATATTATTGAAGAACAATTTAAGTTCAAACTAGGCAATACTTACCGGTGGGCCTGCTGGTCCCAGAGCCCCTTTATTGATTTCAGAACAGGAGCAGGAATGTGGAAGCTCTGGGCAGGTCTCTTCATCCCTCTGAGGAGAAAAAGAAATAGCATAACTATTAACAAGATGGTCTATACAAATGGCTTTATGGACTCAAAGAAAACACTTTAAGACACTTCAAAAAAATTAGTAAGTGAGCATTAGTCTAGAAAGGCAGAGAATATTCTCTCCTGACCACAAAATCTTTTCTTGAAAGAAACAATGAATGGCTCTCTAGATCATCATTATTATCAAAGGATGTTGATAAAACGAGCTTGGGAATCCAGGTGAAGAAAGAAAGGCAGAAGTGGGTGCGGAAAAAAAAAATTCTGGTTACTATTTAATTTAAGTACTCTATGGACTAAAGGTCCTGAACACTTCCTTTGTGTTACAACATTTTTTTCCATTTCAAAGGATAAAAGAAAACTTGTTGGAATGGTCCGTCAAAACAACTGCATCTACACTAAAACAAAGAAACAAAAGAAAACAAAAACAGTGCTTAAACACATCATCCCTGTAACAATTTTAACTACTGCTCACCTTCTGTGACTGAAAGTAAGAAAACATCACAGCATCAATCTAAAGCTTTGGGATAGGAGGTCATTTCCTCTTGGAGAATTTTGCTGCCAGGTAACACTACAAGATAGATGATGAATACCAGGCTGAATGTATCTGAATGAGTTACTGGAGTGTAAACCAAGACAGAGCACTTGCTAAGGGCTATTGAATGATTTGTGAATGTCACATTTGGAGTAGCAGCTAAAAAGAAGTCTTCCCTGGGATAAGAAACTACAGAACTTTGAAGGGTTCATCTGTCCCTTTGGATAGAGAGAAAGTGAGCTTCATTTTCTAAGACCTTGGGGAAATGTAACGTTAGAGCTGAATAGAGCACAGATGATAATTAAATTATCAAGATGAAAATGACCTCAGTCTCTGAAATATTCACAGCAGAAACCCAAAAATTTTGAGCAAAGAGCCTTTATATGCTTCTCGCTAAATACTGGACGATAGTTAAAAGTTTCAGCTCATTACAGGATAAAAACCCTGCTAACATATCTGGCCTGATATCTTGGGCAGCTTGAGTGAAATACAAACTTAAGTATCCTGAAAGATCCCCCCACATTAGGCTGACAGCAGACCTCCTATGACCACAGACTCGGGAATGGTTTCGCCATGGCTGTTGACTGTGTCTCCATCCATGTATTTCTACCACGGGATTTACACATCTTCAGTGATAGAAATGAAAAAGAAAGTTTTGAGAAGGGCTGGGTCCTTCCTAGGAGATGTGGTGATCACATTTTCCATAAGATTCTGAGTGTTTCCCTTTACAGTTTCCAATCCACCTGCCCGTAAGCATAACATCACAGTGTCTCTGATGTAATTCCTCACCACAGTTTAATGGAAACTTATTTTGATGAAAAAAAAAGTTATTTCCTTCTTAAACATAGTCACCATGAATTTACTGCCTGCAACAGATGATGTGATCTCGTGTAAGGTCTTAAAAAAAGCAAATCTTTTAGACTTGATAAAGTCTTCCCCATGCCCATTCTCCCAGTTGAACTCTTAAGATATGATGCCTGTCCAACCATAACAGGGTCAACATTTCAGCTCACTGGTCCTAAAGATCCTTAATTATGAACAATCTGTCTTTATAGATACAGGTACCCCCTCCCTGTGAATTACACTTGGTATTAATAATGAGGAAAAGTTATTTTTCTAGCAGCCTTGCATAGGTTATATAGATCATGACCATGATTCCCAAACTGTGTGGAAAGATGGCCTGGGGCAGTACAGCAAACTCACAGGGGCACTCTGAGTGTTTAAAAGAATTAAGAGAAACAGCAATATTCGGCACCCATTGGACTTCGTATGAATAACTAGCTCAAGGGAGTTCACAGCTTCAACACTAGATTTTTGATGTCATATATTTGCAAATCTGGTTTTTCAGCAGTAGCTATGAAGGAAAGCAAGTACCATGGGGAAAATCAATGTGGAAAAAGAAGTGAGAATGGTGATGTCTGATCAGATTCCAAGACATGAGAAATAGTGCATTCTCCACAGGCACACACATCCCATTAGTAAGTAGTTGTGGTTATTTAAAACTAAGTTTGGGCTTCCCTGGTGGTGCAGTGGTTGAGAGTCCGCCTGCTGATGCAGGGGACACGGGTTTGTGCCCCGGTCCAGGAAGATCCCACATGCTGCGGAGCGGCTGGGCCCGTGAGCCATGGCCGCTGAGCCTGCGCGTCTGGAGCCTGTGCTCCACAACAGGAGGGCCCGCATACCGCAAAAAAAAAAAAAAAAAAGTTCATCATTTAAAATTTTCGATTTATGTTTATCATTTTTTCATACAGCTACTGAGTTGTTAGGATGTAAAGACTTATGAAGATGTTTGGACCTAATGACCTTATGTATGGAATTGTTAGGTATTTCTTTGGGCTCAGGGGTGCCATGAAAAACATTATTGTGACACCAAAGGCTTCAGTGAACCTGAAATTTGGGAACATCCGGACTCTGTAGAAGGCACTCTGTGGAGCTGTGTCGCTCCCCACCGCGTGTGTCCTGCTGATTTCAGACACACCTCCTTCTTAATCTCTTTCTAATTTTCATCATCATCATCACAAAGAATTATCTGTGACATGAGTTTTGTGAAACAGCATTTCATTTTCAGGGAAAATTAAATATAACTTTAGAAAACTTCGGTAAAGAACAGACCAAATAACGAAAGAAGAATTCTTACCAGGCCAGGAAGTTCACAGCATTTGTCTTTACTGGCCCATGATGTGGAACAAATAATATCAAACATCTGTAACTGGAACTTCAATTTAAAAAGAAAATTGTCATTCAATAAAAGATATATAGATACATTGTGTTTATAATTGTAATGATTTCATAGTATGTATTACATAATAGAACACCAATACATTTATAACATAATATTACAGTGAATAAATTAAAGTCTAATAATATCAATCTTTGTTCCTCAAACATACAGTGATTTAAGATTTTTGTCAGTAGTTACTCCATCCATCTAAACCCCCTTATTTAGCACAATTCCTCCTTCCGTCTCTACCTAAAAAAGCTTAGTGCCTCTGTTGAAATCCTCCCTGTCCTGTCCATCACAGTTACTCCAAGTGCCTCTGTAATCCCACAATGCTCCATACATCTTTTATAGTATATGTCCCACCATACAGTACAATTATTTATATTTTCTTCTCCTCAGACTGGGAGGTCATCAAAGAACATAGAACCACTTATTCATCTTTGTGCCCCCTATCATAACATGTGGCATGTAGAGAATTCCCTGGTGGTCCAATGGTTAGGACTCCATGCTTCCACTGCAGGGGGCATGGGTTCTATCCCTGGTCGGGGAACTAAGATTCCACATGTCATGCCGTGTGGCCAAAAAAACAAAAACAAAAACTTGTGAAAACATGTGGCATGTAGTAGGTATTCATGATGAAGACTTGTTGAATTAATTCTGACTTTCATCATTCATGCATATATTTGGTATATATATATACCATATACCATGATATATATATATATATATATATATATATATCATATATATATACCATATAGTATTTGCATATACTTTTTTTTAGTGCATAATGCAAGACAGATACCATGTAGACCTCCTTTAGGATATGAAAATGAACAAAACCAGAGCTCTGCCCTCAACGAATTTATAGGGAGTAAGAGACAGACACATAAATACTGTTTACAATGCGGTGTCATGACAGGCTCTCATACGGTGTTGTGAGAATCTGTGCTAAGCGTATTTTTATTTAAGGCATCGATCACACCATAAATATTTAGACAGTCTTGTTCTACTCATTTATGTTGACAACAAGTTAATGTATATTTTGAAACATTTAGAAACATCATTATAATATCATTAAGGGCTCACACTAGCTTCATGATGTGACCATTTCTAATACTATATTTCTTCCTATATTATTTTCAAGTATCGAATATCATCATGAGTTTGGTATTAATAGATACACACTACTATATATAAAATGAACAACAAGGATCTACTGTATAGCACAGGGAACTGTATTCAGTATCTTATAATAACCTATAATGGAAAAGAATCTGAAAAAGAATAAACATTCTCTATCTAGCTATCTAGCTATCTATAACTGAATCACTTTGCTGTATGCCTGAAACTAACACAACATTGTAAATCAACCATACTTCCATTTAAAAAAACAAAAAAGAAAAATGTATCATCAATTACAGAGCTAGGAGAAGGATGAAATTCTTTGCATTTTAAATCTGTAACTTTCCTTCAGCAAGTGGTGTTTTCAGCAAAAGCTGGAAACTCTTGGTGCCGTATTTTCTCTCATCCCTGTCAAGGGTCCCCTGGCTGAAGATGAGAATACTCAAGTAGTTGGTATGACCGAAATAGGTTACTAACAATGCTTCCAGCATCACAAAAGAGCCTGCCCTATCTCACAGTAAAGAAAATGAAGTCAGGCTTTCTCTTGTTATACCCAGGAAGAATTGTGCCTTGCTGCAAACATCCTTCCCTAAGTGAGTTTTGCAAGATTCATAAAATCACACAAATTTTGAAAGCAGATGCATAAATCAAGACATCCTGTTTTCTTTTTTCAATATAAAGCTATTGTGTTATTTGAAGAAATAGTGTATGATTCACTATTCTTTTTTTTTCTGTATTAAAAAAATTTTTTTTCCCAAAGGGCATGATATTTAAGTCTGCTCAGGGAAACCATACAACAAAATTATGACCATTAAAAAATTAGGTTTTTAAAATTAAAGCATTTTTAAAGAACACGGCTGCTGATTTTCATAAACAACAATAGCAACAAAGATATTTCAAGGAGCATAGAGATTAGGAGGCTATGGAGCTAGGCTGCCTGGGTATAATCCACTCACAAGCTAAGTCACTTGAAACAAATTATTTAATGTGTTGGAGTCTCAATTTTCCTTACCTATAAAATTAGGATAATAATAGTAGCTATTCATTAGAGTAATAATAGTAGCCATAACAATAAAATGAACTCATAAAGGGAAATATTCAGAACAGTTCCCAGAATACAGTTATAAATAATAAATATTTTTTCTTTTTTAATTATTTTTTAATAAATATTATTTTAATGTAACATGCACAAAAGCCCTTTTATAATGATCTTTAAGCTGTAGCAGTATATAATACAGAGGCCAAAATAGTAGAATGAAAATGAAAGTGATGCAGTATTGAGAGCAGAAATATAACAGTAGTTTGTGTCCCCAATAATCAACGTTTTGGTTGAGAAAAGTCTTAGCAAATAACAATAGCAGCAAACACTTGTTGAAAAACTTACTATGTGCCAGGCATTACCCTAAGGACTTTGCTTATATCATTTAATCTTTCAATCACCACTATGAGGTGTGATAATAGTAATGTCAACCCCATTCTGTAAACTAGGACTTGGGACGAAAAAGTCAAAGTAATTTAAGCACATGTTGAAAGCTGAATTCTGGCTGGGATTTGAACAGCACACCTCATTTTCTTGTGGTTTATTCTGCAGTAAACAGATCATTAGTCTAATGTTTAAAATGTAGATACCCCAGCCTAACTTGACAATGCCATTTGTCTGGGGACATTTATTAAATGGGTCCCATTATGACAGCATTAGATAGATTCAGTCAATTCTGTAAGTCATTCATCCATTAAGAAATTTTCCATTTCTGAATAGAGCCCTCAGTGTGAACACATTTTAGTGAATGGAAAGATTTATTTAAAGCAAAGTCTTTTTATTAGTCCCAGGATATACCAGGCTTTCTTGAAGTTTTTCGAATTCACTGCCCAATCACCTATAACAGTATAATGTCTCCATACAAACCTTTGGCTAAAATTCCCCTACCCTATTGAGTCACTGAGATTCTTATGAGTTCATTTTATTTATTCAAGAGGTCAAATACCTACTAAATGCTGAATGAGGCTGATACTATCATTTGAAGAATGCTTGTGGGCTGTCTTTTCTTTTTCAAGTTAGATGAAGTCAGCAGCCTTTTTTGTGTGAGTACAACAAATTTATTCATAATTGTTTTGCATTCGTAATAGTTTAGATTCCTCAGCCTTTATTTAGAGACTTCTTTTCCAAGGCACATTTCTGGGGATTGTTCTTTAAAAATCTGGCTTTTATTCCAGAAGCAATTACACACACATTGATACAAATCATGGAGGAAACATTACAGAGATGACATGTCCAAAGATCTTATATTTGAGTGCCTCAAAGTGCAAGACAATGTGGTTCAAAATAAATCATACTTCAAGTGACTAAGAGGCAGCCCCTTTTCACTTCTGCAACTTTTTCCCTTTGTAACTGACTGAACATTATGAAAAAAAATATCTGGCCAAATAAAAAACAAGTACCCTCCCACTTTCACTTTTTATAATCTCTTTCAAGGGAATACTTAGACAATTACAAACACTTTTTCATTACTGGACATTTTTGTTTGGGTGTAGCACAAAAGGCAAGTCATTTGGGGTCAGATGTTAGCATGAAAATAAGATTAAAATATTTCTTGGCAGTTGAGTCACTGTGATCTGTGAATGGAAATTAAAATGTACCCCTGGCTCAACTTTCCACTCAGTACCAGTTTTCATCTGTTGATTTTTTTCCTAGTATAACATTTTCAAGCTTATAATTTGAAGTCAAGCTGTACCTGAACTTATACAAATATTTAGAGAGCTTTACATTGCCCGAGAACATAGAAGAAAGAGTCCTGAGGACCTAGGCCATGTCCTGCTTTTAAATTGGTGTGTAAATTTGATTGATTCCACCTCCAAACTAAGATTTATTAAGCCTTTATCACTTGTCACCTATTGAACAGGGTGTTTTTACTTGCTCGCCATCAGCTTGCTGAATTTAAGGGAAACCATGATGGTACTATTCAATTAGGAGATGAAAAGGAACAGCTGTTGTAGTTGTTGGTAGTAATGAGAATGTTTAGGTGTAGACATGCTTGGGGGGAACATTTTGATCACGTTTATTTCAAGGCTGTAATTCAAATAATGGTGAGTTTTTGAACCTGCCCGTGAATAGACAAGGCGTATGGTCACTGTTACAGACCAGATTCCCTCCTCTGCCTTAAGTTCTATCATAATCAGTCTGAACCAAGGGAAAAGAGCTCAGAATGGAAATTGGGTAACCACATGCAACTCAGATACAAGCTCATATCTCACTTTCCTCACTTTTGAAAGGGGATTCCTCCCTAACTTATTCAAGTCTCAGTTTCTGCATCTATAAAATGGGGATAATAATAAGTATCTCTTCCTAGGGTTATTGGAGGATTAAATGAGATAATATCAGAAATGTTCACACTGCCTAGTCCATAGCAGGCAATAAATGTTAGCCACTATTATCATTTTAAGGAGTAAAAGATACAATCCAGTGAAAACACAACCATGTCCTTGCAATTTAAAAACACTTGTTTCTAGAGGATCATTGACTAGTCTACTATTGATTCCTACATAAAAGTTTAACTCTAAATAAAATTACTAAAAACTCCATAACATAACTTGTATTTGTCTTTATTTACACATCAGAGGGCCAAATAAATATCAGTTGTATAATTATATAAGTGTTAGATTTGAAAAGGTGGAAAAAAGACACTAACAAACATAATCAATGCCAGAAGCTCAAATTTTTTCTTGAATTATCTCTGATTGGCAGCATGATAATTTCATTAGGTATCAGAAAAGGTAGAAGAAACTTCTCAGGAAAAAGAAGATTGGAAAGGAGAAGCACAGTTGTTAAGTTTCTTCCCATGTGTGTTTTGACGGCTAAATTAAACCTGCCTATTAGTTTAGTCCCACTAGGGACTTTTGCTGCATGTAAAATCTTGCATTGCTGAACGCAAGTTGTTTTTATTATGAATATGAGTAATTTCAATAAAGTAGTTACTATATCCCTAAATCCATTCATCTCTCCTCCACTCAACTTTGGTTTAAAAAATCTGTAGTCTTAAAGACTGATAAAGTGAGTTCTTCCATCACTTGACAGTTTTTGAATCATTGCTGAATTTGCCAGGGAATGCTTACCTATAAACTACTCATCCCTCTTAGATGATAATTACCCCTCCTGGAATGACCCAAAACGTGTACATTACACATTCCCTTTTGCATATGTATATCAAGATTATATTAGCAATGTATGATTTCTAAATTGAGAATTGAAGACTGAAGCTTCTCTCTTGCCTTGCCCTGAAACAGTTAAGTAATAAACCAAAAAAGCAAGTGAGTTTTCAATCACATTCTTGAGATCTACTCTAATATCATCCATTTCAACATAATCAAATTCCTCAATAAGTGGGTAGACTAAAAATCTATTTAGTAATCCTTTGTAGACTTCTAGATTCTAGCAAAAGCTACAACTTTTTTCCTACTAGGCTTACAAAGAACTCTTTAATGATTGACTTCTATAAATTCCCCTTTGTCTCCTACTGGGTGGAAGTTACCACAGAGGGTGCTCTGTTTAATTGATTTTCTGTCATGGTCAAAAGTAAAGATTTATCACCAGTAGACCTGACACCTACAGTCATTTTTGCTTTCAGAAATAAATTCTTTAATATTTAATTCATCACACAACTGGAGTAAAATTACTATGTAGAGTGTCATTTGAAATACAATTAATTTGTAACTGTGATTATAAAACTGTAGTTGTACAGTATGAATTATAATTAGGAGATGGTATGATATATATTAGTGGACTGTTGTCAATACCACACATGGAATACTATACATGCAAAACATTTTAAGAAAAGACATGATATAATTCAAATAGATGACTTCCTATTTGCTGGCTAGTTCTACAGATCTCTGAAAGCATAAGACAATAAGAGTGAATAATAATTAATCTGATTATTCTGCTACACAGAAGAGAAGTGTAGATTTGAATATTTGGAATTGCTTACAAGAATAAAATTCCCTCCAGGCTAATTGGTTCTAATTATAGAATGACTCAAATTAGAGAAGTTGCTAATTAGCTGTGAATGTGTGGTGTGAAAACAAAAGCTTGTGTACACTGCTCTTTTTTGCGGGTAGTGACTGAAGGGAATGTGATTTCTTTGTCAATTCGAAGTCTCCTCGTCTAAAACTCCATGTTGTATGATGAAAAATATATCTTAGAATGATTTGTTATTTAAGTAACTATTAACAATTAAAGGGTTAATTTTACATTAGCAATAGCAAGAATCTAGTTTTAAAATGCCCAAATCTAACTCAAATGAGAGACTTATGTCAATTTACTGTGTATAATAATAACATTTTATTCGGATTTGTATCTGCTTATATAAATGAGTTTCATTTACAGTTTTGATTCTCATTAACAAACCATTTATGCCACACTATTTTATTTGAATTTTAAAATATGAATATTTTACTATTTGAATTTTAAAATCCATTTAGAAAACAAACTAGTCTAATTCTCGGAGCATTCTCCTTATAATACAGCAGAAGCATATTGCCAGAGCTTTGAACGTTCATGTTTTAATTCATCTGAAGAGGCCATTATCTACTTGTTTATCCATTCATCAATCCATCATTCATCCAGCCCTCCCTCCATCCATCCCTTTACCAAATATTTCCCCTGGAAGATAGATAATTATATTTCAAGAGGATTTTTTTCTTTAACAATAACACAGATTCACTTATTTATCCACTTACTGGGGCAGAGTTTCCATTTGGTCCTCTTGATCTAACCATTCTCCCTAGGACTTCAACACCATCTAATGTGATATTAGACGATGCATTTACTGCCTTCTCACCCACTTGCTTGCAGTCAATAACCACTTTGGCCAAAGTCTTGCTGATAACAACATGCAGCTGATAAAAGTAAAGATGTTTTAGAAGGTAAGAAGCAGGAGAAAATATCAACCAAACTTACATAATTGCATGACCCCTCACCAAAAAGTATGGAAGAGAAAAGAAGGAATTCTGTCACTATGTGTTTTGCTTAAGGAAAAAGGTTCTACTTTTACCATTTCCATGCTTGTCCCACATTCAGGTACCATCTCTATGTTGTCGTGTTTTTTTAAACACTAAGGAAATCTCACAAGCTTTTCATTTCCCCTGTAATATTTCTTGGCTACTTTGTGACTGACTCTGCCTAACCAAGAAAAGAATCATGTCTAGAGGAAGTTGGTAAATAAATGACAATAATTCCAAAGAAATGCTAATGGGACTATTTTGAACCATGAAGTAATAAATCATCGCATCTCACGTGTTTTTAAGATACCTGTACTTCTGGTTGCACAGTCCGATTAAACCAGAAAAAAAAAAAAAACATTTTTATGCAACTTTTCTTAGGCAAAAAAGAGTCAGACTTTTGTTATGCAATTGTTCTTATACAGTTATGGTATTCAAAACCCCAGAAAGTAGCAAAGTTGTGTAGATTAGATAGATCTGCCCACATTCTACATCAGGAGACAGAGGCAAGATGAAGACTGCTTTGCAACATCCCTTCCCTCCCTCTGACAGTACAAGAAGGGCACGGTTAAGAGGCAAAGCTTTTTGCAGTACCACTTAGTAAACCCTCTGCTCTCCGGCACTCTTGGTGTTGCATTCCTTAACAGCCCAGAGATCAGCGGGCTTATTCACTAAACACAAAGGAAACGGTAAAGTTTGGAAGGAAGCATGTCTACTCCAGTGATCACCAAAACAAAGTGTTTCAGAGATGTGAAATGTGAATGAACAGAGTTCTGTCACAAGCGCCAGGTTAAAATAAGAACAACTGAAGTCAGGTTTTACCAGCTTCCTCCGGGTAACTTATATAATGGCAGTGATGGGTGGTCTGTATGTGTGTGCGTATATATATATATGTCTCAGTGCAACCTGTCTACATATTTCAACATGATTTGGCTGCTGGTATTTATCTATATTGGTGGCCAGGTAGACCAGCAATCCTTCCTACATCATACATAATGTAGTGAACTAACAACTCTCTGCTAAATAATACAGTATCTTCTACTACATGGTTCCTCAAAGTAAGAACCTGGACCACTTCTGTGGTAAGGCACCAAAATTCGCCATCTCAAAATGTCTCTTTGGTATGTGGATTGTTTCAAGCTGAAAACAATCAAGGCCCAAAAGACTCAGGAAGAAACTTTGACCTTCCTTCTAACTGCCTAAAAGGATTCAGACAGAAGTCCAGTTCCCAGAACAGACCTATCACCAGAGACATCTGCAAAGAATACAGACTAGGTATGGTGGGGGAAAATCTGTGTCCCGTTGTCTCTGCAGGCCCAGCAAATATTTATTTACCAAACATTTGCTTTTCCATCTCCATGTGAATTACCTTCCTTCCCTTTGAAGTCCCAAACTACCACCCCCAAAATCCTCTTTTGTCTTTAGCTGAAGAAGGTGAAGCTTTCGGCTATTTTGGTGAGATACTCAGTTTTTCCTGGGTCTCTCCCATGTATACATGTTATTAAACTTTTGTTTGAGTTTTTCCCGTTAATCCGTCTCATGTCAATTTAATTCTTAGGCCAGCTAGAGGAACCTAGAAGGATAGAGGAAAATATCTTCCTTCCGACACTATCAATATCCCCTGCGGTACTGGATAAAAATGTACATTTTAGGGCTTCCCTGGTGGCGCAGTGGTTGAGAGTCCGCCTGCCGATGCAGGGGACACGGGTTCATGCCCCAGTCCGGGAAGATCCCACATGCCGCGGAGCGGCTGGGCCCGTGAGCCATGGCTGCTGAGCCTGCGTGTCCGGAGCCTGTGCTCCGCAACGGGAGAGGGCACAACGGTGAGAGGCCCGCGTACAGCAAAAAAAAAAAAAAGAGTACATTTTAGAGACCCATCCCAGAACTGCCAAATCAGAAGGTCAGGGCATTGTTCACAAGCCCCACAGGTAATTCTTACTTCAGGTAAAGTATGAGATCGAAAGCTCTATGGATTTTTTGTTTTACTATCTTCTGTTTCTTTGCCCACAGCAAATAGAATAAAGAATATATGTATACAAGGCATTACTCACCTTGTGAAAGCTTCCGTAGAAAATTTTCCTAATTTCAGGTCCTTCAAAAGTAACAGTTTGAAAATCCCCACTGTAGTCATGGTTGAAATATGTTAGGGTTTTCCCACCATCTAATCAAAGAAAGGAAAAGATAAACATTTGAGAAAGTATTAAAAGGAGTAATATTTTAAAAAGTCAACTCAAAATAATGTAACCTTTGTTTTCAGGCTGTGTTTAGGGCAAAGTGACGAGTAGGTAAGGAAATGACCTATAGTCCTTGGGTTGCCCCAGGCTTTCAACTGGCCAGATTAACTAACTTAACCATGTAGTGTGATGATGAGGCAAGGACCCTGACATATATTGTTCCTCTGTAGTTCCTTGCCTATACTCCCATTCCCACTACCCTTTTGGGAGATGGTTGTCTGACGTTGGAAGTAGAGGCAGACAAAAAGGAAAAATGAAGTTAGTCAAATTGTTGCCAGAGCTGCTCCAGATCTTTGTTCAAAACCCATCAACCGTCTAACCCGCACCTTTGGCAGGAATGCCTGTGCTCAAAAGCTGCCAACCCCCCATCTTTAGCAGGAGTGAACATAAATTTTTAAGTTAAAAGGTCCAGAGGTGGGCTTCCCTGGTGGCGCAGTGGTTGAGAGTCCGCCTGCTGATGCAGGGGACACGGGTTCGTGCCCCAGTCCGGGAAGATCCCACATGCTGCGGAGCGGCTGGGCCCGTGATCCATGGCCGCTGAGCCTGCGCATCCAGAGCCTGTGCTCCGCAACGGGAGAGGCCACGACAGTGAGAGGCCCGCGTACCACCAAAAAAAAAAAAAAAAAAGTCCAGAGGTAAGAAAGGAAGGTACAAAAAACACAAAAAAACAGATGGAACCAGCTGGGACCAAGATGATGATGAATCTGACCTCCAACAGACCTTGAGTCCCGTTATACGGTGATTTACTACTTCAGCATGTTACCTACACCTACTTACTGGCAGCCATTAAGGACTAAAAAAGGATAAAAAGGAGGTAGCACACAGCTTCTTGGAAAAAGCCCTGCCCCTTCCCTGGTAGACTAATGCATATGCTTCCCCAGCATCAGCCTCACTCCTCCTCCTCTCTTTGTCTTTACTTTTTAAAATTGAATCACCTCACATCAATCAGAATGGCTATCATCAAAAAATCTACAAACAATAAATGCTGGAGAGGGTGTGGAGAAAAGGGAACCCTCTTGCACTGTTGGCAGGAATGTAAATTGATACAGCCACTATGGAGAACAGTATGGAGGGTCCTTAAAAAACTAAAAATAGAACTACCATATGACCCAGCAATCCCACTACTGGGCATATACCCTAAGAAAACCATAATTCAAAAAGAGCCGTGTACCACAATGTTCATTGCATCACTATTTACAATAGCCAGGACACGGAAGCAACCTAAGCGGCCATCGACAGACAAATGGATAACGAAGATGTGGCACATATATACAATGGAATATTACTCAGCCATAAAAAGAAACGAAATTGAGTTATTTGTAGTGAGGTGGATGGACCTAGAGTCTGTCATACAGAATGAAGTCAGAAAGAGAAAAACAAATACCATATGCTAACACATATATATGGAATCTAAAAAAAAAAAAAAAAGGTTCTGAAGAACCTAAGGGCAGGACAGGAATAAAGACGCAGACAACGTAAAGAATGGACTTGAGGACACGGGGAGGGGGAAGGGTACGCTGAGATGAAGTGAGAGTGACATGAAAATATATACACTACCAAATGTAAAATAGATAGCTAGTGGGAAGCAGCCGCATAACACAGGGAGATCAGCTCAGTGCTTTGTGACCACCTGGAGGGGTGGGATAGGGTGGGAGGGAGGGAGACGCAAGAGGGAGGAGATATGGTGATATATGTATATGTATAACGGATTCACTTTGTTATAAAGCAAAAACTAACACACCATTGTAAAGCAATTATACTCCAATAAAGATGTTTAAAAAAAAATTTAAATTTCTCTCTTCAGGTGGGTGAGAAGTTGATCTGTGAACTTAGTTTCCACTTTTCCTTTCTTTAGCCACTGAATAAAGCTTGTGCTGTGTCAATCTCGGCTTCGGTTTTGCTATTCACTTACTTAAAACGGAAAGGAAAAAGAACCCTCCCCCTCCAAGGCAGAGAGCATGGGCCAGGCTAGGCCCTGAGCAGGGTTCATACAACTTAATTCGGTAACAAAATCTTAAGAAATAAAAACCAGATTCTTTGCCTTATTTAACCACTGAAACAACCAGTTTTCCCAGGACATGTAACTTACACTGCCCCAAAATAGTGATATTTCAGCATGTCTTTTATTATGAACAAACAAGTTAAAAAAAAAAAACCTTCCTATTCTTGAGTACTTCATGTTACAAGGAATATTTTATTACAAAAAGAGAGGAACATTTTTCTCACTAATTCATTCCCCGGTTACAATTAAATTTTTCATTCTGCTTTCTATAGGAGCAAGTAGTATTAATCATTTCAAGAGACTTCTTTGTTTTCGAGTCCTGGTTGGATATAGAGTTAGCAATTTACACCTTTTTAATCTACAGCTTTCCCTTAGTTTCAAAATCAATACAAAATGCTTTCACAATGTTTAGTTGTTGATTTGTTTCCATGTACTGAAATGTCCTTTAACAAATACTAGTTGGAAACAGCTTAAAATACTTTTCTTATCCAAATGTTCGAGTTAATACCTAACAATAACCACCAAATTTTCATTCCCAGATTGACTGGGATCCTAAACTAAAAATATATTTAGAAAACTCAGGGACATTAACCAAAAACTTGATAATTCTCTTAAGTGATAATCATTTGTGACATCCAAGAGTAAAGGTTAAGAACTTTCCTTTATTGTTTCCTCCTCAACTTTCCAATCTCCAAACAATGGAATTTCTCATTCACAACTATTCTCTTTTCTTTCTGGACTAACTCTCTAGATGATCTCACATATGCAACTTTCAATTTTATATCTCCGCCCCAGAATTCTTCCCAGAATATGCCGCTGCCAATCTGACATTCTTTTCTAGGATATGAAAGAGGCATTGCAACATTGTGACTTAAAAGAAATATATATTTGTTATTCAGATGACCAAAATATATTTCTCATATATACTTGGTCTTTGTCTAGGGTTCCTGCCTCACAGCCCCTAAAACCGTTGGAATTTCCTGTGGTCAGAACAAAAAAATGTGCCTTTTGTTATGTTAATACAGTGGCTTTTGGAAAGCCCTTAGGTAACCTAAGGATAAGGGCTGGTTGCCTGGAGAACCAGTCATGTGACGAGAGGGTTAGAACTTTCAGTCCCCCTACCCCCTCCAACTTCTATGGAGGGGAGAGGGGGTGGAGACTGAGTTCAATTGCCAATGGCCAGTGAGTTTATCAATCATTCCTATGTAATGAAGCATCCATGAAAACCCAAAAGGATGGAGTTCAGAGAATTTCCAGGTTGGTAAACATATGGAGGTGCCGGGACAGTGGTGCAGGTGGAGAGGGCATGGAAGCTCCCGCCCTCCTTCCCCATGCCTTTCTCCTAAGTTATATCCTTTCATGATAGACTGGTAATCTAGTATGCAAAATGCTTCTCTGAGTTCCGTGAGCCACTCTAGCAAATTAATTGAACCCGAGGAGGAAGTTGTGGGAACCTCTGATTTAGACTGTGGGTCAGAAGTACAGGTAAAACTCTGGACTTTCAGTTGACATCCTGAGCTGGAGCGGGTCATTGGAACCTCCAATGTGTAGCTGGTAGCAGCCTGAGCTTGCCACTGGTGGCTGAAATGGAGGGGGAGGAGGGCAGTCGTATAGGAACAAGCCCTCAACCTGTGGAATCTGATGCTACCTCTGGTACATAGTGTCAGACTGGAGTTGAATTCTCAGATACTCTGCTGGTGTCCAAGAATCGCTTGGTGTTGTGTGGGAGCCTCTCCTCCACCCGCCACGCCCAACACACATGTTGGAATTGGGCCCAGGAACCCAAGAGAGGCATCTTACACTTATCCTATCCATATAGGAAAAATGACTTCTGATTCCACCCCTCGCACTGATCCTCTTCTGCATCAAGTTGCATGCTCTTCCTGCAGTCGGCATGTCTCACCTTGCTCACTACTGAATCCCAGAGCCTGGTGTTGGCAAATGGTAGGAACTCGATGAATATTTGTTGAAAGAATGAGTAGATAAATGAATGAATCAACTATCACATAGTTCATCATTAGTATTTACAAATAGCTTAAAATAAGTGAGTTACTCTACAATACACACAAACCAGGCAAGATGACAGGCCACATACGTTACTCATACATGTGTGTGCAAATGTTTTATAAATAAATATACTTACTATCTAAAATGACTCCAACCAATGGGTCAGAATTTTTATTTAAAATCTCCCAAAGAGCAAATGGCTCCTCTGGAGTATCAGGAAGAATCCGGAATAGAAAACTGATTGTATAGTCAGAGGGCAATCCTTCTGGATGTAAATATCTGAAAATAGAAAGAAAATAGTATATTTTATTGTATCCCTCTTTAAGAAGTTATCTATATGGTTATAAAAGCAAATACACTTTCATTATACAAGATGTGAAAAAACAGAAAAGAAGAAAATAACAGATCACCATTACCCCATTCAGAAGTGATCACTCTTTTGGTGCTGTGCATTTCCCTCCAGCCTTTAAAGAACGTCTGTAAGTATTTGTCCAATTTATATAATTTTGCCCCTTTCTTTTCTTAGCACCATTTACTACATATTTCACATTCCTTAAATATTTTTAAGGGCATGATATTTAATATCCGCACAACCTTCTCTTGTTTGGCTATTCCATAATTTATCTTATTAAACATTTAAGTAGTTTCAAGTTTTAGTATTATAAATAATGTTTATCTACAGCCCTTTTATAAAACTTAAGACATTGTCACTTTCTACCACATGTTGCAGTTAGTTGCATTCCTGTCTGTGCTATGTGCCCTGATGTACCATCTAAATCCACCTTTAAGAACTGAGAATCGACTAATCCTGCTTCTGGGAGTGACGTCTGCAGACAGCTCTCCGATACCAGTTCCCTCGGGAATGGCCTCAGCAGATGAGGGGTGCCTCTCCCAAGGTCATGCCAACTTTATTATGGTGCCTCTTTTTAATGACTAGTCTTTGAAGGAATATAAGGACCAGAGCCTCTCATTCCAAAGGAGATAACTCCATTCTAAGAACTGCTGTGTGGGGGTCAACTGAGGCTTCTACTGAAACTGCTTCATAGCTTGACTTCTCTCCTTTGCCCTCTACCCTGCTTCCCTCTGTTCCCTTCCAGAAGAGCACAGCCTCATCGACTCCTCACACACTGATCTCCACCTTCGGATCTGCTTCCTGGGGAACCCAACCTGCTACACCATCTTACCTCTCTAACAGTTAACTGGATCACTTACGTACTTTAAAATTTTTTCCTCAAACAACAGATACAGGCTTTTAGATATATAGGAGACCCATAATATTTATTAATCAAATTGACAGATTGGTGAACAGGTTGGAATTTAGCATAAATGTAAAAGTGAATGTTTGATTTGCATACACTAAATAGGTATGTATTCATTCATTCAATAGTTGTTGAGTGCCTATGATGTACCAGACATGGTAATACGCATTAAGATACATCGGTGAATCAAACTGGCAAGGAACCTTTGTATGAGCACTTGAATTTGAGCAGGGTGAATTATACAGTTTATCAGAAGGTAATAAGTGCTATCAAAAACAACAACAAAAAGCAGCATAATGGGGACTGGGAATGCTAGAATGCATTATTTTGCCATTTTAGTTAAAGTCATCAGCATTGGCTTCACTTAGAAGGTTCATTGAGAAGACTGCATTTGAGCAAAGGTTCACTGAGAAGGTCACACTTGAAGAAAAACTCATAGGAGATGAAGACATCCAGCCAGTGCAAGGATACTAAAGTGGGGTGTGCCTCGTATATTTTGAGAACGGACTAAAAGAAACAAGAGGTAAAGTCAAAGGGGTAATAGCTACCCAGATAATGTAGGGCTCTTTGGCCAATCAAGAGCTTTGACTTTTATGCCAAGGGGAATGAGGAATCACTGGCAGATTTTGGAGTGACATGATCTGATTTATACATAAAAAAAAAAAAAAAAAACATCTGACAGCTACTTGGAGAACAGACTCCAAGAAGGCAAGGGTAGCAGCAGGAAGACCAGTTAGGAGGCTGCTGTAATGATGTAGGGAATAGATGATGGTACCTCATATCAGGGTGATGACAATAGAGGCAGTGAGAAGGAAGAGACAATTAGGATTCCTTGGTGGATTGATGTGGGGCATAAGACAAACAGAGGAGTCCAGCTTCTTTGCCTAAGAAACTCATTAAATGTAGTTAACATTAAGATGAAAAAGGTCATAGGGGAAGCTGGTTCTGGAGGTAAGATCAGGGATGTGGTATTGAACCTATAAAGTATGAGATGCCTATGAGACATCCAAGTAGAGATATCTAGTAAGCAATTAAATATGTAGGTCTAAATTTGGGGAAGTAGATCTGGACTGGAAGTATAAAATTTAGGAGTCCTTGGCATATAGATGGGGTTCAACACTACGATACTGAAAAGATCACTGGGAAGAAGGGACAGACAGAGAAAACAAGGAGGTTCTGAGCAAGTCCTGGTCCCTCCAACATGAAGAGGTGGAGGAGAAAAGAAGAGCCAGCACTGAAAAGGAACAGCCTGTAATGTAGACAGAAACTAGAAGCAGTGTGTATCCCAGAGGCCCAAGGAGGAGAGTAAATCCAGGAGGAAGATATAACCAACTGTATAAAATGCTGGTGACAGGTCGAGTGAGATAAAGGCTGGGAACAACAAATGAATGGATTTAGCAAGGTGGGGGGTGAGGGCATTGCTGGCCGGATGAACAATTTCAGTGGAGTGGTAGAAGATTTTCCTTCGGCAATTCTCATTTTTGTCTAGGCCTCCAGGAATGATTTTCAAATATCCATTTTAATAGTCATCACTAGACAGTGTAAAAAAACCTGTCGAAAGGTAACGTCAGATGTTGGATTTATCTAAAACTACAGATAGTACTGTAATTAGCTTGAATTCAATAAACAGTATTTTGGAAGAAGTTAGAAATGCAACTTGTTTACAAATTGGACAGATTAATTTAATACTCGAAAATGATCTCCTCCACCTTTTCATGCATATGTGCACACTATATCAAAACGTGGGCACAGAAAAAGTTTCACATTAAAATACTGAAGGCATTTTGAGACAAAAAAATGAATATTTGGAATGTAAAGTTGCAGGTGACATCTTGAGAGATAACCCCTTAAACCAGGAACTCCTAATTTGTAATTTCAAGTACCTCTGGAGATTTCAGAACTGTTGAAATAGCGCCAGGAATCCCTAGGTGCATCATAGACTGTAGAATAACTAGATAATTAATTTTTTAACACCTTAATGGGAATATAATTGCTTTACAATGTTGCATTAATTTCTGCTGTATAACAAAGCAAGTCAGCTATATGTATACATATATCACCATAGCCTCTCTCTCTTGAGTCTCCCTCCACCCTCCCTACCCCACCCCTCTAGGTGGTCACAGAGCACCGAGCTGATCCCCCTGTGCTATGGAGCTGCTTCCCACTAGCTGTCTATTTAACATTTGGTAGTGTATATATGTCCATGCTACTCTCTCACTTCATCCAAGCTTACCCTTCCCCCTCCCCGTGTCTACAAGCCCATTCTCTACATCTGCGTCTTTATTCCTGTCCTGTGTTAGGTTCATCAGAACTTCTTTTTTTCCCTTTAGATTCCATATATATGTGTTAGCATACGGTATTTGTTTTTCTCTTTCTAACTTCACTCTGTATGACAGACTCTAGGTCCATCCACCTCATTACAAATAACTCAATGTCGTTTCTTTTTATGGCTGAGTAATATTCCATTGTACATATGTGCCACATCTTCTTTATCCATTCATCTGTTGACAAACAAATTGGTTGCTTCCATGTCCTGGCTATTGTAAATAGTGCCGCAGTGAATATTGTGGTACATGACTCTTTTTGAATTATGGTTTCTCAGGATATATGCCCAGTAGTGGGATTGCTGGGTCATACAGTACTTCTATTTTTAGTTTTAAAGGAACCTCCATACTGTTCTCCATAGTGGCTGTATCAATTTACATTCCCACGAACAGTGCAGGAGGGTTCCCTCTTCTCCACACCCTCTCCAGCATTTATTGTTTGTAGAGTTTTTGATGATGGCCATTCTGACTGGTGTCAGGTGATACCGCATTGTAGTTTTGATTTGCATTTCTCTAATGATTATTGATGTTGAGGATCCTTTCATGTGTTTGTTGGCAATCTGTATATCTTCTTTGAGAAATGTCTATTTAGGTCTTCTGCCCATTTTTGGATTGAGTTGTTTGTTTTTTTGATATTGAGCTGCATGAGCTGCTTGTAAATTTTGGAGATTAATCCTTTGTCTGATGATTCATTTGCAAATATTTTCTCCCATTCTGAGGGTTGTCTTTTCGTCTTGTTTATGGTTTCCTTTGCTGTGCAAAAGCTTTTAAGTTTCATTAGGTCCCATTTGTTTATTTTTGTTTTTATTTCCATTTCTCTAGGAGGTGGGTCAAAAAGGATCTTGCTGTGATTTACATCATAGTGTTCTGCCTATGTTTTCCTCTAAGAGTTTTACAGTGTTCGGTCTTATATTTAGGTCTTTAATCCACTGTGAGTTTATTTTTGTGTATGGTGTTAGGGAGTCTTCTAACTTCATTGTTTTACATGTAGTTGTCCAGTTTTCTGAGTACCACTTACTGAAGAGGCTGTCTTTTCTCCATTGTATATTCTTGCCTCCTTTATCAAAGATAAGGTAACCATATGTGTGTGGGTTTATCTCTGGGCTTTCTATAACATTCCATTGATCTGTATTTCTGTTTTTACCCAGTACCATACTGTCTTGATTACTGTAGTTTTTTAGTATACTCTGAAGTCAGGTCACCTGATTCCTCCAGCTCTGTTTTTCTTCCTCAAGATTGCTTTGGCTATTCGGGGTCTTCTGTGTTTTCATACAAACTGTGAAATTTTTTGTTCTAGTTCTGTGGAAAATGCCATTGGTAGTTTGATAGGGATTGCATTGAATCTGTAGATAGCTGTGGGTAGTATAGTTATTTTCACAATGTTGATTCTTCCAATCCAAGAACATGGTATATCTCTCCATCTGTTTGTATCATCTTTAATTTCTTTAATCCCTGTCTTATAGTTTTCTGCATACAAGTTTTTGTCTCCTTAGGTAGGTTTACTCCTAAGTATTTTATTCTTTTTGTTGCAGTGGTAAATGGGAGTGTTTCCTTAATTTCTCTTTCAGATTTTTCATCATTAGTGTATAGGAATGCAAGAGATTTCTGTGCATTAATTTTGTATTCTGCTACTCTACCAAATTCATTTATTAGCTCTAGTAGTTTTCTGGTGGCATCTTTAGGATACTCTGTAGTATCATGTCATCTGCGCACAGTGACACTTTTACTTCTTCTTTTCCGATCTGGATTCCTTTTATTTCTTTTTCTTCTCTGATTGCTTTGGTTAAAACTTCCAAAACTATGCTGAATAATAGCGGTGAGAGTGGGCAACCTTGTCTTGTTCCTAATCTTAGAGGAAATGGTTTCAGTTTTTCACCATTGAGAATGATGTTGGCTGTGGGTTTGTCATATATGGCCTTTATTATATTGAGGTAGGTTCTCTCTATGCCTACTTTCTGGAGAGTTTTTATCCTAAATGGGTGTTGAATTTGGTCAAAAGCTTTTTCTGCATCCATTGAGATTATCATATGGGTTTTATCCTTCAATTTGTTAATATTGATGTATCACATTGATTGATTTGCATATACTGAAGAACCCTTGCATTCCTGGGATAAACCCCACATGATCATGGTGTATGATCCTTTTAATGTGCTGTTGGATTCTGTTTGCTAATATTTTGTTGAGGATTTTTGCATCAGTGTTCATCAGTGATATTGGCCTGTAGTTTTTTTTTATGAAATCTTTGTCTGGTTTTGGTACTAGGGTGATGGTGGCCTCGTAGAATGAGTTTGGGAGTGTTCCTCCCTCTGCTATATATTTGGAAGAATTTGAGAAGGATAAGTGTTAGGTCTTCTGTAAATGTTTGATAGAATTCGCCTGTGAAGCTATCTGGTCCTGGGCTTTTGTTTGTTGGAAGACTTTTAATCACAGTTTCAATTTCAGTGCTTGTGATTGGTCTGTTCATATTTACTATTTCTTCCTAGTTCAGTCTCGGAAGGTTGTGCTTTTCTGAGAATTTGTCCATTTCTTCCAGGTTGTCCAGTTTATTGGCATATAGTTGCTTGTAGTAATCTCTCATGCTCCTTTGTATTTCTGCAATGTCAGTTGTTTCTTCTCCTTTTCCTTTTCTAATTCCGTTGATTTGAGTTTTCTGCTTTTTTTTCTTAATGAGTCTGGCTAATGGTTATCAATTTTGTTTATCTTCTCAAAGAACCAGCTTTTAGTTTTATTGATCTTTGCTATCATTTCCTTCATTTATTTTTCATTTATTTCTAATCTGATCTTTATGATTTCTTTACTTCTGCTAACTTTAGGGTTTTTCTGTTCTCCTTTCTCTAATTGCTTTACATGTAAGGTTAGGTTGTTTATTTGAGATGTTTCATGTTTCTTGTTCCTTGAGGTAGGATTGTATTGCTATAAACTTCCCTCTTAGAACTGTTTTTGCTGCATCCCATAGGTTTTGGTTCATCGTGTTTTCACTGTCCTTTGTCTAGGTATTTTTTGATTTCCTCTTTGATTTCTTCATCAATCTCTTGGTTATTTAGTAGCCTATTGATTAGCCTCCATGTGTTTGTATTTTTTACAGTTTTTTTTCCTGTTATTGATATCTAGTCTTATAGCGTTGTTGTTGGAAAAGATACTTGATACTATTTCAATTTTCTTAAAGTTACCAAGGCTTGATTTGTGAGCCAAGATATGATGTATCATGGAGAATGTTCCATGGCACTTGAGAAGAAAGTGTATTCTTTCTTGTTGTTTTGGGATGGAATGTCCTATAAATAACAGTTAAGTCCATCTTGTTTTATGTATCATTTAATGCTTTTGTTTTCTTATTTATTTTCATTTTGGATGATCTGTCCATTGGTGAAAATGAGGTGTTTAAGTCCCCTACTATTATTGCATTACTGTCAATTTCCCCTTTTATGGCTGTTAGCCTTTGCCTTAGGTATTGAGGGGTTCCTAGGTCGGGTGCATAAATATTTACAATTGTTTTATCTTCGTCTTGGATTGATCCCTTGATTATTACGTATTGTCCTTCTTTGTCTCTTGTAATAGCCTTTATTTTAAAGTCTATTTTGTCTGATATAAGAATTGCTACTCCAGCTTTCTTTTGATTTCCATGTGCATGGAATATCTTTTTCTGTCCCTTCACTTTCAGTCTGTATGTGTCCCTAGGTCGGAAGTGGGTCTCTTGTAGGCAGCATATATATAGGTATAGTTTTTGTATCCATTCAGCCAGTCCATGTCCTTTGGTTGAGCATTTAATCCATTTACGTTTAGGGTAATTATCAATATGTACGTTCCTATTACCATTTTCTTAATTGTTTTGGATTTGTTATTGTAGGTCTTTTCCTTCTCTTGTGTTTCCTTCCTAGAGAAGTTCCTTTAGTATTTGTTGTAAAGCTGTTTTGGTGGTGGTGAATTCTCTTAGCTTTTGCTTGTCTGTAAAGGTTTTAATTTCTCCGTCAAATCTGAATGAGATCCTTGCTCGGTAGAGTAATCTTGGTTGTAGGTTTTTCCCTTTCATCACTTTAAACATATCCGGCCACTCCCTTCTGGCTTGCAGACTTTCTGCCGAAAGGTCAGCTGTTAACCTTATGGGGATTCCCTTGTGTGTTACTTGTTGTTTTTCCCTTGCTGCTTTTAATATTTTTTCTTTGTATTTAATTTTTGATAGTTTGATTAATATGTGTCTTGGCATGTTTCTCCTTGGCTTTATCCTGTATGGGACTCTCTGTGCTTCCTGGACTTGATTGACTATTTCCTTTCCCATATTAGGGAAGTTTTCAACTATAATCTCTTCAAATATATTCTAAACCCCTTTCTTTTTCTCTTCTTCTTCTGGGACTCATATAATTTGAATGTTGGTGCGTTTAATTTTGTCCCAGAGGTCTCAGAGACTGTCCTCAATTCTTTTCATTTTTTTTTCTTTATTCTGCTCTGTGGTAGTTATTTCCACTATTTTACCTTCCAGGTCACTTATCTGTTTTTTTTTTTTTTTTTTTTTTTTTTTTGCGGTATGCGGGCCTCTCACTGCTGTGGCTTCTCCCGTTGTGGAGCACAGGCTCCGGACGCGCAGGCTCAGCGGCCATGGCTCAGGGGCCCAGCCGCTCCGCGGCATGTGGGATCTTCCTGGACCGGGGCACGAACCCATGTCCCCTGCATCGGCAGGCGGACTCTCAACCACTGCGCCACCAGGGAAGCCCACACTTATCTGTTTTTTTGCCTCAGTTATTCTGCTATAGATTCCTTCTAGAGAATTTTTAATTTCATTTTTTGTATTGTTCATCACTGTTTTTCTCTTTTAGTTCTTCTAGGCCCTTGTTAAATGTTTCATCTATTTTCTCCCTTCTATTTCCAAGATTTTGGATCATCTTTACTATTATTATTCTGAATTCTTTTTCAGGTAGACTGTCTATTTCCTCTTCAGTTATTTCATCTGGTGGGTTTCTACTTTGCTTCTTCATCTGCTGAATATTTCTTTGTCTTCTCATTATGTTTAACTTACTGTGTTTGGGATCCTTTTCGCAGGCTGCAGGTTCATAGTTCCCATTTTTTTGATGTCTGCCCCAGTGGGTGAGGTTTGTTCAGTGGCTAGTGTAGGCTTCCTGATGGAGGGGACTGGTGCCTGTGTCCTGGTGGGTGGGGCTGGATCTTGTCTTTCTGGGAGGCAGGACCTCGTCTGGTGGTGTGTTTTGGGGTAAACAAAACTCACATAGTAAAACCTTACTATGATTTTAGGCAGCCTCTCTGCTAATGTGTGGGGTTGTGTTCCTGTCTTTCTTGTTGATTGGCATGGGGCATCCAGCACTGAAGCTTGCTGGTCGTTGAGTGGAGCTGGGTCTTAGCGTTAAGACAGAGATCTCTGGGAGAGCTCTCGCCGATTGATATTACATGGGGCCAGGGGCTCTCTGATGGTCTAATGTCCTGAACTCGGCTCTCCCACCTCATAGGCTCAGGCCTGACACCAGGCCAGAGCACCAAGACCCTGTCAGCCACAAAGCTCAGAAGAAAAGGGAGAAAAAGAGAAAGAAAAAATAATAATAAATTAAAAATAATAATAATAATTTAAAAAGAAGAGGGCAACCAAACCAATAAACAAATCCACCAATGATAACAAGCGCTAAAAACTATACTAAGATAAACCTAGAAATCAGAAACAAATCAGCCGCAGACAGCAAACCCCAAGTCTACAGTTGCTCCCAATGTCTACTGCCTCAATTTTGGGATGATTTGTTGTCTATTCAGGTGTTCCAGAGATGCAGGGTACATTAAGTTGACTGTGGGGATTTAATCCACTGCTCCTGAGGCTGCTGGGAGAGATTTCCCTTTCTCTTCTTTGTTTGCATAGCTCCTGGGGTTCAGCTTTGGATTTGGACCCACCTCTGCATGTAGGTCATCTGAGGGCATCTGTTCCCACACAGACAGGAGGGGGTAAAACAGCGGCTGATTAGGGGGCTCTGGCTCACTCAGGCCAGGGTTGGGAGGGGTACAGAATGTGGGGCAAGCCTGCGGTGGCACAGGCCAGTGTAACGTTGCAAAAGCCTGAGGCGGGCTGTGTGTTATCCCGGGGAAGTTGCCCCTGGATCATGGGACCGGCAGTGGCGGGCTGCACAGGCTCCCAGGAGGAGAGCTGTGGATAGTGACCTGTGCTCGCACACAGGATTCTTGGTGGTGGCAGCAGCAGCTTTAGCATTTCATGCCCGGCTCTGTTGTCCGCGCTGATAACCACAGCTCGTGCCCATCTCTGGAGCTCGTTTAGGCAGTGCTCTGAAACCCCTCCCCTCGCACACCCTGAAACAATGGTCTCTTGCCTCTTTGGCAGGTCCAGACTTTTTCCCAGATGCCCTCCTGGCTAGCTGTGGTGCACTAGCCCCCTTCAAGCTGTGTTCACACAGCCAACCCCAGTCCTCTCCCTGCGCTCCGACTGAAGCCCAAGCCTCAGCTCCCAGCCCCGCCCACCCCGGCGGGTGAGCAGACAAGCTTCTCAGGCTGGTAAGTGTTGGTCGGCACAGATCCTCTGTGCGGGAATCTCTCCGCTTTGCCCCTTGCACCCCTGTTGCCGTGCTCTCCTCCGTGGCTCCAAAGCTTCCCCGCCACCCACCTCCCGTCTCCACCAGTGAAGGGGCTTCCTAGTGTGTGGAAATTTTTCCTCCTTCACAGCTGCCTCCCAGAGGGGCAGGTCCCATCCCTACTCTTTTGTGTCTGTTTTTTCTTTTTTCTTTTGCACTTCCCAGGTACATGGGGATTTTCTTGCTTTTTGGGAAGTCTGAGGTCTTCTGCAGCATTCAGTAGGTGTCCTGCAGGAGTTGTTCCACAGGTAAATGTATTTCTGATGTATTTGTGGGGAGGAAGGTGATCTCCTTGTCTTACTCCTCCACTATCTTGAAGGTCCCCCCAATAATGTGATTTTTACATCAACTATATGGAGTTGCTGTTGTGACTTCTCCAGGATAAAAACCATCTGAATTCATGGCACTATCTTAAAATGGTTCAGGGTGTGGATTCTGGGATCTGCAGGTGCAAATCCCAGCATGGTCTTCAACAAAATATGTGATCTCACTCAAGTCATTTAGCTTCTTTATGCTTTAGTTTTGTTATTTATAAAACCAAGATAATAAATGACTCTACTTCATAGAGTTATTGGGAGGTTTGAGTGAGTTACTAGCATTTAGAACAATGCCTGGTCTGTGGTAGTGCTATGTAAGTACTAACTATCTTTATATTTTGCTGAGATGAACAAATATGAAAGTTCAAGCAGCATTATGTGTAGGTCTAACATTTTTAAAGAAATCTAAACATCATCTGCTCTATCCATCATGGAAAATCCTGCTGGGAATTATTACAGCATATTTCTAGTTGATATCATTTCCACAGTGCGATATAATAAACAATAATTGACTTTAGTATCTTGCAATGGAAACATACTTGGTTGGCTGGGAAACCAGGGCATCTTTATGAAGTTGATAACAAGGATACACATTGAAGGTACCAGGCTCCATAGAAACCCCTTCCACCGATGAAAATTCCTTTTCAACCAAACCAAACATTTCCATCATCTTAAATCCTTAAAAAAAAAAAAAAGAAAGAAAGAAAGAAAAAGAAAAAAAACAGGGATAGAGAAAAAGAATAAACAGGCACTTTAGGATTTTAAATTTCAAAATTAGTCTATTAAGAATGAAAAAATCTGGACCCAAAATGGGAGTTATTTAATATATTTGTATTTGGAAAATTTGCGAAACTGCATACCTGCAAGATCAATGTCATCCTTATGCACCAGTGGGCAGGCTGGAAGACAAAACAAACAAGATAAAACCCTAATTCAGATATTTTCCAAACATATTCTTTCCTTGTCCTGAGAACAGGAAGCTAACAATCTTGACGGAAGTCAGTTGTGGAGGGAATCCACACCACATGTGGCTACAGCTTTCTGTGGATTTGTAAAGACTGAAACACTCTCACTTTTTGTTTTAAAACCAAAGGGTCCCAACTTCCTTCTCCTCTCCTGGGTCCATTAAAATCGATGGTGGTCACTTGATAGCATGTCTTGGGAGAAGTCCCACTTCTAATGTGTTACCCTGATGAGCAGGCTTAACACATTTTTGAAAACTATCTGCTATAGCTGTTTAAGAGAGTTGCTTTTAAATACAGACCCTCGTCTTTTTAGGGAAAGTCTTTATCAACCTAAAACCCTGAACCAAGGAGAGGTAAGGTTTACTTCCCATATGCTTGAAACCACAAAACTTAATGTCTGCATAACAAATAGCTTCTCCAAGTCAATTTTCTCCCTTCGGATCAGGATGGTACTCATTATTTAACTGGTATAAATATCCCAGCATTTAAGCAATGTAAGTGCAAATTCCAAAGAACTAACTTGCTGACGCGGTTTCACAGACAAAAGTAATCAATTCATCTTCAATTTTCTTAAAGGCGTCAAAGTCATCCACAAAGAAGACATGCCGGGCGCTGGGCTTACTGCCAATGCTAACCAACTCTGAGTAATCTGCATCAGCCACGCCGACTGCAAAAATGCTGTAGCCTGTGGTAAAAGGGGAACAGATTTCTGATGACTTTAAATCGCAGCAAACACAAATAATGCAATATGAGACACGTCCAAATATTTAAAACATGTTTATTTAGGAGGGCCAGTGGGGGTGGATAATTCACTCTTTACAGTTCTTCAGAATTCTGCATGCACATAATTTACTCTATGATAATTAACCCATCATCCTCTAAAGAAAGTTTCCACTTTATTTATTTATTTTTTTTCACAGTACGCGGGCCTCTCACTGTTGTGGCCTCTCCCGTTGCGGAGCACAGGCTCCGGATGCGCAGGCTCAGTGGCCACGGCTCACGGGCCCAGCCGCTCTGTGGCATGTGGGATCTTCCCCAACAGGGGCACGAACCTGTGTCCCCTGCATCGGCAGGCAGACTCTCAACCACTGCGCCACCAGGGAAGCCCCGAAAGTTTCCACTTTAAAGAAGCTCAAGAGAGTCAGTGTTTGAGACAAAATAGTTACCATTTGAGTAACATCTTTATTTTTGCATATTTTTAATAATGATTTTAGTATTTATGGGAAAAAGTGCAATTGAAACAAAAAAAGTTTTGGGTTTTTTTGGTTTTGTTTTGTTTCATTTTCAGAAGTAGAAACTGAGATATTACAGGCTTAGAAGCCTGAGGTGGGTCACAGTTCAATGCTTGGCAAATACATACTAAGCTAGTCTTTGCTCATACAGATCTTATAGAATGCAATCTTCACATTTTGTGTTCTCCATTTTACAAGTGAGGAGGCTGAGGCTGAGGAGTTTCTGTGATCAGTTTCCCTCCCCTGGTCCTTTTCATAGTATTGCACTTAATTTTCTTTCTTTTCCTTTTTTTTCTTTTTGACCACACAGCATGACAGGGATCAAACCTGTGCCCCCTGCAGTGGAAGCATGGAATCTTAAACAAATGGATCGCCAAGGAAGTCCTATAGTGCACTTAATTGATGGAGTTGCTTATATAGGGCATCCTGTATGTAACAAAAGTACTGGAGAAAATACAGCAAAATCATAGGTTTGTAACCTGGAAACTTTTAAAAATCACATTGTCCAGTTAATATTAAGAAAGATTTAGAAACACTTTAGTCATGCTGATGTAGCCTATAAATGTCTATACAGAAAACAAGGCTAACGGTATTATTGGTAGCCACTGTTGCTTATCTGTGTAAAACTTACCATCTGATTGCATCTCCCTGGAGATTTTGCTCACATCATCTTGTGATCTTCCATCAGTTATAACCACGATGACCTTCGGGATGCCTCTTCTGGTTCCTGACTCTGCAGTAAACAAGCTATCTCGGACATGCTTAATTGCTTTTCCTGAAACAAAGGAAGGCAACAATTCAATTTCATTTCCTCCCTTGCTAGAGATGGAAGAGTGGGAATGAAGTTCTTAAGTCAATGAAAAACCTATTTTTAAAAAAATCTATATTACTATGCTTCAAAAAGAAGTCATTTCAGTAATTAGTAATAATTATTTCGGGTCTTACCTGGGCTTCTTGTGGTCTTACCTGTTTTTGTATTTCCTCCTTTGTACGAGATATGTTTAATTGCATCAAGAACAGTCTCTTTGGTTTTGTAAGAGTTAAGTTTAAATTCTGTCCTGGGGTCATCAGTGAACTGGACCATTGCAACCTAGAGAGAGAAGGTGTGTTCATTTTTATGTATATTGTAGACTTCCTCTCTGCCAGAGAGCACACACTATAGAATGATTACAACTACAGTTTTTTTTTAAATTAATTAATTTATTTATATTTTTAATTTTTGGCTGTGTTGGGTCTTTGTTGCTGCATGCAGGCTTTCTCTAGTTGCGGTGAGCGGGGGCTTCTCTTTGTTATGGTGTGTGGGCTTCTCACTGCAGTGGCTTCTCTTATTGCGGAGCATGGGCTCTAGGCACGTGGGCTTCAGTTGTTGTGGCTTGAGGGCTCTAGAGCGCAGGCTCAGTAGTTGTGGCACACAGGCTTAGTTGCTCTGTGATACGTGGGATCTTCCCAGACCAGGGCTCAAACCCGTGTCTCCTGCATTGGCAGGTGGATTCTTAACCACTGCACCACCAGGAAGTCCTACAACTACAGTTTTAATTTCTTTTTTAACCCAGTCCACAATTTCCTTGGTTTAAACCATACAAGTTACATACCAAATCTGACGACGTCTTAACAAAGTACTTTTCAGGAAGTACTTTATTTTAAAAATCTCTCCCTAAAGCATGAAGACCTTTTGCCATCTCATTTGACAGATGGGAAAATGGCAGCCTAGATCTTCTAACTTGACAAAGTTCAGAGAAACAATTGAAGTTGGACTATTTCCAAGGATTTCTTTATGAAACAAACCTATGAAATAATTACTACTATTCTACCATTTTACAGATCAGGAAACTGAGGGATAGAAAGCCAAGTAATGTACCCAAGATTACCAGAGTAGCCACTGGCAGAACCAACAGCTGAAGCCAGGTAATTCTACTTTAAAATCTGTGTTCTGAATCACTGCAGTATAAACCATCCTGGCTTCATTTCCTACAATTTGCTTCTATTCCTGTGCAACTTTGGGGACATTTTAAATTTATTATATTTTTTGTTTGTTTTTCAGAATTATGAAAGGGCTTCTTTTTGGCTTTGTGAGCCTTCAATTTCTACCAGCCTATCAAGGTCTATTGCAAATGTCATCATCTTTAGGAAACCTCTATTCAAAACAAATTTCGCCCTCCCTGAAATGCCTGAGCATTTTATCTATTCTTCTCTTCTGGTTCCCCTTACATCCAAGTTTTCTCGGCCATTCTTCCAAGACATATTTTCAATCTGTTCACTTTAGTGCATCTCACTGCTACCACCCTAGCCCAGGCCTCCATCATCTCTGTGTTGGACCATGACACCAGCATCCCAGGTGGTCTCTCCACTTCCACTCTCACCTTTATTAGTACTCACACTCCACGAAGCAGTCAGAATGATCATTTTTAAAAAGTATATCAGGGGCTTCCCTGGTGGCGCAGTGGTTGAGAGTCTGCCTGCCGATGCAGGAGACACGGGTTCGTGCCCTGGTCTGGGAAGATCCCACATGCCGCGGAGCGGCTGGGCCCGTGAGCCATGGCCGCTGAGCCTGCGTGTCCGGAGCCTGTGCTCCGCAACGGGAGAGGCCACAACAGTGAGAGGCCCGCGTACCGCAAAAAAAAAAAAAAAAAAAAAAAAAAAAAAGCATATCAGATCTTCTCTCCTTAAAACTTCCCAGTGGCTTCCCAGTGTATTTAGGATGATACCCAACTTCTTCAGTGGGTCATAAGACTCAAGGTGATCTAGCTCTGTCTACTTCTTCCACCTCTTCTTCTCCCCCCAGCCCCCCCACATGCTCCTCCATTATATTCCAGCCCCAAGTTTTAGCACCTGAAGCCTCAAAACTCATTCTTGACTTAGGCCCTCTGCACTTACTACTTTCCCTGTCTGGAAATTCTACTTTCAAATCTTCTCAGCATCATTCACATCTCAGTTCAGACGCCACCTCCTCAAAGAAGACTCTGTGGATCACTCAGCTTAAAACAAACTTTGGTAAATTTAAATCTCAGGTCGAAAGCTCGCATCCCTACCTTGTGAATTTATTTGTTTGCCAATTTGTACCTGTCTCTCATCCTCCTCCTCTCCCTACCTTTAAGAATATGAGCGGGCTTCCCTGGTGGTGCAGTGGTTAAGAATCCGCCTGCCAATGCAGGGGACACAGGTTCGAGCCCTGGTCCAGGAAGATCCCACATGACGCGGAGCCCGTGCGCCACAACTACTGAGCCTGTGCTCTAGAGCCTGTGAGCCACAACTACTGAGCCCCCGTGCCTCAACTACTGAAGCCCGCATGCCTAGAGCCGGTACTCCACAACAAGAGAAGCCACTGCAATGAGAAGCCCGTGCACCACAACAAAGAGTAGCCCCCGCTCGACGCAACTAGAGAAAGCCCGCGCACAGCAACAAAGACCCAACTCAGCCAAAAATAAATAAATAAATAAATAAACAAAATATACTATCGTCTTGAGATTTAAAAAAAAAAAAAGAATATGAGCAACATGAAATTAGGGACATGTCTGTCATACCCATTATGACAGTACTGTACCTAACCAAAATAAGTTCTCAATAAATATTTGGTGAATGAATAAATTAGTTTTCTATGATCTACTTGTTCTGTAGTATTTTGTGATGATGACCTCTCTCTTTCAAGATTTTAACATCCTCGAGGGCAAAGAAAACATTGGATGTTCCTTTAGAGAGATACTCTATCCTAGTATATAGAAGACACATCTGCTGACATGGTCATTCTAACCTGTCTTAGTTTGCTGAACTCAAGCGCTTTTAAGGATTAGCCTCTTCTCAAGCTCTGCCACACACCAGTAAGCTGCTTCTAAACTCAGACTTGTCTATACTCTCATTTAGGGTTGGATCCAATCAGGATAGTTCTTTACCCATATTCCCTGACAAGTAGCCATAATAAGAGCTTGGAATAATTTTCTCATGCATAGAATGAATTAATGATTGATCTATCAGCCTTACTTGAGTTCCATCTGCACCTATCTTGTCCAGAGCTCCAACAGTGCTATACAGGAAGTTAATGATCTTATTGAAATTTTCATCACCAATACTCCAGGATCCATCCACCATAAACACCAGGTCGGCTTTGGCAGCTTTACATACTGGAGACCAAGAATTAATTTTGAATCAGGGAAAAGGGGAAAACACAGTAGTTATGACACCAACAAAGCAGATAATGGTTTCCCTCTGGTAGCTACAGCCCGAAGGAAAGATATACATCTTACTCCAACCTCTTGCTCATGACCATCATGGCTCTCCTACACCCAAGTTTCCTAGTCATGACAAAGAAGCTTCAATCAAATGTGTGGAATTAAAGAGAAAAAAATCTACCAATCTCAGCCCCAAAGAACAGAAATGGGAAGAATGAAAAGTGTAGAACTAAAGTGATTTAGAGACAGAAGCATCAGCAAACACTCTAGTGCCTACTGATTAGAAGGAAATCCAAGCTACCACTCTGTGCACCCTGCCCTCTGCTGATTGAATTAACAATGTGAGAGAGATTCAGCTTCTGGGAGGAAGGCATACCACACAACGGAAGCAGATTAATCTAAAACTTGATATGCATTTGGACGGAGGCCATAAGCAAACTTTAATTCCAGCCTTGCTCAGAAATCCTGTCTATGCCCTTCTGACACCCAGTGATGCATATCAAGAAATGCACATTATGCCAGCTCAGGGAAACTTTTATCAGCAGGTAATACTGATATCAATGTTGAAAAACAGGCAAAAATCACATTAACAAAAACCTATTCCACTGAAAGCATTTTTTAATAGTCTTGTATCACGTGCTGTTTCAGATTATCTATGCCTCTCTTGCCCTTCATTAGTGTAGACCACGGTGGTTAACTCTGTTTTATGATGAAACAAACAATTTAGTCTTTAATAATCTGAACCTTTTTATCTTAGGCCATTTGCACACAAATATTCTGTGAGCTAATGTACCTTTCACCTTTCTTTAGAAAAAAAAATTTACTTGACTTTTATTTTATTAAGTGGAACTTTATTCCCTTAAAGCTATTTACGATGTAAAATAAATCATCTCTGAGTTAGTACTCGAGGGACAATAAGGATTTGGTGAGGTTGTTCTCATGAGTTCCACGATGTATAACATTTTACATATTTATGGTTTGAATTTGAAGCTGAAGGGGACCACAAGATCTATAATTATAGCTTACAAAAGAAAACCGGGTGTTCTGTTTTCAAGGAAAGACAAAATCTAGATTAGGTTTTACCTTCGAAATGAGAGCAAAATCTATTTGGAAACATACTAAAATTGAACAACTTACTTAATACAACAAAGAAAAAAAAAGAATATACATCAAAATACAGGAAGGAATTACGCCTGGAATATGAAATTGTGTTTTTAATTTTCTTCTGTGTACTCTTTTCTGTTTCTTTTTAAACATCTTTATTGGAGTATAATTGCTTTACAATGGTGTGTTAGTTTCTGCTTTATAACAAAGTGAATCAGCTATACATATGAATATATCCCCATATCTCCTCCCCCTGGCATCTGCCTCCCACCCTCCCTATCCCACCCCTCTAGGTGGTCACAAAGCACCGAGCTGATCTCCCTGTGCTACGCGGCTGCTTCCCACTAGCTATCTATTATACATTTGGTAATATATATAAGTCCGTGCCACACTCTCACTTCATACCACCTTACCCTTCCCCCTCCCCATGTCCTCAAGGCCATTCTCTACGTCTGCGTCTTTATTCCTGTCTTGGGCCTAGGTTCTTCAGAACCAATTTTCTTTTTTTAGATTCCATATATATGGGTTAGCATACGATATTTATTCTTCTCTTTCTGACTTACTTAACTCTGTATGACAGACTCTAGGTCCATCCACCTCACTAAAAATAACTCAATTTCATTTCTTCTTAAGGCTGAGAAATATTCCATTGTATATATGTGCCACATCTTCTTTATACATTCATCTGCTGATGGACACTTAGGTTGCTTCCATGTCCTGGCTATTGTAAACAGAGCTGCAAAGAACATTGTGGTACATGAGGAAATTTGAATTATGGTTTTCTCAGGATATATGCCCAGTAGTGGGATTGCTGGGTCATATGGTAGTTCTACTTTTAGTTTTTTAAGGAATCTCCATACTGTTCTCCATAGTAGCTGTATCAATTTACATTCCCACCAACAGTGCAGGAGGGTTCCCTTTTCTCCACACCCTCTCCAGCATTTATTGTTTGTAGAGTTTTTGATGATGGCCATTCTGACTGGTGTCAGGTGATACCGCATTGTAGTTTTGATGTGCATTTCTCTAATGATTATTGATGTTGAGCATCCTTTCATGTGTTTGTTGGCAATCTGTATATCTTCTTTGAGAAATGTCTATTTAGGTCTTCTGCCCATTTTTGGATTGGGTTGTTTGTTTTTTTGATATTGAGCTGCATGAGCTGCTTGTAAATTTTGGAGATTAATCCTTTGTCTGATGATTCATTTGCAAATATTTTCTCCCATTCTGAGAGTTGTCTTTTCGTCTTGTTTATGGTTTCCTTTGCTGTGCAAAAGCTTTTAAGTTTCATTAGGTCCCATTTGTTTATTTTTGTTTTTATTTCCATTTCTCTAGGAGGTGGGTCAAAAAGAATCTTGCTGTGATTTACATCACAGAGTGTTCTGCCTTTGTTTTCTTCTAACAGTTTTATAGTGTTTGGCCTTATATTTAGGTCTTTAATCCACTGTGAGTTTATTTTTGTGTATGGTATTAGGGAGTCTTCTAACTTCATTGTTTTACATGTAGGTGTCCAGTTTTCTGAGCACCACTTACTGAAGAGGCTGTCTTTTCTCCATTGTATATTCTTGCCTCCTTTATCAAAAATAATGTGACCATATGTGCACGGGTTTATCTCTGGCCTTTCTATCCTGTTCCATTGATCTATATTTCTGTTTTTGGCCAGTACTGTACTGTCTTGATTACTGTAGCTTTGTAGTAGAGTCTGAAGTCTGGGAGCCTGATTCCTCCAACTCTGTTTTTCTTTCTCAAGATTGCTTTGGCTATTCGGGGTCTTTTGTGTTTCCGTACAAATTGTGAAATTTTTTGTTCTAGTTCTGTGAAAAATGCCACTGGTAGTTTGATAGGTATTGCATGCAATCTGTAGATTGCTTTGGGTAGTAGAGGCATTTTTACAATGTTGATTCTTCCAGTCCAAGAACATGGTATATCTCTCTATCCGTTTGTACCATCTTTAATTTCTTTCATCAGTGTCTTATAGTTTTCTACATACAGGTTTTTGTCTCCTTGGGTAGGTTTATTCCTAGGTATTTTATTCTTTTTGTTGCAGTGGTAAATGGGAGTGTTTCCTTAATTTCTCTTTCAGATTTTTCATCATTAGTGTATAGGAATGCAAGAGATTTCTGTGCATTAATTTTGTATCCTGCTACTTTACCAAATTCATTGATTAGCTCTGGTAGTTTTCTGGTAGCAGCTTTAGGATTCTCTATGTATAGCATCATGTCATCTGCAAACAGCGGCAGCTTTACTTCTTCTTTTCTGATTTGGATTCCTTTTATTTCTTTTTCTTCTCTGATTGCTGTGACTCAAACTTCCAAAAATATGTTGAATAATAGTGGAGAGGGTGGACAACCTTGTCTTGTTCCTGATCTTAGAGGAAATGGTTTCAGTTTTTCACCACTGAGGACAATGTTGGCTGTGGGTTTGTCATATACGGCCTTTATTATGTTGAGGTAAGCTCCCGCTATGCCTACTTTCTGGAGGGTTTTTATCATAAATGGGAGTTGAATTTTGATGAAAGCTTTTTCTGCATCTACTGAGATGATCATATGGTTTCTCTCCTTTAATTTGTTAATATGGTTTATCACATTGATTGATTTCCTTATATTGAAGAGTTCCTGCATTCCTGGATTAAACCCCACTTGATCATGGTGTATGTGCTGTTGGATTCTGTTTGCTAGTATTTTGCTGAGGATTTTTGCAGCTATGTTCATCAGTGATATTGGCCTGTAGTTTTCTTTCTTTGTGACATCTTTGTCTGGTTTTGGCATCAGGGTGATGGTGCCCTTGTCGAATGAGTTTGGAAATGCTCTTCCCTCTGCTATATTTTGGAAGAGATTGGGAAGGATAGGTGATAGCTCTTCTCTAAATGTTTGATAGAATTCGCCTATGAAGCCATCTGGTCCTGGGCTTTTGTTTGTTGGAAGATTTTTAATCACAGTTTCAATTTCACTGCTTGTGATTGCTCTGTTTATATTTTCTATTTCTTCCTGGTTCAGTGTCAGAAGGTTCTGCTTTTCTGAGAATTTTCCATTTCTTCCAGGTTGTCCATTTTATTGGCATAGAGTTGTTTATAGTAATCTCTCATGATCCTTTGTACTTCTGCAGTGTCAGTTGTTACTTCTCCGTTTTCATTTGTAATTCTGTTGATTTGAGTCTTCTCCCTTTTTTTCTTGATGAGTCTGGCTAATGGTTTATCAATTTTGTTTATCTTCTCAAAAAAACAGCTTTTAGTTTTATTGATCTTTGCTATTGTTTCCTTCATTTCTTTTTCATTTATTTCTGATCTGATCTTTATGATTTCTCTCCTTCTGCTAACTTTGGGGGTTTTTTGTTCTTCTTTCTCTAACTGCTTTACTTGTAAGGTTAGGTTGTTTATTTGAGATGTTTCTTGAGGTAGGATTTTATTGCTGTAAACTTACCTCAGAACTATTTTGCGGCATCCCATAGGTTTTGGGGTGTCGTGATTTCATTGTCCTTTGTTTCTAGGTGTTTTTTTTATTTCTTGTTTGATTTCTTCAGTGATCTCTTGCTTATTCAGTAGTGTATTGTTTAGCCTCCATGTGTTTGTATTTTTAACAGATTATTTTCCTGTAATTGATACCTAGCCTCACAGCATTGTGGTCAGAAAAGATACTTGATATGATTTCAAGTTTCTTAAATTTACCAAGGCTTGATTTGTGACCCAAGATATGATCTATCATGGAGAATGTTCCATGAGCACTTGAGAAGAAAGTGTATTCTGTTGTTTTGGGATGGAATGTGAGAATGGAATATCCTATAAATATCAGTTAAGTCCATCTTGTTTTATGTATCATTTAATGCTTCTGTTTCCTTATTTATTTTCATTTTGGATTATCTGTCCATTGGTGAAAGTGGGGTGTTTAAGTCCCCTACTATTATTGTTACTGTCAATTTCCCCTTTTACGGCGGTTAGCATTTGCCTTATGTATTGAGGTGATCCTGTGTTGGGTGCATAAATACTTACTATTGTTTTATTTTCGACTTGGATTGATCCCTTGATCATTATGTATTTTCCTCCCTTTTCTCTTGTAATAGTCTTTTTTTAAAAGTCTATTTTGTCTGATATGAGAATTGTCACTCCAGCTTTCTCTTGATTCCCATTTGCATGGAACATCTTTTTCCATCCCCTCACTTTCAGTCTGTATGTGTCCCTAGGTCTGAGGTGGCTCTCTTGTAGACAGATATACAGGTCTTGTTTGTGTTTCTATTCAGCCAGTCTATGTCTTGTGGTTGGAGCATTTAATCCATCTATGTTTAAGGTAATTATTGATATGTATATTCGTATTACCATTTTCTTAATTGTTTTGGGTTTGTTTTTGTAGGTCTTTTCCTTCTCTTGTGTTTCCTGCCTAGAGAAGTTCCTTTAGCATTTGTAGTAAAGCTGGTTTGGTGGTGCTGAATTATCTTAGCTTTTGCTTATCTGTAAAGGTTTTAATTTCTCCGTTGAATCTGAATGAGATCCTTGCTGGGTAGAGTAATCTTGGCTGTAGGTTTTTCCCTTTCATCACTTTAAATATCTCCTGCCATTCCCTCTGGCTTGCAGAGTTTCTGCTGAAATATTAGCCGTTAACCTTATAGGGATTCCCTTGTATGTTACTTGTTGTTTTTCCCTTGCTGCTTTTAATATTTTTTCTTTGTATTTAATTTTTTATAGTTTGATTAATATGTGTCTTAGCATGTTTCTTCTTGGATTTATCCTGTATGGGACTCTCTGTGCTTCCTGGACTTGATTAACTATTTCCTTTCCCATATTAGGGAAGTTTTGAACTATAGTCTCTTCAAATATTTTCTCAGTCCCTTTCTGTTCTCTTCTTCTTCTGGGACCCCTATAATTCGAATGTTGGTGTGTTTAATTTTGTCCCAGAGGTCTCTGAGATTGTCCTCAGTTCTTTTCATTCTTTTTTCTTTATTCTGCTCTGCAGTAGTTATTTCCACTATTTTATCTTTCAGGTCACTTATCCGTTCTTCTGCCTCAGTTATTCTGTTATTGATCCCTTCTAGAGAATTTTTAATTTCATTTATTGTGTTGTTCATCATTGTTTGTTTTCTCTTTAGTTCTTGTAGGTCCTTGTGAAATGTTTCTTGTATTTTCTCTATTCTATTTCCAAGATTTTGGATCATCTTTACTATCATTGTTCTGAATTCTTTTTCAGGTAGACTCTATTTTCTCTTCATTTATTAGGTCTGGTGGGTTTTTACCTGCTCCTTCATCTGCTGTTAGTTTTTCCATCTTCTCATTTTGCTTAACTTACTGTGTTTGGGGTCTCCTTTTCTCAGGCTGTAGGTTCGTAGTTCCCATTGTTTTTGCTGTCTGTCCCCAGTGGTTAAAGTTGGTTCAGTGGGTTCTGTAGGCTTCCTGGTGGAGGGGACTAGTGCCTGTGTTCTGGTGGATGAGGTTGGATCTTGTTTTTCTGTTGGGCAGGTCCACGTCTGGTGGTGTGTTTTGGCATGTCTGTGGCCTTATTATGATTTTAGGCAGCCTCTCTGCTAATGGGTGGGGTTGTGTTCCTGTTTTGCTAGTTGTTTGCATAGGGTGTCCAGAATTGTAGCTTGCTGTCCGTTGAAGGGAGCTGGGTCTTAGTGTTGAGGTGGAGATCTCTGGGAGAGCTTTCTCCATTTGATATTATGTGGAGTTGGGAGGTCTCTGGTGGATCAATGTCCTCCACTCAGGTTTCCTACCTCAGAGGCACAGGCTTGACACCTGGCCAGAGCATCAAGATCCTGTCAGCCACACGGCTCAGAAGAAAAGGGAGAAAAAAACAATAAAATAAAATAAAATAAAGTTACTTAAATAAAAATCAAAAAGTATTAAACAAAAAAGAAAGAAGCGAGCAACCAAACCAAAAAACAAATCCACCAATGACAACAAGTGCTAAAAAGTATACTAAAAAACAAAACAAACAAAACAAAAAAACCAGACAAAACCCTAGGACAAATGGTATAAGCAATGCTATACAGACAAAATCACAGAAAGAAGTATACACATACACACTCACAAAAAGGGAAAAAGGAAAAAATATATACTTATTGTTTTTAAAAAAAAAGGAAGAGAGCTACCAAATCAATAAAAAAAAATCTACCAGAGATAATAAACTCTAAATATAAACCAAAGTTAAACAGAAAACTAGAAACAAATTAGATGCAGAAAGCAAACCCCAAGTCTACAGTTGCTCCCATAGTTCACCGCTGCAATTTTGGGATGACTCATTGACTATTCAGGTATTCCAGAGACGCAGAGTACATCAAGTTCATCGTGGAGATTTAATCTGTTGCTCCTGAGGCTGCTGGGAGAGATTTCCCTTTCTCTTCTTTGTTTGCACAGCTCCCAGTGTTCAGCTTTGGATTTGGCCCCACTTCTGTGTGTAGGTCTCCTGAGGGCGTCTGTTCCCTTTTGGGAAATCTGGGAACAGATTTCCCAGATTTCTGGGAATCTGGGAGGCCTTCTGCCAGCATTCAGTAGGTGTTCTGTAGGAGTTGTTCCACATGTAGATGTATTTCTGATGTATTTGTGGGGAGGAAGTTGATCTCCACATCTTATTCCTCTGCCATCTTGAAGGTCTGTCTTCATAAGTCCCACTTTGTAGGAGCACCACTTTTCTCCAATTCTATAAAATCTTCAACAGTGATGAAAATATAGTCCACTCCAGGAACCTCACCCTCCTTATGTGGCCCTGTGGTGCCTAGAGCTCTGTTCAAAGGAAGCAGAGAAGCCACACGTCTTCTCCCACATTTCCATGGTCCTCATCAGTGTCTTCTCAAACCACCTGTACTGATCCAACCCATTCTCAGATCATAGAATTCTCTTGATAGAAGTAGTCCCCACTGAGCTTTGATTTTTTTCAGCCTGGATGTCCAGAATTTTTTTCTTTAAGCCAGACACAGTAACACAAAACTGCCACTGAGGTTTTTTTTTTTCCCCTCCTCTCCAATATGAAGCGTGCAGCACTTCTCTCTCTCTCTCCCTCTCTCTCTCTTTCTCTCCCCTGCTCTCTCCCTCTCCCCTCTCTGGCTTACACTCTCTCCCTCGGTTTCTCTTTCCTCAACCCCCACCAGCAATCTCATTCTCTTTTCTGTTTCTTAATGTTTGTTTAATAAATACTCAATATCACTTGAATAATAAAAATTTACAAGCTTTTAAATTAAATACAGCCAGAACAAATAGAAACTAAGATGAATAATGCATTAAAGTTGCAGAAGCCCCACTCTCTAAAACCATCATGATGAAAACTACAGGAAAAATGTTCCTACATTGTCAATCCTCACCCTCATAGACCCTTCCAAATCACATGCCTCCCATGAGCATTCATGAATGTTGACTGCATGATACTCATGTTCTGCTATAAATAAAAATATTCTGACTTCAGAGAGCCCTGTAATATCTGTATCAGAAATGTCTGATAAATTCATCAATTAGGATTCTGTTTCCAGTTCCAATAGTGAAAGTCATCATAAATAGTTAGACTAGCAAAAGCTAGATATGAAGATGGAAGAAGAAAGAGTCTGGCATTCCAGGTAGAACCAATAGCATTAAAAGATGCAGGATAGCATAAGGCATGTATGCAGAACCCGGAGTTATACAATTGTGCTGTTAACTAATATAGTCTGGGACATGATACCACAACATAGGTTGATCATTGAAGACTTTGCCTGGTATGCTAGGAAGGATGTTGAGCTTTATTTTTGTACAGTTTCTCATTACCTCTTTGTTTCCTTGATCCTTACACTCTCCAGCATCAGACCCCTCTGACTATGCTCCTGTCCCTTGCAGGACATTTGGTCCTGTCCAAAACGTTGATAAGACATTTGGTCTACACCAACAGGTTCTTGAAATTTGATCCTATCCAAAATGTTACGAGCATATTTGGCCCATGCCAAATTGTTTTGGACAGGACCAAATATTAAGGAACTTTTGGCATGGACCATATGTCTGCTAACACTCTGAAAGGTGGGAACAACTTATTTTTCATTGTATCTCTGGTACGTAATAGGTACTTTAAAATGCATGGTAAATGGAAGAAGTCTTCCAAAACAACCTTCCAACTATGTGTTCTAGCTTTATCTTCTCCTGCCCTAATCCCTCCTCCCCATTTCACCAAGGTTATCTTTCTTAAACATAGATTTCTGCAGGTCACCCTCCCTTCATAAAACTCCTCATGGCATACCATGTCCTGTAGGATAAAGCACAGCCTCCTTATTCAGGCACACAAACCACTTCATAACTCTATCTTCACCTTTCTCTATGGGTCACACTAAAGTGCTTATGGTTCCCCAAACACATTACGTGCTTAGATCACTCCATGACTTCGAGTGCTTGTCTCTCCATTATTTACTTGTAAAACTCATTCTTCAAAATGTAAATCTAATTCCTCCTCCTCCTTTACAGGTAATTAACCTGCAGCAGCATTAACTCTTCTCATTTCTGGGCTACCATAGTATAATCTCCACTTTTTAACTCATTTCCTTGGCTGGTAATGACCTAGGCAACTACCTATCTCTCTTGTAATACTGAAAATAAGCAGAGAGCAGTAATCATAGATTGTTATTGTATTCCAAGTACCTGGCATAAGAGCTTTGAGAATGAATAGTAGGGTTAATAAATGTTCATTAATGGAATAAAAAAATTAATGATCACTACTGTGTTTGAAAGGTTTTTAGAAAGTTACCTTAATGGCTCAAGTAAGAGGTGATGAGAAACTCTTGTGATGAAGATAGAAAGAAACAACTGGGAGAGACATTTGGAGGTAAGTTGGAACACTGCTACCCTTGTCTACAGAATTATAAACTACATTCTCACTCATAAATTATGTAACTACTCTTCCTTGGTAAACATGTACTACTCTATTTTTGATGAAATAAATATGAAGAAATTCTGTTAGAAAATTTATTCTGTGTGTACAGAGTCTATATTAGATGATTTTCTGTTGAATATATTTGACATATACACTGCATAAAGTTAAAGTGTACAACATATTAAGTTGATACATTTATATACTGTAATATTGTTGATATAGTGACATTTAGCATCTCTATCGCATCACATAATTATAGTAAAATATTGCTGCCTCTATTCGTTACACTGCATATTAGATCTCTGTGTCTTATTTACTACTCATTGCAAAGTTGTACCCCATAAGGGTTTGATAAGCATTTGTATTAAGGAGAAAATATCTTCCATTAATACCTTGGTTTTTAAATGAACAAGCAAACAATACCAACAGAAATCCAAAACCTAAAATCACATCATGATTGTATAATTCTTTTACCTTCTTTTGCTGGTGGAATAGTTGGAGGAAAAGTAGGTGGCCGAGTAGGAAGTGATTCTGTAAAGGAGAGGGAGAAACAACATCAATTAAGCATCTCATCTGTGGTGAAGAGAGGGAGGTCACGGAGTCATAATTCTTCAGGGGACTCAGTGATTTTGACAACTGTCTTCTTTGAGAATTTAGTGAATTTAGTACCCACTACAAATCAGCCAAAGCCTGTGCAAACTGGTTCCAACCATCCCCTCAACATCAGACTGAAGGCTTGAAATGTCATTTTGCCACAATTCAGTTTACCCAGTGGGAGTCAATGCAATCAAACTGTCAACTACAAAGTGGTTTTAATGCTGATTTAAGGCTGAAACCCTGCCAACCTATTTCAGATTAGTCTCTGGTTGCTTTCACACATATAATAAACTTTATTTCCATTCTGCCTAAGGATTGACCATCAATCCATGTTCAATAGCACTTTCTCCCTTTTGACCCTGCATCCCCAGGATGTGGTCGCCAAGGGAGTCTGATTTACTCTCTACTACATTCAGACCGTGTCTGGGAAACTTTCAGTTTTGAGATCAAAATGGCAGGACCTTGGGAGGCTATGGTGTGTCCTGATCAGTTTAACCTGGATGATGAGGGATGAGAAATCTGTGTAATACGTGGAGGTGTGGTTTGGTTAAAGGTCACAGATATAGTCACATCAGAGCAGTGACTTTCTTACCAATTCACATGTTAAAGCACCAGGAAGCTATGGCGTCATTAGGTAAACATCCTAATATTATTTTTTTATATTATTTTTTTTATTCTTATTTGACGCTAAAGACTTAAGAAAAATTGAGAAAATTATTTTTATTATTCCAGTTTAATATGAGGGAAAACCCTCAACGAATCATAGTCATTCACACAGACGAATGTCTAGCCTCTGCAGACAGTAAGCGCCAACTAGCTGGAAGGATTTGAGCTCAAGCAGACTGTTTGCTGGGAATGTTGTAAAAGGAATTCCTTCACTGCCAGGAAGGTTGGAAGAGACAAATTTTAAGGTCTCTTCCAATTCTAGGAGCCAATAAAATAATATTATTTGAGTAAAGTGATTCAACATTTAAAGGAATGAGGTATATTACTGATATGGAAAAATGGAAAAGCGTTTGAGATTAATCCTTACGTGAAATGAAGCAGAAAACCATGGTATGATCCCATCTGTGAAAAAATCCTATTTAACTGATAAATATAATATTGATTTATCTATACACGTCTATATGGTTACACACACACACACACACACACACACACACACACACACACACACACACACACAAACAGGTAACAGGTAGAATTTCTTGAAGGAGACCAAGCTGGTACAAATGGGTATTTCTGGGAAGAAAGAATGAGGAAAGAGGGAAGGTGACAACACAATATATACCTTCTGTTGCATTATTACAGATATAGAATATCACTTTTTTTTTTAAAGGCAATTTTTTGGAAACTAAAAAGTTTCAAAAGTAAAAACATTTCAGACATTTTAATATTAAAACTAGGACTGCAAAACTTTTTTGAAAGCACCATAAAATCCTTCTAGAGTCAGATGTATTTATCTTAAAATTTGTGGAAGCATTGGGTCATCTTTACAATGGTGCATTTTCTTTAATGTGAAAAACTGAGACATATCCTAACTTTAGTCAATAAATCAAGAACAAAATCAGTGAGTGGTTCTGGAAGCCAGATCAATATGTTTGGTCAGAACATCTGGCCTAAGAGTCTCTTGGGTAAGAAGAACCACAGTGAACTGGGAACATGTGTTTATATTCTGTGTGGCACACAGATGGTCCCTGTGTTCAAGTCTGTGAGAAGCTGTCACATAGAAGAGGGAACAGTCTCAATCTGCATTTGCTTCAGAAGGTTGAACTACAGCCAGTGGGTAGAAGCTATAAGATGACACATGTCCCCAACAGAAGGAAAACATTTACACCAAACACAGCTTTCCAAAATAACCCTGGACTGGTAGTTAACAGTTGTGAGGTTAAGGTTAGGGGAATTTGAAGGAGACCACAGTCCCCAAACTCAAACAGTTTTAGAGGTCAGGCAAGTAATGAGTGGGAGCAAAGAACACAGCCTAAACATTAAGGAATAACAAACTTAAGAGCACATAACGCTGTCTAAAAGAGACAGCAGTTACTGAGTTTCTGTAGATTTAGCAGCATGAGGATTTGTGTGCCCTGTCTTGTCAGATCTTTCGAATTTTCAAGAATACTTTAAAACTTAAAAAAAAAATAGCCCAGAGAAAAACATAGCTGACAGTGAGATCTAACCCCATGGCCATCAGTTTGTGACTTCCAGGAAGACAGCAACGGTGATAACAAAAGTACTTGTTCAATAAGATACAGGTTGAGAAGTTCCTCAGCAGGCTCTTTTCATTGGATCTTTACCACCACCAAAGGAGGTAAGAGAGTAGGTATTTAATTTTATTGGTAAGCAAAAAGCAGCTCAGAGATGTTAAACTGCCCAAGGCCACAATGCTAAAAAGGACCCCAACCAAGCCTATTGGACTCTAAATCTCATGCACTACCAGGCCTCTAATAAATTTAAATTATATAATCCTCTATCCATAAAACAAATTCTAATGAGCAATCAAAAGCAACAAACAACTGATGTATTCTCCAGTGTGGATAAACCTCAAAAACATGCTAAGTGAAAGACGTCAGATGCAAAAGACTACATATTACATATTTCCATTTCTATGAAATGTCTAGAAATGTACAAGAAAACAAAGTAGACTGCCTGGGGCAGACAGTAGGAAAGAAGACTCACTGGGGATGAGCTTGAAAGCTCTCTGGATTGATGGGAATGTCCTAACATTGGATGGTAGTGATGGCTGCACCACCTTTTACATGTACCAAAGATCACTGAATTGTATGCTTAAAATGGGTAAATTTTATGGAATGTAAACTATACCTCAAAAATACATGTGTCCTGTAAACTGTTGAATATTTCACTGTTATGAATAAAGTCTCTGTGTTGGAAAGTAGACGATTCCATTAACTATACTTTCACCTTATCTGTTGGAAGATTATATATTGATGATGATTTCTTTCTGCATGTTCAGAGCAACTGAAAGGCCTATATACACGGGTAGTAGAACTTTCTAAACATCAAATGCATGATAGAGGGGCTACGAAGAAAGCCCATCACCCACCACCTATTCCGATACCAATCTTTGGGGATTTCAAGTTTAAGTTCAAGATACTGAGTTGGGGACACACATATGTCCCCTGGAATTCACTACCATTCAAACCATTTTAATGTTTGTGGCCTCTAGGTCTGGAATCCTTGATTAAAAGGATACCAAGAAGTTGACATACCAAGAAGCTGATACCCTCCTTGCTGTTTAGAACATGTAAAAAGTGCCTTGTTTTCATTTTATAGTTTGCCTTTCCCTTCAGTGCATCAGATTTCCAGGCAGCTTGGAAAAAGAGCGAGAGCCTCTTAAGTAGGCAAGTCTAGGGTCAGCCAGTTGGAACGTCTTGGCTCCATTCCCACCCTCATGGCTGTAGTAATGTGCCATTGTTTTAATGTCGGGACCCAGTCCTTACACTTCATTTCACACTCCACATTCCACAGATGTTCCTAATGGAAATAGATCACAATATAGGTCATTGTTTCAAGCACTTTGCCATCCTATGGCCTTATAGTCCCTGTGACAACATATGGAGGATGGAAAAAAACCATACAGATGACATTAGTGGGCCACAAGCAGGGAATTCTGGGATTGAATAAGACACACAAAATTGTATTACAGATATTCCCACACAGCAATGGCTAATATTTTTCTAAATGGAATAAGATTTTTGAACCAAACAGGACGCCTAAAATACCATTTGTTCATGAAGACAGGGATCAGGAGAGAACACACTTGACTTACGTGTTGTTTTTTTTTTTTTTCCCGGTACGCGGGCCACTGCTGTGGCCTCCCCCGTTGCGGAGCACAGGCTCCGGATGCGCAGGCTCAGCTGCCATGGCTCACGGTCCCAGCTGCTCCGCGGCATGTGGGATCCTCCCGGACCAGGGCATGAACCCGTGTCCCCTGCATCGGCAGGTGGACTCTCAACCACTGCACCACCAGGGAAGCCCTGACTTACGTGTTTTTTCCGTTATGCTCACACTGGGTCCCTCAATCTCGTGGAGCTTTGTGTAAACACTGATTTTATATTCTGAATCTGGCTGAAGTCCATAGAAGCAATGTCTGTTTGTCCCTCCACCCAGAGTGGATTCTTGCTTTTGTGTATCTATAATAAAAACAAAACAAAACATACATGAACAAAACATACATACATGAACTTTTTTTAAAAACAGCCATCAGTAGATGATTTGCTTCTAAAATGCTTAATACGCATGGCCTATTCAGATAACTCCAGAATGAATTAAACCTGTTTGAGGGGGTGTATCTTTTTTTTAAAGAGTTAACATTTCCACTGTTTTTTTTACATAGTTGAAACTCACATTTTGTATGTTTAGAAATGAGACTGACTAGTAAAAGGCTGCTGAGGTCAATCCTTTAACAAATGGAGAACTGTTCATGTTTATAATTATATGTACACATCTTAATTGACCTTTTGAACAGGTGTCAAGGTGAGTATATTTATATATATATATTTATTTATATAATTCTAAAAATTAGAATTCCCTTTTATTCAATATGATTCTTCAGAACACAGTCGAACAATTAAAACTTGACATAAAAAGATACATCCTTTTGGCCCCATACAACTTATTACCATACAATAGGATGCCCTTCTTGCCAATGGCCTAAAGATATAAGTATGGAGTTAGAAATTGTCGGGTGTTAAGCAGGTCTCATGCCTGTGGGCTAAGAAGTGGGCTTCCAGGGTCTCAGAAGGTTCATCTATGGGTCCAGGCGGTTTGCGTAGTTGCCACAAATGCAGGCGAGAGCTTGGAACAGCACTAGGACAGCCAGGGTGTCCCCGGACTGTCCAATTCATACCTCTCAGTCTTGATTTTTCACTGACACTCAGGATTTCTTTCGATAGCAAAGGAGACTGCTAGGAAGCTAGGAGGAGGCTCTCCAAATTCCTTGGATTCACTTTAAAGATCCTTTTTTATTCTTTTAAAATCATAATTGAGGAAATAGGACATGGCGCTTAAGTGGCTTACGACCATAAATCATCCCATACATCTTGGTCTCCCAACTCCTGGTTCCGATATTCTTTTTGTTCTACCAAGGAGACATGCCACACACGGCCATGTCCACTGCCACCTTCTCTGTCCTGGCTCTACCATGGCAGAGGCATGTCAAAGAATTTAGGAGAAAAAAAAAAAAAAAAAAAAAGGGCTTCCCTGGTGGCGCAGTGGTTGAGAGTCCGCCTGCTGATGCAGGGGACACGGGTTCGTGCCCCGGTCCGGGAAGATCCCACATGCCGCGGAGCGGCTGGGCCCGTGGGCCATGGCCGCTGAGCCTGCGCGTCCGGAGCCTGTGCTCCGCAACGGGAGAGGCCGCAGCGGTGGGAGGCCCACGTACCGCAAAAAAAAAAAAAAAAAAAAAAAAGAATTTAGGAGGCCTGATTAACTGTTGGCTAATTTCTTCATTCCCATATCCACAGCAAAATTTCTTTGCCTTCTTAGAAGAATTAGTGCTTGCCCTCAGGTTTGGAGAGTGGGAGAAGTTGGATTAATTATATTAGTCACTTCCTGAGAGCTCACTATGGTACCTGGTTCAGTGCTTGGTATTTAATGATAAAAATAAGAGCAAAGGTAGTAATGGCCAACATTTAGTGAGTACGTACTATGTACCAGGCACTATTCTTAGGATTTTATGTGTATTAATTCATTGGATCCTTACAATATTTATAATTATCCCCAATTTAAAGACAAGAAACTGAAGGCTAGGAAAGTTAGTAGCTTACCCAAGTCCATACACTAAGTAGCAGAAGTGAAATGTAAATTCAGAACTTGAAGCCCAGTCTCAGAGGATGTTGCTTTAATTTCCATTAATATATCATAAAATAAGTTAAATATACAATTTTTTTCAAAATGAAAGAGTTGGAGAGCTGCTGAGTACATATGACATTAGTAAGCATGATAGTAGGGAGATCACATGAGTCCTCGTGGCTCAGGGCTTTATAGCTCCATCGGTCACAGCTGCCTACCTTGGTGGCTTCCATTACTGAAGAATTTAAAATTGGTATTTCTCGTAGGCCTAGAGTGTTTATTTATTTATTTTTTAACCATTATTTATTTTTTATAAATAAACCATGGATAACTGGTTAAGAAGAAGAATCCCTGCTACCATGAAAAAAACTACCATGCAAATTTCCCTCTAGATTGATTTTCATCTGATCCACAAATTGCATGCTAGTCAAAGCCTTATATAGTTTTATTTCTAGGAATTTAAAAACCAGTGTTTAAAAACTACATTGATTAAATATACATATTTCTGAGAACTCCTGCAAAATGTTATAGTTTATTAAATATGAAAATATAGAAAATATTAAAAAATACCAGTTGCAGGGAACTATATTCAATATTTTGTAATAACCTATAATGGGAAAAGAATCTGAAAAAGAACATACAAACATATGTATACATGTGTGTATACATATGTATACACACATATATATAAATGAATCACTTTGCTGTACACCTGAAACAAGCACAACAGTGTAAATCAACTATACTTCAATAAAAAATAAATTTTAAAAAAGAGCAAAAAAAAATTGCTTTTTTAAGCATAAAACACGAAAATGCTGAAAAGTGATTTTGGTCTATTTTGAAAGTATAATACCTAGTAAATTTCAATCCATATCTTAAATACATATATGAACAAAAATATATTTATTATAACATACATGTCAGAACAAACATGATATATGTCATTTAAAATTTTGTCTATGGACAAATCCTGATTTTTTAAAATATAATGAAATTAAGGCCATTTGTTGAAAGCAATTTGAAATGTATTTTTATAATTGTGAATATTAAAGAGTTTCAAAAGTGAACATAATGTAATCTCTAGTAATATATTTATGTGGAATGACTTAAGGTCTACCTCAATATTTTATCATATATTATTCAAAATAATGAAATACAAAAATTGTTAAGGTGTTTGTGAGATTATGTATTGCTGTGAAAGGAGTTTAATAGTAAGAAAGTATCAGTAAAGCCTGCCCTCTGCTTTGCTGATGTCCAAGTTCAGTCTGTGGTTCCCAGGCTCAGAACCCCATAATAGCTGCTTCTTTCTGACCATTAACCACTCTTTGGAGCCTCCTGCAAGCTTCTGTGAGCCACCTGTAATACAAACATTTCCCAAATCCATGCATAGATCATCTTTCTCTATCTCCATAAAAGCTTCCAGGACTCTCCAGGAATCAATCCTAGAAATGCACTTTTCTGTCATTTCCTCTATTTCTCATGAATACCCATGTCACAGACCCTTGACAATAGAATACAAATGGGCTTCACTACTACTACAAAACCAAAAACAAAAAATCTACAAATCATTGGAAAACTGGAACAGATACAGGAAAATTAATGGGAAACAGTATCAGTTTGATCCCAGTGCTAATGAAGGGTTACATGAATGGGGATGTATCCATGTTGCTTTTGGCATGTGTGATTCAGGTCTAATGGCTTTGCCTTAAAGAAAAACATTTAACGCAATCAAATGATGATTAATTTCCTCAACACCTTGTGCCAAAAGCCAGGAATTAAATTTATTTTTTTGGAATGGGGGAAAAAATCTGTCATTGTGCATTCATTCTTATGAAGCAAGGCTAAATATATTCTCTGAGTTACTGTCATAGTGATCATCATGACACCAAATTGACTCCCCAAAATGTCCTATGAGTGGTTACTGAGATCCACAAGCAAGTAATATCCAGGATCCAGGATAGTCAGCTGGAATTTGATGATATATGCTTCCACTCTCCAGGTCTTTCAAATACCCTGACCCCCAAGCATAATATCACTGCTTCAAAAAAAGTTTAATCTTGAGAATAGGTTTTTGTTTCATATGATCATTTTGGGGGGATCTGTTCCCTGATAAGGTAGGCTCTCCACTATGCTGCAATTCTCTATTCTTGTTAACGGATGACACAGCAGAATTGACATTTTGGTATCTAAAGATAGAAGACAAGTTGAGCATCCTTTGAAACGTAAAAAAATCAGGCTAAAAAGAAAGTCACCAAGTTAATGCGATTAGGGAGGGAATACAGTATTGTGGTCCATGTGGTGTATAAATACATGAACTTGAAGGGAAAAACTACATTCATCCTTGGGTGTCACTTCAACTCAGAAACAGCTGGACAGAGAGACAGAACTCTTGAGCATCTGCAGAACAAACGGAGGTTCTCATGGGGTCCTGAATTATTCAAAACCACCCCAAAGTCTCTGACTTTGGTCTGTCCTACGATTAACCAAAAGCCTACAATTTAATTTGGAAAGTGGATGACTGACTCAAAAGCAGATCTGAATTCAGTCTCTCTTGAGAGGACTTGATTCTTTTGGTAACCTTTCTTTTTCTCCTTATTGGCAATTAAAAAATGTCAAGGGCTTCCCTGGTGGCGCAGTGGTTGAGAGTCCGCCTGCCGACGCAGGGGACACGGGTTCGTGCACCGGTCCGGGAAAATCCCACATGCCGCGGAGCGGCTGGGCCCGTGAGCCATGGCCGCTGAGCCTGCGCCCCACAACGGGAGAGGCCATAGCAGTGAGAAGCCCTTGTACCGCAAAAAAAAAAAAAAAAAAAGTCAAAATATTTACACGGGTAGAGGACAGCTGTTGTTTTTGCCTGTCTTGCATCTAAACTTTCTTTCTTTGACTCCATTCCTCCCCGCTCTGAGTCTTTTTGATTTGGAAAGGACTGAATAAGAACATCCACCTCCCCCTCCAGACACAGGGCTGGGAAGTAACCAGGTTTCACCCATAATTTTATTTCATGCCCTTGAACTGAATGACAGATTTAGGAGCATGTGACCCCAAACCAGGCCAATACAACTCAGTTCCTGGACTTTTGTAGGAATAATTGAGAAAGAGGAGTTCTCTTTTCAGTAAAACTATTAAGCTGGAAGCTACGAGTATGTAATTTGGATTAGACTGGGGCCAACTCACAATCTGGCTGAGAACGAAGGCAGAGGAGAGCAGAGCAGAAGCATGGAGCAAGGCTTCATCTCGATGAAACTGTTTGAACACCTAGATTTAGACATGCCTAAAGCCAGATACTGTTGAACTTCTCAGTATGTTAGCCAAGAAATTGACCCTTTCGCTTAAGTCCCTTTTATTCGTGTTTCTACCATTCCCAAACAAAACAAGCAAACCTGAATGATACGGCCTTGCTGCTTTATTCACAAAACCTTGGAAATTTACAGGTATTACCTCAGGTGAAAGCCTCAAAAGAAGTCATTTAGGAGAAACTGAAGCCCAGAGAAGAAAGTTGACCAGCAGCTGTGGTCAGAGCAGACGCAAACCCACCGACTTCACCTCAGGATAAAAGTGCACTGATCAGACCATGGGAAATACACACACACACACACACACACACACACACACACACTGAGAAAACTACCTGTCAAACAGTAGGAGTTTAGCAGAGACATTCATAAACAAGCCAGCCTGGGATGAGGCTTTCCTCCATCACATGGAGGAATTGGGTCCCATTTCTCTCTAGTTTCTCCTCTGATTGAGGGGGAAGGGCTAAAATTTCTGCAGAGGTAGCATATGTAGCCAGTGGGAGATATTACAGAGTTAAAACAGCGGGAGCCCTGGGACTTATGAGCCCATGGAAGAAGGGGCATCTGATCACAAGTCCTTCGAAGCAGTGATCAGGATAATGATCACATTTCTCTGTGAGATAAAGAAACTCAACCTAATTCTTCCCCACTCCAATGTGGAAAGACTATTCCCTGACCTAAATTGTGTAAGTTAAAATGTCTAAACATATTCCCTACTGCTCTCCCCACATTAACTCCCCACCCCAAACATCCATTAGAATCTGTTGCTGTCCAGTTGGTTAATAATATTCAGTTGGACACCTGAGTGAGTAAGATGTAGGCTAACTGGGCTTATAAATCTCTCAGCTATAAGTGCTGATGAAAAATAAATTGAGCAACACTTTTGTCCGTTCCTATTGAATTGAGACTGTTGAGGCTCAGTCAAAGAGGTTTTTGGCAGCCTGAAAACAATCCTGGGAGAGTACAAATTAACTGGAAGAAGGAAATAGGGACTTGCATTTTTTGCTAGTAAAAATCTTGGCATCAGAAAGAGCATACTGAGGTTTTAAATTACCAGATCAATGTTATCAGACCCGTCAATCACATCCTCTGATAAGAATCCCAGTGCCATTTTGCAAATATGCCAAAGTAAAATCATTAAAAAATAATAATAATAAACTGATGGATTTCACTAATCCGTGATAGACAGTTTTGATATCTTTATGTCAATCTATATAATTATAATTTTTAATGAAAGCCAGTGAATATCTACAGGAACCTATGTCTCAATGCCAACTTCTTAAATGATATAAAAGATAAAAATATTCTGGAGTAGTTTGGAAGTGTGATTTTTATAGCTACTATTTTGTTAAAGCTTAACAAATACCACCAAAATGTGATAAATGTCAACCGTTCTATATTAAAGTGCGACTTAGCTAGCCTTAAAAAGATAAATGAAACATAACTCCTCAAGATTTATAGTTGTTTCTCAAACACTTGCATATCTTTCATCTAATTCTGCTTAAGCATCCCATAAATCACATAAAACCACCATAAAACCCATATGGTTTGTCCTGACTTTCCCTTATTCAATGTTTATTCCAGATTAAAGCCACTCCCGTAAGCTTAGCCAGTCTGGCTAAAGAGACCCTTATGGGATCACATGCAGGGAATCAAGGAATTAATAGCTTAAGCACGCCTGCGGAGACAATGCCTTGGCTGGTGTTGGCAGGAATCTCTTCTCCTGTTCTCATCTCCTATTCTCGTATTTTCAGCATATTTCCAAACACTCTCAGCACTCTACTAAACTGTGCTTTCCACTTTCTGGATTGGATCAAAAGTGGGATTTCTGCATGTTGAATGTAGTTATAGCCAGGGATGTGGGCTACGAACTAAACTCAGTCCTATCCAGACCCGAAAAATTAGCTCTTTCTGCTTTTTCAAATGGGGAAACCATGATCATTTACCCAGAAAGAAAAAATATTTAACGATCTTATTAGCAAGTTTGAAAGGTTAAAAAAAATCATCTGGGATTCTCTAGTGTCTATGTCCTCCCCCAAAATAACAAGACGCATCTCTTCTACTGATAATACAAATCTGATTAAAGTAATTTTCATTATTGGATCTCATCTTCTGAATATTACTCATGCTGATAATGTGAAAAGAGGATTAATGGTCCCTATAAACTCATTTTTGGGGAGTCAGTCTTTTGTCATTCTTCTTGATACTTTTAGTGAAAATAAGCAGACATTTTTAGTGTTTCAACTTTGAAGCCAAGTCCCAAATTGTAGATGTACTTGAGAGCCGTGACGCTGAAGAACCCGTCCATGATAGCATAGATACCTCATATCATCTCCTGAATGAGGGTTTGCTGCTCATCAATTATCCGCAAAAGTAAAAAAAAAAAAAAAAAAATCACTGAGAAAAACATTAGAGTCAAACCTAGATCCCCATGGAGTAAAGACCAACATAACAGCGCCATATAATTTTAACATATGTTACCAGTCCTGCCTATTCAGCTCCTATCACCAATAGCAGCTTACATTTCCTGGGTGCTTAATACGTGCAAAGCACTGTTGTAAATGTTTTACAGGGATTCTCTCAGCTTAATCCTAGCAGAATGCCACAAGATCAGCACTATGGTTCTACCCATTAACTACAGATGGGAAAATGGAGGTTTGGAGAGGTTAAAAAATTGGCTTAACCAGCCGTCCTGATTCCAAACCCCTGCACGATCCATAACATAATATTGCCTCCTCAAAAGAATGCTTTTGTCTAATGTTCCTTGTGTGTTGTCCACAGTGATTGGCACAGAGTACATGAGTATTGACAAAAACATATGTGATGGATTGCACTTACCCTGACGGGATTCAATAACTATCCTGTAGGCAGTGGCATGACGTTGCACCTGCCAGCGAGCACACACGCTGGTTGTTTGGATCTGGTCTGCCTGAAGATTGGTCACACCCAAAAACACTGTAGTGAAATAGAAACATAACTATGTCATATTGCAGACAATGCCACAAATGTCCCCAAGTCTGAATTAACATGGTAAAATTCGAATTCAAATTTCCGTAGCCAGTGGTGGGAAATTTGTAAAGTCACAATAAATTAGTGCACAAAAGATTAACTATTTTATAACTTAAAAAAGCAGTTGCGGGCTTCCCTGGTGGTGCGGTGGTTGAGAGTCCGCCTGCCGATGCAGGGGACGTGAGTTCATGCCCCGGTCCAGGAAGATCCCACATGCCGCGCAGCGGCTGGGCCCGTGAGCCATGGCCGCTGAGTCTGCGCGTCCGGAGCCTGTGCTCCGCAACGGGAGAGGCCACAACAGTGAGAGGCCCGCGTACCCCCCCAAAAAAAAAAAAAAAAACCAGTTGCAAAACATGATGTATGATAGGGTCTGTCTGCTATTTGCAAACACAAAAGAAAATATATATTCTGGAAAAGACCAGAAGCAAGGGTAGTAAACTTATGGGTGATTTTAAATCTTTCCTCTTTATTTATGTTTGCTTTTCAAATATTCCACAATTAATATATAATACTTTTATAATAAAAACGTTTAATACGATATACACTCATCAACCACTGAAAGATAGTCATGGTTTAAATGAAAGGGAAGAGCAAAGCAGACAAAGGGGAAGTCTTATTCAGACAGAAGCAGTTCACACCGACTGGTCTTCAAAACATGATTGAATGACAATGGATACGTATTTGAAAATTTAAAAAGGAAAGATTTTACACAGATAAAAAATAATCAAAAGAAATACACAGATTCTTATACTCTTAGAGCAAACGCTGTGATATTCAAAAATGATTCACAGGGAGTTTATTTGGGGAAGCAGTAAAAATATTGTTTCTCCAATACAACAGAGGACTAAACATTCAGTGTTTATCACTTAGAGCCAAGCAGAAAGAGCAGAAAATTAAGAATGTTTACTTTCTCTAATGACCTCTGACTTCATCCACATCATTTCCTCATACTTCCCCTCTCTTTTAGCTACTTCATAAAGTTTAAAAATAGCTTATAATTACTTTTCAAGACAGTAGAGATAATCTAGACTAATCAGTTTGCATGTTGACATTATTCCTTTCTGTTAGGTCAGCAAGGGAAAACCTTCTTCCCTAAGGCCAATTAAACAACCCTCTCCCCCCAAGAAAAAAGGAAATCAATAACGATTTATATAACCACACTAAATTTTAAAAACACCTTGAATTAATTTATTTGCCATTGTATGGGGTTTTATCTTGCTTGGGAGAAAGAGAGAAAACAAATAATAAGCCAATCTAATTTTTACTTTAAGGGTAGACTATAAAACAGTTCAATACCCTCAGTCTTTTAAAATATATTTGGAATAATCACCACATTTAATAAAGGGGAGAAGAGGGATGAAACAGAAGAAAGAGGGGAGCAGAGAAAGGAGGATAAAAAGAGACAAGAAAGAGTAAGGAGAAGAAAGACCAATAGAAAATCATGGACATAAAACATGGCACAAACAGAAAGGGTAATCTGGAGAGGAAAATGAAGATAAACTAGAGGAGAGAGGTAAGAAAGGGTAGGGAAATGCACAGGGGACTCCAAGCTATTCCTACGGAGGGACTGAGGGGTTGTTATAATGGCACAACACAGGGAAATTACTTGCAGTTTACAGTAGTACCTAAAACAGTATCATTTCAACAGCCAAGTACGAGATCAGAACCACAGGCCAAAGCCTTCCTAGGTCTGTTGAAGACAGAGACTATTTCTTCTGAGATTAAACTGATTCCATATCTAGCCTTTAAAATCTAAATATATTCCATAAAAGAGAATTCAGGAAGCTTTCTCTAATGAAAGGATAGGCCCTATATAAAACATAGTTGCCAGATATAGGTGGCTTGGGGTTTGGTCTAATATATGCCTCATCCTTACAAATTCCTTTTATCGGATTAATTTTTTGATTAGCAGTCAGAGTGAGATATGGCCCAAATGCATAAAGCACAATTATTACAATAATAATAGTGGCTATTCATTGAGTGCTTGCCATATGGTAGACACTTTTTATACATTATCTCTTTAATCCTGCCAAGCAGCCTGTAAACAGTTATGATTGTCTTCATCTCGGAGTTGAGAAAATTTAGGCTCAGAGAAGTTAAGTAATTTGCTCAAGGCCTTAGCTAATAAGTAGGAGATTTAAGGTTTATACTTCTGATTATACCATGATGATCATTCTCGAGTATGGGGCATGTACTGTTGATAGCACTCAGGATAATTTCAGTGATCACACAGCCAAACCCTTTTTATTTTGGTCATTTATGTATTAACCTTTAACGTGTATTGAAAATACTGGTTTTCTGTTTAGAGTAATTTGTGGGTTTTAAAAGCATTTAAGTAAAAAAAAAAAAACAGAAACTGTAAGTCCATTTAAAGAAATATATTAAACAGATGGTGTGGAAGCATAACAAACGTCAGGAATATGGAACATATGTGCTGGAGTTGGAAAACACTGTATTATGCCATGGGTGTCTGCAAGTGGTGCATGCCAAGGAGAAGTCCCAGATGGTGAGCAGACAGCATGTAAACCCTTCAAAGATAGAGAAGGAAGTCTTTTGAGTGGTGCAAGTATCTTTTACGGATGGGGTGTGTGTGTGTGCGTGTGTGTGTGTGTGTGTGCACGCGAGATAGAGAGAGAGAGAGAGAGAGAGAGAGAGAGAGAGAGAGAGAGAGAGAGAGAGAGAGAGGAGGGGCAAAGGCTTTGAGAAAAGGCAAATTTCCCCCGGCTCAACTTTGATAGGTTTTGGCCACATCAGGCTATACAGGTTGGTTGGAAAATTTCACCTAATTTGAAAAATACCAGCAAAGACTTCCCAGAAGGAAATCCCATCCACGACCATCAAATATATTGGAATGCCAGGTTCTGACATTCCGTCTGCCAACCAGGACTCTGAACTATAGCCCTGAGTAAGGAGCACACCTTTCTTTCCACGAAACACCATCCAGAAAGGGCAAGGCTGAGGAAAAGAAAAACCAACCGCCAAGTTGAAGCAGGGGTTGAGTTATAGGGAAAACAAAGCAGCAAAACCACATGCAGGGGCTGAAGTGACAGGACATCAGTCTTACGTGTTTTCACCACGCCTGTTAGAGCGTCGCTGAAACCTGAGGCCTGGGAAGCAAATATTTTCACGTTGTAGTCCATCCCACTGAGGAGGTTTGTAATAAGGATGGTGTTGATGTTAGCCCCTACGAATGTTTCCAGCGTTGGGCCAGCAACTAAGAAGAAAGAGTGTATTTCAGTTATAACAGAATGTGGAAAAATGGAAACACTCCTGAAGTAACAGTACTTATTCCACTGTGTTTCAGATTGTCCCAAAGGCAAACAGCAGAGCTGGGGTTTGAATCTAGCCCCATTTAGCTCCAAGACTTACATACCTGACTCCCAGCCTAAGGCTCTTTTTAGGCAACTAGTTCTTCCCCTGGTACTTGAAGAAGCTGGCCCACCCCGCAATCCACCACCCACCATAGTGCGAGGCCTTCACAGTGGAGCTCCTATCGTTGTCATAGGCTTTGGGGCATGTGCTAAACAGAAGTCATTTTCAGTTACCCCACCTCAGGTACCTAGCTTTGTCCCCGGACAGCATGCAAGTGGCCTTAGCAGCAAATTTTATCATGGACGCTATGCCATACCTTGCCACATGGGGGACCAGCATATATGTTACCATCATGGGCTTTATCCACTCCTCTTATGCTTTTTAAGACCAGACAGATGACACTTGTACTCCAAGGCCCTTGACTATCTGGCTTCTTTGGGCTTCTACATTTTCATCTCTGTTTCAACCCAGCGGAATCTCTGATCATTAAAAACACTCCATGCTATGTCCTATACAAGTGTATTTACCTCCTGCCTCTTCCCCTATGTGCTCATTCTTTGAGCGCTTTGACTTAATAAGGTCCTAAAATACTTATCACTTTACTCCAGAACCCCCTCCTTCCAACAATATATTTATATTTTTCTGTATGTATGTGTTATCTCAGTAGAGATTTTCCCACACCCCCAACTCTCAATGCAAATGACATCATACAGTTCTTCCACTTGACCTAGAACCGGATTTTTCAACCTCAGCACTGTTGACATTTTGGGCTAGATAATTTTTTATTTTGGAGCTATGGGGGAGTAAGTTGCCTACACTGACTTGTAAGATGCTTAACCGTACCTGCTAGAGGCCAATAGCAACTCCCTACACCCCAAGTTGGGACAGAACGTAGACAACCAAAATATCTCTGTTGGGCAGCAAAACTGTACCAGTTAAGAACCACTGGCCTAAAACAAAGCTATTTTCCCTCAGAAAATCTGCTAAGTATTTATAGAATGGTCCAAAGAATAAATTCAGCAGGGCTGTTTTGCAAATGAACACGTGCCTCAGGCCTAAAGAAAAGAAACAAAAAAGTTGGTGTTGGATCCCAAGGCATCAGTCTTGAGCAAGCTAGTGCATTCATGGTATATTCTTGCTCTTTCATTTTTATGGTTCATAGATATGTTTGTCTGGAGAAATTGGAGGTGGAGTATTTTAACTGTATGGACCTAGATAATGGGACACAATAGAAAAGTCTGGAAGGTGTTTCAGAGGCAAGAGCTACATCTCAGATGACAGATTGAGACTCACAGAGTTTTTGAGGGCAGAAAGAGCTTTTTAATGACCCAGAGGATGATTTTTAAATTTTCCTGCCAAATCAAGAGAAATAATAGGAGAACCCTTTCCTGCTGAACAATTGGAGTACTGAAGGCCCAGGTCCAGAAAACTGAGAAGACTCTTATAATATCTATTTTTAGCCTCCTGTTTAAACTTCATGAAAATACTCAGTGTCAGGAGATGATACTGTAACAGGTGAAGTTGCACATGGTCCCCACGGGCAGATGGACCAAGGGTACAATCTCCCCCATCTGGGTCATTCTCCTGCCTTCAGGAAATAATGATGTGGGAAGTAAGGACAGAGGTGATCAAGGTGGCTGAGAGGTTTATGAGAAAGCCTTTTACTACCACAATCTTAGGGCTCTGATGAATTTTATACCTTAACGTAGTTTCCAAAATAAGGAGACTGAGAAGTTGGTAAATGGAGTTTTTCCAACTAATTCAAGAAGAGGTAGAAGAGGAATTAGAGATTACAGATTCCAAATACTCATCGAGCCCTAGAAGCTTCCTACTGCTATGGGGTCAAGGTCGGTTTAGGCAGCTCCTTGTCTGGGGTGTGTCTAGGTCAGGTGTAAACTAAGTATATATTCTGCTCGTTAGCGTATCAGTTATTTTTACGTAAGGTCATAAGTTCAAAGCCTTTTTTTTTTCCAAAATGGTAAGAGACTCTTCCCATTTCTTAAAGCCAAAGATGAAACCAAACATAGAAAGTAAAAACAAAAATAACCTATCTTGAAAGACAATAATTTTTTAAAAAGCGTGACTTACCACTGACAGGTTTGTAGACAATCCTATAGCCCTTTACAGGGGAAGATGGGGGATCCCACGTAATGCGCAATCTGTTATACCATTCTTCTGAAACCTGTAAGTTTTGGGGACCAGAAGGTGGCACTGGGCAGGAAGGAAAATGAAAAAAGGGGGTTTAGTGTGGTTTCCATCTTTACAACCTACCCTGTGGTTAACAAAATCTAAGATATCTTCCCACAATGTTAAAAATACTTACAAGGGAAATGTGCTAAAACACATGGTAAGAAGGCTTTGAGAATCCATGGTTGTGTTAAATATTAAATAATAGAAAATAATTGTTCTTGTGGTAAAACACTGTTTTCTGAAGATCAGCAGTTCATTCAGTGAAATTTGGGTTCCTTCTTCTTCAGTTACTTTTAAGTAAAACTGAATTGAGTAGTGTTTATTAAAAAATTTCTGTTGACACACCACTCTGTTTCACTGTCAAAGGATGTTTGTACAGCCATATCAAGGATGATTAGATAATAGTAATGATGGTAATTCTCAGAGGTAAGATGCTGATGATTTTTTTTGCTTTCATCTTCACATTACCTATATTTTTTGAAACTTTGTATCATCATCCATCAATTTTTTTATCAAAACATTAAAGCCATTTATATGAAGGACCTTTGTAAAATACTGTGAATATTGATGGATATTATCATTATCACTTTGTTGTTGAGAATTTAGTTGTGTTGACCACTGCTTAAAAAATGTGGACCATCCAAACTTATTTCAAAGGACACAGTTTGAAATAATTTTACTGTAAAGATACTGTTAAATGTGATAGTATTTCCGTAATGAAGTTTAAGTCATATTTCTATAGTAATAGTCTTTAAATAGTTTTTATTTGTGTGAGTGTATCATGGAACTCTCTTACAAATTATGTTATTTTAAATTTTTTTAATTTTTATACAATTTTTAAAGGTTACTTTTCATTTACAGTTATTACAAAATAGTGGCTGTATTCCCCGTGTTCTACAAGACATCCTTAAGCCTATCTTACACCCAATAGTTTGTACCTCCCACCGCCTCACCCCTACATTTCCCCCCCTGCACCACTGGTAACCACTAGTTTGTTCTCTATACCCTTGAGACTGCTTCTTTTATGTTATACTCATTACTTCGTTGTATTTTTTAGAACCCACATATACAAATTATGCTAATTTTGAACATGTGAAAGTTAAAAGTGGTTCTTCGAGTCCAGGTCATCAGCCTTGATGGAGCCCCTTTGCCTTCCCACTGCCTTCCTCCCCTCCCCCCAGCAGTGGTGGATTTAAGGTAATTTTATGGAATTTTAGAGTGTTAAATAACAAAATCCAAAACCAACTCTGAAGAGCAGAATTTACTATGCTACTTTTAAACCACTCTTGCCTGCTTTTTTTTTTTTTTTTAATTTATATTTAAAAGCACATGGTAGATTGCTTTGGGTAGTAGAGCCATTTTCACAATGTTGATTCCTCCAATCCAAGAACATGGTATATCTCTCCATCTGTTTGTATCACCTTTAATTCTTTCATCAGTGTCTTATACTTTTCTGTATACAGATCTTTTGTCTCCTTGGGTAGGTTTACTCCTAGGTATTTTATTCTTTTTGTTGCAGTGGTAAATGGGAGTGCTTCCTTAATTTCTCTTTCAGATTTTTCATCATGAGTGTATAGGAAGGCAAGAGATTTCTGTGCATTAATTTTGTATCCTGCTACTTTACCAAATTCATTGATTAGCTCTAGTAGTTTTCTGGTAGCATTTGTACAGAAACACAAAAGACCCTGAATAGCCAAAGCAATCTTGAGAAAGACAAACGGAGTTGGAGGAATCAGGCTCCCGGACTTCAGACTATACTACAAAGCTACAGTAATCAAGACAATATGGTACTGGCACAAAACATAAATATAGATCAATGGAACAGGAGAGAAAGCCGAGAGATGAACCCACACACATATGGTCACCTTATCTTTGATAAAGGAGGCAAGAATACACAATGGAGAAAAGACAGCCTCTTCAATAAGTGGTGCTGGGAAAACTGGACAGCTAAATTAATTTCTAAACAGTGAAATTAGAACACTGCCTAACACCATACACAAAAATAAACTCAAAATGGATTAAAGACCTAAATGTAAGGCCAGACACTATAAACCTCTTAGAGGAAAACATAGGCAGAACACTCTATGACATAAATCATAGCAAGATCCTTTTTGACCCACCTCCGAAAGTAATGGAAATAAAAACAAAAATAAAAAAATGGGACCTAATGAAACTTAAAACCTTTTGCATAGCAAAGGAAAACATAAACAAGACAAAAAGACAACCTTCAAAATGGGAGAAATATTTGCAAATGAAGCAACTGACAAAGGATTAATCTCCAAAATTTACAAGCAGCTCATGTAGCTCAATATCAAAAAAAACAAACAACCCAATCTAAAAATGGGCAGAAGACCTAAATAGACATTTCTCAAAGAAGATATACAGATTGCCAACAAACACATGAAAGGATGCTCAACATCATTAATCATTAGAGAAATGCCAGTCAGAACTACAATGAGATATCACCTCACACCAGTCAGAATGGCCATCATCAAAAAATCTAGAAACAATAAATGCTGGAGAGGGTGTGGAGAAAAGGGAACCCTCTTGCACTGTTGGTGGGAATGTAAATTCATACAGCCACTATGGAGAACAGTATGGAGGTTCCTTAAAAAACTAAAAATAGAATTACCATATGACCCAGCAATCCCACTACTGGGCATATACCCTGAGAAAACCATAATTCAAAAAGAGTCATGTACCACAATGTTCACTGCAGCTCTATTTACAATAGCCAGGACATGGAAGCAACATAATGTCCATCAACAGATGAATGGATAAAGAAGATGTGTGACATATATACAGTGGAATATTTCTCAGCCATAAAAAGAAATGAAATTGAATTATTTGTAGTGAAGTGGATGGACCTAGAGTCTGTCATACAAAGTGAAGTAAGTCAGAAAGAGAAAAATAAATACCATATGCTAACCCATATATATGGAATCTAAAAAAAGAAAAATGGTTCTGAAGAACCTAGGTGCAAGACAGGAATAAAGGCACAGATGTAGAGAATGGACTTGAGGACATGGGGAGGGGGAAGGGGAAGCTGGGACGAAGTGAGAGAGTAGGAGGGGCATATATACACTACCAAATGTAAAAAAGATAGCTAGTGGGAAGCAGCCACATAGCACAAGGAGATCAGCTAAGTGCTTTGTGACCACCTAGAGGGGTGGGATAGGGAGGGTGGGAGGGAGTTGCAAGAGGGAAGAGATATGGGGACATACGTATATGTAAAACTGATTCACTTTGTTATACAGCAGAAACTAACACACCATTGTAAAGCAATTATACTCCAATAAAGATGTTAAAAAAAAAAAAGCACATGGTAGATGCTTCATAAATGTTAGGTGAATAACTACTTCTTAAATTGCTGTTTAAGTCTGTGGTTCTCAACTGTTTATTTAGCAGCAAAATACCAAAAGATGCTGGAAATGCCAATATGCTGATCAAATCAATATGCCAACATATGGGAAAAGTGAAATGAAGAGCTCGGTGCTGTCCCACTGCTCTGCTCTTCCCTTTCCTTCTCTCCTTCTACATGACCCCTAAGGAAATAACCGTAGCAGCTCATGTGGCTGCTAATACTCTGATCTGGACGATATTTAGCAAACTGTGCAGGCTCGGTGTGAGCGTGGGTGGAGGCCCTCATAGCACGGGCCCGGGGAGGAGGGGGAGATGCCAACACTGTCGAAGGAGGAGCTAATAATACCCATTTGCTCAGCTGAGCAGAGTCAGGACTTTGGGTTTTGCAGCTACAGAATTTTAATAACTTTTATACTTAATTAAAAAATCCATACTTAGGGGCTTCCCTGGTGGCGCAGTGGTTGGGAGTCCGCCTGCCAATGCAGGGGACGCGGGTTCGTGCCCCGGTCCTGGAGGGTCCCGCATGCCGCGGAGCGGCTGGGCCCGTGGGTCATGGCCGCTGGGCCTGCGCGTCCGGGGCCTGTGCTCCGCGGCGGGAGAGGCCACAACGGTGAGAGGCCCGCGTACCACAAAAAAAAAAAAAATCCATAATTAGGTGCCCAGGTAGAGAATTCAGCCCTTGCTACCATTCTGCACCTAATCACGCATAATGGCTTAGTAACTGTGGTAGACTGAAGATCAGCCCAGGTTTTTTGTCCTTCCTCCCATTGAGAGGTGGAAGGTATGATGCTGTCTTTGAATTGGGTTCTATGACCACCTTGACCAACAGACGACAGCAGAAATGACATTGTACTAGTTCCAAGCGTAGCCCTTAACTGTCCTGACAGTTTCCACTTTCCACCTCTTGGAACTCTTGCTCTTATAGTCCTGAGTCATCATGTAAAAACCACGACTATCTTGCTGGAAAGACCACATGGAAACATGCTAAAATGACATGAAGGGGCCCAGCCTCTGGGCATCTCCACCAAGATGCCGGGCATGTGGGTAAAGTTGTTTTGGACCCTCCAGACCAACCCAGCCACCAGGTAACTGTGGTCAATACTACGTGAAACAGAAGGACTTTCCAGCAAGGCTTGCCTAATATCCTGACCCACAAAATCAAGCAATACAATAAAATGGTTGCTGTTTTAAGCCACCAGCTTCTGGGGTCATCTTCATGCAAGTAGCATCACAACAGTAATGAAGACAACTTAGACTCTGTGGTGCTTTGACCATGTGTTTTCATGCATGCTTCTCACTTGATCATCATGACCAAGACATCTACAACACACATGCTGTGCTGCCTTCTCTGTGCCACACAGCACTGTAGGAGCTTGGTATATGCAGAGATGACAGTACAGGTGAGGTCCTGGGCACTTATGATGCTGCTCTCCAGGGATGGGAGACAGACAGTGAACAAATACATGAGTAAGCAAGAAAGTATCAGATAGCAAATAGGGCCATGACATGACCAAAAACAAAACGATAACAAAAACAACCCAGGATGATATCAGAAAGAGTGGGAGCTGCTTTGCATGGGTGGTCAGAAAAGCCTGAGCAGGTGACATGGAGCTGAGACCAAAATGACAAGAAAAAGCCAGAAAGGCAAACATCTGGGAAAGGATATTTCCTATGGAAGGAATGGCTAGTGCATAGGTTCTAAGGCAGAAACAAGCTTAAAAAGTCCAGTGAAGAGCAGGAAAGGAGGTATGGCTGAGAGAACTGTCAGGAGAGGAGATCAAAGAGCAGGGTCCAGGTCACCTAGGGCCTTGGAGGGCCTGGGAAGGACATTAGATTTTAGCCCGAGTACAATGGGAAGCTGTTGGGTGGCTTGAAATGAAGGTGTGACATGAGATCATTCATGTTTTAAAAAGCTTCTCAGGCTGCTGTGAGGAGAATAAAGGATCCAAGAATGGAAGCAGGAAGACTCATTCGAGTGGGAGAATTAGACGCTGGAGGAGTAAGATGTAGTTGTATTTTAAGTCTTAGGTTTTAGAGACAAGAAAACGGAAGCCCAGATCAGTGAAACAACTTGCTCAAAGTCACGCAGCTTGAATGTGTGAAGACAGAATTCAAACGGATTTTCTCTCTCCAAATCATTTTTGCTCTTTTCACCCCGCTGCACTGAGGCTACCCGGGCGGGTTGCATTACACAGGACAAGCATTTTCACCTAATTAGTCAGCTAGTGACCACAGGGGGAAAGCTTCACTCACAGGTTTTTCCAGGGGCAGAGACACTGACCCCTTCTCCATCATCGTAAACGGGAGTCACTGTGACTTTGTATTCAGTATCGGAAAGCAGATTCTTCAGAAGGAGATTGTTCTGGCTTCCAGGCACCATAACCTGAAGAGAAAAGCAAAGGACCGTGGTCTTAGTTAAGACTTTCATTCCTGCTGCTCTACTAACGCGGTGGGACTGTAGGCACGCTGAAATAATTAGAAGCAAGGAGATGTGCTTGGGGGGTGATGATAAGAAAGAAGGGCATTCATGCAAAAGCATTTCTCTCTGAAATTCCCCTCAGAACACCCCTTAGTTTCTAATCACTAATACGGAAGGCTTAAATTTGAAGCTCTTAAGCCCTAAGGGGTGGTCTTCTCTCAACATCTTTTCAGTATTTGTAAAGCAGCCAGAAGAGAGAATAATCTTCCTTTTGGAAAGCAGGTGTTTATGGCTTAGGAGTGTTCATTCTATAATCTAGCCCGCATATCACATTGGATTCTACTTGAAATCCTCTTGAAAATTCAGCCTTCCATTCTTTCCCTTTCAGAGATCATCTAATCCCAGTATTTTAGAAAAGGGTGGATGCTAGCCAAGAACAACATTACCACACATTAAATCCAAGATTTCCGAGTTGAAAGATATTTACCAATGACACTAAACAATGTCGCAGCTTTTTTATTTCTGAAAGGAGATGTCTTCCTCAATCTGAAATCACCATGCCTCTGACTCTAAAGGCTGCATAAAATAAAATGCAGCGATGGGGTGGACACCGCTCGAGCATCAGTGCAATGTTCCATGTGGCTCAGCAGTGCGAATCCTGGCATCTCTAAAAGAATATGTGGACCAGAAAAGCCACATGTTCTCAATACTAAAACCACAGAACTTTCTGCCTAGGCTTCAGCAGTGCGATGCTGGCACATCTCTGGGCCATTTAAAAGACTTAATCATGGTTGGAAAAAATGCTAGGTTGTAAGAACTGACCCAAACGCATTTAAGGGAGTCACAAGACTGGGACAGCTGGAGATGCTTTTGGATTCAAGAGCTGGGTAAAATGCCAGCAGGCAAAGGGCATGCTGTCTACTTCTGGATGAGGGAAGGAACCTATAAATCATGGAAAAAGCCCTCGAAAGCCTCGAGGTGAACTCAGAAGCAGCTGTTGCTAAGATATTGCTAAGCTCTAAAAGCAGGATTTTTTTTTTTAATATGAAAAAGGAAGTCTGAATTAAGTGATTTATATTAGAGTAATATGATTTTCTCCTCATGTGAAATGACACTGAAATACACCGGATGGTACTGATGTAGTCCTGGGAGGGAGATTTTATAAAAGGAGCTCTGTTTTATTCTAAAATGAGTTAGATAACCCTGGCATTAAGAACTTGTAAAGAAAGAACTGTGGTTGCCCTGTCTTGTCTTAGCCTATCCATGCAGCTTCCTTTAGGGCATTTCTTTTCAATATAACCCTCTGGAGCCCAGAGCCTGGGCATTTGTTCTGAGCTGTCTGCCTAGCAAACCACCCATGGTGATGTTCCTTATATAAGGTCATCTCTCAAACTGAGAAGCACACGGCCTTGGAACCAATCAAGTTTAGCCTGTAGGGTACTGAAAAGCAATGGGACCATTCCGGAGGGCTCATTTTTGCTTGCCAGGTAGTAGTTGCTGTGGTTTATAATAACAGCCCTCATTTAGCTAGCTGCTATTATCTGCCAAGTACTACTCTAAGTATTCTAATGTAGTAATTCAGTTACTCTTCACCACAACCTTTTGAGGTAAGAAGTATGATTACTCTCATTTTACAGATGGAGAAACTGAGACCCACATAGCTATTGGGTTAAAAAAAAAAAAAGCCATATTGAAATCCTGAATATCTGGCCCGAGCCTTTTTTTTTTTTTTTTTTGCAGTACGCGGGCCTCTTATTGTTCTGGCCACTCCCGTTGCGGAGCACAGGCTCCGGACGCGCAGGCTCAGCGGCCATGGCTCACGGGCCCAGCCACTCCGCGGCATGTGGGATCTTCCCGGACTGGGGCATGAACCCGTGTCCCCCTGCATCGGCAGGCAGACTCTCAACCACTGCGCCACCACGGAAGCCTTCCCGAGCCTTTTTTAAATCACTGCCCTCTACCCCACTTGACTGCTCTAGCAAACCTCTTTATCCTAATGATACTCATTCCCAAGAATAAAATGTAAACCTCTTGGGCATTCAAAGTTCCTTCTACTTGACCTCTGCTTGTTTGCACAAAGCAAGGTAAAGATAGGTGCCCACTTAGAAGATCTAAATATACACTTCTCCAAAAAAAGACATACAGATGGCTGAATAGAACATAAAAAGAGGCTCAACATCACTGATTATTAGAGAAATGCAAATCAAAACTACAATAAGGTATCACCTCACACCTGTCAGAATGGCCATCATCAAGAAGTCTACTAATAATAAGTGCTGGAGAGGGTGCGGAGAAAAGGGAACCCTCCCAAAGTGTTACTGGGAATGTAAATTGGTTCAACCACTATGCAGAACAGTATGGAGGTTTCTTCAAAAACTAAAAATAGAGCTACCATATGATCCAGCAATCCCACTCCTTGGCATATATCCAGATAAAACCATAATTCAAAAAGATACATGCACTCCAATGTTCATTGCAGCACTATTTACCATAGCAAGGACAAGGAAGCAACCTGAATGTCCATCGACAGAAGAATGGATAAAGAGGATGCGGTACATATATGTGATGGAATATTACTCAGCCATAAAAAAGAAGGAAATAATGCCATTTGCAGCAACATAGATGGACCTAGAGATTATCATACTAAGTGAAGTCAGACAGAGAAAGACAAATATTATATGATATAACTCATATGTGGAATCTAGTTTTTTTAAATGATATAAATGAACCTATTTACAAAATAGAAAGACTCACAGATTGTGAAAACAAACTTATGGTTACCAAAGGGGAAATGTGTAGGGGGGAGGGGATAAATTAGGAGCTTGAGATTAACATACACACACTACTATATACAAAATAGATAACCAACAAGGACTTACTGTATAGCACAGGGAACTCTACTTAACATTCTGTAATAACCTATATGGGAAAAGAATCTAAAAAAGAATGAATATACGTATATGTATAATTGAATCACTTTGCTGTACACCTGAAACTAACACAATAGTGTAAATCAACTATACTCGAATAAAATTTAAAAAAAAAAAAAAGGATAGGTGTCCACTAAAGACAGATGCTACAGGTCATAGCAGATGATGGTTTTGCTGAGAAAACAATTCTATAAAAGATGCTCATGGGTAAATGAGGTGCAAATCTAACCAGTGAACTTCATGTTTTTAATTTTTTCAGAAATGCAACTTCATGTCTGGCTCCATGATTGTCCAGAGCTCTTCAGAGCAGCCTGGATCCCATCCAGCAAGCTGTTTCCACAGTAGAAGAGGATTCCCCACATCTCAGTTTGTTCCTATCTTAGAAAGTTCTGTTTCTAGACAGTGATTTTCATGCCTTCTATGGTGAAAGACTAGGTAGGGCTAGTGCCGTTATGTTTTAATCTCAGTCCCTGACGACCAATATTTTTATAAAATACAGTAAAACAAAATCGCCAGAAAATACGGTCATATTCTTGGACGTTCCAGCAATGTCAGATTGCTGTAAACGTTTCTAAGCTTAATCTTAATACCTGAACTTATCTTGTAAGAGACTGAGCCACATTCTGAGTTTCCCTACTCTAGAACATTTCTTGCAACTCAGAATTCAGGACATGGTTTTAGATTTTTACATGTAGGTTCTAGAAAAGCCTGGAATCCTGATTGGCCTTTCACAAATTAAGACATGTGAGACCTCCCTCCCCTGGCAACAAAATTCAGGGCAATGTCATTGCTACGTCTCCATATTTCTGAGCAGAGTTGAAAGTCAATCCTTATGAAATATCTGACAGGGGGGTTTACTTTCTAAGAGTTCAAAAGCTTTTTATTGGGAATATTTGGTAGATTTGATTATACTTAGAAAATAAAGAAATACTTCACTTAACCTCAATTGGAAAAGTAAATTTAATTCCCCTTGCTTTATATATATTAAAGCCTGACTTTGGTTTACAATATACCTATACTATTCTCTAACTTCAATACTTTAGCTTATCATTTCCTCAGGTAAATTTAATCAGCTTTTATAGTTAAGGAAAATTTGGAAAGATGGTAAGAGGCATTTCTCTTATCCAGACATTTCTTTTCTCACTTTTGTAATATGGTTTAGCCATCTGTCCTTCCCTGCCTGCATCATTATTTTAAGATATTCATTTGGTTGAACCTGTCTACAAAACAGAAACAGAGTCGCCGACATTGAAAACAGACTGGTGGTTGCCAAGGGGAAGGGGTTGGGGGAGGGGTTGAGTGGGGGATTGGGGTTAGCAGGTGAAGCTGTTATATACATAATGGATAAACAACAAGGTCCTACTGTATAGCACTGGGATGATAAACCATAATGGAGAAGAACATTTAAAAAAAGAATGTATATATAATATATATATGTATAACTGAATCACTTTGTTGTACAGCAGAAATTAACACATTGTAAATCAATTATACTTCAATAAAAAAACAAAAAAAAGAAAATATTTAAGATATGCATTTGCTGTGTGGGAGTGAATATAGATCTTCAAGTTCCTGACCTACGTTGGTTCTATAATCTAAATCTAGATGCATGCACTTTCTGTCTTCAGTAATAATAATACGTTACATTTACATAGTAGTAACATTTCATAAGACACTGAGATATAAATTCTCAATTACTCCTCAGGTGAGTCCTTGAAAATATGCCTGTAAACTAAGAGTGAACAAATCCAATTTCATTGGAATTCACTATAGGGGCTTGAGAGTTAAAGAGTTCTAAAGTACTTTCTTCTGTGGAGCAAAAATATTTCTGCACAGTAAATAATCACCATCAAAGTTATCAATATTTTTCATTTTTATTAAGGGTTTGTTTAACTGGGGCACATGTGTGTTGAAGACTTTTGATCTTTTCTTCTTCATCTAGGTGTCCAAGTTTGTTTCAAAATAAACAGTGTGAAATGAAAGAAACTAGCAAAGGGAAAATTATCTAGAGATAATCCAAAGTAAATATTATTATTATTTTACCTTGCATAGCTTGTAAGTGCATGCACAAGATTAAACTGTAACTCATTCCAAATTAGCGGGAATAATTTAGCAAGAAGCTTAATGTGTTTCTTGGTAAGAGAATAAACAAAAACCAAAACAAAACTCTCACTCTGGGAAGTTTTTATGGGTTTCATTTTAGGGACTAAGTTAAAATATGAGGGCAATAACAGGGAAAGTAAAACATCCAAATTAGGTCTTTAGTTACCACGGCTAAGCACAATTTTAATTTTTTTGAATTTTCCAATCATGGATTATTTGAAATCTATGATCCGAGTGAATTTATAAATCAACCTATTTTGTTCAAGTGTCCATTAATTTTCCAAAAGTACTCCCAGACCGATTTCATGGACCTTCTGCTTGTTCACAGTGGACGTGGTTACTGTCCATTGTGTTATCATTGTGTTCTACAACAATTCATCCATCAGCTTGAAATTAAGTACTTTCCTGAGAGACTCTTGAGCTCAAACCATGGTTTATGTATTGATATCATACAGATACAAATAATTTGCCACCAAAGGCTTTATAAGTAAGGAAAAGGAAGAAAGGATAATAATGCTATTCTTTTTTCTTTTTTCTTTTTTAAATATGGAACGCTTCACGAATTTGCGTGTCATCCTTGCGCAGGGGCCATGCTAATCTTCTCTGTATCGTTTCAACTTTAGTACATGTGCTGCCGAGGCGAGCACAATAATGCTATTCTTGAACAATAATGTATGTGGAGATTTCTTTCCTAGAGTGTCACAAATATAATGCAGCAGAGGGAAAGAAATGCAACTAATGAAGCTAAATAAAGCGTATTTCATAACTAAAAGGAAAAATTTCTCTTGGATACAAACCGGAGTTATCGGGCCTGATGGGAAGTGTGCCTAGGAAACAATTTTCAGGTTCTAGAGTAAAAGGAATGGTATGGTGTAAATAAAGAAAACATGGGAAGGCCACGATTAAGACTGTACCCAAGTTTTCCAAAAACACTAATTCAAAAAGATACATGCACCACAACGTTGACAGCAGCACTACCTACAATTGCCAAGATATGGAAACAACCTAAGCGTCCATCAGCAAATGAAGGGATAAATAAAATGTGGTACATATACACAATGGAATAGTACTCAGCCATAAAAAAGAATGAAATCTTGCCATTTGTGACAGCTTGGATGGACTTGGAGGGCATTATGCTAAGTGAAATAAGTCAGGCAAAGAAAGACAAATACTGTATGATATCACTTATATGTGGAATCTAAAAAATACAACAAACTAGTGAATAAGACAAAAAAGAAGCAGACTCACAGATATAGAGAACAAACTGGTAGTTACCGGTGGGGAGAGGTGGGGAGGTGGGGAGTTAGAGGCACAAACTATTGGGTGTAAGATAGGCTCAAGGATATACTATACAAAGTGGGGAATATAGCCAATATTTTGTAATAGCTGTAAATGGAAACTAACCTTTAAAAACTGTATAAAATTTTTTTTAATTTTAAAAAATAAAAACACTTTATTTCTTAATAAAAAAGAGTCTACCCAGGTTTTCAATAGAGAAAAACAAATACAGATGAAACAACTTAAAGAAAACTCAACACATAAAAACCTAAATCCCACAGGGAGACACTCATGATTAAGAATACATTAGAAATGACTATAAATCTGCTCAAAGAGAGTCAATGTCAGTGAAAAATACAACTATTTGTTAATGGATGGCATTTCATTAGGAACACTTCAACTGCGTAAAGAAGACCTTTGAGTTATGCTTCATTTAAAAACTTTTAATCAGATTCCCAAGGGCAAAAAAGTTACATATGTGTATATATACATATAGAATTTTATATATTGGACTTCCCTGGTGCTGCAGTGGTTAAGAATCCGCCTGCCAATGCAGGGGAAACGGGTGCAATCCCTGGTCCGGGAAGACCCCACATGCCACGGAGCAACTAAGCCCAAGTGCCACAACTACTGAGCCTGCGCTCTAGAGCCCACACGCCACAACTACTGAGCCCGTATGCCTAGAGCCCGTGCTCCACAACAAGAGAAGCCACCGCAATGAGAAGCCCTGTGCACTGCAACAAAGAGTAGCCCCTGCTCACCGCAACTAGAGAAAGCCCGCGTGCAGCAGCGAAGATGCAACACAACCAAAATAAATAAATAAAAGAAGTTTATATATTAAAAATTTACATATCAAAAGTATACACACACACACACATATACCCACACACACAGACAAGTGTATAATGGACTATTTATGACCCAATTTTTGTGCTCTAACATGTTGTCAAGGCAACAGAAGCAAAGCGGTAAAGAAGGTTCAGATGCTTTATCAATTTAAAGCAGGTTGTATGCGGAGCACGTTTCGGAGACAGAAAGTCATCAGGAGACCAGTTGTTAAGTTTGGATCAAGCAAAAACATTAGTTTCCAGAGAAATGAAGAAACGGGAGTAAAGCTTGCGTTAATCTCAGGAAATAGTCTCGTTAGCCTGGTTAGTCAGGAAACTTGTGGAGTTGCTAGTCAGCTGTATTTATACAGACCGTTCCTACCACTTCTTCGGCAGGGTCCCCTTGAGCAGTCAGGTAGGTCACCCTGAACTGCTGCACACTGCTGTCTGAAATGTCCCATTTTACCCGCAGGCTAGAAGTGGTTTCATCATCTACAACCAGGTTTCTGACTCCCGTGCGGAAAACTGGAATAAACACAACCAAGTATTTAAGGAACTTTTCATCCATCATATTTCAAAATGAGCTACAGAGATGATTTGTGGACATGACAACAAGTATCATTTAATGTATCTCTACCATGTAGACCCAGGTGAAGCAAGAACAACTCAGCTTTAGTTAATAGAGAGCCATGATACCTACTGGTAGCAAACAAAAATGGGCTTAAGAGATCTCAAGGTGAGATCATGGATCCCTCAAACCACCAGCTCTGTATATACACTAAGAAGGGGAACTGGGGAGCAGCCCTTAGACTAGGAAACCAGAAGGGGAACCCAAAGAGGAGCACGACTGTGAGAACTTCACATTAGGGCTGAGCTGGAGGAGAGGGCGTGAGGGACCAAATGTGGTCAACCTCGGCGTGCAATCTAGCATCCAACACACATCCCATCACCTGCTCCCCCATTTCTGTTTTAACACTTGTCACTCAAAGCACAAATCTCCCACCAGGGCTGCCTCTATCCACTCAGGCCACATGGATTTCATCCTTTCTCTGAGATCTGTCCACACTCCTTCACTCGTTTTCTCTGACACGTTCCTTTTCATCTCCCAAAGTGACTGCTCTCTCATTTGTCCCATTGTTTCTTCTCCCTCTTGTGCCAACTTCCTTTCATTCTGTCCATCTCCATGGACTCTTTCTTCTCTTCATTCATTTATTCATTCATTCAGCAAACGTTCATTGAGCTTTTCCTGTATGTCAGACTGGTTAGGCCTTTAAGACATACAATGATCTACAGTCGACAAAAATAGTGAAAGTGTCACAGAGGAGACAGGAGAGTGACATTTATCAGGCAAAACTTTACCTACTAGGCTGTAGGTACAGAATGCAACATCTCACCTTCAGGGTTAGGAGTTCTAGATGGCAGGAGGATATGGGAAAAGCATGAAACATATGGTTGAGGCCAGGAAGGGAAGCAGAACCCAGTCAGGAAGCATCTTGTATGTTATGATTAAGAGATGTGGGGTCATAAAGAAGGGCTCAGTAAAGGTTAACTGAAGAATGAATGAATCAGTGAACGAATGAATAAATGAATGGTATTGGAGATTCACTGAAAGGTTTTAGGTCAAGAAATAAATATCAACAAACTTGCTTAATCTAGTTGACTGTGACAACTAGTTGGGAGGTATATTATAGCGGAGGGGAGAGTTAAGCTGAGAGAGAAAATAGCTGATGTAGGAACACCAATACACCAGCCACGGCTCAGTTACCCACAGAAATGCATGGAAACAATGATATGAATAATTCTCAACAGAAAGCAATAGGAGAAGGTACTGAGACCAAGAGTAGGGCAGAGACTCCTGGGGCTGGATACTAACGTCCTCTAAAAGATTAGAATGGGAATTCAAAACAAAGATGGGAAAAATAGAGAGTACCACAGTGATACTGATTAGTAGACGAGAAGACCAATTAGCATTTAGGGATAAGAAGAGGTTGAGAGCTCTGAGGGGAGTGAAATTTGAACTGGTATGCCCTGTTCCTAATCAATCATATAAATCAAATAAAACTGGGATAATATAACTTCTGTTTAAATCAAATTTTTCTTATGGGTAAACAGGCTTCTATTTGTCCTTACCTGATGTCACAGGCCTGGTAGGTGCTTCGGTCGTAGGCGGTTCTGTCCAAACACTGTCAACTAAAAAAATATTCCTCACTTTAAAATTCTGTAATAATGACAACTCTATACATTTGTGTATATCACTTTATAGTTTTCAAAGAAAAGTTCACCTATATTATGTCACTTGTTTCTCACAACAACCTTGACCACGGTTGCAAGAGAGAAGTGAGTTGTAAGGTAGACATTGTATCTATTCCACAGATAAGGAAACAAACCCAAAGAAGTTAGTTTCTAATCACAGATACCAGCCTTCATATAACCACTTGAATTACATCTATAAAATTGTGAAACCTCCCAGTTACTTTGAAATGGGGCATAACCATGGTGAGGAAAGGAAATTAAACAGTGCTATAGATCAAGTTGTAAAGGGGCTGCCAAATAGGACCAGCAAGGAAGACAATAAGAAGTGCATCTGCTATTTCTTGTATCCACCCTGGACAACCAGTGGATGGAGCTGCTGTGTGGTGATCCGCCTAGATGCCCTCTTCATCAACATACTCATCCAGCAGCTTCTGGAGTACAGCTGCCAATGGCTCAGAGCTCTGGTAACTGCCTTGCCTGGGGTTGCAGACTCTGTCAGGGGATGGCCTGCCTCCAATCACTGGGGATGCAGGGATAGAAAGGCCCAGCCCCTTTGACTCAACTTGGGACCACTCAGAAGGGTCATACCAGGTCCAGAATTTCTAATAGAATTAGCTGAGGGCTCTGTTTTAGCTTCTCCCTAAGTCCTATTTCCTTACAGATATATCTCCCAACTACACTCTTCAATAAACCTTCTGGATGCAATTTTCTACTTCAGAATCTGGCTCCAGGGAACCCAATCAAAGATAATTTAATATGTGGTTAATACCTCATACTTAAAAAATGAAGGGACAAATGAATCAGCAAGTGAATTTTGTGGATTCTTGGAACCAAGATCAACTTGGGAAATTCCAGAAACTCTTGGACATTTTTGCCCTATATTTATTTGTTTGCTCATTTATAACTTATTTCATCTATCCATCCATCCATCCATTTATCCACCCATCCATCCATCCAACCATTCCTCCATTCAACAAATATTCATTGCACAGTTAAAATATGCCAAGAACTGTGCTAAGTGTTGGGGACATAATGGTGAACAAGACAGATATGGTCCCTGCCTTTAGGTGATGATAGACTAGGAGTCTAATAAGATGCTCCACATATTGCTTTCATTAAAGGTAAAAATGTATGAAGAGTTCTAGGGACAAAGCCTCTGTAGCCAGGAATAAGGCTGATGTGCAGGGAACCTGGTGGCGTGAAGAGTGTGTCAGAATAAATGGTCGGAGCTCGTGAAGTCCATCTTGGCCTGACCAAGACTTACGTGTGGTCCCAACGGCAGTCACTACCTCAGTCTCACTTCCACCATCCAGTACAGCCAACAGGGAAACTTCATATTCAGTGCCAGGTTCCAGGCCTTCAATAACATATGAGTCTTGGTCTTCTTTTAGGACAACCTGAAAAGTATTTGGTGCTTAGTAACTGGGTTTACTTGAATAACATAGGAAAAAGTTAAGAAAAAATAATAAAATGGAAAGATGTTATCCCGAGCGTAAGCAATAAGTGACTAAGCATCAACAACTTCAGGGCCGTTGAATTCAATTTTAAAGTCAAACCAGAGACTTTTTTCTTTTCAAATCTCTCAGCAACTAAACGATTAATATTGCAAAAGGGGCCTTTTTTGAAGTTTTTAAAAATTTCATTTATGACTATCAAAGAATCTGGAAATCCATAACATATATAACTAAAGCCCTAGCAAAAATGCATTTTAATTTTACAAAAGTCATATGATTTGACATTTGTAAAACTCCAGGTCATGGAAAATAGTAATTACTTTTGGGATTCTCAATGTGTCTTAAAACAAAGACCAACTCAAATGCAGCAGTGGGCATTCACTTCCAGATAAAACGCCCTGGATTAATTTTCAGCCTCAGACAACTCACTTCTTCAGTCTTCCCACCGTAGACTGGAATCCACATCAACTTGTGTTGCCCTTCATCAACTGAGAGGGGATGCCAGGTCACTCTAAAACTATCTGTTGTCACCTCATCAATTTCCAAGTATTGCTGGGCGGGAACTTCCTCTGTAAGCCAAGGAGGGAGATTTTGTTAGGGAACTGAGAAGGGAAGAAAACCATAACTCAAGCAGCTCCCCGGGGCCACAGGTAGAGAAGACCCTCTGGTGAATCTCTTGTGTTAGGAAAGCACATGGAAGCAGGGAAAGCAGCGCGAATTAGTCCAGTGTGGGCTTATGTTTCTGTTTCCAGCATTTACCCACAGAACGAGTTAGGAAGACCAGGGACACAGCAGATTTTTACAGTTTTCCTGGAATTTCCAGAACTCTTAGATTCTCTATTTGGCCCTTTTCATTAACTATAAAAAAAAAATAAGACTGCCATATTCATTACTTTACAAAGATACTATTTTCCAAGTATTTTGAAGAGATTAACAAAATGATGCCCTAGAGGCCTGAGAAATGTCACTTTTAGCTTTATTCACGTTGGTGCCTAAATCACTCTCTAGTAATAAGTTAAATCCTAGAGAAGAACGTTCATCCTTTTAATCTTGTACATGTGGCTGCCATCAGGAGTGAAGTATAATTTATCAGACATCCATTATTTCACTGCTTAAACACTTCTGGGATGTACAACAGAGACCATAACATCTAATTACACCAAAAATGAATTGTCAGTCATTGATTTTTATTATATGAAATCAGAGATTTTAAAACTCTTTGACAGGATACCATGAGAATTCCAACTACAGTTAGCCCTTGCGAGATTTTGCAAAATTACTGAACTTTTTTCTGTGAAGATTATTTCTCAGTCCAGCTTATTTCTCATCTCTCTCCAAATTACCTTCTCATCTCAATACAGCACTAAATTTGTTTCCAAGTGCAATTCATGATAGGTCCAGAAAGCAAACAATAGAATTTTTCCACCAGGAGGCAAAAAGAAGTTATATTTATTGACTACAAGGTATATATAGAAAAGAAAAATAATGCATTCATGCTATATTTTTCATTTTAGTATTTAAAATATCCCATATTATTGTATTAATATTGCAAGCTTCATGAAAATAATTATTGGCTATAGATTGATGTATTAGGTTAAATGGTATGAAACCATCATTTTTTGTAGGTCAAAAACTGTTGGAGAGCTCTAATTTTGGAAGTTCAACTTAATATACACATATATCAATGGAAGAAATGTGAAAATTTTATGTCGATAGAACAAAAGAAACAGTGTGAGATCAGGAAGAAACAATGCACACTTTTATTTAACTGAGACCTTTGAACTTAGATGGTCCTGTCCCTCTTTCCCTTGCTTTGAAAGAACATGATTAGCCAGTAGGCATTCTACTCACCTAATTGTTCATTGGGTAATAATACTATAAAGTAAACAAATATTAAAATGCAATCTCTTCAAAATCACAATTGAAGAAGCTGCTCCAGCTTCTGGTTTCCATACAGTTACTCTTGGAAACTTTTCAAACCATAATAAAGCTTACCTGTGGTAAAAATTCCAGTCAGAGGCTCCGACTGTCCTTCATCATAGATGGAGAAAATGGCAACAGTATACTCGGTGAGGGGTGTCAAGCCCTTCAGAGGGAACGTAGTAACAGGATCAACTTCAACCTGCAAAAGAAAGAAGTCATAATAGCTATATCATAGGCAGAACATTCTATGACATAAATCACAGCAAGATCCTTTCTGACCCTCCTAGAGAAATGGAAATAAAAACAAAAATAAACAAATGGGACCTAATGAAACTTAAAAGCTTTTGCACAGCAAAGGAAACCATAAACAAGACAAAAAGACAACCCTCAGAATGGGAGAAAATATTTGCAGATGAAGCAACTGACAAAGGATTAATCTCCAAAATTTATAAGCAGCTCATGCAGCTCAATAACAAAAAAACAAACAACCCAATCCAAAAATGGGCAGAAGACCTAAATAGACATTTCTCCAAAGAAGATATACAGACTGCCAACAAACACATGGAAGAATGCTCAACATCATTAATCATTAGAGAAAGGCAAACCAAAACTACAATGAGATATCATCTCACACCAGTCAGAATGGCCATCATCAAAAAAATCTAGAAACAATAAATGCTGGAGAGGGTGTGGAGAAAAGGGAACCCTCTTGCACTGTTGGTGGGAATGTAAATTGATACAGCCAGTATGGAGAACAGTATGGAGGTTCCTTAAAAAACTACAAATAGAACTACCATATGACCCAGCAATCCCACTACTGGGCACATACCCTGAGAAAACCATAATTCAAAAAGAGTCATGTACCAAAATGTTCATTGCAGCTCTATTTACAATAGCCAGGACATGGAAACAACCTAAGTGTCCATCATCGGATGAATGGATAAAGAAGATGTGGCACATATAGACAATGGTATATTACTCAGCCATAAAAAGAAATGAAATTGAGCTATTTGTAATGAGGTGGATAGACCTAGAGTCTGTCATACAGAGTGAAGTCAGAAAGAGAAAGACAAATACCGTATGCTAACACAAACATATGGAATTTAAGAAAAAAAAAATATCATGAAGAACCTAGAGGTAAGACAGGAATAAAGACATAGACCTACTAGAAAATGGACTTGAGGATATGGGGAGCAGGAAGGGTAAGCTGTGACAAAGCGAGAGAGAGGCATGGACATATATACACTACCGAACGTAAGGTAGACAGCTAGTGGGAAGCAGCCCCATAGCACAGGGAGATCAGCTCGGTGCTTTGTGACCGCCTGGAGGGGTGGGATAGGGAGGGTGGGAGGGAGGGAGATGCAAGAGGGAAGAGATATGGGAACATATGTATATATATAACTGATTCACTTTGTTATAAAGCAGAAACTAACACACCATTGTAAAGCAATTATACTCCAATAAAGATGTTTAAAAAATAAATAAATAAATAAATATAGGAAACAGAAGCCATTTTATTGTCTGCAGTTCACTTGGCTGGCAGCAGAGCTGCAAGTACTGCAAAAGAGATACTAAATTGTAAAACCATTTAGATATTCACATTTCTAATCTTACAACCTTAAATAGAATACCTATCAGTTAATTCTCATGACATAGGTACAACCAATATTATTTCCATTCATTAAAGATATAGAAAGTGAAGTACACAAAATTTGCAACGCTAATACAAATAAGTGTAATGTTTATAGCCGGATTTGCTAGGAGTAGCCAGACATGCACTATAACTTCTGTAGGAGTTAAATAGATGAGCAACCATACAGGAGAAGGTGAGCACAGTTGCTGTTAGTTTGGTTCTTCAATGAGTCAACATTTTTTTTTTTAACATCTTTATTGGAGTATAATTGCTTTACAATGGTGTGTTAGTTTCTGCTTTATAACAAAGTGAATCAGCTATACATATACATATATTCCCATATCTCCTCCCTCTTGCATCTCCCTCCCAGAGTCAACATTTTTTAATTGGTAAGTTTCACATAAAAAGAGAAATCCCTGGTCAGACATACCAACTTTCTTTTCATGTCTTTCCCACCTCAGGGAGTTGACACATGCAATTCATTCTGTCTGAGACCTTATTTCCTTGGCTCTTTTCAAAATTAGGGCTTCACCGTCTGTCAGGACTGTACTTATATTTCACCTCCTCATGGGGGTGTTCATTTTTCTACGTATCTCAGTAGGGTGATTCCCTAACATTGCCTTTGTTTGTTTTCTCCCTAGCACCCATCCCAGCCTGAAATCATTTTATTTCCTAGTAGAAGATGTTTATTATTTCCTGCATAGAGTGTAAGCCCCTTGAGGTCAGGACCTTGTTTAGCTTCTTTGCTACTGTATGTTGAATTACAGTGAATAGAATACATAAATGAAAACTGAGATGGAAGCACCAAAGATCCATTTTACAAGAGATTAAAAAAAAGGGAGGGGGCTCATCTGAGCAAAAAGTTAATCCAGAAACCATAGACATCTTGAAGGAATTGACCTCAAGTCAAAAAAAAGATTGCCAGCCCTGGGGGAAGGAGTTTCCCTTTTCACGTTTCTGGAATTCTGAGTCACTCTGCTAGAGAGCACCAGCCAACCCCAGCCTTTTCAGCCACCCCAGACATGGATTGAAGTCATCTTGGAAGTTCCAGCCCAGTCAAGTTTCCAGATGAATGTAAGAGTCACCTTAGCTGAAACCACATAGAGCAGAGACAAGCTGACCCTGCTGAGCCTGCCCAAGTTACATAATCATGGGTTGTTATCTTAAGGCAGGGTGTTGGTTACATAGCCAATAGTTAATTGAAAATATGTATTATCTTCTTCTGAATCTAGGCCTGATAATATTGTGGGTAATTCTTAGCATTTGATGTTTACTCCGGTCTGGGTATTATCTCATGCTTTACAGGCATTAGTTGTACTTACATCCTTACCACAACATTGTAAGGTAGCTCGTTATTACCCCTAAGTGGAAGATGGAAAAAATGAGACTCCGAAAAGTTAAGGAACTTGCCCAAGGGAAAGCCAGCTAGTTCCTAAAACTTAAACACAAGGGTTTCACGCTCTAAATTCTCTGTTTGTAAATACTATTTACAGTATGGCTCCATTATTTAAACTCACAGAGAAGACAAATACTTAAAATATGAGTTCAAGATGGTCTTCTAAACTATATTTCCTATTGCTTTCTGTTGTTTTGAATCGTAATGGCTAAGATTTACTGAGCACTTATAATGTGCCAAGGACCTTACATTCATTGTTTTATTTAGCCTCCTATCCCCCGTCAAACACTAGGTATTTATGACTGTTTTACAAATGAGGAACCTGAGGCACAAAGACCTTAACCAACTTTCCTGCAGACATAAAACTATTAACTGGAATGAATAGTTAGGCCTTGGTATACTTATATATAAGTGTATATTTATATAAATATACACACATATATATACACACATATAAATATGTAAAGGCATATGTATTTTGAACATTATATATTGAATATATATATTTTTTCAACATATATATGTATCTGTTGAAAAGATCTAGTTTATTAAAAACATTTTATTTGATGCTGAACAGACCATATTTTATGCATTAATTATTGATCATTTTATTTCATCAAATGAAAACTTCTAGGTATCATTTATTTTTACTTGTTATGTTTTAGATTAAGTTCTGGAACTCATTTTATTGGTAGTACTTTTAAGATGTAAGAGAAGAATTTGGGAAAATGGTAACAAATGACTATGATTCATTGCTATGCAACGATTTTTGAGAAAAATTTTTCAGACTATCTAGCAAAAACTCCACTTCAGCCTATTCTAGGATGGATGAAGAGAATCCTTGATGAGGAATGAGGGACTTGGGCTCTGCTCTGGGCTCTGTTGTTGAGTCACTGCTGTAGGGGACTGGACTTGTCTCTCAGAGTCTAAAAACTATGGCCTTTCATTTCTAAAACTCAAATGGCAGCACTTTAGTTCTCCATCATGTTTGCACATTTCCCCAAATCTTTTCACAGTACATGTTATCTGAGATGACTTCTTTCTGCAGTTTGACAGGTCAGGCTTTGGCAACTTTTTTTTCTATAAAATTTGCACAAGGTGCTCTCTGTAAAAACCTCAGAGGCTGTCTCAGGATTAGCACTCAATGTGTGTTAGCTGCCATCATCATCACCATCATCATCACCTCCATCATCATTATCACCACCATCATCATCATCATCACCATCACCATCATCATCATCATCATCACCATCATCCTCATCACCATCATCACCATAATCATCACCATAATCATCACCATCACCATCATCATCATCACCATCATCACCATCATCATTATCACCATCATCATCACCATCACCACCATCCTCATCACCATCACCACCATCCTCATCACCATCACCATCACCACCATCCTCATCACCATCACCATCATCACCATAATCATCACCATCATCACCACCACATCATCACCACCACCATCATCACCATAATCATCACTATCATCATTACCACCATCATCATCACCACCATCACCATCACCATCACCATCACCATCATCACCATCATCATTATCACCATCATCATCACCACCATCCTCATCACCATCACCACCATCCTCATCACCATCACCATCATCACCATAATCATCACCATCATCACCACCACATCATCACCACCACCATCATCACCATAATCATCACTATCATCATTACCACCATCATCATCACCACCATCATCATCACCATCACCATCACCATCACCATCACCATCACCATCATCATCATAATCATCACCATCACCATCATCAGTAGCAGCAGCATTTGTTTAAGTGCTCTGTTTTATTTTTTTTTTGGTCTCCAAAAGTTAGGGAGAGGGGTCATGCAGAAGACACAGAGGAGGAAGAGGAAGTGAAGGAGGGAAGATGGGAGGAAGTGAAGCAGAGAAATAGGAATTGAGTTGAAAACAAGCTTTTACAATCAATTACATGTTATGTAGTAAGTAGATTTTAGTTGGGATATTTTGAAATTCATTCCAGAATATTTTGGGAATTTCCTAAAAATCCAATTGTAGCATTATCTTTAAATAAAAGCTTAAATTAATAGAAGTAAAGCAAAATATCGTAGGAATATTCACCGTTAAAATCATATATTCCACAACTAGGTAAAGTAATATTTGATTTACATAAGACACTTATCCAGCAACCTTTAGTCTCAACTGCATGGTTAACAATTAAGAATTAAGAACACACACACCAGTCAAAATGGAAATGTTACAAAATCTACACATTGTTTATGCATTTTACTCAAACAAAATGTTCTCAGACTTTTATTCATGGTCTATTTACTCATATTTTAAATTCAGTTTTATCAAACATAGCTTTCTAATTTCCCAGCACAATACAAATTAGAAATAGCAAATGCCAAAGGCACTCCCAAGATTGAAAAACACTGCAAAAAAGCACATGTATTTCTTAACAAATATATTATTAGTCTGGAGTCATTATTTATAAAGGCAAATAACGTAAAATGCCATGAGAGGCCAGAACAGCTAGAATTTTTTTTAACTGGATGTTAACTTGACCTATTATGAAATGTCACAATGAATACAAATATTAAATCATCATGCTGTATACCTGAAACTAATATAATGTTATATGTCAATTACACCTCAATAAAAAATATAAATATATTTATATAACTCATATTTACATATATATGATAAATTATTTTTATTTCAAGAAAAATTATCACCAAATAAGAATATTTTGCAGTGAAAAAATATGCTAGTGAATACGGTTGTTATGTTATTATTTATTTATTTTTTTTGTGGTACGCAGGCCTCTCACTGTTGTGGTCTCTCCCGTTGCGGAGCACGGGCTCCAGACGCACAGGCTCAGTGGCCATGGCTCATGGGCCCAGCCGCTCCGTGGCATGTGGGGTCTTCCCGGACCGGGGCACGAACCCGTGTCCCCTGCATCGGCAGGCGGACTCTCAACCACTGAGCCACCAGGGAAGCCCTGATATTTTAATTGTTCAATGAGTCAACATTTTAAAATTGGCAAGTTTCACACAGAAATAAAAATCCTTGGTCACATAGTCAAGGGGAACAAGACCTGGCAGCCCCCGGCTAGATTTCTGTGCAGCAACCCTCTTCAGGAGCTGACACCGGCTGCTTCTTGGATGAACATGTACAAACTCCCCGGCAGGGTAGTCCCCACCACACCCAGCATCCGTGTCACTGTAACCCATTGTCCCTTGTCATTTACTGTTGTCTTTCAGTAGAGAATTTCTTCTACATGCATGTCCTCAAAATGGGAATATGAAATATAACCTAAGGTAGCTTCATATTTCAAGAAAAACAGGTGAGACTGTATTTCTTTGCAGGTGTGACAATTTCTGCACTCATTTACATTATCTGAATAACCTTCCTACACAGCTGAATTGGCAACCCTTGGGAAAGTAGTTTATTTCTTGGTGATAACAAAGAGACACCAATAGCTCGGTGCTTTAGACTTCCTTCTTTTTCTACTCCAGGATCTCATCTTCAAAAGCAAAGCAGCTAGTCTAAAGATTCCAGCTTTGTCAGAATTATTTGCCCTCAGGATTTTTGACGATTTAATGCAAGATGCTGAACAGTATTTCTGTGCTGTTAGCAAATGTGCAGTTATGGTCCATTCATTGCCTAGTGTCCCGTATGACGGCACATTCCGCAAAATATTGCTTGGATTTACTTGTAGGAAAAAGTTTGTCTCTGCATATGAAAATATGTGCTTTATTTGGTCAGAAAATAGAAATCATGTAATCCAACCTATTTCCCTTGTTGTCTTAGCTTCTTGGACCAAGATAAGGAAAAAAAATAAAAATAACTTTGCTATCTAGCCTGCTAAAATATATTTCCAAGGAGAGAATTTCTGAAGAGGATTCGTCACTGAGTGCAAAATACTGTATCTTCATGGGTTTCAATAAGTTCTATTATTTGAAAGTATCTTCCTACACAAAACCTGAATGATTCAGTTTTCAATGTAAGCTCATTGAACTAGGGTCTTTCAGATGCCGGTTTACTAAAAAGCAGAGGGATAACCTGAAAAACACTGATATTTCTAGTTTACTACTTGTGTCAAGATACATACACTTCCTTATCCCTATTCGCTGGGGCAGACTGTATTTTCCAAAGATGGCTGTGTCAATATCTATCTCTCATCCCACTTGCCTCCCACCATAGGTTGGCACTGTTCTCCTCCCCATCTTAAATCCATTCAGGGACTTGTGGCGTCTCCTACCTATGGAGTGTGGTGGAGGTGATATTTCTGTGACTTTTGATGCTAGGTAACAAAAGGTGACACAGCTTTCACCCAGCACTCTCTCTGTCTCTCTGGATACATGTCTGGGGACTCCTAAGCCAGCAGGTAAAAAGTCCAGCTCCCCGAAAGCTGTCATGCTGAAGGGATCACGTGAAGAATCTACTTAGAGATATAGGGCTTCCCTGGTAGCACCGCTCCAACTCCCAGCTGGTCTAGTCTTTCCAGACCAGGTACCAGACATGAACATGGAAGTTGCTGTGATGACATCAGCTCCAGCCACTACCTGGCTACAGTCTCAAGAGTGATCCCAAGCCAGAACTACACACCCAACTCCAATTCCTGACCCACAGAAACAGCAAGAGAAAATAAATAATTAGTACTGCTTTGAGCCACTGTGTTTTGGGATGATCGGTTACATAGCCATAAAAAACTAAGACCCAACCACCGGAAAAACGCACATCCTGTTCCACAGCTTACCTCGTTGATTTCAGTCCCATCGGCGTTGTTATACACAATCCGATAACCACTGATCTTTCTTGAAGTTGGGTCCCAGGCTAACCGAGCACTGTTAGAGCCAACACTGGAGATTCTCAGGTTTCTGGGTGGACTTAAGGGCACTTTGCAGTAAACGAAAAATAAAATTTTTCTGGAGTTCAGTGCAATAAAGGGCACTTTGCAGTAAACGCAATTTTAAATAACATACATGTAAAAAAGACTCCCAAAACACAGCACCTCTGACTTCTGAACTACTTACATATGAAAAATTTCACCCAGATAATAACTGATAACAAAGAACATTAACACATCAACAAAGAAAAAAAGTTTTCCTTGTAGAGAATGAATAGCAGCAAACAATTACACATTCTTAGAAATAAATGAGGTTTAGGTAAATCTTCTGTGCCTTTCTTTTCTAGTCAAAGCTATTATTATAGGCTGATACAAATAAAAAAAAACTAATGGATCAAAAACCAGGACACCTGAAATTAGATCTTAGCTATTGCATTCAACTATCATCGGATCCTGGCAAAGTCACTCTACTCCTCCGATCCACAGTTTCCCATACGTGAAATGGTTTCCCATCTGCCATCTCCACATGAGTATCTATTAGGCATTTCCACCTTAACATGTCCAAACCCGAACCACTGACTCCTGCCACCTCTCCCAGTCTTCTCTCTCAGTCTCTTTCTCTGAACAAATGAAAACTCCATGCCTCCCATTGCTCAGGCCAAAAACCTTGGAGTCATCCAAGATTCAGGTTTCTGAACATGTGTCCCCTTCTCAGTGAAGCTTTCCATGATCACCTTATGTAAAATAATCCTTCCACCTCAATACTACCTAACTCCCTTCCCGGATTCTTTTTTTTTTTTTTTATTGCACATTTATTGGTCTCTTGTCTTTCTCTTCGAATATACTATAATCTCAGGGGACTGCAGAATTTGGTTTAATTTTGTTCCCCTCTTTATCCCCAGTATCGCAAGTTCTCAATAAATATTTCTTGAATCAACGAGTAGGAGTCTTACCCTGGATACATCCCGCTGGCTTTGGGAGACTAGATAAAAATAAACACTTTGCTGTGGCTTTAAAAGTATTTAAAGAGGTGTTAATATTTCTGCAGATTCCTGACTACCAGTTCCAAAGCTTTTTGCACTCCTTGAAGGACCCCTTTCTGAGTCAACAGATAAAATTTGTCAATAATCTTTGAGGGCTTCGTGAGCTTTTACAGGTTTACAATTGTTAAGATTGACTGCAGGCTTTCTATGAGCCTGAGATGTAACACGTTATCTCATTAAACCCTTACTTTAGACAGCAAGGATAGAGTTACAATTAGCCCCATTATACAGATCATGAAACTGAGGTAACTTGGCCAAGGTCACAGTTAGTAGAAGCAGAAGAGCAGTTTGAATTTAACCCAGGCAATTGATCAACTGATTTGAGAGCCTGTGCCGATAGAACCAGCAGAATAACAACCTAGGAGATAAATCATGACAATTGTCAGCTGTAGCCATAAGCATGATGTTTCCTCACCCCAAAAGCTAACACTTTCATTAATTCAATATGTACCGACTATATGGTAATAAAGAACCTATAGGACTTGGTGACTCTCTACACTTAAAGGGCTAGAAAGTGTACAAGAGAGAAAAGCAATGTAATTACTTTAAGTGCTGTGCACACTTAGCCCTAAATTTTTCTGGAGTTCAGTTACTCTTGGCAGTATAGTGGAACAATGTCTAGTTTCCTCAGTGCATAAAAGTGTCAGTCTCAGGAACAGGTAGCCAGGATATCATTTTTAGGACTTTTAAAAAAATCAACTACTAATGGGAAAGAGTCACGGACACTTTTTAAAACTACAAGTATCTGCTTTTTGAAAGTTCAATTTAGGCCACTTTGCTCTTGCAAAGGACCAACATTAGTACCTAACTCAAGGTTTCACTGACTGAAAGAAATCTAAAGAGGATTTTTGCTTTTATAAAAAAAGGCAAAAGCAAAAATAGCATTCAGGTTCTGCTTTGCAGCAAACCATTATGGAGACAGCGTGCACCCCAGGCAGCAAGAGCGGCCCCGCCTAGCTCCTTCCCCTGGAAACTACACTCAGCGTCTCAGCATCAAGCCACCACAGCTTTGAACTCTGTCTGTGAGCATCTGTGCTTTATCTTGATTTATTTTGTGCATCCGTTAGCAAGATGTGTCCTAAAATTAATTGCCTCTTTGCTTTATGTCATTTGGCTTGCGAAAGGTTTCATGGGAACACTACTTTTAAAGGGTGGGGGAAACCTGAATAAACAAATGAGTATTCTGAGTGAAACAGAGAGATGGGTGGTTGGGAAAAGTTTTCCCTCCGAATCTACAGAGTCCCAAAATTGACTTAAGTGATATATTAGATGCTTCCTGACTTATTTCTTTTCTCCTTCTTTCCTGGGCTCTCCCAGTTTTGTGGTTTGTTGTTTTAATTACACCGGTCTTCCTCTGAAGAGCAAGACAACATAGCCTCGACTAACAGAGAATGGATGTGGGAGAAAATTTCCTTATCATTAAATTTCTATGTATGTTTCTCAAGTAGAATCTTCAAGACAAAAGCACAGTAGAAATCATGTTATTCACCTCCTTCCAGGCTCAGAGTGATGTGAGAGACCCCATCTCCTTGCCCTTTCTTATTCAAAACACAATGAATAGACCCTTATTTTTAATCGTAGGTGACAAAACATTGTTAGTTTGGCAGGGTAGCATTTTCTCTATATCACATTTTCAAATAGATAACTACAACTCTTAAAAATATTATGAACTCCCTACATTGACCCAAATTAGACTTGCCAATACAATTTTTACTCAATTTTTAAAAACTAATTATAATAATAATAGTCTGAGATCAGGAGGACATCAAAGATTTTCAGAAAAAGTGTGAATTTTGGTATGAGTGGGAGTAAAAAAAATATTGAGTAACTGTGTGTTAATAACTTTCATTTGTATTACTGTATTTAATCTTCTATCAACCACATGCTATAAGGTTATTGTTCCTCCTTTCACAGGCTCAATAATGCTTCATCACTTGCCCATTTTCACCCACCCAAAATATGACTTTAGCTGGGATTCACATCTTGGCTGCTCTGATTCCAAAGCCCATATTTTCCCCCCATATTCTGCTCTAGCATTTGGATTTAGACAAGGACACTGGTGGCATCATCTAGAAGATGCCACAGTTCAGTTCTAGAATCCATGTGACTCAATAACAACAAGACGAGAAGAAATACACTTCCTTCCCCTAAATAAATTAGACATTTTCTTACGTTACAATTAGCTCTTACGAGGTTTCAACCTAAACCAGTATTTCTAATTCAGAATCCCCATATTTGTTTGGGCTTTTATTACAGCATTTCATCTGAGTGACTGAACCACTCACATGTTGTTTCTTGTCCTGTAACAGGGTCGCTGGCCTCTTCTCCAAACATAGCATAAACTGTGACTGTGTATTCCGTATTGGGCAACAACGCACTCAGCTCAATATCCGTGTGGGTCTCTCCAATTTTCATCTGAAAAGAACACACGTTATCAGATCGTTTGCCAATGTGTATTATTCATGCTGATCAGAGCGCAGGTGAATACAGGTGAGACTTTATGTAATAAGACTCTGCCTCCTCACAAACCCTTCATCAAACAGGTTTCAAGCCATAATTTTTTCATTGTCTCATGTTATTTTATATTAGAACCAGGAGCTATGAAACCATATAAAACTGAATGTACCATGAGTGCTCTTTTAGGATAACTCTTTACATCTGGACCAGTGGCAGCTGCAGCCAGAGTAACAGTGTCAAATATTTGGTCCCCAGAAGAGCATGGGTGGAGATGAATCAGAAATGTTCTCCACAAAGAGAGTAAGCTCCAGGCGGCATGCTGAGAGTGGGATGCCAAGTGGGCATCTTTCACCCCTTGCCTAATTCTCACCAGTCCTCTGACTGGATGCCCAGTTTTTGCTGCAAAGCCTATGGAGCCAGACCAGTGTGGCCCCATTCAACAGAGGGGCTTGTCCACTTGGATTGCAAGTCCCTTCCAGGAGTCCAAAGAGATCAACCCACCTTGATGCCCAAATCGGCAATTTGCTTCTTGATTTGGGGATGATTTTTCTGACCCTGGGGGTCAGTCAAACTAGACAACATTATCAGTGTGTGGCAACTGTGTGACACCTGTGTGACAGGAATGGTTTTATTTTTGTTTTGGAAAGAGGAAAAATATCTTCATAGACTGTCCCCTGTCATACAACTGTCAGTGGTATGGTCAAATTCAAATATTTAATTTTGAAATATCTCAGTGTATATAATATAAAGGTAGAGAAAACAACATAATATTCCCTGATGCACCCACCGCCCAAATTTAATAAATATCAACATTTTGTTATATGCACATCAGATCTTACTTTAAAAAGCACTATACAGTCAAATAAAACAAACTCTTTCTCACCACCTCTACCCTAATGTTGAAGTGTGTCTCATTGATCCATTTTTTTTACTTCTGCATACATACAAATACATCTATAAGCAATATATGGTTCAGTATGTTTAACAATGTGCATAAATGGACCATTCAGTGTAACATTTTTACAGTTTTTTCCCTGGCAATATTAGGTTTCAAGATTTAGCCATGTTGGAACACAGGGACAGAGCTCATATTATTTAATTCCCTTATGAGATTCTCTTGTATAAATACGCCATTATTTTTTTTTTTTTTATTAACATCTTTATTGGGGTACAATTACTTCACAATGGTGTGTTAGTTTCTGCCTTACAACAAAGTGAATCAGTTATACATATACATATGTTCCCATATCTTAAATACGCCATTATTTTCCATTCTCTTGATGAACGTGGCAGTTGTCTGCAATATTTTGTTCTGACCAAGTGCCTGCATTGAAAAGTCCTTGAAGGATGTTTCTCAACGATATATACCTAAAGATTTGTATATATCTTTAACTTGATGAAATATTTCCAATTATTCTCCAAGGTACCTGTACCAATTGACACACCAGTTTACACGAATGTTTCTGTCTCCCCACATGCTCACTAATATGTAGTATTATCAGACTTTAAAAACTTTGCTAATCTATTGGGTGTGAACTGGTATTCCTGTCTTTTTTATTTTTCTCTTTCCTGGTGAATCTTAGTGTCTTTTTAGCATCATTTTAAAGTTTCCCTTCCACCAAAATAATTCAGATCGACATTAAATCCAAGTGGGCAAAAACTGTCTAGGCCTTGGTAATAAAAGAACACATGTCACCAATATTCTGTTCTTGACACTGGAATCACCATATTATTGGCCCTAAAGATTCTCGTCAAAAGAGGCAGGTTTTAGATAATGTTAAAGGGTCGAGTGCTATACTCCCTCTCATAATCCCTCCACCTGCCTGGTCAACACTCCCAACGGTCATAGACATCTCTGCTTTATTCCTTGAATGTCCATATTGTAATAATTGTTAACTATAAATTAAAAAGGACTAAAATAAATGATTCGAAAGTCAAAGATTCGTCATTTAAAATGGAAAAAAATGCAAAAATATCCACATCCATGAGATACATTTATCTACCTCTCAACTTAGTAAAACAAATTTTTCAAAGTCAGTGTACATAGGGTCATCACAGTCATTTGTGATCTGCATAGAGCAATATAAATTATATAAAATTTCTCTAGAGTAAGGTGGTAATACCTAGTATAAGCCTTAATAATTTGCATACTCTTTGAAAAAGAAACTTCACTTCTAGGAATTTATCCTAAGGAAATAATCAGATAACCATGCAAAGTTCTATGTTAAGAATGGTCCCAAAAGTATATTTATATAGCAAATTATCTCTTTTCTTTGGCCGAGCCCCTGTGCGGATTGCAGGATCTTAGTTCCCCGACCGGGCCCTGGCAGTGAAAGTGTGAGTCCTAACCACTGGACTGCCAGGGAATTCCCCTATATAGCAAATTATCCAAATGTCCAATAGCATGAGATTAATTAAACATGACCTGGTACAAACCAACAATGGAATACTATAAAGTTGTTTAAATGACTATATAAAATATTATTTAATGGTATGGAAAGATATTCACAGTAAGCAAAAGGAAAATTAAAAAACCATTCCCATTGGTTGTGTTTAAAATGCACTGGAAAAGACTCTTAACTAAATGATAACAATGGCTACCTCTAGGTGGTGGAATTACAAGTGATTTTTTTTCTTTTGCTAACGTGACTTTTATAAATTTTATACATTTTTGTAGTAAAAACAAACCAAACTATGTTAAGGAAGTCAAAAATCCTAGGACTTTGGTAGGCAGCATGCATTACCTCTTTTTCATCCCCAGCCAGGCCTTCCGTGAGAGGAGCGTAAAGGATCAGGTACCCTGACGCTCCAGCCACTGGGTTCCATCTCGCCCTCAGACTGTTCTCAGTCACATCGTACAGTTCAAGGTCAGAAACTATAGGTAAAGAAACTGCAAGAGGAGTTTTTTTTTTTAATGGTCAGCCATTTATCAGTGTGCTTGCTTATTTCAAGGTATCTATCTATATGTTAGGGTCTAAAACTAAACATATTTTTCAGGTAATTTTTGTCCTTGAATCTGTTCACATGGCCATATAAGCCCCTTTGGGGAAGGTAAACATAATGAATGTTTAAGAGCAGGAATGACACCTTTTAGCTTCTTATATCTCATTACAGTGATGGGCACAGCTGTCTGGGAGCCAGTCAAGAGTAGGAGACTCTTCTGACCGCTGTTTTATACCCATTACCAAGCATAGTGTCTGACCTGCAGCAGCCATTAAAAATAGTTGTTGGGTCACTTAATAGATGACAGAATGGGGGGCTGGATGAACAAATACATGAATAACTAGATACTCATCAACACATTCAATCAGAGACAGTGAGGAGACATGACTGTCGGTAACAATAGGGTTTGAGAACAATAAAATAATCAAGAAATAGGATTTGCCATATTGGAGAGGTAGGGAAAAAGGGATTAAGAGTAAATTGCAAGTTCCTGGCTTAAACAATGTCAATAAAAACTACGAAATGTTGTTTTCAAATATAATTCCAGGTCCTGCTTGCACTCCCAACCACAATGCCAAGTTCAGGACTTTGCTTACAGGTGCAATTCCCTATCATACTTCTATTGGCGTGCCCGTAGTACTTCACTGCACTAATTTGTTTGTATATCCTTGGGTTGCATTTTCTCCTTTGCTAGTCTAAAACTTCCTTAAGGGCAGGGACTGTTGCTAAAAATATTTCTGCAAAGCAGGAGTATTAACAGCTGCCTTACAAATTGCTTTCAGGGATAAATCCAATAACGTGTTGGATGGGGAGTGTAATTGTCATAAAGCCTGGCACCTTTTTATTGTTCTATCAGGGGCAGAGTTTTTAGATCAACTTTATATACTATCTGGCATGTAATAGGAACTCAATTAATGTTTGAAATAACTAAATGAGGAGGTGATCAAGTTTCTTAAGATTATCTCTTCCCAGGATTCTCTGAACATGTGTGCATGTATATATGTGTGTGATCATGATCTTGCTGCGTTAAGGAATGACTGACTAGTATTCATAAGTTTTAATTACAGTGATACGCATAAAGAAAACAGATGTAATGCACTTTCCCTAATATTCTACTAGGCAGGACAGCTACAGAGCTCCTTCTCTACTTCTAATGACAAATTCAAGCCCACTGCTTAGTTTATAATAAGAATTCACTAAATATTTGTTTATTAAATGAATAACTGTATTTTGCACCCTTCATCGCTTAGAGAGATTTCTCTCTCCTAAACATACCAGAGTTTTATAATATCCCTCCCAACATATGGCACCTGCAAACTGCAAATATAGCATGGACCAGTACTACGTACAGCACAACTAAGCCACCTGAGCAATGTCATACAGAATCAGAAGTGGGTACAATTCAATACACACGTGTGGTTTCAGTTCCCCGAAGGCCTTCACTAGCAGTGTGAGCGTATATTGCAAAGACTGCTATCTGATATTCGGTTAAAGACATCAAGTTTTTCAATACTGTGGAAGATATGCTTCCATCCACCACCACCTGTTGAAAGAACAGTTTGAGGAATGAGAAAATGGAATATCTCACATGCAGACTGGAAATCCAAAAGCAAAAATATCTCTAGCAAGAACCTTTCATTAAATATTTTCTTATTTGCACCACATCCTCTTTCCCACTGTGGCAGTCAATTCCCCTTGAATTCTCACATGAAGTGACCCACCTTTTAGGAGTATGTCCAAAAAGTCCCTTACTAATTCACATCTAATGGAAACTGTGTCATTCCCAAGCTAACGGTTATCCTAATCACATCCACTTAGTAACAGTTGACATGTGATATTTTTCCATGGAGCCTTAGGAAGCATTTAAAAGGTTTATTAGTAATGAAAAAGATAGAGCAATTGGAAGCACTCTGATTTTTTTTTTAAGTCCAGATGACTTAAACCTCTAGAATCTACTCAAACACTGAAAAAAAAACAAAAACCAAAAAACATAAATCCTGCCATAATGCAGAAGAAAACTGTGAAACATGCTGAGGTCAGTCAGAGGTTAGAACAACATAAGGTGTTAGCACTTCCAAAGAAGAGAGGGAGGGACTTCCCTGGTGGCGCGGTGGTTAAGAATCCACCTGCCAATGCAGGGGTCACAGGTTTTATCCCTGGTCCAGGAAGATCCCACATGCCGCGGAGCGACTAAGCCTGTGTGCCACAACTACTGAGCCTACGCTCTAGAGCCCGCAAGCCACAGCTACCAAGCCCACGCACCACAACTACTGAAGCCCGCGCACCTAGAGCCCGTGCTCCGCAACAAGAGAAGCCACCGCAATGAGAAGCCCGCGCACCGCAACGAAGAGTAGCCCCAACTCAATGCAGCTAGAGAAAGCCCGTGCGCAGCAACGAAGACCCAGCGCAGCCTTAATTAATTAATAATTAAAAACAAAAAAAGGGAGATTTCATCACATTTTAACATAGTCCCTGTATCAGACATGAAATGGGAACCATCCAATCATCTGGCAATAGATGTTCTCTCCCGTGATGGCCAACCCATGAGAAAGGCCAGCCACAGGTGTTTTATTACGGCTTCTCTTTTGCACGAATCTCCGCAAACATCCAGGAAATCCCAAACCCTGGAGGACTATATGCCCACATTATTTGGAACACACAGACTTCCTTAAGGCAGAAAGTTCAGACCACTCACAAAGTAGAAAGAAAATATCGGTAGCAAAAGGGGATTCTGGCCAGATAATTAACGACTGATTCCTTTTGCCTTAGAACTCATTAATTTTTAAAATCACAAAAAAGTAAAGTCAAAATAAGTTGTGTTAGAAATGGACACATGACCAGTTCTGAAGGTTCCTTGATGGAGGTAAGAGGAGAGGATGTAAATACCATAACCTAGAGAGATAGAAGAACAACATAGACACATGGAAACGTATTTCAGTCAAATAATTTTAAATGCTTGTGACAGAATAATCTCCTTATATACACATTTCTGTCTCGTCTTCACTACCGTACAAGAATTGAGAGAATGAAAATAATGGTTAGAAAATACTGTCTCCTTATTACCTCTTCTGGTTTTCCACCCCTGGCAGGATAATACACGACTCTGTATTTTTCCACTTTTCCTGGGGCATGAGTCCAGTTTACCATAAAGCTCCTGGCAGTGACTTCAGAAGTAATCAGTTCTGTAGGTGGCCCAGTGGTGGCAAGGGCTGAGGCTAAATTTTAAAGAAACACATCAAATGAGCCTCTTTCCCATAGTTATTTCCTATGAACCTAGGAAACTCCACTAGTCAGAAATGATTGTTGATTTTATGCTGCCTCTAAGATTTTCATCTCTAGATAAATTAATTCAGTAATTCATTACAGGCATACCTCAGAGATATTGTGGGTTCAGTTCCAGATCTCTGCAATAAAGCAAGTCACACAATTTTTTTGGTTTCCCAATACATATAAAAGTTATGTTTACCTTATACTGTAGTCTATTAAGTGTGCAATTGCATTACGTCTAAAAAAACCCAATATACGTACCTTAATTTAAAAATAATGCTTTTGAAAAAAATGGCACCAATTTGCTCGACTTGCTCGACACAGGGTTGTCACAAACGTTCAGGCTGTAAAAATCACAATATCTGCAAAGCGCAATAAAGCGAAGCACAACAAAACAAGGTATGCCTGAACAACATTTGTTTATTGAAACATTTGTCTATGAGGTACCAATCACTATGCTAGGTTCTGAGGACACAACCTTAAATAAGACATAGCCCTTGACTCTAAGGAACTTTCTTGCTGTAGAATAGTAAAAAAACAAAACCACAACATTGAGTTTGTATCTAAAGGTACTCTTCTGAGCTCTTTAGAAGTATTACCTCATTTAATTCTCAATAGTTGCTATTATTGTTCCCATGTTGTAGGTGAGAAAACCAAGTCAGAATGATGTGAAATAACTTGCCCAAGTCACACTATTAGTGAGTATCAGAGATGAGATTGATTCCCAAGCTTCTTGACACAAGAGCCTGTGTTTTTATGCAACAGAGGGTACCGCCTCTATACTGAAGACTTCAACAAATGGCCAGTATTTAAAAGTAAAAAGAGAAGAAAAAGCAACTAATATATACTGAATGTCCACTATAAGCTAAACATCATGTTAGCACTTTGTGTGTGTTATATACATGTTAAAACAATGAGTCTGTAAAAGATTTGGGACATGTAAAGTTTAAAGTCCCTGAACTTTAGGATTTATTATCTGCCAGGGGCATTTACTTAAAGGGACTTTAGTAGCCATAACAATGGGGAAAAAAACATAGTTATGGAACGATAACTATGACCAGGTACTTTATTACATGTTTTATCAGCAACCACATGTAGAATTTTTTGTGGGTAAAAATGGGCTCTAAAGTCATCTCATCAAGCACCTCAGAGAAATTTATTCAGGAAGCTACTACTTGGCTGCCCAACCTAGTCCCAAGAGTTCTAGTCCAGGGAAAGAGGAATGATCGAAGAGAGAGGGACAAGTAGCCGAATAGAATCACTCCACACCCTGGGTACAGTAAAGGCAGCAAATAAAACCAAACTCTTAAAGCAAGATCTGGATATTACCTTCTTCTCGATCACATCCCTATTAACCAGGTGTAACCTGTAGACCAATGATATCATGAGGAACAAGGGTTAAAAATTCCATGATGGCTGAGCATCCAGGAAGACAGAGCAGATGTGCTTTTCCCTACTCTTCCCCTCAAGTACAACCAAAATTTCTGGAAATTATGTATAAGACAAGCGTAAGACCCTGAAAAGTAAAGGGAAGAAGGTAGATGGGCAAGGGACTGTTGGACCCAGGGAACGGTACAGTGGTGAGTTCCCTGAGTTTCCTTTTGCCTCATGTATCCTAGACATAGAGCTAAAGAATCCAGCCACCTAGAAACACAAACAAATACAGACAAAAATAATCCACTGAAGCCTGCTCTCTCTAGCCAAAGGGCCAGGAAAGGAGCAGCCTACCAAGACACAAAACCTTTAGGCAATAACTGCTCTAGTCTAAACAAAAGCCACAGGAAAAAAAACCCCAACTGTGGCCCCATCCCCACTCATACCAGCAAAGGTCAAGTGGGGAGTCAAGACGTCTACCTTTCCTGACTGTAACAGAGTGCCCCAACATTTACCCTCATCCTATCTGCAACCAGGGTGGTAGGAGAAAATGCCAAATAGGGAAAAGAGACAATCATCCCTGACAAGCAGTAACAAATCCTTCCACCTCACTTCCATCTGTGATATATGGGGAAACCACATGAAGAGCTGGGACTTCCATCCCCACCTGGTAGTACTGAGGCACCACTCCCCTTTCCCTCTGGGATGGTATCACAGTAGATCTGGTGGTAAGTCAGTACTTGAAGAAATAAGGCCTGAAAAATTCTCAAATTTGACAAAAGGTGCAAACTATAGATTCAAGAAAATGAGTGTACCCCAAATAGATAGGCCAACAGAAACTCATCCCAAAATATACTGTAGTCAGACTTCCTAAAACTAAACTCAAAGAAAAAAACATAAAAGGAATGGAAAAGAAATTACACCCACCTTATTTTTAGGGGGACCTTTTTTAATGACAGCAGATTTCTCATCAGAAACCATGGAGCCCAGAAGAAAGTGGCATAACATTTTCCAAATATTCAAAGAAAAAAGCTGTCAAGGAAAACTCTATCTAACAAAAAATATCTTTTAGGAATGAAGGGAAAATCAAATCAGTCTCAGATAAAGTAAAATTAAATAAGAATTTTTCACCAATGGACCTATCCCAAAAGAAGGACTAAAGGAGGTTCTTTAAACAGAATAACAAAAAGAAGGACTTCTGGGACTGCAGAAAGGAAGAAAGAATGAGAGAAAGCATAAAAGTATGGGTAAATATAATACAGTTTACTTCTCCTCTCAAGTTTCCTAAATTATGTTTTGTGGTTGAAGAATTATAACAGTTTCTGATGTGGTGCAACATTTTTGGAGAGGAAATATTTAAGACAATTGTATTACACACAGATATGGTAAAGGGACTTGAGGGAGGTAAGGTTTCACCATTTCACTCAACCTGGTATAATATCAACATCAGCAGACTGGGATAAGTCATGTTTATATAATATAATAACTAGAGCAACCACTAAAAGAGATAAACAAAGAGATTCCATCAAAAACATCATAAATGAATCAAAATGTAGTTCTAAAAATGTTTAAGTAATCCATGGGAAAAAAAGATAAAGAAAACAGAGATGTGAAAACCAGAGAGAACAAACTGAAAAAAATAAATAAATAAAAATTAAAAAGCAGGTTTAACCTCAAACATATCAATAATTACATTAAATAAAAATGGCCTAAGCATACCAATTAAAAGGAAGAAATTATCAGAGTGGATTTAAAAATGTGATCAACTATATGCTATCTACATGAAATCCACTTCAAATATGATATAGGAAGGTTGAAAGTAAATAGATTTTAAAAATTATATTATGTAAACATTAATCAAAAGGGAGTAGAAATGACTGTATTAATATAAGATAAAGTAGACTTCAGAACAAAGAAAATTACCTGAGACAGAGAAAGACATTACATAATGATAAATCGTTAATCAACCCAGAAATCCTAGCATTCTAAATGTATATGCACCAAAAAAAGAGTTGCAAAACATATAAAGTAAAAACTGATAGAACTGAAAGAAAAAACAGACAAATCCACAATTTTAGATGGATATTTAACATCTCTCTCTCTCAACTACTGATAAGACAACAAAACAAAACAATCAGCAAGGATATAAAACTCAACAAGACCATCAACCAACAGGATCTAGTCAAAACTTATAGAACATTGCATGTGACAACAGCAGAATACACATCCATTCCAAGCACCTACAGAGCATATACCAAGATAAACCATATCCTGGGCCAAAAAACAAACCTCAGAAAATTTAAAACAATGGAAATCATACAGAGTGTGTTCTCTGATGACAATGAAATAAAATTAGAAACCAATAACAGAAAGATAACATAAAAAAGCCCAAGCACTTGGAAACTATGAATAACACACTTCTAAATAATCAATGGGTCAGAGAGGACATGTCAAGACTAAAAAATATTTTAAATTGAATTAAATGAAAATACAACATATCAAAATTTAGGGACATTGCTAAAGCAGTGCTGAGAAGGAAATTTAAAGCATTTAAGTAATTACATTATAAAAGAGAAAGCATCTCAAATCAATAATCTAAGAGTCCATCTAAAGAATCTAGAAAAGTGAAAGCAAAATAAACCCAAAACAAGCAAAGTGAGGAAAATGAAAGAGCAGAAATCAATGAAATAAAAAAAAGAAGAAAAATAAAGAAGTTCTATGAAACCAAGAACCAGTTCTTTGAAAAAAATGCAAACATCTAGCAAGCCTGAAAGAAAAATTTAAAAAGAGAAGACAAAAATTACCAATATCTTGGAGGAAACAGGAGCTATCACTATGGACCCTGCAGACATCAAAAGAATAAGGGAATACTATAAACCACTCTACACACATGAATTCTACAAGTTCTAGGAAATGGACCAATCACTTGAAAAGCAGACGCTTTCCCTCTAAGATGGAGAATAAGGCAACAATACTCATTCTCATCACATTTAACACAATATTAGAAGTTTTAGCCAGTGAAATAAGGCAACAAAAGGAAATAAAAACCACAGAAATCAAAAGGAAAGAAATAAAACTATCACTATTTGCAAATAATATGACTTTCTACATAGAAAATCTCAAAAAATCTAGAGAAAAACTCCTATAAATAATTAATTATTTCAAATAATAGGGTCAGCAGGTACAAGGTAAATATACAAAAATATAATTATATCTGTATATACTAGCAATGAAAATGTGAACACCAAAATTAAAAACACAACTAAAATTTCTCAAAATAAAATTAAATACTAAATGTAAGTAGAACAAAATCTGTATAGAACTTGCATCCTAAAAATTACAAAATGCTGATGGAGAACTCAAAGAATATCTAAACAAATGGAGGGATTTGCTATGTTCATGGATTAGAAGAATCAACAGATTAAAGATGTCAATTATTCCTAAGTTGATATCTGATAATTGAAAATTGATTTAATGCAATTCCTATCAAAATTCCAATAAGCCTTTTTGTAGAATAAAAATTATTCTAATATTTATATTAGATTATTATATAAATTAAATATAAAATATAAGTATTATATAAATATTATTCTAACACTTACATGGATGATAAGGAAGTATAATAGCAAAAACAATTTTGAAAAAGAATAATCAAACAGGAGAACTCAGTCTATCCAATCTTAAGACTTACTATATAGCTACAGTAAATCAAGACCGTATGACATTGGAAGGCGGTTAGACACATAGACCAAATGGAAAAGAAAAGAGAACCAAGATATAAACACACACAAATGTCTCCAACTGATACTCAACAAAGTTGCAAGGTAATTTCAATGGCAGAAATACAGCCTTTTAAGCAAGTAGTGCTGGAATCTTAAACTAAACTTCAAACAAAAAATTAACTCACATCATAGATTTAAATGTAAAATATAAAACTTTTGGGAAAAAAATAAAAAGGAAAATCTTTGGGAATCTAACACCAGGTAAAGAGTTCTTAGACTTGACATGAAAAGCACTAATCATAAAATGGAAAACAGATAAACTGGACTTCATCAAAATTTAAAACTTTTGTTCTGCAAAAGACCTTGTTAAACAGATAAAAAGATAAGCAATAGATTGAGAGAAAATATTTACAAACCACATATCCAACAAAGGATTATTACCTAAAATATAAAGAATTCTCAAAGCTCAACAGTTAAAAACTAACACAAAAAACAACCCCCAAAAAAGTCGAGTTAGAAAATGGGCAAGGGGGGGGCGGCTTCAAGATGGTGGAGGAGTAAGATGTGGAGATCATCTTCCTCCCCACAAATACATCAAAACTACATCTACACATGGAACAACTCCTACAGAACACCTACTGAATGCTGGCAGAATACCTCAGATTTCCCAAAAGGTATAAGACGCTCTCAGGCGACCTACACACAGAGGCGGGGCAAATCCAAAGCTCAACCCCAGGAGCTGCGCGAACAAAGAAGAGAAAGGGAAATTTCCCCCAGCAGCCTCAGAAGCAGTGGATAAAATCTCCACAATCAACTTGATGTACCATGTATCTGTGGAACACCTGAATAGACAATGATTCATCCGAAAATTGAGGCGGTGGACTTTGGGAGCAACTGTAGACTTGGGGTTTGCTCTCTGCATCTAATTTGTTTCTGGTTTTATGTTTATCTTAGTTTAGTATTTACAGCTTATTATCAATGGTAGATTTGTTTAATGATTTAGTTGCTCTCTTCCTTTTTAATTTTGTTTTATATATATATATATATATATATATTTCATTTTCCTTTTTCTCCTTTTGTGAGTGTGTATGTGTATGCTTCTTTCTGTGATTTTCTCTGTATAGCTTTGCTTTTGCCATTTGTCCCAGGGTTCTGACTGTCTTTTTTTTTTTTCAGTATACTCGTTAGCACTTTTTATCATTGGTGGATTTGTTTTTTGGTTTGGTTGCTCTCTTTATTCTTTCTCTCTTTTTTAAAATTATTTTTTATTTTTAATAAAGTTTTTCTATTTTAATAACTTTATTTTATATTTTTCTTTTTTTCTATCTTTCTTTTTCTCCCTTTTCCTCTAAGCTGTGTGGCTGACAGGGTCTTGGTGCTTTGGCCAGGTGTCAGACAGGAGCCTCTGAGGTGGGAGGGCTGAGTTCAGGACATTGGTCCAGCAGAGACCTCCCGGCCCCTCATAATATTAAATGGTGAAAGCTCTCCCAGAGATCTCCATATCAACGCTAACACCTAGCTCCATTCAATGACCGGCAAGCAACAGTTCTGGACACCCTATACCAAACAACTAGCAATACAGGAACACAACACAACCCATTAGCAGAGAGGCTGCTTAAAATAATAATAAATTCACAGACACCCTAAAACACACAACCGGAAGAGGTCCTGCCCATCAGAAAGACAAGATCCAGCCTCATCCACCAGAACACAAGAACCAGTCCCCTCCACCAGGAAGTCTACACAACCCACTGAAACAACCTTACCACTGGGAGCAGACACCAAAAACAACAGGAAATACGAACCTGCCACTTGCAAAACAGAGACCCCAAAAATGGTAAGTTAAGCAAAATGAGAAGACAGACAAATACACAGTAGATGAAGGAGCAAGGTAAAAAACCCACCAGATCAAACAAATGAAAAGGTAATAGGCAGTGTACCTGAAAAAGAATTCTGAGTAATGATAGTAAAGATGATCCAAAATCTTGAAAATAGAATGGAGAAAATACAAGAAACGTATAACAAGGACTAGAAGAACTAAAGAGCAAACAGAGCGTGATGAACAACACAATAAATGAACCTAAAAACTTTCTAGAAGGAACCAATAGCAGAATAGCTGAGGCAGAAGAAGGGATAAGTGATCTGGAAGACAAAAGAGTAGAAATACCTAAAGCAGAGAAGAATAAAGAAAAAAGAATGAAAAGAATTGAGAACAATCTCAGAGACCTCTGGGAAAATACTAAATGCACCAACATTTGAAATATAGGGATCCCAGCAGAAGAAGAGGAAAAAAAAGGGACTGAGAAAATATTTGAAGAGATTATAGTTGAAAACTTCCCTAACATGGGAAACAGTCAATAAATCCAAGGAGAAACACGACAAGACACATATTAATCAAACTATCAAAATTTAAATACAAAGAATAAATCTTAAAAGCAGCAAGGGAAAAGCAGCAATTAACATACAAGGGAATCCCCATAAGGTTAACAGCTGATCGTTCATCAGAAACTCTGCAAGCCAGAAGGGAGTGGCAGGAAATATTTAAAATGATGAAAGGGAAAATGCTACAACCAAGATTACACTACACAGCAAGAATTTCTTTCAGATTAGACGGAGAAATTAAAACCTTTACAAAGAAGCAAAAGCTAAGATATTTCAGAACACAAAACCAGCTTTAAAACAAATGCTAAAGAAACTTCTCTAGGCAGGAATCAAAAGAAAGGGAAAAGACCTACAATAACAAACCCAAAACAATTAAGAAAATGTTATTAGGGACATACATATCGATAACTACCTTAAATGTAATTGGATTAAATGCTCCAACCAAAAGACATAGACTGGCTGAATGGATACAAAAACAAGACCTATATATATGCTGTCTACAAGAGAGCCACTTCAGACCTAGGGACACATACAGACTGAAAGTGAGGGGATGGAAAAAGATATTCCATGCAAATAGATCAAAAGAAAGCTGGAGTAGCAATTCTCATATCAGACAAAATAGACTTTAAAATAAAAACTATTACAAGAGACAAAGGAGGACACTAAATAATGATCAAGGGATCAATCGAGGAAGAAGATAAAACAATTGTAAATATATATGCACCCAACATAGGAGCACCTCAATACACAAGGCAAATGTTAACAGCCATAAAAGGGGAGACTAACAGAACACAATCATAGTAGGGGACATTAACACCCCACTTTCACCAATGGACAGCTCACCCAAAATGAAAATAAATAAGGAAACTCAAGCTTTAAATGATACAATAAACAAGATGAACTTAATTGATATTTATAGGTTATTCCACTCAAAAGCAACAGAATACAATTTCTTCTCAAGTGCTCATGGAACATTCTCCAGGATAGATGATACCTTGGGCCACAAATCAAGCCTTGGTAAATTTAAGAAAATTGAAATCATATCAAGTATCTTTTCTGACCACAGCGCTATGAGATTAGATATCAATTACAGGGGAAAAATCTGTAAAAAATACAAACACATGCAGGCTAAACAATATACTACTGAATAACCAAGAGACCACTGAACAAATCAAAGAATAAATCAAAAAATACCTAGAGACAAATGATAATGAAAACATGACTACCCAAAACCTAAGGCATGCAGCAAAAGCGGTTCTAAAAGGGAAGTTTATAGCAACACAATCCTACCTCAAGAAACAAGAAACATCTCAAATAAACAACCTAACCTTATATCTAAAGCAATTATAGAAAGAAGAACAAAAACCCTCAAAGTTAGAAGGAAAGAAATCATAAAGATCAGATCAGAAATAAAGGAAAAACAAATGAAGGAAATGATAGCAAAGATCAATAAAACTAAAAGCTGGTTCTTTGAGAAGATAAACAAAATTGATAAACCATAGCTAGATTCATCAAGAAAAAAGGGAGGGCTTCCCTGGTGGCGCAGTGGTGGAGAGTCCGCCTGCCAGTGCAGGGGACACGGGTTCGTGCCCCGGTCCGGGAAGATCCCACATGCCACGGAGCGGCTGGGCCCGTGAGCCATGGCCGCTGTGCCTGCGCGTCCGGATCCTGTGCTCCGCAACGGGAGAGGCCACAACAGTGAGAGGCCCGCATACCGCAAAAAAAAAAAAAAAAAAAAAAGAAAGAAAAAAGGGAGAAGACTCAAATCAATAGAATTACAAATGAAAAAGGAGAAGTAACAACTGACACTGCAGAAATACAAAGGACCATGAGAGATTACTACAAGCAACTATATGCCAATAATATGGACAACCTGGGAGAAATGGGCAAATTCTTAGGAAAGCACAACCTGACGAGACTGAAAAAGGAAGAAATAGCAAATATAAACAGACCAATCACAAGCACTGCAATTGAGACTGTGGTTAAAATTCTTCCAACAAACAAAAGCCCAGGACCAGATGGCTTCACAGGCGAATTCTATAAAACATTTAGAGAAGAGCTAACACCTATCCTACTCAAACTCTTCCAAAATATAGCAGAGGGAGGAACACTCCCAAACTCATTCTACAAGGCCACCATCACCCTGATACCGAAAGCAGACAAAGATGCGACAAAAAAAAGGAAAACTACAGGCCAATATCACTGATGAACATGGATGCAAAAATCCTCAACAAAATACTAGCAAACAGAACCCAACAGCACATTAAAAGGATCACACCATGATTAAGTGGGGTGTACCCCAGGAATGCAAGGATTCTTCAATATACGCAAATCAATCAATGTGATACACCATATTAACAAACTGAAGGATAAAAACCATATGATAATCTCAATAGATGCAGAAAAAGCTTTAGACAAAATTCAACACCCATTTATGATAAAAACCCTCCAGAAAGTAGGCAGAGAGGGAACTTACCTCAACATAATAAAGGCCATATATGACAAGCCTACAGCCAACATCATTCTCAATGGTGAAAAACTGAAACCATTTACACTAAGATCAGGAGCAAGAAAAGGTTGCCCACTCTCACCACTATTATTCAACATAGTTTTGGAAGTTTTAACCAAAGCAATCAGAGAAGAAAAAGAAATAAAAGGAATACAAATTGAAAATGAAGAAGTAAAACTCACTGTTTGCAGATGACGTGATACTATACATAGAGAATCCTAAAGATGTACCAGAAAACTACTAGAGCTAATCAATGAATTTGGTAAAGTAGCAGGATACAAAAGTAATGCACAGAAATCTCTTGCATTCCTATACACTAATAATGAAAAATCTGAAAGAGAAATTAAGGAAACACTCCCATTTACCACTACAACACAAAGAATAGAATACAGAGGAATAAACCTACCTAAGGAGACAAAAGACCTGTATGCGTAAACTATAAGACACTGATGAAAGAAATTAAAGACAATACAAACACATGGAGAGATATATCATGTTCTTGGATTAGAAGGATCAACATTGTGAAAATGACCTACCCAAAGCAATCTACAGATTCCATGCAATCCCTACCAAACCACCAATGGCATTTTTCACAGTACTAGAACAATAAATTTCACAATTTGTACGGAAACACAAAAGACCCTGAATATCCAAAACAATACTGAGAAAGAAAAACAGAGCTGGAGGAATCAGGCTCCCTGACTTCAGACTATACTACAAAGCTACAGTAATCAATGACAAAGCTACAGTAATCAAGACAGTATGGTACTAGGTACAAACATAAATATAGATTTATGGAACAGGATAGAAAGCCCAGAGATAAACCGATGTGCATGTGGTCACCTTATCTTTGATAAAGGAGGCAAGAATATACAATGGAGAAAAGACAGCCTCTTCAATAAGTGGTGCTGGGAAAACTGGACAGCTAAATTAATTTCTAAACAGTGAAATTAGAACACTCCCTAACACCATACACAGAAATAAACTCAAAATGGATTAAAGACCTAAATGTAAGGCCAGACACTATAAACCTCTTAGAGGAAAACATAGGCAGAACACTCTATGACATAAATCACAGCAAGATCCTTTTTGACCCACCTCCTAGAGTAATGGAAATAAAAACAAAAATATACAAATGGGACCTGATGAAACTTGAAAGCTTTTGCATAGCAAAGGAAACCATAAACAGGATGAAAAGACAACCTTCAGAATGGGAGAAAATATTTGCAAACGAAGCAAGTGACAAAGGATTAATCTCCAAGATATACAAGCAGCTCATGCAGCTCAATATCAAAAAAACAAACAACCCAATCCAAAAATGGGCTGAAGACCTAAATAGACATTTCCCCAAAGAAGATATACAGACTGCCAAGAAACACATTAAAGGATGCTCAACATCACTAATCATTAGAGAAATGCAAATCAAAACCACAAGTGGTATCACCTCACACCGGTCAGAATGGCCATCTTCAAAAAATCTACCAACAAAAATGCAGAAGATGGTGTGGAGAAAAGGGAAACCTCTTGCACTGTTGGTGGGAATGTGAATTGATACAGCCACTATGGAGAACAGTATGGAGGGTCCTCAAAAAAGTAAAAATAGAACTACCATATGACCCAGTAATCCTAGTACTGGGCATATACCCTGAGAAAACCATAATTCAAAAAGAGTCACGTACCACCTTGTTCATTGAAGCACTATTTACAATAGCCAGGACATGGAAGCAATGTAAGTGTCCATTGACAGATGAATGGATAAAGAAGATGTGGCACATATATACAATGGAGTATTACTCAGTGTTAAAAAGAAGTGAAATTGAGTTATTTGTAGTGAGGTGGTTGGAACTAGAGTCTGTCATACAGAGTGAAGTAAGTCAGAAAGAGAAAAACAAATACTGTATGCTAACACATATATATGGAATCTAATAAAAAGCCAAAAAGGTTCTGAAGAACCTAGGAGTAGGACAGGAATAAAGATGCTGACGTAGAGAATGGACTTGAGGACATGGGGAGGTGGAGAGGTAAGCTGGGACGAAGTGAGAGAGTGACATGGACATATATACACTACCAAATGTAAAATAGATAGCTAGTGGGAAGCAACTGCATAGCACAGGGAGATCAGCTCGGTGCTTTGTGACCACCTAGAGGGGTGGGATAGGGTGGGAGGGAGGGAGACGCAAGAGGGAGGAGATATGGGGATATATGTATATGTATAGCTGATTCACTTTGTTATAAAGCATAAACTAACACACCATGGTAAAGCAATTATACTCCAATAAAGATGTTAAAATAAATAAATAAATAAAATAAAAATAAATAAAAAAAGAAAACAGGCAAAAGATATGAATAGATGTTTCATCAAAGAGGATATACAAATACAAATAAGCATGTGAAAAGGTGTTCAACTTCATTAGCTATCAGGAAAATGAAAATTAATACCACAATGAGATAGCACTCCACACCTATCAGAATGACCAAAATAAAATACAGTAACAACAAATGTTAGTGACAATGCATAGAAACTGGTTCACTTATATATTGCTGGTGGGAATGTAGAATGCGACAGCCACCCTGGAAAATTGTTTGGCAGCCTCTTAATTAAAACTAAGCCACACATGCAATTACAATATGATGAAGCAGTTGCACTCCTGGGCATTATCCCAGAGAAATGAAAACTTATGTTCACAGAAGAACCTATACATGAACGTTCATAGCAGCCTTTTTGGTAACAGCCAAAAAGTGGAAAGAACGCAGATGTTTATCAATGTGTGAATTGTTAAACAAAGTGTGGTACATCCATACCATGGAATACAGCGCAGCAATAAAAAGGAAAGAGCTACTGATACATGCAACTACTTTGATGAATCTCCAGGGAAGAACCCTGAGTGAAAAAAGCCAGTCCTCATATACATACTTTATAATTCCATTTATATAACATTTCCAAAATTAAAAGTATTTTGAGATGGAGAATAGATTAGTGGTTGCCAGGGGTTAGGAAGATGTTGGAGGCGGGAAGGAATGTGGCTATAGAAGGATAACAGAAATGGTCCTCATGGTGACGTGAATGTTCTGTATCTTGTCTGTATGAACATCACTTTCCTGACTGTGATATCGTACTGTAGTTTTGTAATATGTTACCATTGAGGGAAACAGGTAAAATATACATGATCTCTTTCTACATTATTTCTTACAAATTCATGTGAATGCTCAATGATCTCAAAATCCAACATTTAATTAAAAAACAAACATGATGGTCTAAATGCAACACCATGGAGATATTATCTAGTAATTTAAAGTATCCCTCTCACAAGCCCATGGAACCTACCAATATACTCCCTTTTCTACTCTGATGATCCCTGTCTTGAGAGCACAAAGGACTGTTTAGTAAGTCGATGTGAAAAATCATAAGAATTTTCATAATCCATGATAGATTTTTGCACAGAGTAATACCCATATGAGCAGAGTAACTCTGCTCTGTCATTCATTGTACCTTTGATCTCCCTGTCCTGTTCTTCCACCCTGGAGCAGACAGTCCTCGTCAGACTCTCCACAACTGTGTGCATCAGGTCAAATTCGGCGACGTTGTACACATGAGTGTTGTCTGGTTCAGAGGCGATCTCCTGCAATTCATTCTCATCCGCGTTTTTCACCCCTGGCATTGAGGACAACAGGGAGGGTCATGACGGTCATGCCCCATTTGAAAAAGCAACTGCAGTGACCCCGACCTGCACCCATCAGTCTCCACCTGGACTTTAAAGAGGCACATCTCATGTCAGATTGTTTTTTAAATTCACTTTCAAAGTCATTTTTATTTTAGTTTTGAATTTTTATGATTTTTTGGCCTCACCGCTCGGCATGCGGGATCTTAGTTCCCCAACCAAGGATTGAACCTGTACTCCCTGCAGTGGAAGGGCTTGTCCTAACCACTGGACCACCGGGGAATTCCCTCAAAATCATTTTTAAATGATTAAGTCTTAATTTTGTTCAGTACATCTTAAAGGAAGATGTATTGATGAAACTAACTTCTGTCTTTCATAAATATTGCAGAAGCAATAGTAATTAAACCAGTACTCAACACTATCCGCACTTCAGGTTTAAATTTTTATAAAATTAGTTTACTTAAATTTAGACAGAAAATCCTTGGCCCTCTTGGAATTTTCTAGTCTATCTTAGCCATGGATACTAACAGTTAGAGTGTGCTTACTATGCCCCAAGCACTTCAATGTTTTCTATATATTAACACATTTAATCTTCACAACCAATCCTATGAGTTTGGCGTTACTGTTTCTCCCATTCTACAGATGACTAAGCTGATGCACAGAGAGGGTGATTCACTTGCTCAAGGAAGCACAACCAGTAAGTATACAGCTGGGGTTTCACCCAGGCAGTCTAGATCCAAAGTCATATGCTCTTAACTACTATCTCAAGCTGCCTCTCAGAAGATTACACATTAAAATGAGTCAATATTTACCAGTGAAATTAGAAACAGAAAAAGGGAGGCACAGGATTCGGTTTCATGGGTGTAAAGGTAGATTTCTCTTCCCCAGGCTTCAGTAAACAAGGAGCATTTCTTTAAAAATCCCAGTCATTGCAATTATCTAAGGATGTTAAAAAGGGGTACTACGGAAGCAAGGAAGAGAGATTACCTGGGGCAACATTAATTACTTCTTAGGTGCCCAGCTGTGCCATTTAATTTATCTGCCAACCTCAACAGATTGAGTAACAAAGCATCGGTTGTTTCTGAACTATTTGCTTTAGGGGGTTATAAAATAATAAATACTACTGATTTTCAGGTAATTCCCAGAGAAAAAGTCCAAATCACATCTGAATGAGTTCACTTAAACTCATCCATTCATCATTAACGAGACCACAGAATAGAGAGTAAACACATAAATTAATCCCTTAATAGCATAAGTCTTCTGCAGGGATTGTCTTTGTTGAACAAAAGGATAGAAAAATAAAAATTAAAAATTAAATCAATCTCTCTAATGTTCCTTGTCTGACGGACCTCTACAATAACTTTTAAAATGCATAGCTGGATCTGTGTCCACAATAGCAAAATAACAGTGCATGCTGAAGCAATGAGCTTAATGTCAATAATACTTTTCATGGCATTTAGTTAAAACCAACAAGTTTGGATCATTTAAGAATATTCTAGAGAAGATAAACCCCAAATCTCTCTTTCTCTCTCACCTTTCCAAACAAAACAGTCTGTTGTAAAGAGCACGGAAAAGTGAGGAAATGGTAATCATGACTTGGATGGAATTTGTTTTGTAAGGATTTTGCCTTGTTCATATTTATGCTCCAGCACCCACCAAAATGCCTGCCACCCAGCAAAGAAGCAAATACTTCTCGAATGAAACATTCTATAAACCACATTTTGAGTAACAAATCTAGCAATGAGTCAGAAGAATTGTCTCAATTTTTTTTTTTTTTTTTGGTCAGTCTCTACTAAATAGAAGGACTTCCTATCGCCAAAGAAAATGTAAATAATTTAATCAAGAGCAAAATTGCATCAACTAAATATTTTGCAGTTATTCTGAGTGTGTGTCATACATATTCTTCCCACAAACCGATACCTTATAAAGGGTTATTTTCAAATAAATAATACTGCATATCTATAATTCTTTGCTTTCTTAACTACAAGACCTTAATTCCTTGAAAATGATAAATTGGTTTCTCTCTACACTATCAGAGAAGAGATAGCTATAAAGTGATACTAAAGAGAAAAGTCTTGACTAATTAAATGGTAACAAATATGTACCCAACCGTTGCACTTTATGCTTTTCACAACATTTTGTGTGTGGTATCTCACCTAGAGATCCTCACACCATAAGATCCATCAGTTCCATCACTTCCATTTTTAATGTAAGGAAGTTGGGCTCAGATCAAATGACTGGCTATGACTACAGCTAAGGGGGAAAAAGGCCGGGGAGAGGCGGAGGGATAAATTGGGAGATTGGGATTGACATATACACACTACTATCTATAATATAGGTAATTAATAAGGACCTACTGTGTAGCACAGGGAACTCTACTCAATACTCTGTAATGACCTATATGGGAAAGAATCTAAAAAAGAGTGGATATATGTACATGTATAACTGATTCACTTTGCTGTACAGCAGAAACTAACACAACATTGTAAATCAACTGTACTCCAATAAAAAAAAAGAAGACTTGAAAGTGTTCAGGTCTCCTGTCTTTCAGTGGAGCGTACTTTGCATCATATATAGTTTTAAGTGGTCGTGTGTGTGTGTGTCCATTGTTGAAACAGGACCATAATTAACAAATACCTATGGCAAACAGTTCTACACCAGATTCACGAAGGTTTCTGGATGGTGGAATGATATCATCTTGGGATTTTCCATCTGTGATTAAAATGCCAATTTTGGACACTCCAGTCCTCGCTCCCGCTTCTGGTTTAAAGCTGTTTTCAAAGACGTAGTTCAAAGCAAGACCTAGGAGAAAACAAAAAAAAATAAACACAAACCAACCATCTCTAATAAAAAGCCTTCCAATTCTGCAAATGTAACCACAAGATGAGTAACTTAGAACGTTAAAAGAGTTATTAGATGTGCACTTTCATCTTCATTTTTACAATAAACTATTCTTTGACAGATCCGATGAAAAACTAAAATCCACCAAAACAGAGGTAATAAAAAATAGCTGAATAGTGCATCATTTCTGAAACTAACATTCATAAAGAACACTGAATTCATATCAAATGTATATTGACAGACCTGTGTACCAGAAAATCTAAACCTTTATAATTAAGGATGAAGCAAGAATACCCACACAGAAGCAAATGTCCCAAATATCATCACTACATTTTCAATTTTGTTCATGATGATCTAAAAAACCCCACAAATTCTCTTTCTCTGTTTTATAGCGGTAGAAGGGGCAGATCTAAAACGATAGTTGAACTCCTGCCTTTTGAGTGTGACACTTTTCACCCAGAAAAAATAAATACCAAATATTGTTATAGGATTTGTGTTTAATAAAGTTTTGTTGTATTAACAAAAAACTTGTTAGATTAAACCTCCAATTGGCAAAGCAATTATCAGGATTTCAGTGGTTTACTTAAAATTCAATGACAGCATCTCTATTATTTAAACCGAGCATCCACATTGTGGTCCCACAGAGGGAAATAGCATGTATTAGGGTTAAAACCTGTGATAACTCTTTGTGGTTGGGTCATGGATAATTGTAATCTAAATATTCTTACATTACAGTTGTTCCTTGGTATACACAGGGCGATTGGTTCTAGGACCCCCTGTGACACCCAAATCCATGGATACTCATGTCCCCCATATAAAATGGAGTAGTATTTGCATACAACAAACGTGCATCCTCCCGGATACTTTTAAGTCATCCCTAGATTACTTATAATACCTAATACAATGTAAATTGCCTGTAAATAGTTACCAGCATGCGACAAATTTAAGTTTTGCTTTTGGGAAATTTCTGGAATTTTTTTCCAAATATTTCTGATCCCTGGTTGGTCGAATCTGCAGATGCTAAGGGCCGATTGTACTAATTTATCAAAAATATCGGTGAGCCAAAGCTCCATAAATATTTCCATGATAACTACCGATTGCAGAATAAGGGTAAAGAAAATATCTTCCTTGAAAATTGGTAGAAATTTTTTTTTATTTAATTGACAGCATGACTGGAGGAAAAACAGGTGAAGAGGAAGAAAAATGAACTGACAAAGGTGAAGACAGCTACCAAAGCCTGTCAGTGTCAGGGACTGCTCGGTTCTCTTCTGGTTCAACCAAGCCCTTCCTGGGACATTATATTCATATAGCAAAAGGGATGAGATGTCTAGGTTTTAACTCTTAATGCTAGGTTTGAGAAAAGAGCCATCTAAGAACTTTATATGCTAGTTTGGTTTAAAAATACTATGCTAAGACATGCAAAGTGGCAAAACGAAGTAATCAAACTATTCTTCAGCAAGATATGTTGCTCAAAATGTGGACTAGACAAAAACATACCTGTTAGTGTATTTCCTCCCTTGTATGGTAGATTTCGGACAGCTTCGATCACCTCATCTTTTGTGTTGAAAGCATTCAAGTGCCATTCTATTCTGGGGTCGCCGCTATACTGTGCAAGACCTGGAAAAGGAAGATGAGAAAGCCCACCCAGAAATGAAGGGTTACTCAAAGATCTAGTGGACCATTCAAGAAACTAGAATGACGAAGGGCCTAATCTTTGCAACATTTTTTTCTCTGCCTCACTATGTACTTTCAAAATGAGTTGTTGACATCAATTTAAGGAATTTTCAACATAGCTGGGAGCTGAAGGAATGTATATATTTTCTAGCCATCTAGAAGTGAGCACCCAGTCAGGTACTTAGCTTTTTTTTTTAAAGTCTGATCATGTTTGTAGATAAAAGGTCTAGATTTATTTAATTTTTTTTATTGAGGTAACATTGGTATATAACATTATACCAGCTTCATGTGGACAACATTATATTTTGACTTCTGTACACATTATAGTGTTTCTTTTTGGTTTTTTCCCCAAAGGAATGAGTTTTCTTTATGGCTATTTAAAAGGGAAACTAGGAGACTTTATATAATAAAATGGATATGTTGCTCAATGATTTACACCTTTTATTTTGCTTTTTATCTCAGCTAGAATTAATTTGGCAAATATTATCTTGTACTATAAAACATTTCCCAATTGTTAAACCTTTCACTGGATTCAGCTGTATTTTGTTTAAATAAAAAGAAAACTTTTACCTGATAAATTCTTAAACAAATGACAACTTTAAAATTATTATTACTATTAGGCAGAGAAGATTTTGGCTTTCCAGAAAATTGAAATGTCTTCAATAATTAATTGAGTGACACTGTCATTAGCAAAAATTAGTAGAAATAAATATTTATTGATGCAAACTTGCCCTTTTGGGAATATCACTATTGTTAAACCTGTAATTCTGAAAACCATTTGGTAAAGAATCTTTGAAATTTCTTAAGAAGCTTCCTGGTGGTTTTACACTGGCAGCAGACTGCTGTTAACGGTAGAAGATGTACCAATTCGTGTCTTCTCGGAGCCCACGTCGAATGCTGTAACCAGGTTTTCCAAAAAAGACCGAACCAGTCTGAAGTTGAATCTTCCAATACTCCATGAGCCATCAACCAGAATTATAATATCAGCAACAGCTGGAGTTTGACAGAAAAATTTCACTTCTGCAAAGTACAGACCAAAAAAGTATCTGTGTTACTGTTGGAACTTTTAAAAGAGTGAGTTTATTTTAAGTCTTTCAGATAATTTGGTGCTAAGAATACAATAAAGTTTCCATTAAAGCAACCATATTTTTATAACCATTCTTTTAAATGCATTTTTACCAGGAAAAAAAGTGTGGTAACGGCTGGCAGCAGAGTCAATGTTCTGGAAATAGCAAAACACTGGTAGGTTCACACCATCTTGGCAACTCAAGGCTTCTGCATTGTTTAAAAAGTAGTGTCTGTGCAAAAGCATCCAGTTTTGGGTTTTAGTCTGTAGCTTCTTTCCAGGAAAGGTCTTAGCAACACCCATGTAGGAGAGTCAACAGGGATGGGAAGATAGGAAGCAGAGAGGCGGCTCTCCCATTCTGATAAGTCTATGCTAGAGGAAGTCAGTCACAAGAGAAGAAAACATGGGCTTCCTGAATTCAGGGAAAAGGCAGGGCCATGCGTTTAATCTAAGAAAGGTACACAGACCTTTGCTAAAATAGGAAGGGTTTGTGGAAGAAGAAAATTGGAATAGAGCCCAAGAATTTCCCCCAATTCAAATCTTTTTACAATTGGGTCTATGTGACAGTAAGATTTTATCCCTAAAAGTCATTTAAGTAATTGATATTTTAAATTAAGTTTCAGAATAAGCATCTAGAAAAGGATGCCTGGTGGCTGGAGCAGCACTACCTTAAGCTTTGCCCTCAGGGAAAGTCCTAGCCCACAGTGATCGTGGGCAAGATGTGAAGGGCAAACAGCTGTCTTTGCAATAAAGGGGGTAGGTCTGTGCTGGATGAGGTGAAAACCACCACTTACATTCACACAGAGCCAGAATACTAGAATATTCTTAATGGGTTTAAGAATCCTTAAAAATGTCACAGTATTGTCAGCATCTTTACCAGCAGTGCTTTTTACTGCAGTTTGTGCTTCCCAAAGGATGGCTTAACTTTGCTGAATTTTCATATTAGGACTGGAGATCAGGAATATTGTGTGTGTATATGTGTCCATGTCAACTTCTTGAAATGCCCAGCAAATCCTTACTTTGCTTTCTAACATTAAAATGACAATAAAACAGAATTTAAAATATAATTTATGTAGTGAAAAGCAAAATAAAGAAGTGTTCATAAATAAATTGAATATATATTTTCCTGTGGGGGAAATAGTTGAACTACTATGTTTAATATATATCTCAGTTTAATATATATCTCTGTACCTGCTGGCCACATTTAGTTAAAACGATCTTGGATCTTGGTTTTTTTCACATTCATGGAATACCTAGATCCTTTTACCAGATGGGGAAAAAGTGTATTTGCCAAGGAAATACTCAGATACTCATTATGTAAGCTAAACAATACAGCTCAATCCAAAGTTTATATATTACATTTTTGGGCACCAAATCTCCCTTCTTTAATGACCAAATACAAAGCCACCACTAACTTAGGAGTCAGCCCTCTGTACCACACTAAAAAGTTCTAAAACAGAACAATGCAAGAAGTCATGGGGTAGAAATTAGTTTGTGCTTTGGAAATAATCAGGAGAAATTAAAGTCTTAAGAAGCTTTAAGAATCTATTTCTCTCAATTTTTATGGGGAAATTTACCTGAAATGAAAAGTAGTTTTCTTTTTCTTCCAAAACTACTGGGGATATTATTTCACTTTTTAATTTAAATTTTTTTAATTGTTTGGATACACTGCAGACAGGGTCTTAGAAAGGGAGCAGTTTCTCTTTGCTTACTTAGAAGAGGGCTATGAAAACTGGTATTTTCCGTTTTAAAATTGTTTCCAATAAAAATAGTCTGTTAACTTAGCTCATTCAAGTCATTTTGACTTGGAGATAAAAATTCTAGATATCTCCAAAGTAAGATAGAAAATTAATTGAATAGAAATTAGAATACTGATAAATTTAGTGATATTAATTTTTTTAAAGTTGTTCATCAAAAGACACCTTAAATAAAATAAAAAGATAAGTTATGATTGGAAGAAGACATGTACAATATAAAAAACTGAAAAAGGATCAGCATCAAGAATATATAAATACATAAAAAACCATGAATAGATACTTCAGAGAATAGGAAATAAATAATATGGTTAATAAATGAATGAAGAGAATGTTTAACTACATTGGTGATCACAATAATAAATCAAGACCATAATGAGGTACAATTGTACTCATTCAACTGGAAAAAAATAAATTTAATAGCATTTATGATTACTCTAAAGATAATGAAATATTTAGGTATATACTTAAAACATGTGCAAGATCTGTGTGCTGCAAATTACATTACTGATAGAAGTCAAAGAAGACATAAATCAGTGGAGAAGGCTACCATATTCATGGACAGGAATACTAAACATAGTAGAAATGTCAATTATCCCCAAATTGATCTATAGGTTTAATGCAATTCCTATCAAAATCCCAGAAAGGTTTTCCTAAGACATAGACAAGCTTATTCTAAAATTTATATGGGAAGGCATAGACCCCATAATAGTTTTTTAAAAAGTCATGACAAAGAAAAACAACATGGAAGGAATCATTTTACTGGGTATTCACGCTACTTACTGTACATAAGTAATGGGTATTTCAGAGGGTTAGATACACCCATCAATGAAAAAGGATAGAAAAGCCAAAATAGACCCATACAAATATACTCAACTATATGATTTTATATCTAAATATGATTTTAGACAAATGTTCAAAAATACTTCAACAGATGGTGTGAGAGCAACTGGATATCCATGAAAGAAAGAAAGAAAGAAAGAAAGGAAGGGAGGGAGGGAGGGAGGGAAGGAGGGAAGGGAGGGAGGGGAGGGAGGGAAGGGAAGGAGGGGAGGGAGGGAGGGAGGGAGGGAGGGAGGGAAGGGAGGAAGGGGAGGGAGGGAGGGAGGGAGGGAGGAAGGAAGGAAGGAAGGAAGGAAGGAAGGAAGGAAGGAAGGAAGGAAGGAAGAAAGAAAGAAAGAAAGAAAGAAAGGAGGAAAGAAACTTTACCTAAACCCTATATTTTATACCAAAATTAATTCAAAGTGGATCATCAACTTAAATGTAAAAAGTAAAATTATAAAGCTTTTAGGAAAAAAGTAGAAGAAAATCTTTGGAGTGTAGGTCTAAAAGAAGAGTTCTTGGAGTCGACACCAAAAGTACAAACACATAAAAAGAAAGTTTGATAAACTGTATTTCATCAAAATAAAATACTTTTGCTATGTGAAAGCTCATATGAAGAAGATGAAAAGACAAGCTATAGACTGGGAGAAAGTATTTGCAAACCACACACTCAGCAAAGGATTAGTATCTAGGTTACATAAAGAACTCTCAAACCTCACAAGTAAATAAAACCAAACAATCCAATTAGAAAATGGGTAAAACCTGAACAAATATTTCACCATAGAAGGTATACAGATGGCAAATAAGCACATGAAAAGATATTCAACATCATTAACCCTCAGGAAAATGCAAATTAAAAGCATAATGAGATTTCACTGTACACACCTATCAAAATGGCTAAAATAGAACACAGTGATAACAAATGCTGGTATGTATGTATAGAAACGGTATCACTCACACTTTGCTCATGGGAATATAAAATGGTACAACCACTCTGAAAACAGTCTGGCAGTTTCCTTAAAAAGTATACAAAAAATTACCATACAATCCAGCTATTACACTCTTGGACACTTATTCCAGAGAAGTGAAAACTTACATTCAGACAAAAAACTGTACACAAATGTTCATAACAATTTGATTCATAGTAGCCAAAAACTGAAATTAGTCCAATTAATTATTTTAAATGAAATAAATTCTTTTTGCCGTCAATATCGTATTTAAAGTTAAACCAAAGGAGCAGAGGAAATGAATTCCTGAACTGTATTTTAATTCAGCTCTTGGCTTAACGTGAACTTTATGTAAAATGCAATTCTGAAAATACAGGTAGTACTAAAAAAAAGGAAAAAAAACAAGCTAGGCAGCTGACCACAATTGAAGGAAAGCACCCAGTACATGGGCTACATCACAAATGAAAACAACACTCTGAATGTCACAGATTGAATCAGAAGGAACAATTCCCATTATGTAGTACACCAACTGTAGGTAAAAGATAAGGATATCTGAAAGTTATGCACATCGTTAGATTAAACATTGTGCCCTCTACACTTATCTACTGACTTAGTCCTCATAACAGCTCTATAAGACAGGTATCATTATCAGTCCCATTTGCAGCCAAAAAAAATGATACACATGGGCTGTGTGATTTGCCCAGAGTGCCACCCAGTGAAGAGGCAAAGCTTTGATCTGAACGCAGGTAATACATCTCCAAAATCTATGCTCTTAACCACAGGATATACTGACTTCAATCAGGTCCCTACATTACATCAATTTAGAAAGCAGGGGGAAAAGTCTCTAATATGAGGCAGTGTCCCCCCAGCACTTGCCCCTGCTGTGTCCACAGGTAGTATGTGCCATTTGCAAGCATCACTGTCTAGATAAGTTTTTTCCCTCCCAAATGTATGCACTTAGCACTTAAGTAGCCCACATGACAAGTGTCCCTTTTACTATAGTTTTACACCAATTTTACTGTGTTACTGACATCATGAGGAAATTTTATGTTGAAAATACAAGTTAATTCAAGGAATCTGAATCAGGATAAATCAGTCTACACTAAACCTATGTATATTAATTTCATATTAACTAATTTCCTGTATGAAATTTACTTATTAAAAATGTGTTTATTTAATATTTACTATATCCCAAGCACTCTTCTGGGCAACCAAGAATACAATTAAGTTCCTACCTTCCAGAAGCTTAAATTCTTAGTGAGAGGAAACAGACTAACAAAACATAATTTCAGACTTTTAAAAGAGCTTTATAGAAATAAACACAGTAATATAAAGAGTAGTGGTGTGGGGGGCCTTTGGAGGTGCTACTTTAGTTTGAATTGTATGAAATTACCATTTAAAGTCTTCTTTTTATATCATAGTATTCCTTTTGTTCTAATGGCATTCAAATTAAAGATGTAATTATAGTTAATATAGAAATATTTACAATGTATTTATGGAGAAGGGTATTCACCAACTTAGTTAATTAAAATAGAAAAGGGAAAATTGACAGAAGCAGCCTTTTTCTGCCAGGTAAACTCCTATTCATCCTTCAAAGCCCAGGTTACACTCTACCAACTCCAAGAAGCTCTTCCAACAGTCCTCAGATGGGACTCATTACCTGTTCCTCTTTACTGTCTCTGCATTTGTACATGGTTTATTGTACTCAGAACACTGGGTTATTATAATTTGTTTCCATTTCTATCTCCCTGACTAGACAGAACTCTTTGAGAAGTGAGGGATTTGTGTCTTATGTTTTTATTCCCTTTGGCTGAGATCTCGGCACATAGTACATCAATAAATATAAAGTACATTGACTTGTTAAAAAAGAATTCCTCTTTTCACATAATTCATACCTACAGCAGGGCACTAGAAAAATGAACCATGCTGGCTCAATTAAATGTGGTCTCTCCTCTTGCCCTGCCACCCTACCACACTGGAAAAGTGGATTACGGTTATTTAGGGATCAGGGAGATTGTATCAGGTTTGCCTGTCTTCCTTGATATTTTCCCAATGCCAGAGGCAAAGCTAAATGCAAGGGGAGCACATAATATTTTTACTCACATTATCTCAATACGCACTCAGAAAATCTCGTGATCATTTTCACCACAACTGGTCTGATACATTTAGTGGTTCTGAATTATTTTTCTCAGTGCCACTAGCAAAACATCCAGCTAGGCCACTCATTAACCACGACATCTGAAGGAAAACTGTGGTCACAGAACAATTTCTCACTTAAGTCTCTGGTAAGGTTGAGTTCAAGTTTCCAAACTAAGAGCTTGCTTCCAAGATTGGCTTCAGCCACATCCCAGGAGAGTTTTCGTTTTTTAAGAGTTAACATCATTTTACATTTGCAAAGGGCTCAGTGGTTCTAAAAGGATTTTTCAATACATTGGCATATTCTGATTCTTACAACATTCTTGTGGGGAGCCACGATTGTCCTCAATTTTCAGAAAATGAAATTGAGGTTCACAGAGACAAGTGAACAGTTCAGGCAGAGCCAGGACTGGGCACCAGGTCTTGTAAAGGTTTGGTTGCCTCTTCCATCATACCATGCTACTAGCACCATAGAAGGCATCCTCACCCATAATGCAACATGGGTGGCCACTAGATATCTGTCATATTAATGTTACAAGCTGTCCATCTATCAGAAGGGGAGGGCGTCCCTGGTGGCACAGTGGTTAAGAATCCGCCTGCCAATGCAGGGGACACGGGTTTGAGCCCCAGTCTGGGAAGATCCCACATGCTGTGGAGCAACTAAGCCCGTGAGCCACAACTACTGAGCCTGAACTCTAGAGCCCGCGAGCCACAACTACTGAGCCTGTGTGCCACAACTACTGACGCCCGCACGCCTAGGGCCTGTGCTCCACAACATGGAGCCACCACACCTCAAACGAAGAGTAGCCCCCACTCTTTGAAACTAGAGAAAGCCCGCGCGCAGCAACAAAGACCCAACTCAGCCAAAAATAAATCAATTATTTATTTATTTTTTAAAAAGGAAGGGGAGCAGGGGGTTCATTTCAGTCGTGTTCAGAGTCGACATTAATCAGAGGGCGCTTAGTGTCCGTTTAGCCCAGTCTTGCTGGAGACGTACATTTTAAAGCATCCCTGACAGACGACTATCCTACCCAGCACTCCCCATCACCCTCTTCCCTTATTCTGTTTTATTTTTCTTTGTAGAGCTTCTTACTTCCTAGAAATATACTATATAGTGTGATGCTTAATTTTATATGTCAACTTGATTGGTCCATGGGGTTCGTGGACATTTGATCAAATATTATTCTTTGTTTGGGAGGGTGTTTCTGGATGAGATGAACATATGAATCCACAGACTGAGGAAAGCAGATTGCCTTCTCTAATGTAGTTAGTCCTCATTCAATTGATTGAAGACCCGAATAGAACAAAAAGGGAACTGCTCCTGCCTGACTGTCTTGATTGGAACATCGGACTCAAAACTGACACACTGGCTCTTCTTGTGTCTCGAGCCGGCCAGTTCTCAGATGGGAACTTACCCCATCGGCCCTCCTGGGTCTCCAGCTTGCTGACTGCAGGTCTTGGGACTTCTTAGCCCCCATAATCATGTGAGCCAATTCCTTATAATAAATCTTTTTCTATATTTATATATATCCTATTGGTTCTGCTTCTCTGGAGAACCCTAACACATATAGTTATTTATTTATTGACTGCAGCAGATACTTTTCATTGCTTCCTTTTTTTTAATAATAAAAAGATCTCCCATTTAGTGACTGCTTTCATCAGATGCTTTGCATATGTCTTTTCCATTTAAGCCTGATATTAATCCTATAAGACAGGTGTCCTTTTCACTCCATTGAAAAAGAAAGGTTAAGTAACTAGAACCTTTCTTTTTCAATGGAGTGAAAAAGACACCTACCTTATAGGATTAATAACTTGCCCATCATGACACAGTAAGCAGGTAGAAAAGCTGGAATTCAAATCCAGGACTGACTCCAAAGCCTGAACCATTTAGCTATTGTGCTATTCAACTCCTATGACAGAAGAGAAGAAAAGTATTTGAAAGGAAGGAAGCGAGAAAGGAAGGGAAGAAAGGATGGGGAAAGAAGAAGAGGGAGGAAGGGAGAGAAAGAAAGAAGGGAAGGAAGGAAGAAGGAGGGAGGGAATGAAGAAAGGAAGGAAGGAAGGGAGGGAGGGAGGAAGAAAGGAAAGATTGCTAAGCCTTGTCATTAAAGAAAGCATGAAATCAAAGACATACTTGTCTTATATCTTGGGGTGAATAACACCATGACAACTTGGAGGCACATGAAGCCCAATCCCTGAACCATAGTCAAAGAGCTCTGCATCTTAAAAGTAACTGACAATCCTGTAAACATGACATTCATTACATTTCTCCTCTGCTCATAAACTGTAAGAGACTGGGAGAAGACATGACAGCTGTCTTCAAATATTTAAAGGGCTGCCATACAGAAGGGGGATTAGGAGTGCTCTGTATGCCCACAAGGAGACAGATTTCAACTCAACCCAAGAAAGAACTTTCGAACAGTCAAGATTTCCAGAGACCGCTGCCTTGAGAAATAGTGAGAGCTCTGTCGATGAAAGCAGATGCTCGTCAACATTTGAGGATGTGGCTGAAGAGCCTCAACCTCTCAACTGGTCGAACTACATGGATCTCAAAGTTACCTTCCGACTCCAAATGTTAAGATTATTTCTTCCCTCCCCCACCTACCAAATTGAGCCTGAACTATTCACTGGGTTCTTCAAAGCTCTCCATAATTCAACTCCACTTCACCTGTCCATATTGATTTCTCACTTCATTCCAGTACAATTACTTTTCTTTCCCCCAACAACATTCTCAACTCTGAGACCTTTGACTCAATTTTTATCCTCTCTGCCCCTCACCATTTCTTCCTATCTAGCCTCTCCATACTCTACCTACCACAACGCCAGATGCCGAAAACAGGTTTTATTTCCTTTGAAAATATACAGTCCTTTTAAAATACTTGTAGAGAAAGTGTGTCCTAAAATTTTATTTGTACAATGACCTGGTTATTATTTCCTAACTTTCATAAGTTCATGCTGACCCAAGAGAGGCTATTTTGCCTGACCACCTCTATTTAGACACAAAGCTTATTCAGGAGCTGGTTTATTACATTCACATGTACTCTCAGCTCTGTATATAATATTATGTGATTTGGCTTTATGTTTACTTTAGTTGTTCATGGTGAGTTTCTGAAAACATGCAATAACTCAATCATCCCTGTTACTCCAATTCATCAATAACAAACAGAACCTGACATTTTGAAGTTTCTCAGGCTGAAACACCTGCTTTATTTGATACCGTCAGCCCTGCAGGTATAGAAACAAGATGTTTAATAAAAAATTCTCAGACAAGAAGGAAGGTATCAATCAGATGAGCCCAAGCATTGCTACTGGAAACAGCCTCTGCCAACATCTATAAACAGTGCTCATAGCTGTAAAATATCTGACTTAACAGAAAGATATATTACAAGCTCTTTTCAAAATGAGAACATGTGCTACAGCCTGAGGGAGCCAGAGCACCCTAATCAGCTGCTCCTTTAACCCCGTCCTGTCTGAGCGGGGAACAGATGCTCTCAGGCAACCTACACACAGAGGCGGGGCAAAATCCAAAGCTGAACCCCAGCAGCTGTGCGAACAAAGAAGAGAAAGGGAAATCTCTCCCAGCAGCCTCAGGAGCAGCAGATTAAATCTCCACAATCAACTTGACGTACCCTGCATCTGTGGAATACCTGAATAGACAACGAATCATCCCAAATTGAGGAGGTGGACTTTGGGAGCAACTGTAGACTTGGAGTTTGATGTCTGCATCTAATTTGCTCCTGGTTTTATGTTGGTCTTAGTTTAGTATTTAGAGTTTACTATCATTGGTAGATTTGTTTATTGATTTGGTGGCTCTCTTGCTATTTTTTTACATATATATACATATATTTTCCTTTTTCACTTTTGTGAGTGTGTATGTGTATGTTTCTTTGTGTGATTTTGTCTGTACACCTTTGCTTTTACCATGTGACCTAGGATTCTGTCTGTCCATTTGTTATTTTTCTTTCTGTTGTTTTTTGTAGTACAGTTTTTAGCATTTAGCATTGGTGGATTTGTTTATTGCTTTGGTTGCTCTCTTCTTTCTTTCTTTCTTTTATTTAAATTAATTTTTAGTTATTTTATTTTTAATAACATATATTTTATTTTAATAACTTTATTTTAATTAATTTTATTTTAATAACTTTAGCTATTTTTTTTTTCCTCCTGTTTATTCTGAGCCGTGTGGATGACAGGGTCTTGATGCTCTGCCAGGGGTCAGGCCTGCGGCTCGAAGGTGGGAGAGCTGAGTTCAGGACATTGGACCACCAGAGACTTCCCGGCCCGTTGTAATATCAAATGGTGAAAACTCTCCCACAGATCTCAACCTCAATGCTAAGACCCAGCTCCACTCAATGACCAGCAAGCTACAGTGCTGGACAACCCACGCCAAACAGCTAACAAGACAGGAATACAACAACACTCATTGGCAGAGAGGTTGCCTAAAATCTTAATAAGTTCACAGACACCCCAAAACACACCACTGAACACAGTCCTGCCCACCAGAAACACAAGATCCAGCCTCATCCACCAGAACACAGGCACCAGTCCCCTCCACCAGGAAGCCTACACAACCCACTGAACCAACCTTAGCCACTGGGGGCAGACACCAAAAACAACGAGAACTATGAACTTGCAGTCTGTGAAAAGGAGACCCCAAACACAGAACGTTAAGCAAAATGAGAACACAGAGAAAAACAAAGCAGATTAAGCAGCAAGATGAAAACCCACCAGACCAAACAAATGAAGAGGAAATAGGGAGTCTACCTGAAAAAGAATTCTGAGTAATGAGAGTAAAGATGAGCCAAAATCTTGGAAATAGAATGGAGAACATACAAGAAACACTTAACAAGGTCCTAGAAGAAGTAAAGAGCAAATAAATAATGATGAACGACATAATAAATGAAATTAAAAATTCTCTAGAAGGAATCAACAGCACAATAATTGAAGCAGAAGAATGGATAAGTGACCTTGAAGATAAAATAGTGGAAATAGCTACCACAGAGCAGAGTAAAGAAAAATGAATGAAAACCTCTGGGACAACATTAAATGCACCAACATTCGAATTATAGGGGACACAGAAGAAGAAGAGAAAAAAAAAGGGACTGAGAAAATAACTATTTGAAGACTTCCCTAATATGAGTAAGGAAAGAGTCAGTCAAGTTCAGGAAGCTCAGAGATTCCCATACAGGATAAATCCAAGGAGAAACACACCAAGACACATATTAACCAAACTATGAAAACTTAAATACAAAGAAAGAATATTAAAAGCAGCAAGGGAAAAGCAACAAATAACATAAAAGGGAATCCCCATAAGGTTAACAGCTAATTTCTCAGCAGAAACTCAGCAAGCCAGAAGGGAGTGGCAGGAGATATTTAAAGTGATGAAAGGGAAAAACCTACAACTACTATGACTCTACCCAGCAAGGATCTCATTCAGATTCAACAGAGAAATTAAAACCTCTACAGACAAGGAAAAGCTAAGAGAATTCAGCACCACCAAACCAGCTATACAACAAATGCTAAAGGAACTCCTATAGGCAGGAAACACAAGAGAAGGAAAAAACCTATAATAGCAAACCCAAAACAATTAAGAAAATGGTAATAGGAACATACATATCAATAACTACCTTAAATGTAAATGGATTAAATGTTCCAAACAAAAGACACAGACTGGCTGAATGGTTACAAAAACAAGACATATATGTATGCTGTCTACAAGAGACCCACTTCTGACCTAGGGACACATACAGACTGAAAGTGAGGGGATGGAAAAAGATATTCCATGCAAATGGCAATCAAAAGAATGCTGGAGTAGCAATTCTCATATCAGACAAAATAGAGTTTAAAATAAGACTATTACAAGAGACAAAGAAGGACACTACATAATGATCAAGGGATCAATCAAAGAAGATATAACAATTATAAATATTTATGCACCCAACATAGGAGTACCTCAATACATAAGGCAAATGCTAACAGCCATAAAAGGGGAAATTGACAGCAACACAATACTAGGGGACTTTAACACCCCACTTTCACCAATGGACCGATCATCCAAAATGAATATAAATAAGGAAACATAAGCTTTAAATGACATATTAAACAAGATGGACTTAACTGATATTTATAGGACATTCCATCCAAAAACAACAGAATACACTTTCTTCTCAAGTGCTCATGGAACATTCTCCAGGATAGATCATATCTTGAGTTGCAAATCAAGCCGTGGTAAATTTAAGAAAATTGAAATCATATCAAGTATCTTTTCCAAGCACAATGCTATGAGACTAGATATTAATTACAGGAAAAAATCTGTACAAAATACAAACACATGGAGGCTAAACAATACACTACTAAATAACCAAGAGATCACTGAAGAAATCAAAGAAGAAATCAAAAAATACCTAGAAACAAAATGACAATAAAAACACGACGACCCAAAACCTATGGGATGCAGCAAAAGCAGTTCTAAGAGGGAAGTTTATAGCAATACAATCCTACCTCAAGTAACAAGAAACATCTCAAATAAACAACCTAACCGTACACCTAAAGCAATGAGAGAAAGAAGAACAAAAAACCCCCGAAGTTAGCAGAAGGAAAGAAAACATAAATATCAGATCAGAAATAAAGGAAAAAGAAATGAAGGAAATGATAGCAAAGATCAATAAAACTAAAATCAGGTTCTTTGAGAAGATAAACAAAATTGATAAACCATTAGCCAGATTCATCAAGAAAAAAAAGGAAAAGACTCAAATCAACAGAATTACAAATGAAAAAGGAGAAGTAACAACTGACATAGAAATACAAAGGATCATGAGAGATTTCTACAAGCAAATCTATGCCAATAAAATGGACAACCTGGAAGAAATGGACAAATTCTTACAAAAGCACAACCTTTCAAGACTGAACCAGGAAGAAACAGCAAATATAAACAGACCAATCACAAGCACTGAAATTGAAACTGTGATTAAAAATCTTCCAACAAACAAGAGCCCAGGACCAGATGGCTTCACAGGCGAATTCTATCAAACATTTAGAGAAGACCTAAAACCTATCCTTCCCAATCTCTTCCAAAATATAGCAGAGGGAGGAACACTCCCTAACTCATTCTATGAGGCCACCATCACCTTGATACCAAAACCAGACAAAGTTGTCACAAAAAAAGAAAACTACAGGCCAATATCACTGATGACATAGCTGCAAAAATCCTCAACAAAATACTTGCAAACAGAATCCAACAGCACATTAAAAGGACCATACACCATGATCAAGTGGGGTTTACCCCAGGAATGAAAGGTTTCTTCAATATACACAAATCAATCAATGTGATAAACTATATTAACAAATTGAAGGAGAAAAACAATATGATCATCTCAATAGACGCAGTAAAAGCTTTCAACAAAATTCAACACCCATTTATGATAAAAACCCTCCAGAAAGTGGGCATAGAGGGAAGTTATAACAACATAATACAGGCCATATATGACAAACAACATTGTTCTCAACGGTGAAAAACTGAAACCATTTCCACTAAGATCAGGAACAAGACAAGGTTGCCCACTCTCACCACTATTATTCAACATAGTCTTGGAAGTTTTAGCCTCAGCAATCAGAGAAGAAAAAGAAATAAAAGGAATCCAAATTGGAAAAGAAGAAGTAAAGCTGTCACTGTTTGCAGATGACATGATACTCTACATAAAGTATCCTAATAATGCTACCAGAAAACTACTAGAGCTAATCAATGAATTTGGTAGAGTAGCAGGATACAAAAGTAATGCACAGAAATCTCTTGCATTCCTATACACTAATGATGAAAAATCTGAAAGAGAAATTAAGGAAACATTCCCATTTACCACTGCAACACAAAGAATGAAATATCTAGGAATAAACCTACCTAAGGAGACAAAAGACCTGTATGCAGAAAACTATAAGACACTGATGAAAGAAATTAAAGACAATACAAACACATTGAGAGATATACCATGTTCTTGGATTGGAAGAATCAATATTGTGAAAATGAGTATACTACCCAAAGCAACCTACAGATTCCATGCAATCCCTACCAAATCACCAATGGCATTTTTCACAGAACTAGAAAAAAATTTTCACAATTTGTATGGAAACACAAAAGACCCCAAATATTCAAAGCAATCTTGAGGAAGAAAAACAGAGCTGGAGGAATCAGGCTCCCTGACTTCAGACTATACTACAAAGCTACAGTAATCAAGACTGTATGGTACTGCCACAAAACCAGAAATATAGATCAGTGGAACAGGATAGAAAGCCCAGAGATAAACCCAGGTGCATATGGTCACCTTATCTTTTATAAAGGAGGCAAGAATATACAATGGAGAAAAGACAGCCTCTTCAATAAGTGGTACTGGGACAACTGGACAGCTACATGTAAAAGAATGAAATTAGAACACTCCCTAACATCACACACAAAAATAAACTCAAAATGGATTAAAGGCCTAAATATAAGGCCAGAAACTATAAAACTCTTAGAGGAAAACATAGGCAGGACACTCTATGACATAAATCACAGCAATATCCTTTTTGACCCACCTCCTACAGAAATGGAAATAAGAATAAAAATAAACAAATGGGACCTAATGAAACTTAAAAGCTTTTGCACAGCAAAGGAAACCATAAACAAGACAAAAAGACAACCCTCAGAATGGGAGAAAATATTTGCAGATGAAGCAAGCGACAAAGGATTAATCTCCAAAATATACAAGCAGCTCATGCAGCTCAATATCAAAAAAACAAACAACCCAATCCAAAAATGGTCAGAAGACCTAAATAGACATTTCTCCAAAGAAGACATACAGATGGCCAACAAACACATGAAAAGCTGCTCAACATCACTAATCATTAGAGAAATCCAAATCAAAACTACAGTGAGGTATCACCTCACACCAGTTAGAATGGCCATCATCAAAAAATCTACAAACAATAAATGCTGGAGAGGGTAGTGGAGAAAAGGGAACCCTCTTGCACTGTTGATGGGAATGTAAATTGATACAGCTACTATGGAGAACAGTATGGAGGTTCCTCAAAAAACTAAAAATAGAACTACCATACGACCCAGCAATCCCACTACTGGGCATATACCCTGAGAAAGCCATAATTCAAAAAGAGTCATGTACCACCTTGTTCACTGAAGCACTATTTACAATAGCCAGGACATGGAAGCAACCTAAGTGTCCATCCAGAGATGAATGGATAAAGAAGATGTGGCACATATACACAATGGAATATTACTCAGCCATAAAAAGAAATGAAATTGAGTTATTTGTAGTGAGGTGGACGGTGTAGAGCCTGTCATACAGAGTGGAGTAAGTCAGAAAGAGAAAAACAAATACCGTACGCTTAAACATATATATGGAATCAAAAAATAAATGTTTCTGAAGAACCTAGGGGCAGGACAGGAATGAAGACACAGACGTAGAGAATGGACTGGGGACATGTGAGGACACGGGGAGGGGGAAGGGTAAGCTGGGACGAAGTGAGAGAGTGGCATGGACATAGATACACTATCAAATGTAAAATAGATAGCTAGTGGGAAGCAGCTGCATAGCACAGGGAGATCAGCTCGGTGCTTTGTGTGAACTAGAGGGGTGGGATAGGGAGCGTGGGAGGGAGACACAAGAGGGAGGAAATATGGGGATATGTGTATACGTATAGCTGATTCACTTTGTTATACAGCAGAAACTAACACACCATTGTAAAGCAATTATACTCCAATAAAGATGTTAAAAAAAACCATATAGGCTTATAAAACTTAAAATATATGTAAATAAAATTAATAAAATGATAACTTCAGATATCTCTGAAAAAAATAAAAAAACTAAAAAGAGGACATTTGAAAACTTACTTAAGGCAGAGCTATCTTTTTTTATAGCACTGGAAAATTCATGGGTTAAGAATGATAAAATTTGTTGGAGGCCAACAGAAGAGGTGTCAAAAATCCTTTAAAAATGTCTTATCAAGAGTGGTCAGGGGTAGTGGAAAGTCAGAGTAAACAGGCGGTCTCCTGCTAGGAGAATCTCAGCCCCTTGCCCTCAGGGAAACCTTATAATTTTATGCACAGGTATCATGTACTTTGCAGGTGTTCAATGATTATTTTCTGAATGACTGATTCTGTTTCATGTTTTTTTGAGTTCCTGAAAACATGAATTTTAATGCTTTACATCACAGCAAAAACTGAAATCTGCTTTCTTATAATAAAAATATTCTTTTCATGAAAACAGTCTTTCTTAATCTTCTCTAAGGGAATGTGAACCTCTCTCCTTGAGTCTAAAACAAGCCAAATCCAAATATTCAACAAATAGTTATTGACAATGTAAGACACTCTGCTGCATTCGGTAGGCTAATATTTTCTCTTTGAAAAGAAGACACTAGAAAAAAGGAAATAGAAAAAGGGATGCAAACTGACATTCATTCCATACCTGTTATGTTCCAGGTATGTCACAAACCTGATAGCATTTAATCTTCCCAAACCTGCATACTCGTTATGGCTATTATGCTCATTTTGCCAATGAAGAAACTGGAGCTTAGAGAGGTTTCTACGCCTTAGGTTGCCGAGGTAGGTAGGAAGCAAGGGAAGATTTCATTCCAAGGGATGTATGACCACAAAACCTGTGTGCTATATACTGAGCCACACTGACCTCAAGAAGTAACAAGGAAATTAAGGGAGAAAAAGGAAAGTTCAATAGGGGAAGAAAAAAGAATATTCTAACAAAAATGTTACTGTTTATCCTCTTGAACCTTGGACTGAAAAGCCACTCATATGATCTGATTTCTCCTCTGAGCATGGCTACTCAGACTCAGACCTACCATATGGCTAATGCCATGGGCTTGACAGACCACCTGTGCAGTTGCTCTATGCTTCTAAGAAATGTTATGGAATGATTGGAGAGCAGAAGTGAAGAGAAACAGGGCCAAAATTACATCACCACTTCTGTTGGATCAGGGTTTCTCAACCTTTTTTAATAAATTAATAACTTGAATTAACATTACTTATTTAAAACAGTGGTTTCACTTAATATGCCAAAGAATTGAAGAACAGACAACTACCCATAGCTAGATCTCCATCACTTAGAAATGGCTTCTACAAGTCTTTTTATTCCCCCTTCATCCTGTTTTGTCTGTTAAATCTTATCTTTTACTTTGGTGTTTTACAGTTTCACCAACACGATTCTGGGTGTGGCTAATTTTTCATTTGCACTCTTCAGAACACTTTATGTTCTATTCAGTCCCTTTTTAAATCTTACCTACTCTTGTTTTCATGGTCTCTCATCCTTCTCTTGTTTTGACTATTTCTATGACTTCAATAATATTGTTGTTTATTTTATAGTATTTATGTAATCATTTCATAATTGGAAATCATGGGATTCTGAGACCACCATATTTGTGTCTCATGACTTATACTCATGGTTTTACTTTTGTGTTTCAAAATTTTGGATTATTAACTCTTTCTGGCATTGCTTTATCTGTGGTTAATCTTTAGAATTAGGGCTGAGCATGTGTGCCTCAAAGGTGATTTTGTGTTTTCTTCTGCCAGGGACCCTACTTATACCAGCTTTGAGCAAGTTTAAAATTAATTTCTTGAATATTAGGACCCCAGAACATGTAAAGAGTATAAATGTGAATGCCTAATCTGTATGTGGTACAGGCCCATGGTTATAAATTCTCAAGGAGACATTTTTCCACTCAAGACACAGGCACAGACAGAGGGGCTTCCAAAAATTCTCCTTATGCTTATGAGCAGAGATTTTCTAGTTCACCCTAGTGTTGCTGGTACACTATGTCAAATGTCTAGGTAATGATAATAATTATTATTATGAGAATAATGAGGAAGAGAAGAGGAGAATGAAATAGACAGAGAAGATGATGAAGAAAAAAAAAGAGGAGGGAGAGGACCACTTAACGGAGCATACTCCATGGGCCAGGCATCCTTCTAGATCCTTTAATGCATGAATTCCACCCACAATCTAACCCCAAAGTCCAGTTTATGACCAGACTCAGTCCCTTCCCCCTTGTGTCCAAAAGTCAAGATCTAGCCAGAATTAACCTACAAAACCCACCCACTCACCTGTGCTTTAGCCAATATTCTGACTGCTGCATCACCAGAATTAAAATTTTCTCCAGTCCCACCCTGGTCAAACTAAGCTCACAGTGTTGGGTTCAGCAAATTTAAGGTCCAGAATAACTAGTGGAAAAAGCAGTAAACTTTCAAATTGATCTCTTAACTGCAAGCCAAGAACTATAAAAGTATTATAGGAAGTAAGCAATCCCAGTAAGTGAAAGTACACCTGGAGAATAATCATGTGCCCTGGCTATGCTCAACCATAACTCCGTATAATTCAAACCTGACTCTTCCTCAAGAGAAGGCAGTGGGTAAACACGTTGAGTCCCTGCTACACTATGTAAGTTTCATGAGGGTAGATAGAATCCTGCCTACCATGATCACCAATTAATTCTCAGTGCCTAACTCAGTGTTCAGCACTGGAGGGTAATCACCAAATCTCTTCTATGCATTTATTGTTAAATCACTAACACAAAAGTTTGGTCTTTGATGATAGTAATTCATGCAAACTATACATTCTAATATTAATAGAAAATAACTATGTAGCACTGACTATGTTCTAGACACTATATGTATTAACTCATTTAATGTTAATTGGGAGAATTCGTGTTTCAAGTAAGGAAAAAAAAACAAATGTGAGAGTATGAGAAGTAGGATCCTTTGAAGGCATATATATGAGAGTACATCCTATTGGAAATACCAAAATGGACAGCTGGCCTTAGAAAAGCAGTGAATTACTCAGTTCAGTGAGTAATTCTGTTCCAACATATTCAAAAGTTTTAAACATTCTAAAGCAAGGATTGGCAAACTTCTTCTGAAAAGGGCAAAACAGAAAATATTTCAGTCTTTGTAGGCCATCTGATCTCTGTTGTATCTGCTCAACTCTGATATTGTGGGAAAGCAGCTATAAATGGTATATAAAGGAATAAGCATAGCTGTGTTCCAATAAAACCCATTTACCCACTTAAGAAAACAGAGGACTGGATTGGCCCATGGGCCATAGTTTGCCAACCCTTGGAAAGAATAACTTAAGCTCATCTTATTTTTCCCTCCTAAAAATCAGAGCATTGGGACCCTCCCCTTACCTTCTCCCTGCAGAGAAAAATAATTCATTTAAAAAAACGCAAAGAGGGTCAGAGATCTTAATTTAAAAATCATTAAGAGGAAAAAACAAGGAAACCCTATGCTACTTTTTCTTTCTATCTCATTATCTTTTTCAATCAAGTCCTGTATTCTTGTGCAAAACACCAAAAATAACTGGAGAAAGCTGTTTGGACAACACAGAAGAAATAGCATTTGCTGCAGATGTGCCAGTATTATGCTCCAAGGCCAATACCACTTTTGTCTGGGAGTTGGATTTGGATTATTGAAGAAATACGTACAGTAGATGGCAAACCAGGAACCAACTGCACAGCAACTTCTGTTAACGATCTTAGCTCTTTACATCTAAACTAAAATTCTAAAATATGTGAACTATGTCCAACTGTATCTGAGCCACTATCAATGTAGACTCTTATACCAAAAGACTGTAGATTGCAGGGAAAACAAAGATCAGGGTTCAGTGTGAATCATGGAAGTATCACATCTTGAAAGAAGGGCTATGGAAAGAAGTACATCAAGTGAATCGGTTTGCAGGGCAGAAATAGAGACACAGATGTAGAGAACAAACGTATGGACACCAAGGGGGGAAAGTAGTGGGGTGGTGGTGGTGGTGGTGGTGGGATGAACTGGGAGATTGGGATTGACATATATACACCAATATGTATAAAATGGATAACTAATAAGAACCTGCAGTATAAAAAATAAATAAAATAAAATTTAAAAATTCAAAAAAAAAAGGAGTACATCAAGGCTTGGGTGGGGAAGACCTTTTTAAAATCTCCAGTGGGCCCCATTAACCCTCCCCTTCACTCTCCTGGAGCCCTAATTCTGGCCTGAATTCTCACCATTGTTTATAACTTACTTCTTAAGACTATTCGCTCATATCACCAGTGCCCTCAGAATCCTCTGACCCTTCATATACCTCATGGGAACCCTCCCCTAAAAGAGAAAGCCATCTTTTATCTACAAAATTCCTGAAGGTTTTTGCCCTCACCCAGGTCTTCATCACTGCAATAAATATGTTGAAACAGCCCCTAGTGAAAGTGGCTCAGGAAAGGCCTCTCCAGAAACATGTGTTCAGTGCGTAAAGCAAATGAACTGCTGAATGAAAGGTCCTTCTGCAGATGTCTGTGAGGATTTATCAGAACACATATTAATGTTACTCTCACTTTTCACTGTTCATTTCCCTGTGTTCAATTCACTTCACTCAAACCTATGTTTCAGAAGAGCAAGAGGAAGGTGCATCAGGGAAAAGGAGAACTGAGGACATTTTAGGAATATCTAGTTATAGCTAAATTCTGGCATCAAACTCTAATCCGCGGATGGAAGATAGGTTTCACCTTGAGCGCCATTCTTCAAGCACTGCCTGGAAGAACACTAAGACAAAACTCAGCCGAGAACTCGCACGTAAAATCCTCCAAAAATATTTAGAAATTAAAAAAAAAAGCACACAGGGAAAGTAAATCAGAAATTAATGAGTTTGGTTATTTAAAGGTGGTGAGGAAAGCTGGGTGGAAGAAATAGGAGAAGTCATACTTCTTTTGAGTATTACCCTTTTGTATACTTTTTTACTTTTGGAACCACATTCATGTTTTCTGTACTCACAAATTAACCTGACTGTATTAAAAATGACTAACAAAACCACAGGGAAGAGGGAAGAAAAGAACTAACCCAAGATCCTTTTGAACACAGATATTTTAATATATACCCCACACTAAAGGCAAATATCGAATTCTAATCAACAGACTTTTTGCTAAGTGTTTAATTAGCAAGTTTGAAACTATTTCTATGATTGAGCATATAAGTAGGTGCATTTAAGATATCGGGAGCCATGTTACCCAACTCTTTTGAAGAGAGAGTTGTAAATATGGAAAATGAAATGCTAGAATAAACCCTGTGGTATGGATAAATGATAGATACAAGGCACAATAAGATAGAGGATAGAAAGATAGATAAATAGATAATAGACTCTGTGTGTGTGTGTGTGTGTGTGTGTGTGTGTGTGTGTGTGTATTCTCAGATAAATGGGCCTAGAAACAATGACAACCCAGAAGCATAAACATATCTAGTAACCACATTTTGGTATCTAAATACCATTCTCCATGAAAAAAACCCAACTCCTTGAAGAAGTGGTTGATTTCAGGACAGGGCACAAAAACTACAAGAGGAGCCTGGAATGCAAGGTTTGTGCCAGAAAGTAAGGAAGAGCTTCAAGAATGATGGGGATATATTAAAAGGGCATAGGAGACACCTTGAAATAGCTCCCACTGAGCAGTTCTGGAAGAATTTGAGCATCAAAATACATGATAGTAATGGATTATAATCCATCACATGAAATAAAAATTCATAATAAATAAATAAATAAATATGGGAGAAGGGAAAGATCTCCCTTACAGTAGAATGCCACCTAATAAATGTAGAATGAACAATGAAGTTAGGAAAATTATCATTTCAGAAACATTATAGTAGTAGCTGACTCAGGCAAGAATCATCAATGGATGTTAAAATAAGTGGGTAAAATGAAACAATATTTACATAGTGTCATATGAATTTGTAACATTGACAAGCTTGAGCATCCCCAAACAAGAAATTAACATAAAATGGTTCCAATTTGGTAGCAACCAAGGGGCACCTCTCTGGAAGTGCTCACTCCTAAACTATGCTGTGAAGAATTCCCACAAAAGAGCTCACAAATCAAAGTGACATGTCAAACAAGAAAACAAGCACCATGAATGAAAACCAGTAAAGAAAAGAAAAGAAAAATTTACCCCTAAAATACTTTAGATAATATAATTATTGGGTTCAGGATATAAAATAAACATGATTAAGACAGCAGAATAATTTTTTAAAAAACACTAAAATGGAACAATGTACCAGATAAATTTCTAGCAAAATTTTCAAAAAATCAAATATAATTTCTAGAAATGAAAGATTTACTCATTAAAAAGGACAGGCTAAAAAGCAGATTAGAAAGAGATAAAAAGGTAATTAGTATACTAATAGAAAAATAAAGGAAATTACCCAAAATGTCATTGATAATATCAAAGAGGTAGAAAATGCTAAAGTTAAGAGACATAGATCATCAAAAAAGACTATCTATGATAAATATAATTTGAATACAGAGAGAGAAAGAGGGAAGAGAGAAAGAAATAGGTAACTGAGAAAAGGAATATTTGAAGAACTAAAGGTTGAGAATCAGTGAAAGTTATAAATCCTGATTCTAGGAGCACAAAGAGATCTATAACAAGACTTATTGTAGTGGAACAACAGAACACCAAAGAAAAAGAACAGAAAACCTGAAAAACATCTGGAGAGAAAAGAGAGACTGCCTGAAAAGGAGTAACATTTAGACTGTCAACAGACTTGTCCTAAACAAGAGCCAAAAGAGAGTGAAATATCTTCTAAATGATTAGAGACAACAACTTTCAATCTGGTACCCAGCTAGTCCTTCAAAACTGAGGGTGGGCTGCAGATATTTTTGTGTGAATAAAGTTAAGTTTACCACCACAGATTTTCTCTAAAGGAAACTGAACACATGCAGAAAATCTGAGATGCAAGATGGAATAATGAGCAAAGAAATTTATAAACATGGGAAGTTCTGGACAAACAATGACTGTTAAAATTATAATTATTATAAATATTACACCTTCATGAGGCAAAAACGTTAAAATTAATGTATTTGTTATGAATTAAGTAAAATATAGAGGGTAGATAATTGAAGTTAAAGTACTAAAAATTTTGTATTGGTTGGGAAATGGTAAATATACTGATGAGTTTTAGAGTTTGGTTTTGTAAGCACACTAAAAATTTAATTATAATCATACAAAAAACACAAAAGAATTAAATACCTGCTAGTTCAGTAGAGGGGAAAATGTATTTAAAAAAAAGAAAAGTGATCAATTTTAAGTAAATAAGGCATACAAGGGGAAAATGTAGCATAATAGGAAGCATAAAATTAATGGCAAATCCAAAATGTAAGTGGACTACAGACACCAATTAAAATACAGAGATTGTAAGAGATGATTTTTTAAAATCCAACTAAATGCTCTTTAAAGATTTACTCACCTTGAACCTGAGAACACAAATAGGGTGAAACTTAAAGGGCAGAGAATCAATATGTTATGTGACTATTAAACAAAATAGTGTCTAAGTCAAATATTGAATTACTAAGAATAAGGAAAATTTTTACAAAATAAAAAGAATTATTCACTAGGACAATATAACAACTCTTAGTTTACATGAACTTAGCCTCTAATTAAAGCAAAACTACCAGAGTTACAAAGAGAAATGGACAAATCTCCCAGACACAGAGATTAAAATTTTTCTCAAGAACACATGCGATGGTTAAAAAAAAATTGACCACATTTAAACAATAAGTCTGAACAAATTTTTTAAAAAATTGGTACCACAATGCAATTGTTAGACACCAACAACAAATACATATCTTTTAAAAAATCTCTGTATGTTTAGAAATTAAATAATATATTTCTAAATAACTTGTGGATCAAAATAGAAAGCCTAGTAGAAATTAGAAATTATATAGCATGAACTACATAAAAATAAAACTACATATCAAAATCTATGTGATACAGCTAAACCAATACTTGGATATTTGTAGCCTTAAAAAATGCATATAATAGAAAAGGAGAAATACTGAAAATTAATGAGATAAGCATTCAATTCAGGAAGTTAGAAAAAGAAATCATAATAAGGAAAGAATATTATATATAAAAACATATAAAATAATAAGATACCATAGACAAGATGAACAAGGTTGAAGATATGCACACATTATAATTGAATAATTCAATATCTAGGTGTATATGCTAGAGAAATTCTATCACATGTACAGAAGGCAACATAAATAAGAATAGTTAGAGCAATTTTTTTATAGCAATTTTATAATAGCAAAATACTGGGAACATCAGAGTAGAAGAGTTAAATATATTGGGTTATATTTATCCAGTGGAATTCTACACAACAAAGATGAATAAATTGCCTCACATAAGTCAACATGGATAATTCAAAAAATCTAATATTTTGTGGAAAAAAGCAAGTTGCAAAGTATACATAGATTTTGATTAAATGTATACAAAATTTAAGATATGAATTCATAATTAAAATATGGTTTCAGGATTCATATATTTATGTAGTTAAATGATAAAGACACATATTGGAATGATAAACACTGAATTCAAATACTGGCAGCCTCTTAGAAGGGGAGGAAAAGGAATATTCGGGGATATATAGGGAGTTCCTACTGTGCTGTTTATATTTATCTTCTTAACTGGATAAAGTTGCTTATTACTTATTTTTATACTTTTTATATACCTGATATATTTAACAATAAATCATAATAATATAGTTAATATAAATATAAAATTATAAATTATTAGAAGAAATAGGAAAACTTTGAAACTGAGAATTTCAAATATTGGAAAGGGTGTACGTTTTAAGAATAAATTATTGAAAAAATTGTGTCAGTTTGGTAGACTATCAAAATTGTAAAATTTGCATATCCTTTAACCCTGCAATTTCATTTTTAGAAGTATGTAGTTTTTGCAATGTGTTCGTAAAGTTTTAAAATTAAACAGCGAGATGAAGAAAGAAGGAGATGAAGAAGGAAGAAAGGTTGGTAGGTCACAAGACTATGAGGGGCCTTGAAAGTCTTGATAAGGATCTGGCCTCCATCCTAAGAGCAGTGGAAAGCCATTGAAGGAAGGGGTTTTAAGATGTGCGGGGGTCGGAGGGGTGGTACATGGAGCGTAGAGTCAGATTTGTTTTGCAAAGATCACTCTAACTTCTGGGCAGAGAACAAATTGAGATCTTGCTAAATAATAATGCACACCAGGAAAGAAACGGGAGCTTAGCGGAGTACTGGCAATAGACATGGAAAGAAATGAACAGATTCTGTCAGTATTTCAATAGAAAATAAACTCACTAGAACTTAGTGACGTAATAAATATGGAAAAGTAAGGGAGAGGAAGTGTTGACAGTTACTGTGTGTGAGGATGGAAGGAGGGAATGAGGTGGGCTGAGGGAGATTTTCGTATTAGATCTGTACTCCTCTGATGGGACCAAAGGCCAAGGATGTATGTATTGCCTGTGTTCTTAAGACAACTCAATCCCCCAAATAAGCAAATAGTAAAAAAAAAAATCTGACCTTCTTCTGGTACAGATGGTTTATTCTCATTTCCTTTGTCCAAAACCTTGACTCTGGGTTTTGGTTCCTTTCTTTTTTCTAAATCTTTAACTGGAAAAAAAGTAAAAATACAGCAACATGTTAGGTTAAAGTCTAAAAGAAAATATTCAATGAATTTTTACTAAAACCCTTGCAAGTATTGAAAGTTTTACGTAGAAATTAGCTCCATGGTAGAATCTCATTTCAGAAGATTGGAGCTGCTATTTTTTTCAATGTTGTCATGGGAATGTGTGGAAATCACAGAATTACGTTGGTAGAGTATTCACTATGGGCAGATGTATCAAATAAATTTAACCCTTCATAATTGTTATAAAATCAAAAGATTAGCCCCATTTCAGACATGAGGGAATGAAGGACCAACAGGCTAAGGAGCTAAGACTTATCTCATAAAACCAGAAAGTGTTGGCACAGGATTCAAGCCACGTCTTCAGATTTCTGGAAGGCCTGTGAGCTGGCCCCTGTTCTAGAAATATCTTAGCCATGAATATACTCATTTGGAGTTGGTCTATCTGCAATAGAAGATAGGGAACTCCATAATAATTTCCTTTCAAACTTAAAAAAAATGTTTCCCTACTAATAAATAGTAGTATTTCTTCGTTACTTTCCTTATGAAATATTCATGGACCCAGAATGACTCTCGGTCCTTTAATACATTCATTCCTATGTACTCCAATAGCTTTACTTTTCACTCCACAGCAGCTTCCCTGCTATTGCTTGGCACCTGAAGTTGTCCTGAGTCATCGCTAAATGGCAGTGGTATCTGCACAAATAAAATACCCTGTGGAAAGGAGGAAGTGATCCCATGGCAAAATATTTCATTTAATTATTGCATTCACTTCATGGAAATCTGCAAACTTATTGGAGGGTTGGCTCTGTAGGGTAAGCAATGATTTCCTTTGAACCATCCTTCTTGCCTTCTTAGGGTATTATTCCATGAATCCTGTCTTTATCATCTCCTCCTCCTCTTCCTCTTCTTTTTACTGGCTTCCACCCCTTTGCTAAAAGGGTTTCAGACTTGCCATCTGCCAAGGCCGGGTTGCTCTAGTTCTATGATTCCTTTATAGAAACCTTCCTTGGCTTTCTGGTACTTAGAGATTAAATTCCATGATTAAAAATAATAATAAATACAAGATGCCTTAATCCTGCTATTTCCACTGATCTTCTCATTTTCTAAATCCATTTTTAGACAACTTCTTCTGATTTCTTTATAAGGCGTGGACACTTTGGAACACCTCTTCCTTTAAATTCTTTTCTTTCTCAGTTTTTAAAAATGCATTATCCTGGGTGTTCTCATATTCCTCTGACCCCTCCTTTACATTCTCATTCTTTGGATCATTTTTCTGCTTCCATTCCTGAAACACAGTCATAAACTACATTTCCCTTGCATCCCTGTACACCCCGCGTACAATTTTATCATCCCACAGTTTTAATTCTCACCCTTCCGTGGATAATTTCCAAATCTATATGTTCAACCCCACCCACACATAGACCACGGCCTCAAATTGCTTTCATTCTGTAAAAGAAAATAAGTCTGCAACTTTAGTGTGAGGAAAGTTGTACTAAAAGTAGAAATAGATCTGGGAAAGAATAATTGCAGAGGTGGAGACTCTGAGAAACTTCACCAGGAAGGTGCCATTTGGGCCAAACTTTAAAAAATGAGCAAGATTTTGCAGGCAGAGATTAGCAAAATATATTTCCAAAGGGAAAAATAGTGGCCAAAAGTAAAGTTTGCCAAAATACGGCCAAAATCCATTCTACAGATGAACAAGAAAAAAAAAAAACAGTCACTTTGAATTGGGCCACTAGGTCACATACAAGATGTAACACGTGTCACGCCAAGCTTCTGTCCTCCTCACGCAGGAGGCAAAATCAATTAAAAAACAGACTGTCAAGAGTAAAGTGGTATTAATGGTATTAATGGTATTATGGTATTAATCATAACAACAAAAGCAACCATGCCCCTACTGTGTGCTGACGTGAGTTAATCCACACAATAATAGGCACAAACCATCACCCCATTTGCCCATGAGGAAACTGAGGCTAGAAGTTAAGTTGCTTGGACAAATACACACACCAGATTTGGAATCATAACAGTTCAGACATGCCTTTCTGTCTTCAAAATCCAAAGATTGCTCCTTATGTTTCCCTGTGTAGAAGACGGACTTATGAAAAATTCAAATCCCTACACTAACTGCAAACCTATATCCACAGGATTTGTCTAGATCATTATTTTCCTGGATCCAAGAATGAAAGGTTTCCAGGGAGGGGAGAACAGGCTTTAGTTCCATCTCACAGGGAGCAAAAACATAACTGAAATGCAAAATGGAAAAGGAAACCATCCAAACAAAGTTATTTTAATTTCATTCTTATAAATTGTTATTTGGGAAGAACTAAGACCTCTAACCTGCCAATAAAAATAACATAGCTAAAAAATATATATGCGTCCATATAATTTATCTAACAAGTTGGACTGTTTCACTAAGATTATGTCAGCAGAGCTAAGCAAACTGAAAACAAATGCATTTCCTTTTAAATGTTTTGAGTAAATAGCTGTTGGCAAAGTTTTAAGGCTACCTGTGATTCTTATGCTGCTAGTCAGTGGAATATTTGCAATAATCAATCGCACAAAAGCTTAAGACTAAAGTGAAATGAATTGTTTCTCCTTGTCCTTTTTACTGCTTCTCACAAACTTTAAGGAAAGTTATTTCCCTTACTCATGTAGGAATGTCAGAGGCCAGAAACTGAAGCGCAGTGCCAATAAAATGAGACAGAAGGCTGATTTATATTGAAAATAACATAAAACCCTTTCCCAGAGCTTCCAGACACTGTGAATCTCAAAAGAATGTAACATTTAAAACATCTGTATGTCCTGCTGACAGGTGGATTCACCAAATGTTTTTTTTTGAGAAGTTTCAAGAGGTAGCGGGTTAACAAAGTTTTTCTTTTTAATTTAAGAAAAATCACAAAATGTGTCTCGTAAAACATAACCTAGAAGAGAAAGATAAAAAGGAAGGGAGGGGACACGGGTTCGTGCCCTGGTCTGGGAAGATCCCACATGCCGCGGAGCAGCTGGGCCCGTGAGCCATGGCCCCTGAGCCTGCGCGTCCGGAGCCTGTGCTCGGCAACGGGAGAGGCCACAACAGTGAGAGGCCCGCGTACCGCAAAAAAAAAAAAAAAAAAAAAAAAAAAAGGAAGGGAGGGACAGAAAAATCCAGATAGAACATTGCTGTATATAGAGTTCTAGAACCCACAGCCTCCCCGATTTGTGGATTAACCCTTTAAAAAGCTATTGTTATTTGAAATGATGTGTAGGATTCACTTCAAAATAATATGAGAGAGGGGAGTATGGGGGTATAAATGAAACAAGAGTGACAAAGAATGGTTAATTGTTGAAGCAACTGATGAATATTTAGGGGTTTATTTTATGAATCTGCTGATTTTTTAAGTTATGTTTAAAATTGTCCTTAATAATGAGTTGGGTTTTTTAAAGAGTCTACCTTAACAATGAAGTAACACAGAAAGTTAACCAGGACAGACCTCTTCTGTTTGTATTCCTGATACACAAAACTCTGCCCTCCAATTAGATAAGTCATCTCCAGGAAGAGAGAGTTGCTGTAGTCTCTGGTCACTAGAATATAAGGTCCATGGGGGCAGGGATTTGTCATGTTCCCAGGGCTTAGAACAGGGCCTCACACTTAGTAGCCATGCAATATACACTTGTTAAGTGGAAAAAAAAAAAAAAGAATGAGTGAATGAATGAATATTTCCTGAAAGCCAAAAGAATCAGGGTCTTTGTGGACAACTTTTAAATTCAACATAAGGAAAAGCTTTCTAATGGAACAGCACAGACATGGATAGGGCTGCCTCAGAGCTTTCTCTCCTGCTTAGAATGACTCTGTATGTCAAGTATTTTCCCAACTTACTATTTGAGAACTGGCTCAAATATGAAGACACTCCCATCCATTCTCTTGCTAGACCATTATGGGGGCAGAGAGAGTACCTCCCTTCACAGAATCCTGAAAGTATTTATTGAGCAGCTATTATGTGCTGGGTAGATGAGATGTCTGCATAAGGCTCAGTGGACAGTGTCAGGGAGAGCATTTAAGAACTAAAACCTTTTTAAAGGATAAGTAGGAGCACCATGAAATGGGTAAAGGAAGGGACAGAGAATATTAGAGATAAAAGGAACTCACAGAAGATTATACTAAATGTCTTTGAAGATCTTTTCAAATCTAAACAATCTAGGATTTTAACCTGTTATCGATACAATATTTACCACAGACTCAAACTCAGAGCTGAGATACAGTCCCAGGGCAGCCCTTGATGGTCTGTAAATACATACTTCTGAATTGGCCTTGGGCTGGCTTGCTTTCTCTGTCTTTATTGTATGCAATAATTTGCACTGTGTAATTCTGGTCTGGCATCAGACCTTGAATAATCGCTTTAGTTGCAGTGTTCTGGAGATTCAATTGATTGGTTTTTCCACCTATAATAAAACAGAAAGATAAATCAGTTCTAAGAAGTGGGTTAACTGTGTACATTAAGAAATGTTATTAACCAGAAATCAAGATTTTAAAAGTGAAGACATTCAAAAATATGTATAATGCTATTATATAATACTAATTTTAGTACACTTTTCATTCTCACTTTCAGTTATAGTCTTTGCATTAGACAAACAGTTGTCTAAACTAGATAAAAACACATTTGCAAATATCTTTCATCATAACACTGTTGCTTTTTTTTTTTAACATCTTTATTGGAGTATAATTGCTTTACAATGGTGTGTCAGTTTCTGCTTTATAATGAAGGGAAACAGCTATACATATACATATATCCCCATATCTCTTCCCTCTTGGGTCTCCCTCCCTTCCACCACCCCATCCCACCCCTCTAGGTGGTCACAAAGCACCAAGTTGATCTCCCTGTGCTATGCGACTGCTTCCCACTAGCTACAGGTTTTACATTTGGCAGTGTATATATGTCCATGCCACTCTCTAACTTCGTCCCAGCTTAACGTTCCCCCTCCCTGTGTCCTCAAGTCCATTCTCTAGTAGGTCTGCGTCTTTATTCCCATCCTGCCCCTAGGTTCTTCATGGCCATTTTTTTTCTTTTTAGATTCCATATATACGTGTTAACATATGGTATTTGTTTTTCTCTTTCTGACGTATTTTACTGTGTATGACAGACTCTAGGTCCATCCACCTCACTAAAAATAACTCAATTTCGTTTCTTTTTATGGCTGAGCAATATTCCACTGTATTTATGTGCCACATCTTCTTTATCCATTCATCTGTGGATGGACACGTAGGCTGCTTCCATGACCTGGTTATTGTAAACAGAGCTGCAAAGAACATTGGGGTACATGACTCATTTTGAATTATGGTTTTCTCCAGGTATATGCCCAGTAGTGGGGTTGCTGGGTCATATGGTAGTTCTATTTTTAGTTTTTTAAGGAACCTCCATACTGTTCTCCATAATGGCTGTATCAATTTACTTTCCCACCAACAGTGCAAGAGGGTTCCCTTTTCTCCACACCCTCTCCAGCATTTATTGTTTGTAGATTTTTTTGATGATGGCCATTCTGACTGGTGTGAGGGCTTCCCTGGTGGCGCAGTGGTTGAGAGTCCGCCTGCTGATGCAGGGGACACGGGTTCATGCCTTGGTCCGGGAAGATCCCACATGCCATGGAGCGGCTGGGCCCGTAAGCCATGGCCGCTGAGCCTGCGCGTCTGGAGCCTGTGCTCCGCAACGGGAGAGGCCACAACAGTGAGAGGCCCGTGTACCGCAAAAAAAAAAAAAAAAGAAAGAAAGAAATATTTAAAGTGATGAAGGAGAAAATCCTACACCCAAGATTACTCTACCCAGCAAGGATCTCATTCAGATTTGATGGAGAAATTAAAACCTTTACACACAAGCAAAAGCTAAGAGAATTCAACACCACCAAACCAGCTTTACAACAAATACTAAAGAAACTTCTCTAGGCAGGAAACACAAGAGAAGAAAAAGACTTACAATAAAAAACCCAAAACAATTAAGAAAATGGGAATAGGAAAATGCATATCGATAATTACCTTAAATGTAAATGGATTAAATGTTCCAACCAAAAGACATAGACTGGCTGAATGGATACAAAAACAAGACCCATATATATATGGGTCTACAAGAGACCCACTTCAGACCTGGGGCCACATACAGACTGAAAGTGAGGGGATGGAAAAAGATATTCCATGCAAATGGAAATCAAAAGAAACCTGGAGTAGCAATTCTCATATCAGACAAAATAGAGTTTAAAATAAGACTATTACAAGAGACAAAGAAGGACACTACATAGTAATCAAGGGATCGATCCAAGAAGATATAACAATTATAAATATTTACACACCCAACATAGGAGCACCTCAATACATAAGGCAAATACTAACATCCATAAAAGGGGAAATCAACAGTAACACAATCATAGTAGGGGACTTTAACACCCCACTTTCACCAATGGACAGTTCACCCAAAATGAAAATAAATAAGGAAACACAAGCTTTAAATGATACATTAAATAAGATGGACTTAATTGATATTTATAGGACATTCCATCCAAAAACAACATAATACACATTCTTCTCAAGTGCTCATGGATCATTCTCCAGGACAGATCATATCTTGGGTCATAAATCAAGCCTTGGTATATTTAAGAAAATTGAAATCGTATCAAGTATCTTTTCTGGCCACACTGCTATGAGACTAGATATCAGTTACAGGAAAAAATCAGTAAAAAATTAAAAGCACATGGAGGCTAAACAATACACTACTTAATAACCAAGAGATCACTGAAGTAATCAAAGAGGAAATAAAAAAAAAAGTACCCAGAAACAAATGACAATGAAAACACGATGACCCAAAACCTATGGGATGAGGCAAATGCTTTTTCTAAGAGGGAAGTTTGCAGCAACACAATCCTACCTCAAGAAACAAGAAACATCTCAAATAAACAACATAACCTTACACCTAAAGCAATCGGAGAAAGAAGAACAAAAAAAACCCCAAAGTTAGCCAAAGCAAAGAACTCATAAAGATCAGATAAGAAATAAATGAAAAAGAAATGAAGGAAATGATAGTAAAGATCAATAAAACTAAAAGCCGGTTCTTTGAGAAGATAAACAAAACTGATAAACTATTAGCCAGAATCATCAAGAAAAAAAGGGAGAAGACTCAAATCAATAGAATTAGAAATGAAAAAGGAGAAGTAACAACTGACACTGCAGAAATACAAAGGATCATGAGAGATTACTACAAGCAACTATATGCCAATAATATGGACAACCTGGAAGAAATGGACAAATTCTTAGAAATGCACAACCTTCTAAGACTGAACCAGGAAGAAAGAGAAAATATGAACAGACCAATCACAAGCACTGTAATTGAAACTGTGATTAAAGATAGCACAGGGAGATCAGCTCAGGGCTTTGTGACCACCTAGAGGGGTGGGATAGGGAGGGTGCGACGGAGACGCAAAAAGGAGGGGATATGGGGATACATATATACATATAGCTGATGCACTGTTATACAGCAGAAAGTAACACAACACTGTAAAGCAATTATACTCCAATAAAGATGTTAACAATAACAAAAAAATCATCCAACAAACGAAAGCCCAGGACCAGATGCCTTCACAGGAGAATTCTATCAAATATTTAGAGAAGAGCTAACATGCTTACTTCTCAAACTCTTCCAAAATATAGCAGAGGGAGGAACACTGTCAAAGTCATTCTACGAGGCCACCCACCATCACCCTGATAACAAAACCAGACAAAGATATCACAAAGAAAGAAAACTACAGGCCAATATCACTGATGAACATAGATGCAAAAATCCTCAACAAAATACTAGCAAACAGAATCCAACAGCACATACACCATGATCAAGTGGGGTTTATCCCAGGAATGCAGGAATTCTTCAATATAAGGAAAGCAATCAATGTGATAAACCATATTAACAAATTGAAGGAGAGAAACCATATGATCATCTCAGCAGATGCAGAAAAAGCTTTCGACAAAATTCAACACCCATTTATGATAAAAACCCTGCAGAAAGTAGGCATAGAGGGAACTTTCCTTCACATAATAAAGGCCATATATGACAAACCCACAGCAAACATCATTCTCAACGGTGAAAACCTGAAACCATTTCCACTAAGATCAGGAATAAGACAAAGTTGCCCATTCTCACCACTATTATTCAACATAGTTTTGGAAGTTTTAGCCACAGCAATCAAAGAAGAAAAAGAAATAAAAGGAATCCAAATCGGAAAAGAAGAAATAAAGCTGTCACTGTTTGCAGATGACATGATACTATACATAGAGAATCCTAAAGAAGCTACCAGAAAACTACTAGAGCTAATCAATGAATATGGTAAAGTAGCAAGATACAAAATTAATGCACGGAAATCTCTAGCATACCTATACACTAATGGTGAAAAATCTGAAAGTGAAATTTAGAAAACATTCCCATTTACCACTGCAACACAAAGAATGAAATATCTAGGAATAAACCTACCTAGGAGACAGAAGACATGTATGCAGAAAATTATAATACACTGATGAAAGAAATTAAAGATTATACAAATAGATGGAGAGATATACCATGTTCTTGGATTGAAAGAATCAACATTGTAAAAATGACTCTACTACTCAAAGCAATCTACACATTCAATGCAATCCCTATCAAACTACCACTGGCATTTTTCACAGAACTAGAACAAAAAGTTTCACAATTTGTATGGAAATGCAAAAGACCCCAAACAGCCAAAGCAATCTTGAGAAAGAAAAACGGAGCTGGAGGAATCAGGCTCCCTGACTTCAGACTCTGCTACAAAGCTACAGTAATCAAGACAGTATGGTACTGGCACAAAAACAGAAATATAGATCGATGGAACCGGATAGAAAACACAGAGATAAACCCATGCACATATGATCACCTTATCTTTGATAAGGGAGGCAAGAATGTACAGTGGAGAAAAGACAGCCTCTTCAATAAGTGGTGCTGGGAAAACTGGACAGGTTCATGTAAAACTATGAAATTAGAACACTCCCTGACACCATACACAAAAAATAAACTTAAAATGGATTAAAGACCTAAATGTAAGGCCAGACACTATCAAACTCTTAGAGGAAAACATAGGCAGAACACTCTATGACATAAATCATAGCAAGATCCTTTTTGACCCACCTCCTACAGAAATGGAAATACAAACAAAAATAAACAAATGGGACCTAATGAAACTTAAAAGCTTTTGCACAGCAAAGGAAACCATAAACAAGACCAAAAGACAACCCTCAGAATGGGAGAAAATATTTGCAAATGAAGCAACTGACAAAGGATTAATCTCCAATATTTACAAGCAGCTCAATATCAAAACAACAAACAATCCAATCCAAAAATGGGCAGAAGACCTAAATAGACATTTCTCCAAAGAAGATATACAGATTGCCAACAAACACATGAAAGGATGCTCAACATCATTAATCATTAGAGAAATGCAAGTCAAAACTACAATGAGATATCATCTCACACCGGTCAGAATGGCCATTATCAAAAAATCTATAAACAATAAATGCTGGAGAGGGTGTGGAGAAAAGGGAACACTCTTGCACTTTTGGTGGGAATGTAAATTGATACAGCCACTATGGAGAACAGTATGGAGGTTCCTTGAAAAACTAAAAATAGAACTACCATACGACCCAGCAATCCCACTACTGGGCATATACCCTGAGAAAACCATAGTTCAAAAAGAGTCATGTACCACAGTGTTCACTGCAGCTCTACTTACAATAGCCAGGATACGGAAGCAACCTAAGAGTCCATCAACAGATGAATGGATAAAGAAGATGTGGCACACATATACAATGAAATATTACTCAGCCATAAAAAGAAACGAAATTGAGTTATTTGTAGTGAGGTGGATGGACCTAGAGTCTGTCATACACAGTGAAGTACGTCAGAAAGAGAAAAACAAATACCGTATGCTAAAACATATATATGGAATCTAAGAAAAAATAAAAAAGGTCATGAAGAACCTAGGGGCAAGACGGGAATAAAGCACAGACCTACTGGAGAAGGGACTGGAGCATATGGGGAGGGTGAAGGGTAAGATGTGACAAAGTGAGAGAGTGGCATGGACATATATACACTACCAAATATAAAATAGATAGCTTGTGGGAAGCAGCCGCATAGCATAGGGTGATCAGCTCGGTGCTTTGTGACCACCTAGAGGGGTGGGACAGGGAGGGTGGCAGGGAGGCAGACACAAGAGGGAAGAGATATGGGAACATATGTATATGTATAACTGATTCACTTTGTTATAAAGCAGAAACTAACACACCATTGTAAAGCAATGATATTCCAATAAAGATGTTAAAAAAAAAAAAAGACTGCTTTGGCTATTCAGGGTCTTTTGTATCTCCATACAAACTTTAAGATTTTTTGTTCTAGTTCTGTAAAACATGCCATTGGTAATTTGACAGCGATTGAATTGAATCTGTAGATTGCTTTGGGTAGTAGAGTCATTTTCACAATGTTGATTCTTCCAATCCAGAAACATGGTATATCTGTCCATCTGTTTGTATCACATTTAGTTTCTTTCATCAGTGTCTTATAATTTTTGCATACAGGTCTTTTGTCTCCTTAGGTAGGTTTATTCCTAGGTATTTTATTCTTTTTGTTGCAGTGGTAAATGGGAGTGTTTCCTTAATTTCTCTTTCAGGTATTTCATCATTAGTGAGTGTATAGGAATGCAAGAGGTTTCTGTGCATTACTTTTGTATGCTGCTACTTCACCAAATTCATTGATTAGCTATAGTAGTTTTCTGGTAGCATCTTTACGATTCTCTATGTATAGTACCATGTCATCTGCAAACAGTGACAGCTTTACTTCTTGTTTCCCAATTTGGATTACTTTTATTTCTTTTTCTTCTCTGATTGCTGTGGCTAGGCTAAAACTTTGGAGGTAATTTTTAATTGTCAATAGACCAAAAGAACTGATACACGTTGAAACAGAGGTAGTGAGGATTCTTGATAGTCTGAAAATTTTGCCTGAGGAAAATTATGGGGAGTCCAATAGTTATTCTTTAAATTTGGGGAACATTATTTTCTTGAGTAGAGGGTAAGATTTCAAGCTCCAAAGCTTAAATAAAACCAAAATCCTTCAAATGAGCTTAAAGCAGCACTTAGCACAATACATTTTTAGGTCCCTGTGTGCAAAAAATTTCTAATACTCTAAAAAATACAGTTGAGTGTTTTTACCTGAAGCTGGAGTCACAAGAAGTTTGTATCCACCAAATTTCCCTCTCGGAGCCTTCCATGAAATCTGGATACTATCATGAGATAATACATTATATCTTAACCTTGTGGGTGGAGCCACTGAAAAGGAAAAACAAAAATTTTTTTAATTTTTAAACTTTTAAACTTCCACTGTTAAGTTGAAAAGCCAAAGTAATGTAATCAGAATATGCAAGACTTCATGTTCTTTCTACAACTGCATTAGTGAGTTGATCAGTTTGCAAAATAACACAAACTCAAAAGCATTTGTTTCTTACTCAGGAGATAAGCATTTGCCAAGTAGTACTGATTTTGTGACAAACAACTATGACTTAGGGTTAGAATTTAATACCTTAGTCCAGCTTAATAATTGAAGCCAACCTTGTAAAATGTTTTTATTATGTTATAAGGATGAATTTTTGTACTTGGAATACAAAAGCTTTTGTAATCTACTCTAGTGGGATCTGTTTTATGCCTTTAGGTTTTTCACTTTATTAATTGAGTACTTTTTATGATATGATAATTTAAGGTCATTACAGACATATTATAGTAATAAGATCTTCATTTAAAAACATTTTGAGAAAGAGATTGTAAAGGACCAAAATAAAAAATAATAATAATAATAAAAGATAATTGCTTTATAAACTTGAATTCATTCTTCACGTGTAGCTGATTTATACCTTTCAGAAAGACACACAGCACATGGTCATGAATCATCCCAGCATATTTAATCTTTCCCGATAGTTCACAAAATAGGTCGGTCTATATTACTTTTTGTGTAAGTCATTCAAACTTCAAAACATATCTTTGGAACTCTACAGCAGTGCTCCAGAATTTCTAAAGAAATATTTTCGTAAGAAGATTTTTACTATATAATATATAAATTAGTTTGTCACAAAAGAAAATTTAATGCTTAACAGAAAAGTTAGCACTTATTACCCACTTTTATGCCTGGCCTTTCCCACTTTAGGACACAGAGTCTGGGGAAGGAAACAAACATTCTTTTTAATAGGTATATAGCATAATACGGGGTTTGGACATTAGTTTGATTCCCAGTTCTGTCACTTATTAGATGAATAAGCTTGAGCGAGAGATTGTTTCTTCCAACGCCTTATCTTTACAAAAGGTGACAGCAATACTTTCTGCACAGGATAAGTGAAAATGTTAAAGAAGATAACGGATATAACGCATTATGATAGGTGGCCAATAAATGTTTGTTCCCCTCCTCTTTTACTTCATCTAATGGATGATCTCAAAAGCTTATTTAATATTCACAAAAATACATTGCTATCCCAATTTTATATATAAGGGATACAAGGAGAAGCTAAGAGATTCATCCAAGTTCACATACTGGTGCATGACACTCTCTGACCTCAAACAAAATGCTCTGTTTCTTCGGGAGAAGATTTATATTAAGAAGTCACCCTTCACTTAGCTAGAAGAATGAGTAATTTAACACTACAAACTCTCCACTCATCTGAAATCAGCGAGAACTGAAGGACACAATCTTAAGAGTAGTATTCTCTCTCTACTTGCCATTTACTACCTCTTAGCAGAGGATGCTAGTCACACAAAACAAAAACACAAGCTTCCCATTCTCAATATGACTTGAATGAAAAAGTCTACATTTCTCTGGCTTATGGGAAAATATGGATTTATCATAAGAACTGTTATGTTGAACTAGAAAAGGAAGTTGGCTAAACCTAACATTTGGATGAACAGAGAAACTATTACTGTTTGGCTTCGACTGGAACTTGGGGAGAAAAATGTATTTATAGATAGGTTCTTATTACTTGTGGAAGAAAATTAAAAATAAAAGTTTTTAAATGTTAAACAACACATCCAGTTTCTGAGCCAAATCTTGCCAGTGGGCTGGTAGACATCCTTGGCCAAGCTTATCGCAAAGTCCTCATTTTTGCTCATTTTTTTAAAAACTGAGTACACAGTATAAAGGTTACTAAAGGCCTGACAGAGGCTTCTGGTGTGTGTGGTTTTTTGTTTATTGGTTTTTTTTTTTTTCGGTACGCGGGCCTCTCACTGTTGTGGCCTCTCCCGTTGCCGAGCACAGGCTCCGGACACGCAGGCTCAGCAGCCATGGCTCACGGGCCCAGCCGCTCCACGGCATGTGGGATCTTCCTGGACCGGGACACGAACCCGTGTCCCCTGCATCGGCAGGCGTACTCTCAACCACTGCGCCACCAGGGAAGCCCCTCTGGTGTGTATTTTTAAGCATTTCTAATGATTTCTAGCTTTGTTTTAATTGAACTTAGTTTTTGAAATCTACTATTTGTATTAGTGGGATCTGCATTTTTTTTTTTCTTTTTTTTGGCCACACTTCACAGCTTGTGGGATCTTCCCAGGCCAGGGATTGAACCCAGGCCACTGCAGTGAAAGCCCAGAATCCTAACCAGTAGGTCACCAGGGAAGTCTGGGATATGCACTTTTATTTTTGATTTCTGCTAGTTCTTATGAAGTATGTCAGGGGTTGGCAAACTACCACTCATGGGCCAAATCTGGCCCATTGCCTGCTTTTATAAATAAAGTTTTATTGGAACACAGCCATGCTGATTTGTTTACATATTGTCTGTGGCTTATTTCACACTGCAATGGCAAAGTTGAGTAGTTGTGATAGATACCGTATAGCCCACAATGCCTGGAATATTTATTATCTGGCCTTTTGCAGAAACAGTATGCTAACCTCTGAAATAAGTGCACAATATATATGAAGTGTGCAAAGTGACATTACTAGATAAACATGGTAATCCTGAAAAAATGGCAGTGTTGGTGCTGAAAGAGTCATTCATCAGTAGAGCAAGGAAGTCTAAATGTGATAAAGTGTTTAAGGAGTGCTAATGTCTAATGTTTGGAATTTAAGGCTGTAGAAAAGTCAGATGCAAGAAACAGCACGCCCTAAGTGAGGCTCACTTGTTTGGAAAGGAATGGAACTTGACTCTTTGCATGGTCAAATAGTTTTAAAACACTTGGAGTTAATGACCATACTTCCAACTACTTCCTGCAACACACAGGGATCAGTTGGGAAGAAAAATTCTCTCTTGTTTTAAGCACTGGCTTTGTTATAATTTGTTACAGCAGCAATAGAGAACTAATACAGTCAGTATTAAAAGGTATACAGGAAACTAACTCTCTCCTCCTAATCAACCTAATGCACTTTACCTCTTAGTCTCTCCATGTAATTCTTAACTTTCCCTCTACAGAGAATGTGAACCTCCATTGACCCAAATAACTGTTTATATCTGGATTATTCCAGTATTTTCTTTTCAAGACAAGTTATTAAATGAATTGGAACACAGAGAATATAATGGTGTGTTGGTTGTAGGGAAAAAATATGTATAGCATGACAGAATGGTGGCACCAATACTGTCTCAGAACTTCACAGTAAATCTATACTTGGTTCTAGCAGTGTTTGTTTTGGATGGTTACAAAAAGGAAACACTAAAGATAAAGTAGCTGTCACTTAAAAACTTCAAAGCATATACATTTGAGACTTTGCATAGGGGCTAGATTTCACTTTATAGAGACCTCTGTGTTAACACATTTACCCATACTTTTTGCTGTTATTAGTAGTCAAATATATTTGGAAGTTTGAGAATATTTTCTTTACTACTGTTTTCACCATCTTTGTAATAGATCATGAGATTATAACATTTTAGATTCTAAGCAAGATAAAGAGAACTCTCTAGCATATCCCAGAGTAAATTTCCCTCAAATTTTAATTTCTCCTATTTCTAAAACAATACTTTTAATACATTTACCAATACATTTAATTAAAAAATGACTGAGATAAAAAGTTAAGGTCTTCTGTTATTTGTTTGTGGTTTTTAAGACCACTTGGAAATATAATACAAATACTTCTCTGCTGTTTAAAGGTTTTTTGCTTAATAAATATAATAGTTTATTCCACCAGTACAGCACCCTAAACTATGTTTTGAAGGGGAAAACACTCTCAGTGCCCATACTGCTCCATTTCTATCAGTCAGAGATTTTTAGTTGCAAATAAAAGAAACTTTCTCTGGTCAATTTAAGCAAAAAATGTATTTACTGGTAGATAAGGAAGTAGGTCATATAATTATAGTAAAAGTTAAATAGGCTTTGAAAGTATAGGAATCTGGGAACACTCTGGATACAGTTTCTAGGAACTAGTGACCATTTTTTCTTAGGGCATGTCTTTGGAATGAAATGACTGGAGCTATTTTCCATCCTTCCATCACTGGACACAAGTTTCAGATTCTTGGGAGAGTTGGCCTGACTGGTTTGAGTCATTTTCTCACCCCTTAGCCCAGAGAGGAAGCCTGGTGGATACAGCAGCCAAGGCTCTGTGTGGTGGTGGAGGGAGTGTTGTTCCTTGGACGAAAACCAAGAGATTGTTAGAGAAGCAAGAGGGAGACTTCCCTGGTGGTGCAGTGGTTAAGAATCTGCCTGCCAATGCAGGGGACAGGGGTTCGAGCTCTGGGTCCAGGAGATCCCACATGCCACAGAGCAACTAAGACCATGCGCCACAACTACGGAGCTGGCACTCTAGAGCCCATGAGCCACAACTACTGAAGCCCGCGTGCCTAGAGCCCGTGCTCTGCAACAAGAGAAGCCACCACAATGAGAAGCCCACGCACTGCAACGAAGGTTAGTCCCTGCTCGCCGCAATTACAGAAAGCCCGTGCGCAGCAACAAAGACACAACTCAGCCAATAAATAAATAAATTTATATAAAAAAAAGAAAAGTGAGAAGGGAGGTGATCATGAGTAGGGAAGAACAGAAGATCTTCATTTCAGTGTTCCTTTGTAAAAAGTAGTGTTTCAAAAATTAACGAGAGTATTCCATTACAAAGATTTCAGATGAGGTGAGTTGAACTGAAGTGAAAGAAAGGAAGGAAGGAAGGGAGGGCAGATAATTAGTCCTTTAATACATATTCGTATTAATAAAATTTCCTAAGTACCTGATAACAATGAGTCTTTGACAGAAGACATAAACATTCCTTTTCTGCCTACAAGATTTGATTTCTATGAGAATGATTGCAGTGAAACTCTCTGAGTTTTTTAAATTTTATTTTATTTTTTAACATCTTTATTGGAGTATAATTGCTTTACAATGGTGTGTTAGTTTCTGCTTTATAACAAAGTGAATCAGCTATACCTATACATACATCCCCATATCTCTTCCCTCTTGCGTCTCTCTCCCACCCTGCCTAGACCACCCCTCTAAGTGGACACAACGCACCAAGCTGATCTCCCTGTGCTATGCGGCTGCTTCCCACTAGTGATCTATTTTACATTTGGTAGTGTATATATGTCCATGCCACTCTCTCACTTCATCCCAGCTTACCCTTCCCCTTCCCTGTGTCCTCAAGTCCATACTCTATGTCTGCATCTTTATTCCTGTCCTGCCCCTAGGTTCCTCAGAACTTTTTTTTTTTTTAGATTCCGTATATATGTGTTAGCACATGGTATTTGTTTTTCTCTTTCTGACTTACTTCACTCTGTATGACAGACTCTAGGTCCATCCACCTCACTACAAATAACTCAATTTTGTTTCTTTTTATGGCTGAGTAATATTCCATTGTATATATGTGCCACATCTTCCTTATCCATTCATCTGTCAATAGACACTTAGATTGCTTCCATGTCCTGGCTACTGTAAATAGAGCTGCAGTGAACATTGTGGTATGTGACTCTTTTTGAATTATGGTCTTCTCAAGATATATGTCCACTAGTGGGATGGCTGGGTAGTATAGTAGTTCTATTTTTAGTTTTTTGAGGAGCCTCCATACTGTTCTCCATAGTGGCTGTATCAATTTACATTCCCCCCCAACAGGGCAAGAGGGTTCCCCTTTCTCCACACCCTCTCCAGCATTTATAGTTTGTAGATTTTTTGATGATGGCCATTCTGACTAGTGTGAGGTGATACCTCATTGTAGTTTTGATTTGCATTTCTCTAATGATTAATGATGTTGAGCATCCTTTCATGTGTTTGTTGGCAATCTGTATATCTTCTTTGGAGAAATGTCTATTTAGGTCTTCTGCCCATTTTTAGATTGGGTTGTTTGTTTTTCTGATACTGAGCTGCTTGTAAATTTTGGAGATTAATCCTTTGCCAGTTCCTTCATTTGCAAATATTTTCTCCCATTCTGAGGGTTGTCTATTTGTCTTGTTTATAGTTTCCTTTGTTGTGCAAAAGCTTTTAAGTTTCATTAGGTCCCATTTGTTTGTTTTTATTTCCATTCCTCTAAGAGGTGGGTTAAAAAGGATCTTGCTGTGATTTACGTCATAGAGTGTTCTGCCTGTTTTCTTCTAACAGCTTTATAGCATCTGGCCTTACATTTAGGTCTTTAATCCATTTTAAGTTTATTTTTGTGTATGGTTTTAGTGAGTGTTCTAATTTCATTCTTTTACATGTAGCTGTCCAGTTTTCCCAGTACCACTTATTGAAGAGGCTGTCTTTTCTCCATTGTATATTCTTGCCTCCTTTATCAAAGATAAGGTGACCATATGCACGTGGGTTTATCTCTATGCTTTCTCTCCTGTTCCACTGATCTATATTTCTGTTTTTGTGCCAGTACCATACTGTCTTGATTAATGTAGCTTTGTAGTATAGTCTGAAGTTAGGGAACCTGATTCCTACAGCTCCGTTTCTCTTTCTCAAGATTGCTTTGGCTATTTGGGGTCTTTTGTGCTTCCATAGAAATTGTGAAATTTTTTGCTCTAGTTCTGTGAAAAATGCCATTGGTAGTTTGATAGGGATTGCATGGAATCTGTAGATTGCTTTGGGTGGTATAGTCATTTTCACAATGTTGATTCTTCCAATCCAAGAACATGGTATATCTGTCCATCTGTTTGTATCATCTTTAATTTCTTTAATCAGTGTCTTATAGTTTTCTGAATACAGGTCTTTGTCTCCTTAGGTTGGTTTATTCCTAGGTACTTTATTCTTTTTGTTGCAATGGTAATGGGAGTGTTTCCTTAATTTCTCTTTCAGAATTTTCATCATTAGTGTATAGGAATGCAAGAGATTTCTGTGCATTACTTTTGTATCCTGCTACTTTAGCAAATTCATTGATTAGCTCTAGTAGTTTTCTGATGCATCTTTAGGATTCTCTATATATAGTATCATGTCATCTGCAAACAGTGACAGTTTTACTTCTTCTTTTCCAATTTGGATTCCTTTTATTTCTTTTTCTTCTCTGATTGCTGTGGCTAAAACTTCCAAAACTATGTTGAAGAATAGTGGTGAGAGTGGGCAACCTTGTCTTTTTCCTGATCTTAGTGGAAATGGTTTCAGTTTTTCACCACTGAGAACGATGTTGGCTGTGGGTTTGTCATATATGGCCTTTATTATGTTGAGGTAAGTTCCCTCTATGTCCACTTTCTAGAGGGTTTTTATCATAAATGGGTGTTGAATTTTGTCGAAAACTTTTTCTGCATCTATTGAGATGATCTTATGGTTTTTATCCTTCAGTTTGTTAGTATGGTGCATCACATTGATTGATTTGCGTATATTGAAGAATCCTTGCATTCCTGGGATAGACCCCACTTGATCATGGTGTATGATCCTTTTCATGTGCTGTTGGATTCTGTTTGCTGGTATTTTGTTGAGGATTTTTGCATCTATGTTCATCAGTGATATTGGCCTGTAGTTTTCTTTTTTTGTGGCATCTTTGTCTGGTTTTGGTATCAGCGCAATGATGGCCTCATAGAATGAGTTTGGGAGTGAGAGAAGGAGAGAAGGATAGGTGTTTGAGAAGGATAGGTGTTAGCTCTTCTCTAAAAGTTTGATAGAATTCGCCTGTGAAGCCATCTGGTCCTGGGATTTTGTTTGTTGGAGATTTTTAATCACAGTCTCAATTTCAGTGCTTGTGATTGGTCTGTTTATATTTTCTATTTCTTCCTGGTTCAGTCTCGGAAGGTTGTGCTTTTTAAGAATTTGTCCATTTCTTCCAGGTTGTCCATTTTATTAGCATATAGTTCCTTGTAGTAATCTCTCATGATCCTTTAAATTCTTTGAGTTTAAAGAGAATCTTCCCTCTCAAAAAATACAGCACAACAAAATAAAAATACCCCTGTACTTTCAGTAACAAGGCTAACCCTGCAGTCGAAGAAGGTAACAACTGGACCCTCCTTGGTCTTCTTGCGAAATCCCCATTTGGGATGTTTATATATTCACAAATGTTGTAATCGGCCGTAACCCACATAGGAAGCCTGACTTCACTACACAAAAGATGAGTTCGTTGGCTCGCTCTGGGTTCTTGATGTGTGCCAGAAATCAAGCTTTACACTTAATTTTTGTCTTTAAAGATTTTAACTGACACAATTAACTTTTGAGTCAAGTTCATGCAAGCATTTATATTTATTACAGAGTTAAGTATATGTATTGAAGCACCTCCTTTGTGCTTGCAAAAAGAAAAATCATGGTTCTGGTATTAAATATACAGACACTTTTGTTCCATGAGATAAGAACAATTATTTCTCCACTGCACTTACAGTGTTTCTGTCAATCTTGCTGCCTTTGCTTTGGCACAAGTCCCAGTGCCTTCCATACAGGGAAAAAGGAGCTAACTTTGAAGTTCAAATCTGTGACCTCAGGCCTGTTTCTTTCTTAAGTAACATATCTTCTTTTCAGTGTTTTTCCCCTAAGGGCAAAAACCTAAAGGAAATATAAACTTTGTGTCTAACCAAGATTTTCTTTTAATGATTATAGAATATTTATGCATATCTTGGCAACAGATGGGGTCCACTGATAAAAGAAAATGGTGGCATTGTTTTTTGCTAGTGGTTGTAATGGGACTGTAGTCATATAAACCATTTGTAAATTGTTTTTAAAAAAAAGTTGAATATTGATGGATTTCGTTGTTGCCTTTGCTACACACTTTATTTCCTCGAGTAGTTCAGTTGAAGCCAATGCCACTGTGGGTTCTAAAGCACTGTCCATGTTGTCTGGGCATGATCTGTGGTATCTGGGCATGGTCATTACTTCTCCTGGAGGTTCAGAAGGTTGGCCTATTGACTGAAAAGATGTTGTGGGCTACAAACTCAGACCACATTTAAAGAAAAGAGCCTGGGTAGAAGATGCTACAAAGATTTCTAATCTTTAACCTAGGAATCCTGAACGTTGTTAACTTCTTTGCCCTCCTTGCGATGTCAAGACACCTGGGGTGCAGACAGAATCAGTTGGCCCTGAGAACTGACCAGACTGAAGCCTCCATTCTGCTTTTTATACTTTTCCACTCGATGCTTCCCAGGATGCCCACTTCCTGTCACCCAGGTATGAAGTGGCAGAAATATTTTGTTGACAGTCTTTTAAAGAGACAAGGCATGATCGAGATACATATATACACACCTTATAGCCCCTTATTAACAGAATTGATTTTGCAAATTTGACTTTGCTGATTAAATTTGTATGACATATTCAGAAGCACATTAAAAATGAGCTGTTTGGGCTTCCCTGGTGGCGCAGTGGTTGAGAGTCCGCCTGCCGATGCAGGGGACACGGGTTCGTGCCCCGGTCTGGGAAGATCCCACATGCCGCGGAGTGGCTGGGCCCGTGAGCCATGGTCCGGAACCTGTGCTCCGCCGCGGGAGAGGCCACAACAGTGAGAGGCCCGCGTACCGCAAAAAAAAAAAAAATTAGCTGTTTAACCAGCTGCCACAAAATTAATATGCTCAGTCACTGGTGAGGTCGTAACCTTCATCAAAGTTGTGGCACATTTCTACAATGTAAACAGTTAGTGAAACTGAGTAAAAGCCAACATATGACCCTGCCTAAAATCACAGCTGAACCAGTGAAGCACTCTTAAGGTAAATAAAATAAAAAATGATAATCAGAACCAAAATGGCCAGACTCCCAGACCCTAATGATTATATTCAACTTTTCCATTACCTTGACCCTGGACATTGGTGCAAAAATAAGTAATTGCCAAAAAAGCTGGAAACAGCCAATGCTGCATCTTGCACTGAAAAATCTTCATTTTATTTCCTGCTTTTCACATGGGATGTAACGGCAGTCCTAGAAACAGAGAACACAGAGGTATTTTGAGAAGACTTAAATTATATGCAGTCGTCTAAGACAAACAAGCCAACATGTATTAGTATTGTCAGGAAGTAACTCATTCCTTAGGGCATTGTATATTTCACTCTAAAACGTACACTGATAAAAGAAAGATTTTTGAGAAGATGCTGTAAATGAAGAGAATTATTAAAAATATTTGGGCGAGAAGTTCAGAAGGTACTCTGTGACTCTTTTGTAAGGCAAAAATAGCACAATGAATTTCCCAGATGGATAAATTCCAAAAGTTGGCCTGAAATGAGCATTATAATCAGACAGTTACAACTCCCTTGCCAGTCATAAGTATAGATATACAGGACGATTCTTCTAGTGATCAAGGAGCATTTGAAAAACCACTTTGTGCGATTATTAAATCATCACTGAGCTTTCACTTCATTGGGCTGAATAACCCTTAATCTTTTCATCTTTGCTTATAATTTTTTTCTCCATATGTGTGAATCTAAAACTCTTCTAAGATCATCCTTTTCATTAGAATATCAATAAAAGAAAAGCTCCAAGAAAAGGTGAAAGAAATGAAAAAGGGGGAAATTAAGGAAGGAAAAGAAGGAAGGAGGGAGGGTAGGAAGGAGGGAGGGAAAGAAGGAGGGGGGGAAAAGTGTGAATGTTTGGGGTTAATTTAAAAGGCCAGTCTACAAGTGCTGACTACAATTCTATTGCAAGCCATTACAGAGGAGAAATTCTGAGTCCTTACCTCAGAAATTAAGACATCTCAAAAGTTTTCTTCTATCCAGTGCATTTTTTGAAGTAGGTATGATTATAATATTGATTTACAGATAAGGAAAATAAAGGCAGAGAGAGTTTTCCCAAGTCACATAGATAGTGAGTTCAGGATCCAGGATTTCAGCCCACACAGACAATCAAACATGGTAGAAGCATCTTAGGAAAATGCTTCTAAAGTATCACATTTCATATCACTTTCTTTTCACTTTAAAATATCTTTTCTCATTCTGATTACAAAAATAATGAGTTTAATCATAGAAAATTAGAAAATACAAGAAAGCACAGCAAAGAGTATGTGCAAATATTTGCTGATGACATAAATGTCCTGTTACAATATGCATGACAATATCACAACTTATTTATTATCTAGCTTTATTTGTAAATGTAGATTGTTTCTAAATTTCCCTAATACATGTAACACTGGAATGACTATCCTTATTCACACCTCTTTGAATACATGACTATTGATTTCTTTGGCTAAACTCCCAATTGTAGAACTGTTGGGTAAAACAAGATGTGTTTTTTAAAGGTTTTTAAAACATAGGTACATAATGCCTTATACTGATTTCCACTTCTATCAGCATCTTATATGAGTACCAAATCACATCACTTCCATCATCACAGGGGTTCATTGCTTTCAACATATCCTGATTTGATAGGTAAAATGTGATTATCACAATATCATCTTAATTTTTTTTTATAATCAGTAAAACGTAACATTTTGTGTTTGTTAGCTACTTATACTTTTTATAAAATACCTGTTCATATATTTCACCCATTTTCTCATTGATTTGTAAGAACTCTTTATATATTAATTTTAACATATATACTGCAGTATTTTTCAAGTTTGTTTTTGACCTTTCAATTTTGTTTTATTGGGTCAAGATTTTTTTTTTAATCAAGGCATCTGATTTGATCTTTTTCTTTATGGTTTCTGATTCAATGTCATGGGTAAAATCACTTTTTCCATCTCAAGGTGTATTTCTAGTTATCTTAATTTTTTAATTCCAGTTGTGAATGGAAACCTGGATTATTTTTTAATATAGAAAAGATAGTGACTTTTATCTATTTATTTTATAGTAGACCACCATTTTGAACTCTTACTCTATATTTTTTCAATTTAATCTCTTGCATTTTCCAGGTTGACAATTGCAACCACCGTGTGTGTGTGTGTGTGTGTGTGTGTGTGTGTGTGTGTGTGTTTAATTATATAGGCCAGGAGTTTTAAAACCATTATTTTACAAGGAATGCCTCAAATATTTCATCACTAAGTATATTGCTAGTAGTTAGATTGAGATATATTGTCTCTTTCTGTTAAAAAATAAATTCTTGACTTTTTACTGGGTATTTTTTTTCAACCAGGAATGAATGCTGAATCTTGCCTTTTTGCTGTTTCATCTATGGAGATGTTCACGTTTTTCATCTATACCTCTTAGTGTAATTCATTACTTTGGTAGTGTCTAGTATTAATGTATCCTTGAAACACAGAAATAAATCCTGCCTGTTCATGAAAATTACTGTGGGTTTTTTTTTAACTTTAATGTAATTATAATGGTTTTAGTTTTCAGCCAAGCCATTTTCAAATAGATGACAGAGTCATATTATTTCTTTCAAGAAGATTCTGTAACATTTGAGCTATTGGTTGCTTATGGTCTAATTAAACTCTTCAAACTGAACGGATGGAAGCAGAATTGTTTGAAATAACAAAGACAGTAATAGAGCAAAAGAGTCCTTCTCTCTAACTCCTAAGGGACTAACCAAACGCAAGCACTCTTTGTTAAATGCTAATGATTTTTCAAATGTTTTAAACTTTAAAATACCTATGATTTTCTCTGTTATAGATATATGTCTGTGGTGGCAGAAAATAAAAGTAAATGAATTCAAGTTACCTATTTGCAAATTAAAAATGAATATAATTGATTGCAGGACTCAAAAATTGGATATTAATTCTTCTCGAGAAACAAGAGTGAGTACTATTCTAGGTGACATTTATCCCCAAATGGAAGAGTATGGTAAAAAATTATTATTACAGTGCTATTGTATGCCACATTAAGTTTATCTAGTATTTTCATACTATTACCTCTTCAAGAACTTTGATAGACCCAGATAAAACCCCTTCTGTAGCTTTGGATTATATCTAGTGGAGCTATCTTTTAGTTTCCAAAGCTTGGGAGGAGACTCTGACCCTTGCATGTTTTTTAAAGCAATCAATATTTCTTATTTAATCCAAGTATTTTTAAAATTGCTATCATGTTACTTCTTCCCAATCCTGGCTGCTGTTCTTTGAGAGATGCTACACTGGCACATTCTTTGAAACAACATATGTAATCTAGTGAAGCACATGTCAGCCAGACTTAAGGCTGGAGCCAGTCTTGGGAAATATTTTTCAAACAATCCTGCTTCCATCCTTATAGTTTGAAGAGTTTAATTAGAAAACTGAACTGAGTGAGTACTGGGTCCTATAAGAGTGAGTCCTACTATTCTCAGATTCTGTGAATAAAACAGGAGGATTTTAGTAGCAGTAGGAGGATTCGTGCAGCCTTCAGGTAGCAGCTATAGATGCTAAAACATCTGATGACCTACTTCAGTGAGCTTCCACATGTTAGGATCTGGTCTCTGCCATCCTTGGGGGCACCTGGGGCCCGGCCTTGCTAGCAATACCACACAGGGCTCTGAGGCTCAGCCTGACCATCTCTGGGTGAGGAAATGCGAAGGCCACTGTAGATCTCAGTCAAGGCTAAGATAGTGATTTCTTTCTTTTCTATGTAAAATCATAGTTATCCTGCTTTCCTGGCTTCTTATAACTCCCCCAAGGCCATTCATTGCTCTTGAGAGAGGATTCCTTTTTCAAGGACCCTTGCTCCTTCATGATCCAGTCCAGACCATATGGCTGTTCATCTTTCATCCAGGGAATACTGGAAATAGAAGATGACTTCCTGTCAGGAATGCTTTGTTTCACAAAGGGCTTTTCGGCTTCCCTTCCGGTGCAATAGTTGGAAAATGGTCATCAGCTCTTGAAATAAACATGGTCGTCCCAGTGTTTAACTAACATGGAGTCACAGGCTTTGATGCAGATGCTGGAGTCATCGGCGCATCTGGTGTGCCTCTGATGCCGCAACTGTTTCCTGAATGCTTTCCATAAAGAATTCTTTGGTGTGATCCTTCTGAAGGGCAGCTCACTGAAGAAGGAGTTGACTGGGACAACTTCAGAGGCATCCCATCAGGCCTCAGCTCTACCTAAGCAGCACTGAAAATTGCCAAAACAGTGTCCCCCCGGGAGGGTCACATTACTCACAAAGGAAGGTCTAAGGGATGACACGGACCTGTAGACCACTGCAGCTTCACTTGGGAGTGCAACCCTTTGCTGCTGCTTGCTTTTCCAAAGTTCCTGTAACACTGAGACAATATTGAAGTCTTCAGAGATGAGAGCCAGATCTCTCTGAGGCAAGAGCTGAGCAATGTAATGTCTGAGGGATTCCAAGGTTATGTCCACCTTCAGTCTGCAACGTAAGCCTTCTGCAGAGTGCTCCCAGGCTTGAATTCTTGCAGTCCTGGACTGAGACTGTGCAGCTCATGGACGCATTGGATTACCAAAGAATCCCTTTAACATCTGCCAATCAGACATCTTCCAGAGTCTAAAGACTCCTCAGGGCACCCTCCTCCCGGGCTAACTGATCTTTGTTGTTTCTGCATATTATTGTTTTTATATCATGTCGACTTTGTATAGCTGCTTTTTTGGATCTATGTTAATAACCAAAATTGACTAAGAGTTTTCTTTTCTTAAAAGATTTGGTGTCAAGATTATTCTAGCTTCATAAAAAAAAGTTAGAAAGGTTTCCATTTTTTCATTGTGCCGTAATAGTTTTGTTTTGTTTTGTTTTGGGTTTTTTTGGGTTTTTTTGTTTTTTTTGTGGTACGCGGGCCTCTCACTGCTGTGGCCTCTCCCGTTGCGGAGCACAGGCTCCGAATGCGAAGGCTCAGCGGCCATGGCTCACGGGCCCAGCCGCTCCACAGCATGTGGGATCTTCCCGGACCGGGGCACGAACCCGCGTCCCCCGCATCGGCAGGCGGACTCTCAACCACTGCGCCACCAGGGAAGCCCCATAATAGTTTAAGTAGCATGAGAAAGATCTACTCTATGAAAGCCTATGAATAATTTGAGTGAGAAAATCATATGGGCCTATTCCCTTTCTGAAGCTAATTCCTACACAGCTTTAAAAATATATTTTGTCTTATTCATAAACCTATTTAGCTTTTTTACTTCTTGGTTCTAGTTTGGATATTTTCCCTTAAAGTTATTCTTTTAATTTTGATTTTCAGATTGAATAGCACAGAGTTGTGTGATCTCTCAAATTACAACCTATCTTTTCTTGTTATAGCTCCATTATCAGTATTAAAGTGATGTGTTTCTGACTTTCTCTTTTCTCTCCAAAATAGATAAGCTATATATATATATTTGTCCAGATTGTAATTTTTTGAGAATAGGTTTTTTTTATTTGCCAATATTATTTTTTGATTTCTAATTTATTTAGTTCTGTATTTATCTTTGCTTTTCTGCTTTTATAATATTTATTTTATTTATTTATTTATTTTGGCTGCGCCGGGTCTTTGTTGTGGCACGCGGGATCCTTTAGTTGTGACACGCAGGCTCACAGCTGCAGCATGTGGACTCTCAGTTGCGTCATGCATGTGGGATCTAGTTCCCTAACAAGGGATGGAACTCGGGCCCCCTGTATTGGGAGTGTAGTCTTACCCACGGGACTACCAGGGAAGTCCTGCTCTTATGTTTTTAATTTTTGCTGTTCTTTTTGTTTATTTAATCCTTAATTAATGTAATAGTCTTTATTTGAGGCCATAATTTTTCTCTGAATATGCTTCGGCAGCAACATACAAACTTTAATTTCCTTTTTAACCCAAGAGTTATTTCAGTGAATGTAGCAAAGCAGAATTCTATGAATCTTCAAAACCATATGATTCAATATGATTCACGCACTTAAACTTATTCTGGTTTTATTCCAGAGTGATACAGTATATCCAGAGGAATAAATTAATTATATTCCTTCAAGCAATCATTCATAAAAAAATTTTTTTGGCAACCACTTTTTATAATATCCAGTGACAGTCTAGCGTGCAATTCTTTTGTATTGCCAATTAAAGGAAGAGCCACATGCTTCGATAATCATAGAAATAATCAAGTTAAGATCCTATAAAAAAAATTAAAGAATGTATTCATTTGTATTTAGGGATCCAAAAAGCATCTCCCCCAACCAGCCTACTATACTTCCAAAATGCTAATTACTAAAGAATATTTTCTTAAATTAAGACTTTCACATACTAGAAGCCCCTTAAAATTCAATGGAATAGGTAACACATTGAGTGACTGTTTTATATGTAATATATACGGCATTTTAGTCTGGATGAATTTATTATTAATTTATTACAGATTAATTAACCAACTATGTGTCAGAGCACAGAAGAAATGGGACAAATGGAGAGTGAATTTAGATAAAATACAGGGGGAAAGGCCCTGAGGCATCTAGAGAACCCTAACCCCACCCAGCCAAGTAGAACAAGATCAGGTGGGTTATCCAAAGGACTGTGAAATCACTCTTTTGCTCTTTTGTGTACAGAGGCTTGAATACAGGGGATTTGCAAAGAGAGGGGAGTAGGCGTCAGCCCTATCATGATCAAGACCGTGATACCCAAAGAAAACCACAGAAGTAGAATCACTCTCTCAACTCAAACGAAATATTCTTTCTAAGATTTTGTTCCCCAAACATAACCACAGGTTTCATCCAGAACAGGGCAAAGGGAGGGAGAGGTAAGGAAACAATTTGTCTTTTTGGCATGCCCTTTAAGATCAGAGACTTTTATCAGATATCACACGATACTATGTTAACATAGTAGAGCAAGTCCTTTTACAAGCCACAGTCCAATAGTCTTTCTCTTTCTCATCAAAACACTGCAGTTCCTGTGTCCAGGTGTTTTGAAGCAATACTTAACACACCACATTAGAAGTTAATCTGCATTTCACACAATTTAAATAAGTAAATACACCGATGAATTAGTGCTACCCTAATCTTGGCAACTTTTTTTGAAAACTGTGTATTATTTATATGGAAAAAAAACTGTAGCCCTAGATTATCTTTAAATTCTTCCTTTTTTTGTGTGTTTATTTTAAATTAGGATGAGTAATACCATATTGGGAGAACTGGAATTTTCATTTTCCCAAGGTTTTCTGCCAAGTCTCTTTTTTGGACAGTAAAATAGAGGCAAGAAAAAATCCCAATTCCTATTAAAGTGCCATGAGATACTTTAACACTTACCAAAATATCAAAGCCTAATTTGTTGAAACTTTGCCTAAAACCTTGCACAAAACAAATAACTCTGCCTTAATTTTTTTTTTTTTTTTTTTTTGGTTTAAAAACATCATGTTAGAAGTGGCTATCTAGCTCTAAGTTCAGAAGGTATAAACCCAATTTGAGGAAAGTTGATAATCTTTAGTACAAGTTTTCTCAGAACACTGTCACGAGATTATGTAATCAGTAACTTAAAACTATCCCCATTAGGACTAATTGACCCTTCCTCTACTTCATATGTTTGTCTTATTTAATTGCATTTATACAATTAAATTTAACAAGGAGCAAAGCCCCTTGTGCAAGCCAGTTTTATCAAAATCCCTTAAAATATTTATCCTAAAGTTTTTGTAAACTACTCATATAAACACACACACATACACACACAGACTTACACACATATATACCCAAACCCTGGATAATGTTCTACTCAGTCAGTGCTGACACACAAAAAACCATAAACTTAAACAAAATTGTTGAACCAACTGGCACACCAGGCCCTGAGAGAGACTGTGATTTGTAATATCAGAATCTTCATTCCAACAATCACTAATGAGAGCCCTACTATGTAACCAAAGCTCTCTACTCTAAGGGAGATACAAAATTTCATACCATATGATCCCTGCCTTCAGTCAACTCACTTACAGTTGACTGCAAGCAAATATATTGCCAAGCTAAATGCAATAAGTATGAAATAGAACAAAGAGTTAACATGAACTGGAGATATGAATAGAAAACTGGGAGCTAGGAAGACAGATCTGCCAATAATTTGCTAGGGGTCCTTGACTAGTTTAACCACTCCATGACTTGATTTCTTTATCAGCAAAATGTGCCAGTGAACATCTGCCTTATAGGATGATTGTGATAATGTAAATAATGTACTTAGAAACTCAGGAAGCTCTCAAAAAGTTCTAACTGGTAACATGTTAGGAACAGGTTGAAAGGACACAAAGGAAAAGGGAATGATAATCATCAATGAATTTACTACTTGGGTAGATATTAAAGGAGGAAAAGACTCAAGAAGTCTTTATCAGGACTTCTCTGGTGGTCCAGTGGGTAAGATTCCACACTCGCAATGCAGGGGGCCCAGGTTCGATCCCTGGTCGGGGAACTAGATCCCACGTGCATGCTGCAACTAAGAAGTCCACATGCCACAGCTAAGAAGTCCGCATGCCACAACTAAAAGTCCACATGCCGCAACTAAGTCCACATGCCACAATTGAGTCCGCATGCTACAACTAAGAGTCCGCATGCCACAACTAAGAGTCCGCAGGCCACAAGAGTCCGCATGCTACAACTAAAAGATCCTGCATGCCGCAACTAAACATGCCACGACAAAGATCCCACGCGCCATAACTAAGACCCAGTGCAACCAAAATAAATATTAAAAAAAAAAAAAAAGAACTCTTTATCTCCTCCATCTAATGAAGGTTGTGGGACTAACTTGGCATAAAGGTTTAGGCAAAAACAGAAGATCCAAATAATGACAGAGGCACAATTATTTGCACGGGTGAACTACTTTAAACTTTTCTAATTACGTTCCTATCCATTTTTTATCATTTTTCCAGATGACAGCTCTATACAGGTTCAAAATAATCAACCATCTGAAGATCTGGAAGATTTGACTTAAGAGCAATTCATTGACTAAAAAGAAGACTTAGCAGTTTTAGTTGACAAGCCCATGTAAAGAAGATTTGAAAGAAATGGGAATGATTAAGCATGATTTAAGCCTAGGAAAAATAAGAATCAGAGGCACATAATGGATGTCTTCAAATATCTGAAGGGCTTTAACACAGAAGATAAAACAAGATTATTCTGTGCAGTTTCTGCAAATAGTACTAGAATCAATGGACCGAGCCACAGAGATGCGGATTTGGATATAAAAATTCTCTAACAACTAGAATGCCTTCTTCACTTTTATTAGAAGTTCTGAGGCAGAAGCTGGCTAAGTTTTACCCATGAGAGGGGTTATAGAAGAGATTCCTGGATTTGTGGGCAGGGGAACTGGACAAAATGACCTTTAAGTCTGAACTCTTTCTGGACTCGACATTATTAATATTTTTTTTTTCTTTTTTTTTTTTTTTTTTTTGGTGGTACGTGGGCCTCTCACTGCCATGGCCTCTCCCGTTGTGGAGCACAGGCTCCGGATGCGCAGGCTCAGCGGCCATGGCTCACGGGCCCCGCCGCTCCGCGGCGTGTGGGATCTTCCCGGACCGGGGCACGAACCCGTGTCCCCTGCATCGGCAGGCGGACTCTCAAACACTGCGCCACCAGGGAAGCCCAACATTATTAATATTTTGATATCACTTTTATAGGAGAATTTTACAGTGAATTGATGATCTAGGTCACACGTATTTACAGATAAGAATGGAGAGACTAAAAACAGGGCTAACATCTTTGCCCAGTGTGTTGACATGTTTAGTATTCCTTATTTCATCTCTGTAGTGAAAATACCACCCTCCTTACACCCAGAATAACCAAAAGCGTTTTCATGATTAGTTAATGAGGTCTACTTAAAAACAAGCCCTAGAGGAAGTCGGTGGTTATCACTCTTCTCTGTTAGCATCAGGACACAGGAGAAAACAACGCTAATTTAGAAATAAAGACCTAGTTGTGTTACTATTAGCTTGGTGACTAGCCTTTTATTTCCCCCTGCGCGAACTCCCCACTGTGCATGGCATTGTGATTATAAATCAAGTGGAAAGCCACAATTTTATTAGCATAAAGTATCAAAGGGTAGAAGAGTTCAGGAATGCCAGAGACTGGAAATTGAGAAGAGGTGCGTAAGAAAAGAGTGAGCCACAAGTAGGGGGAATCAACTCTGCATAAAAACGCCCCTCGGGACTTCCCTGGTGGTCCAGTGCCTAAGACTCCATGCTCCCAATGCAGGGAGCCCGGGGTTCAATCCCTGGTTGGGAAACTAGATCCCACATGCATACCGCAACTAAGAGACCACATGCTGCAACTAAGAAGCCTGCAAAGAAGCCCACATGCCGCAACTAGGAAGCCTGCAGGTCACAACTAAAAGATCCCGCATGCCGCAACTAAAAGATCCCACACCTGGCAATGAAAATCCCATGTGCTGCAACTAAGACCTGGCGCAGCCTAAATAAATAAGTAAATAAATAAATATTTTAAAAAAGAAAAAAAATATCCCTCAAGTCCTGGACAATTCAGAATAAAGGGTCAATTAATCAAGAAAAGTTAACAATCATAAATGAGTACGTGCTTAATAATAGAGTTTCAAAATACACAAAGCAAAAACTGATAGAACCAAAGAAAGAAATAATAAGCAAAGTTAGAGATGTTAACAATCCCCTCAGGAACTGACTGAACAACTAGACAAAATAACAGTAAGGATATAAGAAGATGTGAACCACTCTATCAACTAGTAATTGATATTTATTGAACACCACATCCAAAAACTGCAGAATATTCTTTTTTTAAAAAATTTCTTATAAAATCGGCCATATTCTGCATCCTAAAATGAGACAATAAATTCCAAAAGACTCAAAGTTTGCAGAGTATGTTTTCTGACAACAACAGAATTAAATTAGATATCAATCATAATAAAATATCTTTACAAATTCAAAATATAAAAAGATAACACATGAAAATTTGTGGGATGCAGCTAAAGGATTAGAGAGAAATATTTACATAAAAAAAGAAGGAATTTAAAAATCAATGATCTAATTTTCCACTTAAAGAAGCCAAAAAAAGAAGAGCAAATTAAAATCCTAATTAAGTTGGAAAAGGGATTAATAAAGATAAGCATAGAACCCAAAAATACATAAAATAAATATTAGTAAAAATTAACAAGGCCAAAATTTGCTTCTTTAAAATATTAATAAAATTGAAAAATCTTTAGAAAGAGTGATCAACCTCCAACAGACTGCACTGGCCTCTTATCCCATTGTAACTCTCCAGCTAGCTTCATGGCCCCCGTAACTTTACCGTCTGAGTCTTGGGTAACATAATACATCTAGATGGGCAGTTTAACCCATAATCAAAAAAGTTCAAAGTGCATGATAGTCAATCAATAAATACTGATTGATTTAATGATCAATGATTGAATGACCAGGGCTGATGTGTACAGTTCACAGTTGACGCACTGTACAATTTGCAGTTGGCCTAGGGCAAGTAATGCTTGAAACTAGCAGACACTCTCTCCAACTTGTATGCAAAACTGTTTTCCAGAGGAAAGGATACTGTCTTCTTCTCCCAATAGCACGGGTCTGCCCAGAGGTACCTTTTTCTAGTTCACAGAAAGACCCCATGTAGGATCATAGCAGCCCAGTGAATGGCTCAAATGCAAGGGATATGTCTGCAGATCACCCTCAGAAATATAGCTCTTTAGTCTTAAACTAGGTTGCTGTAAGTCCTACATGACAGAAGGCAGAGCCACTCCAAAAGTATGGCAAACTGGAGACTCTCTTTGACTCAGGAATGTTCCATTACCCGGCATTTTTTTTTTAAGGACTGACATAGCTTCTTGGTCAAAGAAATGAGAGTTGCTTTTAACTAAACTCTATCTACAAGCAGCATAAAGGGCAGCTGCACATCTCAGCATTGACATCTCATCCTTTGGGAAGGCTTCCCTGATCTTCCAAGTATGGGCCAGATGCTCCTTCTGTGTTTCCTACAGTAGTAATCTTTATTTTCCATTCTAAACCTACAGTAGAACATCATTTTTTGATATCGATTCAGTGTGCTCCCCTTTGCAAAAGCAGACAGAAAGCCATGGAGGAGGAAATCTTTATCCAGTAAAAGATCCCGTGAGTACCTCTAGTTAGAGACACCACCTATGAAACTCAGAAGAACTCAGCCAAGCCTGGCCTCCCTCTGGATCAATTTTCATAAACAACCCAGGTTATCTCTGGTAGGAAAAAGACTAAACACTGTTCCCTACAATTAAAAGTTAGGGACCCTTGCCGGTGAGCTCCAACAAAGGCCCACTGGCAGAAAAGTTCTTCGAGAGCATTGATTTTAAAAAATTACCCTGAAGTATAAATTAAAAATTAAATTAAATTTTAAAAAAATTACCTTGAAGAAATGTGGAGTCTAGACTGTAAGCCCCAACTTAAACAGACACTCAGTTCTCAGAATTTCCTGAGAATTTCCTGTGCCTTTCTAGTCACAATCCCCTCAAAAAGTGGAGCCAGAGAAAGAGAGAAGAGGAAACGTGGGAAGAAGAAAAAAAAAAAGGTAGAAAGAAGGAAAAAGCAGCAGGAGACAAGAGAAACCAGTTTTGTCTTCCCGACTCTGTACTAAATCATTTTAGGCCTTAAAACATAGGGTGGCTATGTTATCCCTGTTTTCTAGAAGAGAAAACTGAAGCCCAGAGAGGTTAAGGAACTTGGGCAGGGGCACAGAACAAGCAAGTGTACATTTCACCCACACCTCTCTGCCTTCCAGCCTGTTTCAGCTCCCAGACTTGTATGGCCTCAGTTGATGTCATCCATTTACAGTCACACACCCTTGAAGTGAAGGGTCACTTCACCCTTCCCCACCAAAGAAGCTGATGGAGCAATGGGGTCTGGGTTCAAATCTCATACAGACTTTTCTTAATCATGTATCTGGTACTTGCTGGCTTTGCAACTCCAGGCGAGGTAGTTTATATCCCCGAAGCTCAGTGATCTTACATCTAAAAGAAGGAGAATATTTACTTCCACAAGTAACTGGGGGGCTTAAACGTGTTTCTGAAAAAGAAAAGGGCAGGTACCCAACAGGGACTCGAAACACACGCCAGCACTTCCTCGACTACACACACCCATCTCCCAACTAGAACAGGATAAGGCTTGGTCTTCACAAGGCTTGTTCTATATAGAAGAGTAACTGGGGCCCTGCCACTTTTTAGTTAGTTAGTTACCAAAGAGGAGGAGAAACAAGAGGAGACTGTTTTCTTGCCATCCAGCACTATCAGGGGGCAAATCTGTCAAAGAGGAAGTTTGTTTTTCTCCCTTTCCCTTAAACTTTCCTCTTCTCCTCTCCCCCACCCTACCCATCCCGCTGTTCCCCTAGGTCATTTATCATCTGTTCTCTACAAATTGTCATAATCCCAGGTAATCTGTTAGCTCAGTGGTGCTCAAACACCACCACCTCAGCCTGCAGCAATTCAGGAAGGTCCTGGTCCTTTAAAGGAACCTTGGGTTACACTCGACTGGCCTGGAAAACAGCAGTCGTTTGGCTGAGTTTGGATTAAAATGACAGCAAATGTGGCTCTAGAGTCACATAATTGCAAAGACTCTCAGCTTAAGACAGGCAAAAGATCTTTGTGTTTTACTAGCTGACACCAGGAAGTATTTAAGGGTCAAAGGGAGTGTACCCCAATGAGCCCTTTTTTGCTGGGCTGGGGCTTGTTCCAGTGCCCCTCAAATCATACGAATTTGCTCAGCCCTTTCTTTAAGGCCAGCCCTGGCTGATTCCAAAAGCCAAGACTTTCACGGACGGCCCAGCGTTCTCTGAAATCCACAGCTGGACCATTAGCAGCAGGAAAAATGCCAAAGGACTCCTCCCATCAATCCCAAAGCCTGGGACCTGCCCAAAACTGCTCCAGGAATCCTGATGGGTTCCAAGGAATCCTTCCCAGGGAATTACTGAGAGCCCTCACCAGTGTGGTTCTTGTCCTTTCAAAGGGACCCCCAGGAGGTCAGGGATGTAGTGGAGGTTCAGGTCTGTCCTGGCTCAGGGCTCCCCAGGCAGAAGGAGGCGATGCCCAGTGCTTAGTGAGAGTATACTGTACATAATGGATAAACCTTGAAAACATTTTGCTAGGTGAAAGAAACCAGTCACAAAGGACCACACATATATTGTATGCTTCCATTTACATGAAATGTCAGCAGAAAGTAGATGAGTGGTTGCCAAGGGTGTTGGGGGGCGAGGTTGGGAAGAAATGGGGAGTTTCCGCTAATAGGTACAGAATATTTTTTTTTTGGAGTGATAAAAATCTTCTAAAATTGATTGTGGTGATGATTGCACAACTCCGTGAATATACTAAAAAACCACCGAATTGCACACGTGTGCAATTGTATCTCAATAAAGCTGTTTCTTCAAAAAAAATCCTATCCTGAAGTCTATCTTACAGTAACCACACCCTTGGGACCAGGTTCAAAGGAAATCCATCCAAGTTGCTCTTTTGAAACAACTCAAAATCCAAATGCTATCCATGCGTTACTTCATTCACTCATTTTACATTTACCAGTGAGTTCTCTGTGGGCAGAACTGGACCACCTTGTCAGAAACACACCACCAGCTCTCCCCACTGCATCCAGCTTAAGCCGGTTTCCTGGATGCGAGCAGGGCCTCTTTATCACATGCTGCAACCAGGAAGGGCCCCCCCTTGACTCTCTGTAGCTGAGGAGCCCCAGAGCCTTTAAGAGGGGAGTTTCAGGAAAACTCTTTCTCATTTCTGCTCCCCATAGAGCCACCAATGTCTTATCCGCATGTTTCTGCCCCCATTCCACCCCCTTCTACTGCTGCAAGCAGCTGACTCTCCAAAATTTCCAGGAGGGAAATGAGGCTCTCAGCTTTAGCTCCAGAAGTAGTTTTCGGGGGGGGAGGGGCAGATATAGGCCGCTTTGAGAGCTGCACGCAAGCTCCATTTGCACAGTTGCCCTAAGGTCATGCCGAAAGCCTAAGCACAATGCGCGACCCCGGGTCAATCCAGAGCTTCGACCCCGGGTCAATCCAGAGCTTCGCGTGCCACAGGGCGGAGCCTCCCACAGAGGACCCAAGAACCCAGCTCCTGAATCAGAGTGCCCGTGTCCTGGACTTGCAGGCAGCGTTCAGACCCTTGCTTAGGACTAAGGCCACTCCAGTGGCACAACGCCGGCTCCTCTTGGCCGGGCCCTAACCCTGTCTTGACTGTGCGCTGTGCACGCTAAAGCCAAGCTCGGCCAGATGCACCTCCGCCTAGGCGCTGCGTACTAGAGCGCTTGAAGCCGCCAGCAGTTCAGAGGGATAAAAGGGGCGGGTGGGGGAAAGGGGGTGGGAAAAGCCAGGGCAGAGAAGACCCTCCAGCACCACAGCGTGGTGGTGCGTCTGAAAGCTGCAACTTCCTGGGTCCAGACACCAAAGTAAAACGCGCGAAGCATCCGGGTTTCCTGGCGTGGACGAGCTATCACTACGTGGAAGAGCTATCACTACTGCCAACATCCTGCATCGAGGCACTCCGTTTGCTTGCTCCTCTTTTTGCGAGCACCTGGTCCCCAGCGCGGGTCACCCACGGGGATCTAGGTGAGTTGCGTACCCCATGATCTCCATCGACTGTTTTCCCAAGCGACCCTTAATACAATCTAAATAAAAACAGCGTGCTTTCTGTTCATATACAGCTCTCCAAAACAATCCCTAAGCCCCTTTCTCAACGGAATGGTCGCTTCTACTTCTACTCGCTTCTACGAAGCCCCTTCTACTTGGAAATTCTGGAGTCTCCACTGTCTCGAAGTGGAGACACCCGCTCTTTCCCGCCGAGCACTCACAGCGCCCAAGTACAAGGGGGAAAGCTCCTGAGAGCAACCCAGGGCATCTTCACTGTCTGCATTTGCATCACGCAGTGCCACCAATCTCCCTGCCCAGTGACCCCCTGCGAAGAGGCACCCGGTGCACCTTCCCATCGCACCTCAAACGTCCCCGGGCCATCCGAGGCGCGCGTGAAGAGAAGGTCCATGGAATTGCACGGCGTCTGCAGGTGGCTAGTCCTTCCCACTTTCCCTTCCTCAAGAATAGACTTTGCAAAGCCGACCCGAAAGAAGAGCAGAGAAAGACTGGAACTAACCTGTTCAGGAGAAGATTCCAGCCCAGGTAGGGGGCCTCTCCGTGCCTAGGGAAGATCCAAGTTCCGCCGCGAATTGGTTCTTGGCGGCGCACGGGTCTCGTGCGCTTCCCGCCGCGTGCCCCTTTCAATTAGCCTCTCTCCCTCTCCTCTACCCGCTTCTGCCCCCACTCCCGGCCGCTCAGAGCTGCCTCCTCCTCTCCAGGGCTTCCCTCCTGCTAGGCGCCCGGGATCAGATAAGAGGAAAGGAAGGCCCGCTGGCAGCCAATTATAGAGCGGAAGGTGGCTGCGGGGGGAGGTGGGAGGCAGGCCTAAGCCCCTAACGCACCCCCGCTTCCCTCCTCCTCTTCTCCTCCAGCCCGGCCCCACAAGAGATGCTCTGAGGAGCCCGCCCAGCGCCGCAGGCGCGCCAGCCCAGACCTGGCGGCCGCCCCAGGTGCGGGCCGCAGCCGGCTGAACGGTGCCGGGAAAGAGCGGCTTTTGCCCCTCCACTCGCACCGAGGCTAGCGTGTGGCTGGCTTTTTTGCGAGGTCTGGAGCTCTCGAGGACGCAGGTGCTGTGTGCCCGCTTCCCCATTCCCAAAGGCCAGCCTCGTCAGGGACCCCGCGCTCGGGCGGCCAGTACCCGCTATAAAGGGGTAGCCTGTCTTGGGACTTCCCTGGCGGTCCAGTGGTTAAGACTCCGCGCTTCCACTTCAGGGGGCGCGGGTTCGAGCCCTGGTCGGGGAACTAAGATACCACCAAAAAAAGACAAAAAAACAAGGGGTACCCTTTCTTCCTTCCTTCTTCTGAACGAGGGCTATAAAATGCCAAAGCAGATATGCTCAAACTTTAATGTGCAGGAGAATCACCTGCGAATGTTGAAATAGACATTTTTGGTGTTTAAAAGGACGAATGTCGGCTGTGTACGGTGGTAGGACTTCTTAAACTGCATATGCTCTCTCGTAGAGATCCTGTTTCAACAGGTCTGGGCTGAGGCCAGGGACTCTGCATTTATCAAACACCCTGGTGGTTCTGATACATGCAGGTCACCCTCCGAGAGGCTCTGCTTGAGCTGTGAAGCCCACGAGGCGCGCCAGAGCCCCGCGCCAGGTCTCCAGGGACTCGGCCCTGCGCGGTCATCCCCTGGGCCCCCTTGGAAAGTCATCATCGTTACTCATTTTTTAACCTCACGAACAGCCTCCCACCCGCTCCCGCGGCGTCTTTACAATCCAGCTTGTTGTGTGCGCACAAATGTTGGGAGCTGGGAGGTATAAAAACTAAGTGTTTATCAAGAAGCCACTTTTGGGCTTCCCTGGTGGCGCAGTGGTTGAGAGTCCGCCTGCCGATGCAGGGGACACGGGTTCGTGCCCCAGTCCGGGAAGATCCCACATGCCGCTGAGTGGCTGGGTCCGTGAGCCATGGCCGCTGGGCCTGCGCGTCCGGAGCCTGTGCTCCGCAACGGGAGAGGCCACAACAGTGAGAGGCCCGCATACCGCAAAAAAAAAAAAAAAAAAGGAGCCACTTTTGTGAGAAAATACCCTCTCGCCTTGGAAAACTGCAGAGGGTATTTCACCACCGTTAAAGGCTGGTGATGGCGAAGAGAGAAAGGGCAGGCGGTGCTCTTAAAAGGTCCCCGAACCTGCTACCACCCTGCTCAGCCCAGAATACAGAAAGAGGGGCTGTGACCCATCCACCCCCTTTCAAGGGGGTCCTTCGGATATTCTAACCTTCCCAAGCCACGTCCTCTGCTTTCCCCGAATTTGCTGGTATTCGCATCCCCTTGTCCACGCTCTGAACTTCCCCGCTTGTCCTGCAATTGGAGTGCAAAAGGCCCTCTGCAGCTCCCACCGCCGCCCTGCGTCTGTCGGTCGCTTTCCGAACGCGCCTCAGGTCTGCCACGGGACAGGGCCCGAGCTAGGCGCCGTTTTGCTTCTGCGCTTCACTGAACGTGATTCTCCCGGGTCAGGCAGCCAGCGCGACTTTTTAGCAGACAGGGTCTAAATCCGAGGGTTCCATTCGCTGAGCTGCGAGCATGCGAGCGCCACCTGGTGTCTGCGACTGGGAGTTCGAGATAGGGCGGGAACTGGAAAGCTATCCATCCATCCTAGATTAATATGGAGGGACCAGAATTCCTGAAATTCAGTACTTATAGCTGGAGAAAACTACACTTTAGTTAGATCTCCTTTCCTCTGCCCACCCCCAAACGAGTGCCTACTACCTTCATACTCTGTCCCCCCTTTTTCACTAATAAAATCTACTCTTGTGTTCTTCATTTTTAACAAGATATAGATGGCTAGTGTAAGCTTAGCTTTACGTGTAATTCCCTTGGGGGAGGTAGTGGCGTGTTAGCATAAAGTTTGAGGCAAAGGCTGAGAAAAAGTGCTTGTGATGGAATTATAGATAATTGGAAATGAGGAATTCCCTGATGATTTTAAATACGTGCAAAAATCCATACACAGCAAATAGCAGAATATTTATTCCATAGAAATCTTATACGATAATGTATATTGATTTTGTTATGATATAAAATGTTATTTTAAAAAGTTCTAAGTCATCCTTCTTTCATCTTTTAAACTTTTGACTTCTTGCATTTATTTCACTTTCAACATAGGTAGATAAATTTCAGTTAATGTTGAATCAGAATGGCTGGTTTTAATTAGTTTTTCACTTAGTTGCAGTTGTGTGTGAATTTCCAGGCCTTTCAAGGGAGTGTTTATTCAACATTTATCTTAAGGTCAGCCCTCGGAGTTTAGAAGAATACTGAGAACTGAAACAAGCCCAGAAGACCCCTCTAATGGTCTCCTCTCTCAATCAAAAAAATTAAAAAAACCAAAAAACCTCCGAAAGGATTTTTAAATAGAGGGGGTCTTTTCAAAGATATCCAAAAATTCCAGCTTCCCACAGTAATTTATTCCAGGACTCAACAACTCCTCCTAGGATTTCATCCTGAGTTTGTGTCATGAATGTGATTTTCTTTCTCTCGAAGGACTCCATACACACCCTGTTGCCACTCTCCTCCTTGTCCCCTAAAACCCTGCAGGAAGATTTTGAACTCAAACTTGAATTGAAGGGACTCTGCCCCTTGCTTGTCTCACTCTGGTGAAGTTATTTTGCCTCTCCGAGCCTAACTCCTTGTGTGTAAGAAGGGAGTAATTAATTATATCTCAGGGGATAGTCATGCAGATTAAATGACAGATGTGTTTATGGACCTAATCCATACGAAATAATAAATAGCAACTATATCACCCAAATTAGGACTTTATCTCCCTTCTGCCCAAGGCATACGGCTCTCCTCTCTTCAGTAGCCCCTTACGGATAACTCTTGCAATGTGTCTCAACAGAGGTGCTTTGACATTTTGGATAGGTCGGCATAACTGTCCCAGACATTGTAGAACATTTATTATTCCTGATTCCATCACCAAATTCCAGTAGCACCCTCCCCATCTCCTAGCCATTGTGAAAACCAAAAATACCACCACACATTTCCTTATACACTCAGCAGCAAACCATTAACTCTCTGCAGTTCTACTCCAAACCCTCTGTAATGGCCAGCTATGATTTTTCCTCAGCCTATCCATTCCCCCTTCTTTTGGTTACAGAAGGTTCATACTGATAATATGAGCAATAACCTATAAGCAATAACCACGGCCCAGGCTCCTGGCTCCACGTGCCCACCCCCTCTTCCATGCTGACCCCCGAGACTCCTAGTATTGGCCCTCATCTTGCAACAGCACAGCTGGTAATGAAAGGCTAACTCCCAACAAATCAGAGAAACTTCAGGATCCTGCCCCCTAGTCAAGGGCTGATGTACCTTCTCACTGATTGATGTCCCTGCCGTACTAGCTGTCAAATACTTTATTCTCAAACAGGTTATTCTCGCCTTAGAGTAACAAAGACCTGACTTATGTTAGGAAAGTGCCTCCACTCCATTGATGCAGCTGTGGCTGGGCTGTCAGCTCCGAGTGCTCTGTTCTCCTCTAGCCGAGTGTGGGCAGGAGCTCGCAACTAGGCCAACCACACACTCTCTCCCTCAAATGTGACTGTAACGCAGTGGGACACAAGAGGAGGAACAAAGTGCTAAATTTTTATCTCGATTCATCCTAGCAGTGAGGCCTGCAGTAACAATAAATAGCTCCTTAAATCTAGACATCCTGCAGAAGCACACCAATACAGCTGTACCGGCTGTTAAAATATTGAAATACCTCCCTGCCAGTTGGTAAACAGCTGCCTCTCCACCACCCTGGATGTCCTCCCCAGCATCCCCTTCCTGGGATCACTACGCCTGCTTTCCCTCTGATACAGCAGCTCAAGAGGTAACCCCTGTGCTATGGTCTAAATGTTTGTGTCTCCCTAAAAGTCACATGTTGAAATCCTGACTCTCAAAGGTGATAGTTTTAGGAGGCGGGGCCTTGGGAGTTGATTGCAACTCTTGAGGGTGGAACGCTTATCATGAATGGGATTAGCATTCTTGCCTAGAGAGATGCCTCGCCCTTTCTCACTACAATGGCAAGTCCGGGACCTGGAAGGGAGCCTGCCCTCCGCCATGCTGGCAACCTGAGCTTGGACTTGCAGCCTCCAGAACTGTGAGAAATATATTTCTGTCCTTTATAAGCTACCCAGACTGTGGAATTTTGTCACAGCATGGATTGAGACACCGTGTATGAGCTGAGTGCTGCTAGGTCTCTGTGTGGCTACTGGTATCCGTTCCGATTTGCCTGCGCCATCTTGTTGTTTTATCGTTTGAATATCAGCCCTGCCCAGAGCTCCACGGTATCTGGCTCCTGGCCTTCCTGAAGCTTTTGTCTCAGCTCTGTGAGCTACCCTATTTTTGCCAAATCTGATTTCTTTTTCTGCTAACTGAAGAACTCCAAGTCCATCTTCATTTTACCAAACCTGAAGCTGCGATAAAAGACATGAGAGAGTTTGTCAAACTTACCTGGGGGATTAATGGCAAAGTCAACACTAGAATTCAAATGTTTTAACTCCCAGGCCAGAGCTTTCCCCACTAGAGTGCACTGACCCCTTTCCAAACAATACTAGAGATACAGCTTATGCTTGTATAGGATTTTCACTTTACAAAGAGCATTCAAGTACATCATCCCATTTTAAATATATCAGCTCTGCAAGGTAAGACTCATTCCAGAGGTTGAAATCATATTGTCTTAAAATGTCCTTCCTGGTGCTGGAATCCCCTCTTTGTCTCACAATCACCTTTCATGTTCTTGAACCAGTGATTAAGACATTCCTCATCTTCTCGGCTCCACAGCGTAGATCAAAGTCAGGACTTTAAAAGCAGCCAAGGGCTTCCCTAGTGGCGCAGTGGTTGAGAGTCTGCCTGCCGATGCAGGAGACACGGGTTCGTGCCCCGGTCCGGGAAGATCCCACATGCTGCGGAGCGGCTAGGCCCGTGAGCCATGGCCGCTGAGCCTGCGCGTCCAGAGCCTGTGCTCCGCAACGGGAGAGGCCACAACAGTGAGAGGCCCGCGTACCAAAAAAAAAACCAAAAACAAAACAAAAAAAACAGCCAAGTTTCGCATGTGTGACTGCAACCTGTCAGTGTATGCATGGTGCATAACAGGTCCTGTTCATAACATAATAGGGCTGGAGCAGGCCTAAGAGATTTTATACATATATACATATATGGTAACCCCTTCACTTTACAAATGAAGAAACTGAGATCCCATGCATTAAATCCCCAGAAAGCATCAGTGGCAGATATTATGAGATTCAACAGCATCTGACAATAAGTCCAGACTCTTTCCAATAATAATAATACCACAGAAGAAGAAGAATCTTTACTGAGAGTCGTTTGGATACCAAACTTCTGTGAAAGCCCACATGGACACTTAATTTTTTTATACCATTTTACTAAAATAATTTATATATGTAATTTTAAAATTTAAATAATACTAAAAACTTGTTAAAAAAATATTACTTCTGCTCACCAGAAGTAATCACCTTTGACTCTTTTAGCAGTTTTTCTTTGACATTTTCAAATCTCCATATTTCTCGATATAATGTATGTACTGCTATGTGTTTAATAATCAATTTTAAACATCATTTCTATATTTCCTGTTACGGTAGAAGAGGATGTAGCTCTTTCAGGCTGCCATCCGTTTTCTCCTCTTTTATCTTCCCCATATGATGTTTACCTCCATATTCAGTGTTTCCATTCCTATGCTTTGCAAATATTCACATAAAAGCATCATAATGTATTATGATCATTTTTCCTTCTACTTTTAGGTTTTCTCTAAAGTTAATAATTGTCTTGCTTTTTCCTTTGCTTTATTTGATTTTTGCTTATTGCTAATCTTTCCAACTACTTCCAATAACGTCTCCGTGCAATGTCCCAAAGTCACTGATATCAGGTAAAAATATTTTTAAACATCCCTCTTCTCCAGGCAGGTTTTCCTTTAGACCTGCTGCTCAGTTGTCATCCTGGCCTTTGTTTTCTACCAAACTTGGAATTCCTTCTGTCTTTCTCCAAGATTGGCTTCCCTATTTCCTGGATATCATACCTTCCTCTTTCTCAGTATATTCCCTTGTTTGGGTTGATACTTTCTCCAGGAGTTTTCTCTGGTTAAAAGATGGTTCCACAGCAGCAGGCACGGTACTGACGGCTCCAAACAGCTTGTCTCCTGAGTCTTGCCGCTTCGGCTGCCCTTTACAGCTGAATTATGAATTATCTACACCACAGTCATTATTCTGGGGGTTCTCTCCTCTACTGGATACCGTGTTCTCAATTTTGCACATCTTCCTAGATTGAATTATACTCCCTCTTTTTTGTTGTTTTAATTTTTTCCTTCAGTTTTACTGAGATATAATTGACATACAGCACTGTATAAGTTTAAGGCATACAGCATAATGATTTGACTTACATATGTCATGAAGTGATTACCACAATAAGTTTAGTGAACATCCATCATCTCATATAGATAATGAGATGATGATAAATATTCCCTCATTCTGAGGAAGGACATCCTCTAGTGGTATCCTAAGACAAGGGCATGGGGGGCGGGAAATCGATACATTTTTGAGACCTTGTATGTCTTTATGCTCAAATTTCATTACTAGTTTGGCTGTGCATAGAATTCTAGCTTAGAAATTATTTTCCTTCAAAAATTTAAAGGTATTGCTCCCTAATTTCTTACCTCCAGTATTGTTTTTGTGATGAAGAAGCCATTCTTGATTTTTGGTGAAGTCCATCGCAGGCGGAATTGCCTTTCCCTCCTTTGAGCTCTTACAGTAATTACTGTCTACTTCTGCAAAAAAAAAAAAAAAAAAAAGCACAGGTTACTTTGAGAAGGCTCTTTTATTGCTCTCAACTCTGGTTAATATTTTTTATTTTTCTTTAATTTTTTTTGCGGTACGCGGGCCTCTCACTGTTGTGGCCTCTCCCATTGCGGAGCACAGGCTCCGGATGCGCAGGCTCAGCGGCCATGGCTCACGGGCCCAGCCGCTCCGCGGCATAGTGGGATCTTCCCGGACCGGGGCACGAACCCGTGTCCCCTGCATCGGCAGGCGGACTCTCAACCACTGCGCCACCAGGGAAGCCCCTGGTTAATATTTGATACATTTCTTTCCTACCTGCCCAGGGTAGAATGCAAGCTTCCTGGGAGGCAATATAATAGTGGTTAAGAGCATGGATTCTGACACAGAGTTCTGGCACGATTACTAACCTTGGACAAGTTAATGAACCTCTTTTTTCCTGTTTCCTAATTTGTAAAATGGGAATGGTAAGGGTACCTACCTCATGGGCATGTTGTGACTATTAAATGAATTAATTCATCTAATCTAATTAGCCCATTAAGCCCTTAGAAGAGTATCAGGCACCCAGTAGGTTCTCACCATTAGCTGATGTTAACTGTGCCAGATACTACTTTGTACCCTCCACTCTTTCTATTCCATCCTTTGTATAACAAAGTCCTAATATATATGTGTGCATTTAAAATTTACTCATATAAAATGATATAGATAAAATATACCAGAAATTAACTATATAAGTATTTAAACAAAAGTGAGTCCTAAATGTTCAGAAAATAATGAGGAAAAGATATGATTTTTTGGCTAATTTGTAATATATTTATTTTTTTCTTGTCTCAATCAAAAGTGCACATCAATGAGCAGTGTTGGTGCACGATTCTGGTAGAACTTTAATAGCTTTAACATTTGCACGTCTAGAAGTACTCGGGTTAACACAGCTCTCCAAAGTCTATAATCTTATGCTGTATTGCTCTTCTGAATTATTTTTTCTGAGTATCAGATTTGCCATTATTTGAAGGTGAAGGATCAACACCCTTACGAAGCCCATCAATGGGATTAATCAGCAGCCTAGAGCCTTGATTGTAGTAGGGATGTGACAAAGGCTTGTCAATTTAAATTTATTTCAACAAGAATCGGAAGGGGGTGGGACTTCCCTGGTGGCACAGTGGTTAAGACTCCATGCTCCCAAGGCAGGGGGTCTGAGTTCGATCCCTGGTCAGGGAACTAGATCCCACATGCATGCCGCAACTAAGGAGTCTACCTGCCGCAACTTAGACCCCAGGCAACCAAATTAAAAAAAAAAAAAGAATCAGAAGTAGGGGGGGTCCCAACTGTCTGAGGAAGCCTTTCTGCTTTGGCTCTTCTTTGTAAAAATCGATTATAAGACTTCTTCAGAGAAGCAGATGTGCCAATACCAACCCCCCGCATATGGCCTTGCTCATAATAGGGGCTGGATAAATGTTTGCTACATTGAATTGAATACAATTCATCCGTTATGCCTCCTCAATTCTTCCCATGTGGCTATCATCAGTTTTAAGTCATCCACCTAAATCCATATGTGTAGCACATGCTGGCTGTGTGATTAAGGTGACAGAATCCCCGGAGCCATCCGTTTAGTCAGCAGCCCATATTCATTCAGTCAGCAAATACTTATTCAAGCAGGAACTACTTGGAACTTACTCATGGAGAGAGAGAGACAGAAAACATCATTGGCAAGTGATAGAAAGAAGAATAAGACGAGGAGGTGGAAGAGGACGAACTGCTGTTTTAGGTGGGGAGGTCAGGGATGAGTCCCCAGAGACGACATTGGAGCAGAGACTGAATGAGGGCAGAGAGCCAGTCGTGGAATTCACTGGAAGAAGGGCAGGGAGAACCACAAATGCAAAGTCTCTGAGGACGGAGGAACCGCAAGGAGGCCTGTGAGGCATAAGAGAAATGAGCAAGACAGGCACAGTGAGGGATGAGATCAGAGAGGTCTCTGGGTCCAGATATGGTGAAGCCTTCAGGCAAAGACTTTGGATTTTACTCTGCTTGAGAAGGGGAGCTCAAAACACAAGAGGGATCTAGTCAGATTTCACTTCCAGAAGAATCATTCAGACATCCAGTTCTGTCTTTCTCATTTGCTTCCCTCATCCGAAAATCTTGTTGTTGTTGTTGTTTTAATAGATCTTTACTGGAGTATAATTGCTTCACAATACTGTGTGAAAATCTTGTTTTTGAGGGGGAGAAGAAGAATGTTTATGGGATAGCCACTTTGCTCTCAAAGCTTCCTAAAATAAACTATCATGCATGATCTTCACCACACAACTCTGGTTATAGAAAGAACGCACAGTATCACCCATTTAGAGAAACAAATGGAAGCATGAAGAAATCAAATAAGAAAAAGGTTTCTTGTAGTTCATGGCAGATTCCCAGGAAGCATCACCTCTTCAGGATGGGGTTTGACTTGCTGCATAGTTAATTCGCTTGATCTCCTCAAACACCATGAAACACTTCCATTTAGAAACCCAGAGGAGGGTCCAGAAACATAAAGGTTAGATATATTCCTTGCTTCGAGGAGGTATCTGCACAGGGACCCTGTCTTAAACTGGGGAGACATCCTGACAAACGTTCAGCTTATTCCAAACCTCCTGTGCAGTGAACTTGCCAAGTCTGATCTATCAGCACTTGTGATAATGAAGTAATTTATGACAACCTGTGATGATAGACTTGAACACGATTTCAAAACCTTTTCTTACAACACAGGACAAAAATGCATTTTCATCGAAGAGATTTCAAATCAATGATCAAAATAAACTATCCATCTGATCTTTGAAAGAAGTAGATTTACTCCTGGTATACAATGTATATTCATTTGTAACATTGTAAGAGCTTTCAGTAATTTTATTTAGTACTTAAACTCAACCACATAGAGAGGAAGTAAAAATTCTGTTGGTGAGGCTCTGAAATTCTGTTAACTCGAAATATTTTTCAGAAAGGAGTTCCCTTAAAAAATTTTTTTAATATAAATTTATTTATTTATTTTTGGCTGCGTTAGGTCTTTGTGGCTGGGCGCGCGGGCTTTCTCTAGTTGCGCTGAGCGGGGGCTACTCTTTGTTGCTGTGTGTGGGCTTCTCATTGCGTTGGCTTCTCTTGTTGCGGAGCATGGGCTCTAGGCGCACGGGCTTCAGTAGTTGTAGCACGCAGGCTCAGTACTTGTGGCTCGTGGGCTCTAGAGCGCAGGCTCAGTACTTGTGGCGCACGGGCTTAGTTGCTCCACGGCATGTGGGATCTTCCCGGACCAGGGCTTGAACCGCGTCCCCTGCATTGGCAGGCGGATTCTTAACCACTGCGCCACCAGGGAAGCCCCCCTTTAAATTTTATGAATATATTTTATACATTTGAACTTCACAATTAAAATGACTGTTGGTCATCCCCAGGTCTGCGGGGCTATCTGAAAGAAAACAGTTGACTTGGCTGACCTTCCACAGTTTCCCCTTTTTTCCTAATTTTATGATGCATGCAAGTGGACTTTTCCTGGAGTTTCAAGTGTATTCTTTTTGTTTTCCCAAACTTTGTCATGTATGACAGCCGCTGCTTTTATGTACAGTTGGTCTTGTTGGAATGGCACTTTCTTGCACACTTGCCCAGAAAAGGGTCTGTTACAGTGTCCCTGGAGCTCATGGTCTACTGATTTCCATACTAAATTTCTCTCTATACACTTTTCTAGTCAATTCTAGAAAGACCCATTAACAAGACAGATTCTAAAAGAGTTGAAAGCTGTAAGATTCTTCATCTGGAGTTAGTTAAATGAGGTAGTAGGGGAAAAAAATGGTAAATCATTCCAGCCAGGAAACATTCATACAAAATGATAGACTCATCCGCTGGAAAGCGTTTGGGGAATTAGCTCCTCTATTTTATGCTTCCAGGGAAGACATTATCTAAGTCATTTCACCTCCTCAAACTCCACCAAACTTTTGGAAGATTCCACTGAAGGAGAACTACCCTTGTCAGCTCCCTTTCTACCAACAGCCTCATTTGGGGGAAAGTCTTTCATTCCTAGAGACCAAATAGCTCTACAGAAGATAGAAGCCTATACCCTAGTGATTTTGCCCATAGGACAAAAAGTGTGTGTGTGTGTGTGTGTGTGTGTGTGTGTGTGTGTGTGTGTAGAGAAAGAGAGAGGGAGAGAGAAAGAGAGAGGCTTTAAATCAAAGCTGATAAATTATTAAAGATATTCAAAGGGCTTTGAAAAACTTAACACCATTCCTACTTAGTTTTGAAATATTTCCATTCAGATTTATATAATTTTAAAAATAGTTTTAAAAAATACTTTTATCTAAATAATTCATGTTCATTATGAAAAATTACAAAAGGAAAAATAAAAGAAAAAAGAATCACCCAATATTCAACCTCCTAGAAACAGCCACTGTTAATAGCCACTAGGTTTAAAACTATTTCCTCTGTATATAGGGATCTCTGTGAATATTTTATGACGAGCTCATACCTTTTACAATTTGTAACTTTTTCTTCTTACTGACCATCACATCACCATCTTTCCATGTGTATAAATAGTTATCTATATCATAATTTTAGTTAATTTTAAATGTATTGAGTGTTTTAAAAATCACCTTAAACCTCCAAGGCCGATAGAGGTGAGACAGCCTACATATTCTTAACAAATTTCCATTAAAAAACACCACAAAACTATACAACATATTTATATAAAAGCTCTTAAAATACATTGTTAAACCAGTAAGAAATTTTTTTTTAATCCTTAGAAAGCAAAAATTAATAAAAGGCAGGAACCCAGAGGTAAGTAAGCACACAAGCATGCTTTGTCCTCGAGCATCTGCCAACCCCTGGAGTCTGGTCTATTTTGGCAGCCTTTCAAGCTCAAGGGTAGAGCCCTCAAAGAGAGAACTCCTCTAGGAGACCCTCACATAAAGCTGGGAACCTACATGGCTATATCATCAATGAAAAGGAGATCCAGAGATAAACCCACTCTCAGAAGCAGACAGTAAAGAGTTGCTTGGCTTTTTTTTTTTTTTTTTTTTTAATCTTGGAACTGGGTGAATGAGTGGGGAGAGATATTGCCTGAGAAATTGTAGCTCTAAGACAGCCCTCATCCAGGTTTATGGCCTGAATTCACACTATCCGTGTGAATTACAAAGCCCCAAGGTTAACTGTGGAAAACAGTATGGAAGTTCCTCAGAAAACTAAAAACAGAATTACCATATGACCCAGCAATCCCACTCCTGGGCATATATCCAGACAAAACTATAATTCAAAAAGATACATGCACCCCTATGTTCATAGCAGCACTATTCACAATAGCCAAGACATGGAAACAACCTAAAGGTCCATCAACAGATGAATGGATAAAGAAGATGTGGTACATATATACAATGGAATACTACTCAGCCATAAAATAGAATGAAATAATGCCATTTGCAGCAACATGGATGCAACTAGAGATTATCATACTAAGTGAAGTAAATCAGAAAGACAAACGCCATATGATAACACTTATATGTGGAATCTAAAATATGACACAAATGAACCTGTCTGTGAAACAGAAACAGAATCATGAACATAGAGAACAGACTGGTAGTTGCCAAGGGGAAGGAGGGTGGGGGAGGGATGGAGTGGGAGGTTGGGATTAGCAGATGTAAGCTTTTAGATATAGAATGGATAAACAACAAGATCCTACTGTATAGCACAGAACTATATCCAATATCCTATGATAAAACATAATGGAAAAGAATATTAAAAAATGTATATATTCAGTCATATATATTGTTACATATAACTGAATCACTTTGCTGTACAGCAGAGATTAACACAACATTGTAAATCAGCTACACTTCAATAAAAAAATATTAAAACTGAAAAAAAGCCTCAAGGCTAAGAATTGTTTTGAATTTGTCACATGTTGATATTGTCCTTAAACATCTAGCAGAAGCAAATGGGGTCCTTTCTGGAGGAACTCACTCTAAATGGAGGCCTCAAATAATTTCACAGATAGATTTCCAAGGAGTATGAATACATGGTCGAAAAAAATCACAAAACACATAGGGAATAATAGACCATGAGCAACAGCCAGCAGAAATAAAACAAAGATGGTAGAACTAGATCTGCAAAGACTTGAGATAGTGAAACTAATAAGCTAAGTTATTTTTAAATGCTTAAAAAGCAAAAGATGTAATTAAGAATAAGTACTAAAGCACATACAATTTTAAAGATAGCAAGGTATAAAATTAACATACAAAATTAATATCCTTCATATACACAAAGTAATGGGAGAGTGAATCCCATTTACAATAGCAAAAAAAAACAAGATAAAATACTTAGAAATAAACTTAACATGAAATTTGGAAAATCTACATGAGGAAATGCTAAAACACTCCTGGAAGATGTATGAGCTTAAATGGACAGGCATCCCTTGTTCTTGAATAAAATGACTCAACATCATAAAGCTGTCAGTTTTTCATAAGTTAATTTAATAAATGTTTCATAAAGCCTCTGTAAAAATACCAAAAAGCTTTTATCTTAAAATGAGATAAGTTAATATTAAAAATCACATGAAAAATACACATGCAAGAATACCCAGGGAAACACCAAAAAAGAAGCACCATTGAGGGACAGGGAGAGGCAGAAATCTCTATCAGACCACCAAATATATCAGAAAGCCATTTTAAGTGCAAGGATGTGGGAATAATTCATGAACAGACACATGAATCAGAGAAATAGACTAGAAAGTACAAATATATATGGAAATGCAATGAGTGATAAAGTTGACATCTCCGATCACTGGACCAAAATTGGACCAAAATAACTGGAAAACCATTTAGAAAGAGATCAAATTGTATCCCCAACTCACACTGTACAAAAGGAAAAAACAACAGTAACAACAACAAATAGATAAGAACTCTAAATATAAAAATGAAGCCATGAAACTACTAGAAGAAAACAGGTGGGTTCCTTTGAAACCTGTAAAGAAAGACTTTCTAAATACATCTAAAAATTTACAACAAAAGAAAAGATTCATGAATTCAACTAGATAAAATAAAAATATTTTTAAAGAAGCTTTGCATGGCACAAAACTCTATAAGCAAAGTCAAAAGGCAAATTACAAAGTGGAAGAAAATACTTAACGGCATATATTGCCGATAAGAACTAATATCACTAACGTGTAAAGCACTCTTAACACCAAGGTGAAATTGATCAAACCCCATTAGCTAAATGGGCAAAAAACATGAAGCAGAAAGTAGCCCCCTAAAAAGATATAAATGTTCCTTATACTTATGAAAAGCTCTTCAGCATCACTCATAATTAAATTCAAATTAAAAGGAGAAATACCATTTCTTATCTAAGCGGCAAAAATTAATAATTATGATATATTCTGTTGGCAAAGCTATAGGGTAACTAGTATTCTTATACATTGCTGACCAATGTATAAGAATACTAGTGTGTGCAAAATGGTACACTCTATCCAGACATCGTGTCACAAAGACTGTTTCATTCTTACAACTATGTTTATCTCCTAATGGTTCTGCTTCTCTGCACCCTAATACAGAAGGCTCCACTAAGGAAGTAACATTTGAACTAAACCTTAGAGTCTAATGAGTTGGATTTCTCATGTGAAATTTGATAAGTTTGAAAATGTAAACCAATTGCCTCTCCTATCTTGTAACTTTTTTTTTCCTGCAATGTTGCCTTACAGAGATACCTCTAAGAAGATAAGCTCCCCTGTAACCCTACTGCCATTGGTCACGTTTTATCCATAAAAAAGCTAACTGCCCTGTGCTTTCTGGTTATACTTGTACGTCTCAACAGTTGTACCAATTAATGTCAGTTCACAATATTTATATCTAAGATGTATCACAGTTGTTTCTTGAGCTCATTTTAATTGTATAACATACAGATTAAAAATTTTGCATTTTGGGGGACGAGAGGAGGACTCTAGACCAGCTATCTATCTTAGGTTCTCCAGTTGGGGCTCTAACAAAAACCAGATTAACGAGACAAAAACAAACAGAAGTTTACTAACATGTGCATTGTGCATACACATGGGAATACCCAGTGATGAGTAACTCAAAGGGATGGTTAGAACTTGGTCTTATAGAGCATCTTACCAAAAGAACAATACATTTTTAGAGAGGTGATAAAACAAAGAAAAAAAGACTTTGAGCTTCTAGGGGTGGCAAACTGTGGGAAGAGAAATATATGAGGCCACTAACTTACGGTAGGTAAATGGTAAGTTTAGCAAGGCTTGTTAGGCAGATTCCTATGGTGCCACCTCGTAAGCTCACAAGGGACTAGAGTTGTCTCTGGTGATTAACTTCTGCCCTTTATGGAAAAGAGGAGCAGGGAGGGACACCTTTATAAATTTATATTGTGCTCTTAAGCAAATAAGGGAAAGGCAGAGAGTTTTTCTTGTACCTGCTTCTTCTCATTTGCCTTCAGTTCAAAAGAATCTTTTATACTAAAGTGGCATATTTGGGAAGGCATATTCTGCTACCCTTCGGGGAAATGACCAGACATTGTCTTTCACCAAATAATTCCTCAGCAAAAGGGGATATTATAGACTACAACAGAACAACAACAGCAGTGCTGTGAATCTCAACAGGTTGCATATAAAAGTTAGAGGGGAGAGGACAGCTAGGAACGTATATGAAAACTAGTTCTGAGACAGAGGACCTTCAAAATGTGTGTACTCTTTGACTCAGGAAATACAGTAATTACACTTGTAGAAATTATCCTAAGGAATTATCATGGCTGTATGTGATGTTTAAATGACAATCATAACAGCAAAACAAATGACTTGTATTTTATATGCATGAAAAAAAAGTCTGGAAGAATATATACCAAGGTGTAAACCACAGCTTTCCATGAGTGGTGAGATAATGTAAATTTTCTTCTTTTGCTTCTCTCTGTTGTTAATGTTCTCTATAATTATTATGCCTTTCTTTTATAATTTTTACAGAGGTTATTTTTTTTTTAATTTGTGGGTGGGTCTTTTCTAGTGTGAAAGCATTTAAAAATGTTCTCTGCTCCAAGAGTAGAAGTTAAAATTCCAGGGAAGAGGAATCTAGTTGTAAACACAAGGGTTGTGGAAACACTAAGAAGTTGAGTCTCCTTCCCATCCTCAGACTATCTGGTTTGATATTAAGCTAGGTCTTTTCCAGCCCCCACTTCTGTCATGAAATGATTCCTACTGTGTCATGTAGATGGCTGTTAAAGGCCGAGTGAATCTATGCTTGGGCAGCGAGCCTGGAAAAATAGAGGGTACTGCCAAAAGGGAGTTCAGATTCCTCCCCAGTTTAATTGTTTTCCATTTCACCATGACTAGATGACCTCCTGGTCTTCTCCTGCCCAAGAATGTCCCTAAAAACTTGGATGCTTTGCTTGGTCTCAGGAATGAATCATCTGGGAAGAAATGATTCTGAGAATAAACATTTTCTGTACCAAAGATATGTCAGAATCTGAGTCAAGTACTAGCCCAAGTCCCTCAACAACCTTAAGATTCTCCCAGGTGTGGAGAGAGTGAGAAAGATGCCATGATGGATGATATGTAAGAACCAGGTGCAAAGGTCTGTGGGGTCCAGCCCATCATGGGTAGAAGTAAGTTTGGAACACAGCCTCTTAGAAGTGCATTTCAGTGATGTTTTGTGAGCATTAAGAGACATGGTCTTACTCATGAAAAGAAAATTCAGGAGACTCTAAATGTTTTCTACAATACTCTCCATTGAAGAGCAGCAGGAAAGCAAGCAGATTGGACTTAAATTCTTACTAAAATTATAGTTGGGTAAATAATTTGAACCTACATGTCTTTGACTCCAGAAACATTTTGTTCTGTTTTTTAAACTATGTGATACTGTCACCAAATATATCAGTGTTTTAAAAACCTTTTTCACCGCAATGGAAAAAAATTACATCACACACACATACACTCTAACACACATTTACAAAGAAAAGCTTCACAAAACAATACACACTTTTACTATGTGTAAATAGATCATTTCTATTCTATCCTATTCTTTTTTATAAGATTTTTCTTTTCTTTTCTTTTCTTTTCTTTTGGCACTGGTTTCAACCCACTCAATATATTTCACAACCCAATGATGGATCAAAACCTACCTACATCACTTACACAAGCTGCTTCAAGCAATTTTTTTCCCAAAATTAGCTCTTAAATTTTCATGGGTTTATTTTCTATACCATTACCACAAAAAGAGAGTTTGTTTTATGTTTAAACACATTTTTAATAAGCTCCTCATTCAGACAAAACCTTCTCAACCTTTTCAATTAAGTATTCTGTGTTTAATTGCTTGGGTAGAATCCTTTTTGCACGAATAATACAGGCATTGCATGTCCAAGTCATTAATATTGTGGTGCTATGGGAAGCAAGTTCTCCTGGTAATTCTATATAAAGTTGGTTAGAATAACAGCATGCTCCTAAAACAAAGCATCCTACTTACTGTGTGATCTTTAAAGAAGTTACCTAACTTCTCTGCGTGATGGTTACCTCATCTGCAAGATAATGCCATTTTATTGGACTATTGGGAAGTGTGTATTCAATAATCCAGTGAAAGGTCTTGACTCAGGGCCAGACACAACATAGGTTCATTTTGAGACATGAGCTAGTATTATTTTAAATAAATCCCTTGTGTTAGACAAGGTTCTCTAGGAAAGAGAGCCTGAAGCAAGCATTAAGATCCTAATACTGTTTTGGAGTGAAAACGCTCCTTCCTGCTCTACATTTGCCATTCTCTCTCACACACACCTGTATGTTCTTCCCACTATCCTATTTAACCTGGCCATACACAACTGGACAATTTCTGGCTACAATAATGACGTCTAAGCCATCCCAAGCTCATCACATCCTGGCACACATCAAAGAAATTGATAAAGGTAAGTGGTGGTGTAGCTAGCTGCACACCATCAGTGCCACCATTAATCCAGCCTTGAAGTGACAGTAAAGATGTCTCTTGAATTTCTAAGCTCATGAGAGAGACAAGTTTTACAAAAATTCCAGGAGGTGAGTGGAGTCAGCCTGACCTGACACAGCTACTCCTTGAGAGAAGCAATTAGACCTGGGGACAAGGCCACATGTCCTTGGTGACAGTGCATTACTATATTGGAACAAAGTAGGTCTTGAAGAGAAGACCTAGTGAAATGGTGGAAATCTAGGGTCCAATCTATAAGAAGCTGTTAAACATCATGAAACTTCAGGTGTTATTGTATTTGTGTGTCTGAAAGAGAAGCTTCCAGTCAGAACTGTCACAGATTGGAGTGGATGAAGGAGAAATAACTGCTAAATATAATTCGGGATCCTGGATAGGATCCTGGAACACAAAAAGGACAACAGTTGAAAAACTGATGATATTGGAATGAGGTCTACATTTTAGTTAATAGCATAGTAATGATTTTAATTTCCTGGTTTTGATAATCATACTACAGTTAGGTAAGGTGTTAACATAAAAATAAGGTTATTTTGAGTCAGCTCTACCATTGAGAACCAACTAGAAAAGCTGGAATTAATTACTGAGGTGTAATTTGTATGCAGCAAAATGCACAAACTTAAGTATAGAGCTCAATGTATTTTTTTCTTTGATTTTAAAAAAATAAAAGTATAGTTGATTTACAATGTGGTGTTAGTTTCAGGTATACAGCAAAATGATTCAGTCATATATATTCTTTTTCAGATTCTTTTCCATTATAGGTTATTATAAGATACTGAATATAGTTCCCTGTGGTATATAGTAGGTCCTTGTTGTTTATCTTTTTATATATAGTAGTGTATATTTGTTAATCCCAAACTCCTAATTTATCCCTCCCCTCTCCTTTCCCCTTTGGTAACCATAGATTTGTTTTCTATGTTTGTGAGTCTTTTTCTGTTTTGTAAATACATTCATTTTTATCATTTTTTTTTAGATTCCACATATAAGTTGTATCATATGGTATTTGTCTTTCTCTGACTTACTTCACTTAGCATGAAAATCTCTAGGTCCATCCATGTTGCTGCAAATGGCAATATTTCATTCTTTTTTACGGCCGAGTAATATTCCTTCATGTGTGTGTGTGTGTGTGTGTGTGTGTGTGTGTGTGTGTGTGTGTGTGTATCTCACATCTTCTTTATCCATTCATCTGTTGATGGACATTTAGGTTGCTTCCAAGTCTTGGCAATTGTAAATAATGCTGCTATGTACATTGGTGTACATGTATCTTTTTGAATTAGAGTTTTCATTTTTTCTGGCTATATGCCCAAGAGTGGGATTGCTGGATCATATGGTAACTCTATTTTTAGTTTTTTAAGGAACCTCCATACTATTCTCCATAGTGGCTGCACCAATTTATATTCCCACCAACAGTGTAGAAGATTTTCCTTTTCACCACAACCTCTCCAGGATTTGTTATTTGTAGACTTTTTGATGTTGGCCATTCTGACTGATGTGAGATGATACCTCATTGTAGTTTTGATTTCCATTTCTCTAATAATTAGCAATGCTGAGCATTTTTTCACATGCCTGTTGGCTACATGTATGCCTTCTTTGGAGAAATGTCTATTTAGGTCTTCTGCCCATTTTTTGATTAGGTTGCTTTTTTTTTTTTGGTATTGAGCTGCATGAGCTGTTTGTATATTTTGGAAATTAAGCCCTTGTTTGTCACATCATTTGCAAATATTTTCTCCTAGTCCATAGGTTGTCTTTTCATTTTGTTTATGGTTTCCTTTGCTGTGCAAAAACTTCTAAGTTTGATTAGGTCCCATTTGTTTATTTTTGCTTTTATTTCTTTTGCCTTGGGAGACTGATCTAAGAAAGAATTACTTCGATTTATGTCAGCAAATGTTTTGCCTATGTTCTCTTCTAGGAGTTTTATGGTGTCATGTCTTATACTTAAGTCTTTAAGCCGTTTTGAGTTTATTTTTGTGTATGATGTCTCAATGTATTCTTACATATGTAATATATAAAATGTGACATCACCCTACACATCTAACCCAGATCAAGATATAGACTGCTTCCCTCACCCTTACCTCATGAACCTATGGTATTAGAAGTCAAGACAGTGGTTACCTTTGGAAAGAAAGGACAGAGTAGTGATTAGGAGTGGCACCTAGGGAGGCTTCTGGGGCTCTGGTAATGTTCCATTTCCTGACTCCGATTTTGGTTATAGGTGTTGGGTTCATTTTTTGATAATTTACTGAGCTGTACACTTATGGTTTGTGCACTTTGTGTATGTATATTCTAATTCTATTAGAACATTTATTTTAAAAATATAATTTGTACTGAATCTGACTGAGGGAACTGCACAGTGGAAGTCATTTTAAAGTCCTTAAGTGATCCTAGGCACTGGAATTTGTTTGGACAATGTTTTCCACAATTTCCCAAAAACAAATTTTCCACAATTTCCCAAGTGACAGATGAGTTACAACACAATTCTTCATCTGAGTATCTTCAGCATTCCAAATAAGAAAGGATGACCGATTTAATGGAATGGGATTGGCATTTATAAGGGAACTTCTTTTTTTTTTAAACTTTAGAATTTTTAAATTTATTTTTATTCATTTATCTTTGGCTACGTCGGGTCCTCGCGGCTGCCTGCGGGCTTTCTCTAGTTGGGGCGAGCGGGCTCTACTCTTCATTGCGGTGCGCGGGCTTCTCATTGCGGTGGCTTCTCTTTTTGCAGAGCACGGGCTGTAAGTGCACTGGCTTCAGTAGTTGTGGCACACAGGCTCAGTAGTCGTGGCTGACGGTCTCTAGAGTACAGGCTCAGTAGTTGTGGTGCACAGGCTTAGTTGCTCCACAGCATGTGGGATCTTCCCGGACCAGGGCTCGAACCCGTGTTCCCTGCATTGGCAGGCAGATTCTTAATCACTGAGCCACCAGAGAAGTCCCAAGGGAACTTCTTTTAATTTATTTTTTAAACCAAGTATCAGGAATATTTGATTCAGTGGGAGTTGAGCATAACAGATCAATTTTTAAATGAAGAATTTTAATCAATTTAAAATGAAGAATGTATTTAAATTTTGTAAAACTAGATGAACCCCGAGAAAACACAAGGGGGCAGCATTCCATAACATTATAAATGAAGAATGCTGAAGGTTTTTTGTTTTGTTTTGTTTTTTAGTAACAATATAAATATTGAGAATGGTCCTTAAAGAGAACGTCTTATCAAAGGAAGAAACGAAAGGTCAAAGAGATTATTACGGGAGTCGCTTTAAATTCCCTTATATCACAGAGGTCAAGAGTGGCAAAACAAGGACCACGGCTTATGTTTCCCCACTGCAGATTGAGTGGTTTTTCCACTCTGTATGGTCTCAAATGGTCTCCTGGATGAAAGAGCACTTGCTGTGTGCTGGAAATGGTTAACTTCTCACCAAAAGACCCTCGGATAAGATCTCCATTTACTGTGGACACGGATTAGGGTGTAGGTGCCTGACACCTGTTACTGAAGATGAGTAGTTTAATCTGAGTGAAACATGAATCAATTTGCAGAGCAGAAATATGCTTCCAATTTAATATGTGCTGATCTTCAATATAAAGGAGGCCTTGAGGGAATGGTTAGATGGTGATAGTTTTAAAAATGTGGTTTGGAAATGTTAGCGCTGTGCATTGTAATTTCGCCCTTGAATTATGTTTTATTGCACTCTCTCACCTCTGAGAAGGAGCCATTATTAAGCCTCAGGGTGATAGAGTGTATTTGCCCTCTTTAGAAAGACAATAAAATCAGGCTTTATGGGGAGAGATAATGAGGGTTTGCAGTAGCTTTTAGCTGTGGAGTCTTTTTACTACATCAAGGTTAAGCCTAGTGGACTAATTCAAAGGGTTCTTCCTAGTATAGAAAAGCCACCCTTTCTGCCCATGACAGCTGGGACACAAGACTTCCTGCTCCTTGGGAATTCCCTGGTTGTCCTGTGGTTAGGACTCTGCGCTTTCACTGCCAATGGCCCCGGGCTCTCGGGAAACTAAGATCCCAAAAGCCACATGAGTGTGGGAGGGCCAAAAAAAAAAAAAAGACTTCTTGCTCCATGTTTCAAGGTGGCTGCAATGTCAGGGAAATAAGAAAAGCTCACCTCTTCTAACTGATGGGATTATGGGAAGAAGAAAGTGAGAATGGACCAAATGAGGAAACTAAAGTCCAAAGAGGTTATTCAGTGAGTCACTTTAAGTTCCCTTAAATCACAGAGGTCAGAGAAGAAGGATGGAGAATGCAGTGCTCAGAGTGTGTCCTGACTTCCCCTCTCCAGGAGAAAGCCTAAAACCTGGAGAAGAAAGCCAATAGGAAGAGAGATTTCTACCTTCCTTCTCAGTTAAGACTCTGAAAAGTGACAGCCACTTCTGGCAACCTCGTGGTCGGTGCAGTTAGTAGAGGGAGGCCTTGACTTTGAGGTTCTCCAGGCAGCTCTCAGTCCCAGGGCCCAGGAGTCCCTGAAGCTCCAAGAGACCTTGGAAGGCAGCAGAACCTGCAAACCTACCCAACGCCCTGTGGCAGAGGATGAGGCTGCCACGGGGCAGAGCCTGACAGTGGATGGGCAATGGATAGGCAGGCCCAGAGGGCTTAGGTGGGAGATGTGGCAGAAACTCAGGTGATCTGTTGGGCCAGACAGAGCCAAAGTGAGACTAAGACAGCCAAGGAGGAACCCAGACCCTATCCAGGCCGAGAGAAAGCAGTTTACAAACTGCAACAGCTACAGCCTGTTAACGGCTGAAGATATTGAAATGTTATCCCACCTGGGTCAAACTCTTTTATTCCATCACAAGCAAGTCAGCTTCACTCCCTCCGTTCCCTAAGGCTGCGTATCGGCCTAGCTCTTCTTTGCTATGATTCATTAACAATCCCTTTATGTCCTTATTTCTCTAGGGACCTGATACCAAGTCCCCGTGGTACTGAAGCAGAAAACATCTTGACCGGCGTTGAACTAAAAAAAAAATCTTTCTTTGTTAATTCCCAGCAGGTGCACCCCGAACATTTTCCCAAGCATTCCCAAGCTTCTGCACCCCAGAACATTTTCACTCCTCAAGGGGCCATGCCTTCTGTATCTGGCGTGCTACCTGGGAAGTCAAAAGGAAGCCAAGGGGTCTCCCCAGTTTTGGAAGTCTTAGCCCTGGGGAACAGCCATCCAGTCCTAGCTCACTCACCTGGGATGCATCAGGCTTTCACGCTAATAGGATTTTCATCTACCTGTCCACGCACAACCCGGACATTCTCTCACACGCTCCAATTGGCAGTAAGTATGCAGTTAGGCCCTTACTCCAAGACCCTCGCCATTGCTCTGAGGAACATCAACAGAGATAACGATGCTCCAGGAAGAAATAGGGGTCAAGGGGTTGCAAGGAACACGCCTCATGAAACTCTCTTTCTGCCAGGCAGTGGGAGTAAAGATGGCTGCAGGTCTAAGGCTCTGCAGTATCTCCCTCCACTGGCCTACGAAAGAATTCAAGAGAATTCATGGAGTCCATGGAAGGACAAGAGGTTTACTGTTAGTTAATTAGTCAGAATTACGGATGGTAACTTGGCCACACCCCCAGGTTCAAATTCCATCTCTGCCACTTACTGTGTGACTTTGGAAAAGTCGCATAACCTCTCTGTCCTCGGCGGCATTCTTATTTGTAAAATGAAATTAATAACAATACCTACGTTGGAGGGTTGTTGCAAGCATTAAATGAGACAATGAGGTATTCCATGCAAAGTATATAGCGTGTGACTCACAGAAGGATAAATGTTACTTATTATTATTGGCTTAATGGCTTTCGTTTGCTTAAAGAGATAAAGTTTAAATAACTCTGGAAATCAACACATTTCCATAACCAGATAGTACTGATGGATGCAAAATCATCTTTATGTTTACTGGTATAGATTCTAAACTCTAACACAGTAAATAACCACACCTGGATGTAATTAATACGATCCATTCTACCCTTGTCTCCAGAAAGAATTATCACCATGTTCTTGGGTAAATCATCTGAGTAAGGCTCTCCTTATGAGCAAGGCTGAAGTGGCAAAGTGAAAAGAACACTGAATGGCAAATTTGCAACCTTTAGAATAGGCAGAGGCACCGCTCCACCAGCTTCTGACCCTTTCAATCAGGATTTATTAACGTGTGGGTCGAGGGGAGCATGGGGCCTGCAGAGGTGTTTTGTTGGGGCAGTGATTTTGTTCTATGTTGTTTTAAAACAACTAAAGATGTGAGCTGAATGCTTTAGGAGGAGCATGCCTTCTACACTAGTGGTAGCCTCACCGTTCACTCTTGTCTTAGGCTGTGCCTCTCCACACGTGTCCATCAACCACCTGTCAGTCGGGCATTTGAGATATCTCTTGAATAAAAAAAAAAGGTCTATGGGCTTCCCTGGTGGCGCAGTGGTTGAGAGTCCGCTTACCGATGCAGGGGACACGGGTTCGTGCCCCGGTCCGGGAAGATCCCACATGCCGCGGAGCGGCTGGGCCCGTGCGCCATGGCCGCTGAGCCCGCGCGTCCGGAGCCTGTGCTCCGCAACGGGAGAGGCCACAGCGGTGAGAGGCCCGCGTACCGCAAAAAAAAAAAAAAAAAAAAGTCTATGGACCAGGACCTACCTTAATTTCTGTTATGGGGCTTCTCATTGCAGAAAGACCCTGCGGCATCTTCTCTTGCAAACACAGAATCCACACCCAACCGAAATCCGCCAAGTCCGAGACCCACCCTTCCCTCTCGCTCTCTTCACAGTTCACGTCCAACTCTCCACCCAGTTTGTGGGCTGGATTCTGCAGAAGGGAGGGGCCTCTGTTAATCTTGTCAATGCGTCTCACCTTTTTAATAGGAGACAAATTACTTACCTCTTTTCACGTGTTTTAAATGATGTGACTCTTGGCTTGGTCTTGTCCTAAATAAACAGCAAAACGTCAGGCAGATCCAAGCATTCAGATATCTTCTGACTCACTGGGAAGCTGTGAGCACAAAGACAACCCCAGGCTATAGGCTGGGTGGGAGAAGCTTCCAGATTTGAGGACTCCTTTTCTTTCTTTTTTTTTTTTTTTGTGTTACGTGGGCTTCTCACTGTTGTGAGAGCCATATATGGAGTTTGAGCCATATAATTATAGAATGTTAATTGTAGACTGTAAATAATTCTCATTCTAGGGTGTGGGTTCAGTCTGTTTCCTACAAACTCAGTTGTTGTTTCATAATGTCCGAGGTACTGGGGGTTTCCTAACCATAACATCCATGATCCAAGGGGTGGCTTTTCTTTGTTTGCTAAATACTGCAGCACTCTGGATACCTGCTCAGTTCAGTCACTGCAGGTCTGCCCCTCTTCAGCCAGATCAATAATCTGCTCCTGCTGTATCAGTGGATGTGATGAGAGTGATTAGAGTTTGCTTCCTGTGATGAGAGCCTGACTAATTGTGTTAAAATAAAGCAACGTTCTGATTGGTTTTGTTTTCTCTTTAAGCAGAAACATGGACACTATGACATTTCCTGTGTAAAACCAGTAAAATAACCTCTGATTGGCTAAAACTAGCATTTACTCTTAACTGTTTCACTTCCAACTGGATATAAGCCAGTCCTTTTTTTTTTTTCTTCTATTTTTCTTTTTTTTAGCTGCATCAGGTCTTAGTTGCAGCACGTGGGTTCTTCTTTGAGGCATGTGGGATCTTTCGTTGCAGCACGGGCTCTTCGTTGTGGTGCGCAGGCTTCTCTCTAGTTGTGGCGCGCGGGCTCCAGGGCGTGTGGGCTCTGCAGTTTGTGGCATGCAGGCTCTCAAGGACCTACTGTATAGCACAGGGAACTCTGCTCAATATTCTGTAATAACCTAAATGGGAAAAGAATTTGAAAAAGAATAGAAAAATGAAAAAGGAAAAGAATAGATATATGTGTATGTATAACTGAATCACTTTGCTGTACACCTGAAACTAATACAACATTGTTAATCAACTATAGTCCAATATAAAATAAAAATTAAAAAATAAAATAAAAGGAAAAAAATAAAAAACTGGTGACCTTTGAGATGGAGGCTGCTCCATCAGCCTGAGTCCTGGAAGGACAAGGTGGAGCTGTGTCCCCAACCACCTTGTGAGCCAGACAAAACACTGGCTGCTTTGAGATTTGGAGATTGTGTATTACGGCAGCAAAACCCGGTGGGTCTGGCAGCTTCCATATGCTCTGTAAAACGTATGTTTCAATTGTGTGTGTGTGTGTGTGTGTGTGTGTGTGTGTGTGTGTGTGTGTGTGTGTATGCTGAGTCATGATGCAAAATGAATCTCTTACTGTACATTATAATCAAGAAGTTTGCTAGCTAATGATACAGATTGCAGTTTTACCTTATATCATCTCTCGGTAAAAAGATTAGCACTGGGGCTTCCCTGGTGGCGCAGTGGTTGAGAGTCTGCCTGCCAATGCGGGGAACACGCGTTCGTGCCCCAGTCCGGGAAGATCCCACATGCCGCGGAGCGGCTGGGCCTGTGAGCCATGGCCGCTAAGCCTGCGCGTCCAGAGCCTGCGCTCCACAAAAAAAAAAAAAAAAAAAAAAAAAGAGTAGCAGTGGAAGGACCCTGAAAAATCATCTAGTTCCATGCTCTCATTTTAGAGATGAGAATTCAGAGGCCGAAAGAAGTCAAGTCATTTCTCCGAGGTCACAGGGTGAGCAAAGGACTAGGACTCAAACACATGTTAGACTTCAAGCTGGTGCTTTACCACGAAACCCTGCTTTGGGGCTGATCTTGTGAAAGTGCTTTAAAACTACAAAACCTCATAAAAATGTCAAGTAATGAAATTATTACAATAACTAGTCAAGTAAGTTGGTAAAAGGCCTAGGCTTTGTCAAACCTGGTTTCAAATGCCGGCTCTGCCACTTATGAGCTATATAACCTTGGGGACATTATTTAATCTCTCTGAACCTCTGTTTCCTTATGTGTAAAATGACAATAATATTATGTATGTCCTATTTTCCTGATGAGTAAATGAGATAATAAATGCAAAAGTCCTAGCACAAGGCACATCTCATAGTAAGTGCTAATAAGTTATTGATATTTGTAGTAAATATAATGCCAAAGAATTTGGTTTGGAATAACCACAACACAAAAAGCAATGCCTGGCCTTGGAAAGAGCCAGGGTTTCGTGCAGAACAAGGTTTCTCAACTGTAGCACTATTAAAATTTGGAGTCAGATGATTCTTTGTTGTGAGGGCTGTCCTGTGCACTGTAGGATGTCTAGCAGCACCCAGGGATGCTACCCACTAGATGCTCCGAGTATGTTTCCAGACATTGATGAATGTCCCCTGGGGGCAAAATCAATCCCAGTTGAGAACCCCTGTTGTAGAAACTGTGCTTAGAGTTTTGCAACGAATTCTTCCTATTAAACAACAAAAACATAAAAGAAGGTTAAACACTGAGAGAAAGGAGTCTGAGCTTCCCTATTCTTCAGATGCACAAAAAAGGATATATGTATAGTTGATTCACTTTGCTATAAAGCAGAAACTAACACACCACTGTAAAGCAATTATACTCCAATAGAGATGTTAAGAAAAAAAAAGGATCACTGAATCAATGAATGAAAGTAATTTTTTTCTGCAGTCCTTATCTAGTAACTAACAGGCACAAGGTTCCTGCAGGATCAATAGGGTGGACTAGGTTTGTGGAAAGTATCCATTTTCTTCACCCCAACTCTAAAATAAAAAGGTTCCTGAGGAGAACCTATTCTTAACAAAACAGTTAAGGTCTGCACCAGAGCACAGGTCCTCAGATAGCGGTATGAAAAGGGCAAAACAGGGTCCCAGTTTTTAGGGTGAGCCACCGGGACCCAAGAATCAGCATGAGAAACCCCTTCAGGTCAAACTGATAGAAAAACAAGGTCCAGAGTAGCTTCAAAAGTCCCCGGGGCAGGTAAGGACTGGTCTGACGCCAGAGCTGGGGTGTGGAGAGGGCTGATTTAGACAGGTAGAAAGAGGAGGCAAAGTCACAGTAGATCTGACTCTGGCCCCCTCCTACTGTTTGACGTTGTGGACTGCGCCCCAGGAACACAGCTGCCTAGAAAATGATGTTTTTGTTTTTGTGTTCTCGGTCACTCTGCCCTTGTTATTTCTCACATGTGGTGGTTGAGTGAACCTGAAACAGCGTGCACCCACTCTTCTGCTCTAAAACCGTGCTACCCACTTAATGATCTTGTGACTCTGCCTGGATATACAAGTCTAACAATAACCATTCTGTTTCGTTCTAACCTCTGTTTGGATGCCCCCCGGGAACCACAGCCTTTTCTAACTATTCTGGCAATCGTGAATAAAGATTCTTATGTATTGAGAGTCTTAGCCGTTGAGCGGACTCCTGTGATTCTTGCTGGTACCCACCCAAAGCCACTTCTTTGGCTTCCCTGCATCCCACAGCTGGACCCCATCTGTGTCCATGGCTTCCTGGACGCCATCTCAATTTACGTTTCTCCACATGAGTCTATGGCTTTGCTGCTGTGGATGAATCTCATTTCTACTTCCCTTTTCCAGCAACTTTGAAGCCCGTGTTTATCATCTCCTGCATATTTTCCTGCATGCTTTGTCCTTGGACAAAATACCATTCCTCTTTCCCTCTATACCAAAGATGATCTCTGTAGGGTTTCCCAACAGCCAACAATAAAGAAAGAATTGTCTTGATAACCCAACAGAAAATGGGCAAAGACTTGAACGTTCTCAAAGGAGAATATCCAAATCGCCAAAAACATATGAAAACGTGCTCAGCTTCATTGGCCTCCAGAGAAATGCAAATTAAAACCACAATATACTCACCACCCCAATGGCTCAGGATGGAAAACACCAAGTATTGGTTTTAATGTTCATGGTCTGCAAGTGGCAGTATAACTTGGTACAGCCACTTTGGAAAGTGGTAATGTGTTTGGTAATATCTACTAAAACTAAGTATTTTAAATTCCCTACAGCAATCAGCATTCATGCCCTGCCAAAGACCTATTCTAGAATGTTCTTCGCAGTGCTGTTCATAACTGCCTCAAACTGGCACTACCCAAATGCCCATCAACCACAGAGTAGATAAATCAATGGCATTATCTGGTCACAGTGGGAGACTATATAGCAACAGGAATGAATTATGCACAACCTCATGCAACACCATGAGTGAATCTCCCAAAATGTTGAGCAATAGAAACTTGACACAAAAAGAGTATACACTATATGACACCGTTTCAATAGAGCCCTAAAAGAGACAAATCTATGCTATTGGAAGTGATAATAATGGTGACCCTTAGTAATGGGAAGAGAGCATGTGGGATGTCTCTCTTTCTTTTTTTTTTTACTTTTTTTAATTGAAGTATAGTTGATTTACAATGTTGTGTTAATTTCTGCTGTACAGCAAAGAGACTCAGTTATACATATATACATTCTTTTTAAAATACTTTTCCATTATGGTTTATCCCAGGACATTGAATATAGTTCCCTGTGCTGTATAGTAGGACCTGTTTGTCCACCCTGGATGTTTCTCGATTTGGGTGCCGGTTACACAGGTGTGCTCATTTTGTAAAAATTCGTCAAGTTGTACAGTTATGGTCAACGCACTTGTCTGTATCTGTGTTTTACGTTATCAGGGGTCAGGTTATCTGGAAACAGACTCCAAGATGGAGATTTATATGCAAAAAGTTTATTGGGTGGGAGCTCTCAGGAACAATACCTGTGAGAGTCAAGACTTCACTGAACAGGGAGAGCAGGTGACTGGGAAAGCCGTCCTTGGCCAGTCCCACAGGGAGTTCTGGAATTAGGGTCGTCCTTCAGAGACATCAAATTGGGAGTGCGAGAGTCAGGCCTTTATACACTCAAACTAACCACATATTGTCTTTTGAGCAGTGTCCCTTCAAGTCTTTGTGAATTTTCTGTTCAGTACGTCAGTCCTTTCTTTTTTTGTTTTTCTTTTGCCGCACCCTGTGGCATGTGGGATCTTAGTTCCCCAACCAAGGATCGAACCTGTGGCCCCTGCAGTGGAAGCACAGAGTCTTAATCACTGGACCGCCAGGGAAGTCCCATCAGTCCTTTCTTTAAAGATATGGACTGTCTCCAAGGAAAGGGCCATGACCTTGGATGAGGCAGCTCTCTCTCTCTTTTTTTTTTTTTTGCCCTTTAAAATTTTTGTCTTTGGTGAGAACATTTAAGTTCTGCTCTCTTAGCAAATTTCAATTATACAATACAGTGTTATCAACTTTAGTCACCACGTTATACATTAGATCCTCAGACCTTATTTTTTATTTGTTTTGGCCTCGCCTCGGCATGTGGGATCTCAGTTCCCTAACCAGGGATCGAATCCCCACCCACTGCAGTGGAAGCACAGAGTCTTAACCACTGGACCGCCAGGGTAGTCCCAGACCTTATTCATCTTATAACTGAAAGCTTGTACTATTGTACCAACCTCTTAATATTTCCCCATCCGCAACCCCTGGTAACCACTTTTCTACTCATACTCTCTAGCTGGACCAGAAAGGGGCTCAGCTGAGGGTTACTGGCCACCTGCACTCCCAGCAGATGGGCGATTGAGTGCCTCAGTCTGGAAGGGGTTGCAAGCTGTGCAACCACTCCATATTTGAATTAAACATTGAAAAAGAAATAGTCTGTCTTGAACAGTGAATAAAGAGAGACGAAACATTTGAAAAAAACAAATGAACAAAATGGGACCACCAATAGGTACACTGACCATAGACCAGCACTGAAATGATGATATCAACTATCAATTTGTTTCATTACCCTGAACTCTAGAACAAGCTGAGCTATGACATATTTCATTAGCTACTTCTCCTGAACCAGATGTCCATGCTTGTTTGTTTATTCACATACTGTTTAGTTCCAAGAATTTCCTGTGACTGACCCAGATACTTTAAGCTCAGCAGGAGAGAATTCACCTATTAATAGCCCACGTGGAATCTCCCATTTAGAATGTGGAGTCCCAACAAGTGTGTCCAGCTTCCAGCGTTTTCAGCCTTACTGACTGGTTCCAAAGGGCAGGGCTTACTGGCAACATTCCTGTTGTTCAGCACTGTGGCAAGGGTAGCCCCATCCGCTCCAAGGGCTTGGGCTGAGCCCTGGGTTATTTATTAGAGTTCAGGCTGCAGTTTTCTGGAAGGCACAGAGGGACCTTGGGGTGAAGCGCTCTCTCCAGCAAACACTGTGTTCCTCACTGTGGTGAGGGATCCATTGCGAAATAGTATCCCATTGGGCCTCGCTCTCCACCCAGCCGCTGTGCCGAGTGGCTTCTTTGGGTGGGAGCCCACAGTCACCCAGGCAGCCTTTCACACACTTATCCACTCCTTTTTTTCCCAGGGAAGGGCTGGGCAGGGAGAAAGCAGACTGCTGCTGAGTTTTAGCCACCATGCGATCCTCTGCAAAGTGGAGAGGCCCATCCCAGGGTGGCAGAAGGTAGCGTCTCTGTTCCAAGTTTTATCATAAACGGTGGTGCTTTCCAACAACAAGCTGAAACAGGAGCCAGTGGCGGTAGATTTGGGAGCTTAGCCAAGCTGTGATGGAAGGGAAGTCTGCCTCTAGCGCCCTCTTTCTGAACCCTTTTCTAGGGAGTCCTCACTTGTCTTTCTGTTCCCAACTCCCCCTCTAAACTCATGGTGCCCACTGCCCTTATGGTTCTGCCAATGCCTTTTTGGGGTAAGTTCACTTCATTTGAGAGGTTCTAGAGGCTCATAGGAACACCAAGCCCTGGGGCCTTCCATATCTCTAATGGACTGTTATATACTAGACTCCAAAGGGATAGAGCAATCCACTCTGTGAAAGTGGATTGTAAAGAGTTTCCTGGATAAATGGGTTAATGGTAGCTCCAGCATTCGGACAGCTGTATTTCATATAATGTGTATTTTATCCAATAGCTGTGTTTTAGGTTCCCATACTGCCAGTGGATTTGACAGCAGGCACTCTGTAAGAGGCTGTCATAGTGGATATATATGGTTTTGTCTCTCAGAATAACTCTTCTCTTTGGGGAAATGCTTCTTTAAACTACTGGGTCTATTGATTAATGGTACTCCTATGTCATCGACACAAGAAGGGCATATGACCCAAGGTGAACCAATGGTAGGAATGTATCCTTTTGTTCACAAAGATTGGTCCAGGGGTTATCAGGTGACACAGGGCAGGCTGCTTGAAATTCTGGGGCAGGTTATTTTATACTGAAGCAGATGGAAAAGCATCTTTTCTTCTCTGACTGGTAATCTGTAAGGGTTTGAGCCTGGACCTTCTGGCGGTGTGCCCCCTGCTACAAACGCTTATGCAAATAGAGCCCACACAAGAGAAGTAGAAAGTAGAGAAAAGTAACTGTTACACAAAGAGAGAGATGCCTGGCAGCCTTTTAGGTTTCTTTCATTCTGATTTCCTTACATGAAGATCCATTCCAGTTTGCCCAAGGCAGGCCCAGTTTACATCTGTTATCCCAGCTTAATCATTAACATCTCCCTCTTTCGTTCTCAGAAGTGTTCCAGGTGGGTGATAAATTATATAATCACTGCTCCTATCACAATGGGGTTAATAAAACCATAAAGTCCTTTTTGCCCTTAAGCTAGCTCAAGCTGGTTTTCTGTCATTTGCAAACAAAAAAATCCTAACTGACCTACCATTCATTTCTAAATTAATCAGGAAATCTGATTTCCTAAACTCCTAAACTTGACTGTTTCTACTTGCTTGAACTCTTTGGCAGATACCTGATTCTGTATCTGGTTCTTGGTCTCCACCTGTTCTGTGGAATTGACACCCTGCGCTCTTCCAGGCTTACCCAACCACCTTGTCCTGATTCTGGGTGCCTTTACTCCACACGTCACCAGAGGTCAGCATAGCCCACAGATTTCATCCGAAGGCTCTGGGACCAGGCTTAGAGAAGAAAAGAACCAGGGTAGGTTTGAGGGACCACCTGGGTTCATGAAATTCAACTGTGTTTCCCATTCATGTGTTATTCTGCTCAAAGTTCAAAGTCCTGGAAGAGAGTGTTGATTTAATTTGGGTTTGGGGCCCATTCTTTCACTAGGAGAAACTAGGGCACCATGACAGACATCTTATCATAACTATACAAAATGAGGGAGAGGCAATTCACCTCCAGGATATAGGTGTTGTTAGCAAAAAAAAAAAAAAAAAAAGGGAATGAGTGCCAGGAGACCAAAAGCATATTCAACAATGTGTATTTAATAATGCTATTGGGTAGTTTTGCCAGCTATTAATATGTCTATACCAATGAGAGCTAAGTGAGCTCTTAAGATACAGATGCCTGGTGCTCAGAAAAATTGGAGATGAGGTGGTTAATCTTTCTGGAAAAACCATGAACCCCAAATCTGACTACCCTAAGTGATAATGGAGCTAGTCTTCATAACCTGTGCATTTCTGTAATCCATGATCAGGACACAGAAATGCTAGCTGGCATTTGTAGGGATTTTTGGAGGGTTCCTGCTGTTCTCATTCACTTGCCTCAAATCCTGTCCATCAGGGCTGTCCCCTTGGCCAGCATTACATGAAATTCAGTCTCCAGGTTGAGCCCCTCTTCCTGATTCTGTCCCTCTACACTCAGTCCTGTTACCCTCTTCTGTCTTCTGGCCTTGTAGTACATTTCCCTTCTTACGGCACATCTCACCATTCTGAACTTTCAGCACTGCCTCTTTAGCTTTGCGTTTTGGTTCTCTCTTTCCCCACTGTTCTTGACCTATTAAAGCCCTGGGCTAACACATCATTTGATCTAGTTTGGCCTCTGAGACCTTGTACTTTATCACTGACGCTTGCAGGAGGCACCTTGACTGGTTCATCCCAAACTGATGTAGGATGGAGTCAGGAAAAATACTGGTCCTAGAGTCAGACACACCCGATTCAAGTCTCAGTTCTGCCATTATTGTCATTATGCAAACCTGGAATCTAACCTCCCAGCAGAATGATGCTCTATAGCTTTCCTAAAACTCCACACACAATTTTGCAGATTTGTTTCATGTGTGAATATTTACTTCTCCCTTACTTGCTAATGAACTGTTTTCAAATAACTAATTTGGAGAAAATTTGTTTCCCTTCTCTTCAACATCGTTGTTATTAGTCAGAGTTAGATGATCTATGCTACAATAATGAATAAGCCCTCAAATCTCAGCGGCTTAAACAAAGTTTGTTTTCTCTCACATCGTAGCCTGATGTGAATCAGGATGCTGTTCTCCGTAGATGACTCAGGGATCCAGGCTCTTTCCATCACGTGGCTCCTGTATTGCAGAATCCTTCTCTTCTAGCTCCATATAAGGAGCAGAGAAGACACATAAGATTTCACAGGATATTCTATAGCCAGCCTTGGAAGTGGCATCCATAACTTCTACCCACATACCATAGGCCAGAACTGAGTTACACTGTCCCTCCCAGATGCAAGGCAGGCTGGATAATATAGACTTTCTATGTGCCCAGGAAGAGGAAGCAGTGTTGGTGTCAAGCATCTAGTTAATCTACCACAATCACATTTCCCAGCTGGTATGTGTTGAAAATAAAACCACATGATGTTATCATATAATTATTATAGTAAGTATAATGATATTAAGCCAAGCATATAACATATGCCAAGCATATAATAAGCTCTTTATATGAATTTTTAAAATTAATTAATATATATATTATTTTTGGCTGCATTGGGTCTTCATTGCTGTGTGCAGGCTTTCTCTTGTGGCGAGCAGGGGCTACTCTTCGTTGCAGTGTGCGGGCTTCTCATTGCAGTGGCTTCTCTTGTTGCAGAGCACGGGCTCTAGGCACATGGGCTTCATTAGTTGTGGCACGCGGGCCCAGTAGTTGTGGCTCACGGGCTCTAGAGTGCAGGCTCAGTAGTTGTGGCGCACGGGCTTAGTTGCTCCACGGCATGTGGGATCTTCCCAGACCAGGGCTGGAACCCGTGTCCACTGCGCCACCAGGGAAGTCCCTACATGAATTATTTAATTCTCACAACAACCTCATGAGTGTTACAAGGATTAAACAAGATAAATGTTGTGGAAATGCCTGGTGCCAGTAATTATTCATCTCATTTGTTGGTGCATTTCACATTCCACAGGGCAACTGCCCAAGTTAGGATATTAAAATAGACCCTAGTACTATCTTTAATGTCTATGTTTGGAAATGAATCATTTTGTTACGGAGTTATATGAGAGGGATGTGAGGTAAACCAAAAGGAGTCTGCTCAGGTCTTTAGTGATAAGACATAACAACCGTATAAATAGAGTTAATAAGAAGCAGACAGTTACAGGGCATAAGGATGAGTCTGCTGGAATTCTGATTTAATTTAACTGGGGTTGATTTGCAAAGACATGACCTTGGTTCTATTTCTTGTTTGTCATCCAGCATGGACCCACCAATAGATATAGCCTCTCCACATAGATTCTCCAGGGCTTCTACTATTACGTAGTTTTGCACCCACACTCATGTTTATGCTTGCCCCATCCCAGCCACCCTCCCAGAGACAGACTTCAGCGTTCAGTAACTGCTGGAAGAGGCTGCCAGAGGCTGATAAGGAGAAATAACAGATTTATGTCAAAATGGGGAAGGAAAGAGTAAGAGAGAGAGAAAATCAGTTGGTGGTCAAGGAAACAAAAGGCAAGGAGGATCAAAAGGAAATAGCCTTGCACTCCAACTCAGGGTCCGCATAAATTTTTTAAAAAGAAAGCTTTCCTTTAAATTAATCTAGAGTCTGGACACTAACCGTAAAGAAACTTTTCACCAAGAAAGACGAGTACTGAATGAGAAGCTGTGCACGCACTATTTTTTTTTTTTTTTTTTTTGCGGTACGCGGGCCTCTCACTGTTGCGGCCTCTCCCGTTGCGGAGCACAGGCTCCAGACGCGCAGGCTCAGAGGCCATGGCTCACGGGCCCAGCCACTCCGCGGCATGTGGGATCTTCCCGGACCAGGGCACGAACCTGTGTCCCCTGCATCGGCAGGCGGACTCTCAACCACTGCGCCACCAGGGAAGCCCGCACGCACTATTTTTATTTTTTGCAGTAGGATTCCCTTTGGGGTGGCAGGGGTTAGACTCCAGCAGGCAAATGAGAGGCAGTCTCTCTTCCTACAAGGGGAGGTCTCGGCCCTTACAGAACCCTACGAATGTCTGGCCCCGCCAGACTCGCCTGACACAGCAATGCATGCTGGACTTGCTCTTTTTCATATGAAGAGGTTGACATCCTCCAAAGGCATCTGCCATATAGTTGATGCAAACAGAAGCCATTTCCAAGGAGTGAGAAGCGGGTACTTCAGCCCTCGGCTGGGCGGGTGGGTGTGCATTCTGCTCTTGCTTCACAGGGCTGGGAGCTGAATTCAGGAAGCCCCCTAACAATTACGTGCGTTGTGTTAAAAAAACATAAATACACATCACCATTGAGTTTTTCTCATTCTAGGCACTAATGATCTTGGATTATGAACAGTCCCTTTCTCTCCTGAGAAAATGTCATAGTCAGTAACTTAGCTAGGATGTTGAGGTAGTCTTCCAGAATCAGATGACGTGTTCCTATTTCTAAGTGAAAACTTCAACACACTCTTCCTGACTTCTAATTCATGTAAGAAAAGCACAACAGATCCAAGCATGAAGAATTTGTCAGAAATGAAAAGATAGCACAACTCTCACAACCTGCATTAAGAGGAAAGTTTCATTTCCTTCACATCTGTGTGTGTGTGTGTATGCACATTCGTGCGTGAGTGATAAGTCCAGCTATATCACAAAGCCCTGGCCTTATAACCTAGTTGTTCTCATGATGGAGGTTGTAGGGGAGGGAGAAGATCAAAAGCAAAGGTGGAGTTGATAAAACATCGTGACATGCATTAGAAAATGGTTACTCGGGACAATGTGCAGAAAGTAAATAAAACACTTAGTAATGCACATAAAATACTTAACATGGGCATGGCACAGAATGGACATTCAATAACTATCACTATTATCATTTTTTAATTAATTAATTTATTTTTGGTTGAGTTGGGTCTTCGTTGCTGTGCGCGGGCTTTCTCTAGTTGTGGCAAGAGGGGGCTACTCTTCGTTGCAGTGCGCAGGCTTCTCATTGCAGCGGCTTCTCTTGTTGCAGAGCACAGGCTGTAGGTGCGTGGGCTTCAGCAGTTGTGGCACACGGGCTCAGTAGTTGTATCACTACTACCGTTGAGAAACTCCTTCTAGAAGCCTGGAGTCCTGGGGATTTGCCTTCATTCCTTTTAAGGTGGGTCTGTGACCTAAACGTCTGTCCTTGTAAAGAAGTAATTCTGGAGATACACAGACACAGACACAGACACAGACACAGACACACACACACACACACACACACAGGAATCCTACTCAGCCATAAAAAGAATAAAATTTTGGGCTTCCCTGCTGGCGCAGTGGTTGAGAGTCCGCCTGCCAATGCAGGGGACACAGGTTCGTGCCCCGGTCTGGGAGGATCCCACATGTCATGGAGTGGCTGGACCTGTGAGCCATGGCCGCTGAGCCTGCACGTCCGGAGCCTGTGCTCCGCAACGGGAGAGGCCACAACAGTGAGAGGCCCGCGTACCGCAAAAACAAAAAACAAACAAATAAAAAGAATGAAATTTTGCCATTTGCAACAACATGGATGGACTCAGAGGGCATTATGCTAAGTGAAATAAGTCAGAAAAAGACAAATACTATATAACATCACTTACATGTGGAATCTAAAAAATACAGCAAACCAGTAAATATAACAAAACAAAAGCAGACTCATAGAGAACAAACTAGTGGTTACCAGTGGGGAGAGGGAAGCAGGGGGGGACAAGATAGGGGTAGGGGATTACAAAAAAAAAGAAGTTCCCTTTGTCTGTCCTCTGTCCTTGCTGTAAGTTCACTTTCTTTTCTCTAAGCTTCAAGAAAGATGCCAGACTGAAGGTCTCCTGTGCTCCAGTAGATGTCAGTCTGGCCTTATGGGAGGACCTAGGGAAAACTAAGATACACACAAGGCTGCTTCCAGGAATGAATGAAAAGGGGGGTGGAGTGCCTCTCACAGGCCGTCTAAGAAATAAGGCAGGAAAGAGGAGGCAGCAAGGCTTCGCAGCCACTTCCATCTCAGGAAAGTATATTGTAAATTTGAGATTTTTACAAACACAAACTTTTATTTAACAAACATTAATTGAGAGGTTACTGTGTGCTGGGGACCTTCTTAGGTCCTGGAGATATAGGATTTGTTGATGTAGTTCCTATCCTCTAGGGCTCCCAAGTTACTTTTTAAAAAAAAATTATTATTATTATTATTATGTGTTGAATGAATGAAATGAAATGCATGCATGAGAACAAAAGTGTCTGAGTGTTTGCTTGCAGAAGAGCATCTTGGAAAAATAGCCACACACACACACCCCAGTTTTGTAACAAAGGAAACCCTAAGGATGAACCAAATGATACGTAGTGACGTTGAGAAGAAAGAGGAAAACAGGCGTAACCCCTGATGTCTGCGGGAGGAAAGTCAGCGTGAAACAGCAGCCACCAGGGAAGGGGAATGAGCCCTGGATCAGCACAGCTGAGGAGTGCAGTGATGCGTGTGGACCCCACAGCAACATCAAGGAAGTGGAGTCCTTGCAAGGAGCTAGTTCTGGCTCTCAGTGGTTCTCTGCTACTACGAGCATGTGTGATCTTGGATCCCTGGCCACCCGGGCGGCCACAGGAGCCAGATACCATCAGTAGTCAGTGACTGGTTCCAATTCTGACCCACCACTTGGCTGGTGTGTGGCCTCGTGCCACCAACTCCACCTCCCTAGAGAGCTCCTTGCCTATAAAATGAGGATTTTGACTAGAACCTACCTTATGGAGTTGCGTTAGATCATCCCTAGAAAACAACAGACTAGCTGGTATATATTGAGAGTGCAATAAACATTAGCTATTATTGTTTATTGTTATTCTTATTAATTTTTCTAGGACTGTTTCTCCATTCATAGAATGACAGAATAAACCAGCAAATTTACAAAGTCTCTTACCAATGTAAAAAGAGATGATTGTGATTTCATACTTTTGTTTCCATTTATACACTCATGTGGAAGTGTGGAGTACGGGACAAGCTAATTCTCGTCAGCAAGAAGGAAAACAAAGACCATGGACTGGTAAGGAGAGAAGGAAGTGAGTGGATTACCAGCTGGTGATAATAAACAAAAAGATGGTACAGGACCTCCTCCTCGTTTCCCTTCTTCTTTTTTTCCTTTCTTTGGCTGCACCACGTGGCTTGTGGGGTCAACCATGGATCAAACCCGTGTCCCTGGAAATGCGGAGTCCTAACCACTGGGCCACCAGGGAACTCCCCTCATTCTGTTTCAAGCAAGGAAAGCACTAGAAACAGTTTTTCATACCCAATGTAGCTCAGATTGGCTGAAAGAAAATCTGAAAAAAACAGGGGTTCTTTGTCTCACACAGACCGGCTGGTCTGACATGTGCAGACTCGTCTTCCTTAGAGCTCACAGCATTTGTTTCCTTCCCTTTCCTGCTATGAAACACCAGACCTGGGAGCCTCTCTGCTTAATCATGAATGCACCTTCATGTTCCCGAGTCACATGGTCCATGGGTTTCCCAGGCTCAAGAATAAGGGCAAGTATTCTACTTCTTCACATTTCACGGTGGCAGAAACATCCAGAACTTGTAAAATCTGGGCTCCTCTCAGAGTTTTGGCTACATACACATTTTCAAAGTTAGGGTAACAGAACCAATGCCCTTCTTCTCTCTTCCTTTCTCCTCCTCACTGGCCTATCCACCCAAGACCCATCCACTCAGGTTGGATCTCAAGACGTGTCACTAGCCACCTTCATAAAGTTTATATTATGAACTGGCCTCTGTGGACCCAGACATTTCAGACTTCAGGAAGAAATGAGTTTAATGTTTAACCCCAAGGGAACAAAGGGAATTTAGAAGATGCTATGGGGTCCCAGGAGGCAAAGAAAGAAAGTCAGAATGACAGGCAAAGGAAAAGAGTTGTCAAATCCCAGATGTAAGGACAGGAGACACTTCGCCAAGTTCCTCACAGAGCACTCCATTATTTTGCTCACTACCTTCGTCAGATGTACAAGGCAAGCAGCAACCTGTGTCTCCACTCCCTGCCTGCAGAAAGCTTGTGCCAACAGAAGCACAAGGTGGTGATCTTTGCTTACATAATTCCGGCATGAATCCTAAATCTCTAGACTTGGGAAGCTGCCCGCTAAAGACAGATGGACAAATGGAATGACGTCTCAATTAAGGTGTGCTCAGGAAGAGAACTTCCTTTAGAATCAAAACTAAGTCTCCAGTATACCCTGAGAGATAGGGTTTGCCAAGGAAGGTGGGGCACAACAATTGATGACTACTGCTTTCTTCATAGGATCTTAAAGTGCCAGAAGGGAATTCTCTGGCAGACCAGTGGTTAGGACTCCAGTGCTTTCACTGCCAGGCCCAGGCTTAATCCCTAGTCAGGGAACTAAGATCCCCGCAAGCCACCAATATACAAACAAACAAACAAACAAAAAACAAAACCAGGAAGGGAGCAAATGCAGAAACAAGGGAGGAGCAGTCAAGCAACAACAGTGCAGCCTTGAGGCAGGGTCCTGGTTCTTCCTCAAGGAATATATCATTGAGTTCTCATGAGTTCTTCTCATGAGAAGAACACACAATATCATTGAGTTCTCCTGCAGGAACTAAGGCCCCCACCCAGGTGGTAACTTCAGGCTGAGCCTAAGATTCCTGGAGTACCACCCAGTTATCTCACCACCAACCAACCTGAAGAAAGCCACACACCCTGCAGACCTCACCCAACTTATGCCTATAAAAACTTTTAGCTGAAAACCAGTGGGGAGTTCAGGGTTTTAGAGCAGGAGCCACCCATCCTCCTTGTATTGGCGCTGTTAAAATAAATGCTGCCCTTTCCTTCACCATAACCTGGTGTCAGTAGATTGGCTTTACTGTGCGCAGGAAAGCAAACCTGAGTTTGGTTCAGTAACATATTGTCGGTGATGAAAACATGTATGTACAGACGATATATAAAGGCGATCTGATGGATTCGTGTGGGTCTTTCAAGGTATCAGATAATCAGCATGGTATAGTACTAAAAATGATAAAAATAGCTATCGTTGGTTGTTTTTGGAGTACTTAACTACTTGCCAGGCACTATACCAAGACCTTTAAATGTATTAACTCATTAATCTCCATAAGAGCCTTATGAGATTGTTATTTCTCAAAAATGAGAAACCCAAGGCACAGAGAGATGTACTGAAAAGAGCACTGACCGAGCATTTTGGGGGCCTGAAGTCCAGTCCCAGGTACAAGTAAGTTGACATGAGTTTAGGGAAAACTCTAGCTTCTCCAGAGAGCATTTTCTTTTTTTTTATTTTATTTTGCGGTACGCGGGCCTCTCACTGCTGTGGCCTCTCCCGTTGTGGAGCACAGGCTCCAGACGCGCAGGCTCAGCGGCCACAGCTCACGGGCCCAGCCGCTCCGCGGCACGTGGGATCTTCCCGGACCAGGGCACGAACTCGTGTCCCCTGCATCAGCAGGCAGACTCGCAACCACCGCGCCACCAGGGAAGCCCAGAGAGCATTTTCTTTTCCATTTGGTGCACAAACAAAACAAGAGAAACATCCAATTACTGGTTATTTAGTATGGATCAGGCACAAGAGTGAGCATTTTACACGCACTATCTCATTTAATTTTCATAGTCAAATGGGGTGGGTACTGGTATCCTCATTTTACAGACAAGGAAATTGATGCCTCAGAGGTGAGTAACTGGATGTGCTCCTAAGTGCTACAGCTGGAATCTGAATCCAGGCCTGTATGTATCCAGAGCCCTTAACCCTCACAACCTTTCTAGCTTCAGTACCTTTAGACTTGCTTCCTTTACCTGCAGTCCTTCTTTAAGGCTGGTTCAATCCCATCCTTTAGGCATTAACTCAAAACATCAAGTTTGTAGAAGCTTTTCCTCAAGGCTGTTGCACTGCATAACTCCAGGGGGCGCTGTCCACATGGACCATCATGTGAGAGGTGCCCCACTGGAAATGAGTAATGTGGCAGCTGTTTTCACTAACCACCGCATGAAATCCTGGTCATTCTCTATCACCCCATCTGGTTTCATTTACCTCTTATGACTTACCCCCATCTAAAATGAATTATTTTATTTATATAATTATCTTCTATGTCTCTGTGATGTTGTGATTCATAGTAACACATATTTGGTCTTTGTCACATTTCTGGCACAGAACTCCTAAAACCTTTGGAATTTCCTAAGTGATGAGAGCAATAAAGGTGTCTTGTGTTATGTTAATGAGGTGACTTTCCACACACCCCTAAAGGTGGTTGCCAGAAGAACCAACCATGTGATTACAGGGTTGGAACTTTGAATCCCACCTCCCTGACTTCTGGGGAGGGGAAAGGGACTGGAGGTTGAATTGACTGCCAACGGCCAAAGATTTAATTAATCATGCCAGTGTAACGAAACCTCCATTTAAAAAATCAAAAGGTTGGCTCTTGAAGATGGCGGACTAGAAGGACATGCACTCACTCCCTCTGTCGAGAGGACCAGAATCACAACTAACTGCTGAACAATCATGAACAGGAAGACACTGGAACTCACCAGAAAAGATACCCCACATCCAAAGACAAAGGAGAAGCCACAATGAGATGGTAGGAGGAGCGCAATCACAGTAAAATCAAATCCCATGACTGCAGGGTGGGTGACTCACAAACTGGAGAACACGTATACCACAGAAGTCCATCTACTGGATTGAAGGTTCTGAGCCCCAGGTCAGGCTTCCCAACCAAGGGGTCTGGCAATGGGAGGAGGAATTCCCAGAGAATCAGACTTTGAAGGCTAGCGGGATTTGATTGTAGGACTTTGACAGGACTGGGGGAAACAGAGACTCCACTCTTGGAGGGCACACACAAAGTAGTGTGTGCATCGGGACCCAGGGGAATGCGCAGTGACCCCATAGGAGACTGAACCAGACCTGCCTGCTAGTGTTGGAGGGTCTCCTGCAGAGGTGGGGGGGGTGGCTGTGGCTCACTGTGTGGACAAGGACATTGGCAGTAGATGTTCTGGGAAGTACTCCTTGGCATGAGCCCTCCCAGAGTCCGCCATTAGTCCCACCAAAGAGCCAGGTAGGCTCCAGTGCTGGGTTGCCTCAAGCCAAACAACCACCAGGGAGGGAACCCAACCCCACCCATCAGCAGACAAGTGGATAAAAGTTTTACTGAGCTCTGCCCACCAGAGCAACACTGAGCTCTACCCACCACCAGTCCCTCTCATCAGAAAGCTTGAACATGCCACTTAGATAGCCTCATCCACCAGAGGGCAGACAGCAGAAGTAAGAACTACAACTCTGGAACACGTGGAAGGAAAACCACATTCAAAGAAAGATAGACAAAATGAAAAGGCAGAGGACTTTGTACCAGATGAAGGAACAAGATAAAACCCCAGAAAAACAACTAAATGAAGTGGAGACAGGCAACCTTCCAGAAAAAGAATTCAGAATAATGATAGTGAAGATGATCCAGGACTTCGGAAAAAGAATGGAAGCAAAGATCAAGAAGGTGCAAGAAATGTTTAACAAAGATCTAGAAGAATTAAAGAACAAACAGAGATGAACAATACAATAACTGAAATGAAAAATACACTAGAAGGAATCAATAGCAGAGTAACTGAGGCAGAAGAATGGATAGGTGACCTGGGAGACAGAATGGTGGAATTTACTGCTGTCGAACAGAATAAAGAAAAAAGAATGAAAAGAAATGAAGACAGCCCAAGAGACCTCTAGGACAACATTAAAGGCACCAACATTCACATTATAGGGGTCCCAGAAGGAGAAGAGAGAGAGAAAAGACCCAAGAAAATATCTGAAGAGATTAGAGTTGAAAACTTCCCTAACATGGGAAAGGAAATAGCCACCCAAGTCCAGGAAGTGCAGAGAGTCCCAGGCAGGATAAACCCAAGGAAAAACATTGTGAGACACATAGTAATCAAATTGACAAAAATTAAAGAAAAAGAAAATTTATTGAAAGCAACAAGGAAAAAACGACAAATAACATACAAGGGAACTCCCAGAAGGTTAACAGCTGATTTCTCAGCAGAAACTCTACAAGCCAGAAGGGAGTGGCACGATATATTTAAAGTGATGAAAGGGAAAAACATACAGCCAAGATTACTCTACCCGGCAAGGATCTCATTCAGATTCGACAGAAAAATCAAAAGCTTTACAGACTAGCAAAAGCTAAGAGAATTCAGCACCACAAAACCAGCTCTACAACAAACACTAAAGGAACTTCTCTAAGTGGGAAACACAAGAGAAGAAAAGGACCTATAAAAACAAACCCATAATAATTAAGAAAATGGTAATAGGAACATACATATTGATAATTACCTTAAACGTGAATAGATTAAATGCTCCAACCGAAATACATAGGCTTGCTGAATGGATACAAAAAGAAGACCCATATATATGCTGTCTACAAGAGACCCACTTCAGACCTAGGGACACATACAGACTGAAAGTGAGGGGATGGAAAAAGATATTCCATGCAAATGGAAATCAAAAGAAAGCTGGAGTAGCTATGCTCATATCAGACAAAATAGACTTTAAAATAAAGAATGTTGCAAGAGACAAGCAAGGACACTACATAATGATCAAGGGATCAATCCAAGAAAAAGATATAACAATTTTAAATATATATGCACCCAACATAGGAGCACCTCAATACATAAGGCAACTGCTAACAGCTATAAAAGAGGAAATCAACAGTAACACAGTAATAGTGGGGGACTTTAACACCTCACTAACACCAATGGACAGATCATCTAGACAGAAAATCAATAAGGAAACACAAGCTTTAAATGACAAAATAGACCAGATAGATTTAATTGATATTTATAGGACATTCCATCTAAAAACAGCAGATTACATACACTTCTTCTCAAGTGCACACGGAACATTCTCCAGGATAGATCACATCTTGGGTCACAAATCACTCCTTGGTAAATTTAAGAAAGTTGAAATCATATCAAGCATCTTACCTGACCACAATGCTATGAGATTAGAAATCAATTATAGGTTTTATAGCAATACAAGCCTACCTTAAGAAACAAGAGAAATCTCAAATAAACACTCTAACCTTACACCTAAAAGAATTAGAGAAAGAAGAACAAACAAAACTCAAAGTTAGTAGAAGGAAAGAAATCATAAAGATCAGAGCAGAAATAAATGAGATAGAAACAAAGAAAACAATAACAAACATTAATAAAACTAAAAGCTGGTTCTTTGAGAAGATAAACAAAATTGATAAACCTTTAGCCAGACTCATCAAAAAAAAGAGGGGGAGGACTCAAATCAATAAAATTAGAAATGAAAAAGGAGAAGTTACAACGGACCACAGAAATACAAAGCATCCTAAGAGACTACTACAAGCAACTCTATGCCAATAAAATGGACAACCTGGAAGAAATGGACAAATTCTTAGAAAGGTATAAACTTCCAAGACTGAAACAGGAAGAAATAGAAAATGTGAACAGATAAATCACAAGTAATGAAACTGAAACTGTGATTAAAAATGTTCTACAAACAAAAGTCCAGGACCAGATGGCTTCATAGGTGAATTCTATCAAACATTTAGAGAAGAGCTAACACCCATCCTTCTCAAACTCTTCCAAAAAACGGCAGAGGAATGAACACTCCCAAACTCATTCTATGAGGCCACCATCAGGCTGATACCAAAACTAGACAAAGATACTACAAAAAAAGAAAATTACAGACCAATATCACTGATGCAAAAAATCTTCCAGAAAATACTAGCAAAGAGAATCCAACAGCACATTAAAAGGATCATACACCATGATCAAGTGGGATTCATCCCAGGGATGCAAGGATTCTTCAATGTATGCAAATCAATGTGATAAACCATATTAACAAGTTGAAGGAGAAAAACCACATGATCATCTCAATAGATGCAGAAAAAGCTTTTGACAAAATTCAACACTGATTTATGATAAAAAACTCTTCAGAAAGTGGGCATAGAGGGAACCTACCTCAACATAATAAAGTCCATATACAACAAACCCACAGCAAACATCATTCTCAATGGTGAAAAACTGAAAGTATTTCCTCTAAGATCAGGAACAAGACAAGGATGTCCACTCACACCACTATTATTCAACATAGTTTTACAAGTCCTAGCCATGGCAATCAGAGAAGAAAAAGAAATAAAAGGAATACAAATTGGAAAAGAAGAAGTAAAACTGTCACTTTGCAGATGACATTATACTATACATAGAGAATGCTAAAGATGCACCAGAAAACTACTAGAGCTAATCAATGAATTTGGTAAAGTTGCAGGATACAAAATTAATGCACAGAGATCTCTTGCATTCCTATACAATAATGATGAAAAATCTGAAAGAGAAATTAAGGAAACACTCCCATTTACCATTGCAACAAAAAGAATAAAATACCGCGGAATAAACCTACCTAAGGAGACAAAAGACCTGTATGCAGAAAACTATAAGACAGTGATGAAATAAATTAAAGATGATACAAACAGAGGGAGAGATATACCGTGTTCTTGGACTGGAGAATCAACATTGTGAAAATGACTATACTACCCAAAGCAATCTACAGATTCAATGCAATCGCTATCAAACTACCAATGGCATATTTCACAGAACTAGAACAAAAAATTTCACAATTTGTATGGAAACACAAAAGACCCTGAATAGCCAAAGCAATCTTGAGAAAGAGATGGAGCTGGAGGAATCAGGCTCCCTGACTTCAGACTATACTACAAAGCTACAGTAATCAAGACAATATGGTACTGCCACAGAAAACAGATCATAGATCACTGGAACAGGATAGAAAGCCCAGAGATAAACCCACGCACCTACAGTCAACTAATCTATGACAAAGGAGGCAAGGATACACAATGAAGAAAAGATAGTCTCTTCAATAAGTGGTGCTGGGAAAACTGGACAGCTACATGTAAAAGAATGAAATTAGAACACTCCCTAACACCATACACAAAAATAAACTCAAAATGGATTAGAGACCTAAATGTAAGACCGGACACTATAAAACTCTTAGAGGAAAACATAGGCAGAACACTCTATGACATAAATCACAGCAAGATCCTTTTTGACCCACCTCCTAGAGAAATGGAAATAAAAACAAAAATAAACAAATGGGACCTAATGAAACTTAAAGGCTTTTGCACAGCAAAGGAAACTACAAACAAGACGAAAAGACAACCCTCAGAATGGGAGAAAATATTTGCCAATGAATCTACCGACAAAGGATTAATCTCCAAAATATATAAAGAGCTCATGCCACTCAATATTAAAAAAACAAACAACCCTATCCAAAAATGGGCAGAAGACCTAAATAGACATTTCTCCGAAGAAAATATACAGATGGCCAAGAAGCACATGAACAGCTGCTCAACATCACTAATTATTAGAGAATGGCAAATCAAAACTACAATGAAGTATCACCTCACACCAGTTAGAATGGGCATCATCAGAAAATGTACAAACAACAAATGTTGGAGAGGGTGTGGAGAAAAAGGAACCCTCTTGCACTGTTGGTGGGAATGTAAATTGATACAGCCACTATGGAGAACAGTATGGAGGTTCCTTAAAAAACTAAAAATAGAATTACCATATAACCCAGCAATCCCACTACTGGGCATATACCCAGAGAAAACCATAATTCAAAAAGACACATGCACCCCAGTGTTCATTGCAGCAGTATTTACAATAGCTAGAACATGGAAGCAACCTAAGTGTCCATCAACAGATGAATGGATAAAGAAGTTGTGGTACACACATACAATGGAATATTAGTCATAAAAAGGAACGAAATTGGGTCATTTGTAGAGACATGGATGGATCTAGAGACTGTCATACAGAGTGAAGTAAGTCAGAAAGAGAAAAACAAATATATTAACACATATATGTGGAACCTAGAAAAATGGTACAGATGAACCTGTTTGCAGGGCAGAAATAGAGACACAGATGTAGAGAACAAATGTATGGACACCAAGGGGGGAAAGCGGCGGGTTTGGTGGTCGTGGTGGGATGAATTGGAAGATTGGGATTGACATATATATACTAATATGTATAAAATAGATAACTAATAAGAACCTGTTGTGTTAAAAAATAAATAAAATTCAAAAATTAAAATAATAAATGAAATAAAATAAATAAAAAGATTGGGGTTGGGAAAGCTTTGGGGTTGTTGAACACATGGAGATTTAGGGAGAGTGGCATGTTCTGAGAGGACATGGAAGCTTCATGCCCTTTCCCCTTACCATTCCCTGTGCATCTCTTCCATCTGTCCATTCCTGAGTTATATCCTTTTATAATAAAGCAGTAATCTAATAAGTAAAATATTTCCCTGCTTTCTGTGTGCCGCTCTAGCAAATTAGTCAAACACAAGGAAAGGGTCATGAGAACCTCTGATCCATTCAATCAGAAGCACAGGTGATAACCTGGGCTTGCAATTGGCAGCTGAAGTGAAGGGGAGGGGCAGTCTTGTAGGTCTGAACCCTTAAAATGTTGAATCTAATGCTGTATCCAGGTAGATAGTGTCAGAATTAGGTTGAATTATAGGACACCTTGTTGGTGTTGGAGCATCGCTTGATGGTGCTGGAGGAACCCCCCACAATGGAACTGGGTGCAGAACTTCTTTTAGTCCCCCAAGAATATATAAACTTCATAAGGACTGGGACCTTTCTTATTTACTGCTGTTTGGGAAAGATTTAGTTACAGGCCCATAGTAGGTGCTTAATAAATTCTTTGTTGGGTGTTTTTGAAGATGTTACATGGCTTCCAGTAATCCTTGTCTCATCAAAATCATAGAGTTGTTGTAGGGTAAAAGGTTTCAAAGACATCCTGTGCGTAAAGAAGACATTGATATACTAAGTTAGGATCACAAACGACTTCTTACATGTTTTGTGCTTTAAACTTTATGAACTTTGCAGCAAATGAGAATTCTCAATATCATTGACCTAATAAACATTTGACAAAAATTAAGAAGTTTCAGAATATAGGTGTTGGATAAGATACTGATCAACATATATCACTTTTATATTTCAGATGGGCAACTACATTGGTTCAACCACTTTGCAAACTAGTTACATGTGATCTTGTAGAGTCAGTATTCACATTTCCTATGACTCAGAAATTCTTGTGGATACCGAAGAGAAACTCCTACACTTGTACCCAGGAGATGATATCAGAATGTTCATAGTAATCCTACTTATGACAACAACAATGGAAACAACCCAAATGCCCATTGTCAAGAAAACAGACAAAATTTGTGCTCTGGAAATTTATGAAGCTGTAAAAAATGAATTAATTATAACTACATATAAAAATCTAGAAGAATCTTAGTAATATAATCTTGAATGAAAACAAGCAATTCCCAGAAGTTTATATAAAACTTGATGTTCTTTTAATAAAGTTCGTTTTTTAAAAAACCTAAACAATGATTAAGAACAAAAAGAACAGTGGGGAACTCCCTGGCAGTCCAGTGGTTAAGACTCAGCGCTTTCACTGCTGCACAGCCAAAAAAAAAAAAAAAAAAAGAACAAGAGAATGAATGGTAAACTCAACATTTGCCATTGTGCTTTCCTTGGGTAAGGGAAAGTGGGGGACAGGATTGGGAAGGAGACAACAGTTTAAATATAAGTTGTTGTCAGTGTTCTGGTCCTGGGGTTGGATGGTGGTTTGTGGTATTAAAACACCCGTATCAACCCAGGATTTCATGTTCCCACCTCTCCATGGAGAGAAGTCTTCTAGGAGACAGTCCTAGAGGTGACTCTTGAAGGATGAGCTGAATCCAGGGTCCAGTCTACTCAGTTTTATACTTCCAGGGCCTACATATACTGTCCAGCAAAACACAGGTCCTCAGTGAGGTTTCTTGAATGAATGAAAGAGCAAGTGAATAAATGAGAGAAAAATGTAAAGTCCTTTTGGTTAATATTGCGCATAGTCTGAATAACCACTCATCTCCATACTTCTACCCTACACATACTGAATTGTGTAACTGATTTCCTAATTAGCTGAAAAAAAAACAAAAAGCAAAAAAATAGCATTCTCTCAAAATAGTAAACAACGACATAGCATATTTCCATATAGACTATTCCATAACACACATCAGTAACTGTGTAGTGAGGAAATGATTCCAAATCAAATACACTACAGAAAAAGCTTTTTAATGCACTTTTTTTTTTCCAGGCAAAAGAGCTTCAGAAAACATCCATCATTAAGTAGTTTTACAAATGGCACTTTTGGCTACATTAGAGAATTAGATATGAGTCCCATGTGTTTTCTCTGATGGGTTAGTAGTAGATCAGCTTTACAATGCAACCCTTTCTTAGGATAAAAAAAATGGCTAATTTGTTCTAAAAGACAGAAAAAGCTGGAACCCTAAAGTCATTGTTTTAAAAATTTAACATTTATTTCATGCTATAGTGTCTATTTTCATATTATAATTTTAAGTATTTTGCTATAATTTTTAAGAAATGGAGAAAATAAATTTCAACCTAATTTAAAAATAAACATATATATTAAGTACATATATTAATGCATTTGACAATACCATATGCTAACTTTGATGATGAACTTCCTTTTGGTACACTGCAGATTTGTCCTTTTGGTATTGAACTGAGGACAAACATATTACACCTGAAATTCTGCCTTAAATGAGTAAAACCATGGTCAATGACACCAATAGACTCCAACCAATTTGCAAAACTGAAATGTTCTAGAGTTATTCTGATCATGTATAACCAAAATGAAACAGGATTAATATTCAGTGGGAGAGAATAGTCAACATCATTCAAGTAGATCTTAAAAGCAGATTATTTTCACAACATATTTGAAAGTAATGAGTATTTGGAAACGTGAGACTCAATTCTGGCCCGAAAGCAATGATTTTTAAATTATTAATTGCTACCACTCCAATGCATTCACCTTTTATAAGGTAGTGTGAAGCTGACAGTATCTAATCTACTCAAACATGGATATCTTCTTCATGTTACCCACCATTTCTCAACTAGAAATGTATCAATTTATACAATTATTTATCAGATATTAATAAGAACACATCAGATAACAGAACCCACCCAAAAGGCAGCTGCATTTTTCTCTCTACAGCAGAATTAACCAACATGGCTTTCAAATCCTATGCTAAAGAATTAACGAAAAATGATTTCTGTCTCTATCACAAAAACACAGACACATTACACAAACACCTGAAAACCCAAAAGTGTTTTCTCTAGGAACAAAGTAAGCCATTTCAGGGATTCTCCATGAGTGAACTCTCACACACAGTACACCAATATACACAGATACACACATACATAGGAAATAAAAGCTCTTAGAAATACTGCCTACTGTTAATTCAGAATCATTCTTGGTGTTACATTTAGGAATGGAGTTTCTAAATTTTAAAGCCATTCAACTGTCAAAATATCACATAAAATATTTATTTTTTAATGATAGGATTTAACAACTCAAGGCCTGAGTTAATTAAAGTATGTATCCTTCACCTGCACAGGTACATGGCACAGCTGCATTTTATGAATAACCCAAAGCCAAAGGCCTGTCTTCACGGCATCACCCTCCCCTGCAGGAGGCTATATAAGGACATAGGATTGGAGGGCGGGAGGCTGGTGTTTGGCCCAGGCTCTGGCCCCAACAAGCCTCATGAGTATGGGCACGCCACCTGACCACTCCACACCTCAGCAAAATGCAAAGAATAGAAACCATGCTCTCTGTGGCTCCATGCAGCACTATTATTTCAGGATTTTTCTGACTCTAGTTTTCATTAGGCGTGGGGCTTTACTCACAACTGTTGTACTTCTACGCAGTGGTTGGTCAGTAATTTACATCTGGATAGCTGAAGCCTTTCAGTAACTAGGTAAGTTTTTGGTCCTTTATTCAAAAAAATAGTGAGTACCTAGTCTTAGTGGGTTTAAAAATGGCCAGATTCTTTGCAGCTCCTCCCATCAAAAGGAAGTCTGTTTCCCAGCCTCTTGATTCTGGGCTAGCTTTGTGACTTGCTTTGGCCAACAAAATGCTGTGGAGGCGACACTGTGTGACTTCCAAGCAAGTCCACAAAAGGTCTTGCAGTTTCCATGCTCCCCCTTTGATCTCATGAGGCCTAATGAGAAAGCCTGGGCTAGCTATGGGGAAAGGCCACGTGAAGTGAACTGAGGCACCCCAGCCAACAGCGAGATATATGCACAAAGCCATCCACAATCAGCCAGCCCCGCAATCGACACGCTCCCTGACCACAGACGTTTGTTTGAACCCAACGCGTACCACATCAAGCTGGGGCTGGTCATCCTAGGTGAGCTTTGCCCAAAAGGCCAACCCACAGGATCACGAGCAAATAAGTAGGGTTATAAGGTGTGCTTTGGGTTGATTCGCTAGACAGCAATGGATAGCGGACATACTGCTCTGTGTTAGGAACTGTGAAGGGACTACCTGGGCAGCAAGACACAGTTCCTGTTCTGCAGATGCTTAGAGTGTAGTCAGGGAGACAGACGTGTAATGGGACAATTTCAAAGGAAATGTCATCAGTGCTCTCATCACAAGAGGGTGGTGTATAGGGGTCCATGGGAATTTAGAGAAGGGCATCAATCCCAGAACTAGATTGCTGGCAAAGATTTCTCAGAGGTACTAGCTAAGAATATCTAAGCGGAATTAATAAGACAGATTTTTCCAGGCAAAGAAGGAGAAAGAATAATATTCTAGGGAGGAGAAACTGCACGGGCAAAGGCTGCAGGGAGCTAGACCGGGGCCCTTTTGGGACTGGAGCTTTCACTTTAACTACGGGGTGAGGATGCCAGGGGTGGGCTGGGACTATAGCTAAGGTGAAGCTCTCTTGGCCTTAAATAGAACTCTCTGGCATTTGCACTTTAAGGGTGATGGGAGTCAAAGGAGGAATCAGTTCCATCCTCCCTTCCTGCTTTTATTCCCTTCCTCCCTCCCTCCCTCCCTCCTTCCCTCCCTCCCTTCCTTCCATCCTCCCTTCCTTCCTTCCTTCTTCCTCCCTCCCTCCTTCCCTCCCTCCCTCCCTCCTTCGCTCCCTCCCTTCCATCCTCCCTTCCTTCCTTCTTCCTTCCTTCTTCCCTCCCTCCCTCCTTCCCTCCCTCTTTCCCTCCCTCCCTCCCTTCATCCATCCTTCCTTCTTACTTCTTCCTTCCTTCCCTCCCTCCCTCCTTCCCTCCTTCCTTCACCTTAGTGTTCATTTGAGCAAAGATATCAATGCCACTCTCTGAATCAAAGAAATTTCACAGGCAGGAGGCTGTGTGAAGTCAATAAAGGCAGATGCCTCTCTGGTGCTTAGACTGGCTGAAGGGAAGTGGTATTATGCCAACGTCCAAGACAACAGGCATTGGGACATGCATAAAAAGGACGGGTAGCAGCAAGAAGATGCCACACCCAAAAGGCATTCCTCCTTCTTTTAGCAGTTAATGAATACATGCAGACAGGAGGCATTTAGGACTTATCTTTTTTTTTTTTTTTTTGCGGTACGCGGACCTCTCACTGTTGTGGCCTCTCCCGCTGCAGAGCACAGGCTCCAGAGCAGCCATGGCTCATGGGCCCAGCCGCTCCACGGCATGTGGGACCTTCCCGGACCAGGGCACGAACCCGTGTCCCCTGCATCGGCAGGCGGACTCTCAACCACTGCGCCACCAGGGAAGCCCTAGGACTTATCTTTTAAAGATGTTATACATTTTTTTAAAGCCTAATGGTAAGGCTTCCCACTTACTAGCTGTGTGGCCTTGGGTATATGACTAACCTTTTTATGAGTCCATTTCCTAAGTTGTAAAATGGAGATGACGACAACACTGACCTCACAGGTCAGTAAGGATAGGCAATGTATAGTTTTAGCACAGCACTGGGTACAGGATAAGCCCTCAACGGAAGGTCCCTAAATGCGGAAAGGCTGGGGAATGTAGGAGAGGGAGTAACATGGGCTTTAGCATTAGATAAACTCGTGTTTGAATCCAGGCTCTATCACTTAGTAGTTCTTGCAACTGTGTGAACTTGAGACCATTTTAAAACTTGCTCAGGCTTAGTTTTCAAGTCTGAAAAATGGGGGGCATAATACCAACCCTGCTGGGTTGTGATGAGTATTAAAAGAGAGCACGTATGTAAAGTGCCAGAGCACACAGCCCGGCACATAGTTTAAACGCACATACACACGGAGACGATAATATTTCTCAAATGTAGATCGACAGTATTAATGTTAGCCATCCTATATTACTTCAAAGTCCTATTCTCTGACTAAAGCTACAGACCAGAAAAGTTGGACTACCAGAAACATATAAATGTGGTATCTTTAACACGGTATGTCCATTCCACCAGTACCATTACATTATGATAACCTATCACCCAAAAATGGCCAAGGTACAACATTCATATTTTGTTACTACATGATAAGAAAGTAACCTTGTCGTTCAGAATGTATTATATGAAAATAAGAGGAATTGAGCATTCCCTGATTCCCTAATTTGGCACGTTGAGGAGCTTCCTCTATACACCAAGCCCCAAAATGCATTCTCTTTGAGACCAAAAAAAGAAACACGCATATATACAAGTGAGCTGAAGAGTTACAACACAAGAAGTTGCTTTTGGTGAAAAATAACCTTGCCAAATAAGCAACATGTCATGCCCTTAGAATATGTCACACTAGAAAGCTAGTGAAAATTCAGGCCAATAAGGCAATTTAGTTTCAAGTTTTATCACATATGGGCCAAGTTCTAGAATATTTCACTTAAAAAGGGACAACTTCAAAGTGAAATCTTGCCAGAGGCGTGATTTTGAATTATGTGTGTATATACAAACTTGTCTGTTTCGACATTCAACATATTCAGGATTATTTCTAGAAAGCTGCTGTTGCTGACTGATAGAACAAAATGATGTAGGCTCAGAAAGAGAAAACAGAGCACATAGTTTTAAGTAGTTATCTCCCTATCTACCCCAACCATACCATTATAAGGTTTTTGGTTTTTGACCAACGCCATAACTGAAAACACATGTTAAGTGAAAAGTTGATACTAAAGGCAGGAATTAAGTCAAAAATTTGATGGCTTTTAAGCACTGAATGATTTAGAACCTTCAAAATGCTAATTAACAAGTACTATTCCTTTGGATGTTGTTTTAATTTGAAATTTGGTGAAATCTAGATCCTCTAATAAACAGTTCCATGCTCATTTGTTGACGGTACAACTTAAAGTCTGTAAAAACTACTTTATTGACTCCTGTGAAGGGGATTTTAGCACATCGCTGTTTTGGCAAGAGAAGCATTTCAACAACTTTCTGCAAACTAAGATATAAAGCAATGGATGAGAACTGCAAATGGAAATTGAGTAAGGCAATGCTACTATGTAAAAAAAAATTCTGTTTCTCAAACTTTTTCTACACTGACGTAAGTCTTTTTTTGTTGTTTTTTTTAAAAAAGATGTATTACCCGGTTCTTCCACATTCAACAGGGAAACAGTGTGTGAAACTCAAATTAAGATGTGTATGTACGGAGAAAAGATCTGTATGTCCAAAACCATCCAGGTATACAGAAGTCTTGTCATTGCAGAGCTTTGTGTTGTTCTGCCTTTGATCCTCCGCAGGCCACGGGATGGGCTGGGAGGGCTACCCTCTCAGCACTCTAACTCCTCCATGACCTCCATCACAATCGTCCGTGGGCCCGTCAGAATCAGGTTGCTCACCGTCCGGTAGTCAACGTGCAGTACGTTAAGCCCATTTACAGAGACGACGAACTGACAGACCTAAAGGAAGGACAAAGAAAAAGCATCTCTTGAATTCCCTAGCGGTCCAGTGGTTAGGACTCCCCGCTTCCATCAGCAGCAACATGGAAGGACCTAGAGATTCTCCTACTGAGTGAAGTAAGTCAGACAGAGGAAGACAAGTATCATGAGATATCGCTTACATGTGGAATCTAAGGAAAAGGGCCTACTGTATGGCACAGAGAACTCTACTCAGTACTCTGTAATGACCTATACGGGGGAAAGAATCTAAAAAAAGAGTTGATATATGTATATGTATAACTGATTCACTTTGCTGTACAGCAGAAACTAACACAACATTCTAAATCAACTAGACTCCAATAAAAATAAAAAAAAATAAACTATGCACATTGAAAGAAAAAAAAAGCATCTTAGAGCTCCCGGTTTTTCACAGACCTAGAATAAAGACATTGTGTATCTTTAACAGGTAACTTCCTACATTGGTACCCAACTGTACCCAGCCAGCAACTGCAATTTAACAATTTCCAAGAAACTATACTTTTCCTGGAAGGCGGTATAATAGAAAAAGCATTTGGTTTAGCGTTTTACCAACTTGGGTTTAAATCCTAACTCAGCAACTTACTAGCTTAAGCTAGGTATTTAAATTCCTGAGCTTCAGTTCCCTCAGCTCTAAAATAGGGGTGATTAATAATCATAATATCTACCTTCTAAGATTGTTGTAAGAATTAAATGAGGCCAAGGACGTAAAGCTTCTACTGCAGTGCTCTGAACCTATGGGGTACTCAATACTTTTTCATAATCACAGTGTTTGTGGCTGTTACTATTCATTTGGACTCAGTTTACAGCGAGATTCTATGTCCTCGTGTTCCCCAAACAGTCTTCTTTTATACCTATTATTCCTGCATGATTATTAATAGTTTCTCCTTTCACCTGCCATGGTGTCCCAGTTGAGATGATAAATTTCACCCATTTCCCTATTTCCCATCCTTACGAAAATGGATGAGGCCAACAAAGGTCAGCTTTTAAACTAAGTGAGTATTAGTTTACCTATGATAGGACAGATAATTACAATAAAAAAATTTAAAAAGCGTTATTCAGTAATGAGCGGCCACTTTGGATGTGTCATACTGAACATAATACTGATCACAGCTACTGCCTCAAACGGAGGGGCTTCTCTTGAGTTTGGTGGTGGCATCAGATGCTGGGTACTTTCCATTTAGCTGACACAGATTAACAGATGGTATATCTGTTGTGTGTCTGAACAGTGCACACTGGACAGGAATGATTTGTTTATATCTCTCAAATAGAAAAATGGACAGATCTCCAGCTGTCGGTGATAAGTACTTCCAATCAGCAAAACAGAATCAAACAGAATATAAATCTATAAGGTGCTTGGCATATAGTAGGCACTGGTGGTGAGCTGAATGATACCCCCAACCCCCAAAGAGTTCCATGTCCTAATCCCCAGAACCTGTGAATATATTAGTTGACATGGCAACAAGGAATTAAAGTTGCAAATGGAACTGGACTGCTAATCAGCTGATTTTAACATAGGGATTATCCAGGTGGGCCCAATGTAATCACAAGGGTACTTATAAGAAGGAGACAAAAAGTCAAAGGCAGAGGGGCTTCCCTGGTGGCACAGTGGTTGAGAGTCTGCCTGCCGATGCAGGGGACACAGGTTCGTGCCCCAGTCCGGGAGGATCCCACATGCCGCGGAGCGGCTGGGCCCGTGAGCCATGGCCGCTGAGCCTGCACGTCCGGAGCGTGTGCTCCGCAACGGGAGAGGCCACAACAGTGAGAGGCCCGCGTACCGCAAAAAAAAAAAAAAAAAAAAAAAAAAAAAAGTCAAAGGCAGAATTAGGAGATGTGACCACAGAAGCAAGACTGATATGAGGAAGGGGCTAGGAGCTGAGGGATGCAGGTGGCCTCTAGAAGTTGAAAAAGGTAAGGAAAGGGATTCTCCCCTCAGAACCTACAGAAGGAATGCAGACCTACTGATACCTTTATTTTAGACCTTTTACTCCAGAACTATAAGATAATAAATTTGCGTTTTTTTAAGTTACGAAGTTTGTTAATTTGTTACAACAGCAAAATGAGATGAATAAAATAATCAATACATATTCATTGTTGAATGAACTGAATGAATAATGTATTAAGCAAAAAAAGCACAATTAGGATTGAGCCTGAAGGATTTCTGGCTCCTTATAAATTATTTCTTCATTGATTGGGAAAATAAGAAAATAAAAAGAGGGACTTCTCTGATGGCACAGTGGTTAAGAATCCACCTGCCAATGCAGGAGACATGATCCCTGGCCCAGGAAGATCCCACATGCTGCAAAGCAACTGAGCCCATGTGCCACAACTACTGAGCCTGTGCTCGAGGGCCTGTGTGCCACAACTACTGAAGCCCATGCACCTAGAGCCCGTGCTCCACAACAAGAGAAGCCACCACAATGAGAAGCCTGCGCACCGCAACGAAGAGTAGCCCCCACTCGCCACAGCTAGAGAAAGCCCATGGGCAGCAACGAAGACCCAACACAGCCAAAAATTTAATTAATTAATTAATTAAAGAAAAAAAGGAAAAGAAGACAAAAGGGAAGGGACAGAAGTTGGAGAGAGGGGGAGGAAAGGAGATGGCTGAGGTTGATTAAGTTAATGAAGTTGTTTTCATGGCTGTTAGATTCCAGCTCTAACCCACCCCCTTCCTTGAGGGAACATAAGCTGCAGCTGTGGAGAAGTGTTATCCTTATCTTATAGGAAACCACCAGAAAAGAAAAACAAGAACCCACCAGAACTGGTTAGAACCAGCCAAATCCAAGATGGCAGAAGACCTGACCTTCAGGAGACCCTGAACCTCATTATACGCTCATTGTAATATGTTAGCATGCTAAATGACACACCTACCAATACCATGACAGTTGACAATTGCCATGACAACAACCAGAGGAATCCATATTAGGACTGAAAAGGGATGTTGCCCCAGTTCTGAGCAAACTACACGTCTGTTCTCGGAGAAGTAATGAATTCCCTCCCCCTAACCCCTCCCCTCTATATCAGAGGTATCCCAGCCCAAGTCTGGTGAGAAGGTGATTTGCAAACTAAGTTCCCGATTCTCCATTCTCTGGCCTCCGAATAAAGCGTGTGCTGTTTCTGTCTCAGCGTCGGTTTTGTTATTGGCTGTGGAATCCAAACGGACAAAGAACCTTCCCCACAGAGACAGGGGGTTCTGGCCAGGGCCAGGGCCCAAGTGGGGGTCCGTCCAACCAATTCGGTAACAATGTGTCCCATATCTGTTGTTCTCATTATCATACTTCTTTAAGTGTAATGTCTTAAGAATTAAGGTGCACACCTGCTCCCAATTATTTATTAATAAATTTAGTGTTGACAACACAAAGAATGTGAAAATACTAAAACACTTGAAAATCACTGTTTCCTTTTATTGTTTTCTGAGTGGGTAATATCCACAGAAACTCAGACACCGTATTAAGAAATATAACAAATATGAAACAGAAATTACATGTTATATTTTAAATGTAAGTATGAAATAAAATACATAAAATACTGTATTAAGTCTAAAGATATCTATACCTATTACTTAGATAAACCAAAAGTGGAACGTATTAAAAGGGCAGCTGTGTATCTGTGGAAAAGATGAAGGATTTGGAATCAAATGATATGTATTTAAGTCCTAGGCTCCTTGGCTGGATGATCTTTTTTTTTTGTTTTTTTTGGCCGCATAGCTTGTGGGCATCTTAGTTCCCCGACTAGGAATGGAACCCAGGCCCTCGGCAGTGACAGCGAGGAGTCCTAATCACTGGACTGCCAGGGAATTCCCTGAATGATCTTAATAAAGTCATTTGCCTCTATGCCTCAATGACATCATCTACAAAAGAGAGTTAGGTAAAAATGCTTAGCCTCACAGGTTCAAATTAATGAATTGAAAACCTTTGTGCAAATACCAAGCCCTATACCAACACTAGCTTCAATGAACTTCTTTCCCTTTAAAAATACCCACTGTTTTCAAGGTCACACGCAAAACAAAATGGAAAGTGCACAGTGGCAAGCACAGTGGTTATTTACTCAATAAACACTCGCTGTTGTCATAAGCCTCAGTATTTTCCACTCCCCAACTTATAAAATACTATGGTGTCATTCTACATAAGCAGACCGACCTCTGTTTTTCTTTTCGTTTCCACAAATCTGTCACCATGAATTGAGGGCACTTTTTTTTTTTTCGTCAGAGCACATCTTGTACAGAATCAGCAGTTCTCAACCATGGTTGAAGTCCTAGTAAGAATCAAGGTCTCGCATCCTGAAACAGGCTACAAGTATAATTTGCAGGACAATTCAGCACGAATTCAATGTAGACATTTGCTGGAGTTTTGTGTTTTCTACTCCAGCATGCTCTTGAGCCAAAGAATGAGAGGAATTCCACCCCCACCCAACCCAGCGTGTTGACTTTAGACCCGGGTCCTTCTTTTCTCCAAAGTGATGAACAGCCTTTCTGTGTTGCCCAAGGAGAGTGCAGAAGTTACACTCTAGCTAACCCTTCATAGGCTCCCAAAGAAGAGACATGTCTCTGCATCACTCAGGGATCACCTGCAGCATTTAGTCTCGACCAGAATTGTATTCTCTCTCTCCCCCATAGTGTTGGTTTCAATTGACCAACATTTAAAAATTAGACAATTTTCACATAAAAATCTAGATTCTGGCTTCTCTGGAACAATCTGAAGAGCTAACGATACCAGGCCTGGATGGCCACTTAGCAGTGGCTCCATAGGGGCTGCCCCTTCTAGATGGGCACACGTTCTCTCGTTGGCCGTGGTCCTCACCACTTCCTGTTTTTCTTACACCTAGCTGAGAGACATTTGAGTCTGTGATCCCTGATCTGGGGCCAGCAGAGAGAGAGCTTAAGAGAGGAGGGCTTGGTGCTTCAAAACTGATGGGCCCCAAATGTTTAACAGCTGATGAAAGGGGAAATAAAATGTGGTATATCCATACAATGGAATATTATTCAGCAATAAAATGGAACCAACTACATGTTACGACATGGCTGAACCTGGAAAACATTCTGCTAAGTGAAAGAAGCCAGTCCCAGCTCTGACTCAGCCAGGCGATCACAAGGTAAACAATAGATACACTTACAACCGTTCTGTTTTTCACTTTCAATACAGTATTCCATAAATTATAAGAGACAGTCAACACTCTAGTACAAAACAGGATTTGTGTTAGATGATTTTGCCCAGCTGTAGGCTAATGTAAGTGTTCTGAGCATGTTTAAAATAAGACAGATTAAGCTATGATGTTCCCTAGGTTAAGTGTATTAAATGCATTTTTGACTTACAGATATTTTCAATTTACAATGGGTTTATCAGGATGGAACCCCACCATAGGTCATCTAGTTCTCTAGACCTGCCTTTGAGTCTCTTACATTCTTGATATCCTTCTAATCAATTTCTTTTTCTTTGTTTCTTTTTTTTTTTAATGATAGCTGGTTTCTGTCATTGGCAACCCATGCTCATCAATAAAATCCTTAAGAACAAACTGAATATCAGAGAGGTTAAGTTATTTGCTCAAGGGCACACAACTAAGTGCCTCATCTGGAATTTGAACTCCATGACTCTACAGCCTGACATAAGTACAAATTTATAAAGTACAACATGCAAGTTCTGACGAATGCAGAGAACAGTGGAAAACAAGTGTTTTCTCTCTTGGCCTTAACTGTTAATTAAACAGTCTGGGTTCGCTCAAATACCTTGTGATGTTGATGTTAAGGCTCTTCCAACTTCACTAAGAAGGATTTTACTCATTTAAGGTTGGGCTGCTTTTTGTGTCACTTAAAATCCTCAACAATATGTAAATTTGGACATTTATTTCAAATTTTTTTCCTTGAATGAGGCAAGAAAAAAAAAAAAGGTCTTTCAAACACTTATCATGTTTATATTCAAGGTAGTAATTTTAGAGTCAGGCTGTTGGAAAGACGTCATCTCTCCCTAAGTGGTCCCAACAACTGCTGTGGTTCCAGCAGTTCCAATATCCTGTTACTAAAAATGTGCAAAATGATCTAGAAATGCAGGTATTACTATGTAATGTATTCAGTTTTAATGGACTTTGAATTAGCATCTATGGTACACTATGTTCTGAAAGTCAACACACAAGCAACAACAGGAAGCACACAGCCTGGGGGAAAATTATTTCTCTACTATATTAAAAAGCACAAACACACAGAACATGTGATGACCTCTGAATAGACCTACCTTAGATACCTATTACCTCCTATCTGGGGTGGGGGACTTAGGTGCCACCCAGAGGGGGTAATGAGAATTCGAGTGAGGCTGTGATGCTTTTCTTCTGCTTATAATTATCTTTCTCAGATTTGTTTTCAAAGATTTGAATGCAATTCCCTCATGTCCCCAGTTCACTGAAAAGAGCTGTCATGAGCTCCTATAGCTGCTCTGAACTCGTCTCCTACAAAAAGGAGGGTACCTTCACTTTAGAAAGAAGAGATGCAGAGGACATTATCCTTAATGAAAGGGAAGAACCAAGCCTTCATAAGTCATGGGTAAGTGATGTCTCTGAGTATCCGGGCAGTGAAGAAAAGGCCTAAAAGTAGGTCCAATAAGAGTTAACAAGAAGAGGGAGTCAGGACTCATACGTTTCAGGGTGTGATCACGTTGGGATAAACACCTAGGCTGAACTCCAGGCTTCTTCCTGATAAGGAGCCAGAACGACTAAATAATCTTGCCTCTAATTCCTCTCCCTGAGCCAGTGCTGGCAGATGTACACTAACCCTCTGAACAGATTGAGCGCCTGTGGGATGATGCAATTGCACATGAGTTCTTGTATGGCTGGAGTTCCATCACAACCATTTGATTGTTTCAACCAAAGTGGGAGTGAGATTGAGGAGAAACACTACACCTATGATTACCTAAGTGTCTTCTCACTGCCATGGAGATCTGTATTCACTAAGTCACTTGCATCCCTGAAATGGCTGCATTCATGTGAAAGCTACTCTAGCTTTTCTCTATTTTTTTTTTTTCTTTCTGATCTTGAAGGAGAAAGAAGGATTGGAAGGTAAGGCTGCTTCACGCTTTCCCTGAAAATAATAAAACATTTAGCAAGATAGAGACCGAGGCAGATAAAATTTCGGAGACAGAAAGAGTCATAAGGAGAAAAAAGATAGACCCAGACAGATACAGAAAATAATCAGGAAGGGCTGAGTCCTGGTGAGTAGGAGACAGAAGCTTGTCCAATCAAACGATACAGAAAGCAGAACCAAGATATTAAGGGCAAGTAAATACTTACATTCTTAATCAAGTAGAACCCTCAGATGTATTCTAGAGATCACCCTAATCGAGCTCCCACTAAAAGTAGAACTCTCCTCTACAAATCCCTGCCGGGCAACCAACCTATCTTACTTGAATGCTACATATGACAGGAAATGCACTAATTAATGAGGAAGCTTATTTTGAGCCAGTTACATGTTCGAAGTTTCAGCTACACATTCAGTCAACATTATTTAAACCATTTTCACTGTTCAGTGCCTAAGTGAAAAGCGTATCCAAATATAAAACAGTGGCTCTCAAACTGTAGTGCAAATATAAGTCACCTTTGAGGGCTTGTTGAAAATGTGAATTCTCAGATCTTACCCAAGACCTACCAAATATGACTTTTCAGGGGGTGGGTCCCAAGAATCTGCACTTTCATTAAGCATATCAGGCGATTCTGCTACAGCACAATGTTGAAAAACCAATGCTATAAAGTATCCACCAGAATTTTTTGTACCAAAAGTTAGTTTATGTGCTCATCCCATTCCTGTTAGTATTGTGATAATACATTCTATGGTTTGAGAATTAACCACCTCAAATACAAGAAGGGGGCTGACATTTCAGATTTTATTATAATTATTACTTGCCTGAAGTCTATTTCATTTTTACAGCCAAATTTTGCTATCTTCTAGACTTTAAAATTAATAGTAACAATGTATAAAATGCTTACGTTTAGAACTATTATCAGAGATAATATCCAAATTGCTCAAAATGCAATACCCCAAATAACCAAACCTGCTGCCATGTTACCACACATGTTTTTAAAGCCATGTGTGAGCCACCAATGTCAACTGTTAATGTGGCAAACACAGCCCACAACCAGACCTGGTGAGAATGAAGCTTGAGGCTTTTTGACAGCCAAAGTATCCAAAGTAAAGGTGGGTGAACCAGATTAACAAAAGTCATAAGTAGATTAAGAAACATTTGAAAGCTGCTGAAGTTTAGAAAGAAAAAAGGTATATTTTGATTGTTCCTATTTCTTTAAACCTTGCTCCAAATCATACACCATGGCTTTCATAATCTGACATAAGAGGCTGTGAAAGCAATAGCATAAATATTTAAATAGAGAACCATCTTTTTATGGATGATTTTTAATTTCTTTGTTATCCACCCTGGGAAATCCTAGCCATTTGATCCATATACCTGGACCACTTCTCAGGTTACAACTTGCCAGTCAGCATGGGCAGTGCTCTAATTGCTAACGGGACCACCTAATATTTTTCCAAAGTTCTTTACATGTGTAATCTCATTTAAACTTCCCAACATACCTTATGAGGCAGGTATGATGATTATTGTTATTATTATTTACATCTCACAATCGAGGGTACAGAGAAATAAAGTAACTGGCCCAAGTTCACAAAGCTAGTAAGCGGTGGAGCCCAGATTTTTACTCCAAACTTGTATACTTAAGCCCTAGGCTACCTTGCCTCCTAAGTAATAGATAATCAGCTCCCCTAAAATTGGCACTGACACCACATGGATAAACACCTCAGTATGGTATCTAAGCACCTCTCACACACAATGAAGTTTCTTAAGAACACTGCCTTTGATTTTTCCTTCTATGATGCTTGAAAAATGGAATAATGCTCACTTCATCATCATCATCATCAGGGAAGAAAACGATGGAGAATAGTAAGGGGGCATTTTTTACTTTTAAGAATAACTCAGGCTCTGGGCTTCCCTGGTGGCGCAGTGGTTGAGAGTCCGCCTGCCAGTGCAGGGTACACGGGTTTGATCCCTGGTCCAGGAGGATCCCACGTGCCACGGAGCAACTGAGCCCATACACCACAGCTGCTGAGCTTGCGCTCTGGAGCCCGCGAGCCATGGCTGCTGAGACCGCCTGTCACAACTACTGAAGCCCAAGCGCCTAGAGCCCGTGCTCTGCAACAAGAGAGGCCGCCGTAATGAGAAGCCCGTGCACTGCAACGAAGAGTAGCCCCTGCTTGTTGCAACTGGAGAAAGCCCACGCACAGCAACGAAGACCCAACGCAGCCAAAAATCAAATAAATAAATAAATAAATTTTAAAAGAAGAATAACTCAAGCTAATCTTTACATCTCAGGCTAGACTTGGCAGGTCTTATTATCCTCAACCAAAGTTTAAAAACCATGTTTCTTTATAACTCTTCTGCTAGAGTGAGGTGAATGTTAATGATTCCTGAATGAAGATTTTAAAGGTTCCAGGAGGAAGGACATAACACAAATAGAGGTTTGTATAATTACCCTTGGTAACAATGCTGCATATAATTCAGCCAGCAAACTCCCCCAAGGCACACCATTTGTCATGGTGATTACATCACCTAATCTGTGCCTTTAACTGGCATTACCAATTCCACTCACATTCCCTTTTTGTTGTTGCAATCTTTGCTTTACAATAGAAACAGGACAGCAGAAGATTCAATATACCATCTGTCTTCTGTAGGTGGGTGAGAAAGCTGGTATCAGGTGATCAACACAGAATGGGTGTTGCCAAGTTCAATGTGAGGCACCCTTCACTTGTCTGTAAAGCTTGGCTTATTCACAGCAAAAACAGACTTCCTAAAAAGTGTATCTCCAGGGATACACTCATTCTCTCCTTCCTTCCTGCCTCCCCAGTGAGGATCTCCCCAAGGGTAAATTAAGCATGGAGCAATGGAGAAAGCACTGGATTAGGAGTCAGGAGAGAAATCCTAGTCTCAGCTCTGCACCCAAACAGCTGAATCATTCTGAACATGCTGTTTCACTTCTCCAAGCATTAGTTCGTCATCTGATCAACTGGGCTGCAAAAAACTGTATATTTATATTTATTAGAGACTTTAAAGCACCTTTCAGCTCTAAAATTCAATGAGAAAAAAATAACTTCTATTAGTTAGTGATTGAACAACATTTACTATTAATAACTGGTTATTTAGGTGCCAAGAACTAGGTCAGGAGTTTGCTTACATTACATTTGCAAAGGAGACATTATTTTTAGATATGTAAACTGCAGTTCAGAAGAGTACAAATGAAGAAGTGTAAGATGAATCTCTCTCAGGCACTTAAGTGTTTTCGATATGTAAATAACAACAACAAAGGTCTAAAAGACATATTATAAAGCTAGGGCCTATTATTATAGTCTATAAGATGGTGGTAGTATTAGTATTAGTATAGGTATATAGACCAACGCAACAGAATCAAAAGTCCAGAAACTGGACCCCTACACGTGGGCTTACGACAAAGTCAGCATTGAAGAAAAGGACATTTTATAATGTACAAGGTTCAATCCACCAGGAAGATACAAAAATTATAAACATATATACGTAACAAGTATATATATCAAGCACAAACACGAAATGTATATGCCGGACAAAAAAAGCCCCCAAATACATGAAGCCAAATGCACAGAATTCAAAGGACAGACAATTCAGTAACAGCTGGAGACTATTCTGCTCCACTTTCAATAGAGGATAGAACAATTACTCTAGTTACATGTAACATATACGCATAACTTATGACCTAGCAATTCCACTCCTAGATATGTACCCAATATGATGACTGCAATATGATAAATTTATATAAATTTCAGAAGTAGACAACTAATCCATGGTCTTAGAATTCCTAGGTAGTAGTTGCACTAGTAATTTACTCTGTAATATAGTTTGAGATGTGCATGAATAATTTGTACATTTTTTATATAGTGCAATAAAAATTTGTTAACTCTCATTTTTATAATTTACTAGTTATGTGACTTTAGCCAAGTGTATCCCTGGAGATACACTTTTTAGGAAGTCTCTGAGTTATACTTTACTCATCTGTAAGACGGGGATCGTGTTTATTAGGATCAAATCTGATTAAGTACTAAGCCCAGCGTTCAATACCAGTGAATGTTAAATAAATATTTGTTTTTCTCTTCTGTCCCTCTTCCTGCGCAATCTCTCCCTCCAAAAGAGCCCAACGGATGCAGATTTTTGAAAGGGAGACAAACCATTGCACGGGTCCACATCCAGGAAGCCAGTTTGGGTTCTGGTTTGGGAAATGGAAATAGATGTCAAGTTGCAGTTATTCATTCAGATAAGCAATTTTAAATAAACATACTTATTTTAAATGGATAAATTTAAATGGAGGATAAATTAGGAGGTTGGGATTAACATATACACACTACCATGTATAAAATAGATACCAAAACAGACCTACTGTATAGCACAAGGAACTCTACTCAATATTTTGTAATAACCTATAAGGGAAGAGAATTGCTGCGCTGTATTCCTGACACTAACATGCTATTGTAAATCAACTATACTTCAATAAAAAAATTTAAAAACTTTTTTTTGTTTTTTTGGTTATGTGGCATGCGGGATGAGGGATCTTAGTTCCCTAACCAGGGATTGAACCCATGCCCCCTGCAGTGGAAGCACAGTCTTAACCACTGGACCACCACAGAAATCCCAAAAGAAAATTTTTTTTAAATTAAAAAAAAACCAATAAAAATAAAAAAACAATACAGGGTGATAAGATAGAATTTTCCCCAACCCAAGAGAACTCCATAAGGATAGAGCATCCAGGAGCCCCAGTAAATAATCAGCATAATCTTAAAGTAGTGGAATTCAGTTAAAGAATCTCTGCTCCTGTCCCTAAGATATTCACTTTAACAAAGTTGCTTCAGAACTGAAGTAGTTGTAGAGTGTAGCTAGACACATGGATGGTCCTTGAACAAAATATTAGAGAGAGACATAAGCTGAGTCAAGATTTGTTAGTTACATCTATGGAATGAGTTTCTTTCCTCCATAGAATGCTTTATGTTTACCCACACAGTCAGATTCAGCAAGGGATACCACTTAGGAGTTTTGGACATTCCTGGAGTAAATAAGTTGTGTGTGTGTGCTTATTGCATAACAGCCCTGACAGCAGAACACTGTTCTTGGGGAAAAAAAGAAAAAAGAAAGAAAATTTGCAGCTGTATGTTCAGTTCCATAAATCTCTCCACCAAATATGCAACTGGCTAGAGAGTGACTGGTGTGGGAGGAGGCAGAGATGCAGTTCTTGGATAAACACAGGATTTGCTCTCCAGAGAATGACCGTCTTCCTCTAAACTTTATGCATTTTAAGCATGCTATGTGGCTATGTGGTATCCCCAAAGAACAGACTGCACCATTAGCCTTGAAGGAAAGCCAACTGTGTGTAAGAATGACTTTCTTTCACAACAAAACAGCGGCAACAACAAAAAGCAACTCTAAAGAATTTTTGTTGCAAATTGAGAAATCAAAGTGCCTGCTGGTTTCAAACAGAATCTGCTCGCTCCCAGCCCAAGTCGACCAAAGGTCTGTTTCGGATCCAGGCTCAGCCTTGGTCCACTTTGCTCAGTCGGGGGTGGTGGTGGTGTCAGGTCAGTCACGGGGAGGGGGGATTGTGGTGTACTTAAAGGAGGGGGCGATAGGAGGGACTCAGGTTCAGTCCAGAGAACTTGGATTCCCAAAGTTAGGATGAACGTTTGCCTTCCTGGCGATTCTCTCTAGGGACGTGTGTTAGACTGAATAGAGGATTTGTAGCCTACCCTGGTGGTTCTGTCACCTTCCTACAAGCAGTTCATGATTGCACTGGGACTGCGTCCAAGGTCTGCTTGTGCTAAGGACAGACAGCATGCCCTTGATCTGGTGCTTTCCCCAGGTTCTAAGAAGTGGTCAGGCACCGAAGAGAAGCAGCACAGACACATTATAACCACAGATTCCTTGGACTTCCTTTACTACTGAAGGAATCTGTTACCTGGGAGCCTTTATACCACAGGGGATATGCAAATTATCACTCCTACCCATTCCCCCGCCACAGACTTGGCTGCCCCTTGTGGATACAGGAAGTTCCTTAGAATTGCCCGTATTTGCAGACTCGGGCTTCCAACAGCAGGAGACACACTCTGACCACATGTATTAAACTCCCACAGGAGTGACGGCCAAAAGTAAAAAGGCTCCAGAAGGTCAGACTTCCTCCCTGACCCCAAATTCTTTCCTCCACAAGAAACTTTCACTCAATTTGTAGTTTGCCCTTAGAATGTTTATTATTAGCCATTTGACACCCAGAAATTATTATGCTTTTTTTCTGGATTATACTAAAATGTAATATTAATATACCCAAGATCTTCTCTCTTTTTTTAAAATTAATTAATTAATTTTTGGCTTAGTCAGGTCTTAGCTGCGGCACGTGGGATCTTTCATTGCAGTGCGCGGGCTTCTCTCTAGCTGTGGCGCGTGGGCTCTGGAGCTCGCAAGCTCAGAAGTTGTAGCGTGTGGGCTCTCTAGTTGTGGTGCAGGGGCTTAGTTGCGCTGTGGCATGTGGGATCTTAGTTCCCCAACCAGGGATCTAACCCGTGTTCCCTGCATTGGAAGGCAGATTCTTAACCACTGGACCACCAGGGAAGTCCCTCCAAGATTTTCAAAGATAGATTACTTAACGAGATACAGAACACATTAAGGTTATTCATCAGACGAAAAGTTGCATTATAACTGTTTTCACAAATGCAACGCATTTTTTTATATATTATTTTAATCATAAGAGGAGACTTGTTGTGTGTTGATTACACTTTCTAGCTTTAGAAAAGTGAGCCAAAGTCTCGTTTCCTTTATTTTACACCTCCAAGGTGGTGCTGCTCTGATCTAAGAACAAAATGTCTGTGTGTGTGTGTGTGTGTGTGTGTGTGTGTGTGTGTGTGTGTAAGTACTTTGCAGAGATACACAGGCCACCATCTACTTGGTAGTGTTTGGTGGGAAAAGTAAAAGGATTATAAATAGGTCTGAGCATGGAGCAACCTCCTTTGGGGCATGATATCTGGACCAAAAACCTTAGACATCCTTTGCGAAGGCTAATGGGAACTGAGTACTCCCAAGGTGGGTAGCCAAGCCTGTGGTTTCTGCTGTAGAACCCCTTCCTTATTCTATCAGTACCTGGTGCTATATTCAGGACCAAGCAATCTGTGGGCCAAGAAATGGACCTGCCAACCAGGCTCCTCAGGACTGTCTCAGTTTAAGAACTTGTGCTGAAGGATCAAGAGAGTTCCACACTGACTTGGCTAAAGGATGGAAGAATAAAGCCGCCTTTTTTTAAAAAATATTTATTTATTTATTTAGGCTGTGCCAGGTCTTAGTTGCAGCACGCGGGATCTTCATTATGGCATGCGGGATCTTAGTTGCGGCATGCATGTGGGATCTAATTCCCTGACCAGGGATCAAACCCGGGCCCCTTGCATTGGGAGCGTGGAGTCTTACCCACTGGACCACCAGGAAAGCCTGTGGAGGAGTGAAGCCTTCTATCTCTCAACTCCCACAGTCTAGCAATAAACGGAGGGCACGGCCCAGAGTGTCATATTCTGGATCATGTCAACTTCAGAAGCCACTCACACCAGTCCCAGAGAACGTGTGGAGTTGAAGACCAGGGTTCCCTCCAGTATCTCCATTCCTAGAGAAACACCTAACCCCTGGCAGAGTTGATTACGTATTTCGCCAAGATTAGCCAGATGGAGAAACTCAGGACCAGAAAAGTAAAATAATGTGAACAGATTTGAAGAGCACCACGATATAATGGAAAGATCAAGGACCCTGGAGCCAGACAGACCTGGGCTAATCTGGCTTTTGGTTCTGTCATTTAGTTATAAAACCAGAGGCTCTGATTCAAACTCTGTCAGCCTCAACTGTAAAATATAGCTACTCTCCAGCTCATAGGGCTGTGACAAAGACGAGAGGAGATGATACATATTAAACGACTAGTAGAGCACCCAGCCTGGTGCCCAACAAAAACTGGCTCCTTCTTTCCGCCACCCCTATAGAACATACCAGACATTGCTACATTAAGCAGCCTACCCTCCAGGTCAGCTCTCATGCCTGTGAATGTTTACTTCTAATGCTAATCCACTGCATTCTTAGCCAAGACCAAACGCTTTTTGCTAAGCCTGTATGCAGGAAAGTGATTATAGGCTAACCCTGAGAAGCTGACTTCCAATCTGGGCATTCAAAAATGCTTCCAGGAACACTTTCCAGATGGCCGTATTCAGCCTGGTCATATTTCTTCTGTCTTTTACAAAGCAGCGAAAATAAGCCAGGTTGTGTATACAACTCTAGTCTGCCAGAACCAGTTCTTTTTAGAAGTTTGGAGAGAAAAGACCAAACTGAAGACTCCTATCTTAAACATTTCATCCTTTTTGGGTCCCTGCCTCAAGGAACCAGAGGGAACAAGACAGAGATAGTTTCTGCTTACAGAGACAACAGTGAAAGCAATCTCATCCTAGACGTATGTAACACAATTCCATATGCAGTAGCGTGTACAAGGTACCGTACCCAAGGGAAGATCTACCCCTTTTTCAGGGCATCCTCACTCTCCTTTACTGGCTGGATCTCATATTCGTTCTCCCCATCCCTTCTGCATACTTGTACCGAGGACATTTTGTGGGTCAGTTAGTAGGAAGGACATGAATATAAATAAGAGGGTAGAGCTCTGTGGTGTCAACTTGGCCAAAGGAGAACTACATTTCCCAGATTCCCTTCCCAGGGCAGTTTCAGAGTGGAGTTGGCCACAGAAGAAATTAGCATAATATCTGGAAGGTGGAAGTGAGAGCAAACATTCCTCAAGGCTGCCATGGTTAAATGCAGTGAGAGGCCAACATGGAGATGCCACAGAGTTCCAGCCTGTCCTTGTTCTGTGCTGCTCCAGACCCAGTTCTTCTCCCCACTGACAGCCCTGCCGAACAAGCGTGGCTTCAAGCCCCCCACCAGCCAATGAGCTCATAGCTTTCCAGAGATTTCTTCACCAGCTTCCCTGATAATCCCATTCCAGAACCTTCAGGAAAGAAAGTGGAAGTCACCCAACCAGGAGTAAAGATTTGGAAACCATAAACAACTGAGGGGTTTGCTGAGTGTCCAGGGAATATGAAATGAGTAGTAGAAAAAAGAAGTTATTAATGCACATGCAGAGATGTTAAGGGATTACAACTTGTTCTCAGTTGCCCTTGAGGTGAGAGGTAAATGCAGAAGGGCTGGTAGTTTCCAGCTTGTCCTGGCTCCCCCCAGCTCTGTATCTATCTCTTCCTCCCAACTGCCAGCCCTGCCAAGAAGGACTCTCACACCCACCACCAGACCCTCTAAAAGTAGTGTAAAAAAGGAACTAGTCACCCAGGCTTGAGACAGAGGACGAAAGAGCCAGAACTTGAGTTATAGTGATGGAAATCTAAGGGAGGCATAAAAATGGAAATTGCATAGACAGTGCTGAAAGAGTTGAGGATGGAGTCTGAGGATTAACAGGAGAAGCAAGTTGGGTTTTTTTTAACATCTTTATTGGAGTATAATTGCTTAACAAATGGTGTGTTAGTTTCTGCTGTATAACAAAGTGAATCAGCTATACATATACATATATCCCCATATCTCCTCCCTCTTGCATCTCCCTCCCACCCTCCCTATCCCACCCCTCTAGGTGGTCACAAGGCACTGAGCTGAGGGGGAAGCAAGTTTAAGGCAAAGATGAGCAGGGACTTGGACACACTGCCATGCTGATGAGACATGCTGGCACTGGTGTCCGGGGTGACATGGAATGTGGCCTGGAGCTCTGAGATAGTTTGAGGTGAAAAGTCCACATTGGGAGTCTATGACATTGAGGTGATGGGGGAAGCAGTCGGGGATGGACATGGAATCCTTACTGCAAAATGGAACACCTCTCTCTTCCCTCTTGGAACATATGTATATGTATAACTGATTCACTTTGTTATAAAGCAGAAACTAACACACCATTGTAAAGCAATTATACCCCAATAAAGATGTTAAAAAAAATGGAACACCTAATTATAGACAAACATGTAATTTTTTTTCCAGCTATTTCTCTCTATATATATCCTATTTCCACAAGATCAGAAGCTCTTAGAGAGGATGACTTTGGACTCTCCACAGCATCGGAGATGCATTAGTCGTGCCGCACATGTGGCCCCACAGCACTGGATTCCAGTTTACACAGACATGAGTACCCTGCGGTCCTCCGCCTCCGCTGACCTAGCCAAGGTGGGAGACAGTCACGCCACCTCTGGGCCTACAAAGAAATGCTCTGTGCCTTTTCCTGATTATTCTGGCTCTGGGGAGTGGAACCTGATCTCATCAACCCCAGCTGTGGGTACATGCAGGCGGCTGCCCCGCGCAGAACACAGTGTAGTTAGGGCACTGTGGTCCTACTGTGGTAAAACAGCTGGTCACGCATGGCCCCGGACAGAGGCAGCTTTCTCCTCCAAGACGCAGAGGGGCTCTGGGGGCCCTCCTTAAGCAGACGGCTGCCCTTCCCCGCCCCCGGCAAGAGAGCCCCATTTAAAAGCCTGCTCTGGGAACTTTTCATTACTCAGCGCAAACGGTAGCCAGATCTGGGTGGCTACAGGTCTAGTATGAAGCAAAGGGGCAGGGGAAGTAAACATTTGCTCTTCAGCGGAGAAACATCCATGTTTTAAACTGAAATACCCAAAGCACATTTGAATTAATAAGAAATCAATCTCCTTAAACCAGCCTTAAACTTGCCTTGGGACAGTATGCAGTGTATTTTCCTTCTCTTTTAAAAAGCTTCTGTTGTTCAAAGAGAACAGGACACAGTGGAACCTTCCCAGACTACAAGACCACAGCTGTTCACTGGCAGCCTCATCATCCAATGTGGCTGAAAATCCATCCCCAAACCCCATCCCTCTGTACGGGACACGCGACAAGAGCTATGTCTTATGCTGGCTGTTAGGGGAAGCCGGGTTTCTTGAATGCCACGTGGCACGGCTGCAGTGATTCAAAGCAGCTGAGATGAGCTCAGGAGCAAGATGGGCTCGAGCACTGTGTTACTGGGCTTTGGGGGCTGCTGCATTGCATGTTTTGCTCCATGAGCATACTGACATCAACTGGAGCTCAGCTATTTCTAAACGTGCTTGTAACTGACAACACTGCAAGGAAACACCTCAATGCCCAAAGCACACCATGCAAATGCCTTTGCAATATCTTTCAAAGACAAGCCATGGAACACCACCTTCTGCTTGAATCTGAGGCATGAAAACCAGCACAGCCTCTCATCCAACAACCAGAAGGGATGATGCAGCACTGAACCCATCTTTTTAAGAGGTCGGGGGGGCTTCCCTGGCGGTCCCGTGGTTAAGAATCTGCACTTCCACAGGTTCAATCCATGGTCGGGGATCTAGGATCCTGCAAGCCTCGTGGTGTGGCCAAAAAAAATAATAATAATCACTTTGGACTTCCCTGGTGGCGCAGTGGTTAAGAATCTGCCTGCCAATGCAGGGGACACGGGTTCGAGCCCCGGTCCGGGACGATCCCACATGGTGTGGAGCAACTAAGCCCTTGTGCCACAACTACTGAGCCTGAACTCTAGAGCCTGCCAGCCACAACTACTGAACACATGTGCCACAACTGCTGAAGCCCGCATGCTCTAGAGCCCACGTGCCGCAACTACTGAAGCCCATGCGCCTAGAGCCTGTGCTCCACAACAAAAGAAGCCACCGCAATGAGAAGCCCATGCACCGCAACAAAGAGTAGCCCCTGCTCGCTGCAACTAGAGAAAGGCTGTGCGCAGCAACGAAGACCCAGTGCAGCCAAAAATAAATTTAAAAAATTTTTTAAATGTTCAAAAAAATAAGAGGTCTGGGATGGTATTCCTTACTCTTGGCTGCTGCACATTTAAATCACCTGGGAGTTTCTGAAAAGTACTGATGTCTGAGCCTCACCCCAGACCAACTGAGTCGCTACCTCTGGGTATTTTGTAGGAGTTTCCCAGGTGATGCTGAGGGATAGTGAAGGTTGAGAAACACTGGTCTGGGCATTCGTTCAAGGACCTTCATGTTCTTGCTTATGTTTATTTTAAACAAGAGGATTAGACGATAGCCCAGTACCCCCAAAATGTAATTCACGGCATGAGAAGAGCTGGAACTCACTCTTCACTTGGCCCTGAACAACTTACTTGGGTCTTTGATTTTCTTACATGTAAAATGGAGTTAATAGTACTTATTCAGCTCTGTATCAGGAAGTTGTGAGAAATGTAATATTCTCTGACACATGTTTTACCAAAGCAAGGCATCTTCATTATTACTATTAAAAACAGTTGAACATAATATAAACTCAAACCAGCCCATATCATATTAATCACTGAAATGAATATGATGGTAGGGGTGGGGTAGAGAAGGGATGGAAATAATATAAACTGGGTGTCCCCTGGGCCAGGCATTAAAGCTGATATATTACACACATACAATTTCACAGCACGGTCAGGAGTGCTCAGACCCCAGTTCTGCTTATCTGCCTTAACCCTGAATAAGTCATTTCACTTCTGTGGGATTTACCTTTTTTACCTATAAAATGAGATTAGACTGGGAGATTTTTATCCTGGGGTCCAAAGATAAGTTTTAGATGATCCACAAACAGCATTAAACTGTGTGCAAATGTGGTTCTCTCTCTCTCTCTCTCTCTCTCTCTCTCTCTCTCACACACACACACACACACACACACACACACACACTTTTTTCCTAGGAAGAGTGCCCATAGCTGTCACTGGATTCTCAAAGAGGCACATGACCCCTAAATAATGGGGTCATAATTATGACCTAAATCATGTGAAGAACCAGTGGAACCTCTTTAACTCTAAGTTTCTGATTACTGGTAGTGGAAATAACACTACTATTGGTGTTGGAAATTCAACAGACATTTTTATACGGGTGAATTTCAAACACATTTATAAATCTACCCAATGAAGAATCCTGGATAACAGCCAAGAATAAAATCTAGCCAAGAACCATTAAACATTGTCAATGGCTTCTTTCACCTCCCAGAAGTCAAACTAGTTTGAAAGTGATATCAAAAGACGGCCAAAATCTATACTGGCCTAGAGAGGTCCTGTGGGGATCAGAGCATCCTAGGTCCCTGGCAATCTGGAGGTCTTCTGTAGATGCTGCACTCTGGTTGCACAGCAGGACTGGTGGAAAGAGTACGTATGTGCATGGGGGCTGAGGGATAAATGAAGCAGAAAATGAAGTCTTAGGGCAAAGGGGGACAAGTCTAAAGACAGGACTAAGCCAGAATGAGAACTTGAACCAGTGTCAGACAAAACACAGAATGAAGAAAAACCCTGAGTGGAACTAAAGCCCTAAGTGGAACAAGGTATCTGACAATGCTTAGTACGGATGTTGCTTGAGGCTCTCCATGATCACATCGTCAGGATCTATGCTTGGTATCCCGAGACACTAAGAGTCATGCTTTCAGGCTTCCGACCAACAGAAAATATTCATGCAGGAGCCCAGCTTAAATGCTGAGTATCATATTACAGCTAATGATACACAGATTCCGGCTGCTCAAATCCTGGGATACAGAAAGCTCAGAGATAAGGACATACTCTTTCTAGTTTTCAAAGCTCAATCCTTTACTTTTAAACATTTTATTGATCTGAATTTCTTAACTCACAAGAATGCCACCTATCAGTGTCATGTTCTTGGAGGACATAGCTATACAAGGGCCAATACAGAGCAGACCCAAATGCAATATTATCCTTCTGTCCACAGGATCATCTAAATCCCTATGAGATATTAAGGGCATTTTTGGCTTATATCTTCTCTTGATATAATCAGTTCCACACATTTACAATAATGGTTCCAAAGCACAGAATCTAGAGCCAGGCATATCTGAATTCATATACGTCTTAACCTTAGGCAAAGTTCTTAACGCTTCTGCACCTCATTTTTTTCCATCTGTAAAATGGAGACAACACCTATGTCCAGAATTGTTATTATCAATGATCAGAGATAATGCACCTAGCACAGTGCCCAGCATGTAATATCGCTCAACAAATGTTGCTTTAATTGGTCTTAGAACTGTTTTCACTAGTTCTCCATTAAATCTACTGAAAGGATCGGACATGTGCCCCAAAATGTTACATGGAAAAACTACCTTTTTATACAACTATATTCAATGCCATCTGCCTCCTTATCTTAAATAATATATTGTCTGGACGTCCATGGACATGCTCAAATTCTTTTAAAAAACAAAAATGGGTACCAACTTTGTACAAGGCAAGATGCTAGCGATTTTCACATGAACTATATGCTTGCTGTTGGTCTGCAGTATATTTTATACTTGTCTGTCTCTCTTAGAATATAATGATAGAGCTTTGGGGATCAACTTCCAATTATTTAAGACGAATAAATGGAATCAATTGAGATTTTTAAAAATAGTGAGCACCTATTGTCATGTGGTGTGGTAGGTGCTAGAATGAAATTCCACTGGCTATCTGCCACTCTAACAAGCCATTTTACTCTAGTAAAGCAGAGATAGCGCCTAAACTTGACTCTCCACTGTCTCTACTCACCAAAGTCAATTTATTGACTCAACAAACATTCATTGAGCACGTAGTTAAAAAAGAAAAAGATTTAGAGGGACTTCCCTGGTGGTGCAGTGGTTAAGACTCTGGGCTCCCAATGCAGGGGGCCTGGTCAGGGAACTAGATCCCATATGCATGCCACAACTAAGAGTTCACATGCCATAACTAAGGAGCCAGCAAGCCGCAACTAAGACCTGGCACAACCAAATAAATAAATATTTTTTAAAAAAGGAAAAAGGATTAGATACTATCCCTGCCCTCATAGAGCCTATGTCTTAGAGAGGTTCAAAGAAAATAAATACATATCTATGAAGAAAATAGACATGAAGGTATAAAGGAGAGAAGTGAGTGGCTCTGGTAGATACTGTTAGTTTGATTCGACTCACCTCATCCCATCCACTCTTTCTCTCGCCCTATGAAAGTTGGAAAATAAAATATTCAAATTCCCAGCCCCTTTGAAGTGACCACACAACACAATTCCAGCCAATGAAATGTGGTCAGAAATGCTATGAAGACTTCCCATCCTAACTAAAAAGGAGATGTGTAAGGTGCAAATGCCTCCTGGAGAGAAAGCAATCACTGGTTTGAGGAACTAAAAGGTGGTAATGGAGGCGAGCAAAGAGGAAGGAGGCAAGGAGAGAAGATTTGAAAGACAGGTAGAGGTCAGATCACGTGGGGCTGTGAGTCCAAGGTAACGCTTTTAGATTTTACCCGAATTGCAAAGTGAAACCGACTAAGGCTCTCAAGCAGGGGAATGGCAGACCTGATTGTTTTCAGTTGCTAGGTGGGGAATGGATTCTAAGGCTACGAGGGAAGGGATATGGGAACATATGTATATGTATAACTGATTCACTTTGTTACAAAGCAGAAAGTAACACACCATTGTAAACCAATTATACTCCAATAAAGATGTAAAAAAAAAAAAAAAAAAGAGTAGCTGTAAGGAGCCCAGTTAGAGCCACAGTAGTCCTGGTGAGAGAGGACAGTGGTTTGGATTTGGGAAAATAAAGAAAAACAGGTGCATTTGGGATACATTTTGGAAGCATCTTGAATTGGAGGGAAAAGAAAAAAGCAAGCATGACTTCTAGGTCTCTGGCCCCAGCAACTGGGTGGATGGTAATGCTATTTACTGAGACAGAAGAGACTGGAGGAGCAACAGGAATGTGCAAAACAAGCATTCAATCAACTCAACATCCATAATTCCCGTCCCAGTGACCTGACCTCTGCCAAACTAATGTTTTCTCATCTCGCTCTCCATCATTTCACTTTCTCTCATAGGCTCTCCTCTGAGAATTGTAAGTTGTAACTGTAATACCAACGATATTTGACTTTATCTGGCAGAAAAAGAAATGATGGGTGAAATTAAGAGACTCTGAAGCTAAAGGCAAAATGGCAGACTCAGCATATGACTCTGTAGTCTTCAGCGTGGAGTTCTCAAAATGAATGAAATACGCAAACTTACAAAAATGTGTACCTGAGACCCCAAGTCTTGCACCCAGTAATGTTCCTGTCAAACACACATATTACTGTTTATAATTAACTACTTGAGTGAATAATTAACATCTGCTTCACCACTCGACCTGAAGCTCCACGAGGGCAGGAGCCTCACTTGCTTTGCCCACCAGCAGACCCCACAGGGCACCATATGCAGTAGGCACTCAATAAGTATTAGTTGAAGGATGTTGGTACAGCTCTTTCTGGTCAATGACAGAAACTCTTAGTTGTCCTCCAAGATCCATTGTCCCCACTCTCTTTACTAATAGAACCTCCTTTTTTTCCCTGGACACGGTCACTGTATTAGTTTCCTAGGGCTACCATGACAAATACCAAAAACAGGGTGGATTAAAACAACAGAAATCCATTGTCTCATCGTTCTGGAGGCTAGGAGTATGAAATTAAGGTATCAGCGGGCCATGCTCTTTCTGATGGCTCTAGGGGAGAATCCTTCCCTGTACCTTCTAGCGTCTGATGTTGGCTGGCAATCCTTGGCATTCCTTGGCTTGCAGACGCATCTCTCCAGTCACATGGCCATCTTCTCCATGTATGCCTTCACATTATCTTTATTCTGTGTGGATCTGTCTCTATGTCCAAATACACCCATTTTGTAAATGTACCAGTCATATTGGATTAAGTCCTAATGGCCTCATCTTCACTTGATTACCTCTGTTAAGACCCTATTTCCAGATAAGGTCACATTTCTCAGGTACTGGGGGTTAGGACTTCAATATATCTTTTTGGGACCAGTATACAACTGAACCCATAAGAGTCATCCAGAATAAACTTAACATTTCCCAGATTCCCTTGCAGCTAAGTGTGGCCATGTGTGGTTACGTTCTAGTCAATGGAATGTAAACAGAAGTAGTGTGTGCAACTTTCAGGAAGTAAACCTAATGGCCAGAGTTACAGCAGCCATCCTAGACCATGAAGTGGCCTTGCGAATGGAAGCCGAGCAAAGTGAAAGCACACAAAGTGGGAAATCAGAGACCTCGGAGACGTATCTCAGTCTTGAATTGACTTTTTTCCAGCTTTTACGTGGCAAAGAAATACTAGTCTAGGGACTTCCCTGGTGGCACAGTGGTTAAGAATCTGCCTGCCAATGAAGGAGACATGGGTTCGAGCCCTGGTCCGGGAAGATCCCACATGCCACGGAGCAACTAAGCCCATGTGCCACAACTACTGAGCCCGTGCCCCTAGAGCCCATGCTCTGCAACAAGAGAAGCCACCACAATAAGTCCGTGCACTGCATGGAAGAGTAGCCACCACTCGCTGCAACTGGAGAAAGCCCGTGCACAGCAACGAAGACCCAATGCAGCCAAAAATAAAGAAATAAATAAATTAAAAAAAAAAAGAAATACTAGTCTTACCCACTGTTCATGAAGATTTCACTTCGTTCATAAAGGAAGCTAATTGTAACTGATATATAGCCTTAAACTGTGGAATCTTCTGTAAGTCACATACAAGTGGAGACAGTAAAGACACTACTATAGTTATCTTTACTTCCCATGATACTTGGATTGTTTATGGATAAATCCAGGAGTACAGCTTTGGAAAGAGATGTCCTGCCTGCGTTGGGACAGCTTTGAATTTCTTCCAGATACAGTCAGTCTTGGGGAGGTCCCTGACTTTACACCTGGAGACAGTCTTGGGGTAACTGGTTTTGTGGAGTCCTTCAGAGGGTTGACAGGATTTGGCCTCTCACTAATTATTTAGTTGTGACCCAGAAAAATAAAGTTACCACCTAATCTATTAAGACCCGGGGGGTCCCAGGGCTGTCCATTTCTCAGTACTTGCCCTTCTTCCTGTCTCCAGGGATCCAGCACAAAGAAAGCCAGTATTAGATCCCATAGCAGATCTACTTAGGAACAGCTCAGGATTATACCAAGATATTTCTAACACTTCCTGTGTCTTTGCTTTGTAAAAGGTTCCTTTTTCTACAGTTCTGATTAAAAGTGTTTAGTTTCACCTCAGTGTTAAAAAGCTTAGCAAGACGTGACAACAAACCCACTGATATGTGTATAGCAGTCAGTAGGGCTGAAATTTGATGTAATGCCAATAATCACTTATTTTCAGATGCACCTTTTAACAACTCTGCAATCGGGTCACATCTTATGATCAACGCACCTTATATTTGATGAAATACGTTAGCTGATGCTCACTAAATGGTACTATGTGACAGGCCAGGGGCTTGATACTTCATACACATTTCCTTATCTATCCTCACAGTCATGCCATGAAGCAATTAACACTGCCATTTTAAGATGAGAAACAGAGATTTAGCATTTCTAAGAAAGTGATAGAATTGTAATGGCATGCGGCAATATGGCAGAAACATATGATTACATAGATTCTGCTTCCCATGATATCCCATTTTGGCTACTGTTTTGTGACTCTGCGTTATGTGTTTGTAAACATAAATTTATTTAAGCGAGACTCAGCCAGAAGACCATCACAAAGATTCTAACAAGCAATATAATACATGACACCTACAAATGCTTACTGTTTATTATGAGCCAGATACTGTGCTAGGACACATTTCATTTAATTGTAACTATTATAAGTGCCATTGTAAAGGTGAAGAATTTAAGGGGGGAGGGCAAATAGGGGCAGGGGATTAAGAGGTACAAACTATTATGTATAAAATACATAAGCTATAAGAATCTATTGTATAACATAGGGAATATAGCCAATTTTATAATAACTATAAATGGAGAATAACCTTTAAAACTTGTTAATCACTATGTTGTACACCTGAAACTTAAATAATATTGTCCATCAACGATACATCAATTTAAAAAAAGAAGGTGAGGGCTTCCCTGGTGGCGCAGTGGTTGGGAGTCCGCCTGCCGACACAGGGGACACGGGTTCATGCCCCGGTCTGGGAAGATCCCACATGCCGCGGAGCGGCTGGGCCCGTGAGCCATGGCTGCTGAGCCTGTGCGTCCGGAGCCTGTGCTCTGCAATGGGAGAGGCCGCAACAGTGAGAAGCCCGCATACTGAAAAAAAAAGGTGAGGAATTTGAGGCCTAGAGTTTAAGTAGTTATCCTGGGTCCTATGGAAGTGGTGAAGTTGGGCCTCAAACATCTGGTGTCTGACACCCAAGCCTGGGCTCTTTATGACATGACCTGGTGCCAAACACAAACAAGAAACTTAAGCCCTCGGTGAATGTGGGATGGGCCACAAGTAAAGGAAATGTGATGTGTCAGATGAAAGGAAGAAGAATGGCCAGGAGAAGTCAGACATGACTTCTGGAAATTTTCTGGGAGATTTTATTAAAATTAATTTTTATTGGAGTATAGTTGCTTTACAATGTTGCGTTAGTTTCTTGTTGCACAGGAAGGTGAATCAGTTATACGTATACATACATCCACTCTTTCTTTGATTTCCTTCCCACTTAGATCACCACAGAGCACTGAGTAGAGTTCCCTGTGCTATACAGTAGGTTCCCATTAGTTATCTATTTTATACATAGTGGTGTATATATGTCAGTTTCTGGGAGATTTCTGAAAGTGCTAGTGGATGAAATCCGTCAGAAAGGACCTTGCAGCCTCAGTATGCAGTGGACTGTGGCTTTCTAGATGAGCTTAGGAGCAGAAACATGGGGGAAGTGGGAGGACTGGGCAGAATTCTCAGGTCACGAGGCAAATGGCAACTTAAAGTGGAAAGGCTGGCGCTCAGGGAATTTGAGAAGGATTTCCAGGATTGAAGAAATGCTCAGACTTATTCCACAAGCTAGGAACACCTCTTCGAGATGTATTCCTTGCAGTCACGCTGCGGGGAATGAAGGGCAACCCGCCTCCCTCACCAGCCCTGTAAGGAGGACTCCACATATGTCCTCATTTACCAGATGAGAAAAAACCCCAGAGAAAAGAAATACTGTGCCAAACATCACAGAGCCATGAGGAGGGGAGCCAGGATTCTGTCTGACTCTAAGTCTAAACTAATTTCTGGTGACAGAACTCATAACAGTGGTTGCCTCTGGTGGGAGGGGACTGACTGGAAAGAGGCAGGAGGGAACTTTCTGGAATACGGGAAATGTTCTATGTGCTGATTGGTAGTTACACAGGTGCATACATTTGACAAAACCTATCAAACTATATACTTAAAAGCTGTGTTGGGAATTCCCTGGTGGTCCAGCGGTGAGGGCGCAGGTTTGATTCCTGGTCAGGGAAATAAGATCCCGCAAGCTGCGCGGTGCAGTCACAATAAATAAATGAACGAATAAATAAATTTTAAAAAGCTGTGTATTCTGTCATACGAAAATTAGGATTCAATTCAAAACACAATTTTATAAATCTCTTAAGCTTTCCTCCCCTAACTTGTGCATTTTCATTGGGGGTGACCTAGGTAGTTTTTTTCCTGCCTCTTAGCAGATGAAAAAACAATCTTCCTCTTTTTATTTATAAAACATATACATACATATACGCACATACATATAGTCCATAAACAGGTATATAGTTATCTGTGGTATCCACATTTCATGGGGGAGAGATGAGTAAGGAAAAAAAAATGCCCTGAAAAGGCTCCTTAAGGGAAAGCTAATAAAAAATAGGTTGAGAAACACTGCTCAAACTCACTGCTACCCCCTCCTTCCAAAATTTTCTTTACACTGCAGTCAAGTCTTAGTTGTCATTCTTTTCTTCCAAGGAACTATGTTCCATTCTGGGTATAGAATAAACCCTGTGTGTGTGTGTGTGTGTGTGTGTGTGTGTGTGTGTGTGTGTGAATTATGTGATGAGGTCTCTCTCCCTCTTTAGACCTTAAATCCCATGAAGGCCTAACATGATGTCTGGCTCATGGTAGGTGGTCAAGAAATACTAAGTGAACAAAGAACTGTGCAGAGTTGCCCTGTCTTCTCCAGGGCTGCCAGCGCTTGACATGAGGGATGGTTCTCCGCCAAGGAAGGGCATGGAGCAGAAAAGAGGTCTGAGCTAAGGCCCTGAGAAGTGGCCTCTGGTGCTGGCAGGGCCCCCCACAGAGAGACTGGTCATCTCTCTCCGCCCACCATGCCCAATGATGAGCAAAGGAACACTGACCCTTCCACTTCCTGTTGACTGAGAAACTGACAACTCCGCTAGAATAAGACGTAGCACAGTGCATCAGACAACCCTTTTTTTTTTTTGCGGTACTCGGGCCTCTCACTGTTGTGGCCTCTCCCGTTGCGGAGCACAGGCTCCGGACGCACAGGCTCAGCGGCCATGGCTCACGGGCCTAGCTGCTCCGCGGCATGTGGGATCTTCCCAGACCGGGGCACGAACCCGTGTCCCCTGCAACGGCAGGCGGACTCTCAACCACCGCACCACCAGGGAAGCCCCCCAGACAACCCTTTTTATCCGCACATACGACTTTTCTGAACTCAACTGGAAAGGAACTACTTTTAAAATATCACAGTAAGCAATTTTTTTCATATGTGTTGATTATCATCCCACCATTTGCTACTTCAGTGCCCAAACTGTCCTGGCTAAATTAATTAGGGACGTGGGATGGTTTGCCCAACCTGGCCTCTTTTGGTTCAGGAGGAAAATTCCATGGAATATACAGGTTTGTGGACATGGGGAGGAAAGATCAAAAAGGATTTTGACATTTTTCTTCTAAAAGAGAAATAGGGATTTTTGAGAGGAGAAAAAAAGAACACAATGGCCACTAATTCCTTACTCTGACTCAGATGGCTTTGTCTCCATATAAACATACAAAGAAACAAACAAACAGGGCAAAAAGGCTTCATACGTCCACATCCATCAATTCATCACAGCAGGAAACAAGAAAAGAAGCCAGGAGTCTTGAAATCCCTCTGAGAGTTGGCATAGGGTTGCGTGAACTTGAATACCATTTCTCACAGGATTTAATTATTCCCACCAGAAAAAAATAAACTTTCCAGAAAAGAGCAAGGATATCTTTTGTTTCTTATTTGTAAATACGGCTCAAATTCCTTCACAGTCTGAAGGCTGAATGGTTTGCTCTGGTAAGTGTTTGATTAAACTAACAGAAGTGGATTTTTGTTACACCTTTCACTTGGATGACCCTGCAAGATCTAGCCCTGACCTAGGTGAGGGGCTGGTGCTAAGAATAAACATCATGTATTTGATCTTCTTCAAGCCAAGGCAGGTGAACATGTGACCACCGCAACAATTCGTCTTGAATTGAATACAAATTCTCCACTCAAGAGACATGAAAAGTCATGCATCCATGAGCAGTTCACAAAGGGTTTAAGGTTTTATTGGACTATATCATCTATTGGGCTCTGCCTCATGGGTTTGTATTTTTTGAAGTAATGCAATAGGAAGCATTATGAGGACTTTGGGGTGGAGAGACCAGGTTCTAACCAAGCTCTAACATTTACAAGCTGGGTGACCTTGGGAAAAGGATTAACTGGGTCTCAGTTTCCTCATTTGCAAGGAAGGGAGAACACGACCCAACCCCACTTCAAAAGGTATAAGAACAATAAAAGAGACAATGTGTGTGAAATGCATGGGAACACAATGCAGGTGTTCAATGAGTGAATTCCTTAGCCTTTCTATAGAAGCACCGATTCACTGGATCATTCAACAAATTTGCTTCCAGTGCTTACTAAATGCCGGGAATTGTGCTGAGTACTGGGAATATAGTAGTTAAGACAGACACAGTCCGTACATTTATGGAGCTACTGGAGACAGATAAATAATAAATGTTAAGTACTATTATCTGATTCTGATAAATGTTATGTCTTGAAAAAATAAGACAGGGTAATATGATAAAGAGTAACTGGAGGGAGATAGGGTATTTAAGAAAGTCTTCCCTGAAAAATTGACATTGAATCTGAGACTTGAATGACAACAATGGAACCAGTCATTCAGCCTGAGGCCAATGGGGTTGCAAGCAAAACAGGGTTAAAGATAATGTTCTAATCAAAAAGGCCCAGATCATGTATTTTGAGGGCCATAGAAGGCGTCTGGAATTTATTTTCATTGTCATGGGAAGCCAATAAGGTTTCAATAATCAGAGTCAAGTAATCAGATTTACTTGAGGGGCAGACTGAGGCACACTCATGATGTATCTGTGAAATGTAAAAATTCTGCCCTGACTAGAGTGAAAGATAGGTACTAGAGGATCAGGGAAAATGAAGTTATGATAGAGAATGTGACCCAGAAATGGGTTTAGACTTGATGTGATAAAAGCAGAAAAGAGGATGTCATTAAAGGTTGCGACATGAAGCCAAGTTTAAGTGATATTCACTAGACTGTAGCCAGTAGACTGTTCTGGGGAAGGGACTTTATTCCTTTTCAAAGTAGACGAAAAGAGGTAAGAAATAGAAGTATTCCTCCTGGAGATATTTCTTCCTTCAGGATTTTAGTATTTACCTGCTGCTAGGAAGTGCTCATGTACAGAAAGGGGCTAGCATGGTGCAAGGTCAGGCATACAGAAGACACTCAATAAATTATTGTTTTTTTCTCTTCTTTCCTCCTTTCCCCATTGTGTTGAAATGAACCAGAAGTTACTGGTATGGAATTGCTAAAGGATGAGGGAAGGGTGGCCAGAGGGAAAATGTACAGAACAACCTCTTTCAGATGAAAATGCATTGCATGGGTTGACTCAACTTTGATGGGTCCTGTATTTCATGTTCCATTCTACAGTTGCAATGCCAAGGAAAGGTCTTCTAAGCCAGAGGTTTACAGATTTCATTTTTTAGGTAAAAGAACCTTCAAAATAAAAATAACTCCAAATTAAAAAATGGTGGATCAAGTGAGAATTCCAATGATACTACTGCTGTTGTTCTCTAGGCCGTAAGGGGGTGGAGAGGAATATGAAATAATATAGAAACTTACCAGCAAAGGTGTAATTAATTGTTCTCTTTTTTTATGTTCATCTCGATTGAGACAAAACTGAAAAGTAAGATTATAGTTTGGGGCCTCTGGTAACATCTGTTCCCTTTTTGGTCTCTGGGGACAAATACGCTATTACTGCATGAGGAGGACAAGGTACTTGGAAGGGAAGAAGGGAAATGGACTAGAGTAAAAATAAAATTTTCAAACCAGCTGGAGATGATGCAAAAGTCTTTTGACCAAAACACTTAAAACTCAATTCCGTTTACAACTGAAGTCAAGGTGGAACCTTCCCTGGCCTACATCTCAGCAATCCCCTCTAGCAACTTAGCTGCCTGACCCACCTCCAGCAGCCTGGGTCAGCTACGAGGAGGCTGTGAGTACGAAGAGTTCTGGGAATTGGAGCTAGATCACAGACTTCTCCATCCCATCCAGAAAAGGAGTTAGGTGGATCTTATCACTCTCCCTAAGGACACATTTTCTCTGGAGTTCTTCCAGAACTTCTAGAGAAGGAAATTTTAATACAGGTGTGACAGTCTCCCCTTGTCATGGGGGAAGGGTTCCCTTTAAACCAGGCAAAGAGCTCTTCTCTGGGTCTGGAAAGGTCGAGAAGTGTTAAGAGGAGAATATGAAACTCAGTCTCTTCACTCTGGGGCCTGACCTGTCCACACACTGATGGCCCACTTCTTAAAATTTTCCAAGCCTCATTAAACGGTAAAATAAAAGCGAGAAATGGGACAAGCCTCTTAGATAGCCTCACCCACCAGAGGCAGAGAGCAGAAGCAGAAGAACTACAATCCTGCAGCCTGTGGAAGGAAAACCACATTCGTAGAAAGACAAAAAGAAAAGGCAGAGGATTTTGCAGCAGATGAAGGAACAAGATAACCCCCCAGAAAAACAACTAAATGAAGTGGAGATAGGCAACCTTCCAGAAAAAGAATTCAGAATAATGATAGTGAAGATGATCAAGGACCTTGTTAAAAGAATGGAGGCAAAGATCAAGAAGATGTAAGAAATGCTTAACAAAGACCTAGAAGAATTAAAGGACAAACAAACAGAGATGAACAATACAATAACTGAAATGAAAAATACACTAGAAGGAATCAATAGCAGAATAACTGAGGCAGAAGAACAGATAAGTGACCTGGGAGACAGAATGGTGGAATTCACTGTTGTGGAACAGAATAAAGAAAAAAGAATGAAAAGAAATGAAGACAGCCCAAGAGACCTCTGGGACAACATTAAAGGCACCAACATTCACATTATAGGGGTCCCAGAAGGAGAAGAGAGAGAGAAAGGACCCGAGAAAATATCTGAAGAGATTAGAGTCGAAAACTTCCCTAACGTGGGAAAAGAAACAGCCACCCAAGTCCAGGAAGCACAGAGAATCCCATGCAGGATATACCCAAGGAGAAACATGCCAAACACATAGTAATCAATTTGAAAAAAATTAAAGACAAAGAAAAATTATTGAAAGCAACAAGGGAAAAATGACAAATAACATACAAGGGAACTCCCATAAGGTTAAAAGCTGATTTCTCAGCACAAACTCTACAAGCCGGAAGGGAGTGGCACGATATATTTAAAGTGATGAAAGGGAAAAGCCTACAACCAAGATTACTCGATCCGGCAAGGATCTCAATCAGATGCAATGGAAAAATCAAAAGCTTTACAGACAAGCAAAAGCTAAGAGAATTCAGCACCACCATACCAGCTCTACAACAAATGCTAAAGGAACTTCTCTAAGTGGGAAACACAAGAGAAGAAAAGGACCTACAAATACAAACACATTAACAATTAAGAAAATGGTAATAGGAACATACATATCAATAATTACCCTAAACGTGAATGTATTAGATGCCCCAACCAAAAGACACAGGCTAGCTGAATGGATACAAAAAGAAGACCCATATATATGCTGTCTACAAGAGACCCACTTCAGACCTAGGGACACATACAGACTGAAAGTGAAGGGATGGAAAAAGATATTCCATGCAAATGGAAATCAAAAGAAAGCTGCAGTAACAATACTCTTATCAGATAAACTAGACTTTAAAATAAAGAATGTTGTAAGAGACAAGGAAGGACACTACATAATGATCAAGGGATCAATCCAAGAAAAAGATATAACAATTTTAAATATATATGCACCCAACATAGGAGCACCTCAATACATAAGGCAACTGCTAACAGCTATAAAAGAGGAAATTGACAGTAACACAGTAAGAGTGGGGGACTTTAACACCTCACTTACACCAATGGACAGATCATCCAGACAGAAAATTAATAAGGAAACACAAGCCTTAAATGACACAATAGACCAGATAGATTTAATTGATATTTATAGGACATTCCATCCCAAAACAGCAGATTAAACCTTCTTTTCAAGTGCACATGGGACATTCTCCAGGATAGATCACATCTTGGGTCACAAATCAAGCCTCGGTAAATTTAAGAAAATTGAAATCATATCAAGCATCTTTTCTGACCACCACACTATGAGATTAGAAATCAATTACAGGGAAAAAAATGTAAAAAACACAAACACATGGGGGCTAAAGAATACGTTACTAAATAACCAAGAGATCACTGAAGAAATCAAAAAATACCTAGAGACAAATGACAACGAAAACATGATGATCCAAAACCTATGGGATGCAGCAAAAGCAGTTCTAAGAGCGAAGTTTATAGCAATACAAGCCTACCTCAAGAAACAAGAAAAATCTCAAATAAACAATCTAACCTTACACCTAAAGGAACTAGAAAAAGAAGAACAAAGAAAACCCAAAGTTAGTAGAAGAAAAGAAATCATAAAGATCAGAGCAGAAATAAATGAGATAGCAACAAAGAAAACAATAGCAAAGATCAATAAAACTAAAAGCTGGTTCTTTGAGACAAAAAATAAAATTGATAAACCTTTAGCCAGACTCATCAAGAAAAAGAGGGAGAGGACTCAAATCAATAAAGTCAGAAATGAAAAAGGAGAAGTTACAATGGACCACAGAAATACAAAGCATCATAAGGGACTACTACAAGCAACCCTAAGCCAATAAAATGGACAACCTAGGAAAAATGGACAAATTCTTAGAAAGGTATAACCTTCCAAGGCTGAACCAGGAAGAAATAGAAAATATGAACAGACCAATCACAAGTAATGAAATTGAAACTGTGATTAAAAATCTTCCAACAAACAGAAGTCTGGACCAGATGGCTTCACAGGTGAATTCTATCAAACATTTAGAGAATAGCTAACACCCATCCATCTCAAACTCTTCCAAAAAATGGCAGAGGAAGTAATACTCCCAAACTCGTTCTATGAGGCCACCATCACCCTAATACCAAAACCAGTCAAAGATACTACAAAAAAAGATAATTAAAGACCAATATCACTGATGAATAGAGATGCAAAAATCCTCAACCAAATACTAGCAAACAGAATCCAACAGCACATTAAAAGTATCATACACCATGATCAAGTGGGATTTTTTATTCCAGGGATGCAAGGATTCTTCAATATATGCAAATAAATCAATGTGATACACCATATTAACAAATTGAAGAATAAAAACCATATGATCGTCTCCATAGATGCAGAAAAAGCTTTTGACAAAATTCAACACCGATTTATGATAAAAACTCCAGAAAGTGGGCATAGAGGGAAGCTACCTCAACATAATAAAGGCCATATACAACAAACCCACAGCAAACATCATTCTCAATGGTGAAAAACTGAAAGTATTTCCTCAAAGATCAGAAACAAGACAAGGATGTCCACTCTCGCCACTATTATTCATCATAGTTTTCGAAGTCCTACCCATGGCAATCAGAGAAGAAAAAGAAATAAAAGGATTACAAACTGGAAAAGAAGAAGTAAAACTGTTACTGTTTGCAGATGACATACTATACATAAAGAATCCTAAAGATGCTACCAGAAAACTACTAGAACTAATCAATGAATTTGGTAAAGTTGCAGGATACAAAATTAATGCACAGAAATCTCCTGCACTCCTATACACTAATGATGAAAAATCTGAAAGAGAAATTAAGGAAACACTCCCATTTACCATTGCAACAAAAAGAATACAATACCTAGGAATAAACCTACCTAAGGAGGTAAAATACCTGTACTCAGAAAACTGTAAGACACTGATGAAAGAAATCAAAGATGACACAAACAGATGGAGAGATATACCATGTTCTTGGATTGGAAGAATCAACATTGTAAAAATGACTATACTACCCAAGCAATCTAAGGTTCAATGTAATCCCTATCCAATTACTAGTGGCATTTTTTACAGTACTAGGACAAAATATCTTAAAATTTGTACAGAGACACAAAGACCCCGAATAGCCAAACAGTCTTGAGAGGAAAAAACGGAGCTGGTCAATCAGACTGCCTGACTTCAGACTATACTACAAAGCTACAGTAATCAAGACAATATGGTACTGCCACAAAAAACAGAAATATAGATCAATGGAACAGGATAGAAAGCCCAGAGATAAACCCACGCACCTATGGTCAACTAATCTATGACAAAGGAGGCAAGATTATACAGTGGAGAAAAGACAGTCTCTTCAATAAATGGTGCTGGGAAAACTGGACAGCTACATATAAAGGAATGAAATTAGAACACTCCCTAACACCATATATAAATATAAACTCAAAATGGATTAGAGACCTAAATGTAAGACCGGACATTATAAAACTCTTAGAGGAAAACACAGGAAGAACGTTTTTTGACATAAATCACAGAAAGATCTTTTTTGATCCACCTCCTAGAGTAATGGAAATAAAACCAAAAATAAACAAATGGGACCTAATGAAACTTAAAAGCTTTTGCAAAGCAAAGGAAACTGCAAACAAGACAAAAACACAACGCTCAGAATGGGAGAAAATATTTGCAAACGGATCAACCGACAAAGGATTAATCTCCAAAATATATAAACAGCTCATGCAGCTCAATATTAAAAAACAAACAAAAAATGGGCAGAAGACCTGAATAGACATTTCTCCAAAGAAGACATACCAATGGCCAAGAGGCACATGAACAGCTGCTCAACATCATTAATTATTAGAGAAATGCAAATCAAAACCACAATGAGGTATCACCTCACACCAGTTAGAATGGGCATCATCAGAAAATCTACAAACAATAAATGTTGAAGAGGGTGTGGAGAAAAGGGAACCCTCTTGCACTGGTGGTGGGAATGTAAATTGATACAGCCACTATGGAGAACAGTATGGAGGTTCCTTAAAAAACTAAAAATAGAACTACCATACAACCCAGCAATCCCACTACTGGGCATATACCCAGAGAAAACCATAATTCAAAAAGACACATGCACCCCAATGTTCATTACATAATTCAAAAAGACACTATTTACAATAGCCAGGTCATGGAAGCAACCTAAAAGCCCATCGACAGATGAATGGATAAAGAAGGTGTGGTACATATATATAATGGAATATTACTCAGCCATAAAAAGGAATGAAACTGGGTCATTTGTAGAGATGTGGATGGATCTAGAGACTGTCATACAGAGCGAAGTAAGTCAGAAAGAGAAAAACAAATATAGTATATTAACACATATATGTGGAACCTAGAAAAATGGTACAGATGAAACACTTTGCAGGGCAGAAACAGAGACACAGATGTAGAGAACAAACATATGGACACCAAGGGGGGAAGTGGCGGGGGGGGCTGTTGGTGGTGGGATGAATTGGGAGACTGCGATTGACATATATACACTAATATGTATAAAATGGATAACTAATAAGAACCTGCTGTATAAAAAAGTAAATAAAATAGGGGCTTCCCTGGTGGCACAGTGGTTGAGAGTCCACCTGCCAATGCAGGGGACGCGGGTTCATGCCCTGGTCTGGGAAGATCCCACATGCCGCGGAGCGGCTGGGCCCGTGAGCCATGGCTGCTGAGCTTGCGCATCCAGAGCCTGTGCTCCGCAGTGGGAGAGGCCACGGCAGTGAGGGGCCCGCCTACTGCAGAAAGAAATATATATATATAAATTAATTAATTAAAAAATAGAATTCAAAAATTTTTTTAAAAAGTGAGAAATGGTAAACATACAGAAACTAGTTACAAAACGATCTCTGTTTTGGCAAGGAAAGCAGTGAAATTAAGCAGCCACAGTAAAAGTAGAAAAATTCCGCTGGATGGAAAGGTCACAAAGGCCCAGATGTAAAGCTTTGTCACATTGGAAAGTAGGAGAAAACGAGGGCTGAGACCTGAGACATGAGCCCGGTCTTCTGTGTAGACACTGCCATGGAAGGCAAAGTGGGACACTTTTCACTGTCCTGGGTCAGCTCTTGCCAGTCAGAGGTGCTAAAAGGAGGCTTCTGACCAGATGGGCAATTTCTACCACCCAGACCAAGCAGGTTGGTCACTGCCCAGGTCACCAGATCCTTCCCCAGGACAGGCTCTTGTACGGGTCACCCCCGCTGCGCACTCCCTTCCCCCCAGCTGAGCTCCACACAACCAGACACGCTGCCCTGCAGTTCAAGAGCAGCAGCGATGTGACAGGTTGGTGGTAACAATCCTCCAGGATTGGGTTATACCAGCGGTCCCTGACCTTCTTGGCACCAGGGACTGGTTTCGTGGAAGACAATTTTTCCCTGGACCAGGGTGGGGGTGTTAACACTAGCGATGGGGAGCGGCGAGGAGCGGCAGATGAAGCTTCGCGTACTCACCCCGCCACTCACCTCCTGCCATGTGGTCCGGTTCCTAAGAGGCCACGGACCAGTACCGGTCTGCGGCCCGGGGGTTGGGGACCCCTGGGTTATACAAAGGGCTTTTTATATAAGTTATTCTATAACAAATACATATGGTAAATATACGAAATAATTCATTCAGTGTTTTCTATAACAAAGTAATGGATTTAAATGAACATACACAAGTAGATTACATGGAAGAGAATGTTATTCCCTGTCATTTTCATTTAACCAATAGTACAATTCAAAAATATCTCAATATAGTCATTCTAATACAGAACTTCATCAAAAGCAGGTTTTTAGAACAGGGCTATATTTTAAGATTTCATTTCAGTGATAAATGTTGCGTTAGATAATTTAAACAGATTTTTTTCCCCAGATGGATTTCCCAGCATTTTTAGTATGCTAATGTGCTTTTTGTAGATTTCCAAGAGGGGAATAAACTGTGCAGCAGTTGAAAACTGTTTTGATCACAGAACCTCAGGACAGGATATTTTGCTGGACCAGAGAGCTGTATAATACAATTTTGGAAACGCTGTTCTACTGAATGCTGTACTGCCCTATAACATATGAAAACCATTGTACAACCCCCTGAGAAACTAAGAATATAAAGCGGATGAAGTGTTAGCTTCTGAAATTGACAAAAGTGTATCAGGTTACCCATCTATCAGGGCATGTACATTCAGAAGTTAATTAAGAAATCAACTGACAATGTCTAGAACAGTTATGCATGTTAATCAATAAAGATGGACTAAAATCAATGAAAGACACCTGGCTAAGCAAAACAACCTCTTTAGCTGCAATGTAAATCCATTGTTTTCCCCAAAGGAAGTATGCTTCAAGCCCCATGCGAGTGAGTGCACGCTCAGAACCAAAGCACGCTGCCAGAAATAATTTATACTGAGGTACTTTACTGTGGGAATAAAATATAAAACTCTTCCCACAGCCAAGAGTTCCATTAGAAAATGAAAAATTCGGCCTCAGCGCAGATACAAATGCTCCTGGCCAACTTTCCTGCTCTGGGTTTCTTTGGGGCTGTGCCCACTGCAATACTGAGGATGCAGGAAGGGCCTCTAATACAGATGGACTTAGCCAACGAGGCTTCTGTAACCTACCCAGAGCACAAGACACAGGAAGCCTGTGCCTCCCTGTGTGAAGGAGGTGTTCAAATCAGGGGGCAGAGTCAATCCTGAATCCTACCAGCATCGGTTACCTGGACTGGCCATAATCTCTGCTCTGTGCTCCCTTGAGCTGGTCTCGGCTGCCCACCTCTCTTTTCTAGTAGGTAAACCATTGCCAGAAGGTAAGTGCTGGAAACCAGAGCTGTGGAGATCCAAACCATGCCATTGCTTCACTGGTTTACTGCTCTAGGAAAAGGACTGAGGGGAGAGGGTGAAAGTATTGAAGAAATAAAGGGGGGAATAATCTGTGGCTTTCAAGTCTCCTGCATCCTCGCATGGTCCCAGATAATCAAGAGATAAATACCCTCTGTGAAATATTTTACAGATGACAGAACAAAACTGTGCTAGATAAAGGTGTTTTGAAGCAGAAAACCAGTGCTCTCAATATCCTCTTATACCATATTTCTTTACAAATAAAAACAATGTGTATATATATACTTATATGTGTATGTATGTATATATATATAATATATACATACATAGAAGTCTGGAAGAATATAAATCAAAATGTTAACAGTGATACACTTCAATGTATGTCAATTACACTTCAAAAGAGCTGCTTAAAAATGTAAAGAGTGGTTATCTCTAAGCTAGGAAAGATTATAGGCAGTTATCATTTTTTTTCTGCCTGTGTGTATTTTCCAAATTTTCTTGACTCTATATTCATTACTTTAATACTAAAAATGTGTAAAAATTATTTTCAAAAATCTTACACAATTCACTCAGTTTCTTGATGTTTGTGTAGTTCTTTGTACTTTATCAGTGTTTCGACATATTTAATGCATAAAACAGCAGAATGAAATATGATTATCATTTCAGAGAGGAGGAAACAGGCTCTGAGATGTTACAGAACTTGTTCAAAGAGCTAGTAAGTAGTAAAAACCAATAAAAGAATCCAGATCTCCTCTTCCAAACTCCACGACTTTTGTTCTCTTTTTCTCACTATTTACTGTTTCTTGTGCCTTGGCTGCTTAAACGCCACAAGTATATACTTTGAACAAAAGCAGTAGAATGACTGTATAAGATTTAAGCAAAAAGAAACTTTTTTTCAAATTCAGTATTGGTTCAGGAGAGAAATGTAAAATACCGAGGGAGGTTTGGAGACCAAGAAGGCAATAGTCCAAGCGATAGAAAAACTTATCCTTTTAGTTGCTACCTCATACGCTCTCGGCTTCATTTCACCCCCATTCAGAAAGCGAAAAGGAAATGACAAAAATGGGACCAAAACACGCAGGGAGAGAAAGTACAGATGGCACCAAACAATGAAATAAAGCGTGAAGTATTTAGACACTGCTGTACTGGAGGTACCTTCATTCCTGCAGCGGCTGCTGGGCCACTGGGATCCACGGCCTGGATGTGGCATGGCTTACTGCCTCGCACCACAAAGCCCCAGCCTACTGCGTCACCAACAATCTAGAGAGGAAAACCACAATTAGCCATCAGCAGACGGTCCCTGGCAGTGTGCCCGCCCTTCCAAGACAGAGAAAAGCCAAGACTAAAGGCATGCCATGAGATACCTCTTCTCCACTTCATCTCTACCCTGTCAGGGGAACAGGACTCTTCTATCACAAACACAGGCTTATATCTCTGTGCGGAAAACATGGTCATGAAACACCTGTTTGGCAGAAAGAAGCTTCTTCTGTGAGGTCACTACTCAATCAATAACTGGCAGATGGCCTCTTTCTTAGGCTGCTATGCCGTTGAATATCAGACTCAAATGGGAAGTCTGAAGATCTTAAAAATATGGTTGAAATTTCCCTTCAGATCCAGTTTCTCTTCCCCTGCATCCAAAGGATTCTTTCCTGATGCTCTTGATACGTCACTGAACTTTTTTTTTTATTGGAGTATATTTGCTTTACAATCATTGAAGTTTAAAGTAACCATTTAAATTACTAATGGGGGAAACGATGAAGAGTCTTGGCTCTCTTGAAACCCAATTTTCTGTACCAAGAAAAGACAGTGAAAAAGTACATAAAGTTCACTTTGGTCCAGTTCACTTCCAGTTGACCAGTTCACTCTGGTCCAAAAGTTGTTTGAAACTGGAGGGTGACTTTCCTTATAGAATCATAATTAGAATTGTCAGTTACATTCTCTGGGCAGCTCCCAGACATGTCTCTAATACATACCCCAACTGAAATAGAGACGACAGCCATTCACAGTCAATTACTAGCAATGCTGGCATTGCTATTTAAAACCGAAAAGAAATACAGCTAAAAAATACAATCCAATGTCTCTTGAATGCTGGAGACTGAGGAAAAGTGGGGAAGCAACTGAAATTTTTGTGACCATTCTCAAAAAGACTTTTAGGGCAGGTTTTAGTGTCGATGAACTCGTATTAGTTTTTGCTTGTCTGAGAAGTTCTTTATTAGGTATTTCATTGGCTTTAGGGTTTGCTGCTCTTAGTTCATTAGACCTAATTGCACTTCCAAATGTCCAGTTTACCTTTTCCCTGATACAGACATATTACCAGTGTTTTTTTCATATTGACTGGCTAGGACTGGACCCATCCTGTTTTAATTCCTTAGTGCTCAGGACGTGAAGTAGTCCTCGACAAATGTTCCTAGCACAAATGAGTGTGGAAACCTTTTTCCTCACCCTGAGGTATTAAAACAAAAATTAGAAGACTACAGGAAAGATGACAAGTATTTTAAAGAAGACGTCAATATAGATGTGAGGAGACAAAGAGACAGAGTCAAGTTGACAGGAAGTGGGTGAGGTGATGTCAAGCAGAGAACGTGGATTCTGTTTGAAGAAGACCAGTGGGGGACTCCCCTAGTGGTCCAGCGGTTTAGACGCCGTACTTCCACTGCAGGAGGCATGGGTCCGATCCCCAGTCAGGGAAGTTCCACATGCCTCAGGGTGCGGCCAAAAAAAAAGAAAAGAAAAGAATACCAGTGGGACCCTAGGAGTAGAAGGAAGGCTGAAGGACCTCCAAGAAAGGGCAGGTGGTCAGGAGGTGATCACAGTTATGCAGTGCGCCCAAATCAGGTGCTTGTATAACTCAAGGCACGATAACATTGTCAAAAACGTCATTCCTTATGGTAGAACAATCTATGCCGTCGTTTTCTCTCTCTATCTTAAGACTTCCCTCATGTCTTAAATAATTTTTAGAATTAACTATAACGCAGAAGGGATCATTAGCATTATTTGTTCTACCATCTGCCTTTGAATCTGTCAATATATTAGAATAAGTACATAATGGAAATCTTTTTTTAAGGACACATCAAAAGGAATTTTAAATGCTGTATTAATAATGAATTATATCAAGTCCTAATACATTTTAGTGCCTAAAGGTCAAGAAAGTCTACTATTATAATCATGCTCAAAACAAAAGGGAAATTGGGAGAAGCTTTTCAATTCCGTCCCTAAGCTACATATGGACACACTGCCATGTTGACATGGCCCAGACAAACGAGCAGCACAGGAGAAAAACCAAATGATGAGCCTACCGTGAATGTCTTCCTCGCATACGGAGCCCCGGGAGTCAGGAGTTCCTCAGAAGTGACGGGTCTTTTTAACACTGTAAGACAGACACAGTGTCAAGGTACAGATCCTTCTGAGCCCTCTGTTCTTTCATTCAGCAGATATTTACTTAATGCCTCATGTGTGACATCAGTGACCAAAAGTGGCAAAGATCCCTGCCTCCCAGTTTATATTCTAGCCGCACAGAGGCAGAAAATATTAGCAAACATAAATAACCCTAAACCTAACTTACAGAGCTACAGAAAGCAGAGACGGGAGCAGGGGGAGGGGAAGCAAGAGTGCCAGGGGTGGGGTAAGCAGTGGCTTGACATTTTTCTATAAAGGAAAAGACCACATTTTCTAGTTCCTGAATTTCTTTCTCTTAGACCTTGATGTGCATTCAACATGTCAAAATTACGAGAAATCCTTAAAGATGTTAAAAAAAAAAAAAGGAATTCTGACTCTGGCCATCTGATAACCGTTTCCACTCCATACAAACCCCTCCCCCATCATACCATACACGCCCCATTCACCAAAGCCTCACGGATTTCCTTATTAATACCCCAGATTGCGGGTACGCACTGCCTTTTGCCTTGAATCGTAACACTGGGGAACTCTTCTGCATAATTAACATGTGCTAGGTACTATGTTAGGCGCTTTAAATATATTCTATTATTTAATCATCACAAGAACTAATGGGTTCATTTCATCCTTATCCCTATTCTATTCGGGAGGAAACAGAAGCTGAGAAAAGTTAAATAGCTTGTGTCCAAGGCCTCAGAGTCAACAGGAAGTAGAATTAAGATTTAAACTCGGGCTTCCCTGGTGGCGCAGTGGTTGAGAGTCCGCCTGCCAATGCAAAGAGAAGGGGTCCATGGTTGAGGATTCTGACCTTTTTATTCCCTGTCACTCAACTGCCTCCAGGCCCCTACCCACACAAGCCCCTCTGGGGTTTATGAACGTGGATGTAGGAATCACACTGTACTTGTGATATTTGACAATATCGACCATTTATTTTTATTACACTTTTTCCCTATTTTTATTGAGATATAATTGACATATAACATTATATTAGTTTCAGGTTACAACAGAATGGTGCATATATTATGAAATGATCAACTACTCCAGTTGACATCATCACCTCACATGGCTACAAACTTTTCTTTTTCTTGAAATGAGAGCTTTTAAGATCTACTCTCTTAGCAACTTTCAAATACACAACCCAGTATCATTAACCATAGTCACCTTGCTGTACATTACATTCCCCAGGACTTACCTATAAACTGGAAATTTGTACCTTTTGACCCCTTTCACCCATCTGGTGCACCCAACCACCAATCCCCGCCCACCGACCAACCCCCCTCTGCCAGTCACCAATTTGTTCTCTGTATATATGAGTTTTTTGTTAGATTCCACATACAAGTGAGATCATATGACATTTGTCGTTCTTTGCCTGACTTCACTTAGCACAATGCCCTCAAGGTTCATTCATTTTGTTGCAAATGGCAGGATTTCCTTCATTTTTATGGCTGAATAATACTCCGTTGTGTACGTGTGTATATGTATGTGTGTGTGTGTGTGTGTGTGTGTGTGTATTTATATACATACAAAAAAAGTACCACATTTCCTTTATCCATTCAACCATTGATGGGCACTTAGGTTGTTTCCATGTCTTGGCTATTATAAATAATGCTGCAATAAACATGGGGTACAGAGAGCTTTTCAAATTAGTGTTTTCATTTCCTTTCGATAAATACTCAGAAGTGAAATTGCTGGATCACATGGTAGTTCTACTTTTAATTCTTTTTTAAGGAACCTCCGTACTGTTTCCCATAGTGGCTACACCAATTTACATTCCCGTCAACGGTGCAAGAGGGTTCCCTTTTCTCCACACCCTCTCCAGCATTTGTTATATGTGTTCTTTTTGACGATAGCCATTCTGACAGGGATGAGGTAATATCTCATTGTGGTTTTGAATCACACTATATTGTAATATTTGGCAACAATACTGATCATTTAATACACTTTCTCTCTTATGTTAAAAAATGTAGAAACTTTGAAACCTAGGGAATTATTTCTAGCTTACTCTTTTCATATCCTTGGGAACTTATTTACTCATCACAATGATACTGATCATGTTACTTTCTGTAGCACTTTCTTTATCTGAATTAGGGCATTTATATACAGTGTTAAAAAATATATCCTGATGGATATCTAATGATTAATTTTAAATGCCTTACTGTGAAGCCTGCTTACCTGTTTGAGAGAAAAAAAATCACAGATGAGCTCCCTGCATCTTGGGAACCCTCTTAGAGTGAAAGAGAAGCTTGTCAGAATACAGGTAAGAGGTAGGACTTATGAACCACAATGAAGTCCTGACAGCTTTGGTCCTTAGAGACCCAAAAAAGGCAACCTGACCTTTCTTTTCTGTCTGCATATCAGTAATATTTTCCCTTTGAGTGGAGGGCTAAGGAGAAAGAGGAAACAATGCAAACCTACCTCAGGGAAGATGAATGTGTAATTTAAGCAATTAACACTTTGTTCCTCCTTCTACTCTGGTAAAAGCATCAAAAACATGTAAAATGGCTTTAGCACAACTAACCCTTTCCTGAAATCGAACGCTTCTGATTCTAACTTGGACGTATCAGATTTCTACCAGGGCTTCAAACATGCTATTTCAAACAATATAGTTCTTCTCATTCTACCTTATCAGCAGTGCTCTATTAATTGAAAAACCTGGTAATATATGGGTTCTGGAAGATTTTCCAGCCAGAGACAATGTGGAAGCAAATTTCTTCATTTACTTGCAGGTTACAACTTTATTCTTAGAGCTAACCCTCCAGAAGACAGCAAAAAAAGAAGAAAAGAAAAAGTTAGATGAAGAAAAATACCTAGACAACAGCATTAGATGACTATTTTCTCTCAAAGCCCTTTAACAACATCTATTTGTCCTTATTCTCATGAGTGCATTTTTTTTTCCTCAAAGAGATGATGTGCTCACTGAGGGATGGGGTCATGACCTCTCATCTTTGTATCCCCAACATCTGGTAATAAGGAAACGGCATGAACAAAGGAACAAAGTGCCTTCCCTGAAGGTGATACATGGAACTGAGGGTAGACAGGGCACTAAACAAATGGAGTGGAAGGTGTTTTCACGGCCATGGTTATCACGATGGACCAGGCAAGCTAATCCTGGAAAGGAGGTGGGTGAGCACAGTGAGAAGGTGGTGGTATCGATGGGTTACAGGTTCCTGTGGGGCTTGAAGAACTGATTAGATCTAAGTACAAGTTCATTAACAATCTTTGTGCCTAGGTTTTTTTTCTGGAATGTAAAAGCCATGGAGGTTGGTGAGTAGAGTTTGAAACCACAAGGCACCAACAGTCCACTGCAGGGATGGCTAGGTTTGCAGAGATCCAAGCTTCTTCCTTAGGGGTGCGGAGACCCAACAGATCTTTGCATCAGTTGCAGTCTGGGACAGCGCTATCTCCCCTGCTGTTTGCTGCTCAAACCTTCCTTCAGGACTGAGTGTTTCCTCCCAGTGCTGAGACTGCTAACAGCAGACAGCCCTCAGACAGCCAGTGTTCTCAACTGTCCTTGGAACTCTCTCTCCAAAGACAGCCGCTTTCCCCAGGTCACGCCTTCCTCCCAGGGGCAGCCAACATCCAATGACTGATCAAGGTGAGGGTATAAAAGCCTGGCCACCTCACCCCAAATCGGGACAACTCTCAAAGACCATCCCAACTCCAGAGCTCCACCTGGGGTGAGCCGCAGCCTTCACGGGGACTGCACTGCAGCCCAATTCTCCCTCGGCCCAAACCCACGTCCTTCCCTGGCATCCAAGGGGTGCTGTCCCCCAAGAGCACAATGTAACAAGATGCTCCCACGCTAGTCTCCCTCTGCCTGAGAATCCGCTTCCCGGGGAGCCCCGCCTGCACACAGGCCCAGGTCCCCCACAGTCACGGTCAGAGACGGGGCCGCTTGTCAGCCACTCACCAGACTTGGGGTTGCAGAGCACGGGGGGGCTGCCGCTGGCGGGGGGGCTGCCGCTGAAGTAGCCGCTGCCGCCGCAGCTGCTCATGCTGCTTCTCCGCATGGCAGACACGATCTTGACCTCCTTGCTGGGGCTGACTGTGGGCCGGGAACACACAGAGTCACCGACGGTGATGGTCTCGGCTCCCCAGAGCATGCACGCCGGCTTTCAGCTGCCAGGTACAGTGAGGCAGGTCACGTGTGCCGGGATAAAGCACTCTGGCCTTGGCGTCGGAAAAGCAAGGGTTTGAGTGGCAGCTCTGCCCGACGAATAGCACAGCCTGGGGCCATTCCCTCCGGTTTTCTAAACGTACAGTTTCCCCAACTGTAAAGTGGGCAGAATGCCATCTCATGGGACTGGTGCAAGGAGTGGATTATATATTTAAAAGTACTCAGTTACATAAAATATTATTTTAAGAACTACCGAGTCCACGCTAAGCATCCCTGAGAGGATGTAAATTAAGTGCTGGCGAGACGCTTAATGAGTTAACAGTGATGATAAGTGCCTCCTGGTTGAAGATTAAATCTTTAATCACCCAGAGCCACAGAAGGAGATTAAAACACAGAGCACAACTTCAGGCTTCGAAGGTGTATGTGAGGCAGCAGCTTCAGTGATATGATCTCGTTCTCTCCACTATGGAGTTGGCTGGCTCTCAACGAGGGAAAGGGAGCCCTTAAGGCATATGATCCAATGAAAGAAACCATGGAGAGTGCTCTGCTCAGTGCCTGGCACATGGGAAGCATAAAATCAAGGCTGGCTTTTATGGTGACCATGGTTACTGTATCCTTATCATCATCATCACTTGTTCACGTCTACAGGGCCCACTGAAAAACAGGCAAACCTCAGTACCAGCGAAGACGTGAACGGTTCCTCTGCATCTGCAGGAGACGGCAGCCTTAGGGACACACAGCTGGTGCGCATCTAAGCACAGGCCTAGGCTCCTGACCCTTGGCTAGTGTTTACTTTCCTGGAGTGGCTATTGGCTCCTTCTCTGCTCCATCCCAGCTGTGTCTGAGGAACCTGGGATGTAGAAGGTTGGGTAGGAGCCGGTATAATATAAGCACTGGGATAAGACAGAACTGGTGCAAGACCCAGCCCTGTCCATCACTTTCTAGCTGTGTGACCTTGGGTAAGCCACTCAACTTCTCCATGCCTCAGTTTCTTCATCTGTACAATGGAGATAAGAAAAGTCTTTCCTTGAAGAGTAATAGAATTAAACGAGAAAATGTATGCAACCAAGCTTGGATCTGTGCCAAGGGCACAGAAAGTTCTCAATACATCTAGTTGTAAGTGTTCTCATGGTCTGCTCCTATTCATAACCAAGACACATTTTCATTTTGCTCTGGGTTTCGGGTGAAGCCCATAACTTCCAAACCTTAGGCCAATCAGTTTCTCAAGTCAATGTCAAAGTTTTCAGAGGAGTTGAAGACATCCTGTTAAGCACCTCACCCACTTACACAGAATGACACACCAAGTTAACCTTTTCTGGGTGAATGGGATTATTTTATATTTTGTTTAAATGGGGTTATCTTTGCGAACATCAGTCATCATTTCTGTCCAGGTTAATTGTCAATATGGGACAGTCTGACCTAACATACAATGTCCCAGGCTGTGCCTTCTGAGCACCCGTGTCTACCTTTCACTGTTTTAATTTGTTCTGTGTGATGGATTGATAATCGGTTGCCTTTTAGTTGTATATGCCCTAAGAAGACTTTATTCATCCTTAAAATATACAGCTTCTCAATGCTGTGACTTAGAAAACTGGATAATTAACGATATGTAAGGATTGTTTGTAAATAAAAAGTAAATAAGGTAGGAGTGAGAGCTTGAGTGGTCTTCTATAATTCAAATACATAGTGTTATAAAACAGACTTCTTAGCATGTATGTTGGCTGCACAGGAACAATCTGGTTGTATGTGTGTATGGTTTCTTTTGGGGGGAGTAATAAATAAATAAATAAAATTTTGGTTATCAATAAATACAAATTTTCTGAAGAACAGAATTTCACAAAGGTGAGTTACAACTATGTTATTTCTCAGAAGACAGATCTATATGATCAAACAAACAAGGGAACTGACATACCTGACATAAAACTGGTAGATTTCCGATTGTCATGGCTCTGCTTCCTCAGGCAGAAGGGGCTGTCATGAGTTTCCTGGGAGGAGGGGGATTTTTCATTGAGCAGCTCCATCAGTCTTCGCCTCCGCCGGAAGTTCATTCTGAACTGGTAGAGAAGATTGCTGTCCACAAACGGGTGCTTGTTGGACACTGGGGAGAAGAAACAGTAGATGAGGGCTGCCTGGCCACTAAGCACTGTAGCCAGGAGACTCCAGCCAACAGGAGGAAAAGTCTTGAGAAAGGGTTTAGTTCTACAGATGTCCCAGGAGCTTGCAGTCCACACATGGTCCCAGATTCTTTCCACATGTCATGCATTTTAAAAATCTGCTAACCAATTCCTCTGGGGGAACTCTGCCTGATCTCACCCCAATCTAAGCTACACTCCTCCTGGTATTGTGCAGGCTCCTACTTTACCCCCATCTGAGCACTTGTCACACACGCTCTCATTGTCCCTCAACTTCTCTGTCTTTCCCACTAACCTCTAGGCTCTTTGGGGCAGTGATCGTGGCTTCATTTAGTCATGTGTCCACTGGGCCCAGCACACTGCTTGTCCCAGAGCAGCACGGCCATTCATTTTTAAACTTTTTATCTTGTGATAATTATAGAGAGTTGCAAAATAATATAGAGACCATATAGTATATGATTCCATTCATATGAAATATGAATATGAATATTCCATTCATATGAAATATCCAGAACAAGGAAATGTGCAGACACAGAGTAGACTGGGTGGTTGCCAGGGGCTGGAGGGGATCTAGGGGGTTGGGGATGTTAACTGAAGTGTGAGATTCCTTTATGAGGTGATAAAAATGGTCTAAAATTGACCGTGGTGATGATTGCATATATCTGTGAATATACTAAAAACCAATGAATGGTATGCTTTAATATGAGTGAATGGTATGGTATGTGGACTATATCTCACCAAAGCTGCTGAAAAAATCAACAGCAACAAGAAATAGTAGAGAGTCCCCGTGTACTCTTCACCCAGATTCCCCCAGTGGTTTCATCTTACAGAAATAACTAAAGTACAATATCAGACAAAGACCTTGACATTAGTACAATCTATAGACTTTATTCAGATTTCACCAGTTTTTACGTGCACTCATTTGTGTGTGTGTGTGTGTGTGTGTGTGTGTGTGTGCATTTTTAGGCAATTTTATCACATGTACTGATCTCTGTAACCACCACCACACTCAAAGCACAGGACTGTTCCATCATGACAAAGGGACTCCCTCATGCTAACCCCTGATAGCCTCCCACTCCAATCCTTAATGTCTGGCAACCATTAGTATGTTCTCCACCTCTGCAATGTTACCACTTAGATGATTTTATAGAAATGGAATCAAACTTTATGCAGCTGTTTAAGATTGATGCTAAATGAATGAATGGCTATCCAGATAAAGGCTGGTTACTTCCCAAGGAAAATCTACACTTTTGAGCACCTAATCACGCCAGGTCATCAACTCAAAATCAATAATAACAATAGCTAACCTTCACACAGCATATTCTATGAATTCAGCATTATTTTAAATGCTTCATTTGTATTAATTCCTTTAATTTTAACAACAGCCTTGGGTATAGTTACTGTTACTTTCTTCCTTATTTTTTGATGAAGAAACTGAAGCCCAGAGATATGAGTAAGACCCAAAGAAGACACAGTAAATGGCAGAGGTAGAAATATAACTACAGTATCTGACTCCAGAGTTCAAGTTCCAAATTATTACTCTCAACTGCCTCTCTGAAAAACAATTCCTGGGCTTCTTTAGGTTCTCATAAAGAACTGAAGTAATGTTACATAAAACTGCTAATGTATGGCTACCAGGCTAAATTTACATCCAATTCTACATTACCATTTATATCTCGGGGAGCTACTGTGGTCTATTCGCAAGTTTATATTCTGAGTTCTAATCGTGGAGTTGTGAAACAGGCAAGACATCAAGCTCCAAAAGCCATGTTCCTAGGTCATTTTGTCTCTGGGAAGTAACCAGGAACCCTGCAAACTGGCCAGCGTCATGCTGAAGTCCCAACCCCCAAAACTGAAAACAATTGAATAGATTTTACAAAAATATATATATAATGAGCACGTGAGAAGCTCAACCTCATTAGTTAATATGGAAATGCAAATTAAAATCACAATGAGATGCCACTTCACACCCACTAGAATCACTAAAATAAAAAGAATGACAGCATCAAATGTCGGTGAGGATATGGAGCAACTGGAACTCTCATTTTGCAGGCAGGAATATAAATGGTAAAACCAGGTTGGAGAATAGTCTGACAGATCTTATAAAGTTATACAGATATCTACCCTATGTCCCCACAATTCTTAGGGATCCACCCACAACAAATGAAAACATACATCGCCCAAAATGTTCATTGCAGTCTTATTCATAATAGCCAAAAACTGGGGACAACCTGTCCATCAACAGGAGAATGGATAAGTAAATTGTAGATACAATGAAACACTACGTGACAATAAAAAGGAATGAGCTGCTGACACATAAAACAACGTGGATTAATATCAAAAGCATTAAGTTGAGTGAGAAAAGCCAGACACAAAAAACATACACTGAGTGACTTAATTTACATGAGGTTTAAGAATAGAGGAAATTCACATATAATGATAGAAATCAGAAAGGGGAAGGGGAGAGGATTGACTGGAAAGGAGTAAGAGGAAACTTTCTGGGGTGATGAAAATGTTCTATATCTTGTTTTTACATGAATATATACATTGTCAAAATGCACCAAACTAAACATTTAAGATATGTATATTTCATTGTAGGTTAAGTATATGTATGTTAATAAAAAGGAAACAAACAACAACAACAACAAGTCTTACAAATGGACTGGGAGACTAGGAACAACAGAGTCTTAACAGGGACTTCCCTGGTGTCCAGTGGTAAAGAATCCATCTTCCAATGCAGGGGGCACGGGTTCGATCCCTGGTCAGGGAACTAAGATCCCACATACCGCGGGCAACTAAGTCCGTGTGCCACAGATACAGAGCCCACGTGCCCTGGAGCCCGCGGGCCACAACTAGAAAGAAGGCCATGCACCTCAACGAAGACCCCGCATGCCGCAACTAAGACCCAACACAGACAAAAAAAACAAATTAATTAAAAACAAAAACAAAAAATAGAGCGTAACACTGTAAACCCACATTGCCAATATAAGATGCTACATAATGTTAATGCCCAAATAATCATTTGGCTATTAACCACTGGGCATATGGTCAGTCTCAGAAAGGAGTGGTCCTATTATAGTATAATTCACCCACTTAATGTGCATAGTTCTATATATATTCTAGTCTATACTATATTCACAGAGTTGTGCATCCCATCATCACAATCAATTTTAAAACATGTCCATCACCCCCAAAAGAAACCCAACACTCCTTAGCTATCACTTCCAATCTGCCCATAACCCCTAGGCAACCCCTAGGCAAGCACTAATCAACTTTCTGTCTCTGTAGATTTGTCTATGTTGGGCATTTCATATAAATAGAGTCATATAAGATATGGTCCACTGTGACTTGCTTCTTTCACTTGGCATAATGTTTACAAGCTTTATCCACGTAATGCCATGTATCGGTACTTCACTGCTTTGTACTGCCAAATAATATTCCATTGTATGGACATACTATATTTTGTTTATCCATGCATCAGTTGATGGACACTTGAGTTGTTTTCACTTCCTGGTTATAATGAATAATGTTATTAACATTCATATACAAATTTTTGTGTGGACATATGTATTCATTTCTCTTAGGTTTACAGCTAGGAGTAGAAAGGCAGGATCACATGGTAACCCTACGCTGTATGCCAGATTCTTCTCCAAAGAGGATGCCCCATTTTACATTCCCACCAACAGAGCAGGGGGTCCTAATTGTTCCACATCCTTAGCAACCCTTGTTATTCTCTATCTTTTTTGTTACACTTGTCCTAATGGCTGTGTAGTGGTATCTTATTGTGATTTTGACTTGCAATTCCATGATGGCTTATAACGTTGAACATATTTTTACGCGCTTATTGTCTATGTGCCTATCTCCTTTGGAGAACTGTCTATCCAAATCCTTTGTCTATTTTTTTAATTGGATTGTCTTTAAAAAAAAGAGATTTATTTTTTAAAGCAGTTTTAGGTTCACAGCAAAACTGAGCAGGAAGTGCAGAGTTCTCATATACTCTCTGCCCCCCAACACACAACTTTGCTCTACCATCAATTATCGAGAAAGGAACAGATGTTACAATTGATGAATGTACACTAATACATCATTATTATCCAGAGTCCATAGTTTACATTAGGGTTCACCTTGATGTTGAACATTCCACAGATTTTGTCAGATGTATCTACCATGATATTGGTCAAAAAAGTTCATTCAGGTTTTTTCTGTAAGATGTTACGGTATATAGTATCATACAGACTATTTTTGCTGTTCAAACAGGCTCTACTAGCTAAGCTAGTAGCTTACTTGCTATATGCCACTGTACTAACTTTACAAATATTATACAATACTGTCCTCACAATCACTCTGTAAGTGATTTACAGTGCAAGAATTGAGACTGAAGTTACTTCAGTAACTTCCCCAAGGCTACACAACTTTGGCTTCTGATCCAAAAGCAACATGTTTACTTAGAAACACAGGCCACAAGAGATTGGAAAAGACTCTAAAGTTATAGTAAAATGTCACCTTCTCCAACACTCAACTTCCATGTTCATCACAGAGTACATTTTTTATTTTCTTTCTGTCACCCATACACCTAGCGATCGGCAGTCTTTTTGTGACACCACACTGTAGCGTAATATGGGTTTATTTGCATGGGGGAGCACATCTCTTTCCCCAACTAAGTCACTCTGCTTGAGAGCCTGGGCTGTGTCTTAATCATTGTGGCATCCTCAAACCCTAGACTACTACATGTTTGGGTCAGAGTAGGTGCTCTGTAAATGGCTAGAAGTGAATTGTCCATGGTGGGTAGACAAAGGGATATGAAGCACATCCAGAATACAGCTAACTTTGAACTACCTAGTGGCTAGTTATGTAGCAACCAGTCAACCTGTGGGCTCATGGTATGTCATGAAGAGTGTGTTGGGCCATGGGGAAATTGCAACATTAAGGACAATGGATTTAGTTTTTCCTAAAAATAAGTATATTCCATTTAAAGGCTTTCATTTATTCTAAAATTATATCATCACAACTTTTTTGTTGTTCATTCACCCGCCCATTTATTCAACTAACGTTTATTGAGTCAGGATGACTATATGCCAGGTATTTTTCTTGCCCAGTGTTTTATGAAATTATGGTAAAAACAGAAGTTCTTTTTTTTAAGTATTCATTCTTGGCAAAAATTTTTTTTTGGACTGTGAAATTCAAAAATTCTATAAACCACTGGGAAAATAATCTAATACAATGTATTAAGAATTACATTAACCCTTTTATCAATAATGTTTACTGGTTCAACAGCCTCCTTGGGTATTTCACAAACAGAATCACATCGCTTCTAGGTCAACACCAGCAAATGCAATCTAGGGTTGCGACTGTATTTATCATCCACATTTGCTAATGAATAACTCTTCTGGTTACATGAATATCAGAGTCTCAGAAATGTGGGTCCCTATCAAGAGAGTACACCCTGCTAAAATTTAACTTAATGATTCATATAGGTGTTTCACAATCTTTAAATGGTGATAAACTATTCACTTCAGCTAAATGAATGATGTCGGCCACAAAGACAAACACATCTAATTCAGTGATAATTCTGCATGTTCTCAGTAAATAATACATTCTTGCATTCAGGAGATACTAAATGCATCTTGAACCAAAAGATAAGCCAATTACACTTTGATATGATATCTACAAATAGTAGCTCTTTCAATAGTCAAGTTTTTACATAAATTTAGCACATTACTACATTCAATAATACTATAATATGGGACTTCCCTGGTGGTGCAGTGGTTAAGAATCCACCTGCCAATGGAGGGGACATGGGTTCGATCCCTGGTCCGGGAAGATCCCACATGCCACAGAGGAACTAAGCCTGTGCACCACAACTACTGAGCCTGAGCTCTAGAGCCTGTGAGTCACAACTACTGAAGGCGGTGCCCCCTAGAGCCCGTGCTCTGCAACAAGAGAAGCCACTGCAATGAGAAGCCCGTACAGCAACGAAGACCCAATGCAGTCAAAATAAATAAATAAATGAAATATAAATAAAATTTTTAAAATGCTATAATACAATTTTATAGATAAGTTATTTATTTCTGGCAACCTGTTCTGAGTTTAGGATGATTTTTTAAATCCTCAAGGTGACTTTGGCAACAGTATCTTAAATTATAACCTGAAAATACATGGTACTATATATAGCCTTATTAACACCTATTGTTTTGTCTTTGTACAGTGAATTACACAAAACATTGGCTTTGGTATAAATAAATCCAGAAAAGCATTTGAATCTAAATGAATTCCATAACAGATAAAAGTACTTTAAAAATATTTTTAATTGAAGTGGAAATTTGACTACTAAGTTAACCTCCTCAGGCTTTGACTACTGAGTCAGAGATTAATTCACCCCCATTCCCCACCTCCCCAGCATGGTACCACCTCTATCTTAAAGGGTAAACATACTATCTAAGATAAGACACAAGGACTAAGTTTAAATAGGCTTTACTCATCACATTCTCTTTCCAGTAGTGTACATGACCTTCAACATGACCAAATCAGGGAAAACCAGGACTGGATGAGATAGTAGACTATCCATGTAAAGCATAATGTCAAGCAGATTGTAAGAAGGCAATAAATTGCACTTTTGGGGCTTCTCTGGTGGCGCAGTGGTTAAGAATCCGCCTGCCAGTGCAGGGGACACAGGTTCGAGCCCTGGCCTGGGAAGATCCCACATGCTGCGGAGCAACTAAGCCCCTGCACCACAACTACTGAGCCTGCGCTCTAGAGCCCGCAAGCCACAACTACTGAGCCCGCGTGCCACAACTACTGAAGCCTGCGCTCTGGAGCCCGTGAGCCACAACTACTGAGCCCGTGTGCCACAACTACTGAAGCCCACAGGCCTAGAGCCCGTGCTCCGCAACAAGAGAAGCCACGACAATGAGAAGCCCGTGTACCACGATGAAGAGTAGCCCCCGCTCAGCGCAGCTAGAGAAAGCCCACACGCAGCAATGAAGACCCAACACAGCCAAAAATAAATAAATATACATGAAAAATAAATAAATAAGAACATTCAATTAAAAAAATTGCACTTTTGTTATTTTACAACGACTGTTGTTGTCTTCACTGTGACCATCATTTGCTGGTGATACACTGCCATGTGACTTATGGGAATCCAGTTTTGTGAGACACTGCATTTAATGCCCCACTTCAATTTTCAAGGACTTATTTGGGTGTTAGGGCCTCGGGAGCAGCCACATGAAGGTCTCCATGTGTTCATCCTCCAGCTGTGTGTCTGGCACAGATGGAGTCAAATTCTTCTCTCCGAAGAGAGAAGTGACAATTGCATGTGTTACTTGCATTGTTTTCAATGAATTATTTGACTTTTAAAAGGATTCTTTATTTTTTACCCTCTCATTAAAAGTTTAATAACATGAACAGAGTTTCATACATTTGCTTCGTTTGTGAGTGTAGCCCTAAGTATAACAAAGATAATCGTAGCTACAAAAGCTAGGAGTGCAGGTAGACAGCCATATAACAGCATCAATCAATCACACGTGACATCATTCATTTATTCAACCGAGTACCTAGTAAGTGACACGCAGGATCCCAGCCATCTATCCTAGCATGCTGATTGGAATATGACACCTCGTCTGCTCATCCTTTCAAGCCCATCAATACCAAAGTCTTCTAAAAGAGACATTGTTTCACATGAGAAGAAAGCAGTTAAGTTGGGATTTTTCTGAAAACTCTCTTAATGCTAAATAACTTTTAGAAAACAGTATCATGCAATGAAAAGCAAAGGTTCTAGAGTCAGAAAAGCTCGGTTTTGCTCCCAGTTCTGCCACCTTTATGAACTGAGTGATTAGGGCAACTTACTAAATTTAAGCCTCAAATTTTTTGCATAGTTTTGCTGTGAAGAAGAAATGGGATAATTTACATAAGAGATTTGAAATGGTATCTGACATATAGTGTTTTAAGTGTTCTTCTCAGATTCCTAAAGATTGACTTTAGCTTTTGGTCACTTAAGTTCTTGCACAGAACCCATTTCTTCTGTCTTTTCTGCCCTTCTTTTAAGAACACTTTGCCCAGCTCCCACGAGCAGTTCTGTCATCTCTCACTTGACAAAAATATGAAATCTTAACCAGATGTCCAGTTCAAGCTTGGCAAGTATCCCACTGGAAAATAATTAAATCTCAGAAGTCAAAGAAAAGCGAGAAATAAAGGAGTGAATTAAGACACAGGAAGTTTTAAGAATTAGTTTAAGGAAGCCAAAGATTTCTTTTGTTTCGCCATAAATTACATATGTAGAGTCTCAAGAAATAAAAATGGCTAAAGGGCATACAGTTTATATTCCAGAGAGAGAGATGCATTGATTCTTTCTACACTTTAACATGACACTCTCCAAATGAAATGCAAAAATCATTTGCTACATAAGCAAGTTGCTCTTTGTTAAACACAGAAAAAATACCCTAAGAGCTAAGGGGAAAAAAATTAAAGAGAAGGAAAGAAAAATCAAGGAGGAGAACAGTGACTGGTGTCTCTAAATCTTGAGGTCATTCCAATTCTTCATTTCTTAGATCTCAGTGCTATACAGGACCTATATATTAGAGTAAATGTTGTGATATATATAATTTAACAGATTTCATTCTTTGCTCCTTGAGAATATATATATTTTTTAAAATGGGCACATCACCATTGTTTGCAGCTATACAAATTTGGAACCAAAGTTGATGCCTAGCAATAGAGGAATAGTTGACTGAATTGCTCCTGGAGAAGATTAATCTCTAAGCAGGAGGAAGTAAGGAGAGACAATATTCAACTCAGTATCTACTGTTCTAGTTGTGCTTTTATCACAGCTGTAATTGAAAACTGACAACTTCTTACTCATCCAATTTATAGTTTCTGGGACTTTCCAAGCATTCTCTTTTTATTGGTGGAATTCTCTAGGGGCTTGGCTTGGCTTAGTATTAAGTGAGACATAAAACAAGAGGAAAAGCAGAAACAGCCAGAAAGCTGAAGCAATGTAAATACAAGACAATCTTATTGCTTAGGGAAATGGGGGCTTTAGAAGCACTAAACTCCCAATGTTCATATTTGGTAAAAGAAAACAGATCCCTATTCACTGTATGCCTTCACTTTTTAAAAAAAATTAATTTATGTATTTAGTTTTGGCTGCATTGGGTCTTCGTTGCTGCACATGGGCTTTCTCTAGTTGTGGCGAGCAGGGGCTACTCTTCGTTGCGGTGCGCGGGCTTCTCATTGCGGTGGCTTCTCTTGTTGCGGAGCACGGGCTCTAGGCGCTTCAGTAGTTGAGACACGTGGGCTCAGTAGTTGTGGCTCACGGGCTCTAGAGTGCAGGCTCAGTAGTTGCGGCACACGGGCTTAGTTGCTCCACGGCATGTGGGATCTTCCCGGACCAGGGCTCAAACCCGTGTCCCCTGCATTGGCAGGCAGATTCCTAACTACTGCGCCACCAGGGAAGTCTGCCTTCACTTTTCAGAAAGCATGAGGGGAACGTCATGGAGTCTACCGAAATCATAAAGTGACACAGTTCAGATATATTCTTTTGGTGGATAATGTGGCTACATTTTTTCTCTTATAAATTATTAGGATGAGTTAGCAAAGAAAGGAATTTTTAAAAGCTGATTATCTGAAAGAAGGAGAATTGGCTTCTATTCCATTCACACATTTGTTCTAAGGATGAATATAAAAACTTATCATCTTAAGCCCTGTAAGTTCCGCTGAATATAAGACATTTTAGGCTACTTATCTAGCTGGAGAGAGGAAGATCACATACCTTCATCCATCCTTGAAATGTTTGCTGGCAGATGACATAACACAACAGACATCATGAAATAAGTAACTGAATCCAGCAGTGTGATAAGAAAGTAAGAAGGTGGTGGTGAGGAAGGGGGAGGGGGAAAGAATGTGTGTACATCAACTGTCCCCTGAACAGCACTTCATCAGAACTTTTAAAAAGTTTTAGAATTTAGAAGAGTCAAAAGAGGGCTTAGACAGGGGAATAAGGATAATGACTATTATAATGGGGAAGAAAAAAGACCAGCAAAGAATGAGGCTGGGGGGGCTGTGACTAGTCCTGCAAGTTGGTGTCAAAGCTAAAACGTCTTCAAGGTCACCTTCCCGGCAGAAGGCCCTCCCTGGCTGTGATTAACATCGTTATCATCAGAACATCGCACAGCAGCAAAGGTGGGCATGGCTCACCACTTCACCCAGTGTGCGATGGTGGGTGAAGGATCTTTCTGGGCCATCAAGGATGTCACTCCATCCTACCACTGGCTCCATTTCCTCTTGTTTTCTTTTTTATATCCTACTGACCCTTATAGCTCCTCCTGAAAGGACATTAGCACCTACAGACATTGCTTAAGAGGACTGACAAACTTTAAGGATTAAGAGGTGGCAGATCTAGTCCTCAGACATTTGCGTTAATAAAAGGCAAGTAAATTCTGCCTATGAAACTGCTGCACCTTCCCTGCCAACAAAAGCTTTCAGTTGTTTCACACGTCCAAGTATGGATCTGCACTCTTTTGCCTCCCTGCTCCTGCTAGATCACAGTCCTACAGCGTCCAAGCATTTTATGTCACTTAGTACGCTGCATATTTAAAAAATTGTCAGAACTAAAATACATAAATATTATGCTTTTTAAATGTGTCTGTTGGAAAATATGAATTGAGCATTAATTACAATAGAAGATGAAAGCTATTCTTTCAAGAAAATCTAAACTGTACTTAAAGCCATAACTACCCATCTCAAACCATCCTAAAGCGATGCAGGAGTTGAAAGAGCTCTGTTTTCCAAAGCAGCACAAGTCCTTGATTCGAGGTTAGACAATTAGGCCACACAAGGACAGTTAGGTGCCTGGGATACAAAACTCTTCAAAAGGCAATACCAACAGTCAGTCAGAGAACTAAAATAATTACTTCCTGAGTACTGACAATATTAAGAAGAGGATATGAGAGCAGAAAATTGATTTTAGGGCATAAAGTTCTATGAATTGATATTACTAAAACAAAACACTTCATATACACAAAGTTAGAACCCAATTACACTTATTTAATTGGCTGAAGGGAGGAAAGGAGATGGAAAAGAGGAAAAAGGATCCAAGTAACTTCAGTAAGATTGCAGAAAAGATGAAAATCAAAACATGACATTGTAATTGTACGGGTTTCTGCTGCTTCTGTGTCTTACTGCGAGAAAAGTAAAGGCAATAAACAGATGCAAGGTCAAATTATATTTTATTCTTCTCTATGCATCTTTAAATAACAGCTGGGTGCATTCCAAAGCCTAGAACCTCATGTTGTTAGTGATAAAATTCAGAACAAAGAGTATGTTTTTCAAAAATGAGGTTGTTTTTCAGAGACTAATTCATATTGTAAGTGCAGAGAGGTCTGAAAACAAATTTACTTTGTCTGGCAAATGAAATCCTTCATATGCGTAATTCAATGAAAGAAATCTGTAACTCTGTTCTAGAGCCTTTGGAATTGTTGGCATAAATCCAAGGGCCTTCAGTGTTGATTTATTTTTAAAAGTATATATTCAGCACAGAGTATGTATAAGATATTAAGACCAGCAATGGATAAGGCCATTAAACATATATTAATCTCTACCCATCAAGGCATCTGATGATGAGGATATATTGATGATAACAATAATAAGAGTAGCAATCAGCTAACATTTACTAAGTGGTACACATGGCATGATTATATCATTCAGTTTTCAAAGCAGCAGAGAGAGCTATTGTAATTATTTGTATTTTACAGATGAGATTACACAAGGTCGACTTGCCCAAGGTCCCATAGACATTAACTGGAAGATCCAAGACAGAAGCATTGACAGATTAACTCTGAAACCCCATCCCTTAATCTCCTCCCTAGACTGTCTCCCATCCCATAATAATGCCAAATGAGAAGGCAATGAGCTTACAAACACCAGAAAGCAGTCTGCTTTTTCCTCATTTATTCCTGTCGCCAGGTAACAGAAGACAACTTGGCTGGGCATGTTTTCTACAAAATTCTTCACCAGGGTAAAATGTTGATTACCTTGGAATTGCTTATTAAAAGGACAAAGAGACAGCATGGTAAACACCCCTCTGCCTACAGATGGTCTTGGGTTGAACACTGGCTTCACTCTTTACTAAGTTACTTAACGCCCCTGAACTTCAATTTTATTCATCTGTAAAATGAGTTGAAGAGGTAATGAAACAACATAGGTAAAAGGCTTATTAGAGTTTCTGGTACATAGAAGCATTCAGTTAATGTTAGCCATGTGTGGGCTTCCAATTGAGGGCCCACCCAGGTGTCAGTGCCCAAAGGATACCTTTCTAATCCTTTTCAGACTTCACCTATGTAAGCAAAGCTTCTGGCAGCAACTCTAGGTGGTTTGTGGGAAAAGAAGGCATCCTACCTAAACCAGATAAATTCAGCACGGCCAGCAACGTAAAGAAGGACATCCAATGTGATGCTGGAGGTATCAGAATAAATCCTACTCAAAACCACTAGCTATGAAAGCCCACCAAAGCCTTATTCCCAGATGACATCTGCTTACCATTCCCAGAAAGGTTACCGTATAACCTGTGCGTGCTTTAGCGTACAGTAATTTATCAGGTATTCCATATGAGACCGGAGAGACTAGGACCCTTGAAGGAGGAAGATGCAGACATTCAGAAAAGGACGATGTCAGTGGTGAGATTTAGTAGCTTTTAAAAAAATAAGTCTCCATATATTTCTATATTATTTATACTTGTACTCATCTTAAACAAAAAAGGAAAATAGGAAATACCTCACCTACTTTTTTTCCCAGTAAACTTTGTTTTAAAATAATTCTAGATTTATAAAAAAAAAAGCTGTAAAGACCGTACAGACAGCTCCCATATATCCTTCACCCAGCACCCCCTGACGTTAATATAACCATGATATAAACTAAGACAAAACTAGGTCAAAACTAAGACATTAACACTTGTACATCCACCAGCTTTAAATCTAGCTTAGAGCTACCAGGAGCTCAGGCTGAGGACAGAGGAAACAAACTGTTCCTTGGAAGCCCATGTTTCAGAGGGAAGGTCACTTAGTTACTTAATGAAAAAGACACTTGTCCTCGTGGCTGACAATACTAGCTGCTTGTCCAAAACCCATTTTCCCTTTCTTCCTCCTTTATTATTTGTACAGGGCAGCAGTGTGCCCGGCTAACAGCATTAGATTCACTGATTGCCATCCGGCGGACGAGTCCATGTTGACACAGATCTGGCCCATGTAATGTCAGTAGAAATCTCTGGGAAAGGTGACTCTTCCTAAATAAAGAGGAACCTTTCTGTTCAAGCAGGCATTACTACATTTTCTCTTATTTGCAGCAAAACACAATTCTGTTATTGTTCCAAACTCAGGTCTGGACACAGAAATCAAAGGCTTAGAAAACAAACACTTTCTGTTTATCTGCAGCCCACACCTTGTAACAAGCTATGCTTTACTCGGAAGCCAAGAGCGATTAGACAGAAAGTCTTACAGGCAGAAGATATGCCTTCCAGCAACTCGGCTCTGATTCCCTGGTGACAGAAGTGGTTATGGACAGTCCCTGGGTCTCAGTGTTTCCATCTGTGGAAAATAAATTACAATAACGTCTTTTAACCAAAGCAAGTGAAATTAATAAATATATGGGAAGCCACAGCTCTCTGGAAGACAGGGCTGCAATGATGCCCGTGTACCATGAATAAATAATATTGTTCTGCTGTCAGCAAAAATCCAAACGATCCCATGACAAAGACTAGGAATTTAAGAAAGTGCTCCTGAATTTGGGTTCGTATACTGAATAAGCCCATTCTGAGCAAAAAGAGAACTGCTGGGGCTTCCCTGGTGGTGCAGTGGTTGAGAGTCCGCCTGCTGATGCAGGGGACACGGGTTCGTGCCCCGGTCCGGGAAGATCCCACATGCTGTGGAGCGGCTGGGCCCGTGAGCTATGGCTGCTGAGCCTGCGCGTCCGGAGCCTGTGCTCCGCAATGGGAGAGGCCACAACAGTGAGAGGCCCGCGTACCGCAAAAAAAAGAGAACTGCTGAGTTCAGATCCAGTCCAAATGATCTCAGTCAACAATTTCTGACTTGTGGAAATATTAAAAATATTTAGTCAAAGGAAATATTTAAAAAATCAGAGAAAAAAGAAAACATGACTGTGAAATCACTGAGCTAAAGAAGAGAGAAGAGGGACTTCCCTGGCAGTCCAGTGGTTAAGACACCTCACTTCCACTGCAGGAGGCACGGGTTCAATCCCTGGTCGGGGAACTCAGATCCCACATGCCGCACAGCAAAAAATAGGAAAAAAAAGTAAAAAAGAGAGAGAGAGAGAGAAGAATTGTTGCCATTCCAGAAACTTGTGTGGCTGGCACCCAGGTTTACTTGGGTGTCCAAACTGGTACAGCAAAATAGAGACACCAAGGTGCTTCCTCAACACAAACTTATAGGCATTTCAGCTGTCGGGGAACAAAGATCTCAACAAAGATCTCTGAGCTAAGGGGCTGAAAAGTGGAATACACACTCACTGGGATACCACCATACTCTGTGCTTTGCTCAAAGGTCTAGAGCTTTGCTCTTCAGAATGGCTGACAAGCACCAGAAATCTGGCAAGGAGCTATAAGTGTAAAATACACACTGGATTTGGAAGATTGAATATGAAAAAAAGGAACATAAAAGAGCTGATCGCTATTTTCCATATCGATTATATTTTGAAATAACATTTTGGAGATGAGTTAAATATATATTATGAAGGTTAATTTCATCTGTTCTATTTTACTTTCACTGCGGCTACTAGAAAATTTAAAATTACATATATGGATTGCATTTGTGGCTTTCATCCTATTTCCATGGAAAATAGGATCAGTCTAGAGGCTGGTACCTCATAGGAACAGATCAGCTAACAAACAAGTTCATCCCTTTAAGTGTAGCACTTTGAGAGCCATTTGTCCTAGAAGATAATTCTTATCCTGAGCTCTTGACAGCCAAGTGGTCAAAAGTTGTTGGTATTGCTGTCTGCTTCCCCCTCACACACACTATCTCCCTATCCTATTTCCTTCATTTTGATGAGGAAGTACATTATGTTCCCACTTGACAGGAATCCTTTCTTGAGGTTAAGTTCCCAGCAACTGTGGAAGAGGACTTCAGAGAGACAGGAGTGGTTTTGCCAGTGGCCAAAACCAATACCCAGACCCCCTTCTTTGGCCTGGTGGCTTTGGTCATTTCCAATCAGACTGAAACCTAGGCCACAGCTAAGGGAGTGGCTAAAATAAAATGGAAGGAATATAGACTCTGATATGCAGGCTTTCCTCGGGTGGAAAGGAGAGAGGAGAGGGGCTGGGCTCCTTGTTGGGTCAAATGTCATTACTGGGACAGAGAGAAAGAAAGTGAAGGGGACCTTTTCAGAATAAAGCTAGATAAAATGTTAGAGTCTTTAAAATGTTATGTCAGGTTAAAAATAATATATATAAGCAATTTTACAAAAAGATTACTCTCCATTTTAGATTAAAATTGCTTATGATATTAATAAAAGTATTTTTCCAACTGTAATAAGGATGTATGTGTGTGTGTGTGTGTGTGTGTGTGTGTGTAATCCCTTCTTAAATTTTAACTTAATACTGTTCTATAGTCACATTGATCAGAGTTTACATATGGTCAGTTTTTTTTTTTTACAATTTTTTAATTCATTTAAAAATTTTTAAAATTTATTTATTTATATTTTTGGCTGCATCGGGTCTTCGTTGCTGCACGCAGGCTTCCTCTAGTTGCGGTGAGCGGGGGCTACTCTTCGTTGAGGTGCGAGTGTTTCTCACTGCTGTGGCTTCTCTTGCTGTGGAGCACAGGCTCTAGGCGCGCGGGCTTCAGTAGTTGTGGTTCACGGGCTTAGCTGCTCCGTGGCAAGTGGGATCTTCCAGGACCAGGGATCAAACCTGTGTCCCCAGCATTGGCAGGCAGATTCTTAACCACTGTGCCACCAGGGAAGTCCTGTTTTGCTTTTTACTTGAAGTACAGTTGATTTACAACATTGTGTTAGTTTCAGGTGTACAGCAAAGTGATTCAGTTACACATTTTTTTTCAGATTCTTTTCCATTATAGGTTATTACAAGATATAGTTTTCTGTGCTATACAGAAAATCTTTATTGCTTATCTATTTTATATATTTATATTGGTGTGTATCTGTTAATCCCACACTCCTAATTTATCCTTTACCCTCCCTACCTCTTCCCTCTTTGGTAACCACAAGTCTGTTCTCTATATTTGTGAGTCTGTTTCTTTTCTGTAAAGAATTTCATTTGTATTGTTTTTTAGATTCCACATATAAGTGATATCACATAATTTTTGTTTTTCTCTGACTTCCTTTGCTTAGTATGATAATCTCTGGGTCCAACTATGTTGCTGTAAATGGCAATATTCCATCCTTTTTTATGACTGAGTAATATTCCAGTGTGTGTGTGTGTGTGCGTGTGTGTGTGTGTGTGTGTACCACATCTTCTTTATCCATTCATCTGTCAGTGGACACTTAGGTTGCTTCCATGTCCTGGCTATTGTAAATAGTGCTGCTATGAACGTCAGTGTGCATGTATCTTTTCAAATTACAGTTTTCCTCTTTTCTGGGTATATGCTCAGGAGTGGGATTGCTGGGTCGTATGTTAATTCTATTTTTAGTTTTTTAAGGAACCTCCATACTGTTCTCCATAGTGGCTGCACCAATTTATTCCCACCAACAGTGTAGGAGGGTTCCCTTTTCTCCACACCCTCTCCAGCACTTATTTGTAGACTTTTTGGTGATGGCCATTCTGACCAGTGTGAGGTGATACCTCACTGTAGTTTTACATATGGTCAGTTTTATACCTGATAATCACTCCATGGTGTCAACAGACTTCAGCCTGTTGATCCATTTCTGGCAGAAGCGGGGAGGAGGGAGCAGGGTGGAGGCAGCTAGAAAGAAGGAGCGTCTCCAAAGGACTATAGGCCAGAACACAAAAGACAACCCAGTCACACTGCCTGAGACAAACGTATCAGCAAAGAAAAACTGAGTTAAAGTGAGTGGCTAAGAATTGAGAGCCCTAAGTGGCAGGTGGGAGATTTTCTAGAGGAAGAACTAAGAGAGACCTCAGTGTGGCAAAGATGAAACGGCCGTGAGAATAATCGTCATAACTGCTCAAGGACAGCCTGAGTCCCACACAGGAATCCCTGCCCAAACTCCCAGCCTCCCAGCTGAGAGAGGAGCTCCCTCAAGATTGACACAGGGTCAGAGCTAGAAAAAAGAGAATGGAGGCAGTTTGTCCTTAAAGGAGAACCTCTTAACTTTTTGCCCCCCTTACCCCCAATCTCCCCTTGAGGGCTGTGGTCAAGCTCATGTCCATCAGTAACCAGGAGTGAACACCACCGTGCTTTTTGACCAGGAGAAGAATCAGCAGTCTGAACTGTCCATTCCACCCAGGAGATCCTGACATATTGTTCTTTTAATAAACTTGAGACCCCAGCCTCCAGGTCCCTCCAAAAATGACCACCGAAACCCAGCTGAGTCCTTAAATTACCATGTAAGGCCAGGAGACTGCATACTTTCATAAACTTCAACTGCACAGAGACTGTGTGCATGTGTTTTTAAGGCTTCCTTGTGCCACTTTAACAAGGTCACATTTGGGCAAACTGAAGACCCTGTACTGCAGCGGCCACCGGCCCACAAGCTGTCAGAAGCAAGGCAGGAGTCGGTAGGGGCCCAGGCTACAGAGCCACAGTCTGTATCTAGAGGATCAGTTTATGGACACCTGACAAAAGCTATACTGATGTCAACTGAGGAAAGAAATATTTACAGTTATGACACTGTTCACAAAAGACCTCTATTCTTTGCACATAACACCCTTCTTTTGGAAGATTACATAAGATGAGGCATCTCTCACTCCTTTCATACCTTCTAAAAGTCAAGCCTTTGTGTAGCTACAGACCTGTTGTCCTTCAACAAAACCAATACTATATTGTGTGCCAAAGTATTAGCCTGTGACTTTACCAAGGAAACCTGTTTCCTTCTGTTTGCATTGTGACAGCAGGCTGGCTGTGTCCGTTTTTCTTCCTGCTTTGGATTCAGGTATAATAAAAAGTAAAACAGAGCCAAAGCCTATCAGAGGGCACAGTAGGAAAATTCCAAGAAATTTTAAATCGAGAAAGGAAAAAGTTACAGTAGATAACAGCTGCTGATAAAGATGACACTTGAAATATTAATTATTGAAAGCGGATTATGGAACTATCCTACCCAATCTGTATTTTCTTCTATTCAGAGTATAAAATTTAGGAGCCGAGAATGATTAGGCTCATGGCAAATGCTTAAATATTGTCATCTAAAGCAACAGGGAAAATAATATCAAGTGAATTGATTTGGGGGGAGGATTAAATGAACTGATAGCAGTAAAGGACAGCTTGTCTGTTGCTTTCGCCTGCCCAGCCTGCCTTGTGGTAACAGAACTTTCAAGAAAAAAATTTTTTTTTCTTTGGGTGGAACAATGACCCACCACCACTTGGTTAGTCTGTCAGTCAAAGGGCCCTGCCTATCCAGGGGACAAGAGGTGGGCATGTGACCCAGACTCAGCCAATCAGAGTTGTTCTCTAGAGTTTAGTCTCCGGAGAGAGGGCCAGCATAGGCAGAAAATAGCTAGCACTGGTTTCTTAGCTGTAGGTGTCTGAGAGGGATTGCCCTTCATCACTAGTTCCTCGCAACTGGCTCCCCAAGAGCTGCTCCAGTTCTTCTCCAGGCAGCTTGGCTTTCCAGGGCTTTAACTATCAGTTCACTCTGCCATATATTTGAAGCAAATGATGATTGAGGCTGCTTATATTCAAAGAACTCTAGCTGGTGTAAACACCCAACGGTGTGCCTGGCAAATGGCAAATCCTCAGAAAGTGGTCACTACTGTCGTTCATTCGTTCTACACATTTTTTACTGAATAGCTGATACATAAGTGCCAAGCCATGGGCGATACAGAGACAAGAAAACAAATCCTTTCTTTGTTTTGGCTGCACGCACAGAGCAGCATGCAGGATCTAGATCCCAAACCAGGGACTGTACCAGTGCCCCCTGCCATTGAAGCATGGAGTCCTCACCAATGGACCACCAGGAAGTTCCCAGAAAACAAATTATCTGTCTTCAAAGCACTTATATTCCAGCTAAGGGTAAAGAAACACTAAGATACTGGGTACCACCTGTAATGGAAAAATCTTCATTTTGTTGGTGACAAGGAGTTACCAAAAGCAGAAGCAGGAGAGGATAGTCTCGATAGGGAAGAAGAAAGGGCAGGTAAGCAAGGGTAGGGTGCCATTGACAAAGACTCTCTCCTTTCCAGACTTCAGTCAGGTTTCTCTGAGCCCTCATTTCCATTTCTTTTAAAAAATATTTTTATTTATTTATTTGGCTGCTTGGGTCTTAGTTACGGCACGTGGGATCTTTCGTTGCAGCGCGCGGGCTCTTCCTTGAGGTGTGTAGGCTTCTCTCCGGTTGTGGCGCTGGGGCTCTAGAGTGCACGGGCTCAGTAGTTGCAGAGCACGGGCTAGTTGCCCCTCGGCATGTGGGATCTTAGTTCCCTGACCAGGGTGGAACCCAAGTTCCCTGCACTGGAAGGCAGATTCTTAACCACTGGACCACCAGGGAAGTCCCTGAGCCCTCATTTCTACTAGGCCTTGACATTGGCCCCTATCCTGTGGTAACAGAACTTACAAAAAAAAATTTTTTTTGGTGGAAGAATGCCCCTCCCTGACTTGGCGAGTCTGTCAGTCAAAGGGCCCTGCTCATCCAGGGTCAGGAGGTAGGCATGTGACTCAGCCAGATTTGACCTACCCAGCCCAGCCTTAGCAAAGAATCCTGCTAAGTCAGGATCCCCCAAATCGTGATACCTGATCACTCTTATTATTTTATCAAGTTCCTCATCCTCCATCTTTGACGTCTAAGTCCCTGGCCTCAAAATCCCCCTGCCCTTGGTGTCTCCCATTAATAAATTTCCATCCACTGACCCCCTCACCCTGTTCCATGGCTATAAATCCCCACTTGTCCTTGCTGTTCTTGGAGTTGAGCCCCATCTCCCTCCCTTGCTACAATACTCCTATTGCACTAGTCTTAAAGTCTTCCTTACCATTTTAACAAGTGTCAGAATAACTTTTTTCTGTAATATCATATGGTCTTGGGCAAGTTGCAAACTCCTCAATCATCAGTGCCTTTGTTCTTCCTTCCTCCCATCCTTCCTTCCCTCCCTCTCTTCTTCTTTGGCTTCGCTATTCCAGGCTGGGCCGAACTCTGTCAAGTGCTCTTAATTACTGAGAAGATGGGGTTAATTCCTGTCTGGATCTGGCATCTAACTTCCTTTGCAGAAGATCCCAAATTCTCTCTTCGTGGCTACCAGGGAGAATGTGTCAGCTACTGTCTTCCACTGGAGAATGGGATCACCAAAACTACCCTCGAGCAGCTGGGAGGATTAAAAATATAATACATGGAAAACTGCTTTGTGTGTTGCAAAATTTATATAATTATATTTTTCAAAAACAAAAGAAAAAGAAAGAGGGCTTGATGAAGTGTTGAAATTGTTAAAATGCTCTGACTAAATCTTTAAAAGAGGAAATTATATGCCTGGACACAGCAGCGGTAGCCTGATTATCCAGGGTCAGCTGCTGCAGCTGTGAGCAATTTACCCACGTGACTCTGCTGTCTGTTACCCTCCATTTAAGGAAAAGATAGCTGGAGAGCAGCTCAGCAGTTGAGGGAGATATTTACGTGAGTAAAGAAATGTGTTCATCGCGTTGGCAAAGGTCACACAAAAATCTCAAGGTACTCGGTCATTGTTTGCGAAAAAGGAATCTTGTAATATTTTATGAGCTAACAATGATTATAGTTGCAATATCTGACAGGCTGTGTGAGCTGATGCAATAAAAGTTGAGAATTTTTTTCCTAGTCTAGGGAAGCTTATAATTAGCATCCAATCTTCTTTACTGATTAAGAGCCAGATTGCCTTGATGTGAATCTTGAATCTACCATTTACTAGCTCTTGTCTTCAGCAAGTTACTTAACCTCATTTTAAGAATGAGAATTATTATGATACCTAACTCATAGAGTTATTTAAAGGAGTAAATGAGGATTAGAACAGTGTCTGGCATATAGCAGGGACTCTGTACATTTTAACTGTTATTTAGAATTGATCAGATCAAGTACAATAGCTGGCATTTGAGGGCCATAAGAGGTAGACTCTGCTAAAAGCTTTTGCCCACCTTTATCGTTTAATTCTCACAGCAGCTCTGGGCAGGAAAGAGTTACCATAGCAGCCTTGAAACAGAAAAGCCTGCTTGTGGGGCTGGCGCGTGGCTAGCTTCTGGGAACTTGGCTTTTGAAAGGTTCTCTGAGTTACCGTCTGATAAGGCAACTTTGCTCTACCTGGGACACTGAATTCTGCTGCACCAGCCTGCCCAGATTGTTTGCACAAACACTGCAATTAATGGAGAATACGTGCTTTCCTTCTGAGAGTCTGGAAGGCACGGAGTATACCGTGTGTATACTGTGGCTGGAAGGCACGGAGTATACTGTGGCTGTCTGGGCAGGCAGAGTATACCTCTATGAGCAGCCCCCAATAAAAATCTTGCCCTCTGAGTTTCAAGTGAGTTTCCCTGGGCAGAGATATTGTACACGTGTTACTGCATGTCCCTGCTGGAAGAAGGAACCAGTTCTGCCCGGCCCTGGAAGGGAGAACAGAGGAATCCTGCACCTGGATTTCTCCAGACAACACCCAATGTGTCTTTTTCCCTTGCTGATCCTTCTCTGTGTCTTTTTAAGATTAAAAAACCTTAGCCACGAGTCCAATCATATGTTGAGTCTTTCTAGTACATGTGGGTAGTCCTAGGATTTCAAAAAGCAAAACCAAAAACCCAACGAACCAACCAAACATAACAACTCTCAAAGGTATATAATATGACTTTAATTTAATAAATTTTAAAACCTCAGGAATGGAAGAGTTGAGATGTCAACAAGGTCACACAGTAGGTGAAGGAGATGGGATGTAAATCCTGCCTGTTTCCCTCCAAAGACCATGTTCATTCCACAGTGCCCGGCAAGCCACACCCGATTACATACATCCTGGACCAACGGAAACTCCTTTCTAAGGCACAATGCCTAGTAGCTACTGGTTAGCTATGCAACCTTGGAAAAATATCTTAAAGGCTTTGAATTCAAGAATTCTTCACTGTAAAACTGTAATAATGATAATAATATCATTTTATATATATATATATATATACACACACACACACATATACATTTGCATGCAAGTTAATTACTCAGCTAACAAGTTCTGTCCTGATTACAGAGCACCATTAACCATTCAGAAATGAAGCTGGTTAGGATTTCATAAGTGGGCTTGATTTTTATGCCTACCGGTTTCAAGCTAGGGAACCACTTTTATCCAGCAACCTTTTGCTCAAAGCCTAGAGGCTGACTTTCTTTAATGTTTAACTTATGAAATTAATTATTAGCTGGACAATTCAGAGCTCTGCTTAAGATACTAGCTGGTATTTATCATTAACTCTAACGTACACATATGTGGTGGCCATGTTTTCATAACTCAAAGTTAGAATCTGTGATCTAGCAATGAGTTGCTGGGAAACTGGAACTCCCTTGGAAACTCTGACTCTGTATATATAGAGAATATTCAATCCTCCTAAAACCATGGAAAACAAATTTCTGTGGATAAGATTTGCTAACAATAATTCCTTATTTTATCCTTTACATCACAACGTTATGGCATTTATGTTTAAAGCATTATAAAATTACACTGTAGGGGCTTCCCTGGTGGCGCAGTGGTTAAGAATCTGCCTGCCAATGCAGGGGACACGGGTTCAAGCCCTGGTCCGGGAAGTTCCCACATGCCACGGAGCAACTATGCCTGTGCGTCACAACTACTGAGCCTGCGCTCTAGAGCCCACGTGCCACAACCACTGAAGCCTGTGCGCCTAGAGCCTGTGCTCCACAACAAGAGAAGCCACCACAATGAGAAGCCCGCGCAGGGCAACGAAGAGTAGCCCCCGCTCGCTGCAACTAGAGAAAGCCCGCACAGCAACGAAGACCCAACGCAGCCAAAGAAATAATAATAATTACACTGTAATTGAGGTATAATTACTCACTCTTTGGAAATCATTTGGAAACAATTTGTGGCATCCTCTATCTTCTCTCTGAAGTTGAGATGTACATTATCAGTCAGTAAACGGTAGTATAAAATTCTGGTTTTCTCTAGAGTTTGGTATCACCAAGTTTTCTGTCTGGAGCAAAGATGACAGCGTTAACTCTAACCCAAACACACCATTTTTCATGGTGGAAAGCACCAGTCACTCCAACCAATTCTGAGTTCACACTTATTAGCGATAATATCCATTTGGACACTACCACCTGAGTGGCCTCATACAAATTACTTAACCTACTGGTGCCTTGGTTTCCTTATCTGTAAAATGGAGATAATAAAAATACCTGCCCTGTAATTAATGGTTACTGTTTCGTACACTTAAAAAAATTTTGTTAAGAGAGTTGATCTCATGTTAGGTGTTCTTACCACAATAAGATAAATTTAACAACAACAAAAATTAGAATATCTGACTCAAAGAGTTTAAGAGGTTTCAATAAGTTAATGTGTAAAATCTCTAGGACAGTGCGTGGCACATGGTATAAAATAAATAACCAATAAATAAACTATATCCTACAACTTCAATTGCTCTCTAATTGCTTCTATATCCGTTTTATAATCTCTACAAGACTATAAGCTGTTTAAGGCCAGGAACCATACTGGTATTTTACAATTCTATCCACCTTCCAAACCTCAATCAATAGCCCAGCAGGAAACATATCAGACCGTCAATAAACAGTTGTAAGTGCCATTGTGGCAACATCAGTTAGGAGAAAACACCCCAAAATAACTGAGTGGCTTGAGTGCCTTGCAAACCAATGCTTCTAGATCAGGGGCTTTTCAAAATATTTGACCACAATGCAGAGTACTAATTTTTATGTTACAAATCAGTGCACACATGACTATGGTCATATGTTTATATAGTGTATATCTAACTGCAATAAAGTTTTGCAAAACAATCCTTGACCTTATTACATAAACTATGCTCTGAAATTTTCTATTCTAGTTAAATCCAATCCACTGCATCTCAAACTTTTAAAGTGCATTCGAATCACTCGGGGTTATGCAAAAATGTAGATCAGATTCAGTGGGATCAGAGAGTCTGCATTTCTATCATGTTCCCAGGTGACACTGTGGGTCCATGGACCACACTTTGAGTACTAAGAGTCTACTCTAGTCTATGAAAACAAGTTTTTTTCTTAGTAGTTCTTTTTTTAAAAAAATTTTATTGAAGTATGGTTGATTTACAATGTTGTATTAATTTCTGCTGTACAGCAAAGTGACAGTTATTTATACATTCTTTTTCATATTCTTTTCCATTATGGTTTATCACAGGATACTGAATATAGTTCCCTGTCCTAAAAAAAATGTTTTTAACGCTGGGGGAATGACTCCCTAAACTTATTTCACTAAACCCACTAAAGGCTTGCAATCTGCAGTTTGTGAAACACTGCTCCCAATAATTTCAAAAGTTTCTTTCAAATAATTCCATTATTATCTCCCTAACACTTGGATAGAAATTCTAGGCCTGTGTGGAAGTGGAGGTAGGAGGGTTTACAGTAAGAATGATTCAAGTTATTACCTTTCATATTGACTCCTAGGCTGAAATGCTTATCTGGTTCCCGGCCCTTTCCTCACTGTTCTAAGCCTACACCTTGCAGCTGTATTAGTAAATTGATTGAGCACTTATTAAGAGCAAGGCACTGAGCCAAGTGCTTTATATCTACCTCTTGTACTCCTACAACCAACCTATGCAGGTATGCCCATTTTACAGATGAGAGAAGGTAAGTAGCTAATCACTGGTGGAGTTGGGATTCCAGAGCCTGTGTTCTTGCAATAGGCAGCCTCATAAGAACTGAGATGGCTCCAGTGATCCTTGCCTCCTGGTTAGCACACGCATAGTCCTCTCTCATACTCAACAGGACTGACCTGGTAACCAATAGAGTATTGAAGAAACAACAGTGTGTGACTCCCAAGGCTCAATTAAAAGACACTGTAGCTTCTGTCTTGCATTCTCTTGGATCACTCCCTCTGCAAGAAGCCAGGTTGCCATGTCATGAGAATTCTCAGGCAGCCTTACGAAGAAGTCCATAGAGCAATGGACAGAAGCTTCCGGCCAACAGCCAGCACCAGCACTTCTATGGTAGGCACAGAAGTGAGCCACTGTGGAAGCAAATCCTCCAGGCTATCAAGCCATCAGATGACTGTAACCCCAGCCAATGTCTTGACTGCAACCTCGTAAGAGACCTCCAAGCCAAACCACCCACTAAGCTCCTCCCAAATTCCTGAGCCACAAAAACTATGTGAGATCATAAACATTTATTATTATTTTATACCATTAAGTTTTAGAGTAATTTCTTATGTAGCAACAGATAACGAATAGAGTTCCTGAACAGTACATTATATTGCATTATGATTCAGCTCTAAAAAGAAAAGTGAAAATCTGAAGGCCTTTGGATACTTCTTCAGTGTGGCAGCTTGAACCACGGTTCAGCGAATTTTCATTCTCCCAATGCGACCAACCTTGCGAGAGCCATCTACTTCCCATCCAGACTTGACCAGATGACCTGCTATAGCCAGCTGGACATGAAGCTGTAATGTTAAATCACACCCAAGCAGAAATGTTTGGAGACGCTGCAAGAATCTGCCTGCCTTCTCTAGCTTCTGCCCTCATCTGTCAAAACAATAGAGTCCAGAGAGTGGATGCTCCTTTACTCTGAGTCCCAGAATGAGAAGGCATGAAACACATAGCTGAATGTGACCCCCAGTTTGGAGACAAGCCAAGCGGAGCCCAAGCAGAGGCACAGTTGACTTACAGAGCCATGCCTGAGAAATAAAAGCCTGCAGTCGTAGCACAAGATTTTAGGGTTTAGCAAAAGCTGACCGTACACTCACCGTGCTGTATGATGCTGTGCTCCATAAGCCGGTGGCAGAGCTGTTCCGCCTCTTTCCTTGTGGTGGCCTCACCCTCCTGAACCAGCCAATCCAGGAATTCAGACGCCATGAAGGTGCGCTCGTACTTGACCCCTTCCTCTTCCCTGGGCTGCAGGAGTGTGTTTTCAGGGCTCATCAGCCTGGAGGAAGAAAGTGAAAAAATAAATAAATAAATAAACCTACACTTACCAGTGGGGAGAGGGAAGAGAGGAGGGGAAAGATAGGGTTGGGGGTTAAGAGGTACAAATCACCACGTACAAAATAAACAAGCTACAAGGATATATTGTCCAGCACAGGGAATACAGACAATATTTTATAATAACTTTACATAGAGTATAATCTATAAAAATTTGGAATCACTATGGTGTATACTTAAAACTAATATTGTAAGTCAACTATACTTCAATTTTAAAAAAAAAGAAAGAAAGAAAGAAAAAGAAACCTACACAAAAGGAAAATTACTCATTTGAAATCCCACATCCTAGGCTTCTGTGAAGTATCACCGCAAGGTTGTCAGACAGACAGATGTGGCTGTCATGTGTTGCCCCAAATGCAATTGTCAAGAGAAGGATCTGCTTCAGAAGTGAATAAGATGCATTTTTTCCTGGTGATTAGAAAAAAACTGAAAAAGCAATCCAAAACTCTAGCTTTAGCAAACTGTATTCAGTTTAGCCATCTTGAGAGGGAGTTCCTGACCAAACGCCACCCTACTTTCCTAAAAAACTCTCGTATTTCTTTCCTAAAGGCATTTTTCCTTTTCCCAAGTCATTGGGCTAATAAGAAGATGACTTGCTATGGACTGAATGTTTGTGTCTTCCCCAAATTCACATAGTTGTTAGGGGAACCACTGATTGAAACCACCCACCCTAGCCAGGCTGGATAGTAGCCACTTGCATGAGTCATCTTACAACAGGAGGTCCTGGTAAGGAACGCGGAACTAACAAGCTACCACCAACTGGAAGAATTCAGGAAAGGTCAGAAGGAGAGAGGAGACGCCAGTCCACATGTCCTCCCAACCTCCCAGAATCCTCCTCGCTGGAATCCATCTTGGCTGAGTGATGCAAGCGCCACCAGGAAGGACCCTGAGTCAGAATGATTGGCCAGAGATAACCCAGAAACTAACCCCATTCCCATAAAACCCGAGACTGCGAGCCACGTGGCAGAGCAGTTCTCCTGGGTTCCCTTACCCTCCTGCTCTCCCCCCGGGCGCCCCTTCCCAATACAGTCTCTTGCATTGTCAGCACGTGTGTCTCCTCGGGCAATTCATTTCCGAGTGTTAGACAAGAGCCCACTCTCAGGCCCTGGAAGGGGTCCCTTCCTGCAACACAAGGACTAGGGGTGGGAAAGATCTTGGGATATGTGAGGGTGTGAAAGGAAATAGGTGTGCCCTGACATAAAGGGGGGGTTGGTAGGGAATAGGTCAGCAGATCCCATGGGCCCCACTGAGGATTCTATTCTAAGTGCAATGGAAAATAATTGAGAAGTCTCAAGCAGAAGTATGACAGGATCCGATCTAAGAGTTCAGTATATTGGCAACAACTACATAGTATGCTCTAAATGTATTTCCACGTAAAATACATCTGATACGAGAGGGTCCACCTATTAGGCTCTCTAGGGCCCTAGAAGGGGCCCCCCTTTCTGCAACATACTGAAACACTAAAGACCAACGTGATAGAATTTGGAGGTGGGGCTTTTGAGAGGTGATTATTTCATGAGGGTGGAGCCCTACTGGGGAGGAAGAAGTTTTCCTCTACCCTTTTAGTTTCTTCTGGCTGGTCTAAGAAGTAGATTGACATAAGACTGATTAACAGGAGAAAATCATACAAAAGTTTAATAAAATGTACAGGGGAGAGACCCAGGGAAACTGAGTAACTCACCAAAATGGCCAAAACCCTCACTTTATTTATTTTTTTAACATCTTTATTGGAATATAATTGCTTTACAATGGTATGCTAGTTTCTGCTGTATAACAAAGTGAATCAGCTATATGCATACATATATCCCCATATCTCCTCCCTCTTGCGTCTCCCTCCCACTCTCGCTATCCCACCCCTCTAGGTGGTCACAAAGCACGGAGCTGATGTCCCTGTGTTATGCAGCTGCTTCCCACTAGCTATCTAATTTACATTTGGTAGTGTATATATGTCCATGACACTCTCTCACTTCCTCCCAGCTTACCCTTCCCTCTCGCCATGTCCTCAAGTCCATTCCCTACATCTGCGTCTTTATTCCTGTCTTGCCCCTAGGTTCTTCAGAACGATTTCTTTTTTTAAATTTTAGATTCCATATATATGTGTTAGCATACGGTATTTGTTTTTGTCTTTCTGACTTACCTCACTCTGTATGACAGACTCTAAGTCCATCCACCTCACTACAAATAACTCAATTTCATTTCTTTTTACGGCTGAGTAATATTCCATTGTATATATGTGCCACATCTTCTTTATCCATTCATCTGTTGATGGACACTTAGGTTGCTTCCATGTCCTGGCTATTGTAAATAGAGCTGCAATGAACATTGTGGTACATGACTCTTTTTGAATTATGGTTTTCTCAGGGTATATGCCCAGTAGTGGGATTGCTGGGTCATATGGTAGTTCTATTTGTAGTTTTTTAAGGAACCTCCATACTGTTCTCCATACTGGCTGTATCAATTTACATTCCCACCAACAGTGCAAGAGGGTTCCCTTTTCTCCACACCCTCTCCAGCATTTACTGTTTGTAGATTTTTCGATGATGGCCATTCTGACCAGTGTGAGGTAATACCTCATTGTAGTTATGATTTGCATTTCTCTAATGATTAGCGATGAGCATCCTTTCATGTGTTTGATGGCCGTCTGTATATCTTCTTTGGAGCAATGTCTCCTTAGGTCTTCTGCCCATTTTTGGTTAGGGTTGTTTGTTTTTTTGATATTGAGCTGCATGGGCTGCTTGTAAATTTCGGAGATTAATCCTTTGTCCGTTGCTTCTTCATCTGCAAATATTTTCTCCCATTCTGAGGGTTGTCTTTTTGTCTTGTTTAAGGTTTCCTTTGCTGTGCAAAAGCTTTGAAGTTTCATTAGGTCCCATTTGTTTATTTTTGTTTTTATTTCCCTTTCTCCAGGAAGTGGGTCAAAAAGGATCTTGCTGTGATGTATGTCAGAGAGTCAAAACCCTCACTTTAAATACTACCTTCAGGTAAAGACAAAAGAGGATGTTGGGGTAGTGGTTCAGGACTTCAAAGGGGAGGAAGGCAATTCACATGGAGATGTAAAGGCAACTGTTTGGTAAATAAATGTTTGTTGTGTCATGCAGAGACAATGGGACACAGAGGGGAATTTTAACAGACTTCCCAGGTTTCTCCTTGCCTACACACCTAGCTCATACTATAGTTATCTATGTTGATAGCTCCCTTCCTGGAACAGGTCCTCTATCTAAAATTTTTTAGGCAGTTAGGTCACAGGTCAAAGGTTCTTCCAGAATCTTTCGGGCCTTGATTGTTTTCAGCTCGAAGTAATCCACACACCAAAGAGACATTTTGGGGTGGCAAACTTTGTTCCCCTACAGACCCACGATGAGATTACTCTCCTTATAAGAAGGGACAGAAGAGAACTTGCTTCCTGTTTCTCTCTTGTGATGATAATACAATGAGCAGACCTCTGCAAACTAAGGTGCCTTACCATACACCAGGTCTGCTGGCGCCTTGATCTTGGACTCTCCAGCCTCCAGACCGTGAGAAATGAGGGTCTATCGTATAAGCCATCCAGTCTATAGTATTTTTGTTAAAGCAGCCTGAACTAAGACAACTACATAAAGTCACTCCTTTACCACCCCCCTAGCCCCACGTATCCTGTCTCACACCTACCTTCCCATGCACTCTTCACTCCTCTAGCTTCTGCCTTTACTACTAGGGGCACAAGCATTCTCCCTTGTGTCCATATACGATGGACATCTTGTAGGTCCCCCATGTGGTTGACATTAATAGCATCAGATGCTATTGAGCACTCCCCTCAGTTAGAAGGACGTCACACACTATACTGCTTTCCCTCTGTCCCTACCTTTTCTCAGTGACCATTGTGGGTTACCGTCACTTCATCTCCATGGACTTTGAAGGCTGGAATCCCTTGAGATTCATTTCCCCAAATATCTCTCTTCTCTCATCTCTCAGGCAAGTTCTTATATCCCCATGGCTTCAACTACCAACCATGCCCCAAGGATTCTCAGATTTATATCCTTAGACCAGGGCTATATTCCCAACCCCAGACCTTTGTATCCACATGGACATCCCAAAGACACCTCAAAATCAACAAGCCCAAAACTGAATTCAGGTTCTTCCCTCCAAATCTGAGGTCCTGTGCCTATGAGAGCTTCCACCATGCAGCCTGAAAATAAGGCTTCATCCATGATGCCTTCATCTTCCTCAACCCAGTCTATCAGTCTGAACTGTGGTTTTTAGCTCCCAGATAGCTCTCATATATGTCTAAGTCTTCCCATCTTTGGCACTGCCACTGCCTTGGCCCAAAATACCAACACCTTTAACCTAGACAATTACATTGGTTTCTTAATTGGACTATACTATGCACCCACTCTTGTTCTCAACCCAACCTCAAGCACCCAAGACCAGACACAGCAATTAAAATGATCTTTTAAAAATTTGAACCTGAAAATGTCCTGCCCCTGTTGAAGATACACTTTAATGGCTTCTCATTGCTTTTAGGCTAAAGACCAAAACCCTTTATATGGCCTATAATGCATGCATGGCCCTGACCCCGTCCCCTTTGGAACATTCTCACCTCTGGCCCCTGTGTGCTCCAGAGAGGCTGGGCTTCTTTCAGTTCAAACATATCATGCCCATCTACCACAGGGCCTTTGAATATGTCATTCCCAAACCTGGAACATTCCTCCTCACTTCTCTGGACTAGTCCTCTACTCCTCAAGCCTACTTAACTTCTTATCCTTTGCATTTCAATCATTATCAGATCTCCATTGCTCCCTATACAGTCTACGTAATTATCAGATTAAAGACTACCTTCCCTACTCAACTATAAGCTCCAACAGGATAGACAGAGTTCATGTTTGTCCACAAAACCTTGTACAATGAAAACAGAACCTCATAAAATGTCACAATCATTGTATCATCTTCCTTTAGAACTGTTCCTGATGAGTTCTTGTCTTCTATATGAAAGTTCATTTCTCTCTTTTAAAAACCTTCAGGTCTTCTCAAACTAACAACAGTATGCAACACAAATTGTACCATTTCATTCTAGAGCAGGAAGAAACCTTAGAGATTATTACGATACAACCCCCTCTTCATCCATATGAGAAAAATGTAATTCTCATCCAAAGGAGAAAAAGTGAATGACAGCATTCAGTGTTGCGGGGAGGAAACCTGCTCAGGGTCATACAAATGAGAGCACTTTACACGTTTATAAATCATATCATTTGTGGGTAACTGAACCTGTGTACCTCAGTGTCCACTCATATGATGTTCATTTTCAGTGCTTTCAGACTTAGAAGCCCAATCCTGCTGTGGAAAGAATATTCAACTAGGAATTTGAAGATTTAAGTTTTATTCAGAATGGGTCACTTGGTAGCTGTGAGATGAAAAGCAAGCCACTTTTCTTTTTATAACCTTCCTTTTTCTCAAGAGTATAATGATAGCTTCACCCATCTGTTGTGAATGATAGAGTGAGTATGAATGAAACAACTTAACAATACAAAAGACGATGTATATACAAAGCGTTAAACTTAACTAATCATGGTGGTTCCTCAGGGTGTGATGAATTTGTGCCCGTAGCTACACAGGGACTCCTCTGGAGTGGGACACCTCCACTCTTCCCAGAATCTTCAGAGTTCTACTAGTTGGAAGCCATGGAAGGAGCACAGCCTTGGGAAGTAGGACACCTGGGACTCAAATACAACTCTGCCACAAACTAATGACATGATTTTTCACTACTTCAAGTGTCCCCAAACTCATATTAAATGAGGAAGATAATACATGTTCTACTGCCTTCGTTGGATTGCTATCATTAAAAACTTTTATTAGAAAGTTCTAAGAATGTAAGTGTATGCTTTTATATTTAAGAGTATTTACACTAAACTGATAAGAACAGATACCATACTTGATCTTAGCCAAAAGTCCAAGAAGTAATTAAGAGTATTTATAAAAGCTTTTAGCATATAACTGAACTTATTAAAAACCTTATTCAGCTTGTAACAGAACTCACTTTAAAATCTTATTGGCAGGGGAGTGATAAATTAGAACTTGGGATTAACATATACACTCTACTATATATAAAATAGGTGAACAACAAGGACCTATTGTATAGCACAGGGAACTCTACTCAATATCTTGTAACAACCTATAATGGAAAAGAATCTGAAAAAGAATATATGTATATATATACACATATATGTATATATATATGTATATACACACATACATATATATACATGTATGACTGAATCACTTTGCTGTACACTTGAAACGAACATAGCACTGTAAATTAACTATACTTCAATTAAACAAATTAAATCTGCAAAAAAAATATTATTTAGACCTCTTCCTAAGTAAACCCTCTTCTGTACTTTAATCCATCCTTAGAAATAGCTACTAGGCTGCTTTCAGAGGCTTAGTAGCAGCTGAGTTGGTATGAGCCATAAGAATTAGACTTAATATAATAATGACCAGGCCCTTCTTAGAAGATGGAAGGGACAACTGCCACATATACACCTCAACACAAGGGGCAGAACCCTGACGTCCCATAGGAGACTATGCGCCATGATGGCCGCAACAGCTCCCGAGGCTTCTTTCCAACTGACTTCACTGCTTCTCCCATCAAGAGGTTGAGTCTATTTCCCCTTCCCTTGAACCTGGGCTGCCTTTGTGAATTCCACTACCCAAGCAAATGCAACAGAAGCAACATTATTTGACTCCCAAAGCAAGGCTTTAGGAGGCCTTGCAGCTTCCACCGTTGTCCCCTTGGAATGCCATACTGAGACTGCAGTGTAAGGAAGCAAGTGCAGCCTGTTGGAGGTGAAGAGGCCACAGGCCCAGGCGACAGCCAGCACCAACTCTCAGACATGAGAATGAGGCCATCTTGGACGTTCCAGCTCAGCTGACCCTCCGGCAACCGCATGAATGAGCCCAGGTGAAACCAGTACAGGAATCGCCTTGCAAGCCACAGAATCAGGAGAAATAATATATCACTGTTGTTTTAAACTAGTCAGTTTTAAGGCGATTTGTCTTGTAGGAATAGATAACTAGAATATATTCATATCAATGAGAAATGGCAAAAAAGATGTGAAACCCACAAAGAGGAACATGTCACATCAGTTGGAAAGTACTGAAAGAACAGTTAATAAATACTGGAAGGTCCTGGAAATAAACTGTATAAAATAAAGCCACATGGAGTTAGACCTGGGAGCCTGCATCAGTGATAGGAATCTAGAAAACAAAGTGCCTAAATAAGGAATACTACCATTTCCTCATTTCTTTTCACCCTCAAATAAGGTATTTTATCTTATTTTATTTATTAATTATTATTATTTTTGGTCGCTCCGAGCAGCATGTGAGATCTTAGTTCCCCGACCAAGGATGGAACCCATGCCCCCTGCACTGGAAGTGCAGAGTCTTAACCACTGGACCGCCAGGGAAGCCCCCAAATAAGGTATTTTAGAGTGAAGATGAGCTTCCTCAGTTTTCCAGTTTTAGTTGTTATTTCTCTAAGAAATCTCCCATCCCACAAATCTAGACCACGTGCCACTTCTAAGAGCTCCCAGAGTCCCTGAAAGGCCTTCTCAGAGCCCTGGGGAAATGGTCTGCTCACTTAACTATAAGCTTTTTGAGACCAGGATCCCTGTCTATGTGGTTGACAGCTGCTTCCTAGTACAGTAGGTCCGAGAAAAGTATTTTCTGAATGATAAATGAAGCTCATTTCTCTGCATTCCCCTGCTACACATCATTATCCAAGAGTATATAAAAAATGACCCCCTTAGAATTCCCTGGTGGTCCAGTGATTAGGACTCCATGTTTCCACTGCAGGAGGCATGAGTTCGATCCCTGGTCAGGGAACTAAGATCCTACATGCTGCAGAGTGGCCAAAAAAAAAAAAAAGGCTCCCTTAGAATGACCCTGTGTGGAGACGAGATGAATCAAGAGTTTCTGCCCTGGGGCTTCCCTGGTGGCACAGTGGTTGAGAGTCCGCCTACCAATGCAGGGGACGCGGGTTCGTGTCCCAGTCCGGGAGGATCACATGCCGCAGAGCGGCTGGGCCCGTGAGCCATGGCCGCTGAGCCTGCGCGTCCGGAGCCTGTGCTCAGCAACGGGAGAGGCCACAACAGTGAGAGGTCCGCGAACCGCAAAAAAAAAAAAAAAAGAGTTTCTGCCCTACTGATACTCCATTTAAGATACAGACACAAATGCCTGGCCTTCACTTCTGTTGTCAATCCACTCTGTCCCTTCCAGCTTAGCAATTTTCCTTTCAGGGTGTGGGGAGGACAAGTGGATAGCGGTTTATTTGTGTCACTTCTTGAAACCAGAAAAATGACCTGCCAGCCCTCTAGAGCTCCTGCTAAGTAACTCCTGGCCTCTGGACAAACGGCTGGTTAGCTGCTGCTGCCAATGTGAGCTTTAGACAAGAGACCAGTTGGCAGGCCTGCCTGGATCGGCTCAGCTAGTTATTTAAAACATGCTCCACAACCCTTAGCTCTTCCTTATTTCATTTTCCCTTAAAATCAAGCATAATACTATTCCTATCCAGATTCCTCTCCTTAGGACAAAGGCTTGCCTGGGACTGATTTTAGTATCAATATGTAGTCACAGTGTTAAAACAATAATTTGACTCACTACTCGGTCCAATGATCTCTTGCTATGTAACGAGTTGCCCCAAAACTTGGTGGCTTAAAACAACCACCATTTATGGGAATGTATTTAAATTGGTGCAGCCAGTGTGGAAAACAGTACAGAGGTCCCTCAAAAGACTAAAAAGAGAGTTGCCATAAGATCCAGCAATCCCACTCCTGGGCATATATTCAGACAAAAGTATAATTGAAAAAGATACATGCACCCTTATGTTCTTTAATATTTTTTTTTTTTTTTTGGCCACACTGCGCAGCATGTGGGATCCTAGTTCCCCAACCACGGATCGAACCTGGCGCCCTGCAGTGGAAGCACAGAGTCCTAACCACTAAACCACCAGGGAAGTCCCACCCCTGTGTTCTTAGCAGCACTGTTTACAATAGCCAAGACAAGGAAACAATCTAAATGTCCAGTGACAGATGAATGGATAAAGAAGATGTGGTACATATATATGCAATGGAATACAACTCAGCCATGAAAAAGAATGAAATAGGGGCTTCCCTGGTGGCGCAGTGGTTGAGAGTCCGCCTGCCGACGCAGGGGACGTGGGTTCGTGCCCCGGTCCGGGAAGATCCCACATGCCGCAGAGCGGCTGGTCCCGTGAGCCATGGCCGCTGAGCCTGCGCGTCCGGAGGCTGTGCTCCGCAACGGGAGAAGCCACAGCAGTGAGAGCCCCGCGTACCACAAAAAAAAAAAAAAAAAAAAAAAAAAGAATGAAATAACATTTGCAGCAACATGGATGGACCTAGAGATCATTATACTAAGTGAAGATACTAAGTGAAGTAAGTCAGAAAGAGAAAGACAAATACCTTATGATATCACTTATATGTGGAATCTAAAATATGACACAAATGAACTTATTTACAAAACAGAAACAGACTTCACACACATAGAGAACAGACTTGTGGTTGCCAAGGGTAGGGGAGGCTGTGTGGAAGGGATGGATTGGGAGTTTGGGATGAGCAGATGCAAACTATTATATGTTTGTATAACTGAATCACTTTGCTTTACATCAGAAACTAATACAACACTGTAAACCAACTATAATTTAATAAAACAAATTTTAAAAAAAGCCCAACCACCATTTAATCATATCTTAGTATTCTGTGGGTTGCCTGGGGCTCAACTGGGCAATTCGTCTGCCACCTTTGCTTGGGATCATTCATGCAGTTGCAGGCAGACAGTGGGCCAGGGCTGGATGTCTGGCCCTGTGGTGCTCCTAAGTCAGTACAGCCTTTCCTTCCCATGAGACAGCCTGGACATTGAGATACAGAGCTCAAGAGGAAAGAAGCAGATACTGCCAGAATTTTTTTACACTTTTATTAGCATATATTAAGATATTAATAATAATAATAATACAATATTATTAATATATATCCACTTACCAGACAACTCACCCATTTAACATGTAAAATGCAATGGTTTTCGGTATATACAGCGAGTGGTACAAACATCACTACCATCCATGTTAAAATACTTTATCACCCCAAAGGAAGTGCTGTACCATTAATAATCATCCCCCACTTCCCCATTCCCCCTGCCCTAGGCAAACACTAATCTACCTTCTACATCTATGAATCTGCCTCTTATAGACAGTTCATACAAATAGAGTCATACAATATGTGATCCTGTGTGACTGGTTTCTTTCATTTAGTATAATGTTTTCAACATTCATCATGTTGCAGCATGTATTGGTACTTCATTCCTTTTCATTGTCAAATAATATTCCACATATTGTATGAATATTCCACATTGGGTTTATCCATTCATCAGCTGATGGGCATTTGCGTTGTTTCCTTTAGGTTATTATGAATAATGTTACTTTGAAAATTTATATACAAATTTTTTATGTGGACATATGTTTTTTTACTCTTGGATATACACCAAGAAGTAGAATTGTTGGGTCATACGGTAACTCTTTTTAACCTTTTGCGAAAATGCCAGACTGTTTTCTAAAGTGGCTGTGCCACTTTACATTCCTACCAGTACGGTATGAGAGTTCTAATTTCCCCACATCCTTGCCAGCATCTGTCATCTGTTCTTTGTTATTAGGATCCTCCTGGTGGGTGTGAAGAGGTATGTGAGTGTGTTTTTGATTTGCATTTCCCTGATGATTAATGATACTGAGCATGTTTTTGTGTTTATTGTCCATTTATATATCTTCTTTGGAGAAATGTCTATTCTGATCTTTTGCGCATTGTAAAACTAGATTACTTGTCTTTTTACTATTGAACTTTAAGTGTTCTTTATATATTCTTTGATGCAAGTCCTTAATCAGACATATGATTTGCAGATATTTTTTCCCATTCTATGGGCTGTTTTCTCACTTTCTTGACGGTACTGTTTCTAGCCCCAAAGTTTTTAATTTTTATGTAACTCAATTTATCCATTTTTCTCTTTTGCTGCTTGTGGTTTCGGTGTCACATGTCAGAAACATTGCCTGACACAAGCCCATGAAAATTTACTCTTATGTTGTCTTCTAAGAGTTTCAAAGTTTTAGTTCTCACATTTAGCTCTATAATCCACTTTGAGTTAAATTTTCTAGAAGGCATGAGGCAAGGGTCAAACTCTGTTTGCTTGTATGCAGCTATCCAGTTATCCCAGCATCATTTGTTGAAAAGACTATTCATCCTCCATTGAATTATCTTTTTGACTCTTATCAAAACCGATCAACCATGCCAGGCCTTCTTAAACTGCTTAGGCTCAGAAGTCACAGAATGTCAATCGCCCGGAATTATACTTGTTTAAAAGCATGAAATTAAAGACAAATGTAGCTTCAATTCCTAACTCTGCATACCTGTTAGCTACGTGACTCTCCTTCCGCAAGTGTAAACTGCAGATAATGACAGTGCCTACTTGGGGAGCTGCTGTGCAGTTTAAGTGTGATTATGCACGAAATGCTTCAATCGTGGTGTTGAACACACCTTAAACACTGAATACATTTTAGCCATAATGATGATGATAACAATTATGATGCTAAAAATTTTCTAGATGGAGCCATAAGATCAAACCCCTTTCTTTATGGCAAAATGAACTAAGATTCTGTGCATATTTCTATAGACAAGGATAACAATTCCATTTTAATTAGTAATGAGAAATGGGGATGATGCTCTGAAAGTCTTATTTTTATAGAACAAATTCATCTTCAGCCAAAATGGTCCTGTGTGGGCCTATAACCATGATATAAAGCCACACACCTTATAAGGTGTTAGGCATTAACAATATTCGTCTCCTGGAAGTACTCACCAGATTTTGATTGTGCATGTGACTGAGTTCAATCTTTCCTGGATATATATCTGAGTCATATTTCCCAGACTCACTCTAACCCAGGGGAAAGGCAGCATCACAATAGAAGGAACTGCTACATTTAGGAGCCAGTACAGGAATAGAAATAAGCTGATAGCAATCTCCTTGTGCATTGAAAAAAACATTCAAAGGAACTGAGAAGGCCCTATATAACGTGGGAACATATGTGAATGGTATACAAGGGCACAAGCTAGGGAGGAAGCCAAAATGACCCATGGGCTATTAGGCCGGAAAGATGCTTTAGAAATTAAAGAGCTTTAAAAAAATAAAAAGTGTTAGTGTAATGGTAAATTATTTTGAAAAGCAGAACATAAAATTATATAATGATAACCATTAAAAATTAAAAATTCATTCATCCAAATATTAAAAGAGTTACTTACCCCTGGGGGCAGTTTCTGAATGATTTTTCTTTTCACCTTAATAGAATTCTCTATTACTCAAATTATTCCCCAGAGAGAGTATACTATGTTTATAACTGGGAAAAACGTTATCAATAAAGAAGTTATATTAAGGTTAAGTTTATATTTCACCAGATGACTTGTCCCTGACAAAATGCTTATATTAATGCCCAATATAATAAAGTTGCTCCCAATGTATAAGTTATACATATAGATGTATGCTTCCAAAATACAGTTTGAATGTGTAACACTGACTTGTGTGATTAGGAAGAAAGTATGAATTATGGCGAAATGCTTATATGAGCATTGATATTTTTGAATACTGTGCTATTATAATACTATGCTATTATCTATAGAATAGATGTGACAGGCATAAATTGATACAATTTTCATAATAATTTGGTTAGGAACTAGTAAACAGAGAGCTGTTTGGTTAATATTTGTCAGTAAAACTATTATATATTTAAAAAGTGAGGGAAAGGGAAGAAAAACAGCATTTTACACTCTTTGCCAACAAATACCTTTCATCTTCCTTCAGTTGTCTTCATATCATACACTGAACAGAACATACTCCTTCTCATCTTTTTTCCTTACTCATGTTCTTCCCTCACATCCTCCCTCCTCCCCTTCCCTGGAGAAATCCAAACTATTCTTCAAAAAAAAAGAAGGCGCTCCTCGTACACTGGTGCAGGTTGTTCACTGCACAAGGGAACCTCGCTTCAGTGACAAATGAAGTCTAAAATCCAGTGCCCACTCCTCAAGAGCAGTCCCTGTGGAGGAGAGGTACTGTAGGAGCTTGAAGGGAAGGGCAAAAGGGCGTCTTTCTCATTCGCACAAAGGTGCTAAGTGAGATAGTGTGGTTCTGCTTTGAAGGGCTAAAGTACTAACCTCTCTTTGAAAATATCCCAACTAAAAAGCAATTCATACAGATCTCTCCTTTTTTTTTTGAACTCTGAGCCAGTACCATAGTTTTGTATATATTCTCTCAATTTTTAACACACTATTTTTACCCCTTCAGCTAAACTAGAAGCTTCTGAAGGATAGACACCATGCCTTCAATGCTGGTGAAAACCCAGCCCCGGGAGGCAGTATAAATTAGGTGCTTAACAAATATTTGTTAATCAACTGACTGGAAACTAAGAACACCACAAACAACAGTAATGGAGAGTGTTATTTGTCTTTGAAGTCAAAATCCCTTCCTCTTTGCTTGCTATTTTAGATTTGCTGGAAAAAAAGCAAGAACTTTTTTAGCGCTGGTTTTATGCTCTGAAGAGACGGATATGCTAGAACCTAAGTTGTAATTTTCACATTGCCCACAGTTTTTAGTGTTGTGCTAAACATTTTCAGCTTTTTAGTGTGGTCGTGTTAAACATTTCAGCTGTTGTTACTGAACTTGAATCAGCTTTAGACAGAAGCTGAGCGTGGATTCCAAGGCCATGGCTGTCCTAAAAGGCTACATTCAGCTACGGTTTCATAACCATAAAATTACACAAGAAGGAGAGAAACCAAGCACTTCTGCACTGAATTCAAAACAATTCAAACCTCTGTGAACCCTTTCAAACAACTGTCAAGGGAAGCTGGGTTCTCAAACATATTATAAAGGCTCCTTTTAAGGGAATGGTTATTATTTATTTTGGATGCTTCCATAATTATTAGAAAATAGAAGGATTTGCTGCCAAAAACAAAGGAAGAAAAAAGGAGGTAAAGAAAGAAGGTTAGGAAGGGTAAGATGAAGTAATTAAGAAAAATTAAAGATAATACCAACAAGGGAAAATAAAATGAACATATTTTAAAGAGGTAAGCAAAAATGATAAAAAACTGAACACAGTGACAAGTAGGGACTACTTTTCTGCAGGTTAACAGGCTAGGTGACAGAAGGACCACTTTATCCCGCGTATTTGTGGAAGTTACAGGAAAAAGAATGCGAAACAGTCTTTCCTCTTTTTTTTCAACCAAGGTCTTACATTGTACAATCCTAAGACTCACTCTCTTAAAACAGATTTTAAAACCACTTCTTTGATACATCTATGGCCAACTGATTTTAACAAGGGTGCCAAGGCCATCTAATGGGGGAGATAATAGTCTTTTCAACAAATGGTTCTGGGATAATTAGAGAACCACATGTAAAAGAATGAAGTTGGACCCTTACCTCAAACCCTATAAAAAAAATAATTCATAATATATTAAAGACCTAAATGTAAGAGCTAAAGCCATAAAACTTTGACAAGAAACAATAACCATAAATCTTCGTGACCTTGAATTTGGCAAAGGATTCCTAGATATGACACCAAAAGCACAAGAAAAAAAAGGAAAAATAGATAAATTAAACTACATTAAAATGTAAAACTTTTATGCTTCAAAGACACCAGCAAGAAAGTGAAAAGACAACTCAATGAATGGGAGAAAAGGCAAATCATATGTCTGATAATGGATTTGCATCTGGAATATATAAAGAACACTTAAATAAGAAGACAACCCAGTTTAGAAGTGGACAAATGATCTCAATAGATCAAAGAAGATATATAAACGGCCAATAAGCACATGGAAAGATGCTAAGCATCATCAGTCATCAAGGAACTGCAAATCAAAACCACACTGAGGGGCTTCCCTGGTGGCGCAGTGGTTGAGAGTCTGCCTGCCGATGCAGGGGACGTGGGTTCGTGCCCCGGTCTGGGAGGATCCCACATGCTGTGGAGCGGCTGGGCCCGTGAGCCATGGCCGCTGAGCCTGCGTGTCCGGAGCCTGTGCTCCGCAATGGGAGAGGCCACAACAGTGAGAGGCCCACGTACCACAAAAAAAAAAAAAAAAAAACACATACTGAGATACCACTTCACACCTACTAGTTGGCTAAAATCAAAAAGTCAGATAATAGCAACTGTGGGTAAGGATGTGGAGAAACTGGAAGCTTGTTGGTGGGAATGTAACATGGTACAGTCAATTCAGAAAATACTCTCGCGGTTCCTCAAACCATTAAACACAAACTTACAATGTGATCCAGCCATTCTAATCCTAGGTATATGGCCAGGAGAAATGACAACCTATGTCCACAGAAAAACTTGTACACAAATGTCCTGGCAGCATTATACATTATGTCAAAAAGTATAAATAACCCAAATATCTATCAACTGATGGAATTGAAAATGTCATATATCCATACAATGGAGCAATATTTGGCTATAAAAAGGAATGAAGTACTGAAACACACTACAACCTGGACAACCCTTGAAAACATTATACTAAACGAAAGAGGCCAATCACACAAGACCATAAATTATATCATTCCATTCACGTGAAATGTTCAAAACAGAGAAATCTATGGAGACAGAAAGTAAATTAGTGATTGCTTAAGGACGAATGGCAAAATAGAGAGTGATAGCTAAGAGGTACAGGGTTTCTTTTGGAGGTGACAAAAATTTTCTAAAATTCTGGTGATGGTTGCAAATGTCTGTGAATATACTAAAAAGAATTAAATTGTACACTTTAAATGGGTCAATTGTATGGTATTGACCCAATTATATCTCAATCAAAACTACAATGATATATCATCTCACACCAGTCAGAATGACGATCATCAAAAAATCTAGAAACAATAAATGCTGGAGAGGGTGTGGAGAAAAGGGGACACTCTTGCACTGCTGGTGGGAATGTGAATTGGTACAGCCACTATGGAGAACAGTATGGAGGTTCCTTAAAAAACTACAAATAGAACTACCATATGACCCAGCAATCCCACTACTGGGCATATACCCTGAGAAAACCATAATTCAAAAAGAGTCATGTACCAAAATGTTCATTGCAGCTCTATTTACAATAGCCAGGACATGGAAGCAACCTAAGTGTCCATCATCGGATGAATGGATAAAGAAGATGTGACCCATATATACAATGGAATATTACTCAGCCATAAAAAGAAACGAAATTGAGCTATTTGTAATGAGGTGGATAGACCTAGAGTCTGTCATACAGAGTGAAGTAAGGCAGAAAGAGAAAGACAAATACCGTATGCTAACACATATATATGGAATTTAAGGAAAAAAATGTCATGAAGAACCTAGGGGTAAGACAGGAATAAAGACACAGACCTACTAGAGAACGGACTTGAGGATATGGGGAGGGGGAAGGGTAAACTGTGACAAAGCGAGAGAGAGGCATGGACATATATACACTACCAAACGTAAGGTAGATAGCTAGTGGGAAGCAGCCGCATAGCACAGGGAGATCAGCTCGGTGCTTTGTGACCACCTAGAGGGGTGAGATAGGGAAGGTGGGAGGGAGACGCAAGAGGGAGGGGATATGGGAACATATGTATATGTATAACTGATTCACTTTGTTATAAAAAAAAAAAAGAAGGATATCCAAACTTTTATTTAAAAAAAAAATCACTACTTTGGACATTTCATTTATTCATTCATTAATCCAATAAATATTTACTGAGCATCTTTTCTATCCTAGGAGATGCAGAAATGAAAAGACATGGACTTTGTCCTTAACTTGCTTACCATCCAGTGGGAAGCAAACATTAAAAACCTATGGGTGGGGCTTCCCTGGTGGCGCAGTGGTTGAGAATCCGCCTGCCAATGCAGGGGAAACGGGTTCGTGCCCCGGTCCGGGAAGATCCCACATGCCGCGGAGTGGCTGGGCCCATGAGCCATGGCCACTGAGCCTATGCGTCCGGAGCCTGTGCTCCGCAACGGGAGAGGCCACAATAGTGAGAGGCCCGTGTACCGCAAAAAAAAAACAACAAAAAAAAAACAAACCTATGGATGGGACTTCCCTGGTGGTCCAGTGGTGAAGAATCCGTGCTACCAATGCAGAGGGCCCGGGTTAGATCCCTGTTCAGGGAACTAGAGCCCGCATGCATGCTGCAACTAAGAGCCCACATGCTGCAACGAAGATCCCGCATGCCACAACCGAGACCTGGCGCAGCCAAATAAATAAATAAATAAAATATATATAAAAAAACCTATGGACAAGGTAGATAAATGCTACGGTAGAGTTATAAGTATATATAGAATGAAAGGAAAGTAAGGAAGAAAATACCCAAGTCTACCATAGAATGAAAGGAAAGTAAGGAAGAAAATACCCAAGTCTACCAGAGTCTCTTAAGGTCAACTCCTGTTTGACGAAACAGGAGTTGACCTTAAGAGACAGTAAGGGGGGACTTCCCTGGTCACGCAGTGGTTAAGAATCTGCCTGCCAATGCAGGGGACACAGGTTTGAGCCCTGGTCTGGGAAGATTTCACATGCCGTGGAGCAAATAAGTGCATGCCACAACTACTGAGCCTGCAAGCCACAACTACTGAAGCCCGTGCGCCTAGAGCCTGTGCTCCACAACAAAAGGAGCCACCACAATGAGAAGCCCGGGCACCACAACAAAGAGACGCCCCCGCTCGATGCAACTAGAGAAAGCCTGTGTGCAGCAACAAAGACCCAACGCAGCCAAAAACAAATAAATAAAAATAAATTTTTAAAAAATTTAAAAAAGAGAGACAGTGAGAGGATACAGGATCAAGGAGAAGCAAGTACAGATGCACAGTATGAGGAGAGATCAGGACAAGCAGTTCAATGTTAAGTAGCAGCACGATGCGGGGGGGTGGTGGGAGTAGGTGGCAAAGCAGAAGGAGATAAGCATGGGCAATGGGACGCCATTAGGCCAGAAAGGTTCTGATCCTATAAGTGATAGAGTGGATGAATTCTGAGCTCAGAATTGTCAATAAAGATAACAAAGATGACAGCACAGTGATCCTTTCATGTGATGGTCACCTTTCACTTTCCATTATGACAATTGTGTTTTCAGCTCAACAAATGTATCAGCACTTATTGGATACCCCACCCTGCACTGGTCACTAGAATACAAAGAATAAGTCAGAGTTCCTACTCTGGAAGACCAGGAGGAAGCAAAGTTACCAAACTTCTTGAAAGCTTGAAACTGCTCTCGTACACTCTGGCTTCACCCACCTGCTAGAAACCGGCAGGGAGTCATCGGTGGCAAAGGACCAATCACTAACCTCAGCCTAGGAGTAATGGGATAAACACTCAGCAAGCTGGAGCCACTGGTGCTCGTGGAGATGCTAACAGCCTCTCAGCCACCTCTTAGCATGCACTAGAGGGAAGGGCATGGTCTGAAGAGTGAAATGTGATGGCAAGGAGAGACTTCACAGTCTTTTTGAATCTATCTGTCCTAGCGCAGGTAGGAAATATTGATATAATGAATACAAAACAATATCCCCGTGCCACGCAAAAGCAATCTGGGACTGATCTGGATGATTTTCTTCTCCTCTGCTCTTTCCCATCAGTACAAACAGTTCCAGGGTGACAGTGGCAAGGGGAGGGAGTCCTAGCTTTCAATCTCTGAACTGTGATTTCCAAGCTGGGGTTGGGCTCTATGATCCTCTGAGTTTCTTCTCTTATGTAATGAAGGTAATAATGCTTACCTCAGTGGGGTTGTGAAAATTAGAGGTAATCTGTGTAAAGCATCTAGCGTATTGTCTGGCACAAAGCAGCAGTGAACAAATGATACACACACACACACACACACACACACCCCTGAGAGTTGACCCTTATCAACTCTTATCAATCCTTGTCAGGTTGGACAATAGTCCCAACCAGCCAGAAGAACCAATTCCAAGCACCTGGGGAGAGGAGGTGACAGGTGAAACATAGAAAAACCAAAGTTTACTTACTTGAAAGGAAATTTTATACTCTAGAGAGTGCTAACACTGAGGCAAAAGTTAATTTTATTTAGGAGGTTGAATCATGGTAGAATACAGAGGACGATTTTATAAAAAATATCATTTGGGTGGTTGTTCCATAAGCGTGTTCAGTTTGTGAACACTGAGAGAGCTGCACACTTATGATATGTGTGCTGTATATAATGATATACTATACTTCAGTACATTAAACTTTACAGTTAAAGTTTGACTACATATTTAACTTTAATAAAGTTTAAAATGTTATCTGATTTTCTTTCCTTCTGGTCTGAAAGACTCTTTTGTTAGGGGCTCTAAAATTAATAAATGCTTTCTGTAGATTTGGTAGAACAAGGCCATTGTATACACTCCCCAGCTCTGTGTGAAGAGACTGTGATTCAGCAAGGATGTTTTCCTTTAGCAAACAAAGCAAGAAAAACAACACAGCAACTACAGCAAGTCCCCTGCATACGAACCTTCAAGCTGCGAACTTTCAAAGACATGAACGTGTGTTCCATCAACGTCAGGCGTGAGTGACGTTGCAGCTTGCCCTCCGTCTCCTATTGCTGAGAATCCTTCAGCTCTACCATCTCCCACCTCCTCTCCCTCCTCCAGTCAGTAACTCTTCTTGCCTGTTCACTCGATGCCAGCCCCTGTATGCCAGCTGTTGTACCGTACTACAGTACTTTTCAAGGTACTGTAGTGTAAGATTAAAAATGTTTTCTTTATTTTGTGTGTGTGTTTGTTTTTTAAGTATTACTAGTGTGAAAAGTATTATAAACCTATTACAGTACAGTACTATATAGCCAATTGTGTTAGTTGGGTACCTAGGCTAACTTTGTTGGACTTACGAACGTGCTCTCGGGACAGAACTCGTTTGTATATGTGGGGGACTAATTGTATACCTCTTGGAATCATCTCTGCATTAAAAGACAAAGCCGCCTACCCAAGGAGTCTCCACACAAAGCTTCTAACAATGGAGGAATAACCTCCGACTTTAAAAACCCCAACGAGTCAAGCCTTCCCCTGGTATCGCTCCTAGAAGGTCTACCTTTATTTTGCTCCAATAAGTGTCTCTCCTCCCAGGAGGTCCTTCCTTCTCTCCTACTCCCTGTGTGTTCTTCTTCCCCTTTGTTGCAGAATGTTTGGCATCACCTCACCCTGCCCCACCCACCTTAGATCCATTCACTCTAGCATCTCAACACTTAAAAACACACAAGAGCCATTTCCTCTAGAAAAGACTCCGAGTTCTTCATCTCTTCCAGATGGAATAAACTGACACTTGATGTGAACCAGAGTTGTTGGATTCAAAGCATACTGGAGAGAGACATTATGCCATTTCTACAGGTTCACTCAACTGGAGGCTTAAAGCATGTTACTTAGCCCACCTCAAATTTGCTTTCCTTCCCTGTAAATTGATGGGGAAAATCTCTCCCTCTTAGAAGTACAGGAAGAATTAAATAAAATAATATGTGGAAGATATTTAGAATGATGCCTAATGCATAGAAGTCCTCAGGAAATGATGGCTATGATTATTATTCTTACTCTTTGAATGTCTGTGATCAGAACCTACAATGAGTAAATACGAATAGAGTGATCTTAGAATAGCAAATATCTACTCCTGGTTTTAGTCCAATTTGAAAATGCCAAGGTTAGGAAAGAAAGGGGCTGTCCACTGACTTCTTTCCTAAGTAAGGATGACCATGCGTTCATTTATCTATTCATCTCTTCAGCAAACATTTATTCAGTATATGCTGTGTACTGGACATTGAGGCTCTAAAGTTGTGTGCGACCTCAAGGTCCATAACCTCAAAGAGCTTCTAGTCAAGCTAGAGAGACTGAAACATCAAGCACAGTCACCTTGGAGAAATGTGGTTGCCGGGCTAGAACTCAGGTTGACGAGGGTCAGAAAGGGAGCCAAAGAAATTCATTATAATCCAACCATACTCCACACTCATAAACAGTGAGAGTACCCTGTGCTAATTCCAACCATCACATCACGCATGGTACACACTCAGAAAAAAACAGAAAGAGCAAGTGACTTTTCCATTGATAGAGTGTGGGCAATGGACAGTGTGTGGCCTGTCCATTCACGGAGATAGGAGACAACTCATTTCAGATCCCAGGTGGGTCTCACAGGCTCTGTCAATCAGGGTCCCCTAGCAGGAAACTACAAACATGTACAAATGGGCTAATAAGAGGTAGTCTAGCATAAAAGAACTACTAAAGCTATGGGCAGGGTTAAGGGAAACTAAAAGAGATGGCAAAGGTCCAGACTAGCGGTCTGTGATCATTAACAACTCCAGGCCTCAGGATTATGGAGAGAGGGCAGTTTCCAGAGCCTAAAGGGGATAGATGTTAAGAAGAGGGCTGCCTGATGGGACCTGTGGCCTTCAAGAGCAGGGAGCAAGCAGAGAAATAAGTACTCTGACCTTACTCTCCTCCCTTCTACCTACTTCCTGCTAGTGCCTCCCACTGACCCAGCCAAAGGCAATGGAGCCTGTTGACTCAGGCCATGTAAGTCAGCCTCCTGGGGCACACGAAAGGTGGGAAAAGGGTAGAGAATGATCTGGAGGACAAACAGAAATGTCCTGCGTACAGGCTGGGCATCTGACCATGCAGAATCTAATTCTTGCATATAAAGGCACGTGTTTGTTTTTTTTTATGCAACCTGGGTCACACGAGGATACTTTGGACGATGTGCATTTTTCCTCACATATTGAGAAACACAACACGTCCTGTATGAGGTGAGACTCTGCTGAACTTTATCTCATTTAGTCTTCATGACAAGTTTGTGAGCTATGTCTGTTCTTCCAATTTTATGGATGAAAACAAGACTCGGACAGGTTGAATGTCTCGATAAGTGGCAGGAGAAGAACTCTGACACACGCTTCTCCACCCGCAGAAATCTTAAATGGCTTCTCCATGCTACCAAGTTGAAAAGTAACTACAGAGATTGATCGGCAAAATCGATGTTACAGAGACTTGGTTCGTCGTCCTGCAATTACACAAGATCAGGAGAACTTGGCAGAAATGACCGGCAACCAATCCCTGTCGAGGAATCACGTCTACTGTTGAAGCAACAACACGTGTCTACCTCTAAATCGAGTCATTTCTGAATAATCAACCAGAGCTAGAATCTGTACATGACAATCTAGGGCTGACGACTTCTGACAAGCACAGCTGGCCTGCTGCCTGTGCTGTATGTTAACAAAGCTCTAATATTATCGCCATATATTTATTATACGGAGGGAAAGCGTGGCATTGCCAAGAAGCAGTAAAGAATGATGTGATTTCCAAAACCAGACTCAAGGACTTAGTAGAAACCAGGAGATGAACACTTTTTTCAGGTCCATTTATTTATTTGTTCATTTATTTATTTTTTGGCCACACCATGCGGCATGCGGGATCTTGGTTCCCTGACCAGGGATCGAACCCGTGCCCCCTGCACTGGGAGCGCAAAGTCCCTTTCAGGCCCATTTAAAAATCTACAAGCTGCATATTGTTTAATATTGTTTAGTGGCATTCATTCCTGCTACAGCCTCCTTGGATAGAAGCTGTAGAAACTTTGTGAATTAGAAGCTGCAGACTGAAAAGGAGTTACACGTGGGCTCACGTGCTCTGGAGCTGGAGACCACGGTTTGAAATGCTCCCCCAACACCCCACCGCTGATTTCTGGCTGTGTGAAGGTAGGCAAGTTCATTTACGACTCTAGCCTCGATTTCCTTATTTGCCAAAGGGAGAATCACATTTTTTATCTCATTGGTGTAGAATGAGGCTCGAATAAGAAAACACATGTAAAGGGCACGGTATCTAATAAGCATCAATAATGTCCTGTGGTTGCTCCTTTCATCAATATCATCAGCATCTTCAGGCCTCCTCCACTGTCCCTTCAACTCCTCTCACCATCTTTTCAAGAATGTCTGCATAATGAACAGACCGGGAAGATAAAGATAATTTCTCCTTCTGGGTCAGAAAGCAGGTTTGCTTGAAGACCATTTCAAAAGGTTTCTCGAGCCTGGGGTTCCTCTTCCGTAACCCAACCCTGGCAGGTGTCATCTGCACCTCATTGTGCTGTTCTTTGGGAGCTAAGCCTTGGAGGACCTGTCAAGAAAATGATGACGCTCTGCCTACTGCTACTGCCAAGAGCAACAAATTGTTCTTTGTCTCCCAACCCAGGGGTCTCCTACCCGCGTCCATGAAATGGTGGCAGGCAAACCCGTTAGCTTGCGAGTAAGATAAAATCTCAAGACTCTTGACAGTTCTCAACGTGAGTTAACACAGTATCAAAACTCATGCCTTGTCACCCAGACTAAATAGTTGCAAAAGGTAACAACTTTTATTCTACTTACACTGCAATTTTAGCACGCCCTTCAAATCATCCAAGAAGGAAATATTTACTCCAAGATTCCTGTGAAACCACTAATTAACTGGGAAGCACAAGCAAACTGTGAAAAGCTGTATATAACATATTAGAAAGTATTTTTATTTCAGTTTGCAAAATAATTAAGATATACTTTGAACATAAAACTTGAATCAATTTGCAGAACTCAGGATCCCGGTTTGGAAAGCACTTCTATACTGCAAATGCAATAAGACAGAGACAAAAACTTGAAGGCTTTTTTTTTTTTTTTAAACTCCAGCTCCATGTTCTCAGGTTACACCAGCCATTAAGCCTCTTTCTAGCTCAGGTGCCCCATCTCTGCAATGGGATTAATTGTGCCTACTGGGTGTAACTCAGAGCTGTCCAGAGCATCAAGCAGGTTAATGGACAAGATGCTTTGTAAACTCTAAAAAGGCAAGACAAGGTACACCTCTGACTCCTGTCGCTTACCATGAAAAGCAAGCTCTCTTTAGCTTTTTCAAGGTACCAGCTCAGCAGCTTGTAGCAATCACAGCATGTAGAATCCTTTGTTTATTCAACAAATATTTATTGTGCCAGCCTCTGGGAGGGAACAGGAAAAAGATCCCAGGGGTATATGGTAGAGAAACCTCTGATAAGATAAAACACACAAAGGGGCTTTTCCCCTTTGTATATAGTTCTCCCCTAATATTTCTCTTCAGTTCTATGAAATAGAGAATATAAAGGAAGCAGTGGGAACTCAAAGAGATCTAATGGCATACAGGCACTTTAATTCTTCAACCAGGTATACACTCCTAAGCAGAAGAAACAGACTGCTGGTGGCTGGAGAGAGAAACTCCTGATAAAGGCTGTATCTTAAAATACTATCATAAAACAAGAAAAACAAATGTCGTTTATTTATATTATGATTTACTAGTCTAATAGCAGCAGCTCAGATTTCGTGGGCTCTCAACTCTATGCCAAGTACTGTACAGACTGGATTTCATTTAATCCTTCCAACAGCCTTTCCAAGTGGGTCCCCCACTTATCTCCATTTAAGACTACAGGTCAGAAAGGTTCAAAGCCTACTCAAGGTCACGGAGTGAGCAAGTTGTGAGGCTGGGATTGAAGACCAGGACCGTGCAACTCCAAAACCCACACCCTCTGCCACTTACTGTGAGAGAGACGCCTCATGTCACCAGCTCCCCTATAATGTTCCTCGCATTGGGACAACTTGAAAAAGTCAGCTTCTGCTCCTTAACTAGCATTCGCTGGAGTACCTCTGAGTTGAGGTAACGGAAGTGACGTAGACACTAAAAGGCAACACACACAGTCACTGACTTTTAGTCCTGAGACGCAGATTTGTCCTACAAAATAGACTGAGAAACACCACCAGGGGTTAGAAAGCCAAGGTGCCCCCAAATTAGTACATCTCAGCAAAACCCCAGCCAGAAACCACCAAGTTTCACAAAGGCCTATAAATAACACAGAACAAACAAGCCAGAGGAGAGCAAAAAGGAAATACTGACAATAGAACCAGGCCCTTAGGGCTGGATGGAAGGCTGGGGAAAGCACGGCCTGCACACCTGTCACCCTGGGTTCAGGCATCTCCTGTCCCCCTCGAGCTGTAGCACCAGGACGCAGAAGTGACTTAACTGCTCTGGATCCCAGATTCCCCTCCTTCTGGGACAATAACGTAATGCCCCATCTATATTATATAATTATTTACTACCTTATCACTATTATTATTACTGTTATTATTTACTACTCTATTATTACTCTGTTCAGGAGGTTCAGATAAAATAATCTAATGGCAGTGCTTTGAGAAGCTTAATGTACAAATAAAAGGTCCCTGTTGTTTTTTTTTTATCATATTTACAGAACACCACATAGATTTACCATGAAGGAGAATCATTTTACTCCCCTTTTCCAAAGGCTACTTTAAAATCCTGGAATATTTTCAGTAAATTTTTATAGCAAATCTCATACCCAGATATTCACAAACTCCATGTTACATTTTTGAAGTAAACACTGGTTTCATTCATTTAATCTCCATTGAAGGCAACAGAAGAGATTTATTAATAGCCTAGTAACAATAAGTTTGGGCTCTAGGTTCAAATCCCAGCTGGTTTATTTATTTATTTATTTATTTATTTATTTGGTTTTTTTTTTTAAAATGAATGGGGTGACCTTGGGTAAGACACTGAACCTCTCCTTGCAACTTTTTTCTCATCCATAAAATGGGAACAATGAAAGCATCTAACTAGGGGTTGTTATGATGATTAAATAAAATAGATCAGTCAGGATGTCTGATATATAGCTAGCAATCAACAAATATTATCTATTGTTATTATCTTAAAAGGAAAACAACTAAAGGAATAATATATCTTTCGTAAGACCTTCTTTCACTAATATTAGAGATATCCTAAACAAGGGTTCCAGCTGAAATAAGAGAGGGGGAAAAAGTCAGTTCTAAAATAAAGTCCTTGAAAAGATGAGCTATGAACAAAATCAGCTATTCATTTCTTAATGTTATTTTTTTTAAGTATCCAAGACTTACGAAATAATAGTACATGCTGAGATTCATGGAAAAAATGGCCAGAGAAACAAGGAAAATGCATTAAAAATATAGATAAGTGTATATACCAAACAAAATTGATCAAACAGGTAAACTGAACTATCAATTCCAAAGGCCCTAAAGTTTGTTCCACGCATGTTCTAGCAACCAAAGGTAGGGGCCAAGATTTGTGAGGTGGCAGTTAGGTCGTGCAAGTTCAGTACTTATGAAATTACTTCTCCTAGTGCTAATTTTACAAGCAGTTTGAAGAAATAAATTTACTTGGAATTGAGACACTGAACATTAATGACTAGAAAGCCAGTGCACACAGAAAAAGTACAGCAATATTGATCAATTCGTCCAGGGATCAGAAAGTTTCGTCATCCTTTTCAGCAAATATTTACCATCTACGATTGGCCGGGAACATGTGAAACCATAAGAAATACAAAGGAGGATAAAGCAGTCCCCCCACTTAAGTTTCTTAGTCTAATGCCGTAAACAAAACGACATGAAAGTTTAACACAGTTCTTTCATGGGGTAAACACAGAGTAGCAGCACCTAACTCAGTCTTAAGGGGACGCGGAAGGATTCTCAGAAAAGGTGAGATTGAACACGAAGCCAGGAAGAGTCAGAGTGAGCTAGAGAAAGGGCTGAGCGTGGCAGGAACAGTCTTCTAGACAGAGGGAACAGCATATGCAAAATGTACATCAGATCACCACTTTACCACTCCTTACTGTCTGATGGCCTCCCATCACACTTAAAATAACATTTTCGATATCGTGGCGGTAAGGGCCCTTCACGATTTGGTCCCAACTCATCTCCTACTCTCCCCCTTACTTCCGGCCCTCTGGACACACTGGTCTCCTTGCTGTCCTAAACTACGTAGAGCATTCCCACCCGAAGCTTTTACCCTTGCTGTGTCCTCTACCTTGGATGCTGTTCCACCAGATACACACAAGGCCCACTTTATTCAAATGCCACCTCTTCAGGGACGTCTTCCCTGTCCCCCCATCTAAAACACCTCGTCACCCTCAGTGAGTCTATTTCTCCCTCTATACTGAAAATCACCCATACTAAACTACATTCCTCTTAATGTCCACCTCTTCAACTAGAATGCAAGGACTTCCCTGGTGGCACAGTGGTTAAGAATCCGCCTGCCGGGCTTCCCTGGTGGCGCAGTGCTTGAGAGTCCGCCTGCCGATGCAGGGGACACGGGTTCGTGCCCCGGTCCAGGAAGATCCCACATGCCGCGGAGCGGCTGGGCCCGTGAGCCATGGCCGCTGAGCCTGCGCGTCCGGAGCCTGTGCTCCGCAACGGGAGAGGCCACAGCAGTGAGAGGCCCGCATACCGCAAAAAAAAAAAAAAAAAGGAATAGTTATGTAACCATTCCACATGGAAGAGCCAGGCTGAAGTCAAAATGATAAAAGACTGAAATAGCCCTGCTTCTCACTACAAGATTACAGAACATACTTCTCATACAGCCTCTGTCCTCTCACGAAGGCCTTCACTTCGTTGTCCAGTGGGAAGGTGCCATCGTCCTTTCTAAAGCGATAGAAGAGTTTGACGTCCTTGAATTCCTTATGCTCGTCACACACTGAAAGGCAATATACACAGAGAGGCGAATAAGAAAAAAAACCTCTTATTTAATTACTCAAATGAAGGAGGATGCTAATTAAGATTTGTTTTATTACCTACTTTCTCAAGCACACTACTCTACGATTTAATACAGAGTAAACTATTTAGCACGGTACCTGGCACAGAAAAGTGCTCAGTTTTATTAGCTATCATCATCATCATCTGTTAAAAGAGTCACAAAATTCAATTCATCATGCTTTCTACAAACTCTTCTTGAGCATGATATTGGTGTAGGCATCAGCCTCAAAGAATATGAAATCTAGCGAGATTAAAAGAAATGTCGACATGCAATTAAAATATGGCATGACCAGGCTACGAAAGAGCTGAGGAGATATTCAGTGGGAGCCCAAAGGAGCGCCCAGTACCCCAGCTTTGGGGAATGTACACGTCTCTGAAGAGTTTGAATGTAAGTGGACACCTGAAGAATGAGTAGAAAGCAAGCAGAAATGCAGACGGAGGGCATTCCAGCCCAAGACAATAACAGCATGCTAAGGTCTTGGCCAGGATTAGAGATTTCAAGGAGACACGTTCATGAATGTTCACTGAACCACTGAGAGTAACAGCAAGAACTTGGAAACAACTTAAATGTCTGTGAGTAGAATGCATAAAGGTGTGATGGCATACACTGCAGCGAAAATGAGCAAACAAGATACACTATCAACATGAGTGAATCCCACAAACAGCAAATTGATCAAGTTGCAAAAGAATAAACATGCCTCTCTATGATTTAAAATGATATGTTACATTGCTAAGAGACGTATCTACAGAAAGGAAAAAATATAAAGAAGTCCAAGGAAATAAAGCCAAATGCGTCTTGGAAGAAGGAAGGGAATGTAATTGGGGAGAGATATACAAGAGACAAAGTAAAATGTCTATTTCTTAAATGGATGGGTTCATATCTGAAACAGAAGATATAGTCCTTTGTTTCGTCTCCAGTTACCTTGACTGTCGCCACCTCACTCACCGTGATGAATAATGCCCCGGTCTGCTAATTTCTGCATGAGTTTAATCGCCGTCTCTCTGTCAGAAGCCTCTTTGTGTTCAATCAACCAGTCAATCAGTTCTTTCGCAACAAAACAGTTTGGGTAGGTTTTGAGATGATGTCGCCTATCTTTAATAACCTTTTCTTCATGCAGCCTGAGCCTGGAAAGAAAATTTGGCAATCAGTTGAGGAATTCTGATAACACATTATCATTAAGCCAATCCCAGAGAACAGTACAAAATGGAAGCCTGAGATGCATCAGAGTGCCATCCAAACACCTTTATGTCAGTGGGTGATTTCCATACTGTCAGAGCCCAGAGGCCCCAGGAAGTGATTCCACCCACAGACCTAGAGATGATACAGGTAAAGGGGAGGGAAACCCAACCACGGACAACCTAGACCTCTCCTGTCACTCAGGAGACTGAGAAAAGCTTTCTCACCCCTACTCTGGCTCACTCCCTTCTCTCTCTCCACCAGTGGGCTTATGGTTGCAACCAACTAACAAACAAGACTCTGGAAACTTGCTGAAACAAGGTACTTCCTCTTCATCACAGATTGCTCAGGATCCACCATATTTGAATTCATTCAGTCACATAACAAATATGAACGAGTGTCTACCACCTGCCCATCAGGCACTTGCAAGCATTAGAGACATACATCGGAAAATGGGCAAGATCCTTGCCCTTGCTGCCCTTGTTTTCCTAGGGGCAACAGCTACTCCTTTTGTGAGGCTCTTTACATAGATTAAATCACCTAATGCTCAAAACAACCTCATCAGAAGTCATTATTACTATCTCCATTTTTTTTTTTTTAACAGCAAAGAGAACTGAGGCCTCAGAGAGATTAGGTGACTTGTCCCACAGCTAACAAAGAGTGAAAGTGAGATTTGAACCCCGATGGTCTCACTTTAGAGTCTGGCTTTCCAACTGCCACATCACGTTGCCTCTCGCTAGGTAGGGATAACTGAAGAATCCAGGAGAGATGGATAAAAGCTGTTGGACAAATACAACTTATTTACAGGCTGCCGGATTATCCTGGAGAAAAGTAAGTGACACAGAATCTTCCCTGGCTCTCTTCAGAACCCAGTGACTTTTTTCCAAAAGGGTCTTAAACCTGCCTTTAAAAAAAAAAGTTTCTTCCATTTGTCTTCCTTTCTTTTATCAGCTCTATGTTTACTTTTTAATTCTCAAGGGAAGGATTGAGTTGGGTGAAACGGGAGGTAAGTTTTCTTCCTATTCAACCCACGTGACTCCTATGCTTCTTACCTCGTCATCTCTGTTGTTGAGAAATGGGATTGACTGAGTAAATCACACAGTAACCATGTGACCTGGGCAAGTGACTTAATGCCTCTTTTTTCCTCTGTAAAATGGAGGCAACTATGCCTACCCTGTCCTTGGTGATGTTGAGATTTGGGGCATAATGTCTGTTAAGTACCAGCAACACAGTACAGTACCTGACACATAACAGGTCCCATCCGCCTTTCTTCCATTTCCTAAGGAAGGAACTAGGTCCTATTCCTGCCTGTTTTTGTTTTGTTTTGTTTTGTTTGTAGTACGCAGGCCTCTCACTGTTGTGGCCTCTCCCAGTTGCGGAGCACAGGCTCTGGACGCGCAGGCCCAGGGGCCATGGCTCAAGGGCCCAGCCGCTCCGCGGCATGTGGGATCTTCCCGGACCGGGGCACGAACCCGTGTCCCCTGCATCGGGAGGCGGACTCTCAACCACTGTGCCACCAGGGAAGCCCCCTGCCTGTTTTTTGAACAGAGTGCACTGAATGGAATTTAATGGGTTTTGATAGCCCAAGGGTTGTGATTATGAGTTGGGAGCATACTGGGCTGGAACTCTGAGGCCTAGATGCTCTTCCTTTCTAGACCACTGTTATAGGCTGAAGGGGGTTCCTCTGAAATTAATATGTTGAGGCCCTAATCCCTGGTACTTCAGAATGTGACTGTATTGGAGATAGGGTATTTTAAAAGGTAATTACATTAAAATGAGGTCATTAGGGTAGGCCCTCATCCAATGGGAGTAGTGTCCTTATAAGAAGTGGAGATTGGGCTTCCCTGGTGGCACAGTGGTTGAGAATCCACCTGCCAATACAGGGGACATGGGTTCAAGCCCTGGTTCGGGAAGATCCCACATGCTGCGGAGCAACTAAGCCCGTGCACCACAGCTACTGAGCCCGCACACCACAACTACTGAAGCCTGTGCACCTAGAGCCCGTGCTCCGCAACAAGAGAAGCCACCACAATGAGAAGCCCGCTCGCCACAACTAGAGAAAGCCTGTGTGCAGCAATGAAGACCCAACACAGCCAAAAATAAAATAAATAAAATAAATAAATTCTTTTAAAAAAGATAAAAACAATGAACATCTTAAAAAAAAAGAAGTGGAGATTAGGACACAGACATGCGGAGGGAAGATCATGTGAAGACAGGAGGAAAGAGCCGGCTACAAAGCAAGGAGAGAGGCCTCAGGAAAACCTCCTGCCAACACCTTGATCTCAGATTTTTAGCCTCCAGAACTGTGACAAAGTAAATTTCTGTTGTTTAAGCCACTCAGTCAGTGATACTCGGTTATGGGAGCCTGAGCTAAGACAACCACCAATTGCCAAAGAGGCTCCTGAGTGGTCTGGGGATGAAGGGCCCAGCTGGGGGAAGGGAGAGGACAAGAGAGATAAGAGTCCTTACAGATATAAACTGCATAGAAAGAAAAGAACCATTTTAATGGAGTTGTTGCTGTATGCTCAGTATTGTACTAAGCATTTTCACATGAGTTGACTTAACTGCTATAGCCTGAATGTTTGCACAAATTCACACGTTGAAATACTAACCCCTAAAAGGTCACTTATGAGAACAGTCAGGAACACAGGGCTTGGCTCTCATCTTGGCACTGCCAGTAATTCCAGATGACCAAACTTCTGAGCATTAACATCTGCATCAGTAAAATGAGGATAACGGCAGCTACCCTGCTTACCTCGTCACACTGTCACAAAGCTCATTAATAAGAATAAAGATAGCATTTGAGCCCTTGCTATGTGCCAGGAACAGTTTTGACTGCTTTATTTATTTATTTTTTTGCGGTACGCGGGCCTCTCACTGCTGTGGCCTCTCCCGCCGCGAAGCACAGGCTCCGGACGCGCAGGCTCAGCGGCCATGACTCACGGGTCCAGCCGCTCCGCGGCATGTGGGATCTTCCCGGACCGGGGCACGAACCCGTGTCCCCTGCATCGGCAGGCGGACTCTCAACCACTGCGCCACCAGGGAAGCCCTTGACTGCTTTATTGGCATTAACCCCCATGACAATTCCCCGAGGCTGGTAATATTGCAGCCACAGATGATACCAAAGTAGAGTTGTAATTATTAATAAAAAATAAATGAGCCCTAATAAAAAAGAAAAAAAACACATTCACATCGGTGTGCTAAAGTCATCACATGAATCCCTCTAATTAATTCAGTGACAAAGACACTGAGTAATTTGTTTAACATGCTCAAAGTGGCAGAATGCAAAACATTAATTTTTAGACGGGATGTCTGTCAGGAATCTAAGAATAATGAAGACCAATTTATTTAGAAATTGAAATGTGGAATAAGCTACCGTATAATTTGGTGGAGGAGGAATATGTTATGAGCCGAGAGACAAGTTTCAGCTCCTGTAAATTTTCCAACTTAAAAAAAAAATGTATTAGGTAATGTTTAACTTTAATTACTACAGAATAGAACCTTTCAGTTACTATCCTGTCAACCTTGAGCTTGGTGCTAATTCTTAAGCATACTTGATTCCCTCTGATTCCCACCCTGCACAGTAAGAAGCAGCACTGGTCACTACCCCTGCAGCCCCACAAGGACCTGGTATATTTCCATGTTTAGAAAACTGAGCAGAAATATGATGGAGGGGAAAGAACTTTGAATCTGGGAGACAGCATAGAACTTGATCTTTTTAGACATGTTACCAGGGGTTAAAAATGTTCAATAAATGTTCAATACCATCTGTTTTTCTTTGATAGTCAGAGACACAGAATTCTAAAAATGAGCATTAAAAATTATATATTCCAGAAAAGCTATCCCAATAAAGAGGTAAGAATTTTCATACGCTAAATAACCAAGTGTTTTGCCTAGCACTGTGGGTACTTAATAAATATTTGGTGAACAAATAAATATACAGGGGCACTAAGAGAAATGACACCCCTTTCTAAAAGGTAGGGAGGCTTCTCACTAAACAAGTGGGAGTTGCCACCCCACAACTTAGTAAACATCTAATATCATGGAATTCATCTTTTGTAAAATAACTAGTTATATGCTTTCACTTCTAGGGCAATCAATTTCCAAAGTTTTAATCCCTGTTGTGTGGATGGAAATGTGGTCTGTTGGTCTGTTGGTTTGTTTGGGCTGCACTGTGTGGCTTGTGGGGTCTTAGTTTCCCGACCAGGGACTCAGCAGTGAAAGCGTGGAGTCCTAACCACTGGACCACCAGGGAATTCCTATGTATATGTGTTTTTTTTTTAAAAAAAAAAAAGCATTTCCGTTTATTTGAACTCAAGTTACTGCTTACAAATTTCCACAACACTTAATACACTAATATGCATGGAGATCACCAAGAAGGACAGGCAATATTTCAAAGTCTTGTGGAAAAACAGAAATTCTGCGTAGTTGAGCCTCTCATGGAATAGCATTCTCTAGAAAGACTCTGTAAGATACTGAACCGGGGCTGAAAGCCATGCTTTTAAACATGGTGTGTTGCCTGGACACGTCAGTCAGTCACCTTGTCTGCTATGCTCAACAGCCCCTTCGATTCAAAACAGCCTTCCACACCTTACCCACACCAGGCAGGGTTCAAACACCCCATGCCTGTTTTCTTTGCACAGGGCGGCGCCTGCCTGGAAGAGCCCTTGACTTACAGAGGCCCCTGCACACGCCCACCAGCAGTTCAATGAGGGCACCAAGGCCACAAGATTCTACCCAATTCAAGTGACAGTGATTAGCTAAGCCAAGCAGAATGGCTCCATCCAAGACTGAAAGTAGAGCTGAAGTTTTCAAACCCTATTTGTGCTGGGACACTTTCTTCAAGTGGAACTTACCTAGGAGTAAATGTAGAAAACAGAGCAATGTGGAGTGCCCTGGCTAAAAGTGGGTAGGGCTCCCAGGTCCAGGATGTTTCCTGGTTTTCCCATTTCGTTCTCCCATGTATACCCTCCACATCCCCCAGACCATCCACATGGAGTTTTTAGAACACAGGTTAAAAAACCTCAGTATTACAAGACACTGAGGAAACTGGGCAAGCAGGAAGGAGCGGGGGTGAGGCAGGCCAGCTCCAGGAAGCCAGAGGGCAGGAGAAAGAGCCCTGAAGCCACAAATGAGAGACAGCAAGAGACACCTGACCCTGGAGCGCCTTGGTTCATCAGAGTTTTCCAGTTCTTCTTCCAAGCTACATACACTCTAATAATCATCAGAACAGGACCAATCCTTTCATGTGGCTGTAAAAGCCTTGACTACCTGGATCCAAAATAACTTCACCTACCCAGGCTCTAGGGAGGCCTTCACCTTGACCCCAGGCCGCCTCCCAAGCTTCCTCTCCCTCTCTCACCTCCAATCACAAGCGTGCCTGTCTTATAGTCTGGATGTCCTGGATTCTTCTCCATCACCCTCCATGCCCCTGCTCAAGACAGAGACCCCTCTGTTTAGAATGCTCCCTCCTCCTGCCTGCAATAATTAAAAACAAATTCTACTTGTTCTTCAGCTTAAAAGGCACCTGCTCGTGAACATTTTCTCAGACTTCTAAAGGCAGAAAACAACCTTCACTCCTCTGTTCTCTAAAATACTAGTGGCTATTTTACAGACACTAGTAAAGAATTCATCCCACTGTATTACAACTAGACGACGCGAAGGATGCTAAGGGAGAGGTGCTTATCTGATTTTGCAATTCTAGTGCCTAGCACATAGTAGGGGATAGATCCTCATTGATGTGAAAAATCAGTTAGTGCATATATCACGTCCTCAGCCTTGAGGTGCATACGGCAGAAGACTCTTCTGAATAACATAGTGCAAATCGATCCACATTGAACCCCTGGGAAAAATAATCATCTCTGTTTTAGCTACATTTTCGACACCACTGGCTAAGGAACTTAAGTACAAAAACCACCTTCCCATCATTCATTTCAGACAGCTGGTTCACAGGCTTTAGAGTCAAGGTGATTCTGTAATATTCTATTCGTGGCCAGCGAACCAGCTGCTGAAACTGCATCCGACAATTTCCTCTTCCAGCCCTAGGAGAACAAACACTACTGAGTGCAGGGTGTTAATAATCCTTAAGAAATTACTGTCCATAGGAAAAGAAATGCAGAAATTGTTCTTCAAAAAAAGAGCTGGTAGAAAACTGCAGCAGGTTGCAGGACTCAAGAAACAAAAGGGGGACAGAAACCACACATTCTCATTTAAAAACAGCGTCATAAATCTCAGCTGAAGTAAACAGTTTAATTAAAAAACACAGCATGCTGAACAGTGGGGCTGACAGTGTGGGCCTTGTGATTTGGGCAACAGCACTGACATAGATGTGCTTTAAACCAAAGCTATTGTCCCTTCCAGATGTTCTGCAACAGCCAATATCTGTCCCTGGGGATCGGAGAACTTACAGAAAATCACTCTAAATCACCTACCCCTGAAAGGCCCCGAATCTAAAAGGATGAGAAAAAAGACAGGAACAAATGAAACCTAACACACTGCATTTCCTTTTCATGTTTGGATTTATTTTATAATTAAAATTTCAAATTATCAAACTAATGCATGCTCCTGGTAGATTAAAAAACTTCAAATAAGTATAATCCAAAGCTGGGTAACTGGTGATGAACTGATACTTGTTGAAGCTAGGAGATGGGTGCATGGGAGGTTGCTGCACTATTGTATTTATTACTTTGGGATAGGTTTGAAATTCTCCTTGACCCCCACTTTTCAAAGGAACCCAGCATGAATAGTTGATTATGTATTCTTGCAAAAATCTATTATGTCCATATGTATGGTTATATATGTATACTTTTATGTGAAAGGATCGTAACAGACATTTCAAGTAGTTGTGTTTTTTTTTTTTTGCGGTACGCGGGCCTCTCACTGCTGTGGCCTCTCCCGTTGCAGAGCACAGGCTCCGGACGCGCAGGCCCAGAAGCCATGGCTCACGGGCCCAGCCGCTCCGCGGCATGTGGGAATCTTTCCGGACCAGGGCATGAACCCGTGTTCCCTGCATCGGCAGGCGGAATCTCAACCACTGCGCCACCAGGGAAGCCCAAAAGTCTTTTTTTTTTTTCAAGACAGGTCTTTGGCCGAGGAACAAGTGAACAAGCTCACTCACATGAAATGTAATCAGCTAAGCAGCAAGTATAAATGACAGTATTGACTCTGTTCCCATTTTGATTGGAAGGGAGTTTTAAAACAGGAAGGTGCACGATTTCGAGGGAAGAAGAGGAAACAGCTGGTCCCGCTGGTGGGGAAGGATGCCCAACGCAGAAGCTGGGTTCAGAAAGCAGACTTCACCCTCGTCCCAGAGCAGGTGGACCCACAGAAGCCAGGTGCTGTGCTGTCTCTGGGAGAAGTCAGGCCACCTGAACAATAGCGCACAGCCCCTGTCTAGGAAACGTGACCTGGAGGAGGGCCCTTATGACTTAGGACCTCAATTTCCTAATCCGGAATATGAGGAAGCCAACCACATTTATCTAAACTCTCTTACAGCTCTAACTTCTCTGTTTTTTATGGACATTCTGAAGCGCCTCCAGGGTAAATCCTCACTTATGAGATCAAAATAGAACAGGCCATTTGGGGCACATTTTGTACTGAAAAGATCAGCCACAAACCACAGGCCAGGGAGCACGAAACAGCAAATTTCATTTCCTTCGGGCTTGCAAGCAAGGATGAACATATCAGAGCAGATCCTGTGCTAAGCATGCTGTCCAAACACCGTCTAGGGTTACCATCATCTATTTTCAGCTCACAGGACAGACGCTGAAGCTGCCCAAGTGCTACAGGCTGTGGGTGTGCGGGTCTATCACAGGGAATAGAAAAGGTGTCTTCGGGGTTAAAATTATTCCAAGAGGCCTCAAAAGTGTTATCGGGGACATCCGTGGCTATAGTGGAGGCTGCTTTCAGCTAAGGGGCTTGTGAAAGATTTCTCAACCAATATGCATTTATTGAGCTCCAACTGCATACCAGGCATAGCTTAAACAACTGCTCAGAGTGGACTAGTCTCTATAACTGAAACAGGTGTTGTTTCTTCAAAATGAAAATGCTGTGTCCTCTGTGTATAGGACACACACACACCCCCCAAAGTCTCCATAATACTCCAAATTCAGTTAAAACTGAATCTATCCAACATTGTTTTCCTTTTCCTCTATTTCCTCTGTTTTAGCAAATGCATCACCTTCTTTTCTGCCTCTGTCCCTAGACTTACACTCTTCCCTTTTCAGTATATGCTCCCCCTCTTTTCCTATCCATCTGTTAAAGTCTAGCTTAACTCAACCTTCTTCCATAATGTCTTCTCACAACCAACCAGATATGATGTGGTTTCCTGACCCCCTATGATATATTTTCTACAAATGCCCATGTTTACCCATGTATTATTTTGTATTACTTTACTCTTATTTGCATTAATTCTCTCCAACTATAGTACAAATTGTATGAGGAAAGAACTATCTCCTTCTTTCGTATTTCCCGAAGTGTCTAGGACAAGGCTAATGGTAAATGATACTCAGTATAAGAGTCTGGGCTTTCATCTTTGTTTTCAGCTGGACAGAGAGAAATTTGACCACAGAACAGAATATAAAACTGAGTCTCTAGTCTTGGGCCCTTTGGTGGCTGTAGACCTACTCTGGCTGCTCTTACTGGGCAGTACTTCGAAGTGTTTCTCCATTGCCTTTCCATTAATATGAAGGAGTACTTGGACCATCTGTGGGTGTTTGGTTCCCCTGGGAAAAGAAATGTTAAGTAATTCTTCCTTCAGGAAGAGCCCATGCCATTCTCCACAGAATGAGTATACAGCAGGGGTCTGGCTTTAGCTCAGGGTCTGTCTACTGTCAGGATCCAGGCGGGTCTGGGCAGGTACAGCTCAGGCCAGTGGCTGGGGCCCTCCAGGAGTCCACGGGCAGCCCGGCGGAGGAGCTAGACCCCCAGAGAGGAGGAAAGTGGGGAGACGGCCACAGTGCCTGGCAGCCCCAAGGACAAGGAGGCAAATCTGAAGGTCCTGCGTTCACTCAAGTTCTGTGACGCCAAGGGCCAGAGGCAGCTCTGCTGTGGGGAAAAGGTGACAAAGCACAGACATAAAAAAAGGGAATACTGAGAGTCACAGGTGCCGTGATGCAAACACACACACACAAATACTAGGGGACAAAAAAAGGTCTTGGACTTTCATGACAAAAAAAAGGTCATGCAGGGCTGTTGAGAAACATCCAACCACTCAAAAATAAGCATCTTGGGAGGTTAACTGTCCCTTACAAATACTCAATACACTTCCATCCAAATCTTTAGGTCACCTTTTGCACTCCGTGGGGACCCCTAATACACTTGTTATTATGATTTTCTTTTTCATGACTAACAGAATGCAAGTAAAAGGAAACCGTGGGAGAAACTCAAAAAGCCTGAAAATCTGTATTTCACTTATGACTATGAAGAAAGCAAAAGAGGTTTATCAGGGCTACATAATAAAATGCTATTCCTGATATCACCTTCAGGAAAATCTTCACAGACTCAACAGTCAGACACAGCTAGTGAGAAAAGTTCCTAGAAATCTAGGTATTGGCTTATTCAATAGGTTTACATTTTCCCTTTCTTAACATAGTGACCCTTGCAGGTACTCGATACACTTACAGTTAAATTTTCAGGCTACTTGTGTACCGCTGTGGTCGCTGAATACACCTGGTGTCTGTTTCTTTGTATTTAATGAGGCGTTAGTACATATAACCTTATGTACCTAGACCCACACTTATCTGGGTTCCAGGTTACTCACACTGTTTGAGGATCAGAGAGAAGAGCGGCCAAAGCAGAAGCAAAAACCATCAACAACAGCCAAGAAGGAACTACGCTGCCTGTGAGAGAAAAGCTCTGGGTGGTAATTCTAGCATATGCAGTTTTCTCTGAGTCTGAGTCGCCATGGGGTTCTACATACTAATAAAGCCATGTGCTTATGAGCACATTATGGCTTATAAATGACTTCCATACTCTTCACCTCATTTGATTTTGCAAACAGCCACGTGAGGTAGTTAGGGGAGAGGTGATTAACCCCTATCTACAGATGAGCAGAAGGTTTACTCTGGTGGTCGGAATTGGCCACTAATAGTTTACAAGTGGAGAAGCCACATATTGAATCTAGAACTTAAGATAGCTCATCTACCAAGACTCCACGCTTGTAAGGATAGATCCAATCTCATTCATTAATAAGGATAGTTCTGCATGGCTGTAGCTGGCTATATTAGTGGTTGTATCTGCAGTGGTATTTGCATATTTATGCTTTTCAAGGGTCCTCCGTGACTTTATAAGCACCCCAAACACTCCATCTTCTCTACAACTCTCTAGTTTGCTATGGTGGATAGGCAGCTATTAAACCCCATTGACGATTATATAAGGAATCTGAAAACTTACCAAACCCTAGGGTAAGCTCACATATTAACATGGTTCCAAACACCTGTGGCTACTTATGAACTACAGCACTCATTAAACCAAAGACAGTACCTTCTAAAGATAGCTAGATACCTAAAGATCTAGTCGGCTCTCAGCCACATTCTCCTGACAGCTGTCATTTGAACTGCAGTGGCATTTCCACAACTAAAAAGTCACACTATTAATTAGACTACCCGAGGCATAGTAGCAAAGCTACCAAAAGTAGACTGTTTGGAAATCACTAAGATTCTAGAGGGGCTTGGAAAGGCCTTTGCTAATTTAAAGTCGCCATGCTACTGCTTTTGTTTCCAATATGCTTCCATCCCAGTACTTGTCTTATCGTGTGCTAGGAAGCAAAGCCGACATAAACTCTCACTCTAGGTACCAAGAAGCAAATGATACTCGTGTCCTGTGAATTGGTGGTTTTTAAAGGAGGCCCTCACATCTGTGTAAGTGTAGGGTCTGTTCCGCAGGGACTCTGATTTACATCATAATTACATCTGTCCTGTGAGCGTCTGATAAGTTAAACTATCTGGTTTTTTCCTTGAGAAACCTTACAATGTCCTGCAAATCAGTCTCCATTTATCAGACTTGTAACTTTCCCACTGAATACATAATGAAGGGACAAATATGCGATTTGATTGGATTGCTATTTGATTCAATAAACTCTTTTCCACAAAAAAAGAATCTTTCTTCCTCTAGTCTTTCTCCTGTTTTTCTTTATTTTTTTATTTGCTGCAATGACCACACTATCTAGTTCTCTAAATCTCTGAACATTTAACACAAAGAAAGGAGAAGCTCCTACCCAAACCAGACTCAACCAGTGAAACTTTCCACAATGAATCTGCACTAATGACTAAGTCCAGGCATCACATTGGATGTACAATTACTTCTTTACATGTGCTTGCAGTGTGGCTATCACAGCTGAGAATAAATTCTGCTCGTTTTTGTAATATATTACTACATTTGAGTCTTATCTTGTAGTAGATCCATTGAAGTTTTACTTAATATTATGTGTATTCTGCATTTCTTGAATACATGAGCTGAAGGTCAGGAGGTGACCTTAGAATGAAAAGAAAGGTGAACATCCTGGGTTAAAAACATGTAGTGAAAAAATCAAATCCAGACCCCCGCCAAACTCAACATACACAAAACATGGTGGACACAAATCTGCAATCATTTCAATGCTCCCACTTTTCTTTCCTCCCTCCCTCCACACCTCTACCCATAAACGCACACATTCTCTCTCATCATCATTCCCTGCCAAACTAGTTCCTCTTCCCCAACATCTGATTGCTAGGAATGATTCCCCACATATTCCAGCCACCCAGGCAATATTCTTAGGCACCTTGGACGAAGAGCTCCCATTTCTGTGTCTTTGCCCATGGCATTCCCAGTGCCAGGAATTCCGTCTTCTTCCCTTCCACTTCTATAAAACCTACTCATCTTTCCTCACGTCCCATGAAGCCATCTCCTTCTTTTCTAGGTCACAGGGAGTTCTCCTTTTTAAAACTGTTGCTTTAATTCTCCAGGGTTCTTCACAATATTTTGTTCAATTACCCTCCATTTATTCATGGATTCCTATTCTATTTCTCTACCTAAAAAGTCATCTTCTTGGGGGCAGGAACCATGCTGTTTATTTCTGGATATCTTTTCCAGTACAAACAAAAGCTGCCCCACAGGCTCTTGATAAATATTTGTAGGCTGATTAACTAAAGATAAAACATTATCAGCAGGCATGTGTATAAGAAATTTCTCTGGGAGGAAAAGATAAGAAAGGGTATATCTAGGTTTCTCTGAAACATGCAGATGAAATCTATATTCTATATATACCTACAAGTATATAATCTTTTTTTTTTTAATTGAAGTATAGTTGATTTACAATGTTGTGTTAGTTTCTGGTGTACAATGAAGTGATTCAGTTATACATATATATACCTAGTCTTTTCCATTATGGTTTATTACAGATATTAAATATAGTTGCCTGTGCTATACAGCAGGACCTTGTTGTTCATCTATTTTATATACAGTAGTTTGTATCTGCTAATCCCAAACTCCTAATTTATCCCTCCCCCACCCTGTAATCTTAACTAATCTATAACAAAATGTTAATTGCGCTTTTTAAAAGGTTCACATACACTGCCTTAAGTCTTCTTTATATTCATCTAACAATTGCAAGGCCTGTGACAGACCTTCTGTTTTGTTTGTTGCCATGTGAAAAAAGACAGTTCTGTGGCTAGAACATCATAGACCCTTATTCTCACAAGTCAAACAGAAAAGTATGCTTTTGATGTTGCTATCATTATCCATAAGAGCCATGGTGGGAGGAAGAATGGCCCTCATTTTCTCTGCCTGCTTATACAAGGGCTATTTACCATTTTGATAGGTCTTTCATCAGTGCCAAGTGCTTCACAATATCACTTTTATTAGTCACTCCCATAAGCGCCACGTGACATGCGGGAACATTATTGCCCCCTGCTGAACAGCGCAAATGCCCTCAGGAGACACAGAGAAATTCTGTGAGGGTCTTGCCCTCCCTAAGATAAACAGTGGGAGTCAGAGCTTGAACTCAAAGCTCTGGTGTTCTGCTTCGGGTCTTGGGAAAATCCACAAAGGTCTTCCTTCAGTAAAGCTGGGGAGCATTTGTCCTATCAGCTCATCACTTTAGGCTTACCCTCCAGCAATACTGAAAAATCAACTCAATCCAACAAATACTTGCTGGATGCCTAGTAATGCAAGAAACAGTGCTAGACATGGGAGAAACTGCAGTGAATCTGACAGACCTGGCCTCCCTCATGGAGCTGAGGGTCTAGACAGTGGCTTACAAAGGAGGAACCTAAGACCATCCTTTGGGGTGTGGCTAGAAAATATCAGAATGTCTATATTTCTTTTATCTCGCCTTTCAAGGGATTTTTGTTTGTTTGTTTTGGCCGCACCAGGTGGCATGCTGGATCTTAATTCACGCCCTCGGCAGTGGAAGCACGGAGTCCTAGCCACTGGACCTCCAGGGAAGTCCCTAAAGGGATCTTTTAACTTTCTATTTTGTGGGTGTGCTTAGGATACACATAATGCGCACCTGTGTATAACAGGTAATATGCTTATACTGGGGGAATCTATGCTCAAAATGTTTGCACAGACATGGATGGGCAAGCAAGACATTTGAAAACCAATGGACTGCAGGACTATGTGGACTTTCCTGAACATGCTATGACATTTCACATATTCAAGTCTTTCTTCTTGCTATTTTCACTGTCTAAAAAGCACCTCCTCCTCTTACTGTTCTCCTTCCTGAGTAAACTCCTGAAAACCCAGCTCAGCTGTCACCTGCTCGGGAAGGCCTTCAGAGGCCGAGCCATTCTATCCGCGGCTCCCGTTGTACCTTGGACATCCCTCTACCACAGAAATTATCATGCTGCATTGTAACTGTCCACATTTCTCTCTCTGGCATTAATTGGCTGGAATCTCTGGTCTGTGAGCTCCTTGAGGACAGGGGTCCTGCGGTATACCTTTTGTTCTCAAAGGCTAGCCCTGGTGCTTGTCACGTAAGGGACTCTCACAGTGCGTACGAGAAATTTATTCTTTTTTTTTTTTTTTTCTTTTTTGGGACTTCCCCGGCGGTCTGGTGGTTAGGACTCTGTGCTTCCACTGCAGGGGGCGTGGGTTCAATCCCTGATTGGGGAACTGAGATCCCGCATGCTGCACAGCCAAAAAAAAAAAAAAAAAACACGAACAAGAAACACAAGAAAACATTTTTTTTTCCTTTTAATTGTGTGGAGGTGAGGAAGTGTGTTCATACTCAAGGTATTAGACTACAACCCCTGACTCCCCAGTGAAGTAGAAAATTTAGAGATGGGCTATGAGAAAGTGATGCATTTAAAATTTACCAGTGAGGGCTGGCCAGTTTCAATCCTGAATTAAAGGCAGAGACTAAGTACTGCTAAAGCTGGGAAGAACAAATCAGAAACGCAGAGAGATGCTGAGTTCAGACGGAACAGTCTGGCGGAGACGCCTGTGCGACTGAGAGGAAAGGAACTCAGGACTGCGTCACAAGGCTCATGTTCTGCCTCAGCTCTACATACACTAACCACCTAACTGCCTTGGGGCCACTTGGTCTCCAGAGAAGGAGATTATCTTGATTCCTCATAAATACTTCAGAGCTGACATGATGAAAGTAGGGGTAGAGAGGAACCAAGACGGTCAGTTCCATTCTTACTCTGGTACCAAGTCAGATGGCCAAGCAAGAGTCATTTAAAAGGCTGGATTCGATAGATTATCACTAAGGTCCCAACAGCCTAAAGTTCAACCACTTGATTATGCTGATGACATGGAGATGATATGTCAATCAACCATGTTATGATCGATCCTTTGGGAAGACCTTCACTAAGGTGTGACTTAGAGCAACTACGTTAGTTTTCTGGACCTTGCCCAGTCAACAAACATTAATTGAACATCTAATATCCATCGGGAACTGTAAGTAACAAGTAAACAAGATATATATTGACTCTACCTTCACGGAGCATGCATTTTTGTAAACTTCACTTTCCTTGTCTCCAACACGTAAAGCTTCTTTCATGTCTAAAAACCCTGAAATGTGATGATTCAGTGTGAACTCCAAAGCAGCATGGCCCTCAAGACTCCCTCTCCAATTGATTTTTTTAAATTCCATTCACACACATCAGAACCACAGAACTTACTATTAGCTGTAAAATAATCCCTGTTCAATTTAAGAGATATGCATTCTAAGATTTCAAACATATTTCTTTATCTTACCTCCTACCACGGAACACAACTTCAGTTGCCCTTGCTGGGGCATCAGCACTACAAAGCTGAATGTGGGATTTGGAATCAAAAATCTTAAATCTGAGTTCTGCCCCCATCACTTAGTAACTGTGTGTCCTTGGCCAAGTCACTTAATCTCTCTGAGCTGCATTTATTTTTGTCACTTAGCAAATTTTTATTCCATGTACCCAAGTATGACAGAACTTCAGGAAAGCGCTTCCCCTCTAAATTTGGAATCAGAATAATCACTCAGGATAACCAACAAGGGCCTGCTGTATAGCACAGGGAACTATACTCAATAGTTTATAACAAGCTGTAAGGGAAAAGAATCTGAAAAGGAATATAGATATGCATATGTGTGTGTGTGTGTGTGTGTGTATCTGAACCACTGTTCCTACACACCTGAAACTAACACAACATTGTAAATCAACTACATTTCAATTAAATAAAAAAAAGAATCACTGATTCCTCTTAGCTCACAGGCTAAGGATCAACAGAAGGTTAAGAATCAATAGAATGATACATATAAAACCTCTTTCGAAAATAAAAGATGCTGTTTAAACGTGAGTTGGTGTTTGTAACTGGTATCACAAATACTCATCACAAAGCAAAGATAAAGAAAAACTGTTATAGAATTGTTATAATGGAATTTTTGAATATATTCATCTCGCCCAGCAAGTGTTCTGTGATTTTACAGACCAAAGGCTCACAGTATGGCCTCCACCCATTTTTTCTGAAGGTATCTGAGCCATCAACTAATAGGTTCTGTGGATCCACAAGGCTGTAATTATCGTATCTTTCTAATAGTATCTGTGAAAGCTAAAAATATTAATATGTTTGTGTGTCATCTTACCCGCAATTGCATAATCAGCTGACTCTAAAGTGGGATTTTATGTTTGTACCTAAATATTTAGCAATTTTAACAGCACACTGAAGTGACAGACTAAAAATATAAAAAGACCAAAAAATGTTAACTGGCTCACGATAGAACTGCCTAAGTGTCCTTGTCCATGGACACTCTGCTTCTTATGCCCAACGTCAACTCTAAAGCATAGATAAGTTCAATTCCTAAAACCTCAGTGTCCCTATTTGTTAAGGAGGAAAAAGAAGAATGAAATTTCATGACTTGAAAACCAAAAGCAATTTCACTTTCCATAAAGGATCAATCAACAAGCATTTATTTATATTCTACCCTATTCCTAGAACAGTGGAAATGCCACGAGAGTTACAAAAATAGAACAACATTCAGCCCTCTATATAACAAATGTGGTTACAAGTCAAACACTTTTAGGTAAGTAAAGCTCATACAAATGTGAGGGATCGTAAGATGATTATTCTATCCCAAGCAGAATTAGTCTTTGTTTACACTTTGTAACAGACAATATTTTATATAAATATCCCTGACTCTTTGCTTTTAGCACCCACACACAAAAAGTAAGAAAACAGAAAAGGTTAAAAAAATATGAGTGTTAATAAGTATCTGTGATTTTTGTCACGTAGTATTCATATGTCTCATTCCTGGTACTAGTTTCTGTGTCAGTGATGGTTATGAGAAACCGAAACTAATTCTGGCTAGTTTAAGCAAAAAGGGATTTTACTGAAAGGATATAGAGGCTCTTACAAATTTGAGAGAAGGCTGAAGAAGCAAGCTTAGAAACCGCAGGAACTGTGTTCCTCTGAGAATATGCTTAAGACTCTCACTAAGGAAGCACGGGGGGCTGCTAGAAGGATTTCTAATTAGATAGGCAAGAAATTTCCTGGTGACTTTTTTTTTGGCCGTGTCGCCCAGCATGCCGGATCTCCGTTCCCTGACCAGGGATCGAACCCGCACCCCCTGCAGTGGAAGCACGGAGTCTTAACCACTGGACCTCCAGGGAAGGTCTTAAGACCTTCTAGAAGATGGAGACTGCAAGATCTTGAAATAGGATAGCAAATTTCTCTGAGCTATATAGTGATTCAGGGAGTACAAACTGCTGTTGTTTCATAACAGAGTTGTGATTTTTTTTTTAAAGGTTTTACAAAGCAAAAGCCATTCCAATTGCTGACGACAAAAGACTTGTCTCTGAAAGAAGATACTTTGTTGAACTGAGATTCTTGACTAACAATTTAAATATATACAGATTTCTGCATAGATTTAAAGCGTTAACTTCTATAAGCTCATGTTGAGTGTCTAAATGAATGTGTGCATGCCTTCTTACCCATCTGATAGACAACTATTCCCACTAACAGGAGATACGGAAATGAATGAAAAGAGCAGGTAATTCCTTCTTTATTCAGTTCCTAGATTAGGTCCTGAGACCAAGAGTAAGAATTAACAGGGGTGAGAGGAGTTGTAAGTGGTTAAAGTGCAAACCAGCTAAGTAATAACCATAATTTCTAGTGTAATTTCTTGTCTAGTGATGTGAAGAAGCCTGGAAACATACACACGCACAAGCAGCTACTCAACGTGGGACAAAATGAAGAAAGCATTATATCACAGGAAAAGGAAAAATTAAAGAATGAATGTGACCTTATACCTACAACACTATTTTGATATCTATAGTGGCTGACAGAGGGTTTTGGGTGAAGGAAAAACAAAGATGGGAGAAAATAAAGTCAGCATTTCACATCTTGTTAAAACGGCAACATGTAGTCTTGACATGGTTTTCACCAAAAGGAATATGGGCTTTTGGCAACACTGCACAGAGAACATTAGTCTACAGTTAAGTATACATTATTAATGTCACCTTCTGTATCAGTGCAACAGGTATCAGGCATGCATGCTGGGGAAAAAATAATTAGAAAACAAACGGTTTAAGATTCTATGTGGCTAATTAAGTAAAGTCTTTACTTTTTTCTCTCAGGATACTTGAAAATTCTAGCATTATGCCCAAATATCCTGATATCTTAGAAAATTTTTATACTTATTGTTTTGAATCCAAAATTCCCCAACCCTGAGAGTTCTGCATTCTTCTAATCCTAAAATCAACACCTAGACTACAGGACCTATTTTCCTGCAAATCTAAAGGCTTGGTGTGAAAAATTCAATTATAATCATAAAATGATTGCCTTACGCATTCTTACAAAGGAAACAAGAGGATTTTGAACTAAATGCCCAGTGCTTATTTATCTGGCTATTTCAATGTCCTCTCTTTGAGAACAATGAGTCAGGAGCTCTATATTAGAGTCTATTGCATGGATCTACAGTTAACTAAGTTAAAAATTTATTCTAGCTCTAAACAGAAGTTGAGCAATACCTTGAAAAGCTCCAAAATAATATCTGGAACATTTTTTAATGTTTCTTGCATGAGATTCTACTGACTAATCTATTCCTCACATGCAAAACGTAAGTCCGAGGATATGCATCTTTCATGTTGCTGAGAAGCGGCAATAAATAAGTTTCCTTCTAGAACCTAAAATATGGCCCACTGGACTCACATTCCAGAACTTCTAATTCAGTTAATCCATAGGTGAAGAGTATTTACTATTATCTTCAAGTGAAACACACAAGTTAATCTGACACACTGCATGTATACACGCGCATCAGTATGCTTCCTGGTAATCAGCCATACATAGCAGTGTAAATAGCCAATTAGTCACACAGCGAACCCAAGTTTTTGTAGCTTTTAAATAACTCTTAATAAGTTTTTAAATATACTAATGGTGCTATTCATCTTTTTCATGTATGTAGACATAAGTATTATTATATATGTAAGTTTAATTTTTGCCCAACACAGAATGAATATTCAGAGACAAGACAAATTTTAAAAGTCCAGGCTCCATGTCCATAGTAGTTGGGGAGTTCTTTGCTTCTGACCTCCAGGCTCCAATGGCTTAGAGCTGAGCGCAGCTGTATCCTCAACGTGTACGCGCTAAGAGCATGACTTGTGCAGGACACTGTGAAGCTGCAAAGCCCAGCTCTTCTATTTGCTGGCCTTGTGACCCTAGACAAGTTTCTTAATTTCTCTAAGACTTTGTGTGCCCATCTCTAAAATGGGACTAATGATACCCACTCAAGGATTAAATGGTATAATTCATATAAAATACTTATCACGCTACTTGGCATACAGTAAGTGTGCCAAGCTTACTATAAATAAATACTGTTTATTATAATTATTATTATTTACTGAGAAGGCTAAAAGAAAATCAGAATAACACCAATCCAGTGAATATCGCAACAAATTACATAGCTATAAAACTTAGAACCTACTGCCAAGGGATGATTTATCCATCTCTCTTGGCAGAAGGAAGCCTGGTGTTAAGGTATTAAAAACAAGGCCAGAGGTTAAAAGACATAACCTAGTTTGACCTTTGAAGTAAATACCCTCATTTATAAAATAAGGTAAAGTTTAAAGTCCTCGTTTCAAAACTTCAGAGTAAGTCAAAATGCACTTGTAGCGTTGAAACACGGTATGCCTCTTCCTGGATTTTAGACACAGAAGTTCTGGACCTAAGAATCAGTAAGGTGCCGTACCTTGCCTCGGAGAGTGCACAGACCCGCCAGCTGCTGGGGGGGACACAGCAAGATTTGTGACCTTAGAGGCCCAGCCTGACTTCACAGGCAGCGCGCTGGCTGGGACTGGGAGCCTGGTCTTTCCCCAGCAGGAGGGGCTGTGACTTCAAACAAGCCCCGGAGGTCTCCAGGTGCTGATGCATCTGGCATTTCCCAGCTCGGACACTTAGGCGCCTGAGTTCACATTATTTGTAACCCAGAGATAAGGCCATGCTCATGCTTGCATTATAGGAAGGTTGTGTAGCCGGGGGTCAGGGTCCCTCGGTGGAACACAAACACACTGTATGTCAGGCAGCTTCATGCTTATGCCCAACTCTGTGGAATAATGAGAGAATGGAGGACCACATATCCCCTCTTGCTGACCCTTTGTGTTGATGGGCCCCCAGTAAATATGTTCTTTAATCCACACCATAAACCATGGTATTCACCTTCACCCTCCCTCACTACACAAGGACAAAAATGGAAAGGGTTGTAGATGCCCTGATGTACGTCTGTACAAGGTACTGGAAGGCTCAAAACCAGAGAAGCACCCATTCTTTTAAGTCACTAGAATAAGTTCAGCAATGAGAGCTGGACTTCCCTTTTAGAAGGTGTTACCTTTTGCTGACACCTCCCATTCCTAAGTCTAAAGGGCGAAAGGGGTCAGGCCTGCAATCACCTTGACCGTCTTCCAGGAGAATCATCAAGCTGGATGCAGGGGCTCTTAGAGAAGAAAACATCTGCCCTGTGAAAACACATACTTCGCTTGAATAATCCTTCTTCTGTGGGAGGCGGAGCAGGTCACACAGATAAGATACGATTCTCAAGGCCTTATGGTGAAATACTGAAGTATGTGCATTCCAGTAAATGCAGTTTTAAGTGACACACTGAGTATCTCAAATTTAACCTCTGAACACGTCTCTGAATAGACTACCAAATAGTTTTAAATAAGTGTTTTTTCTTTGTTACCTATTGTACTATAATCTCCATGAAGGCCTATCTCCCAGAATTCCCCAAGCAAGTTAATTTAGTATCTACTGCTATGCTCTATCAAGAAGAACATTTTTGACTACAAAGTAAAACAGACTGTCATATTTTATTATAGATGGGTGTTCTTTTAAGGAATGCCAGGCTACATTTCAGTAAATTTTTTTTCGCATAAGCCACCAATAAGGACTACAATGATTTCCCCCAATATATATTAGATTCCATAATTATGATTGCAGTGCTAAGGGTGGCCTATGCCCTCACCACCCATACATGTAGACGCTCATAAGGAAGTGACTGAGTCCTGGCCACTAGAAGTTTTCTCTGGCAGAGGCTAGAAGGTCAGCTGAGGAGCGTTAGTTGGGTAGGCACAACATCAAAGAACTGAAAATATCCAGATAATCCCCCAATTCTCACAGGGTTCAAACTCCTCCCTGAATAAACATTCTTTCAGAACTGCTGACAAATAGCCAAACCGACTTCCTCTCCTCCTCTGTGTTCCCCTTTCAGAAATGAAATCATCTAGCAGCAACATAACCACCCGAAGTGGAGCTACAGGAAGACAACTGAAGAGATGCCCTCTGGTTCGTTAAGCTTTTAAACCATCAAATGGTTTTGTCCCTTGTTAAACAAAATGGCCTGACAAACCCTGATGCATTGGAATTGTGGTTTCTAAGGCATTCCTGGCCCTAACCACTACACCTCCACTTGAGGTATCATAATTGCAAATTATGATAAAGTCCTGAATAATCAGACTCTGCTCTTCTTGGCTTAAAGCCCCAATTACTGCCAAGTCAGCAAATGCTGAACGTGTAGACAAATGCATTGGCTCCAAGCCCAGCTTCTTAGCTTTCATCGATGCTTCTCAATGGGTTTAACTGGAGCTTCTCTCTTTTGTAGCCAACACAGGCATAAGAAAAAAATCACAATTTTAAATCACAGTTTCTTGTCAGTACTTGAGGACAAAAGGTTTATTGCATTTGTACACACACCACCCATTCTGAAGAATAAAAGGCTAAACTCATGCAGTGTTCTCCAAGAATAAAACCGTAAGAATAAATTGGGATTTATTCCTATTAGTTATCCTTATGGTAAGATGCGGTACAAAATCAATGCCAAAGTTGCTATTGTAAAGTCAATGCAATGGTGCAATGAGATATCAGCTTAAATCTTACTAACAGTGGTGAAAAATCTGCCTTCTTGATAATCGAAGGTAGCTCCTATTTCCAATTTCTGGAGAGGGGAGGGAAAACATTGACAAAATATATTAAAACACATGACCTGAAAGATCTTTCTTAGTTATGTAAGTAAGGAACATTTTGAGACTTCCTCAGAAAGTCTGCATCTTAATGATTCCTAAAGCAGCCTGCTTAAACAAAGAGATAACGTTTATACAGCTTTGGCTGGGAGTCTTTCTGGGTGGAGGTGTTACTTGGAAAGACATCAAAACCCAAGTGATGCAAAAATCATTCTTTGCAATTTGAACCTGAGCCACCTGCCATTTTAGTCATCTGTTGAGAGTTCTATTTTACTTCTATTACTGAGCAAACCCTGAACACCAGAGGCATCTCTTCCATTTCAGAGGGCAGTGAGGGGTGAAAGGTGAGGGAGGGAGCATATGGATGGTGAACAAGTGATCGTCATGATGGGGAAGTTTACAGGGAAAATTACTTTGAAAGCACTAGGGTCCAGGATGTATGCCAATGTCTCCTAACCACTCCCAAATTGTGTCTTCTTTGTGGCTTTTCTGTGAGCACTTTCTTCTTCTCTGTATAAGCTCCCCACCCCTGCAACTTTGTTATTTCTCCTAAAATTTGGCCTTAATTACACCATACCCTGTACAATTTTTTTTCCACTGGTTTCTCATCATTGAGCCCAAATTATCATTTGTGGAGGACACTGGGCTTATCTCTGCAACACCCAATGAACCCTTCACCAGAGTATAGCAGCTATGATCCTACCTGTGCCCCTAAGGAGGAGGCAGGGGGCTCCTGCTTGACTTAAGGCAGTCAGGGTAATACCATCCTTCTTGCCACAATATTGCAGATGGGTAAGCCTACGGCAACCAGCAAAGGACTTTGTTCTGCTTTAATATCTTGTGAGTCTGTAAGTCAAGATGATCCAAAAACATGAACGCTCAAGACTGCTGTAGATGGTTGATGGCAGCCAGTCCTCTCTTTTCAGTCTGACCGGTGCTAGTGGCTGTCATATGACTGCAAAAGCAGCCTTCATGAAGGCAAAGTTAATGCACAGAGAAAAGTAGAATCAAGAGAACTTAAGAGAAATAGACCTGGAATCCTGATCACACCTCATGTGAAGTCTACATATCTCTGAAATTTAACATTACATAAGCCAAGAAATCCCCTTTATTGTTTAAACCACTCTACATGTTGCCCTTTATATACTGCCCCCATATATTATTTAAATGCATATGTATTTTTCCCCTCTCTACCTGGCTTAGGCTGTGACCTGAAGGCAAGAAGGATGGGCCTTACTGCTTGCTCGTTTGCAGAGTTATTTCCCTAGTTGTTTGCACCTAGTAGGAATTCTGAGAGGCCTGGCTTCAAAATCAAGCTCCCATACTTACTACTTATGTGACTTTGGTCAAACTGCTCATGCCTTAGTTTCTTCCAGTTAAAAACAGGGATGACAGAATTATTATCAGAATTCAATAAAACAATATACATGCAAGCTCACAGAACAGGACCTGACATTTTGCTATTATTATTGTTTAGTAAATGCCTGAACTGTCCAACTGTCCCTCACTTTACAATCCACATATAAAAACACAAACCTTGATCACCCTCCTCTACAATGATTATCATCATCTCTAACTCTTTTGTACCAAATTTCCCTACAAGTTAGGAGAAGATCTTTGTACTGTACCAAACTACGGCCCCATGCTTGTTAGGGAAGAGTAGGATATTCAAGGCAACCCAGAACCTGAAGATCCGCTTCTGGCCAGGTTTCCCATGATATAAGCTGTTTATCACCTCTCAGACTCATGTCCTAGGTCTCTGGCCTATGTCCTTCTTTTGTCATTGATCCCTCTTGCCCTGCAGGAATTTCTGAGTCAGTGATCTCCCCTGTGCTGGAAGCATGGCTTCCGTTTCTAAGTGTCCTTCTCTGCCATAAATGCATCTTCGACACTCCCCGTCCTTAGATTTTCAATAATTTCTTTTCCATTCCTCTCCATATTTATACTTACTGAATTATACTGTATCATTAACATATGAACTTATTAAATTATATTTATTATGTATCCATATTTTAAAACAAATTTATTATGCAAAGATATATGAGACAGGAAATTCATGTAATATACGTTACTTGCCCTTTCCCACCCTGGCATCCTTGTAGGTTTCACTCCCCTAAGGTATCCACCCCTGCATGAAATTAATTTTGCTTCAGGACAAATACAAATGGAACAAAGGACTCTTGCCTTAAGCAAGTCCAGAAATGTTATCTTAAGATTAATATTCTTTTTATTATTTTGCACTTGATTTATTTCACGATTTGGAAATCTTACACCATAAAAGTGAAAATAAAGTTTCTGATCCACAATAGGCCAAAAGCAGGCTTGAAACTCTGAGAGATACAAGTGATGATGACAGAGGGAAGTCTGGAAAATGAAGGTCCTCCTCTTGTCCCCAGCACCTAACCCAGTGTCTGGCATCTAGATGGACTTTGGAAATTATTCATAGAACTAGTGATGAGACACTGAGAGGACTCCTGCCTGGACATGGCAGGACAGCAGAGCCCTTCATTCTGCTGTTGAAACAGGTGTTGGCTTCAAAAAGTAAAATCCAACCTTTCCTTCAGCTTTGTAACATTTCTGCTGAGTCCTGGAAAGGAAAGGGAGGTAAGAACTCCATAGATGACAATTCTATAGTAGAGTATCATAATTCTAAGGATACAGTATTATTTCAGAAGAAATATAATTACATATGCACATGGTATCAGTTGGTTATTCACATCTCCTGGATTTCCAGTTACGGGGGTGAATACATTGTTTGAGTCGATTTTCTGTTTCTTGCAGCCAAAAGCATTCAAAGATATCCAGATAGGGGTTTGGGTTTCACAGATGTATGTCTTAGTCAGTACTCATCAAATGGTGCATTTCATTATACATAAGTTTTATCTCTTAAAAAAAAAAAAGAAACTTGTAGTAACATGAATGGTCCTAGAGAATATCATAGTAAGTGAAGTCAGTCAGACAGAGAAAGACAAATAACATATGATCTCACTTAGACATAGAATCTAAAAACATGATACAAACAAACTTATTTACAAAACAGAAACAGACTCAGACATAGAAAAAAACATGGTTACCAAAGGGGAAGGTGGGGAAGAGCGATAAATTAGGAATTTGGGATTAACAGATACACACTACTATATATAAAATAGATAATTAAGGACCTACTGTATAGCACAGGGAACTATAATCAGTATCCTGTATCACGCGCTAAAGCAAGCACGGTGGAATGTTAATTGTGGAATCCAAGCGGTGGAGAAAAGGACGTTCACTGTAGAATTCTTTACACTTTTCTGTATGTTTGAAATTTTTCGTAATAAAATGTTGGAGGAAAAAGCTCTAGTTCACTCTTGTTCCTTATATTTGAATGTCCTTAAATACTCTGTGATAACTTTTGGCTCTTGTAAGTATGGTAGCAGGATAAGTGTACTTTATCATGGCAACTAAGGTCTATTCATCCTCTCTCATGAAGACAGGTTATATCAGAGTCTACAAAACAGTCATTAATAAAGTAAATTCTTTTTTCCCCAATATTCATTTATTAATAAACATAACACTAATTGCCTGGCATAGTTATAAGTGCTATACAAATATCAACATATCATTCTAAGACCAATTTACTGAAGTGTATTTTCATCACCAGTTTACAGACTAAGAAACTAAGACACAGATTCATGAAATAAGTAACCCAAGGTCATCCAGCTGGTAAATAACAGAATCGGGGTTTAAGCTGAGGCATTCTGATTCCAGTCTATACACTCTTCAGCTCTGTACTTTCAATCCAGTATAATCAACATGTGATCCTTTTCAGCAACTTCATCTGTGATCTCCGGTTATTTCAAGAAAACCTTAGAAACCACAAATAAGTCATGCTATTTGGTATAGACCAGTAATGAGCAAATTTTTAAAAATGTATTAATAGTTATCTTTTTATCACTTCATTTGTTGTATCTGTGTTGTGTATATGTGTGCTTCATTTATTGTTTTACTCTTTAATAAACTTATTTTAGAACAGCTTCGGATTTACAGAAAAATCGTAAAGCTATACCACACATCACTAATATGGCAAATTTGATACAGCTGGTTAACACTGATACAATATTGTTTACTAAAGTTCATACTGTAGTCACTTTTCCTTAGTTTTCTTTTTTTTATTTTTAAAATGTCATTTTACTTTTTTTATTGGAGGATAATTGCTTGACAATGTTGTGTTAGTTTCTGCTGTACAATGAAGTGAATTAGCTCTAAGTATACCTATATCCCCTCCCTCTTGGACCTCCCTCTCACCCCCCTACCATCCCGCCCATCTAGGTGGTCACAGAGCACTGAGCTGAGCTTCCTGTGTGTTATAGCATGTTCCCACTAGCTAGCTATCTTATGCATGGTAGTGTATATATGTCAGTCCTAATCTCCCAATTTGTCCCACCCTCCCCTTCCCCTCTCTGTGTCCACATGTCCATTCTCTACGTCCACGTCTCTATTCCTGCCCTGCTAATAGGTTCATCTGTACCATTTTTCTAGATTCCACATATATGCGTTAATATACGATATCTGTTTTTCTCTTTCTGGCCTACTTCACTTTGCATGACAGACTGCAGGTCCATCCACATCTCTACAAATGACCCAATTTCACTCCTTTTTATGGCTGAGTAATATTCCACTGTATATATGTACCACATCTTCTTTATCCATTCATCTGTCCTTGGACATTTAGGTTGTTTCCATGTCCTGGCTATTGTAAATAGTGCTGCAATGAACATTGGGGTACATGTGTCCTTCTGAATTATGGTTTTCTTAGAAAGTAAATTTTAACAAATGTGAAGGAAAATGAATCATGGTTATGCATCAGATAACTGCCTTAAAACCTCACCTCTAAACTGATTTTTGTTGTCTGTTTTTAAGAAGAAAATAGTACAAGTAGGAGCTTTGGTAAAGTCTTATTTTATCAACCTTCCTATAGCTTAACTAAAGATGATATAAGAGGCACTTGGCACCTAGATGTAAATAAAATACAGTCATATAGCACCACTGCTTTTTCCAGTGAATACATTCTGTGAAAGTCACTATCATTTATGGAAATGTTAATGACCAAAGGTAAGTAGAATTTTTATAAAAATATTCAGTGAAAACAGGGTACAAGTTTACCCCATTCTCCTTTCCTCCTGGGGAAGAGGAAAGGAATCGGGAAGCAAAACAGTACTTCTACAATCCAAAAGTTCACGCTTTACTGGACTCAGTATATGTGCCTGAAAATAGTGTGCAAACCGTATAAAAAGAATTGCCTTTTTTTTTTTGTGGTACGCAGGCCTCTCACTGTTGTGGCCTCTCCCGTTGCGGAGCACAGACTCCGGACGCGCAGGCCCAGTGGCCATGGCTCACAGGCCCAGCCGCTCCGCGGCATGTGGGATCTTCCCGGACTGGGGCACGAACCCGTGTCCCCTGCATCGGCAGGCAGACTCTCAACCACTGCGCCACCAGGGAAGCCCAAGAACTGCATTTTAAATAGAAAACTAACCCAGGATCCTCAACAGAAAATGTGCTAAATCCTTTTCTAAGATGGAAAAAAACAATCCTTTCTTAACATATCCTTTTTGTAAATTTGCACATTTATACACTGGTTGTTCTTAAACCAGTACCTCGTTATATGTCTCTACACTAACCCCCTCCCAATCCCCCTTGTTTTTTGTTTGTTTGTTTGTTTTGTGGACACACCACGCATAGTGTATTCCTCCAGAATTTTACAACTTGTTAGAAAATGGCCAACTTCACACATAATAAAAGCACAGGGACTAACCTAACTGTAATGAAAACAGGATAGCATGAAATGAGGCTTTCTCTCTTAAGGAGAGAATGTTCATTCCGATCTTCTTTTGTTTCTCACACTTTAAGTCATGATCAGAGAAGCTACTGAGCACTTTGTACTAGGACTGGTCCTTCTGAAGCCTACCTGATCTGCCACAAAGCACAAGGTTCGGTTCTCTGGGGCTGTAACAGTTTCACCACCCAAAGGAGAGCCTTACAGAGCTGGATGATCAAAATAAGGCCAAGACCTAAGTGGGTGCTGAGCCACAGTTTACTTCAATGAAAGGAACCTCTGGGTAAATATCAGAATCAGAAATCTGTAGGTACAAGTGTTGCAGGGAGACCGTGTCATCAGGATTAAAACAAATAACAAACACATACCACCAACAATAACAAAATCACCAGAAGCAGCTAAAGGTTCCAAGTGGAAAGATTTGAGCCTTTCTCTGATGACACTAGCTGCTATCTACCTCCTCTGCAGCTGCCGTGGGCTTCCCCCAGCTGGAGGCCCTGGCATTTGTCCCCTCTTGCCACACCCTAGCAACAGCTGTTATCAGAAAACTGCACAGACAAAAGGATATCTTGTCCCCCACTCCCAGGTGTGTTTTCTTTCTCCATCTCGCCTCTCCTACTCAACCTTAAAAATATTTGGAAAGCTACAGAAAAGTGACTCTTTGTGCAGACGAGAGTAAATTCCTGCTCTCTCTGAACTCTTCCAGTTTGGGGCCATCCCAGCCCTGATGAAAATAGCTCCTGTTGCCCCTGCTGGCACTGCCACGGGAACAGCTGTTTACAAGCAGGCTGTCTGATCCGCTAAGCTCTCTCCCCGCACTCCGTCTCCACTGGTGTTCCCCCAGCATCTAATAATCCATAAAAACAGTCACTGCCATAGGCCTCCAAGTTTGGTTAAAGCTGATAATACGGGGACAAGGATCCCAGATCTGGGACCCATCTCTGCTTGGTAGATAATGAGGAAGAAAGAAAAGTGGGATGACTTACTAGGTAGAAGGAGGGTTGATGAGTGTTTCCTTTGTCTTTTCCTAATCACTAAACTCATAGACACCAACCATTTAAGAGCCGCCACCTAATAAAGGGACGTGAGTTCCTGATCCAAATAAATACTAGAAATTCTAGGAGAGGAGAACAGTCATCCGCCACCTCTCATTCGCTTCTTTTGAGGTGTGTTTATTTAATAACTTATTTTCCGGTTTATTGATTCCAAAGTCGACAGAAGCCAAAACCTAAATACCAGGATTGGCCTTTTAGAAAAGTAACCGCGAACATATTACTCAGAAACAACTAACACTGCACTCATTTCAAAAACAGGTGTACGTCAGGATAAGCGCATGAAGGTGTACAATAATTCCACAATCGTGTACTGAGCACTTACTCAGTGTCTTCCATTTGCATGAGGGTTTTGGCAAGTGACAAAGTACTTTCCCAGGCTCTCTCTCCAGGGAAGAATGGAGTCTTTACTGAGTTTGCTATGTGCCAGGACTGTGCCTACTGTCCCCACACCCAATGTGTGAAGCAGAAAAGATGTTCGTAGGAACAGGGTCTGTATATGAGAAAAGCCTCTGGTGTAAAGGCAGTTCATCACTCTACACGAGGCTTGTCTGCACTGACTCCAAATACAGTCATTTGCCATTTCCTAAAGTTCTCCCTTTTTCATCTGAACAGGCGGTAATTTCCCAAGGCCAGGATATCCTCTCTGCTTATTAGAAGAATAAAAGCGTATTCCTCCTGCTTGGATCCCTACATTTCAGTAGTAGCATCTGGGCAGTAGCTTTCCCTCTATTCCCTTTGGTTACAATGGTTACTTCCATATTAACGGACACCAGTAGGGGCTACCCCCTAAGACATTCTCTAAGCCAATTTTGAAGTGCCTTAAGTTCAAAGTGCAATAAAACAAACTACAGTTGACCCTTGAACAACTGGGATTTGAACTGCTCAGGTCCACTTATACTTGGAGGTTTTCAATATAAATACTACAGTACTACATATTTCATGATTGGTTGGATCTGTGGATGGGGAACCAGGGATGAAGAGAACGTCTGACTATAAAGTCATACTCGGATCTTCAACTGTGCAGAGGGCGGGTGCCGTGACCTGCGCATTGTTCAGGGGTCAGCTGTATTTCTCCTTGTTCTGTTCTGTATCTCTAAATTCCATATCTCATATTTACTTTATTGTAGATTGGCCTTTAGTTCCAGAAGCTGACTTGTACCTTCTATCTGCGTACTGCATTAACATTGGCAAAGCAAATTCAGAAAAGCAACTTAATATTGATTTAACATGTTTTTATGAAAAAGGCAATAGCAAGGCTGTAAGAGTCTGGAAAGGCAGTCTGGTGTAGCAAAAAGGCAATACATCAAACAATCTGAAAGAACGGCAATTTCCTACAACTTACCTAAAACTCATTGCCTCGTAAATTGCTTTTAGGGACCCAGCTTTAATGACTGGATAAGACTGTTGTAATTAGCATATTTAGTCTAGGTTGGTGAGCATAACTGAAAAGCTTGAGGTGTTTTCTCTCTTAATTAAGCATTCCTCATTACATTCTTAATTCTCCCCCTACCCCGCTCCCATCCTCACAGCTGGCAAAATAGTGAACTGTAATTTATCTTCCCATTAAAATGATTACAAATTCAGAATGAGTGGAGTTCAAATTAAGTTTTCAAAACCATATGGCAAGGGAGACCCACTTTAAAAGTTAACGGGGAAACTGACCATTCTATCTTGTAAAAACATAAACACCTCTAGAAATTAATTAGATTTTTCCCGACAGAAGCGAAAAATCATTTGTCTACTTGCTTGTTTGCAAAAGTTCTCATACCAGAATATCACAGTCTTATATATATGATTCAGTCTTACATTGGTCTTACCCTGACACTTCTTAATCCTCTAAATTGTAATCTAGCATTTTGCTTAAGAGCAAGAACTCTCAGCCCTAGCACTTTCTGGCTGAAAAATCTATGGCCAGTTAGCTTACATATTTCATTCCTCAGTTTTCCCATCTGTAAAATGAGGATAACAAGTATATCTTCTATACAGGGTAGCTTAGAAAGCTTAAAGGCATATATATGCTTTTGATAATATATATTTATATATATATTTCTAATAATATATATAAGCACTTGGAAGAGTCTTTGGCAGGTAATATATGCCATATAGGTATTATTGTTATTATTATCATGCCTACCATTACCACAGAGAGAACAGTGAGATTCACTGGCCTTCTTTATTTAAATGCTCTATTACAAACCACTTTCTTGCTAAGTATCTCTGGGATTAATCTATAGAAGAAACAGAAGGTGGATTTTGGATGCTGTAATTAGAATGTCAGTTATGATTGCATGACAAATCTCAAGATAAAAGATTTATATATAAAACATAAAAATAAATAATGATTTAAAAAGTCATCGTATGAAACCTCACTAATACGAAGGATTTTTATATGGTTAATTATCTTCAAATCAGGAATGTTCTGAGACAATTTTCTGGACTATTTACGGTATATTTTCTCTGTGCTGTATCAAGAATGATACCATAAAAAGATATATATAAAATATCAGTCCCATCTGGCGTGGTAGTCATGTGTTATCAAGTTAATGATAAAATTCATCACATTCTTTGGCCAATCCAAAAAGAAAGCATAAAGTTTATTTCAAAAGTTTTAATATTTTGTCTTTCATCACTCTAATGTGTCATCCAAATGCATTTTTGTAGTAGTTTTACTGAGAAATAATTCACACACCACAAAATTCACCCATTTGCTGTATATAATTCAATGGTTTTTAAGCATATCCACAGAGTTATGATATCATCACCACAATCAAGTTGAGAACATTTTCATCATCCCCAAAAGAAACTCTACACCCATCAGCAATCACCCTCCATTCCCCCTCCCCACTGCCACTGGCAACCACTTTCTGTCTCCACAGATTTGCCTATTCTGGACGTTTCATATAAATGGAGTCATATTGGGTTGGCCAAAAAGTTGTTCAGGTTTTTCCGTAACATGGAAAACCCGAACGAACTTTTGGGCCAACCTCCTAATATATGCCTTTTTGTGTCTGCCTTCTTTCACTTAGCATCATGTTTTCAAGGTGCATCCATGTTGTAGTATATATCAGTACTTTATTCCTTTTTATTGCTGAATAATACTCCCTTGTATGAATAGACCACACATTATTTACCCATTCATCAGTTGGTGGGCATTTGAGTTGGTTCTGGTTTTGGCTATTATATAAAATGCTGCTGTGAAAATTTGTGTACAAATTTTTATGTAGACATATGTTTTTGTTTCTCTTGAATACATACCTAGGAGTAAAACTGCTGGGTCGCATGGTAATTCTATGTTTAGTCTTTGAGGAAATACCAGAATGATTTCCAAAGTGGCTGCATCATTTTACCTTTCCACCAGCAGTGTATAAGGGTTCCAGTTTCCCTGCATCCTTGCCAACAGTTCTCATTATCTGTCTTTTTGATTATAGCCATCCTGGGGATGTGAAGTGGTATCCAAATGCAGTTTTAAGATACAAAGACACTCAGATACATTGAGCAAGGAAGTAAAATCTTTTACGACAAGGGAAAGCACAAAGAGATTAGGAAAAGGATCCTGCAGTCAGGCTGGAGAAGAAAGCAGGAGATGTTTTTAAATGTTACTCAATTTCATATCCTTATGCAACCAGCTGCCCTTACCAAAATGTCAGGATTATGGAGCCAACCCCCAATTTCACATCTGAAGTTTATAATAATCATAGCAACAACTACTCTTGACTTATTGATTTATTTTACAAAGTTCCTTCCCATGTTATACCCCATTTGCTCCAACACCACAGATCTTACATGGGAGGATATTATTATTCCCATTCTGCAGGCACAGTCGCTGAGGCCCAGAGTGGCTAACTGACTTGCCCAAGCAAAAGTAGTTCAAAACAAATACATACATCCATATATACATCCATAAATAAATATTAAATTAATAAAATTCACAGAGCTGGACCTGGAAGCCAAATTTTGTATTTCAAATCCCAATCCTGGTGTCTCCTTTCCTTACCACCTTCATTCACCTCATCTTTGATGACCCAGAAAGCAATGGAAAGGAAAGAGAAGGCAGAGAGGAGGAATTGTCTGTGTGTCTGTGAGTGTGTGAGTGTGTGTGTGTGTGTGTGTGTGTGTGTGTGTGTGTGTATAGCAATTAGAGGCAGGAGGCCTGCACATCACAAAGTCCCCACAATCCACCTGTGAGAAAGCAGTTAGGGATGTGAAATCATGTTGTGACAGTGACAGCCAGGAGGGCTGCATCCCTACTCCTTTAAGAGAGGTTCTTCCAGTAACCAAGAAGCTAGTGGCATACATGGCCACTTAACTCTAAATTCTGAATATTACATTATCTGTATTTACAACAGTATATTTAATTACATACACTAGTTATTCAAATATTCGAGTAATCACTATACACTCTGTACTCAGCACAGTGCAAAGATGGTAGAGGTTTTTAAGAAGCAATGATGACAGTTCCCCAAAGTAAAATTAAGTAACTAACATTTACTAAGCCCTTTACATGTAGCACCTCCTCATTTAATCCTCACAAAATTCCTGCAAGAGAAGTAAAACGGAGGCACAGAGAAGTTAAGTAAATTGTCCGCAAGTCACAGGACTAATAAATGGTGGAGACAGAATAAGAACCCAGATAGCCTGTGTTCTTAACCACCAACCAATCCTTTCTGCTAGATCTTGCTCAGCTGGAAGTCACCTGTGGTGACACACAGAGACCAATAACACTCGTTAATTCCAACAACCATTTGTTGAATGCTCTTCAATACATGAAGCCCAGGGGAAAACTCTCACAACAACCTATGAAGTGCTATCTTCATTGCCTTTCTACAGATGAGGAAACAGGCTCAGAGAAGTGAATTAACTTGTCCAAAGTCACAGAACTATAATAACTAAGGCTGGCATGGTGCATACTATATCCCAGGCACTGATCTAAGCACTAACTCATCTAATTAATCTTCATCACAATACAGAGGTAGGCTCCATTATTACCCATCATTCTTAGTTAAGTAACTTGTCCAAGGTCCCACACTATTAAGTAGCAAACCCAGATTCACTCTGGTTTTAAAGTCCTCCTCAAAACAACTTAATGTTAACTCTTGGCAACAAAGTGGCTGAGCAGAAATTCAAACCCAGGTCTATATAACCCGAGTGCAAGACAGCCCTCTATCTTCTTACCGACACACTAAGCCTAGTCCTCAAACTCGCTGCCGTGCAGAGGGGTGCCTGGGAAGAGGAGAAGTGCTCTGGGGACTTCCCCAACCAAGGAAGGGGTATTTAAGCATGTCGAAGGAGAAAGTGCTTTCTGGACAAACAGAGGCACCCTGCAGTTTATCATTTTAAAGGAAGTGAAACGTACCCAATTGAAGAGCAGATAAATTATTAAAGTGTTTCAAGGTGAATCAGAAAAGCTTTGATTCTTTTCAGTTAGAAAATCTCTTGATGGAAAAGCTTTTATTCCCTTTAATTCTGACTATACATTAAAAAATCACCAAGGGATAGAAATGCACAATTTGCCTCTTGTAACTTGTAACTAAATTAATTCTGACCTCCAATATTTACTTTCTCAACCTAAGGGCAGCAAGCAGGGTGGTTACCAAACCTTTAGGGATCGTTGCAAGAGTCTCTCTCCTTCGGGTCCTGAAACACAGCATTTTAGAAACCAAAACGAGCCTGGAGATTCAGGCCAAGAACTAGAAGTAAGAGGCAAGCGCACCGTTGCGATGGGACAGGGGCCGGCATGCAAGTTTTGGCTCAACCACTGTAAAGCCAAGGGGTTTTTCCCCTGGCAAACTGATTAATGACCACAAGACGCAGCTGCGGAACCGGTCATACCATAAGGAGAATTCTCAAACATGAATCCAAGAAGGACCAGGATGGGATGGAAATGATAAAGTGGGCGGGAGGGGGTCCTGAATCTGGGGGTAACTGCCTGTCCTGGACGCAGTGACACACATCAAGTCCCAATTCTTGCAGCAGCCGGGGGCCAATGGACCCTGCTACCTAAAATGTGCGCGCTGGGGGAGCTGGCAGCAGGGCAGCGGGACAAGGTGCCTCCACGCCCCCTTGCGGACCCAAATAATGACGGATGAGTATGTGCCAATTAAGTGATAGGTACAGTGTTTCAGAAATGTTCTCACTTTAGCCCCCACCACAACCATTCAAGGAAGTTGCCGTGATCAGCCCCATTTTACAGATGAAAATACTGAGGCTCAGGGGAGTGAAGCCAGACTTGCAAGCCAAAAGTAAAACCTTAAGTGAAAGGGATTTGGTCTGGCTCCTTTTATCTAGGAGTAAAGGGGCTGGGGTTGGGGCCGGCGGGGGGCCCGGCGGGGGGCCCTTCACCCACTCCTCTTGCTCTCTGAGCGGAGGAGGAGCTAGCTGTCAGCCAGGAGGCCTGGCAGCTCCCGGGTGCCCGGGCAAAGAGGGCGCGCGCGGTCGGCAGCAACGCGTCTGCGGGGCGCAGGGCTGCAGCAGCTGGGCGAGGGCGCAGCAAGCACCGCGCGCCCGCCCGCGTCAGCCTCGGGAGCCCGGCGCCAGTCCGGAGTCCTCAGGGCGCCGGGCTGCAGCAGCTAAACGGCGGCGCGGCGCGGACGGTCGACGCGTCCGCAGGCGTCCCGGAGCGCCGCGCGAGTCGCTAGCCACGAGCCACGGCGCGCGCGCGCGCGACTGCCACGGACACTGGCTGGCAGTGCCACCGCTAGCCTCCCCCGGCACTGCCCCTCATCTTACCGTAGCTGCTCTCCAGTGACCAGGACCTCAGCCATGCGCTCCAGCTCCCTTTGCTGCGCCCCGCCACTCCCGCTGGTGCTGCTGTCGCTGCCACCGCTGCCAGCGCTGTTGCCCTCCTCCATGGTCGGGGCTGCGCCGCTACCTCTGTCTTCGCGGTCCGCCGCGGGTTCGGGTATTAAATCAGCCTGCCCTCACTGAGGCCTCCCCCGCCATCTTTGTTAGGGGCCGTCCCGTAGTTCACACGCGATTGGCTGGAGAGGGAATCCCTTGTGGGTAGGCTGAGGCGCTCGGCGAGTCAGCCCCAGTAACTCCAGCTTGGGGGCGTGGCTGGAGCCCCGCGTGGTCGGGGGCGGGGCCGAGAGAGGAAAATATCAACATCTGGGCGGGGGGCGGTTCTGCGCTAATTGTGCTGTTTGAGGTCGAGTTCGTTGTGGACCTCTCCCATTACCCACAAAGCTCATGCTGTGGGATCCTGGGGACGGGCGGGGAGGTTACTAGACAAGCGTGGAGGCGTTTTTATGATACTGTCCATGTCCCAAATTGCCAGAGAGTGAAAATAATAATTTAGCTAAATAGTGAACAATGAAGGCTGTACATGTCATTGCAGGGCTTTAAAGAAATTAAAGCAACGTCCTCACCAAAGACAGCTTACTTACCTTACGGTGTAGTCAATAAAGAACGCTGGCCTGGGAATCAGACAGACCTGGGATCCAGCTCCACACCTATAATTTTGTAACTAAATGTGCTTAATCCCCAGTTTCTTCCTTTACAAAATAAAAATAATTGTGGCTATCATCTGTTGACAATCTGCTGCATTAAAGACGCTTCAGGTAGCTGTTACCGTCTTTAACTGCAACAAATTATAAAATGAGTATTGTCCTCGTTTTACTCAGGAAGCAGGCCCGGAGAGATGGGGTAACTTGATCCAAATTCTGCATAAAGTAGGAAAATCGTTTAACAGAAGTAGAGGTCCCGGAGATAACGAGATTAACTGGCTGTTGCTCATGTTTTAATTCTGTAATCATTACATAGACTATCAAAAGTTTGCATGGGGGGGGCTTTCCTGGTGGCGCAGTGGTTGCGGGTCCGCCTGCTGATGCAGGGGACGCGGGTTCGTGCCCCGGTCCGGGAGGATCCCGCATGCCGCGGGGCGGCTGGGCCCGTGAGCCATGGCCGCTGAGCCTGCGCGTCCGGAGCCTGTGCTCCGCAACGGGAGAGGCCACAACAGTGAGAGACCCGCGTACCGCAAAAAAAAAAAAAAAGTTTGCATGGGCTTCAAGCTCAAAAATGAAGTTTCTGTCCTGATTCTGTCCTTTACCAACTTTGCAAACTTATGCTAGTTACTTAACTTTTCTGGGCCCCAATTTCCTATCGATAAAACAGGAATAATTCCTACTTTATAGGGATGTTGTGTGGCTTAAATGAAATAACATTACGAAAAATTTCCAAGAACATGCTATGTATTCAATAGATGTTCTCTTTAATATCATTACTGCTTTTAATATGAAGAAGAGAAAGAAGGAAAAAAAGAAATTCTTGCCAGATACTTTCCATTATGAGTTTTTGATGCTAGACAAAACACTTTTCCTCAAGTTATCTCTAATGAATTTTTTATTATTAATAGGCCTTCAGAATGAAGAAAAGAGAAGTGCAGACCTAGCCCCACTAAATCTCTCTTTGATTTAATGGTTTTAAGCTTTTTGAAAGTGCAAAATGAAAAAAAAATTTTACCTGTTCCTAATTATCCATTGTTCAAGCAACATTTAGTTTTATCCAAAAGCTCTATCTACATATTGTAAATCGTATCACTATTATGATTGTCTTCTGGTTTTTCTCCCTTTAAATCTAGTCATGTGTGGTTTGAATTCAGACAGATTCCTTTACCTGAAAAATAAAAATGAAAAATGTATTTTTTTTGTAAAATACTTTCTTGTTTAATAGTTTCTGATAAAAAGCTCAAGGTCAAAAACTTTTATCATGCAAGTTTATGATAAAAAAAACTATTTAAAAAAAGCACCTTAACATAAGGGGGAAAAAAATCAAGTCAGTAACATACCTGATACCACTACTCCAGTGAGAGATAGTGCAGAATTTATTTTTCATGCTTGATGAGAAGGTTGTGTGTGTGTGTGTATGTGTGTGTATAGATGTGAACAGGAAATGGGGAATTGGCATGCTATTATTGTTTTAACCTTTCTTTTGACATATGAGACACACCATGTTCCATTGGGTTAGAAGACAGCCCCTTTTTCCTAACTTAGGGGAATGTTAGTGAACTGACTCTTGAGGACATGTGAGCATAAATGCCAGGACTCTGAGCTCTGGAGCAACTGGCCCCAGAATAAAGTGGGATCTATAGGTGTTGCTAGATGAGAGAAGGCTGCTGAAATGGCAATTAATCCAAGATCTTCAAAGGGCTAAAAATTCCAGCAGATCTTGGTTTGACTCCTGGCTCCATTAGAGAAAGTTCATTATCTTTTCTATGTTTTTTCCCTTCTTTGTAAAGTCAGGATCATACCACCAAGCCCACTGGGTTGTTGCGAGGATTAAATAAAGTCGAATAAGCCCACTTATCATAGGTAGAAACTATAAAATGTGAGGCTTCTCCTCCAGCGCACCCTACTCACCTGCTTCACGCCTTCTGGCCGTTTTGGTGTTCTGGAGCCAGTGCTTCTCAAACTCTTGGTAGATAAGGATCAAATGTGTGTGCGTGTGTGCTTGCACAGGTGTGTGCCTATGTGTGTTTTCAATCCACTGAAGACTGACACTTTGGTAAAATACAGTAAAAAAGAAATTAAAAAAAGAAAGCACAAGCCCCAATTTTTCATTGTTGTGGTCAACAGACAGAAAATTGTCAAATTTCTGTAAACCTTTATAAATGATTTCTCTCAATTTCTGTATGTCTCAGTGTCTCTCAGTACAGGTAATGGTTACCAGCTGGCCGACCACGCTTTGAATAGTTCTGGAAAAGGGTGAGCAGCAATGTGAGAAGGTGAACTTGATTAAAACCTGTGAAACAATACTGTTAACTACGAAGCTTAATAGCATGTTAACTATCACTGTTATTGCCTCTCCGTATATACCTGTATTATTCCCACCTGATCTTAAAGACAACTCAAACCCCACCTTCTCTGTGCTATCTCCTTGCACTCCCCAAAGTGGTGTGTTGCTCTTGTCTACACATTTTCATAGTATTCAAAGACGTACATTATTCTTAACCATTAAAGGAAATCTGGAATCTCCAGCTGCCATAATTTTTATTCTCCTTTTGTGAATGGAAGCAGATTGATGGTTTAGCAACATCCTGTCCAGATATATCTGTTGATCATTTAAGAAGGGAACTTGTCTTTAAAAATTAAATATAAAGATAGAGAAAAATTAAGTATTCATGTGTTCATTACTTGCACCCATTTTCAATATTTTTGTCACCTTTTTGTAGCGATAGAAATAAAACATTACAAATAAATTTGAGGTCCTGCAGTCCCAGCCCTGCTCACTCCCAAGTTCTTAATGCTGTAGTGTCAAAAATACTTAATCTTTGGTATATGCTACCACCTAGTGGTCCATTTTGCAATGACACTAAATGATACTGGGTCTCCTGCAGGAAAAGGGCCACGCTCAGGAAGGCTTGGGGAAATTTGGATGGGGTTGGGGAGGAGGGTGTAGTTTGTCTCCTTATTGGGCGTGTTCCTGGCTTTTAGTGAGCATGGACTAGGGATACTAGGTATTCTCATTTTCTTGAGACAACACCTCACAAAGAAGAAATGAATTGTCCTAAATCCTGAATGTTTTTCCTATGTCCTGTGGGATCTTCAAGTGTAAGAAAAACCTGTTTGCAGTTAACTGAGCTTTAACCTAATTTGGTTTTACATAGAAACACAAGATATTTTTAAATTTTAAAAATGTAATTTTGAATTGTCCATGGATGCAATTATTGTGTACATCAAGAAAAATTTGTACTTTGTTCTGTTCAGAACTTTACCAAAAAAGGTTCATCATTGTATAACATTGCTTCACCCACCCACCCACATTTGTGTGGTACCGTGAGAACAACACACCTTTTTCAGTGCATTTGTTAGATATTGCATGCCTGTGTGTGTATTTGCATAGGAATATATTAAGCCAAATTGTAAAATACCAAATATAAAAAAGAAGTGATGGCAATATTCAGTTAAATGTTGTCTTAATTCTGTTATTCTAAAATTATTCATTAGTTATAAATATCTGATGACCACACTAGGCCTTCTACTAGAGTCATTTGAATATTAAAATAAAAATTATTTTGTTATATGTGATTTTCCTTTTCTATTTCTTCCCTATATTTCAGCATAAGGGCATCATATTGATTTTCTTTTAAATAATGCACCTAGAAAGCTTATGTTCTCTATGAATTTAATGAAAGAAAATAAAGTGAGCATCACATACTATCTATTATTTTTAAAGGGGACATCGGGTTAGATGGGATTGAGGATTTTTTAATGGAATAATAATGTTATATTTATTGAGCTCTTTCTCTGTGACTGGCCATGTTCAAAGGGTTATACATGTGGTAAACAAGTATTCCTCAAAATAACCTTGTGAGTTGGCCACTTTTTCTTTCTTTCTTTCTTTCTTTTTTGTTTCTTTCTTTTTTGTTGTTGTTGAAGTATTGTTAATTTATAATATTGTGTTAGTTTCTGGTGTACAGCAAAGTGATTCAGTTATACATGTGTATATTCTTTTTCCTATTCTTTTCCATTATAGTTTGTTACAAGGTATTGAATATAGCTCCCTGTGCTATACAGTAGGACCTTGTTGTTTATCTATTTTGTGTATAGTACCAGTAGTTTGTCTCTGCTAATCCCAAACTCCTAATTTATCCCTCCCCCAATTCCCCTTTGGTAATCATAAATTCTTATTCTCTGTCTGTGATCTGTTTCTTTTTTGTAAACAAATTCATTTGTATCACTTTTGGTTTTTTGGCTGTGCCATGCAGCTTGTGGGATCTCAGTTCCCCAACCAGGGATCTAACCCGGGCCCTCAGCAGTGAGAGCGCAGAGTCCTAACCACTGAGCCACCAGGGAATTCCCTGTAACACCTTTTAGATTCCACATATAAGTGATATCATATGATATTTGTCTTTCTCTATCTGACTTACTTCACTTAGTATGATAATCTCTAGGTCCATCCATGTTGCTGCAAATGGCATTATTTCATTCTTTCTTATGGCTGAGTAGTATTCCATTGTATATATATATATACCATGTCTTCTTTACCCATGGTTGCTGCCATGTCTTGGCTATTGTAAATAGTGCTGCTATGAACATTTGGGTGCATGTATCGTTTTGAATTAGAGTTTTCTCTGGATATATATTGTACTTTGTATCTGCTAATCCCAAACTCCTAATTTATCCCTCCCCCCACTTCCCTTTTGGTAATAATAAGTTTGTTTTCTATGTCTATGAGTCTGTTTCTGTTTTGTAAATAAGCTCATTTGTAAACTTTTTAAATTGCAGAGTAATATTTCATTGTATATATACACCACATCTTCTTTATTCATTCATCTGTTGATGGACGCTTAGGTTGCTTCCAAGTCTTGGCAATTATAAATAATGCTGCTATGAACATTGGGGTGCATTTATCTTTTTGAATTATGTTTTTCTCCAGATATATGCCCAAGAGTGGGATTGCTGGATCATATGGAAGTCTATTTTTAGTTTTTTAAGGAACCTCCATATTGATTTCCACAGCAGCTGCACCAACTTACATTCCCACCAACAGTGTAGGAGGGTTCCTTTTTCAAGGATGTATATTTTAATCCCTATGATAATTACTAAAAAATTGCAAAGAGAAAGGGCTAAAAGAAATTGATAAATTATAATGACATTCTTTTTTAAAAATTCAACTAATCCACAGGAGGGAAGAAAATGAAGGAAAGATTAAAAAAGGTGAGGAAAAACCCCAAATAAAAAAGTGGCAATTTCACTAGGAAAGACCAGGTGCTAGGCCACAAAACAAGTCTCAATAAAATTAAAATAACTGAAATCGTATGGAGTATGTTCTCCATGTATAAGCCATACCATAATGACATTAAGTTAAAAATTAATAAATATCTAGGAAATCACAAATATCTGGAAGTACAGTCTACTCCTAAACAATTCATGGGTCAAAGAAGTAATCACAAAGAAAATTAGAAAATATTTCAAACTGTGTGATAATGAAAGATAACTTTTCAAAATTTGTGTGATACAGCTAAAGCAGAGCTTTGAGAAAAATTTATAAACACATTTTTAACTGTTTATATTAGAAAAAAGAAAGGTCTAAAATCAATGATAAGAACTAGAAAAAGAAGAGTAAAGCAAACCTCAAGTAAATAGAAGTTAATATTTCATGAATATTCCTTCTCCTTTTTCCAGTGGGCATAAGGAAACTTTTGGGGGTACAGAGAATGTTCTGCATTTTGATTGTGGTGGTGGTGTCACCAGTGTATAAATTTGTTAAATCCTTAAATTGTACGATTTAAATGCATGCAATTTATTTTACTTAAATCGTATCTCAATAAAGTTGATTTAAAAACAAAGGAGTCCTGAGGCAGCAGTGCCTCCTGTAAATTAAGGGAATAGCAGGGGCACCTGGGTGAGGGGGTGGGGAGGGGATGAAGATTGTATAAGGTCTTATGGGCCTTGATAAGAACTTTGAAGCTGTGGACACAGAAAAATTAAGATCAATAAGACAAAGAGCATTGCTCACCACCCAGCTCTATAAGGGTAAAGTCATAACCCACTGCCATTGACCACCACCAGTGCACCCTGAAAGGAATTCAGGATGAAAAACAAGATGAGGCATTCTATGCTTTGGATGAGCAGGCCCTTAGATAGATGCATATCTCAGTAAGAATTTCAATGATGCTAGATTATTGCATCTTCCCATACACAGAAAAGCAGTAAAATCATTAACTAGAGATATCAGCAGTCATCTTTTACCAAGATGTATGATTGACTGCACGTATTTCCTAGCCAAAAATCGTGTATAAACTGGTTTTTCCCCTACCTCTTCAGAGTTGTGTGGTTGTCTCCCAGGCTCTAGTTCTCATTAAGATCCTGAATAAAACTGAAATTCACAACTCTTTCATTGTGTATTTTTTCCTTAAGTTGTCAGAATTTATTCTGAAAGTGATCAGAATCCTTTGGTGGATTTTGAACAGAGGAATGCTGTGATCTGACTTACGTTAGTGCAAGGACTGCAGAAGATAATGTATACAGGATACACACCTGAGTGCTTGACTCTCAGTAAATATTTAATAGATATGTCTTCTCTTTTCTAAGGCAATGGAGAACAAAACGGCAAAGCAGGCTACTCTGTGAAACATGAAACACTAGCACCATCTAGTGGGGAAAATCCTGTTCTACAAGCAAAGCCTAAAAAGTTTAATTAATAAAGGATATGAAGTTAAAATCTAAACTACTGTATTTCCCACAGAATGAAATAAATCTTGCTGTGAACCGGCACTTCCTTACCTGAAGTGATTTTAAGTAAATACAAGGTAATGTGGTTTCCAAGACACTATTCTGTTTTTCCTACCATGTGCAATTCTTTCCTCCAGGGAGGTATTTCTTTCAAGGCTTCCACCTCCACTGTTCGGTGAGATTTCATCTTTAGTCCAGTTTTTAGTTGTACATAACACTCTTGCTGGGTGATCTTGTTACCACACCAAACTTGGGTCTGCTTGCCTGATGTGCAGCAAAGCCAATCTACTGACACCAGGTTGTGGTGAAGAAAAGTGAAACCAAGCAGGACCCTGTGGGACTCCTGGGCACAGAAGCCTTTCAAACAGTTGCTAATCAGGGAAGGGAAGGGATGCAGAGACAAGGGAGGAGAGCCAAGAAACAATAGTGCAGCTTTGGGGCAGGGTCCTGGCTCCCCTTCAAGGGAATACACACAACAATATCTTTGAGCTCTTTTACAGAACTAAAACCCCCAACAAATGGAAGATGCTAGCATTCTTCATTCCAGAGAAGGTCACAGTTTGGTATCCTCGGGAAGCTCATCAGGAGAACAACTGAGGCCAGATGAAAGGAGTGCAGGCCCTGCACACACCCTGATCCTTATCAGCAACCCCGCCCTCGAGCCACTGCTATAAAACTCCTCACCAAATCCTCCCAGGTTGGGGCATGCAGGTTTTCAGGGCACGAGCCCACTGTGTCCCCCTTTGCCTGGCAAAGCAATAATGCTATTCTTTTCTACCTCACCCAAAACTCTGTCTCTGAGATTCTATTTGGCACCAGTGCACAGAGGCCGAGTTTTCATCAAAAGTACAGCTTTATTGCAAGGTGCTCAACATGGGGCTAAACGAGGAGAACAGGCAGCTCATGCTCAAATGACCAAACTCCCTGACGGCTTTTCAGGAAATGGTTTTTAAAGGCAGTGTGAGGAAGAGAGTCATGGGATGTGTAATCAGCTCACATACAACTCTTCTGATTGGGTGGTGGTGGGGTAACTGGGTGGTATTTCAGGAATCAACATCATCAACCTTCTTGTTCCGACTGGTCTGGGGTCTATGTGCTGGTGGTCAGCAGTTAACTTCTTCCACCTGATGGGGGTTTTAGTATCGGCAAAACAACTCAAGGATATGGTTTAGGATATTATCTGTAGCCCTTGAGGAGGAACTAAAGGTCCTTGATTTTGTTTTATGGCTAAACTATTATTATTTTGTCTTGCTTGACTGTTTTCCTTTGTTTCTGTATTATCTCACTTCTCTGATTAACTTTGCTCTTTGGAACTAGGGAAAGGCCTAGGAGGCTAAAGTTCATCTGTAAACGAGAAGAGGGGATGGGGGTGTGTGTCTGTCCTTGGAAAGGTCCCACGGGGTCCTGCTCAGCTCCCATCTCATTCACAGGCACCCTTGTAATTACCATATATGTGCATTTAAAAGCTTTATCTTTTAGCTCCTGGGCAAACCTTTTTTCAAACTCCAAGTTCTAGATCCTCACGTGTATATTCTCATAGCAACTCAATCTCAAGTATCAAATCCAGAACTCATCTGACTCCAAACCTATTCCTACCCTTCCTACAATATGTTGTAAATGAGGGGATGCAGTTGCTCATGCAGGAATCTAGAATTCATCCTTCATTCTTTTCCCTCTCTTACTCTCCATGTCTAATCAAGTAGCCACTGTTGTCCTTTCAATCTCAAAAATTATTTCTCAAGCCCAGCCACCCTCATCAACCATTTAAGATCTTACTAGTCTCCTTCTACACTTGTCTCCCTTCAATCTGTGCCAGGAACTCTTTTTCTCCCTTTTCCCTCCCTTCCTCACTCATGTGTGATTTATTATCTGTCCATTTAAGTTATTTGTCTGTATGTCAGGGTTTTTTTTGTTTGTTTGCCACACCATGAGGCATTCAGTATCTCAGTTCCCTGACCAGGGATTGAACCCGTGCCCCCTGCAGTGGAAGTGCAGAGTCTTAACCACTGGACTGCCAGGAAAGTCTCCATATGTCAAGTTTTGTAATACTGAGGAAAAATATTTTAAATATATTTTATTACACATGTTTAATGCATGTATATGCTCTCAGTGTTAAAATTTATACAGTAAAGAAAAACCAGAAATCCTTTTTGATGTCCCCCTGCACTCCCCTCCTTAGAGGTAAACATTGTCACAACTCATTCATTTATTCACTCATTGAACTGTTCAGCAAATATATATGAAGATCCATTATGTGCTGGGCACTCTGCTTAATGATGACTGAAAACATATCCTAGTGAAGTTTATAGCTTACAGTCTTAGAGAAAAAAAACCCAACCAAACAAACAAACAAAAAAACTCCACATTAAGTAATTACACAAATGTAAATTTACAACTTACTTAAAATCTAGGCATGAGAGGTACCTTTGGCATGAGATATATATTTGACAGGCTTGACCTGATCAGGGAGGTCAGAGAAAGATTTCTGAGAAGAAATCTTGATCCAGGCTTGACCCAGAGTTGAATGATCCAGTGTAGTAGCCACTAGCCACCTGTGATTATTTAAATTTAAATTAACTAAATTAAGTAGAATTTAAAATTCAGGGACTTCCTGGTGGTCCAGTGGGTAACACTCTGAGCTCCCAATGCAGGGGGCCTGGGTTCGATCCCTGGTCAGGGAACTAGATCCCACATGCATGCTGCAACTAAGGGCCTGCATGCCGCAACGAAGATCCTGCATGTCACAACTAAGACCCAGGGCAGCCAAATAAATACATAAATACGAATTAAAAATAAAAGAAAATGCAGTTCCTCATTCACATTATCCACATTCCAAGCAGTCAAAAGCCACCTGTGGTTAGTAGCTACCAAATTGGACTGTGCAGATATAGAATATTTCCAACATCTCAGGAAGTTCTGTCAGACAGTGCTCAGCAAGGACTCTGTGCTTTCACTGTGAGGGCCCGGGTTCAGTCCTTGGTCAGGGAACTAACATCCCACGAGCCACATGGAAAAAAAGTAAAATAAATAAAAGACACGTGCTCAGCAAGAGAAGAACATGCCAGACAAACAGAGGCCCAAATGGTGGGAGGCACCGAAAGATCTTATTGTAAGCCTGTGTGCCTGATGTTAGGAGGAAGCCTTGAAGAGGAAGAGGGAAGCAGTAGTAGATGAGGCGGGATATAGACCTTCCAAATCGCCAGAGGGAAAAAAAATCAAACAAACAAAATCAGTTTAATGAGGGACAGTGAAAAAATAAGAAGCAACAAAACCAAAAATGTTCAATAAATAAAAAAAAAAGAGAAGCAGTCAAATATTTATATTAGATCTAAATTTGCATACCGTGTATGCGAGCCTGTGTAGATCTGCTCGGGGGAAAAATGCTACATTCGGCACAGCCTAAGATCTAGGTTTGGTAGAAGATCTTATCTTGATGTATTAGAAGACACCTTAGAGAAAGCCGAGGGAGCACTTTACACATCCTGTAGTGGTGAGTTTGTCTCCCCAGGACTCTGCAGGGCCTTGCCTACCTCAGGAAGGTGCTTTCCTCTTGACACGGGGTCTCAGCCCCTCACCTGCCACCCAGCCCAGACTAGGTACTCAACGAATGGATGGATCTAGTCCGAGCCATAGATTCCCAGATATAATGAGTGGTCCCCAGACCCAAAGAAGTGAGATGTCCTGTGCAATTCTACCAGGACCTCACTGCCGGTCCAAGGTGTTTGCACAAACTCGGTGCGGTATTTTTCGAGCCGTAATAGACGAGACTGGAGTCAGACTTTACTACCTCCTGGCTGTGCCACCTGGGGTAAGGAGTTTGCTTCCTCATTTGCAGAACGGTATTTAAAAGGGTCCACTTCACAGGGCTGTGGTGAAGGATTCATGAAATTATGCATGCAAAGTGCTTATTGCAAGACCTGCCACTGGCGGAAGACGCGACTATTTTGATGGCGAGGAAATGGGGGTATTGGCAGGAAACAGGGCGGGGAGGAGGGCAGCGGAAGCGGTGCAGGAAGGTTCTACGTGGCGCCCCGCGGGGTCGCAGCTCAGCTCCCGCCAGCTTCCGCCGAGAGCTCCCCGCGGAGGCCGGGTTTCCTTCCAGCAGCCGCTGCTCGGCCTGGGGTGACCCGGCAGTCCTCCGCGGAGCACGAGTCCGGGAAGCTTTCGGACTCTCTCGGGGACGCCCCCGCGGCACGCTCCGCCCCGGAAACACGCCCCCAGCCGCCTAGGCGCGCTTTTAAAACAGGCACTGTTCTATTTCTTGTTTCGCCGGGTCGCGGCCTCCCGGGGAGCTTTGTTCTCCTGTCTTAAACCTGCGGCTCCTCGCGCACTGCGGAACCCCCCCCGACCCCGCGCAGCGATGAGGAGGACCCGCGACGAGGTGGACGCGACCCTGCAGATCGCCAAGCTGAACGCGGCCGAGCTGCTGCCCACCGTGCACTGCCTGGCCTTCGGCCCCGGGGCCAGCGCAGCCGCCGGCGACTTCTGCCTGCTCGAGTTGGAGCCCGCGCTGTGCCAGCAGCTTGAGGCAGGACACAGGTGAGCCGGGGCCGGGACCTGCCGCCTCCAGCCTCGTGCTATCCACCTTCTGATTTTCCTGCGGGGAAACACAGGATGGGGAAACTGGGCCAGAGAGGTGCATTGATTTGACCAGGTCTCTCGCAGCAGGCCGGTGACCTGATCCCCAGCTGGCTACCTTTTCCCGAGGAGTCCGCGCCACTGTTAATCCGTCCAGTTAGCTGGACTAGTCCGGCTGGTCTTGGAGGCCTCTGTCAGCGAAAACAAGTCCGGAAATAGAGTCTCGGGGAAGTTTTGGAGATGTTAACAGTGAGGCCAGGCACTACACAGAACGCTTTGCCATTCTATCTTAAAGTCCATTGGTAATATCCAGTATTTATGGAGTTCCTCTTGCCTGCTACTTATATGTATTTTACTCAGTAGATAGGACTGGGGGGGAATAAGTGTAAAGCTGTTTTTACAGACTTGGTAATTGTGGAAGGCCCTCAAAAAACAAACTTGCTTGGGGTCACTCAGTGGGGATCGGAAGCTGTTTTCTAATTCTAGGTCAGCTACGCATTTGCTGCAAGACCATGGGTTGAAAAACAGAGGAGGGCTTCCCTGGTGGCGCAGTGGTTGAGGGTCTGCCTGCCGATGCAGGGGACACGGGTTCGTGCCCCGGTCCGGGAGGATCCCACATGCCGCGGAGCGGCTGGGCCCGTGAGCCATGGCCGATGGGTCTGCGCGTCCGGAGCCTGTACTCTGAAACGGGGGAGGCCACGGCAGTGAGAGGCCCGCGTACCGCAAAAACAAAACAAAACAAAGCAAAAACAGAAGTCCGTTCTCTCAACTTTGTGCAGTCCCTGGAAATGAGGGAAATGAGGAGTTAGGGGCTCTGGTTTAATTCTGTTCTGCTCTGTTGTTCCTCCCACACCTGTATTTTATTAGGTATCGTTTGTTCTCTTTTATGTTTTTTTAATTGAATCCTTCAGGCTTTCACTTTGCCTACTTTACTCATCTAGCCGTGTTATAGTTAACTGGCCAGTCTTCAGATGCTAGCAATAACGTATCTTTAAGGGAACTGAAGGAGAACGTCACTCATGGGTTTTCATCCCAGCTGAGTTGGCAGGAATTTGAGAAAAGACTTCAGGTGCGAGGACCTTCTTTGTACAGTTATAGTTAATCTAGCTGACAAAAACCAGAATGAAAATGTGTGTTTTAATTTTTTTTTTTTTTTTGTAGAGGGAAGGGGTAGTTGTTTTAAACGAAATATTTGAAAGCAGGGATAGTGCCACGTGGAAATAAATGTTAAGAGTAGGTACTTGGGACTATTAAATGTTGTTAGCACCAAGAAGCTTTAAAAAACCTTTTATTTTCACTTAAGGATTAGTTTTTTTTGTTTTTTGTTTTTTTGCGGTACGTGGGCCTCTCACTGTTGCGGCCTCTCCCGTTGCGGAGCACAGGCTCCGGACGCGCAGGCCCAGCGGCCATGGCTCACGGGCCCAGGCCGCTCCGCGGCATGTGGGATCTTCCCGGACCGGGGCACGAACCCGTGTCCCCTTGCATTGGCAGGCGGACTCTCAACCATTGCGCCACCAGGGAAGCCCCAAAGGATTGGTTTTAAAAAACTATTTTCAGTCTTCTATTTCAGGTTTTTTATTATTTATTTAAAAGAAATGAATTGTGTACAGGAGGTTTAAATACTTTATAGACAAGGAAAACTACTAGAATCAGCTCCTTTTTTGTCATCTCCATTATCTTTATCATTTTTCTTCTTCCACCTCCTCACTTTTGTCCTTCCCCTCTTCCTTCTTCTTGCTTTTTTCCACCTGTGACCCTTTGTCAGAGACATCATTTAGTCTAGTTTGTAAACATACCATTTTCGTATTTTTCGTTCAACATTGCAGCTTTCTTTTCTCAGGGTCCCGATTTCTTTGCAGCATAGGTGACGATTAGGCCAGGTTGTGCTCCTTTGATTGTTAGGGGATACGCAGGCCAAAACAAGGACAACTCTTGGGTGGGTACCAGGACCAGCAGCATGGTCATCATCTGGGAGCTTATTAGTAGTGCAGAGTCCTAGGTCCCATCCCAGGCATACTGCATCCTGATCTGCTTTTTAACAGGGTTCCCTAACGTGCCTACACATAAGTTTGAGAAGTATTGCTTCAGTAATTTTAGAAAGTTGTGAAATCTTGACCGAAGCTTTTGGAAGCTTTTCCCAGCAGTTTGCACAAAGATGCCACGTGGTAACATTTGGCCTCTTGGCCTCCTTGGATCTTTTTTGCCCATGTGGAATTATTTTTCCTTAGTGAGGGCACCGGCTGCCCCTCTGGGTCTCAATTGGCCCAGGCCTTGCTCTGTGGAGCTCATGGGAGGGCTGTGAGAGCAGGGGCCAGACACAGCCTTAAGACTTAGCTTTAAATTCTAGAAGCCTAGGCAATTTTGGAACTGTTTATAATGAAGATGTCCATTGGTGTCTCAGTAAACCAAGTATTTTCTTTTCCCACTTTCCTGCAGTCTTGTGATTCGTGGTGATAAGGATGAGAAGGCCGTTCTGTGCAGTAAAGACAAAACGTATGACTTGAAAATAGCAGACACTTCCAATATGTTGCTTTTTATTCCTGGTTGTAAAACTCCAGACCAGATGAAGATGGAAGGGACACACTGTAACATTATTCACACTGAGGTACGGTCTCCTGATTTATGTGAGAATGACAACACATGTGCCAATCTTGCGTTTAATTAAAAACTCGAGGTGTGGGACTTCCCTAGCCGACCAGTGGTTAAAATTCCGTGCTCCCAATACAGGGGGCAAGGGTTGGATCCCTGGTCGGGGGAACTAAGATCCTGCATGCCGCACAGCGTGGCCAAAAAAAGCAAACAAACAAACTTGAGGTGTGAAATGTACAATCATAGAGAATCTGAAAAGTTCCCTAATGAAATTTGAAATTTCTCAGCATTATTTTTGTTTGTTCAGAGTCACGTAAAGTTGTCTTTCTTATCCCAATCTGATTTTTAAGTCCCAGATAAGCTGACCATTTTCTGTAATATAGAAAATCTGCTATTAGGTGACTCATTTTAAAAGTTTTACCGTGGGGCTTCCCTGGTGGCGCAGTGGTTGAGAGTCCGCCTGCCGATGCAGGGGACACGGGTTCGTGCCCCGGTCCGGGAGGATCCCACATGCCGCGGAGCGGCTGGGCCCGGGAGCCATGGCAGCTGAGCCTGCGCGTCCAGAGCCTGTGCTCCGCAACGGGAGACGCCACAACAGTGAGAGGCCCGCGTACCGCAAAAAAAAAAAAGAAGTTTTACCATGGATAGGTTTTGAAAGGACTCCCTCAAACCATAACTAGTGCATTAGATGAGGTAGAGAAATGAAGAAATTTGTTTCTGAGGGAAGTGTGTTTTTCACCTTTGAAATTAGTTTAGTTCATTACTATTCATAGCCATGTATAACAAATTTTTAATTATTTTGGAGACTGCTGTTGGCAGATACCAAACCAAAGTCTCCATCCTGGCTAGATTGTTACATATACACAATCAAAGCACAGCCCTTAAATCTATTAAACTTTAGGCCAGCTACTTCCTAAAAACAGAATTGGAATAGAAATAAGGGAAAATACTGGGACATTTCAGTGATTCATATATGTTGCTAGAACAGAAGAGCTGCCAGTAAATATTGTATTTTGGTTTTTGTAGGGTTGTGTCTTTCATTGTAATTAACTAGAAATATTGACAGTTCATCCTTTTGGAAAAGGTGTTATTTTTCTTATCATGTAGCTGTTTTGTAGGTGTTTGGGGGAGGGTATAACAACACCTGTGAGTATCTTTGAGCTCTTATGGGAATTCTGTGTTCTGAGACTGAGTAAAACTTAACAAAGCTCTACTAACCAGAGTTTTTAAATCTGTGGTTACACTTTAGATGCCTAAAAAGGCTGGGTAAGGAATGCACGTGAGCAAAGCAGACTGGTGTTGATAAATGGGAGTGGATACCCAGTCTCAGGAGTAATAGGGAATGGGGGCTCTATGGCAGATTGCAGCACACAAGCCCCAAGTAAGTGCATGGGCACTTCTTGGCCTTGTGGGAAAGCAGGCCCAGCATTGCCAGATCTTCTGATTTCCTTTGTCCAAGTGAAGCTTAAAATTTAGATTTTGGGGGGCAACATCTTATTTTTCAATGTTGGCAACTAATGAAAACTCTATACTAAACCTCCCTTTTTCCCCAACACAAAAGTACACACCAACATCTGTGCGTTGGATACAGCCAGCAGGCTGCCCATTTGTGAACTGTGGATGAAATCAACCTTTGTGTTTTGGTCCTTAAACTTTTCTCAGATTCAGCAGCATCTCCATTAGGCTCTGGGCCTTGTCTTGTCAATCAAGGCTTCTACTAGTTTTAGAGTAGATGCATTCCCTGACCTTCCATGTTAGAGCTGGAAGGAGACAGTCCATTTCTGCCTTTTTCCCTTCTTTCATGTGAAACAGTTATTGGGCACCTACTAAGTGCTAGACATTGGGCAAATCCTGGAGATACAGAGAGAGATAAGAAATATTTATCCATCATTTAGCCACTGTCACCTGGATTTCTTTAAGTGATAAGCCTCTCACTGTTTCCCAAGTCCATAAGGAATTAGTTGCAATTCTAACTAGTGGGAAGTTCTTATATTGAATAGGAGTCTTTCTTCCTTAACATAATGAGCAACACAGAACAATGGTTCCCCCCCTTCCCTTTATCATATATTAATTGTTTGAAGACAGTGGTAATGCTTTTTCTTTATTTTCTGTTTGTCAGCCTAAAGATATTCTTCTTCTGTGTTTCTACCTGGCTTGCAGAATTCTCAGCATCCTGGTCATTCTTTTCTGGGCATACTCTAGTTTCCAGCGTATACTTGAGATATGGAGCTTAATTATCCATTCTCACTATGTTGGCAGTCTCTTCTTAACTGGGGATTGAAAAGATGTTACCTGAAGATACCCATCCATCTGCTTGAGATGGCTGGACGGGGGCCTTCTCAACAGAAAGAACACTTTGGCTCCCTTTTCTTGCTTCTTGTGGAGGGCAGATGGGTTGGTTGAAATTTTATATGAAGATTTCTTTTAGAATGGCCCCTAAATGATTATGATGTATTTGTAATTTCTAGATCTTTGGTTTTTCTAATAATTACTGGGAATTAAGAAGATGTAGACCTAAATTAAAGAAGCTAAAGAAACTTTTGATGGAAAATACCTATGAAGGACCTGACAGTCAAAAAGAAAAGGATTCAAATCACTCAAAAGTAAGACTAGTATTTTCATTTTTTAATTTGGAATTTAAAAAATCGAGCTATAGAGACACTTAATGCTGACTTTTTTTTAAAGTTCATATTATGAAAATTTCAAACATACCCCAAAACGGAAAGATCTCCATATATTCATCACTCTCTTGAACATCTGTCAATATTTTGTCAATCTCATTTATTCTGTCCACCTGCTGCCTTCCACCTTTTTTGTTTTTTGTCTTTTTCTGGAGTATTTTAAAGCAAGTCCTAGATATCATGGTGACATTTATGTAGCTGAAAGCTTCTCATGTTCCTAACTAAGAAATGATAGTTTTTTAGAGGTTAAGATAATTTATTTAATTAAAAGTTATAATTAGGGGCTCTTGAGAAAAGACATTATGAAAATGGAAAGTCAGAATGGACTAATTCCTGGAAGTATGGAAAAATATTTATAAACCAGGTAAAAAAATTTTAAGTTTTAAATGTAATTCAAAGTTATAGAACTCTCCTGGTATTCTGAAGACCATATTTGTATTAGAAGTTTGACTGAATTTTTTTCTTTGTAACAGCTTTATTGAGATATAATTCATATACCAAGCAATTTACTAATTTTAAAGTATATAATCCAACGGTTTTTAGTACATTAACAGAGTTGTGCAGTCATCACAATGAAGTTTAGAATATTTTCACCACCCCCAAAAGAAACCCTGTACCCCTTAGCTGTTAATTTCTAATCCTACCTTTCCCTCCTTCTCTCTCCCACCTCAACCCTAGGCAGCCACTAATCTACTTTCTGTCTCTATTGATTTGCCTCTTCTGGACCTTTCATATGAATAGAATCAGTAAGTGGCCTTTTCCAACAGGCTTCTTTGACTTAGCATGCTGTTTTCAAGGTTCGTTCATGTTGTAGCATGCATCAGTAGTTCATTCCTTTTTACTGCTGAATAGTACCCCATCTTATGGATATACCATAGTTTATTCATCCATTCATCAGTTGATGGACATTTGGGTAGTTTCTACTTTTTGAATATTATTGATTATTTGATAATTATGGATAACACTGTTGTGAACGTTCATGTACAAGTTTCTAGGGAACCTGTGTTTTCATTTTTCTTGGAGATATATACACACACACCCCTAAGAGTGAAACTGATGGGCCCTGTGCTTACCCTGTATAGCCTTTTGGGGAACTCCCGGACTGTTTTCCAAAGTGGCTGCACTATTTGACATTTCCATTGTGTGAGGGTTCCAGTTTCTCCACATCCTAGACAACAGTTGTTTCTATCTGTCTTTTCTGTATCCATCCTAATGGGTTTGAAGTGGTATCACTGTGGTTTTGATGTGCATTTCCCTGATGACTAATGATGTCGAGCATCTTTTCATGTGCTTGTTGACTATTTCTGTATCTTTGGAGAATGCCTTTACAGAAACCCCTTTGCCCAATTTTTAATTGGGTTATTTATTTATTACTAAATTGTAGGAGAGTTCTTTATGTAATCTAAATACAAGCTCCTTGACAGATACATGATATGCAAATATTTTCTCCTATTTTATGAGTCGTCTTTTCTTGATTTTTTAAAATTGAGGTAAATAAACAGAACATAAAATTTACCACTTTAACCATTTTGACCTGTACAGCTCTGTGGCATTACATACACTTTGCTCTGCAACCATCACCAGTATCCATCTACAGAAAATTTTCATCTTCCCAACCTGAAACTCTGTACCTATTAAACACTAACTCCCCAGTTTCCCCTGCCTCTCACCCTCCGGCAACCACTATTCCACTTCATGTCTCTGTGAATTTGTCTATGCCAAATCTCCCATGTAAGTGGAATCATACAGTATTTGTCCTTTTGTGTTGATGATGTTTTGAAATACACAAGTTTTCATTTTGATGAAGTCCACATTATCTGTCTTTTGTTGCTTGTGTTTTTGGCATCATATCTAAAACCATTGCCACATCCAACATCACAAAGAGTTATCCTCTGTTGTAGTAATCATTACAGATTAACAAAAGAAACTAAACTAGGGTACCTTGCCTTAATCTCTTCTATGTATTTATTCAATAAGTCTAAAAAAATTCGTTGGCCTTAAAATGTGCTTGCTTTTTTTTTTTTTTTTTTTCCTGTTTTCTTGTTTCAGTATACAACTGAAGATTTGCTTGATCAAATTCAGGCAAGTGAGGAAGAAATAATGACCCAGTTACAAGTTCTAAATGCCTGTGAGATTGGAGGTAGCATGACTTACTATTATTAATAATGATGGAATTGGGCATCATATGAGAGACATTTTTGGACATCTTCACCTGTTTATTGCTGTTCCATGCTATTTATTTAACCTTCTTTTGGGCTCAGAGATGATATTTGTATTTTGGGGTGTGGGGTAGACACTACGTGTGATCACCTTTACAGTCTCTGACCAGTGACTTTTTCTACTCCTTACAGGCCTTTTTCTTTGGACTGAGTGGTAATAGAAGAACCATATTAGATCAGGAAAGGTCTTAGATATCAGGTAGTCTAATCCCTTCATTGTTTTCAATAGGTGAGGGAAACTAAGGCCTAGGAAGGGAAACGGACCTGTCCAGGGTTCCATGTTGAGTTAGTGACAGGATAAGGCATAAAACCCAGGTACTTCAACTCCTGGTTCAGAATTAACTCACTGTATTTCCAAATTGCTTGGAAGATGTGTTTCTTCTTGTGATAACTCAACATACTTTTAAATGTGTTAAGTAGTTTATGTAAGAAACCTGTATAAAAGTTGTAGTGGTATGTGTTGGTCTCAGGGGTTGGTGGAGAAGCCCAGTACTATCTTGTATTTTGATTATCTCCTGGTCTGGAGTGGTGGAGTAGGAGCTATTTTTTTTTTCTGGCATCTGGGCCTGCAGTAATACTTGAGTGGATGTTTGTATGCATTTATCAGCCCTCTTTTTTTTTTTTTTTTTTTTTTGGTGGTACGGGGGCCTCTCCGGTTGCGGAGCACAGGCTCTGGATGCACAGGCCCAGCGGCCATGGCTCACGGGCCCAGCCGCTCCGCGGCATGTGGGATCTTCCCGGACCAGGGCACGAACCCGTGTCCCCTGCATCGGCAGGCGGACTCTCAACCACTGCGCCACCAGGGAAGCCCTTTTTCAGCCCTCTTAAGTTTGCCCAGAGAAGCAGCTTAGTTCTGCACCCATGTGTTGGAAAGGAGGAAATTGGCATGGTTTGGTGGATGCACTCTTAAATCTTTTAAGCAAGATTAGCTTTTGTGAGACTGTAACTCTCAAATGTGGTGAATTCTGCTGAGTGAAGCAGCTGCAGATGACTTTATTACTAACTGGAAACACTTAGCTCTTTGTTGTGGTTCCTTGAGACACATTTGGTCCTAATCATCGGGCATAAAGTTTCTAATTGTGGATGCCTGCTGCTAATTACTATGGTATAGGGGGTACCATGAATGTTAAGGTTAAAAAAAAAAAAAGAAGAACCAATGGGCTTAATGCAGCCCTCTGTATTATTCACTTATTGCATGGGAATGGATAACATTTTGGGGGGTATGTGTGTGTGGGGATGCAAAGATTATTTTTTCCTAGTTTTCTTTTTCAGTTTTACATCACGCATTCCATTTTTTAACATTGCCTTTATTTTTTCAGAGTAAGAATAGGAACATTCTCCCTTGGTGTGAGTGTACTTGAATTGGTGGGTGTGTATGTGATTTGTTTCTCCAGGGGTGGTGGTAGTGCCTTTGGTTATAAGATGACATTTCATAGTTTTCACAGGAATAGGGAAATGTGTCTTGAGGCTCAGCTTTTATTGTGCCGCTGGTCCACATTGTACTTCTGAGTCTGTTATCTCTTAAATGAGCTGGACTTCTTTATGAGCATGAGAACACCTCTCCAAGATCGCTGAGATGAGGGTTGTAACCATGGCAGTGCCCCATAGCAGAGATCACTGTGTGGGATATCCAACCTATGACCTTCACCTCATTTGTATGACGTTCTAGTGAAATGACTGTACCAGCTACAGGTTTCCACATTTCCATTTAGAACGAGAAGATTATTGTGAGATAATTGAGTATTAAAGCACTTGAAAAAAAATTAAAATGTTAGTCATATGAAAAGTACTCTTTAAAAACCATCTGATCTCCCATAAGACACAATTTGTAATGATCAGGAGACAAGCATAAACAGAAGCATTGTTTATAGAGAAAGCTAAGGCTTTTCATGTCTCTTTTTTGCAGTGGGCAAGAGTTTACTGCTGCTTTATCGGTCTATCAGCCAATTCATTTGTTTAAAATGTCCTTTGGTAAATATAACTTTTGGAATTTGTAGGATATTGGAGGATTCTTGAATTTGATTATGAGATGAAACTTCTGAATCACATAACTCAGCTTGTGGATTCTGAATCTTGGTCTTTTAGTAAAGTTCCCTTGAATACATGCCTTCAGGAACTTGGACCATTAGAGACAGAGTAAGTATGTTATTCATTGTCCTTCCAGATTTCCTTAAGGGGAAGAAAATTATTTTCAGGGTAGGACTAAACCCAGGGCATAGACTATTTATATTTTGATATCTTATAGAAATCTAAAGAATATACAACCAAGAAGGACTTGGGAATTTTGGTCATTCTGGTGAATAAATGTGTATCTTTTTTTTCTCTGCCATAAAAAATATAAAGGAATAATTTAAGCTATTTTATAATAAAGGTATGCTCATATAATTTGTGTAAAAATATTTAGCATGGGACCTGGTATATAGTAACTGTCCAGTGTATTTTAGTTAGTTTCTAATGTAAAGTTTTATACTTGGCAACCAAAATCCTTTAGTTATTTCAAATTTATATCTTAGTTTCTAGTTAGCAATGGTGTTTAAAAGATAACGTATAAATATGTGAAAAACTTTTCAAATTAGTGTTTAAAATTTTTCAGGGAAATGATCGGACACTGTCTTAAATGTTATGGAAAGAGATATACAGAGGAAGGTAAGATTGGGAAAGTATTTTAATGGGTATTTTAACTCTTAGGTGTTAAAATTGGTATGCCTTTTTCAAGTGTCTTCCTGTTAAAAATAAGAACTCCATAGGGTGATGGGAGATGAGTTGTGTATAAAAATGAGTAGTATAATTAATTGTCAGAGGACCATATGAAACTCTCTTTGATACGTTTTCCTTAGGTGAAGTTTATTTTGAATTGAGCGCAGATAAAATCTGCAGAGCTACAGCAGAAACGCTACTTCAGAATGCAGTGAAATTCAATCTCGCTGAGTTTCAAGAAGTGTGGCAACAGAGTGTTCCTGAAGGACTGATAACTAGGCTCGATCAGCTTAAGGTAAGGTAGCGATGGTGATTACCTCCATAACTCAGCAGGTGACTAGGTGAAATGAAGCCTGTATTGGAACTGAATTTGGAGCCTGTTTATTTTCCTAGTCCCCCATTAGGAGTGCATTCTACATCAAAAAATCCTTAAAAAAAAACCCCAAATCCCACTTTATTGAAGTGTAATTTACATATCACAGTTCACCCTTTTGAAAAGGGTGATTTTGTAGTAAATTTAATGAGTTACCAGCCACCACAGTCTAGTTTTAGAACATTTGTCAACTCAGTGAGATCACTCAGGCCCATTTACAGTTTATCCTGGTTCCCACCTGGTGTATCTCATTTTGTTCCTTTTCTCTCCATTTCCATCAGCATTGTCTTAGCTGAAACTGTCATGTTTGGCTCACAATAGCATCCCGAAGCGGGCCTTCTGTACTTTTAACTGCCCACCTCCAATCCATTCTCTGCGGTGCTACTAAAACGATCTTTCAAAAATGTCCATCAGATTAGATGAACTTCTTGCTTAAATCACTTTAATGATTTCCCATTGCATTTAAGATATAAAATCCAGAGTATTATAATATAAAATAATATTTTACAATAAAATATGTAAAATCTTGGTCTACAAGGCTCTTCATACCATCCCCTGTAAGCTTCATCTCTTGATACTTTCTCTCCTGTCTGCTGCATACCAGCCTTCTTTCAGATTTTTAAGATCATCAAGCTCTTTCCTACCTTAGGACTTTTACACAAAGCTTTTTGTTCTAGAATAAACTTCTCCCCAGTTTCACCTGGCCACCTCCTACACATCTTTGAGTCACTTCATCAAGGAGGCCTTCCTTTACTCTAAAAAAAATACTTCCTGTTTTACTCTCCATGGCAGACCGGATTTCTCCTTCATGGTACTCTCACTTAGCTTCAGAAAAATGTTTCATTATGTGGTTCCCTGCTCTCCACTTTAATAGAATTTTTTTCACTGTTGCTTGCCAATATATAGCATACTGCCTGGCATGTAGTATATGCTCAATGAGAATTTGTTAAATAAGTGAAAGTATTTGCTCAATATTTACAGAGTTCCTTTTATGTCTAAACACCTTGCTAGATGCTGAGCAGAAAACGTCACACAAGGTGCCATCTAGGTCCTCAGCCTGGGGTCCGGCAGTGGGGGTGCACGTTACACGTATATATCTCTTCTGACAATGTAGAGTGATCTGTGCCATGGGAAAAGCATGCACAAGGTGTTATGGGAGCACATGAAGGGGCTTGTCCATCTGACTGGTCAATCAGGGATGATTTTCTGAAGGGATGAATGTTCTAGCTGCCGAGTATGAAAGGATCATGTGTTACTCTAGACGGAAGGGCAGAGACAAGGTTCCAGGAGAGCATGGAGGGATAAAAATTGGGACACACAGTAGGGATGCATGACTTGAGAGAAGGGTGCTGGTGAGTTGGTGAAGGACACTATGGACTGTGCTAAGGAATTTCAACTCTATCTAGAAAGCTCTTTGGGGCCATTGAGTGGCATCAGTTAGAAATGCTACCTGATGAGTTTTGCCTTTTGGAAAGAACACTGTGACAGTAATGAGGATGGATTGATGGAAAGTTGGCTAGATTATGAAAAATCTAGGTTTCCAACAGTTTACTCCTAACTAAGAGAGTATTGGCCAAAGAAATAGGTGATGGGGAAAGGATAGAGAAATGTTAACGCCTTAAAATCTATATGATTTAGTGACCACTTACATGTGGGGTTTGAATAATGGAATCTAGGATGATGCCTTGGTTTCCTAGGATTAGCAGGATGAGAACAGGTTTGGATGACAAACACAATGAGTGCATATATAGGTTTGGATATAGAGGTCTGGTGCTTGGAAGAGGGATTTGAGTTGAAGATACTTGCTGATGACTGTAATATTTGTAAGTAAGTGGTGGTTGAAGTCATGGGTTTAGAGAGGTTACCTAGGACAGTGACGGTGAAACAAGTAGCGGGATGGAGTAGGGGGCCAGGGAACTACAACATCAAGTTAGGAGAAAAATAATGAGATCGTGATGCAGGCTTAAAGGCTTAGAGGAAGGAGTGATCAACACTAACAAAATAAACGGGTCTAGAGAGATGAATCCAAGAAAAGGGCCCACTGGATTTGGCAACGACAGGTCATCAGTGACCTTTAGAACTAGAGCCATCTCAAGATATTGGTGGTAGTAAAAGCCAGATTACAAGTAAGTCACTGCTTAGAGGAGCTCTTTTATGAAAAAGGCTAGTGTAAGTTTCTGGGTAGTTTGTGTAAGTTTCATGTGGATGATGTTTTAAATACCTTGGGCTAAGCTAAATGTAAGGTAAATGAGTCATTTTTAAACATCAGACCATTACTTGAACTGTCCTTTTTCTCATTTCTTATAGGGTTTAGCCTTGGTGGATAGACACTCAAGACCAGAAATCATATTTTTGCTGAAAGTAGATGATTTGCCTGAGGATAATCAGGAACGTTTTAATAGTCTCTTCTCTCTGAGGGAGAAGTGGACAGAAGAAGATATTGCTCCATATATTGAGTAAGTAATTTCTTACAAATTGATTTTTTTTTTTTTTTTTTTTTTAACGGTACGCGGGCCTCTCACCGATGTGGCCCCTCCCGCTGGCAGAGCACAGACTCTGGACGCGCAGGCTCAGCGGCCATGGCTCACGGGCCCAGCCGCTCCATGGCACGTGGGATCTTCCCGGACCGGGGCACGAACCTGTGTCCCCTGCATCGGCAGGCAGACTGTCAACCACTGCGCCACCAGGGAAGCCCACAAGTGGATTTTGACTGTTCTTCTTATGATGAGTGGCATAGGGTTTTAGATTATCAGAATTTTTTTTTTTTTTTTGAGTATTCCTGGAAGACACTGCTTCCTTCCAAACTTTCTCCAGTGGTGGCTGTCTTCTCTATCATTCTTCACAACTGCTGATCTGGGGAGGTGGGGTATGTGTCATCTCTCTTCCTTACTACTTCTAGAATCACTTCGTTGCTCTTCTCCTTTCAAACTGCAGCTTATAGAGGGACAGTCAACTGTATACCCTCCTATGACTCTAAGGCAAGCACCCCTCTCTGATGGCCACCTTCTTTCTTTCCCACTCCCTTACTTTAACATTCTGGTAGAAGCCAGACTGTGGAAGAACAAGTTAGCCCTGAAGCCACTGCTTGTAGAACCAATCTCAAAGCCACTAATAAACACTACCACTTCCTCACTGCATCTCCCACCTCTCAGGGTCTCTCTCTTCTCTTTCCCCGGCTTGCTTTCCAGGGTCAGCCTTTCTAACTCTTACTGTACCCGCGCTACTCCTTGCACCCTATCTCTGTGTCTTGTCATACCTCATTGGCAAAAATCTGCAAAGATTAAACCCAACTTTCTGTTTACTCTGTACCTGCACCAGGGCAGCTGAAATTTCCTGGAGAGAAATGACACAGTGTGGCTTGCTAGTCTCACTTAAAAATTTAAGTGGTAATTAGCAGGGCCCCTGGCAAGGCACCATTTCCTCATGAAACTTTTCAACCATTGGAACTTACTTTACATCTTTTTTTCTCTTTTCATAGCAGGAATACCCCGTTTCCTCTTCATCATCAGCTTATGACCGTATTTTCTTTTTTGGCTGCATTGGGTCTTCATTGCCGTGCATGGGCTTTCTCTAGTTGAGGCGATCAGGGTCTCCTCTTCATTGCAGTGCGCGGGCTTCTCATTGCGGTGTCTTCCCTTGTTGCAGTTGCAGAGCACGGGCTATAGGCACGCGGGCTTTAGTAGTTGTGGCGCATGGTCTCAGTAGTTGTGGCTCGCGCTCTAGAACGCAGGCTCAGTAGTTGTGGCACATGGCTTAGTTGCTCCGCGGCATGTGGGATCTTCCTAGACCAGAGCTCGAACCTGTGTCCCCTGCATTGGCAGGCAGATTCTTAACCACTCTACCACCAGGGAAGCCCACGACCATATTTCTTGAGAAAACAGAAGCAGACAAGACAAGACAACTACCTCCTTTCCCATGGCCTAGTCTGCCGGCCTCCTGTGTGGGCACACACCTGCTCTGCCGTCCATCCTGTGTGATGCATGAACTGTCCTTGCTCCTAAGGCCAACCCTCCTTCTGCACTAGATCCATCCCCTCTGGCCTTATTAAAAGGATCCTCTAGTTGTCCCTTCCCGTGTTGTGTTATCAACGTCTCCCACCAACTGGATTATGGCCAGCAACACATGTATCACTATGAACAGTATTCTGTAGTACTGTTCATCTTAAAAAAAAAAAAAAAACAGTCTATGGTACCCCACGTCCTCTGCTCTCCTTCACAACAAAGCTCCCTTTAAAAGTTTGTGTACTCAGTCTCTGCTTCTTTGTCTCCCATGCTTTCCTTAACCCAATGACAGATCCTTAACCTAATGGCATCTATCTTTTTTACATTCAGTGGTCAATTGTCCTTGTTTACTTGGCCTCTTAACACTATTTGACGCAGTGGACCACTTCCTGCTTGAAACACACCAGCCTTCTCCCTTCTCCCACAAGGCAGCTCCTTTTCCATCTCTTGCTGATGTCTCCTTGTTTTCCCATTCTTTAAATGTCGGAGTGCTCTAGCATTCTATTATTGGCTATCTTCTCTTCATTTTGTATTTTTTCTTTTGGTGCCCTCATGTAAGCCCAGTGACTTCCTAATTTTATCTTCATACTTGACCTTTTTCCTGAGCTCCAGATTCTTACATCTAGTTACCTAATCTAAATTTCTGCTTGGATATCTAATAGGAATTTCAAACATGCTCATAATGCAACTGTTGATTCCCCCTGTCCTAACCCCATCACCCTCATCTCAGCTACCAGCACTACCATTAATCCAGTTACCCAAGCAAAATGTCTAGAAATCTTCCTTGTCTTTTTTTCTCTTGCCTCCTGTTTCAAACTTTGAGCAAATCCTGATGGATCATCTCATACCTGCCTCTGATTGGTCTCCCTATTTTAGTTTTTGCTCCCTTCTCCTCTCCCCCCTTTTAAACTTCTGGAAAATTTTAAACATTCAAAAGTAACAGTAAAATATAAGGAACCGGACTCCATGTACTTACTACCTAGCTTCCATAATCATCAACTCATTGCCTCCATTATTTAAAACTTAGATCACATTATGCTTTTCTATGAAATAAAACCCTCCACTGGCTTCCCATTATATGTACAATTAAATTACAACTCCCTCTCATGTTCTTCAAGGCCCTGTGTGATCTTCCCTTGATCCCTTCTCCAGCTCAGGTCCTCCCATATCTTCCCTTCCCTCATGATGTTCCAGTCAAAGTCTTCTCTCCTTTGAGGTACAGAAGAGGAAGCTAAAATTCAGGTAGGGTAGGTAACCTAGATAAGCTCACACAGGTAACCGGGTATCCAGGTTCTCTGAGTCTAGACCCCACTGTATCACATTGCTTTTATGTCTGATTTGGAAGCCTGTGTGATATAATGGAAAAAACCCAGACTTTGGAGACCTACAGAGCCGGCTGCAAAACTTGGCTCCATCCTTTACCACCTGAACCTCAGTTTCCTTATATCTAACGTGGGGTTAAATAATACATTACTCTTACCGTGCAGGTTGGAGATCATACATGCATGTGATGTACCTCGTTCAGTTATGGCTTAGTAATCTCTCCCTACCCTCTCTCTCCCACAAATACACACCCTTATGTTTGTTGGAAAGATGGATTTGGGGGAGAGAGATATAAATAGCTAGTGCTGTGAAAATTGTGCTATGTTCCCTAGAATATTTATGATGTTGATTAATTTCTTTACTGTTCCCACAGAGATTTGTGTGGAGAGAAGCAAACCATTGGTGCATTACTCACTAAATATTCTCGATCTTCGATTCAAAACGGTGTTAAAGTTTATAACTCAAGAAGACCCATTTCTTAAAAAGAACAACAGTCTTGTCTTTGCAACTAAAGTTGCTTTGTAAAGTTGCTGGTTATAAGAAAATTTTTTATGTATTTGTGTTCCAGACTTTTAAAAACCTAATTCTTTGAGGCTTTTTTTTTTTTTTTTTTTTGGCAGTACGCGGGCCTCTCACTGTTGTGGCCTCTCCCGTTGCAGAGCACAGGCTCTGGACGCGCAGGCTCAGCGGCCATGGCTCACGGGCCCAGCCGCTCCGCGGCATGTGGGGTCCTCCTGGACCAGGGCACGAACCCGTGTCCCCTGCATCGGCAGGCGGACTCTCAACCACTGCGCCACCAGGGAAGCCCTTTTGAGGCATTTTTCTCCTCATCTTAAGCATTTAAAAACTACTGCTCTTTTTTTCCTTAAATGTAGTAGGGTATTTTATATCTTTCAGGTTATATTTGTATTATGTACACAGTGAAAACAACGACAAAAGAAAGTTATTTCCTATATTTAGTGTCTCTTAGTAGTTTTTGTGGGTTTATTTATAGAATAACAGTTTTGCTTTTTTTATATTTAAAATTGCATTTCTTTAATTAGGATTTGACATTCTAATTATTAATACATTTAAAAGTTTTCAGAGAGCTAAATAGTTTCCTAGAATTAGTTATTCACTTAAATGTCATTTCTCAAGTCAGTTCCCCTCTACTTTTGACTTTCTACCCAAACAGGAGGTCACCTGATACTATATCATTTATCTAAATTAGTTGTTTATATTGATGAAATTGGCTTGACAGCTGCTTCTGTTCACCTGGCTGATGTAGATATGATTTCAGAGAGACAGCAGTGAGAGGTTCTAAAGAGAGATCTTAGTTCCCTGCCCAGGAATTGAACCTGGGTACCTGGATGAAAACCAGGGATCCTAGCCACTAGTCCACCAGGGGCTAGAGGCGAGAAGCAAAGTTCCCCTGGCTCTTGCCCGGTTTGAAAGCAAGAATGTTTCTAGAAGGCAAAAACTGTAAAAACAGGTACAAAGTTTATTATTAGAGACTTGGCGCAAGTGGGAGAGCACACAGAGAAACAGATTGTTTAAGACAGAAGCAAGGCAGAAATACACACTCAGAGAGATAGGGTGTGGGTGTCCTCCCTACTGAGGAGCGCAGGAAAGAGGTGATTTAAATCACTTACATAAGACAGTTTTTCTGGGTCTTTGTTTATCTTTGGCCAATTGTTTCTTTTCCCACATCTAACCTGTCCTAGGACACTCCCTAACATGCGTGCCCAACTTGTTGCTAAGGTGGATTCCACCGCAGAGGCTTGTGGGGATGTGTCCACACGTATCATGGGTGGCACCCCTCTCTTTTTTGAACTCCAAGGAGCCTTTCTGTGCCTGTGCAGTCAGGGAAATTTTCTTGACCTCAGGAGTGGTCACCTCATCTCTTTACATCAGCAGAGGTCAGCTTCTGCCACTAGCTTTATCCTTGGCGTATGGGGGGGAAACAAAGCTTCAATTTTACTTCACTTGACAGACACCAGGTGTCCAGCCCAGGGACCCATCTACTTCCCACCTCAGATAAGCACTCTGGGATGAAAGTTTGCGTACTCCCTCTCTGCTTCTTTGTCTCCCATTCTTTCCTTAATCCAGTGACCTCTCTTTAAACCAATTGCATCTATCTCCCTAAATATCCCCCTCCATCTTCCATGGCAAATGGTGTTAAAGTTTATAATTCAAGAAGACCCATTTCAATACTAATCCTAAATGAAGAATGCTAACAGTAGTTTATAATCCTATAATAAAGGATACTGACACAGGTAATACTTGAAAACTACAAGTAATCTCTGGCTGGTTTTGGAATGCTTGATAAAGTTCCTTTACATCTTTACTTTCCTAGTGTGTTTTCGTTTAGACCAAAGTTCAAATTTTAACTTAGCTAATGAACTTGTCACCAAGACAGTTGGAAGGGGTAGGCCAAGGTTAAATCTGGTCCGAAGTTAATTTTTTTTTTAACTGCGTAATCCACAATTAACCAAGATTTAACTTATTGGAATTGACAACTTTTATTCTCATGCATAAAATGCAAATACGATGGCTTTAAAATATTTGTCCGGTTTTTCAATAAATTCTGCATCTATATAATCCACTAATTTCATGTTTTTCTCAATAAACACTGAGGCAGCAGTGCCTAGTGAGGACTCCGGAATTCGATTTAGACTCCTTGAGGTCTAATCACGTATTTTACAGCCTAAATCACTGAGCTCCAGTGAGTTTATGGTGTTTTTTCACACAGCGGACCAGAGGCACACCTCTCCTGGTTTCCTATTTCCCGGCTTCCTAGTCGCCAGACCCTGGCTCTTCGAAAACCTTTTCCCCATACTGTTCAATATGTTTGCGCTAGATCTTTAGTCCTCTAAAATTTAGTGTTTCCTTTTTTCCTTCTCGCTGTGTTCGCCTCACCCACAAAATATCTCTGGCTGCTTTCCGAAATTTTAATAGTTCTCACCCACCGTCCGTATACGAGTAGACGAAAACAAAAACTCCGGCGCTCGGGCAAGCCCCGCCCACTTACACGTAACTTCCGACTCCTGCCCTCACGGCTGTCCCACTTCCGCTGACGTCGGAGGTCAGAGGTGACCGGCAAGATGTCGGCTGGCTGGCGCCGTCGGTGCTTGGTGTGAGGAGCATCTCCGTGACAGAAGCTCGGCGGAGTCAGCTGACGGAGCCGAATCGCGGGAGAGAGTTGGAGGCGTTGGCGGCGGCAGATCGGGCAGGGCCGGGAGTGGGTGCCGAGGGAGCCCCGGCCGCGGGGTGTGACTGTTGGGTGCGCGGGGGAGCGGGGAGTGTCAGGTGCCGGAGACCGGTAATGCCCCGCCGCCCCTCGGAAAGCCGGGAAGCCGAGCTCCGCGGGGTCTCTTCATGCCGCCGACTGGTTTAGAGCCCGCCAGAATGAACAGGAAGAAAGGAGACAAGGGCTTTGAAAGCCCAAGGCCCTATAAATTATAAGTATTTTTTCATCTCCCTTTCTTCTACGTTTGGTTTTCATTAATTATATTTTGTGATTGCTTGAAACTGATATCGTGGGCCTGGGAGGCCTAGTGGGAAACTGGGAGCCACTCACGGTGATGGGAATGGTGTTTGTAGGGCGAAACTGGTTTGAATGACAGTGTGATTCAGCAGATCTGCTTCTTGCAGGTTAATAAACCTTTTTCTTAAAGTACTAAGTTGCATTTTTGCCCAAAGAAATTTATTTTCGTGGCTGTTGCTAAATTTAAAATGAGCAAGTTACCCTAATTTGTAGGGTTTTAGCATGAAAGATAAGTGTGATTCTGAGCTGCCTAGAACACAGTTCTTGTTTGTACTTGGATAGAGTTACGCCTTATTTAATAACTGAAATATTTTCTTTATTCTTTAATGTACAACTCATCAGGTCGTCTGCATCAACAACATAAACTTCCAGAGAAAATCTGTTGTGGTAAGTATATCCTCAGCGGTTATAAGCAATGACAGTCCATCCTTTACAGTACTTAGAAACTTCTGTCCAGGTAACTGTGTTTCGAGAATAGGTAATAATTAGAACTCAGAAGTCTATATGACTCCAAGGGCCATGGCTGTGCTGTATTGGCTGCCACCTCAATTCTCTCTTTTCTTTTTCTTCCTGTTTCCTGATTAAAGTTTTATTTCTTTTAATCTGTTGCGGAATATGAAAGTCCGTATTACCAAACATTTTAGAATCGCGTATGAAAGAAGAATAAGTCCACAGCGAGATTTTTTCTATGAAAAAAGTTAAGGTTGGTACGTGCACTGACTTTTCAACTTGGCTGTTAAGAGGCCACTTGTGTTTTCTGATTCTCGGCTGACCTTGTTGAGGTGGCAGTGCTTTACACTGAAGCTCTAGATAAGGTGTTTAAAACCTAGTAAACTGCCCGCCCCGCCCCAGTTTAGATGTATGGATTGTTGATATATCTGTTCGAGGAAAAGTCCTTGATAACCCAAATAATTTATTCTTTCAGGGAGATCTGTATTAACTAGATCAAAATCTCAGTGAGAGCCGGTTTTCTTTGAGTGAGGACATCAACTTCCCTCTCAAACTTGTTTACTTAAGATGAGCTGTTTAAAAATGTAACCTTTTCATTAGAATCACAGAATCTTAGATTTATAAGGATCCTTAAAGGTTTATTAAGTCCCATATCCTCATTTAAGGAACTTCTCTTTCAAAATCCCTTACATATGATTATTTACCTTATACTTCATGGAATGATACTTTAGGTATGTTGGGTTGTGTGAACTGGGTATGGAAGTTATGAGGATTAAAGAGTCTCGTTAAAAGGTTACTGTAATAATCTAGGGTAGAAATGATTTAGCCCTGAATGGAGGTATCATTAGTAGAATGGCATAGAAATAGAGTTGACATGATTGACTGATAGTGAACATTTATTATATACATACTACATGTAAGACCATCTTCTAAGGTTTTGTGTGTATGACCTCACTTAATCTTCACAGTAACCCCATGAGGTAGATGCTATTTTTTTTTTAGATGGATACTATTTTCATCCTTATTTTTATAAGTAAAGCAGCTGAAAGAATGGAGGATAAGTAAATTTCTTAAGGGCATGAAGATAGCAAGTGATTGAGCCATTTTTAATCAGACATTCCCCTTTCCACATCCTCTACCCCTGGCACAATGACAGGTAGAAAGGAATTGCAGATGACTCTTAACTAGGAATGCTAGAAAGGAGTTGTAGATGATTTTTACATCTCCCGTTGGAAAGATTGGTTAGATGGCCTATGGGCTAGGGTCCCAGAAGGCACATTCTACAGATTAATTGAGGGAAGTAATGAAGGGACTACTTAGGGTTAAGAGAAACCAACAAAAGTTGGAGGAGCACCCTAGGTTAGCAATGACAAATAGTTATCACTTCTAAACCTGAAAGAACAAAGGAAGAGAGAGGTTACAAGAACCTACTGTACCTGTAGGAAAGACTTAGCTTACAGGAGCTATGGTCTTTGATAGAAGAGTGGGGCTACTGCCTCCTTCAGCCTGGCAGGGAGGATCCTGGGGGAATAAATATACGGAGCTCGATTTTCTGCTTTTAGTTTTCTCTTTGTGCCTCCCAGTTGATCACCCCAACAGGCAGCCAGAGGGCTAGTGCCTAGTTAATGCTACTCCTGGGGCGCAGAATGAAGCAGAGAGGGCAGATTAGGAGGGGCAAAAGGAGAATATCTAGAACAGTCTACCCCTTTTGCCCCAGATCATCCTCTCTTGTCTTTTGTTATGACGAAAGTGTTCCCAACTTAATGAAGCCCTATCAGCTATTGTAGGCGTTGGCATTAGCTAATTTCCCGTTTTTGTGAGTCAAGTTTTATTTGATCACAGCCACAGCCACTTATTTATACACTGTCTATGGTTGCTTTGGAGCTACAATGGCAAAGTGGAATAGCTGCGACAGAAACTGTGTGGCCCGTTATGTCTGTTTACTATCTGGCCCTTTAAGAAAAAGTTTGCTGATCCCTGGACTAATCTATTGGTGTGAAGAAATGGCAGTTCAGCATTATTCCCATCTAAGATATTAGCTATCACCAATATCTTTCATATAAGACAGTAGAAGAAAAGTGGTTGAAAGGATGTGAAAATTAATTGCTACAGCCTCTGCTTTCTTTAGCTGGTGTCAAGGTCAGGGTTGATATACACAGCTTCCTTATTCCTCCACCCATTCATTTTTCTCTTTCCTTTTGACAGCATTTCTTTTGGTCCGCCCTAGACGTTCATTCCTGTAGGATCTACATCCTTGCTTGTTTTGACTTCATTGAGTTGTTGCAGTTTTCCATTGGTTAGGACTGTTGGTCAAGTGGACCTAAGAGGCATTCCAGTGAATCCCCTGGATTGCAGATGGAATTCTTGCTTTTATTGTGTAGTAGAATCTCAGCTGCTGCTAGTCATTCCAGCCAGTACAGTGACCCCTTTCTCTGCCTGTTAGTTCAGGCATGAGGAGCCCAAAGTGGTCAAGTCTCAGCTTCCAGTTTAATAGAACCATGACTCTGTGCCCAGGTGGATGCATTCCTCCCTTAGCTACTAAGACCTCCAAACATACTGACCCTGAGGTCATGAAGACAAGAAGCAAAAATTGTTCAGTGGCTTTTTGGAGGAATGGTGAACATAGTCACTCCAACTTTTGTCCCTTGGTTCCCAGATCTATTTTGGCTATGAAGAGATGACCTGATATATTGTCCACTAGTTTAAGATGGCATCCTGTTGGAGGTCTCAATTGGTGCTGTAACTGAGCCTTCAGTAGTTGATCGTGTCAGCTGCTCTGGATGATAGGACAAAAGGTAAAACGAGTAAATTTTGTGTGTAAGAGCCCACTGCCACACTTTTCTATACACATGGAGGCATGTATGGGATAGCATGTTGACATGTATGGCTTTTTGCACGTATATTATAGGGAAGGAAAATCTAGAATATGTGTCTATTTTTATATAAGGACAAATTACTGTCTCCCTCCATGATACCAGCTGTCTAATGTAGTCATTTTACTACTGAGTGACTAACTGATCCTTCCTGGGAAGGTCCCGTATTAGAAGCTCATTTTGACCCTCTGCTGTTGGGAGGTGAGCACTCAGCACTGGTGGTAGCCAGATCAAGCTTCGTTGGGGGAAGACCTTGTTGCTGGGTTCATGCATAGCCTTGGGGTCTTGCCCCAATGACCACTTTGTATATTGAGCAGGGTGGCTAGGGAAAGAGTCTGGACATCTACTGGATAGATAATCTTGCCAGTTGATTTTTGAGGGCTCCCTCTGCAGTCTCTGAGGATGCCTCTGTTGGTCATTCATGTGATGATATAAATATTTTCATATTATAGCTACTCTGAGAAATTCATTTTTACATTTACTTCTCCCACCGTCCTCTTGTTTTCAGTTTTCTTGTCTTGTTCTTTCCATATTCCTAACCAGCTGGCTAACCCAGCAGTTGCCATGGATCAGTGTAGATGTATACTTCAGGTCATCTCTACTTCTATAAACAGTGTACAGTCAGTTGTATTCAACGTTCTGCCCACAGTAGGCTTTTCTTCCGTTGTCTTTCAGGACCACACTTCAGTGGGTTCTGATGGTAGCTACCATCCACTTCCAACTGCGCTGGCATGCTGTGCAGACTTATTCATAATTCAGGCTTGTGCTTTGTCCTATTCTTTTAAGTGAGCATGGGGACCTCTCCATGAGGCCATGGGTGTGGATTGAGGGAGCGGTGGAGATGCAATGGGAACAAGTCCCGTTGGATTCTGAGTCACCTGCTCATGCTGTTTGCTCTTTGTGCCTGTGAACTTCCTTGGGCCTGGTCCAGAGGTGTTGTTTCCATTTAAAAATGGAAAGCTACTGCACATACTGAGTTCGTAATGGCCATTTTAGGTAACAAAAATTACATGAAATTTTGGGGAGTTCCGTGATCATGTGTGCAGTCTCTACTGCAGGGTCTTGTAGCAAACCAGTAGTTGCTTTGCAAATGGAAAATAGTTGTTGGCAGAAGAAGTCTTGGGTTTCCTCTGAAACCCCAGGAATGATGGTGTACTGTCATTCTGTTGAAGAAAGCCAGAGTCAGTAAAGTATCTTTGTCTGCTGTGGACGTTCCCAATACCGTTGGATATGCTGAGTCATAATGCCCAAGTGGCAGGGCAGCTTGAACCACAGCCTGGACCTACTGCAGAACCCTTCCTTGCTCTGGACCCCTCTCAAAGCTGATAGCCTTATAGGTTGCTTAGTAAGTAGTATGCCTAAATGTGTATATTGCTTTCAGGATCCAAAGAAGCCTACCAATTTTTGTGCCTCCTTTTTTTCCCCCTCTTGGTGGGCAGTGCAAAGTGAAGCAACTTGTCTTTCACTTTAGAAGGTTTATTTTTATGTGCCTCAGACCACTGGAACCTTAGAAGCTTTATTGATGTGACAGGCCCCTGAACTTTCATGGGATTTAACTCGCAGCCTCTGCTATCCACGTGTTTTCTACTAAGGCATTTAGAGAACTTACTCTTCCTTTCTTACCAGGTCCAGATAGCATAATGTTGTCAATATAACATGCCAGTGTAATTCTCTGGGCTGTCCTGTCCTCTGGGCTATCAGGGGACTTTTGGACTATGTCTTGACTGAGCAGGAGAGTTGATAGAGTTATTAGTTACTAGATGACAGTGAGGGGTTTCTGACATCTGGAAGACAACCTGCTTCTGATTGATTTTTTTTTTTTTCTGATAGGAATTGGGGGAAAAAAAATTTGCCTGATAATTAGTCGCAATATTAGCTACCAAGAACTGTGTTGATTTGCTGCGGTCAAAGTACTGCATCTGCAAACATGGTTGTGATTGGCAAGTTTGCAATAAATCACTATCATTCTCGAAAACCTACTTGACTTTTGCACTCGCCAAATAATTGAGTTAAATGAAGACGTAGTAGGCATCATTCAAGTCTCTGTGGTGGCACTAATCTCTGCAATTCCCCAAAGATGTCTAGTTGCATTGATTTACTACCTTGGAGAAGGGGGATGGGTGTTCCAGTGGTGTCCACTTAGTCCTTCCACTGTAATCTTCACTCAGAGAGTGAGGTCAGAGAATGAATATGGGGATTTGCCAATTACTAAAATGTATACTGTATGTTCTGGACTGGGGAGATAATCTCCAGTCCTACTCTGCGTTAGACGTGGGAACCCCTTTATTACTTGACCTCCAAAGGCCGCCAGTCTGGGGAATACCCTGGCAGTCCAGTGGTTAGGACTTCACTCTTTCACTGCCAAGGGCCCGGGTTCAGTCCCTGGTTGGGGAACTAAGATCCCACAAGCCGCACTGCACAGGCAAAAACAAACAAACAAAAAAGACCCCAAAGACTTCCAGTCTGACTAGTGGACTACTGTAATGTTTTGGGACTCCAGGGATTAGTGTCAGTTCAGAACCAAGATATAGTAACCCCAGGAAAAGGGCAAAAATTAATTTATTTGAGGTGACATAAATGTCAAGATTTTAAAAGAAAGATAAGTGAGAGTCGAACATGTTTGTAGGCATGGAAAAAAGTCCTATAAAGAGGAGAGATTGTAATTATAGGAGAGGGTAATTAATAGAGCAGGATTTCTGAGAATACTACAGAGGATGGCCTCTAGTGCAGTAGTGGAAGGATCATTCCTAAACAGGAGGGAAAGATAGGTATGTGCAGCAGAAGGGCAAGAGAATTGATAGTTGGCAGTTGAGTGGTTCAAGTTAAGGATCTTGGGTGGATGAGGAAGAATGTAGCGCTAAAAATACCAGGGAGGATTGTAGTGAGAAACTGGAGGAGGCCAAGGGACAGGAGAATTTCATGTGGTTGAACAGGAGGACTGGCAGAGAAGTACGGGCATTGTGGACGTTCCAGTTTAAAATGTCAACGTCAGAGCAGTCCTGAGGAGTGATGAGGTGTCTTTCAGAGTGTGGTCTTGATTGCTATCTTGGAATGGCAGTGAAGATTGTAGGAATTGAAATCAAGGAACTTTGAAGCAGTGATACTGCATGGATCAGCTATATCTGCATTCATGTCATGTAGAGTGATGGCTGAGATGGGTTAGAAAGGTAAAGAATGAACCTTCAATGAGTATTGGGGAGTTTGGGCAACATTAATGAAAGGAACAGAGGATGGTGTACCTGTATGGCTTGAACACATAGGAAAAGAAGTAGAAAAGGACAATAATAAAAACATTTACTGATGCCAGCTATGATTTTAAGTGCATTCCTTGTATTAAATTGCTCAATTATAATAACACCAGTAGGTAGGTAGTGTCAATATTCTTGTTTTACAGATGAGGAAACTGAGGTACAGAGAGCTAGAGTAACTTAGCTCAAGATCATATACTTACTGAGTAGTGGAGCTGGACTTGAATGTGGGCAGTCTACCTCAAGAAGACAGTGACACTATTCTGCCCTTGCTCTTATAGCATATGCTGTATAAAAGCCTATAAATGATCTAGAAATAGTGGAAAGTAGGAGGTTTCCTGTTTTCCCTTCTTCTAATTTATAGTGAGTGAAAGAATAAGTAGCTTCTTTTCAAAGGGGATTCAAGAGATGTTTCATCTAAGGCTGACAGGTAGAGGAGTTTTTGAAAGGGCTGAATAGCACAGGGGAGTTACTTCAAATGGGGTAGGGACTCTAGGAGGATGGTCCGCTGTCAGGTGGTGGGGAGAGAGCAGGAGCAAGAAGAGAGAGTAAGTGAGAGGTTAGGTGACCTGGTGGCTTGCAGTTATGCTAGTAGCCAAGGTTGACAGGGATTGGAGGCCAGTCAGTGGGCCTGTATGTTGCAGGCAGGTGTAGGTTAGGGCTGTAGGTGGTGTCAGAGACCTGATGATTCAAGGAGACTGGGCTTTCCCTATCTTCATGAAGTATACTCCGTTCACTGTTTTATTATTGTTAAACTTAGTTTAGAAAGCAAAAGCCTATTCTTATGTCTCACTCTTGTAACCACTTCATGACAGCACTTTACATAATCTTTTCTAGTTCACTTTTGACATTATCTTGGTTCTCCTTGCTGTCTTTCAGCTGATCCTAGCTCATTTATGTAGATTGGTCATTGGATTGCTGGTATGCTAATTAAGGGAATTTGGATCTTCATACAATTGCTCACAGTTTAACACCTTTCAACTCAGAGACTTCATCAGCAGTATTTTTGCTTCTGCTTTTTTCTGTTCTTATTTGCTTCCACATAAATCTGTCCAGATGGTCTAATTTAAGGATGTATGACTCTCTTATTTGGGAATTGGGGGAAAAAGGGCTGTAGAATCAATAGGCTTTTGAGCAGTTGGGCTGAATGTTCTCTAAAAAATATTCTTATGTTCTTGCATGTTATTTAAAAGCATTGTACTGAGAGACATTATGGCATAATGGGAATCAGTTGGGATCATTTAGATGTGGGTTTGAATCTCAGTTCTCCACTTATTAATGGTATGATTTTCTTTTTTTTTTCTTTTTTTTTTTGGTATGATTTTCTTAACTCTTAATCTGTAAAAAGTATAAAGTAGTACTTGTCTCTTAAAGTTGTTAATGGGATTAGAACATATGAAAGTAGTGTAATGTCTGGCATATAGTAGGGCTCATTAAATAGTAGCCATTGCAGTTGTTATAATCTACTTCTGTACGGTTATTGCCTGAATTTCATCTTAGATATTCCTGTTGCAGCCCCTGAAATGTTACTATTTCATGTCCTCCATATTTTATGTTTCCAACTCAGAATATTAAACTCACCGGACATACATTCATTGTTTCAATGGTCCATCTTTCCCATTTGATTCAATGCAAGAGGGTGGTGGACAGTCGGTATATATAGCTGTCTCTCATGTCTTATGTACCTGCTTCAGATAGATGGCTTGCCACACAGCTAAGGTGGTAGAACTGTATATGGCCTTGGGACTGCTTGGTAGGAAATCATGCAGTGCTTTGAAGTGTCTGCTGCTCTTGGAGGTGGCAGTAGATTTTTCCCTACTTGCCTAAATGTTTCTTGTAACTCTTGCCACCTCACATCCTGATTTACCTCCCATGAGCAGAGGCTCATACTTGTTAGCTTTGGTGGTATGGTTTTTTACCCTATTTTGAGGGGCCTTGTTCTTTTACTCACTGAAGTGGTTTTGATTCTCTTTTTGCTCTGTTGTTTTTTTTTTTTTCCCTTCCTTTCTGTTTGGATTCCAGTCTGTCTATAAATTCTTATATTTGTGAGTAGTCCTTTTATTTTCTTTTCTAGCAGATGGTGTACTTTTCACTGATAGTGAATGTGAACCACCAGGATGATAAAGTAACATAATTCAGACCCATTCAGTCACTAGGACAGCCATACTTGAAGTGAGGATCCTTGGAGAGATTGTATGTGTGTAGCTATTTGGGATTCTGTCTCTGGATTGTAGTATGTGTATAAGAAGTAGAAATCAAAGAAATATGTTCTAAAACATACCTGTGTTCATTTTAATGAAATTATTATTCTTTATCTTTACAGGGATTTGTGGAACTGACTATATTTCCCACAGTTGCAAACTTAAATAGAATCAAGTTGAACAGCAAACAGTGTAGAATATACCGAGTAAGGATCAACGATTTAGAAGCTGCTTTTATTTATAATGATCCAACCTTGGAAGTTTGTCACAATGAATCAAAACAGTAAGTTACATACTTTAAAAGTCGATATTTCTAACAGTTTTTTTTTTCATTGATTGGATTAATTTTTTTCAACAGATTTTTCTTAGATTATTATTAGATTTTGGTTCCCAATTTATTTTTTCTAATTATAATTTCTGTTGCTTCTACCACTACACACATTTGGTTCAAAAAATTTTACTAGCTCTGGCGAACATAGTAAGTTATTAAGTTTCCTTTCTTCAGACTGCAGTTTTAAAGAAGTACTATCAGAGAACTTTAAATACATTTTCTTAGCCATTTTTCTACTTTTAAAGTTTTAAAAAAATATTAGTTTCATAGATATTAATGTAATCTTCAGTGAATTAGATGATACTGTAATCTGTAGATCAGAAACTACTTTAAAATATTCTATAAAATATTTGACAGCTTTCGAATATCATATAAAAATAGTCTGAAATATCTCATTCCTTCACCTTAAATATTGCATCTGTTGAGGCTGCTTCTGATTTTTATCAGTAAACTTATATCTTTGTGATCAGCTTTATGTTCTGCATTTTTCATTTAAATACTTTGTTTTCACCTTTCCACGTATAATATGATAGGCTTCGTTTTTTTATTGTTTTTATGGTCAGGTAATATTCCATTTATTCAGTATACTGTGGATTACATGATTATTTTCTAGATCTTTTTTTTTTCTTTTACTTTGAATTATTTCCTTAGGAAAATAAGATTACTTATTATTCTTTTATGGCTCTTTTTAGCATTTCACTTGATTGTGCCCTGGGAAGATTTGTACTGATTTAAATACTGTCAACTACATTTGGAGGCACTTGTTTTTTCCGTTTTGATAGCATTGCATTATATCATTTCTGTGATTCTTAGTATTTTGGGTTAGAATGCCCCAAACTGTAAACTCTGTTTAGTCAAGGTGATATTTTAACTAGTCTGTATGTATAATATTTGACTATGGCAGCAGTTCTCAAAGTGTAACACCTAGACAAGCAGCATCAGCATCACCTGGGAACTTGTTAGAAATGCAGATTTCCAAGCAGTACCCCACACCTACTGGTTCAGAAACTGGGGATAGGGTCTTGCAATTTGTGTTTCAACTAGCCTGCCAGGTGATTCTGATAAAAGGTAAAGCTTGAGCAGGAACCACTGCTTTAAGGGATTGGGAGGGTTGAGAAAGGACACTTATCAATAGACATATTTATCATCCCAATAATCATTGGTTTAAAATCTTTGAAACTCAGAAGAGAAAACGGTGTTGGGAAAATTCAGGGAGTCTCTGAATTGCTCATGTGACTTCCCATTCTATAAAGGTGAGTGGTTGAAATTACATGCTTTTACAGCCACACTTGTGGAACTGACATGAAAAGACTTATTACAAAATCATCTGCATCCTCTTTCCCCCAGAAAAAAGCAATCATTTGCCTTTGGAGCAGTAAGTATGTACCACTAATGGATGGAAAAGTCATGTGTAAAAGAGCAGGTAGGGGAGTCATTACCTTGCCAGAGGCCAAAATAGCCACCCTGTCGAGCCTAGAACTCTGCATTGATGACAGGGTAAGAAGCTTCTCCATCTGCCAGTCACAAAACAGTGTTTGCACAGCTGCTTTACCAGTTGTGGCTGCTCAGGTCTCAAAGAAGATGATCTGTGACAGTGCAATGACAGCAACAGTGGACTTCAAATCTGTTGAGAAAGCAAGCTTTGCTATGTTAATTTTGAGGTGATGATATCCCCTAAAACTTTTCTCTAGTGATAGGGAAGATACCTCATCACTTTTAGTATTATAAAGAAAGAAAAGGAAGTCATAAAGGAGAATAGTGTCGAAGGTTAGGTTAGGAAATTGGGAACAATAGAATATATTTAAACTTTTCAGGTAGCACCAGAGCTCTCTTAGCCATGGTCACTTAGTATTTTCTGCCTGGCTCTAGAATCCTGATTACTTTTTAAGAGAGATGACAGTTATTTTTGCCGGTGTTTGTTTATTCTCTGACTTGTTCAGAAGAGGATTTGAGAGTGGTTTTAGAATTTTATTAGACAACAGTTTTTTAAAGTAGCTAATGAAATTAGCCCAAAGGGTAAAAAAGTATAGGATGGTGGGTACCACACTGTTAAGTTACTAGAGGAAAACTGTAGATTTGGTTTTGATATTTCTGGTTGCCATACGAAAGAGGGAAACACTATTGTTTATAAGATTTGTAAGGCAAAAGACAGAAACCTACCAGTTATTCAGAAGAAATGCTGCTTAGCAGTTAGATGTGAAAGGTATCTCGTGTGAATGATGTTATTTATTTTTAAAGAGAACTTTGGCAAAGGCAGATAGTTAAGGTCTTTAGCATGTCCCTAGATACTTCTGTTACTTTTCTTGTTTCTAAAGTAACTTTCTTTCTCTAATGAAGCAGTAAAATTTCTGCTAAAGCTGAAACAAATTAAATGTAGCAGATTTGATTTGAAAGTTAAACTTAAAACTCAGTGGTTAAATTTGGTCTTGAATATGTACAAGAATGTCCTAACATTCAAAGAAGTAATATGCTACTTCATCACACTTTCTCCTTATTTGTTTTAAAGTTAAGGTGCCAGGCCTTCCTATTTTTAATGGCAAGAGTGTGCTTACCTTGGTTGAGATTCAGCACCTTTAAACTGCAGGGGGAATGTAAGGAAGGGAAACATTAAGATAAGGGACTAAGAGGCATTTCTACCTATTTGATCCAACTAAACGTTAGCTGAGTTGTTAAATTACCTGTACTAGCAAATAAAATACCTGTTGGTTATGTAACATCTATAAGGCTTCTCTTTCTCTCCATGTCTCTGTCTCTGTCTCTCTGTCTCTCTCTCTCTAGCTTATTGTCTGCCAGGAAAATAATTTAAGCACTTGAAGTTTCTCTAAATATATTTTCTGTTTGAATCTTACATATTGTAGGTATAGTTTGCCTCCATAGAAGCTATGTCTCTTTGGTGGTTTTTCTGTTTTTCTTTTTTTCTTTTTTTTGCTATAGTTCTCTCTTCTTAGAATAAAGTAAATGTAGATTTTTACCAGAGAGACTGTTTCTGTGCATGAGTAGCCTACAGTGGCTGACATATCTTTCCTCCTTGTTTCTTTTCCTTCCCTGGATAGGCTTTGCTGCTTTGAGAAGACCTTTTTTATTTTACTTGAAAAGTCTCCACTTTCCTGAGTTTCAAGAATCAGTTTAATTCCTGTCTCCTGTCTTCATTTCCATTAAGGAGTGGCAGTAGAAATGAAGCTAACTTAAGATATAAATGAAGTAACTTTGAGTGATTGGAGCAATTTTTAGAGTGATTAGAATTGATTTTTTAAATTGCTTCTTTTAGAAAAAGATTTTCTAGGTCCTTTATTTTAATACAGACGTCTACAAAGGGATTTTAAATGTTATTTTACTGATATCATATGGTAGAAGTGGTTGATTCCTTTTTTGATTATGGTTAAGTAATATGGATACTAGTTTTATATTTTAACTCAGCCCACAGTGCCTCACTGGCAGTTGTTTTAGTAGTATTGCTTGGAATTGAGTTGTCATAATTGGAAGAACTTTGGGGTTTGTTTAGTCAAAACTTCAGCAGGAATTTTTCCTATATTATTCTACCTTCTGCTTGAATATGTCTAGCTCAGGAGAGCTTATTATATTTTAAAGCACCCCTTTCATTTCTGAATGCTAGGAAGTTCTTTATTACATCGAGCCACAGTCTGTTTTGCTATAATGTTCACAAACTTATGCTAGTTAAAAATTGTTTTCCTGTAAGTTTTCTTTTCCAGTCTGTAGTATCTCAATACTTTCAACTATTCCTCATTTAAAACTCTTTCCAAATTTGTTAACCTTTCTCTTTGCCCTGCTCTGAATACTCTCTGGTTTGGCATTGTGTTTTCTTGAATGTGGTAACCCTAGAACTAGATAGGGTTCTTCTTATTTGGACTTGTAATCACACATGCATAGCAGTAAAGCCATTTTGTTCTTATCTATACTCATTGTTTCTAGTGGCTTGAAATTCATTAGCTTTTCACAAATAGCTACTTTAAAGTAATTGATTCACGTTTGAGCTTGTTATCAGTGAAATACCATAGGCTTTTTCATAGAAAAACTTGTTAAGGTAGAATTTTCTCTAAGCAACCTTATTTCATGGCATCATTATCAAATGTTGTTTCAATTATTTTTGAAAAGTCATTTTTATTAATTTTGATATTGGTTCCATTTCTGGAAAATGGATTTTTCTGTTGGCTTTTACTTATTTATTTATTTATTTTATTCTGTATGTGAATTATAAGACAGAAGAAAAAACTGAGTGTGACAAGGATATAGAGCAGAACTCTCAAACACAGCTAATAGAAATGTAAATTGAGATCGAAAGTATACATAGTCTATGATTGGTGGTCTCACTCCTACGTGTATATCCAATATGTTCACCAAGAAAAAAGTGCAGAACTGTTCACAGCAGCATTTGTAATAGTCAAAACTGTAAATTACCTGAAAACCCATCAATGGTAGAATGGTAGATTGTGGTATATTCTTACACTGTTGGAATTCTAAAAGTAATGAGACTGAATGACCAACAGCTAGATGCAATGATATGGATGGATTTCACAAACTTAATGTTGAATAAAACAGGTCAGACACAAAAGAATGTGTATTAAGTTGTTAATCTATCTCATTAGATGTCAGAATAATAGGTTACCCTTGGTGGTAGGAAGCTGGGCTAGGTTAGTGATTACAAGAGGGCTTCTGGGAGGCTGGTAAAGTTCTGTTCTTGCTCTGCATGCTGGTTACTTTGGTTTTGTGAAAATTCATCGAACTGTATACTTAGAGTGTATATATATATTTCTGACGTATATTGTGCTTCCATGAAATGTTTTTAAACGGAGAAAAAGTTTACAAATAATTAAATCTTAAGTTTTGCAAAATCTGCACACACAGTCTTAAGAAGCACACGTTCTTTATCTGATAAAGAATTAACAGATTATTTTAATTTAATATAGATGTTTATAATAGGTTCTTGGAGAAAATTCTTTTGATTACCTTAATTTACTAGTTTTTAAGTATCCCCAACAACATTACTCATCTTTAAGCTTTGTTTCCTTAAGGAAGAATGGGTGGTGGTTATAGGGCAGGGGCATATTAATATTTTGCAATCATTATTATTCTGAAAATTGAAAACATTTATAATCTTGTCTTGTAATTTTTGGCTTTTATTAGGTTATTATGAAAGGAAACATTTTTGATTCATATTATGAAAGGAAACACTGAAATCCAAGCCATGAGAAGATTGTTCCTCATAACTGACTTTCCAATAGATTCCATTTATAATGACTCACCATTTTATTTGGACCACTTTACCTTTTCTCAGGAAATAAGGAGATTGAGAATAATTTTCCATTAAAAAAAAATGAGTGGTTTAATATGTAATGTTTAAATTTGGCCTTTTGTGTAACAAAGATTTTTTTATTTTTGAATTTCACAGATAACTGGGGGATATTACAAGTTCTTCAGCTACCTTTCAGATTTCATGTTTTTGAAACCTTACTGAAAAGAAATTGCAACCTGTAAATGTACAAAGTAGTTTTTAAAATTAGATAGTATGTTAACTAAGTACTGGTAAGGATGCAGAGCAACTGGCATGTTCATATATTGCTGATGAGAATGCAGAATGGTATAGCTATTCTGGAAAACAGTTTTGCAGATTCTTATAAAGCTAAACTTATGTTTACCATATGACTCAGCAGTCCCACTCTTGGGTGTTTGTACTACAGAAATGAACATTAAATTCACATAAAAACTGTTACACAGTTATTTGTAGCAGCTTTATTCCTGATAGCCAAAAGCTGGAAGCAACCCAGATGTCTTTCAGTGGACGAACGAATAAACAATCTGTGGTACAGTCTATTCAATGTGATACTATTCATTATAAAAAGGGACAAACAATAGATACATGTAACACCTTAGATGAATTTCAAAGACATACTGAGTGAGATAAGCCAGCCTCAAAAGGTTGCATTCTGTATGATTCCATTTATTTGACACAGGGCATTGCACAAGGGGCTTTGTGGATGGCAGAACTGTTCTATATCCTGATTGTGGTGATGGTTGCACATGTTAAAATTTATAGAATTATATACCAAAGGAAAAAAGTTACTTTTACTGTATGATAATTAAAAAAAAAAAAAAGATGGTATGTGAAAAAACAGTCATTTGTTTTTTTATTGTGGTCCTGGAGTTTTTAATACCTTTATTTTACATATTTACCTAAGAGAAAGAAAGTGTTAAAATTATTGAGAAGTCTGCTTAACTACTTTTAGAACCTTGTGTTTTGTAGTTGTTAAAAGTCATAGTTAATATTACATCCTTACTAGTTAGGAGAGAGTTGGAGATGGGGGAGGAATGGCCTCCATCATATTGACAGTGTGTAAGTTTAATGTTTTCTTTCATGGCTTTTCCTCTTTTATTTTCCCTATAATTACTCTGTAGAGTATATGAAACTTGTCTTTTAACTAGGTTAAAAATTTATTAAGCTAGTGAAATATCACTGACTTGACTTTATGGAGTTATCTAATGGCAAGATGATAGACATAAAGGTGCACAGCAAGAATATGGCTCACAGTATCGTGTCTAATCTTGTTTTCTCGCTCTTGCCATTCCTTGTCTTTTTTCTTTCTTCCACTTCTTCCATATTACTTTAACTGATTTCAGTGAGGAAATGCGATATGTGTGTGTATGTATATACATATATATATATATATATATATGAGTTATTTTTATGGAATAAAATTAGAAAATCATATGAGAACAGTATTTTCATATTTTCATAAGGCTTCTGTGTATTGTTTTCATTCAGTAGGAAATAAGGCCAAGTACCTATTGAACAAATATTTTTTGAGTGTCCCCTGGCATTTAGGGGATATAACAGTGAACCATCCGAAAGTTCCTCTCCTTCATTAAGGTTACATTGTCATGTACTGGGGAGTGGAGGGGAGCAGTATTAAATTTTGAGGAATTAATTCCCATTCTGATTTGTTTTAAACACCTTAATTTCTATCAGATTATAAAGCTTGTTGAATCCATTCAAATTTTTGCCAGATTGATAAAGAATAATTATTTTTTCAATTCTACGTATATTCTTTACATTTGTATTAGGAAAGTGTAGTGGCTTTGGCATTCTAAAATTAATGAAGGATGTGATAGTCATAATGATCACATAGCATTGGCGAGTAGACTATATATGCCATTGCATTTATAGTTTTTTTTTTGTTTTTTTTTTTTGTTTTTCTTTTCTTTTTTTGCGGTATGTGGGCATCTCCCGTTGCGGAGCACAGGCTCTGGGCGTGCAGGCTCAGCGGCCATGGCTCATGGGCCCAGCCGCTCCGCGGCATGTGGGATCTTCCCGGACCGGGGCACGAACCCGTGTCCCCTGCATTGGCAGGCGGACTCTCAACCACTGCGCCACCAGGGAAGCCCGCATTTATAGTTTAATAGTTTTAGTCTTGGGAAATAGAGCAACAGTTACTTGGCTAAAGAGCATTCCTATGAGTTATGTAAGATGATATAATGGTTACAGACAAATGGTGCCAAGTATTTAAGAAAATGCTTGGTGAAATATATGGCTTATTGTTAAAGCTGGCTTTCTCTTTTTTTTTCCCCCAGGAGAAATCTCAATTATTTTTCCAATGCTTACGCAGCTGCGGTTAGTGCTGTGGATCCTGATGCAGGAAATGGAGAACTTTGCATTAAGGTTCCATCAGAATTATGGAAGCACGTTGATGGTAAAATACCAAGAACATGTTGAGTATACAGTAAAATCATGTTGGATTCAGTGACTAGAAACTTTTCATGAAAATTAATGGTACCTAAATTATAAATTAATCAGTTGAAATACACAGGAGTTGGAAGCTCTTTTTTTCCTTAAAGATAATTGGCTAACAGGAAAATAGCAATCAAGGGCTATGACAAAAAGCAACTCATTTCACTGTTGCTTTTAAAGCGAAAGTTATAAAACAAAAATTAGATGGTTGGAACAATTTGTCAAGATTTGAGAACCCACACAGTATTAACTCAGTTTAGAATTATAGCATTTTATAAAAGGAAGGATCCTAAAAAGTCATCTGATTCAATTCTTTCCTTTTATGGAAGATTAATCTGAGGTTTAAAGAGAGTAAGTGACCTGCTGGATGTCACTAATTAGTAGTAGAGCCAAGGCTAGAATGTAGGGCTGCTAACACCCACTCTGCATACTTTTACTTTGTCTTATTATTTCTGAATCTTCTTTATTTCCTTGTATAAAGTTACAGCCATTATAATTATCATACATAACCTTCTGCCTACCTTTATTTTGCTTTATAAAATTAATCAAGATAAGGAGGTAAAAGACTTTGTTTTGTTTTTGCTCTTTTTGGATAGTTTGTATGTGTATATGGTGGGGGGAGGGGTTTACCTTGCAGGGGGGTTGCCTAGTTTAGGGTGCAGGCGTGGAAGGTCATCGCTACATGTTCACGGGTTGGAGAAAATCCATATGGTTTAATGTTTTGAGGGAAATTAAAAGGAACATCTTTCTTTAATCTTACGGAAGCAACACGTATTTATTACTTAGAAATCAAACATAGTAAATAATGCTGCATGATGTAAATTTTCGGATAGTCCTTCCCTCCTACCCCACTCCGTACTCCTTAAAGTCACAAGTAGGGTTAACAATCTGTGCGAGAATGTACTAAGAGAACAAACTTGAAAAGTAAGTTTTGAATTGGATCTGGAAGGCCTTAGCTATGTGGTAGTTTTAAACTCTTTTCTTTAGGCAGTATAGCATTGTCAGAAATGTTGAGAGGGGGATGTGGTCTGACCAGTATTTTGGGAGAACACAAGTAGCAGTGACTAGAATTGAGTGGAGGTAAGAACACCAGTGGAAGCAGACTGTTGAGTTCCTTATAGGCAAAGAGATGGTAAAAGCCTAAACTAGGTTAAGTAGTGTGATCTTTTATGTAAAGCTCAGCCTTTGATTCCCACTTTATGTTCAGTGCAAGTCTTTGCCCTTATTATATCGACCACTGTTACCTAATTATATTTTTATATATCAATGTATGTATGTATTTATTTGTTGCAGAATTAAAGGTGCTAAAGATACACATCAATTTTTCTTTGGATCAGCCAAAAGGAGGTCTTCATTTTGTGGTACCCAGTGTAGAGGGAAGTATGGCAGAGAGAGGTGCTCATGTTTTCTCTTGTGGGTATCAAAATTCCACAAGGTAGATTACTAATTCTTACGTATTTCAGTTGATTTCATTTTTTCAATTGCATTTTTTTCTATGAATATGCAATACATGTATTTAGTGTAAAATGAGAAGTATGAGCTTGATCCCCAACTACTTGAACCTCTTCTGAATCTTGTTCCTCTTCAATCCTGTCTTCCCTCCTTTCCTTTTCAAGTCTACTGTTCTAAAGTTGTCTCAATTCTTTCATTTTTTAAACTTTCGTATTGAAGTAAAACATACAGAAAATTACACGAATTGTAAATAGAAAGCTCAATACATTTTCACAAGTGAACAAACTCGTGTAATTCACACTCACATCAAGAAAAAGAACATTAACATTACCAGCATCGCAGAGTACCCCTTCTACCCACCTCCATTCACTCTTGCCCACCTGATAGCCTCCTGCCCTAGGGCAACCACCATCCTGATATCTAAAATACTGTAGATTGATTACACCTATCTTTGAACTTTATTAAATGGAAGCATATGCCTTATGCTCTTTATATCTGCCTTTCTTGTGTAACATTGTGGTAGTGAGATGTACCTTTATTGTTGCATGTAATTGTAGTTCATTCTCATAGCTCTGCAGTTAACCATGTTATTGAAATATTATGTTATGTGTAGTCTCCTCAGATTATTAACTCCTCCAAGCCAGGGATGATGTCTTATGTTTCTCTGTGTTTCGGTAACAAATACAGACCCTGGCACATAGTAAAACCTGATCTGAATAGAACATTGAATAGAAATTTTATGTCTGGCTTTACCAGCATTGTTTGAATTTATGCAATGCATCACATACTCCAGAAAAGCAGTTTCCTGACATTATGGAATAGATTCTGAATATTGTACTTTTAAAAACTTTTTTGTAAGCATTTTTAGTTTCCAAAAATGAATGCTACGTAAAAACTGACTATGAATATACAAGTAAAAATTATTTTTAATTAAAAAATTGGAAACTAAGAATTGCTTACCTCTTTTCAGGGTTTAAACTGGAGGGTACTACATGATATATTTTATTAATATTGCCAATAATATTTGGAGACAGAACTTTATCTTTAATCACATTCTTTCAGGTTGCTCAGTAAAAAACATCAGTGGGCAGATAGCTAAAATTTCTTCTTGTGCATGTTCTGTAAATGTTAAAATAACTTATATGTGGCAGAAACAATGTAGGTTATACTTTCAACATGTTTTCTGCACTGTTGATCTTTTTTCTAGATTTTGGTTCCCATGTGTTGATTCATACTCTGAATTATGTACATGGAAATTAGAATTTACAGTGGATGCTGCAATGGTGGCTGTTTCCAATGGAGATTTGGTGGAGACAGTGTATACCCATGATATGAGGAAGAAAACCTTCCATTACATGCTTACCATTCCAACAGCTGCGTCGAATATCTCCTTGGCCATTGGACCTTTTGAAATACTTGTAGATCCATATATGCATGAGGTAAATCATAGCTTCTTGCTTCTTTCCCTCCCACTCTTTCATGCCTAATCAGAAGAATATTAATTAAATACTAAGTTTTTCTTAATTGTTCTTTCAACTGTTAGAACTATCACTAGAGAGAAAAGGTTTCTTTATCTGAAATATATAATGACATGCAGTTTGGGCCCTGACCACTAATGTTAAATAAATGCTCACCGTTCACTTATGGTAGTCTCTAATCTGTTCTTTTATAATGTTGTCAGAAGGATAGTTTTTTTATTGTATATTAAAAACTTTCCTTGCCTCCATATCCTGCAGTAATCAAATTTCTTTAGCATGGCTTTCAAGAGCTTCTAGAATTTGACCCTAATATTCCTTTCTAGCTTTTTCCTCATTACTTTTCTATTTATGGTTGTTATATTCAATATAGTTTACTTAGATTTTTTTCTGACCAGACCATATTTTTTCCCGTCTTTGACTGTTTGGGATGTCCTCTTTTCCTCCTCTCCTTACCTATGAAACTTTTGTTCAATTCATAAAGATTAGCACAAATGTAGTCTTCATGAAACCTTGCTGAGTCATTCTAGTCAGAGTGATATGTCATTATTGATGTTGTTCATTTGGCACAGAATCATAATAAGAGACAGTGAGACAGTATGTGATATTTGAGTGTCTGTGTCCAAAGTGGGATGTAATGTAAGATGTAATTATTTCTGTTGCTGATATTTCTTATCTCCTCACTACCAGTAAGCTTCCCTGCAGTTTTCATATTGTTTTTTATATGTACTGAAGATAGTATAATGACTGTTAATTATTTAAGATAGTACTATGATGTGCAGTATTCACTAGGTTAGATATTTATGAATCAAAGGCAGGTTTACAATAAACCTTGGAAATTTAGATTGTTTTGTATGCATATGCAAAAGAAACTTTAATTTGGAACCAAAGTTATTATTTTCATTGGGTCTAAGCATTTCAGACTTATAATCCATCATGAATTTAAGTCTTAAGTGTAATGAATATTTTGTAAGCATAGTAAATAGTCACTAATTTCATACCAGTATTTTCTCTCAGTGCCATGGATTTGTTAAAAAAAAAAAAGGTGGGGGGGAGGGATTTATATGCAGCTTCATTTATAACTGAGATATTTAGGAAATTTAAGATTTCAGTTAACTCTTTTATTTAATGATCTTGTTCCCTGCTTTTTATTTTTAGGTTACTCATTTTTGTTTACCTCAGCTTCTTCCATTGCTTAAACATACCACGTCGTATCTTCATGAAGTTTTTGAATTTTATGAAGAAATTCTTACATGTCGATACCCATATTCTTGTTTTAAGACTGTATTCATCGATGAGGCTTATGTTGAAGTGGCTGCTTATGCTTCCATGAGCATTTTTAGGTTTGTATCCAAATTCAAAAGGCCTAAATTAGGTTAATGATGTGAAGATAGGTTATTTATTTTGTGATCAATTTTTAAAATTATTTATTTATTTAATTTATTTATTTTTGGCTGCGTTGGGTCTTTGTTGCTGTGCGCGGGCTTTCTCTAGTTGTGGGAGCGGAGGCTACTCTTCGTTGTGGTGTGCAGGCTTCTCATTGTGGTGGCTTCTCTTGTTGCAGAGCATGGGCTCTAGGTGCACGGGCTTCAGTAGTTGTGGCTCGCGGGCTCTAGAGCGTAGGCTCAGTAGTTGTGGCACACGGGCTTAGTTGCTCCGCGACATGTAGGATCTTCCCAGACCAGGGCTTGAACCCGGGTCCCCTGCATTGGCAGGCAGATCCTTAACCACTGCACCACCAGGGAAGCCCCTGTGATCAATTTTAAGATGCAGTTTGAACCTTTTCCCTTCAATTTAGTTATGGTTGGCTTTGTAGAAAATCCAGTGTTTTCAAAATTGAAAAATGTAGAAAAGCATAAAGAGGAACATTTCAAAATAACCCAAAAGATGCATAGTATCTTTATCCAGAATTAACTGATACTAATTTTTACATATGTGTTTTAGTCTCTTTTTGGCTTATGCATTAAAAACAAAAATGATGCAAGTTACTATATGGGTATCTAGTGAGGTTTTTGTCCTAGCACTATTTAAAAATTTATTGATATCATCAGAAATTTGTATGCAAAAAAAAAAAAGTTTTATTTCTTTTTTCTTTTACCCTCTTTACCTCCCTCCCTTCTTTCATTCCTTGAAAAGTGCCAAATTTAGAAGTTGTATGTCTCAAGGTCAGTCATTTTTTTGGGGGGGTCTATTTTCTCTTCTGTAAAATGGACATAGTAATAGTGTTCTTGCATTCTTCCGAGTTGTTTAGACAATCTGATGGGTCAGTGCATTTGAAAGTAAATAATATAGCACAAAACATTAAAGTATTATTAGGAAAAGATTTTTGAAATTAGAAGAACCCTTCATAAAAAGGTTAGTCTCTGCTTAACATATCAGTTTCTGATTGATGCTACAACCCCCTACCCTCCTAAAAGGGTATTTATATTTTTCATGGAAATAAGTGGGAAACATTACAGTCCTTGCTTTAAACAAAAGTTATTAAGATTATGAATTTCAACTAAAATTGTAAAAGCTGTTGGGGACAGTATTCTGGTTTTTCTCTTTTATGTGTTAATTGAATTCTGTTATTTTAAAAGTGTGATTATTTTATTTTGATTGAATAATTATTTATTTTTTGGTTATAATGAGCTGTCTCTTCTTTTAAATTCCAGCACAAATCTGTTACACAGTGCCATGATTATAGATGAGACACCTTTGACTAGAAGGTGTTTAGCCCAGTCCTTGGCCCAGCAGTTTTTTGGATGTTTCATATCCAGAATGTCTTGGTGAGTAATTTCGAAGTTTACAACTACTGAGAAGAATCAGGAAAGTTTATTTTTATTTTCTTTTCCTGCAGTGTAAGTTGAACTTTGTCCTAACTGCAGATAATTAACAGACACTATTATATATATTTAAAGAAAAGTAATCAGTATAAATTTCATCCTAAATTTTTGGCCATGTCCTCAGTATATCAATAGAGTTAATTTTGTAATATGCAATAAGAATAAGGTAAGAATTTTGATAACATCAGTTTCTTAAAGAACTAAATAAATACTGTAGATACAAGGACTTCAGTGTACAGAGAACTATAGTTAGAATTCTGATGTCAGTATTCAGTGCAATTGGTAATACTTAAGGTAAAATAATGGTCCTCTACAATAGTGATGATGCTATAGGGATTTTCCTGTTAGTTCCTAGATTTGTACTAATTTACTTGAAAGATGTGAGAAATACAACACTTTATTTTCTTTTTTAAACTTGAGGTGAATTTGAAGAAATAGACAAAATTCCCTTAAGACTATAACTTATGATTATAATATATAGTATGTAAGTCTTGGTGTCTTTTTCTTTCTTTCTGGAGGGGAAAGGGTGGAGGGTAAGGCCTCTTGATTTGTAATTTTCCTAAGACATAGTTTCATTAAAGGATAGTATCTGGAACATGATAGACAAAATGTTTTAATGAACGAATGAATGAATGGATAAACATAAGAATAAATGAATGAAAGGTGTCATTGCCTTTCCACTTAAGAAACTAAAAAATAAGTAATTAAACTTGAGGTCTTAGAATCTCACTGATAATTATGCATGGGATTGGTAATAAAAGAATGTGGACTTTTAAGAATTGAGCAGTATTGGGGCTTCCCTGGTGGCACAGTGGTTAAGGATCCGCCTGCCAATGCAGGGGACCCGGGTTTGAGCCCTGTTCCGGGAAGATCCCACATGCCGCAGAGAAGCTGAGCCCGTGCGCGACAACTTCTGAGCCTGCGCTCTAGAGCCCGCAAGCCACAACTGCTGAAGCCTGCGTGCCTAGAGCCCGTGCTCTGCAGCAAGAGAAGCCACCACAGTGAGAAGCCCAGGCACCGCAATGAAGAGTAGCCCTCGGTTGCTGCAACTAGAGAAAGCCCGCGCACAGCAACGAAGACCCAACGCAGCCATAAATCAATCAATCAAATCAATCAATCAAAAAAAAAAGAAAGAATTGAGCAGTATGGTCCTGGCTATGGGCACCTCTTTCCTTAGAGGCAGACAGTATGGGCAGACTTGGGTATAAGGGAAGCAGCACTGCCAGAGCAAAGCACAAACATAGGTACCTTGAGCCAAGAGTATAAAGTGGTCTTATAATTAAGTTGATGCCAGATGTGAAGAAGGTACAATGAATGGATAGGCAGAATTCAGTCAGAGGAAGTGGGAAAACCAAATGGTTTGATAACTTTCATTTTCTTTAAGAAGGCAGAGAAGTACATGCTAATGCTTGTTCTGTTACCCTCTTTGGCCTTTGGCCAAAAATATCTGAAGAATTTTTATTATTAAAATAATAAAATTTATTATATTTTATTTATATTAAAAATATATAAAATAATGTATTATTATTTGACTTTTTGTTTAGGTCTGATGAATGGGTATTGAAGGGAATTTCAGGCTATATTTATGGTCTCTGGATGAAAAAAACTTTTGGTGTTAATGAATATCGCCATTGGATTAAAGAGGTAAAAGCAACTAGATCCATTTTCCACTTAGAAGTCAATAAGACATGTTAGTGTTCTCCAGATTTTCAAGTCGTGTGTCCTTTATTTTTTAGTAACTATAAAATACTTACTGTCATTTGAAAGTCCTTGAGTTTTTCCAGCAAAATGAGAAGCATTTTACAGAGAAAGACTAATGGTCTATTTTATCTGCTTTCCATTGTCAGTGTTGGCCTCCAAAGACTTTTTTGCTAAGGACGAGAATATTTAAGCTCCTTAAACATCAAGTTAGTTGTTAGATATATTCCAGCTCCTCATAGTAGTCATTTTTAATGTAATTTTGTGCTTTCTAAATTTGTTTAGGCTGAGAACCTAGATTCTGGAGTCAGTTTGCTTTTCATTTTGCTTCAGACATTCACAAGCTTTATTTATGATTTTGCTTAATCTTTCCAAGCGTCTTTTGTATAAGGAGAGTAAAGTAGTAGTAGTATCTACTACTACTAGTAGTATCTACTGCTACTACTAGTATGGACAGGGATTGTGAGACGTTATACGTGTAATGTGCATAGTGCCTACGTCATAATAAGTACTTATTGTATGTTGGCTAGTCCTTCAGTGTATTTATGTTCTCTGTCATTTTCACATCTTTTCCCATTATTTAAAGATTTGGCCAAAAAGAGAAAGTCAGTTGTATTTTGCCTAGCCCATTCTGTTCATATACATTTTAATCATATCATGTTTGTCTTCTCACCTCTCAGGGGGAAAAATTTCAGCCTTTAATAGCCTCATTAAATAGACCCCCTCTATCCTCCTTTTCTCATTTTATATACCTTCACCATCTAAACCTAAACTTAAGTAAGCCAAAAAGTAATTGCAAAAGATTTCAAATATTGAGAACTATGAAAGATTCATACATCTAGAACTGAAGAGTCCATTTTTAATTTCAAAAACTTAAAGTGTTTCAGGCACTGTTACAAACATTTTATAAATAGTAACTATCTTAATCCTCCTAACTACTCTTATTATTTGCATTTTACAGATAAGGAAACTGAGGCACAGAGAGGTTAAGTTATTTGGCTAAAGTTACACAGCTAGTAAGTAGTAGAGCCAGGATTCAAACCCGGCTTTTAACCACTTCATTATGATTTTTCCCACTTCTCTGTACTGCTTGTATGTTACCTAAACTAGTCATGAATTTCCAGCACAGTTGTGTTGTCTTTTTCCACTTAAACTTTTATTTTTTCATTTTGATCTGTCATATTAAAGAAAACTAGAGAAGTTTTAAAATTATAGATCCTGTCATAATTTTATCCCTATTTGTTTTTACTTGCTTAAATCCTCCACCAGAAGCAAAATACAGAGAAGGAAGAAATAAACTTGGAGAACAGGTCAGAGAGGCTGGGGAGAGCCATTAGGAAAACTTGCCAGGCTACTGGCCAGCCCTAAAGTCACAAAGTAGAGAAGGTTTTTTGGCTCTATCATTCGGCCAGTTGTGTAGTCTGCTTTGTTTATAACATAAACTACCTTTCAAATACATTTCATTTATTTTCAGAAATTTACATTCTGATTCCAGGAAATTGGAAACCACAGTTGAATTCTAAAATTTGATATGTAAAATAATTTTCACTGACCCCTATTTTTATGTCTTTTTAAGGAGCTGGACAAAATAGTGGCATATGAATTAAAAACTGGTGGAGTTTTATTACATCCCATATTTGGTGGAGGAAAAGAGAAGGATAAGTATGTTTATTGTTCAGAGATACTACAAACCTTGTTTTATGGGATTAATCTTTTAGGATCACTTGTATGTGTATCGAGGCCCACACAGGCCAAAGAAGTGTTAATAATGGTCTGTAATAATACTGAGCCCATAGACATCGGTAGTATTCTAATTACTCCTTTCATTACTATTGCATGTGATGACTGTAAATGGATTTAAGCATTAAAAAAAGACTAAAAATAATAAAGCTTTTTTCTTTTTTCATGTTAATTTCCTAATGCTAATATATTGTACTATTCTCATAAATGTTTAAAAATAATAGAAAAGGCTAAGTAGATGATTTCAGCATCAACACATCCTACCTATACCTGTTTATCTGAATAGTCAGCTGCCTAGACACTTATTTACTCTTTCCTTTTCTTTTTTTTTTTTGGCGGTACACGGGCCTCTTACTGTTGTGGCCTCTCCCGTTGCGGAGCACAGGCTCCGGACGCGCAGGCTCAGCGGCCATGGCTCACGGGCCCAGCCACTCCGCGGCATGTGGGATCTTCCCGGACCGGGGCACGAACCCGTGCCCCCTGCATCGGCAGGCGGACTCAACCACTGCGCCACCAGGGAAGCCCCCCCCCCCTTTCCTTTTATTTCCCTTTTTCTCACTTTCCTTCTTTTCTTTCCCTTTCTATTTTTTAGCAAGTCACTGAGACAACCACTTATAACAACATAATGGTACTAGCAGGGATTCTTATTTGTTCTACGGTCCATTAATTCCCTAAGGGAATATGGATTGAATTGGATGGGAAAGTTTTTCTGTATTTTTTACTCACCATTAACTGAAATTTTATATTTCTTTTAATTATGACTGTAGGTAACAGACAGTGCCGTGACTTTGTCAACAGTAGAAATCGTGGATGTTTTCTTGTCACATTTTAATTGTTAGCAAGTATCTTGAAATATTCTTTGCACTCATTACCTTAAAATTAGTACAGTAGACCACTGCTAGGTCTTGTTATTTAATGCATTAATAAACTAGCACATATGTTGGTAATGTCATAGTTTTAAAAAATATTTTGATAACTGTATTTCATTATAATTGGTTTCTTTTGTAAACCTGTGTATTTTATTGTGCACATTTAAAAGCAGTTTTTTCTGTGGTCCGTAGGATTAACCAGACTACCCAAGTGTCTAAAAGTACAACAAAGGTTAAGAAACTGCAAGTTGTATAATCAGTAGTCTTTTCTTTGGTGGAAGTATGGTCACTGAGACAAGATTAGGTCAGTGGCAAGGCATAGGAATTTGGAGTTAGACAGACTTGGATTTTTGTAGTTACTGATTTTTGTGAGCCTAGAAAATTGTATAACCTTTGTGAGTGTGTGCGTTTTAACGTGTAAAACAACGATTATCCATCTTAACCATGTTGGTTGCCAGGATTACTTGAGGTAAAGCTTTATACATAGTATGCACTCATTAAAATGTTAGTTCCTTTCACTTTCTTCTCTTGACTGCCTGCTATATGGCAGTTTCCCAGCATATAATTAGAGCATTCCCATTGTGTGTAAATAATTATTTACACTAAATGCTTTTACCTTTGTTCTGTCCATTTATTTAGTTCCTTTTGTATGTTTGATTTTCAAAATTTATGTATAAAAGCAACACATGAACGCATGCTCTTTGAAGAGATTCAAAACAAGACAGTTCAGAAGCATGTGGAGTAAAAAGTAAAAGATCTTTTTTAGCCCTCTTACCACTTCTCACTCCCATCACTTCCTCTCCTTGGAGATAACCTGATTATAAATTTGGTATATTCCAGACCTCTTTTTTTTTCTGGTCTTTATTTATGTGTATATGGCAGTTACAAAATACAATTTAGTCATGCGTGTTACTGTGTACTTCTCTTCTTTTTAAAAATTAACCGTATCTGTATTTTGGCAAGCATTCTGTGTGACTGTATGTGAATTTACTTTGTTCTATTTATATGCTATATAGTATTCCATTATACCTTGGAATTTATTTAACCTTTTTCATATTGCTGTCCATAAGCCCAGAAGTAATAGTGGAGTATAAAAGTAATTTTTCGGGCTTCCCTGGTGGTGCAGTGGTTGAGAGTCCGCCTGCTGATGCAGGGGACACAGGTTCGTGCCCCAGTCCGGGAAGATCCCACATGCCGCGGAGCGGCTGGGCCCTTGAGCCATGGCCGCTGAGCCTGCGCGTCCGGAGCCTGTGCTCCGCAACGGGAGAGGCCACAACAGTGAGAGGCCCGTGTACTGCAAAAAAAAAAAAGTAATTTTTCAAATATCAAATTACAAAATTTTATATTTCAGTATGCCATGCTTTTTTAAGGAAGTGTAATGACTATTCTTACACGTTGATTGTGAGAGTATAATTTGGTACACTGATTTTGAAGGGTAATTTGTTAGTACCGATCAGAATTTTAAAATGGGTAATTTTTAGATTCAGCAATTCAACTTCTGAGTATGTTATCATATAGAAATTATTCTCCTAGATATTTGCCATACAGAAATACTGCACATGTATGAAAAGATAATCACTGTAGCATTATTTGAAATAATAAAGTATAAACACCTTAAATGTTCATGTATGTTGTAAATATTTTCTACAGACTGTACCTATCTTTTAATTTACTGATGATCTCATGTCAGAATTTTTAATTTTTACATAGTCTGGTCTATATGTCCTCTGGATTTTATATTTTTCCTTGTGAAGATTTTTCCCACCCCAAAATTATGAAAGAAATTTTTTTCCTTTATTTTCTTCTAGTACTTTTATAGTTGTTTTTGTTTAAGATATATAATCCATCTTGAATGTTTTTTGTATATGCTTTAACCTGGGGCTGTTGATTGGAATTGCATTGATTGTATGGATGAATTTGGAAAGCATTGAAATATTTACACTATTGTGTCTTCCTACCAGGAGGTTGGCATGTGTTTCTGTTCATTCAGATTTTCCTTTATGTCTAGTTAAGTTATTTTTAGATGTTTCCTAGTCTTCGTTGCTCTCATATTAAGGAAACTGCTAAGGTATTCCCATGAGGTTTTGGATTTATTGTCTTGATGTAGCTATGAAATTTATTGTTTATTTAATTCAAATTTGTTATATTAAATCTGTTTATTTTTTTAGTCCAGCATCCCATCTACACTTTTCCATAAAGCATCCACATACGCTTTCCTGGGAATACTACACTATGTTTCAGTGTAAAGCTCACCTTGTGATGAGATTGATTGAAAACAGGATCAGTATGGAATTTATGTTACAAGTAAGTATTAAAGAACTTAACAATTGTAAAGAAAGATCTGTTCTATATGTATATAATCTGAATACTATTCTGTAGAATAGGAGTCAGGGCATCCAATTAGCCGTTTGCCCAGTAAGTAACCTGTTCTTTTTGTTTGTGTTTCCTCAGATGTAGAGTGGGTATGAATACTTGACCCACTTAATGCAGGATTTTTATGAAGATAAAACTAAAATGTGAGGTTAAGAGTAAAACCTGTTTATGCTATGATTTTGTGTTTGGCATTATTTAGAATATTAAGGATGAAGTGCCATTTACAAATATTTTCAATAGAAAAAAGCACATTTATCTAAAAGATGGTTATTTTTGCTATCGCTAAATTCTGCCATATGTCTTAAGCAAGTTTTGGCGGAAATAGTTGATATGTACTAGTTGAGGTAATAGAAAGCCAGTTGTATTATAAATGTTCAGCTATTCTTTTTCCATTGATAATATTCTTAGAGGTAAGTGGAAAATAACTTTTTAGTAATCTTTTTTTAAAAAGCATTTTAAATTTGCCTTAAAGTTAAGTTTCTTGAATCCTTCTGTCCTTTATCTTACCTTTAAAGAACAGAAATATTAAATGAGATGTGGTCTGTAAAGAGCCGGTTCACTTCTTAGAGTGGTATAAATGCAAATGAGTGTTCTCAACTTCTTAAAGAACGTATGGTTCCTATGTAAAGCTCGTAGCACAGTATGTTATAGGTGTTGTATAGTATTATAGCTCTTAAAAACACAGTATTCATTGTCTGGCCAGGATGTCATTAAAATTCAATTATATTTAGAGGAAGAATGATTTTATAGTCTGGCTGTTTAAATCTTTTCATGCTTCCACTGCTAATAGTCTTTAATTAAAACAATCAATGAAGTAAATGTGAAATTGTCTTTTGTAATTGTCTGTAATAAAGTTATAATGCAAAGTGGGAATAGTACAGAATTGCAAGCAATGTATATTATCTTATACAAACTAAATGATACTTTGATTCTTGCAGGTTTTCAATAAACTGCTAAGTTTGGCTAGTACTGCTTCATCTCAGAAGTTCCAGTCACATATGTGGAGTCAGATGTTGGTTTCCACATCTGGATTTTTGAAATCCATCTCGAATGTCTCTGGCAAAGACATCCAGCCTTTAATAAAGCAGTGGGTGTATCCTTTTCAATAGCAGTTCAGCAAAGGAGGGAAGGTTATGTGTATAAGGGGAAGGAGGAAGAAAAGGGCTTTGCGGGATGAAAGGAGGTAAGTAATAGTAGAAATAACCAGGAACTGTAAATCATTTCCTCTAAGGTGCCTACTAAGTATTGAGACACACATACATACACATCTGTATTTGTAAAATTTGGCATAATTTTAAAGTACCTTTTAGTGTGTGAGTATAGCAATAGGTTTGATGGTGAGGGAGGTAAATAATCCACCAGACAGGCCTGTAGGATTACTTGTAAGATGCAGTGGTCTGGTGACTTCTAGATGTGGTTAGAGGTTGGCACAATTTGAGTGGTATCTTGGAACTTTTCAATTGTTACATTTTTTTCATTTCAAGGCACTATATTAATAACCCAGTAGAGTGGTTTTGCTTCTTTCAAAAAAACTAATTTCTTAATGTTTCAGAATTTCTTTTTAAATCTGGGGAAACATTTTTCACAAGAATTTTGAATACTTTGCCACCTGGTTTAGAGTGGAGTACGCTCTTAAGCTTTGAACCGGGGGGAATGCATTTGAAAATTATTACTACCCTAATGAATAATTTATTTTGTTTAGTACGTATTTATTTTAGTATGCAAAAATTCCTTTACAATTCTTCAGAGACCAGAGCGGAGTGGTAAAATTTTATGGAAGTTTTGCCTTTAATAGAAAACGAAATGTCTTGGAATTGGAAATAAAACAAGATTATACATCTCCTGGAACTCAGAAATATGTGGTAAGGTTTTTTTCCAAAATGGCCTCCTGCACTGCTTTCTCGCCAGTTTAAATAAAGGAAGGGTTTATGGTTGGGGAGCTGGTTGGAAGTTTCATAGTGAGATTTTGTTTGCAAAGAATGAAATTGAGAAAACACCGTCAGGGAAGGGAGAAGAGGGTTGCTGATACAGATCTTGGAGGAAACAAATTCTCCCAATTATCCCCAGCTCTGGTACCAGCTGCCTTTCTGTGTCTCCACATGGAGGTCTTGTATAGTGTTATATTATATCTTGATATATATACCTGTACACATAAGAACACACATTGGTTTTTTTTCTAGTACTATCTTTGAACAGTATGTTTCTTTTTAAAGGGACCACTTAAAGTGACAGTACAGGAGTTAGATGGATCCTTCAATCATACATTGCAAATTGAAGAAAACAGTCTTAAACATGATATACCCTGCCATTCCAAAAGCAGAAGGTAGGCATTGGATCATAACTATAAACTTCAGTCTCACAGATTAAAATGCCAAAATAAAAACCCTAATGTATACCTAATTTTTAAGTAGAGAACATGTTATCTAGTATTTTCCCCCCCCTTTTACTTCAAGTTAGTATTACCAAACGTTCTTTTTTTTTTTTTTTTTAATTTATTTATTTTTGGCTGCGTTGGGTCTTCGTTGCTGTGTGCGGGCTTCTCATTGCAGTGGCTTCTCTTGTTGCGGAGCGTGGACTCTAGGTGTGCAGGCTTCATTAGTTGTAGCACACGGGCTCAGAAGTTGTGGCCTGTGGGCTCTAGAGCACAGGCTCAATAGTTGTGGTGCACGGGCTTAGTTGCTGTGCGGCATGTGGGATCTTCCCGGACCAGGGCTTAAACCCATGTCCCCTGCATTGGCAGGCAGATTCTTAACCGCTGTGCCACCAGGGAAGTCCCCAAACATTCTTTATTTGCTTTCTGTTCTTGACAACATTTGTATCCTTAGAATTAAATAATTAATTTTAAAATTTAGGTTTGGGAATCCTTATTTTGTAGGGACAGGGGGAAGTGGAATGGAAGTTCGAGTTTTTGGAGCCAGGAAAACTTCAAGACAAATCTCTTAGGTTCATTCTTATTAGTCTCATTTGATTAATGTCTATAGAAAATATTGGGGAAATGATCATTGACTATAAGGAGAGTAGCTGAATACATATGTCACGAAAAGCCCCTGCATCTTCTTTACTACGTCTCCTTTACTCTCCCTTTTCTCTGTATCACCATGCCCTGAAAGAACATTCTTGATGTCTTTCAAAGGCACGTTACCAGTTTACTTAAAAAATGTCCAATGGTTCATCTTTTGTTTAATATATTTTTTCTTTACCACTTTTTTTGTTTTTTAATTCAGCTATTAGCATATGCTCTGAATAGTGAAAGGAATGTGTAGTAATATCAAAATTTCAGGGACAGAAGTCTTATACTTATGACTATACTTAGGTTATCTCACACAGACAAGAATGTCAGTTGATTTTGAAGGCGTTTAGAGAACTTGATTCTGAAATCTCTGTAATCATTCTCTGTGAAAATTCTTTCTTAGTTCAAAGTGAAATTCTTCTTCTTTTTGTCCTGTGCACCTTTGAAATTGAGAACATCTGATTGCTACCCTTTTCATAATATTTCCTTTGTTTTGTTTTCTCTGTAGTAATAGCACATCATTTATGTATCCTTTGGTGTGAGGAACATAAAAAGACTGTGCTCTCTTTTCCTATTTTGTCCTCATGTGACCATGCATTTAGTGTAGTGTCCAGTAGATTTTATGATTCAGGAGTAATTTGCATGGAAGCAGTTGCTTTTGTTTTGGCTTATCTTAAATCTTGTGCATATTAATTAATTATACATATTAATTAGTACTGTTAAGATGTTTTGTGGTTTACCACTTGCTTTATTTCATATAGGACAGCACCTTGCATGTACATAACATGTTCAGAATTATACATGTCTCATTTCAGGCCTGGTTATTTTTTCGTTTTTTTATAAAGGATTTCCTTATTTGGTAGATCTCTTATCTTTCTGTATAAAACTTCCAGGTACCAGTTTTTGGGAATATATATATGTTTTAAGTTAACATTTAGTTGTATATTTCTGATTTTTGTTAAACTTTGATCAGGAAGACATTTTAATATCATTTACTTCATTCCCTTCAGTTTCAAAATAGACAGGTTTTGTGGTGTTTAAATTCCATTACATTTTCTATCTCTTCCTCCTTAGGATATCTTTCAACACTATGTGAAATTCTTAATTTGAACTTCAGCTGCTCTTTATCTGTTTTCAGAATTGGAAATGTCACAATTTTCAGACTTACTTTTCCTTAAATGTAGGAATAAGAAGAAAAAAATTCCACTGATGAATGGAGAAGAAGTTGACATGGATCTTTCTGCAATGGAGTAAGTTAGTTACTTAAGTTTAAGGATATAACATTTTCTGCATTCTCATTTGTCTTGTAATATATTTACATCTAAAAGTATGTAAATGTCCTGAAATTAGTACATTTAATACTTTTAGAAGGCAATAAAAACCTTTTGTTGAAAACAAATTTTAACATAAAATTATAATTAATCAAAGAGAGAAAAGTGAATCTAGCCTGGCCCAGGTGAAATTCAGAGGAAGTAGCCTTGAATTAGTTTTCTTGCTTCCCTCGTGGCCTCTAGAGCATTGCTTCTCAAACTGAAGTGCGTGTAAGTCACTTGGGGAATCTTCTTAAAATTCAGTTTCTGACCCAGCTCTTCACTAGTGGGTCGTGATAGTTTGCATTTCCAGTGAGTTCTCAGATGTTACTGGTTTTCTTTGTCTTTGGACAAAGCCCCAGGGCACTTTGAGACTTGCTATGTTTGCAAAAAACAATTTAAATATCATTGTAAAAATTTTGTGGTAATATTTATTGATTGACAGGCATTTTATTTTTAAATATAATGTAGCTCAGAGTTTATTTCGCCCATCCATATTGTGCCTGTGTAGTTTTTATAAAACATCTGTAATTATTTACTAACTTGGTTACCAAATATCACTTCTATTTATTACACAGTTTATATAATCTTTCCATATTAAGTCCTTGCCTGTAGTAAGTACCCAGTAGTATTTGTTGAATTGAGTTTATATTTCAGGTGGTGTTCTTTGATAAGAGTGTTAGACTAGATTTTTAGGCTGGTTGCTTTTCTCTTTTTTGGCCACGCCCCAGGCGGCATGAGAAATCTTAGTTCCCCAACCAGGGATCAAACCCGAGCCCTGTGCAGTGGAAGTGTGGAGTCTTAACCACTGGACCACCAGGGAAGTCTCTAGACTAGATTTTTAAAACTGTGCTTGTTACTTTGAGAGGTACATGAGGATAAATTTATGCTATACCTCTGAACTATGATTTCAGAACTTTGTTTGATAAAAATGATCATGAGTCTAGCATTTTTTAAAAAATAAGTCAGCTAAACAAATTAATTTAATAAATTAATAAGAAATAATTTTATCTGGGACTTCCCTGGTGGTCCAGTGGCTAAGACTCTGCACTTCCAATGCTGGAGGCCTGGGTTCGATCCCTGGTCAGAGAACTAGATCCCACATGCCACAACTAAGAGTTCGCATGCTGCAACTAAGAGTTTGCATGCCGCAAGTAAAGATCCCGCATGCCACAAGGAAGATCCCGTGTGCCACAGCTAAGACTGGATGCAGCCAAATAAATAAATTAGTTAATTAAGAAAAAAAAGAAATGTTTATTTTAGTTACAGATTGATGTCTCATAAAGAGTGGCATTTATAGCCATTGGCAAGTATTAGACTTTAGGAAGTAAAATGAAGAAATTTGGTCCAATTTCCCCTTTTCACATCATACAATCACTAATCAAAATCCCCAAATTAATATTTTCAGATGGATTTTTTTGTTTCAACAAGATCAATATAGGGCTACCCTGGTAGCGCAGTGGTTAAGAATCCGCCTGCCAATGCAGGGACACGGGTTCGAGCCCTGGTCTAGGAAGATCCCACATGCCGTGGAGCAACTAACCCCGTGCGCCACAACTACTGAGCCTGAGCTCTAGAGCCCGCGAGCCACAACTATTGAAGCCCGCACCTAGAGCCCGCGCTCTGCAACAAGAGAAGCCACCGTGATAAGAGAAGCCTGCACACCGTAACGAAGAGTAGCCCCCGCTTGCTGCAACTAGAGAAAGCCCACATGCAGCACCGAAGACCCAACACAGCCAAAAAAAAAAACAAATATATAAATAAATTTATAAAAAAAAGGATCCATATAGATGGACATTGTGAGAAACTTGAAATTCATATTAAACATAATGAGAAAATTGTCAACGTGATCTTTAAAAACATGAACGCAGTAAAACTGCATGGAGAAGGGAATCTGGTTAATAAATGCTGTTTTTTATAAATATATGAAATTAAAAAAATAAATAAAAAAGAAAATTATATTTTCTTTCAGTGCTGATTCTCCTTTGCTGTGGATAAGGATAGACCCAGACATGTCGGTATTGAGGAAAGTAGAATTTGAGCAAGCAGATTTTATGTGGCAGTATCAGCTCCGCTATGAGAGGGATGTTGTGGCACAGCAAGAGTCCATTTTGGCCTTGGAAAAGTTCCCCACTCCAGCATCTCGGCTTGCCCTAACTGACATATTAGAACAGGAGCAGTGTTTCTACCGCGTGAGAATGTCAGCTTGCTTCTGCCTTGCAAAGGTGAGATTATGTACAGTAGAAAGAAAACAAGATGGCTGATGCGTATTTTAAAAAAACAAAATTATCTCTAAAGGTGAATTAAAATTCACCGTAGTCTTTAATTTTACTTGGTGGTTGGTCTCTTGAAAGCTTTTGCCAAATGCTTTTAACAAGGCTGATTTGAAGAAACACGTTTTGACCTGAAAATAAATAATGCACTAAAATTTTATAGTTGTTAAACTGAGTTTAAAACCAAAGAGAATTTTCCCATTTTACTGGATTGCCGACCAAAGAATTGTTAAAGCAAAGAATGTAAGAAAGTCCTTGGTTTGAGTGATATTTTATATTGTAGTACATGAAATCAGTTCATCTTAATTATCCCACTGTGGTGGTGATTTCTTGTTGGTTTGAGCTTAGTAATCAATATTAGGGATATGGAATTTAAAATGATAGGTTCTATTATTTAACGTAATAGAAAAGTTAATTTATTAAGAAAACTACATATTTTTCTTTAGATACAAAAAAAACCCCTGAAGGTAGAACAAATGAAACCCAGAAAATGCAGACAAATATTTGGCCAGAAATACTGGGTTCCAGGTATTTAAAAAGCATATTGGTACTAGGTTCATTCCCATATAGTAACTCTCTTGCCTTCCTCCCTGCTAAATCCACTTGTCCAGCATTTCAACAGATCATAATGGTTTAGATTTGTTTTATCTCTAATGGTAACTAGTGAGCAGTTTGATTCCTACATCTACTCAGATATATGAGGGAAAATGTGATTTTCTTTGATAATCATCTGCTAAGGATGTAATTTCATTGCTCCTATAAAGTTCTTCGTGATTCTCACATGCAAAATTCTTAGCAGATCTGTAAAATTATAGACTTATTTGAAGTTAATTATAATTTCATTCTTTTCAGACATGATTTTTATATACACTAAAAGTATCAATAGCAAGATGTGGATTTTTTTGTAAAGTGTTCTTACAGACTTAGGTGGTAGCACTGTACTTGCTTATTTTTAAATTAGGGTAGATTTAAAAGCCTTATTTAAAATCCATGGTGATGTTTCTATCTGATAAATTTAAAACTTTAGAACTGCATCTGCCTAAATGGACAAAACTTACTCAGAATAAAGTCTTTGCAAACAAGTTTTCTTAAAACATAAGAAGAGTGCTCCAGTTTGGAAACTAACTTGTTGAAAACAGTTACAAGTGTACATAAGAATTTTAGGGGCGGTAGAGTTTATATATATTTATAAATATATAAATGTATTTATATACATTTTCTTGGAAATGATCATGAAAAGCTAAAATGTATTAAATTTCTAAGAACTGAAATTGTTAAAAATGAATCCGATTGTATTGATAACTTTTAGAAAGCTATTTTATTTATTTAAAAATATGTTTTCCATGGTGGTCAAATTACTTCATTTTCTAATTCCTTGCAGATTGCAAATTCAATGGTGAGCACATGGACAGGACCACCAGCCATGAAGTCACTCTTCACTAGGATGTTTTGTTGTAAAACTTGTCCAAACATTGTGAAAACAAACAACTTTATGAGCTTTCAAAGTTACTTTCTACAGAAGGTACAGTCTCCCTTCTAGTTTTCTTATGATTGTTTTTTGCCAATATCTGTATATCTCATTTTAACCTGGGGACTCTTCAAATATTATTTACTTTCTTATAAATGATTTTGTCTGTGTTCTCTTTTTGCTCCTAAAATGTTTTCCAAAGTTTCAGTTGTTCATTGATTTTATGAACTGTGTGCGAGTAAGTCACTGTCCATATTAATACTAAAGTAAGTAGAAATGGATAATTTGACTTTTTGGTTGGTTACATGGGGGATGGAGGTATGGGTGGGTCCTTCTGATGGCCATCCTTGTAGGATGTGGACAGCATTTCTGAGTCAGAGACAATACAGCACACAGCTCTAGTTTCAGTCCCAGCTCTGCTGCTCACTAGCAGTTTGCAAGAGGACAAGTTTCTTAACTCTCTAAGCCTCAGTTTACTCAACTGTAAATTTATCTTTTTTTAAAATTAAATAATATCAAGCATGTGAAGTGTTTCGTACTATATTCTTATCAAATAGCAAGTTTTTTACAAATGGTAATTTAGAAAGTGGTGGTGTGATAGAGCCACTGTTTTAGGAAGTGATGTGGGAATGGCAGGGTGGTCAGCATTTGGGCAATTTGGAAGTCATTTGTAAAATATTTTGAGTAAGTTAGTGATGAAGGCCCAGATTAGATTAACTGGATTAACTACAAGGAGGAGTAAAGTTGAAGTAGAAAAAAACTAATGAAGCCTATTCTTTCATGATTTGGTGTTGAAGAGTGTGAGAAAGGTGACAGGTTGAGGATAAAGCAAGGCTGAGAAAGGACATTTCAGGTTTTGTTTTGTATAGAGGGAGAAAAAGCTTGAGGCATGTTTGGCACAGAGAAAGGAACCAGTGGAGAAGCAGAGATGAAATATTCATCTCTTGGGAGCAAGTAAATATAAAAAACATAAGACAGAGCAAATTCTGAAGTTATTAGTAGTGGGTGGGGACATAATTGTGAGGTTAATTTTAGAAAAGATATGAACATTCCTTTTTCTGAGGCAGGTAGAAAGCAGATTAAAAGTAAATGAAATGATAGATGTTGAGGGGAATGTTAAGCAAGGTGAGATTTGTATGTGATGGAGAGAAATGTGAAAAGAATTACCCAGCCACATGCTGAGAGTGGAAGTCATGACATATTGATAGTGAATTTCATCAGCAGAACAGATTCAGGAGATCGGGTTTGGGAAAAGCCAATATTGGTGTGATCAAAGAAGTCTGAGGCATCCTGTTATTTTAAAGAACCGAGCATTTCATAGTACTTGAACATGTTGCTCAGCTCTCTATTGCCATTTCACTAATGTATGGTCTGAAAGCAAGTTAATTTCTTTGACTACCGAATGTGTCCCCTTCATTATGCCATTGTACTTCCGTATACCTGAGATCAATATTCAGATTGGGAGTTGTGATCCATTAATGAGGGGGGTCATGAAATCAATTTGGAAGTTTTTTTTTTTTAAATAAAAGAAAACAATAGGCAGTATCAGAATGCGACACATGAAATAAGGGTAGGTGTAAGGTTTTTTTTGTTTTATTTTTTACTTTGTATACATGACGTGTGTGTGTGTGTGTGTGAGGTTGGGATGTAAATGTATTTCTTACTGTGGGTTACAGTCAAAAAAATTGGAAAAGCAGTGCTTTTAGACTAGTTCACCTTTCACATAATACTTCTAGTGGCAGAAAAGAGAGAGAGAGGATTAGTGCTTAAATCAAATTTAAGTCCTATTTCTATGGAAAAAAAACTTTCCCTCAGTTCTTACAGCATTAATAGTAACTATTGTAGCACTGACCGTCCCCTTGCTTCTGGTCCTTCAAGCAAGCAAAGGAGTCCTGCTACTTTCTGTCCCCCAGCTTAGAGGGAATAGTTATTTTGAATCAGAAGACGGGGTAGTCCAAATCTCTCTGTGTACTGGGGACTGTGATGTCTATTTGTCTGTAGTTCTGCCTCGAGTTTGAATAGCTTGGTTTTACTGGTAGAGGTTACCACTGTGAGTCAGGCTTCTACTTCCTTAGAAAAGTTGCCTATGAAAATTTGGAGAGGAGAAAGTTAAGCTGGATTTTAGATAATTTACCATTTTTCCTTAGGCTGAGAATGGGGCAGTGGTACTGGAGAATCAGTATCTTCTCAGACTGGTGATTGAACTCTACTGTCTGCCTGCCACATGCCTCCAGCCACTGTATCCATTAATCCTGAAAATGGTTGTGAGGAAACTAGACTCCTGCCCAGTAAGCAACTAGCTATAATAATCCATCTTAATAGGCAGTGGTGTAGAAGTTGAACAATGGTCTTATCTAATGTTAAAGCCCATACCTTGTCCCTTGTAAAACACGGAACTGAATTTACATTACACATACCTCTTCTGACAAATGGGCTACAGAGTGTATCCAGTTATGCAGCTTTCCCCTTGGTTTCCTACTCAGTTCCTTTGTTAGCATGTTTGAGACATGTTCCCAGTGGGAGGGGTAGGAATCGGTGGGGGTTGGAGTCCATCCAGATACCTGTGTCAGCCCCAGAGTAACCCTGTTTCAGCATATACTTCATTGAATTGTAGTAATGAAAATTAAACAAAATTTTTTTTTTGTAGACTATGCCAGTTGCGATGGCTTTATTGAGAGATGTTCATAACCTTTGTCCCAAAGAAGTCTTAACATTTATTTTAGACTTAATCAAGTACAATGACAACAGAAAAAATAAGGTAAGATACCTCAGTATTATAAAAGTAGCCAGTGATATTTTGTTTTTAAAGAAATATTTAGACTGTGAAATCATTGTTGTGTCCATTGCACTTGAAATTTATAGAGAAAGAAATATACAAACATGATTTATTATAATCAGTACATGAAAACCAAGATTACTTGGTTTTTAAATGTTCTGTATGCTGTTATAACGTGGAGATAGAAGTACATCAAATTTTGGGAACTCAGCTAACTTTTGTTTTGGTGACGTCTGACAGCTCAATTTTATTTTTATTCCTTTTTTCTTTTATCAAGTGATACCCAGAAAACAGTTCCTCTTGGGATAACTTGTTCATTGATGAATTTGACTTTTTTCTTTTTTACCATTATGTGTGTTTTATTCATTTATTTAGTAAATTGCTATTGAATGCCATGCTTCAAAAGTTATTTCACCTTACTTGTTATCATTCTAACCATCAGCAAGTGTTTTTGAGAATATATGCTATGCTAGGCGGTATACCACGTTACATAGAAAGAATGCATGGTAGTTGCCGTCTGGAATTTCATTTAAATTAAACGTCTATTGAAGAACTGCTGCATATCACAGTCTGATTCTGGGGCCTCAAGGATTCAGCCTAATGGGGAAATCAGATAGGTAAACAGGTTATTCATAACTGCTAAAGTGGAGGTATGTATACACAAATTTCTAGGGATATTCAGAGGAAGTAGTGCCTTCTTCCAAGGGTATAGAGAGACACTCAGGGAAGTTTTGTACATAAGATGTGACCCTCGAACTGAGTCATAAACAATAGGATTTTCCCAGTCTGAGTAGGGCCAGTCTAGGAAGGTTACTCTGAGCAGAAGGAACAGCACATATAATGACACATGTAACTTGTAGGATAAGTTGAATTCATGAGAAGTTTAATAAAACATTACAACAGTAAAAAAAAAGTCACAAGTGGACCTCCCTGGTGGCGCAGTGGTTAAGAATCTCCCTGCCAGTGCAGGGGACATGGGTTCAAGCCCTTGTCCAGGAAGATCCCACATGCCGCGGAGCAACTAAGCCTGTGCACCACAACTACTGAGCCTGCGCTCTAGAGCCCGCGAGCTACAGCTACTGAGCCTGCGTGCCTAGAGCCCGTGCTCCATGACAAGAGAAGCCAGTGCAGTGAGAAGCCCACTCACCATGACGAAGATTAGCCCCCACTTGCCGCAACTAGAGAAAGCCCATGCGCAGCAACGAAGAGCCAACGCAGCCAAAAATAAATAAATAAATTAATTAATTAAATTTTAAAAAGTCACAAGTGTTTTATTTACAAATGGTGATTTATATTGAAAAATCAAGAAGGCAAAATTTTCCTCTTTAAGTCAGTAGAGTAACATTCAAATGATTTGAGAGTCCTTAAAAAAATTAGTTCTTTAAAGAATGCATTATAGCTGATACACTTTCTTTCCATTTTTGAATATTGTTAAAAAAGATTTTGTAAGATTCTTTCCTTCCTAATCTGCTGGTTTGTTTTGACTTTCACTTATAGTATTGCTTTCTTCACCTACACGTGAATTTCTTTTTTTGAAGATATAATTGTCTTCAATTAAGACTAGCATACATCTTAATCCCTGAAGATATTAAGGACAGAATAAATGCAAATAATAACAACAGTAATAATAGCTAGTTTTTTGTATGTTCCATGACCTGTACCAAAACTTGATTAATATGATCTTCATCAGACCTCTGAGATAGACACTATAATTATCTCAGTTTCCATTTGAGGAGATAGAAGCTAATAAAAGCTAACAGATTTACTCAAGGTCATATATGCGGTAGGGCCAGGAGCAAAACCTAGATTTGTCTGATGTCAAAACTTAAAAATTATTGTTGAGAGAAAAAGATTTTGTTGTTATTTAAAGATTTGCAGATTAATGGATTAAAACTGGAAGAAAAGATGTGATTGGATGGTGCCTAAGAATAGTTCATTGATTTTCTTATGTTCGTTTTTAAAGTACTTCACTTCCAACCACTAATGATTTGTCTCTGAGGGCTTTGGTTAAGCATATTTTTTAAAAAAGGTTCACTATATAAAGTGCATGAGAAGAAATGAAAGATTTTTCTGGGATTAAGATTAAATTAGAAATACAGAACATTAAATGCCAAAAAGAAGTTGGGATTTGGGGGTGGGAAGATATTTTTTAAAATTTTAACATCTCATGAATTGGGCAGGAGCGTTAAATTCAATATTCTAGATAACTTAGTTTTCAAGAAGACTAAAATTAAATCCCTTTCAAGCCTGGTTATTAGTCATTTTATATGAAAATCTTTTATATATACACATGAATTTCTAACATATTTCTAATAAATCATATATACATTTATGAAATTTGTCTTCTTAAATAAGTATGCAGAACATGGGTTGAACTATTCCTGATACCAAACGATCATTGTTAAAAACTTCAGTCAGCCTTTGCTGCAGTACGTTGACGTTGATGCCTTCAGTTGTTTTTTTTTTGTGGGAAGTTTTGCTGTATGTACTAAATGCCCCCACACCCCCCCCAGTTGTGTTTCACAAATTATTTATTCTTCACTTGACTTTGGGGTGATCAGATAATCTGGCCTGTTCGATTAGGAGTATAGTGTCTGTGAGAATTGGATATGGTCTGAGGGGTAAATGTTAAATATTTTGGTTTTTGTACTTCATCCACATCCCTGTCTCATTTTTAATTTCTGAATTTATTCTGTGCTCTGAATACTTAGTTCAGAAACAATGGTTAAGTAAATGGTCTTTTGCTTTGTTAGCAAAGTAGTTATCAGAGGTAACAATGAAACTATAAAAATACTTGGAGAAAACCTATGAACATTATTTAAATGATCTCTGAATGCAAATGGCCTTTCTGAGTGTGAAACAAAACTTAGAAACCGTAGAGAAAAGGTTGACTGAAGTTATAGAGATTAATTTTTTTAATCATTAGAACAGTTTGAAAACAAAACTCGTCCATGGTGAATACTTGTGGAGTATTTTTTCTTTGGTTTTGTTTGTTTTTATGTGCCTTGTTTTTTTTCCTACCTGGTATTCGAACATAGGAATGTTTAGGGACTGTGCCATTATGTGTGTCAGTTGGAGGTTCTTGGCTCCATGGTGGAAGTCAGAAGGGGCCAGGTCTTCTTCCTTTGTCTCCTAGCAGTTTGTTTTGCCACAGCATAATCCCAACACTGCTGATAGAAGTAATTAATTTGCTTGCTCCATGTTCAGATTTCTAGGCTAGAGCATCTGAGTTGCTGAGTTTAAATCAAACCACACCCAGATTGCTTTCAATAAATTGCTTCTCTGGGAATTGACTGGGATATGGATTTAGGAATTTTTATTTGTTTTTTTGGATGGTTTCCTCCCTTTTCTCTGCTTCTCTTGCTAGAACTCCTATTATTTGTATGTCATGTGTTCTACACCAGCCTTCCAACTTCCTTGTGCTTTCTTTCCTATTTTTTATCTTTTTTTTTTTTTGCTCAAAATTTTTGGAGTTTTTTTCAATTTTATATTCCAATTTAATTTTTATTCTGATTCTCTGCATATTTCTTTTTTTAAAAAATGTATTATCCTGTTGGAAGGGATATCATTGGTTACTTCTCAGACAATATTAATGGTCACTTTTGAATTTTTTTCCCTCTACTGGTTTTCTTTTCCTTGTATACTCTTATTTCCTCCAAGTCACTTTTCCCACTTTGTTCTGGTCTCTCTTTATGTTAATGCTTTCTTCAACTATCTGGTGACCCTTGGTTGGATGTTTTAGATGAGAATAGAGCACTGAAATAGCTGATTTGAAGCTCTGTATTACCAGCAGGATTTGTGGACTGTGGTCTTCCTTTTAGAGGAATCTGGCTAGATTACTATGAGAGTGTCTTACATGTAGTAAACATTTGTCAAGTAAAGTAATGTATTTCTAATTAGTAGACCTCTTTCACTCTTTTTTCCACTGTGTGACTCTATACAAAGGACGGAATTGAATACTAACCTGAAAACTTGCTTATGTTTTCAGATGAATTATGTTTTTAAGTTATCATATTTTATTTTATTAACTTTTGAATAGACATGTAAATTCTGTTGTCTTCTCGTAATTATTTTTTGGCTTAGTTTTCAGATAACTATTATCGTGCAGAAATGATTGATGCCCTTGCCAACTCTGTTACGCCTGCAGTCAGTGTGAATAATGAAGTTCGAACTTTGGATAATTTAAATCCGGATGTGCGACTCATTCTTGAAGAAATCACTAGGTTTTTGAATATGGAAAAACTTCTTCCGAGTTATAGACACACCATCACTGTCAGGTATGATGATTCTTCGTATTTGTTTCTTAAAGTTATTTGCTTTCATAATTATAAGAGAAATTTATTTGCATAGAGAATTGGGAAATATAGTAAAGTAAAAGAAAATCCTATATGATTCTACCACCCATGGATAAATTATTGCTATTTTGGAGAATGGCCTTCTAAATTTTTTCCTCTGGTAACTATATAAATTTTAAATTATTTGCCATATTGTATATATAGTTTTTATATTCTGCTTATATCATAAACACTTTCTCATGTCATCAGAAATTCTTCATAAGCATTGTATTTGATGTCTGCATAATCTTTTATCCCATTGGATATAATTTAAACTCTATTATAGTTTATTGTTTATTATTGTATAATTATAATAGTTATATAATAATTATAATATAATATTATTATATTATATTATTAGTTTATTGTTAGGCTTCTTTTACGGCTTCTGTCAACTTTGTATGTATGACTGTCGACAAGTTCTGTCTATTTCATGAGGAGTTCGCTAAAAAAAAGTTGATTTACCCATTCAACATTATGAACAGTTTCAACTTTCCATATATACTAGTGAATAAACTATATATGTATTACTAAAACTTTTGGAGAGAATACTTTATTTAAGTTATGTTTTATGCTAAATACATTTTTCTGAAGTGTGTTCCAGTTAAAATACCTGAAACTGAATTTCCAAAGTTTTGAAATTAGTTTTCTTTTAATAGGGTTTTTTATTGTCATTGCAAAAATTGAATGTTAAAAAATTAAAAAGTGGATTCAAATTACATTCATTTTTCAGCTTACTGTTACAGATTAATTTCTAATGCCTTGGAAACAAGTTTAAAAGAGTATTTAACTATAAATACATTTTCCTAGTTGTTTGAGAGCCATACGAGTGCTTCAGAAGAATGGCCATGTGCCAAGTGATCCAGCTCTTTTTAAATCTTACGCAGAATATGGCCACTTTGTGGACATCAGGATAGCAGCTTTGGAAGCAGTTGTTGACTATACTAAAGGTAATGCTTTAGAAATATATGCCCATAATCATTTTATCAATAGAAAGAATTGTTTACCATTTACTATTTAGTTATTAGGGTTTTCATATTATGTACAATACAGATATTTTGATTTTAAATTCTTGACTCACTGATTGAGAGTTTTTGGTAAATGTAGAATTCATATAAAAATTAGTAAATGAGGGAAAAGAAAAGAGTTATAGATAGATATCTTTGGTCTTTCTGAAAAGTTAGTGTATCATTTTATAGCTTTAATTACATGTTATTTTAAGAAATAGAAGGTTGGGGAGAAATTTCTAATTACATAAGGTTTCAAGAAAACATTTTGGGGCTTCCCTGGTGGCGCAGTGGTTGGGAGTCCGCCTGCCGATGCAGGGGACGCAGGTTCGTGCCCCGGTCTGGGAGGATCCCACATGCTGTGGAGTGGCTGGGCCTGTGAGCCATGGCCGCTGGGCCTGTGCGTCCGGAGCCTGTGCTCTGCAATGAGGGAGGCCATGGCAGTGAGAGGCCCTCGTACCGCAAAAAAAAAAAAAAAGAAAAGAAAACATTTTGTACCTGTCAAAACTGTTATCTGTGAAAGTAGAGCAAGAGATACAAGTAGGAACTTCAGGAGGGGGATTAGGCAAGGCTTTGTGAAGTTGAAAAAAAACATAAGGAAAAATATGAATAAGAGAACACTACATATTCAAAACATTTTCAGAAATAGAAGAAAGTTAAGGAGATGAAAATATTTTTAAAAATTGTCATAACGGGCTTCCCTGGTGGCACAGTGGTTGAGAGTCCGCCTGCCGATGCAGGGGACACAGGTTCGTGCCCTGGTCCAGGAAGATCCCACATGCCGCGGGGCGGCTGGGCCCGTGAGCCATGGCCGCTGAGCCTGCGCGTCCGGAGCCTGTGCTCCGCAACGGGAGAGGCCACAACAGTGAGAGGCCCTAGTACTGCAAAAAAAAAAAAAAAAAAAAAAAATTGTCATAAAGAATAGAGCAGGTGGAAGAAAAGCAATAATCCCAGAAATAATAGAATACTTTGAAAGAGTGTAAATGAGACTGACCTAAGCTAGAGTCTGATGAAATTTAAAATTTTAAGGTTAAGGAAAAAAATGTATAAGTTCCTAGGAATATCAGAACCCAGTTATTGTACAAGGTGAAAAAATACTGTGGCCTGTAACTTCTTCAGAATAAGAAGAGTTCAAAAGACAGTGAACACAGGCTAACATAATGCTTAGGGAAAATTATGACCTAAGATTTTCTACTTTGCCAAGTTGTTGTTCCTATAGCCTTGAAGACTTAGAAGTACATTTCCTATGTAACATTTTAAAAAACAAAAGTCTGAAAGATAACTTTCAGCTGACCTGTAAAGGAATCAAAATAATAACTCAAGATTGATGAAAGTGTGATATGAAAGGCCCAGTGACAAGCAACTATGCCTATAAAATAAAGAGCTAAGCTTAAATATTTGTTAACATGGTTGTAAAATTTAATGCAAATTTCAAAGAAATTCTTAAAAAATAACATGTCAGTATAAGAACTATGTAAATTAATCTAAAATTCCAGATTATACTAAAATATGGGAAGAATAAAGAAGTTATGATAACATTCTCATCTGAATGTAGAAAGAGAGGAATGGGTGAGGGAAATTCTTTAGTAGATACTGGTTAAGTTTCTCATGTTAAGTAGAGGAAAATATACTCAAATCCTTATAATTTTTTGTAAATTTCAATAGAAATACTGCTTCTAGAAAGACATTATAAAAGAGTAAGAACAATATAGTGTGTGTGTTATATGTGTTGGCCCAAGTTCAGAAAGGACTGTCATTTGTTCTTCCTTTTTGTTGAGGGTTAAAGTAGTCTTTCTTTTAAAAAATGCTGGTTAAAATAAGAACGTTTTTTCACGTATTTCTTGGCAAGAAAAAAAATGTAATCTTATGTCAGTTTTCAGTTTTATTTTGCCTTTTACCAATTTGTGAAATATGGAAATCTTGAGGTCTACCAAATATGCCATTATTCCCAGCCAAGTTATATGAATGATGTTCACTCACATAAATCATATAATATGAAGAATTCATGAATTAGTACTACCTGAAATCAAATAGAATGCTAATATTATGATTTCCAAAAAGAATGCTAAATTAATAAGTGTAATTTAATTGAGAGATATTTAAGTGTGAACCATAAATCCAGTTCATTAGAAAATGAAAAAGTGGAAAATATTAGAAATAAAATTCTAAAAATAAAGCTTTTCAAATCATAAAAGCAATACTTTTTGAAAAGGTAAATGGAAATAGCTAATAAGTTATTTTGTTAAAGTTATTTATATTTATAGTACTAGTTTTGCAGTTGTTTCTTATGTTATAGTGAAAAGTTAAGGCTGCTCTTTTGTCTTAAATGAAAGAAACCACTTGGGCAGAAACAGTTTACCATACTGTATGATATAGTTGAGATACCATTGAGTATCGAACCTCTCTATAATTTGATTTAAGCATCTAGAAAAACAATTTAAACACATTTCCATTTAGAGTTAATCATCTCTAATTTAGAGCTCTTAATAAATTACAATTTGTTTTATGTTGTATTTACTGTTGATTTGCGCCTTAGTGGAAAATATACTCTTGGTCCTGTTTTATGTTTTGGCTACATATATAGCACAGTACTTGTAAAATTTGCCAAGTGGCCTGTTGCATTAAAACATGTAAGAAATCACCTACATCCTTCAACTCTGATTGGAAATACGGCTAAGGCAGAATCCTAAATATTAAAGGCAGAATCCTAAATATTAAGTATAAATTCCCTATTTGTCACTTGTTTAAATTTGTTATAATTAACAACAAAAGTATTTCTTTATTTTTATTTTCAGTGGACAGGAGTTATGAAGAATTGCAATGGCTACTTAATATGATTCAGAATGACCCTGTACCCTATGTAAGGTTAGTTTTTTTATGCTGTAATATTTTGTTTTTGTAAGTCCTAAAGTAAATAATTTCAGAGCATTATACTTGTTCCATGTATATGGAACATGTATATAATTTTTGAAAATATAGGAATATGTTATCCATTTACTCATGTCCTTATTTATTTTATTTGCCTTTGGAAAGACATTTTTAAAAATACATTGTTACTAAGGGTAATTCCCTGAATTTTACATGTGATTTCTATTGTAACTTAAAGAAAAGCTTGTGTATCCGTTTTTAGTGCACATGGAGGAAGAAAGCCCTTATCCTAAAACCTCTGTATCGATTGATTTAATCTATTTTAAAAGTAAATAAAAGCAGTGTTTTGATGTATCCCATTTGTTCCTTTCTATCTTATATAGAATCTTAATTTTTAATAAATGGACTTAGGATTTTAAAATGTAATATGACATTGTTAAAAATTTAGAAAATAAGGGATAATAAAAGAAAATCCTGGTCCTGACGTGGTAACTATTTTCATTTTTGTATTTTCTTCTTCATTTCTTTCATTTCTGCTGCTTTCTTTTGCAAAGTAGGATATTTATAGTGTATTCGTGCAGTATTAAAATTTTTACCATTTCTGCCGTCCTTTCTTTACACCTAGTAGACTCAAATTTGTGTTCACATGTTGTAATAATTCAGTCTCATAAAATGAAATTTGAAAGCTGGAAGATAATTTAGATTTTAGCTATTCCAACTAGAAATAAGAACACAGAGACATTGTCTTCTTCAACTTTACACATCAGTTGGCAGATATTTTTCATCTAAAAAAGCATACAAATAAACTCTGCCTTTTTTTTTTTTTTTTAAACTCTGCCTTTTAACTTCACTGAAATGCATCTGAGCATGAAGAATCCATGTAAGGGATTTCAGCTAACTGAAATCTATATTTCAAGTGTTTTAAATGATGCTTATTAAATAAATATTCTTTGTACAAAGTTCTTCTCTTTGTATTTCATAGTTCTTGATTTGTGATCTGAATTGTATTTTAAATAATTTGTCCTTGTATTGATGTGTACCAGGGGTAAGGTTGACATGGACAAAAATCTCATAATCACCCATTCTGAAGTAAATACTCATATAAAAGAGAATAGGCAGGAAACCAGCCTCATCTCTTTATCTGCCAGAGCTCATGCATTTGAAAGTTTATAATAAGATGCTGCTGATGACAAGTAGGGACAGAAAGTATAAATACAGTATAAATAAAGCTTATCATGTATTCATTTATGTTTTCAATTCACATCAAGAACTAACATCAAGGCACATATTTCTTTTTTTTTAATTAATTTACTTTTAACTTATTTTTGGCTGCATTGGGTCTTTGTTGTTATGCATGGGCTTTCTGTAGTTGAGGCGAGCAAGGGCTACTCTTCTCTGTGGTGCACAGGCTTCTTGCTGTGGAACACAGGCTCTAGGCACGTGGGCTTTTGTAGTTGTGGTGCGTGGGCTCAGTAGTTGTGACTCACGGGCTCTAGAGCGCAGGCTCAATAGTTGTGGCGCACAGGGTTAGTTGCTCCGTGGCATGTGGGATCTTTCCGGACCAGGGCTCGAACCCGCATCCCCTGCATTGGCAAACAGATTCTTAACTACTGCGTCACCAGGGAAGCCCCAAGGCATATATTTCTGAGATCTTAAAATTGTGTTTTGAGGATCATTTTCAGCAGATTATAATATTATATAATACTTGTAGTTATGTTTCTAAATTATATACTGTACAGTCTAAATGATTGCTTTTGAGATGTGGAGCTGTTAATGTCATTCAAATTTTAAGAGCACTGTTATTTACATTCTAAACTGAAAATCTGTATAAAGATATATTTCATGATTATATTTGATGTGTTTACTTCATAAGTGATGTGATTCATTTATATCACGAATAGGGAACCTCTTAGGCTTTACTTAATGTCATCTAGCCCATAGTTATAGTTAAAAAAAGTTCAACACATCTTAAAGAAAGTCTTTAATGGCAGTGAATGGTCACAGGATAGGAGTGTTATTACCACATCAACAGTTATTGTATGTGTGTATTATTTGGTGTCTTGGGATATCTGTCTCTATTTTTGTGGGGGTTTTTTTTCCTCTATTTTTTATGCTTTGAATAGGAACTCTGTCCTTTTCTCTTTGTCCCCATCATTACCTTTTCTTTTCCTTCCTCTCTTCCTATCTATTTATATTGAGGTGTAATTGACATATTAGTTTCAGGTGTGTAGCATATTGATTCCATATTTCTATGTTTTAGAAAATGATCACCACTATAAGTCTGGTTAACATCCATTACCGTACATAGTTACAGATTATTTTCTTTTGATAAGAACTTCTAAGATCTATTCTCTTAGCAACTTTCAAATATGCAACACAGTATTACTAACCATAGTCACCATGCTATATATTACCTCCCCATGACTTATTTATCTTACAACTTGGAAGTTTGTACCCTTTGACCCCATTCACCCATTTCACCACCACCCAGCTCCTGCTTCTGGCAACCACCAGTCTGTTCTGTTACTTTTTCTTAAACTCGTTGAGTAGCCATCATATAGAACTGCTATATTCTGCTGTGTTAATTGGATAGAATTCTTAATCTTAAAGGTAGGTAAACGTTTCTGTTTCTGTCTGTCTTAAAATCAGTGACATTCGTCTCTCCTGCCCCCAAAAGAGCGTTTTATTTTTATGGCTTTTGGTTGATTTTTAAACTCCTAATAGTAAGATGGTCATTAATAAGAAATTTTTTTTAGCTGTTGATTTAAAAAATTTCTGTATTATTATGTATATCACAATTGCTGATTTTTTGAGAGTTAGATAAAGCTCTGAAGAATTTGGGGGCTGAAACCTTAAAATTTAGAGGAAAGAAATTAGTTACTTGTAATTACTCCTGTATGCTTTAAAGCTAAATTTGAACACCATTTCTACAAGGATACTTTCTTGACTACCTGCACTAGGTCATGTCCCTCAAGTCATAATTGCCCATAAAATCCTACAGTTGTTCCTTTACTCAAGTACATACATAGTTCCTATGTATGTGTATTATTATAGTTTGATTTTTTTTGTTACTGCTGTCTCCCCCATGAGAGTATAAGTTTTAAAAAGACAGGGACCTTGTCTCCTTTTGCCACTGTATGTCTGGCACATAGCATGATGCTTTGCATATAGGTAATTAAATACATGTTAAACAAGTGGTTGAATATAATTTTTCCCCCTCTAATCATATATATGTTTAACTTAATTCATATGTTAAAGAAAAGTGTTTTTATCTCTGTAGTGACAACTGTATGTAAAAAAAAACCTTAAGCTGTTTAATTATTTTTAAATGTTTGGGAAAGTTCTTGGTCTTTTATTTGGGTTTGATGTTTTAAATGTAATAATAGGGTTGTTGGCTTTCCTTGTATAGTCTTCTCTCAATAGAAGATTTTCAGGACTTCCCTGGTAGCCAGTGGTTAAGAATCCGTCTGCCAATGCGAGAGACACGGGTTCGAGCCCTGGTCCGGGAAGATCCCACATGCCGCGGAGCAACTAAGCCCGTGCGCCACAACTACTGAGCCTGAGCTCTAGAGCCCATGCTCCACAACAAGAGGAGCCACCACAATGAGAATCCCTTGCACCGCAACGAAGAGTAGACCCTGCTCACCACAAATAGAGAAAACCTGTGCGCAGCAACAAAGACCCAATGCAGCCAAAAATAAATAAATAAATGAAAGATTTTCAGATTGTAAATCAGTTCTTTATTAGGATATCTTAAGAATTTAAGTAAGTGTGCTTTGGTGCATTGTTTTTAAAACAAATTTACATTTTTGAAAATTACAGTTTCCTTTCAATGGGAATAACTTAAAATGCTCATTCAGATTTGCAAAAATATAAACTCACATTAAGAAGACAACTTAAAAATAGCGTATAATTATTTCAACCAGAGCAATAATTCTTAACATTTTGGATTATTCCTTTCCAGTCATTTCTATGCATGTATATTACTTTTTACATTAATAAGAAGAACTTATTAAATATATTTACTTTAGATTTGGGTAGGATTATTTTAAAGATGACATGGAATTATCTTCTCATGTTGGAATCAGGCATGCATATATGATCACAATATATCATTTCCTCAAGGGACACACTTACACTGAATGCCTTTTCTCCAGAGAGATTTTGAACATTTTTCTGGTTTCGATTTGACTGCATTTCTTATAGATAGTGATTGGCAATGGGATTGGACTAGTCCACCAAGAAATTTGTCAGTTGTTTAGGGAAATAATGTGTTGTTTTTGCTACCATGAACATGGCATAAACCCATGATTTTCTCAGGATTTGCTTCAGGTCTGTTTCGTATATCTGAAGTGTATGCTTATTGTGAATTTTGTTTAATCTCTTAAAAATTAAGCATAAGATTCTCATTTTCTGCCCTTAAACTTTATCTCCTCTGAGTATTGCGTTGAGTGTTTAGTCAGTTATAAATACTTCCTTGTGAAAGCCTTTCTTCTATCATCTAAACTTTAAAGGAAAATAACTTTTGAAAAAATGCTTAATTTACTAAAAGTAGTACACATAATAATCATTATTGCTCTTTTAATTATAATTTCAGAGCTATCCCCAGAGTACCATTTACAATTCATTGGCATGGCTGTAAAGAGTTTGTAATGATCTGAGTAAATACCATGAAGTTTTATTTGTTGGGCCCTACGGTATTTGGGGTAATTGGGGAAGCAGCCGGATAGAAACTTAACTTTTCTTCTTCATGCAACTTAAAAGTATTAACATTAACATCTTCTAAAGAAAAATCCATCCACGTTTTAAACGGTGTTATTTACCTGTAATACCGATCTATTCTTACAAACAGAAATTGCTCCTAAAGATATGAAAATATCTTTACTCATAAAGATATGAAAATATGGATATGAAATATCCATAAGGTATGTATCCCCTTTCGTATTACCTATGTATAAATTGCATCTATAACCACATTTCACGTTTGGTTCTCGTAGCCTTTCAATAGTCTTCAGTCTTAAAATGTCAAATCACAAAAGTATGTGAAAGTCACATCTTTCAGTTTTACAGACAAGATATTGAAGCCAAAAGGGGTTAAGTGACTTAAACTACAGCCTTGCAGTTCTACTTTCCTCCCATCTTTTTTTCAAGTACAAATCCAATTTGATCTCTTGCCACTAAACGTAAAAATTTCCCAGGTTCAACTTCTTTAAGGTCTTGCTAACCTCAACAAATATAATGACCTAAGTTTCTTTCTTCCTTAGTTATACCCAAGCCTTCCATTATTCTGAGATCTTGAATTTCTCAGACCTAGTCCTAGACCTGGCTTTTATCCTGAATGCTAGACTACTGCCGTGGCTTCCTTGCTTCTCCTTTTCTTTCTCTATTCTTTTTTTATGGTGTCTCCTGCTCGTAGCATTGAGCATTTGTTTTTCAAATTTTGTATTGATCACATTGTCCTATTTTTCAGAAGACTCCATAATGTGTTTGGGTAGCCTTTCATGTAAGATAAAAACTTCCAATAGTGGAGTTTAACTCCTATCCTCTGTGAGGATACTTTTCTTAATTGACTCTCTTAAGCTTCCGCTTATTTTGAGGAAACTTTTTTGCAATCTCCATATTTAAAATAGTGCTGCACATTTTTATGCTTTGCAAAGTTACTATAATAATAAAGTTTATATTGTCTCAAATGTAGACTTCTTGGCCTACATGTGATTTTTTTTTTGCCTCATTTTAAGATTTTTATATTTGCTAACCAGTCTTTTTTGTAAACTTTTCTAAGAAGAGTAAAATGTTCATTTTAGAAGTGGGATAGGAAATGTTGGTTAGGAATATATAGTCAGGTTTTAGAAGACGTCATTCTACCCTAGGGCACTTTTAGAGAGAACAAATCCACCAGAATTTTTTAGTAAAAAAACAATAGTAAATGTTTAGAATGCAACATAATGTCTTTTGAAATGGAACTAAAACGCAAAGGTAGATCTCAGAAGAGAGACGATAAAATAGGAAGGAGGAACTGCAGATAATTTTCAAAAGTTTTTATTTAATGGTTAGCAAAAATTTAATTTTTCTTTATCTTTCAGACATAAGATTCTAAACATGTTAACTAAGAACCCACCATTTACTAAGAACATGGAGTCTCCCTTATGCAATGAAGCTTTGGTAGATCAACTTTGGAAACTTATGAATTCTGGTAAGACAGCAATGGCTTTAAAAATTTTTTTTATTATTGGGGTATTTTCATTTTATAACAGGTTATCCATACTAAAGAACTTTGGTTAATTTGTCCTTTTTTTTTTTTTTAAGGAGAATACTTACCTTCACAGTAGTGGCTGTGATTATATTTGCTAAGGACATAGACACTCACTTTGCCCCACAGGGTGGTTGAGGAAACAAAAATATTAATTTATGGGAAAGTGTCCCAAATGTTTAAAGAGCTGTAGACATGAATTTGCAAATATTATTATTTTTATTTCAGAAGGTTACAGAGGGTTGAAAAAATGGCTTCTCACCTCTTTTCCCTAGCCTCCTAGTGGCCTTTCCCAGAGGTAACCAATTTCTTGTGTATCCTTTCCAGAGCAGTGCATATTGTTACTGTTCTGCACCTTGGAGATCATGGTATCTCATCACAGTTTTAATTTCCATTATTTAAGTGAAGTCAAGAGGCGGTTAGTGCTCCCAAGCATGAGCTCTGGAGCTAGTTTGCTGAGGGTTAAGTCTCAGCTGGATGACTTACTCTCAATGTGACTTGTCTAAGCCTATCGTTTTTCATTTTTAAAATGCAGATGATGATGGTACCTACTTCTGCAAACTGAAAATTAAATGAGTTCATATTTGTAAAGCACAGTAACTAGTTCATATTATGTGCTCAAAAATGTTGTTATACTAACATAGTAATGATATCATTATACTTCTCATATATGTCAGCTATTTGTAGTTCCTTTCATGTAAGTCATTCATATTCTTTGCCATTTTTATTTAATTGAATTATTGGTCTTTTCCTATTGACTTCTAACTGTAGTATATATGTAAAAAAAATTTGCCTTATGTCTCTGATATGTTGAAATTGTAATACTGGTTTTGATTTAAAATTCACTGGTTTTGATTTAAAATTCAATCAAAAGCTAGGCTGAAAAGTGTTTTGCTTAAAGACAAGTTGTTACAGATAGACGGTGAGGGAGCAGTGGGTATTCGTTCTAATAAATATGTCACTTTACCTTCTTTCTAGAATATTGGAAAATAACTTGCCCTGCCTATCTTATTAGTGACTGCTTCACTGAATCACAACTAAATACCAAGTTCTGATTCTTTTTCAAAAATTATTTAATTTACTATCACTGAGATGTTGTGGTTGTATAACTTCTGTCCCTCAGTTTCATAGTCATAGTCCAATAACCCCAAGTAAAGGCACCATAGTAGATATTTCATTGAAATTTAATAAAATTGAAAATAGAATGGCCCTTGTCCTCAAAATATTCAGAAAACAACACATAATCCAGTTTATGTCGATATTGCCAAATTATTATTCTCATATTTTCCCTAATACCTAGAAGAATAAGTGCTACTGTTTACATGTTTTATATTTTGCTACTGGTGGTTACCTTAAAGAATGTTGTGATTACTGTCATTTAGATCCAGGGGATGAGCATACAAGTTCACAAACTTGTAAAGGATCATTCAGCAGTTAATATGTGGCACAAACTGTACTGTGTTGAATATATTCTTAGTAAGAATGCATGATTCCATGGTTGTGATGGATTACAACTTTGAGGAAGGCATAATGAAGTACAAAGAATTCTCATATCGCCTTCTAGGGAAGATTTCGTGGACAAAATAAATGTGTGTTTAAGATTAATGAGACAATCTCTGTAAAACATTTGAAGCCCATTGGAAGATTGTGGTTATACAAACTCAAGGTCTGATTGATGTTTAGTATTTATTTTTGATAGTGTTCAGTATAAAGTACAGTTACTGCTTCAGTTTGGAATTCTCTGTGCCAATAATCTAAACAGAACAGATCAGTGAGGCCATGGTCATAAGCAGTTTTTTGCTTGGTTCTTCAGATAAATAACTGGGAGCAATATGAACAGTGGGAGTGGCACAAATAATTGGGAGGGTTTTTTGGTTTTGTTTTTCTTTTTAATGTTTTTGGAGAACATTGGGCATTAGGGAAGATTGATTAGAAGGTTGCCCATTTCCCTTCCAAGCCTGGGCCTCTGGGATACATAAATGAATCTGATCGAAGAAATTCCTTTAAAGTTTTTTTTTCCAATAATAAGTAGTGTCATGTTGCAGAGTTTGTGTGCACAAAATAACATAAAAGGAAAATACCATATAATTTCATTATATCTCCACTGTTCAGATTTGAGTGTATTTGGTCTTTAGGGAAAAAAATTGCTTTTTGTGTATAGGTGTATGGACATAGTTGTAGTGAAGTTTTTAAATTGCATTTTATCATGAGAATTTTTCACATTGCTATATTATCTTCTTAACAGTTACTGTTTTAAGAAATGTTAATGAGAACTCACTTGTAACAAAAGGAGCTAGAGCATCATCTAAGTCCCTAAATCCTTTGGAACTCTGCCTGCCCCTTACTCTTTATTGGGGTTCCTGGGTTATCACGTCACTTGAGATAAGCATTATCTTGATTTACATATGGAGAACAAATAAATTGTGGGCGATAGGGATTTAATTATATTTAATTCATTTATTTTTGTCCTGTTCCAAGGTGGATTTGAAAGGTGTTGACTTTGCTTAGTTATAAAATTTTTGAACTCATTTGAAATATTTGGAGACGTATCATGGCAGTTAAGGAAGGATCATCTTATGAGATGGTCATCAGGTACTCCTGAGGAATCAAAGTTTCTTTGCTTAGCTGGTTTCAGAAACTTTTCAATAAGAGATTAATTGCAGTAGGATACATAGAAACAGGATTTAGAAAATTGAAATTAGTTTGAAAGTAAGATGAACTAAGAAATCACATTTGTGCTTTTTAAAAAATTGATATATCATTCAATGACTATTAGTAATACTCTTTTTAGAAATGTACCGGGGGGATTTTAATGGCTCTGTGCCAGAAGGAGTGTTCTCAGACTTCTACTCTCAAGATGCCAGGACTGCCTGGTATCTGCACTCTGCCTGCTGTGTGGTAGCTCCACTTATCCTTGAGTTTTGGGCGCTACTCAAGTATCTTCCTAACAGTTTTTGCTGTGAAAATACACACACACACACACACACACACACACACACACACACACAACTATAGATGTATGTACACGTGCATACTCATATTAGATATCTTAACTCATTCACTGGTTTAATTTTCCCATATAACATTTTCTCCCCACCATTTTGTTTCTAAAATTTTCAAAGCTTAGAAAAATTTAAAAAATGGTATAAAGAATAACCATATATTGAATATTTTCAGCTCTGTTAACTAGTTGTTAACATTTTACCATATTTACTTTCTCTCTTTTCACTCTCTGTGTATATGTTACAAACCCTCTTTTTCTGAATCATTTGAAAATAAGTTGCCTCATGATACTTTTCCCAAAATACTAAGCATATATTCCTAAGAATAAGGACATTCTCCTGCATCTACACAATACCATTATCATATATATCCCATATTCAGGTTTCCTCAGTTGTCCCCAAAAATGTCCTTATAGTTCCCATACAGCTTTTAAAGTAATAATCCTCCACAGAAAGTAACACATTTTTAAAGAGAAACATCTTTCACATTATATAGTCTTCATCCCTCGTTGCTTAAGAATCTTAAATAGTTTTATTTTTAGTTAAAAATATTACATTGTCCAGGGGCAATTCTTTTTAAGGGTTTCAAGTATTAATTTATTCATCAGTTATTTCTTGAGCACCTCCTGTTTGCCATTGTGCTATGTTTTTTGTTTTTTGTTTTTTTGTGCGGTACGCGGGCCTCTCACTGCTGTGGCCTCTCCCGTTGCGGAGCACAGGTTCCGGACGCGCAGGCTCAGCGGCCATGGCTCATGGGCCCAGCCGCTCCGCGGCATGTGGGATCTTCCCAGACCGGGGCACGAACCCGCATCCCCCGCATCGGCAGGCGGACTCCCAACCACTGTGCCACCAGGGAAGCCCCTGTGCTATGTTTTTGCATACAAAGATGCCTTTTCCATTAACTTAGTATAATGGAAAGAGAGACATAGGAACAGATAGACCATAATACAAACAGGTAGTTGCTAAAATAAAGAGAAGAGCAAAATACCCTGGTAACCTGAAGAACAGAACCGTGAGCCCTGCCTGGAATGCTGGACTATTCATGGAGTGGTGATATTTGAGCCAGCTCTTGAGGAATGGAAAAGAGTTTATCAGGAGAAAGACATTTTAGGTAAGAGAATTAAGTATATGTAAAACCTTTGAGTTCTGAAAGGATATTTGGAAAATAGTGAGTGTTAATCTGGAAAGATAGATTAGGATCCAAAAGCAAAGGGCCTCAGGAATTTGTGTTTTATCCTGTAGGCAGCGAGGAGCAGGTGGAATTATGACCTGTCTGACTTCTGTTAGCTGTATGTATTTTTTTGCACACTGAAAGAAATCGTTTTCCTTTCCCAAAGAAAAATGTTTCAAAATTCAAAATATATGAGATCCTACTTTTTGTAGCTTTTAGGTAAAGTACTGGATTATAGCTCAACATGACAGTAATTTAAAAAATTCATTTAAAAAATAAAAACCTAAGAATCAGAAATTTTTATTGGTGCTTTTTTTTTTTAAGTCAGTATAGTGTTTATTTCCCAGTTATAACAACTGCAACAGGTGTAAAGTCATTCTTTATAAAATGCACAAATCAAATTACTGAACATAAAATACAAAATTGTAATCACAGTAATAAAAAATGTTAACTAATTATAATATAGTAATTTGTTTAAAATAATTACACATCATTTTTCCATGGCAAATAAATTTATTACAGCAATTCCAGTATTTATTTGTAACTGTGTCTTATTCTATAGAAATGGTCACTGGACTAGACTACATTTTTTGTAATACTGTAGACCTTAAATCATGTTTAATAAATTTTCAGTTTGAGAATAAATTCTCCACTGGCGCTGATATTGACAGAGTTACATGTAAACTGACAGCCAGATAAGTGTTTGGAACTGTGTGCAGTAAATTAATGCTGCATGATGATGTCCCATCAATATGTTATTCATTAGCATGTTCATCAGTAAATTTCAGTTGTAAATTTTTATGTACTTGTACTAATTCATTTCTACAGATTTCAAAGTATATATGTCATCTAGAGCAGAGGTCAGCTAACAGTGGCTCTAGGGCCAGATCTGACGCACCGTCTGTTTTTGTACAGCCCATAAGTTAAGAATGGCTTTTACATTTTTAAATGATTGGAAAAAATGTTAATAGTGTCTCATGACACCTGAAAGTTTTATGAAATTAAAATGTCAGCATCCACCAATAAAATTTTATTGGAACACAGTCCTACTCATTTGCTTACGTATTGTCTATGGCAACTTTTACACTACAGCATCACAGCTGAGTAATTGAACAGAGACCAAAAGGCCCACAATGTCTAAAATACTATATTTTAAAATGTAACTACTTTCTCTGGTCTTGCCTGCTTAACAATGCTTTTTTCCCCCCTTAAGATAATAAGCATTCATTGAAGAGATACTATATCATCATGAAGGAAATTTTAGCCCTTACTCACAAGCTGCTCTTCATTGTTTGGCATTTCACTGTAAGAATGACATAAAAACATTTATGTAATTATTCAGAACATTGAAGGCTGTTTATTTACATCAGAACTTTTAATGTTTGAAAGTTTACGGCTGTGCTCTAGAGGGTAGAATGAAGGACTACTTAAAATTCAGTTCGGTAGGATTTGCCAGGTTTCGGAATAAGAAAATAAACAATTTTGATATTAACATCAGATTTCAAAGTTCCGCCCCTCTGTTTCTCTCTCCCCCAAACCCTTCCTCTTAGAAATAGGAATGGTGGAAGAAAATTAAAACATTTTTATTAGACGTAATTCATTTTTTGTCAGAAATTATATATGTAAATGCACACATGAATATATATGAAATTTGCTGTGTTTTTTTACTTTAGTGTAAGATAGACAGAAAGATCAGGACAGAACTACCATATGGCAGTCATACTTGTGTGGCCTAGCTGTACAAATTTTTAAGCTTCTGTCATCAATAAGGAGTGCTGGGTTTATTGAAAAATGTCCTGGGGAATTCCCGGGCAGTCCAATGCTTAGGACTCTGCACTTCCACTGCAGGGGGCACGGGTTTGATCCCTGGTTGGGGAACTAGGATCCCACAAGCCACAGGGCGCAGCCAGAAAAAGAAAAATGTCCTGAAAATGGTGGCTTTTAAAGTGAGCTTTCGTCTTAGCAGCTTTTTGGCTTGATCAGCTTTAACGTCAATTACTTCAGAAAATGAAGTGATGATCTTTTTTAAGATCAGATTTGTTATTTGGAGGATTTGTCTTTAGATACTTTCTGATTTGAATAGAGAACATCAACACTGAGCATTGTTCTTCTGATTCAGGTAAGCAGGGCTTGTCCCAAAGTATAACTGCTAATGAGACCAGAATGGACAGCATTTTTACCTGAGAGGAAAAAATAATGACTTGTTTTTCCATATATATGGGCATTCCTTGCCATATAAGTGATTGTGTTGGGAGGGGTAGCTAGAAGATTAAAGAAGGGTCTTCAGAATGCTATCACTGAGGGTAGAAATCAGGAGCTCTTCCAGGGCTTATTTCTCATAGAATTGGTTGATTTGGAATCATGGAATTTTAGACCTGAGAGGACCTTAAAGATTAAGTTAATTGTTCTCATTTTATGGCCTGGGCAGCTGAATTGCCCAAAATCACAGAGCTGACTAGTAAGTAAGCAGAAGTGTTTTTTCCGACTGTATTCCACTATAAAGTGACAACCATTTTAAGATGTTATGCCATGATTTTGAAACATGATGTTCTCATTTTTTTTCTGTCTTATAATTTTAACAGAAGCGCTGCTTATTTTTTTAGCTCCCTCTTATCAGCCTTAAATTGTAATATTTATAAGTCAGTTTTTTGTGGGAAAAAAACATTTAATCAAGGACTTCCCCCAGGAACAGAAGAATAATGCTCATTCCTCCCTACAAATTGAAGGTCTACCAAAACCTTTACAAATCCAAAACCAAAAAGCCCACATAGAAATAAAAAGTAACAAAAACCATATTCTAGAGGTTCAGTGCTTTTAGCAGCTTTCATTCACTGTGCTGCCTAACCATCCTTAGCTGACTTTTAAAAAACAAAACAACACCCTAGCTCATCAAAATATACATTATCTACTTGCTTTTTAAAATTAATTTTTTAAGAAACTTTTAGTAATTCATACTCAGTTGCCTGACTTGTTTCAATGTCATCTACATTGTATAAAGATTCCAGGATCATTATTTGCAGTGGACATATTGGGCAATACTGCTCTTCAAGGTTAAGTTTTATTCCAGTGTAAATGCACCCTAAGCCATTCTAGCTTCTTTACTGATAAAGTGCCTGAGATTCACTTCTTTTCTTGCTATAGCCATGAATAAATAGATAGATACAGGGCTAGCTGCTCTGGCCGGATTCCCTCCCTTTCCTGAGAGGGTTGAGCCCCTCCAGCCTTTGTAATAAAAGGCCCAGGAATCTGATACCTATCCTTTGTGGAACATTTACATATGTAAAATTCTTTGAGAAGAATAATGAGTGCCTACAAAAAACTAGGCAATGTCAGTCCATTAAAGTATCCAAATATGGATATTCCAGAGAAGGAAATGGATTTCCAGTATAAAATCCTTACTTTCACTCTGTACTGTTCTTCCGATTTCTGGTTTCTCTGTAGTTTTTATGATATAAAAACTCATACTTCTCGAGCTCCTGCCTCTTTCTCTTGCTTTCAGCAGTGTTATGTATCTGTTACCTTATCACACAGTAGCAAAACTGAAGATGTCTCAAATAGGATTGATAGCTGTTTAATGGCATGCATATTGCCAAGCAAGTGTGTAGTATATAGTAAGAACTCTGTAAATTAAAATTATAAATCCATGTGGATGTTCTTTGCACATAGTTAATATAATAGTTACCTATCTGTCAGAGTAAATCTTATCAAAATCGTACTTGCTTACAATGTATTTACTTATTCTAATATTTGTTGTTGAAAACCACAAAGCTTAATATTTATGCTGTCTAAAGTTTGCTGTAGCAACTTCTTTCCTTTTTGTTTCTCCTTTTTAAAACATTATGGTACCTGTTTGAAACCACATTTCTTGGCCAAAATTAAGTATTTATATGGTTTATTTTTCTTATCCAGAAGAATATTTCTTATTCTCACATGTTTTAAATTCTCTAGGTCATTTTAGATTCTGCCTAGAAACCATAGAAATTATCTAAACCTAGATGATAATTTCACCTTGACAGTTCTGTTTGGTGGCAGTATCTACCTGGCGTGTTCCACTGGGGAAAAGAAGGCAAGTGAGGAAGAGTTCTGATGTCACTGTGCTCTGGTCTTTTATTGCTATAGGGTAAGGTATAATCTGAGACCAAAACCCTTATTTTGGAGATGAAGACACTGAGACTCATCAGAGAACTTGGAAAGTGTCTCTACTTTAAACTGAATTTCTACAGATGCAGTTTTCTTCTGGTTAATACATGTTTTATGACCTGTTGCCATCTCCGGGGTTTGCTTATTTTTGTTTTTTGGTTTTTTAAAATAAATACCTACTAGAACAACACAAATATGAAGGTGTTTAGCAAAATAGTTTACTTCTCTAAAATAAGTCAAAGTTTAGAATTGTGTTATTTCAAATAGTTGTAGGGTTTCTTACTGTATTTAAAACCTGAAAGTAATAAATTTGAGGGTTAGGAGAATTTGTTTCCAGTGGTAGGGTTCATGAAGGCTCTTGGTGTGCTGTCTTCCTAACAAGCTATTCAAGAAGAAAATCAGACAAGATAAACAGAATGAATGAATGTGGAGCAGTTACCAAGGAGGAGGAACTAAAAGGAGGATTTAGGGCTTCCCTGGCGGCACAGTGGTTGAGAGTACGCCTGCCGATGTAGGGGACGCAGGTTCGTGCCCCGGTCTGGGAAGATCCCACATGCCGTGGAGCGGTTGGGCCCGTGAGCCACGGGCGCTGAGCCTGCGCGTCCGGAGCCTGTGCTCCGCAACGAGAGAGGCCACAACAGTGAGAGGCCCGTGTATAGCAAAAAAAAATAAATAAAAGGAGGATTTAGAGCCAGAAAAAACACTGTTTTGGGAATATTAGATTTATGCTAGGTGTCTGATTTTTATTTTGTAGGAAGAATGAAAGAATAAAATATTTCCAGTTATAAGATTCATGATTGCATTTGAACATTTATTGTTTCTGTAGCAGTGTAGGTTCCCGTGTTATAAGAAGCGTCTTTAGAGTGGAGGGTTTGCCATTGGGGCCTAGGTCAATAGGTGGCTCCTTTAGGTATCATAACCCTCTCATCCCTTCCCTCTGTACAGGTTCTGGAGCATTTGAAAAATGTATGGATAAACGTGTATGTTGACCTTTTATTATTACTGTTATTTACTTCCTAGGTACTTCACATGACTGGCGGTTACGATGTGGTGCTGTGGACTTGTACTTCACACTGTTTGGCCTCAGTAGACCTTCCTGCTTACCCTTGCCAGAACTTGGCTTGGTCCTTAATCTGAAAGAGAAAAAAGCTGTCTTGAATCCAACCATAATTCCAGAGGCCATAGCAGGCAACCAAGAAGCTGCGGTTAATCCAAGTAGTCACACACAGCTAGTTGGATTTCAGAACCCTGTAAGAATCACATGTGTTATAGAAGGTGTAGTTTTATTATGTAGAGCTCTGAAGAAGAGAATTGTTTCTTTTGAACTGGTGAATTTTAAAGCCACTAACAGCTTCTTGTGCCATTTAGAAAACTGCTAGCTGACATTAGTTTAGCACTCACAATTCATAAAGTGCTACTGACAGCTATTGATACAGAGCTGCACATAACAAATGATGTGCTGCTAGTCCATTTACTCCTTTTTTTGTGATGACAATGATTTTTTTGTACTTGAGCATAGAATTTCTACTTTGAGTAGTAGAATACTGAAATGAATATTTAACCTATTACATATTAACCTATCTTGTCCATATATTGTAATGGCAAGCTGTGTGAACACAGGGCCTTGACTTTTTTTTTTGCTACTTTGCATAATAGCACAATTCTAAACATATGAAGGGTGCCTGGAAAATGCTTATTGAATCAAATAAATAACAATGAATGGTCAGGTAAAAGCGTAATCTGATTTTGGGAGGAGAGTATGCATTATATTTTTAAATTTACATATATGTGTATGTGTGCTTTTAGAAAAGCTTTTATTTCCAACTATGCATTATGAAATTACCAAACTTTTTGTAGAAAGACCTTTAGGGTCATATCAATTATTTCACTGTAATTTAAAGAAAGTTTTCCAGAAATGATTTTCTTATTGATGACAAAATGTCCCCAGTACTTGAAGCTTCATTTTTCACCAATATTTAGACCAGATTACTTGCCTGGCAATTCCCTGCTGGTGTTTTGACACTTTAAAACTCAAATTTCTCTTTATGCTAGTTAGTAATAGTCATTTAAAAGTACTTATCCACCTAGATTTTCTGAAATATAACCATACTTATTTGTTATAAATTTAAAATATATCCTAGAGTTTGGGTTATGAAGAAGTAAGACACATCTTTTAATAGAAAAAAAAAAGAGTCTCATTAAAGAGCTCTTTTATATCTGAATATTTAGAAACCAGTGGAAATGAATATGTTTATAATTCTTGCCCATGTATATTAAGTTATCCACTTTCATACTTGGAGTCTTTAGGATAAAAGAAGAAAATGACACCAAAAGATATATGCTTTGGGGAAAGCTTTAAAAGTTCACTTTACCGACTCCCTTCTCCCCCCCAAAAAGACCAGCAGATAGGAAAAGGTGAGATTTATTTTAAGCCCATTGCTGATTACTTTTAGGCACTGGGCATGCTCTAATCTGCATGGTTGCTATAGGTATTAGTTTTCAGCTATAACATGAGCTACTTGTCTTCAGAAATCTAATTTTGATCTTGAATATTGCCACAGGAAGATGATCACCTTGCCAAGGAAGCATCATGTAATATATCAGCTCATCAGCAGGGAGTGAAGAGGAAGGCTGATACACCACTGGGGTCCCCACTAGAACCTGGTCAAATACTGGAGAAGAATGAGGATAGCAGTAAAGTCAAACTCAAAATCAGAGTAAGAAATACAGGTTAAACCTGTATTAACAGTGTAGGATATTCACCTTCTTGTAAATCTTTTTGAATACTTGCAATGGTTTTTCCTTAGCAGGAACAGTTGGGACAGACTGAACCATAAAAGAACTCAAATGTCCATCTAAGACATTCCAACTGATTGTTAAACTTCTATTATCACATACTTCTTCTCTGTTTGGAGGAGGAACTGTGTGTGCACAATCTACCACAGCTCACTATTTCTTCCCACAACATAGGAACAGATTTTAGTTGCTATTATATTTCCTGTAATTTCCAATCAGCTTCTTTTGGAGGCTGAACCAAATAATCTTTTCTTTCTCTTAATACTTTTTGAGAAAAAATACTTTTCCTTTTAAGATTTTTTGGGGGTATATCCTGTGGCCTTTCTGCTACCTTTCTTAAGAGCAAAAATCCAAACATAAAGTGATATAATGACTCTTTTGCTCCTTTGTTTTGTATGTGTGTGTTTTAGTTTTCAAGCTCTCAAGATGAGGAGGAGATTGATATGGATACTGTTCATGATAGCCAGGCGTTCATTTCCCATCATTTAAACATGCTTGAAAGGCCGTCAACTCCAGGTAAGATATATTGCATTCACTCGGGTTGATGGAGAAAGTTCATGCGATATCACTATTTTAAGGTGTGTTGCTTTATTTTGAAGAGAACAACTATAAAGTTTAGAAGTAGCCAGTATAAAATACTAGACTGTATCAGATTATAACACATGTCAGCAAAGGAATAGAGTTTTTCAAAGTATTTCATTTGATTTTTACTTTATTATGGTCCTTTTTAAATAGCTTACTTCTAGATTTGTTTTTTCAAAAATCCATGCATCAGATTCCTTCCAATAGCTTTCATTTCTTTTTTTTGTTTTGTTTTTTGTAGTAGGCTTAACCTCAAAATAAAATACTAAATTTGTTTTTTTATAAATAATGTAACCATAATTATATACAAAACTTCTTGACTACAGTAAATGCAGCCTGTAACACAACTACTTTCTCTTCTTGACTGCCTGTTCCACATAATATTATATCATATCATAGATTTTTGCATGCATCTCTCAAACATCATAATCATTTCTTTTGAAAATGTTACCTGAGGCGGTATTGAGTTGATACACTTGAATTTACCTAATTATTTCCCTGTGGGCAGGCATTTGTTTCCAATTTTAATTTTTTGCAAATAATTCTCTCTGAATATCTTCATACAAAAGGTTTTGTTTTTGTCAAATTATGCTCTTAGGATAAATTCCCCAAAATATATTTTTGGTGATTTTTTAGCTTTATTGTAAGATACTTACCTTTAGAAGATTTTCATAGCTCTTGATATTATTGCCATAATGCCCTTTGAAGAGATTATACCTAGTTCATGTCATCAGCGTTTTTAAATTTTCAGGAATAAAGCTTTGATGTAACTTGCATGTAAGTTGTGAAATACAGTAATAAAACAAATATTGGTGAACCTGCCACCCACCTTAACATGTATATTATACTCCATGCCGTGGCCATTCCCTTTATGCTTCTTCCCTGATTCTGTTCACCTGTCTTTGCATTACAAGTAAATAAATACTGCCTTGAATTTTTTTTCTTTTTTTTAATCATTCTTTTGCTTTTCTTTACAGTATACCACATATATATATGATCTATATGTTTACTTGCCCTTAGTTTTTGAATTATATGAAAATGGTATGATGCTCAGTATGACTTGGTCTTCTTCACTCAACCTTTTGCCGCCCAAATTCATCCATCTTGATCCATAGGTGTAATTCATTAATATTTATCATTTTTGTATCTCATGGTACTATTTTATTGTCAATGTAATAACTTAAAAGATATTTATTAACTATAAAATGATCATTAAGTTTATAATGCACTTCTTTTATTATGAATATGACTATTTTTCTTTTTTGCGGGGGAAGTCCTGTTCCTGTTTCTTTTTACTGGAAAATCCTATTTATACTTCATGCTGCTTGTGGTTATATTTTATGATCTTTACATTTGCATGAGGTTTGTTTTTTTTTTTTAACATGCTGTATTTGTGCAAGTCTCCCTTACCTACCTTGGTCTGCTTTTTGTTTGTTTGGCTTTTTGTTTAATTTTATTTGTGAGACCTAAGGTACTTTTTACTATCTAGTAATCTAGGATGAGCTAGTAGAAAACTGGCATCAGGTAGAATATGAACCTAATTATCTTTGAAAACTGACAGGTCGTGAATTCTTTGGCTTTTATACTTGTAAGAGGTCTTAACAGTTATTTATCTATTCTGTCAATTTTACAGACAAGGAAATTTAAGCAGAGAGATATTAAATGATTTACCCTAAACGACACACCCAAGTAATAGCCAACTCAGTGCTAGACCCAAATCCTTGAACTTTTCCATGTGACAAATGAAATTGAGGCACAAAAAAATAAATGTCTTACCTGGACTGTATATCTAATTTGTGGATAATTTGGAATTAGAACCTGGGTCTCCTGATACTACAGTGCTGTTCACGTTATACCATTAAAATGTTCCTGTTTTAAATATCTTCTGTAATCCCTAAATTATTTTGATCTATTTGTTGAGTAAATATTATAATAGAATTTATTAATAAGTTTTGGGGGGAGCAGGCATGCTTTACTATATGCAAAGTTCCACATAAATAATAAAAAACATGACATGGTTCTGCCCCAGAATGTAGACTCCAATTTAGATGTTCAGCAGTCCAGTCAGGTATACTGTCTTTCTTGAATGTGTATTTTTCTCAGACTTAAGTATATTGGAACCATAACAAAGAAGTAAATCAAATGGGGGATCTTCAGTACTTTAAAAAAGTAGTATTCTTTTTATTATTGGAATTTTACTGTTGAACTGATTCTGGCTTTAAGGTTAATTTATAAAAACCTTCAGACTGTTTTCTTCTTTGGGGAAACAAAGAAATAAATCCCTGTTTTCGCTCTTCTTTGTCATTTTAGGGCTCTCTAAATACCGGCCAGCCAGCTCCCGATCTGCTTTAATCCCCCAGCACTCATCAGGTTCTGATGGCACACCCATCACAAAACCCCAGTGGAATATGGAACTTGCACGAAAGGGAACAGGTGAAATTATTATTATCATTGCTGTTGTTTTGCTCAAGAACGAATCTATTAACTTCATAAAGTTTCTTTATCAACTTAACGAATACATTAAAAACGACAGATCTCAGGACTTGCTTTTCTTGTAACACATTGACTCTATATTATCTGACATAAAGACTTTTTTTTCAAATGTAAGCTACATATATTATTATTTTTTACTGACGTATAGTTGATTTACAATGTGTTAGTTTCTGATATTAGAACACAGTGATTCAGTTATACATATGTGTATATATATTCTTTTTCAGATCCTTTTCCTTTATAGGTTATTACAAAATATTGAGTATAGTTCCCTGTGCTATACAGTAGGTCCTTGCTGGTTATCTATTTTATGTATTATAGTGTGTATATGTTAATCCCAAACTCCTAATTTATGCCTTCCCCCCTTTTCCCCTTTGGTAACTGTAAGTTTGTTTTCTTTGTGGGTCTATTTCTGTTTTGTAAGTAAGTTAATTTGTTTTTTTTTTTTTAGATTCCACATATAAACAAATATCATATGATATTTGTCTTTCTTTGTCTGGCCTCCTTCACTTAGTATGATAATCTCTAGGTCCATCCATGTTGCTGCAAATGGCATCATTTCATTCTTTTTTATGGATGAATATATACAGTATTCCATTGTATATATACACCACAGCTTCTTTATCCATTCATCTGTCGCTGGTCATTTAGGTTGCTTCCATGTCTTGGCTATTGTATTTAAATAGTGCCACTATGAACATTGGAGTGCATGTATCTTTTTGAATTATGTTTTTCTCTGGATAAAGGCCCAGGAGTGGGATGGCTGGATCATATGGTAACTTGATATTTTTAGTTTTCTAAGGAATGTTCATAGTGTATTCCTTAGTGGCTGCACCAATTTACATTCTTATCAGCAGTGTAGGAGGGTTCCTTTTTCTCCACACCCTCCAGCATTTATTATTTGTAGACTTTTTGATGATGGCCATTCTGACTGGAGTGAAGTGATACCTCATTGTAGTTTTGATTTACATTTCTCTAATAATTAGTGATGTTAAGCATCTTTTCATGTGCCTGTTGACCATCTGTATGTTTCTTGGGGGAAGTGTCTATTTAGATATTCTGCCCATTTTTTGATTGGGTTGTTTACGTTTTTGATATTGAGCTGTATGAGCTGTTTGTGTATTTTGGAACTTAATCCCTTGTCAGTCTCATAGTTTGCAAATATTTTCTCCCATTCTGTAGGTTGTCTTTTCATTTTGTTTATGGTTTCCTTTGCTGTGCAAAAGCTTTTAAGTTTCATTAGGTCCCATTTGTTTGTTTTTGTTTTTATTTCCATTACTCTAGGAGACAGATCCAAAAAGATATTGCTACGATTTATATCAAAGAGTGTTCTGCCTATGTTTTCTTCTAGGAGTTTTATAGTATCCAGTCTTACATTTAGGTCTTTAATCCATTTTGAGTTTATTTTTGTATATGGTGTTAGAGAATGTTCTGATTTCATTCTTTTACATGTAGCTGTCCAGTTTTTCCAGCACCATTTATTGAAGAGACTGTCTTTTCTCCATTGCGTATTCTTTCCTCATTTGTCATAGATTAATTGACCATAGGTGCATGGGTTTGTTTCTGGGCTTTCTGTCCTGTTCCATTGGTCTATGTTTCTGTTTTTGTGTCAGTACCATACTGTTTTGATGACTATAGCTTTGAAGTGTGGCCTGAAGTCACAGAGCCTGATTCCTCCAGCTTCGTTTTTCTTTCTTAATATTGCTTTGGCTTAAAGACTTTTAAATTAGGCGTTTTGCTATTTCAAAAGTAATATACTCCTATTGTATAAAACTTTGAAATAACAGAAAAGTAGAAAGGAGAGAAAAAAAGCATCCCATATTTAATGCCATTTAAAGATACTCATTATATTAACATTTTGATCTTTTCTTGCAGTGCTTTTTCTAAGAATACTGTAATATGAAAATGTCAGCTTCAGTAGCAAGTGTGAAATCTAAAGCTTCATACTTTTATAAAATATAAAAATCAACTACTTACTTCCCTCTCAGCCTCCCCCTGACAGGTTTACAATTGGTCATTCATGGTCAATCATGAAGACTTGATGCTATATATACCTAGAAAACTAACATATTTTGTCTTTTAAATTTATTTCATACTAATTGGACTTAAGTTAATGAAAGATAATTCAGTTCAGATGTGGCTGTTACCTGTTTTACTATTGTACATTGTCTTCTACTTACCCTGTTCTTCTTTTGCTTAGAAGACTATAATCCAAATAAAGAGTAAACTTGTGATGCTGATGAACAAAGATTCAGTTTTCAAGTTTTGGAGGGACAGGGAGTGAAAAACAAGATACATAAGCAAAATCATTTTTAAAGAATACTTCTTCCAGAAGTCATTAGTCAGGCTTTAAAATTCCAACTGATGGATTTTGTTTATATAAACCATGTTTTTATCATATAAACAAAAGAGTAACTGTTTAATGATTTGAGGAGCTTAGGAATCAGCTGTGATTAGTAGGAGACTGAACAAAAGCAACACCTCAAAATATTTTGGTATTGAGACCCCAGACTGTTGGTTGCCTGTATCTCTTTGTGTGTTTTATGCATTTATTGTAACAGATTCTCACAAAATATATTTCAGAAAGAAGTCAGCTGGAGACTTTAGCATTTAACTTTAATAAGTGAATTTTGACATTTCTCGGCCCTTGCCGATTTTGTATTCTCTGTTTTTGCTTTGGGATTTGGTGTAAATTTGCTTTATTATCATTATACTTATTAAAACTTTTTCAGACACGAAAAGTTTTCTACATCTTTTAAAATTATGAAGCGTAGGGCATATCAAACCTCTTGATATAGTTTGAGAGTGATGCTTCTGCCTATCTTCCATGCCTTTAAAAAAAAGTAAATTCTGTCTAAATTCCAGCAGTCAGATAAATTCTTGTTCCAGTAAAAATTCTGAGTATGTTTGTTTGGTTTATCCTAGTGATGTGGCATGCTAACATATGAATAGAAACAAATCTTAACACCTTTTTGTGCCCACCAGTGTGCCTTTGTTTCATATTGCTTTAAAAATTACATTTTTACTTTTTTTGGAATCTCTTTACAGTCTTATATTTCTCATGGCATCTTATGGGAAGACTAGAGAGGAGATAAAGGGGTAGTGGTAGGGAATAGGAAAACATTAACATTTTAGCTTTGGTTGCTTCAGTGTAGGGCCCTTTTATGTCACGAAGTAAATTGTATACCAGTATATTATATAGACTGATCTGTAAAACTTAATTTTGAATATATTCTTTAATGTGCCTTTGTAATTTCCCTTAAATGTAATTATGCTGTCCAGTACCCTGCGACCACTGAGCAAGTCTTAAAATTCAACAGTGTCATTATTAGAATTTAGAAAACATTTGTTTTACCAATGGTAGTGTTCCAAAAGTTTATTTATACATGTATTTATTTTGGAATTCTAAAAACAGTTTTCCCGTAGACATATTATATTTGATAAGTAGCTTTCCTGAACTAGCCAACAAAAACCCTTTTTAACTTATACTGAAGAATAGAAGTATCAAACCTAACCACTGTGTGTCACAGTATTTCTAAGAGAAAGGGTACTAAGAGCTCTATATTTTGGGCTGTTGGAAGCACAACTTTAACCTAACCCAGGTAAAGTTGGCAGTAAAACAGGAACAGAAGCTGGGATCTCCTACTGTGGTAGCTACCTTGGCCTGGGGTTGAGAGTTGGGGGTTCTGGAGAAGAGGCACAGAATAGTGGTAAGGGAAGCTGTGATCTCTCTTAAATCTCTAGGAATTCTAGATTAAAGTTAACAGGTGGGTTTGAGGGGCCTTATTGAAGCTTATCCAACTGAGGCATCTTTTATTTGGCTATAGAATTCTTACAAACATTTTTGAAGTAGTTGACTAAAAATGAAGAGACTGCAAATAAAGATTTGGATTTCCAGCTTCTCTTGAAAAAGAGTTAACTGAGAGACCCTCTTAGGCAGGGATGTGCTTTCCATTCCATTGATTCCTTCTGTGTTTGCACCCGGTAGTCTGCTTACTCATTTATGCTGTCTACTTAGGTTGAAGGCTTTTGAGTTTGAGACCCCTGGTGTTTTTTTTCATATGCTGAGATGAAGTCCGAGATGGCTGCCTCAGAGCCAGCGTGCCAGATGGCAGTTGAGAACTGGAATGTGTTGCAGACGTCATCTGGAAGGGGTGGACACTGTTAAGTAGAGGATAGGTCGTGGTTTACTTTCTAACACCCCACCAGTTTTCTCTTTCCTTGCATATGATAGTGAGGGGCATATTTTAGGGTAGGGATGATATGTGTTTGGTAGGTTAAGCCATTTGGGGTAAGAAAGGAGAAGCGGCAGGGATGTTTTCCTTCATTGCTTAACTTTCTCCTTCTCCTGAGTTAAGGAAGGGAATCCGGGGAAAGGGCTGCGTGGGTCGCATGGTGTGATGGGTTGAGCATACCACGTCCTCTCCTCTCCCACCGCTGCAGCGCCTGAGGCCGCTGGTCTGTCTCCCAGGTTGCTGCGGGGATTGCAGTGATGAGGAGCGGAGGGAAGTCCCTGGTGGTTTCTGTAGGGAAGAAAAGAAGAGTTGCTGCAGTTGCCTAGCCAGGGCTGCTGTACTATGTGACAAATTCTTGCCTAAGTCAGAAAAGCACTATTCTGGTATAGAAATCCGTTTAAAAAAAAAAAAAAGCTAGAGTTCTTTCTTTTGAAAGTCTAATATGAAAAAGACTTTGATATTTTTCTTTAAATTATAATGATATAATTCTACACTTTACTTTTTTGATCTAAAGAAACTGAAGAACAGACTTCACACATTTCCTAATAGAAACTGCACGTTTTGTGTTAAATTTAAATGTATACCTAGTGCGATAAATTTAATAGAATTAGCAGGTTACTCACTGTTATCAGCACTTTTATCAGATGGGCCCGAAAGCTTCCACCTTAGGTGTGTATTAAGTACCCCTTTCTGTTTGTTTTGCATTTGTTAAATTGACTGCAGCTAACCCTTATCCATAGTGAATTCAGTAGGTCTCTAGGAAAGATTTTATGTTAGATAGAACAACAAAACTGAACATGTTTTTTTCTTTCCCTATAACATGAAATAGGCAAATCATAATATTGTGAATTATTTTTATCTCCTTTTCTTGGTATATCTCCTATCTGCAATAGAGACATATATTTTGTGTCACTAAAAGTGCTTTCATTAGTTTTATTTTTAATTTTTTTAAAATTTTGTTTTATATTGGAGTTTAGTTGATTTACGGTGTTAGTTTCAGGTGTACAGCAAAGCGGTTTAATTATAAAAGGGCTTTCATTAGCCTTAAAATGAGTGGCACCTAACCTTGGGTGGGCCTCAAGTTCCCAGGCATCTTGTAAACCCCTAAAATGATATGTGGGATTATGCATTGTGTCACAGGGATGGTAATGTATGCATTTTTCTCAATAGAGATTCTATAGTTGACCTCATTATGCTAGTGTGAAAGTAAGCTCGTATGTGTCCCAAATCTTACTGTTATACAGGTCCACATGAGAGGGAAATTGTACTTTCTTATCACCTTGAATTAGACCTGGTAAAAATTATTCAGGAAAGAAATTAAACAAATAAAAAATATATATTGTCTATAATAAATGAAAACTTACGAGCTAAAGGTTAGTGGTGATGCTAGGGTAACATTAGGTTTTATTAGATGTTCTGTTGTTAGAAACACGATTCTAATGAATATTTCTGTATATATTTCTTTGCACTTATGCATGAGCACGTTTGTGGGATATGTTTCTAGAAATGAACTTTCTAATTTAAAAAATGTGAGCATTTAACATTTTCATGAATAGTGCCAATTTGCCTTAACTTCTCCTTTTTAAAAAACACTTTCATTATAGAAAACTGTGAAGTAGTCAGACTAGTATAATGAACCCCCATGTATCCATTACTCAGATGCAGAAATGATCAATCAGCTCATGGTCAGCTTTGTTTTTTATCTATACCCTTTCCCATTTCCACCTTTCTGAATTATTTTGAAACAAATCCCACATATCATTTTATGCATAGGTAATTTTGTGTGTATCTCTAAAAGATAAGGACTTTAAAAAGTCATAACCACAATAATATTCTTGTACTTTAAAAAATAAATGACTTTTTCATATCATTAAATATACAGTCACTGTTTACATTTCAGTTGAATCATAAATGCCATTATTTTTATTTTAATTTTTAACAATTTATTTGTTTGGATCACTGTCCACATAGGGTCTACACATTGCAGTTGGCTGATATATCCTTTACATCTTTTAAAATTAAAAGTTTCCAGTCCATTGTTTTTTCCCCTTTACAGTGTTATAAACTCCAGGGTTTTGATCTGTAGTTTTCAAGTCTGTATTTTGCTAATTGTATACCTGTGGTGTAATTAACATGTTAGAGTCCTCTGTATTTCCTTTAAATTTGTAATTATATCTAGAAACTTAATTGGATTCAGGGTTATAGATGGTAGTGTGTTCTTCCATCTGGAAGCATACAATGTCTGGTTGATTTTTTGTGAGGTTAGCCACTAAGGTGTTCAAGGCCTGGATCCATTAATTCATTAAGGGTTACAAGATGGTGATATTCTAATTCATCTTTCTGTTTTTATTTATAAGCTGATTATTTCTATAAAGCTAACTTGCCCCTCACCTGCTGTTAGCCATTGGTATAGATCATATAGCAAAAGAAAGATAAAGACTTGATTCTCTCTATGTATTTAATAATTTTCAAAATAATAATTTGGCTAGCATCTTCCAATGGTGATCAATTAGTTCTAGTCCATTACAGAATATTATCAATTATCAATTATCAATTACAGAATATTATCAATATTCAGATTTTCCCAGCTTCGATTGGTGAGAACTCTTGACTCTTGAGTTCTTGAGAAGGCTTTAAACTTCCTTTCTATTATTATACCAGATGTTTCAGGCTCATCTTGTAAATATTCTAGCCAGACCTGGAATCAGCCATTTGTCCTAGGAGTCCTGGTTTCTAACACCTTTATCCTTGGATCTAGCTAATCCATTGTCTTCTTAATAGACTTCATACAAATCAAGAGAAATGCAAGAATTCTAATCAGTATATCTTGAATGCAAAGTGTAAGATTGCTAGACAAGAGATTGAATTTACTTTTGAAGTGGCTATTAGTATTCCTTGGAAAAGAGTACACTCAGTTGTATACTTGGCAGTTGCCTCTACTGGGAAGTACAGTTTCTAGTATAATCGTTGGCTTTTCTACAATCCAAGTAGGTGTTTAGGATTAGATGATGAAACTTCTCTCAGTGCAGAAAAGGACCTCAGACTCCCAGTAGTGCAGACAGCCAATTGGAAAGCTGCAAAGTCTCTTGATGTAGACTGACTAAATAATGAGATAGGAGTTAAAGGAATTTGTTTATGAAGCTCTATTACTCCTTCTTGTCACTTGGCTATACTCTGTTAGGTAGGGACCTATATTCCCATATTTATAGAATCGAGAATATATTTATATAGTTCATTTAAAATATAAATTAAAATTATATAGTGGCATATTTAACTTAACTATAAATCAGATATCTCTCAAATTTTTTCTTTTTCTGAAGAATATCTGGGCACCAATTATTGCAAAAGATAGAGTCCCCAAACTAGCTTATATATATAAGCTCTCTCTCTCTCTTTTTTTTTTTTTTTTTTTTGCGGTACGCGGGCCTCTCACTGTTGTGGCCTCTTCCGTTGTGGAGCACAGACTCCGGACGCGCAGGCTCAGCGGCCATGGCTCACGGGCCCAGCCGCTCCGCGGCATGTTGGATCCTCCCAGACCGGGGCACGAACCCGTGTCCCCTGCATCGGCAGGCGGACTCTCAACCACTGCGCCACCAGCAAAGCCCCAAATTACATTTTTTATATTCATGATTTTTTGGTAAAGCTAACACTAACAGTAATGTAAAAAAAAGGGGGGGGGCTTCTCTGTACTTCGCAGTAGAGGCAACTGCCAAGTATACAACTGAGTGTACTCTTTTCCAAGGAATACTAATAGCCACTTCAAATACACAGAGTTACGAAAGGGCTAGTCTGGAATATATAGAAAGGAATAGTGGAAGATAAGATAAATTCAAGAGAGATTGTAAACTGTCCTTAAAATTAGTGGTGAAAGTGATTTTTAGAAAACTTCTATGGTGATGCTTGTTTTGGTAAAAACATGGCTTGGGGCCGGATTGGATCAAAATCAGCACTGAGAATTTATGTTTTAAAAAGGAAAAGAAACTACTGCATTAAAGTCCATTTTAGTGAAAAGCTTGGTTTTTTGACTACTCTGAATAAAGAATATATTTTTTTTCAGAAATTGCTGCACTGAAGTCTAAGGATTTTGTTCTGCCAGTAGAACTACCTGAGTTTTTAAACAAGTAATCATGATAGCTTTGTTTTTAGGAAGATAACTATGCAGCAGGGCCTCTGAACTTCAACACTGTTGACATTTTTGGCCATGAGAATTCTTTGCTCTAGGAGGCTGTCCTGTGTTTTGAATGTTTGGCAGCATCCCTAGCCTCTACGCACAGTCAGGCTAACACTTCCTCCCCCCATCCCACCCTAATCGTGACAACAAAAACGTCTCCAGACATTGTCAAACAACCCCTGGGGAGAAAAGTTGCCCCTGTTTGAGAACCACTGCTGTGAAGCTATGTAAAATGTGGATTCAAGTGTAAGACACTTCAGGCAAAGAAACCAGTTCATAGGAGACTAGTACTGTGATCCAAATGAGATGAGGTGGTCTGAATTAGTACAGTTGCAGGCGGGATAGAGAGTCAGATTAAAGAGATTCTTGTAAGTAAGAATAAACAAGATTTGGTAAGCAGCTAGATCTGGAAGGGAGGGCACCTGAGATGATTAAGTTTTTTTCTTACTTGGCTGCATGTAAAGCAGTGTCATTAACCTAGAGTAATACAGAGAGAGAATTCTCTGGGTATGGCCCAAGAATTGTAGGGTATGGAGGAAGCAAGAAATTCCCGTACACTAGAGTCTGAGAACTACTCACTATTATAGATTCCTAGGCTGATAGAACATTGGAAATGGAAAGAACCTTCAAAGACATTTGATCCATTTCTAGGTGAGATAAAATACATGCTGAAGTTTTTGGTTTGACATTGCATCTAAGTTATATTTATACTATACTGTAGTCTACTAAGTGTGCAATAGTGTTGTGTCTAAAAAAATGTACATACCTCAGTTTAAAAATGCTAACCATCATCTGAACCTTCAGCAAGTCATAATCTTTTTGCTGGTGGAAGTATTTTGAAATATTGCAAAAATTACCAAAATGTGACAGAGTGACTAGAGGTGAGCAAATGCTGGTGGAAAAATGGTTCCAATAGATTTGCTCGAGGCAGGGTTGCCACAAACCTTCATTTGTAAGAAGCGCAGTATCTGCAAAGTGCAATGAAACGAACTATGCCTGTAGTGCTAATCTCCCCCCCACCCGAATACCATAGAGCAGAACTGTGGTTAAGGAGCTATGTTTTCATTGACCAATGTCAGTCTTAATCTCTAACACACACATCTAGTCATTGTCACTTCATAGTACTTTAAAATATTGAATATTAATTTTTAGAAGATGGTTGGATAACACACTGGTATATATCATAATCTGTATAGACTACAAGGAATTGAAATACTCACTTCCTGGTCACAATGCTGAAAACTTACCTTTGTGTAACTAATTGGATGTCTTACTTGGATACTTCTCCCATTCCTGATTTTTTTCATGGAAGTGATATAAACGCTTGGGAATCCATTGTCTTTTCTGTACTGTCACCAACTCCCTCTTACTTTCATTTCACTTTCCTTGTTATTAACAGGAATTCATTTGGGTGTTTTTAATCTTGAAGGTAAAGAACAATCACCTTTGGAGATGAGTATGCATCCAGTTGCAGCAGCTCCACTCTCAGTATTTACTAAAGAATCTACGTCCTCCAAACACAGCGACCACCATCACCACCATCACCATGAGCACAAGAAAAAGAAGAAGAAGCACAAACATAAGCATAAGCACAAGCATAAGCATGATAGCAAAGAAAAGGACAAGGAGCCTTTCACTTTTTCCAGCCCTGCCAGTGGCAGGTCTATTCGTTCTCCTTCTCTTTCAGACTGAGAAGGGGACAAAGGAGACCTTTTCCTCAGTGTTCAGAAGAATATATGTAACTAAAGCTTTGTCAGCTATAAAGAATGATAAAAGGAAAAAAAAATAGTTGCCTCCCATAGAGATTCAAGTTCTAAACATTTGATTTACATTATTTATACAATTGAAATCTAATTAGGAAAATGTGTTTTATAGTTCTGAATAAACCATTTCATCCTATTTCCTCCTTAAAATACACACACACACACACACACACACACACACACACACACACACACACACACACACACACACACACACACACACACACACACACACACACACAGCAAACCCTTTCATAAGGCCCTTATATCCACTGGCAGTCCCCATTCACATCATGATCTCCATGTGTACTGCCAAAGTCAATTATGTTTTAAAGCCTTTGATGGATGTTATGGGGCAAAGTTATGTTTTAAACAGAAGCTACAGCCAAATCTGTGGTAAAACCACTATTTCCAGTGAAATATTGTATAACACCATTTGGAACTACTGAAAGACAGAGGCTTTTCTATAGGAATCTTCTTTATTACATATTTTTTTGCGTGTTAACCATAGAAACTAAGCATCAGAATTCATAAGCAAGAGTACATGATGTTTTCTTTTGCTCTAAAATACTGGAATTTTCAGAAGCAGCTTTAAAAAGAAATTTGAATCACTTTTTTGATAGCACATTTGGTGATTATGATGTTGGAATTTAACAGAACTATCAAATCCACAGTTCTCAAATCAAGATGTTTAAATTTTAAGTTCCTTTTTTCACTAAGTATGAGTGAATACATTCATATGTAGAATATGTTTGCCAAATGTGGACAATTTAAATGCCCAATACATATTCTAAAATTATTTCTCTAAGTATGGTACCTTAAAAAGGTGTTTATATACTGTTTATTAACTTGGACACAGACAGTTTGGCTCTCATGTGAGTATACCAGAAGCATTTAAAAACATACGAAATGTTTTGCTTTCATACTTCAATAGTTTGTATGTTTGTGTGTTTTTATTTTTATTTCTAAATTTACCATGTGCTTTATTGTTTGTTTGTTTGTTTTAAAATGTTATTCATACCTGTTCTATTTTTATCATTTCCCTTATCATTAGAAAGTTGGACAAAATACTTCTTCCCAGAGTAGATGTTTCAAAGGGATCCAGTAAAGTTGGACTTTTGAATATACTTGTTTAATAAATAACTTTTTAAATTGATCATTCTGCCTTTGTATTTTCTTATATCTTTTGTTGCCTTTCTCTTTGTGTGTGTATGTAATACACCTGTTCACAAAGTTTGAGGAGAGCTTTGTGGATAAGCAGGATTTGAGCTGGCCCTGTTAGGAAGAGTGATTTCAGTAGGCAGATGGGGTAAAGTTCTCTCAGCAGAAGAAACAGTATTTTCAAAAGTATGGAGGAAAGCAAGGACATAGTCAGGAATTGTAAAGCAGTGCAGTTGGCTGAGAGTGTAAGTGCAAAGGGTGTGTGATCAGACGTTGAAGAGCCTAAATGGCAGTTGTTTAAATATTCCCATTAACTGAGTGTTGGCCAACTGAAATTATTTCTGGAAAAAGGAATATTTTTTATTACAGTGTTTAGTGATACCATCTATAGAATTCTCAACTTTGAAAATAGTAAGGATAAATTTCAAAATAATTATGTATTGTCTGAAGACAGTGATGACTAATAGCTACCTACATAATTTAAGCACCTCTTGTATATCAAGCATTGTACTAGGAACTGTATGGTATGCATGGTATTTCTAAATTGGATATTTATATTGGATGTTTCGTACGAGGAACATTTTTTTATGGGGAGCTTTCAGTTATTTAAGTTGATGCATAGAAGTAAACAACGAAAAATATTCATATTTTTGTAGATAACTACACATAAGTAATACAAGCTCTAGTGTTAGTTTTCTCAGTCTCCTCCCCCAGAGGTAGTCACTGTTGCCAGTATTACATGTTTAGATCTAGTCTATACATATATCTATACAGTGTATGCATTTTTTTAACAAATGATACTTGCAGAAATTTTTTATTTTTGTATAGTTTTATGTAGTTTTTTTAATAGTCATTTCTGACTACCACATTTTGTGTCATACCAACAAAGGTTTTTCTTATTCCATGACTGTAAAATAATTCTGCCATTTTTTTTCTATTGGTTTTAAAGTTTTATGTTTCAGATTTATATCCTTTATCTAACTAGAATCCATCTGGAATTTATTTTGATAGAAGGTAGGAGGTAAGGATCCAACGTTTTTTTTTCCTTCCAAGATGCTACCTAATGTGTTTAAAACTCCATCTTTTCTCTCTTGACTGCAAGTGTTCTATACTAAATTCCCTTATATATTTGGGTTCATTTCTGGACTTTGTTGTCGGTTTCATGGATCTGCCTACTCATCTGCCAGCACCACACTGTTTAGATTGTTTTAGCACTGTGGTATGTTTTGATATGGTAGAGCTAGTTTCTCCTCGTTACTTTTCTCTTACAGAACTTTTTGACTATTCTTGTGGGTTATATTCTTTTTCTGGCACACTTATTCATATACAGTAGAACTTATTCTTTGTGATGTACATTTCTCTGGATTTTGGCGAATTCTTGAACTTGTGTATCCAACCAGCACAGTCCATCACTCCAAAACTCCCTCATGTTGCTCTTTTGTAGTCAACTCCCCCAACACCCAACCCCTGGCTTCCACTAATTGATTTTCCACTCCTGTTATTTTGCCATTTTTTGTGGATTTATCTTTCTATATTAATATTAGAATCAATCTTTCTAGCCTTTCCCTGAAATTGTATCTGTAGGTTGATATTGGCTGTGTGTTAAGTCAGGAGTTAACTTAGAATTAATATCTTGGTGTTGATTATTCTTATTAGGGATGTCAGTATAACTATTAATATAATATTTCTTTTTAGTTTTATAAAGTAGCTTATTTTTTTTCATTTAGTATTCTATAAATGATGTCTTTTCATTATAAGGTTATATAGTCCTTTATGCTAATTTTGTGCTTTTGTTACTGTATTCATCAATTCCAGAGAAACGTAATATATATTTGTTAAAAAGTATTGACTCAGATGATTATGGGGGCTGAGAAGTTCTACAATCTGTTACCTGCAAGCTAGAGACCCAGGAAAGCTAGTGGTGTAGTCCAAAGGCCTGAGAGCAACAGAGTCCGCAGTGTAGAGTCCAGTCCAGTCTGAAGGCCTAAGAACCAAGACTGCGAGGGCAGAGGAAGATCAGCGTCCCAGCCTTCATACAGTCAGGCAGAGAGGGGATTTAACCTTCCTCCACCTTTTTGTTCTGTTCAGGCCCTCAGCGATTGGACGATTGCTCACCCACGTCTTTGCTCACCCACGTCGGGAAGGGCCTTCTGCTTTACTTAGTCCAGCAATTCAAATGCTAATCTCTTCCTGAAACACCCTCCAGACACAACCAGAAATGATGTTTAACCAGCTATTCCCACATCTCTTGACCTAGTCAAGTTGACATGTAAAATTAACCATCACAGCCACGTTACTAAATTCTCAATATTTTAAATGCGTTTCTTGGGTTTTACTTGAAAATAATCACATCTATAAATGATGGGTAATTTTTATTTATTTATTTTTTACGGTACACGGGCCTCTCACTGTTGTGGCCTCTCCCGTTGCAGAGCACAGGCTCCGGATGCACAGGCTCAGCGGCCATGGCTCACGGGCCCAGCCACTCCGCGGCATGTGGGATCTTCCCGGACCAGGGCACGAACCCGTGTCCCCTGCCTCGGCAGGCGGACTCTCAACCACTGCGCCACCAGGGAAGCCGAAATGATGGGTAATTTTATTACCTCTTTTCTAAGGTTTGTGCATTTCATTTTCCGATTTCTTCTTTTGTCTGACTTCTTTTTCTTGCTAAGTTTGCCTGAGAGCTGCAGGGATGGGCATCTTTCCTCAACATCTTCACTCTGCATTTGATAGCCCTTCCTCATGTGTTGTGGGTTTGCATTTCTAATTTCTTAGAAGTCGAAGTTTACAATTTTTGTTTCATGTTCTTATTTCTTTTGGATGATTCTTAAGGAGGAAATGGAAAAGCTACTTTACTACACAAGCCTTGTAAACTCCTTAAAAAGACATTTTGATAAAAATTATTGAAATCCTTGTCTGGTAAATAGCTGGAAAGCTTCTTAGTTTTCCCATCTTCTTCTCCTGACTCATTTCTTCTGTTTCCAACTTACTGTAAATAAATGCAACTCTTCATGTCAAATGTGCTCCAGCCCAAGCCCCAAGCGCTTGAGGACTGGACTGGACTTACTGACTCACTTCTAAAGAATAGAGTATGGAAAGGGGACAATAGTAGCTTTACAGCAAAGAAAGGTGTTAGGACACTGCCTTAACCAAGTGATCATGGTAAACATCACCAGTGTTAAGTCATGTCCACATCATGTTCTGATGTGATGAGAAGGGTACCTCTATAGATATACTTCTCTGTGGGTATAAAAGCCCACAATCCTAGTCTACCCAGTCTAATCGTGAGGGAAAAAAATCAGACAAACCCAAACTGAGGGACACACAACAAAATACCTGATTATTATTCCTCAGAACGATTGGAGTTCTGAAAAACAATTATGTGAGAGACTGTCACAGATCAGAGAAGACTAAGGAGGTATGACAAGAGTATAATGGGTTTTCCTGGATTGGATCCTGCAACAGAAAAAGGACATTAGTGAAAAAGCTAGTGAAATCTAAATACATTCTGGAGTTTTGTTAATGTCCCAATGATGATTTCTTAGCTTTGACCAATGTTTGGTGGTAACGTAGAATGCTAACAATAGGGGTAACCGGATGAAGGATAGATAGGAATACTTGCTAAGAGGGAAAATTTACTAATGCAGTTGTAATCCTTCTAAGCTATGAGTGTATTTTGATCATTTCTGTAACCTTATTTACTTCATGAAGAGATATAAAAATTCATTTTTCTCACCTCATGATTTTAGAAGAAAATGTATGTACTTAATGGAGGAATATTTGAAGAGAGGTCAAAGGATAAAGACCCGAAAGTTGAAAATTGTGAAACTTAGGAGGAGAAATATTAAAAAAATAATTTTTTCTAAAGACGAGAAGAAAAGGCTGAGGAGCTTTAAAAAAAAAAGAATTTTAAAGTTTCCAATTAAGATGCTGTAAGAAAATGAGGACTTTCTGATTCTGAGTCTCAGTTCCAAGAATTCTTGTAGTAAAGAAACATGTTTAACACAACATTTTCCCAAACTTACTGGACTGTGGACCTTTTTCCTGTTAGAATTTTGGAAAATTCTATTCCATAGGTATGATTTTCAGTGTTACCCTGATATTTATACTGTGTTGACTATTTTATCACCAAAATAGGGATTTCTCAACCAACTATTCTAGAAAATTTATTGTCATTGAATAATCAGGCTTTACTTAAAAATATCCTTACTGTTTAATAAAACAAAACCTAATTATTGAGATCCTTCTTTGTTTATCACACTGGTGGAGTACTGTGACTTTTAAAGTTTCTTGGCAAACAGTGGTCTTTATTTTTTATTAAAAAAATTTTTTATTGAAGTATAGTTGATTTACAATATTGTATAAATTTCAGGTGTACACAGCACAGCAATTCAGTTATACATATATATAAGTATATATTTTTTCAGATTCTTTTCCCTTCAGGTTGTTACAAAATATTGAGTATAGGTCCCTGTGCTCTATAGTAGGTCCTTGTTGGTTACCTATTTTATACATAGTAGTGTGTATATGTTAAGCCCAGCCTTCTAATTTATTTCCCACCCCCCTTTCCTCTTTGGTAACCATAAGTTTGTTTTCTGTGTCTGTGAGTCTCTTTCTGGAAATAAGTTCATTTGTGTCTTTTTTTTTTTACATTCCACATAACGATATGATATTTGTCTTTCTCTGTCTGGCTCACTTCACTTAGTATGATAATCTCTAGGTCCATCCATGTTGCTGCAAATGGCATTATTTCATTCTTATTTTTTTAGTTTTTTAACTTAATAATTATCTATGTCACTTAAGCACAATAATTGAATGACTATACACACCACATTTATTTATTTTTTTGCTAAAATAAATGTATTTCCTCTGGTTTAGCCCAGTGATCTCCAAATATTTTTGTTATTCACTCCATTAGTTTAAAAAGAAATTAAGTGCATATATCAGATGTACGTACATTTGTTTATAAGTATGTAGTAATACATAACAGTTCAGTCTGGGTGGTGGTTTTTTTCTTTAATCCATGCTGACAAGCTTTGTCTTTTCAATAGTGTATTCATATCATTCACATTTAAAGTAATTATATAGTTTATAGCTGTATTAATATCTACCATATTCATTATAAAAAGTATACAAGAGGGGCTTCCCTGGTGGCGCAGTGGTTGAGAGTCCGCCTGCCGATGCAGGGGACAAGGGTTCGTTCCCCGGTGCAGGAGGATCCCACATGCCACGGAGCGGCTGGGCTCGTGAGCCATGGCCGCTGAGCCTGCGCGTCCGGAGCCTGTGCTCCAGAACAGGAGAGGCCACAACAGTGAGAGGCCCCCGTACCGTTAAAAAAAAAAAAAAAAGTATACAAGAAAGCATCAGATAAAGATGAAATAAATTTTTTGTATATGTCCTGCAATTTGTGATAGCCTTGTACTAACTACTTAATATCTCAAAGCCCAGTATAAACTTTGTTCAAGTTTCATTAGTAACATGTATTTGTCCCTCCATCTTTCAAATTAATAATTTATTTTTTTCTTCTCTGATTTGATTAAGAGATAATAAAAAAACTTTCTATGTACTATGCACTAGTCTAAGTACTTTTTATGCATTAACTAATTTAATCTTAACAACAACCATATGAGATAGGCGTTGTGATTATGATAAAGAAATTGAGGCGTAGAAACGTTAAGCCAAAAGTCACACCTTGTGAGGGAAAGCATTTGGACTCAAACCTAAGAGTTGTTATCTCTTACACTAGCACTGTCCATGTAGTAGCCACTAGCCACATGTGGCTATTTAAATTTAAATTATATTTGAAAAATAAAAATGTAGTTCCTCAGTTGCACTAGCTGCATTTCAACTGTTCAATAACCATATGTTAGTGACTACCATGTTGGACAGCGCCCATCAAGAGCATTTCCATCATCGCAGTAAGTTGTATTGGACAGCACTGACTTACACGATCGGTCACCATGTTTTTATCTTGCAGCGTGGCTTTGGAAGAGCTCATGCTATGAAACAAGCATGGGCGTAGCTCTTTTTCAGTTGTTTGTCTGTGCTTATATGATTGGTATTGTCTTCAATCCAGTGTGTTTTTTTTTTTTTTATAGGAATCTTTGCAAGACAGTTGTCTACTTTGTTGTGTTTGGTTTAGTTAAACCTAGAGGATATAACCCATAAGTCCATTTAACTGGGCACATATAAACTGCAATATGTCAAAATACAGGAACGAGCGAGGATACCACTGTCCCCAACCCCTTGCTGTTGTGAAATACCTCACATATTGTCTGACACAGGATTCAAGTGAGAATCTCAATGTCATTTGTATGTAGATAGATCCATATAAGCAGATGTTCTAAACAGTCTTCTTAGATCTCTTGCATGCTCCTTGTAGTACATAGGCACCCTACTTGTAAGGTCCCTACTGTAGATCTTTGACCTTACACTTTTGACCTGTTTATCCTTCTTCAGTGCCTCGCTTTTTAAATCATTGTTCCTCTGGCCTGTGCTTTGCAAAAGAATAAGCAAACCTTAGGGCTTGAGACCAGCAGGATTTGCTCAGCAGGGGAACTGAAATCTTAACAGGACACAGATGTTTACTATGTGGGATACAGGGCCAGAAGGAGACAATAAATAAAAGGATAAAAATAAGAGTTCTTCAAAGTTGCTTTCTTTGATTCTTTTAAGAAAAATTGTGGTTGCTTCTTTGGCAAGATAAAAATCTTTTCTTCTTAACATTTCTTGCAAACACATTTTCTTCTTTTAGCACCACTCGTTTTTTTTTTTTTTGGTGGATAATTTTTTTTGAACTTCTTTTTAATTGAAGTATAGTTAATGTACAATATTTTATGTTACAGGTGTACAATATAGTGATTCACAATTTTTAAAGGTTATACTCCATTTATAGTTATTATAGAATATTGGCTATTTTCCCTGTGTTGTACAATATATCCTTGTAACTTTTATACATAATAGTTTGTACCTCTTAATCCCCTACCTCTATGTTGCCTCTCCCCTCTTCCCTCTATCTGCTGATAATGACCAATTTGTTCTCTATGTCTGAGTCTTGTTTCTTTCTTTGTATTAAACTTAGTGTCACATTTTCTGTTTATTTACCATTTCACTAGAAATTCCTCCATGCAATCATAAAAAAATATGACATTTTAATTGAATTTATTTCACAATTGATAGGGCCTGATATTTGTTTTTTTAATGTGTATGAGACAATAAAATTGGGATTAATGTAATTCCTTTGCCAATACTTTTTTTTTTTTGGCTGTGTTGGGTCTTCGTTGCTGCCCGCAGGCTTTCTCTAGTTGCGACGAGCGGGGGTACTCTTTGTTGCGGTGCGCGGGCTTCTCATTGCAGTGGCTTCTCTTGTTGCGGCACACGGGCTCTAGGTGTGCGGCTTCAGTAGTTGCAGCATGCGGGCTCAGTAGTTGAGCTTTGCTAATACTTGTCAAACAGTTGTCTGTGTAGTGTTTTAAAGTGAAAGGTGACATGAAACTAGTAGACTTCATTATCTCTTGAGAATACACTGTGCTTCTCAATGGGAGCACGATTAGGCAGCTGGGGTATTTTGTGAAGGACTGTCCCACGTGTTACTGGACATTTAACACTCTGGTCCCAGCCCGATAACAGGCCCAGTCATTGCAACAGTCAGAACTTTCTTACCTATCTTCAAATGCCTCCCCTGGAGTGGGTGCTGCTCGGGTTGTGGACTGTCTGGCTATCAGTATTTTCTCCAGACTCTCATTACTGTCTCTCAGCTTAAGGGAGAGAATATTACGACAAATCTCTAGTTAAAATTGAATAAAAATTTCCATTCATAAAAAACAAAACAAAACAAAGCCTTATAATTTCTAACAATAGCTCTTACTCATTAAGCATCTACCATGAGCCTGGCACTGTGCTACATACCTTATGTGCATCTTCTTGTTTCATACTCATTGTAACATGTGACATGAGCGGCAGTATTCTCATTTTACAGATGGATGAGGAAACAATTATTAAATGCATAATATGTGATTAAAATTTATCATCCAATATTTGTTAAGTACATTCTACGTACTAAGCACTGAGATAAATTCATGAACAAGATAGACACATTTTGCCCTCAATGAACTTGCCCTGAGTTTACACAGCTCAATAAGAAGCATGAAGATTTTAACCCAGATCTGTCATTTCTAAAACTGTCTCCTATTTCTACCACTACCTCTACCCCAATTGTCTTCCTGAAGAAGAATTTAGTCAGCCAGAGTCATTGTAACTGATGAACTGTAAATCTATGTAGGTGACAAACAGCACTCGGCAGTAAGCTTTCCGTTCTTTCTCCTCCTTAGGGTTGCTGGGGTCCATGTGAACAGCCCTCTTGAGGGTAGTGCAGTGTACAGCCTGCACGGCTGTAAATGAGCAAGAGACATCTCTGCCTGGGATACTTTCCCCTTTCCTATACAATGCTTTCCTGACTAAGGAAGTTGTACCTTGTATTGAGACTCCACTAAAATACCTCCTCTGACCCATAGGTTTTTCATGTTCTAATCAACCAACCTGCCTCTCTCCCTCCCTTCCATCCGTCCTTCCTTCCTTCCTTTCACTCATGCATACGAGTATTTTTGAATGCCCACTACACTGTGATCATAGTGTCAATAAGATAGACAGTCCTATCCTCAAAGATCACACCTCTCAGAACTAGTCTTTCCACTCCCACCTTTCTCATCGTGTGTATAACTCATATAGTGCTGCATAGTTTATTAGGTACTAGTGTGCCCTTCAGTACTTTACTATGATGGCATTTGTTTGGAACATTGATTAGAGTAACACTGATGGGCATTCACTTACGTGACTTTCTTATTTTGATTGGCATGATAGCTGCAAGTTTGTATGCCAGTGTATAGGCTGATGTGCAGGGTTTGGTACAAAGGAGAATTGCATAAAATATATTATTTCATTTTCTTACTTTCAGACATTGAGGAGTAGGCTCTAGAGGGCTTTGTTTTTTCAGCTAGTTGCCTATATCAGATGTTCTATGTAACATGCACATATTAGTTATTATGCATATAGTAGAGACAGAGGAAAGGACTCGGCAAACGGGATGGGTCAGAAAGGTTAAAAAAATTTTTTAATTTCTCAAGATAAACTTTTACCCCTAAAACATGTTCCTTGGCTATGTGAAGTCCTTCCCATTTGATTATGAGTCACTGAGGGTAGAGGTCATGTCACTATCCTGTTTATGATGCTTATTCTCCCTTAACCATCTAGTATCACTGCAAGTCACTGTTGGAACTTCACATGGGCTCAGATTGTATTGAATTGACTATGAGAGCAGAAGGTGATTTCATCACCTTCTGAATAATATTGAGAGATCATGGTTCTGGAAAACAGGAAACCTGGATTCTATGTCCCAACTGGAATATCTAGTGTTGTGCCCTCAAATATATCACCCAACCTCACTGGGGCCAGTTTTCTTGAAAAATGAGAAGACTGGATAAGATTGGCTCAAAGTTTCCAAAATCCTGTGATTATTCTGTTACCACTCTAGAGTGAATGCGTAGGGAAATTTACACATTGGGTAAGAAATCTAGGTTGTAGAGCCCTTATTTCCATTTTTAAATATAGGTAGCCTTGATGGGTTTTATTTGAACTTTCTAAAAAGGACTTATATTTCCACTTCAGACTGTCTGCAAATGCTAGGAGCATATGCCTAAGACATTTTGTAGTTAGATATGTGAACATGAAAGTTTTCAAATGACTGTAAACTATTTTTTCTTGTCTTTTTGGAGAGACTCATCTTTTTCCCAAGACCGGCTCCCAATGATGCTCATCAGCTGCTATGATTCGTTTTTAGAACTTTTACAGACTCCACAGTCATCAAACCCACACCAGGTCAGTAGGTGTCATTGAATGCCTGCTGAGTGAGAGATTCCATGGAGAATATAAAGCCCCTGCCTTCAAGGTGGCTAGGTTCTAGTAGTAGAGTTAAAATCAATACATAAGTAGCAGTAATAGGAACTTGAACCTGGAGTCTAAGCTTCAACTATTGAGATATAGATAGACCTTCCTCGATTTGTTATGGGCTATATCCCAATAAACCCATCATTAAGTTGAAAATATTGTAGATAGAAAATGAATGTAACCTACTAAAACATCATAGCCCAGCCAACCTTAAACATGCTCAGAACACTTACATTAGCCTACCGTTGGGCAAAATCATCTTAACACAAGCCTATTTTATAATAAAGTATTGAATAGCTCATATAATTTATTAAATACTGAACTGAAAGTGAAAAACAGAATGTTTGGGTCCAGAATGGTTGTAAATGTATGGGTTCTTTACCCTCGTGGTCACATGGCTGAGCTGGGGCTCCCTACTCCTGCCCAGTATCACAAGAGTATCATACTGCATATCACTAGCCCGAGAAAAGGTCAAAATTCAAAAATCGAAGTACGATTTCTACTGACCACATATGACTTGTGCACCATAATAAAGTCAAAAAATCATAGAGTGAACCATTGAAAGTTGGGGACCTTCAGTACTTTAAGGCAGGCCATGAAGGGAGTAGGGGAAACCTTGCCAAGTTCTCTTCTCCAATTACAGATATGCTCTAAAAATTCCTGGTGAAGATTTTTAATTGCATACTTTCTAAAATTCTTGGTCCCTGCCTGTAATTCTATACCAGAGAGCCCTCTTACCCTTGAAATCCAGTGTCTAGGAAGTCTATCCAGGACTGAGAGAACAATGCCAGGACAGATCCTATGACTCTTCACTGTTAATCTGTGCATATCAAGTAAAAAAAAATAGGATGAGGGAGTGAAATTTTAATAAAACTCATTCCTTTTACTTGGAGGATAAGTATGTCCATCCTAGTTGTTTGTGTTAAAAAGTCCTTTTCTGAAATGATGACAGTGGTAGGTGGTTTGTTTGGTTGGCTGGTAGATTGTTATGATTGTCGTTTTAATGTTCCTACTTGGCAAGGTCAAAGTTGATAATCCTTGAATTCCCCAAGTGTAGTAACCACTGCTGTCAGTGCTATGCAGACTTAGCTTATGTCTCCATGGAACTTATCTTCTGCTCTTTCACCCTATCTGAGGAAGTAAAGCCAGTAATACTCTGCTCATTTTATGGTTGAACAAACAGAGTTGGAACCATGTGTTCTACATTTTCTATTAATGTAATACAGGCTTGTCCTGGCATTGATTAAAAATCTGCTCTCCAGACACCTCTGTACATAGTCATTATATGCATAGAGTTATATATGAGGTCACCAGACCTCACATGTCCCTTACACCTTGCAAATATGGGACCAAGTCCTTTCATGCGGTAGGGAGGCATCATTCTCTAAATATTGTGGTTTTAATTAGTAATGGTAAGGGGTTTTTTTAACTGAAAAATGGAGATGTCTATTTTCCTGGCGAAAACTTCTAACATCTTTTGAATATCTTGCTTTGAGGGGACACTTCACACATCAGGTTTTCATTCTCATGCAGTTGTTTTCCATTCCAGGAGGAGCCAACTATTATCCTAAAAGGTCAGTATTTGGTTTCCATGCTTAATCAAGCAATCGAGCTTCATGACAGTTTTTCTATTAAATACAGAGGGGTTTTTTTTGTTGTTGTTAAAACAGATGTCCTTCTGTTGCATCTTAGGTGATTGCCTGGTGTTTCAGAAGACTTAACGCAAGAGCTGGCTACTTCTTCACTTCTTTTTCCAATTATTCCTGCAGGGGCTCCAGCTGAGGCGTGCCTTAGCATGTCTATAAGGGGGAAAAAATGTGAATCTTAAGTAGAGTACAAAAAGTAATTCAGGAGCAATGGAACCGGTTAAAGACCTCTACGCAGTTGTCCTAATGACTCTACATTGTTACTGCTTAGGCTTTGGAGTCCAGAAGGCTGCCTTTGAATCTTGCCTCTGTGATGTAAAACACTGGTTAGGTGCTCACCCAGTCGTATTCGTTCTGTCCTCTTGCTTACAGAACCTTAATTTTGTGTGCGTGAAAATGTGTCTCCTACTTATTTTCCTTTCAAGCTTCACTTCAGCTCAAGGGGCCGTATATGACAGAACCCTGGCCATCTGCTGGGGTTCTGTCACAGCTTTCCTGATAAAAAGAGGACGCTTATGGCTCATACCCTCTTCTGCTCTCTTTCTGCCTTAAACATTGACATGATGTCTGGAAATGCAGCAGCTATCATGTGCTTCTGCAGAAAAGGCTGAAAGAGTCACAGATACCAGCCCCCTGACATTGTTGAAAAGCTAATCCAACATCTGCATTCACCATATTCCAGATTGTCAATTATGTAGAAGAATAAACCGTTATTTGTTTAAGCCATGATATTCATATAGTCCTTTGCTTGAAGTTGAATACATTCCTAACTGCTACAGGAAGTACCATTCTTATCTCAGAGGAAACTGAGGCCCAGATATGTTGAATAATTTGTCTGCTTTACATAGCTAGTCATTGATGGAACTGGAGTTCAGACCCCACAAGGCTGAATTTAGAGCCTGAGCTCTTAACCACTTACCTTATGGTTTGCGGAGGAATGAAATGAAATTACTTATATAAAGCATTTTAGCTTAGCATGGTGCCCAGCTTGTAGTACATGCTCATTAAAGTGTTGTGCCCAGCTTGTAGTACATGCTCATTAAAGTGTTAAGACCTTTCCCCAAACCACAGCTCCTTGTTAACGCTTAACAACATAATCCTTAGGTTTAGATTTTGATGAAGTTATTTTCCATTCAGAGAGGAGTCAGCTTTTATCCTGCAAGGTCAGTATTTTGTTTCCATGCTTAACTGAACAATCTAGTTTCATGACTATAGTAGATGCTCAGTAAGTTTGTTGAATGAGTGAATGAATAATTCTCTTTAAGAAAATTCTCAAGTACCACACTTAGGAGGTTACTGTATACATTTTTGGTATCAGTATAGTACAAAAGTTCAGTGAAAGTTCTAGAAACTAGTCTGTCTTGGTTCAAATCCAGCCTCCACCACTGACTGATGAGCTGTGTGACCTTAGGTAAATCACTTAATCTCTCTGTGCCTTAGTTGCTTTATCTGTAAGAAAGGGATAATAATAATCCAAATTGCCTCATAGTAATGTTGTTAGAATTAATTGAAATAATACAATTAAAACAATTTTTGTAAAGCCCTGGTATATGCACTCAACAGATGTTAGCTTTTACAACTATTAATTATTTTTATTAATCTATATGTGCCCTGCCAAAAGTGGCTCCAATTAATTAAGCCATGTTGAAAACAAGATTCTCCTGTAGTAGATGCAGAAATTTAAGTGTGGATTCATGGTGACTTACCCACATTCAAATATAATAGGATCAGAATAAAAACTTGGGAGTCTTAGCTTGGTAGCCAGTTCCTACATGCTTGCTTTCTTTTGTAAAATATAAATTCACGGGCTTCCCTGGTGGCACAGTGGTTGAGAGTCCGCCTGCCGATGCAGGGGACACGGGTTCGTGCCCAGAACCGGGAAGATCCCGCATGCCGCGGAGAGGCTGGGCCCGTGAGCCATGGCCACTGAGCCTGCGCGTCTGGAGCCTGTGCTCTGCAACAGGAGAGGCCACAACAGGGAGAGGCCCGCGTGCTGCAAAAAAAAAAAAAAAATATATATATATATATAAACTCACTTTAAGTCTTGGTATTTGCCTTTTAACACTACAAAGAAAAAAAAGTGTACTCTTAACTTGACAAATTATAAAATGTCATTCCCACTTGGTTCCCTCTCCCCATTTCTGTTTTCAGATTTGCATATAAATTTATTTGAGAGGAGTCAAGTCAACTTGATCAGGAAAAAATAGCATCTACCTTACTAGCAATTATCATTACAACTTAAAAATGAAACAGTCAACAACAATGACAACAAAAACTGGCAATTTTAATGTTAGCTTACAGAATTCTATTTTTAAAAAGGGGCTAAAACTTCTGGAAAGGTATGAAGAGATCTACAGACCCATTCTTTAGTGAAACAACCATAGCTGGTGAAAATGATAAAAAAACACAACATTTAAAGTCTCTGGAGGGACTTCCCTGGTGGCACAGTGGTTAAGAATCCGCCTGCCAATGCAGGGGACACGGGTTCGAGCCCTGGTCCGGGAAGATCCCACATGCCGCGGAGCAACTAAGCCCGTGCGCCACAACTACTGAGCCTGCGCTCTAGACCCCGCGAGCCACAACTACTGAGGCCCCTGCGCCTAGAGCCCATGCTCCGCAACGAGAAGCCACCGCAACGAGAAGCCTGTGCACTGCAACAAAGAGTAGCCCCAGCTCGCCACAACTAGAGAAAGCTCGTGCACAGCAATGAAGATCCAATGCAGCCAAAAATAAATAAATAAATTTATTATTTTTTAAAGTCTCTGGAAATTGTCCTAGGAGCATATAGCAAATGGAGAAATATTTATTCGGCAAAATCTATCAAATGTGTAAGACTAGTGAGAATCAGTGGCACTTGAATCATAACCCTCTCCCTCACTCTCTCTCCCCACTAGCTGAGCTTGAAGAAAACTCTAGTCTAGGCAGGTGTGGCCAAAAAGACAGAATTCCCATTCCCTCAGTTCCCATTCAAGGGATGTAGTATTTTACCAGAAGGAACAGGCCAACAACATTTCTAATCCCATCCAACTTCACGTCACAGAGGCTAAGTTCCTGGTAAGTGCATCCACAAATTTGGCTACCTCTGTCTGCCAACCTTTCCTCCCCACTCCCTCCCCCACAGAGTAAAGGGTGGAAGCTTACCCTAAGCGTGGCAGTAGGAGAATAATGCAGCACCAATTATTGCCACGCCAGCTAACTCATAGGATGAAGATTCCATGCCAGAAGAGGCAAGCTGAGAAGGCCAGTGGCTACTACCCCTCCCCAGATCTCTGCTCATAAAGCAGAGGTGTCACTCCAAGAGAAGCAGGCCACAGTCACTGTCCAGCACCTGGAACAGTGGTTCAGAGATTTTGCCCAGGGGGGAAGATGCAGCCAATAAGAACAAAGAGCTCTGAGCGTGTCCCTGAAAAGAGTTGACTTTATTTGAAACAGAGTGAGGGGAAGTTCAAGCCTAAAGGCATTCTCTAAAACAATGGAGGCTTGGTGGTAAGAAATTAAGAGAGGCTGGTAGCTCTGAGAGCATCAAGTTAAACCATAGGCCAGGTAGTTTGTTAGAATCAGGAAAAGAGACAGCTTCTAAGAGCCTTCCTGATCTGAGAAAAAAAGCCTCAAAGACTCGCCTCAAACTACCCATGCCTGAATTTAATTAGATAAAACTGAGGAGCAGTTTATGTCCCAGGGCATTGTCAAAAAGAATAGGACAATCTCATGTAATTAGTGGAGCCTAACAGCCAAGTGTGGTACGAAAGAGACAGACAACTAAACAGAGAGATCAGAGGCAAAGAAGGTCAAAGAGAGCCCTGCTAAAACCATTGTCATCCCAGGATGACTGTGTTCATGCCAAGCCTTCACATTATGGGGGGTGGGAAAGGAGAATTAGATTTCATTAAAGCAGTATAGCCAAGCCACTAAACAAATAAACAAGTGCACGCACATGCACACACAAGAAGCCCCAGAAGGAGAGGAGAAAAATCAGTATCCAGAATTGTTGCTATATGTTACCTAAAATGTCCCATTAAAAAAAAAAAAAAAAAAGACAAGACATGGAAAGAAACAGGAAAGTATGACCCATACCTACAAGAAAAGCAGTCAATATAAACTGTGAGGGGCTAGATCTCAAATGTAATAGACAAAGCCTTCTAAGCAGCCATTATAAATATATTCAAAGAACTAAAGACACTATACTTAAGGAATGAGTGAAGGTATGATGACAATATCTCATCAAACAAAGAATATCTAATAAAGAGAAAGAAATTATAAAAAAGAAGCAAATGGAAACTCTGGAGTTGAAAGTATAACTGAAATGAAAAATTCACTAGAGGGACCAACAAGTTTGAAAGAATCAGTGAAGTGGAAGTTAGATGGATAGAGATTTTGCAATCCAAAGGACAGAAAACAAAAAGGATGAAGAAAAATGAACAGAGCCTCAGAGAAATGTGCAACACCTTTATGCATAAACATGCACATAATGGGAGTACCAGAAGAAGAGGAGAGAAGGGAACAGAAAATAACATCACAAGAAATAATGGCTAGAAACAACACCCCAAATTTGATGAAAGTCAATCTACATATCTCAGAAATTCAATAAATTGTAAGCAGGAAAAACACAAAGAGATCCACAAAGAGACACATCACAGTAAAAATGTTAAAATACAAAGACAAAGAGAAAATTCTGAAAGCAGCAGGAGAAAAAGGACTCATCACATATAAAGGAATCCCTCTAAGACTAATATCTGACTTCTCAGAAACAATGGAGGCAAGAAGGCAGTGGAATGACATATTTGGAGTGTTGAAGAGAAAAACTATCAACCAGTAATCTTACATTCACCAAAGCTATATTTCACAAATGAAGGCAAATAAAGATAGTTCTCGATAAAATCTGAGAGATTTTGTTGCTAGCAGACCCACCTTACTAGAAATAATAAAGGGAGTTCTTAAGGCTGAAAGCAAGTGACTGCAGATGGTAATATAAACCCTCATGAAAAAACAACACTGGTAAAAGTAATTGTGTAATTATAAAAGACAATATAAATGCATAGTTCCCCTCCTTCTACTCTTAACTGATCTAAAAAGCAATTGTTGGACCTAAAACATGTAGAAATTTAATACATCTAACATAACAGCACAATGAAAGTAGGTGAGAATAAAGCTGTATTGAAGTAAGGAAATGACACCAGATCATAATTTGAATCCACAAGAGAAAAATGAAGAGAACCAGAAGTGGTATATAAAAATGTTACTATATCAAACTCTATAAATAATATTTTCTTTCATTTCTCAATTTCTTTAATAGACATAAGATTATATTATGCCACATTTTTAACAATATATTGTTGGTTTTGTAATATATAGAGATGTAATATGTATAACAACAATAGCACAAAAAAGGGGAATAGGAAATAGATACGTGTAAGAGTAATGTTTCTATATCTCATTGAAATTAAGTTAATATAAATCTAACCTAGGTTTTGATAAGTTAAGGTGTATATGGTAAACCCTAGAGCAACCACTAAGAAAATAACTCATAAAAATATAGAGAAAACAATTAAAGGAAATAAAATGTTACACTTAATGCAAAAGAAAGCCATAAAGGAGGAATAAAGAAGGAAAAAAAAGACATGAGACATATAGAAAACACAAAGTAAAATGGCAGATGTACATCCAACTATATCAATAACAAAACTAAACGTGAATGCATTAAACAATCCAATCAAAAGGCAGAGATGTCAAACTGGATTAAAAAATAAAAAACAAGATCCAACTGTATACTGCCTATAGGAGACACAGTTTAGGTTCAAAGATAGAAATGGGTTGAAAGTAAAAGGATGGATAAAAATATATCCTGCAAAGGATGAAAAAGCTGTAGTCAATTTAAAAAGCTGAGTGGCTATACAAATATTAGGTAAAAAAATTTTAAAACAAAAGTCTGTTATTAGAGATAGAGAGGGACATTTTATAACGATAAAGGGCTCAATCCATCAGGAAGATATAACAGTTATAACTATATATGTACCTAACAACAGAGCTCCAAGATACATGAAGCAAAAGTGGAGAACTGAAGGGAGAAACAGACAATTCAATGGTAATAGCTGGAGATGTAAATATCCACTCTCAATAATGCATGGAGCCACTAGGCAAAAGATCAGGAAGTAAATAAAAGACTTGAACAGGGGCTTCCCTGGAGGCGCAGTGGTTGAGAGTCCTCCTGCCGATGCAGGGGACACGGGTTCGTGCCCCGGTCCCGGAAGATCCCACATGCCACGGAGCGGCTGGGCCCGTGAGCCATGGCCGCTGAGCCTGGGCGTATGGAGCCTGTGCTCCGCAACGCGAGAGGCCACAACAGTGAGAGGCCTGCGTACCGCAAAATAAAATTTTAAAAAAGACTTGAACAATGCTATAAACCATCTAGATCTAATGGCCATCCTTGGAATACTCCACTCAACAAAAGCAGAATACATATTCTTCTCAAGTGCACATGGAACATTTTCCAGGATAGACCATATGTTCAACCATGAAACAGTCACTGTAAATTTGTAGGGATGGAATTCATACAATGTTTTCTGAACACAGTGAAGTAAAATTAGAAATCAGTAAACACAAAGAAATTTGGAAAAATCACAATTAGGTGGAAATTAACAAACTCCTAAATAACCAAAATTCAGAAAATACTGTGTGATGAATGAAAATGGAGGCTCACATACCAAAACTTATGGGATACAGCTAAACATTGCTTAGGGGAAAATTTATATCTGTAAATGTCTACATAAAAAAAGAAGAAAGATCTCATATCAGTAATCACCTTCTAAACCCAAATCAAGCATAAGGAAGGAAGAGTAAAGACTGGAGCATCAATAAATGAAGTGGAAAATAGAAAAACAATAGAGAAAATCAACAAAATTAAAAGTTGGTTCTTTGAAAACATCAACAAATTTAACAAGTCTTTAGCTAGATTGACCAAGGGGGAAAAAACTCAGATTACTAAAATTAGATATAAAGAGGAGATATTACTACCAAGATTCCAGAAATGAAAAGGATTGTGAACATTGAAAACATCATGCAAAATGAAAGAGGCCATTTAAATTAAATGTCCAGAATAGGCAAATCTATATATATAAAGAAAGTTGATTAGTGGTTGCCTCGGGCTGGGTTGGGAAGTGGGGGAGATGAGTCACTGTTAATGGGTGCAGGGTTTCCTTTGTAGTGATGAAAATATTCAGAACTGATGGTGATGCTGGTTGCACAATTCTGAATATACTAAAAACTATTGAATCTTACTCTTTAAATGGGTGAAATATATGAATATATTTCAATAAAGCCATTATTAAAAGGGGAGGGGTGATAAGAGAAACATGCCTGTCAGATGGCAAAGACAATTATAAGGAAGAGCTAGAGAAGGCTTTGTCAATACGTGGGATCATAAAGTAGGAGAGGAAGAAGGTTAGTAGTATGCAGGGTGGGAGGCTTTTGTTAGAGAAGACTTGGAATTGGAAATTTCACAAGTATGCATGCAAAGAGTTGAGGAGTGGGAGGGAGAATCATGGATGTTAGGGATTTGAGGAAATGAAAATATTCTCCTACAGTACTTGCAAATGGCACCTGCTTGCATTGCTTTAAGTTGCATGTTTTTCTCTTTGCAAACTGGAAAAATTTATATTTGATTTAATATCTACTTATGTCCCAGAAGGCAAACTTATTTTTTGATGCTGAAACACAGCCAGTTGGAATAATTGGTTGCTTAGGCTCTGTGTTTGCACCAGACCTTGCTTTTCATCTCAAGGAGAGAAACTTCTGGAAATTACTGACCTCAAACCATTTTCATGCAAAAATGAACCAAATTTAAAAAAAAATCCTTTGATGCAATATGAATTTTACAGTGATAAATTAAGCCTTGTCTGTATATTCCTATGATTTGATCTTTGTTAAGATGTATTTAAAAGTAAAGGCATTGGCCTGCTAATTGGGAATGATTTTGCTTTAAAAACCTTTCAGCAATTCCATTTTTGAGAATTTTATTCTAATTGAGTCAGCTAAACAGTGATTGTGGTATAATTAGTTACTTTAGTATTGTAGTTTCCACTTCCATATTTAACTGATATGTTCCAAAGAGTAATTTAAACCCTTCATCATGAGGTGGTGATTAAAAAAAAATGGTGGGTATGTATTTACAACACCAGGTTTAATATAATCATTACTATATGCTAAGTAGTGAGGTTAAGTGCTGGAGGTATGAAGATATGAAGGTAAATGAGATAGAATAGTCCCTTCTCTGCAAGGAAATTTTCATCTCAAGGGACAGGTTGTCCTAGAAACAAGTAATTTCAATACAATGTGGGAAATATTATGTTGGATGGCAGCCAGGGTGCCCTGTGACAAAGATGAGGGCACTAGGCAGGCAGAGGTGGGCAGGGATAGTGGAAAAGACAGCTTGGTCAGGTGGAGATTTTCAAAGGAGGCAAAATTTCAAAAATACGTGTTTGAGGCAGAAACATACACACTTTCCTTTTCACATCAGAAATTAATCTTTATTAAATAGCAAGTAACATATTAAAACAATTTTTAAAGAAATCATGCCAGTGATGCACGGTTCCGTCAGGAATTTCTTTCTTTCTTTCTTTCTTTTTACTGTAAATCTTATTTTTATTTTTTAAATTAATTTTTATTGGAGTATAGTTGATTTACAATGTTTTGTTAGTTTCTGCTGTACATCAAAGTGAATCAGTTATACATATATCCACTCTTTTTTAGATTCCATTCCCATATAGGTCATTACAGAGTATGAAATAGAGTTCCCTGTGCTATATACAGTACGTTCTTATTAGTTATCTATTTTACATACAGTAGTGTGTATATGGAAGGTACACCATCTGCTTTCCTGGGTCTCCAGATCTTGGACTTCTCAGCCTCCATAACCACATGTGCCAGTTCCTTAGAATAGATCTCTTTTTGGCATGGGAAGGAGCAGTAAGAAGGCCAAGAGGTTTAGAGCAGTGGTTCTCAAACATTTTGGTCCAGGACCCTGTTGTGCTCCTAAAAATTACTGAGGATCCCCAAGAACTTTGCTTATATGGATTCTAGCTATATTTGTCATATTAGAAGTTAAAATTGAGGAAATTTAAAAATACTGATTCATTTAAAATTATAATAATAAACATAACACGTTAATATAAGTAATATTTTTATAAAAAATAACTGTATTTTCCAAAACAAAAAATTTTAATGAGAACGGTAGCATTGTTCTGCATTTTTTGCAAATCTCTTCAGTGTCTGGCTTGCTAGAGGACAGCTGAATTGTCATAGCTGCTTCTGCATCCAATAAGTTGTAGTGTGTTGTTTTGGTTTTAGTATATGAAAATAATCTGGCCTCACACAGATACGTGGTTGGAAAATGGAAGGTATTATAATAGCCTTTTCAGATATTTGTGGTTATTCTCTTTTGATAGTGCATCAAAACTCAACAAGTGGGCTTCCCTGGTGGTGCAGTGGTTGAGAGTCCGCCTGCCGATGCAGGGGACACAGGTTCGTGCCCCGGTCCGGGAAGATCCCACATGCCACGGAGCGGCTAGGCCGGTGAGCCATGGCCACTGAGCCTGTGCGTCCGGAGCCTGTGCTCTGCAACGGGAGAGGCCACAACAGTGAGAGGCCCGCGTACCACCAAAAAAAAAAAAAAAAAACTCAACAAGTGATAGTCTTTCACAGGGTAGTTGCAAAGTGGGATCTGAGACCGTATCAACAAAATATTTGTTCTCTGGGGACACAGACATGAGAAAATAGACATGAAAGCAACATCTTAGTATTAGGATAAAAGAAATCTTGATCTCCAGACCCCAAAAAGGGTGTCAGGGTGTACGTTTTGAGAACCATTGCTTTAGAGCATAGTAATTGAGGAAATAGTGGGTGAAGGTGTCCTCAGAGAGTCCATGTAGGAACTTGCAGGTTGTGAGGAGGACTTGGAAATTTATTCTGAGTAAAATTTGAAGTCATCGTAGGGTCTTGAGCAGAGAAATAAGTTGGTCTAACATCTCAGAAGTTCACTCTCTGTGTTTGTGGAGCACAGACTACAGAGGATGAGGGTGAAGCAGAGAGGTCAGCTAGGAGGCAGTTGCAATCATCCAGGTGAGAGATGACGGTGGCTTGGACACAGAGGACATCTTGGAATATCTCTGGAATAACAGAAATGGAAGCCTATCTTTACCTAATGTCATTTTGCCACTGTGTGAAAGTTGATTAAATGAATTTAAGCAGAAGCCTCTATTTTCCTTTGTGATACTTCTGATCATCTACAAAGGCTCTTGATGCCTCAAGGAATCAAAGTGTGTCAGAGCATAAAAGAACCTTGAGGAGCATCTTTGTCAGTGATTTCTAAATTATTCTCTAAGGAGTCACGGGATCTCTCTGAAGATTCCATGTCAGTAATTATAGAAATTAAAGGAAACCAGTAGGGTAGCACTAGGCTCCCCCATCTCTGCTTCGGCCTGAGCAACTTCACTTTTACCTGTTTTATTAATAGAGTCTTTAAAAGTCGTTTGTCCAGGGAAAGCATTCTGTGGCTAACAAGCGTCTGTGAATCAGTTGGGCCCTCTGCTCAGTCAAGGTGCAGCCTCAGAGTTCTTCTCAACGAAGTATTCCACTTATCTATGAATAACAGGTCAGAACTGGCACTTTAGGTGGACAATGTTTGCCATTCCTCATGTAAGTCCAAACTTGGTGTCTTATCACACAGCCATCAGTAAATTTCAATGCCTCTCACTGACTTTACTAGTTTCTACTTTACAGCCACCCTACGCTCATGGCTGTGTAACTGTCATCCACATAGAGATCACAGAATGGTCAAGCTAAAAGAGTATTTATAGAGTGTTTAGGGGTTGAAAACTCAAATGCCTTCAGAGGACAAGTGGACAGCAGGCAAAGAGTAGAGACCAAGTGGGAAGATGAGCCCAGAGTGTGGATGTCTTGACTAAAAGGCAGTCAAATTCAGAATTTTTAAAAATTCCGGCAAACAATGACAATTAGTCAACAAAACAAATAAAAACATTCCACAATGCCTTATGGGCTTTTTTGCCCCTCTGGAATCTCAAATTGGTTCAACTTGCTCGTTTTTCGGAGGAGTCTTTTCTTTTTATATAAATTTATTTTATTTTATTTATTTATTTTTGGCTGCATTGGGTCTTCATTGCTGCATGCGTGCTTTCTCTAGTTGTGGCGAGCAGTGGCTACTCTTCGTTGCAGTGCGTGGGCTTCTCATTTCGGTGGCTTCTCTTGTTGCGGAGCACAGGCTCTAGGTGCGTGGGCTTCAGTATTTGTGGCACGTGGGCTCAGTAGTTGTGGCTCGTGGGCTCCAGAGCACAGGCTCAGTAGTTGTGGCACACGGGCTTAGTTGCTCCGCGGCATGTGGGATCTTCCCGGACCAGGGCTCAAACCCGTGTCCCCTGCATTGGCAGGTGGATTCTTAACCCCTGCAACAGCAGGGAAGTTCCTCGGAGGAGTCTTATAAAGGTGCCATGACATGAGCGATTGTGTAGTTTGGGGACTTACAGCTTGGATTTTAGAGTCAGACTGACCTGGTTCGTATCCTAGGACCACTGTTTGCTAGATGTGTTATCCTGGAAATAATGACTTCCACAAGCCTTCATTTCCTCATCCTCACATCCACAGAAAGCACATGGTCCAGGGCCAGGCACAGTAAGTGCTCAGTAGAGTCCCACACAACTAGTCTCGTGCAAAGCTGGAAGATTCCCCATCATCCTGCGATTTTACTTTGAGGAAGTCTATGATTGACTTCTGGTCTCTGAGTGCGCATGCTCACGTGCGTGCGTGGACATGGCTGCTAAGACATAGCAAAGAAGAGGATTGGAAAAAGAGGAGACCTGGGCAAGGGGACGAATTAAGGGATAGTTTGTGGCACGACACAAGCTTCTCTCAGCCTGATGTTGTTTCTCGGGAGCATCTGTTTTGCCTTAAGCATGGGGTCCCTTTAGGGGATGTTTTTAAAGGAAGTTGATCTTTTCCTCAGGTTTTTCCCAGCTCTGCCATGTGGTTCCGCAGAGGCCAGTGGCATCCAGAGTTTGTGCACAGGCAACACTGCCTCCTGGGAGCACCAATTTACTGAGAATGAATATGGACTGCTGAATGGCTGTCAGGAGGGAACAATTTTCCGTCAGTTCAAATCTAGAACAGATGCCCTGGAATTAAAAAGTCATCCTGTCTCTGGTTGAATAGAGAATGAAGTTTGCAAATGCGGTTTTAAGCATGTTGCTTGGATGGGCTTTATGTTGCAGTATACCCTTCTCTAGAGTGTTAAACACTTTATGAATATCTGTTGGCTCTTTGGGTACAGTATGGTTTTGATTAAATTAGATTCACATTTCTGGAGAAATGTCCCTGACATATCCATGTAGTGTAGGTTTTCGGTACTTAAATGCTTTTTTAGAGGGTCCACTCCATCGATTCAGGACCTTGAGACTTGCAAGTTAATTTCTTGTAATTAAATCATTTATAATGTGCTTAAAGGGGAGAGGCAGCATGGTATAACGGTAAGAGTATGGGCATCAAAGTCAGGAGGACAAATCCCAGCTCTCTGCTTTCTTTCTAGGTGTCTGACTTCATCAAGTCACTTACATCTCTCTGAACCTCTCTTTCTTCATCCCTTAAGTGGGCATAATAACATCTCCTACTCAGGACAGGGCTGTTAGGAGATTCAAACTGCATAATGTTGAGTACTCAGCTCAGTGTCTGGGAATTAGTGGGTGCTTCTGAACACCAGATCAACACCCTCTACTATCTTAACAGCCTTGATGAGCAAAAATAATGAATCACATCTGTACAGTCTGAATTAGCACATCATGCATTTAGGTGTCTTTAGTTCAGGGGGAGCAATCTTCAGTAGTTTTCTTATCATACGGCAAGTTCTGGGAGGCAAGTCGAGCAGAGAACTGAGGATGACATCTTTTTCCCTTTCCTGGGCTTTCCAATGATCACTGATGTTCTGCATTGGAAAAGTGTAAAATAAAAAAACAACCGCAAAGGAAAGCAATAACTGATGATGCCAAACAAATCAGGCTTGATTCACAGTTCTAGTAGATAGATCGTGAGATGGGAGGCAACTACAGTGTGGGCTTAAGTCTCCTGAGAAAATTTGAGAGTTAAGAAAGGGAAGTTTGAGAGCCCCAGAGAGATAGGTAGAAAGGCCAAAGGACCAGGCATAGTGGCTTCCTCAGGGTTCCCGGAACCCAGACTGCCCTGGAGAAGCACCATCCCCGGGCTCTACCGAGAGGCGTGAGCATGGGTGTTCTGTGTTCATCTGTTCTGCTTGACGGAGCTGCACCTGCAGTGATTTCTGAGCGGTACCTCCGTAACTCCTGAGCTCAGCCCCCAATTTTATCCCTCCCTCACCTGCTGAAATGCTCATAATTGCCTTTCACGTGAAGGTGTTTTTCTGAACCAACCACCCTTTTGTCTCTCATTAAAATAAAAAAGAAAAATCTTTTCAGGAGAGTTTTCCAGTTATTACCTACTTTGCTGTGTGTCAGATGGGTGTTTTCCAGTGAGACAGCTTGCCGAGGGTGGGGCTGAGAACACAGGGCTTGTGATTTTGAAAGAGGAGGATGTGGTGCCTGACGCACTATTCTGGGAAGTCTTTTAATAAGTGTGGTCTGAGCACCTATATCACAAATCCTACCTAGACTGCTTATTAAAAATTCAGATTTCTGTGCCCTACCAAATCAATCTTTCAGGGGCAAGACCTGGGAATCTGCGTATTTAATGAACGCTTGAGTGATTTGATCACAGCTTCGAGAGTCCCTGCCCTGGTGGAGAATCCCCAGGGGTGAACTACATTAAGGTTCAATCAGTCAAATGTATGACAGATTTGCTTACATAATTGCCCCTAAGACAAATTCCATCTACTGTACCTCAGCATCTTTGTAGAGCGCATCCTGGTACTATTTCTCTTCCATGCAAGGAATGCCTGTACCAACGGACTTGAGACGGAGAGGCAGGACCAGGGGGGCGAATAATCTTCCTTATCCCCTCTACACTCACTCCTTATTCTGCACTAACAAAAATCATCACTCCCAGGTAGAAATACACAGGTCCTTTGATCCCAGTTGTGTTCAGTAGAGTACCACTGTGAGCATATCTGAATTGTTTTGTTTGGAGCTTCAAGGAGGAGAGAAAAAGTGTTTAGCAGCTCCCTACAAGATCATCAGTCCATGACAAAAAATCTCCAGGGAGCAAGTGTTGCCACAATCTGTTGTACAGAAACACACTAAACCCCGTTCCAATTTTGTAAGACTGGTTTGCATGTTCCGTAAGTTCTGTGGTGATCTTTTGCTTTTTGTTTTGTTTTGGCAGAGCTGGAGGAAAACTATCATGGGGGTTATTTCCCGTACTTTTACCATAAATTTTTATTTATCCAGCAGGAAAGACAAGAAGCAGTAGATTGAATATTCTGCTCTTAAGAAAGACACAAGCAGGAGGAAGGAAACTCACAAGGCTTTTAATGACATCATTTACAAAGGAAAGTCCTTAGAACCCTTCAGTGCTCCAGTAGGACTTGACTGGTTGGTGTCTGAAGGAAATGAATTGATTCCTGTTTTTGTACGCAGGTGGAAAGAGCATTAGAAGTTATGAATAGTGCTTTTACCTTGATGCCTGTCCTCCAAACTTGCAAACAGAAATAAATGCCCTCTCTCAGAAGTATTTTCTGAGAGAACCAGTTTAACCGAGTGAAGGGGCATCTCTGGTGGTCTTCATTTCTGGTTGGAAAGGAAGGATTTTTGTATCTTAAAACTTTTTTTATAGAAGAGTATGCAAGGAACGATTTTTGTGTCTTAAATGTTTTTTAAAGAAAAGTAGTAATAAAGGAATGCTGAGGTTTGAATTGTGTAACTGCTTACAAATAGTTTACATGACTCTATACATCATAAATTTTCTTACAGTTTTTACCTCTACTTTTTTTTTTTTTTTTTTTCGGTATGCGGGCCTCTCACTGTTGTGGCCTCTCCCATTGAGGAGCACAGGCTCCGGACGCGCAGGCTCAGCGGCCATGGCTCACGAGCCCAGCTGCTCCGCGGCATGTGGGATCTTCCTGGACTGGGGCACGAACCCGTGTCCCCTGCATTGGCAGGCGGATTCTCAACCACTGCGCCACCAGGGAAGCTCTACCTCTCCTTTTCATATTAGTCAGACCAAGGTCATAGCAGAGGCTGTGCCACTTAATTTCATAATAGTTGTAAATGTATTGAGCATTTACTTTATGCCAAGCGTTATAATATTGCTTTAGAAGTCTGATATTGTAAGAAATCAAAAGAGTTAAGTATTCTAATTTTTATGTTTCAGATAAGCAAACTGAGACTTGGAGATGACCAAAGTTAATCCCTTCCCAGCAAAAAGTAGTGGAAGATCTGTAACTTGAAACTAGACCATCTGGTTCCAAAGTGTGTGGAGTAAGTACAACCATAAGCTTGTAGTTTTCTATAGTACTTTGCTATGGGCATGCACACTCGTGCGCGCGCACACACACACACACACACACACACAGATGGATGATTATTCCTTAGGGACAAGTTATTCCTTTACTTCATTTTTTATACTGGCATTGGTGGTATAGTGGTGAGCATAACTGCCTTCCATTTTAAAGGGACCAGGTTCAAGAGAGAGAGGAGGGACTTCTTTGGTGGTGCAGTGGTTAAGAATCTGCCTGCCATTGCAGGGGACATGGGTTTGATCCCTGGTCCAGGAAGATCCCACATGCCACAGGGCAACTAAGCCCATGAACCACAATTCCTGAGCCTGTGCTCTAGAGCCCGCGAGCCACAACTACTGAGCCCATGAGTCACAACTACTGAAGCCCGTGTGCCTAGAGCCTGTGCTCCGCAACAAGAGAAACCACCACAATGAGAAGCCCGTGCACTGCAAGGAAGAGTAGCCCCCAGTCTCTGCAACTAGAGAAAGCCCGCCTGCAACAATGAAGACCCAAGATAACCAAAAATAAAATAAAATAAAGAGAGAGAGGATATTAGAAGCTGAAACAAAGAACCCAGACACTTGGGAAAATAGGTCAGGGCTGTCAGCCTTCTGATACTGTTTCAAATCATTTTGGTATTTTAGTTTTATTCTTTCACTAACTCTTTATGTTCTTATTAGCAAGTGCTAATGTCCTTGACTCTGGGTTTTCTCATCTGTAAAAGATGGAGCTGGAGCAAATAACCGTTAAATTCCTTCAGTTTCTAACATTCTGTATGTATGGTTCCTGCCTTGAAGAAGCTTGCAGCCTCTAAGGCAGGTGTAAAAATACAAGCAATGCATGATGTAAACAGAAGTTCAAGTGAGTGATTGAGGTCTCTCTTCAGGTGGTCTTGGAGTCGTTGCTAAATGAGTGGTGAAGATTGTAAGGAAGGTGTAGAGATGACTCAACCCTGGTGCCATCTGAAAGGATTTACCCAAGAGGATAAAGTGTAAGCTGGGTTTATAAAAAGTTCAGACAATCAGACTTGCAAAAATTGACAAATTGCATATATGCTCTTTGTAATGAGTCAAATGCTACAGGAGTACAGAAGTTGAAAGGTAGCCAGGATGGGTAGGGAAAAAGATGGGAGTCCTTGCTCTAGTATAGTTTGGTTTTTCATTGTTCTGTGTTCCCCTTAACACTTCAAACACATTGTGACTGACTTCACATCACATCGTTGTCGTTCACTCTTGGCACTTTGAGTTGATCTGGAATTCCTAGATGACACTTCTAGATCATCATATCTGGTACAGTGCGTGCAGCAACGATGCACTTAGCGAATAATCGGTTGAATGAATGTTGTTATATTTTGGAGATGTTTGTTCACCCATTTAAACAACAACAGTACCTCAGTTGAACACGTTGTGGGCCTGGCACCACGTGCAAAGATTAAAGTGAGATTGATCTTGCTCTCACGTATCTCCATAGTCCCATGGGGACGTGTTCATAAATGCAAAGTAGGAAGGGAAGAATTCCTCAAGAGAAATTTTGTAATTGAGACTCTTCCAATTTGGATGGACTAGAAGGAAGGGTGCAAGTAAATTTTCAACTCAATAAGGCCTAAAGAGAAGACATAGAATGGGAAAATATAGCCCCAAATAACTAGGTGATTTTCTTTGTCATATCAGTTCCCCAACTCTCAAATGGATTAGTACCCTTAGACCTTGGATATTGACTCAAGTTTTCTCCACTATTCCAGCATCTTGTAAGGCTGTATCCAAAGACTCAGATCACTTCCTGACTTGTGGGCAGAAGTGTATCTAATTCTAGAAGAATCCAGAACATGTATGAAAACAATATAACAAAAGTGTTGGTTCTTATCACAGACTGAAAAAGAACTCAGATGGAAATGCTGGCCTGAGACTGAGGGGGAAAGGCGAGGAGAATAAAAAGAATAGGCTAGTCTTTTAATTTCCATATATCACCTCACAGAGAATTAAGCATGGCAAGTCTAGGTGAGTGGTGGTTCCGTTTTTAAATTAATTCATTCGTTTGACAACCACAAATGGAGTGTTGATAATGTCCAAGGCAATGTGCTAAGCTCTGAGAGACCCCAGAAACTCACCATTTCTGTAAATCTGTGACAGAATATTCAAAGTGTATTAGTTTACTAGTGCTGCCATAACAAAGCACCACAGACAGGGGTGGCTTAAACAAGAGACTTTTATTTTTTCACCATTCTAGAGGTTAGAAGTTCAAGATCAAGGGGTCAGCAGGGTTGTTTCATAGACCTTTCTCCTTGGCTTGCAGATGGCCATCTTCTCTTTCTATCTTCTCACAGTCTTTCCTCTGTGTGTTGCCTGCGTCCTAACCTCCAGTTCTTATAATGACACCAATCATATTGGATTAGGGCTCAACCAAATGTCCTCATTTGACCTTCGTTACTTCTTTAAAGTCCCCGTATCTCCAAATATAGTCACATTCCAAGGTACTAGGGGTTAAGACTTCAACATATGAATTTTGAGGGGACAAAATGTAGCCCATAACATGAAGCTTCAAACACTCAGCCTCAATTCGGGAAGGGGAAAAGCTTGGGGGTGTTTATTTTATTAAAATTTACCTTTAATAGGTAAATAAATATAGGTTCTTTTAACAAAATGAAAACCAGCTTGAAGAATCCAAAGCATTAAAATTTTCCATTCACTCAGGGTTTGATTGTTTGATAAAGATAGTGATTTAAAAATTTTTTTTTGGCACTAAACTCCATTAACCAGCCCTGACTGTTTTGTTTACTAAGTCCTTAGTTACAGCCTAGAGTTGATGTAGAATATCTTACTCTGGAAATGTGTACACATTGTACAAGCTCTAAAAGAAGAAAAAACATGATACTTTGCTGGCTTTAGGGTATTTGCTATAAAAAGGATTTCAAGGGTGTTAAAACATGGGATGGATGGTGCTAAATAATTTTCTTCCAATGGACATAGGCAAATTGTTTGGACTTGGATAAAAGGAAACATTTTGACTTGGGATCAAGGGGAAGAACGCGACATTAAGATTGTTGGTTATGCTTATCAACAGGAACCGCTATGCTTATTAAAGGCACTTCTATTCCCATAGAGGTCATTTTCATTTATGACCTTAGTCATGACATATAAGAGCCTGTGCAAAAAGATGAAAGATAATGCAAAATTCTATATCTGAGTCGATTTTGTTATTATCACAGGGTGGTAACTTAAAAAAAAATCCTAATTTTGTGCATGGAATATTAGATTGAGGTTATTTAGATAGTACAATTTATATGGATTTTAAATCTAGTAATGTTATTAACTTGATTTTTTCCATCGAGAAAGAATAATTTTCATAATGCATTTATAGAATAGTTGAACTCTATGACGTATTGTAAGGCATTTTGTTCAGCTCCCTTATCTTACAGGTGAAGAACCTGAGGTTAGCAGATGTGGCATATTTCTCTTAAGATTATCCTGTGAATTAGTGAAAGAATCAGGACTTAACCCAACTGAATTCAAGGTTCCTCAACTTCCTATTTTGGGCTTGTTCCAACTAGAGAGTCACAGAGCATTTGTGCTAAATGACCTCGGAGGCCGTTGAGTCAAATCCTCTTGTTATAATTGATTACTTCATTGTTGTTAATTAAGGGACTTGCAGCCCACAAAGGTGAGACAGTCTGCTGAGGGCACAGGGAATTGATGGCAGAGCCAGGATCTAGAACCTACATCTTTATTCTCCAAGTCCCTGAGAGCCTTCCTCCAGGATTTCTCTCGGGATGTTCTGAGTGTATGCTGTGCACAGAGCTAGTTAACGGGGCCCTGGCCCTTTATCTCCCAGGGGAAGGAAGCGTGGGGTTTGGGGCTACTCTTCTTGGAATCTTTATCTTCCTTTTGTACAGAAGGATGATGAGACAGGGCTCAGGGATTCCAACAAGAAACTAGCCAAAGTTCCAGTTTTACTTACATGCAATGGATCAACTGAAGAATATTTTTATCAATCAGTCAAACTACTGAGTACCTGCTGGTATGCAAAGATAAAAAACAAAAGAGCCCCAGAAAAATGCACTCTTTCTATGCTTTCTCCATCATCCATGTAGGGAAACTAGATATAAACACTCCAGTATATACCTAAAAATACACTAAGCATAAAACTTTTCTACTCGCATACCAGGTATTCCCTTTCTTTTAGTCTCAGGGGCACATCTCCTCTCCCCTTCTAAATGGAAAGTTCCTTGAAGTAAAACTGTATCTTAGTCATTTCTATCTACAATATTTATCATGTCCAATACCAGTTTAACTCAATGAACTTGCATTTAACAACAATACAAGAAAGATTTCATAATACACAAGATGTCATAAGGCATCTAGACCCAACTGTGGGAAAAAGGAAAGAAAAGCAGTAGCTTAAACAAGAAGAGACATGTTTCCACCCCACATTCAAGAGGTCTGTAGGCAGTAGCCAGCGCTTCACAGTGCAACTGGTCTAGACATCTTCTTTCTTATTGCACTGCTGGGTATGACTTCCATTCCAAAATGGCTGCTAGAACTATAGCGATGACATGTAAATCCTATCCAGCAGAAGGGAGGGAAGTGAGGAAGAATGATATGCCCCCTTTTTTAAAGAATACTTCCAAGAAATTGCATACCCCACTTCTGCTTATGTCACATTAACCAAAATTTAGTCATGGACATAGCTAGCTGCAAAGGAAGCTGGGAAATGTAGTCCCCCCCCCCCCCGCCAGGACCATAAGAATTCAATTAAATATTAGGGATTTGGGCTTCTCTGGTGGCACAGTGGTTGAGAGTCCGTCTGCCGATGCAGGGCACACGGGTTCGTTCCCCGGTCCGGGAAGATCCCACATGCCGCGGAGTGGCTAGGCCCGTGGGCCATGGCCGCTGAGCCTGCGCGTCTGGAGCCTGTGCTGTGCAACAGGAGAGACCACAACAGTGAGAGGCCCGCGTACTGCAAAAAAAAAAAAAAAAAAAAATCAGGGATTCAATTACTGGAGGAGAAGGAAGATCAGGGAGAAAACTGGCAGGATCTGACACAACTTCAAGCTCCTGAAAAAAGTATTTCACTGCAGTATTTCAGTATTTTTTTCTTTTTTAATCAGGGGAAGGTCAGCCATCTCTAGTCTTATGACTAAGATTGTAGATTTAATAATAAACATCTGATTGTACTCTGGCTCTGCTGATTACTGCATGTGTGTGACTTTGGTTAAGGAACTTAACTCATAAGATTGTTGGAAGAACTAAGCCACAGTCTTGGCACAGATGCAATGTGCAATAAATGCTGGTGTTTATTGTCATTTTTTTCTTACTAATTTCCCTGTTGAGAAAATATATACCTCAAAACATGTCTAGTAAAAGATATACCATCCATCAGCTGGAGGATGCATACCTTATAAGCTGCAGTCACCAGCGTGCCAAAACAAGGAGTTGTATTTTTCCTTCTAATTGAGTTGGTCTGGGGAATCATTGCTGTGAATATTCTGTATATATGGGTCTTGGTCGTGTAGCCCCATGGGAAATGCCATTACTTGTAGGATCCTCTGTGTTTGCAGGGCAGGTGTCCTGGATGGAAATGGCATACAGGAATTCCAGAATCTTCATTGGTTGGTTGGTTTTGAATTAATTGAGCGATGAGGTTGAGCACTAGTTATTTACCCCAACCTTGGTGTTTTCAGGCTCTTTTTAACAGAGGCAAATAGGTTATAGAACCACCTGCAGTGACCTCGGCCTAGAAAAAAACAACTCAGTAGAACAAATATCCATTGAATATGTGGCAGGCACCGTATTGAGCAATGAACAGCATTGATATCTTGTGGCAGAGACAGAATCCAAGGGAAGAGATGATACCCAGATAAAGCATAATGATAACAGAAGCTCTCAGGTCAAGAAAGTTTGCATATTCATCTCTGTACAACGTAGCTGGAAATGAATATGTGTACAGAACTCAGGTTGGACAAATTTCTATTAAAGAATGAGCAGGAAAAATATAAAGCTATTTGCATTGTGGCCTTTCTTTTGTCACTATTTTGTGACCTCTGTTGGTTTAGTTACCATTTCCTGGGCACTTAACTATTGACAGGGATGAAGCCAATGCAGTCTGGCTGGTTTACAGGAGGGAGGCTAATAGGCTAACATTGTACCAACACAGCCCTGGGTACAGTGATTATGTTTTGCATGACAATCACTAGGAAACTATGATCTGAAGTATATTACATTTTTTAGTTTACAGGTATTTGTTAAGTTATTGTAATCTGACTTGGAAATTAGCATAGTGGAAACAGGATGGTGCTTTGAATGCAGGACAAGCTTGTGTGTAAATCTAGCTGCCTCCTTAGCTTCTGTGTGATGGCACAAGGGTTACTTAATGTCTGTTAGCCTCTGTTTCCTCTTCTGGGAGATTTTTGTGAAGATTAACTGTAATGATGTATGCAAAACACTAGTGTATTGCCTGGTATGTATTAGATACTTATTATTAGTTTCTCATTTTCCCCTCCACTCTCCTTCCTTCCTGCCCAAATTGCTCTCACCAATTGCCAAATTCTGGGGACAATTTCAGGGCTTGCTTTATAACCCTTGTCAGCACTGGACACTGCTGACTGTACACCCTTTCTTGCTTCTCTCTCCTGTTGTTTTTCATAATGCCGCTGTTTCTTGTTTTCTTCCGGCCTTTACAATTCTACCCTTCATGGGCTCAGCTCTCCCCACCAGCCCCTTAAATACTGGTGTTCTCCTGCTTCCATCTTCATCCTCCTCTTACTCTATACTCTCTTTCTCGGCAAATTAATCTATTTCATGGCTCCAGCCACTACAGCTTTCAATGTGCTGGAGACTTCTAAATCCACACCTTCTGCCCTGACTCCTTCCTGAATCTCAGTTCTGTGTTTCCAACTGCTTGCTTTCTATCTTCCTCTGAATGTCCCAGGAACTTCAACAGATTAAAAAATAAACTTTTCCCTCTGCTATATTTCCTCTCTCAGCTAATACATGGCCATCCACCAAGTTATGTTTTTCTTTTCCACTTGGCCTAATCTTCCCTTTTAATCGGTTACAAAGTCCTGTCAGTTTGGCCTGCAGAATTTCTCACAGACTTTTTCTCTTCCCCATCACTGCCACCACCACCCTAGTTCGGGTTTGCTTCACCTCTCTTCTATTTTGAATGAGCACGATAGCCTCCTAATTGGTTTCCCGGCCTCCATTATCTTTCCCCTCCAGTCCATCTGTCAAAATCATAATTAGTTTTATATCAACATATTCTCTTCTACTTAACTATTTTCAATGGAGAAATTTTGGCTAAGACAGGGGTGGATAGCTGTTTCTACTCCAATTCTATTGACATCTTCTAAAACCAACTGAAAAAAAAAGAAAAGAGAATTTTTATTTTCAAAGAACTTAGGAAATACCTATAACCTCAAATTCTGAAGAATAATTGCTAAGCATAGTAAAATTTGGATCTAATTGAGGAAAGACAGTAATAGTAAATCTGTATTTCCACAGTCGTCTTTAAAAAGAGGCAGCACATCATTAATGAGCCAACTGTGCCTGAAACAGCAATGTGTGGGGTTGTGGATGGACTAAGAAAGTATCTAAGTTCCAGTTCCCCACTGTGGAGTGTCATAGGAAGTGGAATCAAAAGAGAATCCTGCAGATATGCCATCTCTACAAGAGTTCTCAGAGTGAGAGTGTACACTAGAGAGGTGAAAATCATATCAGGGTCAACTGACATATACAGGTAGACACGTACACACCAAACACTGCTGACATAAGAGCCTTCACTGTATGCCAGGCAGACTCCTTGTTCTTCCAGCAGGTAGTTCTCTCTAAAGAAATAAAAGGAAATTCCCTGGCAGTCCAGTGGTTAGGGATCCAGGCTTCCATTGCAGGGGGCCTGGGTTCAATCCCTGGTCAGGGAACTAAGATCACACAGGCTGTGCAGTGCAGCCAAAAAAAAAAAAAAAAAGTGAAAAAAAGAAAAGCAGACATATCGAAGAAGATAAAAACAGACCACGGACCAAAAGTTAGAAAACAGAGGAAGCATTAAGAATAGAAAACATAACAAAGAGAATGTAACTAAGGACAAACACCTCTATCCTGTCAATAAATTGAAATGAGGGTAACATCATCTTTTAAAAGAAAGACACAAAGAATGAAAAACTAAAATCAAATCTATATATGACACCTTATAGCAAAACAAACTCTTGATTGATTAAAACTGTAAACATAAAATAGGAAGTCATAAAAGTATGAAAGAAAAAATGGGTGGATTTTAAAATAATATTGGAAAGGAAGAGACATTTCTAAGAACTGGACAGAGCCCAGACTGAGAAGCAGGAATAAGCCCCGTACTCTGGGAAGAAGACAGGGACTCATTGTTTATGGCCTCCATTTGTACTGCTTGAATAATGTTTCAAATATGTGTATGGTTTTCATAATGAGAATAAAAAGGCTAAATACAAAATACAATCAAATTCAAAAGAGAACATTTCAAATCTCTTTAATGATCCTGCATTACTTGTAGAATAAATCCAGAAGCTCTGCCTCTCATGGTTAGCTAACCCAGCTGACCTTGCGAACACCAGCTCCCAGCATTTCTCTCTCTCTCTCTCTCTCTCTCTCTCTCTCTCTTTTTTTCGGCTATTATGCATAAAGTTACTCAATGTTCTTGTACTAGTATTTTTGTGGCTCTATGTATTAATTCCTGTAGACATATTCCTAGGAGTGGGGTTTCTGGGCCATAGGATGGGTATATGTTTAACTTTATAAAAAACTATCAAATAGTTTCCCAAAGTGTTTGGACCACTGATGCCCCACCAGCAACATATGAGAGGGTCAGTTGCTTCATTGCCTTGCCAGCGCTTGAGATGGTCGGTCATTCTTTTTAATTAATTAATTATTGATTGAAAGATCTTTATCAGAGTATAATTGCTTTACAATGTTGTATTAGTTTCTGCTGTACAAAAAAGGGAATCAGCTATATGTATACATATATCCCCATACCCCCTCCCTCCTGCATCTCTGTCCCACCCTCCCTATCCCACCCCTCTAGGTGGTCACAAAGCACCAAGTACTATGCGGCTGCTTCCCACTAGCTATCTATTTTACATTTGGTAGTGTATATATGTCCATGCCACTCTCTCACTTCGTCCCAGCTTCCCTTTCCCCCTGCTCGTGTCCTCAAGTCCATTCTCTACATCTGCGTCTTTATTCCTGCCCTGCCACTAGGTTCATCCATAGTGTTTTTTTAGATTCCATATATATGTGTTAGCACATGGTATTTGTTTTTCTCTTTCTGACTTACTTCACTCTGTATGACAGACTCTAGGTCCATCCACCTCACTACAAATGGCTCAATTTTGTTCCTTTTTATGGCTGAGTAATATTCCATTGTATATATGTACCACATCTTCTTTATCCATTCATCTGTTGATGGACACTTAGGTTGCTTCCATGTCCTGGCTATTGTAAATAGAGCTGCAAAGAACATCGTGGTACATGACTCTTTTTCAATTATGGTTTTCTCAGGGTATATGCCCAGTAGTGGGATTGCTGGGTCATATGGTGGTTCTATTTTTAGTTTTTTAAGGACCCTCCATACTGTTCTTCCCCAGCATTTCTTTTGATCAAAGAAATGAATGAATAAATGGATGGATGCATAAACATTTTTTTAAAAAAAATCTTGCACTCATGTTTCCAATGAACATCACATTTTGACTAAAAGAGCTCTGAAATCTTACTGTGTACTGTCCTGTATTTGTCTTAAGTATTTTTTTTTCTGCCTTCACAGAATGCATTTGAAAGTGTGAAGCTCTAGGAGCTGGGAACTCAGCTCATCCACAACCACGTCTTTCCCATTTTACAGACTAAAAGTGTCAGACTTCTTTCCTTGTAGTATTGATGGATGTTTCCAAATGCAAAGATGCTGGGTTTTCTAAGATGTCTTCACTCATGGGTCTGCCCACCCACCCCTGACATTGCCTCTCCTCTAGCCATACCTATCTTGTTATAGTTTCTTGAGCACGTCATGACTTCATTGTCTTTATTTATTTCCCCCTTTTGCATGAATGTCTCTGATTCCTTCCCAGAAAATTGTTAGTCATCCATTAAGGCCCAGTTCAAATGATGCCTCATTTATGAGCTCTGACCCTACTGTTCCAGGCAAAACTAGCTTTTTCATCATCCTTGCTCTGGTAGCACTTTAATCTGAGAGAGGCTAGATTTGTTGTCTTCTCAGCTGCTCTGTGAGTCCCAGGAAGAGCAGGTGAATCTGAGCCCCCTTCAGAGCACCTGATCAGGGCTCCAGTTGCTGGGAGAATTGACTCATTCCCGTGGGACTTCCGCGATTAGGGATTGTGTTGAATGCCAGTTTGGGCTCCATGCTTGCTTGGGCAGGTCACCATACAGGAGGAAGGGGACAGGAAGGGTCTGGACACGTTTGCTAATATCACACACGTATGTGTTTTACATAAATTACCTCATTCATTCTTCACCTTTCAAAGTAGGTCTTATTATCGTCGTTTTGGAAATGAAGAAATCTGAGGCTCAAAGAGGTTAAATAAATTACCCAGAGTAGATGGTGGAGTTTGGTTTCAAATTTGGGACTTTCTGGCTCCAAAGCCTGTCCCTGTTCAATTCTGGAATCTGTGTTCTGGGGAGGGAGACGTTCGGCTGAAGCAACAGTATTCTCACTTGAGAGGCTACATCTCCAAACTCTCTTTTCTCTTCTGCTGTGGAGGTGACCAAGGGCGGGGCTGAGGGCAGGGATATGGAGGGCCATGTTGGGGAAGCGGGGTCTGGGAAGATGGGGAAAGTCATGTGTGGCAGCTTTCCCTCTGCGTGGCGTTTACTCTCTAATCCTCTGTGGAAGTTCTGGATTTGTGGATGCTCTCCTGACCCCAGTCCTGTCCTTCCAAAAGACCAGCTGGAGTGATTATGTTTTCTGGAATAACACAGAGAAGATGATGATTAATACTTGGCAAACTTTGGAGGAGGAAATGTGAAACACGTGCCTGTTTGGGGTTCCTTCGCATGTTTCTAATCAACCAACCAGATTTCACTAGAATCTTTTATGGCTTCTCTGAAATTTGTAGTGAAATTGAAAGCCAAGTGTAGCCCTTGGACCAATTTGTGGTTGCTATAATAACTATCCCTTTCCCTGACTCCTTCCACCACTTAGTGAAAATTATTATTGCAGTAAAGTTTCTTAGTCATACTTTCCAGGGGGTTGAAATTTCTTAGCTTGTCATACGGATAAATCTTACATTTATGTTAATATGAGAGCAGCATGGTTGGATGAGTCTTTGCATGGAATTTGACAAAAGACACAGTTGAAATTAGTTATTGAAAATTCTATATGTAGGATGTTCTCCACCTTCAATTCAGTTTAAGAAGCATTTTGAACACCTATTATGTGTGAGGTATGTCTGAAACTGTGTGTGCAGAGATAATTCCTACCTTTACTTCTTAGGAAAGTCCATAACTTAAACTGAATACATCTTAGTGAACTCTCTATCCTTATAGTCCTGAGCCCAGATGATGATACCACCAGTGACCCAGTTGCTGAAGCTAGAAATCCTAGGATCTTTTCTGATTCTTCTCCCTCTCTTATTACCATATTTAACCAAGTCCAAGTGATTTTTTCCTCCTCAATTTCTAAAAAAAAATTTGCATCCTTATCTCCATTGCCATGATCAAGGTCTAGGCTTTCATCATCTCTTGCCAGAATATTCCAGTGGCTTTCATTCTCACTTCCCTGCCCACAGGCTCTCATCTTCCTTACCCCTTCTAGAGCAATTGCTCAAGACACAAAAATGAATATGACACTCCCTTGTTTAAAACTCTTCATGAACTCCCTCTTACCCGCAGGATGAATGCAAAACTCCTCATGAAAATATTCAAGGCCTTCCCTGTGTTGCCCCGGGTGCCATGTTGGGGGAAGGTGGACAGGCCCATGAGTTGAAGACACCTTGGAAAGACCATCATCTTTTCATTTGGAAACATCCATCAAGGCTACAAAGAAAGAAGTCTGGCATTTTTAGTCTGTAAAATGGGAAAGCTGTGATTTTGGATGAGCTAAGATGAGATCCCAATACCTAGAGTTCCACCCTTTGAAATGCATTCTGTGAAGGCAGAAAAAAATACATTTAAGCCCATTATAGGACAGTAGGTAATAAGATTTTGGAGCATTTTTAGTCAAAATGTGATGTTGATTGGAAACATGAGTTCAAGGTTCTTTAAAAATATGTTTATGCATCCATCCATTTATTCATTCATTTCTTTAATCAACAGATATCCATTGAATACCTAGACAAGAAAGTTACAAAGAACCATGGTACAGTCCCTGCTCTCAAGTAAAGAGATAAATAGGCAATTATAAAACCATAGAATGAGCACACTGTTATGAAAAACACATGGTGCTTTGAGAACACATATTGGGGGCTCCTAATCTAACCCAAGAGGGTCAGGGAAGGCGATATTTAAGTGGAGAGAAGAAAGAAGAATGTGACTTACCTACGTGAAGAGAAGAATGAAGAAAAGTTCAAGTGGAGGAGAACATGGGCAAAGAGTCAGAAGCAAGACAGAGGGGAATTTTGAGATGCTAATATGGCGGGATTATAATGCTGAGGTTAGGATGGAAGCACGTATAGGGGCTATTAGATATGCACCTACAGCAGGAAGTAATAGGTCATCCAGGGGGGATCTCCAGCCCTTCCTGTGTCTTAGGCAGAATGGGCCAGTGCTAGGGCTCATGGCTTGGCATGTGGAACACGGACCAGGTTCTAGCTCACTAGACTCCTTAGCTAGAAACTTTTGTCTATAGGCAGCAACCTTGACCAGATTATCGCTAAACTAGATTATGGAATTAACACTTTATCTTTGGGACAATGGGAAACCATGCAGTGTATTAAGCAGAGGAATTAGGTCAGGTTGGAATTTTAGGACGATCTGTCCGGCTGCAGCATGGAGGGTAGGTTAAAAGACTTCAAATTGGAGTCAAGGAGAATGGTTAGGTGACTTTCTCAGCGGTCCCTATGAGAGGTTATGGTGGCCTGGCCTTAAGGAGTGGCATTCACTGGAGTTAGTGCCAACACATGAGGAGTTAAGAGAAACTCAGCAGGAGCCTTCGAGGAGCCAGGCAGGAATTCTAGTCTTGCTCTTTCTTACAAAAAGCCCACCTTGGTGAGAGACACAGAATAGTGGATTTGCTCCACCATGATTTTGACTCAGTGAGGAAATAGTTTCTTTTTCTTTCTTTTTAAACACATTTACTGAGGTGTAATTGACATAAAAAACCTGCACATATCTAACGGATATAATCTGATGAGTTTGGCCATATGCATACACCAAATCAAAGTTAACAAACATAACCATAACCTCCAAAAGGACTCTTAACAATAGACATTCAACAAAGGAGCAGGTAGAGAAACAGCATGAGATTCTGTTTGTCCTCCAAGCTGGCCCAAATGAGTATCGCCTATGACCTTTTGTTGTATAATCACCTCACCTGAGCCTGAGGGGCACATTGATGTTTGTGATAATTTGTTCTGTTTTTCCTCCCATCGGAAACATTTTCACGAGGCAATTGAAGAATCTCATTCATTACCCCAAAAAGCAATTTGAGCTTTCGTGGTTGTGCAATCGCACCAAGTTAAATTTTTACAGGCCCTTGGTTGGCCTGGGGTGGGTGAGATGTGAGCCAGCAGGGGTGGGTGGGAGAAGGACAGGGAGTCAGACGGTAAGGGAATTAGCCACACTGCAGATCTGCACTGGTCTGTGTTAATATCCTCCCTCACCAACTCAGGGGTGCTTTGAGCGCTAGTGTTTGATCTGGAAAAACCATTAATGAACAAGAGAATCATTCATATTTTCTCCAGTTTTCTAACCATGTTCAAAAGTCTGTTATTTTTATTTTATTTATTTAGTTTTTGGCCTCACCACGCGGCGTGTGGGATCTTAGTTCCCTGACCAGGAATCGACCTGTGACCCCTGCAGTGGAAACATGGAGTTGTAACCACTGGGTCACCAGGGAAGTCCCCCAAAATCTGTTATTTTAACCAGAGGAAAAAAAAAATCCCTGCCTTAAAAGAACAATGTGTCAGGAGAGTTGAATTCTATCCCCAATATTTTCCTTTCTCAGGCATTGTAGAAACTTGATAAGACACAACCTTTTCTGGGCTTCATTTGCTTGTCTCAAAACTCCTTTCAAAGTGAAACTCCCGTGCTTCTCTGAAATATTTGCATTTTGAAGTGTCAGCCCATAGTAGGCTCTCAATATATATCTGTAAAATTGGAGGAGCGAGCCTCGTGTGCTGGGCCCAGGGCTATTAATAGGAGACACAGAAATAAATGAAAAAGGTCCTTGTGTTTTAGTTGTTCACAGTCATACGCACAGGTGATGACTGGACACTGTCTAGGCTCTGCCCCACAGGCATGTACAGGGGCTGTGAGATCACAGAGGGGAGGAAGTCAAGAAAGAGAGACAGTTGAGCTGAATCTGTACAGAGGTTTGCCAGATGTGCAGGAAAGGCCATTCAAAGCAGCAGAAGTCAGATGAAGGTCCGCGAATTACCCTCTGTAACTCGAAATAGACACTGGATGCTTATAGGCAAGAACAGCACCCCTGGAGCTGGCAGGATAATTGACCACTTGATAGCAAAATGGGTAGATCCTGTGCCCACTTGCTACAGATGGATGTGTCTGACCATTGGATTGCCTACCAAGGGTCAGCCACTTACGTGGTTTTTTTTAAATTTATTTTTTATACAGCAGGTTCTGATTAGTTATCTATTTTATACATATTAGTGTATATATGTCAATCCCAATCTCCCAGTTCATCCCACCATCACCACCCCCCCACCCAGCTTCCTGCCTTGGTGTCCATACGTTTGTTCTCTACATCTGTGTCTCTATTTCTGCCTTGCAAACCAGTTCATCTGTACCATTTTTCTAGATTCCACATATATGCGTTAATATACAATATTTGTTTTTCTCTTTCTGACTTACTTCACTCTGTATGACAGACTCTAGGTCCATCCACCTCACTACAAATGACCCAATTTCGTTGCATTTTATGGCTGAGAAATATTCCACTGTATATATGTGCCACATCTTCTTTATCCATTCGTCTGTCAATGGGCATTTAGGTTGCTTCCATGACCTGGCTATTGTAAATAGAGCTGCAAGGAACATTGGGGTGCATGTGTCTTTTTGAATTACGGTTTTCTCAGGCTATATGCCCAGTAGTGGGATTGCTGGGTCTTATGGTAGTTCTATTTTTAGTTTTTTAAGGAACCTCCATACTGTTCTCCATAGTGGCTGTATCAATTTACATTCCCACCAACAGTGCAAGAGGGTTCCCTTTTCTCCACACCCTCTCCAGCATTTGTTGTTTGTAGCTACCTACATGTTGAATTCAGATGTACCTAAGAGACACCGTAGGAGGGCTTAGCAGAGGATGCCAGAGGCAGGGCTGACACATAACAGTACAAGGAAAGTAAAGAAATTGCTGGAGAGGAGTGCAGATAAACAAGACAAGACACAGGGTCCATTTAGCCTACATCCTCTGCCTGCTAATGGCACTGATGAGCATTTGGTGGGAAGAAGTAGGTTCTCTCCATCAGCTTTTTATGCCAGGAATGGACCTAATCCGTCTCCTCCCTCCAACTTTCCATTGACAAGTACTCTTTGGCTTCAGCTACATCTTGCCACTGTCCCTACTGTCATCAAGCAAAACACAGACGACCATCTGGCAGTGGGTATCTGCATGGTGTGTGAAATTTTCCCAGAATAACGGTTTGAATTATTTTGTAAAGCAGCAGAACCTTCTTCGCATATTAAATTTTACTTAGAAGAACAATGTGAAAACAGCTGTAGTCAAACATCGACAAGTACCACACCATAAATATTTATCAGGCACTTGTAATGGCCCAAGTGCTGTGCCGTGCACTTGCTATGCATCCCCTCATTTCATCTTTATCACGATCCTATGATGTGGTGCTTATAAGGTAGGGTTGTTTTTATCCTCTTTTTAGAAATGAGGTAGCTGGGAATGAAGAGTAACAGCTAACATGTGGCAAAGCCAGAGTCTGATCCAGGCAGTTTGTCCTCGATGTGGCGTCCTTCTGGTGCAGGAAGTCCTGTCCCAGTGGCCTGGCTGTGACGGGACTGGTGTGGCAGAGCTGAGCCATCCGGGAATCCAACCGCTGTCCCTTTCTTCTGCGGTAGCAGGTGTAGCTAATCCCTGTATCCTCCTTCCCCCAGCTCAGGAATTTGGTAATTTACCAGGTTGCTGTGTAATGTGGTCTAAGAAATACTGCTTTGGTTTGTCCTCCAAGATCTCTCTACAGAGTCCATAATCTGCCACATCGACTCAATATGAGAGGGATCCTGCGGCCAAATAAGTCTTCAAATGTGGAAGTAAATGCCTATCACACACACACACACAAGTAGTGTATGACTCCATTTATGTGAAATGTCCGGAAGAGGCAAATCTATAGAGACAGAAAGTAGATTAGTGGTTATCTAGGGCTGGGGGGCTGAGCAGTCATGGGGAGTGATAATTAAGGGGTACAATGTTTCTTCCTGGAGTGATGAAAACGTTCTAGAATTGATTGTGGTGATAGTTAACCCTGTGAATATCCTAAAAACCATGACTTGTACCATTTAAATTGAGGAATTTTATGTTACGTGATTTACAGCTCAATTAGGCTGTTAAAAATCCCCAAACAAAAAAAAACATAGAGCATCTCTTTAAAAACTTGTTTAATGTGGTAATCCATTAATTTATCTCTAGTTGGGCGGTCTGCAAGACATGGGGGTACAAGGAGGAAGGATCACCGGGTCAAAACCAATCATGACACAGCTGCTGGCGGCAGCACAACGGCTCTAACGGGGACACGTGCAAAGAGAAAGGTGAGCCCTTTGGGGACACTGGGAAAGATCTGGCAGAGGAGTTGGTATGGAGCCCCAATCCAGATTTTACCGGGAAGTCCAGAGGCAAGGAAACTCCTTAGACAGCTGAGATGCTCTATGGGTGCTCTTGGTAGAGCTGATATCACGTGAAAGCTTGGAGCAAGGACAGTGCAGGACTTGTTTTGCGGTTTGCATGCCTGGATAACATGATGAATGGGAGGACTCAGGGGAAGAGGATTGAAGGATAAGCTGGAGCGAAGTGACCCCATCCCTTGAATCATTCATTCATCCCTTCATTTCCTTCTCAAGCATCACCCACGTGTCAGGCAGAGGTTAGGTCAGTGGTCTCAAGCTTGGCTTTACGATTGCCTGGAAAGCTTACCAAAACTGGTACCAAGGTCTCATCCCAGAGGGTGCTCTGGGCATCAGGATTTTTCAAAACTCCTCAGGGAATTCTAATTGTAGTCAATGTTGAAAACCAGTAGGATGTCTGATGGAGATAAAAAATTAAAAAAAGATTAAGGCGAAGATGGTGTGGCACCTGGGGGTTTAACAATCAACAAATGTTTTCTGAGAGCCTATTAAGTACACCCTGGGCACTGGGGATACAGCAGTGACTAAAAGATGGGTCCAAGCCCTCATGAAGGTTCAGACTAGTGGAAGCAGCAGGAAATAGGCAAGTAAGGGAACAAGGGAATCTCTCATTACAACATGGGATAAATGATGTGATGGACATAAAGAAGGCTAACAGGTAGCTGATGATGAGGGAGAGGATGGTTCCCTATATTGGCTGTCAGGGAAGGTCTCTTTGAGGAGGTGACTTTAAGCCTGGTTCTAAAGGAAGGAACTGACCTTGGAAGATCCACAGGAAGTATGTTCTAGACAGTGGATACATGTGGGGTGTGTGTGTGTTGTTATTGTTGTTAAAACGAACAGGCATGTATTCAGACCGTATTAGGAAAAACGGAGTACATTGTATGAGAGACAGTTGAATATGTTTAGCGACTGTGATTTTTTTTTTTTTTGCGGTACGCGGGCCTCTCACTGCCGCAGCCTCTCCCGTTGCGGAGCACAGGCTCTGGACGCACAGGCTCAGCAGCCATGGCTCATGGGCCCAGCCGCTCCGCGGCATGTGGGACCCTCCCGGACCGGGACACGAACCCGTGTCCCCTGCATTGGCAGGCGGACTCTCAACCACTGCGCCACCAGGGAAGCCCCTGTGATATTTTATTTATTCTTGTATTCCTAGAATCAAAGATGCTGACTGTCATGTGATTTATACATGCAATGTATAAATGTCTGATGAATAAATGAACTAGTGAAATCAGTAAAGAAGAAACTGAAGGATAGAGGGATGGCTGATGAAAGAATGTTCCAGAAGACATGGGAAGAGAGGGATTCCATAGCATACAGAAGGAGGGCCACTTCGAAAGTGGGAGGCAAGGTGTGGAGACTGGAAATAAGTTTTCTGGTGCAAGGACAGGAAGCAGAGTTCCCTCCTGATAGTGCTTGTGCCCTTTGCTGGGGGAGAGGAGGTCGTTTGCTGAAAGTCAGCTGGGAGTGGGGTCCGGGTTCTCCAGGGGTGGGAAGAGTGACTTTGTGGAAGTGAAGTGGTGGGCTGACCAGGGACACTCATAAGGAATACAGTGGTGCTGGACCCGGCACCTAGGCTGCAGAGCACACACAGGTGGTGGTGCCAGTGGACACGGTGTGTGATGCTGTGTAGCTCTAGCAGCCCGTTACATCGTGGCTGAGGGTTTGCAGATGGTATATGGCAGTGGTTGGACCAGGAAATGAACAAACTGAGGTGGAAGGAGAGTAAGATCGAAACCGACATTAAAGTCTAGGCTGGGACATAAAGGAAGGAAGTAGTGTCGAGAAGGAGGAACAAAGTGGAAAGAATAAAGGACAAACTCTAATGAGTCAAAAGCCAAAAACGTATAATGGGGAGAAGGGAATGAGCTGGAAGGAAGGGAGTTCCTATTCCATGGTAGCTGCTGCACACATTAAAGCATCAATACTTTAAAAGACAACAGTAGCTACCTGTTGCTGAGCACGACTGTATGTCAGAAGAAAGGCAAGGGGCTTTACCTACATAATTTCATTTAATTCTCATAGCATGTACCATAATCCCCATTTCACTGCTGAGAAAACTGAGGCTTACTGAGGTTAAATATATTGCTCGCATTTTTTTTTTTCGGCCATGGCTCACGGGCCCAGCCACTCCGCGGCATGTGGGATCTTCCCAGATCAGGGCACGAACCCGTGTCCCCTACATCGGCAGGCGGACTCTCAACCACTGCGCCACCAGGGAAGCCCGCTCGCATTTTTGTAGCTAGGAAGAAGAAGAAACTGCATCTGTCTGATGAAGCCAATGCCCATAACCACCAAGCCAGGTTGATATATATATTCTTCTTGTTGTAGAACAGCATAGGACTCCTGCATCCTTTTCTTATGAGCTGGTAACCCGGAGCCAGTTATATTAACCCATTGGGCTCCGCAGGATGAAGTCCAAATTCCCTCAGGTGACACAGGAGGCTGGTCAGAGTCCAAACCCACACCCTCCTCTCTAGACACAGCCTCCCACACCCTCCGCTCTTGTCTGCAGGAACTATTTTCAGTTTGCCAAAGGCATCAGGACAGCTTTTGGACATGATGTTGTATGAGTCAGTGATGTGCTTCTTCCTCTTCTCCTCCTGGCTGACTCCTTCCAGTCCTGCCAGGCTGAGTGTGAGTATCACGAAAAAATGAGGGTGATGCCATTGGCCAGACCAGACATCTCTGGAGCATCTCCGCAGACCCCCATCACAGCTCTCCTCTTCACACTAAAATCAGGGAGGCTGCCTCCTTGTTCACGGGGGCTTTCTTTACAATCCCACAGCCTCTTCCCCTTCTATTTAGCATTTTGCCATCTGGAAGGACCCAGAAAAAGGAGGGAAAAAGGCTCTGGTCATGACTAGTGACAGACTCTCGAAGCAGCCTCAGGAACCCCTAGGCTTGTACCAGCACTTCAGAGTTGCCCGTCTGGTTCCTATAGCATTCTTTCAGCAGCTGGTAAAGAGAAAAAATTAGACCATAAAGAAACGTGGTCCATGAACTCAAGATATCTGTGGATATCCTTAACCAAAACAGCTATTATTTTAAAACACTTCCTAACGCTTTTATAATCCAAACATTAAAATGTTCTATAGTTACTCTTGCTGTATATTATGCATTATGACATGTGCTTACGTGTTATAATTAAGTTACTGGGGTGGGTCACCCAGCAGGGAGGTGGGTGCTTTGTGGATGCGGACAGGATGTGATTGAGAAGACTCAGATTTCACTTTCTGGTTGGGTGATTGGGCAAATGTCTTATTTTTCTGGAGCTTCTTTTTCTTTATGTGTAAAATGGTAGTAATAGGAGAGTCTTCCTGTCATTGTTTGGGAGGCCAAGTGACAGCATGATTGTCACAAGCCCTTTGTCAATTGTAGCATGCTTTAGGGGAAAAAATGGGGGTATTATTTTCCAGAGTGTTAGAGGAATTTATACAACATACTGCTCGCGTTTAACCTGGGAATGCTAATTCAGGGAAGTCATCAACAACACGGCAGGAAACTTCGGCAGCAAAATCCTTTCGGAAACCCCGGATAAAGAATCCGGCAGAATGAGGGAGAAATGGCAAATCAAACCTCACAGAGACTCTCCTTGAAAGATTACGGGATGAAAAATTAACTTGGCACTGTTGGGGGTGGGAATGCGGACGGCTGCCCTGGATGCCCGGTCTTCAGCCTCCGGTCACTTTCCTTCCCCAAAGCCATTTTAGTCAAAGGTCATGTGTGAGTCTTGTCAAAGGCCAGCTTCCAATGGAATCATTGTCCCCCGGGACAGCGGCCCCCTGACTACATCTGCATTGGAGAAATCCCAAAAGCAAACGGCCCAGTGCAAACAAGAGCAGCCCGAGGCAGCCGTCCCGGGGCAGAGCTCACAGCAGAGGCCGCGTCCGCAGCGCCCGGGCCGGAGCAGGCGCCCAGACGGCCGCAGCAATGAGCCGCCGCGCCGAGCGGGTACGGTAGGCGCCTCCCTCTCCCCGTCCTCCATTGCTTGGGCTCCCGGGTCCCAGCTGCTGTTCTGTCAGCCGAGAAACCTTGCAAAGGGCCTCCGGATGTGCCGGAAAGCGGTCCCCGTTGGGCTGCGTTCCCGTGCACTCAGCTGCAGCGATTTCCAGGCGCGCGAGATGCAGAGCGGAACTCATTTCGAGCTTTGGTTGCCAGGGAATGTTTGGGTTTGTAAATATGTATCTCGTTTCTGGAAACCCAGCCGGTAGTCCCTGCAGAGAGGGGCCGTGGACGAGTCTCCGGTCACCGCGGCTGGAACCTGTGCCAAGTGGGAGCTCCCCTGGGCGCAGCGGGTCTCGGGGTTCGGGGAGCTCGGTCCTCCGGGGCCGCGAGAGGGCTCGGCGTTTGGTGGATTACCTGTTGGACCAGGGCTTTGCGGAGAGGATAGGGATTTTTAAAGTCATCTGCTTCTGTAATGTGCTGTGGGATCCCACACTTGACTCCAAAGGCAACAGACATCTCGCAGATGGAGGGAGCCCGTTCCACATGGCCGGGTCCCCTCGGGGGCTCCACAAAGGGAAGGTGTTGCCCGGCGTGCACACAGCCGGCGGCGGCACAGCCAGCCCCCTCGGCCCTTTGTACTTCACTATTTGAACAAGCTGACTTTCAAATGAATCTGGCTCGGTTTTGGAGAAGAGTTGAGGGAACCCGGAGTCTCAGCTGAGCAGGGGTGCTTCTGATCCGGACTTGGAAATCTCGCAGGGCAAATACGGCAGGTGGGGAGGGTCGGAAGGGGCAGCCGGCGTTCAGGTGCGAGCGGTGGGTCCAAGGCTTTCGATGGCTGTCCTGCTACACACTCTGGTTTCATTTTAACAGGTTCAGCCCCGAACCGAGCCGCTTCTCACTGATAAAGACAATGAAAACAAAAGCCTTTCTAGCGCTCAGCAGGACGCAGAGAGGGAAGCCGGTTCTGGCATTTGTTTATGAATTTTTCACCCAGCCAGGTCTGCCGGGAATAGGACGTCTTCCTCACTTCAGTCAATCGGTGTTTGTTGAGTTTCTGCACTTCCTCTCTAGCTGAAAAATTTTTTTCTCCTTTACCTTCCCACCAAACGTTTTTTATTTAAATAAACAAATTTATTTAATTTTTGGCTGCGTTGGGTCTTGGTTGCTGCACTCAGGATTTCTCTAGTTGCAGCGAGCCGGGGCTACTCTTCATCGTGGTGCCCGCGATGCGGGCTTCAGGAGTTGTGGTTCGCAGGCTCTAGACCACAGGCTCAATAGTTGCTCTGCGGCATGTGGGATCTTCCCGGACCAGGGCTTGAACCGGTGTCCCCTGCTTTGGCAGGTGGATTCTTAACCACTGAGCCACCAGGGAAGTCTGCCCCACCAAACTTCTTGAACGAGTGGGTGACATTCACCATCTCAATGCCCCCACTACCCAGTAACTTGCTCATCCACAGTCAATGGCTTCTGCCCTCCCTTCTGAAGACAAACCTTGGCCAGGGCCACCAGAGACCTCTTGGGAGCTAAACCAGAGAGTGTGTTGTGTTCAATCTCCCCCAAGTCTTCTCTGTGTCATTTTGAACTGTTGGCCATCCCCCCCATCCCTCTCTTTCTTTCTTTCTTTTTTTTTATTAAACTCTGTCCTGGATTCTTTGATACCACACTTCCCTGGTTTTCCTCTGATCTTCTGAGTTTCATTTAATGCCTCTAAAGTTCTTCCCTTCATCAGCATTGGTGTGCCCCTGTGTTCCTTGACTCTCTTCCCTTTCCATCCAGTAGTCTCCCTAGGAAACCTCTTCCACCCCCGTGGGTTCACCCACTACATACAAATCTATAGCCTATCCAGATATTTCTCCTAAATACCAACCTTTTTCTATAGAGCATCTCCACTTTAAGGAGCATCTCCACTTTAAGGTGCATCTCCATGGAGCACCTTAAAATCAACATGTTCAAATTGAATTTGTCTGCTCTCATTCTCTCCCAGGCCTGCTTCTCCTTTTCTATTCTCCAGTGCTCAAATGGCATCCCTAATTGTCCAAGCCAGACATGACAGAATCATCCTAGACAGAATCATCATTCCTCTCTTTCATTCATGACACCTAGTCCTATCTGCTCTCCCTGCTTAATGCATTTCATACACATACCTGCGTCTCCAGCTCAGCTTCCACTGTTTTAGTGTAAGTCAATACCACCCCAAATTTGATTCTGGTCACAACTTTCTGTTAGTCTCATTTGAGGCCACTACTACCCATCCCCATGCCCCCTGTCTTGTCACCATACTGTATCAAATGGTCTTTCTAAAATGCAATATGATCATGCAGATCTTTTTTGAAAAGTCTACCGTGGATTTTTATTTTTTTCCTTTTGAGAATAATGTTGATGTACACAGGTTCTCTGGGACTTGCCTTTCTCTTCCCTTTTATCTCTCATCAGTCACTCCCTCTACACATGTTATGCACATTTTAATACATACTTTATGCATGTTGTATGCAAATTTATGCATATCAAGCTATTTACTAAACATGACTTTCCTCTTTGTCCTTCTCTTAGGTCTAACTTCTATTTTTCCCTAAGGACTCAGCTGAGAGCCACTTTCTCTTGGAGACCGCCCCTCATCCTTCAGAATGGGTGGGTGGCTCTCCCCTTTTTTCCCAGAGCTTCCTCTGTTCCTTCTATCAGAGCATTTACCATTCTTTTTTGCAAGTATCTATTTACTTGTCTGTCCTCCACTGGTCTGTAGACTCCTCGAGGGCTGGCATCAGCTCTGTTTGTCTGAGCATACTTCGAGCCTATAGCCTGGACCCAATGAGGATGCTCAGTAAATTTGTGGGAATTCTTGTACAATTCTTGTCAATGACTATGATCTCCAGGCATTGAATAAGATGAAAGAGATACAATGTATAATACAACATGGTAAAGAATGAAGAATGAAAGTCAACCCTGATTATCAGGAAAAGGTGTAGTCTTCCAATTATTTAACAGAAGAAGGGTGTAGACTTTCTGGGTACTTAAGATAATCCCCCAACTCTCCAGATCTACCAGCTCCCTCTCCCATCCACATCTCAGTGGCTTTCTCCTACTGCTGTCCACATCTATCCCAACCTTGCCCAAGGCTGGGAAAAGCTGCACAAAAAGCTGTTTGCAATTTTGCTTTGGCTTTGTGAAAGCGAGGGAACTGTTTTCAGTATAGTACCTGGCCCAGGAAGAGGTTGAAGACCAAGCTAGGTGGACTTGTAAGAGAGCCTTCTGATAAGCTGATATCAAAGATACAAGCTGGCATCTTTTGATACCAGAAGGAAGGCTCAGAAGGGACCAACAGGTGAGATCTCTAAGAGCTGCTAGAGAGCGATGGAGGCTACAGATAAAAACATTCAGTTTGATTTTCTAAAGAAATTTGTGCATTTGAAACTCTAGACAGAGGTGAATGATGATGAAGAGAGTTATTTAAACGGCAGATTATTCTTGTTTGGAGCCACAGTCCTCGTGGGACTCAAATGTACATTACTATCCTCAGAAAAAATGCACAATATACAAACATGGTACTTTCCATAAATTTTCAGGAGGTTCGTACAAGCCTACTCTTGGAACCCCTTGTGTTGTCATGAACCTCGGGTTAAGAATCTTGAATCAAAGAATTCATTCAGGGCTTCCCTGGTGGCGCAGTGGTTGAGAATCTGCCTACTAATGCAGGGGACACGGGTTCGAACCCTGGTCTGGGAAGATCCCACATGCCACGGAGCAACTAAGCCCGTGCGCCACAACTACTGAGCATGCGCGTCTGGAGCCTGTGCTCCGCGACAGGAGAGGCCGCGATAGTGAGAGGCCTCCACACCGCGATGAAGAGTGGCCCCCGCTCGCCACAACTAGAGAAAGCCCTCGTACAGAAACGAAGACCCAACAGAGCAAAAATAAATTAATTAATTAATAAACTCCTACCCTCAACATCTTAAAAAAAAAAAAAAAGAATTCATTCATTCAACAGATATTTGGGAGAGTAGGTGGTGATTAATAGGAACCCACGTAAGTCCAATAATGCATACTCTCTCTTTTAGAGGATCTCAGTGTAATGTGTGGTATTCAGTTTGGAGTCACAGGACTTGGGCTCATGTCCCTGCTTTGGCACTTGCTCGTTGTGTGACTTTCTCTCTGAATGATAGTTTTAGCATCTATTAAAAAGGATAGTAGGTGTTGGAAATGGTGACTAAAATAAAGTTTGTGAAAATACCTGGAACATGGTTATACTCACTTAACATTAATCAATTCAAACACCTTGGTTTTAGGAAGGGCCCAGATCCTGTGATATTCTTCTGGATTAGAAGCATGCACGTGGGCCGGATTAATGACAGGATGCGTTTACTAAAGAATAGCTGATTGACAGATGGACGTCTTTAGGATGGTATGCTACTGGGGTCCATCTTCACTCCTGTTTTATTCAATATTCTTAACATCCATGAAGGCATAGCACACTGATCACATTTGCTCAGACAAAAGGCATAAGGATTGGGAGTCCAGAAGTTATCAATTAGTTGTAGCATACTTTGACTTTTTATTTTTAGAAGCAGTGTGCAAAAATAGATATAAAATATATCATGCATGGCTGCCAAAAATCAATTGCAAATTATTGGGTGTGTGTGACAGAGAGAGAGAGAGAGAGAGAGAGAGAGAAAAGAGGGAAAGTTAAAGACAGAAGTGGTGGCTTCATGTAGTTAAGGTTTAGGGATTTAAACTGACAATAAATCAACCATGAGATGTTTCTTCTAAAATAATGTTAGGGGGCTTCTCTGGTGGTGCAGTGGTTGAGAATCCGCCTGCTAATGCAGGGGACACGGGTTCGAGCCCTGGTCCGGGAAGATCCCACATGCCGCGGAGCAACTAGGCCCGTGAGCCACAACTACTGAGCCTGCACGTCTGGAGCCTGTGCTCCACAACAAGAGAGGCCGCGATAGTGAGAGGCCCGCACACAGTGATGAAGAGTGGCCCCCGCTTGCCACAACTAGAGAAAGCCCTCGCACAGAAATGAAGACGCAACACAGCAAAAATAAATTAATTCATTAATAAACTCCTACCCACAACATCTTCTTTAAAAAAAAAATAAATAAAATAAAATAATGTTAGGTTTTATTAAAAGAGGTATGGTGTATAGCACATGGAAAACAATAGACCTTCTAATCTGTATTATGCAGACCACATTTAGAACAATTGTACCTGGTTCTGGGTGCTACACATTAACACATTTTTTGAGCACATACATATATACACACACACACACACGTGCGCATACACACACGCACGCACACGCACACACACGCACACACGTGCGCATACACACACGCACACACACGTGTGCACACGCACACACACGCACACACGTGCGCATACACACACGCACACACACGTGTGCACACGCACACACACGTGCGCATACACACACGCGCGCACACACACACGCACACACACGTGTGCATACACACACGCACACACACGTGCATACTATTTGCCAATCACTGTGCTAGACACTTATGACAACTGCTGGAAAGAGCAGACCTGCTCTCAGAGTTCACAATATAGCAAAGGTGTTAGATGAATAAGCAGGTGATTTTAATTAAATGTTTTACTTGTATAATAGGGGAAGCTTAGGTCCCTGAGGAACCACTTAAGAAGGGGTTTTTAATCCAGACTTAATGGAATTGGGGTAGACTTTCCGGAGGCAGTGATGTTTAAATTGAAACCCAAAAGCTGAGTAGGGGTTATCAAGGCGCAGGTGGTATAGGGAAGAGGGTTCCAAGTGCAGGTGACAGTAACTTCCATAGGGCAAAAGTCCTGTGCAAGGAACTGAGAGAAGGGATACACACACAGAGGAGAGGGGATGAGGGAGATGAGACTAGAGTGGTGGTCGGGGATAGAACTTCATGCTCTGAAGCCGTAATCGATCCTGAGAAGAACAGGGAGCCATTGAAGGTCGTAAGCACAGCAGGGTCACAATCAGTTTTGTGTTTTGGAAAGGTCAATATGGACAAAGCGTTGGAGGGATGGTCAATGAGAGAGAGAGAAAGAGAGAGAGAGAGAGGGAGAGAAACGACATAGGAGGAGTTATTATAGTATAAGCAGGAAGGGATGGTGGCTCCAACAAAGATGGTAGCAGGAAGATGACAAGAGAGGAACATTTTAAAAGCTAATTAGGAGACACAAAGCAAATAGTGACAGGGCTTCCCTGGTGGTGCAGTGGTTGAGAGTCCGCCTGCCGATGCAGGGGACGCGGGTTCGTGCCCCGGTCCGGGAGGATCCCACATACCGCGGAGCGGCTGGGCCCGTGAGCCATGGCCGCTGGGCCTGCGCGTCAGGAGCCTGTGCTCCGCAACGGGAGAGGCCACGGCAGTCAGAGGCCCGCGTACCGCACACACAAAAAAGAAAAAAAAGCAAATAGTGACAAACTTCAGGGATGCTGTAGGAAGGATGTCTGTAGGACATTTAACCTGCAAAGGAGAAAGTCTAGAGAGCTATAGTATCTGTCTTTACATCTTTCACTCTCCGTGGGAAGAGAGATTAGTATTGTGCTTTTCTCTCTGAGATGGCAGTGCTGGGCCAAATGGGTGGGAGATACAGGGAGATAAATTTCAGCTCAATACAATGAAGAATTTTCTAACAGAGCTGTTCCAAGGCAATGCATTCTTTGTCACAGAGATATTTAAACAAAGGCTTGATAAATATGCTTGGAAATTTTGGACAGGCAGGGATGGGGTGGCCAAGCTGGAGGGCATTGACATTTCCTTTCAACCCCAGGATTCCAAGACTGTGTGTATGAAGTTCAAATATCTTACTTAGGCTGGCACTTAAGGCTCACTGTGACCCAGCCCTTTGTAGGGAAGTCTTATGTCCCGGTTTCCCTGTATAAGCCTAGTGCATGCCTGGTGTCTCCTAGTAGCTATTATGAGCACTCAACGTTCACTCTCAAAAGGTCCTAGTTTGAACAATAAATTTTATGATCATCCATCCCTTGACTTAATGTTCCTGCCTCATGCCCTGGCATTCTGTGAGGAACCTTACAAACAACTCATACTGAAGTTTTTGTTACTCCCGGAGGAAACCTGGCATTTTGCTGCCTGTTTGTTTACTTAGGCCGTTTCCTATGTCAGGAATACTCCTCCTCTGTGCATTCTGCATCCTTCATTGAGAATATACTTTTTCATCAAGGCCTTTTTATAACACCACGGGTTGCATTAAAGTGCTAAGTACATAATTATTTGATCTCCCCCTATTATCCCCTAGAAGTCCAGTACTAAGATCTGTGAAAAATAGTCAGCCAGTGGTATGAATGGTACAATGTGTAAGGCAGTAACGTTTCAGAAGGAAATTCCCATTTATTAGAAAAAGTCATATTTTCATTTTTAAAGTGATTCATGCATTTTGTAGAAAAAGTTTAAATTAAGGAAAGTACCAGGAAGAAACAAAGAATTGTCTACAATCGTAGCACCTATAGATAAGCATGTGAACATTTCAGTGAATATCCCTTCTATATTCTTTTATGCACATGTAGTCTTAAAATTGGAATCATGCATATCCTTCTGTAACCTGCTTTTCACTAAAACATACCAAGTGTGTTACCCCATGTCATTATATATTTTTCAAAAACGTGGTCTTTGGGGGGTGGTGAATTGTGTTCCATTCTGTAGCTGTCTCATGTTTTGTTTAACTAACTTCTGGTGGACATCAGGTTGTTTCTATCTTTTGATGTTACAAATAATGCTTTGATGACCCTCTGAGACATACATCCATGTACCCATATATCCATCTGTATGGGACATTTACATTTTCTAAAATTGCAAGATAGTTGACCAAAAACTGATATTGAGTTGCTAAGAAAGCATGAGTTTAAAAAAGGTCTAATTTTACTTTAAAAACTTCACTATTATTCTATGTTATATAAATCTATTATATATGAGATATTATGTGCATGTGTGTGTGTGTGTCTCCACTTATTAATTCTCTAATTTCATGAAGGTATCTGATTTGAAAATGTATCAACAATCTGTGGGCTTGATGCAGAAGTGCGAGATAACAAGTGAATACATTTCTTGAACAATGAATTGAGCTTGAAATCTAAAAACTTCAGTGACTGTATCAGGGTGACAAATTTTTGTTTCCAAGCTAAATATAAGGAGAAGTGATGACATGTATGTTGCAGGATAAAGAGAATTCTCTGAAAAGAGAGACACTGCCTAATGTTCTGGTGTCTGGAGGAGATATGTGGCCATGGTCTTAGATCTTTATTCTAAAGTAAATAATTCATCTTCTTAGACACTCAAGGAGCAGGTAGGTCTCCACTGTAGAGTGAAATGTTTCATCTGAGAAGCAGGCCTTGGTTGGGAAACACTGTGAATCAGTTTGGTGACTTTTTAACAAAATAAATGAAAGATCTTGTCATGGGTTGATTTGTATCTATCTGCCACTCCTTGAAGTCCTAACCCCCAATACCTTTAAATGCGATCTTATTTGGAGATAAGTTCCATATTAGTCAGGGTTCTCCAGAGAAACAGGATCAATAGGATATACACTTGACCCTTGAACAGCACAGGTTTGAACTGTGTGAGTCCACTTATACATGGATTTTTTTCAATAAATATGTACTACATTTCTACTCAGTCTGAAGCTGGTTGAATCCATAGGTGCGGAACTGTGGGTACAGAAGGCTGACTATAAAGTTATACATGAGTTTTCGACTGCTCTGAGGGTCAGCACCCAACCTTGAGTTGCTCAAGGGTCAACTATATACATATATCTATGTATATATGTATTGGCTCACACGAGCATGGAGGCTGAGAGGACCATTGATGTGTTGTCTTCAAGCTGGAGAACCAGGAAAACTGGTGGTGTAATTCACTTTGAGTCGAAAGAATTGCGGGGTTAGTGGTGTAAGTCCCAGTCTGAGTCCAAAGGTTTGAGAATCAGGAGCACTGATACTGAGGGCAGAAGGAGATGGATGTCCCAACTCAAGCAAAGAGAGAAAATTCACTCTTCCTCTATCTTTTTGTTCGATTCAAGCCCTCAGTGGGATGGATGGTGCTCACCAGCCTCGTTAAGGGTGATTTTTAAAAAAAATTTATTTATTTTATTTACTTTCCTCATTTTTTTGGATGTGTCGGGACTTAGTTGCGGCACATGGGATCTTTGTTGAGGCACATGGGATCTTCTGTTACGGCGCACAGTCTCTTCGTTGTGGTGCACAGGCTTCTCTCTAGTGGCGTGCGGGTTTTCTCTCTCTAGTTGTGGCGGCTTGTAGTTTGCAGCACATGGGCTGTCTCATTGAGGTGTGTGAGCTCAATAGTTGTGGCGGGCAGGCTTAGTTGCCCCGCGGCATGTGGGATCTCAGTTCCCTGACCAGGGATGGAACACGTATCCTCTGCATTGGAAGGTGGATTGTTTACCACTGGACCACCAGGGAAGTCCCGAGGGTGATCTTCTTTACTCAATCAATTCAAATGCTAGTCGCTTCCAGAAACACCCCGCAGACACCCCCAGAAATGTTTTGGCAGCTATAGGGGCATCACTTAGCCCAAACACATCGACACATAACAATTAACCATCATAGGGTCTTTACAGAGGTAATCAAAGTAGAGTGAGGTCATCAGGGTGGGCCCTAATCCAATAGGACTGGTGTCCTTATAAAAAGGGGAAATTCAACACAGAGACATGGAAGAAGATGATGGGAAGAGACACAGAGAGAAGATGGCCATCTACAAAGCCAAAGAAAAGGGGCCTGGAACAGATCCCTCCCTCACAGCCCTCAGAAGGAACCAACCCTTCTGACACCTTGATTTTGGACATCTAAGCCTCCAGCACTGAGAGTCAGTACATTTCTGTTATTTAAGCCATCCAGTTTGTGATACTTTCTTATGGCTTAATACAGATTTGAATTAATATAGATTTCATGAGAGCATAATCCCCTTAGCATGGCTTCAGCTGGTAACAATACAACATTATTTTGCTCTTTGGTAACCAGAGATTATGGTGTTGTCCCTAGGAATGACAGCTGACGATATATTGCTGTTTCAGTCAGCAAATATTTTCATTACCGTGATCTCCTTTGACCCTGATCAAAGCCTAAGAGATGGGCATTCTTACATCTCTGTAAGAATGCCCATTAGGGATAGGAAACAGAGGCTCAGAGAGACTAAGTGAATTATTCGAAGTTGCAAAGCTTGGAAGAGGTAGACCTGAAACTCAGATATTGGCTTCTGGATACTAAATACCACACTAGTTTAATGAAAACACAATGCTTTTCACCTTCATGGACATGTCAAATGTCATCTTCCTTCTTTAAAATTTGAAAGACACGTTTGTGGCATGCTGAGCCAGATTTTTCGTGGGTTTTTTTCCCCCCTAAATCCCCTGAGAATGATTTTATAATCCTACTTGTTGGAAGATCTCTGATTGGCTGAAGGCACCTACTCCATCCACGTCCTCGTTATCAAATATTTATCAGGAATTTAGGCACCGTGTTTATGTGCACAGAATATTTCTTCTCCACATAGAAGCTTTGTTTACTGACAAAATGGGCTTTCTCAGGACACGGTTTGATTACTGACAAATCCAACTGCGAAACTTTGGATGTGTTGGATATAATTGAGTTTTTCCATCATTAATTCTGCTCAGATATTAATTCAACATAGTGACATGAGGGGCGCCAAGCAATTTCCAGGAAGCTGCTTGACTTTAATCAGCAGGAACAAATGCAAGATTATTGCACTTTTTCCTTGGGTGACCTAAGCTTGTTCTTGGCACCCGTGAACACAGAGCGCTGGTTGTCTCATAGTGTTTCAGTGGCTTCTACCCAGGGGACTTATTAGTTTTGAACCTTAGGGATAATTCCATAAGAATGTAATTCTTTCCCTCCCTGAAAGAACAAAATGTTGCTTGTGTTGGGCTATTCTTGTTATGTGATAAAACCAGTGGTTCCCAAATTGTGGAATCACAGAGATCTGTAGGTAGGGTCGTCAGATTTAGGAAAAAACGGGCAAGAGAACCAAAATACACAACAACAGTAAAACCTCCAGGATGCCCCAGTTTAACTTCAATGGCAAATAAACAAGAAATACTTTTTTAGTATAATTATGTCCCCGATATTGAAAATACTAAAAAAGTATTGTCTCTGGCAACCCTACCTATAAGGTTATATTGGGGGTAGAGTGTTGATAATTTGTCAATATTTCAAAAGTTATGAAAATTATACGTTTACACAAGTAAGACTTCAGAGGTTCCTGAAAATGTTAAATTTCCTTGATTTTGGTTGGGATTTTTTGGACCCAACTTGAAAGCACTGTCACCTCACGCTGAAACCATAATTTTATTACCGTTTTTGATGACTTGTGTTCCAGGGATCATGCAAAGCACATGCATTATCTCATGTAATCCTCAAAATCAGAGGTCGGAGGACTATAGCCTGCAGGCCAGATCCGGTCACTGCCTATCTTGTAAATAAAATTTTGTTGAAACGCAGCCACCTCGTTTGTTTCTGTATAGTTTGTGGCTGCTTTCATGCTCCAACAGCAAGTGTGTAGCTGTGATAGGAGATTGTTGTATGGCTCACAAGACCTGAAATACTTATTATTTGGCCCCTTGCAAGCAAAGTTTGCCTACACTTGCTCAAACCCACCCTTTGAAGGAGTTACCTATATTCCCATTTTTAGAATGAAAACATGAAGGCCCACAGAGTTTAAAAAACTGGGTAAGTTCTCACAGCTCTTAGAGTTCAAACTAAGGTCTGTTGAATTCCAAAACTTCTGACTACAGCTGACCGTAAGGCTGATAGTCAATTACATTTATCCTAAATGGGTTTAATAATGGAGAAACTGATTTCTGATTAAATACTGTCCATCCCAAAGATGAGGCAGAAGGAATGGGGTCGTGGTTAGGCACCCAGGCTCTGGAGCCACAATGCTTAAGCCCCAGCTCTACTGCTTAATTTCTCTGTATCTCAGTTTCCACCCTTGTGAATTGCAGATGATAATAATTCCTATATGTGTGATTGTTACTGGGGTTAAGTGAGACAATGTCTAAAAAAACGGGAAGAGCAAAAAAAAAAACAAAAACAAAAACAAAACAGGAAGAGCATTTGCCGTGGTCCACTAGGCATTTATTATTTTTATTTCAAATGACTGTTTCAAAGCAAGGGTAAAATAAAGAGTTTGGAAAAGTTGGGAACATCTGCCATGGTTGATTGACAGAACAGTTCAGGCAGGAAGCTCAGAGAGCACAGCGGCCCCTACTTGTCAGATCACAGCATGGAAAGATGCTTGTCTGGCTTCTTTATACAGGCGTATCTCATTTTATTTGCTTCACTGTGCTTCGCAGATACTGTCTTCCGTTTTTCTTTACAGACTAAATGTTTGTAGCAACCCTGCATGGAACAAGTGAACGGGCACCACTTCTCCAGCAGCAATGGCTCACTTTGTGTCTCTGTCACATTTTGGTGATTCTTGCAATAGTCCAGACTTTTTAATTGTTATTATATTTGTTATGTGATCTGTGATCAGTGATCTTTGATGTGACTATTGCAAAAAGATTGCGACTTGCTGATGGCTCAGACAACAGTTAGCATTTTTTAGCAATAATGTATTTTTAAATTAAGTTATGTGCACTGATTTTTAGACACAATGCTATTGCACACTTAACAGACTACAGGATAGTGTAAACATCATTTTTATATGCCCTGGGAAACTAAAACATTTGTGTGACTTGCTTTATTGTGGTATTTGATTTATTGCAGTGGTCTGGGACCAAACCCGTAATATCTCTGAGGTGAGCTTGTAAGAGATGTCTTTGTTCTGAAAGTGTCTTTTAGTCCTTGGTTGGCCGTGTTTGCCTTGGGAAGCCGTGCTGTGAGATGTTACAGGATGTTCATCCAGTGCTCACTGGACCTTAAACCCCTTATTACTATTACCTCTGATATTTATAGCCCTAATATCCACCCCCAGTGGCTCCAAATTGACTAAAAATATAGCCAGGCTGCTGGAGAATAACCTTCTTAAATAGCACAAGACAGGCAATTGTCCTCAGAAACACCTCAATCTATAATTTAATCCTTAGGCAAAAACTAGAAAAAAAAATCAGTTTTTACCAGTATTCCTCACCCTCCAAAGCATATTTTGTGTATGGAGTCACTATGAATAAAATCTGTATGTGGACCCTGTTAAATATATTAGAATAGCCTTGATCTTTTGAGGAGACTAGGAGATAAACGTTGTTCCCTGAGAGTGATGGAATTGGATGACTTGAAAAGACTGGAAAAATCTGCAATATTGTGTATAAACCATTCAAGAGCTAAGTCAATATGTAGTCATTAAAAACATGGCCAAGACTCCTGGAGACTTTGCTTTGCAAAAGTGAAGTGGCATGAGCATGCATGGCCATTATCAGCAGGGTTTTGCAATTTCCTAGCGTGCCTGGGGTGCATGGAAACAGGAGCAAAGCAAGTAGCATTATTTTCCTAGGGTTGGCTTAGTCATCCTCTAGGATCTAGAAAATCCTTGAGAACTCTAGCCTTGGAGGTGGAGGGAGAAGCCTCCAGCAACTCTGCTGCCATTTTACAGAGAATAAAGCTGCAGGACAGTTGCCTCATCCCTTTTCTCCTCTGTCTCAATCCTCCACGCTCTGGTTACATTTCCCTTCCTCTCTCGTCACAATCTTCTTCCTTTGTTAATTCATTGAACCAACATTAATTGAATGTCTCTGTGTGCCAGGCACTGTGCCAGACTCTGGGGATAAACGAGAAGAGGCATAGACTTGGTTTCTAATCTCATGGAGTTTACAGTCTAGTGGGAGAGGCACACAGGCCAGGAGTTGTTACCGAGTCTAAGCTCATACTGCTCGCCACACAACAGGCCAATAATGGAGAGACGAGTTGCTGGGGCAAGGAAGAATGACTTTATTCAGAAAGCCAGCCAACCAGGAAGATGGCGAGCTCGTGCCCCAAAGAACTGACTTGCCTGAATTAGAATCCAGGCTCCTTTTTTACTAAAAGGGGAGGGAGTAAAGTCAAACACTTCCTGGTTCCCATCAGCCTCCGGAGGGGATGTGGTCATTTCTTCCTCCCTGTAGTCATTCACAGGTGGACCTGGTCAGGATGTTTCCTGTGAGCTAAACAAAGGTATTTTAGCTTAATGCTCATTACCTGGGAAGCAGGGTTCCCAGAGATGGGCCATTATCTATAATTTAAGCTTATAGGCAACATCCCTTTAGTGATTAACTTGTGATAGAATACGAAGGTTCTTCTCTATTACAGTTAGAGTAAGTATTGTAAGGCGTAAAGATTGGGGAGAAAGAGAATAATGACGTGTGTGTGTGTGTGTGTGTGTGTGTGTGTGTGTGTGTGTGTGTATGTGTGTATGTGTGTGTGTGTGAAGGGTGTGGATGGGGTCAGGAAGGCCTTTCTCTGAGCTGAGAACTGAAGGCTCAGTGAGAGCAGAAAAGTCTGTTGAGTTGTTTCCAGACACAGCCAGCTAGTGAACAGTAGCCCTGAAGTTTGAACCTAGGTTTGCCTGACTTTGAGAATTCTCCACTCTTCACTAAATCTTAACCCAGAAAGAATTATACTTGCTCCCAAAATGTTTACATTTAGCTGTGTTGTCCTCCCATGAAGCAACTTGAACAACAGTAAGGAGAGAAATCATTCATCCTTCACCCCATCTGATCATTCACCATGGGCTAGCCACGATGTGTATGCAAGTGCAGAGCACAGCTGTGACCAACGCCAAGGAATGTTGAGGAAAGCATTGTTAGCCCGGACTTGGGGTGATGCGGCCAGAGTCCACATGCTCTTCAAATGCATCACAATGCCCTCTTTGCTCCAAAGGATCCTGGCCCTCATTAAAATGCAAGGCATGTGCATCCCACTTGCTTATTCCTTTCATTCCTAGACAAACACAAGTCTAATAAAGAGGCAAACAAGTGTGTCCAGGTCATAAGTCCACTTGGGAAAATGGGTATTTTGGGGAGGTTAGACTAATGCTAGCAGGTTGCCATTGCATTGTGAACTCTGAATGTCATTTGGCACTCTGGGGTTCAAGGGTAATATTGCCTGCAGTACTAATTACACACTGCAACTCACTGCCAAGGGAGGTTGAGGAGGTCTGAATGTTAGAATTGGCAGCCATATTTCTTGGGTATTTAGAGTTCTGTTTGGGGAATGTGGCTGGTCCAGATGGAGGAAGTTCAACACTTTCTATGCCAGATGTTGTGGAACTTTCAGGAGATGATGGAGAGGCAATCCCTGTCCTCAAGGAACTTTCAGTTTAGTAGGAAGAATTTCTGACAAAACAAACTCAACCCAGGAGGCAAGGTGTGGTGAAAAAATCAGGAATTTGAACCATTCAGTTTGGGTTTTCTCCACCATTACCTTGTAGTCTTGAGGAAATTATTTAACCTTTCTGAGTCTTGGTTTCTTCATTCATAAAATGAGGTTTTATAACTACTTCATGCCATTGTATAACTACCTTAATAGATGGTGACTAGTAATCACTGTTGCTGTATTTATTACTGTTAGTATCAGAATATGGCAAATTCTGCTCTAACACTGAGTGACTTTGGGCAAACTATTCAAATCTTCGTCTGTAAAATAGGATAATTCTAATGGCCTTATGTGTGTAGTTCAAGAGCTAACTGCATTCTCTCATCACTCTTACCATCCTTTTTTATTCTTTATTTGTAGCTCTTATCACTCATTGACATATTTGTATATTTTATGTCTTTTTCCATCCAAAACAATGTAAGCTCCGGCAAGAACCTGGCTGCTTCTGTTAATTGCTGGTGTCATTTGTGCCTAAATACAATGCCTGGAACATAATATGCTCTCAATAAAATATTTACTGTGTAAATGGATGAGCAAGTGAATGAATGCTAACTCCTAGGTTAAATATTTAGCCAGTTGTCGGCTCCCAGCACACGGGACCTGTCCTTGTGCTTAGTGTCATTACTAGGGGTGGAATATGGTGCGTGCCAGGCCAGGACCCAATACAGAAAGATTGCTCCCGGCCCTGTCAGGTGGTGATCTTTGTTCTTAGCACTGGCATCTTATCAACTGTGTTGTAGCTGGGAGAAGCAACCGGGTCATTGTCAATAGTAAGGTCACATGAGACTAATTGTAAAAATAAGAGTTTCAGAATTTTTATCAATTCTCAAGAAGAAGGGGAAACAGCTGCAGAAAGGGAGGAAAGTCTGGGAAAAGGAGAAAATAGCATCTTTAGCAAAATGTTTTGTCACATGGGACCATAGGCTATAAGTCTCTGACTGAGACTTACCCAGCTCCAACCCTAGAAGGCATGCAAAGCAGCTGCCTCGGTCAGATGACACGAAGATAGTACACTGGTAAAGGGCCCCAGCCTGGAGTTGGTGCCAAAGTGAGAAACTGTCCTTGACAAATTCTGTTCTGTTTCTGAATTGTTAAAGGCACTAGGAAAAGAAACTCTCAACTGCCCTTCAAGTGTGAAATCAGAGGAATTTCTTTTAAAAATAATAAAACAAAATATAGCATAGTGGACTATAGCAAGAAATACTTAGAAGCTGGACTCTGGTTAGGCAGACCCGAGTTTGGAAGCTGGATTCTGGTTAGGCAGACCCGAGTTTGAATGAACTTGTGTGAACTTGAGCAAATTACTCAAACTTCTGTGAGCCTCTGTCAAAAAGAGAAACCAATATGTACTTTGCAAGATTGAGAGAATCCAGTGAGTTCATTCCTGTACAATGTCCGGCAATTCTAGGGGCTCAATAGATGGTAGCTGTTATTGTTAACAATGAACACTACGTGGATTATTTTGCTTAATTCTGCAGTAACCCTATGAGAAGGTAAGGGGATTCTTCCCATTTTACATATGAGGAGATGGAGGTCTAGGGAGGTTTTCTAACTTAGTCAAAGCCACACAGCTAGTGAGCATCTGAGTCAGGACTCTAACCAAGCCTGAGAGCCCAGGATTTTCCTAATTAGCAAGTTGTATAACATCTCTCATAAGAGCAACAGAAGCTTAGCGGGACAACGGAAGGTCCAGGACTTCTGCATTCTCTTGCATAATACTCTAGTGGCAAGCTGGGGTTATCGGATTTCAACTTTTCAGTGGCTCTCTGTTTACAAAGCATTGTAAGAGACCTATAAGGCTGCTAGAGGCGATATAAGGTCAGCTTGTCTTATGCCTGTCTTCTAGATCCATCCAGAAGTAGATTGCTTCATATCTTAAGTCCATCAAATGATTTTGTGAAAGGTGTTCCTCCTTTTCTCAGCCCACTCCTGACAGTGTTCCCTTTAATGAGCATGAATTACATTGTGCATGCCATAGGTATTATATATCTATCTATACCTATCTATATCTATATGTATATTTCCTTCAGGAAATGAAATAGTAAGAACAAGGTGTGTATAGGATCCTTAGCTTTCCTTTGGATTTACTCAGGAAAAATAAAACCAAGTTCTGTTTATTTAATTTAATTGAGTAGCTCTTTGCTGGTCATTATATAGAGAGAGAGAACTCAGCTCCCTAAGAGAGTTGTAAGAAGAGAGAAAAATAGTAGAGGCCTAGAGTTGGAAATGACCATAAATGTTGTATAGCCAATCTTCCTTTGAATTTAGATGCTTTATAAGACCAACCTTTTCTTGAATAGTAACCATGAGTTCCTTTTTTATAAGAGAACTCTGGCAGCACGGCTGGCTAGAAAGTTCATTTTATTATGAGACGAAACATGCTTCTCTGTGCCTTCTAGTGTTGCTCAAGGAAGTGCAATGCCCTTCAAATATCTGAGAAAGACAACCACACCCACCTTCTCCCATCATCCACGCAAGGCACCCGGGAGGCATGGTCACAGGTTCCTCAGCCATGGGCCATGAGGGGAGCCCATTAGATATCCCTTCTCTAAATATTAGTCAGAGTGAGCCTTTTGAAACAGAAATCGGATCATGTCACTGCCTGACTCAGATCTCTCCAGTAGCTTCTCAGCACACCCAAAATGAAACATAGAGGCTCACTGGGTGACCTGGGTGGTCCTACATAAACCAGCACCTGATCCAGTCTTTGATGTCCTCTGAAATTGCTCCCCCATCTTTCACTCCACTCCAGCCACACGGGCCTTCCTGAACACCCTGAGCTGTCCCTACCTCAGAGCCCTCCCACCTGCTATTTCTCCCAAGAGACACCTGGTTCTTCCCTCACTCCATCCAGATTTTTATTCAGAGGTCATCTCTCCAGAGAGACCACCTTTGTTGCCACCCAATTGAAAATAACTCCTCCCATTACTCTCTGTTCTCTGCTCTGCTCTGTTTTCCTTATCATTTATTAATTACCTGACATTATTATATTTCTCGCCCACTAGAATGTGAGATCCATGAGGCAGAAGTTTCGTTTTGTTCACTTTGCATTTCCAGTGCTAGATACATACAAAGTGCTCAATAAAAGTTTGTTGAATAAATGAACAAATAGATGAATGAATTAATGAATGGATTGGGTAATAGGGACTGCTCATCATCTTGGTCCTGCCTCTCTCACTGCTGTCTGGTTCTGTAGTGACCTAAAACAAGTGGTCACTTAAATGAGATATCCAGAAGTGAAAACAGTCCAGACGGAGTCCATGCAGTGCCAGGCTCAGCTGAACTTTTCTGTCCTGGATCTGAGCGGTAATTGTCTATTAGAGGAGCCTAAGGCAAAATGAGGTCATTTAGAGTTGTGGTCAAGCATAGGCTCCTATAGAACTTGCAGGTAACAAAAATCCCCAGCTTTCTTTTATAAGGATTGTTTTCAGTTCTGGTCTCTCCTAGTGTGAAGTTTTATAACTGAATTTTGTATTCTAGTTCAAGAATCTTACCCCAGACAGATTGATCTGGCTCTCTCTCTATTTCTTCTAAAATCTTTTGACTTCAACCTGTCAAGATATTTTTGAATTTCGATTCAGTCCATGGTACGTAGTACGTGGCACCTAGCTGTTGCTGGAATACTGCGTTCAAGAACATACCCTGTATCCATGATTCAGGAATCAAGAAGCTACCATCTCTGTCACCCCCGCAGATGTCTCCTAGGGCATAGGAAGCTGGAGAATGGACACTGAAATAATGTTTCAGAAAACCTTCCACTTCCACAATCTTATTTGCACAGAGAAGCAGCTGAAAGGGGCTGGAAGAGAGATCCTGTCTTCATTCTGCTGTCCAAATCTCATGTACATAAAGACAATCTCAGCAGCATAACTGGCAGAGTCTATAAACTGTATCTATAACTCATCCTACAAAAAGCCTGCAAGACAGGAGGGCTCCCTGGAAGTGGGGTGGAGTAGAGATTGAAGGAGCCAGTTCTCAGTCTCTTCCACACATAACCCTTGCATACCTCTACAATGGAACTCATCAGAGTGTGTTTAACAGACAGTTGACTTCCATTTCTTCCGATGAAAACATGCTTTTTACCTCAATATCCCTGATACTACGTGGTACTTGGCACAGAGTAAGCTTTTACTAAGCATTAGCTTCTATTATAGGGAATGCTTACTAAATCTGTGTTGAATCCACACTATATGAATTTGTAAAACTCTCACACTCCAAAATGTAGAGCCATTGTCTGACAATGACCTGCATGCTCTCTGATCCCTTAGGAACTTTGAAATGACACGGTTATGATGCCCATGGCTCTGATCACTTCCTCATTACCAACTGATTCTTTTTTTGGGGTCAGTCTAGAATAGAAGTTAATCTGTGGCTTCTGATATGTTCTGAAATAGGAAACATTATCAAGTATCAAGGCTTATCAGACACTTATCAGATTCTCTGCTTTTAATAGAATCATGTTTCTTCTAGAAAATAGTTGAAATTCCCATTCCTTTTAGATCTTGCTAGTTTTGTAATTTTCATTGGGAAATCATGGAGAAAAGAGGGCTCCCCCACTTAATATGTACTTGAACTTGGGCAAGTTGCCCAAGTTGAGCTTGTTGACAGTGATAATAATCTGAAGGGCTTTATGAGGTTAAATAAGGCAATATATAAAAATATCTCTAGTTATGTTGCTGAGCAAAAGGCAGGCACTTACTAAATACTAGCACTTAGGGGGTGTCTGATCCATGCCAGGTATGGTACCACTCATGCATACTTGCTGTTCCCTTTTCCTTCACCCAGTCCTGAGCTGTCCTGATATCCCAACCAGAGCTACTTTAGCTCTGTGACCTTGCCTACGAGCAGCATTTCAGTTTTATTGATTGCAAAGTGGGAAGACTGAGTAAGCCTTAATTCTTCTAACTCATAGCCCTTTTTTTTTTTTAAAGAAATGTTCTTTAAATGTTAAGACACATTTTTTTAAATGAGGTATAATCAACATATCACATTATAGTCATTTCAGGTGTATAACAATGATTCGATATTTGTATATATTGAGAAATAATCACCATAGTAACTCTAGTTGAGATCCATCACCACACATAGTCACAAAACATTTTTTTCATAATGAAAACTTTTACGATCTACTCTCTTAGCAACTTTCAAATCTGCAATGCGATATTATTAACTACGGTCACCATGCTGTATGTTACACCCCCATGACTTATTTATTTTATAACAGGAAGCTTGTACCTTTTAACCCCCCTTCACCCATTTTGCCCTCCCCAACCCCCTGCCTCTGGAAACCATCAGTCTTTCTCTGTATCTTTGAGCTCCTTTTTTTTTTAGGCTCCTCCTATAAGTGAGAACATACAGTATATGTCTTTCTCTGTCCGACTTTATTTCACTTAGCATAATGCCCTCAAGGACCATCCATGTTGTTCCAAGTCATTGTTCTTAAATCCCCACAACTGTCCCACAGACTCTGGTTACTGTTTGTTGCCATTAAATTCGAGCCCCTTGAGATCTGTAGGTGAAATGACAGGGCTACAATGCCTTAGGTTTTCTTCTTAGGCTACTTTATTTGAAAGTAAAATGAAGCAGGAAACTGATGAAGCAGAATGGCAGAGACCCTGAAGTGCTCTAAAGGAGTCCCAGGAAATTCTCCTATTTTTAGGGAAGTAGAGGGTTTCATCACACATCGGGGCTAGTTAAAATAGGTCCAACACCACAACTCAAAATGCTTCAGTTTTCCTGTTAATTATCAGGTTTGGAGGGTAACTGAGGTGACTCTGGAGACAGCTTTGAAGGCACTGACCCAAGCTGCAGATCAGGATTAATATTCCTTTTCTGTGGGTCCAGATGCTTTGGAATTTGCTTCACTGTGAGAATAATCTCACTAGCTCTCTTTTATTTTAGCAGCAATTTTTGAGATATAATTTATAAACCATAAAATCCATCCTTTTAAACTGAACATTTTGGTGGTTTTTAATACACTCACAGAGATGTGCAAACACCACCATAATGTAATTTTAGAACATTTTCAACACTCCAACACAAAACTTCATATCCAAAAGCAGTCACTTCCACATCGCCTGACAACCACTAATCTACTTTCTTTCTCTATGGATTTCCCTATTGTAAGTAGTTCATATAAATGGAATCATACAGTATGTGGCCTCTGTGTCTGGCTTTTTTCACTTAGCATGATGTTTCCAAGGTCCATCCATGTTTTAGCATGTATCAGGACTTCATTCTTTTTCATAGCTGAATAACATTTAATTGTATAGATATACCAAATTTTGTTTCTCCACCCATCAGTTGAGAATTCTGCTCTGGACATTTGTGTACAAGGTTATGTGTGGACTATGTTTTCAATTCTCCTGGGTATATACCTAGGAGTGGAATTACTGGGTCATACGGTAACACTATGTTTAACATAGAGTCTAACACTTTGAGGACCTGCCAAATTGTTTTCCAAAGGTGCTGCACCACTTTGTAATCCTATCAATAATATATGAGGGTTCCAATTTTTCCACATCCTTCCTAATACTTATTCTTTTCTGTCTTTTTAATTTTAGCCATCCTGGTGGGTGTGAAGTAGTATATATTTCATTGTAGTTTTGATTTGCATTTCCCAAATGACTAATGATATTGAGCATCTTTTCATGTCCTTATTGTCCATTTATATATCTTCTTTCTAGAAATGTCTATTCTAATCCTCTGAACATTTAAAAAATTGGGCTATGTGTCTTTTTATTGCTGAGTTGTAAGAATTTTTTCCATATTCTGGATACTAGACCCCTGTCGGATATATAATTTGCAATTTTTCCCCCATTCTGTGGACCATCTTTTCACTTTCTTGCCATCTTGACAATAATGTTTTTCAATCCATGAACATGATTGTCTTCCCATTTATTTAGGTCTTCTATAATATATTTCAATTATGCTGTCTGGTTTTCAGAATACAAGTCTCACACTTGCTTTGTTAAATTGATTACTAAGTATTTTAGACTTCTTGATACTATTATAAATACAACTGCTTTCTCAATTTCATTTTAGATTGCCCATTGCTAGTGTACAAAAATACAATTGATGTTTAACATTTAGTTTGTATCATGCCATCTTCCTGAATTCATTTATTAGTTCTATTTTTTTTTTTTTTGGTATGCGGGCCTCTCACTGCTGCGGCCTCTCCTGTTGTGGAGCACAGGCTCCGGACGCGCAGGCCCAGCACCATGGCTCACGGGCCCAGCCGCTCCACAGCATGTGGGAACCTCCTGGACCAGGGCACAAACCTGCGTCCCCTGCATCGGCAGGCAGACTCCCAACCACTGTGCCACCAGGGAAGCCCAGTTCTAATATTTTTTAAACAGATTCGTTAGGATTGTCTATGTACAAGTTTATGTCATTTGTGAATAGAGATAGTTTTATTTGTTCCTTTCCAAGTTAAATGCCTTTTGTTTGTTTTTCTTGCCTAATTGCTTTGGCTAGAAGTGCAGTGTTGAATAGAACTAGTGAGAGAAGACATCCTTGTCTTGCTCCTGATCTTAGGGGGAAAGAATTCAGTCTTTCACTGTTAAGTATGATGTTAGCTGTGAGTTTTTCGAAGAAATCTTTTATCAGGCAGAAGAAGTTTGTTTCTATTCCTACTTTGCTGAATGTCACTAATTGTTGTTTGATTTCAAGGGGAATCACAGAAATGGCAGTTTTGCTTCCTCCCTGAGAGGGTACCATTGTACTCTAAGCATGTGATGATGCCATTCCATTAGCAAGTATAAACTTCCTTTTAGGTTTGAGTTCAACAACTTTCTTGAGTTGAAGCTCAAATTCTCGGGACTTTCCAATTCAAATAGAAGGCCTTTATTATTGTAGTTAAAACCTGCACCTTGAAAGCTGTCTCCAGAGTCACTGCACCCTTTTCCAAATAAGTGCTGCCCATTTTCTCTTGAGGTTAGAGAGAATGTGAAAAAAAAGTTGTTTATAACATGTCTAACTTAAACCTACATGTAATCTCTCCATAAGTAAAGGCAATTCTCCTAGAACCTTTGTCACTACTAAGCACCTATTACGTGCCCAGCCTTTTGCTACCTACTGAGAATGAAACGGAGCAGGGCCCTATGGTCTGTTCCCCCCTTGTCCTCAGCCTGCCTTTTGTCTGTGGAAAGATTTTAGCCAAAGAATAAGTTTAATCAGAGAGGTGAGAAATTGCAGAAACAAAGGAAAACAGTCAAAGGAGACCAAATAATAATAGTTTAGTCATTAAGCATAGTCAAGGAACTTTAGTTCCTTCTCAAGGGCTATAGATCATATTCTGAGCCATATCCTGTGAGCTGTCTTATAGATACTGAAACCCCCGCTAGGTGGAAGAAGTTAACTCCAGGATGACCATTATGACATGACTATAGCAATGACATGAGCTGCCACCATTCTGAGGACTGGCCTCAAAGAAACGGAAACAAACTGACCCTGGAACTGAAGATTAACTATGCCTAAAACCATCAAGATGAGGCTGGTCAGACCACCAGTGACCAATTTCAAGATGACTGTCAGAGCTGACTGTGCTGTTTCTGCATGTAGCCCCTTCCCTCTGTCTATAAAAGCTCTTGCCCCCTGATTGTCTGGGAGTAGGGGGGAGTCAGCCTTTGGACCGGCATCTGCCCTCCCCCCACCCCCTGGGTGCCGGCATCCAAAAGAAAGCAAACTTTCCTTTCCACCAGCCTTGCCTCTTTATTGGCTTTTGAGCAGAGAGCAGCCAGACCCCACTTTCAGTTACATGAACATGATAGTAGATGATGAAGTCTTTATCCTCCTGGCTTTAATAATGGCTAATATTTGTATGTTTCCTATGTTCAAGTACTGACCTACCTGCTTAACATGCATTATATCATTTGGTCTTCATATCAACCCTGTGTGATGAGAACTATTATTATTTTTATTAAAAGAAATCTGAGTTTTAGAGAAGTTAAGCAAGGTCTCACGCTTAAAAGTGGCAGACCTAGGTTGGATGGACTCCAGAATCCAGACTCTTGTTTCTTTCCCCTGCTCTCTGGGGATTTATATTCTTATTGCTGAGACAGGAAATACTTAAATAAAACAGGCAATACTAAAGAACAAGAGATAAATGTTTTGGGTAGAATCTGTAGGTTCTTGAGGATAGCACAGTGGGTATTGCAGTTGTGAGGAGGGTTCTTGTTAAGATGCTGAGCCTCGGGGAAAGGAATGGATTGGCTAAGATTTGTATGAGCACAAAGGAAAGAGGAGCAGGGCTGAGAAGTAGCATAAGGAGAAGTGTGGAAATTAGCTTAGACTTCTGGGGGGAAGAGTCTGACTAAAGTGAGAGTTTCTGTCATTTATCAATGGAAGATCTGGTTTGGGGGTAATTTGGGTCATATTTTGGTGTGTGTGTAGGTATATGAATACTACAACAAAGGGTAGGGTTTAGAAAAGTATTTTTAAGTAATGGAATTAACTTACTTATTGATTGTTTTTGTTTGTTTTTACAAACTGTACTCCTTGAATTTCCACATTTCTGAGAAAGTGCCAGAGAGAGAAGGGAGGTGGCTGCTTAGATGGGATCCTGGCTTCCCACTCGCACTAGAGCAGCTCCAAATTTAGATGTTGGTATTCATTTTGAGATTTTATTTGAAAATAAGGTTTTAATGCTTAAAAAAGTGTTTCAAACCACTGAGTTAGCCCAATAATCCTGCTTTACAGATGAATAAATATGGGCTTAAAGGGACACAGCTAGTTAGTAAGAGAGCAAGAATTCAAGTTCAATTCAAGTTCCAATTTAAACTTCTTGATGCCAAGTGCTTCATTAGACAAACATTTATTGTCTGTTTGTTATATCCCAGGAAAGATTCAAAGCTCTGTGGAGTGCAAGGATGACTGGTCCCTGCATTTGAAGGACCACAAGGGATAGAGATGCCTAAAAAGAGATTATAGACAGTATGGGAGGCCCATTGCTCTGCATGGGAAGGGAAAAATCAGGGGGTGCTCCACAGAGGAGTGACACCTGACCTGAATATTCACGAATATGTTGGAGTTTGCCAGGGAGAGTAGGTGGAGAAGAGCATTCTAGGCTAAAACAACAAGGTGTATTAAAGAACGAAGATGTAGGAAAGCACAGCTTAATCAGGGACTAGCAAATAGTTCTCAAATTAAGAAAACTTACCCTTTATTTAGCATTCTCCTGTGTCAGGCATTGTGCTAGGCAATTTACATGGATTATTTCATGTAATGTTCTTAAGAATCCTATGAGCTGGATACAGATGAGAAAACTGAGTCTTAAGGTGGAGAAGTAATTCACCTAAGGGTCATGTACGGTCTCACAGTTAAACAGTGGTAGAGCTGGGATATGAATCCGGGGAGCTTAATTTTGGATTTAGAGTCCTGTGCACCTTGCTAAGCAGTTTGGATTTGATCCTCTAGGTCAGTGGTCCTCAAATTTGCAGCAGAATCACCAGATGGGCTTGTTAAAACATAGATTCTGGGCTCTACCCCTGAGTTTCTTAGGTAAGACCCAAGGATTTGCATTTCTCACAAGTTTCCAGGTGATTCTGACCCTCCTGGGGATCACACTTGGAGAACTGCTGTGATAGGAAGCTACTGGAAGGTTTTCAGCTTGGGGGGGAAATCATCAGATTTGCCTGTATTTTATGCAGGGCTCTCTGGGTGAGGAATGGAAATGAATTACAAGTTGGATAAGAGAGACCTCAGTGAAATGGTGTTTGGAGGGGGAAGAGAAGGCACACAGGAAGAATAGTTATGAGATGAACTTCTAATGTGTGTCCAGAAGAATGAAGATGAAGAGATAAATCTAAAAGTAATCACACAGAAAGATAATTTAGGTATTAATGGCACTCAGCAGGCTCTGATAAAGGATAGTAATAATTGTAATTAATAATGAGACTCTGCAGACATGGTTTCTGATTAGAAACAAGAGATGAAAGGATTGTAGAACAAAAAGTGGTTTTAAGGTTTCCATGAAAAGACATTGGAGAGCAGAGTGGCTGTTGAGGTAGCTGTGTTTTGAACGTGCGAGTTGAGGCCCTTGTGTGGCCTCATAGAGAGACATCACACTATAGTGGGAAGAGGACCAAACTAACTTAGGAGGCGTGGTTTCTAGAAACTCAGTCACTCATTCTACCATTTTGAGATGTCACCTATCTCCATCTCTTTATCTACAAGTGGTGTTGGCAACAGCTTCTCAGCCTGCTTATGTGAGACTGGAGGGTAAAGGCTGAACGTTTTCGACCTTGTGTTGATACTTTTAGCAAAACAATTTTCTCTAGTCACATACCCACCGATTCGTGCTCAGATGTTACACAGTCCACATGGCAAAGTAGACTCAAACGTCTTTCATTCACCTGGACTTTTACATGCACGTTTCAGAGTAGCCCCCCCCAAAAAAAGACTTAAATTGAGTTTGAGATTTAAAATGTTTTATTATAACCTAGGGTTAGGAACAAAGCTGAGTTATTTCCTGGGGGGTAATTCTTCTTAACCTCAATTATGAATAAATGCATTTTCAAGTTTTCAAGTCTACTATAACTTTACTTTAAATCCACTGCCTTAGAAGATTTTTAAGACTACTGACACGTTTTAAAGCTATTAGCGAGATCCCTCATGTTAACTATTTAATTCTAGAGTGTTAGCAAATGGATACACGTCTCTAAGTCTTTCTTATAATTCCATTAAAATTTAAGAAGTGACTTTGCTGGTCATCACGATCATTGCATATTCATTCACTCAGGAGTCATCACGTTTAACACCTGCCTGCCCCTCAACCTCCACACCCAATGCATGAACAAGTCCTTTTCCTATAACTCTCCCAGTTTTCTGCCTCTCCACCAACACCATAATGTTCTTGGTGCAAAATATCACTCAGTGTCTTTTGTCTGGATTACTGCTGTCATTTCCAAACTAATCTACTGTATCCATTTGACTCCCTCCAATTCATAACCACACTGTACAGAGATTAATGCTTCATATCTAATTAAGCTTCCACCGACTTAATCCCTTTAAAGGCTTTCCAAAGCTTTTAGGATAAAGACTATACCACCCTACAAGACTGATGAGGCCCCACATGGACTGACCTCTACTAACCTCTCCAGTCTTATTTCACTCCAGGCTCCCTTTTATCTCCCTGAACTAGTCAAACGGGCTGTCTTCTCTTCTAGTGGATGCCTGGTGTCTCCAGGCTACAACTTTTGCGGCTCCTGTTCGCTCCACCTAGAATCCTTTTCTCCTCTCTCATCTAGTTACTCCCCTCTATCCCTCAAATCACGGCTCATCTGACACTTTTCAGAGTCTTCCGTGACCATCAAACCTGAATTACACGTTCTCATAGCATCATAGACTTCTTTACGTCTATGCTTGCCCCAGCTGCAATTTTACATTTATTTCTGTGTCTATTTGATTGATATGCAGCCAGGGGACTATGTTTGGTTTGGCTCCTCATATAGAACTAGTGCCCAGAAGAGTGCTTGGTACACAGTAGGAGCTAATGAACATTTGTGCAATGAATGCATATTCTTAGAGTGTGTTCCAGTTGCAGGGGCTCATGCTTAGATACCATTGGGAGTAAATGTAATGCACAGAAGTGTACGATATAAGTTGATGTCATTGAAAGAGGTGACAGTGTTGATTTCAGCTTTCAATTGTGTAATAAGTAATAACACAAGTACTGTTTTCATTTGAATAGGCGTATGCTATTTCTCCACTGGAGAAACCCCCGGGACCATAGATTACCCATAAAACTTTGCCTCTGTGGTTTAAACTCTTAAGTGGTGTCTACTTTATACATACAGGCAGTCCTGGGTTGTGGGAGCGATTGAGCCTGCTTGTTTTTCTATTAGCTGTCATGAGTTTTTGCTCCATTTAGATTGGCAAATCCCTTTTGCAGAGACTGTTGTCCGGTTTTTACTCTGAATTTTCTAATAGTCCTCAACCACAGCAGAATTGAAAAACAAGGCTTAAAGAGTTTTAAAATAGGATAGGAAGAATATACATGGGTGCGGTTTTCTTACTTTCCTGGTGTGTGCTGTAGTGACTGCTAAGTGGTACCCCTGAAAATCAGGTGGTCAGTGACTGTCTAACACCATAGTCTTAGAAGTATCCTGGGACTAGAATTAAGTCGTCAAGGCACCATGATTGCAGTTAATTTTGCACCATGAGAAGCTGGACATTGATAAAGTTTGAATCCATTCGTGAATGCTTCATAATTACTGCAGGAGGCAAGAGTGACATCCCTCAATTACAGATCTTTCAAATCTCACTGTTAACCTCAAGCCCTCTTACCGTAATCAGGGCTTGGGAACAAGGATTCACAGAAGCATTTCATGAAAAGATGGACTGTGCATTTGTATAAATGCAACTACTGTATTGCAATTAAGCAATACACACACTGCTGCTTCGTACCACCAGCAAAGTAAATAAAACACTATTCTGCTGCTTACAGTTTGGAGATGATCCCCATGGAGGAATAGCCACGGTTTGTCATTGAGATTGAAACTTTAATGTCCAGTTAGTAGTGAATGCTATTAATGGTATATTAAAATTACATTATGAATTAGATCAAGCAAGTCAACCTTCAGGGCAGATATTAACTGATTCAGAGTAATTTATTCTAATGCTCTGCTGTTCTTACATGATTTGTATCAGAATGTGGTCCTTACATTGCTTGCATCAGAATAGCCTATTGTGTCAGTTCTTGTCTGGCTCCTAAACCCCCTTTCTTCTCCCCACCTCCTGGAGCTAATGAATCAGAATCTTGGGGGTTAGACGATAAGCATCAACATTTTAAACGAGTTCCCAGGGTCATTCTTATGCCCAATAAAACTTGAGACCCACAGAATGATTTTTAGGGCCTGAGACTTGTCAGATTGTTTGGGTTCTCTTCTGCCAGGGGGCAGTGTTCTCTGAAATATGGCTGGATTAATAAACCAAGCTGAAAGCTAATTTTAGTCTTTCTCATACACTTTCTTGTTTACTGACCCCAACCATGGTTGACCTGATACCAAAAATCTTAAATACCAGAGCAGGTGAACTTTCTTGATTCGGTTTTGTCATAGAAGGCTTTAGACTATATTTCAGTCATTTTAGTTGAGTTTCTGGACGTGCGGTATCAGGCTTTTTGGGTTTCTCAATTTTAGATCATGAGGGGTAATTTTATTTTGTGTTTGATTTGATGCCCAAGATAGGGACTTTGGTCATGCTACTGACAGTTAATTTATAATGATGTCTCTTAGTAAAATCCTGTGTAACTGTGTTAGATGGGGTGTGTGTGTGTGCGTGTGCGTGTTTGTGTGAATGTGTTCCATGCACACAATGACCTGGTAGAAGATAAAGTTCTTTGGCAGATGGTTAACAGAAATAATGGCTGAGTTCAATCCTCTTAGATAATTGGTAACAAGTGCTGTACAGAAGCCAATTCTGGATCACCCTGGCTATTACACTTCAGACTTTCCCCCCCTGCACAGCTACTCTGCATGTCAAAAAAAATTAATGGATAATGTTCAGCTTCTGAGTCTAATTTTTTTTTCAAGGGGGGCCTTCACTGTCCTCATGCTGGATTTCTACCATCAAATGTCAGACAGATTCTAAATCTGCTGGACTCCGGTGAGGGCTGGGGAAATTGGCGAGGGCAGGGGAGCACCTTTGGAACGCTGTGCCATCGAGTGCAGTCACAGGACTGCCTTGCAATTTTCCTTTTAGCTTTAGAGTTGTCCTCTGTACAAGCAAGCCTGCATCTTGAAATTGAACATAAAGAGTAAAAAAAATCTTACGTGGGGTTAACATCTTTCATAAGCCTTGCTAAATGCAGGACCCCAAATCATTTCAGTATGGCACAGACTAAAGCAAGAGACTTCCATAGGAAAATTCATAAGCCTGCCATCTCTGCAAGACTGCGAAATGAAAAGGACGTTAGAAAGGCAGCTAAAAGTTTGGCACTGTGTTTTTTTCTTTTGCTCAATTAGCTGTTACTAAATTCTAGAATATCTAATGAAACCCAGGACTAATGTGCAATCCACCATAAACAAGTTCTGGCTTTTGTGCTATCAGGTTTTATTTGAGCTGAGCCACTGCTTCCTCAGTAATTTGTTGCATGGTAAGCGCCGTATTTGTTTACATACACACATATGCTGTGTGTAGGAACCATGGTCACCGGGTCCGGCCAGAGAAAATCCAAAGATAAGCTTTCCTCCCTCATTTGAATCCTAAAAGTGTACAGTATTTAAAGACCTCTCAGCTTTTGAGGCCTTGATTTCTTTTAGGAGTCTCCTGATTGCCAACTAGGTTAGTAAAGAGACTTTAATGCTCACGATAGCATCAAAGGGCACAGTGTTTGGTGGCTAGATGATAATTTATCTGGGAAAAACCTAGGGAAGCAATTCTTTAAAGCTAAATTCTTGCTGCCATTGAGATTTCCTTCCTCAATTCAATCATTAATAAAGCTTTCCCATCCCACCCCTGCTGCTCCCACACCCCTCCAAACACACAAAAACAAAAGCAAAAAAACCCAAAAAAACCCCAAACCCAAGCTGACAGTTTTTTCGGGAGGAAGAGGCAGAGACACGTGAAGTTATATTGTCCCTCCTCACCGGGCAGAAGAACTGTGTTGCTTAGTTTGACATTCCCAGTATTTTGATAAAAGTTACTTCTCTAAACTCTAACAACAACATGGGGAAACATAATGCTATCTCTTGTGTTTAGTTACAATCGTGGGAGATTTCATCGTGAGAAATATTTGAGGAGTCGGGAGTAGCTGAGAATGTGGCAAAAGGGACAGGGTCGTTTAAACTGCCAGAAAAATAAATAAATAGGCAAGACAGAGAAAGTTATTAGGTTTATAAATTATAAAACTTTCCTTTTAAAAAAAATAAAGTCGTGGGGTTGACTACATTGAATAACTACATTGTAAACCTTAAAAGCTTAGAGCGGGTAGAAACCCTTTTATGGCTCTGTTTCATTTTTATCGGATAAAATGCATTTGGTTTCTTTTTTTAAAACCATGTTTTTAGGAGGGAAGAAAAATGAACATGCAGTGTTATTGGCTACAGCGACATAAGAAACCCTTATGTTACCAGAGGAAACCACATGAAAGTATCTGTGTGTCAGGGGAGGGACAGATAGGGGGTGGAGAGAAGGAGAGGGATATTTCAAGCTTCTTATGCTCAGAGCTGCGATTTGTGAACAAACTGTGATGAAATCAAGCTGTGGACAAATCAGAGGAGCCTGTCAACCTCCCAGGTGGGATTACTTGTAGTTAATAGACTGGACTCAGCCCCAAAAAGCAGTGCATTCAGTGTAGGCAAACAGAACACACTGCAAAAGGCTTTCCAAGAACCCTCTGCCATGGCCAGGAGAAACTCCTGTCAGCTGTATCAGGTAGGAGAATGACAGAATGCCACGGGAAAGCCTTGGTTTTCAGAGCTGCTTCCTGATTTTGAATTTTCTTTTTGTTTCTAAAATGAAGACAGCACTGTATGGTGCCTTTGGGAAGTTGTGAGATTGGGTGGTGATGTTGAAGGCATTTGCATTTTGCCTTCCTGGAATTTGATTTAGGCTTCTCTGGCTGCATTGACAATTTGAGCTCTTTATTCCCTTAGGTAATATCCCTGTTCACTTTTGCTGTTGGGGTCAATATCTGCTTAGGATTCACAGCAAATCGAATTAAGAGGGCAGAAGGATGGGATGAAGGCCCTCCTACAGGTAAGTGTAGCAACTATTCCCATTTTCAATCTTTAAAAAATTTTATACATTGGGTCATCAATGTCAGCTCATTAAGAAATTCATCTTTAAACTGATCTTGCAGTGTAACTACTTTAGTCCTAGATGTCTCTGGAATAAAAGCAGCTCTGTGTATAATTCAGATAGGATAATGTGGTTTAATGAGAGAACATTTGTGATCTCTTCATGCTAGATCACTGGCTATTTAAATCTCTGTCCTCTGAAATTTCTAAATGTTAAGATAATATTAAAGCTCTTGTGAATTGACAAGGCTGAAACAGAAGTGGTGAGAACAGGTGCTGGCTTAATATTACAGATACATGAATTTGATTGATTGTCATGTGGTATGAGATGTAGTATTTGCTTCCAGAAAGTTCTGACCTAGAGAAAAATAGGAATGGAAGTAAAAAAGGCAGGGAACTCTCTTTGTGAAACTTCAGGGCTATGAGATTAAGATTTACCTAGAACAGGAAAAATATAAAAGAGAGGAGGTGCCTAGAGGAGCTTACAAGATTGAGTTGCACTCATTGATTTTTCTTTTGGGCTGAGGAGGGGTAAGTTTTAATAGTGTACCTTGACTTAACTAATAGAGCTGAAGTGAAAGAGTTTTCGTTTACAATACACTGTGCCATAAGCAGTGTGGGAATTCTTATGAAGGAGCTCCTTGTGCAGATGGCGGGGCTTAACTGACCAGGTCTTAAGTAATGAGTTGGTTAATTTCCTGGAAATTGGAGCTGCCGATGGTTTTATGAATAAAAATTACATATGAAGTAATGGGTACTCTATGGGGCAATCTTTTCTTGACTGTTCCTGACATCTCAGCAGGTTCGTCGGCCTTCCTGTGCATTTTGTGTTTCTCTGCACTGTATTTCTTGACCTGACTCATAAGACACTCTCACCTGTCTCTGTTTAGCCAGCATGAGCACTTATTAGCCAAGTTATGATCCATACATTGATGGAATACTGAGTCTTCCTTACATCAAGCAGGTAACTTTTGAGTAAGGGTGAAAAAATTATATTAGAAGTAGTTTAGTGAGTCCAAGTGGGGTGTGCTTGGGGTGAAAAGTGAGAAAATAGATCATAAAAAATTGCACCCCTGGGCTTCCCTGGTGGCGCAGTGGTTGAGAGTCCGCCTGCCGATGCAGGGGACACGGGTTCGTGCCCCGGTCCGGGAAGATCGCACATGCCGCGGAGCGGCTGGGCCCGTGAGCCATGGCCGCTGAGCCTGCGCGTCCGGAGCCTGTGCTCCGCAGCGGGAGAGGCCACAACAGTGAGAGGCCCGCGTACCGCAAAAAAAAAAAAAAAAAAAAAAAATTGCGCCCCCAGGGAGCCAAATGGACAGAATGAGTTGTCTTCTGTTGGGGAAGGGGAGGAAAGTAGATCACTAGGCTGGAGAATCCTGTTTTGATTGATAGCAAATGCTCTCTTCAAAGACTTCTTTTTCTTGTTCCAGACAAGCATAACTCCCATTCACACTGACTGTAACTGTTCAGGCTGGAAGGGGGGAATTGGATCCTTAGTTTGGTCACGTGGGCAAGCTAACATCTTGAGAGCCCATTGCTGGTTCTTTCCAATGGACCCTAAAGGAACTTTTTTCCTGTATTGTATTAATATATTACTTTGGCTAAAACTGATATTAAAAGTGATTTCCCTGATGAACGTTGTAAAATCAAGTCGCCCATTATTTTCAAAGTTGACTTCTTTGGAAAATGGTCATGAAAGTCCTGGACTGGCACCCCGGATCTGTATCACTTGCTGGGCCGTCTTGGGGAAGTCACTTATGAATTCTGCTTCCTTAGTTGTACGACAAGGCACAGGCCTAGATGATTTTTAATTTTCATTCTGGATTTGAAAAAAAAAAGCCCATGATTCTGTCCACTCTGTTTCATTGCCTTTTGAATGTGTGTGCTCTCTTCAGGAGAACTTGAAAAATATAGACCAGATTTACTAATCCTTGAATATATTTTGTGTATAATAAATTATTTCCATATATTATTAAGAATAACTATAAGAACTAATTAATCAATGCTACTTCTGGAAAAATAATATAATCTAAATTATCATCTATAAATCGAAGTGATCTTAAACATACTACAAAATATTTGCTTCTTGAATTATTTAATTAAATCATTGATTATTTTCAGCCTTTATGGTATCTTCTAAAAAAATTTATTAGTGAAAATTCTACAGCTAAGAAGTATTAGTCTTGGGACACAATGCCATTTAAGTCTGAGTTTTGGGATTTTGGTATACCTGACACTTTTTATTTTAAATTTTCTGTTGATATAGCTTACCGGCTGTCTAGGCACTGTGGATGATTTCTCCTGAATAAAGACCAAGATGTACTTTGGAAACTGAGTGAGAGCATAGTGCAGAGAATTTAAGCATTTTCATCTTTTTAAATGTTATATGTGCCTGAAATGACACATATAGTTGGTTATTCTGTCAACAAAGCCTACACATCGGAAAACACTGGGTGAACGATTACTTATGTATTAGAACAAGGTACTAGGAGGAAAGGCTGCTACGCTTATTTTCAACAATGCTTTCATGTTCCAGAGAAATCCTGGGAAGCTAGATGCTTCGAGATCTTTCCACCAAATAGAAGGAACATAAAGGGTATTGACATACGGCCAGCTTCAGACTGACCGGAGCAAGACCTCTCATTCACAAGCGTTCAGTTTTTTGTTGAGCAAATGTAGGTCCTCAGAATCCTCAACTGTAGCTGAGAATGTTCTATATTCATGCACACCCTTGCTGCCGTACTACAGACTGCGGTGTTAAGTTTCAAGGCTGTGGCAGTGCAAACTGTTATAATTAATTAACTAGCACACTTGTTAGCTGGATTTTTTGTTAGGATGTTGGGATCTATTGGAAATCATGGTAGAATAGGATTTCCTCTACCAGATCATAGAAGATCTACAGATTTATTAGAAGATATGAAATGAGCAGAGGTAATTATAATTCTGTTGGGTAAATGTAACGGGCCATCAGGTAAATGAGATGGCTGGAATAACTTTTCAAAGAGAATGTAAAGAATATGTGCAATTCAGTTTGACATCCTTGTTGCATACATCTGATGTAGCCAGCTTGATTTACCTTTAAAATTGCAAGCGAATTTATGTGTATACAAGTGTGTGCGCACTCATGTAATGTGCATATATGTGTATGTTTGTGTTGTGGTGGTGGAGTCTATTTCACTGAAGTTGGTGATATGTACTCTTCCAGTCTCCAGGTGGAAATGGGATATCCTCTGAGAGAAGCAAGTTAATACTTGAAAGACAAAGGGAAACTTATAAGCTTGTGAATAACTGGCTAATACGGACTGGAAATCTCAGTCCTCATTCTACAATGAAAAGTCACTTAAATGATAGGGTGGCAGCATGTAGGAACTGCAAAGCTGACAGATATATCAGTCATTACTCTGCAAGGAAAATTAAGGGGACTATCACGTCATGGGATTTTATGTTAAATCTAGTGTAGAAATCAGAGGGAGTTTAAGTCAATGGAATGAAATAATTTGAATTAGAATTTAAGGAGGGCATGGATTTTTCAGTTCATTTTTAATTGGTGCTTTGGTGCAGTGGTTTTTCATTTATCTTAAAAATGATACGGAATCTTCTATCTTGTTGCATTAACCAGAAATCTCCATCTTCAATAGAGTTCAAATAGAATATATCTTCCAAGATCATGTCTTAAAAAGAACATCTAAAATTCAGAGCTTATGTACATAATTTGAAAAATCCTTTGTTAATGAAAATGGCATTGTAGTTATAGTCAGATGATCTGAAATTGCAGCTAGGCCTTTGCTAACTCAAGTTAGGCCTAGAGCTCTGCTCTTCCAACCAGGAAAATGGGGGTAATGTTGCCTCTTTATCCGAAAAGATTTTTTAAAACAAAATGCCATGCTAAGACTGATGAGAATATAAAGTGTTAAGTATATGATGATACACTTAATTTACCTCCAATTTTGTTTGAAGGTCAGTGTCTAAATTTTTACCCTATCAGGTTGACAATACCTGCTATATAAAATGATGTTTCATTGTTTGGTAGCAGATTTGTAAATCGTTCAGACTTACACTACTGACTACTCTCATAAATGCTATTTGAGTGGTTTATAAGTGAAATTAAAGTCTTAAATTTCATTCAAGTCATCTAGAAATCTGTTTTCTTGTAGTTTATTGAAAGTACAGGTGTTTGAAAACTTCCCAGGTGGACCTATTTATTAAAAAAATTGTCTATGAAATCTGGTTCAGAAGCTGTGAAGAGGAGAGAATAGTGATGCCTAAGTAATAGGTATTTATAGAAAGTGATGTATTTAGGAAGCAGAGATACAGACATGTAGGCCGGTATGTAAGTGCTGCTTTCTAAGGGATGAGGTCAAAATGTATGGACACCAGGGGGGGGAAGGAGTAGGTGGGATGAACTGGGAGATTGGGATTGACCTATATACACTACTACATAGAAAATAGATAACTAATGAGAACCTACTGTATAGCACAGGGAACTCTACTCACTGCTCTGTGGTGACTTAAATGGGAAGGAAATACAAAAAGGAGGGGATATATGTATAATATAGTTGGTTCACTTTGCTGTACGGCAGAAACTAACACAACATTGTAAAGCAACTATAAAAATAAAAATTAAATTAAATTAAATTTAAAAAAATAAAATAAAAATTAAAAAAAAAGAAAAACAAACAAACAACAAAAAGAAAAAATGACTTCAGTACAGGAAGGTATGACCAGAAAGAACGAATCATATACTCCAGAAGAGGCATCAGACAGTATTAAATCCTGGAGTTGGGTGGTATCTTGAGTGTCGTTCATGTTGTCTGCCTCCTTTCCTTGCATTTTATATTTCAAACAGGGCAGGAAGACACAGGAGAACCAGATCTGTTTCAATGCTCTTGAAAAGGAGGCGACATAACCACAGTCTGTTTCATTTCAAGCTTTTACTCTCACTGTCAGGAAATACTAGGGCTGGGAACCATGGAGAATGGGAGGAACAGAGAGGGTGTCATATCACAAACTCTGAATGCAGGACCAGACAAAACGTAGAAGAATCATCCAGCTTTATGCTGAGCTAAATGTTTTCAAACTTAAATACAGCCTCCTTCACTGGCCATCATCCAAATCTGAAAATTTCCATTTTGCAGAGAGAGTTGAAGGGAAATATGATTGGGACTCCAGGATGAAGTAATGTTTAGGTCACAACACTTGTCATGAATTAGGTTCTTTCCAATAGTCTAATTAAATTATCAATAGTATTTCTTCTGTATATAAATGACACCAGAATTCCACAATGCTACCTCTGTGTCGATACGGTAAGATGGAACGTTTTAGAAATAAGGTTTTACTTAAAGAAATAAAAATAATTTCACTTGTTTCTCTCAGAATTATGAATTTGAATGAAATAAATCAGGTTTTATATTGGTGTTTTTTCCCTAAATCATGAAATTATGCTTCTGTGAAAAAAAAAGAAATGTATAACATTGTTTTATGCATATCATACATGTACGTTACACACATATTTAAAAATTTAAAGTCCCTATTTTTATTTTTTATTTTATTTATTTTTATTTTTATTTTTTTTTGCGGTACACAGGCCTCTCACTGTTGTGGCCTCTCCCGTTGCAGAGCACAGGCTCCGGACGCGCAGGCTCAGCGGCCGTGGCTCACGGGCCCAGCCGCTCCGTGGCATGTGGGATCCTCCCAGACCGGGGCACGAACCCGTGTCCCCTGCATCAGCAGGCGGACTCTCAACCACTGCGCCACCAGGGAAGCCCTAAAGTCCCTATTTTTAAAAAACTTCCATCTGTGTAGATCTGTAACATTTATTTTTTAAGATTCTGGAACAGACTAGTTTCTTTGAAGTAAAATAACACCATTTAAGTATGTTATTAAATTGGCAAATGTCTCATACAAAATTTCAAACCCCCATTGCACCTAGCACAGATTTCTGACTTGATCGTTTTCAAGTTTTTTGTTTGTTTGTTTGTTTCATTTTGTCTTTATCTTTCTTGTTAGTTCTGAGCTTATTAGGTCTGGAAAAGGAAGGCTTTACAGATTTTAGACTTCAAGCAAAGTAAGTCAGAGAATCTTTCCATGTTTGATCATTCAATCAGGTATAATAAAAAGAGAAGTCCTAAAATCTGTGCTTAGCCTGGTGTGGGGAGAAGGACACGGGACCTCGGCATGAAATGAAAAAGCCAGCACATGGGGAAGAATTACAGAACTACAGAAAGAAGCAGCGCTAGAACTTGTTATGAAAGAAGATGGCAGGGATGGAATAGGCCCTGGAAAGGCAAAGCGAACTTTGTTCTACTCTATCCCTTTATTTTCTTAGAAAAGTTGCGGCAGTTCAGTTGGGCTCATCGGACTTGAAGAAGTATACGGCTCAATTGTTTATCTTCCTATTTCTCTTCCTGCCATTGTCAGCTGAATGCAAGTCAGCCAAGAATGAATTTTGTCATATGTATCCCTAATCCACATAGGCCCAGGAATTCACTCTCATCTGAAAGCTGTTGGTAACCCAATCTTGAGTACTTTTATGAGATGTATCTTTGCATTATGAGTGTAAGGGCAAATCTTTCTTAACAAAGCTGTCTTCAGTTTAAGGGTTGGCAAGGAAGATTATAATTGATAGGGGCAAGCTATTGAGGGAAATTCAATTATTTTCAAAGACAAAGTAAGGGATAAACTTAGAGAATAACCAACTTTGTAAGAAAAGAGTAAAAATCACGTTGATAGAATGGATGAAGAAAGGTTTAAAATGGCTAAAATTTTGTACAGATATTTTGAAAGGAAAGAAAGAAAGAAGAAAGAGATTATGATGAGGGGAAAGCAAAGGGCATGAATGGAGGAAGATTTCACATGCAGGCTGGGATGCTATGAAGAAGAGGAGCCAGGACAAGTAAACAACTACAAACAATGTGCCTTTGGATCTCTTCTGATTATCTCAGCTATAAGTGTAGCCAAGCATATTTAAGTATGCAGCTCATAGGCATGAATACTACTCAGAATTTATTAGATGGCTGTTGGAGTGATTCTGTCTAAGCAGTACCCTTAAAAAAGGAAAAATTCAATTATAAGCATTTTTCTTATCTTTATCTTTTTTCTTATCTCTACTATAGGATTTCTCTATTTTTCCTTTTTCTACTTCTCAACCCTCCTCCCCTCATAGTTTCTTAGGGTCCAGCATGCACTGTTGATTGGTTGGCCAAAGTCAATAGAAAAATGTCGTTTAGGAACCAGAGGTAAGGCATTGCATTGGAAACCTGACGTTATTTCTTAAACCAAACTGGTGTGCTTTGTATGTATTTCAAGATCCCAGAATGAACCATGTAAAAGCGTTTCACATCTCATGGTCTAGTGAATCTGTTTGCTTTAGTTGAACTGATCTAATGCCATATGGGTGAGGATTGGGTGACTCTGACTTTAAAGAGGACAAAGAACTAAGGGATGAACAGGATGTTCAGATAAATGGCTTCGGTGAACCTAGAAATGTCATTTAACATCTGTTCTCTCCCTGCCTCTGGTGTTTTGATTTTATAAGTAATGAATACTAATCATAAAAAAATGAAAAATTTGTAAATGTAAATAAGGAAATAAAATTACAAATATCATGTTTTAAATAACATTTGTTAGGATATTTGTATATCAATATTATATAACATATACTTTATACACATATGTTCACATGCATGTATACATATATACACGAGAGAGAGAAGTAAGCAAGCAAAAACCCAAAAGGACATTTGTAAAATGTTAGACGTTTCAAACTGCAGAAAAGTAAGAAGTCTCCTTGTTTCTCTCTTTCTCATTTTCCCCAAAGGTAATTCCTGTAAGGAGTTTCTTACAGTGAAAATACAATGGTTATTCATACTGGCACCGTGTCTCAATGCCTCTGTTCTCACCCTCTGTCTCATCTCGAGCTCTGGCCTCTGTTTTTATTTTATATTTATCTTTATCCTTATTGCTTTGGCTCTATTTTTAACACAAAATATATCAATTATATGTACTATTTACTACTATAACAGTTTTCTGTACTTTGCTGGTTAAAAAAATGTGTTTATCAATTTTGTAGATCTTTCCATATTAGCCTATGCAGATCTGACTCGTTCTTTTTAAGGGCTGGGCAATATTCCATTTATGGAGATAGTGATTCTTTCTTGTACGTGTATCTTGGCAAACTTTTGCAAATATATGTGAGAGAAAAATTCCTAGTAGTGGAATTTCTGGGTGAAAGATTCATATGCATTTAATAGTGTTGATAGATACTTCCAAATTATATAAAATTTTTAATAAAAATTTTCATTCCTAGCAACAGGTATGACACTGCTTATACTTTCCATTCGTCAGAAATTAATTATTTTGTAAGCTAGGATGAGGATCCAGATTAATTTTTCCAGTCAGCCCAGCACTACTTACTGATAAATCTTTTTTTCACTTCTTGATTAATCCTTCTTTCTTTCTCTGATTTAAAATGTTATTTTCATTATAAAATCACTTCTCTTATATTTGGTCCTATTTCTCATCCTCATGCCCAGCACTGATCTACTTATTTTCTATAACCAATCTGTTTTAATTATTTAACTTCAGAATATATTTTACTTTCTTTTCAGTGTTTTTTGTTTTCATATATTTATTTTTGATAAGCATTTAATATCCTCTCAAGTTTCAAGAATTCCTTTTTGTATTTTTATTGTGATTGCTTTGAATCTTTAAGTTTATTTAGGAAGAACTGACATTTTGTTGTTGTTTTGTTTTTGTTTTTTTCGGCTGTGCCATGGCTTCTGGGATCTTAGTTCCCTGACCAGGAATTGAACCTGGGTCCTCAGCAGTGAAAGCACAGAGTCCTAACCACTGGACCACCAGGGAATTCCCGACATTTTTGTAATATTGATATTTTTACCTCCAAGATGGTATGTTTTACCACTTAATTAAATCTTTTAAAATATCTTTTTTTGTAGAGTTTTACTGTGTTCTTCATGTAGGTTCTAAACATCCTATTAAATTTATACCTAGATATTTTACCTTTTAGGTACTATGATGAATGGAACTTCCATTTAATTTTTGAACTTATATTGCCTGTATTTTACAAATTTGTGGAATTTTTATCTCATTGAATTATTTTTTCCTAAAAGTTTTAGTCGGTTCTTGAGATTTCTAGATATACAATCATATCATATGAAGATAATGTAGGAGGATTTATGTTTGAAAAGCCGAGACTGTAGAGTTTGTGTTTGTGTAACCCTAGTTATAGGTGTAGATTTTATGGCTGGAAGAGATTTTAAGAGTCTTCTATTCCAATCCCATCTGTTCAGACTGTTCTCAGAACATTTAGGCTCAATTTTCCTTACAAAAGCTATGGATATTTGAATAGGGGAACGAACTCTTTTTTCTGAGTATATACTTCAAAGTTCTGTTCTCTGTTGGCATCACAGCATCCACAGAGAAACTATCCCTCATGTTTGTGGTAATAATCATTGTAAACAGTAGTTTTGTGGTAATAATCATTGTAAACAGTAGCAAAACCAATAGCCAACATTTGTTACTTTCTACGTGGCTGACACCCTGCTCAGTGTTTTGCATGGTTTGTTTCATTTAATTCTCATTGTAACCTCGAGTTGCTTCTATTAATCCTCCACTCTACAGATGAAGAAACTGGAGCAAGGAACCTGCTGAAGGTACATAGACGGCAGGTGATGGATCCGGCTGCTCAGCCAGAGTCTGACTGCATCACCGCATTGTATTGCTACACAGGGTCACCCCTCCATAGCAACATAACCCATTCCCTAATCCCCTTGCCTTTGTCTCTTGTATCTTGTAGTGTTATCAGACTCCCCCTGGACCAACACCTCTGGATCTTGCAAGGGCAGATGCTTTGAACTTCAAGAGGTTGGACCCCCTGATTGTCGGTGTGACAACCTGTGTAAGAGCTACAGCAGCTGCTGCCATGACTTTGATGAGCTTTGTTTGAAGACAGGTGTGTAAGTTTTGAGTCTTCTCTAGCCTTGATTAGATGGCTTAAGACCTCCTGCTGTTGTACAACCTGCCATTGCCATTCTGCTTTGGCCAAACCAAACCGTGAGTTTTAGTTTTGTTTCTTGAATGATTATCAGTTTTATTATGAGCACACCCTATGTGACTGTTGTGTCCACATAACACCCACCCAACGATGGTTCTTTGCAGCTGCAGTCATTATTTGCTAGTTTTGGAAGTATTTGAGGCCAGCCTTTTTTTTTTCATCTTATCATTTCTGTCTCTTGCTGTCAATTCCCTCATTCACTGCGAGGATACCTGGGCTGAAACTGTGCACATTCTTAAAGCGTTGGGGTTCTTTTGTTGTTGTTGTTTCAACTTTAATTTTTTTGTTTGCCTGCCCAGTTTCTAACGTTTGTTTTATTTCATCTTATAGTCTACTACTATACTACTTTGATGTCATTCCCTGTTCTCAGTGCAGGTAGAAAATTGTTATAGAATTCTACTTGGGGTCGCGTGCTCAAGGCACCTCTCAGATCTTCCTCTACAGGTTCCTGACCTTTCTTTGCATTTCTTCCCTATTGGAAGAGTCAGTAGAATATACAGGCCTCTGAGTGAATGTACATGAGTTGAGAAGAAGCACTTTGGAGACTCTTGCCATTCTACCTGCTCTGTTTCCAAAGCCTAACACTTTAGAGGGGACTTTTGAGATACCTTGTAGGCTATCCATCATGCCTCTGGGCAACATCACATTCAAATTTTCTGGGAAAGGTGATGAGCAACCCTGCTCTTAACACCATTAGATACAATGATTCTACAGCTCTCTTGATAAATTATTACCTGTTTGCAGACATTTATGGTTAGATGATTCTTTCAAAAATCTGACTTATATTATCATTAACATTAGTCTGAGTTTTCTAATGACATCATGAGAAACAGAGACATTACTCTCCTTTACTAAAGAAATAGCCGCTGATTTACATGAAAACCTATGTCAACCCCCTTACTAGTTCTGATTTGTTTGTTTTCTGCCCCAGATAAGAAGAATTTTATTAGACTGTTTTTTTGCATAATACATTTTCCAAACATTTGGCCATTTTTTGGGTTACTTTCCTTTGGAACTTCTCCCAGCTTCCTTAGTTGTGGGTTTGTAAACTTAAATGCTGAGAAGCTTGTAACCTGAATATATGGATGGAACAGATGTTCCAGGAGAGCTTTTGGCTCTAAAGTATTATTTCAAACCAGCGGTCTGTATTTGCTTGGCACTGAGGAACTAGCTAATGTTGTGTGTTTCCTCTCTACCTTGAGTATCTTGTCCCTGACACGTCATCTCAGCCCTCCAGATTCCTGATCTTGGAGCTCCTTGCAAAGTTTAATGGATCTCCTGCCTTTAGGTTAGCTCTCTCTGAATGTAGCTCATGCCTTTCTTCCCAAGTTTAATAAGCATGGGTTATAATAGCACTTTAAAGTAGTTCATTTCCCTGTGGAAATGAACAAGGCCAAATGTGGAAGAATAAAATAATAGCAAAAGGTTGAAGGAGCAAACAGAAATCTCTGAGATTCTACTATGCTGACACAGCACTCTCTAGAGATAAGCACAATCAATGTTTCAGTGTAAACTCTGAGACTGGGTGTGTGTTTAGAATGTGTGTACACATTTATACATGTGTGTATTTATGCCTGTGTGAGGTGTATCTGTATTTGTGTACCTTTGTACACATCCCCCTTTTGAATGCCTACATTGTATTCTATTGGATAGATGCAGCCTACTTCATTGAGTAACTGATCAGCATTTATGTTTCGGTAATTTTTGCTATTATGAACAATGTATCAATGAATATTTTTCATACATATTCATATTTTTGCCTATTTTCCTTGAGATAAATTCTGAGGAATGGGATTTGGGGATCAAAGCGTATATGCATTTTTAAAATTTAAATATATATTACAGAATTATACTTCTCAAAGTTGATATTTCTCTCAAAGGGCACAAGAGCTTTTCAGCATTCCCTTTTCAGCATGTTCTCATTTTAAATAATATTTTTCTGATAGGTAACTTTCTTGTTATCCAATAAAGTTCAATGTTTTTTGTGTTTATTCCCATATTTGCTTTGAAAATTCTACAGCTGACTGAATCATACCTTACTTGTAGTTCACTGAATTTTTAAAAATTTCATTCTTATACAAAGTTAGTAATTTCTCAATAAACCTAGCTTGTTAATAGTGATGCTGTTTTGTGAGCAAAGGGATTTTCTTATGGAACTAGGGAGGAATAAGCTAGGAGAGGAATACTGGTTGATAGAGTTATCTCTGAATTGAGGAAAAGGACTCGCATGACCTCTATCAGTCAAAGTAACCTTGGAAAATTGCTAACCATTGGGAATAGCATACCCTGGGCAAGAGAATTCCAAGCATTTATTCTGGTTGGGAAGAGAAGGCAGTGGAAATAGGGGATATTAAAAAAAAATCAGAGAGTGGAATCAGGATGCAAAGGTAATTCTAAAAGAATGGAAACTAGACAGTAGTTGCATTGTTTTCTAGTATGGCAGCTGTTATCCCCTTATCCATTTATTCACATAGCTGTAGTATCTCTAGGTAGAATATTATTAAGGAGCAGCACTGCTTTCTTTTCTTTTTTTAAATTTAATTTAATTTATTTTTTATACAGCAGGTTCTTTTTTTTTTTTTTTTTACGGTACACGGGACTCTCACTGCTGTGGCCTCTCCCGTTGCGGAGCGCAGGCTCCGGACGCGCAGGCTCAGCGGCCGTGGCTCACAGGCCCAGCCGCTCTGCGGCACGTGGGATCTTCCCGGACCGGGGCACGAACCCGCGTCCCCTGCATCGGCAGGCGGACTCTCAACCACTGCGCCACCAGGGAAGCCCCATCAGGTTCTTATTAGTTATCTATTTTATACATATTAGTGTATAGATGTCAGTCAGCACTGCTTTCTAAAATCATTGCTTTCCACTTATGACATGTTTTAAGAGGTGAAGACCTGAAGTGTCCTTTAGCTCAAAGAAGCGTTTCTTGACCATTCTACGTCAAGTAGACCGGGCCCACCCCTGTCACTCACTATCCATGCCATCCTGTTATTTCCTTCACAGCACTTAGCACACGCTGAAATGATCTCATTGACTAGTTTACTTGCTTATGGTCTGTATTTCCCAATTGGAATGGAAGCTCCATGAAGACAAGACCTTGTTCTTCACTACCTCCCCAGCACCTAGAACACGGAAAATATAGTAGATGTATTTATTGAATAAATGAATTAACTCTGAAGTTTCTCAATACAGCAACCCCAAATTTAAAGAGTCATATTTTATTTTCATGGTAATTCTCAATTAGATTGAATAAGTGTTCATGGACTACCTGGCGTGTGCCAGGTAGATAGACTCAGGTACTGGGGATGTAGCGGTGAAAGGAGAGATGTGATTTTTCCTTCCATGGAGCTTACAGTCTAGCAGATGAAAAGTCACACAAAAAGTACAGCACAGTCTTTAAAATAAAAATATTACTTTTCCGAAGATATTTTCTTGGTAGAGTTGAGTGTGAGCTCCCAATCAAGTATGCTCAGATAGAAATCTGTAACCTAGCAACTGACCTCCTTGAAAAAAGGGCTCTGACCTCTGATTGTGGGTAGGGCCACAGTTTGGTCAATGCTTAGAGCTGTGAACGTTTTTAGTATACCTTTATACTCTTCATATCTGTTTAGGACTTTAACCCCCAAGTGCATCTTATAGCAGGTAGAGGCCATTTAGTTGCACTATTATTTTTTTTAACTTTTTATTTTATATTAGAGTGTAGTTGATTTACAATATTGTGTTTGTTTCAGGTATACAGCAAAGTGATTCAACTATACATATGCATGTATCTATTCTTTTTCAAATTCTTTTCCCATTTAGGTTGTCACATAATTTGAGCAGAGTTCCCTGTGCTGTACAGTAGGTCCTTGTTGCACTATCATTTGTATTTAAATCAAGCTGATTAAAGTTTAAATAAAGCTACTTGGGAAAATAAGAGTCCAGCTATAGCAACTATGCCTACAATGGTAGGTATCTCTATCACAAACCTTACACACTATACATTGTATTGGGTCATTTAGGACAGTTGGCAAATGGTTAAGGGTTTCATTTTTCCAAAGGAGCCCAGTGGCATTTGGCTTTGTACTCTGATTTGAAAAATTAAAACTCCATCCTATTTGTAAGTCCTCCAAATATCATCTAGGCCTCAGGCCAACTCTAATTTCACAAGCAGATTAAATGATGTGGGATTTTAGCTCTTTTTCTTGGCAAACGTTGTAAGCAATTGTGGCCTCTTTTATTTGGTTTGTGTGAAGCAGTGAGTGTTCTGTTGTGCCGATTTCAGCTGGCGGCTGGGAGTGTACTAAGGACAGATGCGGAGAAGTAAGAAATGAAGACAATGCTTGTCACTGCTCAGAGGACTGCTTGGCCAAGGGAGACTGCTGTACTAATTACCAAGTGGTTTGCAAAGGTACATGTTTCCTCGGGTTGGCTTGATCTTTAAAAGAATAAAAACTGGAGATGTTTGAAGAGACCTTGGATATTGTGGATATATCACCTTGGATATGGGCTTGGGAGGCAGGAAGGCGTTGTCCTTCCTAATTTCTCATGCTTCTTTCTTAGTTTTGCTTCTCTGCATTTCACTGATCTGGAATAACAAGGAAATAACCCCAAGTTCCGTAATTAGATACAGCCGGAATAATGAGGAGATTTCTAAAAGAGTTCCTGCCTTGGTCCTAGGTCAGGTTTCCTAGAAGCAGAGCCTGAGACAGGAATTCTGTGTATGGAATTTATTGGAAGAGTGCCCTGCAAGAAAACTGTATAAGGGAGCAGGGGATGTGGGAGAGGGGAAAGTAAGCAAGGATGTGGCCTCAGGGGAGGTCTCACCTTGGTCTGCTCTACTGCGGGCTCTGGAAGGTAAATCCCAGAGTCCTTACCTTTGAGGCAAGGGGCATGGCTTTTGTACTCACTGGCTGTAAGCTGTAAGGCAAAGCACCAGCAGCAGCATGGGGATGGGGGTACTAGCTGCTAAAGGGGATGGGACACCAATAGCTCCTCCAAAGCCATACATGCATGTGTGCTGACTTTGTGTGGCTGAGTGTCAAATATGATGGTTTTATTCCAATAATAAATACTACTCAATGGACTGCCAAACATATAAAAATATGCAGTTTCTGTCTTTAAGGATTTTTAAGTCACCATCGCACCCACTTCTAAAGTTAATGGAAGGATCCAAGGATCTTTGTGTAAAGTTTGCAAGTCATTTTTTAGTGTCTAAATTAAGTCCTCTTCCTAGCTGTGACATGGAACATTTAAATAGAGTTTCTGTTCAAATATTTTGGGGGAAAAGCAAATCAGTTCTGAAATATGCATAGTGTTTATTTATGGCAAGACATACTGCTTGAATGCTGAGTTTGAAAATTTTTCCTACCCCAGATGATTATTGGAACTGTTGATAAAGCATAAAACTCGTTGAGAATTTATTTCCTTTTCCCTTTTATTTCCCTAGTAAATGTACCAATAAGCCACAAAGGCTATTAGAAGAGAAAATAAAGTCCTAAGTATCACTGGTCGTTGAATCATGAAATGCTGGCTTTTGCTGGTTTAAAATTCTAGTTGCAGTACTTTTGTAGGGCCCATATGTACGCCTGGGTTATTACATGTGTGGTAAAGCTTCCCTATTTTAGGGAGCATGGTACTTACACAATTGTCCGTAGTTAGATTCTTATTGACCAGGGAGATCTCCAGTGCTCTTTACATGGGAGCAATTTCTCCAAAGTCTTGGTCACAAATGTTACTTATGTTCAAGACATATGCTTTTTTTTGTTTTAGGAGAACTTAAAGCAAATGCTTTTTGATAATTTTCATTTTCTCCAAAGTAAGCTTCATTTTGTATCTAAGCCCTTTTCTGTTCTCTATTCTTGGTGGGAGTAACTCAGGAAAGACATAGCTTTATGCTTCCAGATCTCAGTGGAAGATAAAAGTGAAAGATAGCATTGGTTTTTATTCCTAAGTGCCAGGGCTATTCACGGATCCATTGGCGAATAACCTCTCTATTGCAATCTTCCATCTATCATCTCTGAGTAGCCTAAATCTTTTTCCCCAACTAAAGGGAAGTTGTGCCATGTTTCCGACGGCTATGAGATGTTTGGTGGCCTAGGAAAAAATGTTCTGTCTAATGACCAAACAGTTTATTTCTGGAGGGAAACAAACATGGAATTTTGTTCACTGACGCCACTGGTGTTTTTATCTACAAACCATTTAGACTCGGAAGGCTCAAATAAACACCACTTGGGGTTATTAAATCTAGACTTTCCCATCATGTATGGGTGTAGTTTAGTAAGCCAAAACAGACACTAGACTTTATTTCAGAAGTTCTTTTCAGATGGCGTCCCATAAACAATGAGTATCAAACAGGACACAGGTCCTGCAATTATACACTTCAAGGCTCTGGATGATATTTATAATTAGATTCATCAAAAAGTCTACCCATTTTTCCTTACAGGAGAGTCCCATTGGGTAGATGATGACTGTGAGGAAATAAAGGCCCCAGAATGTCCTGCAGGGTGAGTGCATTTAATGAATATTATACAGTTTTAAATATTTATTGATAAAATATCACAGGCTATGGATGGGTAAATGGTTAAAAACAATGTAAAACTGAAATCCTCTTATATAGGCAAACTTATGAGTACTTCTGAATAATTTACCAGTCGAATGCTGGAATGTACATCTTGAAGTAGGGAATTAAAAAAATGTTTTTTCTCCTATCACCTGCACATATCAGAGACTGAATATCCTCTGTATCTCACCTTAGCTGAAGTTTTACGAAGTATATATAAATAACGCTGAGGAAGAAAAGAAACATTCTGGCAGTGATTTGGTTTGTTTTCCTGTGTTTTTTCCTGAAGTGCTGCTTTTGCTTTTTGTTTTTTTGGTGACAGTAGTGGTGGTGGGGTGGCTGAAGGGAGGACTACAGAATGTCTCAAAAATATTATCTGCGATGGTAACTCCTACCAGATGCTACAGAAACTTGACAAACCACTACAGCCCTGCTTTGCTGGGATACAGCCAAACTTGAGTGACACCCCACAGCTCAAGTGGGACCAGCATAAGACACTTATTACGCCTTCCAGGAAACTGTTGCAAATTCATGGACCCTTAAAATGCCTGGCAGAAAATAAAATGTTCTACAAATGTGTTTTCATGAATGTATTTGATCGAGTGTCTTTTTGTTTTAGGCAGCAGAGCCTGGGACACAAAATCCAAGAATTTAAATATTTTTATTTTTGTCTCCTTTTTAACTTTCATGAGCTACTTGAACTTCTTTGGACTTTTAGAATGGGATGGCGATAGTTTCTGAATGTTTAAAATGTGTTCAGTTATTTTGGAGGTGAAAGCAATCTATGTGGTAGAAGCGTAAAATTATAATAGTTATGATAATAATGAACTCATATAGTATTGTTCTAAGTTCTTTATATGTGACTCTATTTTAAATGAGTCATTTAAAATATGCCTCATTTGGGACTTCCCTGGTGGTCCAGTGGTTAAGATTCTATGCTCCCGATGCAGGGGGCCTGGGTTCGATCCCTGGTCAGGGAACTAGATCCCGCATGCTGCAACTAAAGATTCTGCATGCTGCAACTAAAAAGATCCCGCATGCCGCAATGAAGGTCCCGCGTGCCGCAACTAAGACCCAGCACGGCCAAATAAATAAATAAATATCTTTTAAAATGCCTCATAAGAAATGTAGCTTCAAGTAAATTCAAGCCCGTGCTTGCTGAATTATCTTCAAACTATTAGAAACAGTTTTGCACATAGTTTAGCATTCTCAAGTCTGATCGAACAACTGTATCTTTAGAATATAACAAAAAGCCTATTTCATCAGTCCTGCCCTAGTTAGGTGGATAGTCTAGTTCTTTATTGATTGATTTTTAGATCTTCAACAATTTTAATTATTTTTGAAATTATTTTGTAATTAAACTTAAAATAATTTTTGTATAAGTATTTAGTTCTAGTGACAGGAGTACTACTGCTATTAATTTCATCTCCCTCCCTTCCTCCCTCCTTCCCTCCCTCCCTCCCTTCCTTCCTTCCTTCCTTTTTTCTTGTATGTGATAAATATTTGTTGAAGCCCTACTATGGGTCCACAAAATAAAAGATGAATAAGACACAAACTGTGCTTTGAAACGAGGGAAGAAGGTAAACATGTTAATATAGCAATATAATATAGTATAATGTATATATGAATGATAAAAGAGGTATTAATTAATATCTTAAAGGGATTCAGAAGCATGACACCTAATACTATGAAAGAGGAAATCTTAAGCTGAATTTTAAAGAATGAATAGGAGTTTTTCAGGTAGCAAACGGGAGAATCAATATTCCAGGCAAATATAGCAGCTTTTTACATTGTGAAAAACCTTGTTTGCAGTGCAAGAGGCAGCAGTGGAGAAAGTACATTAGGGGAAATCTGGAGTCCAGTCCGTTCCCTGGTCATTTAACTCTGCACTTAAGTTGCCACAAATGTTATGTGGCTAGAAGCCAAGGCTTGTACAGATATCCTCACTTGAAGTTTCATCTTGGAAACCCTCGGTTCCAATTATTGAGAATGACTAGGCATAAAGCAAAGCTGTGACAATAATTTTTCTAAAGCTTAATGTGTTACTGTTTAAGGTTTGTCCGCCCTCCATTAATCATCTTCTCTGTGGATGGTTTCCGTGCATCGTACATGAAGAAAGGCAGCAAGGTCATGCCTAACATTGAAAAACTAAGTAAGTCATTTTCATACTGTGTTCTTATCTGTAATCCATGATCTGCCCAGTAGCCACTTAGCTGTCGGTTTTGAGATGTATGGACACATGACTTTACCATTTGAAGTTCAAAAGTGAAGGTAGCACATGTCTTTGCTCATTTATAGAATGGATTTGCATACATGAGGTGATTCCTGGTTGTTCTCTTGCTCTAATACCTGAATTCTGTTTCTAGGGTCTTGTGGCACTCACTCTCCCTACATGAGGCCCGTGTACCCGACAAAAACTTTCCCTAACTTATACACTTTGGCCACTGTAAGTATTTTTTCAAGTGGTGTAGATTCAAAGCGCTGATTTCATGCTGAAATGACTTAGAGAGATTTAAAAAACATGTTCCTTAGTGTTCAAAGAAAATCTTTCTCTTTTTCATCTTACCTGTATCAGTCGTTTATAGTAAATGCCTTTTACAACCCTGTGGATGACTGAACTTCATTGCAATTTTAAAACCTTTTTTTTTTTTCAGCTGCAGTTCTGTCTGCATATATACATTCAACCTCTCAAATACCACAGGAGCTATTCTTTATTTTCCGAATTTTCAAATAAAAAATGTTGACTTCAGAGCTGCTATGTTTAAATTTTCAGATACTCCCAATTCTACCTTGCTTTCTTCTTTAAAAAATATAATTTATTTAGTTATTTTTGGTTTGGAGTAGAAATAAAACCTAGGAAAAAGGAATCGTGTATTTAGAAACTTTGGAGGCACATAAGTAAATTTCATTCTAAGGGGTAATTTATTATAATAAAAATTATTGTCATCTTATTAAATGCAACAGTTAAAAAACATCCCAATATTAAATTTCTTATAATCATGTCAAGTTTCACAGATGGCTTATAATCAGTCCATAGATAATATTCCTGTTTGCTAAGACAGACACGTATAGAGGTTATATATGTCTTATATAAAATTGGAAATTAAATATTGTTATAAAACCTTCTATGATAAGAAAATTTATGATAGAACTATTATGTGTGGATTATTTTGACAATAAATTTGCTTTTCCACAAAGGGCCTATATCCAGAATCACATGGAATTGTTGGCAATTCAATGTATGATCCTGTATTTGATGCCACTTTCCATCTTCGAGGGCGAGAGAAATTTAATCATAGGTGGTGGGGAGGTCAACCGGTGAGTTTTGCATTTTTTTATGTGTCTGTGCCTTGAAACATTTCACCCACCCCCAAATTTGTTACCTGTTGAAAAGATGCATTTAATTTCCTCATACTTGACAATGTTTCTGTCTTTTGATATTGTATATATATATGTGTGTATGTGTGTACATAATATATGTGTATCTATATGTGCATATAATATGTATGTGCATGTGTATTATGTATATATATACGTATGTGTTAACATATGTGTGTATGCAATGTATATATACTGTGTATACATATGTTTATGTGTCTATGTTTATACATGTGTGTATGTGTATGTGAGGTTATGATTATAAAAGTGTGTGATGATAAGGATCTCCATTAGGGTGACAGTGGTAGAAATGGTGACATAGGGGTAACTTTCAGAAATATTTTGAAGAAGGAATACTCAGATCTTATTGATTTACTAGATTTGTGGACACAATGAAAAAGAAGTGAATGACATGACTGCCACAAAATTTTAGCCCAAGCGCCATACGATCAGGAACAGGGAAACTTGCTGGGAAAAAAAAATCTCAGTGAAACCCACAGTAAATTTATGAATTCTTCTGTTTAATCCATTTTTTAAAAAATCTTGGAAGTTACGTATAAGTAGAATCTACCTTGGTTCTGGACCAGCAGATTGATACTTTGAAAGAAATCATCCTATTTACTTCAGATCAAATGGCTGGGCAGAAAGTAAAAAGAGATATAGGTGGCTTTCTGCACAATATTTTTCCTGTGACTGTGTGTATGTGTACGGTCAGGCAGCTTGCTTTGGTCAGAGGTGAGCAAAGCAGCAACATAAATCCACAGCTGTTTAATGTGCAGAATTGAACTAAGTGCACGTGACCCTGGGTAGAAGGATCCGAATCCCCGTAGGAACACATCCCAGTACACACAGTCAATCAGAAACACGTAGAAGAAGGATGGCAAATGGTTCCATCTCATGTCTACTCTGACTGGGGGCCACGGCTCCCTGGAACACTGGTGGGAAGGGGGGCTGGGAGGCTTTTGTGCAATCTGCCATGGCATGAAGAGTGGGCAGTCTGCACATATCCACGTACCTACCATCCCCAAATGATCTCCTACCTGGAAATGTTTGCTTCAGTCTATGGGCTAAATAGAGAATATAAAGTATGAAAAAAATGGTATTGCTCTTTGAGAAAAGGTCATCTATGACAAAAAAATTCATATTGCATAATCAGTATGCATGGTTAAATATGGACTTTTCATTTAAAAAAAAGTTGGAAGACTTGTGTATCTGTAGAAGTGTTTCTTTCTATCAGAGGTTCTGATTCTGCTGTCTTTATTCAGGCTAGACTCCCAGAAGTCTGTGATGTCTTACGTTGTAAGCAAAGTGAAATTTGTTTACAGTGTGGATTTACCAAACAAAGTTTCTGATAGAGGAAGATTTTAGGTATAAATAAAATAATTGAAATTTGAGTTCTGTCAAGAGCTGTTGCTAGTTGGTGTTTTATATTAATTTTGTCATGGAAGCAAACTTGCTTGAAGAACCACAAAGGATATAAATAGTAATTTTATCAAATTGGATCAACTTCCACTGAGTGTGGATATTAGGCTTCCTCTGGGTTGGCATGACTCAGAAGATGAGTCCACATATTCATTAACTCCTGCAGAAACAGAGCAGACGGAAAGCTGTGAACCTGCTCAATGAAGTGAAGTCTGTTTTAACCCTGTTTGCCTGTTTCCTCACTAACTCTCTAAGTCGACGCATTTCACTAAGTTTAGTAATTCCCTAGTGCTGACGGAGATTTGCACTGAAACTGATTTGTGTTTCTGTCTATCTTCTTGAACAATATGCCACCATAAGAAATCCAAGGAGCACAGTAGATATCATTTAAAAACATGTTTTATAGAAACTTGGCACATAGGAAAAATATATGGACAGGAACTATAAGAAACTACAGTATGAGTATAAGAAATTATAAGTGCTATAAGAAAAGATGAGCCTTAATAAATACTCCTTAAGCATAAGAGGCTTGTATATTTCACAGTGAAAAAATAATTGGAGTAGAGAAAATATTTATAAAAATCTTAAATAGGCAATTAAGTCAAACAACTTATTTTTTACTGAGTGATTAAACCATGAAAGACATTTGGCTAAATAATATATGAGTCATATTAAATGGTGAATAAGAACCATTCTTATTCTAGTTTGAAATCTTATATATGACATGAGGCATTTGTAGTGTCCATTCAATTTGAATTGCACCATTCAACTTCCAAAAATAATTTCTATAATTTAATTTTATTTTTAAAACCCTGATATAGCCACTTTAGCAAAGTGGAGTCTGCTTTTAATTTGTTGATCTTCAGAATGCACTATTAAAAGTTGTCATTCACTGTACGATCCTACATTTCTCCTACATATTATAATGGGATTCCTTTTCATGTTGTTTTGAAACTATTTACTTTTTTCTCATTACAAAAGTATGTTCCATACTCTTAACAGAGTGCCATAAGTGTGTTTGTTTCTTTGAAAAATCTCTCCATTCTAATCCTGCAATTTCTAATACTAAGATAACTCAGTGAGGAAATTGCCTGTTCCGTTCAAAGCTGGACTCAGAGAGGTGGAGAGTGAGTGAGACTCCACAGGGCCCACTACGTGTGACGATTTGAGAGATGAGTCCAGCACCCGACCATGGTGCAAGTCCTCTGGAGCCATAGTTTCTGGAGGAAGGAGGATTCTTTTTAAAAATTAAAAAAAAAATTTAATTGAATGAAAGATTCTTTAAACTCTATAGTGCTTTACAATTTTCAAAAGTTTCACACACATGATGTCAGATAATCCCATAATAACCCCCCTTCTTTCCCTTACCTTTATATTGCCCCCTTCCCCTTCCCTCTCCTCACTGGTAACCACTAGTTTGTTCTTTATATCTGTGAGTCTGCTTCTTTTTTGTTTTATTTACTAGTTTGTTGCATTCTTATTACTTCTCAAGTTGCCGGGCCTATGGTGGTTTTCGGCCAGCATTGGTGATGCAATGAGTTGGTCCTGAGACCATCCTTGTGAATTACTGTAGTGTAAGAACACAGGAAAGATGGCAGGTTCAAGAAAGAGATAGCAAAGAGAAGAAGAATGACATTAGAGTAGGAGTGAACTTCCAGGCCAAAGGGATTGGCCTGATGGAAAATGTTAGTCTTTGCTTACCACTTTGTCTAACAGGTGACTTTCTTTTTTATTTTTTCCAGGAAAATTTTACCTTTTCTTTATTGTGTTTCTTTTCCATATACTGCGATAAATCTATATTTCTTTCTCATTTTACTGTATCATAATGTACTTAGGATAGACTCTACTCTCCTGGTCCCTTTGCTGCCAGGCTCATTTCTCTTTCAAATTTCACTGTAAGCAACCTTTTCTAAGTAGATTTCACGAAGCTCCCTCAGCCCTCGCTAAGCTCAGGGACCCACTTTTGGGTTTTCTTGTTATTTCTATCATAATTGTGACCATATCATTTGAAATTATTCACATAATCTGCTTTCGTCTGTGGGCCCCATGAGGGTAGAGACTTGATTTATTTATCTCTTTATTCTCAGGACCTAACCCACAGCCTAACACATTTAGGTGTCCATTTATTATGTTTTGGATTGAACTGTTCTACAGCCCCATCTGAGGCGTGTTTGCCTGTACTTCTTCCTGGATTTCATCACTCACCTTCTTCTGGCCCTAATCACCTGGAAAGAGCCACACTGGTTCACAGTCTATTCTGCTGCATCCCCGAAGCCTCACTTCTTTAGTTTGTTCCTACTCTTGAATCTCAGCGATTGATTTACTCCTGCTGATACTAGGGCCCCGCCCATTCCTCTGGTGTCCCAGAATTCTATTTCTTCTACCTCTGTGCTTTAGAATGCAAAGGAATAATTTCCCTGCAAAGAACTGCTAGGAAGACTACAATAGTAGTTCATGGTTTTCAAAAATGTTTTTTTGCATGTTTTCCTTTTTAAAACATCTCCCCTTCTCCCACAGCTGCATATTCTCCTGAATTTGAGAAAGTGTTGGATTTCGCATTTAAATGCTTCTGGTCCCAGTGGGAGTTTTCTTTTCTTTTTTTTTTATTCCTGATAACATATCAAGAAGGTACAATATTATTTCCATTTGTCCCCTTTTCAAAATGTAGCATCTAGGACACAAATGTTGAAAACTCTGCCTCTAGATAAAGGAAAGCAATGGACGAAATACTGGGATTAAAGGTGGGAAGGCCAGACTCAGTGTCTTCTTAGCTAATTATTTTTTAGCTGTGTTGTTTGGCCCATCGCTGAGGAAATACAGATTACATTCAAATTCAGAATGGGAAATGGGAAATTATAATTCCTATTTCTCTGAATTAACAAGAAACTAGTTTTATGATTTCTGTTTTATGATTCTCCCTCCCCTGCGCCTCCTCCACTTCATAGACCAAGAGGCTCCTTTTCATTTATCTTCCTTTGGACCAATATTTTACTGCACTTTTTTCTCTGTAATTACTAGATTTAACTTTAGAGTTCTGAAATATAATATATAACTTGCAAAGGAACTTTTATAACTGCTCATGATCTGATTTAACTTAAGAAACTTTCTTCATGCTTCAGTTTCATACCATTTGCCAAACCTTTGACCGACCAGCTTCATTACTGCTAGGGTCCTTTCCTTTGAGATTTTAAAATGTTTTTTTAATTCCAAGTATTCTCTCTTATTTGTTCATTCTTTGCACTTTTCTGACCATGCTCCCAATTTTCTTTTAGAAAATGCGGCCAACACAACTTGTACCAAGAAGCAGGGAGAAATTTTTTGCATCTTTTTTGGAAGAAATAAATAAAAAAATTTTACCTTTAGCTTGTCTTCATAGTTCACATTGCTTTTTACAACCGGTTAATTTTTTTTTTTTTCTGATTACCAAGATGTTAATTGTCAGTACAAAATTTCGGGGAAGTACAGACAAGTACAAAAAACCAATGATTCTGATTTTGCCACTGGGATAATTTTAGCACCCTCACATCTGTCGTCTCCCCTAGTGCTCTTTCCTTATACCATTGCAAAGACTCCTTTGGTGATCATTCCCCCTGAGGGTTAAGAAGTTAAAAGTTACTTATAGGGCTTCCTGTTGCTCTGATAATGCCAACATCAGCATGTATTCCACAATATAACTTTTGAAAATGTAGGGTCATCATTTGACAAAATTGTATTAAAAAATTTTCCGTTAGAAAACCCCAGATTGATTTTACATTTCATATCTGCCAAATATTGCCTAATACAACTTCCTTGGAAATGTCAAGGCACCACAGTTTCTAGGAAGTTGTTTGGCTGTGCGTGCACCAAGGATGTGTCTCTGAAACTAAAATAAGTATGCGAATAGATCACTTAATATAAGAAATTGATCTCTCTGGGATCTGAGGTGGCTTTGAGGCACCTGCAGGGTGTCCAGGACTCGGCTTGAGTTCACCTTCTTGCTAAAGGAGGCGCTGACACAAGACTGTATGAAACTCCAGGACCCATTTGAGTCCTCCTTGGCTTGAGGATACCCAGAAATGCCAGAGTTTATCTGTAAAGCAGAAGGATACTTTGGACCAAACCCTGGTAGGATGCTTAGAGCAATCTGAGGTCCTGATCTCTCTGGTCCATCCTAATGGGACAAGGACTCCACCTTTCCCATGCTAATGACATCCGCTGGCAGCTCAGACCTCCAGGGATCTGGGAGGGTGCTGTATGCTCTCCTGCCCCATCCCTCACTTGCCGGCTGCAGCAGCTGTGATTTTGGAGCTGGGGGTTTCCAGTCCTCCCCAGAGGCCTGGGAATCCTTACAGAATTCTCCCAGGCCAGGCGTTCCAGACCTTTCTGAGGCCGTGGCCAAGCTCCTGAATGCCCCACACCTCCAAAGTGCCCCTTTCCTCAAAAAACAAAGATTTTACCTGGAGTAAGTAAAATACTATCAAATTCTGGAGACAAAGAAACCAGACAGGAGGTTGGTTGCAACTCGTAGACCATTTTTGTTTTGGTCTTGTAAAAAACCAAGCTACACTTCTTTTTCCTGTTTGCCTCCTAAAGCTAAGGGATTTCTTCCACGGACTTCTATTCAATGGGACACTGGCCATTCTAAGTTGTTTTTAGTGTCCTGAAAATAACTGGATTATATTTATTTCCATTAATGCATAATAATTAAGATGAAAATTGATCTAGTGTTTACCAAATGCTAAAACACTGTTTTTAAGGACTTTACATGTATTAACTCATTAAAGCTCAGAATAATCCTATGCGCTAGGTAATATTATCTATATTTTAAAGGAATGTAGAGACCTTAAATAACTAGCTGAAGGATCACGAGGCTAGTAAGTGACAGAGACAAGGCTTAAAATGCAGCTAGCTGGTCGCTGGGCTCAGGTTCTTAACTGCCGTATCTTCTACCTCCCAACAGCATGAGCTGGAAAGAATATACATATATTGGCCACTCCACGGGGCATGAGGGATCTTAGTTCCCCAACCAGGGATCGAGCCCATGCCCCTTGCAGTGGAAACGCAGAGTCTTAACCACTGGACCGCCAGGGAAGTCCCTGGAAAGAATATTTTAAAAGCCTTAATGACATGCTTGGTTCACCTAACTTATCCCAGGAATTTACTCCTAAAATTCCACTTACTAAAAGGCTAAGTAAAAGGTACAAGGGGAAAACCAGAATAAAAAATAGCCCCTTTTCCCCATTTCATTCACCTCATTTAAAACAAAACAAGACAAAGCTAGGTTCCGAGATCCTGGCATCTGTGTGCCAAATTGGGGTTTTCCTCTGTAGGCTTTCAACAGTCAAGGAAACATATGGTCACTCGGGGTCCTTTGATGAGCAGAATTCTGCCATGTAAGTGAAATGTTCAAAACAATGATCAGAAAAGACAGGTACAGAAGAGATTCTTGAGATGAAATAAAAGTTTTTTTAAAAAGAGCCACTATAATCATAGCAGAGCTTGAAAGCTTTTGCAGAGAATGTATTGAATAACATTTATGGAAAGAATAATTCTGACTTCCAGATGTGAAAAGAAAAAGGTTGCAAATATTGGGAAATTTATGGTGGGGTATGGTAAAGTATAACATATCTGAGCTAATATATTTTAAAACCTTTTTCTTCTTTGACCCAAACCCAGAATATGTTCTAAGCCTCTTATATTTTCCTCATTAGCTATGGATTACAGCCACCAAGCAAGGGGTGAAAGCTGGGACCTTCTTCTGGTCTGTGTAAGTTACCTCTATTTTGTCAATGTAAAATTACAATTATGATTCCATTTAAGAAACATTCATTCAATTTGATTTCACTTCAGTTAAATGTTAACATACTCCAACGTATGAATATTTTCTGATTCAAAATAACCCTCCATTTTTTTTTTAAGAGATCCTCTCTGTCTTTTTCCATCTCCATTCTCTTTTCCTCTTCTCTCTCTCTTTTCCCCCATCTTTTCTTAATAGAATGTAAGGAAGATTTTCTCTCCTACATCTAGTCACCCTTTAGAATTTTCTGTCCCTGTTTATAGGTTTTTGGTAACTTGGCAACTAGGGAACGTATATTTCTCAGGCTATTTATTGCTGTGATTTGAATTATCATTTTCTGTAAATATATTACAACATTCTATATTTATTTTGGTTCACAACTTTAAAAATTGAATATGGTCTCAGACAGCTGATGTAGTGGTCTAGAGACTGGAAACTCCAGACAGGAGACAAGAGGAAGTCTCTGTTTCCACCCCATTTTCCCACTGAGCTCCAGGATTTCCCTAATAAGAAAAAAGGAACTACTTCTCTTCCCCGCAGAGGTGATGGGGGGATTAGTAGTTAATGTTCATAAAATAGCCTTAAGATGAAACTTACCTAATAAAAGTGTCAACATGTTGATTATTTTTGAGGTTCCTTAGTAAGAAAAGGAATCTGTTTCAACTTTCATGGGGATTTTGTTCCCACTGAGATGTTCTTTCCATCTTTATTTTTTTTAACCACCTAAAGCTGTTTCCATATTTGCCTCTTATGCCGTAACAAAAATATGACTATTCTGTAATTGTGCGCTGAGAGCAATCACAGGTTCAGATTAACACAGAATGGTACCATCTATATTCTCCAAATTCAGGAATAAAGGTAGCTTTTTCAGATTTGAAGGGCTAAATTGAAATTGGGTTTGGTGATTTGAAGCTAACACAGAGTGTCCCTTAACAGTCTCCCACCCCCCTTTTTAAAAAGAGATTTTCTCTGTTGAGAAATAAGTATATGTTAGAAATGACATGTAGATTTACCAATTTAATCTTATGCATTACATTTTTTAACCTTTGATTGCCATTGATACTTATAGAAGTGATTTCTTCTGCTCCACAACATATTTGGCTGGTAGAATGGAGAGGTGCCAACGGCATAATTAATACCTAGTCCCCACCCTTTACCCCCCGAAACTGCCGCAGAGCTTCATTGAAAAGCCTTAGTGTTCCGGTTTTGAATGGTAATTTTTTCCCCCATTTCAAACCTTATAAGAAGGTAGCTTTTTTGCTCCAAAGATGTCTGTAGTTTGCTTTGCTTCTCAGACTATTCTTTTATTTCTATATCCCGGAAGTGACTTGGATTCATTTTCTTTCTTTCTTTTTTAAAAATCTCTTTAGAACTTAAAAAAACTTGTCATACTTCCAGGTATTGAATAATTTAATATTTAATATGTCAAGGAAATCTACACGTCATAGATTCTGAAAATTTTAAAATTTAAAACCAGATTCAGCCATAGACTTAGACTTTGAAGGTCATCTTTTTAACCTGGTTCCATGTTGCAACCTAGAATTAGTCTAGCTTTTCAAAAGATAGCATTTCATTTCAAAATCATCCTCAGCTGAGTCTCCATTACACTCTTTTATGTCAATTCATGTTCAAAGGCAGTAATTCCCTTTATATATGGGTGTCTAGATTGATTCCAATCCCAGCTCTGTCACATAATAGAGTGCTGACCTTGGACAGGTGATTTAATGTCTCGATAAATGAATGTCCTCATCTTCAACTAGGAATGATAGTGTCTTCATCATAGGGTATCGTGAAGGTAGAATGAGTTAACTTATTTAAAGTGCTTAGTAGGGTACTTAGTACATAGAGAACAGCCAATAAATGGTATCTGTTTTCTTATTCACATTACCTCTTTCAACAATGACCAGACAATGGCTATATATGACCTAAGGTAATTTGTTCCCCTTTAGCACTAAATCACTCATCTGGTTTATTGAAACTCATCTAGTTTATTTTCCATTTTTCCTACTTCCTTTTCTTTTTCTAAAACATGTCTAATGTACTTGGTGTCATGAGAAATTCTATATCAATCAATAATGGTAAAGGCAACAGCAGGAATCCCATTTCCCTTTCTGTTTGGAATACACTCTTCCTTTGTCAGATCTGTTTGTGCCGTGTCTGCTTCAAATTTTAAACATTAATGGCTAAGGGCCATGTCTTTTTTGGTCTCTGAGGTTATTTCATAAAGATAATCTAAAGCGACTAGGAAACTTAAAGACCACTGTGTCTGACTCCTCACGTTTGAGATCAGAGTGCCAAGGCTTAGAGAGGTAAAATGTACCCAAGGCCACAGTTACGGTGGATACTCAGGCCTCCAAAGTACTCATGCTCTTACCACACACACGTATTCATCCCCTGCCCAGAAAATGGCAATTACCTGCTTCTCGTTCCAAGCAGAGAATGGTGACTTCCCCGTAATAGCTTTTTTTTTTTTTTGGTAGGAGTATCTTGTATCTTTTTTCGTATTCACAGAAATGCCTTGAACGTAATACGCTTTTAACAAATATTTCGTGAATGAGTGTACTATATCTGTGGGCCTGTGAATCCAGTACATAATGATAAAAGCTAACTTTTTTTGGGGGTGGGGATGCCACGTGGCTTGTGGAATCTCAGTTCCCTTACCAGGGTTTGAACCCTGGCCACAGCAGTGAAAGTCCGGAATCCTAACCACTAGGCCACCAGGGAACTCCCGTAAAGCTAACATTTTTCAATGTGTCAGGCACTATTCTAAGTATTATCTCTTTTAATCCATACAACAACCTTATAAGATAGGGACTATTATTCTCCTCATTTTATAGAGGCACTAAAAGGTTAAGTCACTTGTCAAAGTCTCATCCAACACAAACCCAGGCATTCTGGCCTCAGAGCTGATGCTTTTTTTCCCTGCTCCCTACTTGTCAAGTAGCCCATCCAAAGAAGGCATTAAAGGGTGAACATTTTGAGCTTGAAACAAATTCTATTAAATTGTATTTTTCCATTAGCATCAAGTGAGTCCATCAGAATCCATTTTTGTGACTTAACACCAATTACATAAAATAAAGCAGCTTGTAGGTAGGTAGTGAAGTAAGGTAAAATGAAAAGGCTACAACATTCACTTTTTTTTAAGTTAGGAAAGAATTCCAAATATGTAATTATTTTGTTCAGATACAGGGGATTTCTAAGGCTGAAGAATTAAATACCTTCAGCGATTAACCTGGCTTTGCTATGCCTACTTCAAATTCAATTATAGGTTATAATAGACAGGATCGCATTTATTCAATAGCATTGGAATTTGTTTAAATGAGAACTTGTTTTATGGTAAACATGACTTTTTGGGGGCTGGTAGGATAGTTCTAGACAGAGAAGGCGCCAGAGAGAAGAATGACAAATCTCTTACCTATTGGAAATAGGGGGAGGCTGCCTGAGTAGAGTCCCTGCCAAGTCTAGCCATCTACCATGGCTCTGAAGGTTCGTCTTTCCTCCTATCTCTCTCTTGCTCATGTCTACCAAAAGTAAAAGCTGAAATGGCTCACCCAATATCCCACAATAAATTTTTAGTAGTTTATTTTTTAGAGCAGTTTTAGGTTCACAGCAAAACTGAGCAGTGGGTACAGAGAGTTCCCATCTACCTCCTGCCCCCAAACACGCACAGCCTCTCCCGGTATCAACATCCCCACCAGAGTGGTACCTTTGTTACAAAATGATGACCCTCCATTGACACATCATTATCACCCAGAGACCATAGTTTATATTAGGGTTCACTCTTGGCCACAGTAATTTTTATAGTTTATATGAGGGTTCACTCTTGGCCACAGTAATTTTTACTATCTACAATTAAACTTAGGCTTCAGTTTAAATTCATCATAAACATGCTCTAATACTTGGTCTTGGATGGGGAAGCAGAAAAGTATGTTGTGTTCCTTGTTAGGAAAAAATAAGCAAATTTCCCCACAAATAAAGACATCACTCAGCTTGCGAGCATCTTAATGTAACTCAGCCCATGATACAATGCTATCATGTGAGCCGAGAGCTCTTGAAATGAGTGCCAGATTGAGGGTAATTATATTTCAACAGAGGAATGAGACTTAAACACAAAAGTCATTGTGGATGAAGATTATACCCTTTTTGTCAGTCTCATAATTATATGTGCCTATTCTTGATAGATTTTTATAGAGCTAGAAGAGAATTTCAAGAATACCTTTTCTAAACACTGATTTTATACAGGAGGAACTTAAAGTTTCAGATTAAATAATGTTTCTTAAGTCATATAGCTACTTAGAGATCGAATGATAACTAATCATGATCGTTAATGAAAATAGGGATGATTTTTAGCACTATGTGCTAGGCACTGTACATGCCTTCTGCCTTTCTTGTCTCATTTCCTCCTTACAAGCAAGCTGTTCAGTGTGCTTTGCTATCATCTTTATTTTACTGATGAGCAAACTGAAGCTGAGAGAGGTCAAGAGGCATAGAGGTCAAGAGAGGTCACACCAGCAAGAGGCAGATTGGGGATATAAGTCCTGGCCCTTCGGTGGCTACAACGAATGGCTTTACCCACTAAATAGCAATGATTCTGAGTGTGGGGTCCTTTCCGCCTGTAGCTGAGCCTCTGATAAGCATGGCAGATTCTTCATTTGACTGTGAATCAGAGTTTCCAGTGTTGTCTTCTGTAGCAGAGGCCGAGCAGCATGACATATGGCAAATAGAAATGGACGTTTAAACACTAATTGGAAAAGGGATCTTTTACTACGACAAAGTGAAAACAGATGGTGGTAAATAGAGAGCCCTTGGCCTGGGTGCAGGAGTAAGAGCTCATCAGGCTGGAGATGGTAGAAATGCAACCTAACCTCACGCTTTGCCGGTTGCTACCCTACAGGATGATCCCTCATGAGCGGAGGATATTAACCATCCTGCAGTGGCTCACTCTGCCAGACAACGAAAGGTATTTGCTTCCCCCCATCCCACCTGGCTCTCCCTCTTCTTTCTTTAGTACATTTCCACTTTAGGTCGGAATTGGGTGAATAACCAGACGGACTATGCAATAGAAGCACAGCCACTGTTTGGTATTATTACAAGTTTTGTGGTTCTGAGCCTTAAACGTGGCTTCCCTAAGAAGGACTTAGGTTACAATGGACGTAGGTTATTGAGGACCATTTAATTACATGAATTACTCCAGCTATCAATCCTGGTCACCGCAGCAGAGCTCGAGGGAGTTCCCGGCTTTGATAAATAAACCAGCAGCATCCCAAGGATTGGGGAAGCATGAAGACTGACTTTTAAAAAAGATTTTATTTTATTGAAGTACAGTTGATTTACAATGTTGTGTTAGTTTCTACTGTACAGCAAAGTGATTCAGTTATGCGTATATATACATTCTTTTTCATATTCTTTTCCATTATGGTGTATCACAGGATGTGGAATATAGTTCCCTGTGCTATACAGTAGGACCTTATTGTTTATAAACTCAATATATAATAGTTTGCATCTGCTAATCCCAAGCTCCGAGTCCAGAAGACTGACTTTTCACTTGAATGGAGTTGTCTTTCAGGCTGCAGATTGCATGGCCCCTGTGAATTTTCACTGGGTTCTATTATTTTGGGGATCCAAGACCAGAGTTTGCCTTCAGATTTTCCTCATGACTTTTTATTCCTGAAAGTAGTAACCAGGCAGTTACCCCAGCAGGGATGGTGTAGGGGGTGGTGGGTGTTTTTTTTTCTTGTAGAAAAAAAACAAGAAAGAGACTTTTTTTCATGCTAAGACTAACAGTGGTTGGGCGATGAATTAACTTGATTTGAGAGGATTTTTTGGTAATGTGTAGGGATATTTGATATTCTTTGTCATGTGTGGTTTGGGGGAGATTCTGAACCTTCCAATTTTCCCGTAGGCCTTCAGTCTATGCCTTCTATTCCGAACAACCTGATTTCTCTGGACACAAATATGGCCCTTTTGGCCCTGAGGTTAGTAGCTTATCTTCTGCCTGAGGAGAACCTGTGTCCCTGGGCCGCCTAATCTACTGACCTTTTTCAGGATTTGTACAAAGTCTCTTAGGGTGTTTGTATGTGCCAAGTGGATACAGAGTCAAAGAACTACAAGAGTAAAAACATTTAAAAGAATCTTAAACATACGTGGTTTTCTTACAGGAACTTCATTTCAGATTGATTTGCTATTCAAACATATCCTAAACTTGGTGTTCATAGGAAGGAATGTATTCCAGCCCTGCAGGCATCAGTCAAAAGATGAAGGATCGGGAATGGTTGGCATTTGCCATCACTGGGATAGGAGTAGAAAAGAATCTGGAGGTGAAACCTGCAATATAAAACATTGCAACTGAATTTCAGCTCCCTTAAAACGGTTATGCTGTTCAGAGAGTGTAGGTCAGCTCACTAACCTTAGCAGGTACAAGCAACCTGGAATATTTGATAGCATTGGACATTTTTTATTTGATAAATCTTGACATAGGTATATACCTGTGAGACCATCACCACGATCAAGAGTATGAACATATCCATCACCCCCCGAAGTGAAACAAATTCTTAATTGGGAGAAATACACTGTTGAATGAATCTGTTTAGCAGAGCAACGTGACACCCTTGTATCACTCGGGGATCTTAGTAGAAGACAATCTGTCTATAAGGTAGCATCCAGTATAACTTCAAATTCAGGAGGTGGGAAAGGGAAGGAGATATTTTATTATGTTCCTCTTTTATCGAGAGATGGAAATTTTCCCAGTGCATCAGCATAGATCATTTTAAAAGATGCTGGGATTTGCAAATCTAAATCTTTTAATCTGTGAAATGTTTTCCACCTCTCTTTCTTACTAGGGTGGTGAGGTCTACATCAACATAATAAAACTTGATTTGGATGAGAAATTGTTTCATAAACTCTTTGAGGATGGGAACTACCTCTTATTCTCTGATAGCCGATGGCAACGCTGTTGGCTATAATTAAGTTTGTTATGTTCAGCATAAGGATGACTAAGCAAATACAGATAAGTGTGTCTTGGTTTAAGTATTTCTGACCAAAATGCAGCATGTTTAAACAAAGACAGTAAATACTAAGGAGCCATAAATACTTCTGAATGCTTTAACATCAATTCAGCGGTGATTTCCTTAAGCACTGGAAACTAGAGGCTGTGTGAACCCATTCCTAGTTTACCTTAAATCATTGAAGTCATATAAGTCTCATGCTCTTTTTCCTATTCCTTTGATGTTTAACCACTGGTGCATGATTATGAAACACAAATGATAAAATGAGATAAACATCTGCGTACATGAAACACAAATCTTATTCTTGCCAGAGCAAGCGTGGCTGTTTTATCTTTAGGGTGTTTTTCTTTGAGATTAATCTAAAGTGAACAATAGGAGCCTCATTTTATTAAGATGTTAAAAAAAAAACCCAAACCCTAAGCAGTTCCATGTACCCTATTTAAAGGTTCAATTTTGTTGGGATAATAGTATCCCCTAAAAGACCCTGTGGCACAGGCAAACAGCGCTTGTTATAGCCGCTCTTTTAAAAGCCAGAGGCTGGTACTTTAAGAGGTTAGGAGCTACTCCAGTTGCTCAGCTGGTAAGCGAACTTGGAGACAGAACTTCTGACTCCCAGACTAGGAAATAATTTAACTCTCCTTTAGTCCAGGAGATAAGCAAAGTGGTCCATTAATAACTATGTTCAAACCACACAGAACGTTTTCTTTATGTCAAACGTTGGCTTTTTACAACACAGAGGAGGTATAATTCTTATAATTTTCATTTCCTTAAAAGTTATACGGCTTAGCAATGAATCTTCTTTATTCATTAACATCTCTGGATTTCTAATATGTGTAGTTCAGTTATAATTACTTACTTGAAAGTGTGTTTTTGATCAAGAAATGAACTAAAAGCTTCTTTTAAAGTCCTGAGCAGTGAAAAATGAAGCATAATATAGGACACTTTAATTTGCTGTAATGATGGTTCTATGTTCAGGATTCTCATAAATATACAAACATTTTTTCCTGAGTATTTTTGAATTAAGAGTTGGAAGTATTCATGCTATGTTCTTTTTAGTGTTAATGCTTCTTATAACTGGGATATTCTCATATATCTACGGGGTAAAACACTTACGATGTATCTTCAGTTATGATAACCTGAGAACTTGGTCACTTTCTCTCGAACAAGCAAGGGATGTTTTCAGATTTCAATGATTTCTCATTTGGTTCTAGGAATCTTATTTTTTGCTGAAAGAAAAACAAAACAGTTTAAAACATGAAACCAAAGCCAGCAAAACCTATTTTTTTGTGGTAGACGAATTGGTTTATCTACCTATATATCCCTCATCTACACTTATTGTGCATGTAGCTGAAATATTATTTTTAAAATCAGTAACATGTTATCTTTTACACCTTGCATTTGAAATTTAATCGAAATGATTCAATCTGGCAAAATGTTGTGTGCTCCAACACACTCGAAGTTTGTGCTTTATTCGCTTAACACCTGAGTATACTTTTTTCAGGACGATTCGCAAACATTGGGCTAATAGCTTCGAGAAATGGCGTATTGCTCCTGGTTTCACAGTGTAATGGTGAATGTTCAGAAAATATGCTTGCTTTTGGTTACTGGCACAACCTTTTTCTCTCTGAGCTTCTGTGCTTTCCCTGTGACTCTCCGTTCAGCTGCTCTTCAGGCCTAGAGGCAGAGCTTTGGCTGGCTAGTTACTACCTCCAGATGGCAAAGTATCCTGAAAAGCAGGGAAAGTTGCCCATCTCCTTCCCATCCTTTTAATAACCTCAGGCTAAATCTTCTAAAGTCAGACTAAAGTATGGCTGGTCAGTGAAAACTTAGCTATTGTCAACCTCTAACATTCAAAGAAGGAAATCCATGCAATATAATCCCTGGATGAAAACTCATTTTGACTAAAATCCTGTTTCTCCTGCCGCCCCTCTAACCTGCTGCCATCAGAAGGGCTACCTTTGGAGCCTTCAGAATGTTGAGGTCTCTTGCAAATGGCCGAGTGTCTGATGGGCAGACTTGAGCGCTAGCTGAATGAATTTGGTGACCATGAAATGGTAAACCCTCTTTTTTCCTTTTGCTTCTCATCTCATGGGGAATTGGCTAAAACTAGAGGCATTAAAAAAAAACAACAAAAACCAAACCAGAGTCCGTGGGACTGTCTTTCCATCGCTCTGCCGGAGAGAGAGGATGAGACAGCTGTGGCGATGCCTTTGCAGTGGCTTGCTCTGGAAACAGTGAAATCGCATGGCACATGGCCTCCTTTTTGGATACACTAACATCGTTCCTCCTCCTGGCCCTTCTTGCGTTTGAATGAGTCTCGGAACAGTCCCACCGAGAGAAATCAGCTAGGTAGACAGCAGGGCTTGCTGCTTTAATTCACCTTTGCACCATCAGCAAATCAGGGGCCTGTTTTTCTCCAGCATTTGGAAGTCCCAGAAGGTTACCTTCCTCATCTACAGTTTACGTGTCAGCCTTTACTGCTTGCTAGGTTTTCAAAACAAATGCATAGTACAGCCACTACCCCCCAACCACCGCTAAAAGGGGAATGTCTAACGGAAAGAGTATAAGTAGAATCTTTCTTGATATATTTATGTATACCAAGATGAAGAGGTCTCGATGACTTTTTACATTTGACCTAATTTTACAAGAGGATTTTTAAAAAGACAGTTAGTTCTATTTATGGTTACCTCTTAGCTCAGTGTTCTTCTCTACCAGAAACCTAAATTATCAGTGGGAAGTTCTCTCTGCTGATTTGTGGGAGTACATTCATGACCAAGGAGGACTGCTTAGTATTTATGTTTCATTCCATCCTTGGTTTAAAATTTCTTTTCCTGATCCTTTCCAATGAAGGTGACAGTTGCTTGGATGTAGTTGGTGGTCTGAACAGATACCTGTTAGAATCTGAATTGGAACCGCCTCCGTGAATCCTTTAGCACTTTGAAACGACCAAGTGACCAGTATTCCATTTAGTTTTCAGCTAGTACTTTATACATGGAGAGCTTTTCATAGCCAAGGACCAGTCTCTCCGTAACGCAGGAGTTATGGAATGCAGAATTCTGTGTCACCTTCAGGTCTATCCACAGTAGGTCCCTCAGCCAAAAGAGACCCACACGACCAGATTCTCTTAAATTATATACTTGTTCTCAGTGAAGAAGCTGTAACAGCAACATCAAGATCAATCTAGGAGGCTTCTCTCTGTAGAGTTCCCCGAATCATCCCTCATACCAACTTTTTCTCACTTAAGGAGTCAGTTTTTTTAAACTAAGACTCTACTGACCCCAGATGGCAAAGTGTGAGCTTTATGATCTGACCCAGAGGGACAGACGACTTCTGAGTCCAGACATCTCTATCCGCCAGTACAGGACAGTAGTTATGGTTCACCTTTTACTCCGGCTAAGAGACCTAAGAGGAAGGTTACCCCTAAGAGGAGACAGGAAAGACCAGTTACTCCTCCAAAGAAAAGAAGAAGAAAATTACATAGGATGGACCATTATGCTGCGGAAACTCGTCAGGACAAAGTAAGTTTATCTATTGTTCCAACGCTTTGTGGCGGGCAGGTCTGAGTTGAAGGTTTCCTTCAGTGCCTTGGTTTGAAAATCAGCTGAATATGTTAAAGAAAAAGTCTGGTGTGTCATCCTTGGCTTTGAGTCCAGAAGAATCTGCTCCTTCAGAGGTTAACACTGATGTGAAGACTTCTTGATCTTTCAGCCAGAAAAAAAAAAAACCAACAACTTCTACTTTCTTTAAAGTTAGTTGCCCCAGACTAGTATGAATATTTAGGCTTGAATGAGTGTTAAGAAAGCTATTGGTTTTGCTTGCACTTTTTCACAGAATTTGTCACAGTTTCTTGTAGCCTTGGTTCTTGAGAACAACCCAGCAAGGTAGTCGGGGAAATCCTGAGAGACGGTATAGATTAGAACTCAATAGTATATTGGACTAGATTAGTGGTCTGTACCTTCCAAGTTCACAAGAGGTCTTAGATGATAGGCAAGGGAAGAGCTGAGACAGAAGGAGAGAGAAAACAATGGGTAGATAGAGTTGGGTGTGTTTTCTTATAGAGATATGAGCAATGTGTACTCTTTTCATTACATTCAGAATAGCCTATAGGTTGTTACTTTTCTTGAAACCTCCGGAGACCTCTGAGGCACTATCTTATTTATGATTGTTTGAACTAATCACTAAGAAATAGGTTCTGGATTTTAACCTGAGTCATCTTTCTGACTGAAGAAAATGAATTTGTTGTCAAGGGTTGACAAAGGTTGTGCATTTGGTATTTCTTTGTCTAGGTGAAGGTCTTAGAGGAGAGCACAGTTTACTCAGAAGCAAATACCGCTAAGTCTACCCTCTGTTAGTCTCTTCAGATTATGCCGCACACATCATTATGAAACTTTCACTTGTGACTTACTCCTTGGGACAGAATTTGAAACACTGACTCCTGTCATGAAGAAAAAAAAATTTACACCTGATTTTACTGATGATGTGATATGAGGAAAGGTCAAGAGTCATCTGAGAAGATGCTAATGGAAGATAAGATTATGTGTCTGAGGAAAAAAGATATGCCGATCCCTTCCGTTCTTATCTCTGTCATTTTGAGTGGATATGTGTGACTGTAGCTAAGCTGTCCAATTCAGCTGAAGTTCTGTCAAGTGTTTGTCTGATGGGATGTTTCTTGAAAATCTTTCCATTGCACAGAGATGAGAGGGAGAAGGAACTCTCTAGTAGGTTCTATCAGAAACTTCCACTTGAAACAAGAACGTGAGAGATGGATTATGATTCTTGTGCTTTGGAAATGTTCTTCAGAGAACTGAGTTTTCAGTTTTCGTTAGGCTAAATAAGAAACCTTCTAGAACAAGCTCAATGATTCACTTCTATTTAAGTTTGAACTCTTGTAGATTTTTATTTTACTCAAAATCAGCTTGAAAGGGACTAAATTGAGACGTAGTAGCTTGCTTCTTAGAAGTGGTCCTTCTATTAAGAATCTATTGTTGTCAGAAATTGACAGTAAGTTTTTTGGAACACTAGATGGGTCTCTTTGTATTAATGATGCTCTAATTTGGCATCCAGTGGAAGGTTACCATTTAACCTCAGAACTGCTTTTGATTCACTTAGCCTCCATCTTCTTGCCATGGTTCAAAGCCTAGGTGATTTCACGTAGGGAACAAGAGGCTTAAACTGTCCATCTGACTCACTCTCAAAATTCTTGGACTTAAAGAACATTGTTACATTTTAGAAAAGCCATTTTATCTCTAAAAAAAGAAGTGCCCTTAATTTTTCTATTTTTATGTCAAAGAATCTTGAAAGGGATTGAATGAGGAGAGGTTTTACATTCCTAAAAGAATATAAATAAAAATGCTTAGACCATGTTTCCATTTAGAAAGGCAGGAAAATCTCCCTAGACAAAGCTCTGCCTCTGGGCCTGAAGTTTTCTTTCCAGAATGTTTTAGGGGTAGAAGATCTATGAGATACTGAAAGGAAGAAACAAAAACCTTCAGGGACTAATTTGCTCCTTTTTCCAGATGACAAATCCTCTGAGGGATATTGACAAAACAGTGGGGCAATTAATGGATGGACTGAAACAACTAAAGCTGCATCGCTGTGTAAATGTCATCTTTGTTGGAGACCATGGTAAAGCTTTGTTTCTTTATCCAGATAGATAACGTTTCTGATGTGCTGGGGAAATCCTTGCTCTCAGAATCCCAGGTTATATTCTTCTTCCTCCTTCCCCCTTTCTTCAGGATGGAGAAAGAAATCGAACCGTGACTCAAAATTATGAGATGACCTGAGATGACCCTGCATACATTTTGATCAAAACCAGGGAATTCCTGTATCTTCCTATTCTTCGCAGGAAAAGCCTTCCTACAAAAATCTGTCCCATATTAAAAAGTTGCAGGGAATTCCCTGGCGGTCCAGTGGTTAGGATTCGGCGCTTTCACTGCTGGGGCCTGAGCTCAGTCCCTGGTGGGGGAACTGATATCCCTCACGCTGTGCAGCATGACAAAAAAAAAAAAAAAAAAGATTGTGATATTAAGAGCTTCCTCTGTGAATGTGACATATCCCTCCTAGCCACATCCCCAAAAGGAGCCCACAGAGTTCATGTGGCTAAAAAATAGATCTAAATATGATTAAGAAAAGGTGGAGACATAGGCTTCTTGTCAAAGAGGTGACATATGAGAAAAGTGATTTCCATGCATTCATTGAGCGAATTCAAGACCCAAGTCAGAGGACCCTGGATCAGTAGAGAAGACTGTTAAGAGAGGAAGAAGCAGTTTAGGGAGCTGTTTTCTAAATCACTGTATAAAGTAGAAAAATGTATGGATCAAGAGCATTATAAACATATATGTCTATAGAGCTGGGGTGGGAGGGTGCAGCAGAGAGCATTCTTATTTCACAGGTGTGCAGACTGAGAGTGCCTTCTGCCTTCCAGAACTAGCAAATTGAAATCATGGCTCTGGAATATGGGGCTGCTCCCTTCTAGGAGAGGGTTTGGAAGAAGAAAATTAGTTGACTTGGTAGTTCTGTTAAGAAGGGCAGATAACTCTCCCTAATCAAAACTCTGCTCTGGGCCTGAAGTTTTCTTTATAGAATTTTCTAGAAGATCTATAAGAAATTAAAACAAAAACAAAACAAAGAAAACCCTAGAACTAATATGCTCTTTTGCAGGGACTAAATGTAACCATCTGCAAAATCATGTTCCATGAGTTTGACTCGGTGGAGAGCTGCAGATAAGACAGAGAATGGGGAGCCTGTGACACAGCTGATTTGATTTAAGTTGCCCAGAGGTGTCAAGAACACTTGCTTACATGTTGGAGCCATATGTCTAAGAAGTAGATGGGCTCCAGTGAATCACAGGCTGGAGCCCTGTAAAAGTCTTGGCTAGATTCCAGTCTGGTCTTGCCAGTGTGCAGGCTTCTGAGACGAATAAATGGCACAGCATCTCTTTCTTAAAAGGTAGTATTGTCTAGTGTTCCAGAGCCTGGGTTTGGGAGTAAGAATGAGTTGCCATGGAGTTCAAATTGCACTGTGCCACTTAAAAGCCTCTCCAAGTCTCAGCCTCCTGGTCTGTAGAATGAGAACACTAATACCACCAACGCAGAGTTAGTCTGGAGGGTGAAGGGTGATGATGCTTGCTTGAGAAGCACTTTGAAAGCAAGAGAGATGGTTCACCACTGGGGTGGCTAAAGTGACTTAGGAAGGCAGCAAATGGAAGATTCTTCTAGTCTTCCATTAACATGTATTTAGAGACTTCCCCTTCCTGGATTCACATTGTGCTTGAACGTAACAGCTGTTTATTGCTTCAGTTATTCCTCCTGAGATTTTAAATGTTAAAAGGCAAGATCTATAACCCTTGTGCTATGTTGGGATATGTTTTTCTCTCTCTTCCTTCCAATTTATATTTTAAAAAGAGGGGTCTGGATCTGGGATCCCAGAAGGTGATAATTTGAATTTCACCATATCTGGGCCACTCTGAGTTATATTTCTTTATTCTAAAACCTTAGGAAATCCTTTACAGAATCATTTAAGTTTCCCCACTTAAAAAATATTTGGATACTGGATTATACAAAGCAATATATTAAACCTTTATGGCTTCATCTCATCTCGTAAATTCTGAAATGACAATAAAGTTCTCTTCCAGCCTCCATAACTTGTGATTCTAAGATTTGAGTTTGTTTTTATTTATTTTTTTAATATTGATCAAGAAATTCTCCTTGATGGGAGGCAGGAAACAAATCATGGGTGGGAGGGGGCAATATTTGTTGGTGAAAAAATTCCCTACCAAGACCCTTTTTATATTCTAGTTGCTAGCTTTCAGTTTTAACTGATTATATTGTTTACAGCTTGTTTTCAGCGTTATTTTGTTTTTCAGTTTGGGTGGTCACTGGGGCTGACATTTTTCTTTCTCTGTCTTGTTGCCAGTATTGTTTTGTCAGTAACATCCAAGGCCACCAGTGAAGGCAGAGTGAGGACTGGTGATTATGTACTCAAGTCGTGAGATACATTAGAGAGTTGGAAAATGACATTTTGTAAAAGAGACACAGCTATTTACACCACCCTTAGCTGGGAAGAGTTTAAAGCAATCTGGGATTTTTTTTTTTTAAAGAATAGATCTTTTACATAATGACAGTGTAAATAGATTTTTTTTTTAAAGATCACAGTTACTTCCTTTATCTTGTTGGTCTTGCTGAATGACTTAAAATATAATTGAGATGATGCATTTTCAGCCTTCTAGTGCTGCAAGATGATATGACTAAAGCAATGTCTGATGAAAAGATTATATAATGAAACATTCAACAATTCAAAGTCAAGTTAAGAAACCTCAAAAGAGAGGGATCCTCATGTTAAGTTGTGAAAAACGAATTAAGGAGAGGCCTGAATGTTACCTTTAGTGTCTGTGTGGAGATTTTAATTTTACAGTTGCCTGAAAATACTTTCTTTTCCCTCCCCTTAGGAATGGAAGATGTCACATGTGATAGAACCGAATTCTTGAGCAATTACCTAACTAATGTGGATGACATTACTTTAGTGCCAGGAACTCTAGGAAGAATTCGACCCAAATTTAGCAATAATGCTAAATGTAAGTTGACTCTTAAAATACTAAATTGTTAGAAGGGTAATTTAGTGGAGTGAGAAAGGGCTTATTCTCTGAAGCTAGACTACTTGGGTGGAAATCCTAGCTCTGCTGCTCAGCTGAGTGAACTTGAACGAGTCATTGAAATTCTAAACCTCAGTTTTTTTCATCTGAAAAAAGGGATGATAAATAACAACTAGCTCATAGGGTTGTTGTGAAAATGAATCTATGTATATCACTTAGAATAGTTCCTGGCCCCTGGTAGCATTATGTAAATATTTGCTCTTGTTTTTATCATGTGAAAAGTACACTTAATTTGAGTCATGTGTATAACCATAAACTTCTGCTTACAAGAGACAAACTTTCCAACAAGAGGTTCAGGTTTACTCTTTAGCTCAAGTGAGGGAGTCCATGACAGGGTTGGCAAAAGTGCCCTCAGACCCTAAACCTTCCTAGGAGCCTGGTTGAAGGGAACTCTTTACCTTTAGAAAAGTGATTGACAGAAAGCAGCAGGAGAAACTACTAAGTCCTTGGAAAGTGGCAGCTGTTTTGAAAGATTAGAAATAAAATAAACAGGAATAATCTTATCACTCCTGTTTTACACATTTGGGTTATGATATGCCACTGACGAGAACTTTGATTTATGGGCTAAGATGTTTTACATGCTGCCCAACCACCTAGCTTTGGAGACGTGTATCGTTTTATTGGAGGCATGCTGCATTTTGGGGAAGAAAAAAATCCTTTAGCATTTTTAGCCTTGGGAATAAGAAACCATTGGCACCAAGCATAAAGCTTTGGAAAATTAAGTTTTTCCCAAACGATGTTACTGAGTCAACAGAAATGGGAACTGTTCCAAGGTCAGCTCCAGGCAACGCTGTGAAATAAACAAAACGTTGGTGTCTCTGCCTTCTCTTTTCCGTGCCTTTTCTATCTTCCGTGTCCTGTCTTCTCTGTTCCCTTGAGCTAGGCAGGCCCTTGCCAGAGTGGCCCAGAGTCACCACGGTACCTCTTGATCTAGTATTTGCATTCTAGGGCTTATGCAAGAAAGTTTTTGTCTATTTGGAAAAGTATTTCAAAACATCAGTAAAAGTAATGGGGAGGTTGCTTTAGGGGTGGAAGGAAAACTTTCCTAAGGCTAATGAAATGATAACTCCCAATAATTAAATGTCTTGTATTTAAAAAAACACGTTCATACATTTTATGAGAGATGGGAGGGCGAGGTGTTTAAGAGCAAAAACAACGGTGGCAGGATGTGTGGGTTCAAATGTTTGCCAGCTGCTTCACTCTGTGACCTTAAGCTGCTTAAACACTCTGTGCCTTAGACTTCTCATCTGTACCATAAGGATTTGGGGGAAGATTAAATGAGAGGTTCCCTACAGCTCACTCAGATTAGTGTTTAGCACATAGTCAAGCTATGTAAATGGTAGTTATGACGATGATGTTTTCGTCACGTCACTCTTTCAGCCAGATGTGTACACATTTTATTGAATCCTTCCAGTGGCCTGTGTGTTAGGTATTATCATCTCCTCTTATAAACAGTGGCAATCAAGGCTCAGAGAGAGGTGAAGTAACCGGCTAAGAGGACGACAGTCAGTGAGCGGCAGAGCGGGGACTTAAACCCAGATGCTTAACTGACTCTTAACCACTACCCTGTCCTGGGGGCCTCCCCTGCTCTCTGGGAGCTGTTAGCATGAGAAGGCTGAGTATTTCAGAATTGAAGGATTGGTGTCCCACACGTGGACTCAGGCATTTGTTATTTCCTAGAAGTTCTCTGGGATTTATCTGAGCACAAGACTGCCCTGTGCTATTTATTTTTCTTCATTATCGAAGAACATGAACTCATTCTGTTTGGTCCCTTTGAGGACTGTGGTTGATGAGGTCACTGAATGTAGAGGTTCAAAGCATGGCTTTGCTCAGTCAGATTGCCAGCAGGGTCCTAGTGTGCACGTTCCCCTCGTCCCCCGCCTCCACCTTCTAAATGCCAATTGGCTCAGTGAGGATTCTGATCACACCTACCTTCCAGCAGACTAGTTGTGAATGACCAGAGAGACAGTGCCTGCAAAGCCCTTACAGAGACCGAACATGGTATGGACACAATTTGGGTTAATTATTATTGCTACCATTATTACTTATTTTCGTGTCATTGAAAGATGCAACTCAATTTTGACCCCAATTTAAGGAGAAGGGAATCCACATTTTTTTATCTTCGAATTTCATAGCTTTAGAACTAAGATGCTGAACATTGTCTTTGAAGAGTGTATATTTATGCTGCAAGGCAAGCTTATTCATGCATTTGCACCAAACATGAACAAATATTTATTTATATTTATTAACAAATGTTTATTGAGTGCTTACCAGGCCCTGGGGACGCAGCAGGAAATGACAGAGACATGACCTGCTCCACTGATGTTTATAGTCCAGGGACGGTTGCCTCATGGCTGTCGGTATCTCTTCTGAACGCTGCTTTCCTTTTCTGCTGATTCTATAATGACATGCTGAAGCAAATTTTTGGAAAACAAAACAAAATGCAACCAACCTACAATCTCCTCTTTCTCCCCCCGCCCCCCCGCCAAAACGGGACCATCAGATAATATAATCCTGTCCACAGTTTATACACAGCCATCATTTACATAGTTTTGCTTTTAGCTAGTTCAGGGTATTGACTAAAATATCCTTTGTTTGCTGGTAGTGAAAATAAAGAAGGTGCATACGTGTGTGTGTCTGCAACTGGAAAGGGGCAGCCACCTATGTAATTAGACCTGTGATATTACCGAGGAAAAAAATTCCCTTTAGAAAAAATAATGGATTAGAAGATTCATCTTAAAAGTGGATGATGGCTTGTTTGAAAGATCTGCAGATACATAGGAAGTTACATTAAAAGCCCCAAATGCCCAGTTTAGTTCCTGATGTTAAATTTCAAATAAACTCAATCCAGGTTCCAGAGGGACCATTTGGGAGAATTTTAAAAAAGCAATTTACCCAGCAATACCTCAGTGCTCTGGAAGGAGGAATTCCCTTCCGGAAAGGTTGACTTGGACCTAGCAGGGACATTTACCATAGGAATTGTTCCTCTCATTTAGATACATTTCACTTACTGAAATTTTAAATACCCACACACAGTTTTACATATATTTTACACAAAATCTAAAGTGATAAGTCTTCTAGGAGAGAAAAAAAGAATCGAGTGTCTCGCTGCAAAAATGATTTCTCTCAGTGATTACTGTCAACTCTTTTGAAATCTTTCTCCTTCTCTCTTTGAACAGATGACCCTAAAGTCATTATTGCTAATCTCACGGTAAGTATTGCATGTCACCAGGCCTCTGCCTTTGGAGTAGCTTCCACACACTCATCTCCTGTATTCAACTCCCCTGTAGGCTGAGTGGAACATTTTCCTCACTGCCCTGCCATCCTGTATATTTGTTTCCCTAAGAGCTTTCTGGCCCATGGACAGCTGCAGGCTCCCTAATGGTCTTGGTAACAAAACAAAATGAGAGTATTTGACCTTGCCATTAGGGCTGAAAAGTATTCATTCATGATTAAACAGATCCTTACTCTGTCTGAACCAGATCTGCCCACCACCCTGTTCCACAGTTTTCCCATCCGGGATAGAGACCTTAAAGGCACATGAGACGGTAATCACATGGTCCTGAACATGCCTTCTCCTCCCTTCCCACCCCACCTCCCCATTCCTTGATTTGAAGCATTTGGGAAAAGCCTTGGAGTTTGAGCTGCTCTTCATGATGGTCTCCCGAGTCAGGAATGTATCTTAAAAGTTTCTAACTCCCCTCTGATAACCTTCTATGTCTTCTTCAACATTATCTATTCCCCTTTGAATCTATTTGTTTTCAGCTTTTGTCATTTGATAGGGGTGACAAATGCCATTTATTCAGTAATTAGCCTTTCGTTTGACTTAAAACCTCCTTCCTCTTTCTAGAGAGAATGTCTTGGACTTTTCTAGAAGACAGTCCATCTGAAGTTCAATATCCATTTCTATTTCAGTGTAAAAAACCAGATCAGCACTTTAAGCCTTACATGAAACAGCACCTTCCCAAACGTTTGCACTATGCCAACAACAGAAGAATTGAGGACATCCATTTACTGGTGGACCGAAGATGGCACGTTGCAAGGTAACTTGGGGATAGGCTGTCCCTGATTCTCATCTTCATAACGGCCCCTTTGGCAGCTGGAGTGCTTTAAGGTCTTTAGCCATTATAAAAAGAAATCTCAGTTGGAAATCTCATCGTTTGCAAAGAGTTTGTGTGCTGGATAAACAATTAGCCCCGAGACAATACATCTCTGTGTTCCTGGTCTCAGCATCTTGGTGGCTCTTTGTAGCCCCTCAGTGCATCTTTGTGTGTTTGTCTCTCTGTTTTGTTTTTCAAATTTACATTTTATTCTTATTACTTGAGTAAGTCAAACATATGCCTGGGACATTGCCTTACCACACTGGACAGGTTTGGCCTCCGTTGACGAAACTTAGCTTGTAGCGACATTTATAGAAGAGTTCAGAAAATGTTGTTAATCTTAAAACCTCTGTTACCTCTGTTACTCTGTTACTGAACAGAGGCGTGTTTTACATTGCCTTAAATATTTCAGATGTTTGCCTTGTTTGGAACTACAAAAGACTCTCCAATATGGAAGAGACTATTCCTTGCTCTTGAATCTGATGTAGGATATGTCTGGAAGCTCTAACCAGTTCCAAAGAGTTAATTATCCAAAGCTTAATCACTTTCACACAGACCTGGGGGTAGCCCTTTCCTACTCACTCTTTTTTTGTTTTTTCTTTTGGCTGTGCTGGGTCTTCGTTGCTACGCATGCGCTTTCTCTAGTTGAGGTGAGCAGGGGCTACTCTTTGTTGCGGTGCGCGGGCTTCTCATTGCGGTGGCTTCTCTTGTTGCGGAGCACGGGCTCTAGGCGGGGTCATCAGTAGTTGCAGCACACGGGCTCAATATTTGTGGCACAGGCTGTAGGGCATGTGGACTTCAGTAGTTGTGGCTCACGGGCTCTAGAGCGCAGGCTCAGTAGTTGTGGCTCACGGGCTTAGTTGCTCCGCGGCATGTGGGATCTTCCCGGACCAGGGATCAAACCCGTGTCCCCTGAGCTGGCAGGCGGATTTTTAACCACTGTGCCACCAGGGAAGTCCCCCACTCACTCTTGCTCTGACTTTCTCCTTTAAAAAAGTGCTGAGACGCAGTCTTAATTAACTTAGCAATAATTGAACAACTACTAGATGTACTCTGGCTTGGTACTTGAATGAATTTACAAGGGAGAGAAGATAACAAGAAAATGTGTGTCCTCTAAGAGCTTGAATCAGTATGGAACATCTAGAGAGACACATGTGACAAATACACAAATATCCTATTGTAATTGTCAGGGTGTACATAAAGTGAAATATGTAGGATTGTGAAGAGATATGTATGTAAACTAGAAATTATTGAGATCATTTAGAACAGACATGGGGAGTCTTCAAGGAAAAGTTACAAAACTGTGACCAAAATGGCTTGCCTGAGTATGGGGTGGTTTGGAAGAATGAGCAAATTTGTACCGTTTGTAGGTTTCGATGAAGAAAACTTGGGAGTTGAGTAGGAGTTAAGTAAAAGATGAAGATAGTTGAGCAAATTAGTGTAGACCAAAGCCAGGCATTTTAATTAGCAGTAAAGTTTTTCAACTTATGTCTTGCACTGTTGAGTTATTATATGCACATATCTTATTATCCCAAGCTGAAAGTACTTTACCTAAGAGCAAAGACCCCGAAGTTTAATTTCTTTGTTTTCCCCCAAGCACTTTACTTCAGTGCAATGTACCTATAGGTACTTAGGAAATATTTGTCTTAATAAACATGAAAGTGTTTTGGAAAAGTGCTGCATGACTCTAAGCAAAAGGTATCTTCCTGTCTCAACAAGGGAACTCAGATGCTTTTGATGTCTAGAGAGCAAGGTTTCCATTTTCTGTTTCTAAATAGAGGTACTGTCTAGGTGAGGCTTGGCTCTTCTTAGCTATGCCACTATTACATATGTTAAGCTTATGACTCAGTTATGTTCTCTAGTGGTATTACTAGGTAAATCTGTTGACAGGTAAATTTGTATGCAAACATTTTTATAGAATACAGGTCTCCATTCATTGATTAAAATCACATATTTTTGTTTTTTGTTTTTTTTTTTTTTTGCGGTAGGCGGGCCTCTCACTGTTGTGGCCTCTCCCGCCGCGGAGCGCAGGCTCCGGACGCGCAGGCTCAGCGGCCACGGCTCACAGGCCCAGCCGCTCCGCGGCATGTGGGATCCTCCCGGACCGGGGCATGAACCCGCGTCCCCCGCATCGGCAGGCGGACTCTCAACCACTGCGCCACCTGGGAAGCCCTAAAATCACATATTTTTAAAGTGCCGACTGTGTGCTTAGCATGGAGCATAGTGATGGGTGTGTAGAAATGAACCAGACAAACACGGCCCCAGAGTGGAGAGTCTTACAGTCCTGGAGCTAGTGAAGCACATAGGCAGACAGTTGAAGCTTTGTGGCAACCCTGCATCGAGAGTCTATAGGTGACATTTTTCTGACAGCACTATTTTTAAATTAAGGTATGTGCGTTGTTGTTTTAGACATAATGCTATTGCAACTTAATATAGTATAGTGTAAATATACCTTTTCTATGCACTGGGAAACCAAAAACTTCATGTGACTCAGTTTACTGCAATGTTCTCTTTATTGTGGTGGTCTGGAATCGAATGTGCAGTATCTACAAGGTGTGTCTGTACCTGTGACCAGGGCTTTGCTCAGTGCAAGCACGAGGCCTGAGGAGGGGACCAGGACTTCAGGTCCCAATTTGTCCTGGGCTGATTGTCAAAGCAAAAGCACTTGGGGCAAAAGAACAGCATCATGTTTTCGTCAGCGCAGGAATGATGCAATTACAATGAGAAGAATATATTTGTAAGATCCACTCCTTAGAGAGATTTTTTGTGCACTGTTTTTTTTTTTTAATCAGAATGATTTCATGAGAAATCCTGACTGATTGTACAATTGTTTCACTCTAGGAAACCTTTGGATGTTTATAAGAAACCATCGGGAAAATGTTTTTTCCAGGGAGACCATGGATTTGATAACAAGGTCAACAGTATGCAGGTATGCTCCTGGAACTGTGAATCGAAGTGTGTTTTAGTGACTCCAAGAAGGGATGGGAATGGTGGTGTGAGTGAAGCTTGCAAAGCATTTATAAATCGAGGAAGGGTTGCTACTAGATATTAGCAATGCCTAATTGTTTTGTTTGTTTTCTTTTCTTTTGGAAGACTGTTTTCGTAGGTTATGGCCCAACATTTAAGTACAAGACTAAAGTGCCTCCGTTTGAAAACATTGAACTTTACAATGTTATGTGTGGTAAGTCATTTATTTCATCAAAACCAAGAAAACAATCTTGAGTTAACGTATGAACTTCTTTCAATGTCGGAGAAAGAAATGAGGTGTCTGTTTTCTGGGATCACCTCATCTTTTCACACACACAAAAATGTTGTAATTTGCCCATTGGTTCAAGAGACAGAATATCATCCCCTTCTAAGGCTTCTTTGTCTTCCTTCAACAGTTGACTAACGGGGAGTTTTCATAGTGTTGCTGTTGGCAGTCTCTGGCTGATCTAACATAGCATTACAGTTTGACACCAATGGTCAGAGGCTGGGTAAAGCAAGAGTTCGACACAGAGCTTTCTCCCACCTCCATCTCTCCCATTGCCGCCCAGTTAAAATCTCGCCAGCTTGTATCCTGGCCAGCTATTTATGTACGCCTAATTATTTTTCTTCCTTGAGTTTCTAGTTGCTGAATGAGGACAACTTTTCCTATTTAGTAAGGGAGTGCCAGTCTGGTGGTTAGAGGGGGAGTCTGAAAGTCGGGTCTCCTGGGTTCTTTTCCCATCTTGGCTGCTGGCTCTCCCCTGCCCCACCTCTCAGCTTAGGCAAGTCACTGTATGCTCGCTTGGCAAACATTTCACTTGCTGTGAAATCAGCCTGTTCATTTCACAGCGGCACTTTAGGGCACAAGGCCAAAACCTCCTCTTGTCCCCGTACTTCTGTGGAGTGCATGAGAGGGCAGACTAGAGGTTATTTATTGATTATAAGTCCCACTTCAAAATTCGGGAAGAAAAGTCTCCTTAGACTTTTATAGAAGCAGAAAGGCAATGATACTGAGGCTGATGGTCCTGGGTTGTAACTATCACAGACATAGGCAGTAGCTAAGTAAGGCCCTATTTCTTCACTCTGTCTTTTTGGAAATGTCTCTCTTTATAATCAAGCAATGAACATACTATTTCAGAAAGTTGTTGCCAAGACATGATCAGGCAAGAATGATTTTGGAAGTAAGAAGCGAGCCTACAGTCTAAATTTGGTTTTATGCTATTCTAATTTGTGTTCCAAGTTTTCAGGCCCTTGGAAGGTGAATGGCTTTGACTCTCCCTATACCTCATCAAAAATATTTACAAAGTACCTGGCTCCTTTCTTTCTTCTCGTCAGATCTCCTGGGACTGAAACCAGCTCCTAATAATGGGACTCATGGAAGTTTGAACCATCTCCTGCGTACTAACACTTTCAGACCAACCATGCCAGAGGAAGTTACCAGACCCAGCTACCCAGGGATTATGTACCTTCAGTCTGATTTTGACCTGGGCTGTACCTGTGATGATAAGGTAGAGCCAAAGGTAGAAATAACTTTTCATGTTTATCATGGAGGAGCCTATTGGGTGTAGGGCAGTGCTGTCCAATAGAACTTTCTGTGATGATATGAATGGTATATCTGTACTGTCCAGAATGGCAGTCACTGGTCAGATGTAGCTTTTGAACACTTGGAACTAAGTTTTTAATTTCGTTCAGTGACTTTAAATTTAAAGAGCCGTATGTGGCTCATGGCTCCCACATTGGACAGCCCAGGGATAGATAATGAAGAACAAAAAGTAAAATTCAGGGCTTCCCTGGTGGCGCAGTGGTTGAGAGTCCGCCTGCTGATGCAGGGGACACGGGTTCGTGCCCCGGTCCGGGAAGATCCCACATGCCGCGGAGTGGCTGGGCCTGTGAGCCATGGCCGCTGAGCCTGCGCGTCCAGAGCCTGTGCTCCGCAACGGGAGAGGCCAAAACACTGAGAGGCCCACGTACCGCAAAAAAAAAAAAAAAAAAAAAAGTAAAATTCATAATGCTATTCTGTGGAATCACAATTCCCAACCAAAATGATTTTTTTCTTTTTTTTTCAACCTGGATCACATGTGTATCAGTCATGGTTCCAATAAGAAACAGATGGCCCATGCAGAAGAGGTTTTTAAAGAAGGCTTAAAGAGATTGTTTCAATCACATTTAATGAGAAGACTGTTTCAAAGGCTGGCAGGGTAGAGGGAAATCAGTGAGGGATGCTGAAGTACCCTGGGGCTAATAGGGTACCAATCCTGGGTCTCAACAATAAAGGGAGCGAGCAGTTACTGGCACATGGAGAAAGAGCTATATAGGAAGGAACGTCGGAATTTGGTAGATGGGTGCAGCTAACGCACTGCAACCTGGTAGAGGGGAAGCTGGGGGAGTAAATCCACCCCTCCCAATCCCCCGCTGGTACCTCTCATTGTTGGAGCCCTGCTAGAGGGCAAGCTTGCTCTCTGATGAGTCCCTAGAGATCAGTCTCCCAGGGCACAGAGCAGGGTAAGGAAGGGTGTGGCCGGGCAGGCGTTGGGGGTGCAGATAGGGACCACCCAGCACCTCGTGTTTGGACAGTTATTGAAACAAGCAAACTACACATGTTCAGTAATGATTTGCTTATTGAATTTTATATTGATCAAAGACCTTTTAGAGTTGCCCATCAGTGCTTCTGACAGCAAGATACAACCAGTGTTACCACTAACACTGGTTAGTGGTTGAGAGGGTTCCAACACAAATCAAAGCAATTTTATTTTTGCATGTGTGTTTTTTTTTTTTTTTTTTTTTTTTTGCGGTACGCAGGCCTCTCACTGCTGTGGCCTCTCCCGTTGCGGAGCACAGGCTCCGGACGCACAGGCTCAGCGACCATGGCTCACGGGCCCAGCCACTCCGTGGCACGTGGGACCTTCCCGGACCGGGGCACGAACCCGTGTCCCCTGCATCGGCAGGCGGACTCTCAACCACTGCGCCACCAGGGAAGCCCTGCCTGTGTGGTTTTATTACAGGCAAATGTGTGATCTTTCTATTAGACCTCATAAAAATGGAAAATAATTTTCCCACTGGTCTATCCCCCTCCCCTACCATTTGCTACTTTCTAGGATTCCTTGGGGCCTAGGAGCCACAGTGTGGGACGCCCACCATGAGAGGAAGTTTGCTCTTCTTCCCTACCTCCTTCCCTTTATTAATCCTTCCTACTTTAGCTCCTGATAAGAACTAACAGGGCTAATTAGTATAAAGTAGGTAATTCTAAGACCTCAGCTGGAGGAGTTGAGTTGCCAAAGTCAACAGGAAGTGGTCTTTGAAGTGAATTCTAGTTATATTTTTAGAGGCATCTATTAGCTGTATCTTGTTTTCTGAATTACCTTTCTTCTGCGAAGCAAGAAATATTTTGGTTATTTTACCTTAAGCCGTTTTAGTGGGGTTCTAGATCATCTTTATTTTGTCAGTGGGTTTCTCCAAAAGACTATTTTCCTTTTCTTAAAAAATAAATACAGACATACTGAAAAGGTATAGAGATTAATAAAATGAATACTTCAATACACACATTGTGAGAAAGAAAACATTACAGATTGAATGGATACTCCATGTGACATCCCACACCCCAATCCCACGTCCTTTCTACCCCACAGGTAACTAATATCCTGGATATAGTGTGTATAATTGCCATGTAGGCCTCTATACTTTCACTCCATACATATGTGTCTCTTAAATAATGTATTAACTAGTTTTTAGTATCTAGTTCCCTAAAATAACCTATGGGATAGCTTTGGATATCTTATATTTTTATGTAAATGCTGTTATACTCTATGTATCCTGCATTTAGTTGTTCATCCTTGTATTTTTGAGATTTATGCATATTAATATGTGAAGTTTTAGCTCATTCATTTTTACCATTAATAATTAATATTTAATTATATAATTATACCATCACGATTCTATTCAGTTTCCTATTTGAGAACATTTGGTAATTTCCAATTGTTAGTTCTTCCAAACAATGCTGCAGTAGACATTACCGCAAATGTCTTTTTGTAGACGTATGCTAGAGTGTCTCTAGAATATATAGTGGGAGATGGAGTTGCTGAGCCGTGACTTTTCAGAACTGCTGAGTCATTATGTTTCAGCTTTAGAAAAAGCAATTTCATAACTTGGTTTGGGAATCACTTTAGTGTACCTAGAGATTAATCCGAAATATTGAGGCAATATTCGAATTAATTTACATATATGTGCCCTAATCGTCGTTGTCGACATGAGAGGTTGGTACCATGATTATCCACACCTTTAAGGAAAGGAAACAAAATCATGGAGAAATTAAATAACATATTCGTGACCATAGATCACTAGGAAATGGAGCCTAAAATTTCATTTTGAGATAAAGTAGTAAATACTCTGCAGAGTTTATGGTATTGATGAAGTTTAGGGTCCTGTTTTGAATTTATCTGGGTACTAAATAGAGAGAAGGGTGCTGGAAAGAAAAAACGTTTCTGATTTGCTTTCTCTTCTCTTTTCTTTTCTTTTTTTTTTTGGTTTTCACACATGAAGAACAAATTGGATGAACTCAACAAACGCCTTCATATAAAAGGGTCTACAGAAGGTAAGGAGTTGATGGAAAAAACAACCAGATAATTTTGTTTTCTAGCTTCCAAAAATTGGAGAGACTTCTTATTTACTTCATAGTGTAAGCATAATATTTTTTAAAATTCGAATTTGGATTGCAAAGTGATTTTTATACCATCTGGCAAAAGGTATTAGTTTATTCTATGTACACAGGTTGCCAGCTGTGTAATAAGTCAGAAAAGTTCCATTACCTTTTTTTTTCCTCAATAGATTTTAAGCCCTCTGAAAAGCAGAGGGATTAAATATACCATTGTGCATCTGATGGGTCATAAGTTAAGGTGCTTATGGGGACTTCAGTGAAGGGAATGGAAGTCACAATTATAAATGGTAACAGCTGGTACCTCTACTGAAGCTTACCAACCTGCAGAGTCAGTGTGTATGTTATGGGAAGGGATGTACAGAAGGAACCAAATCAGAAATCTCTCTTCAAAGAAGGATTATCTTGAGCCCTAACTCATTCTCCTCTTATTTTACGTACAATAATAACCCTCCTGTATTAGTCAACTTTTGCAAGCTTGTGATGAAAAAAGAGAATCTCAGTGGGCTGTGCATTTCTTGTTCATATTTCAGGATGCTGACTATAGGCCAAGTGTGGCTCTGCCCCATGTGTACTTTTTATTCTGGAATCTAGGCTGAAGGAGCAGCCCCTAGCTGGGACATGCCCTTCTCGTGGCAGAGGGAAAAGAGGAATGGCAGAACCAGGCAATGGGTCTCAACACTTCTGCTTTGATGAGGCATCTGTCACTTCCATTCCCAGTTCATTGGTGAAAGTAGGGCACATGAAACCAGTGGAGTAGGGAAGTATATTCTTTCCACAAGGACACTGTCCTACAAGTCACTTGGCAATGGGTAGAAGTATATAATCCTTTACAAAAGAGCAGTAAATAATTAGGAACAATAATGCAATCTACCACATAAGCTCTTCCTTCTGGTTTTGAAATCCCAGGAAAATTAGAAGAGATTAGAAGAAGACGGAAAGGCTCCTACACAGGTTACTACAGCAGGTGGGATAGCATCTTGTAACAGCAAGGGAATGACCAAAAGTGTATTAAAAAGAAGACAGAGATCAAGCACAGCAGCCCAAGTCATGCAGTAAAGATGCACGTAGTCAAATTCTCGTGAGAGCGTTACATGAGTTATTAGCTTACATATGGTTCTATTTATCGTACGTGCCATTTCCAATCTGATTAAGTAAAGGTTGAGGAAACCAGTGGAATATTTTATTTACTTGACTTATTTCCCCTCTTTATAAAGATCTTCATGTTTTTTCTTCTTCTCTTTCTACATCACCACCCTCCCGGTTCTCTCTTTGATGATAGAACACACAGACTCTTTGGCATGTAATTGGATGAACACGGCTTTTGAGATAGGACTTAGTTGATGGAAGGTACACAAATCCTTCACAAATCTAGAAGTGATTTGAAGTGTTTGACATCAAACCTCTAGTGGACTGCGGTGTCATTAGAATTGGAAAAATTACAATGCTGCCAGGATCGAGGAGTATGGAGTCTCATGACTTGAGTTTTTTAAATATTCACTCACCAAGGCAGAGAAATATTACTGAGATGTTTCTCTTCTAAAAGTCACTAATGAAATAGTTAATTATGATAACTTTGAATGGACTCTAATGTTTTCGCTGATTCAAGCTCTGACTATTCATGGTCCTAAAACATTTCCATCTGGGAAAAAAATCTTTCATTTAGTTTTCTCGTGACAGTGTGCTCATAGGACAAAACCAGTCCCACAAGTCAGCGTAGACAGTGGCCTCAAACTTCTGAGCTTGAAAATAAGAGGCATCTTCTAGGTGAATCACTGACTCTCAGGGCTGGAAAGAGCCATAGTTATTGAGCTCACTGCACCATTGCTCTGCTCAGAGGTGAATATGTGTCTTATCTCTAGATGATTTTATGTCACCGAGGCTTAAAGTTTATATACTTTCATGGAAATGGGCCCTCACGTGTTTTTGTTGAGCGCCTACCCTGGGCTGGGAGCTGATTTCTCTGAGACGTCTGGTTCTGTCAGCTGTGTCACCAATAGTTTCCAGCATGTAACTTCACAATGGTGACATAAAATGTTAGGGGAGGATCATGGTAGCACACCTTCTTGGTCTGCTCATGGCCTAATGGGATAGTCTCTAATGATACAAGGGAGACTTTATTTATTTTTATTATAATTAACAGTTTAATATTCAGTAGACTTTTGGTAAGGTTGTTTAAGTTTATACAGCATTGTTTTGTTAGTGTGTATAATAATGTCTATTTGCAATTGCCAATAGCTGGAGTGATACAAGATAGACTTTAAAACTATTACATGAAATTCAAATAATTATATATCATTGCCTTATTATGTGCAAAGCATTTGCTCATTTAGATTCTAGGATACATGTAAGCCTCGGTGTTCTCTCTCCTGTCTCTTTCTCTCTGTCTCTGTCTCTTGGTGTCTGTCTCCTTAAGGGTCTTGTCTCAGTCATTTCTTCAGCTGCAAAGTGACATTTTCTTGGTCTGAGTTCTTTCAGGCCTTTATGGTGAGTCCTGGGTCATAAGTCTAGTCCCCCACTGGAAATAGTCAATGTCTGCTCTGCTGGAGTAGAACCTCGTGAATTCGAGGTGCTGTATGTGTTGTGCTCAGAGCGATCACTTCCCCTTTCTGGCTATCTCTAATATATATTGAGGCTTTTCAACCATTTTGTAGACCTGAAGTTCTATACAAATGTAAAGTTGTATTATTTTCCTGCCGAGTTTTTAAAAAAAATACACGTATAGGTAGCTGATTTTTTCAGAATAAACCACAGGCCATGCCCATTCCATTTGTAACATTCATATGTAACTGTTTTAATGTCATATGACATAAAACCACTCATACATCTGTACCAAACACACATGTAAAAGCTATGCATTCCAACAGTGAAACAACCCAGGGTAAATGTGAGGTAACAAAACAGTGGTATATTAAATTAATCTTAGGCTATATTTTATTACGAATACTAAACTTACAGAATCAAGTCCTGTACTAAAATGAAGAGGAAGAACAGATATGAGCTTCAAAAACTGGGATCTAAACTTCTTGCTAAAGCTTTACTATTTCTACATTTGTAGTGAATTCCGGATCTTAATTGCATGGCTGCTTTTCTGGATCACATGTATGTAATGTCTTGGCAAACTTATTGAATTTTCACTTTGTAATCCATGAATCAATGGATAAATGAATGAAATTGAAATATTTAAATTTCTCACAGCAAGCAATTCTGGCACTTGAGCCAGGTATAATTTTTACTGTAAGAATAATCGCACTATTTATTTTCACTTTAGTCTTTTCTCTACTAGCATTGCTAAACCATGTTTTGTATTTTCTTAGTCAGGTTGACATTCACTATCACCTTTGTGAGACAGGGAATTAAACATCCTCTTAACACCTATGTGTTTGGCTCCTTATCACACGCCATGAGAAATTAGTTTGGTTAGAAAAATGACTTCAACACTAGTAATTCTTGTTAACTTTAAAGCAGTCCTGAATAGCTAGAGAGGGAATATTAGGCAAGTTATACATAGAAAGCCAGTTCTTGAAAGTCATAAAGAACAGTATTTTTTTAAAAAATAAAACAATCAGGGCTTCCCTGGTGGCTCAGTGGTTGAGAGTCCACCGGCCGATGCAGGGGACACGGGTTCGTGCCCCGGTCCAGGAAGATCAGACATGCCGCGGAGCGGCTGGACCCGTGAGCCATGGCCGCTGAGCCTACGCGTCCGGAGCCTGTGCTCCGCAACGGGAGAGGCCACAACAGTGAGAGGCCCGTGTACTGCAAAATAAAATAAAACATTTATTTATCCACATAGATATTTGGCATTGTTGGAGGTAGAGATACAATGGTAAACAAAATAGATAAAATCTGTGTCCTCATTAAGTTATTATTTTATTGTGAGATTTAGCCAGTTGATGAATTACAGCATAGTGGTTTTTTTTTTTTTTTTTGGTACGCAGGCCTCTCACTGTTGTGGTCTCTGTGCGGAGCACAGGCTCCGGACGCGCAGGCTCAGCGGCCATGGCTCACGGGCCCAGCCGCTCCGCGGCATGTGGGATCTTCCCGGACCGGGGCACGAACCCGTGTCCCCTGCATCGGCAGACGGACTCTCAACCACTGTGCCACAAGGAAAGCCCCGAGAGTGCTGTTTCTTGACAGCATTGCCACCTGAAAGTTATGGTTTCTAAAAATCTTAGTCTTTATTTTTAAAATTAAGTATGCATGTTAGTATGCTTGTTGCAGTGATTCATCAATTCAGTAAATATTTCTTGTCTGATAGTGATAACACTCACAGATCTGCCCAAGTCACCCAGTCTTCTGGTATTATCTTTGATTGTTCCTTAGGGTTTCCCTTGGATTCTCTTAAAGTCACTTACTTAGTAGCTGTGGTCCTAGAATGCAGAAACTCCTTGGAAAAATCCTCATTACACAAAATAAAATCAAACTTTACAGCCTGACTTTTAAGATCCTCTTTACCTTTTGTTTATAGCCTCCAAATGAGAGCTTGTAGATATACTGTTTTCAAGTTTGGTTTAAGGGTAGCCTTTAAAACAAAACCAACATCTTTTTCTTTTGGGTAGAAGAAAACCCATTTTAGATTTTGTACAGAAATGCATAACCTTCAGTTTTGTTCTGAAGGACCTCTTGAGGGTAAATAAGGTGAATAATCACCTTCCCCTAGGATTATTGTGGTATACTTTTTTTTTTTTTTTTTTGCGGTACGCGGGCCTCTCACTGTTGTGGCCTCTCCCCTTGCGGAGCACAGGCTCCAGACGCGCAAGCTCAGTGGCCATGGCTCATGGGCCCAGCCGCTCCGCGGCATGTGGGATCTTCCCGGACTGGGGCACGAACCCGCGTCCCCTGCATCGGCAGGCGGACTCTCAACCACTGTGCCACCAGGGAAGCCCCAGCATAGTGTTTTAAGGGTTGAGGTAAGAAAGAACAGGACCCTACCAGAGGCATCAAATCTAATCCCAGAGGAGGTTGACATGGCAGTAAATGCTAGTAGACACTTCTAAGGCAAAGGAGGAGAAAGGACGTAGGAAAAGGAAAGACCTTGGGTAGAGACTTTGTGGTAAAATGTAAGAGCATAATATTGTGGGAGTAGATGTTTAAAATAAAAACAAAAAAGAGGAGAGATTTTCATGTGGCTCTCAAGTCAGCCAGCTAATCTGTGGGAATATGAATCAGGAAGCTGAAGAGGGAAAAGAAACACACACTCAAGTCTGGATGACCAAGTTTTGGAAGACAAAAAGAATGAGCGCTGGGGAAGTCCACACCACTTAAAAAGATTTGCCTCACAGTATTTTGCCGACGTGGTATCTGGAGGAGAACCGTGGCATGTACCAAAAATGCCAGCCACTATTGTAAACAGGGAACTGGAGTGTGGAATGGAGGCTCTGTCTGGAATTTCACGGAGTAGGAACCCAGCCTGGGAAGACACAAGCTATACTAGATCCATATCAAGAAATCACGAGGAACATATTTCAAAAGCAGAAGATTGCAGGCTCATCTCCAGGGTGGCTGGTCTCTAGATGAAGCACTTATGTGTCCAAAGAGTGAGCTTCAAGTACACTCTTCTGGCTCAACAAGGGACTTTTTGCTAAACAGAAATGCAATGGGTGACTTGTCTAAGATGTCATAGGGAGTAGCAGGCTGTGACCAAGAACCTGTGATTGTTTGATACCCTGATAAACTGAAAAAGGGAAATCTAAATTTTGTTTCTGGACCTTAAAGTGTTTCTTACTGCAAAGATGATTTCACCTCTTTCTTAGATGAAGCTATTATGCAATAGGAAGACCCAAGTAGATTCTTTGGGTCAGTTGGGGAACTTGGTTGGATATTAGGAGACTGCCAAAGCCACTACATTTTTTTTTCTTCATGTCATACATGCTCAGTTAACAATTGAGAAAAAGTTAGTCAGATGATGATATATTTGGGCTCCAACTGTGTGCCAAAAACTGCAGTTGTGCATATCTTGGGAGCTATGACACCCACATTTCCAAAGAAAATTGAGTTTCTACATGCAGAGCAGAAGCATGAGTAGAGATGGAGAAGCTTAACTGGAGAAATCTTTCAGGAGAAAGTGACTCTTAAGATGTCTCTTCCCCTCTTGTCCTTTTCTCCCTCTCCTCCCCATGTCTCTTTCATGGGAGCTGAGCTATGTGACCATATTATTTGTCATCCCCTTTTGAAGGTGAGAAGGACAATTATGCCAGGGCAACAGGCATAAATGGGATGTGGGGTCACTCTGGCTTAGCTTCATAAGTTCTGTAAGGTCCGTACTGATGCCACCTCATCCCCATCTGCGGCATGCCTCATGCTCTGTTTTCCTGTTCCACTATGTAGATATCTCTGATATAGTGAGCAGCATATTGCATTTTAGTTATTTATGCCGTGTTTGTCTCTCTAATTGAACTGTGAGCTTCTTGAGGGTAAAAGCTCTATCTTTTTTTTTTTTTTTTTTTTTGCGGTATGCGGGCCTCTCACTGTTGTGGCCTCTCCCGTCGCGGAGCACAGGCTCCGGACGCGCAGGCTCAGTGGCCATGCCTCATGGTCCCAGCAGCTCTGCGGCATGTGGGATCTTCCCAGACCGGGGCATGAACCCATGTCCCCTGCATCGGCAGATGGTCTCTCAACCCATGCGCCACCTGGGAAGCCCAAAAGCTCTATCTTAATTGTCTTTACCAAGTATCTCTATTCCATAGCCCAAGGCCTGACACAAAGAAGGTACTCAGTATATGTTTGATGAGGGGGGAATACATTAATGAAAAATTTGGAGGGAGATAAGTGACAGGACTGGTGGAGAAGTTATTCCCAGTAGAGAGAAAAGGAGTCATATATATAATAGCATAGAGTTGTTGACAATGATTATGAGCAGTATTACAAATCAATCAGCCTTCATGGAATGGAGTGCTATGTTGAGGAATGGTGAGAAACAAGGAGGAACCAGAGTTGGTGGAGTCTATAGATTGTCTAAGAGTGTTGACTGATGGCTGCTCTAAAGAGGGGTGTTGCATAGAGGACTATGGCTGCTGTTTTGTTGTCCTCTTAATGGGATAGATTGGATAATATGCCAGGTTTGCATCTGAGCTTGGAGGAATGTGTTGGGTAAGCATTAAAACTTGAATGATAAAAAGAGAATAGCTTCTCAAAGAATCTTGATACTTCTGCTTCCAGCTGAAACCAGGAAATTCAGAGGCAGCAAAAATGAAATCAAGGAAAACGTTAATGGAAATTTTGAAGCTAGAAAAGGTTTGGTTTGAGTTTTGAAGGAAAGTCTGACCTGGTAAACTGCTCCCAAGTACTACTGTTATGATTTGCTGGCTTTTCATTATATTTCATTTATACGATATTAGCATATTATGTTCTAATTCTTAGGGGTGGGTCCCCAAATTTGGTAGCTTTACCAAGACTTCTACATTTACTGCAATGTTGACAAAGCCCAACTACCCAGAACAGGCTTGTGCTGTGAACTGTGGGCTGTTTTGCCTCAAATCAGCAGTTCTACTTGGGAGGGTCTTGCAAAGTAACCTACAAAGGGTTTTCTCTGTTACTTGTGTAGAATGGTAATACTTTAATTAAAGCAACATGTATACATAATTTAGTAAGTGCCAGAACTGACTTTTTTCTAATAGAAATCATAGTAAAACAATTTTTTTTTTGGATTATCACTTAGGGGATTGTGAATTGCCAAAGCCTCAGTCTCTCAATATTTTGGTCTGCAGGACCCCAATTTCTATGAATCTATGGCAGTTCTGACTTTAGCCTGTCTAAAATGGGCAGATCAAGCTTGAGGCATTTATTGTGGGCGTAGAATGAAGGTTTGCACATTAATCTCCCATGTCTTCTTCCTAGAAGAATAAAGTTTCAAACCTTTATTTTTTCCTAAGAGGAGAGCTTCCTCTTAGGGGTCTGAATCTACATTCTGGGGTCTTAACTGAGTTCTTTGGTAACCGATGACCTCCCTTTTGTATTTAAAGGACCCCCTTGAATGCCACTTATTTTATCTATACATGTTCCTTTAAGTTCTTACCTAAAGAGTTTTCCTCCATGTCACAAAGCTACTTACTTTAAATGCTCATTAGTACTCACTTTTTATGCTGAAATAATGCATATTTGAGTTGCAGTTTACAAATAATGATCAAAGAGTACCTTCCTCTTAATTAAATCTTTGGTTAATTTGATGAGCCTTTCCAGGGTCAAGTGAATTAATTCTATAAAAATCTAATGGTCTTGACTTCCCATTCAGCTGAATCATTTCAAAATTTAATAAATAATTGTCTTTCCCATACAGATTAAAATTCTTTATAACTGAAAAAAACCATTCAAATAAATATGGTATTTACATTACAGTTTTGATAACTGTAAGCCTTGACCCACGCTTAGGTGATCAAATAAACCACAGAAGTGTTAGGAAAACTAACCTGATTAAATTAAGAAGAAGGAGCTACATTATTAATAAGTAAGCAAGCAAATTGTGGACAATTTGACTCTCTTTCAATATTTCTTTAACATTTGATGTACAGTTTAATATGAGTTTAAGACAGTTTATTTTTTTCTTTCCTAGAGAGACACCTCCTCTATGGACGGCCTGCAGTGCTTTATCGGACTAGATATGATATCTTGTATCACACTGACTTTGAAAGCAGTTATAGTGAAATATTCCTAATGCCACTCTGGACATCGTACACTGTTTCCAAACAGGTCATTGAGAAAACTGGGTTTCATGTTCTTCATGTCATTACGCTCCTTGCCTTAAGATAATGATTGTTTGCTGAACAGAATTGTCTTAGACAAGATTTTAAGTTTTCCTGATGAAAGAAATCCTATATTGGATCTGTTGTAAAATATTTTGAATTAGACTTTCTGCAGTGTTCTAAAAACTTCATGGTAATAGGTGAAATAGCATAGCATACTAATTCTTTTAGTTTTTTTTTACTCTGCTCGACATGGTCCACTAGTTACAGAAGCCACCAATATCTGGCCATTTGTTTTAATAGACTTTATTTTTTAGAGCAGTTTTAGGTTCAGAGCAAAACTGAATGGGAGGGACAGAAATTTCCCATAAACCCATGGCTCCACACATCTATAGCCTGCCCCACTATCAACATCCTGTTCTTTTTTAATGAAGGTTTTTATGTCGGGGTTTCAGTTTTGGTAAAGATGAGGTAAGAAAGTTTATATCAGGAATTAGAAAAATTCATTGGGCAGTTGAACTATGTTTTTAAACTCTGAATACAAATGACTATTTCCACTGCCCCAAACACAGCTTCTTATTCATTTGTACTCAGGCACATACAATACATATATAGTCTTTTTTTAAAAATAGGAGATATATCTATATTATTTCTCAGAATATTATTTTTTAAGCTGTCTTATGTGGAATCTCATTTGTTATATCAACAGTGAGATTTCTGCCTTGCGTATTATTGTTTCACCTAAGACTGATCAGAGAGTCCTGCTACTAAAGACATAACAGTTAAAAAGTTACTAGCTTAGTACATTTAAAACTGAGGTCCTTAGAAAAAAAAAAAAAGAGTCAATATCAGAATATGAGCTATAGTAAAAGCTAATGGGGCTTTGATTCTGGCTGTCTGGAACCGAACGATCTGGCTTCAGTATTTCCCTGTTGGTTTGGTGTTGTCTGTGCCGTGGCATTGCTGACTACCTGTGACTACCATGCAGGCTGAGGTCTCTGGCATCCCTGAACACCTGACCAATTGCGTCCGGCCTGATGTCCGTGTTTCTCCGAGTTTCAGTCAGAGCTGTTTGGCCTACAAAAATGATAAACAGATGTCCTATGGATTCCTCTTTCCTCCTTGTAAGTTACAGATAGCAGGATCTGACCATTCTAGAGGGATGTTATTTTGTGGAGTCTGGCGTGTGCAACTTGGTATTTAGGATTTCAGTGGTTTTTAGGTTTTCTAAAAAACCTAAAAACCAGAGGGGCGCTCAAGAGATTGAGGAGATGAACTTCTCTGGGAGCCTTCCAAAAGCAGCCGCCAGAAAAGAGACCAGCTTTCACAAATCCTATTCCCGGGGAATTCTAAAATGCAAGGGAATATTCTGTGTGTCACCTGACATCACTAAATGAGCATCTGAAAGTGAAATAGGAAATTATTGACATAAATCTTTTACATAATACTATAGAGGTGATCTCTTAAGAATACATGAAGCCCTTTAATTCTCTCTCATTACCTTGATGACATTTTTTTAAAAGTCCAAATTATGCCAGTAAAATCAAAGAATTCTTTTATAAAATACTTAGTAGACCCAAGACTAAGTAGGAAGAAAAAGAATCATAAAAATTTTTTTAAGGAGAACTATTGAGAAAAGAGATTGAAGAAAAGAGATTGAGTGGGAAGGGAAGTAGGAAATGGTATATAAAGAATGGGATAAGTAGGAATAAAAGAGTAGATACATGCATTTCATGCTGTTTGGACCATTTTAGAAGATACCTTTTTTTATTGATGTCGATTTTATTATGTAATGGGCACTATTTGTTTTCCCAATGTTTAGATCTGAGCTCTTTGCCAGAAACTAAATATGATGCATTCCTTGTAACCAATATGGTTCCAATGTATCCTGCTTTCAAACGTAAGTCTAATATTTACCTAGTAGACTATTATTTGTGGAAAGAAATGTTTCTAAATTTACCACTTACCTTTCCTACCTCTCTATTCATTTTAATAATAATAATACCTTTCATGTGTTTAGCCTTTATAATTTTTGAAGAACTTTAATGTAAATTCTCTACTGCTAAGCCAAAATATGAATCTGTGAGGGAACTTGGCAGGTTTTTTTTTATCCCTTATTTATAATTAAGAAATTGAAGTCACAAGAAGTGACCCATGAATGGCAGAAGCTGAGCTAAACCAAGTTTGTGCTTTCCTTCTAATCCGGTGTTCTCTCTATTTCAATGCTCAGTGGTTTAAAAGAGTCTTCTCTGTATTTTGGAGGCTACCTGACATTTAACAGCATCTGTATTTATTTATAGAATGTTACAGTAAAAGCCACTAACACCTTTTTCCTTTAGTGGGATGGTGATGTGTTCTGAATATTGACCCCAAAACCCAGCAAGAGCTTAAAGGGTCTTCTGAATCATCAGAGAATTAAGTTCAGGAGGTTTTAGGGCTGTGCAAATTATATACACTCATAATTTCTTTGTATATGACATAAATATTTGTGGATGGTAGTGATGAAATGAATGGTATAGGCACAGTGAGCCCCAGTCCCAAAACTGAGTTCTGGTCTCTGGAGTGTGAACACTGGCTATGTGATCATAGAAATGCCATTTAGCCTGTCATTTATAAAATTATGAGATTTGATTGCATGACTTCTATGGCTTCTGTGGATTTGTAACTTAACTGTCCAATGACAAAAACAATCCATTTTCTATTTCTGCTAACAAAGCATTCATTCATTTGCCTATCCATCCATATTCCCTCCATCCATGCATCCCTCCATCCATCCAACCATCCATGTATTCAAAGACAGAGAAAGCATTATAGAGTAGCTTTGCCCTCCCTTTGGTTTATTTACAGTGAGCAGACATATATGCTTATAGGAAAGGTAGGAAAAGGGAACACTTCTACATAACTCCACTTTCTAAAGGAGTATTGGGCTGTGTTACATGACTCTCAGGGCTGAAATAAAGTCTCAAAATAGGACACGAGATGGTGGAATGTCATCTACAGAGCCGAGCCTCCTCAACTTGACGTTGGTGAAATGGCCAACACGGTTTAGAGAAAAAAAAAATGTTTATTTGATGTCCTAAGTTAGTAAATAAAGGCTTATTCAAAGGTAGAATCTCTTGCCTATGAGTGAAAAATTAAAGTATGCTTTTAAAAGGTTTCCTCGTTTGTTCTCAGCCCCAGCTGAGAAATGTTTCACAAACCCCCGTAGATCCATTTGTCCTAATATTACATGGAATGCAGCTTCATTGAATTTCCACAAATCAGGGTTTCCTGGATTTCTTTATCCTTTACTGATGCCTTTTTGAGCAAGCAGCAATAAAGGAAGCACACGGTACCACCCTGAGGCTGGTGTGGCCAAAGGCCTTTCACAGAGGGCCCGCTGTCCTCCTTCACTAGGGGAATGGTTTTCTCGCATGCCACATTTCTGCGGGTTTGGCCTTTTGACTGTTCTCATTGTTATTTCTTTCCCTCTATGGCTCTCCAATTTTTACGCTTAAGTTAACATTTGAACTTCTTCCCCACTGTCCTCATTTCTTTATTGCAAATAATTATCCATGGTATTTTGGCTCTGGTGGGCTGCTCTGTCTTTCTCATTTAGAATAGAGGATCAGCAGTTGAAGCACTATGGGAAAAATGCCCAAGCATTTTCTAATAAGGGGAGGTAAAAAATGATAACAGCCTGAACCTCAAAACCCCAATGTAGAATAGAGCATGTAAGTTAAATCTAACATGTTAGAGCCAACTTCTTTGGTTTGCCTTTCCTGTCGTCTTCTGTTATTCCCTTCTTTTGCCTTTTCCCTTTTCCATTCTGCCCCTCTCCTTCCCCTGTGATTGACTGTCGTGTAAATTGGAGCTAGCAAGGCCAAGGAAATCCTCTCTAGAGGATGACCATGAAAGTGAGCAAGGAATAGCGGAGGAGAAACTAGGCATGCCTAGTCAGGGGACGTGTTTTCCAGATGAAGGGAAAAGCATATGCAAAATCTTACTCTGAAACAAGTTTAGTGAGTAGGGAGACAGGAAGAAAGGCATGTACCTGAGGGGGAAAGGAATAGGAGGAAAAGTCATGGAGGGAAGCAAGGGCCATGGTGGAAAGTTGGGATTTTATTTTAATTACAGTGAGAAATCATCTGGAGTGTTAGAGGTGGGTGTTGCAGAAATGTGATACAATCACATTTATAGTGTAAAAGGATCCATGTGGCTACTCCAAAGAGAATGGGCTGCGGGGAAGGAAGAGTTTCTCCCAAGGTGCCAAGTAGTCTTTTGTGGTAGTTCATTGCAAAGAGGATAGTGACTTAGACCAGGGTGGATGCAGTGAAAATTGTGAGGAGTGGTCAGATTTGGAAGACTGGGATGTATTTTAGAGGTAGCACTAACGGGACTTGTTCACATGCATATGAAGTAAGGAGAGAAGTCAGGGATGAATCCTAAGATTTTGACCTGAACATCGGGGTGAGTGCAAGTGCCACTGGCTATGATGGAGAAGCCAAGAGTTGGATCAGGAGTGGATGAAAAATCAAGAATTCTGTTTGGATAATTTTTTGTTAGATATGATTATTAGGTTTTCAAATGCACCCTGAGAGGGCTGGTTGGATAACATGTCTGGAGTTGCCTGGAAAGGTTAGGGCTAGAGACATAAACTTGAGAATTAGCCCATCTACGACATGTGAAAGAAGAGAAAGTAGATTAAAGCCTTTTTTCAATTTCCCACAAACACCATACTTCCCCTGTTGCACATACTATTCTCTCTGCCTGGAATGTTGTCTCCACCTCTTTGCCTCAGAAACACCCACTTGTCCTTCAGATCTCAGCCTAGTAACCACTTCACCCGTAAATCCTTCCCTGACTGGTTGGGCTACGTTAAACTCCTCTACCATTGTCTCCGTATCTTTCTCTTGGCCGGTTCATAAATGACACACCCATTTATGAACTGGATTGGATGGATTGCTCTTAAGAATCACAACAGATCTACTGTCTCTTGGCTTGTGACATTTGGCTTGTTTAATGCATCCAAGAGAGAATTTGGCCAAAGCAAGGAGTTTTGTTTACGGAGAACTGATTTTGTTTTTGTACAGGAGTCTGGAATTATTTCCAAAGGGTTCTGGTGAAGAAATATGCTTCAGAAAGAAATGGAGTTAATGTGATAAGTGGACCAATTTTTGACTATGACTACGACGGCTTACATGACACACAAGACAAAATCAAACAGTAAGCTTTTCATTCCCACGCAACGTGTGCTTTTAAATTCCAAGATCTCACTCAAGAATATTTTTCAAATATTCACGTACTAGAGAAGAGCTGATACCTCTTAAACCTGTTGCTCTTCGAATCTCCTTGTGATTTCTTCAGTTCTTTTGGACCTGTGATTAAACGAGGCATTGGTGGTTGGAAAGGAATTAGGATTTGTGGTAAATAAATGCACTTTTCATTTTCATGAAAGAAAATGTATCAAAAGATTAGAAATTTTTTTAACTTTATTCTTCAACAACTCTTTAGTGGGAAGATGATAATTTTCACTTGTGTTCACTATTTGGGGGGGACTTTTAGAATTCCTTAGGTTTTCTGAGTCAGTACATTTCAATAGGAAATTACATATAAACTTTGGTCAAATCTCATTTCTATCCCTCTCTGTGGTGCTATTAGGGATATAAAAGGATGAGGCATACTCTGTTCATAAGGAACTTACAGTCTGGTGGAGAAAGTAAGAAGATATAAATACAACAAATTCATAATAGGTCATCATTTAATTTTTTTTTAAGGAGCTGATATACCTAATATTTGAAGAACTCTTTTAAAAGATTTTTTTAATTTTATTTTTGGCTGCGTTGGATCTTCGTTGCTGCATGCAGGCTTTCTCTAGTTGTGGCAAGCGGGAGCTACTCTTCGTTTCGGTGTGAGAGCTTCTCATTGCGGTGCCTTCTCTTGTTGCGGAGCATGGCTCTAGGCACGCGGGCTTCAGTAGTTGTGGCACACGGGCTCAGTAGTTGTGGCTTGTGGGCTCTAGAGCGCAGACTCAGTAGTTGTGGCACACGGGCTTAGTTGCTCTGCGGCACGTGGGATCTTCCCGGACCAGGACTCCAACCTGTGTCCCCTGCATTGGCAGGCAGATTCTTAACCACTGCACCACCAGGGAAGCCCTCTTCATTTAATTTTATACAAGCATGAAACAGTTAGAGAGCAACACAAAATATGAGAGGGTTTCATTGTGATTGACAGACAGACATAAAATGCTAATTTTTTTCATATATATAACTAATAAAATAGGTGTTATCCTACCCCCTTTCCAGTCATCCATAAGAGAAATTTTATCCTACTTGTACATTTATTTTATTGCTGATTATTGTCATAGTTTTCAGCCCAAATTATACTGTTAGTTCAATTATAATTTCAATATTTTGAAATGATTAAAATTAAGATAATAGAAAACCAGGTAAGGAATTATGAATTTCTATACTATGCTCTACTCAAAATAATTTTTTATACTTTTGTAACTCATCAGTAGCACTCAGTTCTTAGAATTTTCTTTAGTAAATGAATTCTCTGTACCAACTGTACCAAGTTCAGGATCTCACTGTGGCTGGAAGGGCTATCGCTCTCCTAGCTCCTGTGTTTTCTGCCTCTGGTCCATTTCATACAAGTCTATGAAAGTTCTTTTCCTGAAACATGGATCTCATAATGGTACTTCCTAGCACAGAAACCTTCAGTGGAGCATTACTGCCTGAAAAATAGTGCCCAAACTCTACAACTTTGGCACTCAGAGCCCCCCTTACTTTGGCTTTTATTGACTCTTCCAGACTTACATTTGTACTCCATTGACCTATGCATTATGTCCCGCCTCTGAGAATTGGTTCAAGCTGTTTTCTTTGTCTGGAGTATCTTTTTCTGTCTACCAGGTTGAGAGAAAGAGGGGATTCCAGGCATTGAAAACATGATATTCAAAGATATAGAAGTGGGTTAACACCTGTAAGTGAAAAATGACTCCATTGAGTGAAATTTAATTTTAGTGACTTGGGCAATAGTCACTGGCCACCATTTAAAAAAGAAAGCTACTACCTCGGCTATAGTTTGATTTTGCCTTCCTGTTTCAGGTATGTGGAAGGCAGTTCTATTCCTGTTCCAACTCACTACTACAGCATCATCACCAGCTGCCTGGATTTCACCCAGCCCGCCGACAAGTGTGACGGCCCCCTCTCTGTCTCCTCATTCGTCCTTCCTCACAGACCAGACAATGATGAAAGCTGCAATGTGAGTTCAAGAACAGTGTCCTTTAGGATTTGCTGACAGAATTCATCTTGGTGTCTTAATTTATATTCCCACCCTTGAACTAGGACATACTTATCATAAAACATTTGCACTACACAAATGGGTATACAAATTGGGTCTTTAGAAAGGACCCAAAGGAAACTTTGCATAACACTTGGGAACTTTGTGCTCTAATGGCTTTTTATTTTTCAGCATAGGGGTGTGTGGGATGTGTGTGCATTTAATGTTGTTCTATTTCTGTGTTTGATTTTGGCAAACGATAGAAGTGCCCATGTTTTCCATTTTGCAAAAGACAGATATTTTGTAGAAAGTGAAAAGTAAGACAATTTTGGTAATTACTGAAATGAGGGAAGAGTTCTCAGGAGCTCATTATATCATTCGCTCTACTTTTGTGGATGTTTGAACATTTCATTCATAAAAACTTTTTTAAAAAGACACACACACAGGAATATATACTTTACAAATCAGAGTTTCATTTGCTACTAGTTATGAGGGCAGACGTAACAGGTCACCCCATTCTTAAATAGCACAGATGACTCTTGATTCACTTATTCCAACGTGAAAGGAGGACGGCATGGCAAAAAATCCTCAGGAAGGCAGACAGGATCCGTGCTCTGTGCTCCTGGCTCTGTACTAATGCTGCACTCAGGGACAAATCACATGATTACTCCAGGTTTCTTTAATGTGATGGAAATCCTGTGCTCCAAGGTTGATTTTAGAAGTAATAGTCTCTATGCTTTTGTTTATATAATAGAATAGGAGATAAAATCTATAGAGGAAGATTTTTAGTCAAAAAGCAGTACTCAAATTCCTTAATTAGGTAAGGTACCCTGGGAAAAATGATGGCGTGTTTAACATAGTCACACTCCAGGCAGCCTTCAAGGGGGAAAGTAAATGAAACAAGCATAGAAATTGCTTCACTAGAAGGCAAAGACCCTTAAGAAGAGCTTCAACAGAGATTTTCAGCTTCGTGGACAAGGCAGCTTTGGGGCTACGGCTTCAATTACAGGTGAAGATTGAGGCTAGGACCATGCAAAACAAAATAACAGGTGCAGACCAAAAATTGAAATGTGGCTGAAAAAGCTAATTAAGTTGGCTAGAATATTGGAAATGAGGATCATAGTGGGAGGTAAGGTTTTAAAGTTTGCATGGAATCAGATTTAAAGTAAAAGTAGTCGTGGTAGTAGTCATAGCGGCCATAGTAGTAGTAGTTATCATTGATTGAGTCCATGTTGCTATCCAAGTACTCTGCAGGTCCTCTCATTCATTACTTCTGATCATCTCATTACCCTATTAGGCAGATATATATGAGCTCCTTCCCCTCCCCTTTCATTAACTCTTGAGAAACCTGTAGCTCATAAAGAAAAAGTATGTAACATGGTTACTGGTTAGTCAGTAGAAAAGTAGAACTTTAGATTCAAGGCCTCTGATTCCAAAAGCCCATCCTTTTTCAAACTTATCAGATTTCTATAGTGGAAGCTTGGGGCCTGAAAACTTTTTTCTCATTGCACAGACATTAGATAACCACGGAAAATGTTTAGGCATAAGAGCAACATTGTAGACTCTGTTTGGGGGAGATAAATTTGAATTGGAGGGGATCAAGCATGGTCCTCAAAGGTCTTTGGCAAGATTCCCAGGATTGAGGGAACAGAATTTGAACTGGGTGTGGTCTTGGAAATTTCTAAAGGAAGGTGGAAGGCAGCAATACTGTGCTGGAAGGATAAATAAGATCTTAGAAATAATTGGATGGGAGGTGGAGAAGCAAGGGAACTTCAAGTGAGAGAGGAGCTGTCCTCAATTTATTGGCTCGACTTTCTCAATTTCGATTGTTCACAGCCCTCGAGACTAGGTAATGGCATACCCGAGAGGGATGTAGTGCCTCTGCATAGCATGATGTACTTTTTTGAACTTCAGTTTTACTAAAATCTTGTTGTGGGGAGGTAAAAGTTTTGCAGAAAAGGAAACACATATTTTATGGAGTTAAATTCAAAATTGCCATACATGTTTAAGATAAGGCAGAGACTACAAAGACATTTCAGACTTAAAGTAGGCCATTTAAGAGACACCTCAATTCCTGGGGAATGTATGTTCACATTTCCCTGTCATTAGGGGAATTTGGTGATGCAGGAGTTTGAAAAACGTTGTTCTGAACTCAGCTCAGAGGCAGTTCTTTATTCACCCCGATGTTACATCTGACAGATGAAATCCACTGATGTCCTCATACATCTTCCTCTTTGCACAGAGCTTAGGGGTATTTCTTATAGAGTTCAAGGCCAGCATGCCTCTTATTGAAGAACCCCCTGCCTACGTAGACACCTGTCCTTGCCTTAAAGTCTACCTTAAGACTTCTGGGACTTGAATTCACAAATTCACTTGGGAGGAAGTTAGGGGGAAAAGGCAGGTGAAGGATAAATGTCCATAGCAAGAAAAACACTAAGCAAGTTCCTGGACTGTGCTTTCGTTTGCATTAATGTGTAAATTTATTTTTAAAGTTTTTCTTTTCCTCTCTTGGAGCACATGAACTTTTATTCGGCTTTTATTAGTTTTGCATTTTGTACTAGAGTCTCCTGCAGCAAATCCTTCTGTGGATTGCTAGCAAGAGGCAGAAGGCCTTTTCTTCAAGTGTAACATAGCCCAGTATTTTGACTAATTGGAGGCCGGATTTTAGCCTGTGAGAACCAGAGGAGAATGCCCCTCAAATGAAATTGGCAAATCACTTCCCAAGGAAAGAAATAGCCAAAGACAGATTTTCCCCCAAATTCGTATAATCCCGGCTAGCCATTATTTAAATTAGGAAAAACCTTTTCACTTCTTGTCCACACATTCAAATGACTTACATTTACAAAGGAAACATTAGACTTACTGACCATTGAAAACTCAAATAAATGAGTTGAATATGAAAATTCTCCCGAAAATATCACTTCATGCTTACTCTGCTTACTCTGAGGGGGTCCCGACCCATTTGGAGACCTCCTACTTCGTTAATTATGTGGTCACACGGAGGATTGGTCAGTACCGTTGTGGGTAGAGTTATATTTAGGCCTGTTCTTTCCTATGACTCGCAGAGATCTTGGTTAGCTTGGGTTAGGAGGGTGGGGCGTGGAGGGTTAAAATCCTTAGTTCCCCCAGCCTGCAAAGCAGTTTCTTCCTGTTTCTTCATTTTGCCTGGGATGGCCAGGCATCAGTTTCCTGAACCAACATCCTCCTGTACATATTTAGCACTGCCACAAGCTGCCGGAGCTCCCTGTCCAGGTCCGTGTAGGTTGGAGCTTTCTGAGAAAACCCAGTGCAGGTTCTTGGGCTTTGGTGGGTCGTTCATTGAGACCACTTGCAGTCAAAGACTTGGGCGAGGGCATGCTTGAACGTTCTCAGCCCTGGGACGCACAGCTACCCTTCGACTTGTAGAAAGACTTTTGGAAGCCATTGCAATTCCGGAGGCATTTGGGAATAAAATTATTGGCAAAGACCCTCCTGCCCCATGTCTACTGACGAAGGTAGACATTTCTCCATATTCTCAAGGTTCTCAGATCTCGTTCCTTCTCTCAAGTTCCCTCAACAGTGAAAGAAGATATTTTTTAAATGTAAAGGACTGCTTTATCTGCACTGCCTTTTTGTTTCTACTTAGATGTGGAATAAATTGTTTAGTGTGGGACATTTAAATGTCTTTCATCTCGAATTTGTGCCAGTGAGGCAATTTTTGGCAAGTAGTTAAGACAGAAAGAGATTTCCTTCCTTCCCATCATGGGAAAACCCATGATGTTGTTTCCTTACTTTACTCATTTTTTTCCCCTTCTTCCTTCCTCTCCTTCCTCCTTCCCAGGGAGCTGAAGTAAACATTATTATTCTTATGAACCAATGAAGAAACCGAGGCCTAGAGAGGTCAAGCAGCTTCAGCAAGGTCTCACAGCCAGGAAGTGGAAGAGTTGCGATTCCAACTCAGGCCTCTTGGGCCCCAAAGTGCCAGGTGTATCAGCTGAGCTGCTTAGAGTCGAACTCATTCAAATATCAATTCACTGCCGTCTAATAGAGGATGTCCTTGATCTAGCACATTCTTCTGAAGGACTAGAAATGCACACACATCATTTTGTGCATTGGGCACAAGCTCTTTCCTTTCCTTGGGAGGCAGAGGAGCATTCCTAATTCCTCATGCTCTGTACTTCTCATTGCAATTTGACAGCAGGGGAAAGAAACACATCACTGAATTCTCCAGGGCCTTTGGTTTTCCCAATTTTGATTTATGTTAGGAGAACATGTTGCATCGAATGCCGTTTCGCACCACACATCTGGTTTATTTGGTACAGCTAATTGCTGCTGAAAATGTTCACAGCCAAGGGCCCGTATTTGTGGCCCATTGCCAGCAGCACTGTGGGAGAGAGGCGGGGAGGCCAGGAAGGAATAACACGCCTTGGCTTTGGGTGCAGGAGTATGTAGAGGTCATTTGTGGACGTGGAGCAAATGGACCGTGTAGAGAAACTCCTTTGGAAAATTCTGACTCTGTACTCCCTTTCTGTTGCAGAGCTCAGAGGATGAGTCCAAATGGGTAGAAGAGCTTATAAAGATGCACACGGCTCGGGTGCGGGACATCGAACATCTTACCAGTCTGGATTTCTTCCGCAAGACCAGCCGCAGCTATCCAGAAATTCTGACGCTAAAGACATACCTGCATACATATGAGAGCGAGATTTAACCTTCTGATCCTCTGCGGTGCAGTCTTATCAACTGGTGTATATTTTTATATTATTTTTGTATTTATTAATTTGAAACCAGGACATTAAAAAAAGTTAGTATTTTAATCCTGTACCAAATCTGACATATTACGCCTGAATGACTCCACTGTTTTCCCCTAACGCTTGATATAGGTAGTCTTGTGTTCTGAGTAGAGCTTGTAATAATTACTGCAGCTTGCGTTTTTAGTGGAAGCTTCTAAATGGTGCTGCACGTTTGATATTTGCATTGAGGAAATATCAATTTTTCAATGCACAGTTGCCACATTTAGTCCTGTACTGTATTGAAATACTGATTTTGTAAAGTTGCATTCACTTACTGTTAATTATGACAGACATATTTAAGCCTTATAGACCAATCTTAAATATAATAAATCACACATTCAGTTTTCTTCTGGTTTTATTTGGTCTTTATTTCACATAAATTAGAGTGTTTGCTTCTGGTATAGTTCATGCATAAAAGGTACACATTTCTTGTATTGGGCCCTCTTCTTAGTTGGATGTAGTTCACATAGAAAAAAGGACATCCTTAATATTCAACTGTGGTGGCCCGGATGAGGTAGATGAGGTACATATCTATGGGAAATCAGAAGGGCAGAGGAAACAGAACTCCTGAATATCTCTCTCACCTATCTATTTTAAAAATATCTTGAAGTCTGGAGGAACAGGTTCTTCTGATCAAGTTGTTTCAAAGCTTTTATTAGGGCTTCCCTGGTGGCGCAGTGGTTGAGCGTCTGCCTGCCGATGCAGGGGACGCGGGTTCGTGCCCCGGTCCGGGAAGATCCCACATGCCGCAGAGCGGCTGGGCCCGTGAGCCATGGCCGCTGAGCCTGCGCATCTGGAGCCTGTGCTCTGCAACGGGAGAGGCCACAACAGTGAGAGGCCCACGTACCGCAAAAAAAAAAAAAAAAAAAAAAAAGCTTTTATTAGACTCAACAGAGACTATATTAAGGCTATATTCTGTATAAGTATCAACGTAAGAACCGGGGAGGATATAAAGAGGAATAAGACACTGGGATGAAATATAGACATAAATGTGTAATTAACCAATCAAAGTTGAGAATAATAAATGCCAAGTGAAAAGTGTTAGTAATCACGCAATATGACAGAAGGGCCTGAATGATAGGTGGGGTGATTTTTGATCGACTCAGTTGTGGCTTTAAGTAATAATGACGCACAAAGCAAGGAATCATTCAGAGATTTTCAGTCCTTCTGATTGTGTCAGGGAGAACGCTGCATCTTAGTATCGCCATGTCTCTAACAGTTAGTAACCTCCCATAAGAAAAAAAAAAACAGCACTTTTTTTTCATCATGTTAATTTTTACAGTAGCCACCTTTTATGGTCAGTGAAATGGGTTTTTAATTTCTATAAATTCTCCTTTAAAAGTAAATCTGCGTAAGAAGGAAGACATTGTGGGGACTTCCCTGGTGGCGCAGTGGTTGAGAATCTGCCTGCCAATGCAGGGGACACGGGTTTGAGCTCTGGTCCGGGAAGATCCCACATGCCGCGGAGCAACTAAGCCCGTTCGTCATAACTACTGAGCCTGCGTTCTAGAGCCCACGAGGCACAACTACTGAGTCTGCAAGCCACAACTACTGAGTCCGTGAGCCACAACTACTGAAGCCCATGTGCCTAGAGCCCATGCTCCTCGACAAGAGAAGCCACCGCAATGAGAAGCCTGCACACGGCAACGAAGAGTAGCCCCTGCTCACTGCAACTAGAGAAAAGTCCGTGCGCAGCAATGAAGACCCAACACAGCCAAAAATAAATAAATAAACAAACAATTTTATTTAAAAAAAAGAGGGAAAACATTGTGTGAAATAAAAAATACATAATAACAAAAGTAGGACAGATGGTAGTGGGGATATGCGAAAAATCATGAAGGTGGTATGAGAAAAACCGATGTTTGGGAAACACAGATACGGGAATACGCTGGAAGAAATGAACATGGTCATACTGTTGACATCTGTATTTATCCAGCAGCTGCGATAGTCCAGGCACGCCTCTGGCACTTCATATGCTTTGTCTGTAAATATTGAAAAGTGAGGAGCTCAGAGAAGATTTTATGGAAAGGGGAAGCATGAAGCTGGGAATGGAGAAGGCTTGAATTGGGCTTTGTAGTTTGGGGTAGGTAGTGTGGAAGTGAAAGCGTGGGCGATCGTTAGTCAAATTCATTTCACCTGCCTTCATGAATCAAAAATACTTGCGTGTCCTCCAAGTGGCATGTAGCCTAAACAATAGGTCGCTTGCCCAAGTTGTTTTCCAGGAACCTGGAGTCAGCTTTGTCTAGTTTGAGCTGAGCTGGTTAAGACTGGATAGGACCACCAAGCCTCCAACTGGGCATGCGCGAGTGTCCACTCTCGGTGACCTTCTGACATCACAGGGCCAAAAACTCCACCTTCAGATCGTGCTAAGCGCCTCCATTTTTTAATGTGCAGAGGCCTGTGGCTTAGTTAGCCCTGCACAGAATGATGATTGACTACTGCACCTTTTTCCAGTCACCTTTCCTTACAATCCTTGTGCTCCCCAAGCCTCAGACCGCCCTGCTTCTTTATTTTTTAATCCCAAAAATACCCCGCGCTCCTTGCCTTCTGGGAGGCGGCTCTGAGATGCCTCCTCACTTGGCTGCCTTTCAAATAAATCCTCTCTCTGCTGCAAAACTCAATGTCTCAGTGTTTTGGTCTGCTGCAAGTCAGGCAAAACAAACCTGGATTGGTAACAAAAGTATGGTAGAAATGAATTGGGATATCACTCATCATTTATTTAATATTCAGTAATGATTGATTGACCATCTACTGCATGCCAGTACCTATGCTTGCTGTTGAGGTTAAAACTAAATAAGATAAAACATGGTTCCTGCTGTTGCAGAACTTGCACTTTAGTGGGAGAACGAGACCACTTAAAAAACCCCAGGGTTTAGTTGTGATGTGTGCTGTGAGAGGATAACAGGTGCTGAGGGACAAGGGGGTGGAAAGAGAAGAGCCTTCGATGACACTACAGCCAACACTTGAGGGATGAGAAGAAATGGCCTCAAGAACAAGGATGAGAAGGTAGAGCAGGGCCAAGGATTAGGGGTGGGGAAAAATCTTGGGATGCGTGAGGGTCTGAAAGAAAATAGGTGTGGCCGAACACAAAGGTGGGGTTGGTTGGGAATAGGTCAGCAGATCCTAGTGGGCCCTGCTGAGGATTCTATTCTAAGTGCAACGGAAAATAATTGAGAAGTTTCAAGCCAAGGTATGACAACATTCAATTTAAGATTTCAGTGTATTGGCATGGATATGCAATAATTACATAGTATGCTCTAAACGTAATTCCACATAAAATACGTCTGATATGAGAGAGTACACCTATTAGGTGCAGTAATTCTGCATTAATACTCCCAAAAGTAGCATTACAAGAGAGAAGTGTTAATTCTACTTTTTAAAAATATTTGCAAGCTCCTTGCTTAGCTAGATTTGCACATCACCTCAGATTGAACTCTTCTAAAAATAGGTTATACCTGAGGCTTTTGGGCAAAGCAGCTGCAAATTTAGTTGAGTACCGTTACTCTATTTTTAATCCTTAGGTCAAGTCTTTCTTTCTCATAAATAAACTCCATACCGACCACTGTATATTTCAAGTGAGTGGTTTTGCCGATAAACACATGTCATTAATTGTGGGGTTATTCGTGAAAGTCTCTGAATGGACAGGAACTCTATTAAAATGAGGTCTGGAAGACTATTTTAAGTTGGGGTTGTTTTTTTGTTTTTTTATTGAGACCTTGGTCCATTCATGCTTTCATTGAGCCCGTTGCCAACTGCTTGCTAGCACGGTGGTCCTGTTCTAGTGGATGGATTCAGAAAGTGACTCTCTAACACGAGCTCATTGTAAATAGAGTAAACCAGGGAAGCAGCCACAGAGTTTCTCGAGGGTAAAAACATTCTGAATTGTTTTTAGGAGGGTTGACTTAAAAAAAAAAATAATCTAAGCAAAAGCAGTGTTTGGTGTCAATCGCGTTTGCCCCGGATTCCAGTGCCCATTATTCCTTGCGGTGGCTGGGGGGAGGGGGGCTGTGGATGAGGTCTTCATCCCTCCTGTTTGTGTTCCTCTGACTTCAGCTGTCTCTCCCTATGTCTTTGCCGAGTCAGGCTGGGGCTGCCCTGCGGGTGGGAAGTGGTAAAGGCAACGGGAATTCTCCCAGGAGGAGAGGGATTGTATGCGATGGTGAGGAACAAGATTTAGCTCTTTGAGTTTGTAGGCTGGGGTAAACAGAGCCTGCTAGAGGCTCAGCCAACAGCGGCAGTGGTTCCTGTTTGGGCTGCACTTCTAGGAAGCGCGTGTCCTTGATCCCTCTTGTTCCCGCTCCTGGCAGGGATGTCCAGTTTGGGCTGGAATATGAAAGTGGAAATTGTGTCCCTGTCCTTTGAAATTTTGCACTCTGGTTCCTGGGAACAGGCAAAACTCCAATCCCTGTTCCCTCTAATTCCCCCTGGACTCTGTTCCCTCTAATTCCTTCAGGTGGTTCTTTTCCTGCCTTTCAGTGGAGACTCAGGTGCTGATTAATGTTCAGCTGAACATTTGAGACCCTTGGCAGTGTTCTTTATACAAAAATGCATGAGAAATAGTTTTAACTTTAAAAGTCTTACAGTACAGTGGATCATATATATGTTAAAATATAGTTACAATGCAACATACGTTTAGTGAGAACAGAAAGGAAGAGTCACTCTACCTTGATGTGGAAATTAGCATTTATTAAGCACCTACGATATGCCAGACTCTAAGCTAGTTATCTTACCTATGTTATGTTTTTCACTGCTATTAACAGCCCTGAGGTATGTACAAAACCCCACGTTTCATAGCTGAGAAAAATTAGGCTAACTGTTGAAAAACGAGTTGTCCACAGCCACATAGGTAAAGAGGAGAAAGGCAGTGTTTGAATCCCTCTCTCACTCCAAGAGCCATGCTATTCCTGCATGCCAAAATGCCTTTCAGGTAGGAAGAGGGGAAGAGCAGATCAGAAAAGACATTGAGAAGTGATGACATTCAAGCAGTAAGAAACCTGAAGAATTAGTAAATGTTTTTCAGGGAGAAAATGAAAGAAGGCAGTTCTAGCAAACATTTGCAGAAGTAGGAATTCTGAAAGATCAATCGTAACACTGTCAGGGAATGGAAATTAGTTTCGTGGAGCATATGCTCGTGCTGGCTTTGGAACTGGGGTGTGGAGACTAAAAGTTAGACTGGTAAGGCTGAGTTCAAGTAATAAAGGAGCTTGCTGAAAGGATTTAGGCTTCATCCTGATGGAACTTGTTTACTATGAAGACCAATCCACTCAAGATTGTGACTTAGGAAGCTCCATCTTCCTTCAATGCATAGCATAATTTGGGTAGGCATCTAGTAAAGAGTCTTATTGTTACTGTATATGGGTGAAGGCCCAGACAGTTTCAGTAGTTTGGGGGATGGAAAGCAGGGGAAAATCTGACAGATACATAGGACGTTCAATTGACAGAAAGAGGGATGATAAGCATAATTCAGAGGCTTTTAATTTGGGCAGTTGGGGAAATGATGGGGCCATCACCCAAAAATTCCAGGAAAAGGAACAGGTGGAAAGATGCTGGAGTAACAAGGAGACAATAAATTAAGTCATTCATTTATTAGGGCTGAAATGGAAGTGTGAACAAGTCGTCTCGGCGAATCTGACCAGGAAGCAAGGGAAGTAGGAGACTCAGTATAAGGAAAAATCTGCACACCTGGTATGTAGGTGTCAGTTAATACAATACACGTGGGCCCCACTACCCTTGTAAGGTATATAGAGTGAGAGAAACCAAGATAGAGGAAGGAGGCCAGCATTTCAGGGCAGAGGAGAGAAGACAAGGCCGTATTAGGCAGTGGGATAAACGCTGGAGATTTGCAGGTGTACTCTTTTGTGAAAACCTAAACCCACTGATGATGTGGAAAGAAACAGTCTTTAGAGTTCCAAGAGAGAAAGGGAACTTTCCTGGGATTCAGGACAGAGAGAAGTCTGTGGATCTGAGCGGTGGTTACACTCTAGGATGTGCTGTATGATCCTTTTAGAGAGATGGAGCCCTAGGTCCTGGAGGTCCTGGCTGTGGCTTGGAAACAGAAGATGGGCAAACCTCAAGGGACCTGGGGATATGCACAGTGTAGATATCCATGCCTGTTGTATTGGTTTGGCCAAACAATTTGTTTGTTTTTTTCATAACATCCTACGGAAAAACCTGAACCAACAATTTGGCCAACCCAATACTTCTCCTGTTGTTCTCCATTTACTAGATTCTGGTGTAACCTGGAGGGGAAGATGGAACTCTCCGTAAAGACTGAATTAAAACATCATGTAGGGCTTCCCTGGTGGTGCAGTGGTTGAGAGTCCGCCTGCCGATGCAGGGGACACGGGTTCACGCCCCGGTCCAGGAAGATCCCACATGCCGTGGAGCGGCTGGGCCCGTGAGCCATGGCCGCTGAGCCTGCGCATCTGGAGCCTGTGCTCCGCAACGGGAGAGGCCACAACAGTGAGAGGCCCGCATACCACAAAAAAAACAAAAGCAAAAAAAATCATGTAAGCCATGTTAGCTGGGATCTTAGATCTTAGATTAGAAATGAAATTTATTTTAGGGAAATAAAGTTAGGGAGTGAGATACATACCCGCTACATCTGGAAAATGCTTAGCACCATGCTTGGTACATGTCAGGTGTTCAAGAATATTGTCTAAATAAAAATGAGCCAGGAAAAAAATTTTTCTTTTAAATAGAAGGAGCAGCTTGAGAGGTAGGGAGAGAACGGGGAAAGAGGGAGTATTGTGAAATGCAAGCATAGAGACACTTTCAACATGGAGGAAGTGGTCAGTGATGTCAACTGCCAGAAAGAAGTTAAATTAGACAGGAATTTGAAGGAATCCATTGAATTTTGCAATAAGGTGGTCATCCATGACCTTCCTGGAAGCACCTTCAATGAATGTACTGAGAAACAACCAAAGTGTACTGGGACGAGGAGAGAATGGGAGACCACGCGAGAGGCAGTGAGTGGAGACTGCCCTTTGAAGATAGGAAGTAGGAGAAATAGACAATAATTGCAAGAGGTGGGTAGAGTTGAGGGAGGACTTCCTGCTATTTAGGGTGGAAGAAAGCTTTCATAGGCTGTTGAGAAGATTTGATAACCCTGGAAAGGCCCTCATGGGTAAAGCCACTGAATTATAAACAAATTTGAAATTGAAAGCAATGAATAATGGAGTCCTCTGTCACAGATTTGCCTTCAAATTAAGGAACTAATATAATTTCCTCTCGGGATAAGTGTTAGTACAAAACATATGATGTACATTGTACTTTGCAAAATGGTGGCCTGCAGGCTGGATACAGACCACAGATTGCTTTGTTGTGCCCACATGGTATTTAAAAAATACATTAGGGGCTTCCCTGGTGGCGCAGTGGTTGAGAATCTGCCTGCTAATGCAGGGGACACGGGTTCGAGCCCTGGTCTGGGAGGATCCCACATGCCGCAGAGCAACTAGGCCCGTGAGCCACAACTACTGAGCCTGCGCATCTGAAGCCTGTGCTCCGCAACAAGAGAGGCCGCGATAGTGAGAAGCCCGCGCACCGCGATGAAGAGGGGCCCCCGCTTGTCACAGCTAGAGAAAGCCCTAGCACAGAAACGAAGACCCAACACAGCAAAAATAAATAAATTAATAAACTCCTGCCCCCAACATCTTCTTAAAAAAAAAAAAATACATTAGATGCCAAAATTTAGAATCAACGGATTGCAGATTTTTGACCTCTCTTAAAACATTAAGCGTTTTTTACTTAGTCATTGTTTATAGGCTATGGTTCCTGTCAACCATCAGCGGAAGCCTATTTGGTTGCCTTTAGACAGGGCAAGCATTCTCTAGAACAGGGTTGGCAAAGGTTCTCTGTAAAAGGCTTTGCCATACAGCCTCTAATTACTCAATTCTGCCCTTGTAGAGTGAAAGCAACCATAGACACTACATAAATGAATGGGCTTTACTTTCTTTAATACCTCTCTTACTGTCCTTCTTTCCACCCCAGGTGTAGTACAAGTTGCCATTGTTTTTATTGTGCTGGTACTTTTGTTTTATTGTGCTGGTACTTATCCTACTGCATGAATTTACTTTGCTTGTCCTTAGGCATTTGATTTTGACCCCCAGGTAGGGTGACCAGATGCCTTGGGCTGACAGACTTAGTGCTAAAACCTGAAAGCCTTGGGCAAACCATGATGAGCTGGTCACAATATCCCTATGTTTACATTACTTTACATTTCTATTACCTACTTTGTCACAGAAAATGCATTGTCAGTTTCCTTAACTGATCTAAAAATCTTAATAATCTTTTATCTCTTTCTCCTCTAGGGCTTTGTTTGCCATTTCAGTAGTAACTCCAACCAGTGTTGTACTTTAATATATTTGTCTCCTCTAGCTCAAAAGTAGGGGATCTTGTCTTGTTCATCATTATATTCAGAGACATTTGCCTAGTGCCTCATATAGATTTGATTATCATTAAGCAATACATGAGTGAATGATGGGGCTTCCTCTCTCTTCAGCCCTCTGAGATAATGTCATTGTGGCTGAATAACTCTAGGATGAGATGAAGATAAAATGGTAATCCAGAGGCCCACACCTCCTGAAATGAACACTGTGTTTCTTCTTTGTGTTGATAGCGTTCACCCTGGGCTATGATAACACCCCAGCCAGAGACTTACAGTTTTTGTCCTGTTCTTCCACTTTGGTAAAACTCAGTTGCCCACCTGGTCAAATGACGCCCATCCCTCTGCTGTGCCCTTTCACATAAACAGCTTGAATCTGCAACATGAGGAAAAACCTTGGGGCTTTGAAATCAGATGTAGGTTCAAGCGTGGACTCTGTCACGTACTAGTTCTTGGTCATGTTTCTCACCTGTGGCCAGCTCATGTGTAAAATAAGAATGCTTATATGTACCTCTTTGGATATCTAAGAAAATTAGAGATAATTGTGGACTGAAAAAAAATGCACAACCTCAACGTTGAGAATGATGTGTTATTCGGCAGATTTTCTGAGGACTTAAGACAAGAGGCCAGCCTCTCAGATCCCTCTGGGGGACTGCTCCGAAGAGGCAGGAGGAGCCAGGATATAGAGGAGATTTTGCAACAAAAACCAGGTAGTGGGCGCATCAAAGATCACTGTTCATTAAAGAAAACCAGGCATCTCAAGTCAAGGAATTTAGTGCTTTTCTTTGTATGGGAAGATTCAAGAGTCTGGCTCATTGAAATCATTCCTTTGATATGCACCTTAACTAACTAAGTCTAAGACTGGTATCCTGTTTTGTTTTGGTTTTTTTCATCCCAGATTTCCTGAGTGCACAGCTGGGGGCTGCCACAGCGACTGCTGGTTTGATGGCTGCAACATCCCTTTTCTACTGATACGGCAGGTGATATTCTTCATCCACATAATGAATGTGCAACATCTAGCGTTATGCCTAGTTCAATGAATATTTAGTATCTCCACGGGAAAAAAAAGAAGAACCCAGAGGCGCGACAATGGGGATCTATACTAATCATATTAATATATTGAAAACGTACCGTGTTTCAGACACTGCGTGCAGCACTTCACAGGAGTTATTGTATTTAATCCTTACAAAAATAACATGATCTACCGTCCTGGGAATGACGGTGTTCCTGGAACACAGGACTTTTAGCTCTAACATTTGGAACAGCCGCAGGCACGCTGGGACGAATTGGTCACCCAAAAGCCCATCAGTTAAGTGTCTTAGTGGGCCCATTTTATAGACGTGGAAGCTAAAGCTTAAGGAGGTTAAGGAACTTGCCGAAGATGGTACATCTGTGGCAGAGCTGGGGTCCCGAGCCACAGCTGTACAAGGTCCAATCCAGATTTCTCCATCGTGACCCAAGGCTCTTTCTCCTTTCCTCCAGCTCTACTGGATGTAAGAGAGTTAAGCTGTCAGTTCTCAGTAGGAATTTGGCTAGGCACTCGGTTTCATAGAAGCCTGGGATTATTTTTGTGTGTGGGGGGGGATGGGGGATGGTTGAAGGAAGGCTGGTTTGAGTTCTATCCTTTATTTAACACCAGAAGGCAAACATTTGTTTTCCTGGTGGGAAAGCATTTTAAACTGGGGGTGGGGCGTGAGAGCAGAGGTGGAGTCTGATCTCTTTTCTTTTTTACACTTTTAGTAAAAGTGCAAAATAAGCTCCCTTCTGTCAAGGTCACAGTAAACAGCTCTCTGCGGCTTGTACAAATCCACATCACACACATCTGCTGACATAATAAGGAGTTCTGTTGCTCTAAATGTGGGGAAAGAATCCTTTCCTCTTCATTTACAAGTCAGAAGTCTTATCCAGAGAGATGTAAATAGTTTTATAGGATCTGAATATAAAAATGTCAGTTTGTCTCTGACAACACGTGTACGTGGCATCCACACTCATCGTGACAAAAGTCCAAGTATTTGAGGGTAAAATGAACCCCCTTGAATTCAACAGTATTTTCTTCCTGAGCAATATTTATTAACAATAATACTAATGAAAAGGCAGCTGTCATAGGCCCGTGAATGGAGATGCTCCATCGGTGGGTAATACTTGGGGTTCCCTAATATAAGATGTGCCTCTCATTCATGTGTTGGACCTGAGACAGGCCAAACAAGAGTGACTTTGGGGAGAGCTCCAAAGAGTTGCAGCATCTGGAGGAGCAGGAAGCAGATGGAATCTTCATGGCGTTTTCTCCAGAGTACCAAAAAGCAAAGCCACCTGGGCACTGGAGCCTGGAGTGTGGCCAGGTGGGGGACAGTGGCCTCTATTTTGGTATCAAGTAAAATCTCTCATGAAAAAGATGCTCCCTTCCATTACATTTTCTGTATGTCTCCACGTCTTGCTTTTACACTGCTTCTTCTGTTGTCTTTACCAATAATTACATCAATACGTTACCTTAATTTATTAATATTTTTTATTGAAGTATAGTTGTTTTACAATGTTGTGTTAATTTCAGGTATACAGCAAAGTGATTCATATGTGTGTGTATATATATATATATATATATATATATATATATATATTCTTTTTCTGAATCTTTTCCTTATAGATTATCATAGGATATTGAGTACAGTTCCCTGTGCTATACAGTAGATCCTTGTTGGTTACAATACATTATCTTTAAAATATTATTAAAAACTATGATTGAGAATGTGTTGACAGGAAAATCCTTGCTTCTGTTCCAACTAACCCATCCTTCCACAAGCTGAGCTGGACTTGGGTTAGTTTAGTTTAGGTCTTGGTTTCCATAAGTGATGGGGCAATAACACTCCTTCCTGTCTCACCCAAGGTGGATTTCTACTTGGGGTGACCAGTAAGATCTTTGTAGTCAAGAATGTATGAGGAAGATTCAGGACTGTTTTTATTTTATGATACCTGAGCTGTCATACTACGTCCACATGTCAAAATAAACCATTGCTGACTTCTAAATGGGAAGCCAGCATTTTGTTTAACTGAAGAAAGTCACCTCCAGGTTTGCATTCTTTTCTTTCTCTTCTTGTCTTCTTGAGGTCTTCCTTTGCGATTTCTCCCTGGGGAGGAGGAGGGGATTACTCGTTTCTGTTATTCGTCTGGTACGAAACAGAAGGCACATTCAAAGGGGGTGATGGAAGAGAGTTAAATGAAGGCACAGTTTGCAAGGGTTGAGGCAAACCAGCTAGAGGTAGTGAAGCTCTCTTGTGGTAGCAAAGGGGAATTACTGCCTTTTGGTCTGACGAGCCAAGGAAAGAAGAGGTTATTGGAACCTGGAGAAAGAGCTGTGGTTGTAGAGATGGTCCTCGATGTGACCTTCAGAAGAGGGATGCAGCCATGTCAAACCATTGCCTGGAAGGGAGAGACCAAAGAGATAAACGCAATGAATCTGTATCTCTCCTGCTGTCTCCCATTGGTCAGACCCTACTGAACACTGGAGGACGAGGGAGCCGATTGATAAGTCCACAGCTCCTGTTGAACCAAACAGGAAGAATAGTGGAGAGTGGAGATGCAGGGGCAAACAGAGGACGTAGAGCAGAATTTCCAGCGATGAAGGTGTGTCTTTGATCTCTCCATGGAGTATCCTTATGTCTCTTCTTTCCCAGGCTAATTTTCAATGGAGCACCTCCTCTAGAGGTAGCTGGCTGCTACTCCCTTCTCAGATTCTCTTCACCCCCTAGTAGCTATATTTACTGATCTTTTCCTGGGGTAGCCTCTACTCTAAAGCTCCTCAGGAACATGGACTGTGCTTTAGTCAACACTTTTAAGTTCTTTTTTTAAAAAATTGAAGTATAGTTAGTTTACAATGTCTTGTTAGTTTCAGGTATACAGCACAGTGATTCAGGTATATATATATTATATATATAATATATATATATATAATATATATATTCTTTTTCACATTCTTTTCCCTTATAGGTTATTACAAAATAGTGAGTATAATTCCCTGTGCTATACGGTAGGTCCTTGTTGGTTATTTATTTTATATATAGTAGTGTGTCTATTTTAATCCTATCCTCCTAATTTATCCCTCCCCCCTGCACCTCCCCTTTGGTAACCATAAGTTTGTTTTCTATGTCTGTGGGTCCATTTCTGTTTTGTAAATAAGTTCATTTTTTTGTGTGTGGTATATATACAATAGAATATTACTCAGCCATAAAAAAGAATGAAATAATGCCATTTGCAGCAACATGGATGGACCTAGAGATTATCATACAAAATGAAGTAAGCCAGACAGAGAAAGACAAATATCATATGATATTGCTTCTAAGTCGACACTTCCACCGTCAGGTCTCAGCACCATGTTTGAACCTCAGTAGATACTCAGAGTAGTAACTGAGTAGTAACTGAGTACTAACTGAGTACTAACTGAGTAGCATTGGACTCAAGCAGCAAGACGAGCTCCAGGTAAAATCAGGAATTTGAAAATCAGGGTTCTAGTCTTACACTGTCAATAATTTTTGGAGGGACCTTGCTCAGTTTGTTCCTCAATTTTCTCACATGCAAAATGAGAGTGAGTTGGATGATCTCTGGATTAATACAATGATTAGAATCTTATAATTTTGAGTTTCTAAACTTTCCCTCCCACTCTGCTCCTAATTTCTAAATCTGTCTACTCAGTTCAAACGTAGAATTCTTCTTGTGCCCTTCACCAATAGTTTGTTCCAAAGTCAAGATTATTTACTCCCATCCTTGTACTCCCATTGCTGTCTAACCAAGTAAGAGATAACATTTATCTCTATATTCTTTAGTTAGTTGACTGTCACTGGTTCCTCTCTGGCTGGGTTATAAAATATTTGGCCCATAATCTCTGTTATGCATTGGTGTATTCCTAGTGTCTACCAAGAACTTGATAATGTCAGAGGACTAGATGAATGTAAGAACACGGAGTTTTAAATGATTCTCGGAGGGAGGGAAGGAACATCAAATTACCTTACTTAACCAAAAATAACATAAGTGGCTTTTGGGTTTATGCTGCCCAGGGCCATTGCCAATGGCTGGGCATTTCTAAACCCATCTCTCTTCACACTTCCCCTTGATCTCTACTCTTCTGGCCTTTCTCCTTCCCTAGTTGGCTGTTTGAAGAGACTTGAATAACCCAGCAAGATGGGCTGAATTCTAGACCTCAGTGACATTTTCCTTTGCAATCATTTAACTTTGCTTTCATTTAACTTCAAAAGAAAATAAATTTAAGGCCTTCTTAGAAGTGAGCTGGGCACCACAGCTCTTGTATGTGATTTTAAATTATATAAATTCTTATAAACATCTTCCCTAGCTGACTATGGGCAAGATATTTTGTCCATCAGGGATTTTTTTTTTCTTAATCATCTCTAAAGTGAAAACTCTCTGCCAGTTTTTATGATACTTTAAAACTTTCAAGCAGCCTCTCTGGCCTAAGTCTGCCTGGCTGTGACTATTGACTCACGCACTGATCAGCAAGGACACCTTGCAAAAGTCACATAACTTCACTGAGTCTCACTTTCCTGTCTGTAAAATATGGTAATAAAGCACGGACCTCATAGAATCATTGTGAGAATAATATAATTCAGATAAACCTGGCATGAAGGTTAGCAATGTTTATTGCAGAAAAATTCACACTGTTACGTAAATCAGATTTAATTTAATTTTGTTGATCTTCTTTGAAGCCATCAGAATATAGAGATTATCACGAAGTCTCAGTAAACTGTGAAGGACATTTGCAGTGTGTTTGGCTGCTGGGGTTCGCTGCACCCCTCTTTTGGTAGCAGCACTCCAATTTCCTTCTAAGAAATCACCTTTCAGGACTTACTTGGTGGTCCAGTGGTTAAGACTCAGAGCTTCCACTGCAGGGGCCAACGGTTTGATCCCTGGTTGGGGAACTAAGGTCCCGCATGCCACACGGCCCAGCCAAAAAAAAAAAAGTCACCTTTCTTTACCCTTCTCTGAGTTCATGCAATCTGAGTGATATAGATCCACCCCAGTTTTACAGGAGGGTTACTCAGATCTGACCAATTACAGACTTGCTTTTCCCTGGGTGTAGTGAGTGACTCTGAATGGCACGTGACCTCATCAGGACCAACCAGACACAATGGGACTTTGGCTGGAATGTCCCGAAAGGAGATGCTTCTTCCCACTAGACTGGACCCCAGGAGGATGTAAAGCTGGACCATGATATTCTTCTTCCTTCCAGGAGGGAAGATTACCCCATGTATAGGGTATTACAGTGGACTCAGAACAAGGTAAAGAGAGATTGGGTCCCCTGCCTCAGTCAAGCATGTAGGTAGACATTTCAACCAAGCATTTCGGTAACATGGGCCAGCAAATGTCTTTTGTGCTTCAGTTAGTTTGGACTTGAATTTGGCACGTAATTGACAGAATGCTGACTTGCACAAGAGCTGGTCATTTCTTCCTTCTGCAGATTAAGGACTATGAACCCATTCACAACCTAGAAAACAATCTTAGCCACACATACCCCTCCTACCCCTCCCATCATCAGCCTTATTGTTTCAAAGGTCTTGCTTCAACTTCTTTTTGCCACACAAGCCCCTCCATTCATTCATCTCCTTTATGTCCCACCTGGTCACAAACCTACCAGCCCACCTGGTCCCCGCACTCTCCTCACTAGCTCCCTCCCAGTGCCCGGCTCCCTTGTTAATGTCTGCTGGTCTTTGACAAGTTCTAAGCTGGCCACCAGCACCTCTTAAGTGCCGCAAAGAACAAATACATAACCGATATTCACCTCACAGCTGTTCCTGTCTTATCCCTTCCGAGCTTTCTCAGTTACAAGGATAAATTCAAGTGTCCTGATCCTGTGTGAGGCTGGGGAGACCTAGTTTATTTCTTTTTTGAAAACCCACAAACCAGCTCATTCAGCTGAACTAGATGAGAAAGGGACATAATTCCAGAGGCCTCCACTGTTAAGCTTGTGGGTTCCTCACTTGTAGAGGCTGGAGAGGGCAAAGGAGAGAGAGCGTGTGGTTTGATTACAGTATAATTTTCCTCCCTCTGGGAGCATTTCAAGCGTATTCTACAAATGTCAGGGAACCAATGACTCATCAAACAGTCAAGTGTTGGTTTTGGAAAAGGGAGAGGAAGTCACTGCTTTGGAGCTCAGGAATGGATTTGCACCAAGGTAAGATCTCATTGCACCAGTGGGACTGAAACGTTGGCAGGAATCCCTTGCTCTTTTCCGAGCCTCGGAGAGATGCCATGTCTCCCAGATTTCAGGGGCAGGGTGACGCACTTGCAGTCAGAAAATATTTAGCCTGAGCCTTCCCATGGTAACACTTTCTGTGTCTCCAAGGACCAGGGTGCTGTGCCCTTGAAGTGAAGGCTCGCTTCCCTGAGGACAGAGAGGAGACAAGCCTGGCCTTCTGTCCCAGGACGTTGGCAAGAGTGAGGTGGGAGTAGTGTCTGTCGCCTGATTAGTCTGGGCAAATGTGAGCTGGAGCAGAAAAGCAGCTGTCAGAGAGAATCTGGCCAGACTTTTCCACCCTAGGCCCTTATCTCTCTTCCACTTGCTGAGTTTGGGAAGTGAGAAAGCCCAGTTATTGATTGGGAAGCATGAGAGAGGGATGCCAGCACAGAGATGGAAAGAAAACAATGGACAGAGCTGTTCAGCGAACGCCGCAGGTCCTTAGACAACACTTTCTCCATGTGAACTCATGGTAACTGCATGTCACAGGTCACCTGTGAGGTGAAAGTAACTGATGTGTAAGGCAGAGATAACACGCAGGGCAAGAAACACATAGTGACTCTTTCCCTTCTTCCTTCCCTTTAGGGTCTCGAGCAAAGACCGTATCTCTCTGACCACTTCTGCATCCTCCAGAACGCCTATACCCCTCCTGTTCAGTCTTTTCTTTTCTTTTCTTTTTTAAAATGATGATGAGGTGTTTGTAGATGCTTGTGTACAGTTGATGGTAGTGATGGGGGTTTTGGAGTGAAGTTCTGTGGTCAGAAGGCCTGTTCTACATCTTAGTAAATCCTGGTGGTAGAAGTAAGGGAAAGGGAGGGAGCACAGGCTTTAATTGTAGGCAGCCCGCGTTGGAGGCTCCCTTTAGAATGTGGCTTGTACGTGGCAACTTGGCCGTCAGCTTTTGGCTTCAGTTGCAACTCCGGGTTGCCAGGGAAAGGGTCATTCCATGGCCTGTAACACCTACTTGTAAAGAGAGTACTTCGGTGTCAGTCCTCAGACCTGCTCGTCTCTACTTGCCACTTGCTTGTCTGCCTATCTTGTTCTTACATTAATACGGCAAAACCCTAACCTTATTTTCTGCTTTTCTAGATTTTTATCTGAATAGCGTGGTGATACTGGAGAAAGCCACACAGTAGGACACAGTGGTATCACAATAAGTTCATGGTCACACTCATATGGCCCATCAGCTGTCTCACCACCCTCCACAGTAACAACCGTCACTCTGTCCCGACATCTGATCATGGTACATGTCCCCTTGCTGTGAGCAGCTGACATCTCCTCTTTCTTGCCGAGGGAAGTGAAGCCATCAGACCAGAAGTTCTTCAAACGCAGACTAGCAAGTGTATACCTGTCCCTATAGCAAAACCCATCTTTACCTCCTGTTACATTATTGGGGGGCTGGCAGGTCTCTCCTCCTAAGATCAACCTCTCCTTCCTTGTGCTCTAGTTTCTACATTTTTCTGTCTTCACAGGGACCTTCCATTATCAATGACTCCCCTCAACTGGATCTTTCCATAAATATTTAAACACTCTTCACTCTCTTCAGTCTGTGAAAAAAATTCCCCTACATTATACCTGTATCCTCTTATAGCTGCTTCTAACTATTTTTCTTCCAAACAGTCTTCTAATCCTTTCCAATTTTCAGAGCCAATTCTCAAAAGACCTGTCTACACGTGGGGCCTCTCTTTCCTCTCCACCCCCATCTGGCTTCTGCCTTCTCACTCCTCCAAAGTCGCTCACTAAGATCACTCATGACCTTCATGCCACTTAATCTAAAGGCCACTTTTTAGTTCTCGACCTCTCAGCAGTATTTTATACCACTGATAACTGCCTCCTTCATGATCACTCCAAAATGCCACACCTTCTTGGATTTCTTCCTCCGTCTTTGGCTAAGTCTTCTTTCTCTTTGCAATGTTATTTTCCCCCTAACCTGCCATTAAATAGTAATGCTTCTCAAGGCTTTGCGTTAGACCCCCTTCTCTTCCATTTTCTTCCTTTCTGTATTTTATCTCAGGAATCCCTTTGATGTACATGGCTGTCATTACCACCAAGTCCAAGAAGACTTTGAACTGAATCTCTAATCCAGATCTTCCCTGAGAGCCTCACACTTGTATATCCAAATTTCTATTCAGTATCACCATTTGCATGGTGCAAGGCCACCTCAGACTCATCATACCCAGGATAATGTATAAACTTTCCCTAAACCCACTTTTTTTCTAGTGTTCTCTGTTTCAGTGAATGGCATCACCATCCAGCCAGAAATTTAGCACTTTTGGCCATTATCTTCAATTTGCTTTACCATCACTAAATCTGTCAATTTCAACTCTTTATTTTTTCCTTCTCACGCCTTGTCTGTCTTCATCCTGGTCTAGACCACTCTTGCTTCTCACCAAGGTAAGAGCTTCCTGTTTGTTCTCCCTGCATGAGTTCTGACCCTCTTTTTAATCCCCTCTTTATTCTATAAGAGTGGCTTTTCCAAATGCAAATTTAATTGTGGGTACCAATCTTTTCCACCAGTCACCTACCTACTTAAAATTTTTAACGCTCCATTGCTCTTTGCAAAGAAACAGAGACCCTTACTTAACACAGCCGATGGAGTCATTTCTTGTCCTGGTCCCTGCTTCCCTCTCCAGCTCATCTGCCACCATTTTCTCCCTCACTGTGTCTGCTCCTGTCACCCAGGCGCTTCCTGGGTTTCTTGATTAGGCCGGGTTCCACATGGACACACGGCTTTCTCACATGCTATTCCCTATTCCTGGAATAAACTTCCTTTCTTCTTCTGCCTAGTTACCTTGCACATACTCTTGAGGTATCAAGATAAACATCACGTCCTCAAGCATTTCATGACGTCACAACGTAGTTCGGATTCTCTTGTGGTAGGGTAGTATCACGGCACTCGTCTTTGCTTGGGATAGTACGTTCATTTGGGCTTAATATCTTCCTAGCTGACTGGACTGTAATGGAGATTAGTGATCTGCTCATGGTATCCCCAGTATCCAGCACGATATCTCATGCTTGGGAAGCACTCAGCAAATATTTGTTGAATGAATGAATTGAAAATCCCATTAGAAAGGCCCCATTGTCTTCGTTTTGTCTTCACTATGAGGCCTATACAACAAAGGATGGAGCTGTGTGGCTCTCACAGGTATGTCTGACTCTAGAATCCAAGAAATACCTGGTATAGAACAGCTGTGCAATTACTAAGGAAAGAACACAAGTCACACTGCGTGTGTGTGTGTTTACTGTTGCTATTGTTTTAAAATAGGGAACCAGAGTGCAAAATCACTTGTTAAAGGCTCAAATCGTCTTAATTATCTGATGAGCTGTCACTAGGAGAAAGATCTAGCTGAGCACTTTGTTGAACAGGGTCCATGTAATTTGACCATAGTTTAAGGGGGATTCGATTTACGCAGGTTGACCGTATGTCCTCATTCACACTTTTTGTCAAGGTGTAATTATGAATGGTGCAATTATTACTAGTACCCTCTTTAACTCTCAGAAGTGTTCCACATTGATCCATACATGATCTGAGCATCCTGTTTACAGGTGAGGCAGCAGGGCCAGTGTAGATAGGTCTGGAATTAGGAGTTTAGGTTTTTGTTTTAGTTCTGCCTTTAGATGTGATTGTTGCAAGTTACTTTAATAGGTTTGAAGGGCTAGATTCTTATTAGCCTGTGATTTTGTGATTGTTTTGTGTGTGATCTTTAAGCTAAAACATTAAAGATAGGTTAAATTTTCAATGGGAAGACATGAGTAGCATGGCCCTCTAAGCTTAAGGGACACATGAGCAATGTCACAGAGATATCAAAAGTACATAAATTATTTAGGAGCAAAAGGAACTTGGTGGGAGAGGGCATAATTAGAACAGTACATTTTTACTGTATATCTAGGAGAGAATTGGCCTCTCCCGTTGCAGAGCACAGGCTCCGGACGCGCAGGCTCAGCGACCATGGCTCATGCGCCCAGCCGCTCTGCGGCACGTGGGATACTCCTGGACCGGGGCACGAACCTGTGTCCCCTGCATCGGCAGGCAGACTCTCAACCACTGCGCCACCAGGGAAGTCCAGGAGAGAATATTTGATGAATGGAGTAAGATGGTAGCACACAGACTTTAGATAACTTTGGTAGGAACATAAAATGCATCTGAGATGTGTAAGAATAGTACATGAAAAACTTATTTGAAACAGATATAGTGAAAGGTGATGAGCGGCCAAAGTTGGGCAATAAAAGTAGTGAAGAAAACGGACTTGGAGAGAAGAACCACTAAGAGGGTAGAAATGAAAGTGTTTGGTGTCTGGGGAATGATGGGATTGGGGAATCACTTATTCAATAAATATTTTCGCACTTATTTTGTGCCAGATACAATGTGGGGTATTGGGGTACAAAGATGAAAAGACTTGATCATTGATTTCAAGGAAATATATAAGTTAATAATTATAAAGGATACCATATAAATTAGAATGGACATATGTTCAAAGAGCAGTGAAATCATAAAGAAGGAATTTTTAAGTCTTCCTGGATGAATAAGTAAACATCATAAAGGAGGTCTTTGATCTGAGAGTGAAAGAATGAACTAAGAAAGTGATTGGGCTGAAAACAGAGTATTCAATGTCAAGGCTCATGTCTTACTCATCTCTATATTCCTAGAGCTCATTATGGTGTCCAGAAAATAGAACGACCACAGAATTCTGGGGTGTAGCAGGAGATGGCTACAAAGGGAGGTAGACGATGATGAAGCCATGAAAGAGAAGAAGGAAATGATGACCATGCAGAGGTTGAACTTAAAGACTGTTTTGGTACCTTCTGCATCCTGGATGGTGCCATGTCAGCCTGAAAGAGCTGATTCTGCCTTTGAAGTTTGCTAAGCTACAATTAAGAGAGTTTAGCCATCAGGAGAATCTGACTCAATAAACAGAATTACAAATTTCTATTCTAATTCCATTCAGAAACTTTAAAAGATTGGATTATATTTTGGTCTAAGGGACAGGCCACAGATTTAAAGGAGTCAGAAATCTTGATATTTTCCGGAATCTCTTTGCTCATCTTTAATTGAAAGGATATTTACTTTTCAAGCCAGTTTTCAGGTCAATCCAATTATGCTTCTCTGTGACACATACTCTCATTTCACCTTGGCAGATTGGTTTCATTAGAAATAATCCACAGTGGGGGTAATGTTAATATAATATTGCTTCTAAACTAGGCACAGCTTGATGAAAGATTTGGATGTACTTGGTGGGTTGCCATTCCAATTTCAGACGTTTTGCTGGCATTCCCTGAGAGTTTGCCAAGAGCAGGGGATGACAGCTAAATGGGCTTTTCATGCTCTGAATGTGGCAGTGGAGAGTCAGCCTCTCTTTAAAAGCCTTGGGGAGTTGATGATGGAGAGGCCCTGAACTCCTCTGAGAAATGTTGTTTCAGAAGAGTACTTGCCAATTCCAAATTTACCAGTTAAAACTGGAAGATGAATTAAGTCATCTCTCACATTTAGGCATTGTTTAATCCAATTTGCAATTCAGTGTCACATACTTTATGTCATTGGATCTTCATTTTAACTCTGGGTTGTAGTCAAGAGCAGTCTTACTTTTTTCTGTTTTATGGATTTTACAGATGAGGACTGGGTTTAAAGAGAGTAACAGGGCTTTCCTGGTGGCACTTCCCTGGTGGCTCAGTGGTTGAGAGTCTGCCTGCCGATGCAGGGACTGTGGGTTCGTGCCCCGGTCTGGGAAGATCCCACATGCCGCAGAGCAGCTGGGCCCGTGAGCCATGGCTGCTGAGCCTGTGCGTCCGGAGCCTGTGCTCCGCAATGGGAGAGGCCACAACAGTGAGAGGCCCGCGTACCGCAAAAAAAAAAAAAAAAAAAAAAAAAAAAGTAAAGAGAGTAACTTGTTTGTTCATATTTGCACAGATAATTAAATGTTTATGAGGTCTGCTCATTCCCAGTCTAGTGCTTAATATACTTAACAATGTGGTTTTACTTGGTACGATTTTTAAATACGCTCAATGAATGAGTGATAATTCAGTCGTTGCATCAGATAGTGTCCATACCATAGGTTTAGGTAGGCAGGCATAATGAAGATAGAAAAGGTACTAAAGACCATAGCTTTGCTCTTCAAGGCTTGGACTTTGGTGCATCTTTGTGTCAGCATAATGGTGGTCTTGCTGATTCACTAGTCCAAATCATCATACACATACCAGGTACCTCCTCCTGAGACATACAAAGAAGGCTCTACAAAGAATAGGGAGAGATTATAACAGGAACATTTTGTGCGTAGAAATTCCATTTAACTATGACGATCTGCCTCACCAGCTTAGTGGTACAAAGGAAGATCCTTCTTTAACTTTTTTGATATTCAAATTAATTGTATCTGAAGTTGCTTTGGTAGAAGACACTGCTGGTCCAGATTTCTGCACCTGCCACAGTGATTCTTCAAGGGACAGTAATCTGACTTCCCCATTGTTATCTGCTGCCAGAGAACTTACCACTGTTATAGTTTTTTGGTTTCTTCCCATGTAAAGGTATTATTCTCAAAGTGCTCACAATGGCTGTTGGATCAGGAAGAACTTCAACATCAGTGGCCAGCTCAGCTAGAATCCATTCTCTTCCTGTAAACAGTAGACCTTGGCCTTGAACCTAGATATTCTGCCTATGCTCCAACTTTGTGAGCCCCCTTTCGAAGGCCTTTGGTGGACTTACGTTGACATCATCCCAATCTATCAGAGAGGGTTTAATGTTGAATATCGGAATGGAAGTTGTTGAAGCCTCTACCACCTAGGTATCCAAAAGTTCCTTAACCTCTATGCAAACTTTGCCGTCTAATCACAGGAATGTCTTTGCCACAACGAAGAGTTTCAGGAGGGGGTTTTAGTAAATACCCCAAAATGATTCCAATTAACTCTTGCCTTACCTTTACATATTTAAGAGAGGCATTTTGAATGATTCTTTGTGGAACCAAGAAGTCAAAAGGATATATCCTCATCATATTTTACACAGCGAAACCAAGAACTTATTCATGTTTTCCTATCAAGGCAACTTGATATAACAGTGTCCCAGGCTACTGAAAAAGTTGAAAGCCTTGTGTGATACAAATATTTAGATAAGCCTTCTGTAGGGAAATAGGACTTTGCCCTGACATTTGAATACTGAATGGATCTAAGAAAGAAGTCTAAGAAATTATATAGGAATAATAACTTTATGAACATCTGACTTGTGAATCTCTACTCAAGCTACATTTCACTTTATTTTCAGAGAAAGGGAGAAAAATGTCTTATATTAGAATGTATAATAGGGGGAGAAACAGACAAAGACGAGGTGGCAGAGCTCTGAGTCCAAGCAGGATAAAAAAGCCAAACTACACGCTGACACTAATTTCAGGGTTGGTCTGTGGCTGATGTGAAAATGTTGAAGCCAATGGACTAAAGAAAGAACTGCCATGAAGTTAGAGGTTATCGGGACAGCTGAAGTAGAGTTGAGTAGCCAAAGGCAGAGGGGTTCAAGTCCAGTGGCTTTGGTGTCATCAAGGATGGCAGTGAGAATTCTATGGCTTTGACCTCAGTGGTAGCTGTGGTGGTGTTCTGATTACATTTTTTCTCTTTTTATTCCACATGGAACATCATTTTCCAGCTCTCCTGTTAATTCTATGAGCTGCTAATTTTCTTCCAAGAAATCACTGTTTTTGCTTAAGTTATTCAGTGTTACTTTCTGTCATTTGTAAACAAGACCTTGACTAGTGCAGATACTGGTACCTGTAGTATATGCAGGTGTATCTCAGGAAAATGTGAGAAACATGAGGCTACTTGAATCAATTAGAATGGAAAGCAATGGAAGTGCAGCTCAGTTTCAGGCTTGACAATCCAGAAGCTCATGGCACACAGTTGAGAGTCTGCTAATGAAGCTATCACCCCTGTCAGTCTGGAATAAAATGCATATATAAGGCAAGGATTTGGTGGACTGAGTCGTTTAATGCCCTAGAATGGAATAAAGACTCCTAGGATCTAGGAGCTATTGGTTGGGGTGTGTATTACTTGGGGTGTCAACAGGAAAGTGATGGTACAATCAAATGGGGTGTTTGAGGAAAGTTTAACAAAGGGTTTATTTACAATACTGTGAGCAGGGCTAAGGGAAATCAACAAAAGATGGTGAAGCAGCTTAGGGATTTGAACTGCAAGATCCCTTACTGCTCCCTATGCCTGAAAGAGCAAGGGGAAGGAGTAGTTAGCAGAACCTAGAGACAGCTGTAGTTGCAGCTGTAGCTGTATAATGAGGCTTTCCGACAGGAACTATGGACTTTGGTAAAAGAATCCAGCCACTACTATGTCATGGCCTGGCAGTCTGGGGACCAGGAAATAAATTTCCCCTTATCTTTTTCAATCTGATTCTCCCCCTCACGCATCCCATTGGCTGGACTCAACCTGAAGCTGGAAGGTTAATTTCACCTTGTTGATGCAGTACATGGAGATCACTCTTTTGGGGCAAAAAGCAAGGAAAAAAATAATGGAGTGTAGGTCAGGGTGGGAAAATGGAGACTATTTTTCACAGGGCAGCTACTTCTAATGACACTAGATAGCTTTCAAGAGAATGACCAACTCAAATTCCTACAACATTCTTGGCTCAAGGAATGGCCTGAAAGAGAGGTATTTTCTATGACTATGGAAAAAGAATATCTTATCTCTTGGAGGCTTAGGGCAGAGATGGCTCAAAACCAAACAAATAGTTTGGTTCTGGGCTTTGCCATATTACAAAATCAGTTCAATTCAAAGTTTTATTAGACTTTTTCTAAAGTTAAGACAATGAAATAAGCGATGCTGGGAAAACTGGACAGCTACATGTAAAAGAATGAAATTAGAACACTTCCTAACACCATAAACAAAACTAAACTCAAAATGGATTAAAGACCTAAATGTAACGTCAAACACTATAAAACTCTTAGAGGAAAACATAGATAGCACACTCTATGACATAAATCACAGCAAGATCCTTTTTGACCCACCTCCTAGAGAAAGGGAAATAAAAACAAATATAAACAAATGGGACCTAATGAAACTTAAAAGCTTTTGCACAGCAAAGGAAACCATAAACAAAATGAAAAGACAACTCTCAGAGTGGGAGAAAATATTTGCAAATGAATCAACTGATAAAGGATTAATCTCCAAAATATACAAGCAGCCCATGCAGCTCAATATCAAAATAACAAACAACCCAATCCAAAATTGGGCAGAAGGCCTACATAGACATTTCTCCAAAGAAGATATACAGATTGCCAACAAACACATGAAAGGATGCTCAACATCACTAATCATTAGAGAAATGCAAATCAAAACTACAATGAGGATACCCTGAGAAAACTATAATTCAAAAAGAGACATGTACCATAATGTTCATTGCAGCACTATTTACAATAGCCAGGACTTGGAGGCAATCTAACTGTCCATCAATAGATGAATGGATACAGAAGATGTGGTGCATACGTACGATTGAATATTACTCAGCCATAAAAAGGAATGAAGCTGAGTTATTTGTAGTTAGGGGGATGTACCTAGAGTCTGTCATACAGAGTGAAGTAAGTCAGAAAGAGAAAAACAAATACCGTATGCTAACATATATATATGGAATATATATTTTTAAAAAAATGGTTATGAAGGACCTATGAAGGGGCAGGGCAGGAATAAAGATGCAGACATAGAGAATGGACTTGAGGACACAGGGAGAGGGAAGGGTAAGCTGGGACAAAGTGAGAGAGTGGCATGGACATATATACACTACCAAATGTAGAATAGATAGCTAGTGGGAAGCAGCTGCATAGCACAGGGTGATCAGCCCGGTGCTTTGTGACCACCTAGAGGGGTGGGATAGGGAGGGTGGGAGGGAGGGAGATGCAAGAGGGAGGGGTTACGGGGATATGTGTATATGTATGGCAGGTTCACTTTGTTATACAGCAGCAGCTAACACACCATTGTAGAGCAATTATAATCCAATAAAGATGTTTAAAAAAAAAAAGACAATGAAATAGGATGAGACCCCATAAATTAGAATGGGACCATGTGAGAGAATTTAATGTCTACACTTGCAACTGCAGTGAGCCTCCATGGCCAGTTGAAATAGCTCACCCCTTTCCAAGATTGCTGGAAGTCTTTGTAACCAACTCCCTAAGTCTTGCAGGTGAAAGGCAATTCTCCTGTTGTCCTCTCTCCACCAACCTCACTGACTCTCTGTCCATAAAAAAGAGTTTGCTCCTAGAAAATGTGGGTTGGGGACATTTAAAAAATTAAATCTGAGAAGAGAAATTTTGTACTCTAGAAATATTTCAAGAATTTACTAATTTATGGGAACAAAAATCTGAGCTATGTGTTCAGGAATGGACTCTGAGGGTGTTGGATTAAGGATGGAAGAAGATCATTTTATTTCAGGCCCAATTTATTGATATTGGTCTATTTTCAGGTTATTTTGGATTCATTTGTACACATTTGAACATCTGGGAGTGGTTCTAATTGTTTTTTCACTTGGCTGACTGAAATCTGGACCTACATGAAAAAGATGCCAATTTCATTGTAGAGACAGAAACCAAAGACTTTTGAGATAGGAGGGTTGAAATGGATTAATTATGACTCACCCACTCATTGCTTAACCATGGTCTTCCAAATGGCCCGCTTTGCAGCTTAACTCTGCCCTTTGTCTACGCCGCTTCCTTCCCCACCTTTCCAGAGGCGTTGATCCCAAGGGTTCAACGGGATCCCTGAAATTTAAATGCCACCTCAGAGTCTTCTTCCCAAAGAACCCAATCTGAAACATCAGCTATAGCCTCACCTCAATTACAAAAATGAGGAATATAGCCTCAACCCATATTTCGTTCCTTGGTGTGTGTGTATGTGCATATACTTTCCTTCCTTTCTGCTTTTTCTACCCCATTTTATATGGACGTACATGTCATGTATTATTGGGGAATGACTTTTAGTTTAGTCAAAGTGGAAGAATACCAGGAAGGAGCAAGGTCCTGAAACTGGGGCTCGCTACAGGACCAGATGAGACATTGTTTTGCTCCCATCAGAAGACTGAGAGTTTGGTTGTCCTGGGGAGCATTTCATTGTGTTTAGAGAGGAGCAATGCTTTTGAAAATGTTACGAAGCAAAAAAGGATCTAGGGAGATGTTAGCCAGAGTGGAGGACTGTGGTGGATGTTAGTCATTTTGGCTCCCTAGAACTTAAAATGTCCTTTGTATTTTGGGGAAAGTCCTAAGAGAGGTGGGAGGTTATTCTCCCACAGAACTGAAAGGGAAGGGCTATTCTCTCCTTAGCTTTGCTCTAGTCGCTGGGCATTTTTATGTGACCCATGTGTAGCCAATCAGATTCTCCAGCATCCAACTTTGAATGCGGAGGAAACTATGCAAGCAAGTAACATGGTCAGTTCACAATTATTCCTGCAGGCTGTGGCAGATTCATGAGTCCAGTGTCACTATAGCAAGAATTTGGGGGCTGAGGGATATTCTATGTAGAACAGTGGCAATATAGGCAGACTATCTCTAGGCCGTTTCCCTTGGTTCTTGCCTTACCTGGTTCTCTCATCTTCTTGCCATTTCTGTAAGGTGTGCAACACCTGTGCAGTCAATTCCTTTTCTGTGTCACTTAGCCAGAATCTGTCTCTGTAATTTGCATCCCAAACTCTAACTAGTATCTGAATATCCCAGGGCACTCATAAGTCCTAGGAGCACAGATACCTAATGGAGTTGAGGAGTTCAGGCACTTGACCTTCACGGCAAATCAGTGCAAAGTAGATGGAAATAGGGGAAAACAAGCACGTCTCCACTACTGACATCCTTGGATGAAACAACTTTCCTGTTCTTTGCCCTAAGCAGCCTGGGTCTGTACAGTGAAGGAAGTGACTCTGCGATAGCCCAGCAAATATAAGCAAGAGGGACCTACTGGCCTTGACTCTGTTCCTTGTGCTCTTTGCTCTCTGTTTTCCATGATTATCTATGACACTAGGGCATTTTGCATTGGCAGGGATACATCTCAGATACTCCCACTGCCTAAAAATGAACAAAACGCTGAATTTATTTATAAGTGGTTACCAGCAAATTGAAGAATAGCTGTTTCATGGACTTGGACTGATCTCTGAGCAAGTGGCCCGGGGCCATCTTAAAGGTCCCCTTTCTAGTTCTGTAGCAGCTAAAAAACTGGCAGGAACAAAGAAATGTGTTGGATCCTGCAGTCAGAAACTTTAGAGCCGTAGACCTTCTCCCATCAGAGCGGTCCCCTAATTCATTCATTCAGATGCTTTCTCAAAGCTCTATGCCTGACCTGTGGCTACCATAACAATGGCAAGAAAAGAGGTTGCTTGGTAAACCCGGTCAAGCTGCAAGGCAACCACAAGCTGTTACAGATTTCTTCTTGACTCCTCTTATGACATTCTCATTGCAACAAGTAAGTAATAAATCTCCTCTTATTTAAATGGCAGATGTTAGAGAGCATTATATTTGTTTAGGTAAACCTATAAAGGGGGAAGTTAACTCATAGCATCTGGAAAGTAAGGCAGAGGTTAATCCCTTAGGATTCAGGAAGGGACTGAGAAAGGAAGTCTGAGCAGTAAAGACCACCCTAGGGACCAAGAATTAACAGAGCAGAGCTCTCCTTGTAGTCTGAATTTGGGGCACTGTTAGCAAAATACCAACATTCCCTTCTGCGATGGACTGAATGTTTGTGCCCCCTTCACCACCCTTTCCAGATTCACATGTTGAAACCCTCATCCCCAATGTGATGGTATGTGGAGGTGGGAAATTTGGAAGGTAATTAGATCATGATGGTGGAGTCCTCACAAATGAGATTAGTGCCCTAGGCTTGAGAGACCTTGCTCTCTCTTTGCCATGTAAGGAGACAGCCAGAAGATGGCCACCTGCAAACCAGGAAAAGGGCTTTTACCAAGAATCAAATTAGCCAGCACCTCACTCTTGGATTTTCTAGCCTCTAGAACTGTAAGAAATAAATGTTTGTTAATTACATCGTCCAGTCTGTGTTATTCTGTTACAGCAGCCTGAGCAGACAAAGAGTAAGACAATTTCCAGCTAGGAAGGCAGCTGGTATCTCTTGGTGAGGTAGGAAATCATTCATTAGAGGAATGTAATTATAATAATGGCTTGGGCCTCATATACAACTAAGCTATAGTACTAATGCACCAGAAATTGAGAAAACATATAGTCTTTTGTTTTTCTTAACATCTTTATTGGAGTATATTTGCTTCACAATGGTATGCTAGTTTCTGCTCTATAACAAAGTGAATCAGCTATACATACACATATATCCCCATATCTCCTCCCTCTTGCGTCTCCCTCCCACCCTCCCTATCCCACCCCTCTAGGTGGTCACAAAACACTGAGCTGATCTCCCTGTGCTATGCAGCTGCTTCCCACTAGCTATCGGTTTTACATTTGGTAGTGTATATATGTCCATGCCACTCTCTCACTTTGTCCCAGCTTACCCTTCCCCCTCCCTGTGTCCTCAAGTCCATTCTCTAGTAGGTCTGTGTCTTTATTCCCATCCTGCCCCTAGGTTCTTCATGACCAATTTTTTTTTTTTTTTAGATTCCATATATATGTGTTAGCATACGGTATTTGTTTTTCTCTTTCTGACTTGCTTCACTCTGTATGACAGACTCTAGGTCCATCCACCTCACTACAAATAACTCAATTTCAGAAAACATATAGTCTTCAGAGAGTTTTAGACAGAACCTCCATCATATTACTTGTGAAAATTTATTGAGCACCTGCTATATGCCAGCCATGGCACATACATTTTCTCATTTTATTCTCTCAGCAGCTCTGTGGTAGTTTTTATTGTGTTCATTTTACAGATGAGGCTCAGAGAAGATAAAGTCACCCTTCAAAGTCTCTTTCTCTGTGTGCCAGGATGTCAGAATCCAGTTTTATCTGATTCTGAAGGCCAGGCTGTTTTTACTGTTTTGACTAGAGTTAGAACAAGTCAGTCATAAAACATCTGCCCACAAGATAGGCGTGTTTGTCTGCTTAGGGCTCATCCCTGTCTTTCTGAGGTTAACAACAACCAGCGTGTTTTTTTTTTGTTGTTTTTTTTTTTAAACCACATGTCCCTGGGTACCACTGACAGATTCAGAACCCCAGGCTGCCCTGAAATTTGATCCTAGCCAGTGTGGGATCTTTCATATTCTTCTGTTCTTTGGCCTCACGGTTTACATAAAGCACAACATCAATCCAGTTTAGCCTGGAACGAGTTCTAAAAGAAAGCACATTACTTTACATGCACAGGGAAGAGAAGATAAGTGAGTTAGGTTTGAAACAAACTTTGTTTGTGAAAGTGCTTTGTTTTGTCACAAGGGCCTTGGTCACGTGGTACTTTAAAAGAACCCAAACAACCAAACCACCAAAATGAAGAGTGGTTTAAAAGACATACGGTTTGAATCACCCCCGTTCCATAGAGTAACAGAAATAGGAGCTGAAAATGACCTGCTTGGCCATCCTGCCCTTCCGGAGTCAGTACAGATGGTTCCCTGTAGACAAGGCAGCCTGAGTTAGTCCTGTTGGGTTTGATGAGCTAAGTGTTGGGGGAAATCTCATTTTCTTCCTCTATGAGTTGGCCACCTAACTGTTCTTACTGCTTGGGAATTGTCCTGACCCCAAGCCAAAGCTTGCCTTTGCTGCATTTCATCTCATTGTTCCTCCATTATACTCATGGGCCTCTGACTCATTCTTTTGTTTCTAGAAGTTTCCATGCTTTCCAGAGGCTGGCATGGCACTCTCAGGGAGTTTCCCCAGGACCTTGGCTTCTCCAGATGGACATCAGCTCTTTACCTTCTCCCAATATAGGGAAACTCCAGTATGAAACCCGGAGATTGTTTGCACACAAGTGGGCTTGGGAGGTGGTGGTGAGCTTAACCGAGTGTCCCCCAGGTCTTCTCCTCATAACCAGTGTTTCTTTTTAATTTTTTTAAAAATTTATATATTTAAAAAAAAATTTTTTTTGGCTGCCTTGGGTCTTCATTTCTGCGTGCAAACTTTCTCTGGTTGTGGCGAGTGGGGGCTGCTCTTCATCGCAGTGCACAGGCTTCTCACTGCGGTGGCTTCTCTTGTTGTGGCGCATGGGCTCTAGGCGCGTGGGCTTCAGTAGCTGTGGTGCATGGGCTCAGTAATTGTGGCTCGTGGGCTCTAGAGCGCAGGCTCAGTAGTTGTGACGCACGGGCTTAGTTGCTCCATCGCAAGTGGGATCTTCCCGGACCAGGGTTTGAACCCGTGTCCCCTGCATTGGCAGGTGGATTCTTAACCTCATAACTAGTGTTTCTTAAAAGTTGCTCTTAATATATCTTTAATGACAGAGTAATGTGAATGCATATCTCAGAGGGATCTACCCGAAGTGGCTTGTGATTTCTTCAACATGGCTTATTTTGTCTTAAATATTCATATCTTACCTGCATCTGTGCTTGCTTTCATAAAAAATATTTTAAACACTAACCAATTAAAATATTCCACTTTGCACCCTCCCCCAACCTGTAATCCCAGCCCTGCAAAATCCTCAAGTAAAATTGTCATTGTAGGAATGTGCTTATTCTAAGTCTGTGACCTCAGATACCCTCAGACATGTTATATTAATGAGAATATAAATGCCCGTTTGAGAAGCATGACTCTAAGAAGTACAAAGTGCCTATCAGGGTCAGGTGAGGAATGCAGGATCTAAAATAAAGTAGGTGTCAGAGAGTGTGTAACTCATAGAAAATGGGCGTGTTCTGTTTTGGGGTAGACTACAGTATGAATCCTGATCTCTGAGAGTCGGTTCATGTTATTTAACATCTATAATATTCAGCTTCTGCATTGGTAAAAATGAGGATAACAGTCTTTGTGAGGTTTTAAAGAGAGAATATTTATGAAAACCCTTAGCACAGGCTTAGTATAGTTGGCAGTAAATAGATTTACTTGCCTTTCCTTTGTTTGGGGGAGGGCTCTGGAGGAGTAGATAAAGAGATGAAAGCTATTCAAGTCTCTTTCTGGGTCATTTCTCTTCTTAGCATCGCCCTCTCCGGCCCCACTCATTTTCTGCAACAGGAAACTTTCAACTCAAAGACTCTCAGCCTTGCCTTGGGGCCTGAGCCAGTTCTGGCCAAATGTGACCATATTTTAAGGGTCCTCCTCTTACCACTGGAAAGAACCTGGAATGAGTCTTGTTACCAGTTTTGTGTTGGGGATGGGCCATGGGTGTCTGCCCATTCTCTGAGCTTCAGTTCTCTCTAATCTCTGTTTTCTGACCGTGACTCGGCCTTGGTTTCCTGAGTGCATTTCCATTATCTGAGACTGAGGCCTTCTGTCAACAGTACATCTATCCAGCTGGACCCAACATCTGCATCACTCTAACTCCTTCTCACGAATGCTGAGCCCAAGTGATGGAATAGTCTTTAGTGTTTTTCTGTTTTGTTTCATCAGTCCATTGTCTGCCCCCATCATATGTTTCTGGGGGCCTAACATCTGCATAACCCTTATTTACCCCTTCTCATGAGTGCAGAGTTAAACTGATGGGTCAGTGCTTTGCATGTCCTATCTATCTATCTATCGATCGATCGATCTATCATTTATCTCTATCTATAATTTTTAAAAAAATCAGTCCAGTGTCTGAAGTCCCTCTGAGATTCTGATGTCTGAGGATAGTTTTGTTCACAAGTTGAGGTGGGAGACAGGTCCTTATCTCTGGCTAAGGATGCCTGCAAAGCCAGATGCTTCCTCACCTTCAGCCCCTGCAGCTAGAATGTGAGCACCTGCCTAGACTTGGCCAAACGGATGCTTCTGCTGAGTCTCTGAACTTGGAGCCAGTGACGGAGAGTAGCAGGGAACACTCAGAATTCATTCCAGAGGCAGAGGTAGTGGCACCCATGCGCACTGGCAACAGAAGAGGCACCCAATGCACACTGCTCCTATGAGAGGACCTCGGCTGAGATTCTAGACTCCCACCTTCTCTTTGCTATTCCTTTCCATTTTGGAGCTTGTTTCCTGGTACTTCCCATCAATTCCCTGAGCTAATCCATGCCCTTCCATAAATCCTTTTGTGCTTTAGTTAACCACAGTTTTGGTTATTTGCATCCAAGAACCTGACTCAACAAACCCTTTAATCTAGCCCCATCAACCTGAATCATACTGCTGCCACCTGCTGGATAGTTGTTTCATTTTTGTAAGCTTGGGTGACGCCATGACTTCCAGGAAGCAGAAACTGTACTATTCTTTGCAGTGAGCACTCTGTGTGTTCCCCAAATCTCTCACCCACGAAGGACTTGTTTCCCCAGATGCTGGGAGTAACCTTTAGCTGTCAGTTCCCTCAGTGGCTGCCCATCAGTAGAGAGATGCCTTGCTCAAGGCCAGAGCCCAGCATGGTTCCCATCCACTGACTGGTGGATGTGGCCGTCTCAACCCAACTGGGGGCAACTCTGAAGAGCCCATCTAGCTCCAGAGCCCTCTATGTCGTTTGCTGAGGCCAACACTGAACATGAATTGGAGCTTGACTCCCCCCTCTGCCCAATCCTGCATCCATCCTCTCCCTTTATCAGGTGTTGATCTTCATAAACTCCTCATAAATCCTCCTGCATGTTGATCTCCACCTCAGAGTCTGCTTGCTGGGAAACACGATCTGTAATAACCTTTAGGTAACTGAATTGTCGGGACCTAGCCCAGTTGCTAAGAAATATAAGTGCCAATATATATCTATATATACTTTATAGATGGAAAGGCTACCTTTCTTTTGCCTAAAATTGATCTCCACTTCTGCTCTGGATCCCATCTCTTTTCACCTCCTCTTGCTTCTCTAAAGACCTTTCTTCTCCTTCTTTCCCAGGTTTCTTATGTAACCCCAATTCTTAGACATGGGGGTATCTCAAGGCTTTGTCTTGGGCTTCCTTCTCTAGGTGAGGTCAACCACCAACATGGATTGGAGGCTCCGAAGGACAGTTGACAAGTCTGTTTGTCTGTTACATTCCCAACACCTGTCACCGTACTTGGCACTTAGCAGGCATTCAATACATACTAGTTTATTGACTGAAAATCCATGTCTTCTACATTTTTCTGTTGGGGAAAAGAGTTAAACCGGGAGCAACATGGAAGAAGTTTTGAAGAGAAGGTTTATGCTAAGGCTCCTAGATGACCCTTGTTTTATTTTTGTGGTATATTCTAGCATTGTTGTTTCTTAGAGCCTTTCCTCAGTCATCTCTTGCCTCCTGACTTTTATTTTCACTCACATTTAAGTGCAAATAATCGGTGTGGCTGAAGTGTTATTCTCAGAGGGAAAAGCTGTTTTAACAGATACCAGTAATACAAAGTAGAGGTGTAATGAATAATAATTATAACCATTTTAATGTTAACTGTGCTTATTTTGTTTGGCTTTGCAAAGGAGAACCACCTACATGATCTCCTTTGATATATACGGTCTTATTATTTCCAGTTTATAATTGATGGAACTGAAACTCAGGGAATGTAACCTTCCCACCCAAAAATACGCAGCTAGTAAATGAAGAACCAGGAGTTGAATTCTTTTTTGTTTAGTTGTAAATGGCATGCTCTATTTTTTATTTGATGTTGTTGAAGTTAAAACCTAGAATTTCAGGCTCCTTTGGTTTGCCAGGTAGGGGGGAGGATTGGTCCAGTTCTAGCTGATGCCTCTTGTTGGTAAGACCTGACCTGTTTACTGAATCTGAACCCTAGTTCCTTTCTGGGATGGAAGAGAAAAGGTCCTCTCTTCTCGGGAGAGAAAAGGTCCTCAGTCCCTCTGTCTAGCTGTCTAACCTTTTCTGAAAGAACTCCTGGATGAAGTAGAAGCCCATATTCATTTGGAGGGTACATCCAGTTCATAGGCTTTAGGGACAACATCTGTCATGTGAATCCAACAGTCAACTAAGGGAGAAATAACACAACCAAGTAACACAAAGCTTTTAGGCTTTTATGGGCTACCTCTACAGATTCAAATTTGAAAAATTTAACCAACTTCTGTGATTGCAAAAGTCCCACAATGAAGCTATTTCTTTAAAGTGGAGGAAGGCGAGAGGAGTGAGTCCTTCTTAAGAGAAGAAGCAAACTGCACCCTGATAGTGATCTGGCCCCAGGCTCAAAACTCATTTATTTCTCTCCAGAGCATGGTCTTACCCAAAGAGCCCTTCATGCCGGAATGCCAGCTGTGACTATGCTACACTTTTCTTTTGGAAACAAATCTTCCTTTCCAGTTTTCCCAGCCTCTCTGTCTCTCCAAGGCTCATGTGCCAACCATGTTCTTGGCACACCGTGTGATCACAGCTCAGACATTTTAACCTGCCTGAAAACTACTGTGGATGGATTTTCCAGGAAGGCTAACCTAGACTTGAAAACGATGTTTGATCTTAAGGAATACTTTCTTTTTTCTTTTTGCCCACTGTCATGCACAAAATATACCTCAGTGATCTGCTGAGCTGTGTGTGTGTTGTGTGTGTGTGGTGCTTGGGGACTGGAAAAGCAATTTCAACTTATTGATGGGGAAGCAAAGCGCCTGAAAGGTTTTGCCCTGGTCTGATTATTCACAGATGTGATAGGCAAACTCATTATTGATAATGTGGAAGAATTGGCAAAGCATTAGGCAAGAAAATGCAATAGTCAGTATAGACGCCTGAGGAGGTCCCGATAATACTTCCTGGACATCTGTGCTCCCCGCTCCCTCGTTCATCATCTGAAAATCACCCTTACCCAGATTTTTAACCATTTCAGTGGAGCTGCTTGAGTTGTTCCTGTTGCTTGCCTCACCTCTTTATAGCTAATATCTCTTTAGTGCTCACTGCCTGCTGGGCACTGTGTTAAGTGATTTATGGGGATAGCTTTGCCAAGCCTTACAACCCTGAGAGGTGGGTATTAATTATCATCTCCATTTTACAGAGGAGGATGTAGAAGTATGTCTGGGTTAAGAAATGTGTCCAATGTCCCAGAACTCGTAAGACTCAAAGGCTGTATTCAAACCCAGAAGTGTCTGGCTCCAGAGACCACGCTTCTAACCATTAAACCAAACTGTCTTTACCAAGAAGCTTGCTGAGGAGAACTTTCCAAATGATCTCCAAGTTCCAGCTGTGCAGCAGTGACCTCCATGCCTCTCAGGAGAGCTGGGTAGGTCTCCCTCTTCTTTTGAGACTAAACGTAGGGTGAAGCTTAGTGAACTGGGAAGCCAAAAGGAATATGACTTTAACCAATGCAGACTTTCCCTCCCTCTGAATGGTGTGGTTGGCTAAAGGCTATTATGTTTATTAGCAGTGGAGACAAGGGTCTGCTTTGCTGAAGAGTTTTACAACGTACAAAGAACTGTGTCTGTGGTCTACTTCTGAGAAAAGCAAACGCCAGGCAACAGGATATGAGTGAATAAAATAGAAAATCGGGTGTAGAGCACGTCCCAGCTCTTCTGATGCCCTCTGTGGGGTCATCACCAAGAAAAACCATCATGGTCTTTTGATGGTCTGGGTTTCTTTGCTTTCTTGTAGTGGAGTGCTTTCATTAAGGTGCTTTAGAAAATGCCAGAGTTTTCTCAGTCACAAAACGTAGGGAGGGAAATACAACTTGGACATTTTTTAAAGATCTGACCTATGCAGATGGTGTGTGTGGGGGGATACTTTTTAGGGTGTTTTGGTTGCACGAAGCAGAAAAATAAACTCAAACAGATGTACTCAACAAAGAAAATGTATTGATTTACATAACTATAAATCCAGTGTTACTGTGTACTTCAGGCTAGGTTTGATCCAGTGGCTCAACGATGGAACCAAGGCGTCAGTTTCTTTCTGTTGTTCTGCTTTGCCTTCCAAGGGCTTAACGTCATTATAAAGTCCCCTCATGGTTTAAGATGCCTGCTGGCAGCAACTCAAGCTAATGTCTTCTTGTTTACATCCCAGAGAGAGAGGAAATCTCTTCACTATCACACTGAAGTCCTTTGCCTGACTATGATCAACTTAGGCATGAATACATCCATGAATCACTGTTGTTGCCACGTGAATCAGAAGAGATTGACTCCAGCAGCTCCAGGAGCGGCTCCAGATTGGCTTCATCAATCAGCATAATTCCATCTCCCTTCCCATAGTGACTGGTTCAGGATTGGACATGCAGCTGGTACCTAAGCCAAGCTGGAGATGGGTATCCTTGGCAACAGTGGTTGTTTTGTGATGGATGAGGACAGGTCCAGTGGATGCTGGACATGCTGCTACACCTTCCACTTCAGGAGGCAAGATCAAAATACAGTCATCCAGTCAGTGCTATTAATTTTTTGGTCATCAAGAGAAATGTTTATATGTGAGAAAGTTGGTTACGTTCTTTTAAACCAATTGAATCCTATTTGCATGCTGATGCTTCCCCTACTTATGAAAAGAGATTCGAATTTCTTCCCTCATGTTCCGTATAACATCAAAGCAGGTAATGTAAGCTGGTAGAGTCACTGTTACTGATCAAAAAATTTCAGGAGGAGCTCTAGATTTGGGGATGTGTCTTGTTTTTCCTCTAAATTTTTCTTGCTAAATTTCTCTTTCTCTTGTTAAAAAAAAAAAAAAAAAAACACCCTACAGAAAATGCTCCTACCACATTCAATGCATCAATCCAAAGTTATGTAAATATTAATACATCTCTTCTCCATCCCAATTACTCCAGAGATAATGTTAACACTTCAACGTTTTCTACACTTTTTTTCTTGTTTATAGACAAAGAGTACAAACACATGTCTAGAGTTGTTCTGGCTGTGTCTTTCTATAAAAAGTGAGATTATATCATGCACATTACTCTACAAATGTCCTTTCTCGCTTAATAATACATCACTGATATATTTCCATATTAAGAGCTGTAGATATAACTTATTTTTCAGTAGACCCTAAATATGAATGCACTTCAAAATTTTCCAACTATTGTATTCTTCTATTCTATTATTGATGGACATTCAAATTATTCTCTTTTCTTTGCTGTGGAAGACAATGCTATTTCACCTTATTTAACTCAGCAAAATAGGCTTTTTTTCACTAGACTAAACTATGGTGTATTTTACACTTAAAATGGGTGAATTGTATGGTCTGTGAATTATATTTCAATAACGCTGTTATAACGTGTGTGTGTGTGTGTGTGTGTGTGTGTGTGTGTGTGTTTAATCAGTGAATCCATCCTCAGAGCCTGATCCTATGCTTGGCACATAGTATCAACTAAGAAAATATTTGTTCAATTAATTTCCCTTTGTGACACAGATTTAGAACATTAACCAAAGTAATGAGCGATTCATGAGAGGTTTATTCCAAGGCATTTACAAATCTGCAAGTTCTTAATACCATTTTTATCAGTCAGGTTCTGACAGAAAATCCACTCAAACAAGGTCATTGAGGTGAGTTTAATGAATGGACTAATTATGAGGGTAAGAGCTGATTACTGGAAACCATCATGTGGAAGAGTGCAGTAGGCTAGCAGGAGTCCTCATCTTACCCCTAAGCCTGAAGGCACAGGACTGGGAGTCACACTGGAATCTAGAGAGGGAGGTCCAGCTGGGCGAGAGGGCTGCCTGCCCCCAAAACTGAAGTGACTTCACTAGAGGAGCCTAGCCCCTACCCAAGCATGATCTGTGAGGAGTAATTCTGGGAGGATAAATGCCCCACCTCATTCTTCTCCTGTTTTTGCATCTCCCATTGTTACTCCCATTGGCCAAAACTAACTGGAGAGAAAGAAGACTCAGTGATTCTGTTGATGAAGGTCAATGTTTTTGGCCCCCGGGGCAGGATGGAAAAAGAGAGTGGAGAATAGGCAGCACAGTCCTCTAGCATATAATTCACCTCTTAAGAGATCAGGACTTGTGAATAAAAAATGGAAATAGTAATTTCAGGTATAAATTTAATACACACAGACTAGTTTGCAAGGCTGTTTTCCAGCACAGGCACCCCTTTCTTAACTCTTCAATTTTACCGTCAACACTTGCAATGAGAAACAATAAAAAGATGATAACTCTTCAGTATAGGGTCATGTCTGCGCTCTGCAGTGATTAGTTCAGAGCTGATCTGTTTCAGGAATTTCCTTGGCATCAGCATCATTTATGTCCAGAGGGGCTAGAAAACAAGTCATTCCAGAAAATGACTCCATCCGAGCTTGGTGGAACTAGTGATGAGTGACGTATGATTCACTTATTTTGTCAGCAAAACACGTATTAAGTAACTGCTCTGTGACAGGACTTGTACCAGACACTGGGGAAAACACAAAGAGGAATTAGACAGAGGTCTCAAGGAAGAGCCATCTCCTGGAAGAGACAGGTAAGCAGGTGACTGCGGTTGTGTGAATTGAGTGTTGGAGCCGTAAATGGGCATTCGAGTGTAGGGCTTGTGTTTCCGGACTGGTTCCACCACCTACTACCTCTGTGGCCTTAAGCAAGTTACTTAACTTTACATGTATAATAATCATGGTGGATTACACCTTCCAAAATGGCCACAGCCATAATGCCCATCCCACATGCAATGTGACCTTGTCTCCCCCTCCTCCCATCAAAGGTGGAATTAAGTTTACTACCCCCTTGAATTTGAGGACATCCTGGGATTGCTTTAAGCAACAGAATATGGTGAGAGTAACACTGCTAGTTCTAGATATAGCCCAGGTTCATCTGGTCTGGCAGGTTCTCCGTCTTGCTTTCTGCAACTCTTGGGACACTTCTTTTGGAAACCCAGGCACCATATTGTGAGAAGCCCAAGTCTCTGGGAGAGGCCATGCATAGGTATTTTGTATGTTACACACACACCCCCAAAAAATGTTCCTAACATTTTTTTCTCCCACTTTAGCAGAGTTTCAAGAGCCATGCTCCTAAAAACAATGGGATCCCCTTACCCAGATATGCTTCAACCACTATAATTAAAAATGATAGTTGTTTCCCAAATCCCAGAAAAGGTAAAATTAATGGATAGAATTTTCTATGTTTTAGTTTTTTCTCTCATAAAATTTTCCTAGGTGATGATTTCACTTACGTATACTGAAATCTAAAAGTCAGATTCAGACTTTGCTCAAAAGGATATAGCACCTTATTTTATTTATTTATTTATTTTTGCGGTACGCGGGCCTCTCACTGTTGCGGCCTCTCCCGCCGCGGAGCACAGGCTCCGGACGCGCAGGCTCAGCGGCCATGGCTCACGGGCCCAGCCGCTCCGGGGCATGTGGGATTTTCCCCGACCGGGGCACGAACCCGTGTCCGCTGCATCGGCAGGCGAACTCTCAACCACTGTGCCACCAGGGAAGCCCCAGCACCTTATTTTAATTGTGATATATGAATACATCTTGAGGTTCTAAAAAGATCATCATGACTTTGGGATAAGCTACAACCTGCCGTGAGAGACCGAGTGCCACTAGTGTGGGGAATCATTTGCTTTTCTTTTTGTAAACTCTGGGCTATTTTGCAGGACACGACATAGAAGACAGTTTCAATATGCTGGCAGGTTAATTTGTTTGAAGAAAGACTCCTGTGGAGGAACTTGGGAAAGAATCATTTGAAAACTGAAGAAGCAGACATACTATCTACAGATTTTAGATTTTTGATTACCGACGCATCTTTAATGATATGTTGGGAACATATTCTCAATATATTGACTATATTTTTGACACAAATGGCTTTGCACTCAGTAAAAGATAACAAAACATAAATTTGGGTTGCGGTCATCAACTACAGAACATAGAAGAAATGTGAGCCTCATTTAACTTATTTATAGAATAGGGATATAATAGGTTTAGAAAGATTCCACAAGACCACATATGCAAAGTACCTAGGGGAGTGCCTGGCAGAAGGTGGTCAGAGCACATTAGCTTCTGTTCTCCTGTGTACCTGTCCCCAGCTGCTGTGAGCATTCACTGTTAGCAGCTCACAGCTGCCTGTCCCCGTCTCAGGCAAGGAAAGACACCTAGCCCAGGAAGGTACACACCATGGAGCCAATGACTGATCGAGTACAGTTTTTTGTACAGGAGTACAAAAAACTGACTTTGATGTGGGATCTCTCTGATGTTCCAGAGGGACCCTGTGGGTAAAGCCAAGACTAGACTTTACCTTAATATCCTTTCTTGGTGCCTTCCTTCTTCCTTTGTTTCCTTATAGGTTCTTCCTGAAAAGTGTTCCTTCAATAAATAACCTTTGGGCTTCCCTGGTGGTGCAGTGGTTGAGAGTCCGCCTGCCGATGCAGGGGACACGGGTTCGTGCACCGGTCCGGGAAGATCCCACATGCCGCGGAGCGGCTGGGCCCGTGAGCCATAGCCGATGGGCCTGCGTGTCCGGAGCCTGTGCTCCGCAACGGGAGAGACCACAACGGTGAGAGGCCCGCGTACCGCAAAATAAATAAATAAATCACCTTTATTGACCACACCAATTCCTGTTTCTAGAGAACCAGACGTGAGATACTTAACAAAGGGCCCAAGCTCAAATAATACTCCTCAAAATCTTTCAACAAGAATTCCTACAGACACTGACTAAATGCCTTTTTCTATCTCAAGTCAGTTCAGAATGCCTCCATTCTGACATGGCCCCAGGGAACTTGCTTGATTACCAGAGATCCTTCACCCAGAGAAAGCCAGTCTCATACTTGACCTGAGCTCAGCAGGGTTGATACCCCTGTGTCTCTCTGTGGACGCCATCTTACCTCTGTCCTTCTACAGTTTGTTAGGAAAGTGGAGGTTATCTAGAGCCCGGAAAGAACGTGTGAGATTTCTTGATGTGGAATAGCCTGGTTTTGAAATTGATAGGCTTCTAGAAGCAAATCTTTTCAGACTAAAGCTGGTTGATATATCTACATAGATTTTTCTTTTTTCTTTGGCTTCTCATAAAGTAGGTTCTAGAGGCTGGTAAAGTGAAAGGGAATAAAGACCTCTGTGAAAAAACATTGGGTTTAAAAATGGTTCCACGTGGTTCAAAATATGTTTTAGACATTCGGGAGCAAAAAGTGTGGACTTGATCATAATAGTGTGATTTGGAAAATGTTTCTGTCAGCAGAAAACTCCAGGGAGGAGCTGGAGGTTGTGATGCATAACCTTAAATGGTTACATGCAAGGATTGTTCTCTCTGGGGAGCCTCAGAGGAGAGAACAGGTTGACTAAAAGCGGACTTAAATGGCACAGGGTGTGAGGAATGTGTAAAAGATTTGGAGCAGTTGCTGTGGACATTTCATAAGGAACTGTTTACTGATAGATACAGGGATTATCAACAAGCAGGTAGCATCTAGTAGAAATCTGGTGGTAAGAATTTTAGTAAAGCCAAATTCATTCATTCTGTCATGTATGCATTCAACAATTTTAAGTGTCTTCTATGTACTGGGTACACAAAGATGAGTAATAACCCTTAGGGAGGTTTCCACACTTAAAGGCCAGCTATAAGAATGGATCCAGGCTTATTGCACTTAGCATAACGTCCTCAGCCTTCATGCATGTTGTTACATATGGCAGGACTTCCTTCCTTTTTTATGGCTGATTAATATCCCATTTATGCATACACACATTTTCTTACCCATTCATCCATCAGTGGACATTTAGGTTGTTTCCACTTATGTGAGGTGTCTAAAATAGTCAGACTCATAGAAGCAGAAAGAATGATGGTTGCCAGGGGCTGGGGTTGGGAAAAATGGAGAGATGTGGTTTAATGGGTGTGAATGCAAGAAAAATAAGTTCTAGAGATCTGCATACCACATTGTGTTCGTAGATAACAATAGTGTACTTACACTTAAAAATTTGTTAAGAGGTTTGATCTCATGTTATGTATTCTTACCACAATCGAAAAAAAAATAATGGAACCCAGGAGCATCTTGATCTTGGATTTAACAAGAAAGCTAAATGAAAACTTGAGGGAAGAAGGATTCTAAGGTTCTCGGAAGAGCTTGGGTTAGAAAACGTGTGAAGCTAGGAGAAAGTTAAAGTATGGAGAAAATGAAAAGAAACTGAGGGTTGTAAGTCGCACTGAGCACAGAGCAGGGAGAGGTGCCAATAGAGGGAGTTAGGGACAGAGGATGATTTCACAATTTGCTGCCCTGAACATGGATGATTAAAGTTTAGGAAGCTCTCGTTTGGGGAATACATATTTTCTCAAACTTTTTCTTCGTCTACCCCATACATACAGAATTTTGTATGCGCTGATCAACTTCACCCTCCCCTGCTCAGTAGGCATTACACTCTATCCTGGTCAATCTAATTTTTTTTTTCTAAAAGCATAATTAGGAAAATAAAAAAGGGAGAGAGGACTTGAGGCATGGGAGGAAATGGGAAAGAGTCGTTCTTCACGCTCTCTACTGTTATCAAGAATCTGAGGACTAAGTAGGGCAGATAGTGAAACTCAAAAGAAAAGATCATTTCTCTAATGATTAGTGATGTTGAGCATCCTTTCATGTGTTTGTTGGCAGTCTGTATATCTTCTTTAGAGAAATATCTATGTAAGTCTTCTGCCCATTTTTGGATTGGGTTGTTTGTTTTTTTGATATTGAGCAGATGAGCTGCTTGTATATTTTAGAGATTAATCCTTTGTCAGTTGCTTCATTTGCAAATATTTTCTCCCATTCTGAACGTTGTCTTTTCGTCTTGTTTGTGGTTTCCTTTGCTGTGCAGAAGCTTTTAAGTTTCATTAGGTCCCATTTGTTTATTTTTGTTTTTATTTCCATTTCTGTAGGAGGTGGGTCAAAAAGGATCTTGCTGTGATTTAAGTCATAGAGTTTCCTTAAAAAACTAAAAATAGAACTACCATACAACCCAGCAATCCCACTACTGGGCATATACCCTGAGAAAAACATAATTCAAAAAGAGTCATGTACCTCAATGTTCATTGCAGCTCTATTTACAATAGCCAGGACATGGAAGCAACCTAAGTGTCCATCGACATATGAATGGATAAAGACGATGTGGCACATATGTACAATTGAATATTACTCAGCCATAAAAAGAAACGAAATTGAGTTATTTGTAGTGAGGTGGATGGACCTAGAGTCTGTCATACAGAGTGAAGTAAGTCAGAAAGAGAAAAACAAATACCGTATGCTAACACATATATATGGAATCTAAAAAAAAAAAAAAAAAGGTTCTGAAGAGCCTAGGGGCAGGACAGGAATAAAGACGCAGACGTAGAGAATGGACTTGAGGACATGGGGAGTGAGAAGGGTAAGCTGGGATGAAGTGAGAGTGGCATGGACATATATACACTACCAAATGTAAAATAGATAGCTAGTGGGAAGCAGCCGCATAGCACAGGGAGATCAGCTCCAGCTCGGTGCTTTGTGTCCACCTAGAGGGGTGAGATAGGGAGGGTGGGAGGGAGATGCAAGAGGGAGGAAATATGGGGATATACATATATGCATGGCTGATTCACTTTGTTATACAGCAGAAACTAACACACCATTGTAAAGCAATTATACTCCAATAAAGATGTTTTAAAAAAAAGGAAAATATCAGTGAAGCTAGGACAATCTACATATTAAAGAGCTGAGAGAGACACACGTGAAAGAAAAAAAAATCTGACAAAATGACAGAATGAGAGAGAGAGAAGGTCGGGGACATCTCTTTTGGAACAGCTATAAGGTGGGAGAGTGGAAAAGAAGAAAAAGGGGATTTAAAAAAGTTTTGCCCTGCATTATTGACTAAATCTTTCCTAAGGGATAAAAGTAATACACTGAATTATTTTAGTAATGATTGTTATAACTGAACTCTTTCTTTGATTGCCACATTTAGTTGAGACTGGGTCACATTAATCTTGAGATTTATTCAGGATACAGAAGATCTATCATTGAATATAACTTTAAATTGGCCCATGAGGATCAAATATTACTTATAATCACCTCCCAATTTGCATATGCAAACTGAAGATCACAGCTATTAGCTGACTTGCCCATGTCACAATATGAGCAAGTGATAATACTCAAATTTGCCAGACTCTGTGGCTCCGAGTTTTCTGCTGCTCCAAAATGGACCAGCTCCAAATGAGCACTTAGTTTAAGGAGTAATAGTCTTGTATGTGCGTAACTACAATGGAATGGCACATAGCTCAATAAAATTAGAAAAAAAGGACAAATGTAAAACCTGTTGATCTGTAGATGGTGATATCTGGGCAGACAATGAGGTAATGAAAAAATCAGGAGCCAGAATTACACAGCATTTATTCATCTCTCATCACATTATCATCACTTACTCCAATAAAGATTTATTCCCTAATGAAAATGAGAAAAAATCCTGGGGTTGATGCCCAGAAGAAAGAGAATGGTTCAGAAAGGTGGTATAAATTTACCAATAGCGGGGTTGTTAGGCAATGGTGGGAGAATAGCAGAATTGCTTTCTACTCCGTGAAATAAGATGGGTGGGGGGGAGGTAAGTGGGAGAAACTACCATTTATTGTTTTTAAGAGTGCAGAACTTGAGATAATTTCTCTGAAACTTCTAAACTTTCTGTAATGATGCTATATTATTTTCTGACTTTTAGAACTATCTTAAAATGAAAGCTATCATATGGGTTCCAGAAAGTAAGTTTTAATTCTGTTATTTACTAAGTGTATGACCCTTGGCAAGTTACCTAACTGTTGGCAGTCTGGGTTTCTTGATCTGTAAAATAAGACTTATGATAATATCATTCTATTAAGGTCATTATGAGGTATTATTTTTTTAATCTTATTTAGGTAATATATGTGTAAAGAATTCTATAAACTAAAAATCATACCACGAATGCTAGTTTTACTAATAATGGAAGAAATTCTGTGTTCATATAGCATTGTAATTATTTTTGTATTTCATAATTCTCATAGCTATTCTGTCTAATGCCCAGTATTCTACCAAACTGATGTATTGTAAGTCATTTAGGATGTGGATTTAAATGATTTGACTTAGATCACCCAGGAAGTGTTGGCACCACGATATGAACACGGTTCTCTTTGACCTCAAAGCTTATGTGATTAATACAATATTCCCTAGAAATGGAAATAACTGCTGTATTTATTCAAAACCTCATAAGGAAAATAAGGAATGAAAGACAACTCGGCAAGGATAGGGCATAAATCTAGAACTCTCAATGTTCTCAGCTAGGGAAAGAAGGAGGATTGTGTAAGTGTGTGTATGTGTGTGTGTGCATTGGGTATGGGAAAAAATTAAAAGTATAAACATAAGTTCTTCCTTGGACCAGATGACCAAGGAAAAAGGGACTAGGTGCAGTCTGCATTTTAGAATCAAGTCTTCAGGTATCTTTAGCTCAAGATTCAGGTAGCATCCCCTTTGACAAATAAGAAGGGATGTTGGCTTGTTCATGCCAGGACTGGTCCAGAGAGCCACATGCTCACCTGGGCTGTGCGGTTGGTGATGTGGAACGCTTTTTTTTTTTTTTCCTGGTACGCGGGCCTCTCACTGTTGTGGCCTCTCCCGTTGCGGAGCACAGGCTCCGGACGCGCAGGCTCAGCGGCCATGGCTCACGCACCCAGCCGCTCCGCGGCATGTGGGATCTTCCTGGACCGGGGCACGAACCCGTGTTCCCTGCATCGGCAGGCGGACTCTCAACCACTGAGCCGCCAGGGAAGCCCTGTGGAACCCTTTTGAAATAACGTTTGTTCCCTTTCAACTGCTATTCTATTATTCTTCGGAGTTCTTTTCTCTCCCAGAAAGCCACAGCCTTGAGTATTGCTTCAATAATACAGACCAACTTGGCAATGGAAGAAGACAGACAGCTGTTACAGATTCAGTATGAAACAGTTACAAAAAAGACTTCAAATCTTTGAGGAAACTGATCTTGCATTTTGGTCTGTTCTCCAAAGAGAAAGAAAAATGTCATCTCCTTGGAATGGGGGACGTGAGATGTATTGTCCTTCTCCAGATTGTGTTTAGAAACTGTGGGCCAACCTTTCATTCACCAACTACCCAATGTTACCAGAGCAGGATGCCCAGAGCCACAGTGGCAGGAATGCGTTAGCTTACCAACTTTCTACTTTACGGTCCTCCAAAACGTCCCAGCTCCACCCTCTTTCCCACTTGGCCGGCCTGTACAGAGGCCCAGGCCCCGCCATCTTGGTCACCTCACGGAGTTGTGGTTGAAGGGATCAACAACGTCTGTTAGTACCCACTGAATGCAGAGTGCTCTGTTGGGCCTACCAAGTGGGAGCAAACAAAGTGAAATTATGAAGGTGCGCTAAGGATAGAAAACTAGACAAAATACCGTCCCTCTTCTTAGGGAGCACGCAGTCTGTTTGGGAGGGAAGCTACAAAGTCAAATGCCCACACGGGGACCAGGCAGGTGAGGTTAGTGAGGGAAGAAGTCCACATGGGGACTGTGGTATATTCTGCAGAGGAATTCCTCTTTGTAAAGGGGCATCCACAAGTCAATTCCAGAAAGTTCTTGCTCTGCAGGAGGATGAAACAGTATGGCCTGATGTTTCAAGAGATACCAGAAATCCAGAATTACTATTTTTTATTATGGAAAAATCTCCAGGTTTTTTTTTTTTTTTTTTTTTTGTCAACTGAAGTGTTATTTTAAATAAAGCATTGTTTGGGTAAAAATAAAAGACACATAGAGGTCGGATACAGCTTGTGGGAAATTACTGTGTGACTTCCAAGGGGAGACAGATAAGAGAAAGAGTGACCGTAAAGCAATTTGGTGGGTGTTAAGACAGGGGAGGTCTGCGGGCTTTGCAAGCAAAGGCAAGGCACTAGTCTAGATAAGGGAAGTCAGAATAGGCTTTCTGGAGGGGGTGACGTGTGTGAATTGTGTCTGCTCAGTACTGGCTGTTAGAGGGACGTGCAGAGGAGGGTGAGTTCTTGGCTAAGGAGTCTACATGCAGAGGCAGGGATGTGCATGAAGCAGGATTTGCTGGGGTAACTGGAACTTATTGAGAGGGACTGAAGCACCGCACACATCTAGGAAGTGCTGAGGAATGAAGCTTGAGAATTAAGTTGCTGCCAGATCACAAAGAGCCTTGAACATCCTGCTAAGGATTTTGCTTTTCGTTCTGCAGCATTAGGTTGCTTTTGAGTAAATTTAAGCAGAGGATTAACATCATCCGACTTGAGATGTAGAAAGACTCTGCTGATGGAAAAAGAACAAAAACAGGGTAAGTCTGGTGTTTCTTTAGAGGCTCTTTCAGTGTTTGAGTGAGAAGTAATGAGTGTTTGAATCATAACAGTGGCAACAGAAATATACAAGAGAGATTCGAGCAATATTTAGGAGGTATAGGAGTTAGTTTCAATGGGACTTGATGAGGAAAGTAAGAGAGAGTAATGAGTCCAGAAAGTCTCCCAACCTTCTGGCTTGGGGGATTGAGTTGATGGTGCCCAAAAGAAGGGGAGGGGTGCAGGAGGAGGAGTAGGTTTTGACTTGGAAGCTAAGCAGTTTAGTTTTGGACCGGAGCTCCTGGCAGGTGATGTAGGTTTGGGTTTCTCGGCTCCATTTATTAATAAAGGCAGGGGAGTGAGTGCGTGTGATCACCCCGAAGATGGAGGGTTGGACCCTAGTGAACACCTCAGCTGGGGATGGTGGGTCAAAGTGGAGGCATCTAAAAGAAGCAGCCATAGAGGTAGTAGGAAAACCAGGGGTGTGATACTCTGCTAACGGACTACAGAGACTCAGGGAGGAAGTGGGGTACACAACCAAATGCTGTTGAAAAGGCTGATACACAGAGGTTGATAAATATTTGTCTATCGAATCTAGCATTAGGATGGTCATAGTTGATCTTGGCAATGGCAGTGTTAGGGATGGTGGGGGAAGAACCTGGCTGAAAATTGAAGAAGGCGATGGAGGTGAAATAGTGGAAACAGTGAGTATTGAATACCCTTTGTAAACTAGTTTGGTTATAAAGGGGATGAGAAGTAAAGGGTGATAATGAAAGGACTGTATATGGTAAAGGGAGTAGTAATTTTTAAACATGAAAAAGGCTTAGAAATACTTGTGTGTCGACACAAAAGAGCTGATACAAATGGGGAGCGCAGCTGCTGAAGAGAGATGGATGATTGGTACAGAGAGCAGCGCAAGATGGGTGACCAGATGGTCGTGTGCCACGTTTCACCCTCAGTCTATTGTCCCGCTTGTGTTTTGGTCACCTTGCTTTGTGCTTTTCTCTCAGCCTCTGGTTCTTGTCCTCTTTGGTTCTCATGACATGTTTGCTGGTATCTTCAGGCAATTTCTCTGGTTGTGGTGGTGTCTGGGAGTGGCTTACAAGGACCAAGAAGGCAGACACCATCTTACATTTCTGTACACGGAATTGCGACTTATAAACCAAGAACAAACAGGATCTACAGAAAGTTAATTTTTATACCTTTTAATAAAAGAATACTAAGAACGTTCTAATTTTTGCAGAGACAAAGTCAATAAATGCAGTTAGAGATGTGGTCCTTGGCTCCTGATAACCTGGCAAGTGTAGCAGTACATGTGCCCCTTGGCTGCCATTATTACTTTAATTAAATTGCAAATTGAACTGTAAATTTTGTGCCCCATTTTTCTAAGTGGCCAGGATTCTCTAAAGGAAGAAAGCAGAGAAGCTCATGATCTGGTGAAGGATTGAGAGCTGATTCACCAACCTCCATCTTGATATTTTATAGCTGGCATTCACATAGCTCAGGAGCTCTGTTTTGGTTGATTTTTATGCTAAAAAGTTTCAACTGCTACAAGTGCCAAAACTCTCAGGGCTTCTCAGAAAAAATGGCTGATTCCAAGCCTGGGGCGGGGAAAATGCAACAGGAGCCCAGAACATCTTCTCCAGGAAACAAGGGAATGCTCAAAGAAGGATGGAGACTTGTCAAAGGGACTGAGCAGCCAGTTTGAATTGCCTCTTGCTGGGAAAATGGGAATGATAGTAATAGGTGGAAATGTATACATTTGTATAAATAAGTGGTAATGTATACATTTGTGTAAAATAAAAAACTAGATTTCATATAGACATAAATAAATATATGAACAGATTGAAAGTTTGGTGAGGAATGGGATTATTTACATCGTTTCAAACCACTTTGCCCTCAAATATTTATTAATTTCAATGGGGAAAGAGTTACTTAGCAGTAGAGAAAACTAGAAGACACCATCTAAAATAAGTGACAAAGTGGCTATGATCAGCAATGATATTACTGGGACAGTCGATGAAAGTTAAATGAAGCCTGAAGATTGATGGAAGGTATGGCTCGGTGCTAACTTCCAGATTTTGATGGTTGCTTTGTGGCTTTGTAGGAGATGTCTTTGTTTGTAGGACATGACACTTGGGAGGTTGGAGCATCATGCTTGCAATTGAATCTTAAATGGTTCATCAAAGAGTTCTTTGCACTGTATTTTTCTGTAAATTTGTGATTATTCCAAAATAAAGACTATATATATATTATTTTTTAGGGCAGTTTACAGTTCACAGAAAGATTGAGGAGATGGTACAGAGAGTTCCCCTTTACTTCCTGCACCCACATATGCACGGGTTTCCCCGTTATCAATATCCCCCACCATAGTGGTACATTTGTTATAATAGATGAACCTACATTGACAGACACATCATTACCACCCAAGGTTCATAGTTTACATTATGGTTCACTCTTGGTGTTGTACATTCTATGGGGTTGGACAAATGTATAATGACATGTATTCATCATTATGATATCATATAGAGTATTTTCACTACCTTAAAATTTCTCTGTCCTCTGCCTAATCATCCCTTTCCGCATTCCAACCCTTGACAACTACTAATCTTTTTACTGCCTCCGTAGTTTTGCCTTTTCCAGAATGTCATATAGTTATAATCATATAGTATGTACCCTTTTCAGATTGCCTTCTTTCACTCAGTAATATGTATTTAAGTTACCTCTATGTCTTTTTATGGCTTGATAGCCCATTTCTTTTTAGCGGCATAATATTTCATCACCTGGATGTACCACACTTTATCCATTCACCTACAGAAGGACATCTTGGCTGCTTCCAAGTCTTGGCAATCATAAATAAAACTGCTATAAACATCCATGTGCAGGTTTTTGTGTGGACATAGGTTTTCGACTTCTTTGGGTAAATACCAAGGAGCACGATTGCTGGATTGTATGGCAAGAGTATGTTTACTTTTGTAAGAAATCGCCAAACTGTCTTCCATAGTGATGGTACCATTTTGCATTCCCACCAACAATGAATGGGAATTCCTGTTGCTCCATGTGCTTGTCAGCATTTGGTGTTGTCTGTGTTCTGGATTTTGGCCACTCTAATGGCTGTGTAGTGATATCTCATTGTTGCTAAAATAATGGATTTTTAAAAAGAACATTCCTCTCTGTCACCAACAGAGATTCTTCAGGAAGTCTACAAGAGCTTCTAAGAATTGTCTACTTTAATAAGTTCCTGGAAAAGTTTAATGCAAACAAGAGTGCAGTACTTTGAAAAATGGTGGAATAAATAATGCAAACAAAAAGGAAGCCATCAGTCAGAGATAGATGTGCAGATCAAACCCGTTTAAACACAGAATGAATTAGGAGGCATGAAAATCCTAGCCTTTTCTTAGATTCATCGTATCAATTAAGAGGTGAAAATCCTAGCCTGTTGCTTAGATTCGTCATATTCAACAGACTTCCAGGCAGGGAATGTGGGTTCACCTTATGACACGAATATGCTCATTTTTTTCTAGATGAGGAAACTTAACCCCAGATGGCTTAAATAAGCTTCCCAAGAATGCATTTTCCAGATTTCTGGCCCCTCTGACACCTAAATCCAGGCTCCTTTCTCCATGTCAGATTCATCTCTTCCCCATACCCCTACTCCTATAATGACCCGAGAAAAAGGTCTCAAAGTCAGTGTTTTTCATGTCTTTTTTCCATTTTTTTCCCCTGTCAATGGCTTGAGTACTGGACTGGTACTGGACTCAGCAGCTCCCCAGGGCACACTTGTTTGGAGCTAGAGGTGTGGGTGATGGCAACACCAGGGTGTGCTTGGATTAACTCTTTGGATGTACTGCCCAGGTCAGTTTAACAGGCTCTTTGGATAACACAGCGGTATTTGGCCTCAGGTGCTTCCAAGCAAAGGAAGGAAATGGCATGAACTTCAAAGTGAGCTCTTGCACAGTGCGTGTGCCACGTGTACTGATCGTTTATTAGTACTTTAATAGTTGTCAATTAATCTCAGACACACATCGAGGCCAAGACTAGTTGGAGATGTGGGGACAGTCTGCTTTCACCCTTGTTTCCTGGAAAGTTAGAACATTTCCCAGTCTTAGTGCTCAGAAGTTTAGGGTCAACCTGGAGTATATGCTTATGTTCAAAGCTTTAAACAGCCCTGAGCTTGTTCTTGGGTCTTTTCCTTGATCAAATTAGTGTTATTTTATTTATGTCTCATATATTTTATAAATGTTTATAAAACATTTGTGTATTTTATAAATGTTTATAAAACATTTATATATTTTATAAATGTTTTCAATTCATTTTTCTACTCTATAATCTTTTTTAAAAAGCAACTTAACTGGGGTATAATTTACATACAATAAATGCACCTTTAAAATGCAGTTTGATGGGATTTTAGAAATGTAAACATCCATATAACCATAACGTCAGTTAAGATACGGGATATTTCTACCAGCCCAGAAAGCTCTTATATTCTTTTGCAGTCATTTCCTCCCTATCCAGGGGCACTCACTGATAAAATTTCTATTACCATTACTTTTGCCTGTTTTCAAGAGTTGATGTAAATAGAATCATACGTTATATACTCTTAGGTCTAGTTTCTTTTGCTTAGCATAATTTTTCTGAGATCCATCCATAGTTTTGCATCTGTCAGTAGTTCATTATTATTCTTTTCCTGTCTTTAATATAACAATTTTTTAAATTGAAGTATAGTTGATTTACAATGTTGTGTTAGCTTCTGCTCTATAGCAAAGTGTTTCAGTTAACATATATATATATATATATATATATATATATACATTCTTTTTTAATATTCTTTTCCATTATGGTTTATCACAGGATATTGAATATAGTTCCTTGTGCTGTACAGTAGGACCTTGTTGTATATCCATTCTATATATGAGTTTGCATCTGTTAACCCCAAACTCCCACTCGATCCCTCCCCCATCTCTCCTCCTCCTTAGCAACCACAAGTTTATCCTCTATGTCTGTGAGTCTAATATAACTTAAAGTTTACATAATTTATTAAAATTTTTTAAATTTTGAAATAATTCAGACTTACTGAAAATTGGCCAAAACATTACATCCAGCTTCTCCTTATGTTAACATCTAGGAAATATATGTATTTCTACTAATCCATGTATACACATATCACTATATTTATTACTGTATCTATCAGTCTGTATTTACATAAATATAGGTAGAAATGCAGAGTCTAATATACACACAGATTAGAAGAAGCATGAGGTCATATTGGTGTCTCTGACTCCAATCCAGCAGTCTCACAGGGTTCATTCTAACATCTCTCCTTTGTTAATTTGCAACTTCTTTCTCTGACAGTGAGAAATCTGGTTCTCATAATCTACAGTTTATTTACTAAATTGTTCAATCCTAGTCTATGTGTAAAGTCATTTCAGAATAGTTATCCATACCCCTGTAAGAAACAAAATTTTCAACTAGAGTCCAGAGTTTGCATACAGTTTTTATCTTTAACCGTACTGTATATAGTCAAAACATTTTCTTTTTCTACAGGTGTGTCAAGAAGTGATTCCTCCCAGCCCCAAACACTTTTTTACAAAGATATTTAGGCCAGCTTATTTCTTCCCCATCCCCTCCAGTTGGGTTGTGTCATTAATTTGTAATAAATTTAGATTCATTTGTTATAGTCTGCATTTAATCTTTCTCCCTGCTGTCCTGGTTGAGTGTTTACATTTTGCGAACGGTAAAATTCACTCTTTGTTGGTCTAGTCCTATGAGTTTTAAAAAGTGCAGAGAGTTGTGTGTCCACCACCACAGTAACATCATCCTAGCAGTTACATCACCCTAGTAATTCATTATTTTTTAGTAGTATTCCATTGAAAAAATAAATCATAATTTATTTATTCATTTACTTGTTGCTAGATATTAGGATTCTTTCCAGGCTTGGCTCTTATAGATATGGCTGCAGTGAAATTCTTATGCAAGCCTTTTTGTGGACACAGGTTTTTATTTATCTTGGTTAGATACCTAGAAGTGGAGTTGCCATATCATAAGTAAAGAGTATGTTTATTTTTTTAAAAAACCTACTAGGGCTTCCCTGGTGGCGCAGTGGTTGAGAGTCCGCCTGCCGATGCAGGGGACGCGGGTTCGTGCCCCGGTCCGGGAACATCCCACATGCCGCGGAGCGGCTGGGCCCGTGAGCCATGGCCGCTGAGCCTGTGCGTCCGGAGCCTGTACTCCGCAACGGGAAAGGCCGCAACAGTGAGAGGCCCGCGTACCGCAAAAAAAAAAAAAAAAAAAAAAAACCTACTAAAATCTTTTCCAAAGTGGTTGTACAATTTCATGCTAACTAGGGATGATGAATGAGCATTCCAGTTCCTCCACACTATCATCATTTTGTGCTATAAGTTTTTAATTTTAGCCATTCTAAAATTAAAAGACTATCTCATGTGGTTTTAAGTTGCATTTCCTGCTGGCTAGTGATGTTGAACATGCTTTCATGGCTATTAGCCCATACCCTTAACCACACCTGCAGAGTCACTTGTCATATTCATATATTGTTGTGGAGTTAGGGCATGGATGTGTTTGAGAGCCCATTATTCTGCTTATCATATATGGTGTGGATGTACCAGAGCGTGTTAACCATGCACTTGTTAAAGGACATCTTGGTTGTTTCCAGTTTCTGTTATGTATAAAGCATCTGTAAACATTTGTGTGCAGGTTTCTATACGAGCATGTTTTCATTACTCTGGGATAAATGAATAGGAGTGCAATTACTGAGTTGTATGGTTGTTACCTATTTAATTGTTAAGAAAAATTTCCACCTGATTTTACAGAGTTACCGTACCATATCACATTTCTACCAGCAACGTACAAGTGATCATTTCTCCACATCTTTTCAGCATTTGGTGTTGTCACTACTTTTTATGAGTGATTCTGATAGGTGTGTAGCAATATCCCATGATGGTTTTAATTTAAATTTCCCTTAGGGTTAATGTTGTTGACTATCTTTTCATGTGCTTAATTTTCCAACTGTGTGCTCTCTTTGGTGAAAAATCTCTTCATATCTCTTGCCTAATTTCTAATTGAATTGTTGGCTTTTTAACGTTGAGTTTTTAGAATTCTTTATATATTCCAGATAATAGTTCTTTGTCAGATTTGTGGTTTGTTAATGTTTTACCCACTCTACAGCTTGTCTTTTTATCCTCTTGTCAGGATCTTTTGCAGAGCAAATTGTCTGTAATTTTGAAAAGTTTCAATTTATTGGTTTTTCCTTTTGTGGGTCATACTTTTAGTGTCACGTTTAAGAACTCTTTGTCTAGCCTTAGATCTTGAACATGTTCTCTTATATTTTTTGAAACATTTTGTAGTTTTATATTTACATCTTAGTTTGTGGTCTGTTTTGAGTTAATTTTTTTGTAAAGTGTGAGATTTGGGTTGGGGTTTATTTTTTGTCCACTGATGCCCACTTGGTTCAGTGCCATTGTTAAAAAGGCTATCTTTCCCCCATTAAATTGCTTTTGTACCTTTGTGAAAAATCACTTTTATATGTCTATTCCTCTGCCAGTACTACACAGTCTTGATAATGTTCTGGTTTTTCAAAAACTGTTTTAGCTACTCTCTTTCCTTTGCCTCCCTATATAATTTTAGAGTACTGTTGACTATATCTACAAAAAAATCTTGCTAGGATTTTGATAGCAAATACATTAAGCCTTTGTATCAGTTTGGGGAGAACTGACACCTTCACTATGCTGAGTCTTTCAATCCATGAACATGATATGTCCCTTCATTTATTTTATAACATAGATTCTATACGTGTTTTGTTAGATTCACACCTTAGTATTTATTTTTTTCTCCTAGAGATTGTAAATAGCATTGCATTTTTAGTTTTGGTTTCCACGTATTCATTGCCAACACATAGAAATGAAATTGATTTTTGTATGTTTATGTTATATCCTAGAACTTTACTGAACTCATTAATTCTAGGAGATTTTTGGAGATTCCTTGAAATTGGTGTTAATTTTTCTTTGAATGTTTTATAGAATTTCCCAGTGAAGTCATCTGGGCCTGAGCTTTTCTTTGAATGTAGATTTTTTTCCTTTAATTAATAATTTAATATCTTTATTTGTTGTAAGTCTGTTAATGGTTTCTATTTATTCTTGAGTCAGTTTCAGTTGTTTGTGTTCCCTTATATCTATTCTGTATTTCATTATTTATACTCTACTCTTCATTGGTTTTTTTCTGCTTGGTTTGAGTTTTGTCTGCAGTTCTTTCTCCAGTGTCTTAAGGTAAAATTGAGGGTTTTGATATGCGTTGTTGTTGTTTTCTTTTAATGTAGGCATTTACAGCTGGACATTTTCCTCTAGGCATTGTTTTAGTGCATCCCACAATTTTTGCTATGTTGTGTCTTCATTTTCGTTCATCTTGAAGTATTTTTCTGATTTCCCTTGTGGTTTCTTTTTTGACCCACTGGATATTTAAAAATGTGTTGTTTAGGGCTTGCCTGGTGGCGCAGTGGTTAAGAATCTGCCTGCCAATGCAGGGGACACGGGTTTGAGCCCTGGTCCGGGAAGATCCCACGTGTTGCAGACTAACTAAGCCTGTGAGCCACAGTTACTGAAGACCACACGCCTAGAGCCTGTGCTCCGCAACAAGAGAAGCCACCAAAATGAGAAGCCTGCGCACCGCAACGAAGACCCAACACAGCCAAAACTAAATAAAATAAAATATTTTAGAAAGCATGTGTTATTTAATTTTCATCTATTTGTTAATATCCAAAAATTTCTGTTATTGATCTCTCATTTTCTCTCTGCTGTAGTCTGAGAATTAAAAAAAATTTCTTTATATAAGCTCTTCCTAAATTGGCTTTCTTCTCTCTTAAGCTTAGCTAACTCTAGGGACTCAAACCAGTTTCCAAGTTCCTTCTTTGCTGCTTTATTTTCATATTTATTCTTCTGTTATGTTGCCTCTTTAAAATGTAAGAAGTTAGTTATCAAAAACTTAGGTTATAAAATACTAACAGTAAGTAGTATATACCACCTCCTACTTTCCTGTGCCTGTGTACACTCCAGTACAATGCCTGACTCCTAGTAACTGTTGGTTGAAGATTTTCTATCTTCTATATTTTCTGTCAAAGTGGTTTACGCATAGTTGGAGATTTGGAAATAGTGTTTGTTTAATGAAGAATTTGCTGGGGGTAGAGGGAAAGTGGGGAGTTGAGTTTTCTTAGCAAATATTCCAAATATGACCATTTGTGGAAGGATTTCTGAGTGGTATGAAGAATAGAAATAAGGAGTAGGAAGTTTACATGTTAATTTTCTTTGAAAAATCATGCAGAGCTAAACAAATATGAGGCATAAAGAGCTTTTTGTTTTCAAAACTAGCTTTGCCCTAAAGTTAATCACTTCAAATTGTATAAAGTATACGTAACTGTGATGCCCCCTAGTGGCCATTTTCTGCCAGCTCAAAGAACAGAATGGAGGTGGTATTCAACAAATAGGCTGGATATTCTAAGATGCAGATACTACAATATCTGCAGGTCAGGTCGTGGCAGTGAGAGCACCAAATCCTAGCCACTAGACCACTGGTCAGTGACAAGGCCCTGGTTCTTCGGCTTTGCAGAAAAAGAATTCCCACAAAGATGGAAAGTAGTGAAGCAAGTAAAGTGTTTATTAGGAGGAAAGCAGATACAGTACATGTGGATAGACCCATGGGAGGCTCAGAGTGAGTGAGTCGTCCCCTCGTGAAAGTTTGCATCACTTTTATGGGGCATTTCTTCTGGATCTCCTTTGGCCAATCATTTTGATTTGCCTGGTTCAGAGTCCGTATTTGGTATATCTCAGGATCCTCCCATGTGTGCGTGTGCATGTCTTAGCCAAAGAGGCCTATGGGTAGCTAGCATCACTTACTATGGGATGGTACCTCCTCCCTTTTTGATCTCCAAAGAGCTTTTCTGTGCATGTGTAGTCGGGGAGGTCTCCTGACTTCGAGAATGAAAAATACGTGGTCTCTTATCTTCTATTTGAGCAGGGCCCAGCCTCCTCTCTCGATTGTCCTGCTATTTTCATCTTGGAATGTCAGTCCGCAGAGAACAAATTCCAACTGTTTGTCTCAGGGGGCCCACCGATCTCCTGACTCAGTACAAGGAGGATGGCATCCCTGGCTCGGGAGCTGCTTCTCTGCTATAACTCGGTTGCTATGGAGGAGAGAATGGATTTCAGTAGAAAGTAAGTTATCTTCTCCACCCTATGGTAATTAGTTTGGATTCTGTTAAAAATACCATGGGAAGCTGATGCATGGACAGAGGAATGGATTATTCAATTGCTTTGTTATGAAAACGTAGAGCAAGGTTAGAGAGGAAATGGGAAGATCATTAGAAAGCTTTTGAAGTAGTTCAGGCAGGAGCTGTTTTTGTTGGGAAACAGGGTGAAGGCAATGGGGAGACAGATTCGGGAACACTCAAACTGGATTTTGGAAATACTAACAATAAAAGAACAAAAGAGAGGATTAAAAATTTTCACCGTTCTCAGAGAGTGTCCTAGGCAAAGAGAAGAGGCCAAAGGATGAAGCCAAATAAGACAAAGACTTTTGGAAGACAGTGTGTGAAATGGTTTAAGGCAAACGGGAAAGACCTTGGCCCAGAGTGATTCTCAAATCTCCCCACAGACCTCCGTGGTTGTTTTGATCTGAGCGGTCTGCTGGGTGTGCTTAAAGCAATCAATTGCAGCGGATGTAATGCAAATTTGCGTCCCCAGGGCCAAACCAAAGGCTGGAACCTAAGTGAGGATAAAAGCTGCTATATTTGATCCAGGTTTCAACATGACCTGTATTGTCTCATTTAATTCTCACTGCAACCCATGAGAGAGGTCCATCATGAGTCTTCTTTCAGAGAAGTAAACTGAGACTCAGAGAGAATAAGGAACTTGACGAAGATCACAAAGCTTGTAAGTGGCAAAGTAGGATTTCAACCCATGTATGTCTAACACCAAAGTTCTCACTCTTAACCCCTAAGCTCGGTTACCGTATACAGTAGGTGCTCAATTAATGTTGAACAAATGAATGAATGAGTCAAGGGATTACAATTTTGGCCCCTCTCTCTCTGCCTCTGCTTAGAATTCAGCACCTCTGACACTTCCCAGCTGGCCAGCTTTGGAAACTTCCGAAGACAGCTCCCTTGGATGTTATGTTGGCCTTCTTAGGAGGGAGGTTGACAATGACAATGGAAAACCTACCCCAAGCAATTTTATGGACAAGTATAGACTTAGGAAAATGAAACAGACACAAAGACTATAGAGGATTTGCACATGGTGTCAGTAGCTAACAGCCTGGATGTGAGGATATATGAACCTCTACTTCATAGGATTCTCAAAATGCTTAAGGGGGGGATTTGGGGGGGAAGTGAGGGATTCAGCAGATGTAGAGGTCAAGAACAAAAACTTTGATTTATAGATGTAAAGGTCACTTAATTTGTATTTGCAGACAAGAAGGATCTGGTGACTTTGAGTTACAGCAGTGCTGGATCCAGGGAGTAATTTGTGCAGAACTGATAAGCCATTGATCTGAAGAAATCTGAGTAGATGTCAATACAGAAGCTTAGAGTTGGAAGGACTCTTAGAGGTCATATACTTTAGCCCTCGGGCGTAAATGTGAACACATCTTGGTAGAAATGTCAGTCATTTTCCTCACACTGGCCTCAGAATAATAAAAACTTATATTCTATGTTTACTTAAAAATTCAGCTTTCCTACAGAATGGAAACGTTTTATGAACTTTTCTCACACATTTATCTGATACTAACTGGAATTTGAGGTCAAAGACTCAGTCTACAGATAGTGGCCTAATATTTTGGAAACATAACAATAATATAGTAATAATAGTTATGATAACAATTTCATAATTTGATTATGAAATAATCACATATTGATGTTATTATCATAACATCAAATACTGCTTTCAGTAAGGTCTTTCGAATCTAAAAGATCACCTACTGGGAATCTAATGAAGCAACGTATGTGTAAGTACATTATAAATCATGGTGGACTTCACAAGTTAATGAGATTTTTCAACGATTCTTAGATATATTGTTGGTGATTTCTTTATTAATAGCAGAATACTTTACTCCCCCCCAAAAAGATCACCTAATTTATTATTATCATTACAAAGCAACAGAATTAGGCGATCTTTCAAATTCAAAAGACCTAACTGAAAACAGTATTTCTTGTGCTTACACACACTGTCTCATTCAGTCCTCATGGACAGATGGTGAGGTAGGTATTATGATCTGCATTTTGTGTGTGAAGGTACAGAGACCCAAAGACATTAAGGAACTTCTTCAAAGTAGCACAGACGATAAATGGAAAAGCTGGAAGCAGAACCTATGGTCTATTGAGCTTGTGCCAACATTCCACGTTCACTTAATATTACTTCAATTTCAGATTTTCCTCAGGGAATCAGCGCTTTCCCACACGTCATTCATGGAGTCCACCACAGCCTCAACGCCCTCTCCAATCCAGCCAGTGTTGGTCCTGTCCACAGGTCCTGTTATATTATCCAACTCCATCGACTATATGTCCATCTCCTCCTCTTCCTTCTTCCCCCCTCCTCACACTCATTAGGATAAGAAAGTTTAAGTAATGAGAGAAGTTCTACAAGATCCCATCATACCATCTATCCATCTACCTGAATCTGTGCTTATTTTCTCTGCCTTGCCTCCTGTTATTATGGAAAAAAATACCTATATGCATATCTAACACCAATTTTTCTGTTTGTGCCTTAGAACCCATGGCTCCAGCAATTCTCTTCTCTCCACCTCTTGACTAAAACAATTTTTTTCCCCTAGATCATTTCCATCACTACACAAAAATTCTATAACACCCACCATATTAAACCAAAGAAAAAGCCTCTTTACCCTATATCATTCTCTTTACTTCCTTTTATTGCAAATGCCTTGAAATGTTATCTGGAGTCACTCTCTCTAATTCATATCCACCCATTCTCTGTTGAACCCAAGCCATTCAGGCAATCACCCATCACACCCATGAAACTGCTCTTGTCAATATTTCCATGACTAGGATGACAGCACATCTCTGTTTTTACAGATAGTCCAGGCCTCTGCCTGTTCTCCAGGAGTGCTTTTTCACGCTCAGAGTGTCTTGGTTTGGATGATAAATTATATGTTCACATTGGTTATGATCTCCACATTGATAAATCCAACGAAATCCAGCTAAATGAGTTCTCAGTGCTCATCGTACTGGAGCTACTAGTATTTAACACATCTTTCTTTCTTCACTTGTCTTCTGGGATCTCACATTCTGGTTCTCCTATTATCTTTCTAGCAGCTTCTCAGTTTTTTCACCTTGTTCCTCTTCATGTCCCCAAGTAGTGAGGGTTGCAGTGCCCGAGGGCTCAATCAATTGAATTCTCTTCTTCTCTACCCCAGCTGTATTCATTCCCTTGTTAATCTCTGGTCTCATGACTTTAAATACCATTCATTTACTAATTATACCTACATTTAAAGCTTTATCCTAAAATTTTCCCTTGAAGTACAGATTCATATATCCAACTATCTGTCTAATAGCATCCCAATCATAACATATTCAAAAGTGAACACTTGACATCTCCCACATCAAAATTTTGCTCTTATTCCAGTCCTCTCCATCATAAGTACCAACTACAGTTTGTAGGAAGCAAACACCTTGATGTTATCTTTGACCTTCAGTTGCTCTTACCTCCAGTATGTCATCAGATCCTGTTTGTTCTAACAACAAGTTTTATACTTCTCACCATCCCCACCATTTCCACAGGTATCTCTCACCTGGATGATTGCAGTAGCCTCATCATAGACCTTCCTACTTCCATCTTTGCTTCTATAGGCTATATTCTCAATATAGTCAAAGCAATCCTTTTCACAAATAAGTCACATTATATGTCACTCTTCTGTTCAAAGTCCTTTAATATCATATCCCACTCAATATAAAATCCAAATTCCATGCAGTGACCACAGGCCTGCCGTCAACCTGCTCCATTTACCTTTCTGATGTTCTCACCTCCTTTTCTTCCCATTGTTCACTGTGCCCCAGGTGCACGGGCACCCTTGTGATCTCTCCTGCCCCAGGGTCTTTCTTTTTTTTTTTTTTAATCAATTTTTACTGGAGTATAGTTGCTTTATGTGCCCCAGGGTTTTAACACTTGCTGTTTCCACTACTTGGATTACTTTCACTGTCCCCCCTCCTTCACCTTCTCTTTGAAGTTTTCCTTACCATCCTTTCTCCAAAGGCAATTCCCTTCCTTCTTGTATTAGTTTCTTAGGGCTGCTGGAACAACGGACTACAAGCTGTGTGGCTGAAAACAATAGAAGTTTACTCTATCACAGTTCTGGAGCCTAGATGTCTGACATCAAGTTGTCTTCAGGGTCATGCTCCCTCTGAAAGTCTGGGTAGAATCCTTTCTTGCTTCTTCTTAGCTCTGGTTGTGGCCAGCAATCCTTAGCATTCTTTAGTTTGCAGCTGCCTCATTCCAACCTCTTCCTCTGTTGCATTTGGGGGCCTCCCGGTGTGCCTCTGTCTTCACGTGGCATTTCCCCCTCTTACAAGGACATCAGTCATGTTGGATTAGGACTCACCCTAATGACTTCATCTTAACTTGGTTATATCTACAAAGACCCTATTTCCAAATAAGATCACATTCACAAGGACCAGGTTAGGACTTCAACATATCTTTCTGGGGAACACAGTTCAACCTGTAACATTTCCTTGACTCAATATTTCCTGTCCTGGTTCCCACTTTGAAATTTTCACATAGCGCTTATTATTGTTTGGCTCATAGGACACTTTATTTATATGCTATACTACTGACTGTAAATATAAGCTCTATATGGCAGGGATTTTTAACTGTCTTGTACCTTGTTGTTACGCTGGTATTTAGAACAGCGCCTGGAACATAGTACACACACAATACATAGTTGTTATATAAATTTTATTGACTGAATGTCGATTCTTCCAGGTCTCTGGAAATTCGGGAGCATGAAGGGGCATTTGCATGTGTAGCTTGAAAGAGCGTATAGATTCTATTTTCTTTTGCAGAGGTTGGCAAGCTATTGCCTGTGGGACACATCTGGTCTGCTGCTTCCTTTTGTAAATAAAATTTTATTGCAATACAGATATGCTCATTTGTTTATCTATTGTCTAATGCTGCTTTCGTGCTATAATGGCAGAGTTGAGAAGTTGCAGCAGAGACCATATGGCCCACAAATCTTAAAATGTTTGCTGTTTACTCCTTTACAGAAAAAGTAGGCGTTCCAACCCTTGTTCTTCTCTGTTTTCATAATTTTAACTGTGGGTATTGCTGATCATTAACAGAGGATCAGATTGAAAGGTTAATAAACATTCTCAAGTGAAAGTAAAATGAAGCAGGAGGTGGTTTTCTGCAGCTCAGTTCATTTAGACCACTGGGTGTCGCTCTTCCCTAAACTTTAAAAGTAAATGTTGACTCAGACATCAGCCAACTTGGGGCTGTGACATACCAGACAAATATTGACAGTTGCTAAGGCAACTGGGATAAAGTATTGGTCAAAGGATAATATAGGCGCCAATTGTGCCTGCCATGTTTCTCACATAGGGGAGAGACAGAACATGAATGAAAAATATATTTCATGAACTCTCTTCAACCGTGGCTTAAGAACAACTCACAGATGATGTTTATCTTAATTCCTCTTTCAGTTTCTCTGGAAATTAACACTTTGAGGGTCCTTAAGTCAGCTAAAATATGTCACAAGAGGGAAATCTCTTTGGTTATCAATTCTTTTTTCCAGTTATCCCTGGAGTTTACTGTTCCAAATTGTGTTCTAATGGCCAGCCATAAGGCCACACGTATTTTTTCTGGCTTGCCTATCTTGTCACCAAAGTGGTTTGTGCAACATCTTTTTTCAGAGATTTCTTATTAGTCAACTTTGGAATCATTGCCCTGCCATTTTCTTTGCCTCCTGAAACCTGGTAGGAGAGAGTATTTAATCTGTGGTTAAACTTGAGCTGTTTCCACTGATTAAACTTAAGCTTTTGCCATTATGCTAGTGCAAGGCTTCTTCACAGTGGTGTCATTGGCAACTTGGTCTGGATAATTCCTTGTTGTGAGGGCTGTGTTGTGCATTGTAGGATGTTTAGAAGTAACCCTGGTCTCTATCCATTAGATGCCAGTAGCGGCTCCCCAGCTGTCAGGATCAAAAATGTCCTCAGATGTTACCAAACATCTGTTGGGGAGCAAAATCATCCCAGCTAAAAAACATTGTGCTGGTAAATCCAACCACATCTTCCTTAGATTATCCTTAAAGCATCCTCAAGGAGAGCTGAAGTTTCAAAACACAGTGCAAGAAATGGTAGAAATCTTAGATCATTCAAACCGCAAAGGAGAACCTCAGTTTTTCACAAAGTTAAAAAATATAGAAATTAACACATTGATGATAAGCCCAGAGAGATCAAGCAACAAGAAAAGAACTTCTTTCATTCAGTGAGATACAAGATAAGGTCTCAAAAAACAAAGCTCTCCCAGAAGAAATTTTGAGGTCCCTTTCTTTCTGGAATATATAGAAGTCCTGCTATTGTGAACTCTTGGACAGTGAGACGTCATTCGGGATGGGCTTTGATTATACCCCTGCTCTGCTGTCCTCAAAGCCTTTCCAGTGACTGAGTTTGGTTCTCTGAGTTTGGAGCGGCTGGGACTGATTATGGCATGGCATCTAGGAAACTTGTACATCTGACATTTGTCTTCTAGAAAACCATCAGCCTATCCACAACTCCTAGGAACTGCCTAGTCTTTCAGTCACTCCTTGAATGCTGGGTAATCCCATTTCCCACTGGACAGGAGGGGCTGGGTGAGGTCATTATGACGATTCATAAGCAACATTTTGGGCTGTAACTCCCAAAAGAGCTTGAAATATTGATTTTATGCATGTCATGCTAAAGATTGAACAGTTGTAATCCTGCTTTGTATATTACTTCGTGAAGATTTTAAACAAGATGACTTTGCCACCAACATAGCTGACATATTTTAATTAATCTTTGTGAAGAGAGTTTGACATGTTTAGATGAGCTCATCCAAATAGAATGCTATCCTTCTCTGATATAGAATACATTGGAATGAAGCATGATTTATGAAGAATAGAAATCTCGCCCTCATTTTTTTTCAGTCTTTCTTGGGTAGGTCTGTCATCTGCATCATGAGTTATGATTTATAAAGTCTATAAAAGTGTGTCTTATAGCATATTTTGCTATGCCTTGCAATACGGAGAAATAGGAAACTCCCAGTCTATGATGATGGGGTGATGTACACTTAGTGAAGATTGTCTTCTCCAAGTTCTCTAATGGATACTGCTTAAGAACGATCTAGAAAAGACTGAAAGCCACAAAACCTGTGGGATGCTTTACTATTCCCTTGGAAAAGTTAGGCAATTAAAGGCTTACATCATTTGTGGGAAACATGACTGATGGTTCAAATGAACTTATTACACGTTATTTCATTTGAGTTTATAGACTGCATATTTTTCTCCCAAATGCCAGACTCATTAATGCAAATGTGAGAGTGCTAGCACTCTAAGGGAACTTCACAAGTAAAATGAGCAACAACCGAGTACCTCAGTGGGTAGTTATGAGTATTGAACGAGATAATGCGTGTAAGGTTATTTAGAATGGAAATCAATCTAATTAGAACTGGAGCTACTCCATTAAGATTCTGGAGTATAAATTGGATCTAAGAAAGAGTCAAAGTCTCCTCCCTTAACAATTCTAGGGTCATTGTTTCCACAAAGGGTGAGGTTAAAGCCATGCTGAAAGGAGACGTACCATTTTTCATGATATCACAATACACCTGGTTTTTTTTGTTTTTGTTTTGATTTGTTTTGTTTTTGAGGCAAAATCAGTCCTTGCCCACAAGGTACTCTCCTTGTTCAGGTAAATTCATGAGGACATCAGTGGAACCCCTTGATGATGGAAAATGAAACTCAGAACATTCGTTTTTTGCCTCATTCACAGGACTCTGATCCCGCCCTGTCATCATAAGTCAAAAAGGAAAAAGTAGAGAAGAGCCTTCATTAGCCTCAGGCTAATATCTCAGGCATGTGAGTTTGTCGAAGTTAGATAGAGATGGAGGAACTTTACTGGGAAGGAGTAGAATTAGCTGAGAGATCAGATTGGACGTTGGAGTAGAGGATTTGGGAGAGAGCTGTGAAAAAATAAAAAAGAGAATGCTAAGGAAATATAGAGAATTCATTTGGAGCACACTTCTTTCAGGAATTTCCTTTGCTAGTGAGGCACAAAGGAATGCATAAGTTGGACAAAGTTCATCTTTCCTCCTATTACCCTGTACTGTTGTTTTAAGATCTACCCTACCTATCCCTTTATATGCTCCCATAATAGTCCAGTAGATATTTGGCATGAGGAAGAGAGGTAAGGTGGCTCTCAGGAAAGAGAAGGTATTAGTCTCCCACTCACCTTGTGGACTCTTGTGGTGATATAATTGGGAGAACAGATTTCTCCTATCTTATCCCTTACCCCACTGTAGATGAACAAATAAAGCTATTACAATTATTGGGATGATGGCAGCCCGTCAGAGACCCAGAGTCTGGAAATAGCAGCAGAACAGTTCCTACCAGGCTGGAGAGAAAATAAAATTGGATTATGTACCCTCCATAAGCTAGCAATAAATATCTCCTGTGGTCGAAAAGAAGGATCTTGCAGTGTGAGTTTCATAAGTGCTCAGAAAATGTTAGATGAATTATTTCTCACATAATGATGTACCATGTCTTCATGGAACTAAATTTGGAGATTCCAGACATCAAAATTGTGGGGTGTTTTGCATATCATCTTCATGAGAATGCCCTTATGTACTCCACTTACTTAGTAAATATTGTCTTGTTAAGTTGAATCAGGATTGAGAGAGGCATTGATCATGGAATGCTTCACCTTCTTATCACCACAAAGAATACATACAACAGGGGTTACATTTAAAAACTTTTGAAAAACGAAAAGACAACCTACGGAATAGGAGAAAATAATTGCAAATGATGTGACTGACAAGGGCTTAATTTCCAAAATGTACAAACAGCTCATACAGCTCAATATGAAGAAAAACAAACAATCCAAACAAAAAATGGGCAGAAGATCTAAATAGACATTTCTTCAAAGAAGACATACAGATAGCCAACAGGCACATGAAAAGATGCTCAATATCACTAATTATTAGAGAAATGCAAATCAAAACTACATTGAGGTATCACCTCACACCAGTCAGAATGGCCATCATCAAGAAGTCTACAAACAATAAATGATGGAGAGGGTGTGGAGCAAAGGGAACACTCCTACACTGTTGGTGGGGATATACATGGATTCAGCCACTATGGAGAACGGTAAGAAGGTTCCTTAAAAAACTAAAAATAGAGTTACCATGTGATCCAGAAATCCTGCTCTTCGGCATATATCCAAAAAGGATGAAAACTCTAATTTGAAAAGATACATGCACCCCAATGTTCATAGCAGCACAATTTACAATAGCCAAGACACGGAAGCAAGCTAAGTGTCCATAGACAGATGAATGGACAAAGAAGATGTGGTACACATCTGTAATGGAATTAGCCATAAAAAAGAATGAAGTAATGCCATTTGCAACAACATGGATGGACTTAGAGATTATCATACTAAGTGAAGTAATTCAAACAAAGACAAATATCACATATCACTTATATGTGGAATCTTATGATAAAAGTGAACTTATTAACAAAACAGACTCACAGACATAGAAAATAAACTTATGGTTACCAAAGGGGAAGGTGTGGGGGAAGGATAAATTAGGAGTTGAGGTTAACAGATACACACTACTATACATAAAATAGAAAAACAACAATGTCCTACTGTGTAGCACAGAGAACTATATTCAATATCTTGTAATAACCTATAATGAAAAAGAATCTATATCTGTATCTATATGTCTGACTCACTCTGCTGTACACCAGAAACTAACATAGCAGTGTAAATCAACTATACTTCAATAAAAAATATCTGACATCATCTTCTGCAAAACACAGAAACATATCCAAATCCAAGATAACAGTCTTATCTGCCAGTGGTCATTTATTCTTTTAGCTAAATGACTCATATTGCTTCATCATTTTTGCATATGGTCAAAGTTTTAAAAACTTAGCTATAATATGTCCTCCTCAGTTTGCAGCACACTGAAGCTTTATAGGAAATTGTCTACACGGTGACAAACATTGGCTTTTCCTGCTCGTTGCTCCGTCAGTCATCCAGAGGGTTGGAACTAGAATGCCCAATGGGCTTTGTCAAATGTCAAACATCTGGATGAGGAAAAATTTGAATTTATGTTCAAATGTCTTAAAGTGTAGACCCATTTCAAAAAATGTTCTGACCAATTCAATAAATCTGTCTACAAAGCTTTGCATTTATAGATACACCTTGGTATCTTATTCCGACCCGACAAATCAAGTGGTCCCATAAAAAAGTCAAATTCTTTGATTGGTAGGATATAGTTTTAATAGCTGGTTTCCTGTTTGATTTTTTTTTAATCTCTCTACCACACTGAGGGATGTATAGATACAGTTTTAATTAATATCTTCATTGCTTATTTCATCACCACAGTGCCTAGAGAGACCAGAATAAATCTAAAGGCTATGGTGGTTATTTTCCAATCCAGAAAAACATAATTGCTTCTATTGCAATGAGTTCAACCTTTAGAATCCTCATTATAATAAAAGAGAAAAGGAGGAGGAAGGGCACTGAAGCTCTTGGGAAATGATGGTAAGTGATGCTACAAGGCGTCTGGTCTCTACAGCCAGGTGCCCCTGAGTTTGAATCCTTACCAGTCTCATCTGTAAAATAGGGTAACATTGCTCATCTTTTAGGGTTGTTGTGAGGAAAAATAAGGTTATAAAGATGAAATTTATGAGTGCATGGCACATAGTAAGTACTCCATAATTATCAAGATGGATGGGACGACAGGAGCTGCTGAATTCAACATCCTCATTTTGTGGGCATAGAAGTCCAGAAGCCAAGCAATGAGTACATGCTTGGTTTTCTGACTCCAAGTTCAGTGTTTTCGAATATGTTCTGCTACTATATTTTTGTCTTGGTTGAAGAGGCATGGTGGGGATTGGATAAATCTTAGTAGATAGCATCTTGTAGTGGTATCTTGAATGATAGACAAGATTTCAAAAGGTGAAGCTAATGGGAGGAGGACATTCCAGGTACATAATATAGCAACAAGAAGGGTATGGACACAATAGAACTTGAGCCATTCTGCCCAAGAGAAAAAGAGCACCCCATGATCCCTCTGAATAAACCAATGAGCATAGGCTTGGGGGCTAAATCATTCTCTTAGTGAATGAGGACTCACAGGGAGACCTCTGAAACCCCTACCTCTCTATGTACTTCTGAAATCTTCCAGGTATTTGTTTAGTAGGCACAAAAGACTCCTCTTTTTCATGGTCACTGCAAAGGGTCCTCTGTAAGTAGCTCATCTTCAGATGAGATATTGACATCTAAGGTGGTTTCAGATGAGGAACCGGCTTACATAAGAACAGAGGTCTGAACTGTTTCTGACTCAGGTATAGGGAGCTTATTTTCTCTGGACCTTCTTTGGGATGTAGGGGGTCCCCAAAAGTGGGGCTGAGCTAGGGAGCCCTGTCCCATGAGAATAGTTAAAATAGTGAGCAGAAGAGGAAAGGCTAAAAAGGGTAAATAGTTTAGTCTGAGGAATCGAGGTCAGGAAAAACTCAAACAACCCACCAGACTATAAGCTTCATGAGGGTAAGGACTATACTTGTCTTTTTCATTGTTTTGTTCCCAGTGACTGCACATGACTTGGAATATGGTAGGTGATCAGTACATATTTGTTGAATTCCTTAATTAATGAATGCCCAAAAGAAGCAACACTTGCCTTAATCTCAGTGACTGGTGAGAAGCTCAAGACCATGTTCCTAACAGCTCTTGGTCTCAGAGTTGTTACCCAAAGCCAATGATTTTGCTTGGCAAAGAACTGCATGTACTCGCAATGCCACCTGTTAGGGAAATTCCTTAGGTGATGACCAGTGTCCGGAGCACAAATCCTTCAGGGTTTAGTAGCAGCTTATTCTACCATTTGACTTTCTTGAGGATCAACTACTTGCTTCTCCAACATAAGTACACATAACCCAGGATACAGACAGTAAGGCAGAGGGATTAAATGCACAAATTCTAGATGCAGAATGTGAGGATTTGGATCCAGGCTTTACTACATAATAGATTTATGATCCTGTGCAAGCTGTTTGTCTTCCTACAGCTTTGTTTTCCTCATCTGTAATTTTGAGATATAATAGTACCAACCACATAGGTTTTTTTATATGGACTGAAGTGAATGAGGCAAACTCTGTAAAACACTTTGCATGTTGCCTGGTACCTAATAAGCTGGATAAATGTTAGTTCTTTCTCTTCTCCACCATCTTCTCCTTCTTTATCTTCTTCCTAAATGTTATTCTAAAAGGAACATTTAATAACATTTTTGTACTTCTGAAAGTGAGACTTTTGTACTTATAATTGATGGTGTGTCCAGGTCAACTGGAAGAATTTTTTATTTCTTTTTGATGTATAAATTAATAGTACCTCTTACGATTGATGGCTCCTAAAATGAGATAGAATTTGGAATTGTACTTATTACTGCTAATCTGACTATGTGAAGTATGCAAGGAAATATGAGAGGCTTCAGTGTAAACACCTTTCTGCAGCATCAATTTTGCTTGAAGATTTAGGTGGGAAAAGTTGAATAAGCTAGCCAATTAGAAATTTTAAATGTTATTTCTATATTTAAACAAACATGGATGGATTAAAAAGAAGTCAAGGTTTACCTGAATTTTTAAGAGAAAAATGTGGCATGCCATAGAAACTTTGGCTTGGAACGCTAGATTTCTGTTGTAGTTGTTTATTATGCTCTGCTGTTTAGAGTAAGGTGATGGAAAAGTTGAGAAGCACGGTGTGAAGCAGTGGCAAGAAAACCAAACAACGTCCCTGCCCTCATGGAGCTTAGAGTCTAATGGGAGAAAAACATGAAAACAAATAACAGATGTAGGGTATTTTAGCATTTATGATAGAATTGCTACAAGGAACATTTAGGCACAAAGGAGGGAGTGGCCAGTTCTGTTAGGGGCTTAAGGGTGCAATTGACAAGACTTCTTAGAGAAGGTGACCTTGAAGTATATTTTTTGCGGTACACGGGCCTCTCGCTGTTGTGGCCTCTCCCGTTGCGGAGCACAGGCTCCGGACGCGCAGGCTCAGCAAGCCATGGCTCACGGGCCCAGCCGCTCCGCGGCATGTGGGATCTACCCAGACCGGGGCACGAACCCGTGTCCCGCCGCATCGGCAGGCGGACTCTCAACCACTGCGCCACCAGGGAAGCCCTGAAGTATATTTCTGAATGAGGATATGGAGTTTGGAGAGAAGACAGGGCACACTCAACAGGACCCTTGTCGTTTTTATCCTTTTCCCTGGGCACTGAGATGCTCTGTAGTATTGGGGAAGATTCTCACTGCTGAACTTGCAGAGGAACTAGAACTTGCATGTACTGGGATCTTCTCTGGCAAGGTCTTCCAAGGATCTTGTGGGTGGCCTTGCTTTAGCAGGACAAATTTGGGTCAGCGTGGAGCATACTGATCGTTATTTAACCCAAGCAAAGAACTTTATAACCTCTTCCAGACTTCTGAATCAATGCTACAAACAGATCTTGCTTCTCTTATTTTGCTAATAAAATATAAGTCCAAGCAACATCCTCTTCTTGGATTATAAAACATTTATTTCCAAGCACCTTCCAGCCCAACAGTACTGGTGGGCTGTTCATTCTGTGAAACTCTGCCATTTGCATGGAACTGCATATTCTTTTGTAGAGCTTCCTGGGTTGAAATTCAGACCTTCATTTTCTTGTCCTAAAGAGAAAGACACATATCCTTTAGTAAGAATTGTACAGCATTGCCATCCTTACCCTTTGAACCTTCTGATTATCCCTGGAACAGCTGGCTCAATGTAGCAGTAATTCACAGTCCTCAGCAGGTTGGCTGCAGAGAATTCTTCATTATTCAGAGTTCAGCATGTGCCAGCAGTGTTACTGAAGTGGTAATTGAATTTGGTGAACCCTCCGTGGTCGAGACAGCATAGCACTGCCTGCAAGAAACATGCGGTGTGGTTAAGATGAATATACTTCCAACAAAAATGAATCTTCAAACTAAGCTCGATAGCACAGGGCCAAAAGGACATACTGTTTTGATGATTTGACTTGTGATGTTGAGCATTTTGGAGTGAAACCCATTCAGAAGCATGACAACGTGTACTTACAAGGAAGACCCTGGGAGAGAAGTCTAATACTGCCCAGAAATCTCCAGCAAAAGCTTTACTGATAATCTCATCAAGCACAGATAGGCATGTGACAAAGTTATTTCCTTGCTTAAAGATGTCCTTGCTGCATTGTTGAACTGAATCCTTGTGTGGTAAAAGAAAAGAAAAATCCTCCAATAATTTTCAGTGAAGCGTGCCTTATCACTAAACAGCAATTAAGTGCTTTCAAAATTTCACATTCACAGAATGATCTCAACAATCTCACTACTTTGCAATGCAGTTTCTAAAAGAGAACATTTATAGTTTGGGAAAACAGCACAAAAATGAAAACTGTTGGAATTGTTTTGGTTGCTGAAAATATACTTGGCCTCAGTGGCTGCGGCGCCGTAGAAAAGAAAGAACTTTGGCTCTGAGCTCAGGCAGACTCTGAGTTTGAATCCCAGCTCCTTCATTTACTGTGTCCTTAATAGGTCATTAACTTCTTTTAGTCACTATGTCTTTTCCTGTAAAAATGAGGTCAGTAATGTCTGCCTCTGAACATGACATGCAAAGACTAAGGGGCAGTGCTTGTCTTTACTGGATACTTATCATATTAACAGCTGTCATTTGCTGGCCTACTAGGTGCGTGGCATGGTCAAGTGCTTATGAACGTGTATAATGTTACAACAATATGTAGTTGACACTTAGGGTGACCAGTTCATCCCAGTTTGCCTGGGACTGTCCTGATTTTACGACTGAAAGTCCTGAGTCTCAGGGACCATCTCAGTCCAGGACAAACTAGGGTGATTGACTATTATCTCAATATTATGGTTTCACCTTACAGGTGTGGAAACTGAGGCTCAGAGGGTGTATCCAAATTTTTCAATATCCCACAGCTGGGAAAGAATAGGTCCCATATGCAACCCAGGTTTGGATAACTCCCAAGCCTGCACTGTCTGCAGCCCTAAACTCTGCTCGGTAAGTATAACTTTCCTTGCTGTATTACTAGAACGTTCTGGATTTAACAAATATTTGTAGATCAGATCACATTTTTTCAACTGGCTGAAATTATAATTTCAGGAATGCATGTGTGTGTTTTTGCGGATGTTACAGAGTGGGGAGATCTCTAAGTGAGAGGTAAAGAAAATCATAGTGATAGTGATACTGAAAAAGATAGTTTAAAAGCCTAACATCTATTTTGAAGAACATTTTATCTTTTGTCAATGCATAACTCATTGATTCATTCACTTATCCATCTGTCCATCCATTCATTCAGTAGATTTAGAGTGAGGTCCTGTTGTGTTCCAGGTACTGGGGCAGATACAAAGAAGACTAAGGTACTGGCCTCAAGATGCTCAGAGTAATGGGATTTTTAAAGAATAATTGTAAAATCACTAATGATGAAAAATCTGAAAGAGAAATTAAGGAAACACTCCCATTTACCATTGCAACAAAAAGAATAAAATACCTAGGAATAAACCTACCTAAGGAGACAAAAGACCTGTATGCAGAAAACTATAAGACACTGATAATAGAAATTAAATATGATACAAACAGATGGAGAGATATACCATGCTCTTGGATTGGAAGAATCAACATTGTGAAAATGACTATACTACCCAAAGCAATCTACAGGTTCAATGCACTCCCTATCAAACTTCAGACTATACTACAAAGCTAGAGTAATCAAGACAGTATGGTACTGGCACAAAAACAGAAATATAGATCAATGGAACAGGATAGAAAGCCCAGAGATAAACCCACGCACATATGGTCACCTTATCTTTGATAAAGGAGGCAAGAATATACAATGCAGAAAAGACAGCCTCTTCAATAAGTGGTGCTGGGAAAACTGGACAGCTACATGTAAAAGAATGAAATTAGAACACTCCCTAACACCATACACAAAAATAAACTCAAAATGGATTAAAGACCTAAATGTAAGGCCAGACACTATAAAACTCTTAGAGGAAAACATAGGTAGAACACTCTATGACATAAATCACGCAAGATCCTTTTTGACCCACCTCCTAGAGAAATGGAAATAAAAACAAAAATAAACAAATGGCACCTAATGAAACTTAAAAGCTTTTGCACAGCAAAGGAAACCATAAACAAGATGAAAAGACAACTCTCAGAATGGGAGAAAATATTTGCAAACAAAGCAACTGACAAAGGATTAATCTCCAAAATTTACAAGCAGCTCACGAAGCTCAATATCAGAAAAACAAACAACCCAATCCAAAAATGGGCAGAAGACCTAAATAGACATTTCTCCAAAGAAGATATACAGATTGCCAACAAACACATGAAAGGATGCTCAACATCACTAATCATTAGAGAAATGCAAATCAAAACTACAATGAGGTATCACCTCACACCAGTCAGAATGGCCATCATCAAAAAATATACAAACAATAAATGCTGGAGAGGGTGTGGAGAAAAGGGAACCCTCTTGCACTGTTGGTGGGAATGTAAATTGATACAGCCACTATGGAGAACAGTATGGAGGTTCCTTAAAAAACTAAAAAAAAACTACCATAGGACCCAGCAATCCCACTACTGGGCATATACCCTGAGAAAACCATAATTCAAAAAGAGTCATGTACCACAATGTTCATTGCAGCTCTGTTTACAATAGCCCAGAGTTGGAAACAACCTAAATGTCCATCAGATGAATGGATAAAGAAGATGTGGCACATATATACAATGGAATATTACTCAGCCATAAAAAGAAACGAAATTGACTTATTTGTAGTGAGGTAGATGGACTTAGAGTCTGTCATACAGTGTGAAATAAGTCAGAAAGAGTAAAACAAATGCCATATGCTAACACATATATATAGAATCTAAAAAAAAAAAAAAAGGTCTGAAGAACCTAGGGGCAGGACAGGAATAAAGACGAAATTTTTAACATGTGGAGGTGTCTTGCAGGTTGTCCAGAAAAAAACATCAGGGATCCAGATATTGGATTGAGTAGAAAGTGTGGAGAATATCTGAGGCCTTGGCAATAGAGATCACCAAATTAAGAGCTGTCTTTTGTTTTCCTTCTGATAAGAAGTCGTAAGCTCAACTAAAGATGACCACTTTGCTTTCAATATTTAATTTGTAAATTTTAATTTATATTTTCAATAAACAACTCAGAAGCACAAAAATAACAGCAGAGTCACACACTGATAAGATCATGTTTATTTAGTAATGTCTGACAAACAGAGAAAGTAAAAGGAATATTTTAAAAATGTATAATTTATATTTATATAAATACTTCAAAGGAGAAAAGCTGAACACATAAGGTGACATTAGAAGAATGTATACATTTTAAGTTTGCAACCTATCTTATAGCCTGACAAGTTAGATACATGTATGTAGACACATATATCTTGTTCATGAGTTTGCATAACTAAGGCCCAAGGATAAGTTTGGGGATCTGTACAATAATTCTAAACTCCCATAGAGTTTGTGGTATCTTGTCACTGCAGTCTTGTCGATTTTGTTCTTCTTTTTCAAAATTCCACTACCAGCACACTTGAAAGTCATCGAAGGTTGTAATCAGGTGCTTTGGGCCTCAGTTTATTCATCAGTAAGGAGAGAGGAGCCCTGCTGATATGTTCTGCTTCTTCTGAATTAAAAAACTAGTGATCCCCAGCAGCCCCCAGACACATACAAATGTCTGAGGGCTGGTAGAGGCTGGTCATCTACGTATAAGGGAGAGTTTTCTGTTTAGCTTCTTTCTTTTGGAAAGGAGTCAACTTGTCTGAAATGGAGCCAATTGATGACACCAGTGCACTTAATTAATAAGCATTCCATTACTGTAGATACAGCTTGTTTTCTATGTACACAAAAAACTAATAATCTCTAGATTTCGAGTTGAAGAGCTATATGTTTCCTCGGATCTCGGAATTTGAAGTTCAGAGTTGAGCTACTCAAAATGAGCGCTCCACAGAGAACCCTTAGGTCAAATCTCAATCTATGGTGAAATATTTGTATGATGACACCCTCAGTATGACCTTAGATTTCACCGTTGTCATTCATTACTGTGACCTTTTCTTGAAATTTCACTAGCGTATAACAAAATGAGTGTAATGGGATACAGTCTACACAGTAAGACATGTATCTGATTTCTGAAGTTTACAGAAATTTTCATGTGTAGTAAACAGCACAAAAGAATGTCATCCCTAAGCACTATCCTGAGCTTACCTTGATTCCAAGTTTACAGTTAATCATATCTTTCATGAAAAAAAAACAGACATAACTGACCTCATATGACCACAGAAAATACATGGGACGCAGATGTGGATAATAATTCTTTGTAATTTTTCTTATAGTCATTTGATAGTGGGTGGCTACAGGTTGCCTCTGTAGGTGGGCTTCTCAGGGGACACATTACATTTCTCCTCTGCTGGTGTTTGGCTTTAAGTCTTGGAGGAAAGACGCATTGTTATGAGGACAGTTGTTGTGACAGGTGCAGGTCCCGATGACCATCACTGGTTTCTTGAGGGTGTGGCCTGGGGAGCACTGGAACTCCACCTGGATGGTTTTGGTGTTGTGTGGGGTACAGCATCGGCCATCGCTGCAGACACCGCAGAACCTGGGCTTGTAGGTGTATAGGCTCGTGCAGTTCTCAAACTGCAGGTGGATGGCTTTGAGTGACTTGGTAGTGCGGAGACACTTTTTCCCTTTCTAAGAAAGAAGAAAAGGAGTGATGCATGAAACGGCCATCATTCCTCCAAGGGATCAGTCTAGGCATATGGAATAACTTGCTAGCTGCCTACCCAAAATCTGTTGCTCTTTCTTCTTTGCTAACAGAATGTTAATTTTGTTTGAGTAATGTGGTCCACTACAAGTATATTCTTCTCCAGAATATCTGGGAGCTTGCAATGGCCTTGTGGCCAAGTTCTGGCCAGTGATACATAAACCAAGGGATCCTGGGAAATCCTTTGCCCTTCAGATGGGTACAGTTCTTAATCGCTTCCTGCATTCATTTGCCTTCCTATCTAGAATGTGGAAATCATGCCTAATTGTATATAACCATCTTTTGACCATGTGGCATAAGCATGAAGATGAAAGCATATGTATGATAAAGAAATCTATTTTTTCAAACCACCGTAAATAGGCTTTGGCGTTGTTATTAGCCCAATACATTCTTAGGTGTTATAAAGAGAAATGGAATAAATATGGCATCACTGCAAGCCTACTAATGTTTCAAATATTTTTCAGACATTAACTTACTTAACCTTATTAGGAACATTCACTCATACAAGGAGCAGTTATTCACATAAAGAGCAACTGTCCAAGTTTTATAGATGAGTAAACGTAGTCTCGGAGGCCAAAGTGATCAGAAAACATCTAGAACCTGAATTTGTCTGACACAAAGCCCGTTCCTTCTATTACACTGTGACTCAGGAAAGTCTAAGACAGTGGGATTTAAGGTTAGTTTCCATGAAGGCACGGTCAGTGGAGAATTTATTCAACATTCCATTGGTAAGAGTTGAAGAGGAACCCCGATATTGATAATTCAGCAAGACATTGATGATATGTTAATTTCCCACCTAGATTTTTTCACCTAATTTGTCACAATTTTCCACTGCTTTTCACCTTCCTAGTTGTAATCCACAGCTTGTGGAGTGATGAGACTTGGAATTCTCTAAAATTGGTAGCTCTCAAACTTTAATAAGAGTACATCAGAATCATCTAGAGGGTTTGTTAAAACACACATTGTTGGGCCTTACACCCAGAGTTTCTAACAAGTTCTTAGATGATGCTGCTGGTCTGGGGAATCATGCTTTAAGAAGCACCATCTCACATTTAAGAACCTTTTGGTGATAAGGAAGTAATGATTATTTGGCTGGCATTTCCCTAGATTCCAAACAAATTTCTGGCCCCTTAATGAAATACATATATATATATATACTATAAATAAATGTCTTAAATATAATATCTCCCAATATCAAACTTGGTGCCAGGTACAAGAAAAATATGAATTTTAGAAAAAGAAACAATAGAAAAAGCAAAATTTTAAAGTCATGACATGGAAATGGCTTATTTAATAAGCAAGTTACTGTGTACTTGACAATATTTAAAGGCTTCTTGTTTTTTCCTTTTTAATATTTAATGTTTAGTGTATATTTTTGCCAATATCCACAAAAGGGTACAAGGTCTGCAATATCTCTGTGTGTGTGTGTGTGTGTGTGTGTGTGTGTGTGAGAAAGAGAGAGAGAGAGGGAAGGACAGACACAGAGAAGAAGGTGTTTCTAGGGGCTCTTTCTAAATTGGTGGAAGAAGCATAAAGTTAGAATGGACCTCAAAAAGTCACACAGCTAAGTAGCCATATAACAATGCAACCACTAGAGACTCTTATTTTATCAATAAATAGAAATGATGCTTAATATTAGGTAATGATATTTATGTTAACAGAGTAATCTATGCCCAGCACTTCACAAATTCATTCTATTTAATCCTCATGACAACTCTGAGGTAGGTATTGTTAATGTCTCTGTTATATGGGGGAAAGAACTGAGGCTTAAAGGTTAAGAAAATCACCCAAGATCCCATAGCTAGTTCATGTGGGAAGCCAAGATTTAAAGCCAGGCTGTCTGGCTCCAGAGTTGCACCCTTAAGTGTGAGATGATATTGCCTCAGTGGAGAGATATGTAAATCTTTCATTGTTAGGAACTGTTTTATTTTGGCCTTAGGTTTGTACAAGGGTCCATATACTAGTTCGATTTGGGTACTGCATTTATCTGACCTAGGGCTCTGCTAACAAGGCTTGTGATGTCATCAGGAACCAATCAGAGCTTCTGATCTGCATGCCTTGTACTCAGCATTAACACACTGAGTTGATATCATTCCAGCAAAAAAGGAAAGAAATGTGCTATTTTATTTGGCACAGATAGCCTTATGCTGGCAAGTGTACTAGTCATACTAGGCTTTTTGAAATACAGAAAATAATTCCCAGACATCCATTCATTTATTCATCAACAGTTGTTTATCAAGCACACAGTACATCCCAGGTAGGATGTGGGGGACTGAGGGATGAGGAAGGCAGATGTGGTCCCTACTCTGTTACTTCCTTCAGACTGTGTCTCCCTGTGAGCTTCAGAAATGACCTCTCTAAAAGAAATCATGTTTGACCACTGAGTAGCCAGTTTTTTCCAGGATGAAATGAGATTTGCCAGACTTTTCTCAACCGGGGACATTACTGTAGAGGTCTGGCCCCTCCCTCTTCATCTGCTGTGAGTTGCTGGGGATATTTCAATACATTAAAGAGAAAATAAAAGAAGGTAAACTCCTTCATTAGAGCTGACCTTGAAGTCAGCTTCACAGTGACTTTCTAAAGCCCAGGCCCCCCTCCCGAATAAAACATAACTCTCAACCTTTAGGTTGTGAATATTTTTTAAGTCTACAGGTGTAAAGTAAACACTTTCTGAAGAGGAACAAAAGAAGACAAATCTCAACATTTGGAACAACTGGCACCAATGGTGGACATTCTCAGAAAGATCCATCTGACAAGACACAGGAAGAAGCAGTTAGAATGGTCATTGCCCCCTTTTCCACAGGAGTGCGGAATGGACAAGACAGTGGGGAATTGTTACAGGGAAGAGCAAAATCTGACTCCATGTTGGATCTGTTTCTTTTACTTTAAGCTTTGCTTTTTGTTGCTTTTGTTTTTATAATCATACATAATGGACTGCCTCAGGGAACCCTGCCCTGCTGCTGCCTGAATGTTAAACTAAAGTGCCTTTGTTCAGCTCACAGGGAGACAATCTGACCCTGCCCACCTGTGAATGCCTGCAGAAAAGAAGAAAGTAACACATCCCCTCCCTGATGCTGGCCAAGCCAGGAGATATTTTGCAAAATCAATGGTCTTTTTACTTTATTTCCTCACCTCCTCCCCCTCTCTGTTCTATAAAATAAACTGACATCCAGACCCCATTAAGATGGTTTTTGGGGACACTAGTCCGCCATCTTCTTGGTCTGCTGGCTTTCTGAATAAAGTCACTATTCCTTGCCTTATAAGAAAAACAAAAACAACAACAAAAAATAAAACACAGGCCCCAACGAGGCAAGGCCCCTCCGTGGTGGGGGCTCCTCCCAGGCTCATACCTTATCTGCCGGCTGCTTGTGCTCTTGGTCACAGGGTCGCACCACGCAGAGCCGGGTCTGCTTCACCATCTCGCAATGTGGATTCCTGTTGGTGACCCGGGTGGAAAAACCCATGCCACAACTCTTGGAACACGCACTCCACTCTGTGGTCTGCTCAATGCAGTTGATACCTGAGTCGGAGACTGCAACTCCTAGAGTGGCTTCGGTCCTGTAGGCTACAGGATGTTGAAATAGGGACAGTGTTATTGCGTAAAATGTGGGGATGGCAAAGTGGTCCTTTCAACCATCATTAGGAAGAGCGTCTCATCCAGTTCGGTACCTGTGCAACTCAGGTGTTCTCAGGGGGCAGACCTGGATCTCTGTATTTATAAACCCCTAACAGGTAGCACAATGCCTGGCACATGGTCGGCCTTCAAGAAATCTTTGTGGAATGACTGTCCGATTTGTTCATAAGAAGTTTAGGAGGACCTGTCTTTGAGAAGCTTAGTAGTTCTAAGAATATAGCACAGTATAGCATCAAAAACCATTCCATAAACCGTAATGTTTTCAATGTGTGATTTTGTCCAGAGAAAGGATAATGAAAAAATTGTAATTGGATGAGTAAGTAGAACCAACCAACTCAGAATAGTGATGGAGGTAATGCTCTGCCTTAGGGAGGTAGAATTGGTCATTTGGGTTGTAGGATATAGTCACTGGGACTTTGATGACAGACAGTTCTGTCTCAACATTTAATATGCACGGCCTAGGGCACATCTCCTCTCTTACATGGCAGTTTTCCTATCTGTAAGCATGGCTGAGAATTTCTGACTTCAGAAAAACTGTGAAGTTCTGTGTACTGCCAGTATAAATAACCCGGCTGATTAATGGCTTCTAAAATATTCTCTACTGGATCTTGAATGTTTGCTTTTCAAAAAATATCACTTCCTTTATAAGCCAAAACAAAAGGAAAAGCAAAACAAAGATCCTAAAGTATCACTTGATCCTTCCTGCAGCACCTGGAAAGGTGGCATTTCTCTGTGACACCTGTCCAGGGATGGCATTCTTTAGGGAAGCTGGTCTTAAGAGTGCACAGGTAGTTGACAGAGTCCAGAAAAGAAAGAGTCATCACCAGGCCCTTTGCAAATGGCTTAAATGGTGTTCCCATGGAGTTGACACTTGCCACAAGTACAGAAGCTCTATCGATTACATGTTTTGCATAAAGTTGCCAAAGCACATCTTTGCAATGTTAACAAGGGTCAAGTGGGACAGACTAAAATATAAATGGCAGTCGTGTAATAAGAAAACGCATCCCTATGGCTCAACAGAACCACTGGATGTGATTCTTCTTCAGAAGAGGCTGTGTGTACTTCAGTAACTTGTCTGGGATTCCAACACGTGATGTGTCTGATCTCAGTGGGCAAGCTGGACTCCACAACTGAATGACCAGAAGCTGAAGCCAGTTTCTCACTGCAGATCCCAAAGAGCATACATGCTTCCTGCATGCACTTAGTCCTGTGCTGTGATCATTTTCAGGTATGTTGAATTTCTCACCTGGAAGGGTTTGGAGGTCCCCTAATGTCCCCGTCTCATTGGAGTCACAGATCCACTTTTCACAGCACTCCCCAGGCACTTTAACTTTTCTCGGAGCTGGGCAGTCAGGCTGGGGCAGTAGCAGGTCCTCTTCACAGCGGGGCACACAACCAACCTGCCCATCTTGGCAGGCGCACTGGTATTTGCAGCTAGGCTGGAAGGTCTCTCCACTTTGGTAGATGACTCCGTCGAACACACAATTGTCTCCTTCTATCGCTAGAATGTTGGGGAAGCAGAGCAGAGAGGGAAGGGGAGAGAAAATCAAGAACACGGTGCATCGAAGAGGCTATATAAGAGCCACAGCACATATTCCAAGCCCCAAATCATTCTTTTCCTAGTTGAGGCCATCTGGTTGCTGATCCACCACCAGCAGAGAGATGTCCTCATGGAGGCCTCCCAGTGCAAGAAGAAACACTCAAGACCACCCAGTCCCGCCACTCATTTTACGCACGAGGAAAGATGGGCAGAGCCGTGAAGTGACATTCCCCAGGGCCCTCAGCTGTTGTTCCCAATGATAGTGTTGTTTCGCAAGAACCTCCTTAGATTCTCCTACTCCAGAAGCTCAGAATTAAAAAGAAAAAAGTGCTCTTCCTAAGCCTCCAAACAGGTTAACTGGTCAAACTGGGAAGGGCATCAGGATTCCTTGGCATTCCAGCACGATAAATCATTACTCGTTTAGAGAAGAAACTAAAAGCCTATTCCAAGCCCTCTTATCCAGGGAGGCAGGGACAGGTCTCCAACTAAATGGTGCACCGTGTGGGAAACTGATCCCCAGTTGATTAAGTTTCACCATCCTGGATTGGCTGGTTGCCTGCATTTTTATTTTACTCACGGCCCAGACAGCGGTTGCATAGTCATCCCAGGAGAGCAGTGGCTGCTTTGGCTCAAACAGGACAATTACAGGTGTGAAAACAAACCAGCCTGGCTACAGTTGGGGGAAGTGTGAGCCTGTAAGTAAGCCCAAGATTCCATCACCCCCCGAGCGTACCCTGGAAACTTCCAAAGGAAATGACTTCACTGGCCCTTAACTCTGCTCTGCTCCGTGTCTATCTAGATTCTTCTCTAGGGAGGCAAATGCTTCTCACCTCCGCGGGCAGGTTTCCCTTCTGGCTTCTGGCGCTCCGCAAAGCCCCACGCGCCCCCAGACCATCCCCGGCACACAGCGCTCCATAAACATCACCCACGGCATCACTGTTAGTATTTGCTCATCACCCTCTCGGGAGTTGGGGGGAAGGAGAGAGGAAAGAGCGGGCAGCTCCGCTAGCTGAGGGACAGGAGGTCAAGCGGAGGAGGGGGCAGGGTTACCCATGCAGATGCCAGTCTGGGCGCTGGGGTCCGCTCTGCGGTCGCAGAAGAGACCGCGGCTCTCCTCGCAGGGCAGCATCACGGAGCAGCTCTCGCCGCGCTGGCGGGCGCACACCAGGCAGCAGGAGCAGTCGTCCAGCACGGCTCTCACCCCGGGGGCGCAGGTCGGCGGCTTCTTGGGGCACGGAGCCGGGCACGAGGAGGGGCAGCGCGGAGTCGCAAGGACCTGGGGGCGGGCGAGATCAGGAGAAACTTCTTAGCAGGGACCCTGGAAGGCAGAGCAACCCCGGGACCGAGCAGGGGCCGCCCAAGAAAGGCAAAGTAACCAGAGGCACCTGATGAGTGCGCCACTCACCTGTCCCAGGAGTTGGAGGAGCAGGAGGAAAGCCAGGCAGCGGCACTGATTGGGTGGACCGAGTCGCAGGCTCTGCGCACTCTGCATGTTCAGGCGTTTTCCTGCCGCTTTCACAGGGCTTTCCAGGTCGGAGATTGGCTCTGCGCGCGCTGCTCCTGGTCGGGCTCGCCCCTGCCCGGCGCCACCGCGCAGGTTTTATAGCGCGCTCCTGGGACGCGCACAAGCCGGTTGGCTGCAGCTCAGGCAGGAGGCGGGGGGATCGGCGGGGTGGGGAATGGAACGAGCCCCGGAGTTGCCATAGCAATTGGCCGTGGGTGCTGCTCTCCTTAGGGCGCGGCCCCGGGGCCTGCATGTGCCTGTGTGTAGCGACTGGCTTTTCCCAGGGCGCCGGGAGGGGCTGGGTGGAGGCCCAGGGCCAGGACCCAGGGCTTCGCCGAGCGCGTGGGAAGGAAACGCCTGTTTCCTCCTGGAAGCTGCTTCGCTTTCCCCCAGGACTAAGACACCGCCACTCCCCGTCACGCTTCTCCTCCACCCTGGCCGTTCCCAGCTGGGTTGCAAACGTGGGGTGCCCCTAAAGGGGTGTCCGATGTTTGGGACCATCTGTGAGGGGTTGGCTAGAGGCCCAGGGGTTTAGTCATAAAGGAAGCACATGCAAGTTTGTCACCGTTTAGGGCACGCTTTGAGAGTGTTGAGAGAGGGGGAGGGGAGAGAGGGAGGAAAAGGGAGAAAGTAGTGGCTGGGGACGGGGCGGGGGGAGCAGAAAGTAGAAGAAATCTTAAAGTGAGGATGGGGGACGATGCTGTTTACCGAAAGGCAAAAAGGCCTTTTGACTTTAACCATTCCAAGCCCCGCCGATTCTGCAGGTTTGGTAGAAATACAAGTAAAACATAATGAAATAAAAATACAAGAGCCCGAGGTACATAAAAACTTTCTTCCTGGTAGAGAAAAACCTTGAAACACCAGTGGTGTCACGCCTCCTGTGAAACAGCACATGTCAGAATACAAGAGCCTGTGAGAATTTATAAGGCCCCTTCAGCTCAGCCCCTGTCAAAACCTCAGCGAATTAAGGGAGGACTGCGGGAGGTACTTGCTTTACTGAGCTGACGCTCCAGCAAATCAAACCCCTCTCCCACCTGGCACCTACTTTCAAAAATGACTGCCGTGAAACGCTTGTCATCTCTCCTGAGGAGGAGAGCAGTCTGACTGCTCCAGAGTTGACACTGCTTGATGGTTTAAAACAAAATGTCTCCCCTGTACTTCAACTTCGCTTCTGCCTCAGGGATAACTATGTCCAGCTCCTTTGGGGGTAGTCGTGTTGGAAAGACACTTTTCAGAAAAATTATACAGGCTTGGGATGGAACTCTAGGCTTTAAAAGGAAACAAATTTCCTCTAGGTCATCCAGCTCCGGTGTGAAGAAATCAAAGGCAGCTTATGTAAGGGCCCAGGTCTGCCCCTGCCACGCCTGCTTCCCCGCATGCAGTCATCCCAAGCCCTTCAGTATAGTTCTCTGAGCAGCTGAAAACTGCTGTTACATAATTCCGAGCCTACATGAATTCTGCTTTCTTTGAGGAAAAGCAGACGGAGCAGTAAATCTTGGTGACAGATTGAACGATTAATTTGTGCCATGTCGAGGACACTCAATACACTCTTCAAATTGATGGGCTCCATGGGTCATCTGGTCTAGTGATACTTCCACCTGGCTGCACGTCAGAATCAACCAGGGTGTATTTTTGAAAAATATAGATTCTTTTTTTAATGAGTTTTAAAAAAATTGAAGTATAGTTAATTTACAATGTTGTGTTAGTTTCAAGTGTACAGCAAAGTGATTCAGTTATATATATGGGTTATTATTTTCCATTATAGGTTATGACAAGATATTGAGTATAGTTCCCTGTGCTACACAGTAGGTCCCTATTGTTTACCTATTTTATATATACTAGTGTGTATACGCTCATCCCAAACTCCTAATTTATCTCCATCTCCCCACCCCCTGCTATCTATCCTCTTTGGTAACCATAAATTTGTTTTCTATGTCTGTGAATCTATTTCTGTTTTGTAAATAAGTTCATTTATATCATTTTTAAGTTCCATATGTAAGTGATATCATATGACATTTGTCATTCTCTGACTTACTTAATATGATAATCTCTAGGTCCATCCATGTTGCTGCAAATGGCAGTATTTCATTCTTTTTTAAGGTTGAGTAATATTCCATTGTATATGAAAAATATAGATTCTTGGACCCAACCCTCAATCCACTCGGTTGGATTTTCTGGTGAAAGCTCTTGGTAGACAGCACTTCATTGTACTTGGAAATGGGAGCTGGCCTTTGGAAACCTTGATATGGGACAGCTAGGAGCACAACTGTTGGAGAGGCAAGACTATAGGCCAAGTTTTCAATGTATGAATTGACAGAACAAGGAGAAATTGGCAGCATGGAGGTTGGGCTGACTTTTGCTGGAGAAGGGGAGGGTGAGAGGAGAAATGTAACTTTAGGACAAGGAAGATGTCAGGTCACTGCTAACGTGTGCTGCCGTTCAGGTCTCTTGACTGCTGAAAGTGATAAAAACCAAACTGGAGCTAGTTCCAGAAAGATGACTTTATGGGACAGAGGCTGTGGTATTTCACATAATAATGATGTGGGAATGGTGCCACTAGGACTCAGAGGCAACCGAGATCAGGGCCTCGGAGCCATGAAGACTCCATCCCTCTATCTATCTTTATTGCTTCTCTGTGTGTCAGCTTCTCAGTCTGTCCCACCACGGACCAGCTTCTAATGTTTAAGGGAAGTGTCATCCTTAAGTTCTCCAAACCTCTTATGTTATGACCTTGTCACCCCAGAAGGAATGTCCACTCTCTCATCTGCTATAAAGGATAAGGACCTCCACATTAAAACAATTGGAAATTGAAAATGAAGACATCTGATGACAATCATGTCAGGTCCTGCTTTGCCACCTCCAGGACACGGTCTCTTGAATCCTCTCCGCTGGGATAGATTTCATTCTCTCTGAAGGCCCAGCATTCCTTGCTTTTCTCTTTTATCTCTTAACTCACTGAAGAATAATGATGAGCTTATTTCTGTGTCTGCCTCCCTCTCCTGCCTGGGAGCCCTTGATGGCAGGGAGCAGGTCATATTCTCCATAATACCCCCAACACCTATTTCAAGGATGGATCAGTTGTTTTTAGACCTTTTGAGATACTGCAAACCTCACTTGAAGTTTTGTCATTTGTCACCGCTTTGCATACAATGAGGTAAGAAAGAACTGGAGGCTGTTTGTTCCTCTGCGGCAGTAGAGGCTAAGTTGGTCCTATCAGCCATCACCCATATGCCCCTGACACGCACCTTCTCTTAGTCTTTCCGCACACTCAGAGTCTAAAGGATAGCACACACGCTGGTGATCTCCTGTGTGAAATAAACCATGTGTCAGTTGAGGTCTCTGGGGAAGTCAGGGGCCTCCGTAATAGAGACTTTTCATGAGTTACTGGTCTTGGCGACCAACGAAGATGGAGACTCCACTGGGTTAGAAGGTGCAAGTACTGTGGTGGATTCACTTTTCCCCTTTCCCTTCTTTCTCTCTACCCTTTCCTTTACCCTAGATGTGGTACCAGAGACTCATTTCTCCCTCTCTATCTCAGATGGACTGTTAATGGATTTATATTCTTATGACTTATCAGTCAATGCTCCTACCTTTAGAGAATACATTTAGAGAACTTCCTACATTTTATAAAGGCAAACTTTTACAAGGGTTTCCATTGTTGTTGTTTTATCTTTTTCATTATTATAAAAGATTTAAAATATATTGGCAGTGGCTTCTGTAGCAGGAAAGAGAAATAGAAAGCACAGAATCCCATCTTAAAAATGAAACCAATAAAAAGCAGTGACTGTGGTGTTATCAACCCCAGGACAACTCCATCTCTCTCCTTTCCTCGGTGATCACATTCTCTGTAAGCTCACGGCCATTCACCGTGTCTTCTTTCAGCCATTGTTCAGCCAGGCCACATGACACTTAATTCTCATAATGTGCCTCCTAAATCAGCCTGTCAACTCCTTAATTTTGTCGCTCTTTTCTGAATTTCCTTCATAGGTCCCTTTTCTGGGACCCCAGAGAGTTGGCAGAACACAAGGTAATTCCCATTATATGTTAGGCAGGTCAGCCCTACGTGGTGTCCAGTGATATGGCTAATTTCAACCAAACCCTCTTGCTTTTCTGACAAAGCTCTTGACGTCTTGCTTTTGTAGAAACAATGAGGGTCAGAGAAGGAACACTGATGGGAACATTATATACTTAGTATTTAATGTTATCCTCTTCCTATTGCCTACATTTTTAAAATTTATTTTTTAGTGCATTTCTTATTTAAAAACACCCCAAAATGTAGGAGTTTAAGTAAAAAATTCAAACTATAACTTACCTAGAAATTTGAGAAATAAGTTAATTTCTCCCACTGCTAAATGAACTCCTTCTAGGGAAGTGAGCTTCTTGGAGAATTAAATAATTATTTTAAAAGTTTTTTGAACTGGAATGGAGTCTATCAAGTCTACCAATTTACATACCACATTCTCAACCCCCTGGCACTAGCCCTGCCCTTCCCTGTGCCCAGCTGAAGAAAGTGGCCACCAGGAGTTCTTTCTGTGTGACTTCTCTATGGCTTGTAATAGCTGGGTAGAATGAAACAAGTTCTGCTTCATGGACTAGAATCCTTTAGACCAGGAATTGGCGTCAGAAACAAAGGCACATACATATGGGCAGGACATCGTGTTAGCTAAGCCTCAGGAGCGCTGCATATTGGGTGATGGTGGACCCAACTCATAAAACCTGGTGTCCAAGTGAAGAAGGAGAAGGGAAGTAGTATCACTTGAATACAAGCAAAGCTCTGAATAGCTTCAAATGATTGCTCCTGGAGAAAGGAAAAAAATTTAGATTCTTTTTTGGGTGAGTCCCTATTCCCAAATGCTATCTCAGAGTATTAAAAAACTTAGGCAGACTCCTACCGAATCTCTGAAATCTAAGTAAGAAAACATAGACTTTTAGGAGAGGCAGGACCACAGAACAGTGCTGCATTTGACAATGTGAATATTCATAATATCCAATTCATGAATTGATAATTATTTTATACTTCACGGCATGAATCAAAGATGAATAAGATGTCTTGCATTTTCAAGAACTTTATAATCTAGTAGAAAAACGAAGTAGAAAAAAATAGCTAAGGCATAAGGCAGAATGTGGTAATTCCTGTAAATAAACATAGGCAAAGTAACATAGGAGCATAAAGGATGATGAAATTCATTTCTTTGCTGTGAGAACATGGGTGTAATGGAGGCCAAAGAAAAAGTGTTTGGAAAATCTATAATTCCATGTTCATTGTTTGTCTTTTTACTAAACTATGTTGCCTTGAAGACTGTATGACATTAAGTTGGATAAAGCATGGATAAGATTTTGAAACCTGGATATGTAGGCTGAACAGAAACAGTGGAACAAAGGCATAAGGATGGGAAAATTCAGGACTTGTTCAGGAAATGAAGAGTGATTTAATTTATCTGAAACAGAGGGAGGTCATGGAAAATAAGTTTGGAAAAGTGGACCACAGTTGCCAACTCTTAGAAGAATATAAATGACAAATTCTAGAGTTTAGTTTTTTAAAATATCTATCTATTTATCTATCGATCGATCATTTCTCTACTTATCAGCAGGAAATTGCATGAACAGGGATATATGGGTTGGCCAAAAATTTTGTTTGGTTTTTTTGTAAGATGTTATGGAGAAACCCGAATGAGCTTTTTGCCAGCCCAATATTTAGGAACATTGTTCTTTGAGAGTTTATGTTTGATTATAGGAGGAGGTGACCAGAGGTAAGTACTGCAGTTAAGACATTTTTGCAGTAGTTCAAGGATGATATTGAGGACTTGAACTAGTGGAGTGGCAATGGGAAGGGAAAGAGGAATTTGGAGGTAAGAGATGATTGGCCTTCAGTGGAGCTCTGGCTGGCTGTGGAAGCTCAGGCTAGTGACCGTATAAGTATGATACCAGGTTTTGACCCTAGATAACTAAGTAACTTGTAATAGCATTTTGGTGGAAGCCAGATAACTTCTATGATGAAACATCTCTACCTGGGTTCAGATCCTTAGATCTTAGTCTACCTGGCCAGTCTGTGCCTCAGTTTCTTTCTCTGTCTGTAAGACAGGAATGATAATAATTGTTCTTCTTTTCTAGGATTGTTGTTAGGCTAAATAAGATGATACATGCAAAGCCCTGCAGCCCTTTTCAACAGGGTTCTGTGAGAGAATTAAGCCCTAACACCCCAAGGCACCCATTTCAATGAATTAACTTCTCTTTTCTGCATCTTGAATGGTACTAGCATGTAACACACTGTATAGGGAACCATGGGGCATCTCAGAAAGAAATTAGGGGAGGCTTATTATAAGATTTGGGCTTGCATTAGATGATTTTGAGGACAATTCAAAGAAATCGGGTTCTTAAAAAATTGGGTTTTAAAAAAATCTATCTATGTATCTGCTTATCTATCATCTATCTATCTATCATCATTTCTCTAGCTATCAGCAAGAAATTGCATGAACAGGGATATATTTGGATTGGGTGCCAAAAGAAAGCGAAGGTAATTCCGTCATTGGTATCTTAATAACCTTTATGGCAGAGGAGGGATGAACAAGGCACAAATAGAATTGTTTTTGCGGAATAAGTGATGGCTGCTCGTGTTACCTGCATCAGGGGGAAGCTCGGTCATTTTGGGGGTTGCACAGTGTCTTTATTTTTATTTCCATCACACATGATTATCAAGTGGTCTTGTCATGGAGAGTCCTCATCAGATGCTGATCTTCTGTGAAATTCACAGCAGAGGAAACTCACAACCTAGTTAGTAGCAACAGTTATCTGTAATCAGGGCTAGTTTTCTTTTTTTCTTATCGTATCCTGTGAATAGCTTTGATTTTTTTTCTTTGAGGTTAGTAGAAGTAGAATTATCAAAGCAATGGTTTGCATAATTTATGAGTTTGCATACAAGTTTCCAATTTTCTTTCCGGGAGTGTATCCATTTGCTTTTCTGCTAGCAGTGTATGATAGTGAGATAAATGTTGGGCAATTTCCAGAAAGCCAGTACCTTGAGTGGTTGGAGTGATTTGTTAGAGAGTGACCGAAACCTTCAGTGCTTTTAGTGGTTCTACATGCCTGGTTCTCTCACTAGCTTTTACCGCTGAATTTGCTGGTCACGTGAGGAAGGGTCATTCATATTCTTCCCTTCCCATGTACTCTGCCTTTCTTCCCTCACTAGCAGACCTCTTTCCTTTTTGTTGATTGGGATCACTCATTCCAGCCAACACTGGAACTCACTTTTTTTGTTGTTACCCAGTCCTGGTCACTTTGTCCTCCTCATGTCACTAATTATGAATTGCTAAAGTTCCTTCCTTCAAGTAATCTTTCCCCCAGGTTAAAGGGACAACAAGATGTCTCTATTGAAACTTCTTTCCTTCTCCATTGTCTTTTAGGACTCTCCAGTGTGAAGCTGAGCTTTCAGAAGAATCCCTTATTGCTGCTGCTAGCCTGTGTGTACCAGGTCATCTCTAACCAGCTAGAACATTGGTCTCAAATATTTTTGACCATGACACTCAGTAAGAAACATTGAAATTTTAAACATAAACAAATCATAACAAATATGCATAAATGCATGTTCATATATATACACATATACATATAAATGTATGTATATATATACATATGTATGTAAATATACACATATTTGCATGTTCATATAATAAATGCATGTGTATATAAATATATATACACACTGTATAGTTGGAACGAAATTTCATAAAATAAGTGTCTTTACTACATGCCTTATGTTCAGATATTTGCTGTTTAGTTTCTTTCATTTAAAAAAAAAGCCCATCATGACTCCCTAAATTAATGATTTAGCTTCTTAGTGACAGAGGTGTGACTCCTTGGTTAGAGGTTGGTGAGTGGTAACATATAATAAGTGCATTCCTGCATTCCTGTTTTCTCTGTCTTACAATTTCTTCCTTTTTCTTGTACCAAGAAATTTCACCTTGTCTAGTACAGCCCAGCCTTGAGTCTAGGTGTTCATTACTCACCCCCAGATACCTAAGTGAGAGCATTAAATTCAGAATCTCTGATAAGTTCAACCATAACCATAAATTCAGCCTGATCTAAAATGATATTTTCTTCCTCCTTAATTGAATACCATCAACATTTATTCTCATAAATATGGTCCCATATTTTTCCCAAAGCTTGGCAATTATTTTACTAATTGTAAATCTATAACTCCTTCTTCTGCATTTGACTTCTTCTGAGGAATGGAGGGTTAGGGCAGGAGGAGAACTGGACACCCTGGGCAAGGTTAGAATCTCAGGATGAGGCCTGCCTTTAAGTAAAAGAGAAAACATCTTTATTAGAAAAGGAAGGAGGATTTCCTTCAGTTGCTAAGGTGTTTTTAGAGGGTCTGTAGCTCCTAAGCTTCTGGGTCTTCCCATTTCCAATTCTACTTATCAGCATCCAGCACTTTCCTTATTTTCTGGATACCGCTAGGGCTCTGATGAAGAAATTGGACTTTGTTTTGATTATCTCAGTTTTGCAGCTAAAAAAGGTGGGATTCTTTTAGTTCTGTTAAGAAATTGCCCCCTTTATCCCCTGTTATCCCTTCAATACTACACAGATCAAGAACTTTGCCCAAAATGCATAGGAAATTTCAATATTGAAGTTGACAAATACATATTGTCTACTATGAAAAATGCTCTAGTTTGCCATTTACCTTTAAATTTAATTTTGTGATTTTTGATATACAGAATTCTAAAAACTTATATCAATGCATGCATAGGTATTCCCTTTGTGGTTTTTCATTCAGGTAGTTATTGTAATTATTTTTTAAAAATTCAAATCTTTCAACTGAAAATCTTATGGCTTTCTAAAGTTAATTTTTATGAAGTAAAATTGCACTTAGTCTGAAAAGGTCAACAAGTGCTTTCAATACTATACCCCAATATGCAGCTTATACTGCTGTTTGTTCAAATTTTCATATTATCCACTGACTTTCTTCTCTGGAAGATGAGAGTTTAACTTTCTTACATCACAACCACACAGATTCCTATGCTTCACGTTTATTCTTGGTAATTAAACTGGGCATATGATGCTATATCTGCACTTTGAAGCCAGTTCTCTATTGTCATCCATCTTTCAGTGTTGCTCGTGAGAAATTTAGTGACATTTTGATTCCCAGCCTTTTGTATGTGGTATGTTATCTTTACCCTCTGAAAGTTTTTAGAAACTTGTTTTTAACCTCAAGTTGCTAAAATTTCACCATGGTGTGCTTGCTTGCTCTATCTATCTATCATCTAATTTCTCTATCAATCTAACTACCTTGTACCTTTTGGTGTAATTTGGGCATTTTGTATACATTCAATTTAGGGATTGGGGGGGTATTATCTGATAATTTCATTTCCTTCATTTCTCTGTTTTCTTTGGAAACTTTTAAGCGGAACATAAAATCTCCTAGGCCAGTGATCCAATTTTCAAAACACTTTACAGCCTGTTTTTCATCTTAGTATTTTTGTTCTACTTTCCAGAAAGTCTATACCTTGACTTCATATACTAAATCTTTTATTAGATTTTTAAAAAGTCAGGTTTATTGGGGTGTCGTTGATACAAAGTAAAAGTTACCCTTTTTAGTGAATAATTTCACATGCTTTGACCGAAGTTACATAATCATTGCTGCAGTCAGGTTGTAGAATGGTTCTTTCACACTCAAAAATTCTTTCGTGCTCCCTTATAGTCAGCCCCTTCTTCCACTTCCAGCCTCTGAAAACCAAACTCCGATCTCTCAAACTCTCATTTTTTGTGTCCCTATGGCTTTGACTTATCCAAAATGTCATGTAAATGGTTTACTTTTCAGAATCTTCAGGTAGCTCCTTTTTGTATTCTGTGTAAAACTTTTAGTTGCAGTCAGTGGGCTTTCTCTATGTTGGCTGTTTGGTTTTTTTTCCTTTCGGTATTTATTGAGATGATCATACAATTTTTCTTCTTTAATCTATTGATATGGTGAGTTATATTGATTGATTTTCAAATGTTGAATCAGCCTTGCATTTGGAGATAAGCCTTGTCTGGTCATGAAGTGTTCTACTTTTCTGGATTCAATCTGCCAGTTTTTGTTGAGGATTTTCACAACTATATTCACGAGAAATATTGATATGTATTTTTCTTATTTCTAGTTTAAGTATTTTTATGGTTTTTGTATCAGGATAATCTGACCTCAGAAAATGAGTTGGGAAGTATTCCCTGCTCCTCTATTTTCTGGAAGAATTTGTGTAAAATTATTATTTCTTCCATAAGTGTTCAGTAAGAACTCAGCAGTGAAGCCATCTGGGTTTGGAGTTTTCTTTTGGGAAGATTTTAAACTACAAATTCAATTTTCAAAGTTAGAGGTAGGAATATTTAGCTTATTTATTTCTTCTTCAAAGACTTTTGGTAGTTTGTTTCTTTCAAGAAACGTACCCATTTCATCTAAATTGTTGAATTTGTGGGAACAAAGTTGCTCATAATATTCCCTTACTGTCTTTTTAACTTCTCTAGGATCTGTAGTAATGTCTCCTCTTTCATTTCTGTTGTAGGTAGTTTGTTTCTTCCCTCTTTATTTATTGATCATTCTGGCTTGAAGTGTATCAATTTTATTGGTGCTTTCATAAAACTAGCTTTTGGATTTACTGATTTTCTCTTTTCTTTTTTCTGTTTTCAATTTTACTGATTTCTGTTCTTTATTATTCTTTCTGTCTGCTTGCTTTGGGTTTAACTTGCTCTACAATTTCTAGTTTCTTAAGGTGGAAGCTTAAATTTTTTATTTGAGAACTTTCTTATTTTTTAACATAAGCATTTAATGCTATGTACTTTCCTCTAAGCACTGGTTTAGCACATTTTGATAGATAGTGTTTTCATTTTCATTCAATTCAAAATATCTTCTAATTTATTTTCTTAAGATTTGTTTTTGATGTGGACCATTTTTAAAGTCTTTATTGAATTTGTTACAATATCACTTGTTTTATGTTTTGGTTTTTTGCCCCAAGGCATGTGGGATCTTAGCTGCCTGGCCAGGTATTGAACCCACACCCACTGCATTGGAAGGAAAAGTCTTAACCACTGGACCACCAGGGAAGTCCCAAAATATCTTCTAATATTTTCTTGTGACTCCTGCTTTGATCTATGAGTTATTTAGAAGTATGCTGTTTCATTTTGAAATGTCTGGGGATCTTCCAGATAGCTTTCTGTTATTTATTTGTAGTTCAATTCTGTTTTGGTCTCAGAATATACTTGGTTGTATAATTTGAATTCTTTCAAAGTTAGTAAGTTTTGAGTTTTATGCTTCAAAATATGATCTATTCTGGTGAATGTTTTTTTTTTTGCACTTGAAAAAAAGTGTTTACTCATTTTTAAAGTGGAAATAATTATTGAACTGCCTCAAGGGATTTTTATGAGGATTAAATGAGGTAACACTTATAAGTGTTTAGGAGAGTCTGGCTTGTGGGAAGTACTCAAAAAAAAAGTTAATTACTTTTATTGTTGTTGTAGTTGTTTTCTTCACCCAAGAACACAATATTTTTTTAAAGTCCCTTTTGTAAGGTTAACATTTTCTTCATATAAATACTGCTTTGGGCTTGTTAAATTTGTTCAAAGTATTTTGTTGTGGCCACTGTTTTGACAATATTGTCTAAAACATTATTTGTTATATATTTAACATATGATTATTTTACTGAAATTTATCATTAGTTCTAATTGCTTTCATACATTTAATTATCTTGCAGTTTTAGACAATTATACTAGTTACAAATATTAATAATTTGTATCTGATTTTTTTGGACATTTTATTTCTCATTTCTCTTTATTTATTTATTTATTTTTCTACATTGCCCCAAACTTCCAAAATAATGTTAATTGTTGGGATAGTAGCAGATGTCCTTGTTTCCTTCCTGACTTTCATGGCAATTCCTCTAGCATTTTACCTTAAGGGTCCTGTTAACTATTGGTTTGAAGAAAACATTTAAAGCCAATAATGTTTATTGAGTTTTACTGAATAAATTGTTGACATTTTATTGTGTAGAGTTTTTACTGAATTATTTATATTGTATATTATATGAATTGATTTTTTAAATATGAAATCATCCTTGTGTTTTCAGAAAAGGCTGAGTTGGTTGTTATGGTGTAAACTGCTAAGTTGACTTGTTAGTTTTTTTTATGATTTGTGTGTTCGTATTCATAAGTAAAATGAATTTATAGTTTTTTCTTTTTAATCTTTGCTAGGATTTGATGTTAGTTTATAATAATGAATTAGAAAGCTCTCCTGTTTTCACTTGTATTGGAAGAGTTTATTTTGCTTGTGAATCATTTATTTCTCCAAAGTTTAAAAGAAGTCACTGTAATTTTTGTAAATGTTTCATAGAATTTGAGAAAGCTCATTTTCCATGGTTATAATGTTGTACATATGTACATGTATTTAATTAACATTATTAACATGATAATTAATATTATACTGATATTATTAAACTCTTTTAGATCAATAATTTTTCACATACTTTATGACAAAAAATTATGTTGATATTTTTTATGAAATTCATTTATGTGTATTCTTTGTGTATTTATGACATTTTCAGCATATTAAAAGTGTAGAGTACATGACATTTTTCACAAGAAATTATAAATTTTTATATATTCTATATAAAATATTTCCTACTGTACCCTTAAATAATATTCTCTTGGATTCTGCTTTGTCTAATCCAAATATTTCAACTCCCACTTTATTTTTCTTCTTGTTTTTCTGATGTATCCATGATAATTCATTGATTTTTAAACTTCCTATGTTGTTTTTCTTCAGGTGTGTATACTTCTGTATTTCAAACAGCACACCATAGTGGTATTACTGTTAATTATTCTCATTGACACATACATAGACTCTGTATTTTAATAGGTGAGATTCATACATTTATGTTTATTGTCATAACTGACAAGATTTTTCCTGTCTCTCTTATCTTGTTTTATGTTTTATAATATTTGTGATATCTTGCTTTATTCTTCTCTTTCTTGTTTTTCTTTTTTTTGTTTGTTTTTAACCTCAGCTTTTTCCTCAAGTGACTTAGAGGGTAAATAACTCATTTTTATTATCTTTAAATGAAAATGTCATTATCTTTAAATGAAAATGCCTATTTTATGCTAATTATTTAGCTAAAGAGTGAACATTATTTATTTTTTATTATTTTATTCTTATTTTATCCTAATAAGATTGGAAATATACTTTTTTTATCCTAAGTTTTGTTTATTGAAATTTTTATATTATATTTTTTAATTATAAGAGTAAATTATAACATTTTCATTAAGCTATAATCATAAAATAACTACTTACACATTGTCTTTGATGATAGTTTCAATGATGACTTACTTTTTTTTAAGCCTTGACTTCCCTCTTTTTGCATTCTTCACTTTGATTAATGTTTTAGTTTTCCAGGAGGGATAAGTAAGTTGTATACTTGCTGAGGAGCTTTGCACATGAAGATGTCCTTTACAGCTGAAGAGCGACTTGGCTGGACCCAGAATTCTTGGGTGACAAAATTTTCAGTTTAGATAATACTTATATCTAGGTAGAGCTGTTGCAAACACTAGCCATATAATGACTCATTTAACTCCTCTGTGAGAAAGCTCTTGTCATTATCTCCATTCTGAAGATGGTATAACTGAAGGACAGAAAGCTTAAATAACTTGCTGAAGGAGTCAAAATTTGAACCTGGGCAATTTTGTTTCATAGCCTACAATCATAACCACTACAGCACATGGTTCATTAGATAGTCATTTGGAGATTACTGTATCTTGGGTATTTATAGGTGTTAATTCATTGTCTCTTGGCTTTTAGAGACAATACTACTGAGACAAGTCATATTTTTCTTCACTGGAAGGTAGGTTGTTTTTTTCTTCCCTCTGCCTGGATGAAATATCAAACTATTGGTCCTATGTTTTATATTTTTAGGCAACTTTTCTGTCTGTTAAGTTACCTCGTCTCTGTAAATTTTTCTTCTAATTTTTCATTCATTTTATTGTTCCTTCAGTATTGTCTCCTTTTGGGATTCCTATGTATGTAGGTAGTATATCCACTTATACTTGACTCACACCTTCACTTAACAAACATTTATTGATTATTTACCATGTGCCAGATACCGTGAATACAATGATGATGAAAACATGGCCAGTAGCCTATTAGTCTTGCAGTCTAATTAGAGGGAGGCAGCTCTTAAAAAAATAAACACTATTATAATTTTAAACGTCATTTAATGCAAAATCTGAAGGATGAGTAGACCTAGCCAGTTGAAAGAGTGAAAAGATATGTCAGGCAGAGGGAGAAGAATGATAAAGTCTTCAAGCAGAGTGCACTTGGTGAGTTCTAGGGTCTGCTGAAGGGCGATGAACAATGGGAAGACTATTACAGCATGAGGCTGTCCATACAGTTAGGAACTAAGTAATGTGGGTCTCTGCAGTCTATGTTAAGCTTTGGCTTTTTTAACGAAGGGAAGCCATTAAAAGATTTAAAGTAGTAGAGTCAAATGATCTAATCCAACTAGAGGATTGTTTGGATGGAGCAAGAGGGCATGTAGGGAGACCAGTTAGAAGGCCTTTGCTATTGTCCAGTTGAAAGATGATGATGGCTTGGACCAGAATCTGGCAGTGGAGATGGGGAGGAAAAAAAAGTTTCAGAAACAATTGCAAAGTAAATGCTTTATATTTATGATTTTTAGTAGAAGTGACAGAAACCATCCAAAACTAGCATAACTAACCTAATTATACGATTACAGGGATGTCTCCAAGGAAATGAAGGCATATAGCTGAAACTTAGAAAGGGCCTGAAACCAAGAAGGGACTTATTTTTACTTATTTTTATTTCTCATCTCTGTTTCTAAATTTTCTCTGCCTTCTTCTCTATCTTGCATACTGGCTTCTATACTTAGGGTGGAAGATGGTCACAGCACATTACTCACATTTCTACATCTCCTCCATTCAAAAGGAAGCATGTAACTGAATTTTTAATTCTTAGTTTCAATTCTAATTTCTCAGGAGCATGATCCAGTTGTCCAATTTGAGTTTTTTCAATTGGATTCAGGGAGAAGTTTTATGAGAAAAATAAGATTCTGAGAACCCGCCACATCAGATGGCGCTAGGGTTAGGGTTAGGAATATACATGAGGAAGTTCCTGTCTAATAGTTTTATTTTTTCATGAAGAAGGAGATGAGGTAGGTTGCTGAGAGACAGTAAGAGAAGGTGGTAGTGTCAAAGACTTGAGGAGACTGCTAAGGTTTGAAATTGCAATTGAAGAAAGCAAGAAACTGAGTACTAGAGAGATTTAGTACAACCCTAGGTAGCATTGAGAGCCCATCTGAGGTTATCAACCTTCCATTTATGGGGGAACTAATCTACAAATTGACAGAGGCACAATGAGTTTAGGTATTAGATGATACAGTGATGGACCATGCATGTTAAGGATGAGGAGATATGTGAAGAGAGGACACTTATGGATGGAGAGAAAGTAGAAAGAACAGCATGTACAAAGGCCCTGAGGCAAGGAAAGTTTGGTGGGTTTGAGGCACTAGGAGAAGTCTAGATTGGGCACACTGATTGCAGCTGGAGTCACAAGTTGGATTTTCTTCCATTCATCACTCACCTCAGTGCCTCTAGTGCTCAACCCAATATCTACTTGTAGCAAACACTCAATGAATACTTCTTGAATGAATCTAGCCTTATCAGTGTTATATCTAGCAATATTCCTTCAAATTTTCTGTCCTCTAGTTGGCTCCCTCCCATAGTTGACAGAAGTGATGGAGGCTTTCAACCTTTTAAAATTATTTTTTATTTTTTAAAAATAAATTTATTTATTTATGTATGTATGTATGTATTTATTTATTTTTGGCTGTGTTGGGTCTTCGTTGCTGCACGTGGGCTTTTTCTAGTTGGGATGAGCGGGGGCCACTCCTTCTTGCGGTACACGGGCTTCTCATTGCAGTGGCTTCTCTTGTTGCTGAGCATGGGCTCTAGTCGTGTGGGTTTCAGTACTTGTGGCACTCAGGCTCAGTAGTTGTGGCACGTGGGCTCCAGAGTGCAGGCTCAGTAGTTGTGGTGCATGGGCTTAGCTGCTCCGCAGCATGTGAGATCTTCCCGGACCAGGGCTCTAACCCGTGTCCCCTGCATTGACAGGCAGATTGTTAACAACTGCACCACCAGGGAAGTCCCTATCCTTTTTTTTTATATTGGAAAAATTACTTAAATATTCTGGACCTCAATGTCCTCATCTGTAAAATATAGGTATACTAATAACACCTACCTCGTAGGTAGTTGTGAGGTTTCAATCAAGCAAATATGTAAAGCACTCAGCTTTTGACTTAGTAGTCAATCAGTACCTATTACCCAATATAATTATTAATTTTATTGTTGTTATTGGGTATTATTTCAGTCTATGAGATTACCTGTGTTCTGTGTTCATGTTATTGTCTTGCCCGGAAATCTTTCAGTTTGCACTGGACATTTGTAATTTGGAGGACACCAAACACCATTTTCCCATTTTAATTGTATCCTGAGCTCTCCTTTGAGATATTAGCCCTCCCCCATTCTGAGTCCAAGTGTTCTGAGTGGGATGTCTACTCCCAGTTATAGAGTAGCAACCCTGGAGGCTTATGTCAATACTTGTATTTCATTCCCCTGCTCATAGGGAGTGCGGAAGTCCAACCAGAGCTAATGAAATGTGCAACAATTTAGGTCTTTTGTCTTTTCTCTGTGGAAACTACTAGAGACCATCACTTTTCACCATAATAATATGAGATGAGGTCGTGAAGTCTGTATCTGTGGGAACCATTGTTTCTATAAGGAGAGCTGAGAGAGCCTTCAAGGGGAGTCTGAAGATCAAGAAGAGCAGAACAGAACAGAGAGAGGCTTAAAAATGAAGTTCTGGGTGGTATTTTTTGAGCCCCTGGATCCATTCTGCCTGAAACTGTTTCTGATCTTTTGCATTATGTGAGCTTACACATTTCATCTTTAGTCTAAACTAGCTTAAGTTGGGATTTTGCCGCTTGAATTATACAATCTTAATTTATACACAATTTTCACTGAGCATGTAATTTTGTCCACCTTACATTAAATATATATTGACAGAAATAGAACTATTCTTTCAATAATTTTACCCAGAAATTCCACTAGAGTAATAATCAATGGAAGCTGTGCCATTAGGTATGACATATATTTCATTTTTTTTTTTGTATAAATCAAACTCTGAAGTTAATATGGTCTTGGAATCACTAATATGGAAATTAGTAGCTCTTAATAATTATGCTGTGGTTCTCATGAGCTATCATTGGGTAAACGGTATTTCTGCATACAAATTAGTTTTTATTCTGTGGCTTGCTTCACTTTTTAAGTAAAATAAGAACATTACGGGCTTCTCTGGTGGCGCAGTGGTTGAGAGTCTGCCTGCCGATGCAGGGGACACTGGTTCGTGCCCCGTTCCAGGAAGATCCCACATGCCGCGGAGCGGCTGGGTCCGTGAGCCATGGCCGCTGAGCCTGCGCGTCCGGAGCCTGTGCTCCGCAACGGGAGAGGCCACAACAGTGAGAGGCCCGCGTACCACACAAAAAAAGAACATTACTGAAATCTATTACTATCCACTTATTTTAAATCTGAGTTCAACTTTTTGCTATTTAATATCTATTATTTAATTTCTACCTTTCCATTTTATCCAGATTTTGAGAGACCATGGTTCTTACTGTTCACAGAGGGAGTATTTGAAGTGGAAGAAATTTTGGAATCAGACAGAAGTGGGTTCCAGTCTCAGCTCTGCTACTTGATAACTCAGTGAACTTGGACTAGTTATTTAACTCTTTTCAAATTGGGAGCAATTAGAAACTTCCAGAGAGGGAAATGTAGTGAGGAATACTGAGGCAGAGTATGTACAACTTTTAGTGCACATTAAGATACCTAAAGGCTTATAACAAGTGTTATTTTCCTTTTCCCAATTAGTAAATTTAGCTTTGTCTCCAAAAGTTTTAGTGAAAAGGCGTGCTTAGCAGATATATTGTTCTTTGAATTAAAATATTAAACGTTTTTCTTCATTTACTAATTTCTACGTGATCAGTATGAAAGAGCTAATGTGTTTTTAGATGAGATCGGGCGCCTTCAGGGTGGTATAGCCGTAGACCAATGTGTATATAGATTAGAACTTGTTCAAGGCTAATTTGATGTCATGTTTATGAATTACTTGAAGTAGCATATATGTGGATGATGATAGGAATACCTGTATTTCTTACATGTTATACATTTAGAATTATGAAGAGCTTAGAAAATCATTGAACCCCTCTCCTATCATAATGTCCATACATCAGTTTTTCTATATATTCTTTCAGTTCCATTGGAGAATTTTGGCTTCATATTTTTTCACTTATTTTTAAAATTTATATTATTTTGTGTTGCTAACTGTGTAGCTCATAATAAGGAAATTAAAAAAAATATGTGTGCAATCATGCTACAAACTGTGACCCATCCATTTAATATGAGCTGAGAGAGAAGTCGCTTCCCCTGTGTTTTATTCTTATTATTGAAACATTCTTAACATTTGGATCCCAAGTGTGAATAGTTTTTTTCTTTACAGTATTTTTTGTATTTTGTATAAATGTCTTGAATGGTTTTCATGAGAAATAAATTTTGCTTTTCCCCTGGACCTCAGTTCTAATTTTGACAATCAGAACCCATTTTAAAATCTCCCAGTTACATACCCTACCCAAAGGTCTGATGGCCATGACCTCTTCATGCCAGGATCCCTCTTCAGTTTCCAGGTGGAGAGTGAGCTGGAGTAGCTAAGGAAACTTCTTAAACAGAGGGGTAAACATATCCAAGTTTGAATTTGTCTGAATTTTGGTATAGTTACACAAATGACTTAGCTACCCTTTTTTTATTGTTCAAGCTGAATTCAAGAGGGAGAAATAAGCTCCTGAAAGTTGGTGAAGACAGAAGTCTCTAGAGAACAAAACGCTATCACCTGACATGTCTCTTTAGGTGTAATGATAGTTACAATTTATGATCAAGAGGCAAGATGGTGTGATGATTAGAAGCATGGGCACAGAGCTGGAACCCAGAACTGCTACTTCCTAAGTTGGGAAGGGAGCCTCCCTGTGTACTTCTGTGAAATGGAGACAAAAAACAGGCCCTACCTCATGGATTCTTGGGAGGAGAGGTAAAGATAAATAAAATACATGCACTTAGAAAAGTGCCTGGCATGTTGTAAATGCTCAAAAAATTATAGTTGTGTTTATTGTTATTGTTTCTTGATATTTAATTAAACAATACTCTGAACAGAAACTTCATATTAATAAATAAATTCAAAATATGTTAATTACAGGTAAATGTAATTTTAGGATTCCAGTAAATTTAGTTATATGGAAATCAGTGAGAAGATATTTTATATTAATTCACATTCATTGAAATGATGATTGTTGAGTCGCACGTAAATTTTTACAGAAATCTCTTCATAAGCACAGATAAAAGCACTTTACAAACAAGAGACTTAAGGAAAAAAAGAGACAAAGGCATTTTTACTTCCAATTTATTCTCCTGTAAACTGAATCCTATGCCCGGCTAGAACTATTCCTGTTCTCTCCTTAACTCCTCTCTTAACCAAAATTCTTGAAAGAATCGCGTCTACTTGAAGTTACAATTTATTACCCGCACCTTTCTTCTGGACCTAAGGTAACATCATTTCACTGCTCCTCTGCAGCTTCTCTTGCAGAAGCCACTGAAAAACCTGGAACTACTAAAACCCAACAAATCCTTTTTATTCGTTACTGATGGAGGCTTCAAAGCATCCAGCAGTGTTTGCTTTTCCTTCTTCTTGAAACTCTTCTCCTCCCCTGGCTTCCTCTTTTCTATTTTTTCCCTACATCTTTATGCACTTCTTAATCTTCTCAGACACCTCTTTTTGTAGCAATGCTGTCAATTTTTCATATTCCTCGGGATTTGTATCTCGACCATCTCATTGTTAGACTCTCCTTGGTTGATTGGATCCAAGCCAATAATTTCAGGTTTCACCTAAAGCGTCCCACTTTATATGTCTCAATTTATGTCTGTTTATATTTCTGTCTCTTAGATACCTCGGTGCTCCATAAATATCTCAAGGTCACTGTGACCTCAACTAAAACTCAGTATTTTTCTTCCCACTCCAAAGTTGCTTCCACATTAAATCCGTGGGCCTCTCACTGTTGTGGCCTCTCCCGTTGCGGAGCACAGGCTTCGGACGCGCAGGCTCAGCGGCCATGGCTCACGGGCCCAGCCGCTCCGCGGCATGTGGGATCTTCCCGGACCGGGGCACGAACCCGTGTCCCCTGCATCGGCAGGCGGACTCTCAACCACTGTACCACCAGGGAAGCCCACACATTAACTCTTATTTAGAATGGATGATTCTACCATGCTCATCTAAGTTAGAAACCTTGAAAGAACACTGGATTGTTTCCTGCCCACTTTCCAATATTTCCCATTGGTGTCCAAGACCAGTTGAATCTGCCTTTTAAATTATTTGACACCAACCTTTCCTTTACATCTACAGCCTACTTTTGCTTTGTTTGGGTTTGTTTTTTCGTCTTTTACTTACACCATTACAACAACCAGTACACTGCAGGGCAAGAGAAGGCCATAAAGGTAACTGAAGAACATTGGATTCTCAGAGAAAAAGAAACTTAGATAGGTAGAACCTTTAATGTAAAGTGGGAATAGGTTGTTAAGTTGGCATTTGACTGAGAATTTTACAATAAGATGAAACCTAGAGCTTCCCAGGTTCATCCTCGGCCCCTGTGGCTGTACCTTTTGGTCTTTCTGGCATGGGGCCGTTTCTTCCTGCAGTGCCTGAAGCCACGATGCAGTGTAGCCGGTGAATGCTCAATAAATATGAGTTAGGCTGAAGGAAAAGAAAAGATGAGATCTTGAGCTGCTGTCACTGAAATGTGTTATCCCAAAGGTCAGGGAATAATTTAGAGGTGATAGTCGTGTTTGAATACTCCTGAGGGGTTGTCTGTTCTAACGAACAGTCATGCCACTCAATTAAATTAATTTCAAAGGTATCTGTCAGTTGTGTACTAAAAATTCCACAGTGGTCCAACCCACATTTTCATCCATATCTTCAACTTTTTCCAACCAATCAGCATGATTAATTCATTACTAAGAATACATCTTGGGTTTCTACTCTATTTTTTACTCAACTGTTTGCTTTGTCAGAAGGCCTTTAACCCTCTATTCATTCTCACCTACCAAGATCCTACCTGGCACACGAGAGACTTTAAGATGTCACCTCCTCCAGGAAGACTTTCCTGATCCTTCTGCTGAATGAAAATTTCTTTCCTCTTAGCTTCTCTGACACTCTGTACCACTTTCATGGCACTTATCACAACCTGCTCTGTACTATAATTATTTGTGTACTGGCTCATCTTACCTATCAGAGTTTAAGCTTCCTGAAGTCAAGAAATTTCTCTTATTTTTGTCCTTCCACCCTTCCCCAAGCAATGCTTGGTATAGTGTTGCTATTCAATAGGTATAAAATTGAAATGAGCTATGAATTTTGCCATTAATATGTTTCTTGAGACCTGAACTATCAGATACACACATGTCTATGCCTTAATCTGTGCTAAATTGTATGGGACGTCCCTATCTTCTTTCAGCTATGTACTGAAAATCTCTATTTTCAAAGCTACTAAACAACAGCTTATTAAAACAACAACAAGAATAACCATAAAGATTTTTAAAGTAGCAATCTCTAGACTTCTTAGCCCTGAAATATCACCATGTTGAAAGAGGCAATAAGGTGTATTGTCAGTAGCACAGACTCTGATCTACAACTGCTTGGGTTTGAATCTTGGCTCTGCCACTAAGAAGCTATGTGACCTGAGTAAGCTGCTAAACCTGTCTGTGCCTCGCTTTCAGCATGTGTAACACAGGTATTATAACAGTATCTACCTCGCAGGGTTGGTGTGAGAATGAAATGAGTTAATCTAAGTAAAGTGCTTAGAACAGTATCTGGCACATGGTTAATGCTCAAGTGGCTTTAGCTATTACAGTATTATTATTATTATGAGTGCTCAGTTGTATACGTCTGCCCCTGCTTTGAAAGCACGAACTTCTAAATGATTGATTCTGTGTTTTCTTGGTCTTTGTATTTCAAGTGACCAGCACAGTGCCTGGTGACTAGTAAACACTGAAAGGGAAGAGACTGAAAGAAAATCTCTCCTTGTCCTGGAGGTGAACATGAACTTGTTCGCTGTCATGGGTATCCAAAGAACTTTCTTTTCCTGCTCTCATCAACCTCATATTTAACCCTGCTGGTTTTCATTTATTTTATAATTCAATCATAATGAATTTTAAAATCCATTCGAACTTCCAAGGATCTCTGGAGACTTGCCTCATCAGTCTGACATCACATTCATTTACATTTCTTGTTTTTTCATTTTCTTGTATGAGGTCTAAGAATTGTTCCAATAAAACACTTTTAAGATTGCATTACACATACTGTGTGCTATTTATTCCTGGCTCCACGTTCAAATTCACAAGCAAGGAATTGTGTATGCCCTGATCAGCTATTACAAACTGTAATGCTATATCCATTATGATTGAAAAAAAATTGGACCGGGGTTATTCTTTGGTAACCATCTAAGCTAATAGTTTAAATGGAAAATATTTATGCAAAAAACTTAGCCAGTTCAAGTTCAGGGAGATATTAGAGGCCATCCAGCTTGATCATTCTCCCATGATGGTAAGTTCTTCAGTAGCTTCCGTGATAAATAATGATCTGTCTTTCGCCTGGATTTTTCCAGGAAGAGAGAACACATTACCCCAAAGTCATCTTCTTCTTTTGGTGGGAAATTTTAATTGGTGGCAAATTATTTCTCATATTGAATATAACCCATTGCTCTCAAAAATAACATAGTTTAAAGCAGATCCCCATCTTCCATGATGGTCTTCAAATATTTGAGAACAGGTATTTTATTTCCTGACATATTATAAATCAACAGATTGTACTGATGGAGCTCAAGAACTTTTAGACCTAGAAGACACATAAATATAATTTAATCCTATTATTTTACAGATGAAGAGATTGAAAAGAAGAAAGGTTGTGTACTCAGCAATCAGCCTAATTTACAATTTTATAATTTATTATAACATATACAATTTTATAACTGAGTATAATATACACAATTTTATAATATATAATATAATTTGCTGTAACAAATACATTGTGCACACATTTTTATTTTATTCCATAAATAACATTGAAGACCTTGTTCAACTATAGCCAATTCATTCTCCCACCTCCCTCCTCAGAGGCTACCGCTAACCCATGTTGTTATGTAACATTCAAACATATTGTATCAGTTAGTGTTCCAGCAGAGAAACAGAAGCACTTTGGGTGACATGGCATAAACGATTTATGATGGGGATCTGATTTTACACGGTTGTAGGCGCTGTCGAAGAAGTGAAAGCCTATTGCCTCTGCATCTGGGCCCAAGTCATCGTAGGTGAGTAAGACTGGCAGTCAGGAACGTGAGCTAGACATGAAGTGGAGCAGAATGGCAAATCAAAATATAAGTCAGTCCCTCACTCCCTCCAACCTTGGCAGTGCTGGTGAAATAGAAGGAGCTGGTGCCCTTTGCCATGAAGCTGCACACATACCTGGCACTGGCCTCGGAGTAACTGAAAAAGAAGCTGCTGGCCTGGAGGAGCTGCAAGCCCGGTTGAGCAACAGTAAGACACAACTTGTGGGATCTGTAGTGTCTCCTGGTCGCTACAGAATCCACAATGCTGTGTAGTTGTCTAGGGGATGCAGTTAACTTCTGCGGGTCATCGAAAGCCGGGGCTCAACTGTAGAGACGACCTATAGATTTCTTCCCTCGCCTTGTTTTTGTCAACAAATTTCTCAGTTTTATATTTTCTCAGAACTGACTACTGGCTTGGACTAAAAATGGCATCATGTCCGTCAATCTCAACATCTGAAGCGTTTGCTCCTTTAATCGCATGCAAAGGGAGAGTGGGTGGTGAAAATGAGAATCAGTGTAGTCCCTACATTGTCCTGAGGGTGAAATGAGATGACTGTGAAGTACTTAGCTTAGAGAGAGGCATACAGTAAGCGTTCGATAAATAACTGTAAATTTTAATATTACTATTGTACCTTAAAACTCTTGCTGCTTCTGTTTGTGTGTCTCACCATTAAACTATAGACTTCTTGAAGATAAGATCTGTGGCTGTTCAGTCCTGTATCCTCAGAAGCCTAGCTCAGAGCCTGACCTACTAGAGGGTGGTCAATACTTGGAGATGGTATTGAAAATGAGTTTATGAGACTCTTTCCTGAGAGCAGTTTCTAGTAGGAGAGGAGAGAAGTTACGAGGATACTGAGCACATGAGAATGAAGGGGGCGCCACCACTGGGGGAAATACTCAAATATTAACTGCATGAATTCTATGATGTTATATCACAAGAAGTTTTTGATTTATTCTGTAAATGGTGTTGGTACAACTGGCTAACAATTTAGAAAAAATTGAGTTATATCTCTAGCTGACATCATCATATGGTAAAATGAATTCCAGGTGGATAAAACATTTAAATGAAAAAGTAAAGCCAATAAATTTTGGAGGAAAATAGGTAGGGATGTGTACGGGACCTTGGAACAACATTTTCTAAATACGTCACCAAAGAAAGACTTAACAAAATTTTAATCTCACACAAATAAGAAAAAAATTTTCCATTTAAAAATCTTAATGAACTAAGGAGGGAAAGAACAAATTGTACTGATATTTGCAAATTATATGACTAAGTGTTAATATTGTTAACCTGTGAGAGATTCCAATAAACTAGTATGAAAAATGTAAACAAATCAATAGAAAAATGTACAAAGATCATGAACAGCCATTTCAAAAAAGAAGAAAGAGAAATGGCTAATAAGAATATGAAAAAAATACTCCCTCTTAATAGTTTAAAAATTGTCAGTTGGGCTTCCCTGGTGGCGCAGTGGTTGAGAGTCCGCCTGCCGATGCAGGGGACACGGGTTCGTGCCCCGGTCCGGGAGGATCCCACATGCCGCAGAGCGGCTGGGCCCGTGAGCCATGGCCGCTGAGCCTGCGCGTCCAGAGTCTGTGCTCCGCAACGGGAGACGCCACAACAGTGAGAGTCCCACGTACAGCAAAAAAAAAAAAAAATTGTCAGTTAAAACAAAGAAATATAAACAACGACCTACTGTATAGCACAGGGAACTATATAGAATATTTTGTAATAATCTATAATGGAAAAGAATATGGAAAGAATATATATATATTCAGATATATATATATATATATATATATATGAATCATTTTGTTATACATCTGAAAGGAACACAACATTGTAAATAAACTATACTTCAATTAAAAAAAAAACCTGCAAAGTCCCTTTTGTTATACAAAGTAACATGTTCTCAGGTTCTAAGGATTGTGACATAGACACATTTGGGGGTCATTACTGTGTCTACCACAGGAGGTTAAAAATTATTGACTTTTATATAGATTTCTCATACCCCTGTGCTCTGGGTGAGAACACGAATACCCATAGCAGTCAAAAACCATACTAGTCAGCAACTTGCAGTGTCAGTTTGCCTAGCATTTGAGTAGCTTGGGCCTGGCAACAGCACCCCAACCTTTTCCATTTATTTTCTGTAACTTAGAAGTCAGTCTTTCAAAATGTTGATTCTGAACTTTTAAAAACCTCTATTAAGTAACAATAAATATTACTTTTTTGTCTCCTTTCTCATCTCTCAACTTTAATACTGTGTGAAATATTATTTTATAACCCAAACCGTTTTCTTTCTTTTTTTTTTTTTTGTAAGTGTTAAATTTGAAGCTTGAAACAAAGGAAAGCACCTCATCAAGGAATAATGAGTTTCCCTTGCAAGTCAGGGTGAAAAAATTCTCTCTGATCCAGACTTGCAGTAGTCTCCATCTTTCTTAATTGATTTTACACTTCTGCTTCATTGCAGACAGAAAAATACTTGATCCAAAAGAGAAATGAGAAATCACAATGGCTTGAGGACAAGTTTTTGAGTGAATCAGCACAAAGTTGTTCCACTAATGTTTCCGTCATTTATTTTTTTTCCGTCATTTTTAACAGGCAATGAAATTAAGTGGAAAAAAGCTCAGTCAAATCATTGCATTCTGCTTCGTGTTTCTCATCTACAAGTTGGGAAGAGCCAATCTCCTCTTATCTTACTATGTAATTTTAAAATTTGAAATGTACAAGCTAATGGGCCTTTATAACATTAGGTTACATTCATGTATTTGTTTTGCATGTGCTGAATGTTGAGTTCAATTTTATCGACACACGTCAAAGTTTTGTGGTTGTGTTCTCTTCATTCTAAGCATTCGGTCAATCTCTCACTCAACTCACTGAACATTTGGCCAGTATCTATTCCTTCAGTAAATATTCAATAAAATGTCTGCCTTGTGCTCTGAAAGGGCAAGCTAGAAATTCCCATGCAACATAATTATAAAATTTAAACAAGTGCAGAAAACCTTGAATGTGGAATAAACTGTAAGCGTAAATGCTGAAGAATGGGCTTGGAAAAAGTAGCGTAAATGAACAGGCAGAAAGGAGATGGGTGAATGGAAAAGCTACAGGCAGTCTAAGCCCTTCAGTGAATCATTTTGTATTGACTGCTGTCTTTGATACAATAAGCAAAAACCAAACACAGGTAGCCATTTCAAATCATTTACATTATATTTATATTCAAGTGGATAACCATATTCAATATAAAATTAATTCAGTTTAATTAAGCCAAAATTTTCTAACAATACACATATCACACACACACACACACACACATACACACACACATCCTTCTGTAGGAGTAAAATGTCTCAGTGCCTAAAGCTCTAGATGGATGGCTGTGATGATTCTTTAATAGTCTTGTAGATGTAAACGTACTCCGTTTCTCTCTCCAGTGGTTGGATAGATTGATAGTCTGGATAGAACCAAGAACAAGGTATACAGTTGCTTTGAGGTCCAGAGTTTCCATCCAGAGGTTAAACCTTCAAATGTTAGGAGAGTGTGAAGAGACCATGGACCACTACAGCGGGAGCGAGTGTCATTGATCATGAGAGCTTAGGGTTCTTATCTTTTATCGTGGGGAACTCAGTTTCTGTGATTGGTTGCCCTAAGGGTATCACTATTCATTCCCTTCCTAAAAGATGTTGCATGCAAGCTAGTTAAACTCTTGTGTCAATCTAGACAGGATTAGTGTACATGTTGACTCTGATACCGCCACCCATCTAACTGCCCAATTCTATTAATCTTCAAATTAAGCAACCCTCACATATTGGTTCAGAGGTGTTGCTGCCAGAAATGGAACTTACCAGTCGTGATTCACATAGCCGTGGAGGGCATTCTAAGCAGTTGGAAAAGTGGGATGGAAGTCCTGGAACTAACTTCAATAGACCTGCCTCCCCAAATAACCAGCTCATTGGAACAGAGCAAGAAATGATGTTTGAGATGGAAAAACTGGATGAGGCACTTAGATTTGATTCATTTACTCTGTCTCATCGAAAGTTTTTTTCTTCTTCTAAGAGCAAGGAAAAGTATATTCATACCCATAGGAGTGGGCTGCAGAGCGCCGGGATAGGAAAAACTCAGTAGCTAACAGTAAAATACAGCATATTTGAAATCTATTTCATCATTAGATTTCATCTGAAATTTCTGTTTTGTTCATTTTTTTAAATTCCATTTTTTAACATAACCATTACGTATCAAATTTGTTAGCATCTACAGTAATTGATATCTCAGGAATATACATTAAAAAAAATTTGATGCAATTTAGCTTAGTAGGCAAACATGCAAGCTATGACTAGATGGACTTCCAGCTAAAATCTCAGCATTACCACTTTATAGCTGTGCACATAAAGCAAATTATTTAACTTCTCTTTATGCCTCAGTTTTTTTATCTGAAAAGTGAGGATGATTATGTTAGTACCTACCTCATAGGGGTGTTGGGAGGGTTAAAGGAGAAGAGGCACTTGAAGAACTAAAAACCATGTTTTGCACATAGTAAATGCTCAACAAATGTTAATTGTGTTACTATTATTGTTATCCCAAAGTTTAGCATACCTTTTGGCTCTGTACTGTAGTGAAAGAATGAGGGACTTCCCTGGTGGCGCAATTGTGAAGAATCTGCCTGCCAATGTAGGGGACACGGGTCCGATACCTGATCTGGGAAGATCCCACATGCCGCAGAATAACTAAGCCCGTGCGCCACAACTATTGACCCTGTGCTCTAGAGCCCACATGTCACAACTACTGAAGCCGGTGCACCTAGAGCCCATGCTCCGCAACAAGAGAAGCCACCGCAATGAGAAGCCCGCGCACCACAACGAAGAGCAGCCCCCACTCGCCGCAACTAGAGAAAGCTGCGCGCAGCAACGAAGACCCAACACAGCCAAAAATAAATAAATAAAATAAATAAATTTATTTAAAAAAAAAAAGAACGAAGACAACTGGAAAGCATTGTAGACTGAAATATAAACTCTACCAAAAACAGCCTCCTTTCCCAAATTACCTACGGAGATGATAATTTCACACAAACTCTCAGTGGTGTCATGCAACGTTGTGTCAGTTGGTGGGAAGACCTGGTGTGGTACCCCATCTCTCTGGCTCCTTTTGGGAGCTGGACTACCAAGCAGTGGAACTCCTCTGGATTTGATGAGAATTTCCACTATGGAAAAGCATGAATCTATTCTAGCAGGACTTCAAGAGTTAATATGAGAAGAGCAGGCAGTAGCTTTTCAGTAAACTACTGGATAGAATTTGTGCCATTGGCCTGACACTTTAAAATAAGACTGTGGGGTCTTGGACTCTGTCCAAATATGGTTAGCATCTTCAAAGACTCCCCAGTACCATAAGGAAGAAATCACCACTCCCTCACCTTCCTATCTTACACCCTTCTTGTATTGATAATTTGCACAGAACACACAGCCGGATTAAGTCTTTTATAGCTTTTGGGTACTGAAAATACCATGATGCCATCCAGACCCACTGACCCCCCAGTACATCATTCAAAATAGCCATGGAGTCTGTAAAAGGACATTGTAGTAGTTATTACCTTGAACTTGCATATTTACCTATCCAGCATTGCCAGGAGACCAAGTTTTCTGAGGGCATTGATTAGTGTTTTATCCATGTCTGTGTCCCCAGTACTTAACACAATGCTTGGCACATAGTAATTATGGAAAAAAATTGTTAAATATGTAAATGACTGAGAGAACGAATGGCAGCCTGTCTATAGAGTGGTCCTGGCATAGATAAGGAGGATGATTATGTAATTTTAGTATCAGTTTAAGCAGGGAGTGGAATAGTTTAGGGAAAAGTGTTCATCCTTCTTGGACTTTTGAGTGTATGTCTGCCCTCAGCAGTGGAAGAATAGATTACAGGGGTTTGGAAATTTTCTTAGGCATTTTCCAGAAATATGCAGACATTGCAATTCCTGAGGAGAAAGCCTGACCTCAGTGGTGCCAGGAGCATGTTCCGAGGCTGCCTATTGGGTGATGAATTCCCATGATGCATCAAGCATTTTCTTGCTCAGGGCATCAACTTAAGGAAACTGAAGCAAACTCTGAAAAGCAATTGAACATTCTTAGGAGTGATCTGGAGTTTGAGAAGATTCCTTAAGATTAGAATCTTAGAACCCTTAGGTTCTAAGGATTCCTGAGATTTTTAGGAATCCTAAGATTCCTTAAGAAGGTCACATTATAAAGGAAGAAAATAAATGAGATATAAATAGGAGAGAGGGAAGCAGATGAGATGAATTAATCGTATGGTGCAAAGTTTTATTTTATGTGTGGAAATACAGATAGAAAATTACACATAGGTTAGAGCTGGCTGGAAACTTAGGGAAGATTTGATTCTGAATCCTCCATTCTACAAATCAGGGGGCCTTGGCCAGGCTGTTTAAGCAAATTGTCCAGAGTGACACAGGGGAATTAGTGGCAGAGCCAGGATTGTAAAGTGGGGCGCCCGCTTTCTAAGCCCTGCTCTTTCCACTCCCCGAGCTGGCTGCCTGACCCTGGTGCAGAAGGCGAAAGCGCTCCTGAGGTTATTTGGAAGAGCACTTGTCATCTGGCTGCCACACTCATGGGAGAGCCAGACCACTTGACGGTGGAAAAAGACGATGGAAATGCAGAATGCGAAGACAGAACTGCAGATTTTATATGGAAAACATGAACCAACTATGGTTTGAAATATTAAAAATAGGTTAAATTCAATTTAAATTCTATTGGATACCAACCTAAGGGCTATAAACAAAATGTCTGGAAAAGTTTATGCAGCTATCTCCCTTTTTGCTGCGTCAGGCAAATTAAAAGGACTGTCCCCGTCCTCTGGGAACTTATTGAAAGGTTAAAAACATTAACTTTAATAAAGAAAAAGGAATAAAATATAGAACAAGGATTACTCCCATGATCTTGGCCTTGCCCTCTGTGACGTAGAAACAACAGCCCTGGGCTGGAAATGAAAGAACTGGATTCTAGTCCTATGTAGTCCTATTAAGTAATGACTTTATTCACTTCATTAACAACACTCTGGGGTTCAGTTTATTTATCTGCAAAATGAAGGAATTGGATGATATGTAGTATCTCTAATAGTCTTTGTCAAATTTAACATTCTAAGACTTACCTCTTTTAAAAAAAGAAATGAGCAGACATTCATTTATTAACCATCCACTACGCATCAGGTATTGTGCAAGACGTTGTGCATAAAATGCTGAACAAGACAGGTATGAGCCTGACCTCATGGAATGCAGAGAGACAAGAAATAAACAATAAGTAGATAACTTATGAAGCTTTATCTATAATAGGTAGATAATATGACTAGTAATAGGAGCTAAGCTGGGTTAGAAAGTAAATGTCACGGGTAGAAGGTTCTTTTGGGTCTGGTCCATGGAGGGCCTCAAGTTCAAGACAAACACGGAATTGCCATAGAAGGAATGTCCCTAGTAGAGGAGACTGCATATGTAAGGGCCTTGATGTCAGAAAGAGCTTGCTATAATTGAGGACCTGAAAGAAAGTGGCTGTGGCTGGGAGATGGTGATCAAAGGGAAAAGAACGCATGAAATGAGAACAGAGCAGGTCTTGCAAGATGTTGCAGACTGTGGGAGGCCGTTTGCATTTTAACCCAAGGGCAATGGGATGCCATAGGAGGCTTTAAAGTGGATGAGCAACGTGATGTAATTCACATATCAGAAAGATGACTTTCAATTCTGTGTAGAGAGAAGGTAGAGGGGCAGGGGTGCAGAAGGGAGATGCGGAGAGGTAATTGCAATAATTTAGTTAAGTGAGGTGGTGACTTGGATGAGAGCTACACAGTGGAAATGAAAAAGAGGGGGTAGATGCAAGATATAATTTAGAGGTTGTGTTGACAGGATTTATTGATTATTAGCATGTGTCTGGTAGGTGACAGGAAAAGAGAAATCAAGGTCAAAGATGATCTGAGTATTTAAGCAGATGGTAGAGCCATTTACCTGGGAAGGCTGGAGAAAAAAGAGGATTTGGGTAGGGACAAAAATCAATAGTTCTGTTTGGCCTTGTCAACTTTGAGTTGCCTCTTAGACATCTACAGGGACATACCAAGCAGATGGTTACATGAGTCTGGATATGAGAGGAATGGTCTGGGCAGAAGACGTACACATTTTCGGAATGTTAAAATATAGCTTATAGCCAAGGCTATGAGGATGCCTAGAGAGAGAATGAAAATTGGAAAGAGTGCCTGGGATTGTGACATAAGTGGAGGAGTCTGCTGCAGAGGCTGGGAAGGAATGACCAGTGAGGTAGATGGACTAAAATTCTCATAAGCAAGAAGACAATGTTTCAAGGAGGGAAGAGTCAGCTGTGTTGAAAACTACTGAGAAGTTGAATAAACTGTAGATTGAAAAGTGTCATTAGGTTTGGAAACAGAGATAGTGGGTGACCTTTACAAGAGAAGATTTTTTAAATAGTGGTGAAATGAAAACTACATTAGAATGATATGAAAAATAATTGAGAGATGAATATGTGGGATAAACGTATAGAAATTTTTAAAGAAGTTTTGCTGTAAAGATCAACAGAGCATTAATATAGTAGTTAGAAAGACTTGGAGAATCAAGAGAAGAAAATTATTTTTGTTGTTTTTGCATATCACTTTTTTTTAATATTTTATTGGAGTATAGTAGATTTACAACATTGTGTTAATTTCTGCTATACAGACAAGTGACTCAGTTATACATATATATTCTTTTTCATATTCTTTTCCATCATGGTTTATCACAGGATATTAAATATAGTTCCCTGTGCTCTACAGTAGGACTTTGTTGTTTACCCATCCTATATATAATAGTTTGCATTTGCTAATCCCAACTCCCAATCCATCCCTCCTCCAGCCCCCTCCCCTTTGGCAACCACAGATCTGCTCTCTATGTCTGTGAGTCTGTTCCTCTCTCATAGACAGGTTCATTTGTGTCATACTTTAGCTTCCACATATAAGTGATATCATATGGCATTTGTCTTTCTCTTTCTGACTTACTTAGCTTAGTATGAGAATCTCTAGTTGCATCCATGTTGTTGTAAATGGCATTATTTCGTTCTTTTTTGTGGCTGAGTAATATTCCATTGTATATATGTACCACATCTTTTTATCCATTTATCTGTTGATGGACATTTAGGTTGTTTCCATGTCTTGGCTATTGTAAATAGTGCTGCTGTGAACATAGGGGTACATGTATCTTTTCAAATTATAGTTTTGTTTGGGTATATGCCCAGGAGTGGGATTGCTGGATCATATGGTAACTCTATTTTTAGTTTTTTGAGGAAATTCCATACTGTTCTCCATAGTGGCTGCACCAATTTACACTCCCACCAACAGTGTAAGAGGATTCCCTTTGAGAGAAGATAATTTTTTTAAAAAAAGATATAAGACAGTAGAGAGTATAAAATAACCACTTGTCAATAGTCTGTTAAGTAATGAGAGATAAATAATGTAGAACAGTGAATGGCAAACTATGGCCCATGGGCCAAATCTGGCCAGTTGCCTATTTTGGTAGACACCTTGATGGCCCATGAGCTAAAAATAGTTTTTACATTTGTAAATAGTTTAAAAAATTAGAAAAAAAAATGTAGTGATGTGGAAATTATACAAATTCAAATTTTAGTGTCCATGAATAAAGTTTTATTGGAACACAGCTACACCTACTATTTTACGTATTGTCTGTAGCTGCTTTTGTGATGGGAAGGCAGAGTTTGAGGTCACAACTGAGAATTTATGGCCCAAAAAGTCTAAAGTATTTACTATCTGGGCCTTTAGAAAAAAGTTTGTTGATCCCTGGTGTAGAAGAAAAATGAATTTACTTGGCGAGAAGACCTTGCAAAGGGACTGTGACTGAGTCCCAGAGCATGACGGGCTGGTCTCTCCTAGGGTCAGGGCACTTAATCAGTAGAGCTGGAAGTTAAACATGAGTGTGGATGCACCAAGTGTCCTGAGTTTGGTGACCCTGGGACAATATCATTCTTTGATGCCCCTGTTTTCTCAGTGACAAGGAGGTGAGCTAATATAGGCATGGAGTTACCCTGGAAGTTTGAGGAAAGCCTTTTTTTCCTCAAGAAGAAAATGTCACAGTGGAACAAAACTCCAGGTATAAAATTCATGACTTGCAAGTTTCAAAAGTGAAGTACAATGGAATATCCTTAAACTTGGAACAATTCTCTGAGCTGGAGAAGGAAAGAGAGACTTTGAGAGGAAGCACATTAGTTTGATGCCAATGCTTATCAGAGGGGCTCTGCTCCTTCCCTTCTCTTGGGATTAGTCATAAGCCCCCAAGAGGGAGGAGATTTATCTCCACCCTCCATGTAATATGGGGGCATCTTCAAATAAAGGGGACAATGCCTGGATTTTGCCCTTTGAACTCTGGGAACCAGCAGCCTTGCAGATATTTTTCCAAGTGATTATGACACAGAAGCAGTTGAGGACAAGTGCCTTCATGGGGAGTGGGGCAGAGAGAGATGAGATAGACTTACTCAATTGTCTGTAGTTACAAAATATTGTGGTAGAAACTCCAGCTGTGGCATGTGGTCATGCAGCCATAGCAGCGGTGGATGGAAGCGTGGAAGTGCATGCAAGAAGTGGCTGGAAGACAGGGATGAGACATAAGTGACAGCAAAGGGACCACAGACATCCAAGGAAGTCCAAGGAAAACCCTGACTCAAACAGGGCTTTGTAAACCTCAGTGAAAGTCAGCAGGGGCAGCTAGTGACCAAGAACCAGTTGTCTTACTCTGGATAAATAAATAAATAAATCGCCTTTGATTCTTGGAGGTCACTGTAATGTGGGGCAGGTGTGGAACCATACATTGAGTTTACTTAGAATTGACTGAGAAAACCCTTAAGTGACTGAATTTCCCTTGAAATTGCAAAATCCAATCTGCCATAAGCGTTTTGAACAGAAACTAGGAAAAATACTTACATTTTTTGCATACTTGAGTTTTGTGGTTTGAAAATTTTAACAATATTAACAGGAGTTGAAAGAGAGAGGGAAGAGTTTTAAATTGTCAGTTATTCTCTCTAGAAAGGGAAAAATATTTTTCCCATGTAAATGATTTCTTCTTCTGGACACTGTTTCCTTCTTTAATCATAGCTGTCATCATAATTATTGTGTACAGGGCTTATTATGTGTGGAACATAATATAAAAGACTTTATGTTCATATTTCATTCAATTCCCACATTATTCTATGAGCTATAAGGAATTATGATCATTTTATAGATGAAAAAATAAAGGTCTAGATAATAATTTAAGTAATGTTAAATAATTTGTCAAATGTCACAAAGCAGAAGCCACTTGATTCTAAAGTCTTTCTTTCTAATCTCTCTTTCTAGTTTCCGTTTCACTCAGTCAGTAACTCTAATGGTAATAACTTTCATTTAGTGAGACTGCTTTTGACAGGTACTGAGCTAGTTGCTTTAAATATTTCCTTTACCCCTTACAAAAAGTTCATACCTTATTATAATTTCCATTTTATAGATGAACAAACTGAAGCTCATGGATGTTAAGTAATTTATTCTAAATCACCCAAGACAGTAAGCACCAGAGCCAGGATTTAAACTTAAGTCTGTCTGCAAAGTCCATGTTCTTAATTACACTATCACCCTTTGCCACTCAGACACCTGAGAGGCTCCTGCTCTTAGGTAACCTTTTTTAAAAAAATTGCAAGAGTGGTAAAGAATCCTTTTCTTTGTCCGTTAACTTAAAGGTACTGGCCATCCATAAAATCCATGCACCCTTCTTGGACACTTAGCCTCCTTTGCAATTGGGTGTGGCTAAGTATAATGTGAGTGGAAATGATAGCTTCCATTTCCAGGCTTGGTCCATTAATCCTTCTATACTGCCCACCATGCCCTTTCACCTTGATCTGTCTGGCTTCAGATTTGGAGTGGACCCTAAGAGACAGCAGAGCCACAGATGGAAGCAACTGGGGTCCCTGAATAACAGCTTGGAGCAGAATCATCTTCAGAGAACTGATACCTACTCATAACTGTTTGGGGATGGTGGAGCAAGAGCTTTTTTTAATTGAACTATTATTTTTTTATTTAAAAAGAATTTTTTTTTTTGCGGTACGCGGGCCTCTCACTGTTGTGGCCTCTCCTGTTGCGGAGCACAGGCTCCGGACGTGCAGGCTCAGCGGCCATGGCTCACGGGCCCAGCCGCTCTGCGGCATGTGGGATCTTCCCAGACGGGGGCACGAACCCGCGTCCTCTGCATCGGCAGGCAGACTTTCAACCACTGCGCCACCAGGGAAGCCCTGAACTATTATATTTTGGTCTACTTAATATTTGCTACAGTATCTTAGCTTGTTCTATAAAGTTCAAATGGAAAAGGATATAGTGGGAAAAAAAGGTAACCAAAAGAAAGTAGAGGAGCTATATTAAAATCAGACAAAAAGCATTACAGAGAGATTACAATGGGCACCCTGCAACTATTTACAGTTTAGAGAGACCATTTTGGCTATAATGTGGTCTGGAAGGGAACAAGCCCAGAACAACATTGAGAGTAGGAAGACCAGTTCAGATACTATAGTAGCAGCCCAGGAAATAAATGATGGTGGACTGACCTGAAGTAGTAGAAGAGGGGTGAACAGATTTAAGCTAACTTAAGATTGTAAGGTGAGCAGGTCTTGTGGTTGATTGTACGCGGACTGAGAACAGGGGAGGACTCAAGGATGCTACTTATGGTTCTGGCTGGATGATGGTGGTGCCACTCACAGATGTATGTGACACAGGAGAAAGGGCAGGTTGGTGGAGTGGAGTAGAGATGATGAGTTTGGCTTTTGATGTGTTGCCAAGAGGAGCTTGGGTTGAACACACAGAGATGGAGCTCGGGAGAGAGAAACAGATGGCAGGTCTAGCTACGGAACGTGTTTAACTGGTGATTAATACCAAGGGAGTAGCTGAGATTTCCCCATATTTTGCATAATGAATAAAATGTAATTGCCCCCTCCCCTCCCCCCACTCTCCCCCGTCCTACAAAAACACACACTCTTGCTATAGATTCACAAAAAAATAAAATGAAATCATCTTCCTCTCTATCCTCATTTCTTCCAGGAAAATTCAGCTGGTCTGAATGCTCCTATCCTCAAGGGCCATTGAATTCTGTGTATGCGTGTGTGTGCCGTGTGTGTGCACGCGTACTCACCCAGGCATGTGTGCAAACCTGGGTTTGTGCACGCCCAGAGTTTTCAATACGATGTGGCTGTGTTGTCTGAGACGAAATGGGGATGCAGGCTGTGGTTTTCCTGAGTTGAAATAGAGTCTGGGCGAAGCCAGGTCAGTAGTTTCATCAGACAGCAAAGGTGGACAGAGGGTAAAGGATTTGGAGTATTCCTGCCCGTAATAATGCAATGAAGGTAGGAAGATCTTTGATGGGGGGGAGGGGATTTTGCTGGTGCCAGGAGAGACTAGCACCAAGCTGCAGGCCTTTGGGAATCTAGGTGAAGATCTCTGTATCTGAAGGTGCCCTGAAGCACGTGGCACTGCCCACAAAGCTATGTATGTTTGAATGGATGACAGTCTTGGGAAAGAAGCAGTTACGGGGGTTACCACTTTGGGCTGAAGACCAAAGGCTTCTGTTACATTCATCTTGTACTTCCTAAGTCTGGGTTCTACTGCTGACAAAGAGCGGGGTAGAGAAATTCCAACAGTGATACTGAAGTTTTGCTAATCTTAGTTATGTGGCTACTCAAATTGGATTTAATTTGACTTAGGGGGGAAAAACACAGCGACATTTCTTCCATCTGTATTTTTAATAGAACAAATGTTTTATAGAGATAAGGAATCTAGGCACCGAGAGATTTCATATATTTTCCAATATCATAGAAGCCATGCTTCTCTTTTCTAAACCCAAGTTCTTTTCACAAAGACAGGTTGAAAGAAAATTCAGAGCTTCTAATCCTTGGTACCCTTCTCCCTCACCTGCTCTACACAGCTTTCTCACAAAAGTGAGTTACCTTTGACTTGAACAGGTGTGATCACTGGAGGGTTTAGAAGAATTGTGCACAGAAGAAGAAGAAATTCTCATGAGGATTCATATTGAATGAAATGTGATTCCTTTCTCTAGGGTTGTATTTCTGATCCACGATACTGATGTTTGCCAAAATTGGCTTCCTCTCCCTCTTGTTACGTTTAATGCCTCATGTATTTCAGCTCAACACCCAGTCTCTGTACCCATCTGAGTGATTCACGAAGCTGAAAGCATAGCTGTATCCGGAGGTGGCCTGGGTGACCTGCATTTCACGGGCTGCTACATCAGAGCCGAACACGGTTCCCTGGGTTTCTGTGATGCTCGCAAAATCTGCCAGAGGCGGATCGGAATGTGCAGTCACTCACGGTGGAAGGGGAAACGTGTTTCTCATTCAGCAAGAATGTGGTTCCATCCACAGAGTTTACAGTCAGGTTATATTTGAAGTTCAACCCTAGAACTCTGTGGCAGTAAAAATGGTCGTGATTTATAGGAAAATGTCATTCAGCTGTCTCCTCTATAAAAGCCTTTTACAACTCTCATTGAATATAAATCAAATGTATGCAGCCAACAAAATGATGGTTTTGGCATAATGTTTCCAAGACGAAAAGAAATGGACTAGAATTGTCTTGGCTTTCTACTAAGGACAGATATTACAGGAATTTATTACTGATCCAAAATCAATATTCTTGTCTTTAAAAATAGGTAGGAGGAAATTTACGTCTTGGTGAAATTCCAAGTTAATTAAAGCTGTCATTCTAGAGTTTACCCACAGATACTGAGGGTGCCATGCTTTTGTAGTTTAAAATTAAGCTTAGAGTGTTTCTCTTTTCATTTTTGTCTTGCTAAACTACATTCTTAGATACATAACTCAAGCGTTAAGCTGTATTTCATTCTAAAGGGGAGAAAAATGGTAGGTCTCCCAAGGATTCATTTGCTAAATTCATTTTGGAGATACATAAGAGGCCGTGCATTATACTCTTCTCCAAGGGTCAAAAAAGATGTTAAACATGAAAGAGCAAACAGTTAAAATCTGTGCTTGAATAGCAGTTCCCATTTTCTCATGTGCTTTTGCATCATAGAACATTTGAAGTGGAGATCAGAGGAAAGAACTGAGGGAGTGAGGGAGCCTGTGACCCTGTAAGAATCTGGAAAGAACATCCAACTCCATGACAGGGGAGAGAGAGGGGGTAAAATGTCTTCATGTGACTGTTTTGGGGGTGGAAAAAGAATGTGGAGAATTCATCTGGAGGGATGATACTATAGAACGCCATCAGAAGGTTCTGAGAAAGCAAGTCAGGCAACGGGTGGAAAAAATTTGGTTTCTCTTTATGGCAATCACCCTTACCCTCCGCTTCCCAGCACCTACCTTGGCCAGACCCCACCTGAAATATTGCCTTCTGATTGACACATACTATTGGAGAGGGCAATCAATAAAAGGGTTAATAATATATATTATTTTAGCACCTTTTGAAGGAATAAGAAAAGCTCATCCTGGGCAAAGGAGGTCCTCAGAGAACATGGTACATGTTTTGTGGAAGAGGAAATATACCTGTTGTGTAAAGTCTCAGTGGTTTGATGTAATATTAACAGGAAGAGCTTACATTCATTCACTCTGCAAAATGTTTATTACATGTTATGTGGTAGGTAGAGTTTTAGGCACTGGAAATGCAGTGAGATAGAGTTGTGCTTTAATAAAAAGAATACCATTCTTCCTCTTCCATAATCAACATTATTGATTCTAAATAGAACTCTTAAAAATCATTTCATATATGGTTCCACTGCTCCTGTCGTTGGTCCCCGTTCTCTCTTAGTCTTTGCTCATATGGACATGTAATCTCTGTGGTGGTTGTGAGGACGAGACACAATTCTATATTTTACTTTCTGAGTTTAACAATAAACCAATAGCTTTCTAAGAGTATGAGGTTTGAGCTTTTCAGTGATGGGCTGGGCTGACTTAACATCTGTGAGTTTCCTACCGTGAGGTCTTTGAAGCAGAATCTAGATGATTACTTGGAAGCGATACAGTGGAAGTTATTCTAACATTTATGACAGAGGTGGGGCTTATTTTGAGATGATATAAAAAGAAGCATAGTGTTGTGAAAACAGGCCTAGTGACTCAGAGGTCTGGTATTCATGTTTATCCAGAGGTTGAATATTAAAGCAGTATTAGAAGCAAACTCACAGAAGCTCATCTTTCTCTCTTCTCTCACTAACTAATACTGTTTTCTAGTCTGTGTATTATAATGTGTTTGAATAATAGTCTTTTCTATTTTTCCTAGTTATTTTCTTAACAATACTATGGACTTTTTTCTAATATCCCTCTGATATAAGGAACAACTTCTTAGAGTGCAGAATACAGAAAGTTCAGTTAACTTGGGCTCTTCCAAACTTACTACCAGACTTATGGTATTCAACAAGAGTCTCTAAGGAAGAGATAAAATTCCTGGATAAGATAGTGCTTTTGTTAAGTGAATAATCATGGTAGACAAGAAGGAAAAATTGAGCATAGAATCAGCAATATATGATACTCAGAAGACATATAAAATCTTTGTAAAAATTTTTCTCTCTGAGTTGTGCTTGAGCCCTGTGACCTTTATGACATGGTTGAAGCCATGAGTCTAAAAATAATATTGCATACGACTTGCAAAATTCTACTAGTTATATAATCTTTGACCCTTTTACATTACCCCAGGATTACAAGTGTTATGACATAGGTCCTGGTACCACAATATTATCAAATGGGACATATTATTGTACAAGTTATGTTAAACTTTTCAAATGGGTGAAAAATTTAGGTAAGGCAACCTAGGGTTAAAGACATCAGAAAAAATCAGTTCGAATAACAAGGCAATGGCAACCTCTGTATGATTTGAGTTTGATATAATGCCATGAAAGGCTAAAGTCTTCTTAGTTTGCTTTATTAAAGGACCAATTTTCAGAAAAGTACCAATGAACACATCTGGAGCATAGGTTTCCCTTCTGCACACCACACATTTATGAGGAACATTGGCCAATGGAATGGACCCAGAAGTGGTTCCCTGTATGACACACCATCTGGAAATGATTGAAAGAACTGAGTACATTTAGTATGACTTAGGGAGTGACATGAGAGCTGTCATCAAATCATTGAAGAACAGACAGATGGAAGAATACCACCTATGCTGTTCCAGATGCTGGAGCCAATCTAGGACCAGAAGTATAATTCAATCTCAGTATAAGGAGATATTTTCTAATGGTTCATATTATTCAAAGATAGAATTTCCTTCTGAAATGTTCTTGTCACTGGATATGTTCAAGAGGATGAGTAACAATTTAATTAGGACTACTGGAGAAAGTATTCTTGGCATTGTTAGCAGAGCAACCTAGATATTTCTTTTTTCTTCAAATCTATTATTATTGTTATAGCAGGTGTTCTATAAGTAAGCTTCGTGGCCAGAAATCCTTACGGTGTTTATAGGGAGAAGAATATGATGCTCTAAGGCAATCTGGCAGAAAGAGTGATTTGGGTGACCCTTTGCAAAGGGGCTGTAACTTATGCGATAGAAGTACCCTTGATGGTAGGTAACACAACACTTGACTAAACTCCAGATTTCCTAGACCATGGATCCCCAACTTCTTATCTCAAAAGTTTCTTTTAATTTCTTTATGGTTCTCTGGGAGTAAAAGGACATAGGAGAGCAGAAGGTTACATCAACAGGAATACTGGGTGTGTGGGAAAGGAATTTGCTACCATTTGCCAATCACAGCCATGTGTCAGAAGCTATTGAAAGGATATTGAAAGCTATGATGTCACGAACTTTCTAGGCATTTCCTTTACTAACACACCGCTGATAGGCTGAGAAAACTGACATCAGGACAAATAGAATCTAGCTGATTAAATATAATTCAGGTGTGTAATGTCCTTGACTTTTATATAAACTGACTCTTTCCCTCTTCCATATCCTTGGAATGTACAGTGACCTCCTTACAATCACATGGACATCTCTGCTTCTAATTTCCAGTGCTTTCTGAACCCTATGTCTTACTCATCTCTCACCAGCCTTTTCTGATACAGATGTGGAATAGCCTCTCGTTTTCTTTTCAGGTACTTCTCATACAAGTGTTGTGAGTAGAGTGTGGAGGAGATAATTAACGGAAGATAAAGGATGCTTTCGTAGAGTTACACAGTGAATCACTTGAACTCTGAACTTAGGCAGACCCCTGTTATGAAAAAACTTCTGGACAATTTGCCACTGGCGATTTCTCACGGACAGCATTTCTTGATAGGCTATGGACACTGCAGAGTGGTCCAGCTCCCTCTCTCTTCTGTGTTCCTCTCCTTCCATTGCCATTATTTATTCCAGATCCAAGTGACTGTGTCCTTCTTAACAGCTGTTAAGCTTCTCTTCTTTTACTCAAATCGTCACATTCTCACTTTGCCTAGTTGAAGTCACCAGTTGTAGTAACTTTCTAACAAAGAAAATTCTTTCCCCAAGTATTCAAAGTGCCAATTTACAGGATTTTTTTTTCTACCTATTTCTCTTTTTGGTTATCTGATGGGACCTCTGACTGCTATATCATTGAACCTGGACTGCTGATCATTGAGGGTAGAGAGTTCAATGGAAGGAAAGTGAGATTTGAAGGGAAAAAGAAACCCCATTTTAGATACCAGTTTTGCCATTTAATGGCTGTGTGACCTTGGACAGTAGACACAGCCTCTCTGAGCCTCTTTTGTCCTAACAAAATGGGGATGACTTCCACCTTAGAGCATAATTATGAGGATTGTCTGGGCAGATATAGACAAATCATCCAATTAAGTACTTGCATGTGCTAATCTCTCAATAAACGTTTATTTCTATTATCTGGGACTCCATTTCTGTTCTTTCTGGCTTTTTCTCAAGATCGTATAGCCACGGTCTGATCTATAGCTTGGAATCTTGAGGAATATTTGTGCTATTGAACAAGCATAGTTTATAATGCAAGTATAAATATATACTTATAGTTTATAAACAAATTCTAGCCTTTTCTTTATACATTGTAAAACCAAACTCTCACATTATTATATACTTTGTTGGAACTAGATTCCAACAAAGCAGAAAGCAGGATAACCATTGACAGAGAATTTACTTGGGAGGACCCCAAATCTTTTAAATGATGTGATTGTGTGGGACACTCCATACACTGTTATTAATATGTTTCCTTCATTGGCGGCAGCTGATGACATTTTTTTCTTTTTGGGGAGGGGTGGGGTGGGCAGAGCATATACTCCGAGAATGATGTCAAGCAGGGTGAAAGTTTGGAATCTAAACTGGATACAGGCTGGTCCTTCAGCAGCTCTTTGGAAATTCTAATGACAATCTGATAATGGAAAAAGAGTGCTGTTTACAGCTAAATCTCAAAAATTATGTCTGTTTCCCCTTTGGCAATTTTTACATATAACAGATCTTTTCTGTCTCCTACTCATGGAGTGGCTGGATATCAACATCAAATCAGTTTGGATTTTCATGCAAATAAAATACACTAACTTAAGGGGATGTGAAAGGGCTGGCTTCAAAATAAATCTTTGTTGAAAGGCACTTGAATTACACTTGAAATGGGAGTGAAACAAAGTTGAATCTTATGGCATTCGTTTACAGACACTGTCTTACACTGTTTACGGACTGACCCACGTAAGGTGGAGATCAGAGACAACCAATCCCACCAAGTACATTTCAACTATTTGATAGCATAGGTTGATTCCTCTTTTTAATATATGTGTTTTCGTTTTTATTTGTTTATTTTTATTTATTTTTCCAATAAGATTTTTTTTCCCTCAAAATACTAAGTTAGCATTTAAATACAGAACTATGAGTTTCAGTATAGAACTGTGTTGGAATAGGTACGATATAAAATGTCCTAATCATTACTATCCTGTTTCATTTAATTTGTAGAGTTCCTTTCAGTTTTCAAATCTGTCTTCTAAAATCTCATTTGCTTCAATTGTCGATCCGATATTGATAAGGTTATTATCCCTAAACTACAGTTGAAGATACTGTAGCTCAAGGAGGTGAAGAGATTCACCTAATCTATCTGTTTGAAAGCAACATCACTGCTTTCTTCTAGATCTAATTTCCTGGTCCACCAAGTTTTGGTGGTAGTAGGTAAACACTTGTAGTTTTGATATTGAGCATAGATTTTAATCTACAGTGAGCTATTTTCTCTCCCCAAGACTCCAACCTTGCTATAATTTCCATGCTGTCCTCAGAGGTCACCCTAATGAGTGACATTTCCACTTGCTTCTTACAATAGCTCCCAGCCTTCATATTTTTATGTTGACTATTGGTGATGAAGTTATGAAGACTTTTATCTCGTTTTGTTTAGACCAGATTTGCAAGAGGTCTCATTTATGAAGGGGAGATTGTGCTTTCTCTCCACTAACAGAGACATGCAGAAAATTAATGCCTATAGGGTTCCAATTCTTATGACTATACGAAACTGTCAAGACATAAGTATCATAGAATAGGACACAGTCCCAGGGACTACCATGCTCTTTTAACTTTTAACAGAGCAGTTGCATTCTCCTTTCTTCTTTCTTTCATCCTCATGGGAATATGGGCTGGAGGGACCTCGTTTAACTTTTTTTTTTTTCTGCGGTACGCGGGCCTCTCACTGTTGTGGCCTCTCCTGTTGCGGAGCACAGGCTCCGGACGCGCAGGCTCAGCGGCCATGGTTCACGGGCCCAGCCGCTCCGCGGCATGTGGTATCCTCCCGGACCGGGGCAAGAACCCGTGTGCCCTGCATTGGCAGGCGGACTCTCAACCACTGCGCCACCAGGGAAGCCCTCGTTTAACTCTTGAAGGAGTTTTTGGAGGGTAGGAGAAGGATTTCTCTGTCACCAAAGATAGCTACTCTGGTATAGTATGTAGCTGCCACAATTATACAGAACCCTCAGCAACCATCTTTCAAAGAGATGTTGTGTTTGGGGAAGTTTTGAATATGTAGAAAGTACAAAGTATCTAAGGTATGAATTGTCTGACTGTGTAACAAACAATTTTAAAATTAGTAATTTTCATATTCATGAGTCTGCAGATTGACTAAGCGTTGCTGATTCAGAGTAGCTAAGGAAACTCGGAAAAGAAAGACAAGAATCTAAGTGCAGAATGCTACCTGGTATCTGCCCCCTGGACTCAAGGACTATGGAATTACTAATAGAGGGCATAGCACCTCCTGAGATAGATGTATGTCTTTTCCAAACAGAATCTTGGACCTAATGGGTGTTGCCTGTCTCTCTTTGGACACCACAGTACTGATTCTAAATATCAGGGAAGTTTAGGATTGTATCCATAGCAATACCCCAAACTGTTTCTAGCTAAGGATTTTATAAAGATGACATACATATTTGTTGACATGCTTAACCCAACACTCAATCAAGAGAGCAGTATGCTGTTTACACACATATACATAAACTATAAAGGACATATAATAAGTAATACATTCAGTCTCACATTCCTCTTCATTTAGAAGCTAAGGCACACAGGGACCGGTATGTGATCACCTCCAGAAATAACCAATAACCCTGGAGTCAAGTTGTGAGGTTTATTAATCTACCGAGGGAATGTTTCCTGTTCTGGTCTGCACTCTTTAACATTCATATCCTGAGGCTTCTCTGGTGGATCCCACACCACGGGGAGGAGGTGATTTTTTGTTGGGTGAACATACAAGTGAATTTCACTGATGTTAATATTCATCGCATGTAGTTTTATTTCAGTCCCAGTCTCATTTCCTTTCATTCTGGAGCTAACGGAAGCTGCATGCCTGGTTTTGAGCGCAGTGAAATAGAATCGGCAAATCACACTTACTTTTCATCCTTTTCCGGTATTTTTCTGTTTGTTTTTGTAGCAGCAGTGTACACTCTGAATATAGCTTTTTTGCTGAAAAGTGTTGTATGGTGAATACATTTTTCTATACGGATTATAAAAACAAACAAACCAAAAAAATCCTCCAGAGCTTTCTAGAGCTAGAAAGAGCTCTATCAAGGTGAGCTCTGTTTGTAATTTTATTCAACAGCCTCTGCAGCAGTGTCTTACTGCTTAATCACCTCAACACCAAGAGTCTATGGTCTCCGAGTGTGCGTGTACACACACAAACACAGAAAACACACATCAGGGAATCATGGAATCTCCATGTTAGAAAGGACTCTTAAAGAGACTTGTCATCCAGAAAGCCTCCCCCTGTGATAGATTCCCTTCGTACCATTTCTAAGCCTATTTGATTCTACCAGAAAGGTGCACAAGAATAGGAACCTAACTAAATCCTGTGGTTGCCAGTTTCACTGTTGTCCCTTCTAGTTGTTAAGGATACTTTGTTTTTATCATACTGAGTAGAATCCCATCTTCCCATGAGCACCTCTCTGGGGTCCTAATTAAACCCTATTGGATTAAAATCATCTATAAAAACTCAGTTTTTGCACACCACACTGTGGATTCTTGAGACAGAATGTTTGCTCAGGGACTCCATAATTTTTCTTACCGGTCTATCCTTTTAGTTCTCTCCTTAACTCAACTGGAAACACCAATAGGCCTCCAGGGTAGAATATGGAGTCCCAAACAATTAACAGATGCTGAGGGTTATAGGAACACTGAGAATTGCTGTGATTGGTGTCTGGGGAGTCATAGCCAGGGCTTGTAGCCCGGAGACAGATGATTTTGATTTCCCACCTTCTCTTTGATGTCCTTGTTGACAGATGATGGGAAACTAGCTCCCCTGAGCCTACTTTGTCTGAATTTACTGGATTTGCAGGTGTTTGGCTTCATCCCATTAATGGAAAATGATACAAATGGTCTCTCAAGGCTTACACAGTGCAGAAGGATCTCATTTATCATAGAAAACCAGAATATTAGAGAACTGACTTTGTAGATGATCTAGCCTCCCCCCGATTTTATCTACATTTTTATTTAAATTATTTTCTTCCCTCTAGACCTCATGGATAAAGCACTGAGTTAATTGTATTTCCCAAATAGTTCAATGTTGTCATTAGTTGCAATGTTTTGCTCTTATTTTATTTCTTTTTAGTCTTTTCTGCTTTATCACCCTTCTTTCCATTCTCATCTTCCCAGTATGGGCATTCACTCTAATGCCCTTAAAGATGTATGGTTCTTTGAAAAATGAATGTTGTTTTATGTTTATATGTGTTTCAAGTTTGCATAAATACAAGGTACATCATATTGGGTGGGCCAAAACGTTGGTTCATTGTTTTCCATAAGCTGGTTCTAGTAGCACGTAGTTGTCTTTAACTTCATTTGAAACAATTTTGTTAGATTGTATGTGACAGCTGTCATATCAGCATGCATTTAAAAAAAGGCTTATCAAAATGGGTGAATTTTTGTGTAGCCATTTTAATATTGAAGATGGAAGAAACAAAGCAATATTTTCAGCATATTATGCTTTATTATTTCAAGAAAGGTAAAAACACAACTGAAATGCACAAAAAGATTTATGCAGTTTATGGAGAAGGTGCTGTGACTGATTGAATGTGTCAAAAGTGGTTTGCGAAGTTTTGTGCTGGAGATTTCTCACTGGACGATGCTCCTCGGTTGGGCAGACCAGTTGAAGTTGATAGCGATCAAATTAAAACAATAACTGAGAACAATCAATGTCATACCATGCGGGAGATAGCCAACATACTCAAGATATCCAAGTCAAGTGTTGAAAATCATTTGCACCATCTTGGTTATGTTCATTGCTTTGATGTTTGGGTTCCACATAAGTTAAGCGAGAAAAACCTTCTTGACCATATTTCCACATGTGATTCCCTACAGAAACATAATGAAAACTTTCTGCTTTTAAAACAAATTGTGACGGGTGATGAAAAGTGGATACTGTACAATAATGTGGAATGGAAGAGATCATGGGGCAAGCGAAATGAACCACCACCAACCACGCCAAAGTCCGGTCTTCATCCAAAGAAGGTGATGTTGTGTATATGGTGGGATTGAAAGGGAGTCCTCTGTTATGAGCTCCTTCCAGAAAACCAAACGATTAATTCCAACAAGTACTGCTCCCAGTTAGACCAACTGAAAGCAGCACTCGACGAAAAGCTTCCAGAATTAGTCAACAGAAAACACAAAATCTTGCATCAAGATAACGCAAAACTGCATGTTCCTTTGATGACAAGGCAAAAACTGTTACAGCGTGGCTGGGAAGTTCTGATTCATCCACCATATTTACCAGACATTGCATCTTTGTATTTCCATTGATTTCGGTCTTTACAAAATTCTCTTAATGGAAAAAATTTCAATTCCCTGGAAGACTGTAAAAGGTACCTGGAACAGTTCTTTGATCAAAAAGATAAAAAGTTTTGGGAAGATGGAATTATGAAGTTGCCTGAAAAATGGCAGAAGGTAGTGGAACAAAAGGGTGAGTACGGTGTTCAATAAAGTTCTTGGTGAAAATGAAAAATGTGTCTTTTATTTTTACTTAAAATACTGAAGGCACTTTTTGGCCTACCCAATATCTTACGGTTCTTTTTATTGTACGTTTATAGGAATTCTTTGAATATTCTAGATATTAACCTTATGTTACTTGTTCACATTGTAGGTATCTATTCCAATAAGGCTGCATAGGGTAATTTTGTCAATGATGTCTTTTATTTAATAGACATTCTTAATTCCTGTATAATTTTTTCACCTTATGGTTTGTGTTTTTGGGACTTAAGAAGTTCTTCTCATTTCAAAATCATAAAAATGTTCCCATACATTTTCTTCTGTTAGCTTTATAGTTTTCCCTTTCAGGATTGGGCTAAATCCCTATGTGCTTTTATATATGGTGTGAGGTAGAAATCCAGTCCAATTGTTTTCAAATAATGAGCCATTTTATCCAATCCTATATATTCAACAATTCAACTTTTCCCATCAGCTAGTGAGTACCACCTCAATGATAAAATCAGTTTCCCATATTTACATAGATCTCTTTTGGACTCTCTATTATGTTTTATTGGTTTATTTATTTGCTCTTATGTACTACACCCTAACTATTTCTATGGGTTTATTATAAGTCTTCATGTCTGGCCAAGTAAGCTTCTCTCTTTCCTGTTCATTTTAAAAACAAAGAACTATTCATGGATCTTTATATTTTCATCCAAGTTTTGGAATAAGTTTGGTTGGAATTTTGGTTGGAATAGCGTTAGATTTATAAATTAATTTGGGGGAAAAGTAACATGGTGATCATGCTAACTCGTCACACTCATTACTGTGGCATATTGCTACACTTTGTAAATTTTCTTTTACATATTTTAATAGAGTTTAAAATATTTCTTGAAGTCTTTATCAATTTTTATAAAGTTGTTGATAAGATTTGTTGCTATTTATGGAGTATTTTAATTTCTATTATATTTTTAAATTGGTTATTACTGATAGAGGAAACACTACTGAATTTTTGGTATTAAATTTGTTGATTTCTTTGGATAGAGTTGATATCTCTAAATACTAATTCTGAGCCTAAGACACATCTCGATTTATTCCAATCTTTCTTTATGACTTTAATAAAGTTTAAAATTTTTTTCCATATAAACCATGCATAGTTTTGCTCAATTAGCGCCTAGATATTGTACAGGTTTTTTAAAAATATGCTCTTATAAATCATTTCATCATAGAGGAATACAACTGGTTTCATAAGTTGATCTCAAATATAGCAACCATGCTTAACTCTGATTTTTCTAACATTTTTTTCTGTTGATATTTCTGGTTTTCTAAGTTAATTATATTATCTGCCAATAATGGCAGTTTCATCTCATTCTCTTATATATTTATTCCTCTTTTTTCTTTTTAAAATTATATTAAAACACTTCTCATCTCAAAACCCTACAATGGCTGCCCATCTTACTCAAACCAAAGTCAACATCCTGCCAATGCTTAGGAGGTTTTACGGTGGCATCCTTACACCTCCTACCTCAGTGAGCTGCTCTCCACGTTGGTCTCCTCTCACCAGGCGCACTGAGCACCTTACTATTCCTGAAACTTGCCAGATACAGTTTGCCTGAGGTCCTTTCCAGGATCAACTGTATTTGCATGAGCTGAGAAAGGGTGCTTCCTTAAATTTTGCAAACTAGGCGCCTCACTTGCCTCACTCTAGTCCAAGTTCTGCTTTACATTTAATTTTATATCTGCCTGGAAAAGTCTTATCTCAATATCTGCATTACTCCTTCACTTCTTTCAAGTCTTTGCTTAGATATTCTCTCCTCAGGATATTTAAAATGGACAGGACATAGCTATGCAAGCACTTTTTATACAATTTTCTTGCTTTATTTTTTTCTACGTTTAAAACGTTTATAACTACTTGTTAATTAACTATAACGCTAGTTATAGCGGTTATAACTACTTAACACTGTCTGTGACATATATCATTTTTTTTTTTTTTACTTCTGTCTCTCCCCAGTATAATGTCTATAAGGGCAGACATTTTTTGTCTATTTTGCTTACTGTTATATCCTCAATGCACATAACTGTGTCTGGCATAAGCAAGAGACCCTATAACTATTTGTTGAAAGTAAACAAATAAATGAATAAGTGAATGAATACTATTTATGTTTTTGTCTGGTTCTAGATAAAAAATAGAATTCATCTGACATTTGTCCAATTGTAGGAGGTTCACAGTAGGTTTTGACGATTAACCTTTATCAAATTAAAGTTCGATCTGATGTATCCAGTATTATTTCTTAAGGTAAATAATAGAGAATAAATTCAGTTAAAAAAAACCTCTATAGCATACAAAAAAATATTAATATCTAAGTAAAAAATGTATCAAAATTATTAGAATGAAGTGAAAAGTAACAACAGTGACTATCTCTGGATTGTGGTATTATAATTTTGTTATATTTACAATTTTTCTATATTAATAAATGTTATTCAAATAAAAAGAAAATAACCTTTAATTGCTAGGCAATTAAACTGCTCATGAGTTTCCAAGAATGTTAAGTTCCATTTTATTCTATTTATTTCCATTTATCAATCCTTTATTGAGCAAAACATTGTGCCAGATACTAGGAAAGATACAAAGATGAATAAAACACAAGTTGTGTCCTTAAAAGAGTTTATGATCTGATGTGCACCAGTAATGCAAGGGAGCAAAGTGCTGAGTGTACACTAACTATGGAACTCCTGACCTTTTGGTTCCAAATTAGAATGCTGGCATTACATTTGAGCCTTTGAAATTTCCATCCCACGAGTATGCTTGACGTTATTCTTCCCTGGACAAAACCAGGGGTACTGTCTTGGAAGAAGACTTAAGAAGGAACCTCAAAACCCAGAAGAGGCATGGAAATTGTTTTTTTGAAATGGGAGAAAAAAAAGAGACTATGGTAGGTTAATTAGAAGGTGACTTGACCAGATGGACTGATTGATGGCAGAGGATGTTAGAGTGATGACGGCAGAGGACAGCATGAACCAGTGATGCTGCCCATACACTTCTAAGAGCATGCTGTCCATGCAGAGGATCGTGAAGGTGAGGATGAGGTGGGAGAGGTGGGGAAACTATTAGGGCTGGGCTAGTTCAGCAATAGAACAGAACAGAAACTCTGCATTAAGATATTATGAGAGGTCATTTGGTCATTCTTTTGCCTGCAAGCACAGCCACAAACTTTCTTAAAGATGGGAATAATCACAACCAAACTTAGAGTATTCACTGTATGATAGGCACTGATCTAGGTGTTTTAACATTTTATAGAGAAGGAGAGTTAGGTATCAAGAGACTAAGTAACTTGCCCAACATCACAAACTAGTAAGGATGAGAGATAAGATTAAGCTCAAACAATATGGCTTCTGAGCCCATGCTTTTAACTATGCTCTCCTAACTCTCCTAAAGATGTCCAACTTATTTAAACATGACAAAAAGAGAATGTCTACAACTCTCTCAACAATAGATAAATTGTTTATTTTCCCTTGGTCAAATTCTTCTTTTTTTTCTTCATTGATACTCATACCATACTTAAAATTGTTAGAAAGACAGCCATGAGCATTCTCATCTGTACATATTGTTATTATCTCAACTTAGAAGTTTAATTATGAGCAGCAGGGGTATGTATAAATGCCAGGTTGACAAGGGATGGACCACACTCCAAGGGTCTGGTGTTAACTTGGCCTCATGGCCACCTCCCTGTAAGGTGTCCTTTACATTATAGAAGAGAAGGTGGGAACTACAGTTCCCACCTTCCCTCCCTGAATTGATTCCCGGTTAGAGTTTTTCAATGAAAGGCATTCATAGGAGATTTGGAAAGAGAAAGAGAAATAGAGTCTATTATTCTCGTGAGGCAGATGCAGAACAAACATGTGATCACAGTGGTCCAGTAGGAGTCATCTTGCCACCAAGTGGTAAGTTGGTCTCCTCAAGGAATAGTGCCATACTGGGGATGCATTTTCAGGCTTTATTTCTAAAGGTCAGAAATACAGAGGCACTGGTAAAGGGGAGTCCATGTATTCGTCTTCATCTCTGTTTCTGTAGCCGCTTGATTCATGGACTCAGCATGCCAGTGCAAGGGTGGCTGATGAAAAATACTGACCAAGGTGAACTGGCCGGGCCAATATTTCTGCTTGGTTATTCAGTGTCTTTTCAATAGTGAATACTTTCTGGAAGAGGTTAACATGTGATACAAATATCCTTAGACATGACACTCACGCTTGTCTATACATTCTTACGCTTCTACACCAAAATTTTTGACTCCAGCCTTCTAGTCTCTTTCTTCAGGCTCCTGATTAGCTTGCCAGATCATATGCCACTGCCGTTGATTCCATATACAGTCTCACCTTAAGCCACTTATCTTTCTATTAAAAGTGGGTAAGCACAGGCTTCCCTGGTGGCGCAGTGGTTGAGAGTCCGCCTGCCGATGCAGGGGACACGGGTTCGTGCCCAGAACCGGGAAGATCCCGCATGCTGCGGAGAGGCTGGGCCCGTGAGCCACGGCCGCTGGGCCTGCGCGTCCGGAGCCTGTGCTCTGCAGTGGGAAAGGCCACAGCAGTGAGAGGCCCGCCTACCGCAAAAAAAAAAAAAAAAAAAAAAGTGGATAAGCCAATTATATTATTAAAGATTCTGCCCATTAGGAAGAGTTTTCTTCTCCACTGTCTTTCAAGGTCATTTCTGAGTGTGGCTATAATGCGGCCATCATTTACTTTGGCTTACACTTAAATACTGAATGAACTTAAGAAACTAAGTTTATAATGTTTTTTCCTTATTCTGATGGTCTTGTAGACACCACCTTCCCATAGGTCCATTAATATGAGCTGATAGAGGGCATGCAACCATGGGGGTCTGGGATGCTTTGTCCTGCAGTTTACTTATGTCCCCTGGTTTTGCTAGTGCTTAATCCTTGATGTGTCTACTATTTTTATCTTAGCATGGATTGCTGCTGGGCCTGTGGGATTTTATGACTTGCTGGTTCCAATATAACTCAGCTCTTGATCAGAAGTTCTGGAATGTTTACTTAGTGTCTCATGGTCAAGTATTCCATCTCTGCCAGGGCCCAGGAATTCCCTAGGAGCTGTCCTTAAAAGGCAAATAACTCCTGCCTGCATAGGACATGGTCTTGCTGTTAAACTTTAGGAGCCTGCCTTGGAGTACTCCCAGTTGTCCTTGCCATCAACTCCACACTGCATCTTTTCCTGCTACAGACACTTGCAATAACATGGGCTCTGCTAGAATGAACAGCCCAAGTGATAAGGCTGCTTGTCGCACAGCCTGGACTTGCGTCAGAGCTCTTTCACGTTCTAGGTCCCACTAAAAGCTGGCTCCTTTTCACGTCAACCAGTATGTAGGTGAGAGAATTATTCCTAGGTATAGAATGGGCTTTTTCCTAGAACCCAAAGAGGTTCCTTTGTTGTAGGAGAAGCACATTGCAACGATTTTTTAAGATAGATCTTTATTGGAGTGTAATTGCTTCACAATACTGTGTTAGTTTCTATTGTACAACAAAGTGAATCCGTCATATGCACACATATATCCCCATATCCCCTCTCTCCTGAGCCTCCCTCCCACCCTCCCTATCCCACCCCTCTAGGTGGTCACAGAGCAACGAGCTGATCTCCCTGTGCCATGATGCTGCTTCCCACTAAATATTTTACATTTGGTAGTGTATATATGTCGATGCTACTCTCAGTTCCCCCCAGCTTCCCCCTCCACAACCAGTCTCCTCAAGTCCATTCTCATGTCTATGTCTTTTTTCCTGCCCTGTCACTAGGTTCAACACTACCATTTTTTTTTTTTTAGATTCCATACATATGCGTTAGCATACGGTATTTGTTTTTCTCTTTCTGACTTACTTCACTCTGTATGACAGTCTCTAGGTCCATCCACCTCACTACAAATAACTCAGTTTCGTTTCTTTTTATGTCTGAGTAATATTCCGTTGTATATTTCTGCCACATCTTCTTTAGCCATTCATCTGTTGATGAACATTTAGGCTGCTTTCATGTCCTGGCTATTGTAAATAGTGCTGCAATGAACATTGTGGTACATGTCTCTTTTTGAATTATGGTTTTCTCGGGGTATATGCCCAGTAGTGGGATTGCTGGGTTATATGGTAGTTCTAGTTGTAGTTTTTTAAGGAACCTCCATACTGTTCTCCATAGTGGTTGTAACAATTTACATTCCCACCAACAGTGCAGGAGGGTTCGCTTTTCACCACACTCTTTCTAGCATTTATTGTTTCTAGATTTTTGATGATGGCCATTCTGACTGGTGTGAGGTGATACCTCATTGTAGTTTGGATTTGCATTTCTCTAATGATTCATGATGTTGAGCACCTTTTTATGTGCCTCTTGGCCATCTGTCTGTCTTCTTTGGTGAAATGTCTATTTAGGTCTTCTGCCCTTTTTTTTTTTGCGGTACGCGGGCCTCTCACTGTTGTGGCCTCTGCTGTTGCGGAGCACAGGCTCCGGACGCGCAGGCTCAGCGGCCATGGCTCACGGGCCCAGCCACTCCACGGCATGTGGAATCTTCCCGGACCGGGGCACGAACCCGTGTCCCCTGCATCGTCAGGCGGACTCTCAACCACCGCGCCACCAGGGAAGCCCTATATGTGTATGTTTGAACAAGTAGCTTTGTGTGGTTTAGATATAATTGGAGGAGGTTAGGATGAGGCTGGAAATGTAGGTTGAGATCAGGTTATGAGTGGCCTTGAATGGCATGTGAACGATTTAGAATTTTTTTTCGTAAATTGTGGGGAACTATTAGTGATTTTAAAGAAGGAAATATTAATTAGAATAACGTTTACGTTGGAAACATGTCTTCTGGCAGCACAGAAAGTAAACCGGACAGAGAAGTACAGGTATCCCTCACTATGTGAATGCTCGCTCTTCAAATATTCACTATAACTACTTGTAAAATATTTACCCCAAACTTACGACTTTAATTGAAATCCATGCTAATGAAGTTACACACATGGGCTAGCAAAAATTGTTTAGATTGAAATCTGGACAAGAAGATTCGGAGGGAACTGCTTTCACCTCTTCTCTGTTTTGACAGGATGGTGTCTCATGCTCCTCTTTTAAAACCACTTTCTGGATCCTTGCTATCATCTGCCTGACATTGTTAAGTAAAAACGTTTTTAAAGAGAATTAGGAAAAAAACTATAAAGAAAGGAGTTATCATACACTTAAAAAGCTCATACACTTAAAAGAAATGCTGGAGGTGATAAAGTATATAGAGCAAAGTGAATGCATTAAACATATAAAGCTTGGCCATACACATGTCTGGACCTATTGTGCATGTGATAACAAAAAAAATATTGTGGAAGTGTTGTTGATGCTGGAAAGCTCCATTGTGTTACTTGAGAACAGCATAATATTTTCTAATAACTAGAGAAATACCTTTGGTAATGGCTTGAGAGCTACACTCAGCGTGGGAGGTCATTTAGCACCATGTTGAGATAGCCGAAGGCACTAGACGTCTCTAAAGATCTGAAGAAGGCAATGGAGAGGGAGAGGGATTAGGTGGGGGAGCTGAGTTTCAAAGCAAGTCAGGAATGGCTTGAGAAATCTGAGAAGCTGTAAGATTTTATACTTGGAGGATTATTGGCAGGCCCTCTCCAAACACTTGCAGAGCCTGGGGTAAGAGAAGATCCAGCCCACAGCTCACCCAAACTTCTCCTGACCAGCTCCATCACATCCTGGAGGGCTCTCATCCACCTGAATATGAACATTCCAGCCCACACTTCAAAGCTCCATCCATTGACTCTCTCCCAAGCCCAGGCTCAACAAAGAGTTATGCATGGCCACTCCTCATGTAGCATCCAACTTTTGTAGCATCGGTCTAGAGAAAGGCCTGTGCAGGCCCTGGAAGTGAGCTTGTGCCCATGTGGGCAGGGAATTCTGGGTTTTTTAGGTACCTTGATTTTGGTCTAAAAGAGGGGCAGAGACACTAGGTGGTTACATCTTCTTGATCTCTAGGTCTACCTGCTCTGTGAGGAGGGGTCTGGAAGAAGGAGGGCCAAAGGTAGGCCCAGGGTAGGTTTGCTGAGGTCTAAAGGCACTACTGATTATGGTGGAAGCAGTTTCCACTAATAGTGAGGGTGAATCAATCTTCTCAGTGAAATAGAAGGAACCACTGATGAAAAAGAGGAAGAACCATGAATGGTAGATGACAGATCTTTAAAAGAAACTTTAGGTGATGTAGACAAATATTGCTGCTGTTTGTGACTGTGATATTGACCTGAATAGGAATATCAAATTTAAAAAAATGATGACATGCACCATCTCATACTAAAAGGAGCTGTATAATTGCAACCAAAGGACTTCAAAATGGTTGCTAATGAGACTTCCGTCCCAATGCTTTGTCTATGGTTTTAGATGGTCATATATTTTTGAAGTATTGGGTGCCAATAAGTGAAGTCTGTAAACCTCACACATTTACTTTTTCACTTATTTTTCTCACCAGCTCATTCTAGCTAACCTTGGTCACCACCAAAGGCTCCAGTGACTCCATCCCCCCCTTCTTAACCCAAACCTCACTCAAGCAACTCTTTAATCAGTACTAAACAGGTTTCTTCCTAAAATTTTAAAAATGTTATTTGCTTTCTTTATGTACCCTAAACATGTTACCATATTTCATTGCTTATTTACATTATAGTTATATTCATTGGAGTATAAAAGGAAAACAGTTTGTAAAAATTCTCGTAGTTTCATTGTGTACTGAACATAAGTATATCCGCTGTGCCTGTTAAATGTTAGGTAATAAGATAATTGGTGTTTTGTATGCTTTGTGTCACATAGGAATCCTTGAAGGATTACTGTACAAATATTTACAATAGCGTTTCTAAACCCAGTTGGGGGAAAAGGCCCACTTATTTAAAAAATTTCCAATCCCACACCGACAAATATTACCCAAAATATGATAAAAATAAATTATAAACATAACAAATAGGTTAAATTGATTGAATTCAGGGAGCATTGTTTGACGGTTCCCATTGTCATACTTATGCTGCAGAGAAGAGCTATCAGATAGCTCTTCAAGGGAGTGTACTTTGAACTCACTGGAGGAAGGTGGTTAGGTGTTGGGTGAGCACATTTTACTTGAAAAATCCACCCTAGCATTCCAAAGGCATTCTAAATCTTAGGACTCATTATTCTACACTATGCAAGAAAATTCTGGCATTTAAATTTTACTTGGTGTAATGCTACCTTTAGGTTGAGGTTTGAGTCAACCAACCAAGTGAAGTGAAATATCCAATCCATGACCTTTGAAATAGTGCCCTGAATCCAGACTCTACTTATCCACATCAGAGAATGATATCAACATACTTCCTTCACTCTGGTTCAACAGCATTAGGTTCGATTCCTATACATATTCCCTTGGTCTGATAATTCCAGCGTGGATACAAATGTGGAATAGTAGAAACTTCATACATTGCTATGATGGACAGTTTGATGTGTCAGCTGGGCTAGGTTATAGTCCCTTGTTATTCATTCAAACACTAACCTAGGGGTTGCTGTGAAGCTACTTTGTAGGTGTGATTAACATTCATAATCAGTTGACTTAAAGTAAGGGAGATTATTGTAGATAATCTGGGTGTGCCCGATTCTATCATCTGACAGTCGTTAAGGGCAGAACTCAGGTTTCCCTGGAAAAAGAAGAAATTCTGCCTGTCTACTGCAGGTGTAGCTTGTGTCCAAGGGTTCAGTTCTTCCTTTCTGATGGTCTACTCTATGGATTTTGGATTTACCTAACTAGGCCCTAACGATAGCATAGGCCAATTCCTTTCAACAAATCCCTTAATATATGTCTCCTACTGGGTGTCTCTCCTTTTTTTTTTTTCTGGCCATGCAGCTTGCAGGATCTTAGTTCCCTGACCAGGCCCCCCTGCAATGGAAGTGCAGAGTCCTAACCACTGGACCACCAGGGAATTCCCTGGTTTATGTCTCTTGTTGAACCCTGACTGATACTGCTTAGGATGTAAATTGATATAGAACATCTTTGTAGGCAATTTGGGATATTTACAAACTTGAAAGTGTGCCTATCCTAAATTCCAGTTTAGTTTAAACATTTAAATATGTTTAGTTTAAAACACTAGGGAAACTCTCATTTGTGCAAAGAAAATATATATACATATACATATTTAAAATTTTTTACTGCAGTATTGTTTATAATGTGACTATTTGGAAAATAATTGTCACTCAATTGGAGAATAGATAAATAAATACATAAATAAATAAAACATCTCACAAGAACAGAAAGTAACAAACCACAACTCCCTGTATTAATATGAACAAAAATTTAATATAATATAATAATATAATATAATATGATATAATATAGTACAATATAAGAAAGGTGGTGGTGTCAGGGGAGTAGTTTTTAAAACTCCTTGAATTAAATGAAAATAAACAAAGCGACCACCAAAAAACCACAGAAAACATCTTCAACCAAATTAGATAACAAAATATCCTCATGAATTTCAAAATATAAATGGGGCCAAACTAGCAAAACCCAAAATATCTCATGTCATACTAAAAAAGTGGAGAATAAAACAAAGAAAAAACGGAATATCTGAAGCCCCTTGATCTGAAGCATTCAGAAGTCACTAACAAGTAGTCATTTCCAGAAACAGGGCCTTCTTGGGAGACCCTGTTAGAAATAAGTGGCTAAAACTGGGAGGAGGCCACGTAGGCTCCAATTCATGGGGGAGTGAGGACCAAAGAGAGATCAGATGATGCTGGGGCAGCCTGGGTCTTATGAAGTTCTGAAATTAATCAGGATATACCCCCTTCCAGGGCAATGACCTGCATTGAGTAGAAACCCAAATTAAGCAAGAGAGAGTCATTCGGGACATCATTCCCTGGAGTGATCACCCAGCTAGCTACCTGGTGGCAGGTTAATTACACTAGGCCACTCTCATCATAGGAGAGATAGCTCATTGCTTTTGCTGGAAAAGTCACTCTGGATTTGGATTTGTCTTTTCTGTTTGCAATGTTTCTGCCGAAACTTCCATCCATGGATTTACAGAATGCCTTATCCACTGTCGTATTATTCTACACACCCTCTCCCTTGTCACTGCTCTTCAGTACCTCAAGGTTCTCTCCCAGGCATGCTTTCTCATTTCTTGCTGGTTCAAAGTAGCCAAGTTCTGTAGTCTCTTTTGGTGAATAATCAATCTCTTCCCTACCTTAGCATGGCAGCACTACCCCCAGCTATGCAACGCTGATACTTGAACTTAGTTATTGCCCTAACGCTCAGTAGGGGAGGTGGAGGCAGATCCTGAAAGGTACTGGTTGAGGCCTTTGCATAGCCTTCAGGCAGGAAGGGGAGGGCAGTTGCGGGGCCGATACGGGAGCTGAGTGCTGTCTTCTAGCAAAAAGAAATAGCCATTGATGCAGACACAGAGGGCTCCAGGGAATATTCTCAAGTACATATACCCTGTTGCCCTATCCTAAATCTTTGGGTCTGACTCTTTTCTAATCAGGCCTCTGACTTTGGTTAGAAGCTTGTCAGGGCTGCTAATTCAGGCTTCTCTGAAGTTTTGCTTCTCTTAAGTGCCATTAAAGAGGCCCTCTGACGTTCACACCATGCTTTAAGTTGTTAACTGGCTGACTTGAGTCAATTATTTTTTTTCTTCCATCAATGGTGCCTAAGAGTATGATACCAATCTAAGCATCAAAGAGAATAATATCTGCAATTAATGAAAGCACCAAATATGGTACATGAGTTTATAAAGGTATCTAAAGATATATCATTGTTCACTTTTGGAGGGTACAGGAAAACAAACTCATTATTTTAAAAACTGGTAAAGGGAAAGAATCAAATATACACACATACATAAAAGATTTTCCAAATTTTAAAATAGGGAAAATGCAATATAAAGTTTAAAAAAATGTTGAAAGATATGTATGGTATGATGCCTTTTGCACAACATACGAAAGAATAAAGTGTATTATTTATCGATATCAACATGTGTAGCAAAATTTATAAAGCATACAGTGATAAAACATAAACATTTCAGGATAATAATTATCTCGATGGAAAGATGAGAAAAGAATGAAGTCAGGAATTTTACACAGAAAACTATATTGTATCTATAATGTATTTTTTTGAAAAAATTAGAAAAAATATCTGAAGTGAATATTGCAAAATATTAATATTTGGCAAATTTGAATGGTGGTTGGTACACAGTGTTTCTTATTCTCTCATTATAAATATGCTTGAAATTTTTCATTATCTATATTTAAGATAAAGAACAAAAAGCAAACTTTGAGACTTTCCTGTTTCTAATCCGAGTGCCCGGGTGATGGTGATATCATTCAGTGTGACAGAAGGAAAGAAGAACAACCAATTTCTAAGCAAGGATAAGGGATTAAGCTTTGGATGTATTAATTTAGAGAAGACTGAAGTGTTTTTCCACCCTATACAGAGAAAGCTATCCTCATGTCTTTCTTTTCCTTTCTCTTTATTTTTTAATGAGTTTTCTATACTGGTTAGGCTCATCATGAAAATGAATAGCCTTGACAGAGTATGTCTAGACTTTGATAAAGTAATGAAGTTTCCCATGTTCCGTAAAGACTCAGTGGAGAAAGGTGGACTAAATGGAAGTCCAGTTAGCATTACTCAGGATTTTTCATAGAACTAGTTATAGTTTGGCCCTGAATAGATTAGTGGCAAACAGCAACGATGTCTCTAATACTTAAATTGTATTTTGTAAGAGTTTTTATATTACAAGTGGTAAGAATGGGTTAATGAGCTAATCTTTGCAGCAAAAAAAATTGTATCTAACATTTTTTGTATCTAACATTCTGTGTGCTAGGCTGTGTCATAAACACTTTGCGTACGTCATCGCATTTTAATGATCACGACGGCCCTTTGAAATAAGAATTGTTACTATGCCAATTTCACGACTAAGGCAACTCAGACTCAGGTTAAGTAATTTGCCAACGTCATTCAGTAGCTCACACACTTATTTATTTTTACTGCCTTTCCTGAAATTTCCTAGGGGCCACGGGAAGAGGCAGTAAAGCAAGATGGTTATGAATGTGAATCATGGGAGTCAGGCCAGACCTTAGTTTGAGTTTCAGTTTTCCATTCACTAACTCTGTAGCCTTGGGAAGTTACTTAATCTTTCTAATTCTCAATTTCCTCATTAAAAATGGCAATGATAATAAGTGCCTGATTTCATAGGGGTTTTGTGAAGAGAAATGAGATGGTGCATGTAAGTAAAGCCCTTCTTATATGCGCAAACGTGGTTGAATGGCAGCTAGGAGCCACCTTAGGATAACACGAAGGGATGACTAATATGAATGATAACCTCTTGGAAACACGTTTTTGCCCGATACCCTTGGGGTTACATCATCCAGTTGGCTCCTAGGTATGGACTGGATCCAGGTTAATCCACATTATGGACAATATGCATCTGGATCATTTTGGAATGAACTCTTTTCTGCAATGATGACAAAGCAGAGACTGAGTTCTCGGACTTCGTTCTCTTGTTGAAAATCCAGTAGGCTAGAGTCCAAGCTCTCTTCCACTTCGAGAGACCAGGAAGAGTAGCCCTGTTGATAGGTGAGTTTATCACACATTTTTAAGTTTTGGGCAAGCAATGAACTCACAGTGGATGCCCTGTCAATGCTGAGCAGGACACGGCAGAGCAGCTTCAAATGATAACTCGATGATAAATGCTTTTCTCAGTCAAGCTTGCCAAGCTCACTCTGACCCAATAGGACCCGTTAGCCCAGAGCCAAGATGAATAGCTCAAAGCTTTAAAAGGTTTTTAAATATAACTTTTCTTGTCGTAAATGTGAAATAATGCTATTGCAGAAAATTGGGAAATAGAGATCTTCCATGTATATTATAAAAGTAAGGACATTTTTCAGCAATAGATGGTCTTAGTTACAATCATGTCCTTGTTTAGATTTCCTTTGATATGTGCAGTGTCGTGAAAAAAATATGGATTATTTTGAAAGAGAATTTTACAGATATTTTTCATGGATGCTGTGTATTTCAGACTTTCAGTTGAAAAGCCTTCTTTCTGTGTCACGCTGTGAAATTTAAGTCAACATGACTTTTTTTTTTTTTTTTGTCTTAGAAAAGCAGACTTAAGTCCTTGGATTCAGTGATTGGCTTATTTAAATCTCAGAGAAAGGGTTTATGGTGATCACCTTCCATCTGAGGTTTTATTCCAGGGGGTGGTATTTGACACACTAGCATAAAACATGAGCTGAATGGAACCCCTCACCCCATGCCCGCAAGCAGCACAGCTCTTTGGGGGAATGAGTGCTTCGCTTTGCCTTTTCCTTAGCTTCTTGTATTAAGACAGGAGATCTCCAGGTATAGAGTTCAGGATAATACAAGTATGTATTTTTGATAAGGTTTCAGGGGATTTTCTCAACATATGTTTTAAAAAACCATATTTTCCAATAATTCTTATTTTGTGGTCACTTAGAAAAATTCTGGGAAGCTAGAAGTTGTAATCTGTATCTTTCAGATGAAAGGTTTATTTTCTGATTGGGTAAGTGGCTATTTGAACTCTTCCTGAGGCCATGTCCTTCCTTTCTGAATGTATCAGAACAATTGATGCATGTATTCCAGTCACCTGTCGGGTGCCATGGGAGAGCAGGGTGTTTTCCGACTTGGTGATGCTGGAGGCATGTGTTTCTGCAAATCCAAGAATATCTATTTTGCCCTCTAGGCAAAACACTCTGAGGCAGATGAGTTAATGTATAAACGACACAGGGAAATGTGAAACTTCTCTTGGAGATTTTTGGGAAACAGAAAGAAAAATTAAATTATTTAATGTAAAAAAAAAATTCTCCTGCATTTTAAGGGCTCTTTTAAAACCTGGCTTTACCTGGAAATAATTACTCTCAGATGTCCAGTGGGATCCGCCGACTTTTGGGGTCTAAAGAGAAGGTGATAGAGATTGGGGGAAGTTTAGCTGCTGTGAAGGCTATTAGGCCTCTGCCAATGTCTGAGCCCCAGGCTGCTTCTTGAAATGAGTCTCTGAACCCGAGACCATCAATGGAGGAGGATGAAGATGGGGAGTGATGCCATTCAGAATCTCCCATGGGTTGTTAAAAAGTTATACGTGATCCCAGATCAGAATCTTTGCCAATGCGTTCGTGGAGCGAATTATATGTAATATGGGCAAAATACACTGGTAGACTGCTACAAACTAACTGACTAGCTGTATCAGATCAAACCTTTCTCTGAGAATAGTTGAATAAAGGAAAAGAAAAAGAAATATTTGACGGTATCTGAGTGTTTTTAAGACTGCCAAGATTCGTGGGTCCAAGATGCAAGAGAGGAACGTTGGGCACCCCCTTTTTTTTCCCAAGGCATTTGTAAATTTGAAAGCGGGAGAGGGGTTGAGGAGGTGAGCAGAGATTTTGGCTAAACATAGGGCTGGCAGGGCAATAATTGGAATTCGGAGCCTTACAAGGCCACACCCTGGATGTGAGGGTCAACTGGAAACAGATCAGTCCTCAAAAGACGAAACCCAGCTTCAAATGTATTCAGTCTCAAAATGGAAACCGAACAAAACATGATAAAACAAGAGCTAGTCCATCACTCTGTCCTCTCAGTAACTGGAGGGAAGTGACCTGTCTCTTAGCCAAGGCCAAACCCTCCTCCAGGGCCCTCTATTAGTCAGCGCCCCCTTCCATCTATCTGTGAGTAGAATCGACTCGAACCTCAGCTCGACACAGGGGCTTTCTCTGTGTTTTTTCTTCCCCAGATGGTTTTCTTAGACGTATTTCAGATATCATAGAGTGATTATTATGCTAATTAAATACATGAACTTTCTTGTCAAGAATCTTGCTCTTTCCTGATTATTCACCACAGTGCAAACCATATTACATGGCAGACCCTCCTGGATAAGCCCATGAAACACATGGGATAGGGTCCCCAAATACACATTTTGGCTGAATGCTAAGTGACCAAGGGTTAAAATCCATGTTTGGCCAGAACTGAAGCTGAAGACTAATGGACTGAATTTCCAGGACACAAGAATAAATATTAAAATTTCCAAATTTAATTTTATCATTCAAAGTACCAGTGGTCAAATTTTAAAAGTTTGACTTACTGTACATGACAGCAGTTTCTTAGACCTCGCAGCTAAGGTTGATACGTTCAGCCTTTGCAACACTAAATAGATTCTCACTTTCAATTCAGGTCAAAGAAAGAGGAAGCTATTCTCTTTTGAGCTTTGCCATTGTAAGTGCTTCATATGGTGAAATAATCCCCAAGTCATTGAGCTTTCCTTCTGGACAAAATTGCAACATATAAAGCATATAAGGAGATTATTTTTTACTCTAAGTCACATTTTTTGTTTGTTTTATTTTGTTTTGTGTTTTTTTTGTTTGTTTCTTTTAAATTTAATTTTTATTTTATTTTGGAGTATAGTTGATTTACAATGTTGTGTTAGTTTCAGGTGTATAGCAATGTGATTCAGTTATTCATATACATATATCCATTCTTTTTCAGATTTTTTTCCTATACAGGTTATTACAGAATATTGAGTAGAGTTCCTTGTGCTATGCAGTAGGTCCTTGTTGATTATCTATTTTATACATAGTAGTGTGTATATGTTAATCCCAAACTCCTAATTTACTCCTCCTCCCTATGTTTCCCCTTTGGTAACCATGAAATTGTTTTCAAAGTTTGTGAGTCTGTTACTGTTTTGTAAACAAATACATTTACATCATTTTTTAAGATTCCATGAATAAGTGATATCATATGATATTTGCCTTTCTTTGTCTGACTTACATCACTTAGTATGATAATCTCTAGGTCCATCCATGTTGCTACAAATGGCATTATTTCATTCTTTTTTATAGCCGAGTACTATTCCATTGTTATATGTACCACATCTTCTTTATCCATTCTTCTGTCGATGGACATTTAGGTTACTTCCATGTCCTGGCTATTGCAAATAGTGCTGCAGTGAACATTGGGGTGCATGTATCTTTTTGAATTATGGTTTTCTCTGTATATATGCCCAGGAATGGGATTGCTGGATCATATGGTAGTTCTATTCTTAGTTTTTTGAGGAGTCTCCATATTGTTCTCCTTCGTGGTGGTACCAATTTACATTTCCACCAAGAATGTAGGAGGGTTACCTTAGGAACCAAGAAAAGAATGTTAATCTAAGTGAGAAAAGATACATTTTTTTGCATACAAAAACAGCCTATAATACAATCTTTTTAGGCAAATAGAAGGAGATTTCTGATGGCATCTGCATAAGAGACAAAAGTTCAGTCTTTCACATGGATGATTCTCTGTCTACCAGAGCCCCTTCAGTTATTGCTCAAAGTTAAAACTTATCAAAGAGCCTTAGCAATCTAAGCAAGATGGACACTTTCCTTTCAGATTTAGGCCCCGCTATTTGTTTTTACTTGGAATTAAATAAAATTGGATTTTCCTTGTTACACTCTGATATTGGTTGACTATCTACATCAAATGCAGTCTCCAAGGAGGCAGGGCATTGATCATTGTATTCTAGCGCCCAGAAAAATATCAGAAACATAGTAAGAACTTAGGAAGTATTTGTGGAATTGATAAATGGTGCTCACATTCCATAAATGAGTAAGTAGATTCTCAAAACTGAGTTAATTGAAAACTGTGATTAATCCTGCTAAGGAGGAAACACAGAGCAAAGTGAAAACGTATTTAGGGAGATTGGAGGGAGTGACATCTGAAGGAGACCTGAACCATGTGCTCTGGCAGAGAAAGAGCATCACAGGCAGGGAACAACCTCTGGAAATCCAGAGGAAAGAAAGGACTTTAGGTGTTTTAGGAATTTAAAAGAGGGGTGGTGTGCTTGGAGCAGAGTGATGAGAAGAAGCATCAGATGAGTTTAAAGGAGTAACTATGAATCAGATGCTTTGGGTTCTTGAAGCCTGGGCTAAAGGATTTGGAATTATTCTAGTTGCGATAGAACATCGTTGAGGGGTTTTAAGCAGGATGCGCCATGATCTGATTTAGGTTTTTAAATGTTTATTCTGACTGGTCTATAAAGAAAACATTAGAGGTGGTTAAGAATAATGGGGTGTCAGATGAGAGATGATTATCACTTAGATTAGGGTGGTGGCACTTGAAACGGAGGAAAGTGTGTGGCTTCGCAATGCACTTTGGAGGGAAAAGGGAACCAATTTGGTTATGAGCTGGAATCAGGGGAGGGCAAATGAAGGAAAAGAGAACAGCGAGGAATGACTTCTCTTCCTTCAGCTTCAACAACTAGTGGTGCCTTCTTTAAATAATTTATTTTTGGATGTGGGAAATGAAGAGCTTTGTTTGAAAAATCTATTAGGTGGAGATGATGAGTTGAAGATCAGTAGGGCATGAGTCCGGGGTGCAATTTGGGAATGAGCATATGAATGGTATTTTAAACCACGGTCCTGGATGAGATAACTGAAGGATAGACGTATACAGGGAAGACAAACTAAGCTAGGAATGAGTCCTGAGTCATTCTCTCTAGGAACGCATCTTGTGAGAAGTCTGGGCCACACCACGTGCAGAGGTAAATCAACTAGTCTAGCCAGGAGACAGAAACCACACCAGTTATTTGAACAGGGAAAATGTACTATATATATATATGTATATATATATGTATATATATAATAATTATATATAATTGTTATGTAGTAGAGGTGGTTAGCCACTAAAAGGGGGGAAAGAAGATTTTAAGAGTTCCAGAAGTAGCAGGTACAAACTACCACCTGTAGGCTAAGAGAAGGAATTTAGAGCTAGGAGAGAGTCCCTTCTCCCAGTGCTGAGATTTAGACATTTTTGAAGAGGTTGAAACCACTACCGGAATATAGAGCTTGCAAGTAGCTAACAGGTGATGGAGGAGAGGTGGAAGGGTGCTGGGACTGCTCAGAATAGGCCTTGGCGGGGAGTGTGTGGTCTGGGGGTACAGCCAGAGCTATGGCAGGTGCTGCCTGTGGCAGGTACTCAAGTGGTCACCAGTGGGTGGAATGTGGTCTGAGGGTGCAGCCGGAACTTGTCCACAAGGGTCACCAGGTGGACCTCCCATGATGAATGTTAGCAATGGACGATCCCAACCCTGAAAGGAAATGTATTCCTGCTGCTCTCACCCCAGTGGTACGAATGTCACCCTAATGCCATCTATGAAAAGGCCAACATTTCACCAGCTGGCAATGGAGAGTTGTTCACAGGTTCCAGTTGTAGTATACCAAAGCCAGGCAGAGAAGGGTAGATCTGGAGCTGAGTGACAACAAGTCGATACCTGGCACAAGAGGCCCCATGTAGACCCTCCAGTAGATAGCCCCAGCTGACAGACAGCATACACTACCCACCATGGAAACGATCCATTTTGTTTGTTCATCCCATTTAAGCCTTCAGATGATTGTAGCCCCAGCAGACTTCTGATGGCATCTGCATAAGAGACTGTAAGCAAGAAACATCTAGATAAGCCCAGTCAATCCAGAACGTTGAGAGACAATACGTTGTTGACAATAACTTGTGTCAGTATGTTTTGGGGTACTTTGTTACATAGCAATCAATAACTGGAAATGAGGGAGATGCTAATTTTATAGAAGGCTGTTGAAAATCCACTTTAGATGGAGACTGACAAGAAGTGCTCATTCAATTTTACTACATAACATAAAGAAATGGAGAAACAGATGTAGACAAGCGGGGAAAGAACAGTGGGAACAAGAACTACACTGGTGGGAGAGAAGAAAGAAACACTGTCTTTCCTATGAATCACCTTCTCTTGTTTCTGTCCCTACTTCCAACACTCTGTCTCATTGTCCTTTCCTCCCATCTTCCCCTAACATTGCCAGGAGACACTCCACGGGTCACAGATCACTGTCTCTTCTTTTAGGCCTACACTCTCATGATAGGCAGCCCCACCTCTTCTAGACTTTGAAACAGAACCTATATGTTTATAATAATTCACAACTTCAGCATCAACTTTTTCCTGATCTGCAGACAGTATATCCAAGTCCCCGTTTAACCCTTACACTTGCTTTTTCCCAAATTGTTTATGAATAAAATGAAAGTCACGAGCTTCCTTCACAAAATTCCTTCTCTACTTGCTCTATCTCAGTGAATACTCCATCCTGTACTCAGTTGTCCAAGCGAGAATCCTGGGAAGAATCTTTTACACATCCGTTTCTCTCACCTTTCACATCCAATCAATGACCAAGTCCAGATTGATTCTACCTTGTAGTATCTCCCAAGCTTCTCTTTTCTCCAGTTTTACTACAATTATTCAAATCAAAAATACTTTCATCTTTTGCCTGACCTGCTTCAATAATTTCCCAAATAGTCTTTCATATTCTCTATTGCCCCAGTTGTAACCCAGTCTGTGCACAGCCTGCCATTGTAGTTTCTAGAAATTACAAATACGAATGTGTTACCCCCTGTTAAAAGCCCTGAAGTGACTTTGCGTTGCTTCTCTGGACAGTTCTAATATGTCCCGTGACCTGTAAGATTTTCCCCCTCATGATTTCTCAGTTCCTGACACCCTGATTTACCTTTATATACTAGCATCATTTCAACTCTTTCTTGCCTGAGACACCATTATAGATCAGACCAGTTACCCAATTCAGACTAGGTTAGGTAGTTTTGATTGATCTTAAGAGTGTTCCTCTATTCTCTATTTATGAACTGATTGTAATTTCAATTAATTATATTAATTGCCTTTTCTGCTAGACTGAAAACTCCATGAAGTTTCAGAGCATGTGTGTCTTGGTCTTTACTGTATCTCCAGTGCTCTGTATAGTACGTAGCACTGACTATGGAATTCAAGATTAACTGCTGAATTTTTAAATAAAGAAGGGCCTAAAATTATGAGAATTAAAATTTTATCCTCAAGTTGTTATTTTCAGGCAGTGTCCCATGTGCCCATTTAAATGAAAATTCCACTTAACTTCTCAATGGGCATAGTGAATCCTATGTATTCCAAGTATTAAGAGAGTTTGAAAATTCCATTTTTGGTGAAAAGAACTCAAATAAGAATGTGGAGTTTCTTACCATGGGGCAGAATAAGGCTCTTGCTGTACAGTACAAGGTCTTTGTCTCAGAAAGTCCTTTCATTAAGCTTCACTGAAATAATAGTATACTCTTCCTCAGAGTATGACACCAGTTATTAAAGTAGAAGAAATGAGGGAAATAGAAAAACTATCTTTAGACAATAATAGCAATAATTTTGCAGATAGGAACCCTTGATAAATGCTAAAATTAGTAGGCAAACGTATATAATGAAAAAGATATTTCTATGAAAAGATACTCTACAACATATGTAATCAGGAACATGTATATTAAAACAACAGTGAGATATCTCTGCATATCTATTAAAATGCCCCAAATCTGGAACACTAACAACACCAAATGATGGTGATGATGTTGAGAAACAGAAACTCTCATTCGCTGCTGGTAGGAATGCAGAATGGTAGAGCTATTTTGGAAGACAGTCCTGAAGTTTCTTACGAAACTAACCATATTATTACCATATGATCCAGTAATCACCCTCCTTGGTATTTACCCAAAGAAGTTGAAAACTCATGTCCATACAAAACCCTACACGCTAATGTTTATAGCAGCTTTATTCACAATTGCCCAAACTTGGAAACAACCAAGATGTCCTTCAGTAGGTGACTAGATAAATAATCTATGGTAGATCAAGACAATGTAATATTATTCAGTACTAAGAAGAAATAAGCTATCAAGCCATGAAAAGACAAGGAGGAACATTAACTGCATATTAATAAGTGAAAGAAGCCAGTCTGAAAAGATTACACACTATATGATTCCAACTATATTCTGCAGAAGGCAAGACTACGGAGACAGTAAAAAGATCAGTGGTTGTCAGGGGGTAGGTGGAGGAAGGATGAATCGGTGGAGCATGCTGGAAGTTTAAGGCAGTGAAAATAGTCTGTGTAATACTACAATGTTAGATACATGTCATTATATGTTCATCATAACCCATTGAATGTACAACACCAAGAGTGAACCCAAATAGATTTGGGGTGATTAAGATGTGTCAATGTAGGTTCATTGACGGTAACAAAAATCCCACTCTAATGGAGATGTGGACAGTGGGAGAGACTATGCATGTGTGTGTGTGGGGGGGTAGATGGGAAATCTCTGTTTTGCTGTGAGCCTAAAGCAGCTCTAAAAACGCAAAGTTGTTGTTTTTTTTTTAAAGAAAAGGATATTTGCGTTATCTCACAGTTTTTCTTCATAATCGATTCATTAATTACAGTGGGGAAAAGAGTAACTTTACAGACCTGAAAGACACCATGGTAACCAATTCATCAAAGTTTATATATCACCAGTAGTCAGACATATCAATATAATGTACCCCATCTGACGCATTGAGAAGGACACAGCATCACTTCTGTGACATCCTTGCCCAAAATGAATACTCTCTATCTTTCATGTCTAACATGGGGAAATATTAGACAAACTCAAATTGAAGAGTATTCTACAAAATAAATGACCAGTACTCTTTGAAGGTGACAAGGTAATGAAAGGAAAGAAAGACTGTCATAGATTAGAGAAGGAGATTGACAGTGAATTTCAATATAAGATCCTAAATTGGATCCTACAGCAGAAAAAGGACACTGTGGGAAAACCAAGGACATTTATATAAAGTCTGTAGTTTAGTTAATAGTATGGTAGCAGTGTTAATTTCCTGGTTTCAATAATTGTACTATAGTTATGAAAGATATTAGCATTAGAAGAAGCTGGGTGACAGGTATATGAGAATTTGCTCTACTATTTTTGCAACTATTCTGTACGTCTAAAATTGTTTCAAAAGAGAAAGAAAAAGATACCTGCTTAGTAAGTCTTTTTAATTAGACCGATGAATAAGGTCTTTTGCCTAACATCTTTAAATACCTATAGTCTCTTTCAGATTCTCTACATCAGCATTTTCCCCTTTTCTAGCCTAGAATTTCCACTTAAATGCACTCATCTGCTTTTTCTAACTTCCACCCATGCTTCTTCCTCTGACGTACAGCTTCTCATGTTTCAGTTGCCCTCTAATTTATACTCTACAGAGAGACCCTTTTGATTTATACACAACAAATCTCCTGCTACATGGAGACACAAAGCCTGTCATTATCCTTGCTCATGATACACCCAAGTGCTTATGGGTGAAATCACCAAAGCCTCAGATGGTTATTTCTCTATCTTTAGCCTTGTATGAGAGGTTTTTTAAAAATAATCATGTCAGATTCTTAATCTCAAAATTTGAATCCCAAGAACAAAACAAACCCAGGCTGGTATCTTGAGCTTTGATATAGCACTTTCACCAAGGAATGCAAAGCATTTTATGGCATTGAATTCTGGTAATTAGGCCTGGCGTGTTGGGCAAGTATTGTAAGGCTTATTTTTATGAAGGGATAAAATACTGAGCCCAGAACTCGAGTGTTTCATCCGACACTTACAACAAACTGGCAGCCGGAGAGGTGTAGTCTGTCCTCTGACCTTCATTTTCCTGCCTTCATTAAGAGTTCCACCCACTCTCCCTTTTTTGAGATTTCTTATCTGTAGGTTGATAAACCAGAGACTCATGATTCTGAGTAGTCAGCAGAGACATCTTGGCCCACCTTGTCTCCCAGCTGCCGTTGAATGAGAGACGGAGATAGGTTATGGATTTGCTGGTCACTTGCTCTGTACAGCTCAGTACCTCTACTCAGAAAGTAGGCTTTCCATTCATGTTTGAAGCTGTTTGTTCTTGTTCTCAAGGAGACAAACTATTTTTCTTTTCTTTGGTGAAGTGCACTGTATTATAGGCACTATTTCAAAGGGAATAGTTGGATCAGGCTACGCTGAGAAATCCCTAGTAACCTGCCATAAATTTAAAGCTTTTTAGTACAGTCAATATTTTTCAAATGCTATAGATAGGAAATACGGTGATTTTAAAAAATTCAGCTAGTGTATTCCCCAAGGAGAACCCTTACCTTCTTCCCACTCTTAGCTGCTGACTTATTCTAAGGAATCTTTCTTATCTTAAAAAATGTTGACCTTAGGAGTAAGCCAGTAGGACCTAGCTCCAGATTGAAGAGATGAATATTCAGAGTGGGAACCCTAGGATATGTATCTGAATAGACCTACCTTTGTTCATTTTATGTCAATTGGGTACACCAAACTCTTCTAAGAAAACTACGTTAGTGTACCAAGGACTCTGAGACTACAGATGTTGCAACCTAATAACTTTAAGGCAAATTCCTTCTAATTTTCAAATTAAAGGTTAAAATTTCCTTCCATCAAAACAAAGGGCTTAGGAATGAATAAAATCTATGAGATGCTCATTGCAGAGATGTAGTTTCTTAAATCCAGACCAACTGGACCAAGGTTGCATAAGAATCACCCAGCAATCTTGCTAAAAATACAGATCCTTTAGCCCCAATATTTGATACCCCAATTCAGTGATGCATTGCCAGGCTAGGAAAGCATTGCCTTGAAGGATACAAAGACCGAATTATACTAGAGGTTTATAAGTTTGGAAAATATCTTTTATTTATTCATCTTTTCATTTATCTATCCACCCATCTGTCCATTCAATGTACGTTGATTAAATCTCCCTCTATAAACATCTACTGTATGTTAGCAATAGAACTATGTGACAGGTGTATAATTACAGTAATATATAATCACGGTCTAAAAGGGCATCCAATTAGAGAAGATGTGCAAGAAAATAGGCGATTTTGCTGTAGTCTATTAAACGTAATGTTAGGGGTATGCACATGGTGAAATGGAACCCGTAAAAACCAGCACTGAATCCAGCCTTGAGGAGTTGGGGAAAATTGCTCAGAGGAAGTAAATTCTGACTTGGGTTTTAAAGGACAGTAGCAATTAAATGGGTGAAGAAAAATTGGTAAAGAGGTATGAGATGATGAAAAAGTGTATGCCAAGACCCCAGAAGTAAAAAGAACATGATGGAGAGATTTCCAGTAGCTTAATACAGCAGGAATACAAGAAGGCCATGAGGAAATTGGTGAAGGGTAAGACTGGAGAATTAAGAATCTGTCATGGGGCTTCCCTGGTGGCGCAGTGGTTGAGCGTCCGCCTGCCGATGCAGGGGATGCGGGTTCGTGCCCTGGTCTGGGAGGATCCCACATGCCGTGGAGCGGCTGGGCCCGTGAGCCATGGCCGCTGAGCCTGCGCGTCCGGAGCCTGTGCTCCGCAACGGGAGAAGCCGCAACAGTGAGAGGCCTGCGTACTGCAAAAAAAAAAAAAAAAAAAAAAAAGAATATGTCATGAAAAGCTCTATAGTGGAGTGACTCCATGTGACAATTCACCTGGGGCAAACCTGGCTCACGCCTGTTGCCCCAGATGAATTTTAATAGACTCTCCTTTCACTCTCAAAAATGATATATGTTATGGTTGGGTAATACATTGTATGATTGGCCCACTTCTAGCTAATGCCAAGAAGTCTGCCCTTTTGGTCAGTGAAAGACACGTTGTCCTTAAACGGTTTCAGAAGAACAGTGAAGTGATCTGATTTCTGGTTTGACAATTTCACTCTGGCTGCAGAATAGAGAACAGATTGAAGAGCGACAGGACTGGAGTCAGGAATACTGTTTGGTGAAAAGCTGTAGAAATCCTGGCAAGAGCTGATCGTGAGTTGAACAAGATGATGGCGGTGGGAGTGAGCAGGAAGGAATGGATTCCTCAAATACTAAGGCTTAGACTGGACTTACCACTTCACATGTGATCTTGAACAAGTTCACCCAGCACTCATCCTGTGAGGCGCTCAATAACTGATTTCCCTTTCCCTGGTAACCAATCCCTTCATCTCCAGAGCACACTGCCCAGGTCCTCCTCCTATGGTCAGCTCTCCATTTTTCCAAATTAGGTGGTTCTAATCCTATTCCCAGTTTGCTGGTGCCTCTACCCCCACTTTGCATTCCTTTAATGCCGAGATACATACAAGTAGATGTCTCCAAGAACAGCCTGATTTACTGGAAAATATGTTTAAGATTTATAGTTGCTTGAAGAATGCATGTATCGATTAGAACAATGACAACAACAAAAACTCCACCAGGCTCTAACCTAAAATCATATGCCTTGAAGGCTACGCACTTAAGAAGTGTGACCTATGAACATGGTAGCTGTGCACTCAGGGTTTCCTAAAACAGTTGTCACCTGTCCCCGTGTTTTTGGTTTTGGTTTAGAACAGTTCAGTCACCTGTCCATGGTGTCTTGGAAGAAAGATGGTGGTTTCTAAAAATCAGCTTCACCCTCCATCATAAACCTGCCTTCCTTTTCCCTTCTCCTTTTTTCCACCCCTTCTCTCCTTCCTTCCTTTCTTGTCAATGGCTTTTCCTTTTTCTCACTTTCCCCTTCCTCTGCTGTATACACGTTTTCCTCTAAGCTCACCCCTCAGGAACCTTGACCTCTGTCGTTTGGCTTCAATGTCCTTTATAACCCAGTTCCTCTCCACCAAGGTGGACTTTTGTCCAAGTCAGTTCCTCTCCTGAAGCATGGCACAATTTCCCCTTGTCACTGTGTTTTATGCTGAGACTTTACCCATCAAAGTTTTGTGTCTGAGTTGATTCTACTGAGCGAATATCCTCCTTCTCCATGAAGTGCTTTCATTTTCTACTCTAGTCTGGAGTTGGCACCCTTCTTTCTCACCTCCTCCCAATTCCTTTAACACCGATGATCTGACTCTTTCTACAGTATACAATTAGGCTCTGTAGTGTTAGCAAATTTTTTATACATGCCTGTCTGCCTGATCTTACCAACTAGGCTGACAGCTCCTGGTCAGGAAATTTTTGTCTTACATGCTCTTATATCACCCACCAAAGCTGGCATAAACTTTACACACAGTAAGTTATAGATTTGTGTTTTTTTTGCAGTATGCGGGCCTCTCACTGTTGCGGCTTCTCCCGTTGCGGAGCACAGGTTTCCCGACGCGCAGGCTCAGCGGCCATGGCCCACGGGCCCAGCCGTTCCGCGGCATGTGGGATCTTCCTGGACCGGGGCACGAACCCGCGTCCCCTGCATCAGCAGGCGGACTCTCAACCACTGCGCCACCAGGGAAGCCCTAGATTTTTAATTAATATATGAGAAATAGAAAGAATAGCTCCTTATTATCTCTTTCTTTTAGGCTTTTCTTTTCATTTGGCTTCCAGATATCATTAGTGTTCTGGTCTCTTAGTAGGAACCTTGTTGTAAGTCATCAGGATTCCCGGCTTGGGACCCTAGGAGAGGTTAGTTTCTCCTATGGAAAATGGGCATATGAAATACTATTACATTTGTCCTTCGAGTTATCACAAAGTCAAATGAAACAATGTATTGTGGTTTATGCTGAATTTATTTTGTGAGGGCACATAGATGGAAAAGTCAGTTAATATGTTTTAAAAATGATTGACCTTATCATGGACAATATCCAGCATGATATCTTTCCTGTTTTCCATTGCTACTGAGTCACTGTTCCTCTGGGCCACTGTTATTTGTCCTCAAACGTAGGCGCAAACTTACAACTGGTTCATCCCTAAGTGAAAGTCCAGGGGGAAAATCACAGAACTCGTTCTAGTAGACTAGAACTCTAGATATTTGATTTTTCCTAATTTGTAGAGGTAATTGGACAGTACGTGGTCATTGGTGGAATAATTCACTATGATGTTTTAATCTTTTTAGATTAGGCTGTGAGAAAAGAGATCATGGTACATGCTGCGTTTCTTAATGGAACTTAATGGAAGCTAAACAGGTAAAGAAAAGTCTTCTTCCTTCTAACCTATCTATGTTAGCTAATGTTTAAGTACAGTAACCCTTCCCCTCTACAAACAATTCTTTAGGTGAATGGGAAATGTTGTTGGAGAAAGATGGAAAAGAGGCATATTTGTTCAGTTTCATCCTTCATTCCTTTACCCTGTTACTTGCTCCACAAATATTTACTGTTTGTACATTACGTGGCAGGCACTATTCAAGGCTTTGGAGATACAGAAGTGAACAAAAAGAAAATTATGTCTGCATTTTAGGTGTTTATACTCTAAAAGTAGAGACAGTAAAACAAACAAATAAATAAGGTACGTATAATCGTTATAACAGCTACGTAGAATGTTAACAGGATGATATGAGAGAGAATCACGGGGTATGAGCTATGTGAGATGGGATGAGCAGAGGTCATTCTGAGAATAGCATATGGACAAGTTTGCAAAGAGACATGGAAAGAGTCTTTTGGGCAGCAGGAATGGCTAATGCAAAGCTCTGAGGTATGAAAGAGCTTGACAAGTTCAAGATACAGAAAGGGGGATAATATATAGCTAAATAGGACTAAAAATCAGAGAGTGGCATGGAGTAAAGTTGGAGAAGCAAGTGGCCAAAACCAGGAGTGACAATAGAAATGAGCAGGCAACTGAATGAGAGGGGTGAAGTCCCTTTTCTTCAGTTACTATTGATGTCTTTAAGTAACCCATGTCCTTTTCTCCTAAACCTGAAACTGCCTTATAACTTTTGGCTCACCCCATCTGAGCAGTGGTATATGAGTTGTCTTCTCTAATTCAGACCTTCCTCTGTTGATTTTACTCAGGAAAACTCCTGTTTGGGAGGCCACGGGGAGACACTTTCCATATGCAATTAAGATAATTATTCAATAAAAATGTCCTAATGTAGTGTAGACAAACAAGTTACATTTTATCCATCTTCCCATGGGGTTTCTTAGAAATCAAAATGTTTCTCTTTGGCTTATAAACTCATATGGAGTTGAAGGCAAATTTAATCTGGAAGGTTCTGATTCATTTACATTTAGCATAGCATTCTTTTACAGTGGTTTGAAGTTTAAGAAATCTCTTGAGACATGTATTTTGAAAAACAACTATTTAACTTTTAAAAGCCCTTTTAGCTCTCTTTGTTCTTAAGAACAGGAAATTACGATTTTTATAAACAAAGAGAAAAGCCTGTTGCTAGAGTTCAGTTTGCAACATAAAAAGTGATGGTGCTTGTGTAAGTTTCAAATTAGGCAAATAGATTCACACATTCATGGTTTAATGAGAAAATCAGACTTTGGTAAAATGAGCAATGGTGTCTTTTACGTAGAGTAGAAAACTATAACATGTTATCGAGATGCAAGAGTTTCACTCTGCATATTTTCTCACTTTACCTCAGTTCAGTGAGTTATTGAATTTCAGAGATTCCAGAAATACCAGACCTTTAGAAAAAAATTATCAAATCATAAACTGACAGTGTTTGGAGAGACTTTGTAAAAGGTCATTTTATTGGTTAAGGCATTCTACGTTGCAAGTGACAGATAGTCTACCCAGACTGGGCTTAAACAGAAGAAGAAATTAATTAGCTTATACAACTGAAAAAGTCAGAGGTAAAGGGGGTTTCAGGCAGGGGAGAATTTAGAGACAAGCAATGTCATCAGAACTCTGTGTCCTTCCACCTCTAAGCTTCGGCTTCCTCTCTTGGCTTCTTGTGATAGCGAGCTGGCTTTAAGTAGCTTGAAGCCACGTGTTCCTAGGTTCCACTGATGTCCAATGGGGGATTAAAGAGACACACACATGCCCCTTTCTCAGTTATATTGGGTTGGCCAAAAAATTCTTTTGGGGGCTTCCCTGGTGGCGCAGTGATTGAGAGTCCTCCTGCCGATGCAGGGGACACGGGTTCATGCCCCCGTCCGGGAAGATCCCACATGCCGCGGAGCGGCTGGGCCCGTGAGCCATGGCCGCTGAGCCTGCGCTTCCGGAGCCTGTGCTCCGCCATGGGAGAGGCCACAACAGTGAGAGGCCCGCGTACGGCGGAAAAAAAAAAAAAATTTCGTTTGGGTTTTTCAGTAACACCTTATGGAAAAACCCTAACAAACTTTTTGGCAATAGTTTCCAGACCCCCCAGATCTCTGATTGGGTCAGGAGTTCATTTCTGAGCCAGTCACTGTGCTTGAAGGGTGTGATTCTCTGATTGGCCTGGCTCCGGTTATGTGCAACTAGGGATTTGAGTGAATTTTGCTTGAACCACAGAGATAGAGATGGGGAGGTGCTATTCCAGAGGAAAGTTGGATAGTAAAACAAATACTCCAACAAACAAAGCCAAACAAAAATGTCCACCCTAGAACCTTCTGCACCCATTCATCTGATGTTTGAATCCCTTGAACGGGGAAAGTGGAATAGCAGCCTGGATCGAAGTCCTGGCTTTGCCATAAACTACTTGCTGATGGTGCCAAGTCCCTTCACTTCTCTGCACCTCGATATCCTCGTTTCTAAAAGGAAGGGATTGAACTTTATGTTCTCTCTGAGTTTTCTTCCAACTCTGAAATGGTAATGATCCCAAGCTTGCCAAATGAGAATGGGAAGATTCTTCTGGCCTACGATTTCATGGAAAAGAAAACGGAAGCAGGCCCAGGTGCAGGGCAGAAAAAAGCCAGCAGACCCTGGGCCATAGAATGAATGAAGCAAAGAGAATGCCCGGGGGAGCAGGGTCAACTGTGGGACAGGACATCTCTCTGCAAGCTGAGGGGCACCCTCCAGTCTCTGCTGAGTACTCTGGGGGTGAGTGCACTGGAGCAGCGGTGATAGTTGCCATAGAAAGGGATAAATAGACTGTTGTTTGGTGCAATAACTCGGTTTCCGCCAGAAAGTTTCACACTCAGAATAAATATTATATATGGCTCCCATCAGCAGTTCCTAATCCGGAAAGGAAAAAAAATGTATATTTTTGGAAGTGTTTTAATAAAGTGCTATGATTCTAGATGTTCACAATTTCTCATATAAAATCCTTGAAGTCATATGTGTTTTGGAATCCAATTTTTTTTTTTGAAAAACAATTACAGAACATGTACCATATATTACCAAAAGAGGGATATAGTGTATCTGTAATCATCTGTAATCATCTCTGTAATCATCTGTAATCATCTATATCAATATTTCTGCAGTAAAACACATCAATGTTCACATTGAGAGATAAATAAAGACTAAAAATAGTCTCTTAATAGGTCAGGTCAGATTTCTGAAAAAAGAAACAAAACCTGTTTTCAGAGTTTTTTGGATTTTGGAGTTATGGCTAACTATGGACCTGTAAGTACTGGAGTTGATTGAGATCATTTTGGAAAAGATAAAGAAAAGAGATGGAATCTGGAGTATTAGTGAGTAAATTGAATTGTCCCTTATTAAAATCAAGGGACATAGAATTTACATCCTTGTCTTTTTCATCTGTGCCTAGTCTCTTGTAGGTGTTCAGTAACTCTTTGTGAAATGGATACTTTCCATTCACTGGCTGTGTTCTTACCATTACGTCAACTTCTCTGCTGAATGGACCACATCAGATTCATGCCCTTACAGCATTTGACAAGTTGATCACTTTTCCTGGCTCTGTCTTTCACTGACTTGTGTCAAGCCACACTGTATCTAAATTCTGGTTCATCCTCCTTGATTTCTTTCTTGGGCTATTTTTCTTCCACCCACCCTTACATACTGGTGTTTCTCTTTCTTTTTCTTCGTGAATTTCTCAACGGTGCGCTAATAGATCACCTACCCAAGGCATCGCCCACCAATTGGATGCTCACATCTCCAAAGCTGTGTCTCTAGTTCCTGTGGTTCTTCTGAGATCAGAACCAGTAGTTGAGAAGGCATTTCCAAATTCAAATGTGCGGATGAGTTTCAGCAGGAACCTTGCCTCCCCTTATCCTCCATGCACGCAACTTGCTTTAGTGAAGGACCACCATCCATTCAGGTACGTGAGACAGAATCCTGAGAGCTATTAAGTTATCAAGTGTACCTAGTTCATATCTTCCCTATATATTTCTTTTTCTCCGTCATTTACTCTGCCACTGTCTTAATTCTGAACTTCATCATCTCCTGCCTAGATGACTCAGGGGTCTCTTAACTCACTTCCCTGTTTCCAGTTACCACTTCCATCAGTATGAGAGAAATCCTTCTCAAGCAAAAATCTTATCAAGCCACGACTCCTGTTTCAAATCATGTGGCTTTCCTCACCCTCAAGATCAAGCCCAAACTTCTTTATATGGAAAATACTCCAAATGAACTAGCCTCTAATATCTAGACTCACTTCTGTTTCCTACATTTTGCCCCAATCCTAGGAACTGTTTATAGTTCTTCCAACATGCTCAAGCCATCTTGCCTTGTTCCTTTGTCCAGCCTATCCTCACTTCTAAGTGGCTCATCCCCTCAAATGCCTGATTAACTTACATTTGTGATTCAGACTCAGTTCAGACAGCTGCTCCTCCAGGAAGCTGTTCTGATCATGCCCAGCTGGGATCAGGGTCCTCCTCTGCACACCTATAGCGTTCTGTTTATGACCTTATTACAACATACTTTATAACGTCTATAGTTTTTCACGGGATTGTTAGCTTTTTGTGAGCAGCGGCTAAGAAGTTCATATCCTATTACGTAGAAAAATGCCTGACCCATGATATCCCTCAATAAAGTTTTGTTGAAGGAATGAATGAACACATACACACACATATACACACACACACTCACACCCCACATATTAAGGCTCCTCTAAGGCATTCAATATGTCCTTTTACTTTCCTAAAATGTAAAATATTGGCCCATTAAATCTAGGAAATGTTTTTTTGATTTTTCATGACTCAAATGACTAGTATATCGTTCAGGGTAGGTGCGTTATTCTGCAGTAAAAAGCAAATAAGAGTACAGAAATCCATAGATATCAAGAAATTTTGAAAACCCAAACTACTACACTGCTTGTGAATCAGTTATACTTAATATAATTATAATCACAGTATACGTGTAATTTTCAATTTTACTTTTTCACTTAATGTTAACACTTGAGTTTTTATGACTCAGCATTCTTCTGTGTATTGTCTGAGAAGGGTTTCTATTTTTTGTCTAACATTTCAGAAGCTACAGTTAAGCATACAGACTGCTGTACCTCTGAATAAGTTTTGCTTTGATTCGTAACACTTTTGCATAGGGCTTTAAAAAATGGAATATAATTTACTTACAAAAATTACAGGTCAATGACAGTTGTATACCCCATTTTGCAAGTTGTATAATTGCATTAGCCCACTACACAAAACAAGAAATAGAACATTTACATTACCTACATTACCCCCAAAAGTTCTCTCATGTCTCTTTCAAGACAGTTTCTTACCCCCGGGAGGCATCTCCTATTCTGATCCGTCATCATATCACTAGATTTACTTGTTTTCAAATTAAATATAATCAGTGAAATCATAAAAAAAAAAAAGTAGTCTGGAATCTTTGAGGCCACCTGGGTCTTAAGCAGCACAAGCCCACCATGTGCCCAAATCGTGAAACATCTCGAGTACGTGAGGACCAGCAGAATTTTAGATATGAAGACATTTAGTTTGTTTTTTCCACACTTAGAACTTCAGATTTATGAGGAAAAGCACACAGTTTAATATCACATGTTGATTTTTTTAAAAAAAGCAACTTCCAGATCAATATAAATTTATTTTATTCAACTTCTTCTACATCAGCATCAGAAGCCCTGATTCTCTCAGCTTTTACATCTTTTTGTTTTGTTTTTGTATCTTAATTTTTATTTTATATTGGAGTAGAGTTGATTAACAATGTTGTGTTAGTTTCGGGTATACAGCAAAGTGATTCAGTTATACATATATCTCTTCTTTTTCAAATTCTTTTCGCATTTAGGTTATTACAGAATATTGAGCAGAGTTCCCTGTGCTATACAGTAGGTCCCTGTCGGTTACCTATTTTATATATAGCAGTGTGTACATGTGGATCCCAAACTCCCAATCTATCCCTTCCGGGACCACCACACACCCCATCATCTGAATCCTTCCTTCCTCCCTCTCCCTGCTCCCATCACCCTAACCGTCACCTCTGCGGGTCTGGATTACAGCACTAGCTTGCTGGCTATCCCGTGTCTCCTCCCTCAATCCATCTCTACATGTTACAGCTAGAATAATCCTGCGTGTCAGTGTTTCTCCAGAGTTTACAGAATAAAATATTAAAGCTGTAGCTTAGTATCCAAGACCTGTTATCATTTGTCCCTGACCTCCACTGTGACCTCATTTTCTCATTATCTCCCTGTGAAAGCCTTTGGCTCATGCCCAGGGGTCCTCCTTGAGTCTTCTGTGTCTTATCTGTCCTGGCTTAATAATGATAGTCCTTATCTCTTAGGGTTGTCATTAAGATTGAAGGAAACAATATATGAAAAGCCCCTGCCGTGACATACGGTTGGGCTCCTGATGTTATTGTAGCACGTGGTTAAAAATACATATGACACCTTTATGACACTCTCATTAACAATCTCTTTTTAATGATCAGTGCCTGTGTAGTGTGCCAGTGGCATCCCTCACTCATTAGGATACCCTGAGCATAAAGAACATTGTAACAAACACACACACGCCCATCAGTCATACTGAAAAACTAAATCGTTCTAACTTAGTTCTTTGTGGTAATCATTCTAGGTCTCATCTTTCAAATGAGGGCGTGCACGATATAGTCCTCCGTCTTGTGGAGCTTCGCTGTGACCGCCAAAAGTTAAGCAGCCACTCAGTTACTATTATTTTGAAGATCAAAGAATTTGCCTTGTTTAGGTTCCAGGGATGGAGTGTTATAAATCCACTATGCTGTGTAGTATTTTATTTTATTTTATTTTTTGGTACGCGGGCCTCTCACTGTTGTGGCCTCTCCCGTTGCGGAGCACAGGCTCCGGACGCGCAGGCTCAGCGGCCATGGCTCACGGGCCCAGCCGCTCCGCGGCATGTGGGATCTTCCCGGACCGGGGCACGAACCCGTGTCCTCTGCATCGGCAGGCGGACTCCCAACCACCGCACCACCAGGGAAGCCCCTAGTATTTTTTTTTAATAGAAGTATAGCTGATTTACAATGTTTCAGGTGTACAGAAAAGTGATTGAGTTATACATACATATATGTATACATACACATATATATTCTTTTTTAGATTCTTATCCATTATAGGTTATTACAAGATATTGAACATAGTCACCCCCTGTGCTATACAGTAGGACCTTGTTGTTTATCTATTTTATATATAGGGTATTTATCTGTTCATACAAAACTCCTAATTTATCCCTACCCCCCTTCCCACTTTAGTAGCCATAAGTTTGTTTGCTATGTCTGTAAGTCTATTTCTGTTTTGTAAATTAGTTCATTTGCATCATTTTATTAGACTCCACATATAAGTGATATCATATGATATTTATCTTTGTCTGACTTACTTCACTTAGGATGATCACCTCTAGGTCCATCCATGTTGCTGCAAATAGCATTATTTCATTCTTTTTTATGGCTGAGTAATATTCCATTGTGTATATATATATATATATATATATATATATATATATATAACCACATATTCTTATTTTTGGTGGATGGCTAACATTTATTTCATACCTGCAGCTGCACATTTTTAAAAATTTTTATTGGAGTATAGTTGATTTACAATGTTATGTGAGTTTCAGGTGTATGGCAAAGTGAATCAGTTATACATATATGTATACATATACATATATCCACTCTTTTTTAGATTCTTTTCCTATATACACCATTACAGAGTGTTGAGTAGAGTTCCCCATGGTATACAGTAGGTCCTTATTAGTTATCTATTTTATATATAGTAGTATGTATATGTGAATCCCAATCTCCCAATTTATCCCCCCCTTACCCCTTGGTAACCATAAGTTTGTTTTCTACATCTGTAACTCTATTTCTTTTCGTAGATAAGTTCATTTGTACCCTTTTTTTAGATTCCACATATAAGCAACATCATAATTTTTTTTTCTTACCTCTCAGCGTGCAGATCTTAGTTTCCTGACCAGGGATCAAACCCGTGCTCCCTGTAGTGGAAGCTCGGAGTCTTAACCACTGGACCGCCAGGGAAGTTATACCACATCTTCTTTATGCATTCATCTGTCGAGGTACACTTAGGTTGCTTCCATGTCTTGGCTATTGTAAATATTGCTGCTATGAACATGTATCTTTGCAAGTTAGAGTTTTTGTCTTTTCCAGATATATGCCCAGGAGTGGGATTGCTGGATACGCTGTGTAGTATTAAGGTGATCAAGGATGTCACACTGGTGCACTTGCTGAGAACAGGGGCGGGATGCTTGTTCATTGTTTATAAATGTACCTTTATTTAAATTGCCTGAAATCAGGCTATAAAAACAATGCTGTACTGAAGCAAGACTACTGGACTAGGAATCTGAAAATCTGTCTTCTGAGACCTATTTAAGAGCTAATGGTGTGATCCATTAGCATCCGTTTATTTCTTGGTAGAATGTGAATAATACCTGTCTTCTTAGAATACTATTGTAAATAAATTACACTTGTGAAAATGTCTTGTTTAAACTGATCATTTGATTTCTGTCTGCAATTTGCACATATAAAACATAGTGTCGGGCTTTTCTGGTGGCGCAGTGGTTGAGAGTCCGCCGATGCAGGGGACACGGGTTCGTGCCCCCGTCCGGGAAGATCCCACATGCCGCGGAGTGGCTGGGCCCATGAGCCATGGCCACTGAGCCTGCGCGTCCGGAGCCTGTGCTCCGCAACGGGAGAGGCCACAACAGTGAGAGGCCCGCGTACCGCAAAAAACCAAACCAAAACAAAACATAGTGTAATATGCAAAGCATGTTAGAAAGATTTTCTTTATATTTGTGGTATTTGCTGAAAACATTGTTTCTTCGAAACCAAATTAGGTTCCTTTCTAAGATGTAAGTAACCATTACACTCAGAGTCAACTGCAAGTAAGTATGGAGAAGGTTTTTCATTATTATTCCTTGTTGCTTTTGCTGTTGGTATTCCTGAAGGGAAGGAAGGCACACGGAAGAAAGGGATTTTATAGAGAAGAGGTAATTTGAGAGATATGACTATTTTGGGGTGCATGAAAACAAATTTGAATTTTTCTCCTTTATATTGAAAACTGACTTGTTTGATAAAAACCAGATTTATTGGGGCTAATGTCTGTGCTACCAGAACAATGCAAAGGCTGCACTACCCCTTGGAGGGACGTCGCAGGTCTTTACCCAGCTAGTCTGGTCGAATAACAGCGGCAAAAACAGCAGCCCCTGCTTCAATTCTTACTGCTCAATAAAATCAGAGCACTGCTCATCTTCCAGACTGCAGACAAACCTGACCCAGAAATGACGAGACTGGCCCCAAATCTCACGACTGAGCCAAAATATGAAACAAGTTCTACCTGGCTCCCAGCTCTGTGTTCCTTCCGTGGTACCACGCAACCAAGCTGGTTGTGAAAATAACCGTGACTTCAATCCAGAGGACAAAGACAAAAGTAGAGGGTTACTACAAGATGCAGCACTTTTTCGTTTTACTTTGCTTATTACATAACATGCGTGCTGGCCTCAAATGTGTTATTAATAATTCAACCACCGCTAAGGCTGTAAGTGAAGGCTGACAGAGCAATGCCCATCCTCAGTAGGAGGAATGACCAAGATTTGCAAACGGGGAGCCCAGTGACTATGTTCCCAAATCGTATTTTGATTAACCGCGAAAAATATTGAAAGGTGTTGAAAAAGATGATTTGTAATTGTAATATAGTGCGTGTCTCAAGGACATGAAAGGCACTGATGTTTTTAGCGTCTCCCCTCACACCCCTACCCCCACCAAGTGGAAACGGGCATTATGATGACATTTATTGCTATCTATGTTTTTAATGATTAAGTTTTGGCTTAATGACTTAAAAGGAGCCGTTAACTCTCAGCCCTTACTTAGAACTGCATATTACATATGGCCTGAAACTGTGGGTTTACACGTTACCTTGAGGCAAGGGACTCAAGAGTATGTCGTATTAAAATGGAAAATCTTTCTGAAGTTTCCCACCCTTAAGCAACTGCCTATCGTCTCTAAAATGTACTCGGACTGCCCTCTGCTGGTTGGATGGGAGAACAGCGAAAAGAAAAGTGATGAACATTGGTTTCAGCATTGAACGCTCTTTGATTAATCTGAATTTAATAGAAATGGAAACTACCAAGTGGTCAAGACAGAAAAACAATAGGACAGAAAAAGAATTCTCACTCGTCACTTTGCAGTGTAAATATAAACCCAGACTCAACAAATTGCATGAAAAAGCATCCCAATGTTGAACTGAAGTCTTGCTTTAGGGTCATTTGATCAGTAATGTTGTCCCACAGCTATCGACTGTGAGTGACCAGAGCTCATTTGAGTTCTGAGTAGATTTGTCTCAGGTCCCCTAAACTGTAGGACAGGAGGCAATGGAGCCTCGGGACAACAATGTTGCATTTGTTTTCATTCATTTGTTCACTTCATAGCCTGGTGCCCTTTATTGAACCCTGGTGGCAGATGAAAAGATTGGTATCGGGCTAGAGGGCAAAAACAGAGGTAGCTGAAGATCCATGGAAAATGTTATGTGTTTCACTGTAAAATGCTCTCGCATTTCTCCAGTGTTTATCTACCAAATTCATGGCCATGATAAAATCTAAAAAGTATAAATTTACTCAACTCATTGCACTAGATTCAGAATTGTAATCTGTCTTAGGTACCAGTACTTCCTGGCTTCTTGGACCATATCGTTTGGATTGGAGGTGTGGCTGTGCTCCTAACTGCATGCCTTTACACAAGTCCCCAAGTTTCAGCGAACTCAGTTTCCACATCTGGAAAATGGTGATCATAAGGGTATGTCTTGGGTTATTTGGAGGGTTAAGTACGATACAGCCAATATTCTTGGATCAGTGACTAGCACATAGTAAATGTTCAATAAATGTTAGCTGCTAATATTATTCTACAGTCAAAAGAGAGGGAACTTCTGCTAAAAGCTTCATTCACAGAGGAGCCATAAAATCATTCCCTGACATGAACGTGTCTAATATTCAGAGAGCAAAAACAAGAAAAATGCACATTCAAATTGGTATAGCCACTATGAAGAACAGTATGGAGGTTCCTTAAAAAACTAAAAATAGAATTACCATATGACCCAGCAATACCACTCCTGGGCATATATCCGGAGAAAAACATGGTCCGAAATGATACATGCACCCCAATGTTCATTGCAGCACTCTTTACAATAGCCAAGACATGGAAACAATCTAAGTGTTCATCAACAGAGGAATGGATAAAGAAGATGTGGTATGTATATATATATATAAATACACACACACACACACACACACACACACACACACACACAATGGAATATTACTCAGCCATTAAAAAGAATGAAATAATGCCATTTGCAGCAACATGGATGGACCTAGAGATTGTCATACTGAGTGAAGTAAGTCAGACAAAGAGAAATATTGTATGATATCCCTTATACGCAGAATCTAAAAAGAAATGATACAAATGAACTTATTTACAAAACAGAAACAGGCTCACAGACTTAGAGAACGAACTTATGGTTACCAGAGGGGAAGGATGGGGGGAAGGGATAGTTAGGGAGTTAGGAATTGACATGTACACACTGCTATATTAAAAATGGATAACCAACAAGGACCTACTGTATAGCACAGGGAACTCTGTTCAATGTTATGTGGCAGCCTGGATGGGAGCAGAGTTTGGGGGAGAATGGACACATGTATACGTACGGCGGAGTCCCTTTCCTGTGCACCTGAAACTATCACAACATTGTTCATTGGCCATATGCCAGTATAAAATAAAACGTTTAAAAAAATGGCCAGGCAATGATAAGTACCCCTCGAGGGCTTCACTTATACACATGGACAGGAAGTTGGCCCCATATGTGCTTGCCTTTCATCTTAGCATCATTCCAGTCGTTTAAACTAAAGAAGACTTGGCATGTGACTATACCACATATCAGATGTGCACGTTTGCTCTCGAATCTGTTAGCAAACATTGAAAAGGGAGAGGGATTTCTGGCCATTCTTCATTTCAGAAACAAAAAAAAGGATAGCTGTGTGCTAGGTGAGGTTGCCATGTTAGAATACCGGGACACCGGACAGCTGGCAGCTGACCAGGGGATTAGGAGAGTGAGTTAGTAGAAAGAGAAAGGAAGATGGACTTCAAAAATAGGACCTGCTATCTCTGATTGCCAGAGGATGCACTGCTGTATGTTCCCGAAATGAAGCACTAAAATTCTCAGACTAACGTGGTACAGCCAAGACTTTTGGACAAACGTCCAGGGCAACCGGGAAAATCTCAACACTCGCTTGAGGCAGAAGAAAGTTCTATGTGTGAAGAAAGAGAATTTTACGACAAGTTAGCTGGGCAGGTGTAATTTGGTTTAGAGTGGGCTTAAGCCTCTTGGGGCAAAGCCCAAACTCCTTAGCATGACACGGCAGGACCTTCATAATGGGAGCCTGCTAACAGCTCCAGCATCATCCCTGCATCCGTCACTATCTCACATTCCAAGCTGCCTCCACACCGAACCACTTTGCTTCCGGAACACAGCATCTCTTTTTCTGTTGGACCTCTATGCAAGTGAGTCTGATACCAAGCAGGACCCTGTGGGGCTCCAGGGCACAAAAGCCTTTCTCCATCCCCCATTTCTCGATTACAGGAAATAGGCTTCATTCAGCCTCCATGACCTTCCATGAGTTCCAAGGGCAGGTTCAAACAGACACTAACTAGGGAAGGGAGAAGACGCAGAGAAAAGGGGAGGAACAGTCAAAAGAAACAATAGTGCAGCCTTGGGTCAGGTCTTGGTTCCCCCTCAAGGGATATACAGAGCGATATCTTTGAGCTGTTTTGCAGGTACTGAAACCTCCACCAGGCGGGAGAAATTAAGGGTATGGTGCTCACCAGTGTGTAGACCCCAGACCTGGTGGAACCAGAAGGTTGATGATGCTGACTTCCACTTACCTCACCATCAACCAATCAGAAGACTGTCCACAAGCTGACCACACCCTCTTTGAACCCTTACTATAAAACTCACTACGCCCTCCAGGTTGGGACAGACAGTTTTTGAGGACATTAGCCTGCTGGGGCCCCCTTTGCCTGGCAAAGCAATTAAAGCTATTCTTTTCTACTTCACCCAAAACTCTTGTCTCCAAGATTTAATTCGGTTTCAGGGTACAGAAGCTATATTTGGCTTCAGGTCCTTCTGCCTGGAATGCCCTTCTCCTTATTCTCTCGATACTTTCTCGACTACCTCAATTCATTTTTCAGACACCTTGCATATCACTTCCACCAAGAAGCATTCTAACACCTCTCCCCTCTATAACCAGGTTAGTTAGCCTTCTCTCGTGCTTCCACAGCATCCCGTGTTTATCTCTAAAACTAGCTTTTTCTATCTCTATTGCACATTTATTTATAGACTCTCCTCCTTATGGACAGTTGCTGGGTCTTATTCATCATCATAGTTTCATCTCTTGTACAATGCCTGTCCTAAAATAGGTTCTCAATGTATATCTTGAATGGTTGAAAAGACTCTCTTACTTTCCTTAGGAATAATCCAGAATTTCTACTTGAGAGGTTCACTTTGTGGTTGATTGTACCTTAGTGGTGAGGTCACCCTTTGGGCATTGCTTAAGGAAATGTCAACACTTTAAAAGCCCTGACGTCAACAACTGCTCTAGAATTCTTCTATTTTTAAGAATCTCCACCAATGTATAATTTATCATTATTTGTATACAACAGTTGCCCTGAAGCAAGCTGACATTTTAGCTTTCAATACAACCAGTGATATACTAAAGCACGTTATACTCTGAAAATACTCGTTCCAACTGATGAGAGCTGCATACAGAGCTATCCACAAAATAAGAGGGGCTTTGATTCATTTGCTCGGTGGTACTTGAAACGTCTTAGAGGGCTTCACATTCACTGTCCTATTAGACTCCCACAATAGCCCTTTACAGGCAGGGATTGTATTTTCCAATCTTATAGAGGAGGAAATCATGATTGCTTTATAGTTTTCCCAGACTTATTCTGTAAACGAGTGGGTGCCAGAGTTGACACTCTTTGCCATTTCTAAGTTGGATCTTGCATCTGAACTCCAGATGTGTATATCCAACCACTTCTCAACATGGATACCTAAGGAATCTCAAACTTAAAAACAAACTTGACATGTCTGTATGGGTTAAATTGTGTCCCTCCCCTCTGAAAAAAATTATGCTGAAGTTGTAACCTCCAGTATACCTGTGAATGTGACCTTATTTGGAAACAGAGTCTTTGCAGATGCAGTCAAGTGAAGCGAGGCCATTAACGTGGGTCCTAATCCAATGTGACTGTGTCTTTTCTTTTGACATCTTTATTTGAGTATAATTGCTTTACAATGTTGTGTTAGTTTCTGCTGTATAACAAACTGAATCAGTTATACGTATACATATATCCCCATATCCCCTCCCTCTTGCGTCTCCCTCCCACCCTCCCTATCCCACCCCTCTAGGTGGTCACAAAGCACAGAGCTGATCTCCCTGTGCTATGCGGCTGTTTCCCACTAGCTATCTATTTTACATTTGGTCGTGTATGTATGTGACTGTGTCTTTTTAAGAAGAAGAGACAAACATACAGAGAGAATGCCTTGAGATGACAGAGGTAGAGATTGGAGCGATGCAATTGCAAGCCAAGGAACCTCAAGATTGCCAGTCACCACCAGATGCTAGGAAGAGGCAAGAAAGAACTCTGTCAGAGTCTGAGAGAGGGCAGGGTCCTGCCAACGCCTTGATTTCAAGCTTCTAGCCTCCAGAATGTGAGTGAATACATTTCTGCTGTCTTAAGCCACCAGTCTGTGGCACTCTAATACAGCAGTCTTAGAAAACTAATACAGTGGCCCAAACCTAACATTTCATTCTCTTCCAAACCACTTGCTCCCATAGTCTCTTGTAAAGCAGAAGATGGCAACTTCATCCTTGATCTCAGTTTTGTTTCCTCTCTTGCTCACACTCCAAACCCTATCCATCACCACACTCTGCTGCCTTTCCCTTCACAGTGTGCCTAGAGTCCAACCACTTATCACCATCTCCACTGCTGCCACTCTGGTCTGACCGTCAGCATCTCTCTCACCTGGTTTATTGCAATAGTCCCTTAAGGAGTGTCCCTGCTTCCACCCTTGTTCCTGTAGAGCCCATTCTCAGCCCAGCAGCCAGCGTGATCCTGTTAAAACTTCAGTCAGATCATGCCACCCTTCTGCTCATGACCTTTCAGTGGCTTCGCGACCAACACAGAAAAAGGTAGAGTCCTTTCATTTGAATACAAGACCCTATATAAGCTGCATCCTCCAGCACTGCTTCCTGCCTCATCTCACCCCACTCCTCCTGTTCACTTCTCTCTGGACCCACTACCCTACTCGCTGAGTCTGGATCACACCAGACATGCCCTGAACTCAGTCCTTTGGAAGGACTGTTCAAATCTCTAAGGCCTTTTCCCTTAGACACCTGCTTGTATCCCTCTCCTAGCTTCAGGATTCTGCTCATCACCTCTAAGCTAGGCTTTCCCTACCCAACTTATTTATTAAATGATAACTCTGCTTCCTCTGACCCTCCTACACTCTTTACCTTGTTTTGTTTATCTCCGTAGCACTCATGAATATCTTAATATTTCATATATGTGCTTTGCATTTGTTTATTGTCTCTCTCCTCATATTAAAATGTGCTGTATAAAAAAATAAATTAAATTACATTAAAAAAATTTTTTAAAAGAAAATAAATAAATAAATAAAATGTAAACCCCATGAGGACAGGGACATTGCTTTCTCCCCTGTCTCTGTAGCATCTAGAACCATAGCTGACACGTAAAGGAATTCAATAAACATGTGTTGAATAAGTGGCTGAATGAATAGTCTCTTAAATCAGTCTGCTACTTTTCCCATTGACACACATGACAAAAAAGAAATCCAGTGTCAATGACGTAAATGACCAAACTAGGTTAGCTTTTAAAAAGCTACTGAATGCATCCAATATGCTAACAATTTATTAGCATTCTGCTGAATTAACCACCATAAAATATTTAAACAATTTAAATACCCTTGTCAGACTTACCTGAAAAAACTAATAGATTCAAAAGTGGAGGAAAAAAAAAAAAAAAAAAGTGGAAGAGGAGAAAGAAACGAGAGAAGAAAGAGGCAGGAGGAGACCTTTTATAATTTATCAAGATGAGAGTGTTCACTATCAAAACAAAATGAACAAATACCATAAGTAGATTTAAAAGTGAATGGTTTCAGGTGACACAGAATTGCCTGAAGGAGGTTGATGCTAATTTGGGGAAGCCCTTACACCTTTCCTCAACTCTGTTTTAGCAAGTCATCTGGATTTCTTTTCTATGTTTGGAAACCAAATCTACTCAAATCTCTGGACTAAAAACATGTTATGTTTAGTTATTGGAATCTTAGCCAATTTAGCAAATGATTCCCGAGTGAAATAGTGCTTTTTTGGATTAGTAGCAAGCAAATTATACATTTATATTCAATTCTGTAAGAACAGTCAGTGGTGCTGATAAAATAGAAATCACAAATATCTTATTGGGTAAATACAATCTCCCTAACATAGGAGAATGTCCCAATGGAGAGGAATACGCTGGGCGATATGATAATTCAGGCCTTTGAAAACACAGAGGAAATAACACATGGAATGAAACAACGGGAGAAAAACACAGCTAAAAGCACACACTCAAGATCTGACAGGTTTACTGAACTTCAGAGGAGGCTCCACTAGGGCAAATCTGTAACACTAAGGACAGCATCCTGGTGAGGAAAGCCTGGGACACGGAACATGGGATGGGCATGTTTGAACAGATACTGTCAAAGACTGTGGTCCTCTGGAATTCCCTGAAATACTTGGAGCTGCAGAGGTGACTCATCCCTCCTTATTTAGAGTTAGTACTTTCCCCCGCAGAGACCTCTGGCCGAGGATGTGTCCCCACCTTTCTCCTGGACATCTCCCTCAGGGTAGCCCAGCTGAATTCACGTTGGGTTTGATAAAGAATAAAGAGATTTTACCCCAAAGCAGTCGCAAAACTTAACTAGCGTGTGTTAGCAGGAGCCAGTGTACCAATGGCACTGGATTTGAAGGATGCTTGATCAAGAAAAGAACATAAGACTGGATAAGAAAGAATCCCTTAACCCCAGGGGATGGTGCAGACCCCTCAGGGATGAGGATTTGGGTCCCAATAGTGGAGAGATGACCAAGACCTGGAGAGGAAGGTGATAGCTGCTGGGGGAATTCAAGGTGGATAATCACAGAGAGATTACGAGCATCGGTTACGGTCCTAAGACCACCTGCAGTGCTGGGGTTAGTAGTTTGTCTGACTTCCTTGTTCTAATTCTTCCCTTAGGACAAGAGGCCCACAGGAACCCTGGAGAAGTGGCTCCTGTGACATGCATGGAGAGGTGGATTTATTTGGCACAAGGAATGGAAAGTGGCAGTCACCAAGGGTGCTGTTCAGAATTCCAACAAAGAGCCATCCACAGGGAGTGCAGGTATCTGACAGCCTCCAGTTGCAGGTGCCTTCAATCTTCCTTTAGCTTTTAAGGCAGTGATCTGAGGTCCTGCTCTTTCTGGGCAATCCACAGCCCATGCCTGGAGTAGTAGGTACAAGGGCTTATCTCTTCTAGCTAGTGTGGGATTCCTCTATGGGCAACCTTGGTGCTGGAGCTCCGTAGTGCGTTTGGTTGAGACTTTCTCAGAGCTGGAACCCAGTCTGGAACTCCTCCTGCCTACTATTACTTCCTTTTCCCTTCCCTCTTTATCTTTCATAGGCATTACTTCCAACGAATTGCTTGTACTTTTGCCTCTGTCCTGGGTTCTTCTTCCCAAAGGACCTACCGCATAGGTCTGTAAATATGCTCCCCATTGATCGATGAGAATGTAGGCTTGGATAAATGGACTCACCTCAAACCATACAGCTCTTAATGGAATATTTTTTCCTATTTGAATGTTTATTTAGTTTCATGCTGAATAATATCCATGAAACTATGCCTTTGCTGTGCCAATTATACTTTCCTAATGAACACTGAAAGCATAACTTTAAAAAAAAAACTGTCTGCGGCAACTCATACTCAACTAGCATTGGGAGAGAATGTAGCGTATCCATGTGCCGAGAATTTATTTGCCCCATAAAACTTTATTTTTAGACATAAAATATATTTAGACAACTTTTCCACTCAGAAGAAATGGAGTAGCTATCATCTCACCAGGAAACCAAAGCAAAGGTATTGATAAAAGTCAATGCCTATGACTGCCAGACCCTAAAATACATACCTTCTCTCTCTTATCTAAATAAGTGTCTAAATAAGACATTTATTTAACACGTCTGTCAAACTAGGAAAGGAGATAAATCCACTTTCCTGACCTCCAAATCAATGATCCATTTCTGTGGCCTCTAAAATGAGCATATGCGCCTTAAGAAATATTGAAGATAACATCTTACACAGAATGATGAAGAAAATATTCTGACTATGTTTTAAAATTAAAATGCTTTACTAATATTTAATATAGGTTGACACTAGTTCATACATTTCATACACATAAATAGGGTATTATGTTCAAAAATTGAGACAACTGTTAAAATAAATTGTCTAAAAGTAACAAATCTTTATTCATCCACTGTTAAATATTTTATATGCTTATGTATATAAATAAATGAATTTACTCACACTTCAAAAAATTTCCACACAGAAGTTTTAATGTATTCAGCAAGATGGCATATTTAACGATCAATAACATGCATAATTTCATGAAAAAGCAATGCGGCCCAGTATACTGATGCATCAGAATGTCATTGCTTCAGCTAAACTGTACATTGACTCAGGACATCAGGGCTATTTAGAATGGCACATTAAACTATATACAGGGAATTCAACAATGGCCTTCATCTAGAATATCTCTCATACATACATATCCAAGGATAAAGCTTGGGGTTGGGAGACATGAAAAATCAAAATGCCACATTATACAGATACCTCCACCTCTTGTTAGGTTTACAACAGTAACTATCATAATTTCTGGCGAAAACTACTAGCCACAGCCCTCCACCCTCGTCATAATTATAGAAAAATGACAGTCTTTGACAATTAGTTTTTAGTTCTGATGATGCTTTCAGTATTATCTAAGTCAGTTGAGTGCACAGTGACATCTTTGAAAATGTTTGAATAAAGACCTAATAAGTTTATATGGAATGTTTAATTTTTATGTTATTATTTTCTCTGCTATAGAAGACTGATTATATAACATTTTTGTAATATATTGATACACATATTTAATTAGTAGACAACCTATAAGGTTAAGATTCACTTGAAATAGATTCAGAGCTAGGTGAAAAACACCTAGCCATTTTATACCAGAACTTTTCAAGTGCTGATAAGATCAATTTTTATAGAATATATTGATTGGAACACAAGAGTAAGGTATTGTCATTAATATTCATTCATTCTCTGATTCAATATATAATTACTGAGTACCTGCTATTTGCCATGCTGTGTTCTAGGCACTGAGGATAAAGCTGTAAACGAAACAAATAATTCCTTTCTATAAGTCTTACACTCCAGTGGAGAAGAGGACAAACAAAATAAACAAAATATATATGCTATATATGCTATATTGAAAATATGTAAGTGCCATGGAGAAAGTGCAGAAAATAAGAACAGGGAGTGCTGGTGTGAGATTCAAGTTTAAACTCAGTTCTCAGGGAGGGCCTCCCTACAACGGTGACAACTGACTTGAGACCCAAACAGGGTGGGGAAGCAAGCCATGAAAAACTCGAGAAAACAGGGCTCTGGAGAGAGGAACTTGTATTGACCTATTGCTCGGGGCACAGCTTAATACATGCTCACTCTAAAAAGCTGAGCTTTCAAAACATTAAAATACACACACACACACACACACACACACACACACACACACACACGTATGTTCTAAAGATGATCACCTCTCTCCAAAACCCTGGACCCCTCCCCCATGAATACATTAAGTTGCCACCTAAGACACTGGTTCACTTAGTCACAAACTTGAAACATGATGTTGAGGATAGAACCTTTGTGATTATGACCCAGAATTCCAGATTCTGACATATGAAGAGGTGTAAATTCACACTCTATGTGTAAAGGTCTAATGGTATATCTCAGACTAGAGAACCTTCTGATGTCAGTTCCGGGGGGTGAGCAGAAAGCCAAGCTCATTCAGGAAAGGACTGACTGGACGCAAGGCAATGGAGCAGACGGAAGCCACATAGTCCATAACCAGAATTAACGGACCAGAGAAATCATTCAGGCAGCTAAGCGCTCTGGAGAACTTTGCAGACCAAAGCGGCCTAACTTTTTCCCTATCATGCAGGTTTCGCCTAAGTTCTTACACCTAAACTCATGAGCCCTTGGTCGTGACAAAAAAGAAGTTCTAAAAGATGACATCTGTCAGAAACAGTTTTGTGTAGTCAACATTCTTCTAAAAACTTCTTTGGGAGAAAAGGGTCATATTTTTGGATATATAAAATACGTAAAATCCGGGAGAACTGAGTGATACACGACCATGAAGAGCCTGGACTTTGCAGCCAGACTGCTGAGGTCTAAATCCCAGCTTTCCTACTTGCTAGGTACATGACCCTGGGTGTTCTTAAGGTCTCTGTTTTGGTTCCCTCGTCTTTAAAATGCAACAATAATATCTATTCCATAGAGTTGTCACGATGACGATTAAATGAGTTAATATTTGAAAAAACGCTTAGAACACCGCCTGGCATATATTATACCTATACAAATGCTTTTTAAATAAAATAGAGTAAATTTAAACTTCCTTTATAATATTACCTCCAAAGACTCACCTCCTGAACCTTCACCAAAGAAAAAAGATTTACTGGCATTTCCTGAGAGACTGTCTTTTACATAGAAATGTTTAAAGCAGAACTCTTATATATTATGAGTCTAGAAGCTCCACATGTCAAGTTTATATCAAACCTTTAACTGAATTTCAAAGTAAATTGTATAAAAAAAGATGACCCCAAAAGATTATCAAATGAATACTTTATTAGAGTCATAACACTTATAAAATAAATTTCTTTTCATCATGGAGTTACCAGATTTTAAAACCAACCAACGCTTCCTCATTTTTACAGCTAAGATATATAAAGAAATTCTCAAATGCCGTAATTTTTGTTCAAGTGCTTTGTCAGTCAACTCACAAATCTAGATCGTGATTAATTTACAATTCTAAGTATTCACAGTTAGATGAGTTTTAGGCTTGGTTCTTAATGTTCTAGAAGCAATCCATTTACAAAAGTGTCACCAAAGCAGTTTCATGAGATCATTTAATTTAATGCCACCAAGCATGGACCTGTTATACCTTGGAAACAAAAATACAATCTCACAACTAAATCTAGCAGACTAACTTTTAACAATTCCAGCCGGAATGGACAATATATCCTTATGGCACATATATGACTCTGTAATATACAATTCGTAATTCAGGGTTAAGAGTGTGGCATGGAGCTAGAAAAACCAGGGAAGTCGGATATTATAGAAAAGCTATGACATCAGTATAAAGTCACAAGACTGATATCCTCTTGCCGCATAGTAAATATACCTTTTATCTCTGTAGTTACCTCACAAACCAAACCCTAATCAGATTCTTCTTTCTAAGGGATTATCACATAAACAGGATTTGATCATTGAGCATTGATTATGCTACTCATTCAGGATTGTTCTACGTTCCATGAAATCTAACAGCCCAGCTTATACATGGCACTTGTAGTGGATGATTTAGCCAAAAAGCAAAGGGTTGAAAGTATAAAATATTCAAAAGCCCTCTTTTCCCAGAGGTATAGCCCTCTTGAGGCAAGAGATAAGTATCTTGTCTGGACGGGTGGTGTGAGCTGGGGGCCTAACTCTGACTTGTTCTCCCCTTCAAGCCACTTTTGGCATGTTACCACGACCAGGGTCTCTGAGGAGGGTTAAAATACTTTTCTGTGCTATTCATATTCAATAGATGTCAGGACTGTTCTCTAAACACGTGAGGATCTACAACTTGAAGTTATATTTCGTACTCTGTTCAAATTTAACTCAGAGTCATGTAAAAGAATTAGAAGTAAAAAGTTCACCCTTTGGAGAGCTCTACTGGGTAAAGCCTCACATATCCACACATAAATATCTGTATATTCATGCACAGGGTAAACAGCTGCATTTGAAGCATAAATAAACCCACAGGAAGACATCAGGAGCTAGATACCAGTTCCAGGAGTGGTTAGTGGTCTCTGGGGCTCTCATTTTAAGGACGCCAGATGAGCATTTTGCTCAGTTGTTAGGAAACACTTAGGTGGATTAAGCAACTAGGGTTCATTTCATTTTTCCTGTACCCAAGACTCTGCTTGAATTAGCTTGAGAAACTAGAGCCCCTTCAAGGGTAAGTATTTGACCATTAACCTAAAGGCAATGTAATTACTGCATGAGACTGAATACTATGTGGCTTCTCTAATTCGCTTTATACCTTTCAGGATCAGTTCAATAAAATACAGAACCCATAACCAAGGTTTTACACCAGAGGTCCGCAAACGACAGCCTGCAGCCCGCAGGCCAAATCCAGCCTGCTGCCGGTTTTGTAAATAAAAATTTATTGGAACACAGCTACACTCACTCATTTACTTACTGTCTGTGGCGGCTTTCATGCACCCATAGAGGTGAGTAGTTGTGACAGAGACTGAATGGCCCACAAAGCCTAAAACATTTACCATCTGGACCTTTAAAGAGTGTCGATGTCTGTTTTACACTAACACACAGAGCTCAGTGGGAAGTTTATTTGAAATGTGTTTTTCTTCAGGAGTTTTAGTTACCTATTAAAATTAAGGTTCAGGTGACTCAGTAACTAAACACAAGAGATACCCCTTTTTCTCATGAACAATATCTGTGTATTTTATGGATGTAAAGGGAAATTTTCTTTAAAATAAGAAAAAGAGAAAGAGACAGATGTAAAACGAAAGGCTATTTCTCGGTTTAACATCATACTGAAATTAAAATTCCACCCATGAAATGAACCAGAACTCATACTTAAGATTCTCTCCATATACTAAACAAATCACTTTGGGGATGTTGTTATATCTGGACAAAATGGTATCCAAATTGACGAGACATAAAAAGTACACAAATGAAACTAACACACAGGCAGCGAGTTTGTAAGGGGTGTTACGGTCGCCATCGTCGTAAGGCCAGACCCAAACTGCAACCGTAACAAGCTGTCGTCACAAAGGCAAAAATCTAAGAAAAAAGAAACAACAATTCACATCAGATTCATAACCCCGACTTTAAGAAAACATTTGTCCAAAGGAGCAACTGTCTGAAGACTGACCAGCCTACTTAAAGATACTTCAACGCTAATGAGAATCGTTTACATTCCTCTCTTTTCTTGATGATTTTATCCCCTCACACCATTAACCTTTCTTTTCAACGTTCTGGCCCCTAATAATTTTCTCATTTGTGGACAGCCTTAGGGTGAGCCTTTTTTCACGTACTGGACTCACTTGTTAAGCAGTGGTGAAACCCCTAACATGGTACATATTCAAAACTTCACGAGGAGATGTCTATTTGCACAGTGATCTCACAGCCAAGCAAAGTGCAGCTATCAGGACTTGAGGATGCAGCAAATCATTTCTGTGACAATGGAAAGTGACCTTAGAGCTGAAGAGAGAAAACCCACAGAAATGAATCATCAGATTGGCGTGGGAGATAGCCCTCAAGTCTGTACTTAGCTCTGAATCACTGTTCTTTGCATTCAGCAAGGATTTCTTTAGCACCAGCTATGTATACATCAGTACATTTGGTACATATAAACAGATAATAGGTACTGTCCTCACCCTTTTGGGGTTTATGATTCATAGAAAACTACCAAAGCAGTTAAATATGTTAAAACGTTATATGTAGTACAGGAATCCTTTACAAGGAAACCAGAGCTCTGAGAAGGAATATCAGATCCACCTACAGAACATTTTTACAGCATAATTACCATTCTGCTATTATCCCCACCCTTCTTCTGCTGGTTGTCTCTCTGATACATCTCTGATCTAGGCATTTTCTGTTGAATGAGAATGACCACTTTATTTTAAAGTACACATGTGAAAGTTTAATTAGAACAAGAAATCACAACCACCATGGATTCTGAAAAGCTGACAAATGTCACAAATATTCCCAAATCTAAAACAACAATCTTCTTGTTTTATTACCTGCCTGATACATCTTATTTTTGGAAACACACTTTCTTTGATATCCTTTTCACAAGACAGTGTGCTCTTCATAAGACAACGGCATTAGAGAGATTTTGTAATCTTGGAGAAAATCTAGTATTTCCTCTTCCATGGTTGATCAAAATTTGTTTGATTTCAATAACTTAGAAAAGTTTATTTCAGTTTTATACCGTATTTGTAATGACATGCAAACTGTAGGTTTGTCAAATTTGGGAAACCCTCTATCACATTTCATAAACGATTTATAAAATTTCAGGACATTTCAAAATTTCTTGAGCAATGATACTCTTTTTGTTTTTTTTAAAGACACCAATTGTACTTGAGCATTTGTTACTTTTTTTAAAAAAATTTATTTATTTTTGGCTGTGTTGCATCTTTGTTTCTGTGCGAGGGCTTTCTCTAGTTGTGGCAAGCGGGGGCCACTCTTCATAGCGGCGTGCGGGCCTCTCACTATCATGGCCTCTCTTGTTGCGGAGCACAGGCTCCAGACGCGCAGGCTCAGTAGTTGTGGCTCACGGGCCTACTTGCTCCGCGGCATGTGGGATCTTCCCGGACCAGGGCTCGAACCCGTGTCCCCTGCATCGGCAGGCGGACTCTCAACCACTGCACCACCAGGGAAGCCCAGCAATGATACTCTTAAATGATAAATCTCAAAGTGTAAATCTTAACTACACTCTGAGTTGCTCACATGTAGTTACAATTGTCCTCCATGTCCTCTTTGCAGTGGCAGGTTATGAATTTATGTTATCCTCATTGATCTCAGAATCCTGTGGGGCTGCATACACGTGGCTCCCCCCAGTTCTGTTTATAGTACTGCTCTTGTTTGTGCCTTATAAGCACAGGAATTCTGATAAATTCTACCTCTAATGACTCCCATCAAAAAAAGAAAAAGAAAGCCTGGTGCATTTTTAATTATGTTGAGGATACACCTGAAAGGAGAGAGTTTCTGTTTTGACTAGGAATTCGCTTATGCTTTTGTTCATCCAATGATCTGATCAGCGAGGTTGTTCCCCTGTTGTGAGTCAGCTCAGCTGATTTCACTCACTCACACTGGGCTACCTGGCCCCTGCATGAATGACCACTTTTGATACCTCTTACTAGGGAAAAGGAGTTTTCCTCTCTCTAAGGTATATTGAAATAAAAACAAAAGTGAGGGACTCAGTGGAATGTCACAAACGAATGGCTCATGCATTTAGCTTCTGTCATTAAAACTCAGAAACTAAAGATTTACGTCTACTGGAGGGTATGGACGAAATGGGGATTAATGTAGAACTTGAAGCATGTAGAGGTTTACTAGGGCAGCTTCACTTAGAGACAGAAAGGGAAGGACAAACCTCCCTAACCATGTCTGAAGTTACACCAGGTAGAAAGCACAATTAGTTCTTTTCACAAAGTAGACTTTGTGGTGCAAGGTCAGCTACTACCGCTGACAGGTATGATCTTACATGAAGTCAGCCTCCTGGTGCTTCAGTTTCATCAACCACAGCACTGGGGTAACAACTTGGCTCATAAGGCTACTGTACAGATAAACAGCTATTATATGTCTAATGCTGACGGTTATTAGTAAAGAAAACTATTGTTGCCGAAGGACTTTCTTGGAGACCTTGACAGGGGAGGGGAAGCGCTGGTAAACTGTATTCATCAAACACTTACTGTGGCTGCCACGTTGATGTTATACTGGTTATCGTTCAAGAGCGGCTGCACAGCCATGGTTCGATTGCAACGTAGATCGTGCAGCGATGTGGCAGCTGCTTCCAGCAAAAAGGCTCCAAAGTAGAAGACGAACACTGTAAAATGGTAAGCGAGATCCTGAAAGAGGGTGGAAAAGGGAGACAGCTACAATGAAAAAGAAGAGATTTTTTCTTCCGTTCCTTATTTCAAATGAAGTTTACGTGCAGGAAAATTAGAACACTGAGACAGTCTTTAACTGCATTTGCCATTTCTTTTGGCTCCCTCAGCAATGTCAAGCTGTCAGAATCCCAGTGAAAATCAACTGACCCGTTGCAATGGGCCCAGTGGCAAACCTTCAGATCCACTGAATTTTAGAATGAAATATATAATTTCAGTTTCGATTAAGGTTCCGTAGCATTCCTATCCTTAAAATTCAAGTAAAACAGCATTTAAATTACCTCCTGTTAGGGTTATTATATAAATCTATTTTATTAGTGTATATTATATCGTTATATAATTATATACACATTCTATAATCATTTTATTTTTGAGCAATTATTATTTTTATCCATTAGATTGTCATCCCATACACTATGGGCCTATGAAATCACTGAATTCAATACCTTATCTCCCGATATTCTAAAAAACAAAACAAACATATACTTCTACAAAAAAGCAGAGGAAATTTTCATACAAAACTCAGCTGTGATTAAGTTATTTATCTCTCGCTGCATTGATGTGACACACAGCTCTTAAAATTCACGTCGTCTTAGGTGAGTTAATACACCATCAACACATCGCTGTGTATTTTTGTTAACAGTTCCTACAGCAGGTACTTACCATTTATTATTATACACCTGACAATCACCATTTGTTATTTCCATTTGAAGTTTTCATCTTAAAAGGAACGGAAAACGTTTGATGACATGGCCTGCGACTCTTGGTACGGTATGCTTCCTTCACCAGCCTCATCCGATGCCACCCTCTTTCCTCTTTGAACATCAGCCACTCTGGTCTCATCTTGGTCCCTAGGAATCACTCTATACCTCAGGGTTGATGCTCTTTACGCATGGTAGCGTCTCTGACCGGAAAGAGTCTTCCCACAACCAATTACTTGCGCCTGTCCCCCAGCCCTCCACACCGTTCCCCCCAATAATACCACCTTTCTACTCCTGCTTAATTTTGCCTCCTTCCTCCTTTACAGGAGTATCATACAGGAGTATCAGAACTGAGTTGTGCTGAAGGCTTTCCCTGTCCAGTCCTGTTTCCTCCCCCTTCAGCTTTCATAGGTGTTACCATCCGATAAACTTCTTACACGCCCAACTCTGTATGGCTTGGGTCATACTATCCAGCTATCCGTACTGGCCTTAGGGTCCTACGCACTCTAGAGTGATGGAGGAAAAGACGTAGTAAGGAACTCATGGCAATGGTGGTGACAAAATCACGACATAGGCTCCTAGGGTTCTAAAGTCAGGCATGTAAGTTGTACTGGGGAATTACACGTCTTGGAAAAGCAGCTCCCGGTGTCATCCTGGGCCATCGGAGAGAAGAAACACTTGATCTTGAGACACCAAGTGACTAAGTATCTGGAACTGCTCATTAAGAATGGAGTTCTATCAAAGCCACCAACTCATAAAGTCATAGCACTGCTTCTTCAGATGGGAAGGGCGCATCAGCGATCAAGCTGAGCTGGGCTACAGGGCACAAGTCTGCTGCGTGAGCAGGTAGCGCAGGCCCCCATGTCACCCACCAGGACGGGACTGCCCTCCTTCCTCAGCCCACACCTATGGCCACGTGGGGGAGGGGAGCCCTTAGGTCCAGATGAAGGAGAAAGAAAACACCTGTGCTTGTTTCTAATGGCACGCTACGCTGTTGCAAGGTGAAAGGGACAGCAGCTGCATTGCACGTGCATTATAGCCACACTCGGGGCTGGCTAGGAAAGACAGAGGTTAGGGGATATTTTCCGAATGGATGCAACGATGAGTGGTGCAGCATGTCACACACTCTGTTAAGAAAGCAAAGCGGCCCAAGGTAAGAACATACAGAGACTTGTGGTCAGTGGTGAAGGGTCTGGCAGGGTAGTCGGGGCCGTGGAGAATAAAAAGGCTACAGGTTTAGAGACAAGAAAGTGTGGAGCAGGAAGACGGACATATGGGATGAAGCATACAGTGTGAAGTGTGACCTTTCTGTTACGTGGTCACGCCCACCAGAAGCACCCACCATGGGATGGCGCGTATAGAAAATGACCCGGCCAGCTGATGCAACCAGCCTTTGTCACCAGTTACCCGGGTAGAGGCATTGTGGGTACAAGAACAGAGTCGCCACGGCTGGGAGGAGGAGGCTATGTCAAGGCCCAAGAGCGTGGACTCCCAATTGCCAAAGCTGACCCAGCTACCGCCTTTTCTTAAGGCGGAACCTGCCAGCAACAGAGACTGACTCTGAGACCCTGATATGGCGCTATTCGCACCTGGTACCAAATTGACGAAACTCAGTTCCTACCTCCCTGGGAGACACATGGTTCATTCTCACAAAACAGACACTCATTCTGAGTATGGATTTGCTTTTCTTCCCTGCAGAACCTCAGCCTCCAAGACTATCCAGGGACTTAGAGAATGCCTGATTTATAGGCGTCTACTCAACACAGCATCTGACCAAGGGACCAACTTCTCAGCAGAGGAGTGGGAATGGGCCCACGACCGTGAGTTGTCTTGTACGCTGCACCATCTAGAACTTGCTGGCCTGAGAGCACGACAGGATGGCTGGCTGAAGGCACACCTGGAGGCACTACCCTGTGAGGATGTGTGGCCATCTTTCGGGACGCGATAGACACGGTGAAAAAGAGTTTTCAATACGGTGTTGTGTCCTCATTGGAAGAGTGAGAACCAAGCAGGGAAGGAGTTTCTCCTCTTACCATCGTCGCTCCCACTTACCTGATGAAAGACTGAGACTGCTGTCCCCACAACTCTGGGCTCTGCATGATCAGAGGTCCTGGTCCCCAGGGCATGTACTCTCGCTAGAGGATACAGCAAGCATCCCATTGCACTATGAGCTACGGCTGCTGCCTGTGTACTTTGGATTCTTTGTGCTCAGGGATCAAAAGGCAAGAGGAGGAATCACCATCTTGACAAGAGAAGGTAGGGTTGCTGACACACAGGAGGGCAGGAAGGAGTCTATGTGGAACTCGGGTGATCTACTTGGGGCCCTGTTAGAACTCTCTTGCCCAACTGTGACTAAAATGGAGAACTGCAGCAATACTGGCCTGAAAGGATAAAGTTACCAGGGAGGGTTTGCATCCCACCACCAGCTAAACCTCGGAGAGCAGCAGACATGAGTGCTGAACAAGGGGAGTTTAAAATGGTCAGTGGAGGCGGGAGGTGACCAAGACCAGCTGTGGCTCTGAGACCAACTCCAGTCAGAGGGGCTGCAGGTTGGCCCTCTGCCCTCTCTCTTTTAAGTTCTGCTTCAGGAAGAGAGGCACACTGGAACCCCGGAGGAGCAGGGCCCCAAACACGCATGGAGAAGTGGAACCACATGGTGCAAGAAAAGGTCTGGATCACCCACGGCACGCGCTGAACACGTGTCCCTTCCAGAAAGAACCTGACGTTCTGCTGTGAGGAGCACAGTTAGCGGACAGCTTGGGCTTCAGTGGATTTGAGATCTGCTGCTGTGTGTGAACTAAGGTCACATTCTTCCTGGGCCACCCTCAGCCAATGATGGCCCAGAGCAGATACTGGTGCCTGGCCACCTTCCCCCAACACAACAGTCGTAAAGGGAAGGCTGTGCTCTGGAGCTTCTCACTAATTTGGCCAAGACTTTATCACTCTCTAAGACCTTTCTGCTTTATCCTACATCCTCCCTCTTTTGAAGGTGTTATCCCCTCCCCTTTCCCTCAAAAAAAAAAAAAAAAAAAAAATCTCTTATACTTCTAATCCATCTTAGAGTCTGCCTCCCAGTGGCCCAGAGAGGATACGTACACTCTTCTTGTTCCCTTCTTGGCCATTAACATAATTGTAATTGTTCTGTCAGTTGTGTAATCGTTTCCTCACTGCCACTGTCTACTCCAACAAACTCTTTGAGAGCCACTACCAGGCCTGTCTTGTACACCATTGTATTTCTAGGTCTTAACATAGGATCAAGCATATACTAGGTGCTCATTAAATATCCCCCACCACTGGAGAGCTACACCCACATTTATATCTGGCCACCCTGGACATCTTATTCGAATTCCTGCCATGCGTGGGATGTGTGCACAAAGGTCTTCCTCACTCACAATTTCACTCATGGTTTTGGACAATACAGATTATTTGCTCTAAGCCAGAGGTTCTCAAAGGTTAGCGTGTATCAGAAGCACCTGAAGAGCTTGTTAAAACACAGACTACTGGGCACCAGCCCCAGAGTTTTTGACTCTGTGTGTCTGGGTGGAATCTGAGAATCTGTATTCTTAACAAGTTCCCAGGCGATGCTGGGGCTGCAGGGCAGGGAACCACCCTTTATGGACCACCTGTCCGAAGCCCTTGGCCCTCCCCCATTAGCAGAGGACCCCATCCCGTTTCTGTGTCTCCGTCACATGCTCTTGCTTTTCTGCCAATCTTCCCAACACTCACGCACCCCAGAGCCCAGCTCACCTGTCATCACCTCAAGTAAACTCAGCCTCAAGCATGCCTTGAATATTTTCAGCAGCAGGTAACTCTTTCCCACATTCTTATCTCCAGCCCATGTTCTGCTTCTCAGCTCAAGGTCAAACTTACTAACTATTAAAAAAAAAAAAAAAAAAGCCACGCTGTATATAGGGGGATCCTGTTTTACACAATGGCAGCATGAAAAAGGGATAATAGTCAATCTGAGCTGTAGTTTTCTCATTTGTAAAAATGAGGACAGGGCTTCCCTGGTGGCGCAGTGGTTGAAAGTCCGCCTGCCGATGCAGGGGACACGGGTTCGAACCCTGGTCTGGGAGGATCCCACATGCCGCGGAGCAACTGGGCCCGTGAACCACAACTACTGAGCCTGCGCGTCTGGAGCCCGTGCTCTGCAACAAGAGAGGCCACGACAGTGAGAGGCCCGCACACCGCGATGAAGAGTGGCCCCCGCTTGCCGCAACTAGAGAAAGCCCTCGCACAGAAACGAAGACCCAACACGGCAAAAATAAATAAATTAATTACTAAACTCCTACCCCCAACATCTTCTAAAAAAAAAAGGACAACCATCATTTTCTGTAAGGTCAAATAGGGGAATGAATGTGGGGACAGAAAACATAGCTCAGGACATTTTAAAAATATTAAGTGATTTCCACACTGGGCAGATGGTCACGTGTGCCAGCTACATTTTGGGGGAAGAAAGGGAAGAAACATGTTTAATTGTACAAGGCCTTTTTTTTTTTTTGGTATCTTTTATTTCTCTAACATATATCTTTCCTTAACACTCCATCTTCCAAAAAGGGAAAAATAAATATGACATCTGTTTAAAGTTAGGTGCAACGGTATTATTGCCAGTCCATATAAAAACAATGAAGAAAAAGCATCTCAAAATTAAAATCTGCTGCTTTCCTCAAATTAGAAGGGGGCAAGTTTTTAGCACTTAATATATGTTATTACATATCATATTTTTATTTCACCATTTACATCCACACTAGAAAGCTTGGGAAAAAATACTGAGGACATCAGCCATGAATATTAATTTAATCTCATGATCAATAAAAACTAGAAGCTATACATACTGTAGGTAATATCTCACAATGGATACTTCTAGAAAATAAATTCTTTATCAACACGCCTTCTTCCTTCATGCATGGCATACAGGCGACATTAAACTGTTATCACAGGGTGGGTGGGAAGCAATACTTTTCTGAGCAATTAATGTCTAACAATTCCAGAATGCAGCAATTAAAAACTGTTACCATCTGGTGACAACTCCATGATATGCATGGCTCAAAAATTTACCTGGCTGAGAGTATATAAGATAAATTTAAAAATCTATCAAAGGTAGCCATGCGGTCAAAAATGACTAAGTATGTAGAAAATCACAAAGTATGTCCACCATATGACAAGACTGTGTACTAACAACCGCTGCACTGTGTCCTGTGCGTGGCTGTCCCCATTTTCCCCTCAGTAAGAGTGGCCTACTCCAGCTAGAAAGCCGTAAGATAAACTTTGCAGGTGACCTATGGAACAGATTGGCAGTTTCAATTGTCCCTTCCATAAAGTGGTTTAATTAAAAAAAAAAAAAAAAACCAACGTTTTATTGTATCTGAACATCAGATACAATGCTACAAATTGGAAAGAAATACAAATTTAGAAAACCTAATTAAACCTAACAAATTTAGGAAACCTAATATTCATGCTTATACTCAATACCGAAGATAAGACTCAATATAAAAGAAAGGAAAGAAAAGGGTATGGACGTTATGTCTAATAAAACCAGGAGTGATATTGGAAAAATATGTAAACATTGGTAAGGCGCACGCATCAACCAGTTAGACAGAACGTTGAGCACTGCAGGATCCTGGAGACTCACTACTTTTCCAGATATTAACTCTTTAGTTGCTGGGCTACTAGGAGGTCCAGGAAAGGGCCAGGGTGAAAGGGAGCACAGCACTTAGGAAGAGGCAGTAGATTGGGGAAATGGCTATGTATTAACCAGTACCAAAGTACCAGTAGGGCTATACTACTGGTACATACTGGCCAAATACCATCTTCAAGCCTGATATTAAAAGAGCCTGGTGGCACTCACCAACATTAGGGATTGACTGATTCATTCATGAATTATTTTAGGAAAGCCAGGCATTTAGAAAAAGGAGATTAAGCATCTATTTGTAACTTAAATAGGGATTTTTGATCTTCATCACTTGAGTAATGATTAGAAATATTTTCTCATCGTTAATGAGAAATCAAGGCAAAAATGCAGAGATACGTTGTATCAGGAACCTAAGAAATAGGACTTTCAAAGTTTCAAAGTGCACGCCTCAGCGTGTTTAAGGACTTATGGTGATTACTGATCACTTACTATAAATCAGACACAAAGCTGAGCACTGTATACTACATGAGTTCCATTATTCGTTGACAGCATCTGGTGAGGTCGGTATTATTATTAGTGTTTTTACAGAGGAAGAAATGAGGTTCAATATTTTGCCCAAGGCTACATGGTTAGTGAGCAAACCAGACTAAGCTCAAAGCCTGTGCATTACTATAACCACCACACTACACTCTTCCTCCTTAGCTTTATACTAACCCGTGCCATCTGCCCCGGGCTGACTGAATGGACAGCCGCATTTGCTTAGACTTCACTGCTGATGACAACTGGGATGATGGTTCTCTTTATGGTCTATAAATAAGACAAGAACAAATATTTTCCTTGCTGCTGAATAAAATACTACCACACCGGAAAGGAACATATATAAAGCCCGACTAAAGGTCTGATTGAAGTTCCTAAGCACCAAAGCGTGAAGGAAACCTAATGGCGGTTCTTCATGAACTTCATTAAAGCACTGTCCACCATGCGTTGGAATTCATGCTCCACTGGGGCCCATTTTGAGACAGTCCCAGAGAATGAATAACCACAAACATGAAAGAGGCTCCCTATATTATATGAGAAAAAGGGAAAGTAAGTTGACCCAATTTAATGGCGTCATAATTTTTAAAATGGTGTCGATGGGAAATGCATTTCTTAAAACGTATCAATTCTTGCCAGTCTAGGACAGGCGTTGAAAATAAATATAAAATATCCCCTTTCCTTTTCTAAGTATTTGGAGAGTAACATATAGAGCTACTTGTTTTCTGAACAGAATATACGTATTTAATATCTGAAGCAGGAATCAATGGAAAATTTTAAGATACATGGCACAGCATCCGTCTCTCCAATAGTTCAATAACTGTAACGTGATTCATTTGTTGTATGAAACAAAACAGTCTTTGCGGAAAGGTCATCTAACTCATAAGGGAATCACAGAGAGATGGCTCAGCTCTGTCACCACAGGACCTGAGCAAGCTGGGACCCTGCTGTCCAGCAAGGCCGGCCACACGGCAGCATAGCAGCCTCTGTGCTCCGACCTTTTCTCTCCCGCTAGAGGCAACAGATAGAACAGGGCAACCAGCATTTCAGGACAGGATGAGATATTTATAAGTTTCTCACGTTTTCCTGAAAGAGACTTAAATATCCCTTACCAGGAAGTTCCAGTTGGCATTAATCTGAGTCACCACGCCAGAGAGGAACACGCCCAGGAAGAGGAGGGAACAGATGAAAGCCGTCACGGACACGAACATGACCCATCCTTGCAGCAGAGGTAGAGGAACATTGGAGGAGGCGACCAGGATCCACACGAGTGCCCCAAGCACCTAAAGGGAAAACGAAACACGGTAATAGGTTTGGGCCATAGAACTGAACGTGCCTGCGTCAGGCTCACCACTGCCTTTGCTCCCCCCCAGACTCCTGCACGTGTCCCTGCAACCCCGCCAGCGACTCGTCTCTATCATTACTGGAGAGCTTTCTTCTCTCAGGTGTAGGCTAGCACTTCTACTCTGGGACCCGATCTGACTCCACACCTATTTCTGCACCTGCCTTCCTGTTGGGCCCTCATCCTCAGCCCATGACCAGGCTCAGTATTCTCTCACCATCTAAAAGTATTTTCCTTCAAAAGAACTTGAAAAAGAAGAGATACATGTATATGTATAACTGAATCACTTTGCTGTACACCTGAAACTAACACAACATTGTTAATCAACTATGCTCTAATATAAAATAAACATTTAAAAAAATAAATAAATGAAAGTATTTTCCATTGACCCTGCTGCCTCTCGAACGACTGCCCTCTCTGAGGATTTCCCTTTTCAGTACACGATTGTTACAAATTCATCTTTGCTAGGTCTCCACCTTCTCTCCTCGCTGTTACTCTTCAAACTACTGTCCACTGGCTTCTGCTCTCACCATTTCTCAGAGAGGCTATTAACAACGATCGGCCATGACTTCCTAACTTGTCACTTCTAATGGCCACGTTTCAGTCCTTATCATGACCGATTTGTACAGGTGAGATCATTGCCTATATATAGCATAGCAGCTATTGTACATGACAGTAAACAATAAAATCTTCCACTGACACTCTTCTAGGTGCTGGGCATGAGAATAGATACTTGAGATATTCACAGATCTAACATTCAATGAATACCTACTGTCGGGCATTGTGCCAGGTGCTAGGAATAAAACGGTAAACAGTGGTCTCGACCATCATGTAATTCACAGTCTCTTACAGAAAAGAGAAAATTAAGCAAGTCACTAAGATGCTGGGCAAACACTGGGCAAAGTCCACACAATGAGGGTTCTAAATCCAGATTTGAAAAGTCAGGAAACACTCCCTAGAAGCAACAACCCAAAGGACAGGGCCAGGGGGAGTAGCAGAGGGCAGAGAAGGCTGTTCCAGGGCAGGGGGGTGAGTTGAGTCTTAAGATGGTTTGGGGAAGCTGAGGAACACTTGGCAGAGCTGAAGGGCAGAGCTCAGGGTGACAGGAGCAGCGGGCACCATGTGCAGAATGGCCAGAGGTGTGAGCTGGACACGCAGCTGTGGGGGGTTCTGAAGGTCAGGTCAAGGAGAGGAACTTCACCCAAGGGCAACGGGAAGCCCCAGATCACCTTGAGCAGGAATGAGCGTGCTCAGGTTTGTATTTAGGAGTTTCTCTCCGGCTGGAGTGTGACGATGGGCTGGAGGGGAACAGGCGGAGGACTGGGGGACCACAGCGGAGACCGTTACGGTAACAGAGTGTAAAGTAGACTCAAGGAGCGGAGGACAGACAGAGGTGAGTGGCTCAGAGAGAAACTGAAGTAGATGTGAGGGTGGCTGGTGGCTGATCAGATGTGGGACATGACGGCAGAAGAACAGATAAGGAAAATACCCAGATTTCTGGCTGGGACAGCTGGGAGGGAGTGAGAAGACACAGGAGGAGAAGTGGTTAGGGGTGAAGACAGGCAGTTTTACGATCCTGACAGCAACAGCCTCGTGCATACTACCACTAGAGATAGAGGCTACACACCCTCTGCATGGCATTCCAGGACCTTTATGAGCAAACCTGCCTTTTGCATACTTGTCTCTTGCCACTAAACCCCGCACATCTCACATTACAGAAAAAGAAATGAACAGTCCAGAGACAAAGCTCTTTCACATCTGAGTGGCCTGACATATGCTGGCCCAGAACGTCATTCCCTCCCCATGTGTATCTGAGAAACTCCCATGCACAGCTCATCCTGAAGAGCACATCAGCCTAAAGGTCGTTCCTGAGTTCCACCCCATGCTCAGGCCCCCCTCTGCCCTCTGGGCAAGCTCCCTACTATGGATTTGTTACGTTGATGGGAAACATTGTAACTGATGCCCCTGGCTCTCAGTCCAACTGTACTGTTAGATCTTCTTGGCGGCATGCTGCCTTATAATGGCTTGCATCCCATATCATTTATTAATCGACATAATAATTCTTTCCTAACTCTCAGTCAGGCACTGTGCTACAGTGGCAACACAAAAACCTAGGCTACGGTACACCTGCCTGGAGACACCGACAGGCAAATGGGAATCAATTCCCCCCGGCCCCCATCCCCCCACACAGTATAGGCGATATCATAGAAGCAGGTACGCCTGGCATACGGAAGGCTCTCAGCTATTTGCTGAGCAAACAAACTCCTAGTTCCCATATGAGAACAGTTGGAGCAGCAAATATTAAAAACCAATAATCATGTGACTCTTGCTAGATAATATCCAAACTGTGTAAGTCACTAAAAGTTAAAAATACAAGTATTGCTTCTTTAAAAAAGGCCCATACAATTCATCAGTACTTTGAAAAACATTTTGGAAAGCCTAATAAATTATCACTTGAGCAATGATAACAGAAGCCCCAATCTAATAAATTGATAACAGTGGTGGTATATCTCAAGTCCTTATTCCAAATCAAATATGAACAATCAACCCAGAAAGTTTCAGGAAGTAAATCTAGGTCATGGGTAATCATGCATATTAAAAAAATGTAACCACAACCTTATTAGTAGCTATGAAAGAAACAGTGTCCCTGGTAAAAGATTCTATACTCTTTCATACTGTTTACTAAATATTTGAAGGTGATAAGATCTTCCATTTTTTCTTTTTTTCTCAGCCTCTTCTTGGTAGACTTTTCTTACTCTCCCATCACAAATAAGCTACATTAAATACTGTTTAAGAAATATACATCATTATTCCATATCTATTAATTCAAGAATCATTTATTGAAACTCTAGGTGCCGGTATAAAGAATAATAAAGAACAATTGGCCACTGTTTATTAGGGACAGGCAGACTCAGATAGATAAGCATAATTATATGATATCGAGATTATGATAATTTCACACCTCTGAAGAAGAGGCTATCCGATCCCTTGGAATTAAACATAACATGTAATAAACCTGGACTGGACCTCAAACTGGTCAGCCTCAAATCTGCTGCCAGGCACTGTAGAAGGACACTGAGGAAAAAAAAAAAAAAGGCAAGGTTCAATCTCCAGGAGCTCTAATAAGGGAGAAATAGACACCACCAAATCTGATTCAGGAGCAGATTGTGGCCAGTGCTATAAAAAGGGCTCAACCCTGTGTGATCCCAGAGATTGCCAGAGGGAAGAAGAAACAGAATGGGAGGAATCTAGACAGTAGGCAGGGGAGGCAGGTTTTTTTTTTTTTTTTAACATCTTTATTGGAGTATAATTGCTTTACAATGGTGTGTTAGTTTCTGCTTTATAACGAAGTGAATCAGTTATACATATACATATGTTCCCATATCTCTTCCCTCTTGCATCTCCCTCCCTCCCACCCTCCCTATCCCACCCTTCTAGGTGGTCACAAAGCACCGAGCTGATCTCCCTGTGCTATGCGGCTACTTCCCACTAGCTATCTATTTTACGTTTGGTAGTGTATATATGTCCATGCCACTCTCTCACTTTGTCGCAGCTTACCCTTCCCCCTCCCCGTGTCCTCAAGTCCATTCTCTAGTAGGTCTGTGTCTTTATTCCCGTCTTACCCCTAGGTTCTTCATGACCTTTTTTTTTTTTGAAGCGGGCTCTCAAGGCAGACGAGGGCTGTGACAGCGGATGCTAATGTGAAACAGTAGAGATGAACTCTTCTTGTCGGACTCAAAACTACAGCCCTTCCCAAACCTCAAAGGCTTGGAAAGGGAACTAAGTGTGTATATGAAAAGAGAACAGACTTGCCTCCCCATTTGTGGTGTGTGTGTGGCTGGAAAGGGGGCAGGGGAGGCTGGAAGGTGTAGGGATGCCTCCCCCGTCCCAAATATACACACACACACTGCATCCCTAGATCAGAGATTCCGTGAAATACAGATTTAAGTCATCCTTACCACAGGAGCTTTGGAACATAGAGGATGGCCCAGAGAAGAGAAATAGTCCCACACTGGAGATCCACCTTCCTCGTTGTAAGACTGTCACATTGGTGAATGGGTCCCTAGGGCCTTGACACAGTTATTTCTCCTTACTTCACGATAAGCTACCTTTTCTTTTGGCCAAAAGCTACCTTTTCTCCTGAGCTTCCCAATCTAGCTCCAACTTTAAAAACTGAGCTTTTAATAACATTACCAATGCTTAGTATATTCCCTTCACCTAATTCTGCACATTACGAAGCTCAGAGTATTTACCACTCATGTTAATTATCAGCATTCCTGTTCAGTAGAGGTGGCTCTGGAGGTAGCCCGTTTTTAGAAGTGAAATGCAGAGCACAGGAATGGTTAAAATCTGAGGGAGAATAGTTGATAACGTTTCGTAGCAACTGCAGAGTGCGCACACCCTGAAGACGGCTGGAATTCCTGTTCACCCACGGGGAACTGAATCCACATTCTGACCCCTTGTCTATCACGGCCTTCCACCACTCTCTGGTGTCCTAAAACGTCTGAGAATTATACACAAAACTCCCAAATGCACCACCTTTTGAAATTTCTGTAAGGAACCAAGTCAGGGCTCATGACTCTGAATCTCAAGCTCTGACAAAAAGACAACCCGACTTCCAGGTAATGCACAGGCAAACACGTCTTCACGTAGATATCGGTCTTCCCCTGCGACCCCTCACCTCCTGAGCTCAAATTTAGGCGAATCTGGCACACACTTCAAGTGCTCAAATATACCCCGAGTTGCCGTGATTAAGTTGCTACCCATTCCAAGACCCACGGCTCTCCTTTGTGGCCGGCTGCAGTGTATGCTTATCCCTTCAGTTTAGCTCCTGCAGGGCAGAAGGGTGTACCTTGGCTGAAGCCTTCCCATAAGAAAGCCATGGAAGTATTATTCATCCACACGCCACACCGAACTGAACCCTCAGAGCTGGAGCTAAAACATGTTTTCACTAGGAACTGTGCACTGGCAAGAATATATAACCCCGCGGGAAACCATGGTCTTGAGCAAGCGGCGATTCTGGCTGCGTGGATTACAGACTTCCCAGATTGAGTCCTATTTGGACGGTCTTCCTATGTCCCCAAAGGATTCCTTTTGCAAACACCCTTTTTCTTTTCGAATGTCACTTATTTCCTAATAGCGTGCTTTTAAACCATGCCCTCCGACATCTTGGCTAATAATTTTCAAACCACTTGGACACCTTCATCTTAGTATACTCTTATTATTCACTAAGTAAACAGGCCAATTCCTACTCTGACCTATTTTCAGTCAGTGTTTGGAATGAAACCAGGGAAAGGTAAGTGAAGCTGAAGGTATAAAGGACTGGTTAGACTGCCCTAAGGAGAAACATTTCAATACTTAGAACTTTCTGTGTATAACATATGACCCTCTCTTTCCAGTTCTCCTACTGCTTACATACTGGGCTTTTCATCACTTTAAATCAGTGAGGACGAACAAATCAGAAAGACTAGAGGAAAACATGTCTCCCAGCCTGGCTTACGGAGTTAATCTGAGTAAGAGGTCGAAGCTGGTGAGGGTAACAGAAATACGAGCTAGCATTTATCTAGGTCTTGTGTTCAAGCACTATTCTAAGGGTTTTATTTGTACCAGTTTAATCCTCTGAGATTAACACTGAGAGATTAAACACTGAGAGCTAAGTACTATTATTATTACCATTTTATAGAGAAGTTAATCAAGGTAGAGAGTCATTAATAAATTGTTCTAAGTTATGCAGTTAATAAATGTTAGACCTGGGATTTGAACCCGGCAACTGGCTACCAGAGCTTATGCTCTTAACATTATGTTAGTTCGCCCCCATCAAAGTTTCGTGTTTATTCTAGAGCAGGGTTTCTATACCTTTGCCATGGATTGGTTTGGGGCAGGGGCAGGGTTGATTCTCCAAAATCATATCAAATTGGGTAGATAAGTGCACATACACTTTTCTGAGGGCACCGTCTACAATGTTCATCAGAATGACAAAGTGGTTTGTGGCCCTCCAAAAGTTCAGAATACCTTATCTTCTTGATAACCCCTCCAATTTCAATGGGCGCTACAAATGAAACAAGAGGATTAAAGGATGTTAAACATGCTCAGACTATTTATCTTCTAGTGAATAGATTACCTATAACTCCATTTTACACACAACTTGTATTCCAAAGAATGTTTTTAAGTGGGAACATACTTCAGTCAACAGATACAATACCTGATAGCTGTGTTTACAAGGCAGCCCATAAAAGTGTAACGTCACTCATGATGTGACTGCAGTCCGGTGGTTATAGCACTGGTGAATACTCCTGCCTGCCTCTCCAAGCTCACCCTCTCCCCTGCGATGCTCCTTTCCCTGCCACCCTGTCTCTGCACTGCAGCCTCTGTCCCTCATCCCCTGCACACAAAGCGTCTATTACACTGGTCCATGCTTCTGCTTAGCATGCTGCCATCAGAATTTTCGCTGGATAACTAAACTCCAGTACTATGTCTTCCAGAAAGACTTCTCTGGCTGGATGCCATCGCTTGGTGCTTCCATGGCTACCAAGCTGATAGTAATCTTAAAATGGAAAGCCCATATGATAGGGGAGAAGTATGCTCTGGCCCTCTTTTATTCTTATTTATAATTTCCCTTGATTTTTAAAATCGTCTTTTCATGTTTATAGGTAACTAGTTATCACCTAGGTTAAAAACGTTCACGCATGCCCATGCTTCAGTATCAACAAGGACTGTACAAGTCATTGCCTCTTTTCTTTCTTTTTACCTTCCTTCTTCTGAAAGCTATTATACGAAAGTTAGGGATGTCATCTATGGAGACTACAAAAGGGCATGGCCCTTTTCATATAAAACAGGACAGAGGAAATTCAGGTCAAACTTTAAACTCCTGGAGAGGAGTCATGACATTTTAAAAGTTGGGCAATAATAAATGCTGGAGAGGGTGTGGAGAAAAAGGAACCCTCCTACACTGTTGGTGGGAATGTAAATTGGTATAACCACTATGGAGAACAGTATGGAGGTTCCTTAAAAAAATAAATAGAGCTACAATATAATCCAGCAATCCCACTCCTGGGCATATATCCAGAGAAAAGATACATAATACATAATGCATAATTCGAAAAGATATATGCACCCCAGTGTTCATACCAGCACTATTTACAATAGCTAAGACATGGAAGCCACCTGTGTCCACTGACAGATGAATGGATAAAGAAGATGTAGTATACACACACATGGAATATTACTCAGCCATAAAAAAGAATGAAATAATGCCATCTGCAGCAACATGGATGGACCCAGAGATTATCATACTAAGTGAGGTTAAGCCAGACAAAGACAAATATTATATGATACAGCTTATACGTCTAATCTAAAAATGATACAAATGAACTTATTTACAAAACAGAAATAGACTCACAGACATAGAATATAAACTTATGGTTACCAAAGGGGAAAGAGCAGAGGGATCAATTAGGAGTTTGGGATTAAAATATATACACTACTATATATAAAATAGAGAACCAGCAAGGACCTACTGTATAGCAGAGGGAACTATACTCAGTATCATGTAATAACGTATAATGGAAGAGAGTGTAAAAAAAAGAATACATATATATACATATATATGAATAATTGAATCTGCTGTAAATGAATGAACTGTGCTGTACATGTGAAACTAACACAACATTGCAAATCAACTATATTTCAATAACAAGTTAAAAAATAAAATAAAATGCTAGAAGAAAAAAAAAAGTTGAGGGCTTCCCTGGTGGCGCAGTGGTTGAGAGTCCGCCTGCCGATGCAGGGGACACGGGTTCGTGCCCCGGTCCGGGAGGATCCCATGTGCCGCGGGACGGCTGGGCCCATGAGCCATGGCCGCTGTGCCTGCGCATCCGGAGCCTGTGCTCCGCAACGGGAGAGGCCACAACAGTGAGAGGCCCGCGTACCGCAAAAAAAAAAAAAAAAAAAAAAAAAAAAAAGTCGGGCAAGACATAAGAGGGCGTACTCCAAATCTGCTCTTCCCCGCTCCAGTCAGTTTCTCTAGAATATTTTCACACTGTTCAGTTTGTCCTACAGAACAATCACACAGCATTTGTCAAGTACTGAACGTGCGTGGTATTGGCTACACCTGCCTGGTTCCTGTCCCATGTCATTACACAGTCTTTCCTATTCAGCTATAGCTATGCAGATATGCCACACCCATGGCTCCTACCACCCGGTACGACATTTCTATCAGGCACCACAAGACAAATCTCCTCTCCTTAACCTTTTCCTTTGGAGCTTAAGGTCAAGGTTTTCAGCAACTTGGTTTGAAGTTTTCCATGTTTCAGTTCTAATTCTTACAGAACTGCCAGCCAGGGAAAACGATTGCTGAAAATAATCTCTGGCAGGGGCACTTTTTTTTCTTATGAAGTTTTAAAGACTTTTTTTCACATGGATGGAGATTTTTAACCCAGACGCAAGGTAAAAATTTTACCTATAGAATTAAAACCCCTTTAAAGCAGGGAAAACACGCCCACAGGTAGCCCCTCCTTCACCACTGCAGACACACAATGTCCCTTTGCAACCGAAATCTATTTTCTGGGTGAGAAGAGAGAAGTCTATACAGCTGAACATTTATGTGTTAGTCCATCTACAGTCAAAGCTGCAGGTTGAAAATAACCTGAAATTCCTTCCATAGAATTATCTGCATGACTGCACATGCCTGCTGCACAGCCCCTCCTTCCCCATCATCCTTTCATTAACATTTCATTTTTCTGGCGTAAGTCCTCTGTGTTACATCTTATACTTAAGTTTGGTCTACGATCATTTCAGGCCATGTCAAAACTTTACATGGGGCTTCCCCGGTGGCGCAGTGGTTGAGAGTCCACCTGCCGATGCAGGGGACACGGGTTCGTGCCCCGGTCCAGGAAGATCCCACATGCCATGGAGCGGCTGGTCCCGTGAGCCATGGCCACTGAGCCTGCGCGTCCGGAGCCTGTGCTCCACAACGGGAGAGGCCACAACAGTGAGAGGCCCGCATACCGCAAGAAAAAACAAAACAAACTTTACCTATGTGGTTGACCTTGTAAATATCAAATCTGTGCCTCTTCTCTGCTTTTCTTTGTCCTACTTCTAGTTCTCATCACCCCTCATCCAAACCACTGCAATAAGCCCTTTAGCTGACCTTCCTGCCTTCAATCTCTCTGCTTTATAACCAAACTTCATTACTCAAAGATTTCTGCAAGTCTGATCAAGTTAGCCCTGTCCTTCAGCAGCTCCCCATCACAGACAAAAACAAATGCTATGCCTTGGCCTATCATTCCTCAGCAAACCACACCTTGAACCCTACCTGCTCTTTTTCCTCCTCCTGCCACCTCCCCATAAGTCATGTAGAAAAACACACACAGAAAAACACCAACCATTGCCAGAACTTCATGCCATGGTCTTTCTTGTCTCTGGGGTTTGCACATGCCCTTGTTTCTACCTGGAATTCTCTTTCCCACTTTTGTCTACTGAACCTCTACTCATCATTTCAGGCTAAATTCAAATGTCACCATCCCATTAAAGCTGCCTGTCCTGGCCTTCCCAGTGGCCAGATGTACTCCACCCTGTTTTTCAATAGTACTTTTCATAAACCAATTTTTTTTTTTTTTTTTTTTTTGCGATACGCGGGCCTCTTACTGTTGTGGCCTCTCCCACTGCGGAGCACAGGCTCCGGACGCGCAGGCTCAGTGGCCATGGCTCACGGGCCCAGCCGCTCCGCGGCATGTGGGATCTTCCCGGACCGGGGCACGAACCCGTGTCCCCTGCATCGGCAGGCGGACTCTCAACCACTGCGCCACCAGGGAAGCCCATAAACCAATTTTATCACTTCAAATGCAGCACTGTAATGCTTTCTTGGATTTATACTTTACTGTATAGGACTTTCTTTTAAGGGCAGGAGTTATGTTAATTATCCTATTTCCAGGGCATAAGATAAGGCCTGATGCATAGCAGGTTATTAATTACTTGTTGAAAAAATGAAAATTATTATCGCATCCAAAACACTGCAGTTAGAAGCCTGTGAATAAGAGTCCTAGACCATCTCCCATAAAGAGAAATGTTCAGGAATATCATGGGGAATGTAAACAGTTTCCTAAATACTGAAACTGTGAAACACACTGAATTCAATAATGACCTTTATTCTTTTCCATGTTTAATACTGTTACTTCCAATCTTCTTGTGCATAATACTCACTGAGGACAAAGGACCAGAAATAGCTTGTTTAGCCCAATAGTACAGATGTTCCAATGTCATTTTCTTATAATACACCTGCCTGGAAAGTGCGTTAGCTATAGTTCACTTTCCATTGTTGTGTCTTTATTCCCTGAATGGTAGTTATTTGGGGGGCATATCCTCTCAACTAGGTTATAAGCTCTTTCAAGTGAGGCAGAGTTTAAATATCTTTGTTCCCAGAATAGTGTCTGCCGCACAACAGGTATTCAATAAACACCTGATGAATGATTTACAAAACATTAATTCAGGAAACACTGAATCAAAACATTAGATTTTGAAAATGATAACTTTGGACGGCAACGTTTTCCATCTTAAACTAAAAGGTTTCACTTTGCAAAACTAACTTAGTATTAAACTCTTCATAGCAAGCACACATTGGTAGGTATAGCTGAGTGCAAAAACCCAGAGGTAGACAACTTAGGTGCCTAGCAGTACAACATACCTATCTCAAGAAAACCACACCATGCATGTGAAGTTGCAATACCTCCACCTATAAAGCCAGTGCTATAAACTACTTTGCCTGGTGTTTGGAGGCTGGCAATATCTGTATCTTTTGAATTATCTCCCCAACAAATGCCTGACACTTGAGAGATTGTGAATGTGGTACAACAAGGCAAATTGAAATTAAATCATTGAGCAAAGTTACTGGTTAGTGCGAGAAGTGAATTCCAAGATCATGGTTTCATTAGCTTAGTCAACTATAGATAGCCCAGCATCTTTGTCAGATGCAGTTTCAGGTATTCAGTTTTAGACAGCAACGGGACATAAAGAAATTGCAAAGACAAATGGATTCGATAGAAAGTCAAAATTAAGGAGTTTGGGCATATTCAGAAACACTGGCAGAGGCTAAAACAAAGGGGTCCCCAGAAAGGACATCACCCAGAGCTTAGAACTGCTTCTGGTGAATTCTCACGTTTAATTTACAGAGAGAAATTTCTGAAGAGGAGCCATGGGAGACTGAACAATTTCAAGGGATCAGAAATCCGGGACCAAAGCGCTTCGAAAGTGTCTACTTTGCTTATATCTGTGCATCTCCTCCGGTGTGGATGTTCTAGGTAGAGAGAGGGGACCAAGGTGGCCTCCACCTCTGCTCTCTTAAAGCACATGATCCAATAGCTCTAAGTGGCACAGCAGGATGAGGGCCAAGAAGGAGCTATAGTTTGGCTCTAATGTGGTCTCTTGTTTCTCTGAGGTCACCAGTTTCACCGGAATATTCTGGGCCTTTTATTTTTTCCAGGTTGGGCTGGGGAGGAAGGAGGTTGATATCAAGTAAAAGGTAATGGAGGCCTATGATTTAAACCTATCGAGATATTTGGCCAAAAAAAGTGAAAATTAAACGGAAATGGCTTTCAGAAGTGATGCTGTTCTATCTAGATAAGGATCCTGGAAGCGTTTTGGGGCTAAGAAGCCAGAGGAAATGAAGGGACGAGAGGAAGGGATTGGATACTTCTGTGAGCCTGGGATTTCCCCTGGGATGGGGCGTGGCAGAAGTTCTAGCAGAAGGAGAGGATTCACATTTGCAAGAGAGAGCTGTCTTGTCCACAGAGCCCTGAAAAGGCCTCCCTTGGTGGTTCCCAGACATGACCGTACATTAGAACCTCCCGGGAGCTTTTTAAAAACCTAATGGACTCGGTAGCTCCCCCAGAGAGTCCGATTTAATTAGTCTGGCCTAGCGACAGTATTTTAAAAATCTGCCCAAGCAATTAAGTATAGCAGGAGTTGAGAACTAACCAATGGGCTAGATAAATACAGAGATATGGGGGTGGGGGGGAGGAAATAGAATAAACCACTTTCCACTTTTTTTCCCAGAATTAGGTGGAGTTTCCAAAAGTGTCACATGATCACCAGTGGCTCTTGAGATGGAATTTGATTTGATAGCACATGGCTAGGCCTTCTTTGCATATATATACATATATGTATGTCACAGTTTTTACATATATACATATATATGTAAACATATAAGTATCTATTTGAATAAATATTCGAAAAATATGACAGCATAGCAAATTTGAGAATTCATGTTTTTATTGCTTAGGATGAGGCTAAGGTAAGGTACTGAAGCTCAGAAAGTGAATGCATTTGAAGTGCACAATCTGTAAATTCTAGAACAGGTGAATGTGGCAGGCAAAAACTTCTAACAGAGGCAGGCAAACAACTGGAGTTTGAGGAACACGGAACTAAAGTAGCCCAGAGCCTATAAAATCCTTCTTCCCAGGCTTCACTGCTCTCAGGCTGTCCCCCTCCCCACAGTGGGGCTGCCCACCCAAGGCCACCCTCTCCCCGCTCTTCTCACCTGGATGCCCGCACCTCATCCCAAGCATTCAGATGCTTCCGAACTGGGCTCAGACTCAAACCAGTTTCTCCTAGCCTCGCAGTCACCATCCGATTACTGATGTCATAGCCGGTAACTCACTTGTCTCCTTTTTCAGATTCAAATCTGAGCTAAACTTAACTTAGGGTGCCTTAGCAAAATAGGGCGGAAAACCAATGCTCACAAGGCGTTCCAGCCCCACAAGCACAAAAGTGAAACCGAAGCGACCCAAATCCAGGTTATGCAAACTCAAAGGTGTGGGTGTGGGTGAGGGGGACGATATGCAAACTCCAAACCGAGCAAACAAAGCCAGCCGGCAGGAAAGGCACTGACTGGCAAACGTTTCACTCTGTATTTGCCATTCTCAGGACATGATGTAACCTCAGGTTGCCCAATTTATATTTGCACATTTTCCCCAGCGAGCTTCAAAACCTCCCAACTCCATTAAAGTGCCTTTTTAAAAGTTCACGTCTGCAGCCCAAGAAGCCTGCACGACAGGCCGGGTGCCCCGACGGTCACCTAGGCCCAACCAAGTGCGCTGAGAGGGTTTGGAGTTGCAAAGGTAGACTCGGAAGGGAGAAGGCGCAAACGCAGGCGGCGAGGAGCTTGACAGCCACGTTTGTACTTTTACCCTACCATTCTCAGCCCACTTGATTAGACACTGCCCAGGGCACCGTATGGGCTTCACCTTTTCCCTGCCCTGCCTCCTGAGCCCCGCTGCTCTCCCCAATCCAAAGGGCGCTCATAATGGTAAAAGGAAAAAAAAAAAAAAGCCCACGTCTTCTAGCCCTCCTCCTCCGCTTCCTGGTACCTCCTGCCCCTCCTTCCACATCCTAGCGGCCTCCTGGTCACCCGGTCGTTGGCTCCACCTTGCAGCACCCAACAAAATGGCAGGTAGCATCAGGCGAGGCCCAGAGCGCCGGCACCCGCTCCAGCCCAGCGTGGCCCCCGGCCAAACCGCCGGGGGTCTCTGACAGTACCCCAACTCCAAAGAGCCTTCTCCTCTCAGAGTCCCCAATCCTCGGCCCGCGGGGCCTCCTGCTCGCTCTCCCGGGACCATTTCTTTCGCCAGCGGAGGAGCAGGTGCCAGCGTAACAGGTGCCAGGCGAGAGGGCCAGGGCGGTGGCGCCGTCGCCCGGGTGCGGGCTGCGCTGGGCATCGGGAGGACCCCGGGAGGGGCGCAGGAGAAGCCCACGCCGGGGGGACGGGAGCTGGGGGCCGCGCAGAAGGACGCAGCCCGGGGGGCAGGATGCAGCTGCCAGTTCTCGCCACCCGGGGCGCGACCCTCGCCCAGGCTGCCCCACTTACAATCTCCAGGCAGACGAAGGCGCCCGAGTAGGTCCGCAGGATGTCGGGGCCGACGGGCAGGGTGACCCGTGGCGCCGGGAAGGACACGGCGGGGTTCGCGGGCGGCGGGACTGGCGCTCCGCCGGCCGACATGCTGCCGCTGTCGCTACTGCGTCTCCGCGCGCCGCCGCCACCTCCCTCCGCCCGCCTCCGCCTGCCTCCGCCTCCCGGGCTCCCGCCGCCGCCGCCGCCGCCGCCGCCGCAGCTGCTCGGGTCCGCGGGCTCCGGGCGCGCCGCCCGGGAGGGGGGCGTGGCAGCGCTGTCTTCGGCCAGGCGGGGCCCCGCCCCGTCACGTGGGCCCAGGTGAGCGCGCCTCCGCCCCGGCGCCCGCGCGGGTCACGTGCACAGGTGCGGCGGCCACCTGGCCCGGTCCTTCCTGCTCTGTTCTTCTGGTGCCCTTTGCCGGCCAGCGGCCAGCGCTCCTGGAGCGTCTCGACGCCCGGCTCACCGCTCCGCTCTTTATTTTTTCCTTCTTTCCCTCCCCTGGTTTCCACCTATTCTCTTCCACCTGTCCTTCCCCCCAACTCTCACAGCTCCCCTACCCCACTTCCCTCAATTTAACTGCAAGACTGGTCTTGGAGCTGTGACTCAGAAGGTGAAATCAAGGTCATCAGTCACACCTAAAAAGTGGAGTGGATCAGCTTAAAATGGGACTCTTGTGGGATTTTAAAAACACCACTAGAACAGTGTCGCCTACTGAAGTCAGATGGGTCAGCTCCAACATCTATTGGCAGTGTATGCCGGGCAGGTAACCAAACGCTGTGCGCGCCAGTGGTGTGCTCATCTATGAAATGGGGCTGAGGTTATCTACTCCGTATGGATACCCGAATTACATGATATAACATAAAAAGAGGAAACTCATAGTAAGTGCTCCTCAAATGGTAGCTGATATGATGACTACTATTTTCCTGATTTTTACACATGCACACATCACACTGTTGTGTACACATGATGTTGCATAGGTTATATTTTCCACATAAAACTTATTGATTGCACCTGTCTGAAACTTATGAATTGCTGTTGTCTTTTAAACGCTTAAAAGGCAGATTTTTTTTTTTTTTAAGGATTCTGTGTATGGTTTGCATTCCCTGCCCCAGTTCATCCCCATTTTATATTTGGTTTTAACGTCAACATTTAATAAGTGAAATAAAGGAGATGAGATTAATTTTCTCAAAGATCAGCTGAAAATAAGCAAAACTACACACAGCAGCATACACATGTAGAGCAGGTTGGAAAAAAGATTAGGCAACATCACCAGACATTCTCCAAGTTGAATAATAATCTTGTCTGTCAGGTTTAGCCTTTGAGGAACTGTGTTCAGCTGTATGCGCTGGTCATCAGATTTTAGTCATTCTACCTCTTTATTATTTTAATAAGCGAAACTCGTAGGTGTGGTGGTAGCATCAGGGTAGATACCACAAAACAGGGTGTGAGTGAAACGTTTTGTGTAAATCTCTGGTCTTCCCCACCTCTAAAAATCATCACTTCTTGACATTCAATGTGTGGTATTTATTTAATAGGAAATTTCGTTTGTTGATCAATGAACCCTCTCTGTGTTTAGATCCAGATTGTCAGGGAATGATCTTTCGTGATTGTTTTATTTTATTTTCTGCCCAACAGCTCTCAATAAACAAAGTACATCCAAAAGGAAGACCTCTTCAAGTTCTTTACCCTGAAAATGTGCAGCTATAGTGATGGACCCCCAGAATTTCAATGAATAAGCCTACAATGACTTTGAAGTTCCCAGAAGTGCTCAGTGACTCAGAAAAGCCTCAACTGTGCTTGTCTTAAAAATTACCACCAAGGGGAAAACTTCACTGTGTCCCTTCCAACACCCTCCTTGCTGCACCATGCATCCCCCACCATCCCCGACTCTACCTGCTTTCTACCTGCTTCCACAATGACCAGTGGAATAAAAAAAATATCGTTGAAGCCTCTCCTATTATTGTAACATACTATTTTAAAATGTTACAATAATAAAAATGCATTCCTCTCTAGAATGATTTTCCACTCTCATGACCACTACCAAAACCTGTTTACTCTTTTTTTTTTTTTTTTAACTTATTTTTAGCTGTGTTGGGTCTTCATTTCTGTGCGAGGGCTTTCTCTAGTTGCAGCGAGCAGGGGCCACTGTTCATTGCGGTGCATGGTCCTCTCACTATCACGGCCTCTCTTGTTGTGGAGCACAAGCTCCAGACGCTCAGGCTCAGTAGTTGTGGCTCATGGGCCCAGTGGCTCCGTGGCGTGTGGGATCTTCCCAGACCAGGGCTCGAACCCGTGTCCCCTGCATTGGCAGGCAGATTCTCAACCACTGCGCCACCAGGGAAGCCCCCAAAACCTGTTTACTCTTGATGATACCAATTTCCTTCTAATGGAGGGCAACAGCTCTGGAATCAAAGAAAGAAAAGCACTCATCCCATATCTCTCTCCTCCTCCACACAGTCGACTGTGAGCTCTTCACAGCTTCACTTTTCTGCTCTTTCCCCATCCTGTTTCCATGGTTTACTGACTTTCAACATGACATTTACCTTGCTCACAGACTTCCTTTGGACCCCATTTTTTGGAATGTCATCATTCCTATTCATGACACTTTCAACGATTTTGCCTTACAACCACTTGCTACCTTCAATGAGCTGAAATCACATCTGGACCCACCTTATTGCCTGGCACTTCACCAGCACTATTCCCTTGAATGCTGACGTCTTCTGTCCATCTAACTCTTCTTCCTTTCTCAGTCCATTGGCCTCCAGCCTTTCATTCCCTCCTAATTCTCTCATTGGCCCCATTCTGGCTTTTCTGGTTTCTATCCATCCCGTGCTTATGAGAATGCATTTTAGAGATACTTGTAATAGTCCCAGATATTGCCTCCCATTTTATACTTTACTATAAGTTTCTCCACACTGCCCCATGTTCTGCAGCATGGATTCAATCCATCATCTGCATCTGCTCTTTGATTCTACTCTCACACTGCCTGAAAATATGTCATAATTAAGACTTTTGTTTCCATTATTAATTCATGTTATCTAATCTTGACTTAGGGATTCTGAGGTATCAATTTCCTCCACCACCTCTCCCCACTATTTTTCTCACTTATTAACCCATACCTTCTTTCGCTGTGCCTGTCTTTGTGCTTGGCACAAGTAGACAAGAAGTTCAATGTATGAAAGCAAATCTAAGCCATTCCAACCTTCCCTACTTACTTTACAAGGAGTTTTAGGATATCTAACAGTGATCCTGTTTCATTGAAAACAGGACCATCAATCCAGTTATCTAACACAAACATCTGGGTGTTTCCCTTGATAGTCACATATTTAACCAGTTATAAGGTCTGGCAGTCCTACCATCTTATTCTCCAGGATATATCCATTGGGATCTCTCCATTCCCATGTTCTCACTCTATCTCAGGATGCTATTCCTTCTCACAATGAATACTTTAGCAGTCTTGTTTCCCTCTCTTGTATTTTCTACACTGCTATCAGAATGATTTCTAAACACAAAGTTGATTGCAGTCACACCTCTACTTAAAACTCCTCTAGGATTCCCTACTGTCTCAGGATCTATTTCAAACACCCTGGAATGCATTCAAGGTATTTCTGGGGTATAGCTTCTGATGCACTCTCTTACCTCCACCAGACCTATTAATCCACCTACAGTTCCAATAACTCTCCTGCCTCCAGACCGTTACACATTGTCTTCCCTCTAATGGAACATGCTTTCTTCTTACCACCCTACCCCATATCTATTTTCTGGATAATTCCTTTGGGTCCTAAAGGCAAACTCATTATGGCAGCATTTCTCTGGCTACTGAAGATTATGTAGGGTTCCCTCCCACCCAACGTGTTTCCCTAACCTGATGTGCTCACTCCACGTAGAACACTTGCTTCACTAAATTGATATTATATTTTCACTTGTCTCATACCCCTTAGCTAGATTCTAGGATAAGAATCAACCATGATAAACAGACCAAGAAATGATACACATGATTATATTAGTAGAAAAAACATTACGACAGTTATTATAAATGTATTCCATATTTAAAAAAATAGAGTGAGATTGAGCATGTCATGTAAAAAGGACCCAAACTGAACTTCTAGATATGGTAACGACAGTGTCTGCGATGAAAAATACTTTGCAGAGGATTAGCAGCAGTTTAGGCAGAGAAGGGAATATCAGTTTATATGAAGACATAGAAATAGAACATAAAATGAAACACACTGAGTAAAAAAAAAGACTAAAAAATGGACAGCGTAGTGAGCAGTGGGATACTCTCAAATGTTTTAATATATTTGTAATTAGTTTCAGATCTAATAAATTCAATCTAATAAATTCAGTGAACCCCAGGAATTAGAAACATGAAAAAATCTACAAAAAAAAATCAAATTTCTTAAAAACAATAATAAAGAGAAAATCTTCAGGGCTTCCCTAGTGGCACAGTGGTTAAGAATCCACCTACCAATGCAGGGGACACAGGTTCGAGCCCTGGTCCGGGAAGATCCCACATGCCGCAGAACAACTAAGCCCGTGCACAACAACCACTGAGCCTGCACTCTAGAGCCCGAGAGCCACAGCTACTGAGCACGCGTGCCGCAACTACTGAAGTCTGCGTGCCTACAGCCCATGCTCCGCAACAAGAGAAGCCACCGCAATGAGAAGCCTGCGCACCGCAACGAACAGTATCCCTGTTCACCGCACCTAGAGAAAGCCCAAGCACAACAATGAAGACCCAACGCAGCCAAAAATAAATAAAATAAAAATAAACAAATTTGTTTTAAAAAAGAGAAAATCTTCAAAGTAACCAGCATAAAAGACACATGACATACAGAGAAACAAAGAATGGAAACAGACTTCTCATTGGAAGCAATGCAAGCAAGAAGAGAGTAGAACACCACCCGTAAGCTACGAAAAGAAAAAAAAAGAGGGAAAAAAAACAACACTGTCAACCTAAAATTCTATTTGCAGTAAAAATGCTTTTCAATAATATTGTATAATAAGCACACCACAGTAAGAGTAATCAGAAGAAAACCTGAGGGGCTATATTAATATCAGATTAAATAGGTTTCAATGCCAAAAAAGTTATCAGAACTAAAGAAGGTTATTTCACAATGATAGAAGGGTCAATTTATCTTGAGGACTTAAAACTCCTAAATATTTGTGCACCGTATAACAAAGTTTTAAGAATAAGTGATGCAAATTCTAGGTAAATGGCAAATTGCTTATAACTCTGTATATTCCAACCTCTATGCCTTTGTTCACACCTCTGATTGTCCAGTCCCTTGAATAGTCCCTCCTACAACCTTTGAATCTATGCTTCAAGCTTCTTCCTGAAAGTCAGCTCTTTCACAATGCCTTCAGTTCTCCTTTTGACCTATCTTTCCAACATCTTTCATGTTCTATCTTATGTAATCGTCATTCATTAGTTCATATACATATACATATGCACACACGCACATTCATAGATAGATGTCTGTGTATGCACACACGTTAATTCATTATAAATATAATCTTTCCTATTGAGGATCATGTTTGTGATTTTCCTTTGTATGCCCTACTGTCTCCTACCCTCTCTATCATTTAGGCACAGTGCTTTGCACATGTTAATTCACTCTTTCATTCAGCAAATTTATTTTCTATTTACTATGTGACCAACCCATGCTAGGCACTAGAGAGACAGTGGCACATACAATAGATGGAATACAAGTCTTCTTCAAACTTAGAGTTCAGTGGAGGAGGCAGACATCACTGAAATAAGTATTTATTTTAAATCATAAGGCTATAAAGAACAAGAATGTTTTTTCAGGGTCCTAAGTTGCAAGCAACAGAAAACGAACCTGGCTGACTTACACAGAAATAGAATTTATCGAAAAGATGTGACAGTTTATAGATCTGGCAGGAAGTTTGGGAAACCACTCTCAGAAAGTGGATTGGCATAAAGGTGGATGCATAGACAAAGCCATGCCCCAAATTAAGCTGCAGACCCAGTCCAGTGAGGGCACTACTTGCGAATCCATTAATCGCTGGAATCCATGACTTGGCACGCCTTACATTGGCAGAACTGGATCAAGGATTCTACCATCAGCACCACTGCTCTTGATGCCTCTGTGATCCCTCAAAACTGGATGTCAGCATAGCCACTCTCACCATTTTTGGAATAAATCCTCTTTTGTTAATACTTCTTTGGGTTACTAGCTTCTCATTTGAACCTGGAAGCAGGTGTATATAATTTGCTAAACCTAGTCCATTCATCTGCACTCTAGCTGAAAGGAAATCTAAGAACGTGAGGGTTCCATAGTGGGAGGTGGGCTCTCTCTCTCACTATAACTCATACTTCAGGAAATTGACCAAATAGGGAATTGGTTCATCTACAGCACAGCCCAAAAGACCTTGACAAATGTTCTCTTTATGTATTGAGTGTATGCAAGTAAATTACAGAGTCTTCTAATGTGGGAAGTTGGGGAAATCTTTGATGAGTAAGTGACATAATCATAAGCCTGAAAGCTGAATAAAAGCTGGCTTGACCTATGGGTGGAGGAGAAAAATGTTGTTAGAAACAAAGGAAAGAGCATATGTGAAGACCCTCCTTGAAGAAGGGGTTGGGGTTCAGAAACTGAGTGAAATCCACGGACTTTGAGATGAAGCCAGGGAGTTAGGGAAAGGTCTGGTTTCTTTCCAGGCCCTTCTAGGCCGTGCTTAAGTCTATGAACTTTATCCTAATAACTCTATAAGGACAGTCCAAGGTTAGAGCACAGGACTAAACTTACGAAGCACAGCTTTAAAGAGATAACTCAGGGTTCTAAGTGAAGAATAAATTGACACTCAAATGTTGAAACCATCCAACAATAAATGGGCAAGCAGTGGGGTGAGGGAGTAAAATTAGAGAACTTTGGAGTGAAAAGACTTGCTTATCTTGGACAAATCAATTAACTTTCCTGAGGCTCATTCCTCATCCATAAAATGTGGGTGATTTTCCTGTATTTATCTACCTTTGAGGTTATTGTGAGGTAAAATGAAATAGAAGATATGATTTCTAACTGTAGAATGCTTACAAATATGAAGTTCTAATAAATATTTAGTGAGCGCTCAATTATTTTGCTAAGCATGGTGGAGGGTATACAAATTTATTAAACTTATGGGAAAATATTCTAATTTTACATTTTACAGAATGTCATTTATTATCATTAGTCCCTGGTCTCTATGTTTTTAACTACACTTCTATAGGGAGGCAGTATTATTCTGCAGATTGACTGATATACGTACAGCATTTATTGTAGTACTGGACATATAGTAAGCCACTATTAAGTACTAAACATTGTTAGTAATAATATATGCATCATAGAAATTATTCCCGAAATATATATATATATATATAAAATGTTGGTTCTTCATTTTGGTAATTGTTTAAATTTCTCCAATAGAAAATGACTTTACAGTCCATAAAGTAGAGAAATGGGTTAATGTTTACAAAGACAAGAGAGATCAGGGTTGCCAATATTTTAGAGAAAAAAACCCCAATAAAACCATTTTGAACGGCCAGTTTTGCATTGAGCACCTCAGCACACCGGAAGTGGGAAAGAAATCTTTCCCCAGGGAATTTGTACCATCAATGTTCTTCAAATCTTAGACATAATCAGATCTGACCTTACTAAAAAATTATCCAAGGATAGATATAGCCTATTAAGCTAATTTTCCTCTAATTATTGCACGTATGAAGGCATAGCCCTTTGAAAGATTATAGTAGAAATCTGTAGCTTGCGGTTTTTAAGGAGACAAACAGATGCCTAAAAAATACATTTTTTTGAAGTGAGGAAAAACAATTGACAGAAAAGTTAGGTAACATGACAAATATTTGGCATGTGTTATACTACCTACTACCTGGTACCCATGACAGATATCAGTGATAAATCAGAAGTTGGCACTTGGGGAAAAAAATCTTTTATTCTTTTTCTAGGTGTTCATAAAAGGGTATTAATTTGCTAAGAATCGTTCTGGTAGGAGGATGAGATATTCTAAAATGACTAGGAAATAGGCAGCAGAAGACCTTTCTTCTTTAAAAAAAATCCTTGAATTTCCATATAATAGAGACTCATTAATGTGTTGATGAACTCATCTTTTACATTCCCAGAATCTCTTACATTCCAGGCTATATGGCAACGAGAAATAAGGATAAATGAGTCTAAGAACAGTACTCTGCAGACTAGCCTCCCAGGAAAGGAGCTGGCCCCCTGCAAACTCCATAGTAGCTGGTGACACCTCAGTTCTTAGGGTGAGCAATCCTAGTCAAATGCAAGGCTTGGGCTTCAACCTTTGGCTGAAGGACTGACTGATGTTTTCCCAGGCATAAACCTGATGTTGAAACTCCTACTGCTAGTTTGCTGTATCATATACCTGGAACTGTAAGGTCTGGACCCCAGCACCCAGAGCAGAGATTGTTTCCCACCCCCCATAAATACTAACCAGGCAGGATACAGTTGAAGCTAAGTTTCTGCACCACTGCAGCGGGGAAACATACCAGGGAAGAATCAATGCTTAAAAGTTAAAAATGTATAAAAGCCAGTGCTATTCATGCAGCTTACAAGTTCACGGCTCAAGGTTTAGGGTCGTCGGAGTCATATCTGGGCTTGTTGGAATGAATAAACAACTGGGAACCCACATATAGGCCACTAATTCTATATCCAATAGTTTTTCCCAGTGAATGATTTCTAGCTGACCTGTATGTGGGGTGTGTGTGAGTACAGAGGTGTGTATGCATGAGTGTATGTGTGTAACGTCTGCTCTAGTATTAAAGAATGTTAATTGCACCTTCATGTAAATTGTTTTAATCTGGCTTCTTTCTTTTTTAATGTGAGGTCAAACACCAAAGGTTTAAGAGCTTTGAATAGAGAAAGAAGAGAGAATTACAGAAAAATAGGGTTTTGTTCCAAATGATGTCGGGTAAATGTGGAGATCACTGTTCCCTGCCCTTTAGTGCTTCTTCCCTGTCTGTGCCTAGGATCCACCTTATAAAACCTGCTAATCTACTTAGTTCAATCATTTCTCTGTGGTTTCACCACCCACCCAGTTCTTTAGAGCTTCTTGCTTTTTTTGCTTTTCTAAGTTCTCATCTCAACAGCTCCTAGCCAGGATTCCGATTTCTCTCTGCCTAGCTTCCGCAGAATGACAACCTATTTAGATCACATCTGGTTTCTTCTGCAGACTCACCTGTTATCACTTTCTTCCTCTCCACACAGCAACCGGAGTGCCACCCTCCAAACGCAGGCTTTTTTCAGCATGACTTAGTTCCCAGAATGGCCTCTAGCCAGTGTGCTGGTAAGTGTTTAACAACCATCCAGGGCAGAGGGGAGCTCTGATTTGCAGCCCGTGCTGATTTCCACGGTGCAAATATTTCTGCCGGGGTCAACTTCAAATTACCGATGTGAAATCACTGCAAGTGGAGTTATAAAGAGGTGTGCAGCAGCACATTGTATATTCCCTGTACAGGTATGATAGGTGGAGGTAATCTCAAGAGCATAGATAATAAAAAATAGCAAAATAGTTAGGAATTGTTGAGTATTTGTTACCTGTGTTTCTAGCATAATTTATCTACCTGTAAGTTTATATAAATTAAATTTTAATTATGGCTATATGTAATAAGCAGCCCGCAAGTTTCTTAAAAAATTGGCAGTCAGCTCTGATGAGCAGGTATAGGCTGGCCCCAGCACACCACTGATTCCAGAACAATACTGCTCTATCCCACCATTCCGGAAGAGGCAAGAGAAGTGGGTGGTTCAATGTTTTCAATTGCACGCAGGTGGCATTTTGATATCCACCAGTGAAAAGAGTTGAAAAATCAGTTTCTATGAAGTTTTGGAGCTAAATTCTCTATATAAGCTGAATATCTGTATCTATATCTAATTAGTTACATAGTTTGTATGCATGTGAAATATAAGATTTGAAATGCATGCTATCTGTCATATAGGCTATATATTCTATATTTTGTATGTATATATTATGTATACTAAATGTACATAATGTATATTGTATCTGTCTATATATATACCTTTAAGGAAATTATATAATACTTCTCTCTCTATGTAAATTCTGCTATGATAATCAATTATGGTAATTAAGGCAGCTATTCAATCAAAATGCCTGGCTTTAAATCGCAGTTCCACTGCTTAGCAGGTGTGTGACTTTGGGCAAGTACCTTTACCTCTTTGTGTCATGTCACAGTTTCTCTTCCTGTTGAAAAGGAATAATAATAGCACCTTCCTCCTAATGTCAGAACGAGTGTTAGCATTTAATCAGGGAGTAGATACCAGTGAGTGCTATGGAATAAAGACTGCATTGCAGGAACTCTTACACACCGTGGGAAGAATCAGGGGAATAAAGGTCAGAAAAGATCAGAAAAAAGTTGTTAACCAGCTTCCCCGGCTTGGGTGAATGAGGAGGAATTTTCCAGAAGCTGGGCACCTCCAGCTGGTAAAAGTCTATGGGAGGTTGTTGGCTCTTTGTGGCTGCTGCCTCTGTGAGTTCTAGGAGTGACCCTTGAGGTAGGCCTATGACAGTTTACCAGATAAACTGCAGGTTGCCCAGTTAAATTTGAATTTCAGGTAAGCAACAAATAATTTTTCGGTATAAGTATGTCCCAAATATTGTATGGGACATATCAATACTTAAACCTTTTTAATAAATGGCTGCTTGTATGAAATCCAAATTTAGCTCAACCTCCCTGTATTTTTAGTTGCTAAATCTGGCAACCCTAGCCTGTGGTCCCTTTTGGTCAACAGGGCCAGCAGTTGGGATGGAGAGCTGGCATGGAAGAGGAAAAATCAAGAAGAGACTGGAATCCACCAGCACCTCTGCCTCTGCCCCTTATCACCTCTAATCAATGATGACAGAGCACAGTGGCTGCCGCTTCACTTGGACCTCACCAAATCTCACCCAGATCTTTCTTGTGGCCAATCTTGGCCTGGAACTCTATAAGTAAAGGACTCTAGGAAATGAAGTTCCAGCTTAGCTAAAATTGACCAGCACAAAATCCCACATTGTGCGGTAAATGAGATAATACACGTGAAGTCTTAGAGCAGCACCTACACATAATACACACAAGGAATACAAGGAATCATTCCCTAGTCTTAGCAACTCTGCCAAATGGAAGCTTGGGTTGAGAGGGTCATGGGATTTGATGAAGAGCGGTGCGTAAGAGGGAGGAGGTGTAGCATAGGATGAAACCCACAAAAAGTTTCTGTACTGGGACAAAAGTCAACATTATCTTGTGAGAATAAAAGGGCACTCTCTCGGGGAAGTAAACAGTCTCACCCAGATGGGGGCCGGGGCCTGAGGGACAGGCCAGGAAAGGGTGTGGTACCTCTGATCCTGTCGTAGTGTTTGCGTCCTAATGATTTCTGGACACTTTAACCTTGGTTTGTGCCTTTTAATCCTTTCAATGCAAACAGAAGTGTTTGAAAATAGGCTGTGAAGAGGTTGTGCAGCACTGTTTTACATCCATCACCCTAGGTATGGGGATCCCGGACAGCTGTGGCAGAGACAGATTCTACCTGAGCACCTTACTACCTAGGTCTTTGCGGGACCATTCAGCATCCGTTGTCCCTCCTCCTGGTACCAGCAGCCTAAGTTTGCTTTTAAGGAACTGCCTTTCTCTCATTGATACAAAGGTTAATATTCCTTGGCTGAGAAGTGGCCATGTGATCCACGATTGCCCAATCAGATGTGTCCCTGGCCTAGAGACCAAAGCCAGCAACAAAAAGCAGGATTTGATTTCCATTGTCAGTGAAGCTATGATTAGACCATCATCAGTTTCTGCCACCTAGATCCTTTCTTTAAAAATTTTATTGAAGTATAGTTGATTTACAATGTTGCATTAACTTCTGTACAGTAAAGTGACTCAGTTATACATATATACTCTTTTTCAAATTCTTTTCCATTATTGTTTTTCACAGAATATTGAATATAGTTCCCTGTGCTATACAGTAGGACCTTGTTGTTTATCCATCCTATATATAATAGTTTGCCTCTGCTAATGCCAAACTCCCAATCCTTCCCTCCCCTCACCTCCCCCTACCCCTTGGCAACTACAAGTCTGTTCTCTATAACTGTGAGTATGTTTTTGTTTCACAGAAATGTTGATTTGTTTTGTATTTCAGATTCCACGTATAAAGGATATCATATGGCATTTGTCTTTCTCTTTCTGATTTACTTTGCTTAGTATGATAATCTCTAGGTCCATCCATGTTGCTGCAAATGGCATTATTTCATTCTTTTTTATGGCTGAGTAATATTCCATTGTATATATTTATACCACATCTTCTTTATCCATTCCTCTATCAATGGACATTTGGGTTGTTTCCATATGTTGGCTATTGTAAATAGTGCTGCTTGCCACCTAGATCCCTTTAGCATCCCTTTTCCCCTCTGGTAATAGGCAGTTACATTTCCTTTAATGAGCTATACTTCCCCAATCTCTGTCCATGTAGCTTGGGTAGGGATAATACCATTCTTGCCTACAAGGGTAAGAACACGCCAGAGGCTTAGCCTATCTTCGTATTTCATTCATAATTCAAATCAGTCCTGTGAGGTTCAATCTTGTGACCCCTATTGGAATGTTTGGGAAAGAGAAATTCTGTTTCCACTGGATTATTTCCTGTAAAGATTTTGTGAACCTGGATGTCCCTGCGTCCATCTTGTGGCACTAGGTAGTGTAAAAGCAATAACAAACAGAGGTAAACAGTCTGTAATGAGGAGAGAGAATGCATCATAATTTAATTTGAACACTTGGATCCAGTTTTCAGTTAAAAGGGTCAATTCATTTCCTCTTCTTTGAGTAGGTTTGGGTTGGGCGCACACATACCACAAGGGAAAGCCGAGGATGGTGACTAACTGATATGACACGTAAAGATACAATAAACCACTTTTAGATTTAGACAGTTTATTACTTACACAGAACAATCAGAAGAGTAAGCCAAAGGTATCAGCTCCCCAGGTCTTTGTCCCACACACCAAAAAGGATGACATCAAAACAAAAGGAGCAGATGAAAGAAACCCACGCTGTGACATACACTGTTGCTGAAGAGCCAGCTCTAGGTGACAGCTAATGAGTTTTCTATTCTGCATCTCAGTTCTGAGGAGGGTGGAGCAAAAGTCCTACACTTCATTAGAAACCCAGGAGGCAAGGAGGGAGATGGGAAGGCAAATGGTCGATGGCCTAGTAGCTGTTTCTTAGAGACCTTTCATCCCCTCGTGTACCTGGGGAATCACATGTTCTTCTGCCAAGACTCAGATAAGCTGTGGTTCAAGCCTTTGCCTCTATAGATGCATGCTAGGTCTCTAGGGCACCATGATGGAGCTGTTCCCTCATAAGTCCTGAGTGATACATCACTGCTGTGGACATTTGTTCTCATTTTTGTCAACAGTACAGAAATCGCCTTCCTAAGTTTCAGGACTTCATACCTCATTGAGAAAGAGCCCACCTCCCATTGTATAAGCTAAAAATGCTAGATTCTTTCTTTCTTTCTTTTCTTTTGTTTTTAATTGGGGAATAGTTGCTTTACAATGTTGTGTTAGTTTCTGCTACACAACGAAGTGAATCAGCTATATGTATACATATATCCCCTCCCTCTTGGATCTCCCTCCCCCACACCCCCCATTCCACCCATCAAGGTCACCACAGAGCACTGAGCTGAGCTCCCTGCGCTATACAGCCAGTTCCCACTGGCCACTATGGAGAACAGCATGGAGGTTCCTTAAAAAACCAAAAATGGAACTACCATATGACCCAGAAATCCCACTCATATACTTTGAGAAAACCATAATTCAAAAAGACACATGCACCACAATATTCATTGCAGCAGTATTTACAATAGCCAGGACAGGGAAGCAACCTAAATGTCCACCAACAGATGAATGGATAAAGAAGATGTGGTACTTAGACACTTTCTAATCTCCTTTGTAGATGGGATGGAGCAAGTTACATAGGTACCACCTATTACATGCACTCATTTCCAACTTTGACATAGAACTAGTGTTAAAATGAAGCTGAGACCACACAGACTCTATCCTGATGAGAGTGACTGTCTCTGTAGCATAAATACTGAATTTGCAGTGGCTGCAGTGGTAGCTTTCATTATCTGTGAAGCAAAGGGCGGTGAAGCAGCCCAGAGGAGGCAGCAGAGATGTCTTCATCAGGGGTTTAGAATGATTTTCAGTGTCGTTTTGGGGTGCATCACTTACTACCTTTATTCTTGGGTTCTCCTGGAGATTCAGTGAGCTACTCAGTATCCTTTAAGAAAACCATTTTATGTTTAAAATAGTCAAAGTATGTTTCTCTCAATTGCACGCAGGATCCTTAATTGATACATCCTCTAACACAAAATTTCTACAACCAACCTATTACCTACCACTTTCCACTTGCCATTGATATTAGTCATGCGTCCATCCATCAATCACTAAGCTATCTTTATATAGGACTTGTTTATCCAATACTTCAAGATCTAAAGAAATGCAATTCTAATGATGGCATCTCAGGTTTCATGATAGAACATGTGTTTCAGTAAAAATGATACACATAAATGGTTCTGAAGAACCTAGGGGCAGGACAGGAATAAAGACGCAGACATAGAGAATGGACTTGAGGAACGGGAAGGGGGAAGGGTAAGCTGGGGTGAAGTGAGAATGTGGCATGGACATATATACACTACCAAATGTAAAGTAGATAGCTGGTGGGAAGCAGCCGCATAGCACAGGGAGATCAGCTCGGTGATTTGTGGCCACCTAGAGGGGTGGGATAGGGAGGGTGGGAAGGAGATGCAACAGGGACGAGATATGGGGATGTATGTATACATATAGCTGATTCACTTTGTTATAAAGCAGAAACTGACACACCATTGTAAAGCAATTATACTCAAAGATGTTAAAAAAAAAAAAGAAGGGAATGGGGAGTTAGAGTTTAACGAGCACAGATTTTCAGTATGGGATAATGAAAAAGTTCTGGACATGGATGGTGGTGGTGGTTGTACAACACCGTGAATATACTTAATGATACTTAACTGTACATTTAAAAATTGTTAAAATAGCAAATTTTATGTTGTGTGTATTTTGCCAATTAAAGAAACTTATGAAGAGTAAAAAAAAAAAGATACACATTCATTTGCAGGCAATATGGAAAACACATTAGAGAGGAAAAAAGAAATCATCCATAATCCTACCAGCCAATGCTTGTATTTTTTCTTCCCAGTCACTTTCCTATGCTTATTTCCACAGTGGTGACAATAGCATCTAAAGAACTTCTTTCTTCTTTTAGACAATATAAGCATTTCTCATAGTATTTAGAAAACTCATGGGAGGTTACTTTGCCTATTGTGGCTTTGTAGGCTGTTTTCAGTATTGCATTCTTGTAAATACTTCATATTTTGAATACCTCTGTTCATTAAATATTTTTATGTGCTTCAGGTGAATTTCTTAGTGTATATTCCTAAAAGTGATATTATTAAGTAAAAGGATATGAAAGTGTCTTGGTACATAAATCAGATTGCTTCCCAAGGTGTTATGTACTCTCACCAATCCTGGATGAGAATGCCAGTTTCACTGCTTGCTAACTAGTATTACATGATGCCATTTTTAAAAATTGCCTGATAGTCAAAACGGTATTTTAAATAGATGAATGGCAAAGGGTAAGAAGAAATGATTCATAAAATAAGGACAATAGGTCAATAAACAGATGAAAAATATTCACCCTTATTAGTAACAAAAATTAAAATTATACTGATTTCTAAACTATTTTGAGGTAAAGGTTTTTAGAAACATTTACTTTTCATGGCTGTATCTGCCTAAGAGAAAGTCTGATACAGTTTTAAGTGATTATTTAAGCTAAAGAAGTGACGTATTTAGGGTTGCACCTATTTGTATCGGGTGCGTCCGGCCCACACATATCTGCTCTTTATTTTTTCTTTTTCCAGTAACCTTGTGAGGTAGTGATGGATTTTCTCCTTGTTAATATCTCACTGAATACAGTATGCCTGATGTAAGTGGGACAGGAGTTTTACAGCGAGAGATTTATTCTTCTAGGTCACATTTTTCTTTGCGGGAGAATGATGTCTCATCCCAAAGTCCTTGTCAATGACAGTAGCCCAAAGTTTTCGCTACTGTTGTTTGTTGTTACAAAATGTCTTCCTCTTCTCTTTGCATTTTGCCTGGTATTACTTGATTTTCTTCTTGATTCATATTTGACTGCTTATTTCTTAATGTGTGTACATTTCCCCTTTACACCATACATTTAAAAATGCCACTTGTAGACATACCGAACTTCTGACCTTATCAAGTTTCGTATTTGGTATGAAGCTAAAGAAGACATGTATTGGATACCTTAGAAGTCAATAGGTCTCTTTATTTATTTATTTTTTAATATTTATTTATTTGGCTGTGCTGGGTCTTAGTTGCAGCACGCGGGATCTTTGTTGCCGTGTGCAGGATCTTTAGTTGCAGCATGGGGATCTTTAGCTGCAGCATGCAAACTCTTAGTTGCAGCATGTGGGATCTAGTTCCCTGACCAGGGATCAAGCCTGGGCCCCCTGCATTGGGAACGTGGAGTCTTAGCCACTGGACCACCGGAGAAGTCCCTAGAGGTCTCTTTAAAGCGGAGGTCACACACTAGCTTATCATGAGCCATAACTGGCCAACAGACATGTTTGCCACATATGTAAACTTTTAAAAGGAAATCACCAATGCTTAAAAATTGTGAGATTTTATTTACAAGTTCAGATTTCAGCTTCCCTTTCAAAAAAATGTTTTATGATCTGGGAACACTAAACATACATTTGTAACGTGTTTAGACTGGTGCCTGCACATAATAGGTGCTTAATAAACACTGAGTGTCTTTATTAACTGCCTGGTCGTGTAGACAGGTGAGTTTGCAGCCTCACTTTAGAATCTCTGAATTTGGTTTGAGCATCCTCCATGGACGCTGTGCCTTCAAAACAGATTGAAGATTTCCTTGTGGGAATTGTCACTTTCTTCTCAGTAGAGCCTCATTGAGGAGGGTGGTCTTCCCCCACCACACGCAAACAGACAGACAAACACAGACACACACACACACACACACACACACACACACCCTTCCACCACCACCACCACCACACCAGGTGTCAGGATGGATAGTACTACAATGCTGGAGAGGTTTAGGGATCTCTGAACAGTGTCTTCTCAGCCAGACAGCCCAACTGCTGCCCCTAGATTGTGAGAAACGCAAGGGCAGAGCATTTGTTTTTTGTTTCTTCCTTCCTATATCAGTTGAAGACTGGTAATCTCATATGGAAGGATAATCCCTTTTATTTCTCTAGTCCCGTCTCCTCTCACACCTTGCTCAGCCAATTTTTTTCCCACACACATTCTCTTGTATCTTTCTCTTTCTTTCACCTCCTATCATCTCATTCCCTTTAGCACAAACACCTCTAAATGGTATTGTGCTGTTTTTTTCTCTTTACAGCTGACTTCTTTAAAAAGAGTCATCTATACACATTGTTTACACATTACCACTTTGCTTTTTTTGGCTTTTTCCCAACTCAGATTGAAATTGTTCAAGCCAAGGTCACTAACTACCATCTAGGTATGAAATCGAATGCTAACGTTTTTCTTGGGTTTTTTTCTTTCTATTTCAATATAACAGCTTTCTTAATATATAAATCATATATCACACATTTTACCTACTTGAAGTATAAGTGCAATGATTCAGTCATCACCACAATCACTTTTAGACCATTTTCATTGCCTCAAAAAGAATACCCATAAGCCATCATCCTCCACATGCCCCAGGCCTCCCTGCCCAGCCCGAGACAACCACTGATCTATTTTCTTGTCTCTATATATTTACCTAGTCTGGATATTGCAGAAAAATGGAGTCATCAATTTGGACTTTGCAACTGACATCTTTAATTTAACATAATATCTTCAAGCTTCAGTCATGTGGTAGCATATAGTATTAGTACTTCGTTTGTTTATATCACTGGATACTATTCCATTGTATGGAAATACACCACATACTGTGTACTTATTCATAAGGTGATAAACATTGGAGTTGTTTCCACTCTTTGTCTATCATGAGGAACATTCGTATACAGGTTTTAACGTGGATATCTATTTTTAATTCTCTTGGGTTTTGGTGAATTTTTCATTTGTATCTTTCATCTCTAGAAATTCCATTTAGTTCTTTAATATATTTTGCACTTTTCTTCTTTGACATTTGATGTTTTTTCCTTTAGTCTTTGAGCATACTGAGCATATCTACAATAGCTATTGTAATACCCTTCTCTGCTAATTTCATCATCTTTTTCATTTCTGTGTTTGTTTCAGTTGAGTGACACCAGCTTATGGGTTACATTTTTCTGCTTCTTGGTACGGCTAGTAATTTTTGCCTGGTTGGTGAACATTGTCAATGTTATATCACCACCTAGATTTTGTTTTTCTCCTGTGTTTTGCGACAGGTAATTCTGTTAATTGTGGATGGACTTGTTACTTTTCAGGGATATTCATAAGTCTTGCTAGAGTGAGTCTAGAATAGCCTTTACTCTAGTCCTACTTTAATCTTAACTCAAATATGACCCTTCTGGAGTCTCTACTGAATGCTCTAGTCATTATCATAGTGTGTGGTCCCTTGGACTAGCAACATGGGCATCATCTTATTTGTAATGCAAAATCTTAGGCCCATATATATGTGTTAGCATACGGTATTTGTCTTTCTCTTTCTGACTTACTTCACTCTGTATATATGGAATTTAAGAAAAAAAAATGTCATGAAGAACCTAGAGGTAAGACAGGAATAAAGACACAGATCTACTAGAGAATGGACTTGAGGGTATGGGGAGGGGGAAGGGTAAGCTGTGACAAAGCGAGAGAGTGGCATGGACATATATACACCACCAAATGTAAAATAGATAGCTAGTGGGAAGCAGCCGTATAGCACAGGGAGATCAGCTCCGTGCTTTGTGACCACCTAGAGGGGTGGGATAGGGAGGGTGGGAGGAAGGGAGATGCAAGAGGGAAGAGATATGGGAACATATGTATATGTATAACTGATTCACTTCGTTATAAAGCAGAAACTAACACACCATTGTAAAGCAATTATACTCCAATAAAGATGTAAAAAAAAAAAAATCTTAGGTCCACTCTAGACCTACTGAATCAGAAACTGTGGAACTGAGGCCCAGCGATCTGCATTTTAACAGGTACTCAGGTACATGCTAATGTCTGAGAACCGTTTTACTACAGCAATCCTTCTCAGTGCATTTTCTGATTCTGTAGTCTGGGTAACGTCTGAGATTCTAAATTTTTGACAAGCTCCTAAGTGCTGGTATTGATGCTGATACTCTGACCTCAGTTTGAATAGCAAGGGCCTAGAAACCTTACTTTCAGTCAAGGAGTCCAGTTTCAATGGCATAAGAATGTTTCCTTTTTAAGTAACTGCATAATGATAAGCAGACCCATTCTGGAATTTCTATATTGAGGCTACAAATAGGAGCCTTACTGGATATACTACCCACAAAAGTATGTATTTTAGGTGGAAATAATGTAGGTTTTTTTAAAATTCCTAAATCCAAGTGCAAGTATGAGAAAAACATAGAACTAGTAAATAAGGATAAATTGTCATTTGCTGAAAACAAATTTTATATGCTGGACACTGCCTATTTCTTGACATTAACCCTGGGAAGCCAATAGCATTATTTTTACTTTTTTATATTTCGTATTTTAATCTCTCCAACAGAAACTCGGATTAAATTACTTGTTTGATGCCATCCAGCTAATAATTGACAAAACCTTTACCTATATCCAGGTTTGTCCAATTCAAATCCTGATACTACAGTGTTTGTGTTTGTTGTTTTGCTTTAGTATTTTAGTTTCAATGCTATATTAAGGAGAAAAAAAACCCAAATGAACTTACTATGTATTGGATTACCATGATTACTATAACAAATCTAAGTTAAACACGGGTTCCAAGTAATGCCACCTGACAGAGTGCTTGCACTGCTGTGGGTTCATCACAACCAATTTTAAACGAGAGCCTCTGTACCAGACTTCCATTACCTAAAAAAACTCCTGTACTAACACAGGTATTGTGTTCTTTTCTTTATATTAACTAGCAAAACAATGCTTTTGTTTTAATTAGAGGGAGGAGGTTAACCTTGGCAAAGCAAAGAAAGACTTTGAAAGGACTGGCAAAAAAAATCAGAGCTTTGTATACTGTGGCTGAAGCTATATCACCTCTGTTTCAAAGTCAGGGCACCATGGTTGGGAAATTGGAGTGGCTCAGTGAGGGCTCCAGGGAGGGAAGATGGGTTTACACATATGCGTTGTGGCTCTCTCTCTGTCTTGTTTAAACACAGGCAAAGGAACTCTGTTCTCTGCAGTAATTATTCTGTAGCCTGAAGCATGAGATTTGATCATTAATATCTTACCTTGGATCAGAAAACACATTATTATTCGTTAAAAAGTTATCCATCTTTGAAAAAAATAGTGAACCAGAACTATGCCCTGTAGTTTTGGCCATTACATACCGAATTTTACACATTGGGTAACTGCCACTGGAAAGACTCTCTCCCTTTATAAAAATTATTCAAACCCTGTTTTCTTTGTAGCTAAGACTCTCTTTCTTAAATCTGGTTTCTTAAATCTCGGGTATGAATGGCCTGAGGTGAAGGATGTCCTAAATAGATGATCCCCTGAAGTTTTTTGTAAAACTGTGATTTGCATTCTCTCTCTCCCTCCCTCCCTCCTTCACTCCTCACCCTCCATACACCTTAATCATGTTCCTACCTGAAGATAAAAAGCAGGCTAAAAGGCCATTCAGAAATCTCATAGCCTTGTGATTCTGTATCTATAGTCTTGGACAGAATCTATTCATAAACCAGATTTTACTGTCTGTGTATTCAGTTTGTAAGAAGTAACTGGGTCTAATTGAATCCAAAGTCCTTAAAACAAAGAGCATTAGCATCACATCATGAAACTCTTTATGACTTAATTTGGAAAAATAAGGCAATATCTTTTTACATGCCTGATGGTGGGAGCTGTAGTAAACAGAGCAGTTTCTGAAGATGTCTCTTGTTAAGGGTATTATAAAAAGGACTGGCAGGCCTTGGATTGGAGAGCCCTACAGGCTCTTGGCAACTGGGAGGAAACTGGGCTCTGCAGGTTCTGGGCGGTGCTTGACAGTTTGGGGTTTGGCGGGGACAGAGTGAAGCTGGGACACTGTAGCATGAGGAGCCGAGATGGGCACAGTCTGAAGAAGACATGGAACTTACCTGGGCGAGCAGTCAGGAATCAGGAGGCTACAGACACCCAAGGGCAGAACCATTTTGCAGAATCAAACAAGGTCTAGCAAAAATATGACTGGTGGGTTTTGAATAATAACAATTGTACATGTATCATTGTCTTACTTGCAACTTGAATGTGCTAACTGAGAGCTCAGGGCTTTTGTTATAAGGTTATTGATCTAGTCTTATGAGACTAAAAACATGACTGGTACATTTCTCATTGTAAACATTTGAAGGTGTAAATGCCTAAGATGTTTTATTCTGGTGTATTTAGTTGCATTTCTAAACATCAAGAGACCAAGTTTACAAGGCAAATGAATAATGCCAAAGGTAAGGGAATCTGCTGTGTCTCATCTCATGCAAGGTGCTTTACCACAGAGTAATATCTTTTTTATTATTGAGGGAAGCGCTGATGTTCAGACTCTCATTGCAAAAGGCCCACTTGCAATGTCCTTCTTATCATTCCAGAAATGAGACAGAGGGTGAGGGGGACTCAGGACCCACGTTTACTGTATGTGTAACACTGTGCAAGTTTAATGGGACTTTCTATTCAGTTTTATCAAACGCAGTATTTGTTGAAAGCCACCTATTTACAAGACACACTGGGAGTCACTGCAAATAACTAGAGCTGTGGATTGCTTGCTATTATTCAACCTCTTCTTCTGGAGCACATCTAAAGTAGAAAGGACTAGCTGTGAACATCTATACCTGGAGGTTGGGATCGTGAATGGAGCTTAGTCAGAGGTGTGCTTCTCTGGACCTGAGTCCATGCTCAGGAATTCACTCAAATGAGTGAGTTTGGTATAAATTTACTGTGTAACTATTCTGTGCCTATCTCAAAACACAAGTGCTAAATAATTAATTCAGTGGGCATGCAATGTGTATTTATAGAACTCCTGTCATATACCAGGCACTGTTGAGTGTAGGGGATTCAACATATTCAAACAATAGAGTCTGCTTCAAAGAATGCACATGACACCAAGTGCAACAAAGAGGTGACAACAAAATGAAGTCAACAAAGGGGCAGATACCAGACAGCAGAGCCTTGGTCAACTCGGTGTTCAGCACTGGTTATTTTCTCAAGCCCTGTATCTTTGTGCTTTTCCTCACCTTACCGACATCTTATAAATGGTTCCTTTCTTCATCTGTTCTCAAGTGTTTCCCCGTATGCCAATGACACCCAGATTGCACAGTCCCTAAATTACCAGGTGAAGGTCACCTTCTGCTGACCTACAATAAACCGTTGCTGGGTTAAGCCTCTGAAGTTTGGAGGTTAATTTGCAGCATCGCTGTGCTTAATACAACCACTGACAGGGCTGAAGCAATGTGTGAAGGTCTGAAACACCACCCAGATCTACAGGGTTAGAAAAGGTCATCCCAAACGGTGTGGCTTTCTCTAAAATCAAAGAATACATTTTGGATGGGAATGAAGTGTGTAAATAGGCTGCGTGCTTGAAGGATAATCAGAATTTGACATACGTGGTGGCTGAAAAAAGAATTTGTAACAAAATGCCCCCTTCAATAGCTCTTTGAAGAGCTGGGCACAGTAAGGCACTAGACATTTAGATATTTCTTCTTCTGACGCCACCTCGGGGGGTTCTGCCAGATAGGCTGAGGCGCCATGGCCCTGACAGTCTCCCAAATATGAATACAAAATGGGCGGGAAACATCGCTTATCTTCCTTTTCTGTTGTTTTCCTTCAGTGGAGAGTGGAAGCTCACTAGAATATTAAGCAGTTTAATTCAAACAGGGGAGTTAAACTTTTGCCAGAAATTTGGCTTCAGTCATTTCAATCCACACGGATATTTACACAAATCCGCAAACTATTAAAGCAAGACCGTCAGGCTTTGAACTACCTTAGGCATGAGCTATTATTTATTTTTTGTTCCGTCTTCAGCACATAGCTCAGACCCTAACATAAAGACTCAGTAAACATTTATTTAATGAATGAGCAAATTCGGGACTAAAAGAATAAGAATACAGGCAAAAGTAAATTAGAATAACTTTCTTTGTATTTCTGCACGTTTTTATTTTTAAGTAGATGTATAAGAATGTATCCAGGTAAAAGAGTGTTTTTCCCTTAAAGTATCCCTTAAAGTAATCGCCTTGGGGTCAGGGTGAGTAGTAGGTAAAGACATTTCAACAATGCTACTGCTGTTTGTATACGCCTTTTAGAATCAACCACACATTCTCTTAGTGGCAAATCTTAATCCTTTGGGAAAGAATTTAAGTTTTTTGAAACTGGTAAATGTTATACACAGTCACGTTTTGTATGTAAGGTGATTGATCCAAGTAGGCAGTATAATATATATATATATGTATATATTTTATATGTGTACTTATAAATATATACACAATATATATGTATAATATATATATAAACAAGGTGTGTTACAAAATAATGAAATAGCTTCTTTTTTCCTTTTACTTAATGACACTCAACTATGCTTAGAAGTCATCAGATTTCGAAGTATGGCAATTCCACAAATATTCTGAGCAATGACAGCTTGAAAAAATGAGCACATACTTTCCCAAGGTGATTACTCTAAAGAATAACAATCTTTTGAATGTTTAGTTTCTACCCTGTTTATTGAATAAGTGGTACTGTACAGGGCCTGATACTTGGTAAGCATTCAATATAAACTAGTTGAAAGAAACGAAAGTATCATTTCTTTATAATTATACCTCAGCTTTCCCTCTCTTCCCCCACCCCTGCTCCCGTCCTTCCTTCCTTCCTTCCTTCCTTCCTTCCTTCCTTCCTTCCTTTCTTCCTTCCTTCCATCCTCCCTCCCTCCCTCCCTTCCTCCCTCCCTTCCTTCCTCCCTTCCTTCCTTCCTCCCTTCCATCCTCCCTCCCTCCCTCCCTCCCTTCCTCCCTCCCTCCCTTCCTTCTTTCCTTCCTTCCTTCCATCCTTCCTTCCTTCCTTCCATCCTCCCTCCCTCCCTCCCTTCCTCCCTCCCTTCCTTCCTCCCTCACTGCCTTCCTCCCTCCCTCCCTCCCTCCCTTCCTCCCTCCCTTCCTTCCTTCCTCCCTTCCTCCCTCCCTTCCTCCCTCCCTTCCTTCCTTCCTTCCTTCCTTCCTTCCTTCTTTCCCTCCCCCTCTGGATCTCTTGCACAATTCATGGCACCCTCTCATTATTGGTCTATGGAAGATCTTACTTTTTAAAACTATTATTTTAACAGTTTCCCATTATTTCTGATCTCCACTACTGTTTCCTGCTCTCCCTGTTTGGCACCTTTTCAAATACATTTGCTTATGTTTTCAGATATATTTGTGTCTATAAAAATGCATAATGTTGTTTGGTGAGATACATCTTTTTCCCTAGTTTTCACTCAACATTATGTTTTTAACATATTTTCATGTTGCCAGATATGTCTCCAGGGCATTGCTTTTAACTGTTGTACACCATACCCTTGCATCTGGTGATGGATACCCAGGTTGCCTTCAACTCCCTGCTACAATTAATATCCTTGTCATGTTCCCTTATGGAACTATGGATGACTTTTGTCTCTGGGGACGGTACTAACAAATGAGACTGCAAATTTAATTCCACTGTGTTGTCAGATTTCTCTTCAAAGAAACTATAATAAAATGTACTCCAACAAATAGTGCCAGGAGTCCCTGTTTCTTTTCTCCAGGTCTATAGCTTCGTTTGGAATTATTAAATTTTTCATTTTCACCAACCCAGTGGATATAAAGTAGTTCCCATTATTAGTTTAAGCTGTATTATTCATACTACTAGTGGACTGAAGCATCTCTTCATATGTTTATGGTCCATTTGGGGATCCTCTTCTGAATATTGCTTATTCCTATCTTTGCCTTTTTTTCCTCCTGCTTGGTTCCATGCCTATCATCTTGTTGATCTACCAGAGTTCCATATACATTCTAAGTTTTTTTTCTGATAATCTGCATCTACATTTATTCTTTTCTAAGTAATTCATACTCTGTGACCTTCTGTTCTTTTCGAGACTGTTAGATTATTTGAGATAAATGATGCTAATTAACAATATATCAGAAAAGTTTTAATGAATCAAGGCCTCTCATCTTTTAAAATATTTGTTACCAATAAGGCTATTCTGTAGGGAACTTGTGCCATTGACACAGACATTTTTCTGATCTAGCCCTCACTGAATTCTGTTTTTCCATTAAGGATCTCATCAAAGCTACTAACAAACTTAGGACTGGCTAGGACATGAATCCTTCAGTCCAAAAAACTGAAGGTTAAAACACTAAATAAATCACAGTATCTAAAGCAAACAGTCACAAAGTTTTTTGAGTTTATTCAGTCTGTTCACATACATTTTTTCCCTTAGTACCATATATTAAAACTTTGCATTTTATTTCAAAATATGATTACATCTGAGGAGACTGGTAATATGAAAAGAAATTTCTTCCAAGAGTACATTGTCCTTATCTCCTGGGTAGACAAAGGATTAAAGATTAACCTGATCGCAACAAAAGACCTAGATCATCTTTAGATAAGTAATTATGAGAATACTTCATAAAAAGTGTCAGTGTCGGGCTTCCCTGGTGGCGCAGTGGTTGAGAGTCCGCCTGCCGATGCAGGGGACACGGGTTCGTGCCCAGGTCTGGGAAGATCCCACATGCCGCGGAGCGGCTGGGCCCATGAGCCATGGCAGCTGAGCCTGCACGTCCGGAGCCTGTGCTCCGCAGCGGGAGAGGCCACAACAGTGAGAGGCCCGCGAACCGCAAAAAAAAAGTGTCAGTGTAGCACCAGCTGCTTATACCGATCTCCTTTTTATTTATATGTTTTTTAACCAACAAATTGTTCTAAATTCAGTAACCTTGTCTGCACATAACAATGCTCATGAAGAATGAACTTATCGATTTAGTTAACATAGAACATCTATGGACCCAACAACGGGCTTCTTAGAGTTAAATTCCAGCCCTTATTATCTGGCTTCTAATTCAGTCTTTGGATTTTACCTTTCACACCTTCTTATACATTCCAAATTGAACTGAACACCTCACAATTTCCTGAACTCTCTAGTACGTTCCCACGTTTATGCTCTTCATCCTGTAACATCCTCTTCTGGCATTCCCACTCCTTCCTGCTGAAATCCCCCCCAACACTTGAGGGCTCAAAAACCTTTCCAGATGCAGTTCTCTGTGATATCATCTCACTACCCCCTAGACGTGACCTTCCTTTTCTGTTAAATCCATGGCATTTAAAACATGCCTCTCGTGTGGGATTTTAAAAATAATCTATTTCCCGGAATTCTGCATATTATGGTATTTGTATCTGTTCCCAGACTAGAGTTTAAACTCCACAGGGCAGAGCTTGGGTCTTGTTGATCTCTGGCCCCAACAGTGCCTGGCTTAGTGTCTTTCATAAAATAGGTGTTCAAGTAATAATTACTGAATATTAAATGAATGTCCAGTGAACTGTTAAAAATATTGCACAGAGGATGAGGAAAAAATTGCTTTGTATCTACAATGGACCAAGGATGAGCGGCAGTAAAATCAGTGAAGCCTGGGAAAGCCAAGACATCCCTACTCCACCATTTAGAAGGCTGTCTTCCTCGACCGATGGTTCAGCCAATTCATTTCCTCGTTTGTATAATAGTGATAATAATATCAGCCACCAAAATGGTCTCAGGATTAAATAAGTTAATAATTTAAGCATAAAATCAAAGAGTTTCCCTGAATGTCCATACAGTCATTATATGTTAGTTAGGTAAATATCATTTTCATTAGGGTCTTCCTGTGGATTTAGACTATAGCTAAAATGATATTGGTTGTAGATGGCACTTTGCCTGACTAAATGATAATCAGAGATGGGAAATATGTAATAAAAAACACTGGAAGGTAAAATGAAAACTTAGTCAATGTAATCTGAGAAGTTCTTTGTTAAAATAAAATGTACTCAAGTTCAAGAATAAAATTGGGAAATTGTTCTCAGATCAGAGCCATTTCTTTGCATATTACTGTTTAATTGAGCAATATTTTTCCATCTAAGAGCTCTTTTAATAACCAAATTGACTCTTTAGATTTGGTTGTAATTCTAGGCTTGGAAATTAGGTAGGGAAAAACTTTCTAATTTCATCTCAATTTTCCAGACCATGACTTTTTACAATTTTATCATAAATTAAATATACACTTAAACAAATATGGAGTGCAGTGTCAAGAGCAAGTTAATTATTTGGTGTCAGTGCTCAGATCAGGGAGCACATCCTAGATTTATTTCCCAGTACTCTGCCAAATGTGTAAAGGTTAGAGAGGGGAAAGAGAAAGACAAGACTTCAACGTACAGTTTCAGCATAGGAGCATGGAGGAATGGGATATGTATTTGAGCTCCAGGGCCAGGCAGATGGACTCAAATCCTAACTTCAGCAGTTATTCACTCTATGTATCTTTCAGGTTTTCAGATGCTTCCTTCATCTACAACATGGGAGTGATATTAGCTACTTTACAGATCTGTTGTCTGAGTAGCCTGTGATCTATGTCAAGTACTAACCACACTTGGTACTCACATCACAAAATTATCTTGATAATTCATTTAAAGTTCTGAGCTCAGAAATACATCAAAGTGCATCCACAATACTGTGCATTTGAGGGAAGGGCTCTATCTTTGCATGTCTGGTGCCAAGCACAATACCTATACGTAGTGAGTGTTAAATGTAATCAGATGAAAAAAGAAGAATTTAAACCATATTCTGTGGATACCGAGTGCATAACCTATCATCTTTCATGTTCTGTATGTACAGACATCTCTTATCAATTCTTATTTGAGATTCAATGGCATTTGACGAGAGCCCAAGATCCAGGAATCCTCCAGGAGCTGGCCTACACCTCCACAGATTCAAGAAAGCATTATGCCAAAGGGATACTCTCGGGGAAAAAAATCATTTTTTAAATTTATTTATTTTTTAAAGACTTTCCATCAAATCCCAATAGAGCCTTCTTATCATACAATGCCATGAGAAAGCCTTTAGCATGGGCTATAGTCAGCAGTTCAGCTGGTCTCTTTGGCCTCTTTTCTCTAGGTCTGCACCCTACTCTCAACTTTCCATCTTAATGCTGTGATGATGAGTAAAACAGATCCCAAAGAAAAGAAAGGAGAGCAATTATTTGTTTATACTTCTTATACTAATGATTCAGTAATATGGCCTAGGTTGTTCTCGTACTTGATCGCTGTAAAGCAACAGATCTTTTGTGGGATGATGTGTAAAGATGAGCCTTGAACACCAAATGCTACTTCCTTGCAAGTATCATGAATTGAATCTGCACCAGTCCTTCTGCATTTTCCCTTTTCTAACTGAGTATATACAGGTCTTCAATTCCAGCTTAGTCTTTACTAGTTTTGTCAGTTTGAAGCAGTTATATTATCCCTGAGTATTAATTTGTTTATCTGGGAATGGAGATAGCTCACTTTAGGGTTGTTTGGGGGAGGAATAAAAGATTATAGAAGATATTTTTGGAGCTTAGCTGGTACTCAGAAAGTGTTAATTCTCCTACAAAACTTTTTCAGATTAATTTCCTTTTCCTATAGTCACCTCGACCTTAAGAAAATTTTGATATAAACAAAAGGCAAGGGTTAATGGGGAATATAGGAAAACCGAAAGATCTCAAGATAATATGCCAAATGGATATCTACCCCAATGAACAGTCATTGCCTTGTCTGTCCAGTCATCCTTCCTTCCTTCTGGAAATTGTTTCTCCTTCCTTATTCGCTCCTGGGAAATGGCATTTATCTCATTTTAGCCATCTAGTTTGAATGGGAGCTACCACTCCCAGACACACAGAATGATCAAGGTGTATCAGTAAATTGTGAGTGACATCACACTCTGCCTGACCTTAGCTGATTGGTCTGGGAAAGAACCTTTCACTCACCCTGGACAAACTAGAGGTCTTTTTCCTGATTTTTTGATTTGGGCAAAGAGACAGCAGGAGTCATTTTCTGGTGATGGTAATAGAAGATTGAAGATGGAGTTGCTGCCAGATTCCATGTTTCCTGCTGGTGAGAAAACCTTTCCTAAGAAAATGAAGCCAACATGTGAATAAAGGACATGTAGTATGTTCTGGAGATGTTGCAGTTTCTATTCCCAATCGGTCCCTGGGCCATATTTGCTCTTTTAGTAGTTACAAGTCTTCCAATAAATTTCCATCTTTTGGCTCAACTAGTTTCTTGTTGGCTTGCTGTCACTTTCAACGAGAAATAAACCTCACTTAGGAAATTCTTTTTTAAAAAATCAAGACTACGTAAACTTTCACTCCAGGGCCGATAGGAGGTCTGAGAATTTGCCCAGACAGGAGATCCTGAGGTTGGGGCAGATTGAGGAGTAGATGTAGCTCTTGGCTGGCTCTAAGCAGAACTAAATGGCAAGGGATTCAAGATAGGGGCAAAGGAGAAACTGGGAACTAAGAGACCATCCAAATTAATATTCTAACCCTATGAGCCCAACTACAGAGTAAACAAGAAAAATAACAGGGATTTCCCTTGTGGTGCAATGGTTAAGAATCCACCTGCCAATGCAGGGGACATGGGTTTTATTCCTAGTCTGGGAAGATCCCACATGCCGTGGAGCAACTAAGCCTGTGTGTCACAACTCCTGAGCCTGCGCTCTAGAGCCCACACACCACAACTACTGAAGCCCAGGAGCTCTAGGGCCCACATGCCCCAACTACTGAACCTGTATGCTGCAACTACTGAAGCCCGTGCACCTAGAGCCCGTGCTTTGCAACAAGGGAAGCCACTGCAATGAGAAGCCCGCGCGCACCGCAACGAAGAGTAGCCCCCGCTTGCTGCAACTAGAGAATAGCTCACGCACAGCAAAGAAGACCCAACGCAGCCCCCCAAAATAAATAAATAAATAACAAGCACACACAACAAACAAAGAGAATCAGAGTCTGTGACTGGACATAATTAAATGGAGATTTGAGATGGGTAATTGAGAGACAATATCTACTATACAGAAGCTGATGTTCAGGTACTGATACAAAGAGGCCAGTACTCCAATCAAAGGGTGACCGTGACTCCAGTTGTGAAGGAAAGAGTGTTTGCTGTTAAGTTGATGATATGAACATGGACAGACTGTTATCCCACCTAAGATAATAATTTCAGTAAGACAATAGTCAAATGACAGAGTGCTAATCCTTCATTTTTATTGTCTCTTGGCTCAGTGTTTGTCCTTCTAGATCACGAGGGAGGCTCTCAGGTCAAGAAAAAAGTCATAATGAAGTTTTATTCCCACTTTGAGAATATTAGGCATGGAAAAATCTAAATTTACAAGACCATCATTTTTCTATACTGAAGGGATTCTTTACTCTGCAAAAGATTTATCACAGCATTTCTTTAATCTAAATAAAAGTCTCTTTCCAACATAGTTAAATATGAGTCAATTTGCATGTAGCATCTCAGGATACATCTCTTACACGAAGAAAGGCAAACTTATAAGCACAATAAATTGTCCAGTGTATTTAATCTTGCAAGGTCTAGCCTGTTGTAGATGAAATATGAGAGTTCAAAGGTTGAACACAGACCCACCTCACTGCAGATGAGATCAACACACTTTACTATTTTAACAGTTCTCAGATTCACTCATACCTACAATCAAGAGGGAAAGGTTGTAATGTCTTTAGATGGGGCTTTAGAACTCAACATCCAAAGTTGTAGATTCATTAATACTATGGCAAGGACTATTGTATGGAAAATAATAACCACCATTCTTCAATGAGTATCCTTTATAACAGAAAGCATTTTCCATTTATAATCTTACATGAGCCTTATTGCAATCCTTTGAAGCAGGTATCATAGCCTTTTTAAGCATGATAAAATTGAGACTAGAACATTAAATGACTTGCCCAAGATTATACATGGAAGTAGTACATGGGAGAGCCAGGATCCACATCCATTCGTCTTTTTTCTTTAACTAAAGTATAGCTGACATACAATATTATGTTAGTTTCAGGTGTACAACATAGTGACTTGACATTTAAATGCATTATAAAATGATGCCATGATAAGTCTAGTAATCATCTGTCCCCATACAAAGTTATTACAGTTTTATTGACCATATTCTTGATGCTGAATATTACACCCCGCGAGTTATTTTAAAACTGGAAGTTAGTTCGTACCTTGTGATCCCCTTTACTTATTTCCCTCAACCCCCCAAGCCCCTCCCCTCTGTCAACCACCAGTTTGTTTTCTGTATCTAAGTGTCTGTTTTCATTTTGTTTCGTTTGTTCGTTTGTTTTGTTTCTTGGGACTATTTTGCTTTCCAGTACAATACAGCCGCTTCCCAGCAAAATACCTTATCTGTCTTTGAATGAGCTGTCTGACATATCTTACAAATGACACTAACAACTTCCGCTTAAGGTAGTTTCCTGTTTTCCAAGCATGATACTGCATAATTGGCCCAGGACTGAACTTCTTGAAAATTGTTCAGAAATCAAAGGCCAAAATGCATTCAAGCAGTTTCTCTATAACCTGGCACCAAACTTTTCTTGGATCTGATTCTGCTGTCAGATAACTGACAGACATGCCCCAGTTTCTAACTGGTAGATTAACTACTACTACTTGTCTGTGTTAAACAGATGTAGCAAAATATATTTATTCTACAACAGTTCAAGTGTACTAAAGTAGAGTAGAACTTTTTGGTTGTTAATTTTGTATAACTAGGTTGAAGAAGAATGTTTAGCAATTTAATTTGTATTTAAATATTTGGATATTTTCTTACATTTTAAAGAGGTTTTATTACATTTTAGAGGTTTATATATTCATCATGAATATATATTTTTGTGAATCTGAGAGATATATAGTCATTATAGCAATGTGTTTGTTTTATTGGTCAAATCCCTGGCTAAAAATTCATTAGGGGGAAGGGATAATCACATAGGATATTGAGATTGTTTTATTTTAATTGATGGATAGATTTGGGAAAGAACAAAATATTACACCCTTGGTAAAACTAAAGTACTTTTCTGGCTTAATCAAAAGTATTAAGGAAAGTTAAAATGTACTTATAATTTCAGGCAAGAAAAAAATTGGGAAATAGAAAAATAGTTGGGTTGTTTAATAAACAACTAGACAAAAATTCTTCTCTAGTCAACCAATTACACCATATCACTTCTTTTCTCCAAACAGGAAGTTTTAATTATGTATTAAAACACTGTCTGTAGCAGGGAATGAATATCATTAGGCTTAACATTTTCTCATTATTGTTTTATATACACATTTACAAGTTGAAAAAATGAAAGGAAGCAGTTAGTCACTTTACACAAGAGATTTTTTGAAGGAGGCAGAGCATTAAGCAGCCATTATTAATCTTTAAAATTTGTATTAACTCAATATTAATGATGGTGACATTCACAGAATCCCTTAGTGGATATGTCCAGTCCTCAGCTAATTTGAATCTGTGACAAGATAAAGGTTTTTCTGAATAATCCTGTTGCAATAGTTTCTTCCATCTTAAAATCATTATCTGGTAAGGTTGTCTGCTGAGGTCTTTTTCTTCAGTCCAAGAATGTATGCACAAGACATTTGATTTATTACTTCATTTAAATTTGTTATTTACAGGACAAATCTTGCAGTAAGGATTTCATGCTTGGAAAAGTCCTCTTGAAAATAACGGTGTATTTTGCTTAATTTACAGTGTTGCAATATGCAGTCAGTTTTTCAATAAATGCCGTATTAACAGGATAATTATTCACATATGCACTTCATCTTATAGTAGGAAAATCCAAGCCTTCCATATATTGGCTCAAACGCTCTGTGTCACAAAATTAAGTCGATAAAACATCACACCTGTGTATGCTTGACGTATAGGTATTTATAAAAATTTCTTCTCAGACATTTGGCCCATATTCATGGCCTTAGGAAAAGTATCTCTCAAGGGAAACCAACCAGTGTTGGCACTTTATCCTGTTTTGGAGTGTGATATTTGTGGGTTGGATTCCAAATGTTATTGAAGTTGCCTAGCTACCACATCCCAATAGAAGGAGAAACTGTGAGTTTTGACAGCAATTGGCCATGAAGCAAATTACCAGGGCCTTTTTTGACAGCTGGGTGGTAGGGAGTTTTCCGTTTTCTCCTACCATATCTCCTTTTAATAAGACTGACTGTGGGCAAATGTTAAGGTGAAAGGTCCTCCACTACTCGTGAATCACATCAAGTTTTAGTAGCTTTCAGGTCTTCGTGAACTGGGAGAGAGTTAAAAAGTCGGTGAACAAATATTTTTGAGCCCTGATTATGTACCAGGCTATGATACAGGGGTACATAAGGCCTGATCTGAGGGAGTGGTGATGGTGAAGAAAACTTCCCTGAGGAGGAGATCACTAATCTGGGACAGGAAGAGTGTGTTGGCACAGAAAAGAGCAAGAGCCTGATAGGCAGAACTGCCCATGTGATGACTCAACGAAAAGAGCTTTGTATGTTCAAGGGTCTCAAGAAAGCTTAACTGGGCTGAAAAGAAGACAATGTATGAGAGGAGCAAGAAGTAAGTCTAGGCCAATTCTTACAAGGTCTTAAAAGAATATTAAGGAGTTTGGGCTTTATCCTAAAGATAATAGAAAGTTAATAAAGGGCCTTAGCAGAGGAACTTCATGAATCATAATTACAGTTTTCAGGAGATCCTACTACTATGAAGATAATAGATCAGTGGTAACATGAGAGAGGCAATACTAGATGCAGGAGACCAATTAGAAGACCATTATGTATTCATTGTATTATTCCAGACAGAGGATGATGGAGACATACACTAGGCTGGTGCCACCAGAGACGGAAGGGAGGCGATGGATTCAGGGGGCTTTAGAGGTAGAATTGGCCGAGCTGGATGAATGGCTGTATGATGTGATAAAGGGAAAGTAGGTGTCAAAGATGAACACATATTCTCATGAATGATCACGAGAAACAAAGGAGGAGCAGGAATTCTTCTCTGGGACAGTAGAGTTTTGGGCGCTGTAAGAAGTCCAAACGGAAAGCCTGCGTGGGAAGTTGGATCTATGAATCATGGACTCAGACATAGATTTGGACTGGAGACACACATAGTAATGGAAGCCTTGAACATGTTAGGGCTTGTCTAGGAGGAGAGTGGACAGAGAGTACTGGACAGAACCACAAGGAACTCCAATACCCTATTGCTGCTTGGAGGCGTGTGACCCAATAATGGAAATAGTGTGGTCAGAGAAATAGAAGAAACAAATGAAAAGCAGAGGTATCAGGGAAGCCAAATGAAATGATTGTTTCAAGAAAATCAGAACCAAAAACGTTTCTGTTGAATGAGGCTAAGAAATAAGATGAAATGAGGACTGAATAGTATACTTTAGTAATGTTTACTTTTAAAAGTATACTTTTAGTAATGTTTAAATTATTAGTGACTTGGCAAGAACAAGATTAGTGAAATGGTAAAAGAAGAATGCTAAATAGGGAATGCAAAGTGAGAAACCACAGGGAATGAATATAGACAACTCTGTGAAATTTTGTTGTGGAAAGGTAAGAAGTTAAAATAGTAACTAGAAGGGTAGTTAGTCTTAATGGAGGAATATATACATAATACATGCATATGATCACAAACATACATGTAAAGAACAGGTGAACATATTTGGCAGATGATGGAGAAATAACTAAACTTGCGAGGGTCCTAAGAAGGTCATTAAAAGGATTAAAAGAAAAAATTTTGGAGTAGACTTGAATATTTTTATAGATTTCTAGACTGGAAGTTGAGACAAATTTCATCTGATGGCTTCTATTTTTCTGATAATTTGGAAGATAACTTGAGGTCGTCTGATGAGAGGGAGTGGGGAAGGAGACAAGAAATGCTTGAGAAGAGTAGAAAAAGAATTATTGTAAGGAGGTATGCACAATGACTTTCATAACAGGGTAGTCCTTTCAATCCACACTAAAGGCTCAGTTGGGAATGCTGAGCACATGTTGATGGTGATGTCAATTTGCCCAACAATGGGACTTTCCCAGCAGTACTCATCAACCTAGGGGTCGTCACAAAAGAGATGAAGAGCTGGATTCTTGGCTATCGGTTGGCTATTTGCCATGGAGGAGCAATGGAAGAACAAAAGAGCAAGGGAGTTTAGAATCTTAGCATGGCATACTATAAAGTCAAAATGAATAGGAATAAAACTAAAGAAAGAAGATAACACCAGGAAAGGTGGCATACTTGATTTATTTCCCATCAGAAAACACACACACAGAGACACACACACTCATCTTTATCTTATTTATTCTCCTTTAATACTTGCCTTCAATATGTACTTCTGTGTGATATGAGACATTGACATAATTTTCAAGTTCCTTTTATTTTTCTTATTCTTCATCCCCCTATTGAAGCATAATATTCTTTATGACAGGGGATTTAAAATGTTTACATACATATGCACTATCATGATCCATTATTTTCCTAGACCATACCAGTCTGTGAGATGCTAATGTGGTCACATTAACTATAAAAAACAACAGATTTGGGGCTTTCCTGGTGGCTCAGTGGTTGAGAGTCCGCCTGCCGATGCAGGGGACGCGGGTTCGTGCCCCGGTCCGGGAGGATCCCACATGCCGCGGAACAGCTGGGCCCGTGAGCCATGGCCGCTGGGCCTGCGTCTCCGGAGCCGGTGCTCCGCAACGGGAGAGACCACAACAGTGAGAGGCCCGCGTGCCGCAAAAAAAAACACAAAAATCAAACCAAAAAAAAAAAAAAAAAAACATTTTCTGTTGTCGCATTCCCTTTTCAGGACCTTGAACTCTCCCATTATTTCTGGGAGTCCCTGAGGGTATTTTGTATATTCTCTTAGTCACTTTGGCTGCAGGTGCCATCCATTAAGGAAAAGAATACAAATACCAAGTATGCTTTTTCCTGTTTCTTCGAGAGTAATGCTACCTCTTTCCTTTGGTCCTCTCTCCTTCAGATTCTGTAGCCATTCTTTCTGAATACAATAATGGTTCCCCTATGGATACTGATGGCAGTAAGGGGATGGAATCCTAAGAGTACCAAAGCTTCATTAGATTTTCTGTAGTCTACAATGGGAAAATTCACTCTATGTTCCATGCTGAGAAAATTTTCTCTCTAGAGATACACCGAGTAGCACTCTCTGCTTCTCATGTGGGTCAATTCTCCTTTTTTCTTAGCACATTATTTCCTAGCAGATTGTTCCTTATTATACAAAAAAACCTTGTTGGGGATATCAACCATTGTAGACCTATGAATAAACTGGTCCCCATGCTAAAAATTCCATAATCAAAATCTAGGATTTCCCTTCATATCTCTCTTCCAATCTACCCACCAACCAGGAGAATCAGCACTTCCCTTATATGCCCAGTTCTTTCCAGCCAAATCTACTAAAAGTGCCCCTATAAGCAGACACCAATCCCAAACAAATGGGATAGAGGGAGCCATTTTTATGTACTTCTTTCTAAATCTTGAGGGTTTTTTTTTTGCCATCTTTCCTCTTTCACTCCATCCTGAGTGATCTCTGGTTTTCACTGGTTCTCCCTGATCCATGGCTTGAAGCCAGTTGACTCATCTGGATCTCCTGTGGAGCTGTGTTTATGTTCATTGCTGTTCCTGTTTCTTTTTATGGTTAATTTATGGATATGATAATAGGATTTAGGTGGGAAAGAAACCTCTCCCTTATTTCTTTCTCAATAATATTGTCCCCAAATTTCTCTTCTGAGACCGTCCAGAAAGGGTATGAAGGAGAGAGTGGAAAGTTGTGTGGGTGGGTGAGTGAATCACTTTTGCTGTTTTGGGAAGTTTTAACTTGTGGAGATTCTACCAATGATTGCTAAAAATCACCTTAAACCCATCACTCTTAAGACTTAAATGTGAAAATGTATGATATTTCAATATAATAGTTCTGTAGGGAATTTTCTAATAACTGACTTTTTCTAGTAGAAAATGCACAATCTCTTGTTACTGAACTTATGATACTGATGATACTGAGCAGGACCCTGTGGGGCTCCAGGGCACAAAAGCCTTTCTCTGTTCCCCATTTCTTGATTACAGGAAATAAGCTTCATTCAGCCTCCATGACCTTCCCTGAGTTCCAACAGGCAGCTTCAAACAAATTAGCATTTGTAGGGAACCGGGGGAATGTGGAGACAAGGGAGGAACAGTCAAAAGAGAAAGTAGTGCAGCCTTGGGGCAGGGTCCTTGTTCCCCATCAAGTAATTATACATAACAGTATCTTTGAGCTGTTTTGCAGATACTGAAACCCCACCAGGTGGGAGAAGTTAAAGGTATGGCGCCCACAAGCATGTAGACCCCAGACCGGTTGGAACCAAAAGGTTGATGCTGCTGACTCCCACTTACCTCATCACCAACCAATCAGAAGAATGTCGACAAGCTGATCACACCCTCTTTGAACCATTACTGTAAAACGCCTCACTGCACCCTCCAGGTTGGGACACACAGCTTTCGAGGGCATTAGCCTGCTGGGGCTCCCTTTGCCTGGCAAAGCAATAAAGCTATTCTTTTCTACTTCACCCAAAACTCTGTCTCTGAGATTTAATTCAGTGTCAGGGTACAGAGGCTGGATCTGGCTTCACTAATTGCTCTATTGCCTAGACAAGAGTCCAAAAATGGCAGGGAGGGAAACCAGAAGTACCCGTTTTTCCCCCTCTGTTACTCTCAGAATAGTTTTTGTTAAGTCTATTCAAAATTCCTATCTGAGTTTTGGAATCCATGTTATTTAGTAATTTCAATAACTCACAATAAACTGCATATGAAACATATGCAGTATTAAGCCCCCTTTGTAATAGAAGAATTCCAGCTAAGAAATGTAGAAAGAATGGTAAAATTAGAGAAATCACAATTTTATAATTCCTAATTAGGTAGAAGAAGGGCCTTTAGGGATTACATTTGATTTTCCCCAGCTCCTTACAGCCTGTATTTCCCACAGAGTCCCAGGGCCACGAATAACCTGGTTAACTGAGCAGACTGATGTGGTTCAATTCTAATGTCACCACTTTCTACCTGTGTGATGACACAGGAAAGCAACACAGCTAGAAAGTTTAAGTTTCAGTTTTCTTATCTGTAAAATGTTGCTGTGAATAGTAATTATCTCTCACTATGATGTGATTATATAAGATCTAAAATGTTTTATCTTCATTAACAAAAAGTCACTAATTACCTACTCTGCAACAGATGTTCATTTTGTTATAGACCTTGCTCTAGGTGCTAGAAACAGAAAGTGGACAAGACACCCAACCTCTGGCTTCATGGAGCTTACATTTTTGTGGTGGAAAGACACCAAACACAGTGCAGAGGCAAATAAGCAAATGATTACAAGCCATGATAAGTGCCAGAAGGAAAGTAACTATCCCATTCTGAGTACAGTAGTCAAGAGAAACACCTCTGAGGAGGTGACATTTAAACAACGAAAGAAGAGGGGGAATCTTTGGTGAAAGAGGGAATATTTGTGTGAGGATCCTAAAACCAGGGAGAGTTTTGTCTTCTTTGTGGAACCTGCTATAGATGGAATATGTCCATCCTCAAATTCATATGTTGACAACTAACCCTCAATGTGATGGTATTTAGAGGGGGGGCCTTTAGGAGGTGATTAGGCCATGAGGATGGAGCCCTCATGAATGGAATTGGGCCCTTGTAAAAGAGACCCCAGAGAGCTTGCTCATCCCTTCTGCCATGTAAGGACATAGTGAAAAGACAGCTGTATTTGAACAAGGAAGTAGGCTCTCACCAGACATGGAATCTGCTGGAGCCTTGATCTTGGACTTCATAGCCTCCAGAACTATGAGAAATAAATTTCTGTTGTTCACATGCTATCCAATTCATGGTATTTTTGTTACAGCATCCTGAATAGACTAGGACAGAATCCATGGAGATGAAGCCAACAGTGTGTCAATGAGCCACAGAGAATAAGTCTGAAATGATAGGCAAAGCCAGATTGTTCAGGGTATTACAGGCCAGGGTTAGAAATTTGGATTTTGTTCCAAGCACAACAGGAAGCTATTGCAGGGTTCTGAAATAGATAGGTTAAGTGACCCCAAGGTATGTTTTAAGTATACTTTCAATGTTGAATGGATTTAGAGTTAATAAGAGTGAGAGTGCCTGGTTAGGGGGCTGCTGAGTGATACAGGGAGGAAGCAATGGTGGTCTGGTCTAAGGTAGCTGGAGTGAAGATGGAGGTAAGGACAGGGATTCCACATGTACTTATGACAGAATAAAGAGTACTTGATGACAGTTGGTGTGACAGAATGGAGAGGAGAAAGTGGGACTCATGATTACAACCTAGGATTCTGGCTGGTTCACTGGGTGAGGCGGTCATGCCATTAACACTGCTGAGGAGAGGATAGAAGACAATAGGAGCAGGAAGGGGGACAGAACTGGGAAATAACCAAATCAAGTCAGCAGTTCTTTTTTTCTTTTTTGTTTTTTTTGGCTGGGCCTGCAGCATGTGAGATACAGGATCTTAATTCCCTGACCAGAGATCAAACGCCTGCCCCCTTCAGTGGAAATGCCACTGGACCACCAGGGAATTCCCTTCAAGACAGCAGTTCTTTTTAAGACCTGTTAAATTTGAGATGTCTATGAGACAATCAAGCAGAGATACTCTATCCCAGCATGGGAACAAACAAGTGTCATTTTTTATTTTTAATAATAAACTTGAGGACTTCAAACTATACTACAAAGCTACAGTAATCAAGACAGTATGGTACTGCGACAAAAACAGAAATATAGATCAATGGAATAGGATAGAAAGCCCAGAGATAAACCAACACACATATGGTCACCTTATCTTTGATAAAGGAGACAAGAATATACAATGGAGAAAAGACAGCCTCTTCAATAAGTGGTGCTGGGAAAATTGGACAGCTGCATGTAAAAGAATGAAATTAGAAGACTCTCTAACACCATACAGAAAAATAAACTCAAAATGGATTAAAGACCTAAGTGTAAGGCCAGACACTATCAAACTCTTAGAGGAAAACATAGGCAGAACACTCTATGACATAAATCACAGCAAGACCCTTTTTGACCCACTTCCTAGAGAAAAGGAAATAAAAACAAAAATAAACAAATGGGACCTAGTGAAGCTTAAAAGCTTTTGCATAGCAAAGGAAACCATAAACAAGACGAAAAGACAACCCTCAGAACGGGAGAAAATATTTGCAAACGAAGCAACTGACAGAGGATTAATCTCTAGAATATACAAGCAGCTCATGCAGCTCAATATCAGAAAAACAAACAACCCAATCCAAAAATGGGCAGAAGACCTAAATAGACATTTCTCCAAAGAAGATATACAGATGGCCAACAAACACATGAAAGGATGCTCAACATCACTAATCATTAGAGAAATGCAAATCAAAACTACAATGAGGTATCACCTCACACCAGTCAGAATAGCCATAATCAAAAAATCTAGAAACAATAAATGCTGGAGAGAGTGTGGAGAAAAGGGAACCCTCTCGCACTGTTAGGACACTATAAGGACATGTACCTTACTGCTTATGTTGGCATTTGAGATCAAAGATAAAAAAACTTCCTCTTTCATCTTACATATTCTGTTATCAGCCATGCTATTGATTCAATGGAGATGTTAACTACACCTATGCACACAGGTAAGGTTTTAGTGTAAATGGGGAAAGGAGTAATGCAGAAATGTTTGTGGGTTATCTTTTCGCGGCATTTAAAAGTGGGAATAAATGAAAGCTGTCACAAGAGAGAATTAGGTGTGGATGTCAAGTAACGGGTGTGGTGTTTAGTGTCAGCAGGAGGGGAAGCTTCTGGTACTGCTTAGATTTGTCTGAAGAGCAGTGGAATAAGAAGACAATTTTATCACCATGTCAATTGTGTCCTTTGACAAAATTGAGCACATTGCATAATGATAACTATTCTCAAGTTACTGAAAATAGTTGTGTCAATAACAGGTGTTCGTTTTAGGCAAAAATATACTTGCTAGTAGTTTTTCATGGCTGCCTCTCATCATACATGCTTATACACATCTTTTTTTAATTTAAGAACTCTGCATTTAGAAGAGATGTCTGACTTAAGGTACTCGTATTTGGGAATTTTAGTTAAATTAATATGAGTTTCGGTGGCAATTTGGAATGAGTTTAGAGAGGTTTTGATGTGATAATGGCCATTAGAATAAGCCAATTCTGAAAATAATAAAAGAAAATGTATTAGTTGCTAATGCCGCTGTAACAAATTAAATTCAGTGGCAGGAAGCAACATAAATTTATTATATTAGAGTTCTGAAAGCCAGAAGTGAAAACATATGTTCATGAAATTTGTAAAAACATGGTCAGAGAAAGCTTTTCATAATAGCCCCAAACTGAAAACACCCCAAATATTTATCAGTAGGTGAATGGATAAGCAAGTTGCGATACTGCTCAGTAAACTATTGATACACGTAGCTACATCTCCAAAACATTGTGGTATCAAAAGAAGTAGGACAAAAAAGAACACATTCTGTGTACTTCCATTTATAGAAAGTTCTAGAACAGGCAAAACTAATCCATGGCCATAGAAATCAAAAAGGGGATTTCCACGAGTTGGAGGTGTTGATTAGAAAGAAACATAAGAAACATTTCTGGGATGATGGAGCCATCCCATATCTTGTTGGGTACATGGGTATACTCATGTACCCAAACTCATTGAACTGTGTTTTTAAAATGTGTGAATTTTAGTGTATATTAGTTTTACCTTAATAAGGAAATAAAAATAATAACACAAACTAAATATACAGCATTATTTTAATTTTATTTTAAATAATGTGAGCCTGCTTTATGTTTTCCACAAATTACTAGAAGTAAATAAACTGATTTATAAAAAAAGGTTATTGTCAAGTGATAAAATCATTGATATTTTTGTTTCTTTATACTTCCAATATTTTCTACTCTTCATTCATTATAATAAAGTCACTTAATAAATAGTGCAATCACCATTGTAGTCTATGGTATCTGTAATTTTTGATATCCTATTTTATATTTATTTTATTTAGTGTTATTTATTGATAGTACTTATATATTATTATTATTTATATTATATTATATATCTATAATATATTTTTATTTTATTTATTTCATTATATTTATTTATACTTTTATTTTCTATTTATATATATATATTTTTTATATATATTTATGATATATTATTTTACTTTAAATTTTTTATTGTATTTGGTTACTATTTTATTCAAACGATGTTTATTGTAATCCAAGCAAAATTTATTAGTACAAAAATTGTTTAATAACTAAGACCAAATATTAAAGAATCTCTTGAAGAAATCAAGCCTTGATCTTGGGAAGCATGGCAGAACTCTTCAAATGCTGGTTATTTCTAGGGTTCCTCTCCTTGATTTCCTATCTTTTTCTCTAATCTATGTATAATTTTGAGGATTTAATCACATTTAATAACTGCCTCACCCCCAAGCTAACAATTCCCAATATCTTTTTCTCTAGAGTTAATCTCTCTTGAGTTTCACTCCTACGTATTTATCTGCCTTCTGAGTATCTCCAACAGAAGGGCAGTTACCTCAAATACAACACTTTTCTACTGAAAATAATTAACAAACTGCTTTCTTAAATCTTTATGTATTGGGGGGGCACACTTTCTCATCACTTAACCAGGAACCTAAGGATTCTCCTCTTTCCCCCATTACCTTTCCATCTAATGGATGCCAAGTTCTGGCCAAGCAATCTCCTAAGTAGCTCTTGTGTCTGCCTCTTCCTCTTCAACCCAACGGTCACACACAGCCACAGTCGGGACTCTTATTAGCTCAAGTCTGACCAAGGTCAGTAGTAACCTGCAGACTTATTTCTCTGCTTCCACCTCAACGTTTACAGTAATTGCACTTGGGCCAGTTGCTGGTGTGCCCTTATCAAATGCAACTTGGCTTCCAAAGAGTCACACAGTGACACAGCGTGAGCAGTAGAGTCAGCCCACCTATGTTCAGATGAACTTTACCACCTACTCTGTGTAAACTGGGATAGGTTACTGACTTCTCCTTCCTCATCCTCACAGTGAGGAAGTAATAACACCCTCAAAATTAGGAGCCATACATGAGATAATCCAGTGAAAAGTACTCCATATGATACCTGGCTTATGTAAAGAGATTAATACATTATATTTTACATGAACATGAATTTATATTACATATAAACACACATTTAAATATATATGTATAAATTACATTTATTAACTAAACGTCACTCTCTCCTCAAGGTGGCGTACAAAGCTGTGCTGATAGACTTACAACATTGACTAAACTTATTTGGCTTATATGTTAGGAGTCTTCAGGACTCAATTTCCATTTTACATCAAGAGAAACTGAGTTTTCACTTCATAAAGGGCAATGGAAATGTCCACCTTGTGTTATCTTTCCCTGTGATACAATCTTTTATTTTCCACCAGTTATTGCTAAATTTATCTTGATTCTGTGGAATTCTTTAGCATATGTGAAATCTTGGAATGAATTAGTGCAATTTGCCATTTTCTGTTTACTCAGTCATTTCTGTCTACTCTGTACAATACAAAAAGCAAGGCTGAAGTGAAAAAGACCTATGGAATATACTGCAGTGTACATACTGCAGAACCGCACCCAGTTAAACTGCTTTTTCTTCCTGCAACAGGGGACATGACCTAATTTCTAGCTGAGTGGTCTACACTGATGTGTATTTAACAGGTTCTGATCAAGAACTAATTAATTAATTACCTTTCTTTCTTCTCTCTCTCTTTCTTTCTTTTTATCTTTTCCATAGTATATGAGAAGCTGGCCAAACTGTAGGGGTGACATTGCTTTCCATTTACTTTATAGTGCCTATAGAATTAGGCTGTTTCTTTCTCTGTCAAAAGGGATAAAACTGTACTTACCTACTAGAGCAGTTGTGAGAGTTAAATGAATTAATATATGTAAAGCACATAGTTCCTGGCACGTAGTTAAGGACTTGATAAATGTTTACCTATACTTTTTATTATAGCTATTATTATTATTACATTCTAAGCATTCAAACTCTATGACAATCTAGACATGACATCAAAATGGACACATGCACATTCATACTTATATATCAAAATCAGAACCAAACACAACACATACATTAAATATATGAAAGATTTTAGTTAATTTCCTTTGATATAATTTTAATTTCCCTTGCATGTAGAAATGTCTCATTATATTTTCAGTAAATGATTGGAAGAAGTTCTGTATTACTTTACCTGTTCAATTTTGTTGTTTTCAACTGATATGTGTTGGGTTGATCATTATGTGTCACGTACTTTTGTGTGGCATTGGACATGAAGTGACGGACAATACTAATGCCTCCCTGCTCCTGGGGCGTTTAGAGTCTAGCAGAGAATATACTTATTAAACGAGAGATTGCAAGTTTGATTAATGCTATGTTTGGGGAAATATTATGGGAAGGTACAACTGTCATCCACTGATTTATTAGTTTCCAGGTAATGAATAAAGTACGTTACTTAATTCATTTTGATAATAGTTTCTCAGACAATACATCTTAAAGAAGTAAACTTTTGTGCATTTTGCCTAAATTATTTTAAAAACAGACCCTTGTGAGTAGTGGACTTATCCTGGCAATCAGACATTCAATACCTTAGAATAAATGAACAAAGCTTTTGAACCAAGTTATTCACAAAATCAGAGCATACAATGTTAATGAAAGAAATTTAGGCACAAATTTCTCATTAGTAAATGATACTCTGGAATGATCAGTGCACTGAATGAATGAATGTATAAATGAATTTAGCAAACAATAGAAATTTAATTCTGAATGTAAAATTCTGAAATATATTCTTTAATTTCAGATTGACCCCCCCCCCAATTGACTTTATAAACTTTGGCAAGTCACATTTTATCTCTTTTACAAAGATTTTATCCTTTTAAAACAGAAAATAATTAACAGAAGTAAAACGTGTTCTTCAGAGTTTACAAACTACATCAACTATTTTGAATGAAAGTAGGTAATAAATATAAAAAAATAATGTTATAAAACCTTACAAATTTCAGCTTTATTTGACATTTAAAAGAGGTATGTTGACAAATATTACAGTAATAAACAAGCCTTCAATATCATAATGTATACTGTATTCTTCAAAGAAACCACAAACCTCTTCGAGGCAGAGACTGTCTTACTGATCCAATTAACTTAAAGACAATAAATATCTTTGCAAGGAATGAAGGGGTTTTGTTTAGAATTAAACAACCAATGAATGATCGTTTCCCAGTATATTTATCTATATATTCATGCATAGGTATACCTATATAGCCAGGCAGCCAGCCATTTGTTTTAAGTTTTTACAAGAGTAACAGTTATTCTTTTGATAAGCTTTTTCTGAGCATCTGCTATGTGCAGTGCTAGGCTAGACACTGAGGAGAGACAAAAATGAACAAGCTTGGTCCCTGGTTTCGAATAGGTCATGATTATTATCTAAAGATTATTCTGTAAATATCATTAATTATGTTAGTCATTTGTTTGCTCAAAGGCACTAAATTTTCTTGATTGAAACCATTCTGTTCACATAATTGGGAAGTACCATAGAATATAGTGTGAGCTGAATAAATTTCTTGAAATAATTTTCAGTCTTTACACTGAAATTCTTTTATAGTTGAAATGTCTGAATTTGAATTTTAGGACTGCCATCAGCCTAAAATTTCTGTGTCAAAGTCTTGGTCTTGGTTTCTCCCTTACTCTCACTTGGCTACATCTTCAAGTATATTAATAGAGTTATAATTTTCTATCATTAAATCATTAACTTATAACCCTTTACTTCTTTATACTAGATACTTTATGCCTTATTCTCTGTGTGTTTGTATGTGTGTGTGTTTGCATACAACACATTCTAGTATACATCAAACATGAGCCTACCTCTGTATGTAGGGCACAGTGAGATACACAAAAATGAATAAGAGTGAATGAGGGAGCGGGGGTGCAGTGGGGAGAAATTCTATTTGCTGAGAATCTAAAAGAGCTGGCAAATAGCATGGCTTAGAAAGCCAATGAAATTTTCTACAGGAGGGTTTTTCATTTGCATTTGTTTTCTCCAGTTTACACACAATTCCTCTTCTCTAGCAAATACGGGCACCAAAATGTAGTGACCAGCCACTGAGATCATAAGCGTGTTCAAGCAATAATAGAAAGAGATAAGTAGTAACTTCCTATTACTTTCAAGAAGAAAGTAATAATAGCAATAATAATAATATTAAAATCTAGACACCAAAATTCTGAAAGCACAGACATCTGGATTAGTGAAAAGCATCAAACACCTTATAAGTCCTCAAAGCATTCTTATTTTACAATACAATACCATAATTCATATTTATAGTAACCACTTCAATTATCAAAAATGTTTTTACATTTCACATGTTCTTTTGAAGAACAAACGCAATTATAAAAATTCTGTGTATAAAGTTTTCCTTCAAAATCGTTAACATTGTTTATGAGTTTGATCACTGAATAGAGAAAGTTCCATCAAGCTAGACACTCTTCTGTGAATAATTTACTTCCCAATAATTGTGTAAATAAGACAGTCACTCACTTTTCCATGAGTCTCATCCTATGCATTTCTTTCTTTTTGGATCATCTCCATTTAACTGCTTCCCTCTGATAATGAGATTTCCTTCCACAAATGCAATGTTCTAAGTATCAATAAACAGAAAGATTTGCCTCTATTGTGCAATGGGTATTGCTTTAAGTTTGCCATCCTTTGTCACGACAAAGTCTTCAGAAGTTATTACCATAAATATTGTATTTTTAAAGTTGCACCACAGTCCAGAGTTTGGGTAGATCCCATGATTTTCCATTTGCTGTGTGCAATTCTATTTATTTACTGTGGCTTTTTTGTTAATGCATCCAGTTTCCCTGAATGACTATAACATTTCTTGGCTGTTGATACCATCAGTCTTCCTGGAATCATGAAATGTAAAAGCAGAAGGCAATAAATCTTAAACATATATAAAATCTACTATCTATTTCATCTATTTTATTTCTTTAAGTAACCACCAAGTTTAACCACAATTTGGTTTTCAATCCAGATTTGGGGGCTTATAATTTTCTTTTTTCTCTTCTTTTTTGTTTTCTTCCTGGTCATTCACATTCATTCCTCTTTCTTCTGTTAACCACAATTTTCCCCCCTTACAGAAAGTAGCCTTTGTGGGGTATCCATCGGGTTTCCCTGACCTTCCTAAACCAAGAGGTGTCTAAAGCCTTAAAAACTGAAGTCTAAATTAGCATAAATTAGTCATCTAAGAATGCAGGGAGATTCTAGATTTTATACTTTACCTCAGAGAAAGGAGTGGTAATAATGTATTTTTTATGTGCTAAATTAGGTGATTATGAGTTATTCCTACTCTCTCCTAGCATAGGTGGCTTCCTCCATTCACGACAGAAAGATGTCTGTGACAACTCCAGTTCCCATCACCTTTATTACTTGTAATCCTAGAGGAAGAGAGATACATCATATCTCCCATTATCCGTATGTTAAACCTTGACAAAAAGTGATTGGCCTTGTGTTTGAGTCACGTTTTTGAACTAATCACAGTGATTAGGAAAAGAAGTTTATTTGCTTGGCCAGCCTAGAACATGTTCCCATCATGAGGGAAGAGATAGAGTAACATGTTTAGCAGCTCCATCACAACCACAGAGAAGAACAAATATTGAGCAAATAACCAATATCCACTACAGGGAGTATTCCAGGGCACTATTTTCGTATAGACCTGGCTTTATTTATAATATTAAACATATAAATTCTACATTAAAGGAGTGCTATCTTGTGTCAGATGTCCATCATTTAGACATGTAACTTTAGAGTAAAAGTCTTTCTTTTCTAAATGATACATGGTAAATTGTTATCCTGAATGTAGATTGACTTTTTTTTAATGAATGTCTGTTAACAGTGCCTAACAATAAATTACAACACACAAACAAGGAACATGAAAATCTAGATCACATAAGAGCAGAATCGTGTTAATAGCAGTGCAATCTATTTTAAATCTATTAGAAAAGCTTCAGTAGGTACCAGTAATGAGTTTTAAAGCACCCAGTTCAGATACACCAAGCAAGCTGCTAGTTCAGCTCATAGGATTCATTAATCATTGATGTTGCCTGCAAAACTGGTCTGTTAAAATGGACCAAGCACGTGGTGCAGGGGAGGCTGATCTATGAAATTTTCAGGCACGAAGACTGCACAGAAATTAACCATCATTGACAGCTTTGATAAGAAACTGAAGATTATTGACACTATAAGATAAGATTAGGAAAAAATGATTTGATATTATCTAGCTAGACAAATACGTCTCCATTTAAGTTATCAAGTAAAATGACCAGATGCTCAGCATAGAACTTCACTAGAAGCTCTTCTCTGCCTTTCTGATCTGATTTGCTGGTTTCACTGATGTACTTCGTCACTTGGTAAATCACAGTGACCCATTCCACTGGTCACTGAATCCTTGCAGAGAGTGGGCATCTGGGTCATGCCTGCCTGCTTCAACTATCAACCGTTGCTATGTGCGCTTACTAAGAGTCAAGTGTGTTTGTTCCCAAACCTGTTTTCCAGTTCACTTATTACTACAATAAAATAATTAAATATTAATGAACAGAGGTAATATTTATAGTAAAAGAGGGTTGTTTCTGTGATTGCTAAGTTAAATCCATTGTAAAATCTTGACTAATATAACTTTCCAGAAAAATGGCTGTATAATTAGGTGAGCTCACCCTTTATGAAAGTGGTTGTGATGACTATCTTGTTTGCCACTTCAGATTCATTCTCCTCCACTTTCCACCTTGTATGTCTTCTGATGCTCCCCTCTAATTCACTCTCTTTCTCCTTTTGCCACCTTCTTTTCTCCTGGAGGCTGAACAGCATCTATCCAGCTTCCACTTGCTTTGGGCCAATGAGAAACACTGGCAGGAGATCCAAGGGAGGGAGGTTTTGAGTGTTTACGGCCCCAGTTCCTTTCCTGTGGGGTCACATTGGATATGCTACATCCTGGACCTAAGTTCTCATTTTCTTTTTTTTTATTATTTAAAATTTTTGCCATATAGTTGATTTACAATGTTGTGTTAGATTCAGGTGTACAGCAAAGTGAATGTGTGTATATATATAAATACATTCATTCTTTTTTAGATAATTTTCTCTTATAGGTTATCACAGAATATTGAGTAGAGTTCCCTTTGCTATACACCATGTCCTTGTTGGTTATCTATCTTATATATAGTAGTGTGTGTATGTTCATCCCAAGTTCCCATAGGTTTTCTCTTTGTATCATCTTTAATTTCTTTCATCAGTGTCTTATAATTTTCTGCATACATTTCTTTTGTCTCCTTAGGTAGGTTTATTCCTAGGTATATTATTCTTTTTGTTGCAATGGTAAATGGGAGTGTTTTCTTAATTTCCCTTTCAGATTTCTCATCATTAGTGTATAGGATGCAAGAGATTTCTGTGCATTAATTTTGTATCCTGCTACTTTCCCAAATTCATTGATTAGCTCTAGTAGTTTTCTAGTAGCATCTTTAAGATTCTCTATTTATAGTATCATGTCATCTGCAAACAATGACAGCTTTACTTCTTCTTTTCCAATTTGGATTCCTTTTATTTCTTTTTCTTCTCTGATTGCTATGGCTAAAACTTCCAAAACTATGTTGAATAATAATGGTGAGAGTGAGCAACCTTGTCTTGTTCCTGATCTTAGTGGAAATGGTTTCAGTTTTTCACCATTGATGAAGATGTTGGCTGTGGTTTTGTCATATATGGCCTTTATTATGTTGAGGAAAGTTCCCTCTATGCCTACTTTCTGGAGGGATTTTTTCATAAATAGGTGTTGAATTTTGTCAAAACCTTTTTCTGCATCTATTGAGATGATCATATGGTTTTTCTTCTTCAATTTGTTAATATGGTTTATCACATTGATTGATTTGTGAATATTGAAGAATCCTTGCATGCCTGGAATAAACCCCACTTGATCATGGTGTATGATCCTTTTAATGTGCTGTTGGATTCTGTTTGCTAGTATTTTATTGAGGATTTTTGCATCTATGTTCATCAGTGATATTGATCTGTAGTTTTCCTGTTTTGTGAAGTCCTTGATTTTGGTATCAGGGTGATGGTGGCCTCATACAATGTGTTTGGGAGTGTTCCTCCCTCTGCTATTTTTGGAAGACTCTGAGAAAGATAGGTGTTAGCTCTTCTCTAACTGTTTGAGAGAATTAGCCTGTGAAGCCATCTGGTCCTGGGCTTTTGTTTTTTGGAAGATTTTTAAACACAGTTTCAAATTCAGTGCTTGTGATCGGTCTGTTCATATTTTCTGTTTCTTCCTGGTTCAGTCTCAGAAGGTTGTGCTTTTCTAAGAACTTGTCCATTTCTTCCAGGTTGTTCATTTTATTGGCATATAGTTGCTTGTAGTAATCTCTCATGATCCTTTGTATTTCTGCAGTGTCAGTTGTTACTTCTCCTTTTTCATTTCTAATTCTGTTGATTTGAGTCTTCTCTCTTTTTTTCTTGATAAGTCTGGCTAATGGTTTATCAATTTTGTTTATCTTCTCAAAGAACCAGCTTTTAGTTTTATTGATCTTTCCTATCATTTCCTTCATTTCTTTTTCATTTATTTCTGATCTGATCTTTATGATTTCTTTTGTTCTGCTAACTTTGGCGTTTTTTTGTTCTTCTTTTTCTAATTGCTTTAGGTGTAAGGTTAGGTTGTTTATTTGATATGTTTCTTGTTTCTTCAGGTAGGATTGTATTGCTATAAACTTCCCTCTTAGAACTGCTTTTGCTGCATCCCATAGGTTTTGGGTCGTCGTGTTTTCATTGTCATTTGATTCTAAGTATTTTTTGATTTCCTCTTTGATATCTTCAGTGATCTCTTGGTTATTAAGTAGTGTATTGTTTAGCCTCCATGTGTTTGTAGTTTTTACAGATTTTTTTCCTGTAATTGATATCTAGTCTCACAGTATTGTGGTCAGAAAAGATATTTGATATGATTTCTATTTTCTTAAATTTACCAAGGCTTGATTTGTGACCCAAGATATGATCTATCCTGGAAAATGTTCCATGGGCACTTGAGAAGAAATTGTATTCTGTTGTTTTGGGATGGAATGTCCTATAAATATCAATTATGTCCATCTTGTTTAATGTATCATTTAAAATTTTGTGTTTCCTCATTTATTTTCACTTTGGATGATCTGTCCATTGGTGAAAGTGGGGTGTTAAAGTCCCCTACTATGATTGTGTTACTGTTGATTTCCCCTATTATGGCTGTTAGTATCTGCCTTATGTATTGAGGTGCTCCTCTGTTGGGTGCATAAATATTTACAATTTTTGTATCTTCTTCTTGGATTGATCCCTTGATCATTATGTAGTGTAATAGTCTTTATTTTAAAGTCTATTTTATCTGATATGAGAATTGCTACTCCAGCTTTCTTTTGATCTCCATTTGCATGGAATACCTTTATCCATCCCCTCACTTTAATTCTGTATGTGTCCCTAGGTCTGAAGTGGGTCTCTTGTAGACAGCATTTATACAGGTCTTGTTTTTGTATCCATTCAGCCAGTCTATGTCTTTTGGTTGGAGTATTTAATCAATTTACATTTAAGGTAATTATCGATATATATGTTTCTGTTACCATTTTCTTAATTGTTTTCGGTTTGTTATTGTAGGTCTTTTCCTTCTCTTGTGTTTCCTGCCTAGAGAAGTTCCTTTAACATTTGTTGTAAAGCTGGTTTGGTGGTGCTGAATTCTCTTAGCTTTTGCTTGTCTGTAAAGGTTTTAATTTCTCCGTCGAATCTGAATTAAATCCTTGCTGGGTAGAGTCATATCAGTTGTAGGTTTTTCCCTTTCATCACTTTAAATACCTCCTGCCACTCCCTTCTGAGTTGCAGAATTTCTGCTGAAAGATCTGCTGTTAACCTCATGGGGATTCCCTTGTATGTTATTTGCTGCTTTTCCCTTGCTGCTTTTAATATTTTTTCTTTGTATTTAATTTTTGATAGTTTGATTAATATGTGTCTTGGTGTGTTTCTCCTTGGATTTATCCTGTATGGGACTCTGCACTTCCTGGATTTGATTGACTATTTCCTTTACCATATTAGGGAAGTTTTCAACTATAATTTCTTCAAATATTTTCTAAGTCTCTTTCTTTTTCTCTCTTTTTCTGAGACCCCTATAATTCGAATGTTGGTGCATTTAATGTTGTCCCAGAGGTCTCTGAGACTGTCCTCAATTCTTTTCATTCTTTTTTCTTTATTCTGCTCTGCAGTAGCTATTTCCACTATTTTATCTTCCAGGTCACTTATCCGTTCTTCTGCCTCAGTTATTCTGCTGTTGATCCCTTCTAGAGAATTTTTAATTTCCTTTATTGTCTTGTTCATGATTGTTTGTTTGCTCTTTAGTTCTTCTAAGTCCTTGTTAAACGTTTATTTTCTCCATTCTATTTCCAAGATTTTGGATCATCTTTATTATCATTATTCTGTATTCTTTTTCAGGTAGACTGCCTATCTCCTCTTCATTTGTTAGGTCTGGTGGGTTTTTACCTTGCTCCTTCATCTGCTGTGTGCTTCTCTGTCCTCTCATTTTGCTTAACTTACTGTGTTTGGGGTCTCCTTTTTGCAGGCTGCAGGTTCGTAGTTCTCGTTGTTTTTGGTGTGTGTCCCCAGTGGCTAAGGTTGGCTCAGTGGGTTGTGTAGGCTTCCTGGTGGAGGAGACAAGTGCCTGTGTTCTGGTGGATGAGGCTGGATGTTGCCTTTCTGGTGGGCAGGTCCACGTCTTGTGGTGTTTTGGGGTGTCTGTGACCTTATTATGATTTTAGGCAGCCTCTCTGCTAATGGGTGGGATTGTGTTCCTGTCTTGCTAGTTGTTTGGCATGGGGTGTCCAGCACTGCAGCTTGCTGGTTGTTGAGTGGAGCTGGGTCTTGGCATTGAGATGGAGATCTCTGGGCGATTTTTGCCATTTGATATTACCTGGAGCTGGGAGGTCTCTGGTGGACCATGTCCTGGACTTGGCTCTTCCACCTCAGAGCCACAGCCCTGACACCTGGCTGGAGCACCAAGAGCCTGTCCTCCACACAGCTCAGAATAAAAGGGAGAAAAAAAGGGAGAAAGAAAGAAAAAGATGGGCTTCCCTGGTGGCGCAGTGGTTGAGAGTCCACCTGCCAATGCAGGGGATGAGGGTTCGTGCCCCAGTCCAGGAAGATCCCACATGCCGCGGAGCGGCTGGGCCTGTGAGCCATGGCCGCTGAGCCTGTGCGTCCAGAGCCTGTGCTCCGCAACGGGAGAGGCCACAACAGTGAGAGGCCCGCGTACTGAAAAAAAAAAAAAGAAAAAGATAAAATAATATACATTTAAAAAGTTATTAAAATAAAAAACAAAAATTATTATAAAATTTTTTAATTAAAAAAAAAAAATAAAGAAAGAACAACCAAACCAAAAAACAAATCTGCCAATGATAACAAGCACTGAAAACTATACTAAAAAAAAAAAAAAGAATGAACAGACCCTAGGACAAATAGTAAAAGCAAGCAAAGCTATACAGACAAAAGCACACACAGAAGCATACACATACACACTCACAGAAAGAGAAAAAGGGAAAAAAATATATATCTTTGCTCCCAAAGTCCACCTCCTCAATTTTGGGATGATTCATTGTCTATTCAGATATTCCACAGATGCAGGGTGCATCAAGTTGATTGTGGAGATTTAATCCGCTGCTCCTGAGGCTGCTGGGAGAGATTTCCCTTTCTCTTCTTTGCTCGCACAGCTCCTGGGGTTCAGCTTTGGATTTGGCCCCACCTCTGCGTGTAGGTCACCTGAGGGCGTCTGTTCACGATCAGACAGGACTGGGTTAAAGGAGCAGCTGATTCGGGGTCTCTGGCTCACTCAGGCCGTGGGGAGGGAGGGGTACGGATGCGGGGCGAGCCTGCGGCGTCAGAGGCCCGCGTGACGTTGCACCAGCCTGAGGCGCGCCGTGCGTTCTCCCGGAGAAGTTGTCCCTGGATCACGGGACCCTGGCAGTGGCGGGCTGCACAGGCTCCCCGGAAGGGAGGTGTGGATAGTGACCTGTGCTCGCACACAGGCTTCTTGGTGGCGGCAGCAGCAGCCTTAGCATCCCAGGCCCGACTCTGGGGTCCGCGCTGATAGCCGCGGCTTGCGCCCATCTCTGGAGCTCCTTTAAAAGGCGCTGTTAATCCCCTCTCCTCGCACACCGGGAAACAGAGGCAAGAAAAAGTCTCTTGCCTCTTCGGCAGTTCCAGGCCTTTTCCCGGACTCCCTCCCGGCTAGCTGTGGCGCACTAGCCCCCTTCAGGCTGTGTTCACGCTGCCAACCCCAGTCCTCTCCCTCGGATCCGACCAAAGGCGGAGCCTCAGCTTGGGCTGGGGTTTTTAAATATCTGTCTTTCCAGTCAAATAGACTTATTATAAAATGGCTCATTTGCGGGGACTTCCCTGGTGGCACAGTGGTTAAGAATCCTCCTGCCAATGCAGGAGACACAGGTTCGATCCCTCATCCTGGAAGATCCCACATGCCGTGGAGCAACTAAGCCTGTGCGCCACAACTACTGCGCTTGTGCTCTACAGCCTGTGAGCCACAACTACTGAAGCCCCCGCCTAGAGCCCGTGCTCTGCAACAAAATAAGCCACCGCAATGAAGAGTAGCCCCTGCTCGCCGCAACTAGAGAAAGCCTGCACACAGCAACGAAGACCCAACACAGCCAAAGATAAATAAATAAATAAATGTATTAAAAATATAAATTAAATAAAATGGCTCATTTGCTAATTATCCTGGTGTGCTCTCTACTGGCATTTCAACAACTTGCTATATAACCTTACATAGCACTTACTGTATGCCAGGCTTTTTCTAATTACTTTATATATATATATAAACCTATGACCGTCTGATGTAGTTACCCTTTCATGAACCCCACTTTACAGGGGAAGAAACTGAAGCACACAGAGCTTAAGTAACTTGCTCAGTGTCCCATGGCCATTATATGGTAAGATCAGAATCATTACACTTAACTATAAGTTTGTAGTCGCAGGTAGCAGAGAAAATGGTATGTGTTCACTACGTTTTCCTCTTCCAGATCACACAGAAAGGCTACATTTCCTCGATTGCCCTGAAACTAGATAAGTCCCAATGACTGAGCTCTGGCCAGAAGAATGTAGGCAATAATGATGTAAACTTCCTTCCAGGCTTGGCCTTTAAGATCATCCTTTGAGGTCCTCCAGATCTCTCTCTTTTGGCAACTAGGAAGCCAGGGGTTCCACATGGGACCACCAAGAGATGAAGACAGACTCCCCAATCTGTTTTCAATGATAATATGAATGAGAAAGAAACATTTATTACATCAAACCACTATGATTTGAGAGTACATTTACTTGCACGTACCTTGATGTATCCTGACTAATAAAGAAATTGGTATTTTGAATCAGATTGCTTTAAAATCAATTATATGACATTGGATTCATTGTTAGGCATCAAGAAGGTCCATATCAAAGGCTAGGATATATGAGAAACTAGCTATTCTTTTAATACTGTGGAAGAGCAACTGGAAATAACTGTTGCTTTTAGTAACTCGGGAGACAGAATAGGAACATTTAACTTGTAGTTTTAGGAGAAATGGATGAATAAAAGACCACTAGTGTCTATTGGCTATTATTGGCTGCCTTTGGCAAGGTTATTACCAAAAAAAATTGGAAAAAAAAAAACTGGTCAGTAATAAATAGAATTGAAAGAGAGTAGAGTGCAGAAATTGGGGTCTTGCTATGTCAGAAGATGCCAAATAATTAAAGAAGATGAGATGTCAGAAGACATTCAAGGAAAAGGTCTAATAAAATTTCTGAGATGAATAAGGTAATCTGAGCAAAGACAGATGAAGACTGTAGACTTCCCAACACAGTTCCAGAGAGCCTCAGAGAGAGGGATGGGACAGGCACAGAGCAAGGAAGCAGAGAAATACATCAGGCTTGAAAATTCTTCCTGTAAAGAATTTTGTATGTGGTTGCTGATGGAACCTAAAGCAAGATCAGAAGTCTACTAATTTTTTAAGGAATTGCATCGTTAAAGAAAACACAACTCTGGCTTAAAAAAAAATCCTTTGACTGGATGAGACCTAAAACAACCCCTAGGTCCCAAAGTTTTGAGGAAAAGAGTCAAGCTTCAAAGGCTATTTAACCCCCAAAGAAGGCGTGGTCTCTAAGACCCACATCAGATATGGCCAAGGAGAATAATAACCAGGAGGAACTTCCTTGCAGATAGAACCAGGGGTGGTAAGGTACAATGGTCAAATGCATTCCTCCCAGGAGCAGAATGAGAGTGGTAGGTCAGCAGAATAAAAGGGCACACATGCATTTATTCTTGTAGCCTGAACAATTTTAGATTCTTGAATTGGCTGATGGCCCTGTCAAATTGCCAGGTATAATGTGTCAATTTAATAGCCATATGCTGCTTTAAATCATAGAAAGAGCCTTTTTCACCTCAAAAATGTCAACTTGATAAAAAAATAAATAGATAACAAGATCACCATGAACATTATAACAACTTGAAATACCTCATGGCCGTTGCAATAATTGCTAGTTCCTCATCTGGGAAATGTCTAGTAATTGTCAAAACACTCAGAGCAACTAAAATTTCAGTAAATGTGAAAGTGATACTGCACAATCGGATGGATTTCCAGCTGGCAATCATATCCCCGTGGTCTTACCCAACTTTGGTTTCCATGTGAGACAGTAGCACAGTCTTGCTTATTGGACTGATGTATTCCAAGCAGTATGCCACAAAGGTACGGTGGAAAGGAGAAATGCGGTCTGCTTTTCTCTGCCGCCAGTTTTCCTGAAACAGCCGGTAGGCACATTATTTTATATTAAAATAAACACACTATATTGTAGATGAGATTGCGACATTTAGATGAATTTTTGAGATGAGCTATAGAACTGCAAATAAATGTATTTTTGCGGCATTGGCAAACTTCAGCTTCCCTGGGCTGAATCACTTGGCAGCGACAATTCTGCCTGCCTTAGTTAACTGAGAAACTGGGAGGTGAGAGGGAACAGAAGGAGAGAAGGGGTGTAGGAGGCATTTTACAATTTAGCAGGATGGATATTGGTGCCTCCTTTAGATATTTATATCTAAAATCCCACTGGTCTTAAGTCACTGGGTAGAAGAACAAAATTCAGGTCTAGGACTTTTAAGGATGAATGTTCCTTACAAGGAATTGGGGTTTATTGTGATGTATGATGTCTCCCAGGTGAAATGAAGGTGGAGTAATAGCACAGCTATGTCCTTTATCCCTTTTCATTTCTTTTCCTTTCTGTTATTCAGCCCCTCAGTCCAATTCAAATCAACATAATTTAAAATATTATTACTCCATACAAAGACAGATGTATTTCAAGATAGATAGATAGATAAATCAAAATACAGAAAGAAAAAAAAGAGAGACACACAGAAAGAGATTCCATGAGTTAATGGAATTGTTACTTACTCCTGCCCCATCCCACCTATTCTTCTGCCATAGTGGAGGGCATAAGACCAAACCAAGCTACTTGGGGACAACAACAGGACATTGTGTCCCAGTCAGGAAGACACACTGTATTTTCCTTGAGGTCAGTGAAAAGGAAGAATGAGAATCAACATGAGGCTTACAAGTGACCAGCATTGCATCATGGGATGAGAGTCTGTAAGGAGACAAAGACAAGGAAAACCCAGAGAAGGCAGCTGTAGCACAATCCAGCTATAGCCCTATGTTTCCCACTTTCCTTCCCTACTTCAGTTAGTTTGAGTTGAGTTTCTCTTTCTTGCTATTAAAATATTCTGGCCCAAAGAAGTACAAAGGGAGAGCTATAAGCCCAGAAGTGGTGGTGCAGAGGGAATGGGGAAACACATTTCTAGAGTAACCATACTACTTGCACCAATGACGTTTGCTTGATTGAGCTGATTGTGATTGAGAATAAAGTTTTGAGTTGACCTGTGTGTTGAGTTTTAATTAGAATTAAAATAGACTCATGATAACGAACTTATTGGTAACTTTTTGAAGAATTTAAACATATAACTGTATATAGACATTTCCATTCTATAAGCACGATGGCCATGACAGCAAAGAGTTTCAGGGTCTTGTGGAATTTTTAAAAAATAGTGCTCAAGGATTGGGGATCATAAGAGTGTCCTCCAAGACCTGAGAAGCCAGGATATGCCAAGGGGTGGACGGCACACTTGAATTCCATCTGACCCTTTTGCGTTGGCAATTTAGAAAGCTCCTAAAGTTAGGACTCATACATTAGTCCCCTTTGCATATGCCAAACTCAGCTCTGTAGACTTAGTGGCTCCTTCTTCTCCTGTGAATAAATCTGTAAACATTTTGTGAAAAGTCCCTACAATGAACTCTCATTTTAGAGAGTGTCTCCTGGCCCCGTCTTCTAATTTTCTTTGAAAATTTCCTGTTCAATCCTGGGTTCATGTCCCATTGCCTCACAAATTGTATCCACCATTCTGCCTATCTCTTTATTCTGATGCTCTATTAGAACTGTCTGTATTAATCCTGGCTGTCCACTGCTTGCTGCCTTTCTAATTTCAATGATCTTCCAACTTCCTTATCTTATCCTAGTTCCTAAAATCCCTAATAGGCATTGTCAGCCTCTGCTTGCTGAAGAAGCAAGCTTGGACTCCGGTCTCTGTGCTAGATATTTTTGTTCGCCCTTCAACTACATCTTTACCTGGCTCCACCACGTTTAGAGACTGGGGAGGTTGAATCTTTTAGCCTACAACAACTGGATCCTTTACTCTCTGGTTTCTGATTGGGATTGGCCAATGGGAAGCACTTGTGGGTTAATAGGAAGCAGTAGGAGATGCTAGTCAGCTAATGATCTGTTGGTTTCTCTCCCTACCTGGCAGCAGGTTGCTTTCCTACCTCTAAGGCCACAGATCCTCTTGGGTAGCTCTCCCATGAGCTCTCTCCAGGTCTGGTAACCCATTCCTCACATTGGTCCTACAGGTCCTGTTGTTACTACCCTACATGTTTCATCACCTCTTGGTGGTTTCCTTTAACTCTGTCTACACCTTTGTAAAATTTCCCTTTTCAAGGCTTCTCAATCACCTCATTTGCATGTGCCATCTCTTTCCCATAAGGACACTGAATAAAACACCCCTTGGTCCTAAAGTGCTGCTCTGAACATAGTAGGACCAAGGTACACCAAGAGACTTTGAATTCTGTTCCTGGATTCACCCTTTATAAGGTAGTTATTGAGCCAACATATACTGGTTACTCATTATAGCCTAGATATTTTCCTCAGCCATTGTGCTACAAAGATGAATGTGGTATAATCCCTGGCCTCAACAGAAATGTCCTGACAGGAACATATAGAATTGTGTGGAGAGAGAACAGTGGAAGAAACCCCTGAGGGTCTCTTAGAAAGCTGAGATGTATAAGTTGCGTTTCATTGGATGAGTGAAAAGTTGCTAAGCAGACAATAGGGAAAAATACTCAAAGGCAACATACACAAATCAGAGAGATGAAAATGCCGTGGAAACTTCTAGTACATGTGCAGATTTGGAGGTGTGTACTTAGAAGGGGTGGTGAATGGAGGGGCTGAAAACGGAGGCAGAAGCCATATTACAAAGATTGCATATTCGTCCATCAAGTATCCAAGTTTCATAGCATGTTATATTATGAATTCTTGGCTTTATCCCATAGGACTATAAGAGTACAGGACAGGATTGGAGGCAAGATTTCTGTGATGTAGAACTGCAAAGGCTAGAACATTATTGCCATCATGGAACAAGTGATATTTCATTCTTAAAATTAAATAAAAACAGCATATCCCACTATATACATCACAGAAATAAAAGAGGAAGATAGGGAGTAGTTTTTCCAGGCTAGAATACTGTCTACAGCAGCGGGACCTGAATGCTTTCAGAATCCCAAACAGAGGACCCAATGTCCTCACTAAGGGGACCCACATGGCCACACTTCCCCCCAGAGGCACTCACAGTGTCCTTTAAGAAGACCCCTGAGCTCTCCATCTTCCTGCCACACTGCATCCCAGGATCACATCACTTCAGCCCAGGGGACCCCAATTATGTCATTTTTCCTCCTCTTGATCAGAGCAGTTGCTTCTCAAGGTTCTTTTCAGGAACTTCCTCATGTCTGACTTTAAGTGCTTTCCGCCAGATCCCCTTGGAACGCTCTGTCTCTATTAGTCACTTCCTTTATGTGAAGCTGTAATTTTCCTTGCCTTCTGAGGGACAGAAAAAAGAGTAGTCTTCAGAATTCTTGAAATATCTATTTGTTCCTTTTGAGGCATGGACAATATGTTCTTAAGTTTCAAACCTATTCAGGACTGATGGAGGTGTTGTGAAACAGGAATGTGTTTGTACAGTTCTTCCTCTTTTCCATACATCCATCAATAAGTGTGTTGTACATGCTGACAACATGCCCAGAAAAACTGAGTGAGTTGTGAAATTCATCTAGAACCTAGGTAACAAAGCCATAGCAGAAACTCTGGACTTTCGAAATATGCCCATTATCATAGGGTAAGATGGAATAGTGTAGTGATTTAACAATGAAAGCACTGAACTGAACTGCCTGCAATGAAATCCCAGCTCTAAGGCCCAGCAATGGACCTTAGAGATGCTACTTAATCTCTGTGTTTCTATTTATTCATAGGTAAATGGAGGTAGTAATAGTATGTACTACATAGGGTTGATTTGTGGATTAAATTGAAACCACATATAAAATGCTTAACATAGCACTCAAATTATATTAGTTATTACTGTTACTTTGATTGACAATGTCCAACTTCCATTCTTGATTGGATTGCTTCAACTCTCCTTTACTGGAAAGCTTCTGGAAAATATTACCTGTATATACTATCTCTACTTCTTTGCAGCCCATTTCCCCATCAACCCAGCTCTACTTTGTCTCTTGCCTCCCCCATACTATTGAGACTTTTGCTAAGTTCCTTTAGCATTTCATGTTGACAAATCCAATAGGTGCTTTTTAACTGTTTGTACTTGAACTCTCAGAGACATTCAATAAATTTGATGCTCCCTTCCTGAAATGTTCCTGATTCTACTACTACTCTCTGCCCACCCTTTATCAATGAACCTTAAGAAACCTACCCTTATCCTTCTTCCTAACCTTTAAATATTAGAATAACTTAGATCTCAGGCCTCGGATATCTGCTCTCCTCACTCAACATTCTTACCCAAAGCAACCTCTCCCATTTCTGTACCTTCAAATCTCAGCTCTACACCCAGGATTTCTGTGGGGGACTCTGGCCAGGACTGCCCATGGAAAGTCTCTAAAATAAGATGAATGGGACATGTCTATGTGTTATGATACAGACTCAAGTAAACTGAAATTTTAAAATTGCTAGCACAGAATTTCAAGGTCTAGAACCTGGTCTTTAGGCATATATGACATGGCTTGCTGATTTGCGGAATTATTGTTATATAATAGTATATGTTGTTTCTGACAAGGTCTTTTTTTTTTTTTTTTTTTTTTGCGGTACGCGGGCCTCTCACTGTTGTGACCTCTCCCGTTGCGGAGCACAGGCTCCGGACGCGCAGGCTCAGCGACCATGGCTCACGGGCCCAGCCGCTCCGCGGCATGTGGGATCCTCCCGGATCAGGGCACGAACCCGCATTCCCTGCATCGGCAGGCGGACTCTCAACCACTGCGCCACCAGGGAAGCCCTGACAAGGTCTTTTGAAGAGAAAGAAGCTTGATTGCTCAGGACTTCTCAGACATACTGCATTACTCTCCTTATGTGGGGTGCTGAGTATTACCACTGTTTTGAGTGATTCTTAGTGAGAAATAGAAAGGAAACTTGCTCAGATGTGTAATTTGGTGGATATCACTCTTCCTAATTAATAAAGTATCAATGAGTTTTATTTCTTCAGTCTTTGGGTTCATCCTCGATTTCTCTGATCTAGGTTTAAGACGTTTAGCATCACGAGCTAGATGGTAAAAATGATCTAATAACTTATATGGGAGGAAAGGAAACAAGGATAATACAGCACTCTCCTCATGTCAGAGTAGGCTAATGCTAAGCCTGGTACCTGGTGGTAAAAGAATAAAAGTCTTATTGGGCACATTCCTTTGATGAGAAAAAAAGAGGAATTTATGCTGATGGATTCAAAAGGAGATAGATTAGAGACTAACTCTTCTTTATTAGAGATTAACCCTTCTTTATTAGAGACTAACTCTAGGATAGCTAGAGAGATCAAGTTTAGCAGAAAGGTAGGACGCTGAGAATAGAACAGGGAAGCAGAGAGCAGAAACCTCCACCTCTCCAGATCACATAGTAATCAAAAAGGCAGTACATGGAGTTGCTGATCACGCAGGTGATGGGGCCATGGCCAGAAACCTCAATGCCCACCAGGAATCTTTAAGTTAGAGGGAATTCATTAAACATGAGATTTCTGAGGAAAGCCCTGGAAGAGCTGGGGTACAGAAAATGATCAAATATGATGAAGTCTCAAAGCTTTAATTCCTTGAGGTTTCTAAAGTCCATTGGGTATCCCAGGTTCTTCTTCTGCTTTCCACTGAATAGAGTGTTTTCCACATTATCCTTTACCACAACCAGCAGCTTCAGCTGAGATCATCTAGTAGGAGTATGGTGAGAAGTGTTTGAGACCCAAGCTAGAAGTATAACTGTAAAAATGGCATTCTTCTAGGAAAAATATTTCCTGAAGCTGGGATACCAGTTAGATAATCAATTTGGTTGGTTTTGGTGAGTTAAAGTGGACTTTATTGAACTTGATGGGAAGCAGATTCTCTAGATCAAAGGCTTAACCAAAAGTCCTTTATGGGCATTGAGCACATAAGCCTAAATGAGGGTGGGGTTACTTTCAGTGATCTTTGCACAAAATAAAGTAGAATTGCATTTTACTCTTCATCATTGGATGTCAGTGGAAGAAGTCATGTTAAGAGTAAAGGAACTAACCAGACAAAGATGTCACAAAAAAGAAAACTACAGGCCAATATCACTGATGAACATAGATGCAGAAATCCTCAACAAAATACTAGCAAACAGAATCCAACAGCACATTAAAAAGATCATACACCATGATCAAGTGGGATTTATCCCAGGAATGCAAGGATTCTTCAATATATGCAAATCAATCAATGTGATACACCAAATTAACAAAATGAAGGATAAAAACCATACGATAATATCAATACATGCAGAAAAAGCTTTCGACAAAATTCAACACCCATGTATCATAAAAAACCCTCCAGAGAGTAGGCATAGAGGGAACTTACCTCAACATAATAAAGGCCATATATGACAAACCCACAGGCAACATCGTTCTCAATGGTGGAAAACCTGAAACCATTTTCCACTAAGATCAGGAACAAGACAACATTGCCCATTCTCACCGCTACTATACAACATAGCTTTGGAAGTTTTAGCCACAGCAATCAGAGAACAAAAAGAAATAAAAAGGAATCCAAATTGGAAAAGAAGAAGTAAAACTGTCACTGTTTGCAGATGACATGACACTATACACAGAGAATCCTAAAGATGCTACCAGAAAACTACTAGAGCTAACCAATGAATTTGGTAAAGTAGCAGGATACAAAATTAATGCACAGAAATCTCTTGCATTCCTATACATTAATGATGAAAAATCTGAAAGGGAAATTAAGGAAACACTGCCATTTACCACTGCAACAAAAAGAATAAAATACCTAGGAATAAACCTACCTAAGGAGAGGAAAGACCTGTATGCAGAAAACTATAAGACACTGATGAAAGAAATTAAAGATGATACAAACAGGTGGAGAGATATACCATGTTCTTGGATTGGAAGGATCAACATTGTGAAAATGATGATACTACCCAAAGCAATCTACAGATTCAATGCAATCCCTATCAAACTACCAATGGCATTTTTCACAGAACTAGAACAAAAAATTTCACAATTTGTATGGAAATACAAAAGACCCCAAATAGCCAAAGCAATCTTGAGAAAGAAAAACGGAGCGGGAGGAATCAGGCTCCCTGACTTCAGACACTACTACAAAGTTACAGTAATCTAAGCAGTATGGTACTGGCACAAAAATAGAAATATAGATCAATGGAACAGGATAGAAAGCCCAGAGATAAACCCACGCACATATGGTCCTTTATTTTTGATAAAGGAGGCAAGAATATACAATGGAGAAAAGACAGCCTCTTCAATAAGTGGTGCTGGGAAAATTGGACAGCTATATGTAAAAGAATGAAATTAGAACACTCCCTAACACCATACACAAAAATAAACTCAAAATAGATTAAAGACCTAAATGTAAGGCCAGACACTATCAAACTCTTAGAGGAAAATACAGGCAGAACACTCTATGACATAAATCACAGCAAGATCCTTTTTGACCCACCTCCTAGAGGAATGGAAATAAAAACAAAAATAAACAAATGGGACCTAATGAAGCTTAAAAGCTTTTGCACAGCAAAGGAAACCAGAAAGAAGATAAAAAGACAACCCTCAGAATGGGAGAAAATATTTGCAAATGAAGGAACAAAGTATTAAATCTCCAGAATTTACAAGCAGCTCATGCAGCTCAATATTAAAAAAAACAAACAACCCAATCCAAAACTGGGCAGAAGACCTGAATAGACATTTCTCCAAAGAAGATATACAGGTTGCCGACACACACATGAAAGGATGCTCAACATCACTAATCATTAGAGAAATGCAAATCAAAACTACAATGAGGTATCACCTCACACCAGTCAGAATGGCCATCATCAAAAAATCTAGAAACAATAAATGGTGGAGAGGGTGTGGAGAAAAGGGAACCCTCTTGCACTGTTGGTGTGAATGTAAATTGATACAGCCACTATGGAGAACAGTATGGAGGTTCCTTAAAACACTAAAAATAGAACTATCATACAACCCAGCAATCCCACTACTGGGCATATACCCTGAAAAAACCATACTTCAAAAAGAGTCATGTACCACAATATTCATTGCAGCACTATTTACAATAGCCAGGACATGGAAGCAACCTAAGTGTCCATCAACAGATGAATGGATAAAGAAGATATGGCACATATATGCAATGGATATTACTCAGCCATAAAAAGAAACGAAATTGAGTTATTTGTAGTGAGGGGGATGGACCTAGAGTCTGTCATACAGAGTGAAGTAAGTCAGAAAAAGAAAAACAAATACTGTATGCTAACACATATATATGGAACCTAAAAAAAATTGGTTCTGATGAACTTAGGGGCAGGACAGGAATAAAGACGCAGACATAGAGAATGGACTTGAGGACACAGGGAGGGGAAAGGGTAAGCTGGGACGAAGTGAGAGAGTGGCATGGACAGATATACACTACCAAATGTAAAATAGATAGCTAAGGGGAAGCAGCTGCATAGCACAGGGAGATCAGCTCGGTGCTTTGTGACCACCTAGAGGGGTGGGATAGGGAGGGTGGGAGGGAGATGCAAGAGGGAGGGGATATGGGGATATATGTATACGTATAGCTGATTCACTTTGGAGTGATTACAGACAGTCTGACAGTAAAGATTTCCAGTGTAAGGTGTTTACGTACCAGGGCCCAGATATCACGTTATTCCTCTCCATATGGAACTGAGGGATTGTTTGTGGTGATCAAAGGAACACATCCTTTTTTCATGTATAATTTCACCCTCCAAATACTATCTTCATAATTCATACAGGCATGAATCAATGAGGCCTGGACATTAGTGCATACTGAGCTACTGAATTTTTGAAAATGTAAGAATGAGGAAAACTTACAACAAAACTTTTTAAAAGAGGCAGTAGTGTAATGCTCATCCCATCCCCAGTAACATAGATTATCTGAGGAAAGAAGAGCTTAGGTATTTTTTCTTTTACACTTTCAAAGATGGAGACACAAACATATATATTTAAGCCCTGCCCTGCACCTTTTATAAAATATCTCCATGCAAGGGTGTTTAAGGTTAGAAACCCCAGAAGAAATATTTTCAAGCTTCTTTAAAAACTGTGCTTTTTGATAGTTCATTCCAGTGTCTCAAAATGTATTTTTGGATCTCCTTTTTCTCAAATGTAGAGATCAAAATTTTGGACTCTTGGAAATAGCTTCCTATGTTTGTTCACTCTATTCTTTAAGCCCTAAGGTCCTTTAGGGCAAAGATAATATCCCTATTCTGTGGAAGAGAGAATTGTGGTGATTGTAATTTTGTGCCTGTACATAGATCCTCCATCCTTCCTGGAGACTGAGTCCCTGAAAAGTACCAACGTCAGCAGAATCAAAGATAAGGTCAGACAAACCAGGGAGTTTGGGGAAACGTATTTTGAAACATTATTATTTTAAACATAAACATTTCCAAAAAGCAGCTATTTGTAAAACACATATGTTTCTCCCGGTAAGCTTTCTCCAGAATCATTTTCTCTGAGTTGATTCAGGAAATATACATAGGAAATTGTGATCTCCTAGGAAAGAGCCTTCCGCAGTTGTCTATTATGTGCACTACACTTAGTAAAAATATTCACCTAGACTTTATTGGATGTAAATTGAATGTGTTTTGCAATTATGTCTCCACTTACCTCATTTTCTCAAGACTTAGGAAATTTCTGTGCCTGCCTTGTTTTTTCACATATCATGGTGGAGCTTATGAGTATTCTTCCCCACTGACGTTCTATCAATATATCAAGGGGTGGGTTGTAGACAATCCTCATCTCTATCACCTCCCCCAGAAGCCCACTAACCCAGTTTGTCCAAAGGATAAGACTTACCTCTCGATAAATTCATCTGTTTAAGGGTTCTAAAGTGAAAAACACATAGGCCAAAGCATTACATACCTTTAAAATTGTGTGGACACACATGAATCTGCATTATTTCCCAGCTGCAGATGCCAACATGGTGATTACTTTAAGGTTGCTGTGCTCACATTTTAATAAATTGTAAAATTCTGATTCCCTTCCCCCTTCTCCCTACCTGTCTTTATTTTAGTATGAAAGTGACAGTCTGTGGGAAATCCGGGTTTCACTGAATGTCAGCTGTAGGTCACCAGAAAAAAATAATGTGGAGGAATATTTACCAAGTGTTACCGCTCATCCAGGCACAATCACAAGGATATATTCTGTCTTGTGAGGTAGTGGTGTGGGTGAGCATACACGACGACATGAGAACTTCTTGTTCACATCAAAATTAGCCAGCCTACAGGAATTTATAAATGTATTTGAAGAGATGTGTCAATGTTGCTCTTCAAGAAATGGTAACGTTGTACTTTTACAAAAAAAAAATTCTCTTTGTCCAACCTATTTCAGTATAATTTTGAAGAGGCGTTATGTTGAAGAGGAAGTAGGAGTAAAAATAGAATAGGTTTATATATTCCATCCATGACAGTGGATTAACTCTTGGGCTTCAGTGTGGTAACCTCGATGTTCAATGAGCCAAAGGAGAGTTCTGTTCATGAGGCTAGAAGTCTGATCTGTCTTCTTTTCCGTTGTGTCTCCAGCCCTCATCACATGGTAAATGTTCCATAAGTACATTTGATGAATTAATGAGTTAGTGAGCTCTACTGGGCACCTAAGCCAATTGTTCGCCATGTCAGTTTCATGAACCTGGTCTCTGCCTTGGACTTCATCCCACTGGCACTGGACACCTGCCCTGAACCCTCTCAATCAGGCCTTACCAAACCATCAACCTCTTAACAGCCTCCTCCCTTAGGGTTGAACCCTCTCCACTGAATACCCTCTCCTGATGAATAGATGATTTATAATTGAGATGCCCCACATGACTTTCAATCCCAGTTCTACTCTATATCTGTGCCTCTAATGCCTCACCAACAAAATTTGAATTCAATGGGAGTGGGGCATACCATATAGGGTTAGAGAAATGTACGAAACTGGGTATCGGGCTTCCCTGGTGGCGCAGTGGTTGAGAGTCCGCCTGCCGATGCAGGGGACGCGGGTTCGTGCCCCGGTCCGGGAAGATCCCACGTGCCGCGGAGCGGCTGGGCCCGTGAGCCCTGGCCGCTGAGCCTGCGCGTCCGGAGCCTGTGCTCCGCAACGGGAGAGGCCACAACAGTGGGAGGCCCGCGAACCCAAAACAAAACAAACAAAAAAAACACTGGGTATCCACCTTAGTAACCAGTGCCGCAGTGAGCACAGTTCTCCCTGCCCTGACTTGTACTTTCATTTAGAGGCTGATCCAGCTGGTCTCAGGGTCAGACCTCTCAGAGTTATGAACAGCAGAAGGGAGAACAAGGACGTAGATGGAAATTAGAGACAGCATATTTTATTTCACTGTAAGGAAAAACTTTCTAATGGGGTTAGAAAATTAGCCAAAACCTTCAAATATGGACTGTGTGACCACCTGTTAGGAGTGCAGTAAAAGAAAGCCCTATATTGAAAAACAATGTACGTATGTATACCATCTGTGGCAAACGCAGTGCATGCTGCTGTTTAGTTAACCTGTCCTATTCCACAGACATCTTATGGTCTCCAGGTATGCAATCCAGAGAGCTGGAAATTAACTGGTTAATAACAATCAAAGAAGCTCGTACATCTAAGCAGGAAAAAATACATCTTCTTTAATGTCAGTAGTTTTTATGGGTGAGTTGTCCAAAGTGTAATCAATGTTTGTTATATTTCTCTCAACACAGGATGTATACCCTTCTACAGTGTTTGGGCAATGACTCTGGACATAAGATATTTCTTCTTGTCTGGCTATAGAGTGTGTTGCTTTGAAAAGGCAGCATTGTGCAATTGTGAATAAATTTTTAATTGTCTTCCCCTGGAACCTTTATGTCATCCTTGGGAAGTGCCCAGATATGTTCCTGAAAAGTTGAATATACATTTAACTTTGGAGAATGAAATTGATTTTAAATGCTAATTATTGAAGGGAATTATCTACTTTATTCTCTTATGGGGCAAATAATTACTTGCTCATTTTTAGTTTTGGCAAATCTTAATTTTAATATACCTGCCTTGCTTTCCCTAAATCTGTAGTTATTTGCAAAACTGTAGTGACACTGAACTAAATCACCTCCTCAACATTAATGACATGTGTAGACATTCCTGAATTTTAAAAGAAACCAGTGAGTACCATATTTGTAAGGCAAGTTTCTGAATCCCCAGCATTTCTATTAATTAACCCTAATCTTTAACTTTGGAAAGTAATCAAGAGAGATTATTTGAGCCCCTGTTATCATAAGAGAATCGTGGATGAAATTCCATTCCATATAAGACCAAAAAACATAGGCTGGAGGGAACACTGGATTGACAGTTTCAATCAGCAGAGTGAAATCCTGCTTTTCTTTCAAATGAGTTGATTTTCGTAAACTGCTTAGCTTCCTTAGACCTCAGTATTCTCATTGGAAAATGGCAGTAAAAATGTCTGCCCTTCGTACTTCACAGAGTTTATCAGGATCACATGGAAAATGTTATGTGAAGACATTTATTTTGTAAAGCACAAAGTAAGTTTTATAGCAAATCTAATTAAGTGTGTAGTGCTTTCAAAATTTCTCCCAGGCAAGGTCTCAGGATGAATCCTATCTTTGAAACTCTGTCATCTTCTCTTGGAAGCACTGGCAGCAACAATGAGTCATTGAGAGAAATGTTGTTATTATTATAATAATCATAATAGAAATTAGAATAGTATGGACGGTACACACAATTAATATTCATACTTGGGGGGCTTAGAACAAATCAGAATACGGATCCCAGTGTGAGCTGCCCATAGGCAATGTTTACTGTCTGTTCCCTCTCTCCTCTTTTCTAATCCCTTTCTTTTCCTCTAAGTGCTTCTAGATTCTTGTTCCTCAAGCTCTTGGCTGGCATTCTACCCCAGGATACTGGATTTGATATGGTGTCCTGCTTTGTAATTTTTTTTTTTTTTTTTTTGCGGTACGTGGGCCTCTGACTGTTGTGGCCTCTCCCGTTGCGGAGCACAGGCTCCGGACGCGCAGGCTCAGCGGCCATGGCTCACGGGCCCAGCCACTCCGTGGCATGTGGGATCTTCCCAGACCAGGGCTCGAACCCGTGTCCCCTGCATTAGCAGGCAGATTCTCAACCACTGCGCCATCAGGGAAGCCCCTCATTAACTGTTTTGCCAGCATTTTAAACGTCTAATTATATGTCACAAACTATAACTGGAGCATCAGTTTATAAGGGGATAATCTAGGGTTTTGTTGAACTTTTATTTTAAAATTTCAATTTAGAGCTGCTTTGAGGTTTGATCTGCAGTTCAAAGTAGAATTTTACCAGCTTAGTAAATGTGAGCCTCAGGCACGTTCCAAGCTCCACACTTGACACATTCTTGTGATGTACTTGAAAGTACTTGAAGGCATCACTGATGTGAGATTTTTACAACATACAGTTGCAGAGAATAAAGGGCCTCCCACAAAATGTCACCATGCATGATATATTAGTAGAGGCAGACAAGGGTCTTAGAGACTTGGTGTTGGTAGCACCCTGAAGCTTCTAGAGTTTTCTGAAGGCTTCACAAACCCTTTCCTTCATTCTCCATGCCCAAAGGGAGAAAAGTTGCTATGGATAAACTTAAGATGAGGAAACATGGAGCCATATTAATAAAGGGGGCAATTTAGCAGGAGGATTATAAATAATACTGTGTGGGAGCTAGCCTTTTCTTTTCAATTTCTAGAGCTCCCTTTTCCTCAGATCACGGGGTTAATATCTGGAGGCCTGGAATTCACCTGTGGGCCTACAGAAAGGGGGCCAAGGCTGGGTATACTTCAGTGAAGGCCGCCAACCAGAAGAACAGAAGTTATCTGTATGATTCCATATGGTCTGGAACAGGGCACTAGGCTAGAGGTTCCTCACATAAAGGCTTAGAGTTGAAGTATTTCTGAGTGTATGCAAAGAAGAGGACCTTGCATGGGTGGCTATGGCCATGGTGGGTGACTGGTCAAAGAACTGGGGATCTTGGGTTCAAAGACAGATAATACCTTGACATTCCTAAGAGAAGAGCCTCTCATATGTCTGGCTTGGCGCCTAATCATCCCCAACCAACTATCCAATTATCCACTGGGCCAGATAGACAGTGGTTTACGGCTCTAGGGAGAGACGGCAGAGCAAATGCCAAGTGAGAACTTCATTGGAGACATAGACAGCCACCTCCTGCACAACTAGTAATTCAAGCTCTCTCTTGGGACCCATAACCTGGTGAGCTTATGGCTCAGTAACATACCGTGTATGAAAATGTTCAAAATCGTCATGGACGAGCATGGCGATGGAGATTCCAAACCTCAGTCTAGCATTTCTCACTTGCCTTGAGTCAGAATGAATTTAGTGTAATTAGACAGGAAAGATGGATAAAAATAACTGCCATGGTAGTCACAGGGAAATGACAAATGTGCAGCAAGAGGGAAGTTACTTTTTCTTCTTGACAAACTCACAGACAAAGTACATGGTAAGATGGCACTCTGTGTCATTCCACCTGCCTGAACTCAGCATTTCCACACAGTCCTCGTGGCCGTAGGGGTCGCTGGGCTCACCCTCCTTCCAGTTGCTGTAGTTCTGCAGTGGAGTGTTGTCGGTGAACACATACTGGCCCTCTCTCTCAAGGTCATTCACCCCGATGAACACCCGGAAGAAGCCACTCTTGGAGACGTAGTCTGCCAGGAGCATGTTGGCAGCTTCATCCTTTGGCATGGCTAGCATTCCACCCCGGATCCGGCAGTGGGACAGGGATTCCCTGTAGTTCTTCTCCTCCTGAACGATGTAGTAGAATTTCTCTTCAGTTTCCCTAATCCCTGCTATGACTTTGCAGCAAGGAAAAGAAGAATGGATTATATATGTCAAAAAGAGAAACGCTAAGTATAAAATATTGCTAACTTAAATTCATTTATTCAACGTTTAAAATTCTTTTCCAAGACCCTATCATGAGGTGGGCACTGGTTCAATATTTTCTCCACCTTTCTAGCTGTCAAATGGGGAAAAAACTCCTGTCATTGGTCCTCCCCAGTCTTTTTCTCCTTCACTTCCCTCACAATGTGAAGCAGAGAGCTATTTTGACAAAGATGTGTTATATGAACTGTCACTCAGCTCCTCTCAGACAATTTTTCCCCTCCTAGTTTATGCTTTTGCCACACTTACCGTTCCATGAGCATGACCTTCTCTCTTCCACTTCCGTACCTTTCATGCCTCGAAGGTCTTCTTACTGCTTTATCCGGCAAATTCCTACCCATCCTTTAGATCTTAGTGGAAGTGTTCTCTCCTATAAGAGCCTTTTCAATGCTCCTGGACAGACGTGAGCACTCCTGTGCATTCTCCCCTATGTTTCCATTGTCCCTTTCACTTCACAGCACTTGACACATTCTAGTCTAATTGTTTGTGTGTCTCTTCTACTGAACTGTGAGCATCTTGAGGCCAGTGACCATGTCTTTGCCACTCTGTAGCCTCAGTGCCTGGAACAGCGTTAGGGGGTGGTAAAGGCTTACTGGACTGATATGGAAATAATACAGAAGTTTGTCCCTATGGGCCAGATTCCTAGATTGTGAACGTATACATCAATTGAGATAGATGGTCTATACTTCACTCCAGGTACATGAAGTAGACTGAGCTTCTGAGTAAGATTCAGGACAGAATTGGGGACTCAGAATCATCCCGAGCTCATAATATGCTATGTACGTTTTGGCCTATGGGGGCATCTACATACATCTTTTTAGGGTCTATAAGTTAAAATTTACAAATAAATCTATGAGCACTCAAATGTTACGGACTATTGCGCTATGTTGAACCTCTGGGGTCTGGTTTATTCATTAACGTCCAAGTCATGTCAGATGCGGCATCTTCTGTATAGGTTATAACCAGAGTTATAACTGAGGGTTAGTTCATATCAAACATTTCCTATGCCTCTAGTATTACAAGACGAGAATGGACACAAGATGGCAACCGTGCGCCTCCAGTATTGTACAATAAATATGGCTGGATTATAATAAATAAAAGTACAACAAAGTGAAACCAACCGTAACAGTATGAATGAGACAGTATGAATGAGTTCCCTCATTCATACTGTCTCAGGAGAGGGCACATAAGCCCCACTTTAAGGGCTTTATTGAGCACTTTAATAGGGAAATACAAGGGAAAACAAAAGTGACTGATATGGAAAATTGCACAATTTAGAGAAATGCATAATGTTCCTATTGATTTGCACTGAGGGTAGAGGAGTCATGAAACCTGTGTTCAGATCCGTGCTCCACTGTTCATTTAGCTTGTATCTACGGGTAAGGTAATCTCTCTAAGCTTCGGTCTAATCATAAAAATTATTGTTATTCCAAGTACTCAAGAAAGTAGCTGTTGTTTTTATTATTACTTTTACCTTCTGAGATGCTGGCTGTTTGAAAGCTGGGCCTTTTTTTTCTTAAGGCCCAGCTAGCCAAACTCTGCCTCTTCTTCCTTCCCCTCTCTCACTAAAGCACCCGTTTCTACCCATAGGAACGCACATACGTATGTCCACAGGAAGTGGACCTGAAGTGTCCTAGAGTGAGTGGATAATTAGGATTTTGAGAGACCTTTAAACCGTTGACACTATCTCAGTAGGCCTTTGCCCAAAGTTATTTCCTGCTAGGGATGTTGGAATTGCAGTGTTGAAAGAGATAAATCCACGGATAAATAGTACAAAGCAATAGAAGAGACTCACCATTCTTGACAAACTTCATCGATGTCTTGAGGCGAGCCACACTGATATCCAGTTGCCCAACAACTTTTCGGTATCTTCCGCAATCACAGACAGTCCCTTTTAAATGACAAAGCTGTGAATTCATGTTGAACCACTAGCAGACTGGTTGAAAAGAGCAATTGCTCTCTTCCCAATATTTACTGTCTTCTTCAGGTCTGGCTACGTCTCTCTGTGAACGGCTATGCTTTTCGTCTTTTATGTAATACAGGGTTTCTGATATACCTTGTCTTTAGGAATTCAGAAAATATCTTTTTAAATATTTTAAATTAGTTAAAACACAGTTCTAAACGAGATTTTTTAAAAGAACTGTCAATATGACTAAGCACGGTACACATATTGTGGACCATTTGGCATTTTGTTGAACACAGAACATACCAGTCTCAGAATAAAATCTTTACAGCTTTTAAAAAACATATTTCTAGCCAGTCTTCTCTTCTGTTACTGCATTGTTCACTGGCTCACACAACTCTGCCAAGACAGGAGAAAACTTTCACGATGAAATAAATGTTAATTCTGATTATCCATTTGGAGTATAGCTTATGTTTCAAGGACTAAATTTAAATCTTGTGAATAGATCTATCTTACAATTTCAAGAGTCAGTTGTTCCATTTGTGGATTAACTATGATTTTAACTTCTGCCATTAATTCCCCTTTGCTCATTTACCTTTTCAGTTACCTACTGGTAATGTGGCAGAGAAAGAATTGTAAGGAAAATGATGTAAAATTCAAGTGATTCCCAGATAACCAATAAGGGCCTGCTGTATAGCACAGGGAACTCTGCTCAATATTATGTAACAACTAAATGGGAAAAGAATGTGAAAAAGAATAGACACGTGTATATGTATAACTGAATCACTCTGCTGCACACCTGAAACTAACGCATTGTTAATCAACTATATTCCAATATAAAATAAAAAGGTAAAAAAAATTCAAATGATTCCCTTTTCCTATTTAATGGCTGCTTCATGTCAACATTTCCATTTGCTTTGTTTCTTTGGTTGTTGAAAAGCAAAATGAATTCTATTAGCCAAAGGAAAAAAAAATATCTGTGGCTTTATTTATCCACATTCACAGTTAAATATAAGGACGTTAAAAGAGCTCTTAGAATTAGTCCGCACTACACCTTTACGGATAGAAATAATTGAAGCTCACCAAGAACAAGCTACTTTTTTCCTTGCATCAAGCGCTGGAAATAGACCTCTCTTTCAGTATCAGGGAGAAACTCCCCGGCCACTGAGGCATGTTCTGTAACCACAGGGCCTCACTGGATCAGGCCAGTCTGCTGCTGGCAAACTGCTTGGCCAGTATTTGGCTGAGATGTTGGTGGAATGTAAGACGTGCTGGTCCAATTGTTGTGGCCCTCGTGGATTTTCCTCCTGGTCTCGGAGAATGAGGGCTGCTTCCTGATGTGCTGGGTTTGCTGCCTCATGGTAAGCATGGGAGGGGTGGAATCACCATCCTCCCCTTCCCCAGAGGCTTGGAAAGTCACCAGCAGATACAGAGGAAATTTTCATTCTTCTCTTGCTTCTGGCCCAAGGAAAATGAGGTTAATCCCACTGAAAAGACTATTGTTTTTCTATAAACTATATTCATTTTTAAGATGAATAGATTTGGAATGATGCTAAAAATTAAGAAGAAAAACTAAGTATATTATACCTGCTTTGCCTTTTCCTCCAGGTATCCCAGGCAAACCCTTTTCCCCTTTGTCACCTGAAGAAAAACAATAGCCATGAAAAGAACAACTAAATGAAACAGTGTTATTGATGAATAGAATAGAACGCATAAAATCTAATGAAATAGAATTATTTCAGGCAGACAATATCTTATACACCTAAAACAACAGGAAAGAGGTTTTAAAATTCATTGCAATATCTCCAACAAATATTCCTTGGTTTTATAAAAATAATTTGATTTTGAGTTGGCTGTACAGGTACAACAAACCAAACAAGTCATAATTTAATTAGATGGAATGCAGAATTCCAGTTGGATGTATAAACGTTTAAGTTTGTGTCACTGATCTTACTAACATGTTTTTATAATGTGGCCTTCTGGGCAAAGCTAAGACAATATTCTGCATGTTTTTAATTTAAAAAGTGCCATTGTTTTACACATCTGGATCAACTGATTAGCACTACACAGTGTCTGTGTATTTATTATGCCCCCAAGTTCTTCCATGTGCCTCTGCCCTTGGATTTTCAAAAACATGTATCGTGCTTTTTCAATTTAATTCAACAAATACTTACTATTTACTTACTCTATGCAAGACAAAAGACTTGCTTGGTACTTTGAAAGGGTATAAAGAGAGACAAGATTAGACATCTGGCTTGAAAGAGTTTATGCTTTTTGGAAGAGATGTGATGTATGCAAATATCTATAACTTAAAGTTGTGTCAAAAATATTATACTGACATATCAACCTTGATCATTTTCCTCTCTGCTCTTTTTTGTATTTGACCCTTTTCTTATTCAGTCAGAGACATCCACAAAACAGTTTTCAGAGAATCAGAATTATTAAAGCAGAGAGGAAAAAAAGGTTGAATTTTTTCAACTTCAGAATAAGCTCTTGAAGCCCACATCAGGCACAATAATTGAAAGCAAAACTTTTGATTTATAAGAGGAAATGTTTGCCTGAAGCTTTGGGCCCTGAAGTACTCTTCTCCAAAGAGAAGACCCTGATAGAAGTAAAACAGAGTTTATGCTTCAACAGTGATCTGGAAAAAGAATAAGAAAGAATTCAGGGGGATGAATACAGGATGAAGGTCATCCAGGCTAGAAAAGAGTATGAGGCTTACTCTTGTAGGATAATGATGTGGCCAGGAATTGGGTATATGACCGAGGGGGCAATGTAAGGGGCAATGGGGTCAGCATTGAGGTTCTGCCTAACCCCTTCCTTTCCCAGCAAAAGGAAAAACCTGGGAGCCACTCTAAAACCCAAAAGGTTCCCCATGTTGCCTGCCAACTAGCCATTCTTTCATCACTGTCTGCTGACTGCTTTTCATTGAGTCCCGTACATATTGGCCACTGATCATGCAGAAAGGCATGCCTGCCAGGGCCCCCAGGATTTGCTGAGCCTTTCCAAATTGACCCATGTGGACACTTTTCTTTACAGTGATGCCACAGCTCCCCAGACAAAAGGAGGGGAGTCCTTGAAACCCCAAATGTAGTTTAAGTATGCTGGGGAATGCCTCAGAACTTGTACTTGGATGAAATGAAACAATGGTGAAATCTATGACAATGGAATGTGATAAATATTATAAGGAAGACCATGAACAGAGATAACATACTCTGTCCAATGCAGAAGGGAGTTGGAAGAGGTAGTGCCCCAGCTGGAAGAATGAAGGAAGGCTCTCCTGAAGAGACGGCATTGGAGCTTCAGCAGGTGAAGGTAGGAGCAACATAGGAAACAAGGTACAGCAGAGGTACAGTTGGGAAAGAAGCATAAACATATGCCCAGCACCCTGATGAGGAAGATTGATCTGGACACACCTAAGCTGTGTCCTGCAAACTCCTCATTTCCCTTATATGTAAACTGGAAAAGATGAGATTAGATTTTGAGAGTATGTTAATGGAAGAAAAGGAATATATACTTGCTGAGTGCCAATCATCTGTCAAGTTAGACACTTTATAGGTATTATCATATTAAATCCAATGAGCTAGGTACTATCATTATATTTATTCTACAACTGAAGATACTGAAGATCAGAGAGGCAAAATAAATTGCTCAAGGACATCCAGCAATTCAATAGCAGTGCTGGTATTGAAACCCAACCACTTCTGACTCCCCAGTTCATGGTGCTTTTCAAATAACTTAACCAATGACTTAATGAAGGGAAGCCAAGTCTTCAAAAAACGTTATAAAAAGTTGAAAGGAATATCAGTCCTATCATCACCAAAAGCAATATGGATTTGAAAGTTCATATGAATATGGCTTAATATTTTAATTAAAAATCGTTTATTTTCTTTATATGTGAATCCTTTCAATTCAACATAGGTTGAAAATTGATTCTAGTTCTGCTATGACCCTAGTTTCTGGTCTAAGCCCAATAATGAATATTAAAAAAAAAAGCATACATAGAATATTTGCTTTAGAAAATGATAGGTTTTGGGGGACTTCCCTGGCCGTCCAGTGGCTGGGACTCTTTCACTGCCGAGGGTACGGGTTCAATCCCTTGTCAGGGAACGAAGATCCTGCAAGTCGCGCAGCACGGCCAAAAAAATAGGTTTTTAAGGAAAACAAAGTGCACATAAGAGACCAAGGAGATGAGACATTAGCACCATTGTCTACAAACAGAATGAAATAAAGGAGTTGCCTGGTAGGTTTTCAGAGAAGCTAAAGACAGCTGTGGATCAGAGTAGGGCAAGAGTCATTGAAGCAGTAGCCTTTAACTGGATCTTAATGTGGGAAATAGATACTTGAATTGATGCATGGATTTTTTTTTTTTTTTTTCTGAGAAGATGTAAGCACTGTGACTACTTTCCAGTATTTTTTTTTTTTTTTTTTTTTTCGGTACGCGGGCCTCTCACTGTTGTGGCCTCTCCTGTTGCGGAGCACAGGCTCCGGACGCGCAGGCTCAGCGGCCATGGCTCACGGGCCCAGCCGCTCCGCGGCATGTGGGATCTTCCCGGACCGGGGCACGAACCCGTGTCCCCTGCATCGGCAGGCGGACTCTCAACCACTGCGCCACCAGGGAAGCCCTACTTTCCAGTATTCTGACATGAATTCCTTTCCTGTTTTTTAACAGATGGGAAAGTCAATGGAGTGTGGTGGAATGAAAGACCATGGAAGTCTGAAAAAGCAGGGCTTGAATCTTGACTATGCCATTTAATAGCTAAACATGGACAGGTTACTTAATTCCTTTAAGCCTCCATTTCTTTCATTTTTAAAGTGGAATAGTGGTACCTTAAGTCATCAGATCATTAAGAAGGATAAATTAGATAATGTTATCATGGGATTAGGTCTGTGCTTGACGCCCAGAGGACGTTCAACCAGTGTTAGCTTCTGCCCCCTAAATCAGAGTTATGGTAAAGGAAAGCATGCCAAGTACTTAGCCAATTCATGGTGAATGTGAGCTCATAGTGTCTACTTCCCCAAAACGAAATCTGGTTTAAAGCATACGCAAAAATTTATTTTTGACCCATAAGTGAGAACACCTCTGTATTAACTGTCTTAATGTTGAAGAGTTAGAGGTTGCATTTAAACAAACAAGCACCATAATACTTTCACTGTAAAAAAGATTATTAACCTTAAGTAAAAGCATCTATTTTGTCGTGAGATTGAATTTACCTATACTAAATCATCCTTTCCTATTCCTGAAATGAAATATTGACATCCAGAAAGCTACCTTATCCATTCAAGTGACAACATTAAGGTCAGCCCAGAAAGCTGAGATTAATCTGAGTCAGTGAAAAAGGACCAATGAGTCATTTAGAAGGACCAATGACAAAATGAGAACAATAAATTTCAAAATTCAGATTAAAAATGAAATTAATCCAGGTGAGCCAGAGCAATGAACCTCCATTTTTTTTTTTTTTTTTTGAAATTCCAGGACATGACATAGCTCTGGAGGAGTAAAAAATCTTAACCAATGGTGAAAACTGATGTTAAGGGAAAGTGGTACTTAGAAATAAAGAGTAGAAAAGAAGGTCACATCATAGGAAATAATGTATATCATTTATTTTTTCATCCTTAATGCAACAAACATTTAGAAAGTTTCTACTGTATAGTAGACATTAGAATAAAATGGTTAAAAAGCAGCATCCTCACATACCCTTTAAACAAAGAGACCTGATATAGCCTTTGTTCATTTGTTTCCTCCAGAAATCCACAGTGTATTGGATGAAACAGACAACCTAACAAGCCATGACGATAATAAAGTGATGGAGGTGTGCACTAGATGTATAGGCAACTGAGTTTGAATAAGGAATTGCCTGAAGAAGATAAGGTTAGTTAACACTATCCGTTCCAGACTGTTACTTCTCCAATTTTGGGAAGTTCATGCATTTTAAGGCTCAGAAAATCATACGAAAACTTTTGATCCTACCCCTTGACTCGTCGTCTACCACCCTTCCTTCCAAAGTTACCTAGTCTTATTCTATGACAGGATTAAGACCAGGCTCAAGATCATGAATTTCAACCCTCCTGGTTGGAGCCTCATCTAGATTTGGCACATCTAAATCTAGGAATGTGCAACATCTAGAATAATTAATGAAGGTCTTGAATTCTGGACGTGTTCGTGGCAATGACTTAGCCTCCCACTCTACTTCTGCTCATCTCTAGGGCAATACTTGAGATCTTAACCTTATATAACTTGGTCGCATCTCAGAAATCTTGAAGTCCAACATGCCACACTCTGGCTACACCTTTCCCTCCCTTTAACCATTTGTTAAATGAAGCTGATAGAGCCAGAAGCAGATTCATGATGTATTTTTATCTGAAGCTTACACAATTTGAGGAGACTTCTTTAAAACAAATACTAAATTACAAATGACAAAGTGCTTATAAAAATGAATCCTTGTTTTAAGAAAAGAAAACTAAGTCACTAAATTTTAAAAGTAGCCAATTACCACATTACAAAATTCACTAAAAATCATAAAATTTTAATAAAAGAATTTTGTATTTCTATAATTCTTTTTTTTCATATGTTATGTGCTGCATATGTTTGGCTGCATTCATATACATCCATTGATTTATTGATAGGTGCATCATTTCCCATTTCAAAAAAAATATCGTCTTTGCATAATTCAAGTTTGGGGTCTGTTTCTGCATGCTGTATTCATTTCCATTGGTCTATTTGTCTCTGCACTAAATCAATACTATCTTAATTGTTTAACTTTATAATAAATATTTAAATGCAGTAATTTAAATCTTTCACTTTTGTTTTTATTTTTCAAGATGGTCTTTGGGAATTCATGGTCCTTTTCATTTCCCTATAAATTTTGAATTGGCTTATCTTATTCCAAGAGGACTACTTCTGGGATGTTAACTGAAATAGCACTGAATCTATTGATCATTTTGAGGATCATCTTATTAATATTGATCATCTTAACAATACTGAGTCAACCAATCTATGAATGTAGCTTTACCTCCATCTCCTTAGATATTCTTTAATTTCTCTCATTATCAACATGTGGTGTTTGTCGTAGAGAGCTTATGCATCTTTTGTTGGATTTATTCCTAGATATTTGACCATTTTGATGCTACAATAAATGGAATCTTTTTAATTTCAGTTTTTAAAATTGTTTCTAGTATTTAGAGACAAAATTGATTTTTAGAAGTTAAGCTGTCTAAAAAACTTAATACAAATAGCTGATCTGTAGATTCTTTAGTATTTTCTGGGTATGTTATCATGCCGTCAGGAAATAACCACCCTCTTCTTCATTTCCAGTTATTATGATTCTTATCTCTTGTTCTTGCATTTTTGCTCTGGCTGGCACCTCTTCTATAATATAATGTTTTTTTCTTTTCTAACATCTTTATTCGAGTATAATTGCTGATTAGACTTGGTGGTGAAGGCTATGCTCATCTCATTTCCAATATCAGGAGAGAAGTGTTCAATATTTCGCTACCAACTATGATTTTTAAATAGGTTTCTGTTGTTGTTGACATTCTTTTCATATTAAATGTTTCCCTCTATTTCTAGTTCGTTACATTTTTTTTAACACGAATGGGCCTATGTTTAATGAAATGTTTTTTCAGAATTCCTGGAATTCTAACTGGAAATGTTTGTTTTTGAAATGAGAAAAAGAGTGGCATTTCCTGGGCTACTCATCTCTGGCAGGCCCTGAATTCCCAATTCAGTTTGGGCAGCTGTCTGCTCAAGCCTCTTGGTCTCTTAATGCTGCCTCAAGTATGAATTGGTAAATGTGGAAAATTAGCACAGGATGTAGAGCTCCCCTTAGCGTGGCTCCCCTAAAGTCTTTTTCTGTTTGGTTTCCCTCTCATGCCTTCAGATATGGTTTTATTTATTTTTTGACTCAACTAGTCATGCTTAGCAGAAGGATTAACGCAGGTGACTCTCTCATGGCCCGTAGCAGAAATCTGAATTTAATTTTTATTATTAATAACGTAAGAAGTTACTTTCACCTTCACAACTTGTTATTGATGGTTATGTAAATTAAGAATATTGTCAGCTTTGAGAATACCTCTGTAAAGTCTTGTTCATATCTGAGCTGTTAGATTTGAAAAATGTTTCCACAGATTAACTCTAGCCTGGTACATTTCAAGCCTTGTTTCTTTTGCACAATCGACACATTTCTTGGGCTGGGTGCCCCGGACACATTCTTATGATGATCTGACTTCTACCCCTGCACTTTTTCATTATGACTTTGGATAGATCTGCACAGTCGGTGGTAGGAGTATTCTTGGAAGTTATTCCTACTTTGGAACTGTTAGCAAGAATTTAACTGTACATGGAAATAACTGCAAACTACACAGATATATCTCATTAAGTCCAAACAAAATATTTCCCCCACTCAAGTTCTTCTTAGCTAGCTCCCAAAATACTTGTATCCACTCCAAAAACTTATACAAGGAGAAGTATGTTGGAGGGAAGTTGGTGCAGGAGACAGTGCTCTCTCTTTCTCTCTCTCTCTTTTTTTTTTTTAAGGCTGTTATTGTCTTTATTTTGTCCATGAGGGAACTGAAGCACAGATAGGTTAAGAAATGTATACAAGGTCACACGGCAAGAAAGACACTGAGTCAGGATTGAAACCCAATCATTCCGATTTCAAACCTCAAGAGTTCAAATATTCTGCTGTATGGCAGCCCAAGTAATCCATGATGGAAGATGTTCACACCTTAATAGATGTTCAAACTCAGGTTGAGAGCACAAAGGAAGGGTTCAGGAAAAGCTTTATAAAGAAGCCTAGTCTTCATGGTCTTGAAGAATAAGTGGCATTTTGACACACAGTGATGGACGAAGAGGTGTGTAGGGGTAGGAAACTGTCTGAGCAAAGGCAGAGGGCAGAAGAAGGCACCTTGGCGTGTTTGGGAAACAGCAAAAGGAGACAGTACCCTTAATCCATGCATTCCAGTGGGGACAGTACCACCTCATGGATGCAAAAGTCAGTGCAGTGGGGGGGTGAAAAAATCTTACTCTTTTTTAATATATAAAGTATAAATACACACAAACTACATAATATATAGTCCATGGATGGTGTTAAAATTTCTCGGAGGGGTGGGCAAGAAGGAAAAATATGTCTAAACGTCTCATTAAGGGGGCAATATGTCTCAAAAGGCTTGTTGGCAAGGCACTGGTTTTTTAAAATGTTGAGAGGCACCATTTTGATGAGTTAAGGTTACTTTACAAATTTCACCAAGACTTGTGGCCACGTGAACCCATCTCTGAGGCTCCTCTTGGCGGCTTGGGAAAAACCCAAACCAGTGCAGGGCTCTGCAGCCAAAACTTCATCAGCTTCATGGTAAAACCACCACAGGTACATCCTACAGCAGGACCATGAACTGTGAGGGGTCCGTGTAGCTCTTCTTCAGCTACGAGGTCTTCAACTTCAAGTGAATATACACTACACGGTGGATATAAGCCCCTGGATCAAAAGGAACCATAATAACTTCTTTTCAGTGGTACTGCCTTCTATTTCTGCCCTCAAATGCAGGTCGAAGGAAGTTTCTCAAAGGAATGAGCTGGAGGGTGTTCCAAGCCACAGAATGAGAGGAGAGGGGCCACAGCCTCAGCTCAGCCTGCCATCCATCAACCTGCCCAGGAGAACACACTGCTGGCCACTGCTGGCTTAATTACGCAGCTGCTAAAGCACATATGGAAGGCTGGAGGGGACATTAAGGCTGCGGAATTCTATTACCCATAGCACTGAGTTTCCCCACTCTGCACCTTTGCACAAGTATCTCTCGCATCTTCCTCAAATGCTTTATCCCTGTTTCCATAAACATGTTACTATTCTTCAAGATCTCGGTCAGTACTTCTTCTCTTTTATTTTTTTTTTTGCTTTACACGGAGCACAGGCTCCGGACGCGCAGGCTCAGCAGCCATGGCTCACAGGCCCAGCCGCTCCGCGGCATGTGGGTTCTTCCCGGACCAGGGCGCGAACCCGTGTCCCCTGCATCGGCAGGCGGACTCTCAACCACTGCGCCACCAGGGAAGCCCGGTCAGTTCTTTTTCATACCAATCTGGCTTTACTCTCTGACATGGCTCCTATAGTAGTCCTGTGGTCATTCAGCGTTATACAGTTGACCCTTGAACAACACGGGTTTGAAATGTGCGGGTTCACTTATGTGCAAAGTTTTAAGATAAATATATTGGGGAAGTTTTGGGAGATTTTCAACAATTTGAAAAAACTCACAGATAAACCACGTAGCCTAGAAGTACTGAAAAAAATTAAGAAAAATTTAGGTATGTCATGAATGTATAAAATACATGTAGATACTAGTCTATTTTGTCATTTACACCATAAAATATACACAAACTGATTATAAAACGTTAAAATTCATCAAAATTTACAGACGTGACTACAGACCATACATGGTGTCATTCCCAGTTGCGAGAAATGTAAGCAAACGTAAGGATGTAGTATTAGATCATAACTGCACAAAATTAACTGGAGTAAATACTGTCCTTAGGTCATACTTTCCTAGCCACCTCCCACTACTTCAGTGGTGAGCTCCAGCGCAGCAAGTATCTGCTTAAAATGCCCCTGTGATGCAAATCATCCGCACTTGAGCCCGTTCTGTTCTCCTATGCTCAAATCAATTGTGTATCCAGGTTAAAGGAGATCGCTTTGAAACTTCAAACCCACAGAACGATGTCTGTATGAACTGCTGACTATCAGAAGCAATAAGGGAGGGTGGGAGGGAGGCTCAAGAGGGAGGGGATATGGGGACATATGTATGTATATGGCTGATTCACTTTTGTGTACAACAGAAACCAACACAGTATTGTGAAGCAATTATACTCCAGTAAAGATCTATTAAAAAAAAGAACCTGCTACCGTTGTGGTGCTTTTGGAGAAGACGATGGGATAGGGTGCTTAGGTAATAAAGGGGAGGCTACCTGTGTTTTATAACATGGAAGCAGGAACATGCAGGATCAGGGTATGACTGAAAACAAAAGGATGTACATACACGCACCTCAAATTCCTATCCTGTTAGTAGATCTCAGACACAGACTTATTATTATTCCACTCAGATTAAAAAGGAATATTATACTGTCCTCAGCTACATTGAGTTTTAGGAATAATTGTTTTCTGCAACTGAGTGCCCTTCATGGTCATGACACCCATTTTAATTGCATAAAGGATTATAACCAGTAGATCCCAGGAGAGAGTTCTGGGGAGAGACTAACTGAACTTTATGTTTGAATCTGTCCCTGAATTTCAGTTGAAGTTTGCTCAAGGCCTTTTTTGAAAGACACGTTGCTTACGTAGGGAAGAAACTGCCAAGATAGGAGGGAGGAGAAAACTCGTGTTTTAAAAGAAAGGAAAGGGCTCATTTTTCATGGTACAGAACATTTCAACATATATCGAGGGTAGGTTCAATTGGCTTTAAATTGCTACTGGAGAATAGTAAAATATAGCTTACCCTTCTTGCCAATGGGCCCGGTCTTGCCAATATTGCCTTGGTCTCCTACATCACCCAGTTCTCCTTTAATTCCTGAAAAGCAAAGCATGTCATCTTTATATCCTAAGGTTTTATCTTCCCTTTAATGATGTGCCTAGTATATGATATTCACTTGAAGGAAATACTGAAAAGTGCATTCTTCTATCTGTGGTATATAATAAACACCCTGTGCTATATTAACTATTTTAATAGCATTATAATGTACGTATTAAAATTAAAATGTGGGTGAGTGTGACAGTCCTGGGCCTGACGATATTAAAATGCAATATTTCTAAAGAACTACAGCAGAGGATGTTTAATCTAAAGGTCAGGTAAGGAGCTGAGTGAAAAAATTCTTGCAGTTTTTTCTAATTCTGTTCCTCCTGAGATCCACTTTGGCTTCAGTCTGGGATTCTATTTCCTCGCTACTTTAAAACAAATTGGACTAGCTTAGCCATTTTTTCAAAGGGGAGGGAACATACAATCATAAAACCTAGTGATTAAAGAGACATCAGAGATTGTCCCACCAAGTTTTCATCCAAAAAAATATAATCAGGGGTTCCTGAGTGCCTACAAAATTGTTACTAATTTGCATTTTTAATCCATGATTATCTAAAAAATATTTACCAGTTGTAAAGCTATCTAGTTGTGAGAATAATTTTGCAGTTGATTGTACATATTTATACAATAAGAAGAGTTTAAATCAGCATTTCTCAAATTGAAGTCTCAAAATCCTATGAGTCTTTTTCTCTCTTTAGCTTACTGAAGATTTTAAAATCAGTGGTCTAGGGCCACCACCTTGCAGCAGGTGGCAAGGAATAGTTCTAGTGCTTGGAAGACACGCGCTGACACGTCACAATCCAGAAGCTGTATTCTGGCGAGACGGAGTCTTGGCTTGTGAGTAGAACCATTCCCTAAGAGCCTGTGTGTTATATTCTCATTTTCTTTTCTCCTGTTCTTCCCGTATATACCCCACCATTTGCCAAGAGATCTTGGAGAAAAGTGAGTAAATCAATGGATCAGACAGCTGTTTCTGCTCTTGCTTTTCTTCCCCCTCACACACTAAGCCAGCCAGCCAGAGGTGCTTAGCACGGCATCTGAGGGGAGACACAGCGGTGAACATGGCTGTGTTTCTAAAGCTCGGGGTTTCTTAGATATTCCCAGAGACTGCAATTCTCCAGGGCTCCCAGGGTGTTCCTCTCCCACCAGCCCTAAGGATGAAGCTTGAGAAATGTGTTCGAGTCTTGTCGACAGGCAATCTCATAGGAACTCTCTGGTGGCAAGTAAATTCATCTAGGAAACACATCTCATGAATCTCTGGAGCGGAGGGTGTTATGAAAGCTGTAACTTCCAAGGCAAGTCCAGTAGAGAGAGAGCAAAGTGTCAAAGTCATATCATGTTACCTACCTTTCGGCCCCATGCGTCCCACTTTGCCATGCTTTCCCTCCTCTCCTGGATCTCCTTTTTCACCCTCATCTCCTTTAGAAATGGAAAATGAATGAGTGGAGCAGCTCAAATAGTAACATAAGCACAGACGCCCCAGGAAAAGCTGAACATGGTTAGAATCCATCCCTCAGCTCAGTGCTGGCCTTACAACTTCGATTTGATTATGTCTATAGGCCCATGTGAACGGGACACTCAGGGAAAGAGTTAACACTTTTCTTTCACTTCTTCCGTGTTGTTAGAAGAGGTAATCAAGAGGATGTGACCATTGGTTGACCAGCAAGCTAGACCCTGGCAATCAGCGGCTCCTTACCCTCTCCCCTGTCCTTGGAATGTATGTTCCACCCAGTTCCCATAGCCCAAGCCATTTCAAGGATGCAGCCTTGAGACCACCTGGACTGAATACATGCCCGAACCCAGTTAAGGCATCTATATAAACCTTTAAGATTCTGGTGGGTGAGTGCAGAGATCGACTAGTCTTAAGGCCACTCAAGACGAGCCTTGTAACTCCCCTTGCTTATTAAACCTCTCACCTACCAATCTGGAGTGGCCTGTCTCTTTCTTCACCTCCCCTTGCCCTCTGTGTATGGGGTCAGTTTCAGATTTCACCGAGGAAATTCCCAAAATTGCGAACCAACACACATCCAAATCTGTATTTAAAGAATTACACTTATTGGCAAATCCCTGAGAAGTTTGTTTGGCCTGGCAAATCTTTATTCTTGCTGGAGAATCTGGCAAATTCTGGAAGCCTGTGCGTGTATATATATATATATATATATATATCCATGTACATGAATATCTATGCACAATATGTATAAATATATAATACAAATATACATTTATATATTATGTAAATATATATACATTGTATACATATATAATAGATAGATATGTAACCATATGTATAAATTTATAACCCTCTGACTGCATGCTTGAGAACCCCCAAATCATAGGCATGGACCTGGAAGATAAGAGCAGAAGACTAGCTAGGAATGGGGAACAGCTGCAAGGCAGTTCTGTGTGAGCAGTGGCTATTCTAGTCATAGGTGGGTCTAGCTTTAGCAACGTACCCAGTCAGGAAGAACTGAATTAGTGGTTTGATGAAAGGTGTCCCAAACTGTGAATCAGGAATCCTGGATTTTAATGCCATTTTAGTCACTGATGGGTTAAGCAAATTTTCAAAAGTCAGTGACTGAGCTTACTGGCTTTGGAGTGAGGTAGATCTGGAGCTTCTCAGCTCTACCGTTCAGTGTCTGGAGAAAGTCGGCTATGTCACCTCCCTTTATGAGCCTCATTTTCCTTTCCTCTAAACTGAGCTAATAACACCTACTAAAGAAGGCTCTTGAGAAGTTTAAATAAGATATTATGTGTGAAAGACCTGGAACGTTGCTGTACACCTGAGACTTACACAACATTGTTAATCAACTATATTCCAATATAAAATAAAAATTAACAAAAAAAGACCTGGAATATAACTGGTTAGCCATGGTGGCTATCGTTGTTCTTTCCTTTATACTTCAGTTTCCTCATCCTTAATGTAGAGATAACCCCCACCCTCCCTAACTCTCCCAGTTGTATTACGATCAACAAGATAAACATGTGGGGCTTCCCTGGTGGCGCAGCGGTTGAGAGTCCGCCTGCCGATGCAGGGGACACGGGTTCATGCCCCGGTCCGGGAAGATCCCACATGCCGTGGAGCAGCTGGGCCCGTGAGCCATGGCCGCTGAGCCTGCGCGTCCGGAGCCTGTGCTCCGCAACGGGAGAGGCCACGGCAGTGAGAGGCCCGCGTACCGCAAAAAAAAAAAAAAAAAAAAAGATAACCATGTGAATGTGCTTTGAAAATAAAGAGCACAACACACAATATTATTAAGACGAGCTACCTGCCTTATCACCACAGCAATCTCAGGACAGGAAGGCATCCTCGTCATCACCAGTGGAAAGTGGTAGATAACAGACTTCGTAAGACAAAAATGAAATTCCTGGGATTAGATTAGATTAGCTTGGGAGAGAGAATGTTGAGATGTTTGTTCATTTATCCAGAAAAAGCATAACAAGTCATTCTCTACTTTTTTTGGAGAATGAATGTTAATTTTTTATTTTTTTTAGAATGTTAATATTTTAAATGAAATAATATTTTAAATGGAGCAGTTAGATTTCCAGGTTGTGAGATTGGTCAGGCATTGGAACCCTTCACACTCGAAGCTCTAGTATCTCCTTCTGGGGAAGGATTTCAAAAAAGATGCACAGATGATTTGTGTGATCAACCCAGTGGGGTGAACTGGATGAACTAGATGGTGTTTCTCTAGCTAAAGTTATTAGTACATGTTTATCAAGCAGTTATCCTGGGTGCCAGCACTGTGCTAATGTGATCATCACAGCAATTCTAGGAGGTGGAAACAATGACTGCTCCATTTTCTGAATGGAAAAACTGAGACCCACCGAGGTTAAGTTGTTACCCTGTTGTCATAGAGCTTGTGAGTGATACAACTAGGATTCAACAATATGTGTGTCTCTGCCTCTCCAGATCCCTACTAGCAGGTAATTGTTCCTTCTAGTCTAGGATTCTGTGACTCTCAGCAGACTGTGGAGTTTACAGAACTTGGCACTGTGCCACATTTTCAGGGAGAAAAGTGGAGATACAGAAAGTGAGTCTTGTTCCTTTTTAAATAAGATGGATAGTGGGGAGGATGAAACCAGCTCAAGGTCTCAGTGACTTAATTCATAGGGACTGTATCCTTGCGGTAATTTAGTATAAGTCAGACCTGGCTTTGCCACTCATGAGCTGAGGGACCTTGGGAGGTCCTTGACCTTGGGCCTTATTTCACCCGTTTGTACAATGGACAAAATAATACTTTTTTCAGAGAGTTTTTTGTTTTTGTTTTTGTTTTTTTTTTGCGGTACGCGGGCCTCTCACTGCTGTGGCCTCTCCCGTTGCGGAGCACAGGCTCCGGAAGCGCAGGCTCAGCGGCCATGGCTCACGGGCCCAGCTGCTCCGCGGCATGTGGGAACTTCCCGGACCGGGGCACGAACCCGTGTCCCCTGCATCGGCAGGCGGACCCTCAACCACTGCGCCACCAGGGAAGCCCCTTAGCTCCATTTTACAGATGAGAAAATGAGGTCAAAGAGAGGTTCAATAGCTTCCCAAGGTCACACAGCTCGTAAGTAATAAAGCCAGAATTCAAACCAGGGAAAATGCCTTCAAAGCTTTTGTTCTGAACAAGGTGTATGATTGGGAACAAATTTCTGTTTTAACATTTCTGGGTTTGGGGATTGCTGTTCTGCACAACGGGACCAAAGATGCGTGCCCTGCTCACCAAAGGGCAAAATCAAATGCAGGCATGTACGTGGTTTGGTGAATCATAAAACCACACTAATGTGAATTATTGGTGCCATTATTATTTCTTCTCTCCCCCTTCTTAGGAGCTTTCCCATTCATTTGCAAGCAAGTATCTAACTGGAGGTAGCCAGGTGAGTGACTTAGTCATCTGCTGCTCCCTGGTGGTTCCTGATGGAGACCTGGGAGGGTGAAAGCAGGATTCTTCTTCTTCTGACCTGTGTGCCTGAATCCCAGCCTGGTGGTGAGAGGGCTGCTGGCAGCGATGAAGTAAACAACGTGTACCCTTGCCTTCAGCTTGGGTCCCAGCTTCATTTGACCTTTGGGACTTGTTTTAATGAGAACAGAAGAGAGGCGTAGAAGCAGGCTTTGGAAAGGATCTCCCACATGGAGCTCAGTTGTCTGTTACCCTCTTGGCGATATTTCATTGGATTAGTAGGGCAATTGAGACTTACTTTCCTTCTTTTAAAAATAGCCACTTCCATTTTAAAATTAAATGAAAAACTATAAACTGTGATGAACTAATTTCAGTGTTACAAAATTATTTGTTTCAGCCCCTGCCAGGCCACCAGCTTGTTGTGATAATCTCTCCAGCAGAATTCCAGCAGAGCACACAGCTGACCAATTTTTCTTAGGTACAATTTTTTTTCCCCAAAAAGCAAAAACTCTTTTAAAAGGAAATTCTAGTTTGAAATGAAATAGCCGAACCTAGGTCATTATCCCTGCTCAAAGGAAGTAATTATGAAAACTTAGTGAATTGGTTTTGGAAATGCTAAAAAAAATTCACTGGAAGCTGGACTTTTCCCACTGCCAGAATAATCTATGGACTGGGGGCAAGTTGTTAACAATCCTTCTCCTGGTCAGCCTTGGAACTGAGTGATACAGGTGTTATGGTGTGCTTTATCAGTGAGGCCAGGTTCCTACCTAAAATATGTCCTCCCCAACCCTACTTACGCCCTTTTCCCACGTATGCTGATTGCATCTTCATTTTTGGAAATTTTCATAGTTGTATCAATTATCGTCTGGACCTCTCATATATATGAGATACACTAGTAAGGTCATAAAGTGGACCACATCCCAGTACTTTTCCTTCCGCAATCACGACCTCATTATTCCCCAGAAACATAAAAAAGAACAAAATAATGCTATTTGCAGCAAGATGGATGGACCTAGAAATTGTTATACTGAGTGAAGTAAGTCAGACAAAGACAAATATCTTATGATAGCGCTTATATGTGAAATCTAAAAGAAAATGGTACAAATGAACTTATTTACAAAACAGCAATAGAGTCACAGATGTAGAAAACAAACTTATGGTTACCGGGGGAGAAGAGGGGGAGGGATAAATTGGGAGATGGGATTGACAGGTACACGCTACTGTATATAAAATAGATAACTAATAAGGACCTACTGTAGAGCACAGGGAACTCTACTCAATTCTCTGTAATGGCCTATATGGGAAAAGAATCTTAAAAAAGAGAGGATATATATGTGTAACTGATTCACTTTGCTGTACACCTGAAAGTAACACAACATTGTAAATCAACTCTACTCCAATACAAATTTGTTTTAAAAAAGAAAAAGAAAACTTTTAAGGCCTTACTGGGACCTGCTATTGTTTGCCTTTCCTCTATTCACCCAGCTTACCAGTCCCTCTGTGCCTCTACCTACCTGCCCATATGCCCTGGATCCCTTCAACTCAGTCACACTCACAAGGCTCACCCTAAGGGAAAAGGAGTGCACTGCACTGGAGAAAAGAGCTCTGGAGAAAGTCATTTCATTTCTCTGAGTCTCAGTTTCATCCGTAAAATGGAGGAAAACTTCCTTACGTCAAGGGATTGTCGGGGACTAAAGGAGACAGTGCGTGAGAGGTGTGCAGCCCAGTGTCCGGTGTTTAACTCATCTATTCTTGTTTTAATGAGAACAGAATGGAGGTACAAAAATGATGATGATGATGACGATGAAAGGTCATCTCTTTTGAACCTATCTCAATCCTTATTTTAAAATCATTACTTACTTTTTTATTTGACTAGGCGTTTTTTTTACTCATCACTATGAAGATTTTCACGCAAAGATAGCTAAGTAAATATACACCCATTAAAGATACTGAGGTATCTGTAACAATGAACAAGTTGTCATTGCTTCATCTCTTTATTTTTACTGATTTTTTTAAAGTAAATTATAACCAATATTTGTCAAAGACTTCAGCAAGTGTCTCTAGAAGGTAAGAACATTCTCCTATGTAAACGAAATATCATTACATCGATCTTACTTTTTAGTGGGCTGCGGGGATTTGTGTTTTGTGTTTTCATTTATCTGGAGCCCATATGCTGTGCTGCATATAATCTAATGAAAAACAGGCGAGCACTTAGGAAGAGGAGAAGACATTCAGAGGAGTAAACCGAAGTTCTCTGAAGACAAATCATGACAAATAATTTCATTTTCTCTTCTGAAAGGACTACTAAGAAACTGCCATGACCAGAGTGATTGGAAGAAGACAAATTTCCACTGGTCTTTCACAGAAGACAGCAGTTCCTGGGAAGCTGGGGTGATATATTGATGAAGCCCACAGGTTCCACTCTTACATATCCGGAGTTCAAGTCCTAATTATATCACTTTCCAGCTTTGTGAACTTAGGGGTAATATTTAACCTTCCAAAGTTTCTGTTTTATCTGTAATTGGAAATGACTAGAGTACCTACATGTTTAGTCTCCCATATTGAGGGTTGTTTCCTTACTCTGAGACACATAGTACTTTGATTCATTTTAATAGCTTTGGGATGGTAATTGCGGGAAGAGGAAAACATCACTAATAAGGTTTCTCACTTCCTTTATTCCCTGTCTAGTCTTACTTGTACAGCTCCTGTTCATTGCCTGAAAGTGGGATTCTTTAACTGTCTAAATAGTCCTATACCCTAGAACTGGCACCCATCACTTGGTTATTGGGAGCCAATAGGAAAATATTATATTTAGATATATATTTTAAATTTTTTTAAGGAGAAGATTATCTTTAATTTAAAACCAGGTATGGCTTACTGATCCCCCAAAGATAGCACTGGGTACACAGTGTCGAGAGACTACAGATCCACAGTGACATTTTATCACAGCATCTTTCTTTCTTTGAGACTCTGAGGGGCAATTTTCTTCATATTTCTTTTAATGAATACATAAAAGTTGAGCAAGCAAGCATGATTTCTAAGTGAAAAATTGCTTGTAAACATTGTGTTTGGCATCTTCATGGCCGTGAGGTAGCTTATCTGTTGATATCTTGCTTAAGAACAATAAACAACAGTAAGGCTTCCCTGGTGGTGCAGTGGTTGAGAGTCTGCCTGCCGATGCAGGGGACACGGGTTCGTGCCCCGGTCCGGGAAGATCCCACATGCCGCGGAGCGGCTGGGCCCATGAGCCATGGCCGCTGAGCCTGCGCGCCCAGAGCCTGTGCTCCGCAATGGGAGAGGCCACAACAGTGAGAGGCCCACGTACCGCAAAAATAAATAAATAAATAAACAACAGTATGTTTCTCCATGATTAGTAAAAATACGGTGGTAGCACATAGGTCCTCTAAGAGATTTTTCTGAGATTCTTCCCTAACATTACCTCACCTGGTTATGATGAATGTGCGTGAAATAAGACCATTCTAAACAGTTAACGCTTTTCGTACCTTTTCCACATTTAACGTGTTCGCAAAACACTGTTTATTCCTGTTCACAGTAGGGATATGTTTACCAAAGAACCACGTTCATCTTAGTCCATAGCAAACTTCATGTCTTTAAGGAGGAAAGCTGTCCCAGGGAGAATCTTACATGGAAGGTGACAGCTTTTAACCAAGGTGAAATTTTCAAGGGGCTCAGCCTTCAGAACCATTAAGTCTATTCAAACTGAATGAGTGACAGGACTGTCATTCAAGTTTCCTCCAGAAGCTTGGTGCAATGCACTGGAGTTTTATAGTCTGTTATGGGCTGAATTGTATCTTCTCCCCAAAATCCATATGTTGAAGCCCTACCCCAGCACTTCAGAATGGAACTATATTTGGAGATAAGGCCTTTAAATAGGTGGTTAAGTTAAATTGTGGCTTTTAGGGCAGTTTTAATCCAATCTGACCGGTGTCCTTACGTGAAGAGGAAGTTTGGACACACAAAGGAACATGAGGGATGCGTGCACACATCCCTGAAAAGGCCATGTAAGGACACAGTGAGAAGACAGCCAACTGCAAGCCAAGGAGAGAGGTCTTGGCTAAGAGAGACCAAATCTGCCAACTCTTTGACCTTGGACTTCCAGTCTCCAGAACTGTAAGACAATAAACTTCTGTTGTTTAAGCCCCCCAGTTTGTGATATTTTGTTATGGCAGCCCTAGCAGACGGAATCATAGTCACAGAGATCTAGGTGCAAATCCTAAATCTCCACTTAACAGCTCTTTAATCTTATCCTAAATAATTATCCCCTCTGCTTCAATTTTCTACCCTGGAAAATTAAGATAGTTACAGGTGTCTCATGGAGTTACTGTAATATTAAATAATACTATGGATGGCAAAATTTATAGAAGAGTCCCTTGCACTGAGGGGACTCATTAATCCACAAAATCTGTAACTTTCACCTACCTGGGAGCTTCTACCTGTGCTTCTGGTAACGGCCCCACAACTTGCCATAGGAAACAATACTAGCTTATTCTCGATCCACGTAGTTTGAACCTTCTCCACAGTAACTGGTTCAGCAGTGGACATGTGGCCCAATGAGAGCCAACAAATTTCAATTGGTAGATAAGTCTCCTCAATAACTCAGACAGTTATGAATTTCAAGACAGAGACTTGCTCTTTCTGCAGGGGTTGCAGAGAGGATAGACTATTACTGAAGTATCTGAATCTATTTTAGCACCACAAAATAAGACCGTTCTTTAAAATGAAGTCATTATAGGGGAAAAGAGAACCAAGGTGTTTTTGATTCTGAACACATCACTTGAGCCTGGATATAGCTCTGCCTGAAACCCTCCCTTTACATGAGTCTATAAATTCCTCTTCTCTCTTTTGTTTGTTTGTATGATTAACCAGTTTAAGTTGGATTTGGTTTTGTTTCTTTCACTTGCAAACACAAGTTTCCTTACTATTATAACTACTAGACACTGATCAGGATCTTCTCATGAGGAGATCAAGACTTCAGGAGAGAATGGGCAAGTAAACATAATTACTGTGATAGATGCTGGAAGAGTAGCAGTTATGGGAACATAAAGGAGAAAACATCTAACTCTGCCTGCTCACACCTAAAACTCTCCTCTATTCTTTCTCCAGAAGAAGTAAACAAGATCCCTTTCATTGGGCTCCACCAGAATAAACTATATCTCAAGGTAAGTGCAGAAGAAAATAACCTAAAATACAAATTTGTCAATATATTAGGGCAGGTTGATACTAAAACGTTCTCGTCAATAAAATTCATGTGGATTTTTATCTTTTGTCCAATTCCATGCACCCTGTAGGTCCAGCTAATGTGTCACCTCCTCTACCCAAGAGTCTTCTCAGCATCTGCCCCCATCTCCCTCTTTAGCAGTCTGGATTAATCTCATTCTCTGAAGGTAATTCCCCTCAGATTTCATAGCATACACCACATTGTGTCATAGGTGATGGGACGCGTTGGCGATGATATATTATTTTCTTTGTATCCCTAGTACTTGGCACAGGGTCTCAGATGCAATATGTGCTTTCTCAATAAAGGTTTCAAAGTAAAAGGAATAACATTCTTAAAAACAAGATGGATGAATGTGAGGTTAATGAAAATACAGTCAAATTAGTTACTAATTGATTGAAATGTCAGTCTTAATAATGGCTGATTAATGAATTGACTTCAGCTTGCTGGGGGGAGTCTATGGGAAAGGCTTATAATCTAGTAAGGCAGCCCAGGCAAATACAGACAGTCCCTGATTTATGATGGTCTGACGTACCAATTTTTTGACTTTACAGTGATGCAAAAGTGATATGCATTCAGTAGAAACTGTACTTCAACTTTGGAATTTTGCTCTTTTCCTAGGCTAGCGATCTGCAATATGATACTTTCTCTTGATGCTGGGCGGTGGCAGTGAGCTGCAGTTCCCAGTCAGTCATGCAATCATGAGGGTAAACAATCAATATGACAACCATCTGTACCCAGACAACCGTTCTGTTTTTCACTTTCAGTACAGTAGTTAATAAATTACATGAGATATCCAACACTTTATTTTTAAAAAGATAATTTTGCCCAACTGTAGGCTAATGTAAGTGTTCTGAGCACGTCTAAGGCAGGCTAGGCTAAGCTACGGTGTTCCCTAGGTTAGGTGTATTAAATGCACTTTCAACTATGATATTTTCCACTTAGGAAGCGTTTATCAGGATGCAACTGCATTGTAAGTTGAGTAAGATCTGTACACCAATATCTGTCTCTACTGTTCCCTCCACTTCATATTTTTGTTTCCTCTTCTGATTTACCCATCTTCCAGTATCAGTGCCATGCTCCAATCCCCCAGGCTCCAATCTCCCAGGCTCCAATGCCCCAGGCTCCAATCCCCCAGGCTCCAATGCCCCAGGCTCCAATCCCCCAGGCTCAACACCCAAACTGGCTTTGACCCTTTCCTCCTTCCTAACTCCCACCTTGATTCTTATTTTTTCTCACGTCCATCCTTTCTTTTTCCTTCCATCTCTACTGCCATTGTTTTACCTCTTCCTGTCCTTATACACTAACCCGTGTTCCTTGCAGGTGAGCCCTAAATGGTCTTCATGGTGTTTTTATTCACTGGTGGTTCCAAGGGCCTAGAATCGTGTCTGTTGTATACATAGTTGTTGAAATCCTGGTTTCTTTGGATCTGAACTTCACTTTTTCAAACCACCTTGCAAACTAATCTGTATAAAATCACATTTTCATTATAAAACTGCCCCATTCAAAACATTTCAGCAGTTCCTCTGTGTTTCTAGGCCAAGTCCAAACTAATTAGTCTAGTGTTTGGGCTTTCACAGACTGGTATCAATGGAACTTTCTGGCATTATTTTCTGACATTGACCTGCATAACTTTCTATTCCTGCCCGACTTGTCTATTCATTGTTCATTAAAATGTCTTTCAATGTCTGCTCCCATTGAAAGGCACGTGGTTTTCTCTCTGTTTGAAATTCATCTCCTCAGGGGAAAAACTTATAAAATAAAAGACATATATGACCATATGAGAAATTAAAGGTCTTTATATGACGAAAGATGCCACATAAATATATAAAGTTTATCAACAAAAATATGAGAGACAAGGAAAAAGTCAAACACTGACTTAAAAAAAATGATTAATATTTTTAATGTACAAAAAGTTTTTGCAAACTGCTTTGCTAGAAAAGACAACAAATGAAATTAAAAGGTAATCTAAAAATATAAACAGTAAATGATGGATAAGATGCCCAGACTCACTATTAGTCACAAAAAGATATATGTGTAAATGTCAATGTCATATTTTTCCATCATATTTAGTAATAATTATAAAAGATTAATGGCATCTGAAGTTGCCATAGCTACAGAAAGCACTCAGTCATTGCTTTTGGCAACATAAACTGCTACAACATTTCTACAAAATAATCTGTCAATCATGATTAAAATAAAAAACCCACATACTCTACTTTACCTTAGCAAACCTATTTTATGGGATTTAACTGTAAGAACAAATGTATACATGAGAATGTTTGCTTGTAGTGACAAAAAAAAACCCAAAACATAAACAATCTGAAAGTTTATCATCCTGAGACTGATGAAAATATGAGGAATATTGTGCAACTACTAAAAATAATGAGAAAGATCTCTGAATAAGGAGTGAGCTCCAGGTTCTATTATGTAAAGAATGCCTCTTAGAGAGTCATATGCATATGATCCCATTTAGAAGAAAGAACAAATGAACAGAACAAATATAGAGAAAAGTGTTAATAACAAGCTATTAATGATGGTTACAGGAGAGATTTGGATCTGTAAAGGGCAGCGTCACAGTGAAAAGAGAGATCATTAGCTTTTTCTTTATATATCCTTATTTTGTACACATTTATACATGCTATGTGTTACGACAAGCCTGAATTACTTTTATGATTTAAAAAATAAATCATAAATAATATAAAAGAACTGTGGCCCTTTCCTCCTTCTATAAATCGTACCAATGAGTCGTGTCTCAAATTAAATTCTAAATTATCTGAATTTACTGGTAGAATTATTTCCTTGGTAATTCACCATCTGGCTCCTTGTTACTACTTTCTGATTGCTGCCTTGAAGTATTATTTAAAAATGCATTGTTACTTAACTTCAGAATGTAAGTTCCTTGTGATAAGGGCAGACATTCTACACTTTGTTCTCAACAGCTGTTCAAACTTCACAATGTGCTCACTCATTCATTCCTTGGACAAATATTTACTGAATTTCTACCAGCTACCAAGTTCTGTGCTGGACCCTAGGGATACAACATTAGCTTGGACAAGACATGACCTAAGCCGAAAAGTTTGGTGGGAAGGAGGCACCAAGCAAGGTCTTGTAAATGTCATGAATGTTCTGAAAGGGAAGTTACTGCCTGTTTTGTTGGCTTCTAACAAGGTGAGCCTTTGGAAAGATCAATGATGTAGGGGTAAGGAGACTAGGCTTTTACTCATCTCTACTGCTGTCTCCTCCGATGACAAGATTACATATCAAATAAGAAAATAAAATGGAAGTGCTTTTTCAATATTAATATGCTAAACAAATGCAAGGAAATACAAAATGTAAGGAGATATGTATATTGTGACTAATTTATCACAATAATAATAATATCAACGTCAATAATGATAACATCTAATGTTTATCGGGTGCTTAATATGGCCCTAGCTGGGCTGTTAATATGCATGGCATGTTGTCAGCCAATCCCTTTACTGTGCCCCATCCATTCCAGGGACCCATAAACTTCATTCCCCCTTCACCTCACTCCTGTGTAACCTAGCAAAGAAAAGTGAGAATTTCAAGAATCCTGCAATCCTTCCTACTTGAATTACAAAGCACCCACTCTTTGTTTTCAGGCTTATTTTGTTTAAAAAGAATTCCTACTTGGAACCTGCAAGTCTTTTGCAGTCACTGCATGTCCGAGTAACAGGGAGGAAAAAAACAAAAAATAAAACACAACTAACATTATCCTTAATGAAAAATACAACATTAAGTTTTGTGGGGCAGGTTTTCTTCTGCCTGAACATATCATTCATTATTCAAACGCATTCACAGCCAAGTGAGCAGAAACAAATGCAAAGAGGAGGGATCCCATCCATCTAGGACTGAGTGCTGTGTTGCTGCAATGCAATGCAGTAGTTAAGAACAGGGCATCTGGGATCAGGCGCTCACTGGCTGTGAGATTTTGCAACTACTTCAACTCTTTCAGCCTCAGTTTCCTCATTAGTAAATCAGAAGAGTGAAACATCTTCCCCAGGGTGCCGTGGGGAGGAGTAAATGTGATGATACATGTGAAGGGCCGAACGGTGCCTGGAATGCAGTGATCGCTCAGCAAATATGACATTATGACGGTATCACCCAATCGGCCCCCAGAGCTTCTAGCCACTAGAAATTAGAGGGATACATATTTTGTAATAACCTATAAGGGAAAAGAATATGAAAAAAATATAGATGTATATCTTGGATATATATACACACATATATATGCATATATATGTATACCTGAAACTAACACAACATTGTAAATGAACTATACTTCAATTAAAAAATCAAGAAAATAAAGAGAAACCCCCCTAAAAAAAAAAAAAGAAAGAAAGAAAAAGAAAAAGAAATTAGAGGGATAAGAAGAGGCCAAGGGGAAGCGATGCAGCTTTTAGCTCACACCTTGGCTGTGCGGGTCTCCCACGCCCTGGCCGATATATATTTTTGCTTCCAGAGATTTGTGCTTCTGGCATTGAAATGTTTACAGTACTCTATAGATGTGACATATAATATTCTGTCTAAATTTTCTTTCAGTACAAAGTGGGGCAGAAACAAATTTAAAGAAAAAGAGTAGTGTTGTTATTAAGCGTAAGTCGTAACTGCTATTATATAAACGAATATCCTGGTCCATGTATATCCCAACTATCTGTGAGAAAGGCAGTCCTCCCTGCTATCACTAAATAAGACAAAATATAAAAACTAAGAGTCGAGGCTACAGGTCATGTGATTAGTTTTTATTAAGGAAAAATGCCTAAAAAGTATTTATGATGTGTCTATTTTCAACTGCCTATTGGACTTTTCCATCTGGACGTTCATAGGTGGCTCAAACACAGTTTGGAACTCATTATAATCTGCCATTTTGCTTCTGAAATCTCTCTACTACACCCTCTCCCGACAGCCTTAATGCATCCCTTGTTTTTAATTCATGTTCCACCAAGAGCTTCTCACATCCTTCAGTCTATCATCACCCCTTCCAAGAGATTTATCTGCCTGAAAAACAAATTTAATTACATCATTCTCCTACTCAAAAACTTCCATTGGCTACTCTGGTTTAAACGATCATTTGGCTGCTCAGACCTGATAAATACAACTTCTACAGAAGAGCTATGAAACCTGGAAAAAAAAAAAGAGAGAAAGAAGAAAAAAGAAAACCCAAGGTACAATGAAGATTAGGTTAACAAAGCATAAGGAAGCATATGAATATTTACATAGAAGCCACTGGAGCTGGGATAGGGAAAATAATTCTGTCTTCTACCTTATTAAAAGATCCATCCTATTTAGCTAAAAGGAGGTAGAACGAAACTTAGTTCCTCTTCCCCTGGACACCCCTGCTCCAAGACGAGGTCTCTACTGACAAGAAAGTTGAGTCAGTAACTTTGTTACATGAGTGATGTTTTTTGACATGGCAGAGTACTGCGCCCTAACCTCATTCCAAAAGGTAAGACAGAGAGGGATATAGGAGGACAGGCAGTGGAATGATGCATTTTGGTAGTTTCAGTTCCCAGTAATAAAACTTTTTAGGAAGGCACAGGAACACCTTGGGAGCTGTGAATGCTGGAGGTTTTAGTTTTGCATACGCTCATTTGTTCAGAGTTAAAATGTTAGTCAATCAGAAAGAGGGAGCAGGAAAAAGTTCCATGTTAGTATTGTTGGGCAACATTAAAATAATACCAACGTGGTATTGCTTTCCTTGATCATCAGGAGATGATAGATATAGATATAGATACAGATATTGTTGATTAAAAAATATGTACAACCTAAAAGTTGAGAGTTAGGTTTTATTTGGCAGACAAACTGAGGACTTCAAGCCCTGGAGGCAGCATCTCAGGTAACCCTGAGAAAACTGTTCCCGGGAGGCGAAGGGGGAGCTAGGATATAGAGGAGTTTTGCAACAAAGGGCAGGTAGTTGGAACAAAAGATTACTATTTATGAAACAAAACTAGATATCTCAAGTTTAGGAATTTAGTGCTTTTCTATGTATGGGAAGATGCAAGAGTCTGGGCTCACAGAAATCATTCCTTTGATATGCACCTCAGCTCTCTGGGGCCAGTATCCTGTGTTTTCACACTTGAGTTTCCTCAGGGCTCACCGATGGGAGTGGCTGCAGTCTGATGGTTGCTGAATGGCAGGTATTCTTTCCTTCCTGTGTTCCCTCAGGGCTCACCAGCTGGCCTTTGGAGGTGGCTGCAATCTGTAATCGCTGATAACTGTGACATCCTTTGTTTACTGATATGACAGGCAATATTTTATTTCTCAATATAGATATAGATACCTACGTATATGTTAATCAAAAATTGCCCATTTTAATAAAAATATAATGTCCCCTTAGGAGTACTCTAATCTAGGAAGGCAGGTCATAGCCCTTGCCTTTGTACACTCTAGGTGAGCCTTATTTCAGTGTATTTGGTCTGTGCCTATGGGCTAGTACTGGCTTTTCCCCAAGATCATTGGTGGCATTGTCCAGCCTTGCTCTGCAAGTGCTAGGGCAACACTGATAAAACAGTTCCAGAGACGCTCCCTTGTGGTATATCGAAGTCTCCCAGTCTCTTTGGGGACTTTCATTTTGGTCTGGAGCACATTGTCACACTTGCTGCCAACTTCCCATTGGACATACGGGCCTCTTCCTTTTGGTTGTCCTGTCATTTGGTCACTCAGCATGTGGTCTGATGAGAGAGAGATGACATTGTCATAGCTACTGGCTCTGAATATCAAAATCTTTTTCTAAATATTTGTTCATCTCAGGCCAGGCAGAACAACACCATGTAAAGTATTTTTGACTGCAACCAGTATTGTAATGTCTTACACATACACCCATCCCTGGGTGATATGTTACATAAATGACCTTCAGAGGGGTCACAAACAAGAGTACTGTGCTTTAGTTTCCTTCTCTTTAAATAGGGATAATGATTCCTATAATACGTCAGTGGAGCTAAAGTGAAATAATGGATAAACCCTTTGTAAATTTTAAAGACTCGTATTTATACGATCGATTTCACAGATACAAGTATTGTCAAGAGACCTGAAAGGATGCTTCCAGAGTTTTCAAAGCAAGAACAGTCACGATAAACAATTTGAAAACAATTAAATTATTCAGATGCTACTTGACTTGAGTCTCTGAGTGTCAGATTGTAACTGCATATATTTATAATTCTTTTATCAAAGAGCAGAGGAAGCTGTAAAATATAACTGAAAGAATTTTGGAAAATTATAGAATATTGCAGATCATATAGCAGATCCTATAGCAGATCCTATAGCAGATGCTATAGCAGTGTGAAAACCCGACAGACTGGTTATCAGTTGGAATACCCTGAAAAGATGTGGAGAGGACAAATAAAACCGTTTCTAACAGAATTAGAAAGTTTCCAGAAGTAGTATTTCATAAACACGAATAAAAAGAGACACCTAGGTTGTATATGGCCTACACATATGGCTAATGACCTAAGACCAACAGAACTGCCTACCTAGGGTACAGACAGTGGCTAAAGGAAAATATTCCTTAAAGGAAAAAAAGAAGAAGAAGGAAACATGGAAAAATAATTCTCATTCTCCCTTGGGTTTTGCTAATCTGTGGTTTTCTAATATTTAAAGAGTCCTTAACGATGTGTCAGAGATGGTGCTAAATGCTTTATACAGCTTAGCTGAGTTTTCCTCATCACAATCCTATGAAGTAGTCACACCATTACTAACCCATGTTACAGATAAAAGGACTGAGGCTTGGTTTTTTCTGTCTTAATTCATTTAATCCTACTGGGTGTATTTACACTATTATTATTCTATTTAATTGATAAAAAGCCCCAGGCTCAACTGGAGAACTCCAGAAAGAAAGCACCATTAGTGAAGAGAAAGGGTGGTCTCAAGTTTGTGAGCGTCTGATGAGTAAAAGTTGACCTTGCAGTGAGACTAAAATAGGTAGGAAATGGCAGCAAGGAGCAGAAGGTGGTGCATTTCCCTGGTAGATTTCTGTTTGTAGAACCAAGGTTACAACCTATGAGCCTTTGTTTAGGGATGTGGGAGAGAAGACTTATGGTGACTAGTAACAGCAATGGAAGCTAATGAAAAAAAATGATAGCTGAGCTCTACGCTACACGTGTCTTAATTTTCAAATTAAGCTTTTGAGATTGGCCATAAAATTGTCTCCATTTAAAAAATGAGGACGCTGAGACTTAAGATCACATCGGTAGGTAAGTGGCAGAGCTCAAATTCAAAACCATATATTCTGTCTCCAAAGCCCATGATCTTTACCAACATGCAAGCACCTATTACTACAGTCCCTCGTAACGACTGATATATAGCCAAATTATTATGTAAGTGAGTTGGGGGGAGAAATGGTATGGGTAAAGGATACAACTTTCTTAAATGAAACAAGCTAATTTTTTTTTTTTTTTTTTTTTTGGTTATTACATCCTCACTCATCTTTGCCCACACTTGGATTGCCTGGACTTCTATTCCTCCCCTCCTGACCTAACCTTGAAATGTTTTCTTGGCATCTTATTCAAAGGGAAAAAGAGGAGAAAAATGGGTTCAGAACATCCATCCATTGGAATATAAAGTTGAAAAAACCAAGTCTCTTAAAATTTTGGTCTGACCTTATGCATAACATACATATTAAAACTCTTAATGAAAGAATCCGGTGAATTAATACAATTTAAAAAAAAAGGTTTTGGGAAAATACCTACTTGCTTAACCTCTCTGATAAAGTCACCAGAAAGAAATCAGCAACTTAATTTGTACCAAGGTGACCCAGCTAAAACAGTTCTGTACCATGTTTATACATTGACCTCCTTTTCTAATGTTAATTTATAAAACCTAAGGAAGGATCATTTCATGCCTAATGAGGATGATAAAACCCGAGGACAATGGTAGAACACGGCGGGATGGAACAATGACTGGCTTGGGAATCTGGAAGAGGGGTTTTAGCTCTGCCACCAATGAACAGCTGTGAGAACTAGAACACGTGATTTTATCTCTCTGGGCTTCAGTTTTCACAAATGTAAAGATAACTGGTGTTAAACCAAATAAGCTCTGGAGTTACTTTATACATAGTGAGACTTCTCATTGGAGTGTGAAAGTGACCCAGATATTGCTGGGCATACTAGCCATCTGTTTGGAGGCTTGAGAACACTTCTGGGAAATAACTCAAGTGTGTCAATTGCTGGGATCCAGAGCCATGTTCAGCAAAAATACTGGCCAGATTGAAGTCCAGTTCCTAGAGGTAAGGGGTTTTCTGGGAAAGAAACTGTCCCATAAGACAGAGGTTTATGTCCTGGCAAAGCCACATGTACCTCGTAGTGTCTGGCACTCAGATGTGGGCCATAGGGACCAATAGGAGCTTTAAGCAAAAACTAAAGTAGCGGTTTCATCCTGCCCTGTACAATCCTGTGATGCAGTCAACACTGCTTAGGGGTCCCTCCAGCTGATTAGACGGTTTAGCATTCTGAATGGAGCATGAAGTCCAATTAGAATTGAATCAGGTTCCAACCCGCCACCTTCCAGCTGTGTGGCCTTAGGCTAGTGACTTAATAGTTCTGAACCTCGGTTTCCTCATCTGTCAGATGAGAATTAAAATGTCTTCTTTCTCAAAGTCTATTGAGATAGTTCAACTTAAAAATGGCTGGATAGCACTCACGCAGTACCGGGTCAATGGCATCTATTCAATGTGTGTTAGTATTACTGCTGCCACCACCATGATTGAGGTTGTCATTAGAGTCATGCTGAAGGGGAGAGAGCCTTTCTTGGCCCCATGAGTTCATCACAGGCCAGTTGCGTGGAGTCAAGATGGTTACTTGTAGGAGTTGCAGTGCCCTCAGAAGCAAAGGAAAGCCTTCCTTACTGAGTGAAGTGGCACTGAGTTAGTGGCCAGGCCAGGTTGAGACAGGGGCACCAGGGAAGTGGTGGTACGGCTGTGCTTACAGAAAACCAGTGGCCGCTGGTGGGAAAGTTCTTTGACCACTGAAGTGGTACAATGACAGTGTCTCCCAAGACCAGTTGTTTTCTTGGAAGCATTGCAACACATTTTGGGGAACTGCAAGACATCCTTGGAAAGTATTTTCAAGGAAAGGTCAGGGGATCTTGGAAAATTTGGGTTTGTTTACTTCATCAAAAGTATTTATTGAGCAATCTCTATGTGTCAGGAACTCTTCTAGACAGCAGGAAAACACACTCAGCAAGATGAACAGGGTCCCTGCTTTCATGAAGCTTGTATTCTAGGACTGACTGTAGATATATAAAAACACAAGGGATTTTCATTTAGTAGTAAGTCTGTGAAAATAACAACAAAATGTCTTGGGAACTATGACAGAGAGTGAAGGGGGTCGTCAGGCAGGGCCCCACTGTGCAAATGGCATTTGAGCTAAAACCAGAATGAGAAGAAGGAACTCTCCTTGGGAAGATCTGGGGCAAGTTTGGGTCAGACAGAGGGAACATCAAGTGCAAAAATCCTGGGTCAGGAATGGGAGACAAAGCAAGGATGCCTGAAGCAAACTACAAGTGGACAAGTAGTTTGAGGTGGGAGAAGTTGGGAGAAGCCAGATGGATCGCAAAGGAGCTTCAAGACCACATACATAGACATACACCCAAATTTCATTGAAAGAAAAACCTCCTAAATCAAAACCCAAAATAAGCAATAGGGTGAATTATCATTAATTTCCAAACAAACGAATGAAGTGATGGAGTTCATTATCAAAGAGGAGGCACGTCATCACTTTCAGCATGTTTTAGGGTCCAGTACAATGTTGGGCTGCGAGCTTGCATAAATTCCATGTTCTGAGGCAGAGTCCTACCCATTTATCAAAAAGGGGTCAGTGGGCTGTATTTTCAAACATGATTCTCATAGACTCTAGTAGATGTCATGGAATGACAGTGGACACAGAGCCAGAAGGCCAGGGGTCAAGTTCAAATTGCATGACTGTGCAACATCTACGTGGAAGACCTTGGGACCTCCACTTGGCCTCATAGAGACTGTTTCCTTATCTTTAAGGTTAAAGTAATTGCTACCACGTTGAAAAATCGTGAAACTTAAACAAGATAATGTATTTGAAAGTTCCTTGGAAACTGTGAAGCATCACCCAAATATTTCTTACTGGTTTTACATTTCTTTTTAACAGTTCTTGTTAAAATTTCTTGTCATTGCAGTTTTCAAGTAAACCACTAGAGGTCAGAATTTCACACAAATTGTTTAAGGAAACCACCAACGTGGGGGAAAAAAGAAGGGAACATTTTCTTACTAAGCAGCATAAAATAATAAGTTTAAGGCATAGAAAGAAAAATAAAAATGGCTTTCAACGAAGAATTTTTTATAACTAGAGCAATACTCATTCTCAAAATGACTACTCAACAGACTTAGACAAATAGGAAGGAGAGGAAAGATAAATAGAATCTGTTAAGTATCTATTCATAATGTCTACACAGCTTAAAGTTCACTTTGATTATCCGATGTTATTCTTAAAAGAGGTCTGTGATGAAGCTCATTTTGCAAATAAAGAAACTGAAGCATGAACAGATGTAATACCATCCTGAAGATCAAGCAAATTCAATCCAATGTCTTTTTTTCCCACTAAGTCAAGCTTGGGAAGTAGTGCAATAAAAAATGGTGTGTCTGACTTACACAATATATTATATGACAGAGTAGCATTAATGGTTTTCCATTTGCAACTCTATATATTTTTATTAAATTCCAAGTCTCCCAAATGAATTTAGGGAAAACTCCTTTTATTGTTTGTTTCTCAGAGTATCTGGAAGTGTCTGCGCACAGTGCTGATGACTATGGTATTGAGACGATTAGCCAGGGAGAAAAATACAGACCAGCTTGCTCTTAAAAAAATATATTAAACAAAAGCAATAATCCAGTTCTTTAAAATGTTTGCTTAGCCATCAAGCTTTTTTTTTTTTTTTGTCATTTGTAGAGCTAAATATACAAATCTGCCTTATTCACGGGTGGGGAGGACTGTCACCATGTTCATGACAGGATGAAGTAGGGTAGACGGCAGTTTATATCTTGAGAGAAGACCAAAAAAACATGCCTTGTGTTTTGGTGTATCCACAATGTCTAGCACAGGACATAGAGCAGAGGAAGGGCAGTGATGAATAGGTTTCTGATGTTATGCATGTGGTACACATACAGGCAATTTGCAAATTAAAAATGAGTTAACTGACCCCAAGGGTTTGCACTCTAACACCGGCTTTCAATGTAGGTACAAGTTCTAAGACAAGTTCTTCCTTAGCTTGAAACCTTTAGAATCCCACATGATGCCTGGGACTTAGCTGGTATTCAGTACGTTCCAGAATCTTGGATTCTTTTTAATAAAAAAGCCACTGAGAACCCATTTGATGCCGAGTCCCCAGGTTCTAGGGGAAGAAGAAATCATACCAAGTCCATAACTTAGCTCTGAAACCCGGAGTTCTAGAGGGCTTCTTCCCAAGTCTTTCTTCCCCAGGAGCACTTGCTTCTTCATTCTGTCACATTTCTGCTTGTAATCATCTCATAATTTCTACACAGGCTCAGGCAGAGAGTTAAAGAGGTTTCCATTATTTGAAACCTCAGAGTTTCTAATGCGAAGGGAGAAGTTTTGTGTTACGTTAAAAAATGAGGGTTGGAAGACTCATGGTGGACCCCACGCTGGTATCCAGCAAATATTAACTGCCCTCTGCTCTCCCTCCTAAATTATTTACGTCCCCATTGCTCATGACACTAATATATGTCATTTAATGCACCGCTTGTGCCTAAGATAGTGCTTAGCACTTAATAGGTATTCAATATATGCTGGCTGAGTTGGAACGAATAGAATTGTTGAATTGGACGATATTTTGGACATTATTTTAACAATTCTTTGTCCATTCTTCTTCCAGTTTGAAAGTTGCAGTTTCTCTGCAAGGAAAACTGCTTAAGAGTTCTATTCTAAAATGGGTTCTCCCATTTGAAGGGACAAAGTTTTAATTTTAATTTTTAGCATTTCCCATGAAACCCCAGGAATAATACAAAGTTTCCTCTATTCTATGAAAAGTCCAGTAATGGTTTTAAGTAAGTACTTTATTTCTAATTGAAACTTTGTTTTCTGAACATTTACCCTCACATTATTCATTTATTCACCCAAGAAATTATTTGGAAGCCCCAAGGCCTCATCGTTCTTCCCTGCATTTATTTTATGGTATCAAAGGTTAAAACTTGGATTGCAATCTTAGGAGGAAATTAATTCACTGATTAAGAAAAATGCACTTTAAGCAATACACATTTAAATAACTGACAAGCACGGGGCAATGTTTTTCTTTTTTTTTTTAAAGACCCTTTTTTTCTACTTAAAATTTTAAGCAGATGCAATTCTTCCACCATCTAGCCTGGAGAAACATAGCATGAATTACTAATGAGGGAGCACCAATTTGTGCTGCAGTGACCACTTTCAGAACAAAAGGGTCAGAGCTGAAACCGGGAAAACAACAGCATTTTTTTACCAACCAGTTGCTGGAAGCGCATTTGGACCTTGGCTCTACTTGAAAAACAACGTTTGCAATATTCTATCATCCTTCAGCTGAAGGCACTTGGCCCTAAAACTCCACTTTCAAATAAAGAAATGTTCATTTCTATGCTACCTCCAATCCTTGATGAATATTTTCCTCTTCAGAAGCCCCTTAATTTATGAAATACATGAAAGAATTCATTTTTACTTTACTGAGCTTTGGTCTAGTAGCTTTACCAAAATCAGTCTGAGGAAGCAGTTGGAGTAAAAACAGCCCATGAACAGGGATGCTCTTAAGGAAAGGATTCCGGAAGGTTGATGTCTTGCTTGTGTATCTCCCCTGGAGCAGCATGGAAGATGGAACTTCCCCCTGCCCTGGGTGAATTCCATCACAGCCCTGCCCCAGCCTTCCAGCACCTCCCCACGTTCTCTTACCTAACACCAAGGGAGATCTTAAAATAAGTAACAAGACATTGATTTTTCTAAAATAGAAGGAAAGTGAGAGAACTCTAAGGAAGGGAGTAGAGAAAGTCATTGGGGGCTAGAGTGGGGTTGAGAGATGAAGTAAGAGAGCTTACTTACTAGATAAGAGCGTTTCATTTTTCTTTCCTCACCTTTGGGTCCTGGTGAAACTATGTGTGTGGCACAGACTTCAGTCGTAGGACGACTATCAATGTCCAGACCCAGACTCTGAATTTGCAAAAGAAAGAGCAACAGAAGGATGAACTGATTCCTTCGAAGATGGGCTCCGAAGCCACCCATTGCTGTGGCTCTTCAAAAAAGGGCCGCCCAGAAGTGCCAAATAAACAGCTTTATTTTAAATAAAACCTTCTTCTTTGGGGAAGAAGGAGAAATATCTGGAACACACATTCCAAAAAGGGCTGTAAAAACAGGAAGGAAGCATATCCTAGGTTGTTTATTTTCTCAGTGTTCCAAATGAACCATACATTGTCCAGACTGTTTATTTTCAAGTGACAACAGTTTATTGAAAGTTATCTCTGAACTAAACACTCAAGTGTGCGGGTCAGCAGAAACATCTCAGAGAATAGAGGGGACAGAGATACCTTCAACTCAGTGCATGAATGGATAATTTAATACCCAAATTGCACTTAAATGTTGGGGTTCCAGAAAGATGGAGCCAGAGATTTCTTGAATTACCTACATATTATGTAATCGTTATGCATGGCATTGAGCTTTTTCACAAGGAAATATTCATTACTGGCTGCTGGTAGCAGTTGAACACTAGTACTCCCAACTGATCTTCATGACCTTATTTCTTTCTTCTCTTGCTACAAAGAATTGTCTTGGGATTGAACCCCAAAGGAAGGAACACCACTTCACTGCAAAGCAATTTCGCAAAAACTATCAAGAATATTAAAAATGTTTATGGCCTTTGCCCTAGTAATTGGCCTTCTGGTACACTGTCTGAAAAAAATATTCTGAAATGTGGGCAAAGCTTTATTTAAAAGATGTGACCAAAAGGCGAAAGGACATCAGTTGCTTAATGATATGTTAATGGTTGGCAAGTCATCGTTAAGTACAAACGCATGAGAGTACGGCATGACAATTTTATTAAAATGGTCTTTTCAGCAAGTTTTTGATAAAATGGGGAGAAAAAACCTTGTGGTATCACATTTGTTAAAAAGCAGACCAGATATAGATACAGATGATGTAACTACAAATATAGCCATATATACAGAGATAGAAATAGAGATCTCCTTCTCTCTCTTTCTACATTTATCTGTTATCTGTCTATCTATCTACCTATCTATCTATCTATCTATCTATCCATCTACCTGTCAGCTTACCTATCTGTTCCATCAACCCCATGACCTGTATGAGTAGCCTAGACTTAGTAAGATTCTGAAAAACTAGAACCAGGTCATATAGCAGGGAGATTTCTTACCTTCTCCGTTCTTGGAGAGGCATGTTAACTAAGAGTTGGGCCAGAAGGGGTTTTGGACCTAGTTTCTTTGAAATTGGAAAAGAACCTTACATATTCTGATAAGAACTAATAAGGAATTATCCCTAAGACATGTCATTTCAAATTATGGTCAATCTAAGAAATACAGGTAGATTTCTTTCTTATGGCTACTGTAACAAAGTATCACAAACTAAGTTGCTTAAACAACAAAAATTTGTTGTCTCACTATTCTGGAGGCTAGAAATCTGAGATCAAGGTATTGGCAAGGCCATGCCTCTTCTGAAGACACCAGGAAAGGATTTGTTCCAGGCCCATCTCATAGCCTCTGAGTGCCTCGGCTTGTGAAAGCATAACTCCAATCTGCAAGTAGAGTTCTCCCTGTGTGTGTGTCTCTGTGTCCAAATGTTTCCCTTTTTATAGACATACCATTTACAATGGATTAGGACTCACCTTAATGATCTCATTTTAACTTGATTACCTGTTTAATAACCCTGTGTCTAAACAGAGTTACATTATGAGGTACTGGGGGTTAGAAATTCAACATGTAATTATTTTTGCCTGGGGAGACTCAATTCAACCCATAACAACAGGCTTGTAGTATAACTAAACTGATCTTTTCATAAGCAATACAGGGAAAGGGAGGGAAAGGAACTGGCATTGACTGAAGAGTCATTATGTGCAAGGATAGGTCTCTTAACTTGTTTATCTTATTTAAACCTTAAAATAGCCTGTGGAATAGATAGTAATTCCCTCATTTTGCAGGCAAAGTACCTGAGGCTCAGAAAAGTTAAGCAGTTTTGCCAAGGTCACTGTGATGGTTGATTTTACTAGTCAACTTGACTGGATCGTGGGTGCCAGATACTTGGCTATACATTATTTCTGGGCACGTCTGTGAGGATGTTTCCAGATGAGATTAGCATTTGGACTGGTAAACTGAGTGAAGCAGGTTGGCCTCCCCACAGTGAATGGGCCTCATCCAATCCTCTGAGGGCCTGAGTACAACAAAAAGACAGAGAGAGGAAGAACTTGCTCTCTGCCTGAGCACTTGAACTGGGACTGGCTTTTTCCTGCACTTGGACCGGAACTTACAGCATCATCTATCCTCATTCTCAGGCCTTTGTACTGGGACTGGGATTTACACCATTGTCTCCCCTGATTCTCAAGGTCTTTGGGATTGGACTGAAGCTATGCCACTAGCTTTCCTGGGCCTTCAGCTTGCAGACTGTGGGACTTCTCATCCTCCATAATTATGTAAGCCAGTTCCTTATAATAAATCTTTCTCTTTCTGAAATAGATATATACAGATAGATAGAGATAGAGATAGTGATAGAGAAAGAGAGATATCCTGTTGGTTCTGTTTCTCTGGAGAACCCTGACTAATAGTCCCCCATTGAAAAGGGGACAAAAGAAATTCAAATACAAATTATGCCTAAAAATTCCTGCTTTAAAATGCTCTTTGGATTCCATAAAGCTGAATGTTCTCCAGCTTCGAAGGTGCATTCATTTCCACACATGCTTAAAATGTCAAAAGTGGATGCATTTGTCATGTTAACAGTGATCGGAAAATGGTGGGAATTAATAGGATGGTGTTACAGGCCTCAAATTCCACATTTGTCATAACCAACTGTATGACATAGAGCAAATCACTCAACTTCAATTGCCACAAGGCATAGAAAGGGAGTTTGGACTTGATATTTAATGTACTTTCTGAATTCTATGATTCTTTGAAAATAGGTGTTCTTGAAGCTATTTAGACTATTCTAAATCTATTTAAGTTCTTTCATTTCTCTTTGAAGCATTGCCTGGCACACAATGAACGTACATTCTTTACATTTATAAGCAGAAACCCACTGGTAACAGTTTGAAGCAATAGTCCTTAGTATTTTTCCTTGGATGTCCTATACCCGTTCTTTCCAACATTTTTTTTAAACTCAATGATGCATATAATATCTTTCTATATTAATGAATAGACTGTTATAACAAAATTTAAATTAGTGCAGATTATGCATCACATGTTCTATATGTAAAACATGATTTAGTCAATCAATGCTCTAGTGTTGGGAATTTAAAATTTCTAATATTATAACTCTGTGATAAACATCTTTAGAGCTCTATCTGTGTTCCCAGTCCTTTTGATCTTGAAGAAGACAAATGTATATGGCTTGGTAAGTCACTGAATGTTGAGAGCAACAGCTAAACAGAAATTAAAAAAAAAACAAACATATATTGTAATCATATAGTGCTTTCCTTTCTCATGGAGACTATGATCTCCAGGATTAATTTTTTTCTTATCTGGCTTGGAAATATAGTTCCCTTTTTCCCTCACTGATAAATATGGGCGCTTTTAAATAGGTGGATATTCAAAGTAGAGGACTTTCATAGACTAGAGAGGACTGCTCTACTTTTAGCTAGGATTTACCAAGAAATGTGATCTTAAAAAACACTTTTCAGTTTCAATCTGGGTGACAGGAAAAACACTATTGCCACTAAGAAACCCTGGTTGTGGAAAAAAATAATTTTGAAGGGAAAATAATGAGGCTGGGTGACTTTAAGGGTCAGGGAAATAACAGGATGGAGATTACAGGCAGGCATTTTGGAATGCGGGTCTTGATTCTAGGGGGAAATCTAGAATTTGAGATTTCAGTCTGAGAGTCATAAGTATGGAGATTAGAGATAAAAGTGGAATTTTGAGTGAGAAAAGAAGTTCAAGAGTATGAATACCAAGAGAGTCTATATTCAGGGGCCAAAAGGCAAAAGAAGGGCTAGCAAACAGATCACAGAGGGAGCAAAATGTCATGGAAGCCAAAGAACAAGAAAGTCTAAATGTATAATTGGTTCCAATTAATGCATGGAAGCATAAGATGAAGGTTGAGAATACGCCATGGGATTTAGCAGTCAATAATTTATAAATACCACCTTATGAATGAAAGAGATCACTCAGTGAAGAGATTTCATCAAGATGAGAGGAAAGGAGTGACAAGGAGTCTCATAACCACTGGGAAAGTCATTATTGAACAGTCACAATAATATGAAAACTAATAATATCACTTACCTTTATTGACCCCTATCTCTCCTGCTTACTTACTCTCAGCATCTAAGAATATACTGTATTTCTTCTTAAGGGTTCTAAACAGTGTTTAAACCAGAGTGCAGTTAAAATCGAATGGTGTGGTAAATGAGACAGTGGAATCTAGCATAATCTACTATGAAATTTGTCGATGAAGAAAAAAATGTTGTAAAGAAAGTATTAATGGAACCTGGTCTGTGAAATGTTGAAAGTTGTGAGCCTGTTGCTATTGTTTAAAAACTTTGTACAAGTTCCTTGTTAACCCAGTAAATATGGAATAAATGAATGACATAAATTTTAAAAGGGAAGAGAAGATTGAGTAAATGAAAGGAAGTTGTCAAATGATGTTAAATGTATCCTTTTTAGTGTGTGAAAAGTACCTAACACCCACTAGAAAGATTTCTACTGAAACTTTAAAGACTTAACTAAGAGTTATCTAGAAAATTAAGTCAGACGTTGAAATACAAGTCAACTATGCTTTCTCTTTAAAACATAATTCTGACATAAACAATAAGCCAATCAAGTTTTCAGCTGGTATAAAATTAGAAGAGGTTAATGTAAAATAGATAGCTAGTGGGAAGCAGCCGCAAAGCACAAGGAGATCAGCTCAGTGCTTTGTGTCCAACTAGAGGGGTGGGATAGGGAGGGTGGGAGGGAGACGCAAGAGGGAGGAGATACAGGGACATACGTATATGTATAGCTGATTCACTTTGTTATACAGCAGAAACTAACACAACACTGTAAAGCAATTATACTCCAATAAAGATGTTAAAAAAAAAACCTCAAAAAAAGAAGTAAATCTAAAAAGATAAGAATTAGTGGCTCGTTTATGAAATTGTCTCTGTGATTCCACATTTTCCTGAATTTTTCATCTTCCACTTCCCAAGGCATTGAAATCCCAGGTTTGAGATTTGTGCTTGTCCAAAAATGACATGCCACTGAAGTGAATAACAAGTGATATTCTGCCTCCTTCCCCAGTCTTCTACCCATTTTTTCATAGGTTGAATGGTGGCCCCATAAAAGATACGTCCATATTCCAATGCCCGGAACCTGTATATGTGACCTTATTCGGCTAAAGGGTCTTTGCACATGTAATTAAGCTAAGGATCTCAAGATGAATTATCTGGGTTATCTGGGTGGTCCTTAAATCCAATGACAAGTGTCCTTATAAGAGACACCCAAAATGAGAAGGCCATGCGAGGACAGAGGCTGAGGTCGAGGTTACGCAGCCTTTAGCTAAGGCACACCTGGAGCAACCAGAAACTAGAAGAAGCAAGGAATCACCCTCCCCTGCCAACACCTCGATTTCATACTTCTGGCCTTCAGAACTGTGAGATAAGAAGTTTCTGTTATTTTAAGCCACCGAATTTGTGGTATTTTGTTATGGCAGCCCTAGGAAACTAAGATACCATTCTTGTGATATTCATCCACAGTTAATGGGAAGGAATGACACATCAGACATTTATTCAGTGCCTGACAGAGACCGAATAACATCTGTTCTTGTGCATTTTAATTATTATTCATCCAGCTTAGGTGATATCTGGAGGGAAATGACGAACAGAATATGAAACAAGCATATCCCAAGGCTGAAGTGTTCTACTAGTTAAAACAGGATAACAGCAAAATGACAACCTCATCTCCTGAAGGGATTTCCTAGCAAGGTGATATAACTCAACTCTGGACTTGGTTTTATCTTTGTCCATTCACATGTAAGCATCTTATTCGATTAAAGTTCTCTCTCATAAGTTAATTTAATTGCATGCAGTTTGTAAAAAATGGAAATTAATAGAATGGCTTTTAAAATGACACATATTTAGAAAGCAACATGCTAACACTCAAAATTATTTTATTTTTACATTTTAAACCTCATATTTATAAAAACACATTTTAAAAAAATCGAATGGAAATAAATCCTCACACTGATTGTTGGCAAAGGTACCAAGGCAATTCAGTGGGGAAAATGATAGTCTTTTTAACAAATGATGCCACATGGAAAATTGAATTGCCACATGAAAAGAAATGAACTTAGAACCACATCTCACACCATACTCAAAAATTAACTCAAAATGGATAAAAAACTGAAATATAAGAGACAAAACTATAAAACTTACAGAAGAAAACATAAAAGAAGAACTTTGTGACCTTGAGTTAGGCAAAAATTTCTTAGATATTACACCAAAACCACAGTCCATAAAAGAAACTGATAAATTATACTACTTCCAAATTTAAAACATTTGTGCTTAAGCACACATACACCTCATTAAGAATAGACAAGTCACAGATTGGAAGAAAATATTTTCAAATCATATATTCCATAAAGGACTTGTAAAAAACTGAGTAATAAAATGCAACCGATTAAATAAAAAAACATGAGCTAAATAACTGAACAGACATTTCTACACAGACAACAAATAGCTAATATATGTATGGAAAGAAGCCCAATGCCATTACTCATTAAATTCCAGTGAGATACCATTATACACAGATTAGACTAGCCATAATAATTTTTTTAAAAGTGACAGTACTAAGTGTTGGCTAGGATGTGATACACTGGCTCCCTCATTCTTTATTGGTAAGGATGTAAACAGTCACTTTGGAAAACAGTTTGGCAGCTTCTTTAAAGGTTAAATATAAACTTGAAATATGAGCCATCAATTCAACTCTTTGAGAGCTATCCAAGAGAAATTACAACATATGTCCACACAAATTCTTGTACATGAATTTTCATAACAGTATTATTCATAATAGTCAAAAACTGGAAACAACACAAATGTCCATCAAGCAGTGGATGGATTTTGTCCATCAAGCAGTGTGTCCATACAATGGATCGATACTATAAGGAACAAACTACTGATACATGGAACAATATAGATGATGGCTTCTCTCCAAATTATTCAAAGTAGAGGAAACCAGACAAAAATGACTAAGTATTATATTATTCCTTTTATATGAAATTTCTAGGATAGGCAAGACTCTCAAGATAGAAAGCAGATGAGTAGTTGCCTGAGGCTGGGGGCGGAAGCAGGAATTGATTTCATATGGGCACAGTGGAACTCCGGGAAGTGATAGCTGTGTTATAAATTTGTTTTACAGTGATGGCTGCACAACTATATAAATACACTAAAAATTCCAACTCTTCACTTACAATTGGTTAATTGCATGGTATATAATTTATACCTTCATAAAACTGTAAAAAAAAAATAACATCAACATTACATTCCAAACTCTTGGAATGTTTTAATTCTCAAGAAGTGTTTGTAAGCCTGGAAATCATCAATTAGAAAAATTTGGTTTTGTCTCCACTTTGGAAATCAGTTCTTATAGATTCAGTAAGTCATCAATCTTAAGATTGTTTCCAGGTCAGTATGTACTGATTCAGTGCACCTAACGAGTGTCTTTATGTGAGGCTTTTTCAATCAAAGCAATCAATAAAAAAAAATAACCAGAGAAAAGAAAAGATATTAATATATATAAATTACTAAATTCTATTATTTAAATACATCTAAGTATAAGCTTAATTACACTAAAGAGCACGGGTATCCCCATTTACGTACTCAGGGATCAATACCTTCTGGTTAAAATGTGGCTCAAGGCAAACTCCTGACTTTCATTATTTTTGTTCTGTGTTTAATTATACACAGCAATTTCTTGAATAATAGTGGATGAATTAGAATGAATAATTACATGGGCACATAATGAGAGGGGTTTGAGTTTGAATGATAGATATGTGTGATGTAAATGCATTCATTCATCTACTCATTCAACAACTATGAATGATTTATCAGATACTGCAGTACAATATCTGGAGTTACAATAGTCCTTAAGACAGTTTTTTTCTTAGGGAATTTATTGTCTTTTGCGGAAGAGAGAGAAGTTTAAAAACAGTTGCCATTACTTTTTAAATCTTTTTCCCATTCTGATAGGGATAAATACCGGGCATCCAGTTGTCATGGAGACCTAGATGAGAGGAACCTGATTTAGGCTTGGCGGATTAGGAAAGGTTTCCTTTAGGGGATGTTTCCTAAGCAGGTTTTGGAAAACTATTGGAATTAGCCAAATAAAGTTGAGAAGTTATAAAAGGAAGACATTCTGCATAGAAGGAGTACCATATGCAAAGTCTTGGTTGAGAGATAGAATGATATGTGTGGGGAACTGAAAGTAGTTCATTGAGGCTAGCGTTTGGAACTTGATGGGGCAGATAAGGCTCAGCTGAAGGTAAGGAGTAGATCTGAAGGACATTGTAGGTGCTGCTTAGGAGTTTGAAAAAGATACCAAGGGCAGTGGAAGCGCATGAAGGATTTTAAGAAAGGGAATGTTGGGACTTCCCTGACGGTCCAGTGGTTAAGACAGCGCTTCCACTGCAGGGAACATGGGTTCAATCCCTGGTCAGGGAACTAAGATCCCGTAAGCAATGTGGGTGTGGCCAAAAAAAAAAAAAAAAGGGAATGTTGCTGCTGGATCTGAAAATCAGAATATGAGAGGTGTGTCAGAGGTAGGCCTTCTTGGCTTCATGTAATAGAAACGCAGCAAGTAACTTGCTCAGTGAGATAAGAGATGGATTTTGTGGTTTATTGGTTTGTTTTTTCAAATAATAAGAAATCTGAAGGCAGAGAGTCCTAACACAGTAGTACTATGTTGTCATCAGGCACCAAGACTTCTATTTTCTGCCTTCACTATATTTTACATGTGGCTTTTCTCCTCATGGCCACAAAAGGGCTGCTGTAACTTCAAACATTGTACCTACATTCTACGCAGGATGAAGGGAAAAATTGCAGACCAAGGGCCGAGACAACGGGACAGCTAGTTAGTCATCTTTTCAAAGAACCATCCTGGAAAACTTACGGGGTGAAATCCATTTGCATCTCATTGGCTAGAATTATGCTAGCAGCAAGGGAGGCTGAAAGATCAAATAGTTCAATTAGGTAAATCAGGGCTTTGGAAGTAAGGGTGAGTATCAAGTGAAGCAAATGGATTAAAAAAAGAATGTGGAAGTAACAAGACTTACTGATTGCTTGGAAATGGAGGGTCAGGGAGAGGAAGGGGTCAGGGAAATTCCCAGGTTCCTGGTTTGAACAATTGGATGTGATGCCATTTACTGAGAAAAGAAATGCAAATTTCAGAGAAAAGATGATAAATTAAATTTTGGGTATGTTGAGTTCAACATCCTTCTGGAATATTCAAGGGGAGGTATCTGATGGCCCCAACAAAATCTCAGCCAGAGGTACAGATTAGAGAGTCATCCACATATAGGTTGTAATTAAAGCCATCAGAGTGGATGAGATCTTGAAAGAATAGAAAGTGAGATGAAAAGATAGCCAATGTATTATAAAGGAAGAGTCAATAGAGTTTGGTAGCTTGCCAAATCCATATAGAGGAAGAAAGTTCACATTTTATAACTGAGAGATTCTTTAATGCTTTTGGCAGTGTGAAAGGGAAATTAATACTTTATGCACTTTTTCTTCCTTTTTGACAAGGCATCTTTATTCTTTGTAGTCAGCTCAAATACATGATCTCTTCTAAATTGCTTTATGCTCTCTAGGAAAAAAAGATGACTAAACTGAATATTTTTAATAGAAACTATGCTAAACGATAGCGGTGACTCGACATTTAAGAAGCCTGGGCCCAACTTTCAATACCATTACAGATTTTTGCCTTGGGGAAGACTATTTACTTGTGCTACATCTTAGTTCTCTATTTTTGCAAGTGTGGAGACCAGACCCATGCTCTGCTTATGGAATGGGTCAAACAAAGTTTCGTGGTACCTGAGTTCCCTGGAGATAGGCACTAAACAGGTACAGGTTGAATTACTAAAGGGATCTTTGCTTCTCTCCTCACTGTATACGGAGGTCAGGAATGAACGTTCTTCAGTGTAATTGCTGTTGACCACTTCTTTTACCCCTTTCTTCTGAGAATCCTTAGCAACAAGGTCTCCATAAAGATTGAAGAGTGTGTGGTTGACTTTTGACCTGATGTATTTGGTTGACATTCAACACAGAGAAGTTAAAAGAGATCATCAGGCATTTGTTGAGCTGATGAAACACAGAATATAACCCATTTCTGGGAAAATATTTCCTGCATTATAGAGATAAATATTTATTTCAGCTCTGCTGGGAAGCATGTGCCTAATAAATGATATGTTCGTTTTTTAATGGTCTGTTTATATTTCAGAGATTTCATATTATGAAATTTGGCTGCTTACTTTATATATAATTTTCAGCACATCTTTTCATGAAATACTTCTGAGAAGATCTAAACTTAACGTCAAGCAAATATATTTTCTAAGTTCTGATAAACGACTCCAAAACTCCTCCTTCATAACAGGCATAGATACTGAAGTCTTTTACTCCTATTTCTCTTTCTTTCAAAGGATCCAAAAGCTTACAAGGACATGTCACAATGGATACAACACGGGGGGAACAATTTTGCTTAAAAATGAGCATTTAGTTGCTAAAAAGTATTTTTTAAAGACGTTAATTTCAGAGGCAAGAATACATCACGGAAAACGGAAGCCAGAATTTAGGGACTCCTAGAAGTAATGCTGTGTGTGTTCTGGGGCACCATGGGGATATGTACGGCGTCAATGTTTTAGGATATCTTGGCCATACCATTGAGCTCAACTCAATTTTGGTTTTGTGTTCTATTCTTCAACCCCAGGTCCATGGTGTCTCTGTTAAGTGGCTCCTTGTCTGTCACATGCTTCCTCTATGAATATGTTTCGTACATGTATTTTAGAATACAAACATTGGTTACATGACCTGTTGGCAATCTGTTGCTATGGGAGAATTTCCCTGATGAATAATCACATTCACAAGTTGCAGCCTTAAGGTAAATTATTTCAAGTTGATCAACTAAATTAAGGCTGAAGGAAAGACTAAATCCCATTTTGTAAGTTCAAGTGTGTGCAATCCATCACACAAGGGAACTTTATTCCCTGACCCTGAAGCAACACCAGTGCAAGACAGTTATACGCGGTATCTTTCTACCGAAGTGCTGAGGATAAACAGAGGATGATTATTTCACGAGCAGATCAAACAACTTCAAATTGAGTATTCGGCATTCCTCTTATTCAAAATTCCCTAGCCAATAATATACTAGGAATTTCCCCTTTGCCATCTTCTCTCAGGCCTTTCCTTCTCAACATTTTTCTCTAGGACTTTACCTCCAATCCTCTCTTCTTGGTTTCATGTAACCTCACTCTTCCTCCTTCTTGGGTTGCCAAAATTGCTCCAAAATCTTTTTTGTGGCGTTTTGCAGATAATTTTGCTTTCTCACTGTGTGCCTTCCACTAAATTTGCCCAATAACCTCTAAGATAAAACACCATTTTTTCTTTAAGATAACATACCGTCACCGGCAACATTTCTTTCAATTAAATTAAAATGTAAAAATACTTAGTTTTCTCTCCTCTGAAAATGGAATGGGCACGAAAACAACATCATCAACTGAGCTTGGGAGACAGCACTGGCTTGGTTTGCTATTTGTAATTTGTTCCACAGATATTATATTAATCTGAGAATCTCATTAACTCCGTGAGGAAACAGAAACTCAGAGACTTTAAGTGACATAATAAATTTGTCTAACTAATAAGTGTCACAACCAGAACTAAAGTTCAGATCTTAGAAATTAAGGTCAGTAGTGATAGCCTTGGAGCTTTAGAAATTAAATGAGACAATGCCTTGGATAATGGAAAGACTTGTTTTTTTAACTTAAAATACTTACCTGGCAGAGAAGACTAGTAAGTAGCTCTCAGAGTTATACCTAAGTGACATTAACATGATCTTTACAAGAGATCAGTATATGCACAGACTTGGTGTTGCTACTATTTCCATAATTTGTCTAGCATCTGACCTCCTATTTAAAAATGCATGTATTTTGCAAGTTCTAGCTGAAACTGTGGAATGTTGCTGGGACCATGTTGGCTAAAACCAAGCCAAATAACTTTGCCTAAGAATGAGAAACTTCGATAATTTTGATAATGTTGTAGGTGGAAATAATTATAGCAATGTTGCCATCTTGGTGTATTTTCTATCAGTTCTCCCTGATGAAGTTACCCCAGAAATGTGTTTATTTTGGGGAGTACCAAGTGCTATACTTCAGCTATCTCTTTTGATGCTTAATACACTGTAATAAAACTGTTATCTTTCCTATTTGACGTGTGACAAAACTGAGGCACAGAGTATTTAAGTGACTTGCTTAATATCACACAGCAGTTGAGGTGCAGAGGTAGGATTCAAGCTCCAAAAGCTATACTTAGGCTGAGCCTGAGCATCTCCACTCTCTGCCCCTGGATTCAGAATCTCTACCTTTGTAGCTTGCCATATATTGAGCAATGTGCATCTTATGCATTAGAGAAACTGACAACTTAAATAGTATAATCACTATCTCAAATGAGGGTGATGTTCCTGCTTCTATTATTATTTTTTTTTTTTTCTGCTCAGGCTGGGAAATAAATGTCACAGTCTTTTATCTACCATACATTCATCTGTTTATTCATGCATTGATGAACGTTCAAATGAACATATATTTCACTCCATCTCTGTGCCAGGCACTCTTGTTTGTGATCAAGGCCCAGACTTCCTGAGTCAGATACTTTTCTTGCTGTTTTAAAACACTGATAACATTTTCATTAGGTTCATGATCTCTATCTTCCTCATAAAATTCTGATTTTATCGGTATATTAACTAAGGCTCAGGAAGGTCAAGAGACTTGCCGTCTGCCAGATGGATGGGAAATAACAGGGATTTGAATTCAGATCTTCTGATTTGCTATCTTGATGCTTTTCTCACTGTTTTTCTCACTAAAAAGGAAAACGTTTCAGTAATCCAAGAGCCACCTAAAATAGTAATCTGGAAAGAGCAACAAATGGGTACATTACTTATAATTCGTGCTCTTACAGTGTATTTCTATTTGAATTTTTATAATTGATTAATTACGTTTTAGATTTTCTTACAGACTCTTATTATCCATAAGTAAATGAAAGCATTTTTTTGAATTTTGCAGCTCTTATCCCTCCAACTTGGAAACTGGTTTCAGTCCATAGCTCTGAAAGACACGTATGTTTCTCTTAAGCACTTAGCTTTGGGAAAAGGATTGAAGTAAGGATTTATTCATTTTTAAAAAGCAAATAGCTTTCACTTTTCTCTATTTCACCCTTAATCCAAGTATCTATTGATACTTTAACCTTTCTTGTTGGTGGTGAGACTCTTAGAATATTTAGATGTGTGAAAAATTAATTTGCTTTACTGAATAAGGAGCACTGTAAGAGCGATGGAAAGATCACAGCTACCTGACCAACAGAGGCAGCAAGAATATAACTTTGGTCCTGTTGTTCCCTTTCTATAAACAAGTCAGTAATCTCAGGACAGAACCACTAGACATGCTTCCATAGTGGCAGAGAATTGCTTGGTGTCAGTGACCTAGATGTGAAATGATTTATCGGAATTTTTATCTCCAAAAAAAAAAAGAATATTTTTCACGTGGGTCTTAGAATCATAGTCATTTTATTGAATTTTTCATTGTCTTAAAAAGTACTGGCTTTATTAAAGTAAAATAAATTACCAAGCCAAAAAATAGAAAAATTTTTTCCTAAGAAAAAATACCCAACCAGACATTTAATCAGACTCTAAATGTGTATATAATGTTTCTTGCAGCCTCTGGCTAATGATTTATAAGCTTCTCTTGGATAGAAAATCTCCTTACTAACTTCTGAATAAATCGTATCACTTTAAGGCTGCCATAAGATGATTTCAAGAGATAATCGTGGGTTTATATTTAAACCAAAACTTTAGAGGCGAAATGAACTTTCTTACTTATTTTTTTTTGACAGCCAGGAATATATTAAAAAGCAAATCAGTTATTCTCTGGTTACTCTAGAAATTCTTAGAAATTATAAGTGATAAGACATTTGAGATACAATGCTTTCCTTTTATGAATCTCATTAAAAATAAAACAGTAAGACTTATGAAGTGCTAGGGAACATTCATTTTACAAGTGGTTTACATATATGAACTAGATTCTCACAAAAAGCCGAGTAGGTAGGCACTATTCTTACTAGGAAACAGGTATTTATAAGTGAAGTGGCTTGCCCAAGGTTTCACGGCTAGTAATGACCATCTGGACCATGGGTACAGGCAATCAGCTTCAGGGTCGCAACTTCAGCCCGAAAGCCAGTCTGTCTCTCCTAGCAAAAGCTAATTCAACCATACCGACAATGTATTCCTGAAAAATGGGGGAAACTGAATTTTTAGATAATTGAATTCTCGGATCATTGATGGAGACACAGTAGTGATAGAAGTTACAGCGTGGTTCTTTTCCAGATGCAATCAATGCTGAGATGACTTTTTGTTTCTTCTTCAGGGCAATTATACAGCTCCTACAATTGGTGTTAAAATTCCTTTGATCCATCAAGAATTTATGAGTACCAACTCTGTGCCATGTACTTGCCTAAGCACTGGAGGCAGTACAATGAATACAACTTAGTCTTTGAACTTGAGAATTCCTCTTTGTTAAAAAGCCAATTAAAAAAAAAAGAAACCAAACTTTAAAAATTCTATTATGCTATTCTTGTGGCTTAGTAAATAAGGACGTTAAAAAAATCATCTCTTTCTTTGATGACTGAGCATCAAGGATTTGGAGCTGCCATGTGAAAAGATGACTCATTCTACAGTAGATGGGTTTATGTAAGGAGATAGATTTAATTTGTTCAAACTCTAGAATTTACCTTGAAAATCATACTTTCCTAACATCTATGAGATAAGCTTGTTTTTCTGACATTTTTTGTTTTTTACATAAAAGAGGGCAATTCAGACTTTCTACTTATTTGCATTATTGCTGAGAGCTGTGTTTTTATTAATTGAATTTTTACTGTAATTGGCATGACACCTTTGACATTGGACTCTCAAAGTCATTTGTTTTCTCCTATTAGCTTTTTGTTTTTCTTTATACTACGTAATCACATTCCTATAGAAAAAAATGTAGAAAACGGGAGAGGCTTAGTACAGAAAGAAAACACCACCACTTGGGGGTTTATGTTTAAAAGAGTAAATATATCCTCTATTGCACATTTTTCAGAGAGGAAACTTCTCCATTCCAGCTGATGTGTGGAGTGTTGAAAAACCTGCATCTACATATTATGGATACGTTAGTTCTATAAGGAGACAAAAGTAGATACGCTACTATTAAGAGCTGGCAAGTGAAAGTCCAAATTGTATTTTGAGCCTTAGTCTCTCTACCTTTCTGCTTGCTGACCCCTAGAATTCAACTGAAGCTTTCTTGCTAGGGCACCAAATGCGAGAAAGACTCCCCTAACTTGATCTGGAAGGCTAATGGCTGGATCTGACACAGCATATGCTGTAACATACTCTTGGTTACTGAGTACACACAGAGGCTTGAGACAGCTGGCCATGGCCACACTTCTGGCTTGGAGTCACGCCCTGAACTTCCACAGCTGAAATGAGTCCATGCTTTTCTGGCTGCCTGATCCACTACCCATGTGGCAACAGAGCCAAAGTGGTAAACCAGTTTCCCCAAGGCTCGGATGTACCCAGAATGTTTACCTTGTACACTAATCCATATACTCTTTTATTTGAAAGTGGCTGCTCCTTTGTGATAATGACGTACTGTCTCTTTTGAGAAAACACCCATTAATACATGTTGGTATATATTCAAAAAAAAAAAAAAAAAACCATTTTGGAATAGAGTCCACAGTAGGAGAGCCAGATTGCCTAGGAGAGCTAAATCAGCATTTAGGAGTTTCCTAAGGGAATGCTCTTCCCAAGACCTCATCATGTTCTTAGCTGAATTCTTGACGTGCAAGTTCATGTTGGTTACTTCATACACAAGCTAAAGGTGAGGTAGAAAATTCTATGGTTCAATGTGTGGTGAAGTCATTGACTAACCCATAAGGCCATAGGAAGACAGTCAATGGCTCAGGATCAGGGTTAAATGAAAAGAAATTGATTCCTAAATAGGCAACAACATGCTGGAATCCATTTTTTATTTGTGTGTTTAGTAAGCAGGTAAACAAAGCAAATACCACATAAAAATCATGAAAGTCTAATTTTAAAATTACAATTGTTTGAAAATCAAGGCATCTTTTTTTCATATTCGGAGAATTCTGACATCTCCAGCTTCAGTTTAGAGATTGGATGTGTTGAGTGAATAGTTTGAACTGTCTATTGTTTCTTTAAGTGACACCATTAAAAGGATGGGTCGGCCACTATAAAATATGGGCCAAGCAACTGTTGAAATAAGATGCAGCCAATATTTACCTGAATGATAAATTCATGTCAAGAATTCCAATTTACTATACATCTATGGACTTACGACACCCACCCTTAATCACACTTTTTCTGAGAGAGCCCATTATAATCTGTACAGAGCCACCAAGGAAGCAAAAGCAAGGATAAAATAAAAAGAGGTTGCTAGGATGAAGGTTGCAGATTCTAAACAAAGATGAGTGACACATGTTGGCTAGGATAAATCTACAAATAGCCTGGGGCCAGACATCAGACATTATTTGAAATGACAAACTTCACATTAACTAAAAGAAAAAAAAAGATCATAGATGGAGACAGACAGTGGTGCTAAAAGTTATACAACTGCATGATTCATTTCCAGAAGAAATCAATGTTGAGATGACTTTTTTCCTCCTTCAGAACCAATAATGAGCCTCCTATAATTAGGTAAACTTTCTCTGTCCTATCAAAACAAACCGTCAAGCCGCAGGGAGGCCACTGACACATCTACCCTTCAACCAAAGCTATAGTATTTTAATTTAAGTACAATGCAAAGATGCATGAGTCAATCTACCGTAAATTTTCAGCAAATAGTGTGTGTCATTGGAAATAACTTCTGCTTTTCTGAAGACCGTAGATTTATTCTGTAGGAGTTTTAGAAACAAGCAACAATAATTTTAGCAAAAGCAATTCCCTGCGTTCACTAAACCATAACTGTCTGAAACTAGTTATTTCTAGAATTACACAGAACCAAAATAGCAAACATGTAAACAGAGAGCTATGGGTTAGAATTCATCAAATGAGGGGGGAAAAAAGTTTTGAATTTTAAGGTATAAAATATCACAGCTGTTAACTATTTATAGTTGCCCAATTTTAATGCACAATTCAAGCACTAATTAAAAACATTCTCCATAAATAGAAAACCAATTTGCTGTATGTGCAGAGTGAATAATACAATCAACTTTCCCCAGCTATCAATTTTCTCTTCATACAGTCAGTCAAAAAGTAATTGACCTTTTGGACTTCTCATTAAAACTCAGCAATGGAGTCTGGAAAAAATGAGGCTAGGTCTATGCATGCCATCAAATGAGGTTATAGCATATCTAATCTCATCGTTTCAGTTTTGTCTATCGTCATCATGAGTTGCTGGGCTGTGGTCTGAACCAATTGGGGGTAAAAGCAGAGTTGAGCCGATTGGCCATGGCATATTTTATCCATTCCACACGTACAGGCAGAGCCTTAGTTTGCCACTGAGCTAATAAAATAAAAACATGAGACATGCAAGTGACATCTGTCCCAGTCAGGACCCTGGGATGGAGAGATGGGCTCTCACTGTTTCAACCTTATGTTGTTAGGTTGTGTTAAGTTGTATTAAAGTCTAAGGCAAATTCCAGGAGGAGAAGTTCTTTGTGGTTCCCATTTATCCCGCTTTCGGAAATTTCTGAGGACATTTCATCGAGAGCTTGGGACAAATTGGTGATGGTGGAGGTGAGGGTGTGGGTAAGGGTAATACATTTTCCTGGGAAAGGATAAAATCATGGAAGTTAATTAACAAATCCATGGGAGTCTAAAACTGGAGCTGGAAAGAAACAGAGATAGTCTCATTCAATCCTTTTATCTTATAGAACATAAGATCCAGAGATTAGAGCAACCAGCCTCAAGTCACACTTTGCTGAGACATGAATTTGGGTTTCAACTCCCAGCTGAGTTTTTACAGTCACAGCATAGCCTGACTACTCTTTCATGTACTTTCATGTTGTTTGTTAAAAACAAACAAAAAGAAAAGCAGAACGAAAATTCTCATTGAAGACATCTTGCAAAGCCACACATACGTGCTTGGGTCTTTGTGGCAACGGTTAGCTCTACTATGGCCATGGTGTGTGACCTTGCTCATTTTCAAGTACACAGCATCTCCCACCCACACCGCCTTTTTAATCCCAAGCTCTTGTAATAGGTTGTGTGGATTTCCTTATGGGAGGCCAAGTTTTAGAATGGACCTTCAGATTCTTCGCAAGTAAAATGTGGCTCTTTACCTTCAACAAGAAACTTGTGCTTTCATTAAGGTGACCGTATAAATTATCTTCCAAATCACACAATTGTGAGAGCAGATGGGGTAGTACTGATTATTACAACAGGACAACAGGTGCACACTGAACTACTCTTGGCAAACTAGGATATGGGATCTCCCTAGCTTTAGTGTTTCCCATATTCACAATAGTAAACATTCCCCTGTACAGGTATTTGTTCTATTGTGCATTTTTAAGGTTTGTTTTTGTTTTCTTACTTTGAAAGGCAGCATTATATAGTGGAAAGGTAGAAAAAATACAAAGAAGAACATCTGGGGGTCTGAGTCCTACTTCTGTGAGCCAAAAAAATCATTGTCCTTTCTTGGATGTAGTATTTGCATCTATTAAAAGATAGAGTTGGGCTAAGTCACTATGAAGTTTTCTTCTAGCCCTAATGGTCTAGGATTTCTTTGCCCCCCAGATATCCATTTAATGTGTGTGTGTGTGTGTGTGTGTGTGTGTGTGTGTGTATACACACATATATACATGTCTATATACATATATAAAAATAGAGGTCAGTTATGAAAAGAATATGAAGTTTCAATAAACATTGAATAAGAAAACAACCAGAATTTGAGTCTGGAATACACTGTTGGTAATGTTATCTTTGAAAAAAAAAGCAAAATTGTTTACCTATATTGAAAGTCACACCCAGACACATAATGTCACAGCAACTTGGTAGTTCAGTACAGACAGGAAATGTTTTTTCATGTGTGTTTTTGGCAAAACTCTACAGCTTAGAGTACTGGTGGGTTTTTTTGTTATAACAGAGTCTTTTATGTGGCAAGGTCACATTAGACGCTGTCTGGTTGCTCCTGGTTACGAAGACTTTTCCTATTTGACTCACCTTCAATTTTTAGGCAAATTCTCTGGCTTCCTGCTATTGTTTCTGGTGTCTGCAAGTCCTTGCAATCTTTTATGTGTCTTTTGAGAGGAAAGTCTGGGTGATAAAAGTGTTACATGCCCCGTGTAACTTCAGAGGTGTTGATGATTAAAAGCATAAAAGTGGTTGGATAAGAAGCAGAAACAGAATTTATCAGAAATTCTAGATACTTATCTAGTTTAATAAATCCCCCATTTAAATGATCAGTGATGAGCCTCATCTACTTTCCGCATATGCTACAGGCGCAATTTGGGACAGTGTTTTGTCTTTCCATAATGCTTGTCTGAATTCTAACATTTCAAAACTTCCTTAAGTCATCTTGCTGAGCCAGGGAGACAAATACAAATATGGGTGGTTTCTCTCTTCTGCTACGACTCTTGGTTGTAAATTTTAGGTGCAAGATTGCGTCTTCATTTGATTACTACAGTACGTTCCTACCCAAGCTGCAGTATAAGGAATAGTTAAAAAAAAAAACAAAAAACCTAAAAAAACAACAGCTTATTGAGCTATGAGCTTAACAATGTGCTAAGCATTTTCTACATACGACCTCAACCAATCCTCAAAATGATCCATTACATAAAATGAGGTTCAAAAAGTTCATTTACTCAACCAAGTTTGCACAGCTGATAAGTGGCAAAGCCAGGATTCAAACCCAAGTATATCTGAAATCCAAACCCTGTGTCCTGAACAACTATAGTCTTATCTCAGGGTATATCATGGGGTGACAACTTCCTTCTCTATATTTGCACAAAGTCTTATGTTTTTAACACTCTTACTAGCACATCCATTTAGCTTATTGGTCCTCATAATGTTCTACTAGGGCAGCAGAAAGGGTGGATGTCAGGTTCATTTTATAGATGAGGATGCTCAGAGAGGATGGTCCAGCATCACAAAGCTAGTCATTTGTAGTGCCAGCAAATGAACCTGTGTCTTTGGGCTGCTGCCCTAGTGAAAAGTCCATAAAACCAGAGTTATTTCTTGAAAGACTTTTTAAAAAGTAAGATAAAACCTTAAAGAAACAAAAATTCAAAAGCATAATTAATGAATCATAAATAAGGAACAACTGCCATATTAATCATAAACGCTAGAGGTAACATTTAACAAAATCTGGTTTTTCCTTCTTGCCTATTTCACATCTCAACCAATGTCTGGCCAGTCTGAATTTGTGACAACACCAATAAATGATGGTAGGTAATATAACCCAGACCTCTATGACTCCCTCTGTCTTGTCATGCACCACCTTATATTGACAGTCTGTTTTTCCTACCAAATTCTGATGTTAAGTACAGAAACCATTTCTTATAGGTCTTCCCGTAGAGTGGTTGCTCACTAAAAGTTTCTTGAATAAAAGCAGAAGGTGTTGTTGTTAAGACATGTAATAATAACATTTACTGAGTCTTGTTTAATATATACCAACCACTCTTGTAAGGATTTTAGCTGTATTAAAATATTTAATCCTAAAAGCTATCTTATTTTACCTCAACCTCACAGGTACAGAAAATGAGGTACAATCAATTCAAACAGTTTTCCAGAGTCATAATACAGTAAGAGGCAAGGTAAAAATTTGAACCCACTTAGTACAGTTTAGGAAAATTAAGAGTTCAAACTCATTAGCACTCAGCAATTCTGTTAGGTGGTATTCTTTTAGTCTTGGATCCATTTCATAAAAATATTGAAACTGCATTCCTATAGTGTTTTTCTACTGAATTGATGTATGGAGGAAATGCCATTAAAAAAAAAAAAAAAACCTTCAGAGTCTCCTGCAAGAATTAAATGGTACTCCATCATTTGCAGATCAGACTGGAAAAAAGAAATGCTGCTCCAGCAGGTTCTCTCCTGAGGATCTGACAACAAGAGCCAGCATTAGGTGGTGGTAGATAATATCATGGGTTTTGGAGGAAGGCAAATAGGTTTGAAACCCAGCTCCATCCGCGTTTGGGGCTAAGTTCCCCAGAAGTCCACTCTTAGACAAGGATTTGTGTACCCCTTTGTCATGGTGCCAACCTAAAGGTGAAGTTTCACCCGGGTTATGCCCAGGCATAACCCCCTATGTTCAGATGTTAGTTCTATTCTATGTGAGTTATTCTCCATTTGCTCCTGTTATTTTTTCCTGGGGGACTGTCCTTTATAGACCAGATCACAGTCTCACTTGCCTTATGGCTTCCAGGTTTGAATTTGCCAAATTAGAGAGGGGCACCAGTTGGAGATCAGGAGGTAGGGAGAGAGAAAAGTGGAGGTGTTCCCTCCACACTCCCCCTGCAGGGGCATAGTTTGACAGTGGCTCTTTCTTCTATCAATGGCCACAACTCCCGTTGAATGACCCTCTTGCGTACAGTTAAAACTCTTACTCTTGTGGATCCCAAAACCCATCTCCCCCTTCTGGTCCTCCGCCTCTGTTGATAGTTCTTGGTGCTTCTCCATCTATTACTGGTTCCTTTAATCCTGCCCACACCTCTCTGTAAGTGGTCCTTTCATCAAATTTTCTTTGCTCAAAGCCTTGAATATACATCTTGCCACTAAGGACTTGACTAGTAAATCTCATATCTGTATGGGTATTCTCGTTATGGATTTAAACAAAGCAGAAAGTCACAGAATACCTGTTTTACTACATGTTTCCCATTGACCTTCCTCTTTCTCCCGACATGCCACTGGACTAGGAGGGATGGGCTTTTGCTCTTCTCTTTGTGATAACTACATCCCTTACATCATATCCTGAATTTCATTTCAAATGGTTTAGAATAAAGCAAAATTTTCAACCTTCCACCTTGATGTGCCAATGAGATATTAAAGAATTTAAATATTAAAGATATTAAAGAGAACAACTTTTTCTCTTTAAAGGATGTCTGCTTTTAGAGAAAGATAAATACCGTATGCTAACACATATATATGGGATGTAAGAAAAAAAAATGTCATGAAGAACCTAGGGGTAAGACAGGAATAAAGACACAGACCTACTAGAGAATGGACTTGAGGATACGGGGAGGGGGAAGGGTAAGCTGTGACAAAGCGAGAGAGAGGCATGGACATATATACACTACCAAACGTAAGGTAGATAGCTAGTGGGAAGCAGCCGCACAGCACAGGGAGATCAGCTCGGTGCTTTGTGACCACCTAGAGGGGTGGGATAGGGAGGGTGGGAGGGAGATTCAAGAGGGAGGAGATATGGGAACATATGTATATGTATAGCTGATTCACTTGTTATAAAGCAGAAACTAACACACCATTGTAGAGCAATTATACTCCAGTAAAGATGTTTAAAAAAAAAAAAAAAGAATGTCTGCTTTTAAGACTATAGCCATGCTAGGCGCCCCCAAAAGGAAAACAAAATAATAACTCATTTACGAGTCAAGCCCAACTAATGATGCCATTGTTGTGGTTGGCATCTGCTTTCTTCTTTCTGGTGTTTTATGTCTCATGACTTGGAGTTGTTATAGCCAAACACAATTTACAGGAAGAAAGGAGTAGAATACATCCATTTAATAATTTAATATTATCTCTACTGCTTGGGCCAGAGATAGATAATTCCTTTGAGGTCCACTAACCTCACCTCTCATTTTAAAGATACGAAGGTGAATAAAATAGTACCATTCTTACGATAGGCAGAATGTCGTCCCCCAAAGATGCCCATGCTCTCATCTTTTAGAATCTATGACCACTTTAGGTTACATGGCAAAGGGGAATGAAGGTGGCAGATGGAATTTAGGTTACTAATCAGCTGAACTTAAAATAAAGGCCTCATCTTGGATTATCTGGATAGTTCAAATGTAATCGCAAGGGTCATTAAAAGTAGAAGAGAGAGGAAGAAGAGAGAGGTAAAGAAATGGCAGCATGAGAGGACTTGGTCCACTGTTGCTGGATTTGAAGATGGAGGAAAGGGCCCCAAGCCAAAGCTTCTAGGAGCTGGAAAAGGCAAGAAAACAAAATCTCCCTCAGAGCGTCCAACGTTAAATAACTCCACCAACACCTCGATTTTAGTGTGGTGAGATCCATTTGGGGGCTTCTGACCTCCAGAACTGTGAGATAATAAACTTACATCATCTTAAACTATTAAATTTATGGCAATTTGCTATAGCAGCAGAAGGAAACTAATATCATTCTAAACCAAATACCCTTACGGCTTTAGCTTAGAGTTTTAATTGGTAATTATTTACTTAGCATCTTCTATGGAACACGCACTATGCCAGACACTGGATATATAACAAGAAATGAGACAGCCATAGGTTCTCTCCTCTTAGGTCTTATAGACTGAAGAAAGAGTCAGAAAGTTAAATCACATGTATATGTATAACTGAATCACTTTGCTGTACACCTGAAACCAGCACAACATTGTAAATCAACTGTACTCCAGTATAAAATAAAAATTAAATTAAAAAAAGAAATTTAAATCAGCTTTAACATTGACATAGGGGAAGTGCTATCCAGAGAAGGGCAGTGTGCTATGGATGACCTAGCAGGGGGTGTGACCCTAGGAGGGGTCAGGAAAGCCTTCTGTAGAAGCGACTGTTTCAAGTTGAAAACTGAAGGGTGAGCAGAGGCAACTGACCCTGGGGATGTAAGTGGAATTGGGCGTTGAGGTGGGGCACAATAGATATAAACAGAAGTAAGAGCGTGTTCCAGAATAAAAAAGGCCTTGGTGAAGCCAAGAGAAGGTTCTGCCTGACTGGCATAAAGGCTTAAGAGACAGCATGGTGGGAGAGGGGGCTGCTGACATCAGCAGGGGCAAAGGGACAATGCTATACGTGCCACAGACTGTGAATCCCGAGCCTTCAGAAACAGAATTTGGGTGATATAATTTAATGCTATTAGTAAGACGGCTACTCTTGTGTATATTTAATTTTATGTATATTGTAATTTTCTATATAAGTTTAATGTATATTATAATTTTATATGTATCGTAATTTTATGTATAATACTTAGACGGTCGTGCAAAATTGCAAAGAACTCAAAGAAAGGTAATGTGGCTGGAGATAAGCAAGAGAGGGAGAGCAGCGTTTGAGGGGCAGGGTCTGGTAAGGTTGGGAAACAACTCAGGCGTGTTATTAAGTCGTGTGGACAGGTTAGCTCAAGAATAAGATATCCATGATTGATCTGAAGATTCACAAAGGTGGATCACAAATTCACGAATGAATGAGAATGAGGGTATAACATCACCATTTCAACACCAACATCCATTCATTGAAATACGTTCTGAAAACAAGTCTAAATACCAGGTTGCAGAGAAAAAGGGGGAGTGAATGTACATAAACCCCCGTGGTATTTTGTTCAGTTGTTCATTTAGTTAAAGTAGTACTAAGATTAAGTCTTCACATCTCCTGGAAAGGGAAGTTTAATGGAAGAATGTTGATTCCCATTATGCCATGCTCGTTTTCTAAAATTACAAGAAGCTTCTTAAATCCCCCATTTAAGTCCACTGCCCCATCCTTTGACTTTAACCAGAGCACAATTTTTGATACCCTTAAGGGGAAAGAAGGTGACAGAAGAAGGAAAGCTGGTATTTTATCATGTCAGTGAATTTACTGTGTACCTAATCCTATTACATTCTCTCAGCAACTTTAGAGAAGTTGAATAATACTCAAGGTTATCAAGCTAGAAACGGCAAAACTGAGATGTGAGCCCCGCTTGGTCTCATATTAAAACCCAAGTTTATTCTACATTACCGTGTTCGTTTTCAGGCTCTCTATTCAGCAGCAGAAGAGAGTGAGAATCAGCTTTCTTGCTGCATCTCCAAAGTCTAGGGATATGTCCAGAAGAGCCTAGAAAAGGGAAGAAGAATGTTGAACTCCTGAATAAATTCAACTTCTATTTATTGAGCTTCTGTTAAGTGCCAAGATTCATGTTGTGGATGAAAAAGATGAAAAAGACATGATGAAAAAGACAGGGCCCAAACCTTAGGACAGCTAGACAACAAAATTTTGTATTTAATACAGTCACTTGAGAGAAAAAAATACAGTTCAATGTGATCATTGCTTTTATGGAATGAGTATCAGTCAGAGAAGGCTTCCAAGAATAATAATCTAGGTGTACACGGGCAAAAGAAAAGTTTCTACCAAGGAAGTTCATACTGTGTATAGACGCTTGAGATGATCAATTTAGGATTCAGAAAACTTTGGGGACTGAGGATCTAATGTAGAGCGTGGTAATTATAGTAACCATGGGAGGTGATGAATTAAGTGTTAATTAATTTGTGGTAATGATGTATCAAATCGTCACATTGTACACTTTAAATACATACAATTTTATTTGTCAGTTTAATCTCAATAAACCTGAAGGGAAAAAAAAACCATTTTGGAGAGAGCAGGAATGGAAACATCCCATCACCTCGAATGCCATTTATATGTTTGTAATTATTCCCATCAACTATGCTTTGTATATGAGTAAAATCCCATACACCTGGGAAGAACCAAGTTAAGTATGATTTCACCTCTAGGGCTGGTGTCTCATGAAAGCACTAGAGTCCAGCCATCCTTCAGAAGATAATTTCCAACAACCAGCAGTGAATAATTCATTAATAATGAAGAACTTGGCTTAAATAACATTATAAAATGTCAAATTCAGAAACAAGAAATTTTTTCTGGCATTTATTTATCCAACAACTAGTTATTAAGTGCTTCATCTGTGTCAGGCACTGTTCTGGGTTCTGCTAAAAGTGTGATGAATAAGTTAGATATGGTCCCTCCCCTTAGATAACTCACAAAATAAAATAATTAGATAATGGAAAAGATACACTTTACCAGAAAAAAATACAGACTTTTCTCCTAGATAGGTATAAAGGTTGTATGGGTCCTTATCTGGTTTGGAATGGGTGATTCTGGAAATCAATAATGATAGAAATCATCTTTGTGTTGGGGTGATGTGAATTTTTTTTCCCCTTCAGATCTACTCTTCACCCTTTTCAACTGCCCTATTTGCTGTGTGAAGTTGACCCATATGGACCCCATTGAAGGGGAATATATTTTGGCTTCTGCTTGGCTAAGTCAACGGGAAGCCCCCGTGACACTGCAGGGATGGGAACTCTCATGATACCTTGACCTTCAAAGTAAGGCTACTGCTCCTCTCAAGGTGAACTTCTCCACGTGACTCCCCTTGAGGTCCAATATCTTCTCTCTCCATTATGGCTCAGAGGTGGTAACAACTCAGCTGCTATTCACCACCTGCAGATTATTGCATGATTCCATGGGTTTCCCCTCTATCCACTTGCATCATTGTAAATAGTCTCTTTGTAAATGACTCATCCTTAAATTATTTCAATTTGAGTGTGTCTTCTGTTCCCCTATGGGACCCTGACTAACACCTTTGCTGTACCCAAGTTTCTATCCTTTATTTACTTATTCTGCTTACATCGACTGACACCACACCTTCAACCTGGTGTAGAGGACAACACTCACATAGCGACAATAGAATACCTGCCTAAAATAAGCACTCGCACATACTCTTAGTAGGAACTTAATTTATATATATGTCAAAATTTTAAATGCACTTATCCTCTGACCCAGAAATACCATGTAAGGAATTTATCCTGTTCATTACAGTGTTATTTGTAGTAACAAGATACAGAAATCACTGGTTGTATACATTATGGTTTATCCAAACAACAGGATGATGTGCAGATGTTAAAAAGAATACAATAGATCTGTATGCAATAATATTGAAAAGTCTCCAAGATATGTTAAGTGAGAAATCAAAGTACTCAATAGTATTTTATATACCTATTTGGGTAAAATATACAATATAGTGGGTCTGCTATATGACTGGGTCTACACATAAAATTTGTTTTTGTTTTCGTATTTTTTGGACATATTAAAAAAAAGAGATTTGAAAGGGATATGATGAGAGACTAGGGAAGGGAGATTGTTACTTCACATTCTTTTAGCTTTCTGTGTCTCTTTTACTTTTTTTAAAAAAAATAACATGTGCTTAAATTAATTTTTTTAAATAACATAAAAATAGAAATAGAGATATAATTTCAACCCCCTGTTTTGCTTAGCTTAATAGAGGAGTTCTGAAATAATAGTCAGAGGAAATAACTCCCTAAAACAAATTTACAAGAAACAATATCAGTACATTAAACAATATCACTTGTGAAACCTGAAAGGGGGGCATTTTACTCCACTTATATCACATGAAAATCTACTGAAACTGACTTCAAAGGCTGAACCACAGGTCCTTGACAGCCACCAGGGGCCTGTTAACATAACCTCTGCCTGTTTCCTCTTATTATTTTTGCAGTGCAATTATAACTGAAAGTTCCCAAACCTTGTAATTGTCAACTAGCTTTTGGAAAATGCAAATGGTTGACCAAGGATTTAATGGGAAGGCCCCTCCCACCCTCTCTGAACTTCGTGGTGGTCTTTCGGTACAAAATGACCTAGCTGCAGCAATTCTCAAAGATGAGCCAAAGAAGAAAATAGTTGTCTTTTCAGAAAGGGTTTCTCTGTGGACATCAAAGATCGCAGAGAAGAAATCTGTATAATATTATTTCCTTTTCCCGGAATTTACTGGCATCTATCCAAGGATTTTCACTGAAAATTAACATCCTCCTGTATACAGATAGGTTTGATATCTGAGCTCAACTGGCTCAACCCATTTTTGTGCAAACGATATTAATATTCTGTCCATGCCTCAGGCACTCTTTTTAATACAGCACAGTTTCATATCTCTTCTTCCTATTTCTGCTTTTCACAAATAAACACAACCAACCATAGATAGCGGATATTCCCGAAAGTACCAAATAATAGCTAATGCACATACAAAGCATTCTGAGCTTAAATTTCCTTTTAGAAGAATTCAGATCATAAGCATTGTAATTTCTGATAGAAACTTCCATGCACACAAGCGTATTGCATTAAATATTTTCCATTCTTCTTGCTTATTGACACAGCATCTATTGTGATTGTTACTCATATGCTATAAAGAGGCTAAAGAGGCAAAAAGGTGGAAGAAAACATTCCGTAGGTGGTCTTGCTCAATGAACAGGGAATACTATGTTATTTGTATTACTTCTGCTAACTCAAAGTATTAGTCTTTGCTGTTTTTGAATGATGTGATTAGTTCTCATCTATTGAACTACAGGTAGGCACTGGACTAAGCATATTACATGTATTATTGCATTTCAACTGCATGATAAACTTTGAAATAAAGATTCGATTCCTACTTTACAGATGAGAAATGGAAGTTCAGGAATAGTATCTGGGCTCCACACAGCTAATAAATGGCAGAGCCGGTGTTTGTCTTCAACGTACATGTCTTTTCTTCTAAAGCCCAAGAGTGGGACTAACATCACAGAGCTTTAAATGACCAAAGTGGCCACTATTTTATCTCTAAAGAGAGTGAATTACCCCAAAGCCCCAATAACTTCCCTGCAGCCAAAATGAACCAGCAGGTAATATCCCAATGTAAAAAACCAAAGTTAGACATTTCTGAGATTTTTACCCCCTGATATTTTTCTGTCCCCATCTGCAGCCTGAAAAGACCCTTCTGTGGGTTTTCCTGGAAATATTCAGACTCTCCAAATCTCGACTTAGAAGGGCTTCTAGTCTACCATATTTGGGCAGCAGAACTACAAGGTGAAAGAGAGATGACAAAATTCAAGAGAACACATCACAAAAAGTCCCTTTCTGAATTGTTTTAAAACACAGACAATGGCCAAGAAGACCTTTGTTTATTAAAGAACAAGCTTTTCCTTTTCCAGAGAAACTGCTCTTATTACTTTCTCTATTAAGAAAAGGGCAATACTTAGGCTGAGTACAAAACCATAGCCATGGGCTTCTCTGGTGGCGCAGTGGTTGAGAGTCCGCCTGCCGATGCAGGGGACGCGGGTTCGTGCCCCGGTCCGGGAAGATCTCACATGCCGCGGAGCGGCTAGGCCCGTGAGCCATGGCCGCTGAGCCTGCGCGTCCGGAGCCTGTGCTCCGCGGCAGGACGGGCCACAACAGTGAGAGGCCCGCGTACTGCAAAAAAAAAAACAAAAACAAACAAACAGAAAAATTCATAGCCATGAGGATCTTGGAGAAGAGCTTTAAAAAATGCATGAACTAAACCAACAGCCACACTGACTGGACAATGGCATGCCTTCCTTTTGGTGATGTGCCTGTCCTCTCAGTAGATTGTGTGGCTCAGTCACCATATCCCTTTGAGCTCAGAGTCACTATCAGAGTGAATACTCCGTTATACAGTCAAAACCACAGAATGCAAAGGTTGAAGGGGCTACAGAGCCTTCAAAAATTTCAACTTTTCCAATTCCTCCCTACCCTAGCAACCCATCCCTCAACGCATATTCTACAGACGAAGAGTGACATGATGGTTGCCTTGCCACTAGATAGCTAAACGAGGACTCTAAACCGAATTTCTGAATTTCCAACCCTCTGCTCATTCCACAACATGGGAGGACTTCACTTTGAACCCTGGTTAACTTCTTAACAGTGGGTGACCAAAGTCTCTAAGTCTCAAATTTCCTCATCTGTAAAATGGGAAGATTAATGGTACTTGCAGGTTAATGCTGTGCTTGATACACAGTAAGTGCCAAGTTAATATGTTATCACCATCATCATCATCATCATTATTAATACAGTGTTTTCCAAATCAAAGTCTTATTCCCTAAGATGTCATATATATGGGCTTTAAAAATTACATTTAGGGCTTCCTTGGTGGCGCAGTGGTTGAGAATCTGCCTGCCTATGCAGGGGACACAGGTTTGAGCCCTGGTCTGGGAAGATCCCATGTGCCGCAGAGCAACTGGGCCCGTGAGCCACAATTACTGAGCCTGTGCGTCTGGAGCCTGTGCTCCGCAACAAGAGAGGCCGTGATAGTGAGAGGTCCGCGCACCGCTATGAAGAGTGGCCCCCGCTTGCCACAACTAGAGAAAGCCCTTGCACAGAAACGAAGACCCAACACAGCCATAAATAAATAGATAAATAAATTTAAAAATTACATTTACCCTCTATGAATGCTCAATTGTCACTGTAAGTTGAATTAAGGTCAAGTGTAGCATAATATATACATAATATGTAATTCTTCCTCCTATTTATCCTTCTTCTGGATTATCTTCTAACATGATCAACAGAAAGAACTCTGAATAACCAGGATAAGTGTTTTCAGTAAGACACAGGGGAATGGGGAGGCCCTCTGTATGGTCTGGCCCTTCATGTAATTTACCCCATCTCCTTCAACTACATGTTCCATGACAGTCATCAGCGTCACTATTCACCAACTGATATGCTTATGTGAGAAATACAGTGATCTTTTTCAACTACTTTTCTACTTTTTCATCCAACGCTTCAAGTTAATCAGTGACTTCAAGCTAATCCTCTACGTTTTATCACTGTAATCTGTGTGTAATCTACCCCTTCTCTCCATTTTCATCATAATGACATAAATGTTGACTCTCATCATTTATGACTTTAATTATGCAAGAATCTCCGATTACTTCCCCCTCCCCATTTTCCACACTGCCGCCAGAGGTAACATCTAAAGCAAGAAAATAAGATTGTTTTTCTGTTTTGTCAATCAAAATCATTCAGAGGCCCCAACTGTCCACAGAATAAGGCTTAAATTCCTCGACAAGACATACAAGACAAAAAGCCCTCTTCAGCCTCAATTCCCAACAATTTCCACATCAAACTGTATGTCCAGAACATGTTGAAATTCCACATCAAACTGTATGTCCAGAACATGTTGAACATGTAGTTTCCCAAACACACCAAGATTTCTGGCCTTAATTCTTTCTTCTGATTAAAATGCTCTTCTCATTACACTATCTTGTTTGATGATTAACTTTTATGTATCCTTCAAAACTCAGCTCAGGTTATACCTCCCTGAAAGCAGCCTCCTCTGTATCTAACAGCGCCCTGTTCTCACTTCCCAGGTCTCATTACTGTGGATTTTATATGCCTCTATTACTGTACTGTTTTGGAATTCTTTACTTGTCTCTTTCCTCCACTAATTGGAACTTTCCTGGCTAGAGGGTAAGTGTTTTCTTCTTATTGGTACCCTCATGTCTATCCTAATACCTGGCAGGGAGTGAGTACTCAAATGATCTGTATTAATGAATGAGAACCATCTAGACTCATGACTGATAATCAGTTATTGCCACGTGATGTTTCATTTGGTCCACATATTTCAGAGATGGAATGTTGGAGGAAGCTCCATGTACCCTTGGTTGTGGAGTGGATTCTCACAACCATGAAACAGGGTGTGCACAACCACAACTCCAGAAACCTTTAATCTGGTCTGGAATATGATGTAACACTGGCACCACCCTACGTCTTTCCTTCCAAAGAATACATTGGACCTTTAAATATGGTTTCCATCTGGGGTGATTAGAACCCAACATGATGTGATGCTCTCTCACAACTTCCATCCCTCCATCCCAGAGTCATCAGTGGAATTTTGAAATCTTCATAGAAAATACAGGATGAATAATTATAAATACTTTTTCACACAATAACTCCAAATTGTAGGTGAGGGGTAGGGTAGTCGTTATCTTTGATGTGAAATATGGTTAGTTCCACAGGCATGCATTCACATGTTCACAGCTTTATGGTAATTTGTTGATGGAAAGCACTACAGTTTCTTAAAAATTTTCAAAACAACAATATGATAATAAGTACTGTTTATGTGCCAAGACTTACTCTAAGCTCATTACACGTATTGACTTACTTGATTCTCCCAACAACCACAATGAGGTAACTACCATTATTCCCTCTCTCTTAGTGATAGAAATTGAGGCTCAGAGATTTGTCTTTGTTCATCTTTTAATTGCTTGTACCTAGTATGGTTAACATTCAGATAATTTCTGAATGAATGAATGAATGAATAAATACCACACTACCATTAGTTAGCCATTGTGATTTTTATTCCTGTCAGCGGAAGGAAAATAATGTTTCTCTACCTGAGATGACACGACCACATATGAATTCACGCTTGAAGTATCTTTCACTTTCTCAAAAAGAAGATTATGAAGCATTCTCATTTTAAAATAGAGATAACAGCTCCTTAAGTTTCTGTGTCATACACTTGACATTTCACTTTTTCCAAAAGTCTGTCCTTTACACTACTGTGCAATTTCAGTATGATATATGATATGTATCAAAACTTTCCTTAACCATGTATGCAGCAATTAGTCATTTAATGTGCCAGACACTCTCCTAGATGTCAAGGAAACCAAGACGTATACGATAAAGCTCCTCTTAGGAGCTCATAACTAAATGGAGGAGACATGCAGGCAACCACGATAATACTCGTATCTGTTAATACTGAGTACATGCTTAGCGCATTTTGTACATATTTTCTCATTTAATCTTGACAGGGAACTTCCAAGGTAAGCTGAGAAAATCAAGGGTGTAATTGGTCCAAGGTCACTTAACTAATAAAGGCTGAGTTAGGATTTAAACCTAGGACTGTCCAATCTCAGGGCTCACCGTAAGACATTATGAGACAACATGTTAAGGACTTTAATCCAGGCTGAATAGAGAAGGCAGGGTAACATAGAGGAGAGAGAAAGTAATTTTTCCACCGGCAGAGAAAGGAAAGTCTGTGTGTATTTCTACACTCACATATATGAGTTGAAGAAAGCTTCATAGAAGAGAAGATATTTTAGCTGTGGAGAGAAGTTAAACCCACAAAACAATCGGTTAAGGTCCCAGAGCTATGCAAGAGATTGATGACTTCAAAGTAATTAGCACAATATTGTAAATCAACTATACTTCAATAAAAAAAAAGAGTAAATTAGCTGTTGCTGGAAAATTAGTTACATATAAGGGAGTGGCAATAGATGATGTGGTTGTCCATATGCTAAGAAACTTGTACTCTGCCTTACTGGAAATGGGATTTTAAGCAGGAAAATGATGGTTGGGTTTGAATTTGTATAAAAGATCATTAGCTATCTATAAAGGATTATTTGGGAAGAAGAAAGATTGGAGGCAAACACAATAGTCTCGACAACAGCAACTAAGGATCTGACCCAGAGAAGTAGCAAGGTTGGGGCTGGAGAAGAGGTCATGAGTAAGAAAGATATTTAAAACAAAGAATCAATAGAATGCATGGATTGAATGTGGGCATGCTTATGGTTTGGCAATCTATTGAATTTAGCCCTGTAGCACAAGGTTATTTCTGCAGCTGTCTTGAGTGGCTATGGAATTAAGATAATAACAGATTTTACCAGGCACTTACTATGTGTCAGATATCATTTTAAGCCATCACAACAAACCCATGTGGTAGGTACTATCATTATTCCCATTCCATGGCTATAGAAAGTGAGGCACAGAGAATTTAAATAATTTCCCCAAGGATATAGAGCTATGGTAATGCAAACTGTGAAGCTCTGCCCAGACTCCCTTTAGGATCAGGACATATGCCTCTAATGGCTGGCAGTGTTGCTACCTGACTGTCCTCAGCTCCTAGCCCCAGTAAGGGAAGACAGCCACATTGCCCAAAGTCATGATACCCTTCCTAGTGGCAGCCTGCAACCAATGATTGATAGATACAGGGTTACAAAGGCCCTCCCCAGCTTCACTTAACTCTGAAAGCCCATTCCAGCTTCACACAAGTTTGGCTTTGATGAGAATCCACATAGCTCTACTTCTTTTTTGCCCAATCCTGCTTCCCTCCTTAATCCCCACAGTGTTGATCTCAAGAGCACTCCTTAATTAACATCCTACACACCTATCTTCATCTCAGAGTCTGCTCTCTGAGGAATCCCTTCTGAACAGCCACCAAACGAAAGGGCTAGCATTTGAACTCAGATAGATTGGTTATAATAGCCATGGTTTTAAACACTTTTCTATATAGCTCTGCAAAGTCAAAGACCCTAGGGCAATGCCCAGGACTGCAGAAATGATTCTCAACTCATCATGACTTCTACTTTTTGTATTAGTTCATAATGCAGAACAGTCATTCAATAAAATTATACTTGAAAAGAAGATAATTGAGAAGATGTTGAACCAGGTACTGTCAAAATCAAGGGAGGAGAAGGTTTCGAGAAACAGGAACTAGTCAACTACACCAAGTACTGAAGGAAGATTAAATGGGATAAGGACTAATAAACGTCCAATGGCTGTGGCAATGGGATGGTTTGAGCAATCCAAGTGAGTTCTGTTGACGTGACATAATGTAAGCATAAATTATACTGCTGTGTTACAGACAGAATGGGATGATGAGAGAATGAGATGATGAGAGAATGTAAAGATGAGGAGTGATCGTAAACTGTGATGTCAAGGAACTTGGCTTTCAAAGGAGCCAGGATAGAGTCTTGGTGCTTTCTAACATTGCTCATGTGTTAAGGTTGAGTTGGGTCTATGTCTGCTGCATAAGCACAAGAAGCCTGGAGTAATACGGTTTGTCATAAATTTTAAGCAAACATCTGAGCTTCTGTGAACACTCATTTGCACCACATCTTCTCCTTTCTCAAGAACTGGAGGTTCCCAGAAGCGAATCCTCAAACCCCACACTGTGATGTGGTCAAGCCGAGTGCTTAGTCACTTTGTGCTTGGTGTCCGTACTGTCGATTTTTTGGAAGCCCAAGTTTCCCCTAACATCTTGCCCCGCCATTACACTATGAAGCACACCAGGAACTGTTTCAGGTAAGAAGTTCCTGACCCAAGGCCACAGGGGTGGGTGGCCCAGGGGAATTAACCACAGAAAGTATTTCCCACAAACCCACAGAGCACAGAACCCATGTTTGAAATGCTGGTGTTTGTGCTTGTTTATTCTCAGCAGAGTGCAGTACCAAGCATTATGTAAGAGAGGCAAGAGCAGCTAAAACTTTAAAAAATAATCTCTGTGGTAAATTTGAAAACAAATGTTGGACTGGAATATTTCAGATTTTCCACTCAGCGGATTAAATTGCTAGATATTTCAGTATCACTTTCTTTCCATTTAGCTTTGGAAAGCAAAGATAAAATGCATGACCTCACAGTCAATTTCCACATTCTGGAAGGAATAGACACTGTAGATTTGAGCTGGAGACCGAGCTCTGAAGTATGGTGCTATGCAGATGCAAATACGTGCTACCTCAATTGTATGAATATCTTATAGAAAGTGGGGTCTTTTTGTTAGTTATAATAATCCGTGTAAACTCCCAGCTCACTGTAACTCACTGTAACTGGGTTGAGAGATGACATGTCAATGGTCTTGCCCAGACCTCTTGTAGCTTAAAAAAGACTAGTGTGAGAACTTGATAAATTATAAAACCTCCCTCAGGTTCCCTTTTGAACCATTTTAACAAGTATAACTTTTATTCTATAAAACTTGGAAGCAAGAAATTTCACATTATTCTCTTTCAGTAAATCAGATGGCCTGTTCTGACCCTCCATGTTTCTGAAAAAAGTAAGAAAATGTAACCAAGCTTCAATATGACACTTCCTCCTCAGTGTAATACAAGAACAGTAGAGGTTTCATGCCATCTAGGATATTCAATGAAGGTCACTCTGCCCACTACCCTTAAAAGGCACCTCATTATAGATGTGTCTGTGTGCACATTTGTGTATGCGTGTGTGTATGTGTGTTTGTGTGTCCACGTGTGTTTTGTGTGTTGGGGGGAGGAGGCAATTCTACCTGAAGGGCTGAGCCTTAAGAGTCAGCGCCCAGCATCCCAAGACCATCCATGTGGCCATTCCCATTTGAGGTCACACACATAATCGAGGCCCTACAAGGGGTCCTACTATTAAAGACCACGAGTAAAATGTCATCTCCCCCAATCTCTGGGAAAGCTCTAAAAATATTAAAAAAGGTTTTTTTCCTGGGCTTCCCTGGTGGCACAGTGGTTGAGAGTCCGCCTGCCGATGCAGGGGATGCGGGTTCGTGCCCCTGTCCAGGAACATCCCATGTGCCGCGGAGCGGCTAGGTCCGTGAGCCATGGCCGCTGAGCCTGCGCGTATGTTTTTTCCTAATTTGTTCCACTTCCACCTTTCCCAATTCTTGAAGCCTTTCTTCATAAAAAGTGAGACCAAAGGTCCCAAAGAATATTCTAGGAATGGGTAAGAAATAAATGCTAGGTAACCATCAACTTTGTCTTTTGTCAAAAGCTACTTGTCCCCTACCCAACCAGAGGCATGGAAACACAAAGTTTAAAACACTTTCTTGAAATGGAAGCCTGAAAAAGTCACAGTTTTTTCTCACAACAAAACAAATGTAAAATCTAAACTGTGCTGTATACCCTTCACCTCCCAGCCCTTATCACATTAGCATGTTTCTGACAAACAAGACCTCCCAGAAGGAATATGTGTCCGTGTGCTCTGGACAAAAGCAGCTGGAGTACAGGACTGTCACAGCCTCTCTTAAAACAAAAACAGCAACAAAAAATCCTGCTTCTGCCTCTTACAAAGCTATTTCTCTGATTTCAAAGGAGGGTTTGTAATTGTAGCTTTCACAGATTGTTTTTACATCCAATAAATTGATTGAAAGATAAATACAGAATGGGGTGCTTCTTTTGCTGAAAGATGTAATGATTGAGATATACATTCTAACAGAAACAACATCATTGTTCCGTTTCACTAAATGTTATCCATTCTTTCAACATCACTAAAATTTAAAACCAGAATATTTTCCAATTTTCATAGAAATCACAAAGGGAGAACTAAGCTGAATACTTAACGTGTTTAGAAACTGGGAATTTTAAACCATTCTCTGGAACATAAATAATCTCAGTTTTAGTTCTGTTCATTAAATTCTATTGCACCATTTCTCCTTCCACTACTCAGTCACTTTTATCCCACATTTAAAAAGTACTCTCTACCAAGCTCTCTGCTTCTCTCTGAAGTTTCCTTTAAAAATACCAACCTCAAAAATATCTGGTCAGAAATATCATCCATTTATTCATTCTACAAATGGGATACATAAATGAAACAAATAAATATAGATCCTTGCATTCTTGGAATTTATATTGGGGGAAATGGATGGAAGACAGGCAATAAATAATAAACAGAGTAAGTAAGTAAAATACATGGCATACTACATGGTGATTAGTGCTACAGAAAAAACACAGCGGAGTCAGCAATATTGGGAAGAGAGAAGTGGCTTGTGGTTTTAAATAGGGTAGTTGGGTGAGCTTTACTCAGACAGCAATATTTAGGGAAAGGTTTGAAGCAGGTGCACGTACAACCAGGTGGGTGTCTGAGGGACGAGCACGGATGACGGTAGCTGCCGCTAATGGATCAGGTGTCCAATGAAAAGGTCCTCAAGCAGGAGGTGCCTGTTGAATAGGAGGAAGATCAAGGAATCCAGAGCGAGCAAGGGGAGACTAATAAGGGGCAATGCCAGAAAGACAGAAGGAGGGTCTCCTGGCATTTTCAGGATTTTGGCATTTACTCAGTGAGATGTAAGTTGCTGGAGGATTTTTTAACAGAAGAACGTCACGACCCTTCTTACATTTTAGAAAGACTACTTTGACTGCTGAGTTGAGAACAGTCTGGGGAGGACTGGTTAGAAGGCTACTGCAAAGATCCAGGCAATAGGGGATTGTAGTTCATACAAGGGTGGAAGAAGAGGAGGTGGTAAGAAGTTCTCACTTTGTCACTTTCTAGATCTTTTTTTTTTAAATAAATCTATTTATTTATTTATTTATTTATTTTTGGCTGTGTTGGGTCTTCGCTGCTGCGCGGGTTTTCTCTAGTTGTGGCGAGCAGGGGCTACTCATCGTTGCGGTGCGCGGGCTTCACAGTGCAGTGGCTTCTCTTGTTGCGGAGCACGGGCTCTAGGTGCACAGGCTTCAGTAATTGTGGCTCGAGGGCTCTAGATCGCAGGCTCAGTAGTTGTGGCGCACTGGCTTAGTTGCTCCACAGCATGTGGGATCTTCCCAGACCAGGGCTCAAACCCGTGTCCCTTGCATTGGCAGGCGGACTGTTAACCACTGCGCCACCAGGGAAGTCCCTAGATCTATTTTGAAAGAAGAGCCTAAAGGATTTCCTTAGAGATAGGATGTGGGATGTGAAAAAAAGGGGCTGCTTTTCCCAATGTCATTACGCTGCATGAATGATGAACTCTTCTTCTACCTCTTCCCCACCTCAAGCAATTTCTTCTGCTTAGTGCTGAAATCGTTTTTATATAACGTTAACATTTCACCTAGATTTTTATATCTTTGCTATTTTATCCAGCACAGATTTAGATGGGAAATAAAAGGTTTAAGGGGCACAAACGCTTGACTGTGGGAGGGCCCTGCCTGTCTGAAAGGGGATGCTGATAGTTTCTTTGTTTTTCATTTGCTCTCCTTAAAAAAAACTGGCCAGTGCTTAAATTGTCACAGAACAAACAGAACAATTTATGAGGCCGATCTAACTTACTTTTGACAATTCCATCACCGTCTGACAGTTAACAGCTTTTATTTTACTCTGAAACATCAAGATATTCTATTTGGATGTTGCTGGGAGAGAGGCGAGAGGAATCTTGGCATTTGAGCAAGACGATTGCCGGAGGGAGCAATACCATGAGATGGCCTTGCCGATATTTGTCCCAAAGCCAGCTTTATGGGTAATGATGATCAAGAATATAGATCAGTCGACTAAGCTGTTTTACATACGTCAACCTATGTAATCTTTGCAGCAAACCTGTGGATTATGTGCTGTTGGCTGCATGGTACAGAGGAACATATTGTCTCATGGAGGTGTATTGATATCCCCAAGTCATGTCACTGATAAATGACAGAGCCAGGCTCAAAATTGGGGTCAAAATTTAACTCTAGTAATATTTCCATGATGTTGCAGTTGATGGATCTGGAAAGAGAAACTGGACCATAAAATAACTTTATTATTTCACAGTCTTGTTAAGGATGGGTCTTTCCAGGAACATATGGCGATGGTGGCTAATAAGTTTATAGGATTTCTAAGGGCCTTGACCTGAGATGCAGATTCAGCCAGGATGAAACCCTGCCTATTCCACTTCCCTCCAGAGGGAAGCCTTCAGCCTCTACTGGCTCCAGCAGGAGTAATTCCTGCCAGCCCCTATGCTTTGACTGCAGAGGACGTTCATTCTCTGCCCCTAAACTCCTTATAGAGTGTCCCTATCTTAGATATAATTGCTGCTGTACTTCATCTGCAGGGACTAAAGCTCTATGACAAATGAGAGGACCTGTTTATGAAGTCTGCAGTGCTGTGAAGCCCTTTAAGAAAGTTTAAGTCCTGTTAGTATAAATCTGGAAATAATGTAATACATGTCCCCTTGACAGAATAGAAGAATAAAATGTCACCATCTGCCTTTCCCCAAAATAATATGAATGGGGCTAACACCATGGATTTAAATTGAGGCAGCTTGTAAAATTAAGGAAATAGAAAGTACAAAATTCATTCCATCAGAAGTTTATTGATTTTCCAATTAACACTGAAGGTTTGCTCCTAAAATCTGTGCTTGCTGGCTCAGAAATGAAGTATGCCAGTGGATAATAATTGACATGAATTGCTACATTCCATATATCATCCACAATGTCAAAATGACTGGCAATGAGCAAGTTCTAGTTGTTTAAACACTCTACAACTGAAGTAGCATCATTAGAAAAGATAAAGATTGCACAGCATGAAATTTCTGTGCATTTTTAATGATTCTAGTTTAAAACAAACATACAGAAACAATATATTTCTAGGTGAATTTGATTTAAGCATACTAAAGAGAAGCTTAGTTTCTCAAGAAGGACTAGGCACGTTTTAAAAAAACAAAATTTAATTAAGTACAATTTTTGGAACTGATTCAAGATTGCTAGTCTTTTAACCTTCAGGCCATTTTAGGATGCCTATAATGAAAAACTGCAAAGAATCTTCACGATTATACTTGTGCCCATGGGAAACTGGTGGACAGAAATCATTTGCTAACTCAGCTACCTTTTTGTATTGCCTTTACTGAATACACAGCTTCAGGGTACTAGGTTCATCCACAACTGCAGAGATACTATTAAGCTTAACTGTTAATCAGAACCTTGGAATTTAACACCTAGTATTTAGCAACCTGTACTAGGTATCTGTGTGCATCTCTTAGGTAAACACAGTTACAAAACAAACCTGGAAACCATTACTCTAGCTTTTGGAAAAGTTAAAAACTTCTAAAATGTTTATTTGAATAGGGAATTTTTAATTGATGTATTCCAAGCACCAAAAACAGTTCCTGGTAAACAGTTGGGTTCTCAATAAATATTTATTGAATGTTGGTTAAATGAATAGATGTTCTATTTTTTGCACCAACATTTAATCATTTCAGCAAATGTGAGTGCTTACTCTATGCTAAGCAATATGCTAGGTCCTAGGAAAGGTAGAATGAGGCAGAAGAGCCAAAGACCCAGTTCACAACCTTAAGTAGCTAGTGACCTAGTAGGGCAGGATAAAAGGAGGCAAAGAAGCCAGGCTAGGAATGAGCTCTGTGTGATCATGGAAGAGAGGACTACTGCCTGTCTGAGGAGGTCAGACAAGACTTTGAAGAGGACAGGATACTTGATTTCGGTATTGTGAGGGAGACATGCTGAGAAACGAATGAAAACTCACAGCATCAATGATGAATCAGTTTCCTTTCTCTTTCTTTGTTTCTTCCTTTCTTTTTTCTTCTTCAAAAGTCAATTCTTATCACTCTTTAAGAAGCCAGATAACATCAGACTGAAATTTTAACTGGGCTGCAAAGCTTTATTAACTGCTTGTTTCTTGGATTAGGCCTTCAAACGAACACGATGTATTAAATGTCAAGCACTTAGAGAAGGAACTTATGGTTCCCCGGGGGGAAGGGTGGGAGGCAGGGATAGTTAGGGAGTTTGGGATCGACGTGTACACACTGCTACATTTAAAATGGAAAACCAACAAGGACCTACTGTACAGCACAGGGAAGTCTGCTCAGTATTATGTAACAACCTAATTGGGAAAAGAATTTGAAAAAGAATAGATACATGTATATGTATAACTGAATCACTTGGTTGTACACCTGAAACTAAACAACATTGTTAATCAACTATACTCCAATACAAAATAAAAAGTTAAAAAAAAATGCCAAGCACTGTCTGTGCCCAGTGTCAGGCACTCATCAATGTAGGAGGCAGCATAATCCCTGCCCTAGAGGATACCCCTCCTGTGTGTCATCTGAGCATGTCCTTGGGTTGGGAAGACCTCCCTTCCCTCAGGAAAAAGCTTTGAAGCTGAGACCTGATGAGTGAGAGTAGAGACAAACAGGGGAGGAAAAACAAAAACAAAACAAAAAACAGGAGTGGGTGGAAAGGAGAGAAAGACCTTCCAGGACGAGGGAGGAGCACGTGTGATGCCACCCATTCCCATAGGCTCCAAAGACCAATTTCTTGGGAATCCTTAAAATGAATGGCTTCAAGAGCAAATGGAAAACAGGTTTTCCTGTCACTCCTCCCCCACTTGACTATCTCCCCTCACTGCACTGACAGCCTGTACTGACAGGGAACTTGCTTTCCCTTTTCCGGTATTCTCCGCCCACTGACCCGGAAGTTGCAAGCCGCAGGTTTCTTGGAACTGCGAATATTGTTTGAACTCCAGCTAAAACTGGAGATGTGTTTTGAGTCACAATATGCAAGCATATTTATACCATCTGTTTATGACACTTACAGGTGGACACTATGATTCATTACACATGCTGCATACTAAACATAGACTCTTGGAAAATCCTGAGCCCTGGAGATTCGCTGGGTACCAGTCAGTGTGCAGAAGGAGAAGGCAGTGAGAACCTTTTCTTAGAATTTTATAACTTGTCAAATAAAATCCTTATCTTGAAGAAAATGTTTTTGAAAGTGCTTCATAAAATGGATTAGGTAGATGAGGATGGAGGATGGAGGAGGTAGAGTGGCAAAATATATACTATTATGACCAGTTATGGAAGATTCCACTCTTCTGTGGGTGGTGTGTATGTATATACAAATGGGCACATGTATTAAAGAATCAGAAAATATTTGGTAACTATGGGGCCAGAAATAAGTCATCTCTGTGTCAGAAGGAAGGATTCGGTTCTGAGACAATTACTTCTTCCTCCTCAGTAATGTTTCTACCTGATTTGGACTTAGCTTGTGCTTCTTATCTTCATATGCAAGTAATTCCTTAGTTGTTTTTTTTTAAAATCATATTAGGACCCTTCTGATCACAATACACAGAGACCTAAATATCGAGCCACAGGATATATCCATCCTTTTGTTTTTAGAGATGATTCTCCCTTTCTATAAATTAGGAATACTACCACCACAAGCCAAGGCTGGTATCACTTCAGCCGTTCTCTGTTTCAGCCAAATGTTCAAACTTTTAACAGCCTCATAAATAACAACTTGTAAAGTAGTTTCAATAAGCATGTATCTCAAAGTCAAGCTGTCTGGTGGGGACCCGTCCCCTTGGGGAAGTAGAAACATCCAAAAGAGTCAAGGAAGAAAGAACTCACTGCTGTATTCAATTAGTTGAGAAACCATCAAAGTAAATAAGGCAATACCTTCAAGAACACACAAAAAAGGAGGCAGTGAAGTAGAACAGATTAAAAGAAAAAGGAGAAGTCTGTTTTAGCTACCAAGTGACCCCAGGGGTGAAGAATAATTTCTTCTCCAGGACAATTTTAGTAAAGGTCTCCTAGCAAGACGGCTCGGTGGAAACGATTTCTTTTCATGTTTGTGGGGAACTGATGAAGTTTGCAGGAAACACAGGCAGTTTAATTCCAAACAAAGTACAGTAGGTCAGTTAGAGGGAGCAACTTCAGAACTCTTCTGTCCTCTCCTAGAATACTAATGGCTTTGAGAAGTCCCAGTGGTCATGATGTAAGTCACTTACATCTTAAGAGACAGTCCAGAGGAAAAGTTCCTTAACTCTGTATCAACTCAAGATGGCTTTCACAGAATTCTCAGCCGTCTCAAAGAGATAGCTAATAATACTCATCTCACAAAATTATTTTCAGCCGTAAATTTTTCAGTAACTTTACTGAGGCCTACTACCTGCCAGGATTTGTGTCAGGCTGAAGAAATGTCCAGATACACAAGGTCTCTGATTTCAGGAGTGAGAATGAGAAAAGTATCGTTAGATATTTATACAGTTATTAATATAAAATCACAGAAGTATGACTATAGTGTTATAGAATCATCAAAGGGATAACTCTATCTGGAAGAAGCAATAAATAAGAGAGCAAATTCCAAAGCATAAATCTCAGTAAGAGGTTCAGTGAATATGCTGTAAGTTTTCCCTCAATCACTGCCTATGTACCTGTGAAAGCCACAACAAATCAATCACTGCACTCATTTTGACAGAGCTGAGTTTCAACCTCAGAATCCTTCTCAACACAGATGATCACCACCAATAAGTCAAAGCTAGTATGGACCCTACTTGCTAATCTGGCTCTCTACAAATGCAAGGAATTGTTATTGGTATAGTTTTGAGAGCAGTTATCCATCCAAACTGCCCATTGTCAAAGGGTATCAGTTGGATCAATTATTTAAAGGGCACAAGACCAAGTATCAGATGATCCACATTCATGCCTTAGCTTTGTGACTGTGGCTAAACCTTACATCAAAAATTCCTTCATTGGGGCTTCCCTGGTGGTACAGTGGTTGAGAGTCCGCCTGCCGATGCAGGGGACACGGGTTCGTGCCCCGGTCCGGGAAGATCCCACATGCTGCGGAGCGGCTAGGCCCGCAAGCCATGGCTGCTGAGCCTGCGCGTCTGGAGCCTGTGCTCCGCAACGGGAGAGGCCACAACGGTGAGAGACCCGCGTAACGCAAAAAAAAAAAAAAAATTCCTTCATTGTCAGAAATGGGAAATTATTCTGAAAGTGTTAAATGTTAAATATAAAAGTAGTATATATAAGAGTACTTTGAAAACTGAAGTGTTAAACCAACAAAAGATGTGGGTGATCATGATAATGTCCCTCATTATACTCGTGGTATTGGTGTTAACTAATTTTTCCGTAGTATTCTGGGAATTCTCCCATGGCATTACCCCTCCTCCCCACCTTGCAAAATCCAGGATAACTATATTAAAATGAAACTCAAAGGTATCCTTAAAGGGGAAAAGAAGTTTAAAAATGTGAAAGAGGGAAGAGATGGGAGAGGTCCTGTGTAGTAATGTAGTGGTTTCAGAGCAAGGGTTTGGAAGCCAGATTATGTCGGTGTGAATCTTGCATCTGCCACTAGCTGTGTGATCCCGGGCAAATTACTTACTCTCTCTGGTCTCTGTATTCTCATCTGTAAAGTGAGGTTAATAGAACCTGATTCCTAATGATGCTGTGAGGCTCAAAGGAAATAATATGTGTAAAGCTTGCAACAGTGCCCATTACGTGCTTAGCACACAATAAATAGGAGACATACTTTTATTCATTAAATAGAAATTTGTTGCATGTCTGCTAAGTGCCATATCCTCAGCAGTGTGCGACTGCTTCCCTCAACTCTCAACAAATCTCAGATTTGTTCTGTTTAAGATGAACATTGCAATAGGATGAACCTAAGGATAGTCTGTGTTTCTTATCAAGAGAGTTTCCTAGCTGTGGGGAAAAGATCAAGAGTGTTTACAAAATCTGTAATCTTAAAGATAAAATACTGTGTAAAGGAGAAGTCACCTTTCCCTCTCTTCCTCCTTCTTCCCTCCCTTTCTCTTTCCTTCTTTCCTCCTTTCCTCCCTCCCTTCCTCCCCCTTTCCTTCCTACTATATCCTTTGAGAGTTTATTATGCATTAGATTCTATGGTAGAAATCTCAAAATTTTGTGCTATGGTGAATCCCTCAGAAATATTGGGAGCTTTGTTATTGCCCATAAATCCAGTGATTCTTTAGAATGCAGCTTAAATTATCCTGTGAAAGTGTAAACTGATTCATTGTAGTAAAGCATGAAAGGTTAGTTTCCTAAATTCTAGGGTCTCCAACGTTGTTGTAATATTCTTCTTTATCAGAAAAGATATTATTGAGGATTAATCTCCAATGAGTATAATATGAATTTATACATTGTGTAGAACTACTATAATAAATAATATATTGCTTATTAAAAGTCACTAAGAGAGGAACAAGTGAGATAAAATAAATAAATGCTCTAGTATTTCTTTTTGTACCTCAGTGGATTGCTCTGTGCACACCCATGGGATTCTCATACCTCATGTAGAAGACCTCTCTTCTATGGAATGTATATAGGTAGAAGAGAAATATATAACTATAAAATGAAGAAAAGTCTTTTCTTTTTATAAGGCCAACACCTTGAGAAATAATTGGCAACTTTTACTCTCTGCCATGCCAGATAAGACTTTACTAGAGGTTCGATATGCGATAAAAATTTCTCAAAAAATGCAACACATTTTCTTGTGATGCGTTGCCTTTTAATTGAGTTGCTAAACCCACTTGCCGAACTCTGTAGTAGAGCACAATGGTTAAGCTCAAAGTCTCTGGAGACCTATTTCCTGGATTCAGATTCCAACTCTACCGCTCCCTAGTAATGCATCCTCGGACATGTTACTTAGATTCTTTATGCCTCAGTTTCTTCATTTGTAAAAGGTAGAATGATAGTATGCCCATATCATAAAGTAATTGTGGGGATTAGATAACTTCCTAGCACACACTATGTGCCCTAGGGTGAGTTTTTTTTTAATTAACTTTAATAAAGACAGCATTAAAAAGCTAAGCTTTCTTTGCTTCACTTCTGAGTAAGTTGTTAAACTGCTTTACAACCATCAAGAGTCAAATCACAGTCTTCAGTCTTCTTGAAGTAAGTTTAATCCTTAATCCACAGATAAGCAGATCAAAGGTGATTTACCCAGCTTCCCAAAGGAACAGAACGGAAATAAAAGCCACATTCCCACTTGTGCTGTGCCCCCTGAATCTGTCACTTCTATAGGCTTTATTCTAACTTCCCACAAAATCTGTTCTTAAGGGGAAGGGATTTGCGTAGCAGGTTCTGAGCCAGTGGTCCCTTCCTCCCTCACTCACCCGTCTGTGTCTGTGGGGCTTTATTGAAATGAATCTCAAAGGTGAATTTTATGGGTCAGTGTTGACAGCAGCAGATATCAGGGTATGAAGGGCACTGCCCCAAAGGAGGAAAATGGGACAGTGTGTATGTTTGTATTCAGGAATTCCAAGTTAGTGCTCAATGAATTTGCTAATTAGATTTACTAATTGAGGCTATGTCTTTTCACTCTTGCTTAATAAGGAAGCAAGGAGGGAAAGGAAGGAAGGAAGGAGGGAGGGAGGGAGGGAGGGAGGGAAGGAATTGTTTTTGAGTACCTATTAGGTGCCGTATATTTAATCATCACAATTTGATGGGGGCAGGTATCATCATCCCTATTTTATACATGAGGAAACTGAGTCTTAGAAGGTTGAATTAACTTTCTCAGGATCACAAAGATATAAAGAGACACAGCCAGGATTTATTATCTAGGTGTGTCAGAGTCTAGATCATCACACACACGTCTTAATGCCTCCCATGAGACACACACCAGCGTCCCAAGCAGCCAGGTTCCTGGAGTGACCATCCCACGGCTACTCTCTAGGAACACCTCCCTGAACAACTGCAAACCTCTGAGCTATCATAGACCCAAAACTTAAGCACAAGCTGAATCCCAATGACACAAAAATTACTCTTTTGATAATGATTCAGTCAATTTAGCCCTTCCCTGACCCTATAATTTTACATTTACTAGATTACTCATTTTCATGGGAATCATGAAGAATACTAATTCAGAGTAAAATGGAAACTAGGAAGCTAAGAAGGGAAATGGCATTCTGGCTCCACAGTGAGTTCCCAGATTCGCTCTTTCCCATACCTCTTCCACTCACTGCTGGCAACTGACTGGAGTCACATTTATAAAAATATCTTCCCAGAGAGTTCCCAGTTTGAAAAAATTATTGTGCTCCATAATTCTCTTAGAATTCATTGGTTTGGGCCTTGAACTGCATTTTTCCATAGGATTCACATTCTCAATTTAGCTAACAAAAATTCTCTGACATATCATGTAGCTGAAATTTACTTAATACCATACCAGTGAAGTAAATAATAGACTTGAATAATATTTTTGTAATGATTAAAATTATAATAAATATGATAATAATAATTGCAAATTTGTACCAGGCTCAGTATTTAACACAATCTCATGAAAATCTATGAAGATATCATATCCCATTTTTATAAATGAGAAAACTTTCCTGAGACAGATTAAGTAATTAATCTAAAAACACATAATTATTAAATTGTCAGGATTTGAACTCAGATCTATTGCATATTTGATGTTCTGGTTGCTCAGACTCTGAATTTTAATGTAATAGTGTACTGGTATCAGAGATAAGAGATTCAATTTTACTTCTAGTTCTGTTGAGAACATGCTTTCGGAAAGTCCTTTAACTTCCCTGGACTTAATTAATTCACTAGTAAGTTGAACAGTTTGGACAATTGGTCTGAACTCCAGGCCAAGTAAATCTCTCAGTGATAAATTTCTCATCACCTCTAAAAGCAGCCCTTTTAGCCCATTGTTCCAAGGCTAAAATTTTTAGTAACTTTTTTTCCTAGTCAATCAAAATATATCTCCAAATAATTTCCAAATACTTTTCTCCTAGAACCCTACAAGGTAAATCTATACGCCCTTCTCCATCCATCCAATCAGTAACTATGTAATGTAGTACCAGCATTAGGGAATCCAAAAAAGTTACAGTCAAATGAGTGGAAATGAAATGAGATTATTAGAACTGATATTTACTTATTTAATACAGACACATCAGAGTCCAGTAGGAACACAGAGAAACTCTTTATGTCTGCCTGGAATATACTAGTTATGGCGTAGTAGGCTATACTTAAGTAGAAATAAAGACTGACATCTTAGGGGCTTGACACAAATTTACGTTTCACTCAAGTAAAGTTTAATGTGGTTTGGTGATAGTTCTAGGCAACTCCCTTCCAAGTGATAAACCAGGAGCCAGGTTGCTTCCAACTTATAGTTTTGTCATCTTTGATCCTTCACTTACAACTGCATAGTCAGAAACAGAAAATGGAAAATCATGCATAAAATTTTATGGCTAGGGTCGTAAATCTCTCTGATCGCCTCTGCTCACATTTCCCTAGCGAGAACTCAGCCACATGGTCCTAGCTACATGCAGTGCTGACTGGGAAATGTACGCTTTCAGTATTTCCAGAAATCAAATCGTTTGGTCACCAAATTGCATTATGTTTCCTACAGGGACTCAGAGAGTTTACATTGTAGAGTTGCAAATGAGCTGAGATTTGAAAAATGAGCAGGAGTTTTACAGGTGATAAATCTGATGGAGGTGCTTGGGTTAGAAATAAATTCCTGAGCAAAGATCCAGAAAGAGCACGGCATGTCCAGAGATCAGTATTCATTACATAAATATTTACTGGGTCCATACCATGCATCAGTCCCTTTGCTAAGTACTGTACTTATTTTGGGAATACTATTTAAAGTAGATGTCTTAGCAAGAGTTCCCCCAAGACAAATTCTTGAGTGAAAATACTGTATTTAGAAAGTGATCCCCCAAAGCAAAAGTGATGGACAAGGGAAAGTGAAACAGAAAAGGAAGATAAGCCAGTTTAAGGTTGCATTGTCTAATTGGCCACTGATACAAGCAACATGTTGCTTGAGCCTGAGGGTTGGAGACTTATGTGTCTCATAACTGCTCTAAGAGGATTTGAAGTTGTGCACAAGAGATATCTAATATCATCCTCTTCCAGCACCATCTACCTCTTATACTACTCAGGTCCACTTTGGCCTTCCATTAGTCCAATCCATCATAAAACCCCATTTAAAATAGTAGTCAGTTATTAGAAGTACACTAGTGGAACTAGCTCCAGTTCCTGCTGCTGTAACTGGTCCTGAGGCACATGATTTTAATTCATTCTCTCACTCCTATACTATCTGTCATGGGCTGAATGTTTATGTCCCTTCATGTACCAAAATGTTCATTGCAGCTCTATTTACAATAGCCAGGTCATGGAAGCAACCTAAGTGTCCACCAACAGATGAATGGATAAAGAAGATATGGCACATATATACAATGGTATATTACTCAGCCAAAAAAAGAAACGAAATTGAGTTATTTGTAGTGAGGTGGATGGACCTAGAGTCTGTCATACAGAGTGAAGTAAGTCAGAAAGAGAAAGACAAATACCGTATGCTAACACATATATATGGAATATTTTCTTTGCATGCCAAAGATTATCATCACCCACTTCCTACAAGTATTCAGAGTTTTAGTTCTTTCTTATCTATGAGTAATCCAGCTTTAAATCCCATCACAGGAGTCCATTTTATACAAACCCTTCTATTAATTACAGTTTTTCATATTTCTTTGAAAACAGAACCTCAGTCAAAGGCTTACATAAAGGTAATTTATTTGGGAAGTAATCTCTTGGGCCAAAAATTATGGAAAGAGGGAGTAAAAAAGAAGAGAAAATATATACATATGAATTGTTGAGTTGGCCATTGGTACAGGTGACAGGTGTTCAATCCTGCATAACGCAGTAGAGATTTATAAAATATGTCTCTGAACCATTGGTCCGGGCCTCTATTGCCCACATGTCAAGGTGGCTCCATGTGTGTAAACATCCACTGTTGAGCTACACAAGTGTGATACTAAGAAGCTTCCTCAGATATGCCCTAGGGAAGGAAGAACTATGTGGCTTGAGGACAAAGTGAGGCATTTTGAAATGTACCTTGGTGAAACTAGTCAAGTTCTATACGGAACTGTTCATAATAACATGACCATGACTGATGTAAGAGGTGAAAGTTGAGAACATTTGACATGGTATAAAAGAAGTATCTGATGCAGTCTAATGCAAAAAGGATTGAGCAAAATTAGGCTTGACACTTAGAGACCTGATCCCAAGGATACTTCTATGTGATGAAAATTATTTTGGATTTCATTCGTTAGCAGATAAAATTGAAGGATTTTGAGCATGGAAAAAATATGCTCACCCCTGCCTGTTAGAATGATGACGTTTGTAAGCAGTATGAAAGACGCTGGTACAAGTGATATAAAGACCAACAAATAAGACTATTTTCCATAAGGAGGTGAGATATGATGATAGTAAAAATCGGGGCAGTAAGAATATACAGGAAATGCTCACTTGAAAGCTGTTTGGAGGAAGAGTCAATGGGCTGGGTTTGTGTTGAGCAAGAAGGGTATAGGAGAGAGCAGAACCTATGATTACTCCCAGATGAGTAATTTGAGACTTAACAGTGCCATACACAAGTTAGAAACATAGACTAGGGAAAAGCTGACTGGTGTCAGTGAAGCACTGGCTGCATAGAGTTCACTTTGGATATGTAGAGTTTGCAGAATGGTTTGGAAATTTGGATGTATACATTCAAAAGATAATTGGGAATATCAGCATGGAGTTCAAGAGTGAGACCTGGGCTGGGTAGGGTGGGAAAGAATAGCGTAAAGGTGGTATACTTAGAAAACAATATCAGTCTCAGAGAGATTGCCACTCATTCACGGGGATCTCTCAAGGATAATTCTTGGCAGCTGTGAGGGGAAAGGGAGAAGACTGAAACTGAAGAACTTCAGTTTGTGATGCTAGAAAAGGTGATACAGGATTCCTAGGATCGTTGTTGTTTTCCTTGATTACATAGTTAGAGGAGCTAGAATAGATGGTGGGCATTATTGCTGGACTAGTATCTCATTTGGAAGAAATTATTTCCCCAAGGGTCAGAAAAGTTCTTCGCACTTAGTTTCCCTGTAAATAACAGTAACAGCTAACCACTTTTGAGTGCTTCATATACCAGGTATTGTTTGAGTCTAGAACTTCCCTAAAAGTATGCCACTTACTGTGGATGTGGTTATAGTTTGGTTGAACATGTTCTGGTTGGCTCAGTTAAATTTCAGCTTCTGCCTAGTGTAACCCAAATGTTATTATTAATGTGTCCAATTTTGCTCTCAGAAGTGTCCATATCTACATGATAAATTATACGGTCGTCCTAGTTATAAATATGCTAATATATTGATCTCTTCAAGGAGGCTGGACAGCTTACCATAGTTGGGAAACCCCAGGTTAGTATCCTCTGACCTCATCACCATTCATCTTAGTGTGCTAGGCAATATTACAATTATGATGTGTGCCATGATGTGAAAAAGGTAGAGAATCTGGGCAACGTGCTAGGTATTATTATGCCAATTTTATATGGGTTAAGTGGCACAACAAAGATCAAACCGGAAGAGAGAAGATAAAAATGCAGATCCCTCTAAGTGATACCACCTTGCTGTCCAAGCATCCTCCTATAAGAAAGGACATCCAGCTAATTCATCCTATACTCAGGGACGCAAACAACAGAATCGTTCTGTTTATGCTGAAATCATTTTGTGACAATGATATCAGAAAGTATTCTCCTTTTAAGACTCTATCAAAAAGAGAAATACTTCTTACTTTTTGGAAACAATTGTACCATTTGGGGCCCAACCAAGGATTTCAGAGGAGCCTTAAAACCAATAAACTAGAACCAGTAAACTAGAGTGTAATTTATTCTGCACACTATTTCCATTTATGTGGTCCCTGACTTTGAATCTTCACATCACATTGAAACACAGCTTTCTGATTAAGTACACTTTCAAAGTCATCTGACTTAGAAGATTTACAAAAAGCATTTGAAAAACACAATCTGGTACTTAGACTTCTTCTTTCCACTGTAACTGGTCACACAAAGAGGTTTTTCCTGAATGTTTACCTATACATATGTCACTAAAAGTAGTAATTATATTCAGTGAGAATATTTGTCCTTGCAAAGTGTAAATTCAATTGGAACCAGGTCAATGAAGAGAAAATTACATCAAATATGATTACGTAAAGAACTTTCCTACTCTAACTTATCTGAAGTTACTCAGTTACAAAGTGGAAGAGTAGGGAATTAAAGCCAGGCTTAGAGGATTTCAAAAGGACAGGGCTTTGCCTTCCCTACTGACAATACAGTGTGTACTCAATTTTGGAGCATGGAAAATATATGTACTTGTTTTGTACCTGTAGTTTGTATATATAATTGACATCTTTGTGCTTTGTGGTGTTTCAAAAATTTTAAGGCTGTAATGAGGGGTCACATTTACAATCACCAATATATTCTCTACAATGAATATGCTCCCTTAATTAAATCATGATTCTGGAAAAACACACCAAAAAAAAAAAAAAAAAAAACCAAAGTCCAGGGTTTTGAATGATGTTTGAAGCTGTCTCCAGTTATTTATGCCACTCGTCTGGATTTTCATCCTCATGAGACAATTACTCAGAGCTGATTCAAATCCCTTTCTTTGAATTGCTTCTCCAACTACAACTTCCTATTGTCCTCTAATTCCAATAAAATATTTTCTTCAACATCATTAAAGTTTCCAGTTCCTCAGTTTCCTCTCTCTCTCCAATCTAAAAGCATTTATCTGTTTCTGGCTTTACTTTCCTACACTAGCCAGGTAGTACCTTTTGGCCAAATATTTCAACAAAGCTTTCCCCAAATACTGTTTGATTCCTTTTCTAGCTAACCTGGATAAACTCCACCCACCTTTTAATGAGATTCCTTTGTGGAGCAATGTAATTAACCAGATAAGAAATTGGAGAGACTTGAAGGCATCTGGTTACTGGAATAGAACATTCAAGCATTGTAAATAAAATGCCATCATCCAGAAAATTTGGTCTACATGATCTTATTTATTCTAGTCCATTAAGTGATCGGTTAAATACGTTTAGCAGATGAGTGTCAGCCCCTACCCATGGCTGTTCAATTCCTTTTAAGTACAAACAATATTTAATATCTTAATGGAAAAGTAATTTGTTTACTCAGAGAATTTAAAATTTAAGAAGTTTCTTCTGGTAATATGAAACATATCTTTTAATAACCAAATCCTTTTAGATATTTCATTGGGAAATGTTTAAGTTGTATTATTGTGATATGTTTCAAGAAATAGCAGGCTAGTGATGTTTTAGTAATTCCCCCCAAAATAACTGCAGCAACATGGATGGACCTAGAGATTGTCATAGTGAGTGGAGTAAGTCAGACAGAGAAAGGCAAATATCACATGATATTGCTTATATGTGGAATCTAAAAAATGGTACAGATGAACTTATTTGCAAAGCAGAAATAGAGTCACAGATGTAGAAAACAAACTTATGGTTACCAGGGGGTAAGGGGGGGAGGGATAAATTGGGAGATTGGGATTGACATATATACACTACTACGTATCAAATAGATAACTAGTAAGGACCTAGCACAGGGAACTCTACTCAATACTCTGTAATGGCCTATATGGGAAAAGAATCTAAAAACAGAGTGGATATAGGTATATGTATAACTGAATCACTTTGTTGTACACCTGAAACTAACACAACATTGTAAATCAACTATACTCTGATACAAACTTAAAAAAAAAGAAAAAAATATATACCCAATGAAGCAATTCCATAATCTCAACCAGATCTCCATTACTTTCCCCTACTACTTCTTTTAAAAATATCCATCACCCTTTTCTTTATTTTGCTCCCTTTCCTGCTTAGATCCCATGTTCAGAAATGCAGTCACTTCCTTGCAAATGCTCTCAATTCTCTTTCCCCTCCCTCTATCTTACCCTGCCATTTTTGCCTGGTGAAACTCAAGGCTGGTTAACTCAGCTATCCACTTGCTCTGCGCTTGCACCTAGGAGGCTATATGATGCTGGAAGAAAGCACAGAAGCAGGTTGATTGGCCTCATTTTAATTTATGCCCTCTGTAATGTCTGATAATCCTACCACACTTCTCCAGGAAAACGAGTTCCCCATTCTCCACTCTACCACCCTTTTCAGATAGCCACCCTTTCCTCTTGTCTCATTCTCAGTTGAAAACACTGTGCAATAATTCCCCCAAAAATAATCAGAAAAGAACAACATCATCTTCTCTCTGATGAGAGGCACTTCCTTCCATGTGCCTCTGTACACTCTGCCCTTCTTCCTGTCTTAATGAACTAGCTATCCTGCTCTCATGTAAGGCCTTCCCCTTCACTGATGCACTGGAGACCAGGACTATTCTCTTTCTTTACTGCAGCCTCATTTTCCTCCTCACCGCAGGATCATTCCTATTTGCCCACAGATGTGCCTTAGTACCCATCTTTTTTTTTAAATTTTATTTATTTTTTTATGCAGCAGGTTCTTATTAATTATCTATTTTATACATATTCATGTATATATGTCAACCCCAATCTTTTAAAAGACCCCATAATTCTTTCCAGTTATCATTTTGATTTCTGTTCCCTTTCCACTTGAAAGAACTCTCTGTACTCATTGCTTCCCCTCCCTCACATTCTATTCTTTGCTAACCTGACTGTAATTGAACAATCATTAACTGAAATTATTTATACCAGGGCTACCAACATCTTATGTCTTCCCAAAGTCCATGGCAAATTTTCGGTTCTCACTTTTCTCAACATCTCAGAAGGATTCAACAAATCTGACTACTATCTCTTAATTTCACTTTCTAGGCTATGAGACCATATTTACATAGTTTTTTTTTTTTCTACCTTCTTGAAGGACACTCTTCCTCAATTTCCTTTGCTGGCTCCTTCTCTTTTTCAGACCTATAAGTATAGGAAACTCCTAGGGCTCGGTCCTCTAGGAACACACATCCTGAGGTGATTTTAACCATTCTTACGGCTTTAAATGCCATCTAAACACCAATTTCCCTCATAAAAGGACTTCAATTAATCTTGATAAGTAAATAATGGCAACAGTGCAACTATTTTGATAATCTTGCATGTATCTCGTATGTATCTTACTGCGTAACCTTGGGAAAATTACTTAATGAGTTTATGCCTCAATTGGTAACATTACTAAATGTCTGGAGTTCTTATGAAAATTAAATGATAATGTACCGGAAGCACTTAGCATAGTGCCTGGGAAACAGAAAGCACTCAATAAATGTGAACACAAAAATAAATATTAGTTATATGGGGGATGGGCCATTATTTGGAAAAGCACAATTAAGTCAAGCAAATCCAAATTCTTAAATTTTCATCCCAAGATCAGATGCACAAGGTTATCAAAATCACTCGGCATTTCAAGAACTTCTATTCATGAGCTTTCCCAGCACAGTATTTAAATGATTAATTGTTTTATCTGGTCAAGGTGATGGTTTCATCGCTCTACCACACATGTCCAAAGGCAATCCATTCCTTCTATTTTACATAAGAATGGAGTCAACTGAATAGAAGCTTAGGGTAGGTGTTACATGGAGTTTGTCTATCCACACTGGGAATAATAAGAATATTTACTCCCTTTGGGGAATACGCTATAAGTAAAAGGCAAACTTATTCCTTCTAAATTCCTACAGTTTTATAGGGATACAAATACTTTTTACATACAATGTCTCATTTTATCTTTAAATCAACCTTACGAGGTGTCAGGAAGAATATAATTTTTATTTTATAATTGAAAATACTGAGGTTAATGGACTCCCATGGTTTATAATTGGTAAATTCATTCCTGGAATGCAGCTCTTGACTGCTAGTCTACTGAACACTCCCGTATGAGTCCTCAATTACGCTGCCTTGGTAGAGTTTGTGATGAACTGGTTTTATTATATGAAATAGAATGGGTTGTTTTTCCCTTGTTAACACCAGCACGTCTATTTTATTGCCATTTAAAAGGTTTCCTTAATACCCCCTGACTGAGCAGCTGCACCTATCTGTGCTTTAGTCTACTGGATATAACTTTACAAACCATGAAACCTGGTACATTAGCACTTGAGAGTTTCCATAAGGCAAGACACACACTCACCAGTTATAAAGCATAACCAACGAAGGAGAAAGGGCTATGGCAAAAGCAGAGCCTAAAGAAAAGAGATTTCTTTAAGAAGCAGGCTCAGAATCACTCAGAGCTGGGTCATCATCACCTTGTTATGGCATTTGAAGCATAAATACTTTGTTTTCTCATCTGAAAATGAGGATCCTAATAACTAATTCACAGCATCATCATGAGGATGAAAGTGCCTTACACATTATTCGTGCTTAATAAGTATTTGTTCCCACTGCAGTCCCCTCAGTAACTACTGGTTCATTTTGGTTAAAGATGTCACCCTGCAGGAAGAGGGAAGGCCATCTCTAACCGGGCATTTTATTACAAAGTGCAGTAGAGAGTAATTAAAATCAAATGTGCACTCTTGTTTTGTTCTGTAATTGTTTGGAATGCATTCATCTTGTTTTTAAAAATTAATTGTAAATTTCAGTGCAAGAAAAACTGAATGAAAGGTATTAGAATATTTATAATCCTCAGCCCACTGTAATGTCATTTTAAAAGTAAATGCTTAATAAAAATCTGATTATGTTTAGTTTGAAGAAGAAATGACCTCTTAGACCGGTATTGCTTTGATTTCCTCAGCAAGATTTTTGCTGATAAATGAACATAATCTCATGTATCAGATGCAGAGACTCCTTTAAAAATCTACCTCTTTTATTCTTTCAAAAATGTCATCTTTTACTTATCCACATCATGGTTTTTCTCCTTCAATTAGCCCCTAAAATATTAGAAAGGACAGAAGAAAAAGGACTAGAAGGTGAACTGTATTCATTTTCAGAATCTAGAAATCTGCTTAAGATGTATTTCCATAATTACAGCTTACACAGATATCCTGGAAGTAAAAGAGGCTGAGTGTTTCTACTATAAGTCATCAAGTTAGAAGAGAAAATGGCCAAAATACTTAAATGAGTATCTTTTTGTGAGGATCAAATTGATAAAAGAGTAAACAACCTTTATTAGCGAAAGAGAATTTCCACATTCACATCATAAATGGATCAATTAACTTTTTAAATTGTTTTAAAGTTCTAACTCTTAAACTGTAAAAGTTATAACTTTTAAAAATTGTTTTACTCATAGCACTTATAAATTACTTTTTATTCTTAAAAGGCATTTAATATTTATTTCATAACAATCCAGTCACAGGGTGTTATCTTTAGTCCCGTTTAGTGAATGGCTAGAAACTGATCACAGATTTAAGTAATCTGTCCAGGATACACTTCAAGTAAGTGGAATGAACAGTTAGAACTTGAGCCTGCGTCTCCAAATACTAAATCCTTTTCACTAGTCACTTTACTTTAGACGTACAAGAACTTGATGTGAGTCCCACATTAGCTGCTTCTGGGCAGTCAACTTTGCGTAAGTCAACTAACTTCTCTGAAGCTCAGGTATCTTATTTTATTTTTCAATAGTGTACAGTTTTATTTGTCAATTATACCTCAATATAGGGATGGTGGGAGACCCCATATCATTGTGGTTCCGATCTTTTCTGGTAGCTTCCAGTCTTTTTCATAGATTCTGCAGACAATTGTGATTTGGGTGTGCTCGTAAGAGAATGTGAGGTCAGGGTTTTTCTATTCCACCATCTTGCTAATGCAAAAAACAAAAAGGTCAGGTATCTTTTTTTTTTTTTTTTGAATGGGGAACGTGACATCTAGTTTCCTTTCAAGGCTTTAGAAAGAGCAAAGGACATAATGAATATGAAAACACTTCACACCAGATTTTAATTTTCCTATTCCAGAAGTCAAACGTTTGACAGTAAAGTGATTATAGAGACTGATTGTCCAGCAAGATGGAAAGAGCAAGTCATCCTGTGAGCCTCATATCTAAATCTAGGTCTAAAGCCTTATTTCTTACTTCCCAGCTTTGCACCTTACCCAAGTTCCTTATTTGTTTTCTGAGGCTCAGTTTCCTCACCTGCAAAATTGGCACACACAATAAACACTGCTCCGTGATCCATCCCTGATTTACTCCTTTTTAAACTGAAACAGTTATTATCTGGGATTTATTATATTCTGAATATTTGTTTAAAGAGAAATTTAATAGCTACTCAGCAAAGGCATACTTGCCTTCTTTAGTGTGACCAAATTTCATTTTTTAACTGCAAATTCCATCTTTACATTACAGACAGGTCTAGCAAATTGAATTAAAATAGAAATGATTTATATCCTTTTCAGTTAAAAACAAAACACAACAAAACCTATCCTGAAATCCAAGCAAATGATAGAAAGATCAGAGAGAGAAAAGAAAAGCTCTGTATGAAAATGGCACTTTTGCCCAGCTGTAAAAGCATAAGGAGAAACACAGAGGGTTTTTTTTGTTTTCTTTTTTAACATCTTTATTGGAGTATAATTGCTTTACAGTGGTGTGGTAGTTTCTGCTTTATAACAAAGTGAATCAGTTATACATATACACATGTTCCCATATCTCTTCCCTCCTGCGTCTCCCTCCCTCACACCCTCCCTATCGCACCCCTCTAGGCGGTCACAAAGCACCTAGCTGATCTCCCTGTGCTATGCGGCTGCTTCCCACTAGCTATCCACTTTATGCTTGGTAGTGTATATATGTCCAAGCCACTCTCTCACCTCGTCACAGCCTACCCTTCCCCCTCCCCATATCCTCAAGTCCATTCCCTAGTAAGTCTGTCTCTTTATTCCCGTCTTGCTCCTAGGTTCTTTATGACCTTTTTTTTTCTTAGATTCCATATATATGTGTTAGCAAACGGTATTTGCTTTTCTCTTTCTGACTTACTTCACTCTGTATGACAGACTCTAGGTCCATCCACCTCACTACAAATAACTCAATTTCGTTTCTTTTTAAGGCTGAGGTTGTATATATGTGCCACATCTTCTTTATCCATTCATCTGTTGATGGACACTTAGGTTGCTTCCATGTCCTGGCTATTGTAAATAGAGCTGCAATGAACATTGTGGTACATGACTCTTTCTGAATTATAGTTTTCTCAGGGTATATGCCCAGTAGTGGGATTGCTGGGTCGTATGGTAGTTCTATTTTTAGTTTTTGAAGCAACCTCCATACTGTTCTCCATAGTGGCTGTACCAATTTACATTCCCACCAACAGTGCACCCTCTCCAGCATTTATTGTTTCTAGATTTCTTGATGATGGCCATTCTGACTGGTGTGAGGTGATATCTCATTGTAGTTTTGATTTGCATTTCTCTAATGATTAGTGATGTTGAGAATTCTTTCATGTGTTTATTGGCAGTCTGTACATCTTCTTTGGAGAAATGTCTATTTAGGTCTTCTGCCCATTTTTGGATTGGGTTGTTTGTTTTTTTGTTATTGAGCTGCATGAGCTGCTTGTAAATTTTGGAGATGAATCCTTTGTCAGTTGCTTCATTTGCAAATATTTTCTCCCATTCTGAGGGCTGTCTTTTCATCTTCTTTATGGTTTCCTTTGCTGTGTGCAAAAGCTTTTAAGCTCATTAGGTCCCATTTGTTTATTTTTGTTTTTATTTCCATTTCTCTAGGAGGTGGGTCAAAAAGGATCTTGCTGTGATTTATGTCATAGAGTGTTCTGCCTATGTTTTCCTCTAAGAGTTTGATAGTGTCTGGCCTTACATTTAGGTCTTTAATCTATTTTGAGTTTATTTTTGTGTATGGTGTTAGGGAGTGTTCTAATTTCATACTTGTACATGTAGCGGTCCAGTTTTCCCAGGTGAAGGGCAGACTGCTGGGATCCTTTTCTCGTGCAAAGCAGTAGACTCAGGCCACCTAGGGAGGTGTGAGGCCTTAGACACCTTAGCGGAAGGAATGACTCAGGTGCAGTGAAAGATCTCAGAGAAGCTTGCTAATGCTAATTAACTTCTCCTGAAGGCCCCGTTAAGAAGGCCAACCCTGGCCAAGTTTGAGCATCAAAACATCTACTTGCTTTTCTGGGTTTGGTATTATTTGATTCTCAAATTCCTTCTTGCTAAAGCAACACATGGCAAAATAAAAATTCTGTAGATACAGGGACAGCCAAGACTCATACCTTGCCATCCCTCCACTAAAATGCTTTTATAAAATGCCAGGGGGACCTGGCATATCCCACCCATGAAATCTCCTGCTGAGACTCTGGCAGAAAACAGACTGCTTCACGCACCAGCAGCCCGGAGTTATTTTGGGTCTGCCGCTTACCAGCAATGTGTGCCTGTGTGGATCACTTAACCTTCTCGGGCTTCTACTTCCTTATCTATAAATCTAAGAGGATGGGTTGAATATTGAGTGTATGCCAGACCCTTCCTGTCCCAATGTTCTCTGATTCAACCTATGAACCAATAATAAGGATTCCCAAACTAAAACAAATTCAGTGCTGCCTCCAATTTGGAATGCACTGACTGACGTGATGTTACTAGATTTAGCATATCTGTGGAGAGGGGAAAAAAAAAAAAACAGTTTACTGGCAGCCTGGGTGAGTCAAAAGGCCAAGCTATTTTTGGGAAAGACCACTAAAGTGGCTCAGGCATTTACATGCATTTTCTCAGCAATAGGACAAAGGCATTCTGCCCAAATTCCAGGGAAAGACCTACCAACACCTTTGCTACTGTCCAGTAGTTAAATAAATGTACTTAGCTGAATAAGGACAACACACGCTGAATGCTGGTTTTGTAACATTGGTCATGCTTTGCAGTCTGCAAGTTGGTAAGGTTGTCAAATGACCTAGTCATCAGGTGAGACTCATAGCTTCAGCAGGGAGTAAAGAAGCATTTTTGGACTCTCTTTTTCCTCTTGCCTATATTGAATTGAATTAAGAAGTTGTCACCTTATGAAGATTCCCATGGCCAGGGCTAAGAGATACAATGACCGTCATATATTGAGTTTGGAAGACAACTTCGCAAGCAAAAGTCAGACAAGTAGCCTTTCTAGTACGTGTAGATAATTATGATAAAGAATATGTTTTCCTTTTATCACCAACATTACTGTCATATCAAAACTTTTAAAATTTGAGGTAGTGCAGCTTTGCTAAAGAGAGCTAACTCTGGGATGTAACGTACAATGTGCCGACTCAAGGTCACACTGCTGGATGGTATATCTGAAAGCTGCTAAGAGAATCAATTCTAAAAGTTCTCTTCACAAAGAAAAAACTTTTTGTGTGTGTCTACATGAGCTGATGGATGATGAAACTTCTGGTGGTAATCATTTTGCAGTATAAGCAGGTCAAGTCATTATGCTGTATACCTTCAGCTTATACAGTGCTGTCTGTCAGTGACATCTCAGTAAAACGGAAGGGAAAAAAATTTACAAGGAAAAATTTAATTAATTAATTAATTTTAGAAGAAAGAGAGAGTGCTAACTCCCAAAGCTGGCATGTTAATGAGGCAGCAAAATGTGACCCTTGGAAGCAAGAACTTGAAAACCAAAGAGCTGAGACATGAATCCCAGCTCTGCCTCCTTCACCCAGTCTGCCACCTTGGGCAACTGTACCCTCTGAGAGACTCAGTTTCCCTGTCTGTATAATGGCGATAATAACTACTCCTAATGTGAATACACATATCCATGTGATGCATTCAGCAAAGAGGCTGACACATAAAAGCACAGAGTTAACACTACCAGTATTATTAAGCTATTACTAAACTGTGAATTGTTTTGTATAATTGTATACTTTGTATCTTTTGTATTAGGTCACTTGACAACTTTACCCAAAAGCACAGAAATTCACCCATTTTTATCCTTCCTCTATTTTGCCTCTTAGGATACAGTTTTGTAAACTGACATTCATTTTGCCACTTTATGGGTAAAAAGGTAACCAGATTTCCCCTCAACTCTACTAAATATGAACCTCTGAAGACATAGGGGCTGCGTCAAGCCATCTTCCAACCACAAGGGGACCAAAATATGGAGGTAACATTGAGAAAACAGATGGTAGAGATGTAGAAAGAGGCTGTTATAACATCGTTTATACTGTAGTATCATTTAGATTCTTGATCAAGGTCGCCCTGAAACCTTATTCTTGAAATATTCAGTTGTACAAGCTAAGAAATTCTCTACTTTGGTTGAGCCAGCTTGAGATACACCTTATGCCACTTGCAAAAAAACAATTCCTAACTATTAGACACTTGTTAAAAATGTAATTCCCTTGACTTGGTGAATGAATCTTCAATAGAAGAGCTGAGATATTCTGAATCTTTAACCAGGGCCCCAAGTGATTCTCCTGCAAAACCAGTGTTAGGGACTGAACTGTGTATCCCCCAAATTCATATGTTAAAATCCTCACTCCCAGTGCCTCAGAATGTGGCTGTATGTGGAGATAGGGTCTTTAAAGAGGTATTTAAGGTTAAATGAGGTCATTAGGGTGGGCCCTAATTCAATAGGACTGGTGTCCTTTTGAAAAGAGGAGATTAGGGCACAGATACACAGCGGGAAGACCGTGTGAAGACACAAGAAAATGATGGCCACCTACCAACCAAAGAGAAAGGTCTCAGAAGAAATCAACTCTGAGACACTTTGATCTGGGACTGGACAAAATCCTCATCCTGTGCTAACATCTGTTTTGTAACCTTCCGGGCAAGCAATCCTGCAGCATTTGTTTGAATCTCCCTGCAAAGGGAATCCACAAAATTCCAGCATTACCCATCTCATCTTGGAACTGCTCTCTGTGAGAAAATCTTCTTTACTTTATACTGAAATTTATGTTATCAAAACAATTAAGGTTCATAATGATAACACTGGGACACGCTAAGATTCTAAAGCAGTTTCAGAATAACCAAAGGAATCATATTACTCACTGAAAGTTTAATGCTGTTTCCTATTGACAGTATAATGTTTGATATGAATATTCTAGTTTTTAATTTAGGATATATGACCAATATTATTTGATTGTAACTAGCACTCTCAATTTACTGATCATTCTGGATAAAACATAGTTTATCATTGCTTCTAAAATAAAAATATTATGTGTGAAGTTTTCTTCCCCAAGGGATTTTGAACTTCTGAAGTGCAATCAACAAATGATGATAAAATCTCAATAGGTTTGGCTGCATAGTTTCTTTTGAGGTCAGATCCTTTAGCTTCAGAGGAAAAGCTTGTTCTATACAGATTTCTACCGACACATCACAGGCTGCCTATTCCTATAAACCTACAGGTAACACTCCTGTCAGGAAGTAATATTTTCACTGTTTCATTTAAAATAGTCATACCGACTGTTTTACTGAAACAATGATTATTTTGGACAGGTACTGTCCCCCAGAGTCATTTAATCTGATTCAATTACCTGTGTAATTGACCTCCAAAGCTTTCCCATGTTAGAGAGGACATTTCTCATTTTAAAACAGACACTGACAGTCAGGTTAAAGTTTAATAAAGGTCCTTTTACTTGAGCTGACTCTACTAAAACTCATATTAACAGTAATAACAATAGTAATAATAATAACTAACATTTATTAACTGCTTACTGTGATGTTACAGAGGGCTTTAAATGTATTGCCTTATTTAATACAATTATCCAATGATAGAGGTTATATGTAGTCTGCATTTTACAGATGAATCTCAGAGCAGTTTAATAATTCAAAATCACACACTTCAGTAAGTAGCAGAACCAAGCTTCGTACCAAGTTTGATTTGGCTTTAAGGTCCTGCTCTCATTTACTGTGTGCGTTCCACAAAGAGAATACATAGTCTGAGGAAAGAAAAATTTATCCTCTTGGCAACGTCTGTAAAACATCTGTAAAACAGGGATATTAACACCTGCCTCGAGACTGTTGTAAAGATTAAATATAAATGTAATTTATCTCAGTATCTGGCCATAGTTCTTCGCAGACATTTCTTAAGTGCTTTACAAATGTCAATTTCCTCTTTTTCAGCAACTTTTTGCCATATATTTTCAGGACACCGATCTGGGTCACACGGGAAAACCTACAAGTAGAAGGTACAGTTACTCCTGACTTACTAGAGTTTATATCTAAGTATAAAGGCAAAAGACTGTGATATGAAAAAGTTACAAAATAATCTACTTTAATGAGTGCTTAGAACAGGGGTTTTGTAGCCAGACTCCACTGGATTTGCATTCTGTCTCCACCATTTCCACCTACCCTTTGTAAAATCTTGGACCAGTTACTTTCCCTCTCAAGGTCTGAGTGTCCTTGTCTGTGGAATGAGGATCTACCTCATGGGGTTGATATGAGGATTTTAAGAGTTATTCTTCACTGATGTTAATTTGCTTATTGTACCTCACTCAGGCCTTACAATGACGATGAAACGTGTTCTAGTTCACAATTCTCAAGTTCAAGACACAGGGAGGTAAATATTTGATGAATGTCACTTGGACAGTAAGTGTCACAGGTGGGATGCTTTCCCAGGCAGTGTGGCTTTACAGCCCAATTTCCTAACATAGTATACAACACTGACTTTCAGGTTATAAATGATATATGTGATGTTCCAGAAATATTTTAAATGCTGAAAAATATATAAATGTGTAAATATGTAAAAGATGTATAAAGATAAAAACAAACTAATTAAACAATTCTTCCTTGGGCTGAAAGGAAAGAATAAAAGGTTGTACAATTCGTGAGGATAATAATGCCTTTAAGCACACTGAATAGCATTATGCTTCTTTTTTATTCCCTAAAAGAAAGAAAGCCTCAAGTCTATGAAATTGATGGCCCTTCCAGACTTTTTCAAAATTCCTGCTTCCTCATGTCATTTCAAAAGATGACTTCTAATTTGATGACTGCTCCCATTAGCTCTGGGCCACTCAGCTTGCTTTTTCTAACAAAGGTCCACAGATTAATCGTGCGTGGCTGATGTGATTTCCTTGAAGTTCTCAGTGGTCTAATCTGCCTTGATGTGGTTCCTTTCATGGTTTTATACGGCACTTGTGGGACATGAGTGGGCATTAGGCCAGCAAGGTTATATCGTGTCTATTTGTTTTCTCTTCAAAATGAAGATTGTGTTTAAATGAAAAATTGTGTTCCAGGAGCAAATTAGTTCCCTTTGAAGCTCTGTCTCCTAACATGACATCTGGAGGTATTGTGGAGAGAAATAATTTGTGTTTTTACATAGTCCTCCATGTTAATTTTGCCCTCCATTTACAGTGAAAAATGAGAAATTTAGACCCATCCTCCATTCTTCAATATTGAGACAGGATCTACTCCGAGAGGCTGGTAGTTTTAAAAAATCATTTTCCAAATTACATACACTCTACACAAATATACGTGTGTGTGTGTGTGTGTGTGTGTGTATGTATGTGTGTGTGTGTGTGTGTGTATACACACACAATATGGGAAAGAAAAAATGTTTTTTCTCCCTCCCCCACTTCAGTTCCCTTCCCCTTCCTAGAAGTATATTCTCAGCCTTTTTGTGCATTTACATATATATGTATATATATAAATATATATATGTTTTTTGTTAAACAATATCAGATGAGATTTTGATCTCAGTGGATATAAATCTATCTTGTTCTTTTTAATAATCTCAAATTCTTCAGTATAGATGTAAGTTTGCTGATACGTTTTTCTTTTTTAATCTATCACTTTTCCTCTAGTGTTTTGGAAGTTATATGCCCTCTTTCAAACTCCCAAGTTGCTATCTTTACAGTTTTACAGTATGTACAGGCATATCTCCTTTATTATACTTTGCTTTATTGTGCTTCAGAGATATTGCATTTTTTTTTATGAATTGAAGGTTTGTGGCAACCTTGCATTGAGCAAGTCTATCGGCAATATTTTTCCAACAGTATTATTTCATTATTGTTAAATTAAGGTATGTACAGTTTTTTTTTTTAGACGTAATGCTATTACATACTTAACTACAGTATAGTGTAAACATAAATTTCACATGCACTGGGAAACCAAAAAATTCATGGGACTTATTTTATTGCCATATTCACTTTATTGTGGTGGCCTGAATCCCTAGGCAATATTTCTGAGGTACACCTGTATATACAGAGTATATGAAATTTATTACTACATAGAGCTAATCTGTATATATAGCTTACGAATAAAAAAGAAAATTTTTGCTTAACTTTATCCTTTCATCACATGCTACTACCACACTGACACAATCTGAGAATTTTCAAGATTATGATTTTATTCATGCTTCCAAGATTTTCTTTGTCCTTGGTGTTCTGCAGTTTGAATGTATTATGCCCATGAATGAGGTTTTTTTGGAGTTTATCCTGTTTGGTATCCTAACCTGTCTGGATCTGTGGTTTGATGTCTGTCACTAATTTTGGAAAGCTCTTGAGTATTATTACTCCAGATATCTCTTTTGCTCTATTCTCTTTTTCTTCTCCTTCTGATATTCCAATTACAGGTATGTTACATCTTTCGATATTGTTCCACAGCTTTACGTATTCTGCTCGTTTTGTTCATTATTTTTTCTCTTTGTATTTCAGTTTGGGAAATTTGAATGACTTTCAAGTTCACTGATCCTTTCCTCAGCCATGTCTAGTCTACTAATGAACCCATCAAATACATTCTTCACTTCTGTTACTTTGTTTTTTATTTCTAGCATTTCCCTTTGATTCTTTCTTAGAATAGCTATCTCTCTGTTTATAGTATCCATCTGTTCCTGCATGCTGTCTACTTTTTCCATTAGAGCCTTTAATATATAATAGTTATTTAAAATTCTCTGATAGTCTGTGTCATATCTGACTCTGGAGTTTGCCATGTGACCCCAGTTCACTGGTGGGTCCAAAAAAATTTGTTGATTTTTAGTTTGTTCAGCTTTTTCTTGTTATAAGGGCAGGAATGCTGACTTCTAAGCTCTACCACTTGGAGCTGAAATCAGAGTGCTATTATTCTTAACAAAAAGTTTTACTGGTTTTGCTGCTTATCAATGTTTCTGATGAAATGTAGCTTCTAAGTTTTTTTTTTAAGTTTGTTGAAATATAACTTTAATAAACATTTCAGATAGAGCTTGTGGTGATAAACATCCTAAGTCCAGGAATGTCTTCATTTGTCTTTATTTTGCCATTTACATGAATGACAATTGGTCTGGGCATAAAATTCAAGGCTCATAATCTTTTTTCTCAGCATTTTGAAAATTTTGCTTAAATGTTTTCTTGAGCCAGTTTTTTAAATGATAAATCTCTTATCAATCTTTCTTGTACCTTTTAAGTTACCTGTTTTTCTCTCTGGAAGCTTTTAGAATTTTCTCTTTGTACATGGAGTTCTAAAGTTCCACTTAGACTATATCTAAGTGTGGGTCTTTTTTTTTTCCACTCTCCAGAAGCAGTTCCACAAGCAGTCCCATTGTTACCGAACATAAGTACATGTGCCCAAAACACAGTGAGGCCAAACAATACCAAAACGTTGGAGTTTGGAGCAGAGAAAGGTTAATTGCAGGGCCATGCAAGGAGACTGGTGGCTTATACCTTAAAAACTCCAAACTTCCGGAAAGCTTTCAGCAAAGCCCTCTTATAGGGAAGGTGAGAGAGGGTAGTTGTTCCTTGTTGCAAACTTCTTAGTGTCAGATCCTTTGTTCTCGAGGTCAGGTCACGATGTTCCTGTTAACCTCCACCGAAACAAGTGTTATCCTCTGTTCTGGCAAGAGAAGGCAAGGGCCCAAGGCTCAGCTTTGGCCCTCCAAGGTCCAGGCCGGGCTAAAGGGAGGGGTTCCTGCATGAGCCGGTTACCCTGCCTGGGAGCGTTTGCACAGCACCCAGTCTGGGTCCTCCCGCCAGTGCCCATGCCTGGCTGAAAAGTCAGATCTCAGCTGGCAGCGCCCTCAGGGCCAGGTCCCCAGACTCTGCCCAGTCATCATCACTGAGGGAGCCAGGCACCCAGGACCCAGCCAGCCCTCAGGCTTTTCATTTAAACTGGAGAGAATCATTTTTATAGTATCAATAGGAATACGTGTTGTAGCAAATATCAATCAGGTTAATTCCCAGCTCACAACAATTGTCCTTCTTTGAGAATAGCCCAACCACAGAGGTTGTCCTGAAGTAATGCTGTGCAATGTCCTTGCAACTTAACCCTGACCTCTGGCCACCTCCTAGAGGTAGACAACTGACCTAAGCTATACCAATTTTTGAAATTTGAATGGAGAGAGTGAAGCTGGTTGAAGCTGTTACCTTAATGGCAGTGTCCATATACTCCAGTTGCTGAGGCCTTTGTGGACTGCGACCCATGGAGACTGCCACTGCTGTTAGGTCGCCGAGGTGGGGATTGCAGAGAGGTTTGCTGCTGCTTCAAGGCCTGGGACCCGCCAGTGGGTGGCCATTGCGAGGGCTCTGGAGCTCTGCGAGACACAGCCTTCAGCCTGTCCCCACGTCCCATAGCTCACCTGCTGGCCGGAGGGCCTGGAGGGCCCCGGGAGAAGGCCGTGATCTGCCTCTCACTGCACTGTCTGCCGTGAGGACCACTGCGAGCCTGACTGTTGGTGGAGTGGGACCTCTAACTGCTGCGCTTAGTCTCGCCTGCTCCGCCCCTATTGCATCATTCTGTCCTTCAGAGATGGGATGAGGTACACTCCTCTCTTCCCCTTTTTAGTTTCTTTATTAAAAATTAAGGTGAAATTCGCATAACACTAACCATTTTAAAGGATATAATTCAATATTATTTAGTAGATTCACCATCTTGTGCATCTATGGCTTCTATCTAGTTCCAAAACTTTCTCATAACTTCTAAAGAAAACCCAATACCCATTAAGTAGCCAGTCACTATTCTTGAGTTTTGTTTTTTTAACATCTTTATTGGAGTATAATTGCTTATTCTTGAGTTTTACATAGATATTTCTGTAATTAAGCAATATGCGTATGGCACTATTTTAAAAAAGGAATACCTGTTAGAATTGTGGTCATTTATGAGAGTCATATTTTGAAAGGCTCAATAACCAATGATATCTTTAAACAGAATACTGATCAGTGACAGGAGGGTACAGTATTTCATAGCATAGTGTCTTACTTCATTTGGGATGCTGTAGCGAAAATACTATAAACTGGATGGTTTATAAACATCAACAATTTTTTTTCTCACAGTTCCGACTTCTGACAGGCTGAGAAGTCCAAGATCTTGGAGCTGGAAGATTCAGTGTCACTTTCTCACAGATGGCATCTTCTCACTGTGTTCTCACATGGTGGAAGAGGCAAGGGAGCTTTCTTGGGCCTTTTTTTATAAGGCACTAATCCTTTATGAAAGGCTCTACCCTCATGACCCATTCACTTCCCAAAGGCCCTATATCTTAATACCATCACCTTGGGGATTACAATTTCAATACATGAATTTGGGGAAGACATAAATATTCAATCTATAGCACATGGGACTGCCTAACCATCATTAAGAAAATGAAAAGGCAAGCCACAGGCTAGAAGAAAATATTAACAATACATGTAGCTGACAAAAGATTGGCATCTAGAATATAAAAAGAACACTTAAAACTCAAATACAGGCTGCAAATCCAATTTTTTTAAAATGGACAAAAGATTTGGCCAGACACATCATTTAAAAAAAGGTATTTGAGTGGTTAATAGGCACATGAAAAGAGGTTTAAAATCATTAGCCATGAGATAAATGCAAATTAAAACACCTACTGAAATGAGATGTCCTATTAACCACTATAACACCTAAATTTAAAAATGCTGATGCTGAGATTGGTTCAAGATGGCGGAGTAGAAGGATGTGCGCTCACTTCCTCTTGCGAGCGCACCGGAATCACAAGTAACTGCAGAACAATCATTGACAGGAAGACACTGGAACTCACCAAAAAAGATACCCCACATCCAAGGACAAAGGAGAAGGCACAATGAGACGGTACGAGGGGCGCAATCACAATAAAATCAAATCCCATAACTGCTGGGTGGGTGACTCACAGACTGGAGAACACTTATACCACAGAAGTCCACCCACTGGAGTGAAGGTAATGAGCCCCACGTCAGGCTTCCCAACATGGGGGTCTGGCAACGGGAGAAGGAATTCTTAGAGAATCAGACTTTGAAAGCTAGTGGGATTTGACTGCAGGACATTGACAGGACTGGGGGAAACAGAGACTCCACTCTTGGAGGGCACACACAAAGTAGTGTGTGCATCAGGACCCAGGGGAAGGAGCAGTGACCCCATAGGAGACTGAACCAGACTTACCTGATAGTGTTGGAGGGTCACCTGCAGAGGCGGGGGTGGCTGTGGCTCACAGTGAGGACAAGGACACTGGCAGCAGAAATTCTGGGAAGTAGTCCTTGGCGTGAGCCCTCCCAGAGTCCACCATTAGCCCCACCAAAGAGCCGGGTAGGCTCCAGTATTGGGTTACTTCAGGCCAAACAACCAACAGGGAGGGAACCCAGCCCCACCCATCAGCAGACAAGCGGATTAAAGTTTTACTGAACTCTGCCCACCAGAGCAACGCCCAGCTATACCCACCACCAGTCCCTCCCATCAGGAAACTTGCACAAGCCTCTTAGATAGCCTCATCCACCAGAGGGCAGACAGCAGAAGCAAGAAGAACTACAATCTTGCAGCCTGTGGAACAAAAACCACATTCACAGAAAGACAGACAAGTTGAAAAGGCAGAGAGCTATGTACCAGATGAAGGAACAAGATAAAACCCCAGAAAAACAACTGTATGAAGTGGAGATAGGCAATCTTCCAGAAAAAGAATTCAGAATAATGATAGTGAAGATGATCCAAGACCTCGGAAAAAGAATGGAGGCAAGGATCGAGAAGATGCAAGAAACGTTTAACAAATACCTAGAAGAATTAAAGAACAAACACCTAGAAGAATTAAAGAACAAACAAACAGAGATGAACAATACAATAACTGAAATGAAAACTACACTAGAAGGAATCAACAGCAGAATAACTGAGGCAGAAGAACGGATAAGAGACCTGGAAGACAGAATGGTGCAATTTACTGCTGCAGAACAGAATAAAGAAAAAAGAATAAAAAGAAATGAACACAGACTAAGAGACCTCTGGGACAACATTAAACCCAACAACATTCACATTATAGGGGTCCCAGAAGGAGAAGATAGAAAGTACCCAAGAAAATATTTGAAGAGATTATAGTCGAAAACTTCCCTAACATGGGAAAGGAAATAGCCACCCAAGTACAGGAAGCGCAGAGTCCCAGGCAGGATAAACCCAAAGAGAAACACACCGAGACACACAGTAATCAAACAGACAAAAATTAAAGACAAAGAAAAATTATTGAAAGCAACAAGGGAAAAATGACAAATAATATATAAGGGAGCTCACATAAGGTTAACAGCTGATTTCTCAGCAAACTCTACAAGCCAGAAGAGAGTGGCATGATACATTTGAAGTGATGAAAGGGAAGAACCTACAACCAAGATTACTCTACCCGGCAAGGATCTCATTCAGATTCGACAGAGAAATCAAAAGCTTTACAGACAAGCAAAAGCTAAGAGAATTCAGCACCACCAAAGCAGCTCTACAACAAATGCTAAAGGAACTTCTCTAAATGGGAAACACAAGAGAAGAAAAGGACTTACAAAAACAAACCCAAAACAATTAAGAATATGGTAATAGGAGTATACATATCGATAATTACCTTAAACGTGAATGGATTAAATGTTCCAAGCAAAAGACACAGGCTCTCTGAATGGATACAAAAACAAGACCCATATATATGCTCTCTACAAGAGACCCATTTCAGACCTAGGGACACATACAGACTGAAAGTGAGGGGATGGAAAAAGATATTCCATGCAAATGGAAATCAAAAGAATGCTGGAGTAGCAATTCTCCTATCAGACAAAACAGACTTTGAAATAAAGAAAATTACAAGAGACAATGAAGGACACAACATAATGATCAAGGGATCAATCCAGGAAGAAGATATAACAATTATAAATATATATGCAACCAACATAGGAGCACCTCAATACATAAGGCAGCTGCTAACAGCTATAAAACAGGAAATCGACAGTAACACAATAATAGTGGGGGACTTTAACACCTCACTTACACCAATGGACAGATCATCCAGACAGAAAATTAATAAGGAAACACAAGCTTTAAATGACACAATAGACCAGATAGATTTAATTGATATTTATAGGACATTCCATCCAAAAAACAGCAGATTAAACTTTCTTCTCAAGTGCACATGGAACATTCTCCAGGATAGATCACATCTTGGGTGACAAATCAAGCCTCAGTAAATTTAAAGAAATTGAAATCATATCAAGCATCTTTTCTGACCACAATGCTATGAAATTAGAAATCAATTACAGGGGAAAAATGTAAAAAACACAAACACATGGAGGCTAAACAGTACATTACTAAATAACCAAGAGATCACTAAAGAAATCAAAGAGGAAATCAAAAAATACCTAGAGACAAATGACAATGAAAACACGACGATCCAAAACCTATGGGATGAAGCAAAAGAAGTTCTAAGAGGGAAGTTTATGGCAATACAAGCCTACCTCAAGAAACAAGAGAAATCTCAAATAAACAATCTAACCTTACCAACAAACAAAACGCAAAGTTAGTAGAAGGAAAGAAATCATAAAGAGCAGAGCAGAAATAAATGAAATAGAAACAAAGAAAACAATAGCAAAGATCAATAAAACTAAAAGCTGGTTCTTTGAGAAGATAAACAAAATTGATAAACCATTAGCCAGACTCATCAAGAAAAAAAGGGAGAAGACTCACATCAATAGAATTAGAAACGAAAAAGGAGATGTAACAGCTGATACTGCAGAAATACAAAAGATCATGAGAGATTACTACAAGCAACTATATGCCAATAAAATGGACAACCTGGAAGAAATGGACAAATTCTTAGAAAAGCACAACCCTCTGAGACTGAACCAGGAAGAAATAGAAAATATAAACAGACCAATCACAACCACTGAAATTGAGACTGTGATTAAAAGTCTTCCAAGAAACCAAAGTTCAGGACCAGATGGATTCACAGTCGAATTCTATCAACCATTTAGAGAAGAGATAACACCTATCCTTCTCAAACTCTTACAAAATATAACAGAGTGAGGAACACTCCCAAACTCATTCTACGAGGCCACCATCACCCTGATACCAAAACCAGACAAAGATGTCACAAAAATAGAAAACTATAGGCCAATATCACTGAGGAACATAGATGCAAAAATCCTCAACAAAATACCAGCAAACAGAATCCAACAGCATATTAAAAGGATCATACACCATATTCAAGAGGGATTTATCCCAGGGATGCAAGGATTCTTCAATATATGCAAATCAATCAATGTGATACACCAAATTAACAAATTGAAGAATAAAAACCATACAGTCATCTCAATAGATGCAGAAAAAGCTTTTGACAAAATTCAACACCCATTTATGATAAAAACTCTCCAGAAAGTGGGCACAGAGGGAACCTACCTCAACATAATAAAGGCCATATATGAGAAACCCACAGCAAACATCATTCTCAATGGTGGAAAACTGAAACCATTTCCTCTAAGGTCAGGAAGAAGACAAGGATGTCCACTCTCACCACTATTATTCCAATAGTTTTGGAAGTCTTAACCATGGCAATCAGAGAAGAAAAAGAAATAAAAGGAATCCAAATTGGAAAAGAAGAAGTAAAACTGTCACTGTCTGCAGATGACATGAAACTATACATAGAAAATCCTAAAGATGCCACCAGAAAACTACTAGAGCTAAGCAATCAGTTTGGGAATGTTGCAGGATACAAAATTAATGCACAGAAATTTCTTGCATTCCTATACACTAATGATGAAACATCTGAAAGAGAAATTAAGGAAACACTCCCATTTACCATTGCAAGAAAAAGAATAAAATACCTAGGGATAAACCTACCTAGGGAGACAACAGACCTGTATGCAGAAAACTATAAGACACTGATGAAAGAAATTAAAGATGATACAAACAGATGGAGAGATATACCATATTGTTGGATTGGAAGAATCAACAGACTAAAAATGACTATACTATCCAAAGCAATCTACAGATTCACTGCAATCCCTATCAAATTATCAATGGCATTTTTTACAGAACTAGAAGAAAAAATCTTAAGATTTGTATGGAAACACAAAAGAGCCCGAATAGCCAAAGCAGTCTTGAGGGGAAAAAACGGAGTTGGAGGAATCAGACTCCCTGACTTCACACTATCTACAAAGCTACAGTAATGAAGACACTATGGTACTGGCACAAAAACAGAAATATAGATCAATGGCACAGGATAGAAAGCCCAGAGATAAACCCACACACCTATGGTCAACTAATCTATGACAAAGGAGGCAAGGATATACAATGGAGAAAAGACAGCCTCTTCAATAAGTGGTGCTGGGAAAACTGGACAGCTTCATATGAAAGAATGAAATTAGAACACTCCCTAACACCATATACAAAAATAAACTCAAAATGGATTAGAGACCGAAAAGTAAGACTGGACACTCTAAAACTCTTAGAGGAAAACATAGGAAGAACACTCTTTGACATAAATCAAGGAAGATCTTTTCTGATCCACCTCCTAGAGTAATGGAAATAAAAACAAAAATAAACAAACGGGACCTAATGAAACTTAAAAGCTTTTGCAAAGCAAAGGAAATTACAAACAAGATGAAAAGACAACCCTCAGAATGGGAGAAAATATTTGCAAATGAATCAGCAGACAAAGGATTAATCCCCAAAATATATATACAGCTCATGCAGCTCAATATAAAAAAAACATACAACCCAATCCAAAAATGGGCAGAAGACCTAAATAGACATTTCTCCAAAGAAGACATACATGTGGCCAAGAAGCACATGAAAAGCTGCTCAACATCACTAATTATTAGAGAAATGAAAATCAAAACTACAATGAGGTATCACCTCACACCAGTCACAATGGCCATCATCAGAAAATCTACAAGCAACAAATGCTGGAGAGGGTGTGGAGAAAAGGAAACCCTCTTGCACTGTTGGTGGGAATGTAAATTGATACGCCCACTATGGAGAACAGTATGGAGGTTCCTTAAGAAACTAAAAATAGAATTACCCTGTGACCCAACAATCCCACTACTGGGCATATACTCAGAGAAAACCAAAATTCAAAAAGACACATGCATCCCAATGCTCATTGTAGCACTATTTACAATAACCAGGTCATGGAAGCAACCTAAATGCCCATTGACAGACGAAGGGATAAAGAAGATGTGGTACATATATACAATGGAATATTACTCAGCCATAAAAAGCAACGAAATTGGGTCATTTGTAGAGACATGGATGGGTCTAGAGACTGTCACACCAAGTGAAGTAAGTCAGAAAGAGAAATACAAATATCGTATATTAACGCATATATGTGGAACCTAGAAAAATGGTACAGATGAACCGGTTTGCAGGGCAGAAATAGACACAGATGTAGAGAACAAACGTATGGACACCAAGGGGGGAAAGTGGCAGTGGTGGTGGTGGTGGGATGAATTGGGAGATTGGCATTGACATGTATACACTAATATGTATAAAATGGATAACTAATAAGAACCTGCTGTATAAAAAAATAAATAAAATTCTAAAATTCACACACACACAAAAATACTGATGCCATCAAGCGGTGACAAGAATTTGAAGCAACTGGAACTCTCATACATTTCTGGTGGAAATGTAGAATCATACAGCCATTTTGGATGACAGTTTAGTGGTGTCTTGAAGTTAAAATACACTTATCATATGAGCTAACAACTGCACTTCTAGGTATTTACCTATGAGAACTAAAAACATCTGGCCACACTATGACTTTTACATGAACTTTCACAGCAGTATTTTTTAATAAAAATCCCCAAACTAGAAAAAAACCAAATATCCAATAGCTAGTGAGAAGATGAATACTGTGGTATATCCATACTATGGAATGCAACTCAGCCATAAACAGGAGCAAACTACTGATGTACAAAACAACAATGATGAATCTCAAACCATTATGCTGAAAGAAAGAAACCAAACATGGAAGAGTATCTACTTTATAACCTCTTATATATGAAGGTCTGTATAGATCAAATCTATTCTTTATAGAGTAGACAGAAAAGAGATAAATGTTTGCCTGGGGCCAGAATGGGGAGATCAACTGAGATCAAGCACAATGAAACTTTCTTGGGTGATATATATGTTCTATATATCTATGTATATGTTCTATATCTTGATTCTGATGATGGTTACATGAGCACGGGCATTTATCAAAACTCATTCAACTGTACACTAAAATGAATACATTCTATTGTATGTAAATTATACCTCAATAAAGCTGATTCAAATAAAAACAACAGCCTGGGAACAAATAAAAATGCAAATGGTTATCTTGGAAGAGATGAAAGTTTTTAGGGAAAAAAAATGCTTTTTTTATCCAGTGTTTGACAGACTGCCACGTGTTAGATATATGTATTCAACTTGTTCTGTGACTCCTCAGATGATAAATAAGAATAAGAATGATTTTTGGAGAATATAAATAAAATGTCCTGAAAACTGGAAGTTTTTTAGTTTGATATTTGAAAACTTTCCAAATTTTCTGATTTGATACGATGCTGAAGTCCTCTAACGTTCGGAAAGTTTTGACATCATATTGATTTAGTACAATGAAGCTTATTAACAAAATCCTTTGCTAAAATTGATGTTTTGTAATTTCCCTTGAAATATCTGCATTATGAAACCAGAACTTATAATTCTATTCAAATATGCATTAGAATGGAAAAAGCAATGAACTGGGTTCTATCCTTGCCTCTGTGAAACCTAGATATATAAACCTAGAATGAGTTGCCTCCATACAACTCCGTTTTGTAGCGTGTAAAATCGAAGTCTGTGTTACATTTTTTGGATCTCTCCACTAATTAAATCCCTCTATTAACTGCCCTAACTAAAGACTATGATTTTATGTTTGGCTCTAGAAGGATCTGTGTAACCATAAGAGGGCAGTATTCCATTTAAACAATTTCTTACACAATTTCCTGTAAGTGCTCAGTACACTAAAATTACAGGACTTTGAGATTGGCATAATATTTGCTAGTATTAATCCCCTTAGGATTATGTTAAGAAAAGTAATTTGTCTTTTTTAAGTATGAATACATAAATTTATCACAGCTAGAGGCAAAAGGGAGTCATCTTACTCTTTCTCTGGCTATCAGGCTTGCATTTACTTAAGTTGAGGAGATCATGCTTCTATCTCATCAGGACTGTAGTATATTAAAACACACTTGTCAACCCAATTAAGGGGGGACATTCTAGGGCTAGGATGTAGATTTATAGAGACATTTTTCTATGGATTCTGGGTAAACTGCAACGTACATGGTTGCAACTAATTCAAAATCAGTGCCAATGTCCCACATCAAAATCACATTTCAGTAACAGGAGGTAAAGTGAGAAAATAAAAGGGTAAAAAGTCATTTTTGGATGAGAATTTACTTGGGTCTTACTTGATGCTCAACACATTTTTAAAGGAGTGGAAAGCTTAGAAACTACTCTTAAGGCATTTACACCATTTAAAGAAACTGAATATGTATTCCTTAAACAATGAAAGATAATTTATGAAAAATAGAGTCTATCACCATAAAAGGTATTCTAATTTTCTGTATCAGTGTCCCAATTGTTAGCAATTTTATCTGCTTTATAAGCCCATTATCTTACAAGGACAGAAGGCCATGGAAGCTTGCACAGCTCAAGGTTGCAATAACAAATTCATGGTTTATGGACCTAAATCCCCTCTTCCCTCTCTTCTGTCCTTTACACTGGTTTATTATCTCCTGGTTACTCATCTCAACCTAAGAATGTCCCTTTTCTGTCTCCTTGACATTCAGTTCATCCTTCCTCTACATAATGTTAAAGTATCTTCTCACTGTCTTAGAAAACCACCTCCATCTTCTATAGTTAGAGGAAAAGAATGTTTAATAGTTTAGAAAGGAAAGGTCCAAGCACAAGGAAATCAAGGAACATTTACCAGTTCCAGGTTATGCCCATTCCCAAAGGATAATCTGTCATCCTCTTGGCTTACTAGGGATATTTGAAGAATCCATTTGACTTGCTTAAAATCACTGTTTTCATTACACACATTATTGTGCATGGCTTCTCACAATAATGGAGTGAATATAAGCAAATGATCAACACAATGAATCATATGAGAATCATCTTTTCTTTGAAAAGAACATTTATACCTGAAATAGAGAGCCTTGCTTGGTCAAAATTATCCATAGGATGACACAGCAGAACTTACAAGTTGAGGGAATTTAGAGATGCTATATAAGTTCGCGCCTTGCTACAAGACCAGACGGAAGCCATGCCTAAAAATGAAAAAAAAAAAGTCATTTGATCACAAATGTTACTCTAATTTTACTCTGACTCTATTTTGATATTTAAAATTTATTCTGATGTAGTGTTAGGATGTTAAAATGTAAATTGCTTTTATCCTGACCTTCGTTTTATTGTTTCTCCTCAGCTTTTATTACAGAATTGTTATTGCTATGGAAATGTTAACTTCCTGTTTGTATTTCTGGCACCCTGAAGGGCATGGAAGTTGGCCAGTTTAAGCTTTATTAGGTAGCTACTGAGAGATAAATGTCTGCAGCATTTTTGTTTTGTTTTGCTGCAGTTCACTAAATGAAAATCTGTCCATTAAAAGTAAACTGTGTGGTCAATGCTACAGCAATGTCTCCCTTTTCTACCAGTAACACACTATAAACCTTAAGCTAATTTAGGTTAATTATGAAGATCCACTATTGCTGCATCTAAGCCCATATGAACTTGAAACTAACCAGTCCCAAAATTTGTATGCCAGATGAGAACCATGGGTAACGTTGGATAGCAGATGAGAGCCATGGGTAAGGTTGGATAACCTTTCCAGATGTGTTTCATCACGGCAGCTACCCATTGGAGGGAAATCACAGTGGAGAGTTGAGACCTTGGCTTTCCAGGTTCATAAACCTGGTTTTGTGAGTTTACCTAAGTTTTACCTCTGATGCTTCTTATAAACAGGAACATAACTTTACTGATTACTAAGGGAGATACCGAGAACAGTGGGAATGAACAACTCTAGTGATCAGAATGCTTGTGCCCCATAGCCCTTCATTCGCAGTCTTTACTAGGAAAAAGGCAATTAGAAAACTGACTTAGTGATAGAAAGTTGCTCGATGAGAGAGCAGTAAAGGGAACTGAACGTCCTTAAAGGAATTATCTTAATTAAAGGAAGATACACCTCTCGGCAGTGATCAGAACATGGTACTTTGGTCTGCTTTTCTCGATGATGACAGAATAGTTATTAGCAGAAATCTGTATTCTCTTTTTTCTTCCTTCTGTAGAGCTTGCATTTGTCCTAACAAACTTCCCCTTTACTTAACCAAGTAGGTCATTTTACGTATATTGCACTAAAACAGACAGTCCTTGCTCCATGGAGCTTTAATTTTAGTGGTGAAAAACAGACAATCAAATGTGGTATATAATATTTTATGTGGTTAAAAAACAATATTGAAAATAAAAATAAAGAAGAGTAAGGAGGCAGAGAGCAATGCAGGAATTGCTGTTTTAGATGGCATGATCCAGAAAGACCTCTCTAAAAAAATGACGTTGGAGCAAAATGACATTGAATTAAGTGAAAGGCAGGTCAGAGATGTATCTAGGGAAAGAAGGTTCCAGGTACTGAAACAGGTGTACTTACTATGGTGACATCACCATAGCCCAACACTTTCTATATTGGGAAAACGAAATTAAAGTTACTACCGATGGTATCCTTGAAAGAGGAAAAGAGTCCCAAAAGGACACTGTGTGATTGAGGACTTTGGTTTGGTGATGGATAAGGAAACCGATTATTGACAGCCATCATCTACCTAGGGTACATTTTCCTTGTACCATTTGGAATTACTTATTGTCACTCAGGGTCCCATCAGAATATTAGGCTAAATTTAGGAAGGTTTGATAAGGCATTATTTACACTGCTGTGCAGTACCCTGAGAACTTGACCCTCATAGGCCCTCGAAAATGAGGAGATGGCATGATTAATGAAACTCAGAAGAAGAGAATGATAGCTTGAAACAAGCTATCATCTTTGGTAAAGAAACCCAACCATTCCCAGGTGACCCTGCAAAGAGGGATGTAGTCCATGAAGATCAGCATCCCCAGGATGGGGTGGGGTTTGGGGGAAGGGATGAAAAGATAGCAGGCACACCTTCTTTCCCTTTTTGATTGCCAGTCTGAGACCCTACAGAGATTAAAATGTGGTGTTCCAGTCCTACACACTCAACCTAACACTTACGCAACTGCCCCTTCCCCGATGAAGGCTCAACATGCCTAAGGTTGACCTTATATCAAGTTGTTTCTGATAACAATGGAAATATAAAGACCAGTAGACAGAGATAGTGCTAAACATGGCTTAATCTTTGGCCACAACAAAGTCAGACTCCATGCAAATCTCAAAGAAAAATCAAGGACTATAAAGAGAAGGGGTTTTGGGTCTAATACTTGAGTGCAAGTCATACCTGTGACAAGTACTATCTTTGTGATCATTGATCAAGTTGCTTAATCTCATTGCACTCCACTTCCTTTAACTATAAAATGAGCATCATTATAGTTCTTACACATAACATTATTGGGAGGATAAATAAATATATGATGGATGCAATGGAAGGGGCATTGTAACCCTCAAAGATGCATAATGCTTTCTCCCACAGATAGAAGAGCAAAAAGAAGTACTTAGTCATACCTGCTTTAGAAGGAAAAAGGAAAAGCCATGAACACATAATAAGAGTCCACTATGCCCCAGACACTGCTTAACATATATTATTTAATTCTTTGAACACCACCTATAAGATGTTAATATTACCATTTTACAGGTAAGAAAACTGGGGTTCAGAGAGACCAAACAATTCACTCGAGATCACACATCTTGTAACCGGCAGGGCCGAGATTCCTAATGAAGCAACATGAATCTCAAGATGATGTTTTTATTCCTGACGTCATCAATTCTGATTAAGCTACTCCAAGAACACAGAAAAACTGTATGCTTCATTTCAAACCACTCCTGGGCATAAAGAAGAAGCTCATCAACAACTAACTTAGAGTCCTTCCTCTCCCTCTCTCTGTGAGATGCCCAGAAGAACACTCTGCTAGGTAGTGGCCAGGACTGGGGCATCTCTGCTGAGCCCAAGGTGCTGACTGTTAGATTCAATATGAAAGGGTGTTCTTCCTTGACTTTCAAAGTGTTGAACTGCCAACACTCCTTCTCATGTGGGAGCAGGCAGAACTGCAACAGGGACCTCTGCCTTCCCACCTTGGTGGGACCAGGCGTCCACATCACAGAGCTCAGGTCCGCTGCCAGGAACCCAGTGAGGATCACCACCATGCTTGACCAAATGCCATTTGTTTCCAGAAAGGGAGGAAAGTAAATAGCCTTTTGATTTGTTGCTTCTCAGCTTCTTCTGAAAGCTACCCTAAAGGCTATAGTTCAGGTGGGTCTAATACAGCCAGAGTATATGTATGGTAAATCAGGCTGGGAAACATTCAATTTTATTTTGGTCTAGTGGGATGGTGGATGCTAGGCAGAGTGTGAGTTCATGTGAGTGGAGTGAACAGGGCATGGGTTCCATTAAAGAGGGCCATTTTGTTGGGTGCAGTCATGACATGTTGGGTCAGGGAACTCAGTGCAGAAGCATCGATAATGGTGCCACAGCCAGGCAGGAATCACACCTTCAGGCATGCCCAGAACCAGTATCAACCAGGTTACATCCACTGTTCCCAACCAATCTTTGGTTCTTGGGTAGGGATAACTATTCTTTGCCCTTCTGGCTTTGTACGAAGAGTTTTGCCCAGCCCAACTTCACGGTTTTTTCTCTCCAGCAGGGCTGTGAAACTTTTCTGATTGTTTTTCTCAGTTTTGGAAGGGTAGCAGCCTCAGCATAATTGTGAACTCCATGAAGGCAAGGACTCTGTCTCCCCCTTCACCATGATATTCACCCTGCATAGCATCTAGATGTGATAGTAAACTTTTGTTAAATGAGTAAATGAATTACCCCCATGACCTCACCTCTCATCCAACCTGACAAGTTACTGTGTGTTAAGTGCTTTACATGGGATTCCTAGCAGTCTAGTTTGTTTGGTAGATACAAACAGCTCCAAAATATATCAGTGGCTTAAAACAACAAAGGTTATTTCAGGTCCGCTGGTGGATGAGCACCATATCACCTTCAGGCTAGGACCCCACAGGATGCAGAAGTCACCATGTTGAACCCTGACGTTGCTGAAGAAGACAATGAGCCAGTGAATCTAATCCTGGCTCTTAAAGGGCTCCTCCCAGAAATGACATGTGTCAGTTTTGCTCATATATCATTGGCCAAAGTGAGTCACTTGGTCATCACCCTCACTCCACAAGGGGTGAGAAAGTTCAGTCTTAACCCAGAAGAGAAGAGAACCAGACTATCTGTGAACATCTCTATGACTTTCATCCACATATTATTTCATAGAAACCTTATAATTCATCTAGAACAAAGATGCTATTATGGGTCCTACTTTTCTTTTATTGAGGTGTAGCTGATTTACTATGCTGTGCTCATCTCTGCTGCAGAAAGTGACTCAGTTCTACACAAGGATCTTGAGGTTTAACAAGGTTAATGAGTTGATCAAGAAAATCAAATGGTGAAGCCTGGCTTCAAGTGTAATCACTTAACCAATCTGTTGAATCTTGCTATCACTGGAGTCTGGCAAGCTCTGTAAGGGGAGACACAGTGAATTCTCAGGGTGTCTAGGACCAGATTCATCAAGGGTCTGTGCTTGAAACCATTAAGCTTAACCTTATAGTCTGAGTCCCTGTAGGCAGTACCTCTGCTCTCTGACTTATCCTTTCTCTTTATTGGAAGAACTTGCTGTTCCTTGAAGAGGATGATAGCTACTTATTTAAGACATTAAACATCAGCCATCATCCCTTCCATGGCTAGTATTTTAGAAGTTATCCAGCAATGGCAATTTTCTTATTTGCTGGTGGTAGATAATATTCATGGAATTATTATGAAATTCATATTTATTCTTTCCATAACACACTGGAGCAGCTCAGACATCAGAGAACTACAAATTCAGTCTGTGGTTCACATTTTTCTTTCCACGTAGACAGAGAAAAATGTTTCCCAAATGCTGAGATTAAGATGTGGACTTAGCTTGCTGGGGATGAAACATCAGTGGGCTGATGACCTGAAGACTATTTCTGTGGAATCAAATGAGCTTGTTAAAAATAAATTGTTGGTCTAAAACACTGTCACAAACCTTTGACATGATCAGAGGTCACTATCAGCTGACTATTTATTTAGATAATTTATTAGGGTTGGCGTAACAGCCACAGAAACTCACCCTAGCCAACTTGTGTAAATGAAGGAATTTGTTAAGTCCTGGGCAGTTCAAAAAATCAAAAGAAAAGCAAACTACCAAGGCCCTGGAAGGAATGGAAACAGTGCATCTCTGGGGATCAGGACTACCACCATCAGTATTCATCAGCTCCAAACATCTTTCCTCTGGGGGGTCTCTCCACTCCAGATTCTGATGCCCAGGGTACTGGGAGAAAGGTTCAGAAAGGCATTGCATGGATCATGTATGTCTATTGCTCACCATGCCTGGCAGATGTTAGCAGCTCAATAAATTTTTGTTGAATGAGTGAATAAATGAATGGCCAAGGTCTCTGAGCCTCATATCACTCAATCAAAAAAATAAAATAAAATTTGATGATTCTATTAAGTCTGTATTAGTTGCCTATCATTGATGTAACACATTACCACAAATTAGTAGCTTAAAAACCCCATAAATTTATTATCATATGGTTTTGGAGGTCACAAGTTCAAAATGAGTCTTACAGGGCTAAAATCAATGTATCACCAGGTTGTGTCCATGTCTTGGCTATTGTGAACTGTGCTGCAATGAACATTGGGGTGCATGTGTCTTTTTAAATTATGGTTTTCTCTGGATATATGCTTAGGAGTGGGATTGCTGGATCATATGGGAGTTCTATTTGTAGTTTTTTAAGGAACCTCCATACTGTTCTCCATAGTGGCTGTACCAACTTACATTCCCACCAACAGTGTAGGAGGGTTCCCTTTTTTCCACACCCTCTCCAGCATCTATTGTTTGTAGACTTTTGATGGAAGCAAACTAAATGTCCATCGACAGAGGAATGGATAAAGAAGATGTGGTACATATACACAATGGAATATTACTCAGTCATAAAAAAACTGAAATAATGCCAACATGGATGGACCTAGAGATTATCATACCAAGTGAAGTAAGTCAGACAGAGAAAGACAAATATCATATGATATCACTCATATGTGGAATCTAATTTTTTAAAAATGATACAAATGAACTTATTTACAAAACAGAAACAGATTTTCAGGTATTGAATACAAAATTATGGTTACTCAAGGGGAAACGTGGTTGGGGAGGGATAAATCAGGAGCCTGGGGTTAACATACACACACAACTATACATAAGATAGATAACCAACAAGGACCTACTGTATAGCACATGGAACTCTACTCAATATTCTGTGATAAACTATATGAGAAAATAGTCTGAAAAAGAATGAATATAGGTATATGTATAACTGAATCACTTTGCTGTACCCCTGAAACTAACACAACATTGTAAAGCAACTATAATCCAATAAAATTTTAAAAAATAAAATAAAATAAAATCAATGTATCATCAGGGTTGGTTTATTTTGGAGACTCCAGGGGAGAATCAGTTCCTTGCTTCTACCAGACTCTAGATGCTGCTGGCATTACTTGGCTTATGGCTCCATCACTCCAATCTCTGCTTATGTTGTCACAATTCCTTCTACCAACTTTGATCCTTTTGCCTCTCTCATAAGAATCTTTATGATTAGATTGGACCCACCCAACAATCCAGGATAATCTCGTCATCTCAAGATTCTTAATTTAATCAAATTTGCAAAGTCCCTTCTACCTTGTAAAGTTAAGGTATTCACACATTCTGGGTAATAGGATGTGAACACCGTCGGGGGACTATTACTTGGCCCACCATAAGACCCTTTTCAATTCTGAAATTCTGTAATGCTCTCATTGCTGATATTGATACTAGGAACCATGGGGACCACCTGGCCCTGTTGTATGTGGAGCTTACAGTCTATTACAAACAAAGTTGGCAAAGCTGTCTAATGGGAAATCAGGGCTACTGAAAGAGAATTTACATATCAGGTGATTCCTGTCTGTTGGATGAACCAGGTGGCTCATTGTCTATGCCAAACATTTGTGGATAAGAGCAAAGATTTTTGTTACAGCATTTCTACTAACTCCACCCCAAAATGGCATCACTATGAGAGGACATGGTCTAAAGAAATCACTCACGTGGAATTCTCACATCCCCAGAAGGGAGTCTGACTCAGGGCCAGACTAAGAACCATAGGAGATTCCCAAGCACTGAAAAGATTATTAAAGATAATTGTGCTCCACTTCCATTTGTAATTTAAAAGAAAAAACCTCTAAAGTACAGAATAAATATAGAGAACTAAGACAAATATCTAACGTTATCTATGATGACTATTGAATGCTTGTTCTGAAATATCTCTATCAAACAATTTTAAGAATTGCCATTTGCTTCTCCTGCCTTCTTACTGATGCATAAATGCATTCTTAATCCTCTTGTTGGACAGTGCAGCCCATAATATTCATGACCTACCAGAAATAATACCATCCTTAATAAACCAAGCCAGTAATTTCTACATGTCATTTTATGATACCTTAGGCTTTTACTAATACAATTAAGAGGGACTCTGGCATTCTAAATGCTAATATAATTATTTATATTAAATATGGACCCCAAATTTATAATACCTAGGACCTAAAACAAAATCTCACTATGGATCTCAGGCTTTAAAATGTTGTATCTAGTAAACAACATGCCTTTATTTACAATCACTCATGTTTTCATTTTTTTATCAAAGGTATTATTTGACTTCACATCTGAGCCTCTGAGCAGCCTGAGATACTAACAGTTGACATTGTTTGAACAACCAGTTTATGTTGGTGTATCAGCAAATACTTTATACGTTTTTAATCTAATACGTAATACATAATTAAATCCCCAAATTACTACAGGCATTATTATTATACTCATTGTAATATGAGTGAACTGAGGCTCAGAGTGGTTAATTAATTTGATGCAGGTCACACAACAGAGCAGAAATTTGAATCCAAGGAGTTGGTCTCTTAACCATTATACTCTGCTAATTCCCAGTTTTCCCATATAGGTTAGCTGTCACAGTAGTCAGATGCAAGGGCTGTCTATGCAGCCTTTGTTTTCTCTCTGTTTCTTTTCTTTCCATTTCTTTTCTTTTTTCTCTCTTTTTTTGAGAGTAAACTTATGATTTCCAACAGTCTAATGGTTTGAACCAGACCTGTACATCACAATAACTCAAAGAAGTGTTTTCAGGTATGTTTTTGCCAGGCCCAAGCACAGAGCTTCTGATTTGGCACACTAAGGCAAGTAGATGCCTGTGTGTAGGTAAAAGATCCCTGCATAACTCTAACATGGACTCCTGAGGAAGAACACTGCATCAGGTCTCATTAGATACTGAAAGGAGGGCAGAAATTGCATCGCCCTGGACGCATCTACGAATCAAGGACCTGGACGAATCTACGAACTCCAAGTGGTGTTAGAAAATTGGTCAACAAAAGCGTAACAACTTCAAAAAGCTTGTGAATCTAGTCTAGATGGAAAGAAAACTTAACAGCAGAAATGTGGCACCTGGCTTGACACCTCATAGTAAACACCATGAAACTGGAACCATTTCACCATGAAACTGGAAATAATCAACCACCCGTGGTCGTTTGTAGCCCCTTTTCCTGAGTTATTACATGTCTTCACATTCATGAGAAGAAAAGTAGGGTGGAACGGAGCAAAAGAATAAAACTCTAGATAAAAGAAAAAAAAACCCACTGGAAATACATTATGGTTGGAGCTAAATAGTCCCAGTCATTTAAAAATGGAGCAATCTCTTCAAAGAAAGAGCAATGGGAAATAAACCCGTAACTTTTATTCACCTCTAATGCTTTCTGTTCTCCAGACAAGCTCTCACAATTTTGCAAAAGGGTTTAGCAGTCTTAAAAAGACATGGCGAGAAGTTATTTCGAAGGATCGGTGTGTTGTGACATGCTCATACTGATTTTGCAGTCTCTCTGCATTACTTCATATGAATTATTTAAAATAACCCACACCCTACCAACACAATGACTTGCGTCTTCTTTCATTCTCTATTTAATATTCTTGTTGCTGTTGTTATAGTCAGAAGACAACCTTCTGGCTTTCTGTTTTGTTTGTACTTGTGAGAAAGGCAAAGGAAGTTTTTTTTTAAAAAATGTTAATGTCTGCTTGTATATATAGTTGATTTTTTTTAAATGCACTACTTTGGTGTCCTCTTCTGCTTCTTTTTCTTGTAAGTTTCCATGTGTAATCAACAGACACTAAGTACATCATTAGGACATACTAAATTTTTTCCATAGCCCTGGGGCCATCTTGCGCTCTGTTTTTTTTCATTAGAGCCCCACACATGGTGTTTTCAGTAAACTTTCATTTCCTAGGATCTGGTCTTTTTCCACTGAACTCATATTTTTCCCTGATTTCCTTTTAGATTATAAAACTGTTGCCAAATTAGACATGGTTTTTAGAAAAACACCACCACTACCTCTCCTGATGTTGAATTAGTATTTAATTCAGCCACCCAGTAGGAATATCAACAGTCACCCATTCAAGTGACAAAATTAAAAATTTTTTCATCCAGTCACGGCCTGGAAAGAATAACTGATTTTACTACTCAGTTACCTGACTTGACACTGATTTTCCATTTCCATGACAATGATCCCACCATCAGCAAATATCAATTGAATGCCTACAATTCAGAAAGCAAAGGGCGGTGCCCAGGTCTGAGTATGAGGTCCATTAATAACCCCCCACTCCTTCCTTTCCTGTTTGGAAGACATAGTTGGAGGCTTACCCAGCAACCACACCATTCCCCGCTTCCCCACTCCCCCTTCACACGCACACTTCCTCCCAGCAGACAGAATCTGCCATGCAACATGGAGACTGAAAATGCCAGGTACATGCTTTCCCAGCCTCCCTTGTGTTTACAGCACCAGCCATGGCCACTGTGACCTGAAGGGAAGTCTGCTGAGACTGGGGTAAGAAACAGGGGAAACAGGGCAAAAGAACATGGTTCTTCTCTTTGATTAAAAGGATTTTGAGAAAAGTTACCCCCTTTCAACTTTTTAAGATACAATTGTTTAAAAAAAATGCTGAGGGATTAGGCAGCCATCTTGCAATCATGAAGGAAAAAGCTGAAGACCAGAAAGCAATATTCTGAGGAGGACCAAGCCAAGACGCAAGAAAGAGATGGAGTTCTCAATGATGTTTTGAGCCATGGCGCCAAACCTGGAATTTTCTTGTCCCTGCAATTTATATTATGCGGAATGATGATTGCATTTCTTATCAAATCCATCTTCAAATGGCTAGTCTGTATTTTGTAGTTGAAGGTATCCCAACTAATATACCTGCTTAATTCTTCTTCTTTCAAAATTCAACTGAGACATCAATGCCCTATGAAATTTCCCTCAATAACATCTTTGGCCCACCCCATAGCAACCTCACTCCCATCCCCATCCAGGTGGAACAAAATGACCCTTACTTTCAATTCCCATGTTACCCTGGCATACAGATGCTTATTTTCTTACAAAACTTAGATCCTCAAAGCTCCCTCTCATTCACTAGCTCTCAAGTCCAATGCAACAGGGTCTAGTTGATGTGACCACTTGCCCCATCTGTTGGCAGCAGGCAGAGTTAAATGTCTTTACTAAGAGGGAGAATGTCTGCTCACACCTAGGAAGGACAATGACAGTAGTTGAAAGTTCAGAAGCAGAGGAAATTCTTTGTTGCTCTATATTGAAGCCATCAACGTATCTGTCTCCTCTTCAAGATCGTAAGCACTTTGAATGAATGGATTGTGTCTTTCTGCAGAAAGTTTAGCACATAGTAGATCCTCAATAACTGCTTGTTAAAATAAGCTGATAATTATAGAATTTAAATGTTAAAGCTCAATGACACCTTAGAGATTATTTAATATAACCTCCTAATTTTATAGGTAAGGATATCGAGGACTGGAAAGTTTAAATAACTTTCTCAATTTGTAAAATAGGGGCAAAGCTAGAACTACTACCAAAATCTCCTAATCCAGTGTTCTTTCTATTCCACCAGAGGTATGAATGCATTTGTAATCTAGGTGGACAGAAAGGATATCTTCAAAAACATAACTAAAAACGCATGCAGATACAATAAGCGTCACATGTTGTTGCAAGAGGGGAGACAATGTTTTGGACTCGGATGGATGGTGAACATTAGCTATTACCCATGTCAGGTAGCACAGTACTATGGATTCTTGGACTTGTTGCCTTCACCTTTGGATATCAGCTTGTAGTGGGCATCCCTGACTTTCCAGTCTAAATTTGGAGAACATCCCATTTATTTTCTCCACAGCACCTGCGACATTTTCACTTCTCTCAATTTACCACATAACACTGAACATTTATTTATGCGCTTATGTGTTCACTTGTTTGTTTAATTTGCATCTTCTCCAGAATAGCAAAAGCCATGTCTATTTTGTCCCTGACTCTACATCCAGCACTTCACAGAGCCACTGATAATTAGTAGACACTCAGTATCCAATCAGTCATTAACTTATTCAGCAACATTCCAGATGATGGGAGTACAAAAATGAAGAAGAAAGGCAAAAGTCCTGCCCTCTTGGAGCTTATAGTCTATTTGGGGAAGAGAGAAATTAAGCAATATAACATAAGCACAATACTGCATATTTACGGACTCTCAGATGCCACCAACTTGAAGATGCATTGTTACTTCTATGTGTGAACAAAGAAAAAGACATCACAAACTTTGCCATGCCACTGGTATTTTTCGATGCATCATAACCTCAGAGAGTTCCTTGAATTGATGAATGAATTAGGTTGGAATTAGGTCTGGAGGGATAGTGGAATATCAGAGAAGTGGGTAGTCATAAAGAGCTGATATATTAATCAAGAACTAACCTTGTATTTACAAGGTATGTAGTAACTTTGGTGGCAGATATATCCTAACCCCAGCCCTGGCAATCATTTGTTGTGTGGGCTTGAGCAAGTTCTTGAGTCTCAGTTTCCTAATTTGGAAAATGGGTACTATAAAATGTGACATTTCAGATTATGTATGTAAAAAGACCCTGAACTTAATGGAGACGCAACAAATGATGGTAGTTTTTATTACCTTTATCATTTTACTCAGCAACTCCTCAGGTGAATTCTAGTTGATATCCTGTTTATTTTAACTGTTGGACCCTTGTCTTGATTTGCCAGTTCTGGGCTTCCCCACCTCCCACCCCTCCCGCCCCCATGACCTCCCACAGACTCTGTGCTCATCTCGTGCACCTTCTGTTTCAACATGTTACTTGTCTGTCTTCCCTACTAAATTATAAATTCCTTGAACATGTGAACCCTGACTTATTTATATCCATCATATCCAGAATACAGTGCTTGGAACCTAGAAGGTTCTTATAATATTTGTTGACTGAATGTGAGACCAAATATATTTTTGTTGGGGAAAGGGCCTTCCAGGTAAAGGAACAGTTTTTATAAAAGCCCTGGTGGGGCTTCCCTGGTGGCGCTTCCCTGGTGGCGCAGTGGTTGAGAGTCTGCCTGCTGATGCAGGGGACATGGGTTCGTGCCCCGGTCCGGGAAGATCCCACATGCCGCGGAGCGGCTGGGCCCGTGAGCCATGGCTGCTGAGCCTGCGCGTCCGGAGCCTGTGCTCCGCAACGGGAGAGGCCACAACAGTGAGAGGCCCACGTACCACAAAAAAAAAAAAAAAAAAAAAAAGCCCTGGTGATAGATACATTAGGCATCCATCTGTTCACTCAACAAAACTTCTTTTGAGTGTTAACTGGCAATAGATTCAGAGACGATTACCGCTCCTTGGAGCACAGGGAACATCCCATGGAATAAGCAGGTTAGTCCTCATCTTGGGCTTTCTCCATCACACTAGTTAATCTCTACCATAGGTGGTTACTCATCCAGTTTGATTTGCATGTGCTGTTCCAGCAGTCCCTCTCCATGGAAAGCTGTTAACTTTATAAGGTTTTAAAGAGACTGCAGATGTTTCTCAACACTTTTTCATGGGTGCCAGAGTTTACATCCACCACTGCTCCGTGGAAGGGCTGCCTTTTAGGTAATGCAAAACAGCAGGGGTGGGGGGATCGATCTGCCTGCTTCCTTCAGACAGGTGTGCCTCGGAGAGCATGAGATCAGCTGTAGGCCCATGCATTGACATGCCAACCTGCAAAGTCACTTCTCTGAAAATGCTTTAGCTTTTTTCATTACTTGAGAACTAAGCAGGGCATTAAAAAATGTCCAAAACCAAACCCCCCACTGAAATTTTGAGGTCTCTCTAAGCAAAAATAATCTTTTCCTGGTTTCGCAGGTCAAGAAGCCATTAGAAAGGAATCATCCCAGCTGCCCAAAAATGGTCTCGAGTCCAACCGCCTAGGCGCCAAAGCCAACACCACGTTGACGCAGATGGATAGCCAGCCAGAAAAGGTAGAGCGCCTGTGTTAGGCTCTCTCTGCTCCTCCAGCCCGGGAGTGAAGCGAGTGGAAGAAGGGAGGAGAGGAAGGCAGACCAAAAAAATCAACATAGTGCAACATGTCTCATAGTCAAGTCAGCCATGGCGGGGTCTTATAATGCTGTTCACCAGTTTTTGCATCGTGCAGACAGAGCCAGCTCCTGTATCAGATGAGCCACTTATAACCTTCCATCTTGGTACCTGCCCACAGGCCTCAAATAATCAGACAAGGAACAGTTCTGATGAGAGTTGAAAATACCCTTTAACCTATAGAAGCTTACTATCAAATGATGGATAATAGCTTGAATTCAGTTAAGCAGAAACAGCTAGCAAAATATAATGGAGCATGGAAGTTGTGAATCTAGAGTTCAAGCTCTTGCTTTAATTTCAAGTCTATTTCTTGCTAACTTTGCCACCTGGGACTGGTCTCTGGTCCTCTCTGAGTGCTACTTTCCTAATTTTTCTAATTTTCTAATAGAAATCCTTAACTTACCTACCTGTCAGTTATTGGTCAAAGGTTAAATGATTAAATGATCTCATGATATCCTGTTGATTTAAAAGAACTGTACAGGGACTTCCCTGGCGGTCCAGTGGTTAGGACTCCTTGCTCTCACTGCTGAGGGCTAGGTTCAATCCCTGGTCGGGGAACGAAGATCCCACAAGTCTCGGGGCCATAAATAAATAAATAAACAAACAAAAATTTAAAAAAGAACCGTACAAATGTTGGATTGTGTCTTATGGCTTAAATGATAAAATAAGAGGGTATATTTAAAGTTAGCATGACAATATAGATACACTTTAGGAATAAGAATATCATTCTTATTTAAACTTCTGATGCAGTTTGGAATGGAAAGCAGATTTTGTTTCCAGACAAGTAGCTTTGCAGAGTGGTTCACAGGGGGTCCATATTTTCCCATCCCCTTCCTCCTAATCCTTCTCTGGGAGCAAACAGGATAATCTTTTGATCTTTCTGCTTTATTGGCAATGTATATGGTGTGGCTAGAAAAATATGAGGCAAAAATGAGGCAAAGAATGGCTCCTTTACATTTTGCACTGTCTTGTTTTAAGGACTCAGTGAAATAAGGTATGGAAAAAGTACTTCAAAAAGAATAAAGTGAAAAAAAAAGGAGGGAAAAAAAAAGAATAAAGTGGTTTACAAATGATCTCTTAAGCACAGTTTTGATCATGCTCAAATACCCTTTGAGCTTCCATTGCCCATAAAACAACAGTAGCACCCGGCATTCAAAGTCATCCACACTTCCTCAGCCTCTTCCTTCTCTGCTGCTTTAGCACAAAGACAAGGTCCTCTGTACCTGCGCCTCTCACCTTCCCTCTGCTGGGACCATGCACCCTGCACTACCCATTCTTCCATCACCACCACCAACACACCCCACCCCTGCCCACGTCTGGGCCTCCAGGAGCCTAGTTTTTCCTGCCTGGAATCCATTTCCTTCTCATATCTGCCTCTTAAAAGCCTGCTCATTTTTCAGGACCTCCCTGGTGGCCCAGTGGGTGGGACTCCACGCTCCCAATGCAGGGACCCCAGATTCAATCCCTCATTGGGGAACTAGATCCCGCATGCGTGCCGCAACTAAGCCCGCATGCCACAACTAAGACCCAGCGCAGCCTAAATAAATCAATCATAATTTTTAAGAAGCCTGCTTATTTTTCAAAGCTCTTCTCTTTCAGGAAGCCTTTTCAGGTAGCCTCCCGCCCCATCCCCCCACACACCATCAATCCCATTTCAAATGTATCCTTCCTACCCCCTCAACTCCTAAAGACTTCATACCATATTCGTATCATTATGCCTTCTGACCTCCTGTACCATTTCTTTGCTGTAATTTTTTTAAAGCATGTGTAATAGTGGAAGCCAAGCTCTGATTAAGAGACCAGGTGATAAACTCCCAGAAGGCAAGGAAGACACCTGGACATCCACTTCCCATAGGTTTCCTCAGTGCTTGCACAGGATTGAACCCTTTGCAGGCACTCCTGGATGCGTATGCCTCAGCTGATTTGACTGCCATGGTTGCTGGGGGAGATTTTCTGCTTTAAATATCTAGTTTAGGGCTTCCCTGGTGGCGCAGTGGTTGAGAGTCCACCTGCCGATGCAGGGAACGCGGGTTCGTGCCCCAGTCCGGGAAGATCCCACATGCTGCGGAGCGGCTGGGCCCGTGAGCCATGGCCGCTGAGCCTGCGCGTCCGGAGCCTGTGCTCCGTAACGGGAGAGGCCACAACAGTGAGAGGCCCACGTACCACAAAAAAAAAAAAAAAAAAAAAATCTAGTTTATACTTTTAAATAGGTAGTAACTGTAGCATGAACAGTCTTTGAAACTATAAAATCTCTCCTTACGATGGCCTAGACAGCCGTGTCCACGCAGCACAGGTACAATCATTCTAAAGTAATACCTTGGTGAATTTGATTACAGAGAAGTGTTGATGTTTGCAGAGAGCTTACTGCCTGCCAGGCATTGTTCCAGGTGTCTCACATATATATTCCCGTTTAATACTCAGAACAATCTTAAGAAATGAATACTGTTATTAGCTTCTCCACCGTATAGATGGAGAAACTAAGACCCGGAGAAATGTAAGGACACAGAGCAAGGCAGCAAAGATTCAGATGCAGAGAGTCCAGCCTCAGAACCGGGGCCACACTCTGCTCTATTGTGTTTCATGTAAAAGTGCCCCAAATGACTTGACTACTTTTGCTGCTAAACTGATCTTTATTCTAAGCTACCTAAACCTTATCTTACTTGAGCTTGAAAGGAAGGCCACAAAAACCCCCTCTTCCACACTTCCCACTGTGCCTGCCCCTTGGGACTTCTGCTTTTGTGTTCCATTCATCTCCCCAACATCTAACAACCACTAAAGAAGCAGCAGAGCTTCCTTCAAATGTAAACTGTGGTAAGTACCAGGTTGTTTGGAACCCAAGGAGCTACTGAATCAGTCACTGTTTGCTGCTCCCTCTAACAAATATTTCTTTGAGATCCTTGAATGACTCAATCACACATCCCACACCTGCTGCCCTGAGATCTGAGCTGTGCTGGGAGTACACAGTGTCAAAGGGTAAGCCCATTTATAGACTCAGTTAGTACAATGATGCACTAGTGAGGAGAAAACAACCCTCATTTATGTAACATTGAAAATTCAGGATGGGTAACCCAGACGAGAACCCAGGAAATATAAATATTGAAACATGACAAATGATGATACAACAATAATATTACTAACCAAGGTACAAACATCTCTTTAAAACGGTGCTACAAAATGTTTCATCATATTCCAAATCAGTTTCCCTCCTGGAGTCATAGGTCATGAACCTTCTGAAAGTGAATACAAAATTTATGTGAACTTACATACGTTTTTTTTTGGCCAGAAGACCCACAGCTCTTACGAACTTGAAAGCCCCAGTCATGAGGCTTTCTCCTGCCAAAAAGGCTTTCTCTTGCTGCACAGTGACTGGGGGTAGAACCACTAAGTCATGATGTCTAGGACCAGCTTTTGGTCCCACTGTGCAAAATTCTTTCAAATGGTCTGGTTTAGAAGTGTAAGTATGTCTGTGCCTCTACTGGAACTCCCCCCGGCAGAAGCGACACGTCTTTTAAGAGAAAAAAATCATAACACAGATAATGTCCTTCCTACCAGGACCCAAAAGGTGACCTTGACTGTTCTCAGGTTCTATTGACTACATAATTCTTATTGACTGCCACGTGGTACCTACAGAAATACGAACCTTCAAAGGCCATTTCACGTACTAGAGGAGGAACTGTAGTGACAGAATTTGTAAATGAAACTGCTTTTCATTTACACATTGTTTACATTCCTCCAGAGCCAGATCCCATCCTTTCTCTTCTATCACAGTCTAAACTATTCCCTGTACACAACTCTTTACTCTGCCACTCCCTTGCTCTGAGTGCCTGTTAGTACGTCTGAAATTTATTTTCAAATATTTTGGCACAGTGTGATGTTATATACACAGTAGTCATGTTAATCTATCCTGTACATGTAGACAGTTGATTTAACCAGGATTCCCACTTTCCACAGGGTGAATTAGCATTTCAACAGAAGGTCCACATTCCAGGAATTCAGCGCTGTCCATCTTCCAGCAATACCAAAGACTTCCTTCCTTAGCATAATCGTGGTAAAATGGGCTCCCATGGGTGAAATCATAGGTATTTAAGTCACGGGATTGGCTAAAGCATGCATTCTCAGTGGGAGACATATATTCCGCAACCAGGCAAAATTTGTTTGTTTGGGGAGGGGTAAAAAAGCTTGAAATATTGCGAGGGTTTCACGTTCTTCCAAAGCACAACCCTACCTGAAAACATCTTATGTCTTAGTATTTAATTTCTCTCAAGTTAAATTGACTTAAAATTTTCTCCTTTGGGTGTAGTAATGAAAAAATATGTGGAGGAACATCTGGCTAAAATATTTTAACATCCTCTACACCCTGCAGGAATACAGAATAGAGCCAATTCTCTGTCCTTTATTTTTAGGATCAGTGAGTATGTTAGCTCTAGGCTTGTCGTATGTGACGTTTATCATGTTGAAGTACGTTCTTTCTATACCTAATATGCTGAGAGCTCTTATTATGAAAGGATGTTGAATTTTTGTCAAACGTTTTTTCTGCCTCTATTGAAATGATCATATAATTTTTATCTCTCATTCTGTTCATGCCCTGTGTCACATTTATTGATTTCCATGTGTTGAACAATCCTTCCATCCCAGGGATAAATCCCACTTAATCATGTTGAGTCCTTTTAATGTGCCATTGAATTTGGTTCGCTAGCATTTTGTTGAGGATTTTTGCATCCACACGCATCAGGGATATTGACCTGTAATTTTCTTTCCTTGTAATGTTGCCTGGCTTTGATAGCAGGGTAATGCTAGCCTCATAAAATGAGTTTCAAAGTGTTCCTTTCTCTTCAATTTTTTGGAAGTGTTTGAGAAGGACAGGTAAAATTTTTCTTTAAATATTTCGTAGAATTAACCTGTGAAGCCATCTAGTCCTGGGTTTTTATTTGTTGGGAGATTTTTGATTCCTGATTTAATCTCCTTACTGGTAATTGATATGTTCAGATTTTCTATTTCTTCCTGATTTTAGTCTTGATGGGGTTGTATGTTTCTAAGAAGTTTTCCATTTCTTCAAACTTTTTCAGTGTGTTAGCATACAGTTGTTCATAGTAGCCTCTTACGATCATTTGTATCTCTTTGATATCAGTTGTTATGCTTAACAGTGAAAGGTTAAAAGCATTTTCTCTAAGATCAGAAACAAGACAAGGATGTCCACTCTCACCACTTCTATTTAACATAGTACTGGAAGTCCTAGACACAACAGTTAGTCCAAAGTAAATAAATAAATACATAAAAGACATTCAAATTGGAAAGGAAGAAGTAAAACGATCCGTTTGCAGATGGCATGATCTTATATACAGAAAACCCTAAAGACGCCACCAAATAGCTGTTAGAACTAATAAATTCAGTAAAGTTTCAGGATATAAAATCAGCTCACAAAATCAGTTGCATTTCTATATACTAACAATGAACTATCTGAAAGAGAAACTAAGAAAGAAATCCCCTTTACAATAACATCAAAAACAACAAAATATTTAGAAATAAAATATTTTTAGTATCAATGCCCTAGATTTGATCCCTGAACTGTCCTGTATTCTACCACTGATTCTACGAATACTTGTTTGCCTGATGGAGGCATTGTTGCTACGCCACCAGACACTGCATGGTCTGGCCCTGCCCACCTCTCTGAGCACATCATATGGTTTAAATCTCCCTCTCATTCCCTTAGCTTTAGCCCACTGACATTTCTCACCCGCGTTACCACACTTGCTCTTTGCTCTACCTGGAGGGCTTTGGTTCCACCTCCCAGAATATGCAATGCCCTCATCATTCCATTGTCTGATCACAAGTTGCTTCTTTAGAGAGCCTTTCCCTAAGAAACTCAGCTAGGAACTTCCTTGGTGGCGCAGTGGATAAGACTCCGTTCTCCTGACACAGGGGGCCCAGGTTTGATCCCTGGTCAGGGAACTAGATCCCACTTGCATGCCGCAACTAAGAGTTTGCATGCCATAACCAAGGGGCCCACATGCCGCAACTGAGGAGCCTGCGAGCCGCAACTAAGACCCGGCACAACCAAATAAATAAATATTTTAAAAAATCTATAAAAAAAGAAACAGCTAAAGTAGGCACGCACCATTACACTAACTTGAATTATGGACTTCAACCCTCTTATCACTCTCTGAAACTGGCTTATCACCATCCAAAGCGTTTATTTCCTGATTTATTTCATTACTCTCTCTCCTCAACCTGACTGAAAGCTTCTGAAGTGTGGTAACTATTTCTGTCTATATCGGGGGTGCAGTGTCTGGAACTTACTAGGTACTAAGTACTTTATCATTTATTTGTTGAATAAATAAATGATAAAGTACTTTTTGTGTACTGATACTGGTTATGTTAATAGTGCCCCTTCAGCTGAATATTAAATAACCTCATCTCCCTCTTAAGCTTAATATTCACCTACAGATGCTCCTTTAGGCTAAGTCTTTTCTAGGCAAACTCTTGTTTCAGAAAGCAATTCTCTCTCGCAGGCTAGTTTTTCTGAAAATTATCACATCAAAACTTTTTTTTCTAAAGGTTTGTTTCAGTTAAAGGAGGGACTTTCCCAGGTAGAAGCACCTAAGTGACTACTAAGAAAATGGTTCTAAGAATTCTTATCTATCATATTTTCATTAGCCAGGTGCAGACAAATTGCACGAGGGTTGTGGGGAGGGGGAGAATCTTTGAATTGACACTAGAGATGACCAAATTTCCCGAAGGACTTTTGAAGAGGAAACTCTGAGTAGGCAGGCAGTATTTTCTAACACTCTTCTGATATGCAGATATCAGATATATTTGTTCAGAAGCCTTCAGGTGAGTGGTTGTTTGGGATATGCATCCCTGTTTAATTAAGGAGCCCATTTCCTGGGACTGAGTAGACACTAGATGGGTATCTAAGTTTCAGAAAACCCCGGCTGAAGTGACTGGAGCTATTGGCAGACAAGGTCAAAGTGTTTATAAGCAAGGAGTTAAGTTTCTTCTTCTGGCTGCAGAGGAATGACAGACACCATGTTTCGGTCTATTGAGATTTTTTTTTTTCTTTTTCCAAACTTCCCCACCCAGAATTAACATGAATTTGGCACTGTCTTGACAGAAATTTCAAACAGAAAATTGTGATGGGTTTTGCATGTGCGGAAAGGCTTGATATATGTTCTCCTCTGTTCAAGCAGGCAGGGTATATACTATGCTATTTAACGTAATTGAGCTCTACTATTAAGAACCTTTATCAAAGAATGTACAAGATTTTCCCCCTGCTAGTAGCTTGCCAACCTCATGAAAGCAGAATCTGAGAATGGGTGATGCATTTTGGAAGGAAATATAATCATAAAGAGAAACTGCCTGAACTGTGGAGGTTATTTTCTTAGACTGAAGGGGGAAAAGAGAATCCAGAAAAGGAGGAAAAAGAAATTTGAGGGAGAGAAAAAGTGTGACTTTACAGTTCTGTATTCATAATATTTAGTGTGCACTCTAGCAAGTATTGCGGAAGTCTAAATTCCCTTGAAAATTAATCATGGGACTATAAATCCTAACAGAGGGGAACAGAACTATGCTGCTATGGATTGAATTGTGTTTCCCCAAATTCCTTTGTTGAAGTCCTAACCCCCGATGCAAACTATATTTGGAGATAGGGCACTTAGGAGTTAAATAAGGTTAAATGAGGTCATAAGGGTGGTATTCTATAGAACTGCTAAGAAGAGGAAGAGAGAGATATCTCTCTCTGAACACACACAAAGAAGAGGTCATGCTAGCACACGGCGAGATAGTGGCCACCTACAAGCCAGAAAAAGAGGACTCACCAGAAGCTGATACCCCAATATCAAACTTCTGGCCTCCAAAACTCTGAGAAAATACATGTCTGCTGTTTAAGCCAGGGGTCCCCAACCCCCGGGGCTGCAGGCGGGTACCAGTCTGCGGCCTGTTAGGAACCGGGCCGCACAGCAGGAGGTGAGCGGTGGGCGAGTGAGCGAAGCTTCATCTGCCACTCCCCATCGCTCCCCATTGCTCCCATCCACTCCCCACTGCTCCCCATCGCTCCCCACCGCTCCCGTTCCCACCTGCACCACCTGCCCCATCCCGTCCATGGAAAAATTGTCTTCCACGAAACTGGTCCCTGTTGCCAAAAAGTTCGGGGACCACTGGACTTTAAGCCACCCAATCTATGGTATTTTGATATACTAAGACAAGCTAAGACAAATTTCCCACCCTCCACTTCTCCTGGTGGGCTGACAGAAGTTGCTAAGCCCTGAATCATAAATGAGGCAGCTTTCTTTATAGAGCTTGAAAGACCAGCCTTCCCGCTTAAAGAATGAAGTGCTCCTTCCAATGCTATGTGACATGGGTTACAGGGAGTAGTATTCACTTATTGTAAGTTATCCCTCCCGCACACACACACAAAGTGGTAAGATTAATACTAAGAATAGTAAGGTATTTGGGAGACAGTCTGCCAATACCTAGCAAAATGTAAAATACATACACAAAATGTAAAATACATATACCAAAAAATTGGGACAAAGGTCCCGATTACATTTCAAAGAGTTTATCCTTAAAAAGTCCACTCACCTGAATGTGCAAAGATGGACACATAATAATACTCACTGCCACATGGTTTGTAATAGAAAAATACTGGAAGCAGCTGAATTGTCCATCAGTAGAGCACTAGTTAAGTAAATTACGATGTAGTCATACGCTAGAGTATTGTACTACAGTGAAAAAGAATGGGACATTTGTATATATGTCTGTGCCCATCCTCGGTTGGTTTACCCTCACAAATCATTCCCCTGTTCTTCTCTGTATCATGGGAGAGCCCACCAGCTCATGCTGCAACCCATGTCTGCGGGTACCTGCCTGTGCTTGGCCAATGGAAAGCTCTTGAAAGATATTTGAGGGGCAGTATTTCTTACTGCAACTCTGTCTCTATAGAGCTCAGATCCCACTGGACAGAGCCACTGCGGCTCCGGCTTCCTGCTGGTGAGACAAGCCCCCAACTCTTCCCTTTGACCCACCACAGTAGGGAGGTAATAGCTTTACGCTGTTGCTCACGTCTTGGTTGCCTCATCATCCTCTGTTTGACTTCTCAGCGATTCTATAACCTGTGTAACCAGTTCCATGTATTAAGTTCTCTCTTTTGAAGCCCTCAGACACAGTGCTGGTATGGAACAGGAACAGGGTCAAGGGGAGAAGCAACCTTTGGAACACTGTAGTGGATGCTCCTTTCTGCACGAAACAACGGGATATCTATCCATAAACGTGTATTTGTACATGATCTGAACAATCATACAAAAATCATTAATAGTAGAAGCTTCTGTAAATGGGCAGTGGGGGTCTGAAGCAAAATGGAAATTTACCCTCCACCGTATATGTGTTAATACTATTTGAATTTTTACCATATGCAGGCATTTAAAAAAGCTTAAACTTAGTTAAGCTAATAAAAATACTTTTCAATTTATGCTGTGATTTTTAGTTTAAGAGGGCTTTCTCTTGCATGACTACGTTTGGACCTATGACCCTGAGGCTGACAGGATGAAGGTCAGAGAATTTCTATCCCACAGAAGCTATAATGATCATGTCACTCCCGTGCTTAAACCCTCCAGCGCTTGCTATGGTTTTTTGGAGAAAGACTAGAATCAATTACACTTTGCAGCCTCACCACTGTCCACTCGTCTCTGCAGCCTCTTCCAGCCCAGGCAGCACCTTGCTCTCTGTGTACCAGCCTTACTGGGCTTCTCCTAGTTGCTGGAAATTACAACTCTCTTCCTCTCACCTCGAGGTCTGCTGACACCCTGTCCTTCCTGCCCAAGGGCTATCTTCTCACTACTAGTTAATATACATGAGATGTGGCTTAAAATCATACTGGCTCAGTTGCTCCAACTGTAACTTATTTCTTTCCATGTATTTATATTTGTGTGATTGTTCGATTAATACCAGCTTTCAACGAAAGCGTTATTTTAACGAATGACTGACAATGTTGAAGTCACACTATGCTTGAGTGGGAAACCATAACCAGCCCTTACTGACCCCTGGCAACACTTCCAGATCCTTAAACAATGGGTGACTTACTCAAGCAGAAAGTGCTTGCCTTTCTGCACGTTATTTTTAAAGCAAGTACATGTCCATTTCTGTACAGAGTCTATAACACCTTGAAAGTCAAATAGCTTTGTGTAGAATATTAATAGTTAAAATTGTGTTTGTTAATGAAGAAACGGGCAAACATTAATAAAAGAAAATCAACAGGCTAACTGCATATTTCTCCTCTTTTCTTTCTGTTCCTTCTCCTACAAGATCAGAAAAAGATTTACTAACAATGAAATAACAAGGAATATGTTCTTGTTCTTCTAGTTAATAACCTTTCCTCTACGTAACCTCAGAACTCGTATTTCCAGTTTTCAGGTGTGGGAGCTCAGGTGTAATATGTTCTAGACATTCAATCAGTCACTTCAGAGCCCACTGTGTGCCTGGTCTCCCAAAGGACCTAAATCAATCCCTGTCCTGCGTTTCAGGCATTTCTGTTATAATGATGATTATAAATGGCCTCCTGTATCAGGTGCTTTGCTGCTGTGCTAAAGAGTGGAAGTGTTTTCCTCCTGGGCTTCCCAATATTCAGGCACCATTTCTTTAAGCCATACAAATGGCTGAAACCGAAGCAAGGGCCATCAGAAACACGTGCAGTGAAAATGTGTTCAACATGGGGTCAAACTCAAGAGTTCAGGGAAGAGAAGATGAGGGTCATCTGATTAGGTGTCACCTAGAAAGTCAACATCACACGTCTCTGGTGCCCAGAAACAGAAGGTTACATTTACGGGACACTCTGTTCAATGGCCCCTGCCAGTGAAGGATCTGTCACAGGAAGATGGATGTAGTCTGTCTGCCAAGTGAACGTTCAGACGTTTCCACTTGGATTCAGTCCCGAATGCCCGGGTCCCTTCCAATCCAGGCGTAAGGTGAACTCCAGCTTCTGAGTGTTCAGGGCCTGCTACTCACTGTAGTGGGTCACATGGGAAGAGCCAGGGGGACTGGCCAGATTGCTCCAAGAATATAACAAACGACGTGACGGATAACTCAGAGTGTCTGTTTCCTGGCAGTGGGTGATTAATAAACAGCCCACGGTCAGGCCCCGACATGCAGTCAATACACAGGCCCCGACATGTAGAGTCAATACACAGACTATCTTGTGACTCTAGACAAATGGTGCCCCGGCTTTTCTCAAGATGACAGTGAATTACACTCCCTCCCACTCTCTCTCTCTCTCTCTCTCTCACACACACACACACACACACACACTCACACACATACACACACCACCACCACCACTATTACTATTATTTATCAAATAGTTACAGGGAGGCCAGACGCTGAGCTCAAAGTTTCAAGGAATATCATAGGAAAATATATGATTCCTGCCCTCAGGAGCTTGTAGTCCCGACTTACCTTGTGCTTCTATAAATGTCTCTACGAGCACCTCGAATAAGAATGATAACAATAGCTAGAGTTAGCGAGCACTTACTACGTGCTAAACACTATGTTGAGTGATTTACATGTTTTATCCAATTTAATCCTCATAATAACCCTCATAACCCTCTGAGGGCGGTATATTTTTATCCTCACTATACTGATTAAGACACCAAACAGAAACACAAATAAGTTAGTTAAAACTTGCCCGGGGTCATAGAGGCAGGATGTAGTAGATGTGGGGCTCAAGTATAGGAGTCAGTCTGGCTCCAAAGCCTGGTATCTTACTTACTCCCCGAGAATAATCAGCGCTGTAATTTAGTAAATATTTCCTATGGCCCAGGCACTGTGCTGAGTTATCTTACATGCATTCCTTTATTTAGCGCTCACAATTAGTGATTAATCTCATTTATGGAATACTTTTTAAAATGCTTTCATTTGCTCCTTCCCACATTTCTGTAATAGCAGTACTATTTTTATCTTACAGATGAGCAAACTGAGGCTTAGGCAGTCATAAAACTTTCCCAGGGTTAACACTGCGGGATTCAATCCTTGAGCAGTTTTCTCCAAGGCTTGACTCCTGCACATTAGCGTTATCTGACAGTTCAAGGAAAACGCCTTCAGATAGTATCCCAGACAAACATTATCCTGAGAAAGACAGTAATACTGCCATTTATATAGTGCTTAACTACTAACACTCAAATTTACTTGAGTCCCATGGTCAGTCTAGGTGCTAGTACCTCAGATTATAGGTGTCAAACTCAAGTTCAAAAGCTGAGGGGCAGGGCTCCCCTGGTGGCACACTGGTTAAGAATCTGCCTGCCAATGCAGGGGACACGGGTTCGAGGCCTGGTCCGGGAAGATCCCACATGCCTCGGAGCAACTAAGCCTGTGCGTCACAACTACTGAGCCTGCGCTCTAGAGTCCGCAAGTCACAACTGCTGAGGCCACATGCCTAGAGCCCGTGCTCCACAAGAGAAGCCACCGCAATGAGAAGCCCGCGCACCGCAATGAAGAGTAGCCCCCGTTCGCTGCATCTAGAGAAAGTCCCTGTGCAGCAACAAAGACCCAACACAACCAAAAATAAAAATAAATAAAATTTTAAAAAATGAATAAAATCTATCTTTAAAAAAAAAAAAAGCTGAGGGGCAGGTCTAGAGTCATACCACTTTGTATGACTCCCCACTCCCTGACCGTCATTCTTTCACTAGTTCACTTAAAAAACCACCATGCTCTGGAGAGAGAAAGCTGAATAAGACCTTCTGTCTTCTGTAATTCACAGTCAGAGCAGAAGAGCTGAATTCTTTCCCTCTAAATATTTTCTACTCTTGTGTATGGATCCACTTGGACCTCCTGGTGGAAAGATGTGGGTTTGAAAGGGCAGATACTCTGACCCCTGCTGGTAATACTTGCCCCTGGGGCCACTCTTCTGATTCTCTTCACCTTCCTCTCCTTGAATTCTGGTGAAAAGCAGAAATTGACCTTCTCAGGAGACAGAACTGAACACTTGGCCCTGTTGGGGAGACTGGTTCTGCAGTGTTTTTTCAGCATCCGCAAGCAAAGAGTTCTGGTAGCAACCTGAGAGCAAATCAGTAAACTGCAAGCCCTCAAAATGGGTCTACACTTTAGACGTCATCAGGTCCAACTTTCAGATAAGCAGCTGGTGGGAGTGGATGGGGGAGACAAGAACACTTCAGGAAAAGCACCAGACTTCCGCCAACAGCTTGGGGGCGGTGGAAAGACCTCGAAGAGGCAACTCCAGAAGTTCAGTAGGTAGGACAAGAAGGTACCAATGACCCTTTGATGATGATGGTGTTGATGAAGAAAACAGCTGCGAGTGTATCCCACAGCTTGCAAGGTGTTTCCTGCCCTAGGCAGGAAGTTTTCCCGGGCTGATTATCTCTGGCTCTAACTACTCCAGGCAACAAACGGTGAAGAGGAAAAAGCATGGGCTTTAGGACCAGACAAGTTAGAGGAGTTTCTTCTACATGTCTATGCAACCTTGGGGATTAATGACTGCAAACTCCCAGAGCAGTGCTCTGAGACAGTGCAGTGCGTGAATAAGAAGGCTTGTTATTGGAGGGCTCAGAAACCGCTGAGAAGGGGATCAGACAAGAGTGGAATACGGTGTCTGGGACGCACTGCAGGCTGCGCCCGGATCTTGGCTGAATCTGACTCTCGGGGTGGAGAAGCCCAGCACAGCAGCTACCCAGCGTGCGCCCAGCCCTCCCACCGCCGGCCGCGGCTGCCAGGAGGCCGGCCGCTGGCGGGAAGGGGTCAGGAAACCTCAGAGCCGCGCGTAGACAGCAGCCGCCTTGTTCCGCAGCCCGGTGGCTATTTTTTTTTTTTTTTTTTTCCGCCTCCCAGGGGCCAGACATCCCTGTCCCAGCACCGCCCACCGCCCCCCCCCCTCCACCGCGCCGTTTCTTTCCGCCCTGGCTCTGAAAGCGTTAATCCCGGACCCCAGCCCCACTCCCCCGCTCCCGCCCAAGGTTCCTAAAAAAGAAAGGTGCAAACTTTGGTCCAGATAGGGAACGAATGATCAAAGCAAAGCCGATACTTCCTGTTGCCGGGACACTATATATAACGTGATGAGTGCACGGGCTGCAGAGACGCACCGGAGCGCTCACCCCGCAGCCGCCGCCTCTGAGCGCCTGAGGTTTCCCGGGGACCACAATGAACAAGTTGCTGTGCTGCGCGCTCGTGGTAAGTCCCTGGTCCGGGGACGCGGGCACCGGTGTCCCGGGCGCCTGGGGAGGCTTCTCGCCTCCCGGTCTCTCGACCTCCCCGAGGATTGATGGGGGAAAAGCTCGACTTGCTTCCTCTCCCAGGAGAGATTTGGGGTCAGGTTGGAACAGGAGACCTCTTTCAAGCTGATTGTGCTTCTCCTAGGATGTCCCTTTACACTGGAAAGTTCCTGCTGGGTTTATGGAGAAGAGACGAGCTCTGGACCGTTTTTATTTGAATGATTTTTTTATCCATTCTATTTATTGTCTCTCTTCATCTCAGATGGTTCATACCATCTTTGCTTAGTTAACCTGAGCATCATCGTCATTATTATTATTATCATTAGCAATAAAGTGGTCTCTTAGAATCAAGATAAGTTGGGAGATGTCAGTTTTCTTAAAACTATTGTAATTAGAATAAAGTTTGGATGCAGTGAATATATGATACATCATTAGGCTCATTCCCCACTTAAGCAAATGCTATAGGAAATTTTGAATAAGTGGCACCAGAGAAAAGATCACACATGCACACACATTCTTTACTGTGCAGTTTAACATTTTACTAACTTTTTATTATCAAAATGGGATATTTCAGTTCTCAATTCAATGTAATGTGAGATAATGTTAATTAGGTTCTAAAATATATTAAATAATTGAAGTTCAGCACTAAATAGAGCTAAAAGTTATTTTACACATACAATTTGGAAAAGAAGGAATCTCTGTAACTTTTAGCTTCTTTTTTTGTCTTTAATTTGGATTTTGACCAATCAAATTAATAAGATTTGTATGTAGATTATTCTATGACCAATGTCTTATTTCCTTTATGTCACTAGAGTGTGGAATGCATTGAGACATGAATCAGACATTCATGAAAGGATAGGAAAATCCATATTTAAGCCACATATGTGTTTTGGAAGTTGTTGCAGTAACTGCATGAATATCAGTGTCCAACCCACAAAGAGTGAATGGAAGGCTAGGAAGTCTTCCAATGAGTTCCTGGGATACACAAACATAAATAAGTAAATAAATAGCAAAGTCACTAAAGAAAAGGTAGATTAACAGGAGTCCACACTTACGTATGCTAATCTTATGCACCACAACAGATAATACCTATATGTGTATGTGTGTATGTATATATGTATATTATATAAAATAACTCCACCAATATGGATAGCATGGAGAACTTTTTAAAAAGTGAAGCTTTATTAAAACAGGACACATAGAGAATTGCACAAATCTTAAGTGTCTGAATTTCTCAAAGTGAACACTTGTGAGCCAGCACCCAGATCAAAGAACACCACATTACCAGCACCCTAGAAGCTTCCTGGGCTTTCTCCCTGTCACCACTACGGCTATGGCTAGAGGAATCAATATTCTGACTTCTAATGCCAGAGATGAGTTTTGCTTATATTTGAACTTTATGTAAATGAACTTTATGTACTTTTTTGTATCTGTTTGCTTTCACTTAAGGTTCTACTGTGAGATCGTCTCCAGTGTTGGATGTACAAAAGCGCATCCATTTTCACTGCTGTGTAGTATTCCATTGCGTGGCTACACCACAATTGACTTAATCATTCTAGTTTTTGGCTAGTATAAATAATTCTGCTATTAAAATGGGTACCCTTTTATTCTTCCTAGCCTTTTATATGCTCTCAAAGATTTAATTCATATTAAACATATTATCAGTAACTTTTAAATTTTAGAATTTCCATTAAATAATATATATACTTAATAGTAAGTGTTTCAAAATAATAAGTAGACAAATGTTTTGATATCTGGTCTGTATATGGTTGAAGATATATATTTAGATAATACAGCATCTACTAATGGTCGATGATACAGCATTATCAAAAGAGAAACCTTTTATTGTCTTGAACACAGTAAATACTTTAAATAGGAATGATTTCCCTTTCCCTTTCTGTAGTTTCTGAGATTGACTTTATTTTATAAATAATTGAAAAAAGATACTTTGTACTTACACATGAAGAGTCCAAATGCCCTTTTGTAAACACCAAGATGTAGTTCTAAGAACTGGAAGCATTACAGCTATTTAGTCCTTTGTACCAGGCATGCCACTAGGCACTAGGGACAGAATGGAAAACATGGACACGATTTCTGTCCCCATGGACCACATAGCCCAATGGGAAAAGCAGATATTGGATGTATAATAAGAATAACAAAAGGAGAAGCACTAGGTGACGTGGGAACATAAAAGATCCTGCCGTCCAGGACCTCATAAAGAAAGTTGCTGTGCAGTGGTTACGAACTCGGTTATTTTGGATCAAAATTCAAATACCAGGACCACTGCTTACTTGATGAAAGATCGTGTGGCAATTTACATGTCTCTTGAGTTTTAGTTTTCTATAAAATAGAGATAATAATATGCACACATGCAAGATAACCCCATAAAGTTCCTGTTCCATATCAACACTAGCTTCTAGCCTTATGCTCACAGATAACTGTAGGGCGCTCTAGACCCAAGTGAATTACGTACACAAAGTGCTGACGAAGCTCATGGGAGGGAGAGATGGCCACCAACTATTACCTTGAAGGAGCAATAGAATGTTTCACTGTTGGAGATAAAATCAAGGCATCCTGAATCTAAGAAGTGGAAGAAGGTAAAATTGTGAGGCAAAGTACAATTCTAGATTCTTTTTTCGGTACACGGGCCTCTCACCGTTGTGGCCTCTCCCGTTGCGGAGCACAGGCTCCGGACGCGCAGGCTCAGCGGCCATGGCTCACAGGCCCAGCCGCTCCGCGGCATGTGGGATCTTCCCGGACCGGGGCACGAACCCGTGCCCCCTGCATCGGCAGGCGGACTCTCAACCACTGCGCCACCAGGGAAGCCCCCAATTCTAGATTCTTTTTGTGAGAGCAGAGGATATGCCTGTAAGCAAGCACTGAGGGGGTGTGGTCATTAGGACTAATGCCATAGTCATGGGCTTTCTGGAATGCTCACTGATGTAGCTAATTAGAGACCTACTCTGCGAGATGAGGTGATCACATCACCAAGTTATTTCTTTCATGGTTGCTCAAGGAGCCTCCCTAGACTAAGAACATCCTGGTCTAGGACTAGATTTTAACTGGTGGCTGAAACGTCCCAACATGGAGCTCTAGAACCATCCATTGGCCTTCTCAAAGCTAAGCTCTGAATTAATGTGAGACACTAGGGCTTGGGGTTGGGGGGCGGGGTGAAGCACTGGGGGGGGTAGTAAATGTTTTTTCTCTGGACAACTGCCTGATGTGTCCCTCCTCCTTTTGTTGTTGTTTGTTTTGGTTTCCTTCCCTTCCCCCAGTGGTTGAGTATATCTGTCTAGCCTTTTTGTTTGTTTGTTTAAGAGAATGATAACTCTGAAGTTTTGGGGAGAATCTAACATATACTCAGTCCACAACAGTCCTGAACCTCTGACCCTAGCAACCTTTCTGGCCTCTATCACCCATGAACCGTCAGCACAATTCCTAATTTCAATCTGGTCTTTAATTTTACTTCTTAGGTTAAAACCACAGTTGTCAAATTCCACTGGTCAGGGAAGAAGGCTTTCTGTGCCAGATGTTTTATCCACTTAGTTCTAGAAGGAGAGCTATGGCAGTGTCTATCAAAGGGGCGCTAAGCACACACTCAAATATTCTTGCTCTCCTACCCACTAACTTGCCAGCTGGGTTTTGCTCTAAGCAACTCTCAGCCCCCCTGCCTGCATGTTCCCTTTTTGTGAAAGCTTTCTGTAAAAAGCATTATTTCCTTTTGCATCTTGTTGACCAGCAGTATTTCCTTTAGCCTGAGTTTCTCCTTTGTGGCCCCAAAAAAGAGGACTGGAAAGTATATTTCAGAGAAAGAGTAATTTTGTAAAAAATTATGTTTGCATTATTCAACGCCTTACCTAATGATGCTTGGCTACCCCTGATGTTGTTACTATGGAGCAGAGATGCCAACATTATCTGTGTATTTGAGTCTTACCCTGTAGAGCAGTAGCTCTCCATCAGATCAGACTTCTTCCATGCACTTATTAAAAAAACCCTTTGTGGGCTTCCCTGGTGGCGCAGTGGTTGAGAGTCCGCCTGCTGATGCAGGGGACACAGGTTCATGCCCCGGTCCGCGAAGATCCCACATGCCGTGGAGCGGCTGGTCCCGTGAGCCATGGCCGCTGAGCCTGCACGTCCGGAGACTGTGCTCCACAACGGGAGAGGCCACAACAGTGAGAGGCCCGCGTACCACAAAACAAACAAACAAACAAACAAAAAAACCCTTTGTAACAACTCCTTTGCTCTCCTGAAATGAAATTTAGAGCGCCTATATTTTACCTACATACAGAATTTTAAAAAATCAATATACTGGCATAACTATACTATAAAGGAGAAATAAAAAGAAAGTAATTTATAATAAAATAAGCTTCACTAGAAGACTTAGTGAAGTAATGTTATATTAGCATCTTTACATAGAATTGCCATGAACAGACTAGGAGGAACAAAGATGGGAGCACACGTGTCACATCGGGGTTCAAAACCATGATCAGTCCTGGCTTTGGTGCTGTGATTTTTTGAATGGAGAACAAATCTTGCTAAAGTTTGAAACAAGACAAAGTACAACCGTCTATCAAATTTTATGTTGTTAAATTCCTAGAAAATTCAATATGTATAAAAATCATGTGAAAACCACTTTATATGTATATACATATGTATACGTGTTTGTGTATATATATTTATATATATTTACATATGTGTATATATGTGCGTGTATATATATGTGTGTGTGTATATAAATATATAAAATGGAGTTCAAATCCAGGCTCATATAATGATATATATATATATTTTTTTAACTTAGATCACTTATATCAGTCAACAGGACATTTGAAAGTATGTGGGACATGGGATTATTCTTGATCATTGGGGACATTTAGCAGCACATAGAAACTGTGACAACAGAAATCGCCCACAAATTTCCAGAACTTCTAGGGGATAGTACTACACCTGTGGTAAACAAAATATGAGCTCTTTGCAGACATAAATTTTCATGTGATTCATATTTATAGCCCCCAGGTCTGCACAGTGCCTGACGCTAAATGTGTGTTTGCTGAGTCAAAGGAGCTACGGTGAGATTTGCTGGGGTGTGTGTATAACCTACCAGCAATTTCCATGGAGATCCCAACAGAATGTAGCTTACTGCCGGAGATCTAACATTTTAATGTTAGCTTTGATCTCTTTCAAAATATAAATATAACACCCTACCCACCTGACCAGTATTTTAAATATTCTTTTGTCCATTTCTACTATGAAGATACATACCAATACCGTCGTGGAGGTCCATTCTTAAGAGAGCAACAAAAATGAACCAGATTTATATGTATACCCTTGCAGGTGCTACCTAACCTCAGCTGAATCCCCTTTTTGACCTTCCCATCAAGTGTTCATTCTTGGTTTGATAAATTTGATACATTCGTAAAACATCCCAATGGAGATGTCAAATAGGCATTTGGATTCAAAAAAGTTCAGAGCACAGGGGAAGCCTGGACTTGAGATAAGAAAATCTGGGTCATGAGCATAGAATGGGTTTTTTGTTTGTTTGTTTTTTCTGTTTGTTTGTTTTTAAGCCATAGGGAAGGATATTTCACAGGGCAAGAGAGGAAAGGAGGGAGCAGCTCCAGAGTACATTTCTGATATTGACAGTCAGGTAAACAAAATGCAAATATGAACAGTAATAGCAGCCATGTTTAGAAAAGAAAACAAAAATCAAAATAAAACTTAGCAACCCACAAGAGCAGGAACTAGTCAATCAGAAATCCTAGCAACATCTGTAAACTATCTATGCAAGAAGAAAGAGTGAGGTATAGCCAACTTGAAATACACACGGTATTTTTATGTGACATGTAATTAGTTTTTGGAACTCACTACCACAGAATATTTATTTTGGGGTAACTAGCATAGAAAGTCTAAAAAAAGAATTCTTTTAGACAGTTGTAGGGATAAGAATAGTGTTACAACACATTAGGTAAGAAGCTGTGTGGTACCCACTCCCTCTCACGTTTACCTGGCCTTGCTAAATGAATGTTCCAAAGGCCAGAACAGTCTACAGACACACTAAAATGGTTTCTCTCAACTACAAGGTGACATAACTTTCCAGGTGCTTGGGTAGGTTTTTTTTTTCACCCTAATTTCTCAGAAGCACCTGAATCAGCCAGACCATAAATGGATAGAGGATGCAGGAGGAAATGAAAGGTCATTTCTGAAGGTCATACTTCTAAAAAAGTAGTGTGCTCCAAAAAGCCCTGATTTATTACTTTCTTATTGGGATTTTTAAAAAATCAATCTCTTTAGTATTATAGTTTTAATACTGTGAAAACATTGTTTAATTTCCTTGAAGCATCTTCCTTAAAACTAAAAAGAGCAGCCTTAGGATTTTCACTACAACTTAGTCTGCACCTTGGAAGCATTTTCTGTAAGAGCCTCTTAAATAATCAACTTTAAAGTAGGAAAATCAGTGTCAAGATGAATTTAGATTTAAAGCAAGATAGTAATTCATCTAAGCTTTGTGACCGCCTTTAGTAAATTCAGTTTTCTTCTCTGGTCTTTGATCCCCAAACCTCCCTTGCCATGTAATGGTACTTTCTTGTTCAAAAAAACTGTTTTTTATTCTTAGAAAATATGGATATCAAGACCTTATTCTTTAGAAAGCCCCCCTCCACCATCAGTTGGCATCACCACCAACACCAACACCAACACCAACAAAAGTAATTTAGGAATTCATTTGTGGGGTGTAATGACAGTAAGAGCTCTACAACAGCAGACAAGAAGCAAGGGATCTTATTTCTCAGTTTTGCCTTAGATTCTGAGGTCCAGCCAGTGACTTCACTTCTCTGAGTCTTACTTTGTTCATCTCTAAAACAGGGGTGTTGGACCGGGTGATGTGTGGAAGGTCTGCTTTGGTTTTAAGTCTTTGTCATTAAAAAATGAATCAAAATTTTTTACTATATACCTGCTAATATTCCAGACATACAAAGATCAAATGGACTTAGTTATCTATGCAAAAAAAAAAAAAAAAAAGTATACCAAAGAAATTTAAAAAAAAAATCTATTTTGTTGCAATTGTCAAAGTTTCTTCCGCCCAATTGGTTTCATTTATAAGAAATTCTGTTTAAATCAATGAGATCACAAGAGGAAGCAGCTTTTGAAATGTCGCCTGCTTTTAAGTAGCAAGACTAGATCTGGGCTTTAGGATCACAGATTATTCTTTTAAGCTAAAAACTATTTTTTCATTCTGAAACAAGTCCTTTTTGTCTTCAGCTAGCATAGAAGCCATTAATGTGTGTATTTTCATATCCCATATAGTTAGAAGCCAGGTCCAAGACATTCCCTCAGGACTTACTAAAGCGGTATAATTATGGTCACCAGCAATCTCCTTAGACTCCTTTTGAGCAGAGTTTTCAATCTGTATTCACAAGGAAGTACTCGACAACTGCATACTGCTCTTTGGAATAAGTGTCAAACGTTCAGGTGAAATAAGCATGATAATGGGTGGGTTGGCATGACCATTAAATACTGCACTGGAACTCTACATGGGCTGTTAGACACATCCCTCTGCTCCCACACTGTTTCTTGTCTCTTCTAACATCCAGTAAAAGGAAAAAAATCAACTAGATTGTGCTAAAACAAAGGTCAACTAGAAAGTGTGAGTGATGGTTACTGCACAATGATGTAGTCGTTAGTGCCGTTTGTAAACATTTTCCATTCTCCTCCCTTTCAGAAACATGGTAAGATTGTAGTTCTTAGTTTTCTCTGGGGAGCAAGGGGGTAGGGGTGTGAATAGTTCTGGCAATGACTTGTGAGTGTAAATGACAGAAGTCACTTCCACATTAGAGCACTTAATTGACCATATATGACCTCCAACATTTTTTTCTCTTTCCCTCTTTCACTGCAAATAAACCATGTTCCAGGTATTAATTTCTATATCATCCTAGGTCCTGGACAGACGGCAATGCTAAGAACCTTCATTTTCACAAAAATCCTCGATATGTGGAGATTGGTATCTATTTTACAGGCAAGGAAACTGAGGTTCAGAGAAGTTAAGTAATTTTCCCTAAGGTGACCTGGCTGAGAAGTATTTTCTGTCCTGTAGGAGCTTACATCTAGCAGCTGAGTCCTGTGAAAAATACCCATAAGGCAGAGCAAAGCTTCTGGGTTCCTTCAACCAGAGTTCTCTTGACTGCCGGGGTTAAGAATGTCCTGGGATGCGGCTCAGAGTCATATCCTTGGTCAAAGTGATTGTAATGTATTTTTTCATCCTTTTTTCAGCTCCTGCTTCAGCTGGAGGGGGTCACCATGTTTTTGTCTTTGTTTTTTCTGTTGAAATTAAATGTCCTGGGCTCCTTACTGGACTTGAATTCTAAGTCCAGACCCATTAGGGTATAGAGCATGAGGCAAACGTTTTATATTTTAGCTCCTCATTAGAAAAGTGCAATCCTAGGGAAGCAAGAGCGGGTGAAAGAAGAGTAAGCAAAAAAGGAAGGCAACTTCAAGGGGGTGCATCACTGAGAAGCTGCTACTTAGTATAAAGTGCAACTGATTGCTCAGTCTCACAAGAGCATCTTCCAGAGAGGCTGTGTGAACTACTGCATTCCAGGACAGAAGACAGAGAAGAATTTATTCACAGGGATAAATGATAGATAGATAGATAGATAGACAGATAGATGACAGATAGATAGATAGACAGATAGATGACAGATACATAGGGGATGGGATGGCATGGATGGATGTATGGACGGATAGACAAAATATAGATCTTACTGAATTTTACATTGTGTCATAGGTGATCATTTATATGCCTATCTCGTTAGTAATACTGCAGGTTCCCAGGGGGAATAGTCAATTGTTAAAGGCTTAGGTTCAGACAAGATTGGATTTGAATCCCAGCTCAGATGGGTACTAGCTCTGTGACTTTTGACAAGTCACTCAACTTCTCTGGGACTGTTTCTTCATCTATAAAATGGGGTTAATACTATCACCTCAGAGGTTGGAGGGGATGGATGACAATAGCATGTGAAGAAAGGGCTCAGTATAGAGCCTATTATGTAATGATGTTATAATATATTGTGTTATTATTATTCAGCATATCACCCAGGGCTTCCAGTATGATGTTTTGCATGTTATAGGCACAAGATAAATGTCTACATGTTTAAATCACATCCTGTTTTATTCCATTTCCATTTCTAGTTTCTATTCCATTTCATAACCACCATGGCTGTTTTTTTCTAACTTTCTCTCACGAGCTGCCCTTGACCATATATTGATTGGGCTTCAATCTAGATCATTAGCAACCAGATTGACTCATAGGATGATGTGAGCAATGTATTATCTTTGAGGAAAGGTAGATATAAAATGGAATTTAAAATTTGATGTTCAAAAATATCAACATACTAGGGCTTCCCTGGTGGCACAGCGGTTGAGAATCCGTCTGCCAATGCAGGGGACACGGGTTCGTGCCCCAGTCCAGGAAGATCCCACATGCCGTGGAGCGGCTGGGCCCGTGAGCCATGGCCGCTGAGCCTGCGCGTCCGGAGCCTGTGCTCCGCAACGGGAGAGGCCACGGCAGTGAGAGGGCCGCGTGCCGCAAAAAAAAAAAAAAAAAAAAAATCAACATACTAAACTGTATTGCCCATTCTGAGCTCAAAATGCCAGGGACTGTAGCTGGAAAACTGAACTAGTGATATCACCCTTGTGCTTGTCAAGTGGGCCTGAATGGACATAATTATAAGGAAAATTGCAACCAGCCCTGTTGTTGAGTTGAAATTTTCAGAATTGATGCTATATCTCAAATCTGGTGATTAATAGAAGTCCAAGAGAAGAAATATTAAGATCTGAGAGCCAAAATGTGGGAGATTTCTACACATCTCCCTCGGGAAGTCTGAAGTGTTTACCTGCATTACAAGTTCTTTTGTCTTAGAGATTCTCTCATTTATTTGTTAATCTATCAAATGTTAATTACCTATAAACTCCTCTGAAGCAGCACAAGCCTCATAAGCAACTCTGTTCTGACAATTCTGGTTGATTCCAAACATAAACAAGGTACTGCTAATTAATTGAAAAAGCCTCCAAACAACTAGAGGAAACTTCTTGAAGGGAACCGAAAAAAACTCATTTAAAGTTAAGTTTTACCTGGAGACAGTTCTTCAGCCCCAAGGGAAGCAAAAGAGTGTAAAATTTGGCCCAGTGATTCATCTAATAAATCATAATTGCTTGTGTCTCCTTTCTCCTGTTTACCTAGCAAAAGCTGTTGGCAGCAAATCAGTTCCTAGTAGATGAACAGATTTTAATGCGTTTGCTCTACATCCTGACCTAGAGACCTAATCCTGGCTATTGTGGAAATTATTAGGCAGTGGTAGACCCTCAGGTGGGGAACTGGCAGCAGGAGATAAACCTCTCAAATGAGCTACCTGCTTTTTTACACACTTACCTTTCAAATAGAAGCTAAATACAAATGGAACAGTACATGCAAAATGCCAAGCGAAATGAAAGATGCTTAAACAAAAATCTTCCTTTAAGCAAATTCTGTCATCACTATCATTTTACAGATGAGAAAGCTGCAGATTTTGTCCTTGTCCTTGAAAATTTATCCTTTACATGGAGGCTATTTATCTGTGTCTGTAGAATCACCAGTAATCCTAATTACACATAGTAGGTACTCAATATCTATTGAATTGAATAAAATTAAAATAGATATATTGAATACGTGCTATGTATAAGACACAATGCTAAGCATTTAAGGTGTATGGAAACAAACCCTTTTCTATCTGAGCCCTCTAAGCAAATCTGTGGAACTGCCTTGAAATATTTTACTTAGACCAAGCAAGTGATACAAGTTGGGAAGATACTGAAACTGATTTTAAAAACAAGTCAGAGATGCTTTTTCTGGAGATGATTAAGAGTAGGATAGATAATCGACTTACGGCATATTTTAGGTGTGTTACTCCCTACTGACCAAGAAACTTCAAAATGTCTCCTAAAATGAGACTGATTCAAAATGTCCCCCATTTCCCACCTCCTATGTAATTAGCATATGTAATAATGACTCATTCTTGTCTGGAATCTTATTCTTTACCAAGTTTATTTGTGTCCCTTTACTAATTTTAAAACAATTGTATAGGGATAGATAAAATAAGGATTATTCTCATTGTAGAGGTAAGATAATGGCCAAGGGTTATTAAGCTGGTGGTTGAACTGAGCTTGGAACCCTGGCATGTAGGTTTCCAGCTAAAAGTGCTCCTGTGAATTCACATCAATCTAATGGATCTAAAAGCTGTACGTTTTTTAGATATTCTTATAATTATCCATTTAGCATTCTTCTTGAAACTTTCTGTGATATCCCTACTTTTTTTTCTCTTTTTCATCCCATCTTGCAAATGTCTGTAGGTTCCAAAGGTAAACATTTTAATCTTTTTTTGCTTCTGTACCATATCCTTGGGTAATGCCATCCTATTCTCTGTTTCTAGAGCCATTTACGTGTTCATAACCCTGAAATCTGTGTCTTTAGCTGCGTTTCTATCCTGAATACCCAATGCACGTAGTTAAGTGTCTACTCGACATCATCACTTGAGTCTCATAGTTGGAAGATCCAAAACTAAATTCATTGTCTTCCTCCATAACTGTGTCCTCCTCCTGCTGTTGGTAATTAATGGCAACACCACATATCTAGTAGTCAGAATTCATGGGCATGTTCTCTATTTGCTATTTCTAGTACCTCCCTCCCCATGCAATCAGCTAATATATCATACCTATCCCTTCCTCTCCTCCTTACCACTGTCTAATTTCAGCTTCTCCTCATTTCTGACCTGTTTCTCTATTGAGCCTTTTCTTGATCCTCTTTTTCCTCTGTTTTACCTCCAATTGTTTTGCAGTGATTTATGAGTATTTTACATCAGCCTAGGCTTTTGGATGAATGTTCTAGCAAACAGGAACATTAACTTATTCAACCCCATTGTTTAGAAATATTTCCAGAGCATAGTAATTGTTTCAATAAGTGTTCACTCAATGAATGAATAAATAAATTATTTAAGGAATGGAGGAAATAGGAGAGAAGTTACTACACTATAAGACTATAGAAAGTCAAGGAAACTAACCTTCATAGGAAAAGAGGTTTTTTTTTTAAAAAAAAATAAGCTTTATAGTTTATACTACAAGAGATCTTTAGGAAACTCACCATGATATATATCCTGAATGTTTCCTTTCTTGGCTAAGATGAACTGTAAAATACTATGGTTTCCAAACTGACCAGAAGTTTAGCTAACTCTGGAGAGTCCTCAAATAGTTTTCTGTGGCAAAGATCATGACGAGGGATCACAAAAGGAACTCCCAAACCAAGTAGTTATTTCAAGCTTTGTGTGGGCTCCTTTTAATGAATTTTCCATAAACGGAAACCCACCGGGTCACTCATGGTTCTGTATACCAGAGAGAGCAAGCCCAGTGGTATGCGACTGGCTGCATTGCATCATGCAAAAATAAATTTGCTGGAGGAAGTGTATTCTTGTACCCTTTAAGGAGAAGCATATACTGGTAGCCTGCTGTAGTGAAATCACTTGTCATCTAAGAAATTTCCATCTCAGTAACTTTGGACAAGAGCTAGTCTTAGCACAAAGAAAGAAAAATCATCAGTTCATCTAGACTTTGGAAAGGCTTTGGTTGAGCTCCTCACTTTCGTGATCTCCTAACACTATGCTCTCGAATCTGAATGAAAAGTTAGCATTTTAGGGCTTACTTTTGGACTACGCATGAAGGCTATAGCATAAGTTAGAGCATTTAGTAAATGTTAAAGGATATGGCCAAACAATAGTATTCTATGACACATGCTCTGGGTTTTAATTCTGCCTCTACTAATCACTGTGACCTGGGATGGTTGGTCATTCTAAGACTCATTTTGTAGCTTGTGGAGACTTAATGATGATAATGGTAAAACATCATAAAGTAGGTACCAACCAATGTGTTATAAAGATTATTTTTTAGTTCACCGCCTGGCACAGAGATTTAATGTGTTTGTTAGAATGGAATAGACAAAACAGAATTCTACCTTCATATTGCCCATTTTTCTTTCCACTACCATATAACTCCTAAATATGGGGAATTTTGTTAGAAATTTTATGTTTGGGACTAAGAGTTATGTGATTAATTGAAAGACCAGTTAAAGCATTTAATAATAAAAATTATATACCTATATCTTAAATATTTTATTTTGACTTAAAACATTTAAATAAACATTCATTCACCTGTATTTTGAGATATAGTCAAGGCCTTTCTTAGAATCTGTGTTGGCTACCTGGAGTCCCATGCTGTCTTTCTTACAAAACCCTTATCTAAAATGTATTGCCCATCCATTTCAGTTTTGGAGCTTAAAGACATTTTTGAAATAAATTGATTATATAATCCTTCTGGATGTTTTCCCCATTTTGTTTTTGCAGTTGTCTCAGCTACCTCAGATGCTATAGTAGGGTTCTGTTGTTGTTGTTTTGTTTTTCCATGCATCAACTTTATCAAGTCATCCCCCGAGCATTCAATTTACTTTTCATAGAAAAATAATTTTTTCACACCCATGTTTACTGGTTTACATAATATTTGAGTCTCCCAACTATAGTTACAACTACAGCATATATAGACACATACATACAATGAGCATCAACAGAGTCAGCAGCAAACATACCACCGACTTTTTTAAGAGAGCAAATGGGAGTTGGAATGCTCAAGGAGAAGGCATGGCTAAGAATCCGGCAAGCTGGGGCAGCCCTTGGTTTTACAGAGGGAATGGAAGGCATGGGTGAATCTGAAAACTGGAGGTTGATAAGAGAGTTCTGCAGTATAGGCATAGCTTGGAGATATCGTGGGTTCGATTCCAGACCACCACAATCAAAGGAATATCACAATAAAGCACATCACATGAATCTTTTGGTTTCCCAGTGCATATAAAAGTTATGTTTACACCATACTGTAGCCTATTAAGTGTGCAATGGCATTATGTCTACAAAACAATGTATATACCCTAATCAAAAAGTACTTTATCGTCAAAAAATGCTGTCATCTGAGCCTTCAGTAGGTCATAATCTTTTTGCAATAATAACATTAAAGATCACTGATCACAGGGAAGTCCCTGGTGGTCCAGTGGTTAAGACTCTGTGCTTGCACTGCAGGGGCACGAGTTCCATCCCTGGTTGGGGAACTACAATCTCACATGCCACGTGGCACGGCCAGGGGAAAAAGAAAAAGATCACTGATCACACATTACCACAGCAAATAGAATGATAATGAAAAAGTTTGAAACATTGCAAGCATTACCAAAATGTGACACAGAGACACAAAGTGAGCAAGTGCTGCTGGAAAAATGGCACCAATGGACGCTCAACACAGGGTTGCCACGAACGTTCAGTTGTAAAAAACACATATATTGTGCTGTGAAGCACAATAAATCAAAGCACAGTAGAGCAAAGTATTGTAAAAAGGGGTTTTACAAATAAAAGAGTGGAACAAGAAGTAGGAGGGGGGTTAGAGCAAAACATTTGTTTCCAAGTTCATTGGCTACTTAAACTCTGTCAATATTACAGTGATAGAAAGAAAAATGGTAGAGCCAGAAAATGCTTCAGAGAACAACTAATTCAGCCCACCCATCACCTTCACCCACTACCATCACCTGCTAATATCTGACAGATGAGGAAAGATGGTTGGGTTTGAAAGAGAACATTCTTTAACACAGTCCAACATGAAAGAAAAATGGAAGGTGAGGAGAGGGACAAAGCTACTATAGATGGAGCCTGAACTGTCCTTTCAAGAAAAGAGACATGGGGGGCTTCAGGAAGGATTCCTGGACTTGTGGGAGGCACTAGATTAGAGGACTTCTGGATTCCCTTCAAGGATTAGGGGTCTACACCAGAGGATGGATGGGTAGGGAATGGGGAGAGGAAGAAAGAAAAAATGGAGAGAAAATTCCATTTAATTTTTCTTTAAAAATCAAGCATAACCCAAAGCAGACTGGCCTCTTTTACAGACAGCACTTTATGCTTCTGCATAGACACCTATGTACGTGTCCCAGCCTTTGCAGATATTCATCAGTGGTTATGTTATGCACTGCACAGAAACATTTATTTTTGAACTCTTCTTAGACTTTAAATATTATCAGCTGGCAAAGGAGATAGAGCCAGTGTTAAGATGGTCTGTCCTCCTTTGGCTTCTTCCTCACTGCTTTTCTAGGAAAGGCAGAAGAAAGTGAGAGAGAGGACTGAGATGAAGAGCTGTATTAACTTTGCCCATCCTCTGTCCAGTAACTGGTTCCAGAAATTCGGTGCAGGAATTGGGGCTAACCAGATAGGGAGACTCAGTACCCAATATGGGCCACACAGAGTTCTGTCATTTTACCAAAGTGGAAAATTTTCAAATAAAACACAGAGGCCCAATGGAACTTGCTGAAAACAAGTCTGCAGTTCCTAACGGCTTTCCAATTTTTTAAAAAATATATACGATCATTCCATGCGGTAGCCGAGGAGAAATGACCTTCACCATTATAACTGCTCTCTAATCCTTAAGTCAACCTGATTTATTTATTTTTTCTCTGTGGATTCGTTTCACCTAAGCTTCCCTGTATTTTGAAGAGATGGCAACTAATTTCCTAAGCATGGTTTCAGGAAACCAACAATGTCATGTCCAATTGCCTAGAAAAATACAAATTGCATCAGTATTCTTGGTCAGGTCTTGTATTTGTGGGGCTGCTTGTAGTGAGCACCATCTGTGGGGTTTTTCCCATCTCATCCTCGTCACTTCTTGGTAAGAGAGAAAAGGGTCCGCTGATGAGTAAATGAGCCATGTTGGTGTGAGGAAGGGGGCGTGATGGGAAGTCAGGCGGGGGGAAGTCTCAGGACTGCTAGCCCTACCAGGATGGGGCTCACTCAGCAGCAGCAAGCAGGACAAAGGCATATCCCTATGGACCTCTGAGCTGAGCTTCTTGAAAGAAGAGAACCCTCAAAAGTGGCTTTTCAGGAAACTGAAAGTGAACATCAAGAGAAAAAAAGCATTTTTCATTGCTTTCCTGTGGCTTTGCGAGTTGCATCAGGAAAACTTCATTCCCTAGCGTTGAATATTTTCGAAATATTTGAGCCAAGCCCACACAGGGGCCTTGAAAAATATAGCATAATATGATTCGAATGACCAAGAAGCAACAAAGTCAGTTCATCTTGCTTCATTTCCTTCCAAACATTGATCGTTATTTGTAGTTATTTATTCTTTCCTTCTATGTTCTCTGCCTCCTCACTAGACTGTGGGCAGTTTGAAGAGCATCTTTGTTTCGTGTGCCACCATATGCTAAGATCTTCTACAATGCCTGGTACACGGTAGATGCTCAATAGATATGTGTTGAATGAACAGATTCCATCTATTTCTGACAAATCCAGACCAAACCACAGAGCTTTCACTCGTTACTGGTCCACTTCTTTCTCCTAATGTTGACCCAGTTTATCTGAGTCAATAGAAAACCCCAGGGAAATTCAAGAACATACTTTTCCCCAAAACCCTCGGGTCATGAGAGCGTCCTGAAGATACCACCGAAGCAGCCCTGGTTTTGCACTGTATTCTACTTATTGTTGGTTAGGAGTCCCTTACATCACAGCACTCTGAAAATTGCTCTCAGTTAAAAAGTCCATGGCCCTAGGTGAGATCTTTTATTCTTTCAATCTGGTTTATCGGCTCATATTAGGTCCAGACATCCCTGACCCTTGTCATGTCCCAATAAGAAGTGAATAGAATTACTTATTAAAATGCCCAAATGCGTATGAAAAAGGCCTTTCTTTACCTTTGTTATTCCTCTTTCAAAAGGGAGTGCTGTTTCCCTAGCTTGGCACACTTTTTCCAGGTCAATGGGTTTCTGTGAGATTTCCTGAGTTCTGCAAAGAAGAAAGTTTGGAAAAAATTATTGTTTGGCCTGCCACCTTCCCAAAGCCTGAGAACAGTCAGTGTTGATCCCTGTATCAGAAACAAACAATAAAACCCAAACAAACCACCCCTACGCACAAACAACACTTTTTCTTCTAATTAGTGTGAAGAACTACTTCAGTGTTCCCTTGAAGACCTCCTGAGAGCTAGACTACAAGACAGAATGCCCATGTGGCGCTGCCTTCCCAAGCAGTACTCTTGCCTGCAAAATCTTTCTCCTACGCACACAGCTCTTCGGCCATTATGGACGGAAACTTCTGAAACCCTGCCTGCTCCCTGAAGTTTTTCCCAATTAACCTTAAGAGAGGTGGTCATTTAATTTTCTAGACATCATTCACCTATGAGATTCAAGACTGCACCATATGATGTTATGGAGGAAATATGTCTTAAAATTCTAGGAATCTTCCAGTAGATTACCAGCTGCACAGAGACAAAGATCATATCTTTTATCATTTTTTTTTTCTTTTTGGCTGCATTGGATCTTCGTTGCGGTGTGCGGGCTTCTCATCGCAGTGGCTTCTCTTGTTGTGGAGCACAGGCTCTAGGCCCGCGGGCTTCAGTAGTTGAGGCGCGTGGGCTCAGTAGTTGTGGCTCACAGGCTCTAGAGCGCAGGATCAGTAGTTGTGACGCATGGCCTTAATTTCTCTGTGGCACGTGGGATCTTCCCGGACCAGGGATCGAACCCATGTCCCCTGCTTTGGCAGGCGGATTCTTAACCACTGCGCCTCCAGGGAAGTCCCAAGATCACATCTTACTCACCAGCATATTTCTGGTATATTTCTGGTAGGCATGCAGTACATATCTGTTGCATGAGTGAATGAATGATCAGAATGACTGTAATCACCAACTGTTTACTTTACCATATGTTTGGAATCATTACATCTTAGAACGGGAAAACTAAAAGAAAAATATCATCTCGTCCTAAATATGCTACTGTGACCACCCCATTTAAAGTTTGTTATCTCTCTACCTTCCCCTCCATATTTCCAATTTTTTTACAACACTTATTTTCTATTGTATAATTTATGTGTAATTTGTTATTTATTTTCTTACTCCCCCAGTTGGATGGTAAACTCCATAGACAGAGTTTCTTGACTATTTTATTCACTACTGTATCCCAATTGCCCAGAACAGAGCCTGGGACACAACTATCGTCAAGTGAATAAATTATATTTATTGAGTATGGGCTCCACACATGGGAATCACAGCAGTAGATTTTTCAATCCCCAGCCCCAGCTTCACATCTGTGGAATCAGAATGTTTAGGGATATAAATCTCAGGAATCTACATGTTATCAAGGTGTCTAGGTGATTCTGGTATAGCTATTCTGAGAACCACTAGTTCACCCAACTCACTAATCTAGATAATCCTGAAGCCCAGGGAGATAAAGTGTCACTCAGGGCACATGGGTTATTTAGCGGTGCATCTAAGTGTAATCATTTCTATTCTGATGAGCTTTCCACTCCAGCCATCTACGAGCTAGATTTACTGAATATGTTTTGCTGCTATTGCCATCTTGGTCTTTGAGATTAAGCTACTGAGAGGCAAGAATTATGGCTTCTGAAATCACTTTCTGGGGTTGTAGCTCAGTAGGCAGGAAGGGCATGAGCCTTCAGGTATTAAAGGACTCTTTGAGGTTAATGATGCTTTTGCACAGAAGAACCACCCCATTTCCATGCTAACATGCCACGATTTCCCTTTCTTCTTCTAGTTCCTGGACATCTCCATTAAATGGACCACCCAGGAAACCTTTCCTCCAAAGTACCTTCATTATGACCCCGACACCTCTCGTCAGCTGCTGTGTGATAAATGTCCTCCGGGCACCTCCCTAAAGCAGCACTGCACGGCGAGGCGGAAGACCCTGTGCGCCCCTTGTCCTGACCACTACTACACAGACAGCTGGCACACCAGCGACGAGTGTCTGTACTGCAGCCCAGTGTGCAAGGAACTGCAGTACGTCAAGCAGGAGTGCAATCGCACCCACAACCGCGTGTGCGAATGCGAGGAGGGGCGCTACCTGGAGCTGGAGTTCTGCTTGAAACATAAGAGCTGTCCCTCTGGATTTGGAGTGCTACACGCCGGTATGCATTAGCTTCCAACATGCGGCCGAATTCATTAGCATCACACAAAGTCAGGCAGTAGGGAAAGGTTAAGGGAACACGTTTGTCCTGGTGACATTACAGGACAGCAAATTGCAAAGGCAATGGAACCTGCTAGGTATGTACTATGTGTCTGGATGGCTGCCAAAGAACCATTCCTCAGAGGAACACTTTGCCACTAAGGGGCAATTTAGTCACAAATCTCAAATGCAGCAAATCACTCCCTAATGAGATGCATGATTGACTGCTCTTCCTTAAAGGGACACACTCCGAGTTGCACTGTTTATAGCTGAGCTATGCCTCTGTGTTTCACTTCAGCATGGAGAGCTTCAAACTGCAGTGCTTCCTGACAAACATTAAAAATGTTAACTGATACCAAGAGAGTAATTATGCTGATATTAATGAGGCTCTGGCGTGCTAACAATGAGTAGTTATAATTAATTATGTAAGAAATGAGAATGGCTAGGGGAAATGCAGTTCATTATTAAAAATGAAGCTAGTTCTTCCTTTGGCATGGCAGTTGAGTGTCTGGGAGGATAAAGATGGTAGCAGCATCTCTTCAATGAGCTTATCCTTTATCTTAGACAAAGCAGACTGTCAAGCCAAGAGTAAGGACTTGTCTACAAACAAAGTACTTTCTCTTTTTGCATTTTGAATAGCATAGGTTAAGGCCAGTGTGCACTGAACTTTCTAAGGTTGTAACCCACTTTTTTTTGTTTTTTTGCTACATTCACGAAGCTTCGGTATAGTCTGCATGCTCTCCTGGCCTGGGAAAACTAAGAGTATTCACCTACTTTTCTGGAGGAAGCAGTAATCGGTATAGATTCCAGTGACACAGTCTGAAGCAGTGTTTCTCAACCTCAGCTCTACTAACGTTTGGGGGCTGGATAATTCTTTTTGTGGGCAGCTGTCTGGTACACTGTAGAGTGTTTAGCAGTATCCCTGGTCTTTAGCCACTAGATGCTAATAGCACTCTTCCCCCAGTTGTGACAACCAAAAATGTCCCAGACATTGCCAAATGTCCCCTGGATGGCAAAATCACCCCTGGTTGACAGTCATTGGTTTTGAGGGTGCCAATTATTTGTAACTATTTTGACTTTAAGAAGTTGTAATATAGATTCTAAATGATTATAAACATTTTAGGTTTAAAGGCCTACAAAGGAAACATATTCAAAAATTTTACTACTGGGCTTCCCTGGTGGCGCAGTGGTTGAGGGCCCGCCTGCCGATGCAGGGGACACGGGTTCGTGCCCCGGTGTGGGAGGATCCCACATGCTGCAGAGCGGCTGGGCCCGTGAGCCATGGCCACTGAGCCTGCGCGTCCGGAGCCTGTGCTCCGCAATGGGAGAGGCCACAACAGCGAGAGGCCCGCGTACCACAAAAAAAAAAAAAAAAAAAAAAAGAACTACTAAGTTGCCTAACTTGTGAATTTTATAAAATTAATCACAGAAGGTGCAAATTGCATGACAGTTCCTTAAAATGCCTCTAGTATGAGTATCTGGGGAAGAAATTGGTGACACTTCTTAGCTTTTATTGGATGATACTTTGGGACTCAAAAGCTAAGCCAAGGTGTAGAGGGGGAAGCCCACCCAACAGAAACAGATCCACTGAATTCAATTCAGTAATTTATATATGTGGGGAAATTAATTAAGCAGGGGCTATGCAGCTTGGAAACTAGAAAGTTTTGAAAAATAATGGAAGTAGTAAGGATTTTTCTCACACAAGCATGAAAATTTGTTTGTAGAGCGAAGTAAGCAGGCAGCCAGAAGACTTAGTACGAAGGTACACGTTTATTCATTTACTTACTGCTCCCTCCCTAGAAACCTACAAAGGAGTTCCTCATGGAAAATACGAGGTTTCCAGTCCAAAGACATGATTCTGTAGTATTATTCTAAAAAGTATTTAATAATCATTCTTGTTTTTTTTTTTTTTTTTGCGCTGCACGGGCCTCTCACTGTTGTGGCCTCTCCCGTTGCGGAGCACAGGCTCCGGACGCGCAGGCTCAGCGGCCATGGCTCACGGGCCCAGCCGCTCCGCGGTATGTGGGATCTTCCCGGACTGGGGCACGAACCCGTGCCCCTGCATCGGCAGGCGGACTCCCAACCACTGCGCCACCAGGGAAGCCCGTGGTTGTTGTTTTGAAGCCAGATTGTCTTCTCCTCTCCATATTTTACACTGACCCTTGAAAACATGGGTTTGAACTACGCAGGTCCACTTGTATGCACATTTTTTTTCAATAGTAAATACTACAGTACGACATGATCACAGTTGCTTGAATCTGTGAATGCAGAACCCCGCTACAGAGGGCTGACTATAAAGTTATAATGGGATTTTCGACTGTGCAGCCTGTTGGTGCCCCTAACCCACCACTGTTCAAGGATCAACTGTACTTCATCCTGTTAGTCCCGTAATTCTTATGTAATTGCTTATGGCTAGCATGGTGAATTCTCCACTGAAAAGCACAACTCCTCTTGCCATTCTATTTCACATTTTGCCTGCCAGATTGTACTTTGTATGTTTCTGTTGATATTAATAAGGCAAAATCATTTACTTAGATGGATACATCTTTTTATAAGAAGTTCTATCAGTCATAAAAGAGGGGAGTCGTTTTCAGAAAGGTCATTACATAAAGCCTCCAAATACATTAAAAAAACTTTCCTTCTATAATTCTTGGATTCCTCTTGGTAGAGAACTTTAAAGGCTAAATTACCTGAAAGAATGTCTTGTACCTATGATTTTCTCATTGGGACACATGAGAACACCCAAGCCATCAACATGTATGTGAAGAATGACAAGATTCTTCTTTGTGCAGTTGGCAAAGGGAGACTTGGATCCAGATGTCCAAGACCATTTATCCCCAGAATAGTAGCAATGAAATAATACCATGGAATCTCTGTCCAAATACCTCTGCTTACGAT